>NW_026294743.1:3595773-6394106 GCF_026119805.1 Tympanuchus pallidicinctus
GAAGACCAGCATTCATGCTGGCCTTAGAAGACCAGCATTCATGCTGGCCTTAGAAGACCAGCATTCATGCTGGCCTTAGAAGACCAGCATTCATGCTGGCCTTAGAAGACCAGCATTCATGCTGGGCCTTTAGAAGACCAGCATTCATGCTGGCCTTAGAAGACCAGCATTCATGCTGGCCTTAGAAGACCAGCATTCATGCTGGCCTTAGAAGACCAGCATTCATTGCTGGCCTTAGAAGACCAGCATTCATGCTGGCCTTAGAAGACCAGCATTCATGCTGGCCTTAGAAGACCAGCATTCATGCTGGCCTTAGAAGACCAGCATTCATGCTGGCCTTAGAAGACCAGCATTCATGCTGGCCTTAGAAGACCAGCATTCATGCTGGCCTTAGAAGACCAGCATTCATGCTGGCCTTAGAAGACCAGCATTCATGCTGGCCTTAGAAGACCAGCATTCATGCTGGCCTTAGAAGACCAGCATTCATGCTGGCCTTAGAAGACCAGCATTCATGCTGGCCTTAGAAGACCAGCATTCATGCTGGCCTTAGAAGACCAGCATTCATGCTGGCCTTAGAAGACCAGCATTCATGCTGGCCTTAGAAGACCAGCATTCATGCTGGCCTTAGAAGACCAGCATTCATGCTGGCCTTAGAAGACCAGCATTCATGCTGGCCTTAGAAGACCAGCATTCATGCTGGCCTTAGAAGACCAGCATTCATGCTGGCCTTAGAAGACCAGCATTCATGCTGGCCTTAGAAGACCAGCATTCATGCTGGCCTTAGAAGACCAGCATTCATGCTGGCCTTAGAAGACCAGCATTCATGCTGGCCTTAGAAGACCAGCATTCATGCTGGCCTTAGAAGACCAGCATTCATGCTGGCCTTAGAAGACCAGCATTCATGCTGGCCTTAGAAGACCAGCATTCATGCTGGCCTTAGAAGACCAGCATTCATGCTGGCCTTAGAAGACCAGCATTCATGCTGGCCTTAGAAGACCAGCATTCATGCTGGCCTTAGAAGACCAGCATTCATGCTGGCCTTAGAAGACCAGCATTCATGCTGGCCTTAGAAGACCAGCATTCATGCTGGCCTTAGAAGACCAGCATTCATGCTGGCCTTAGAAGACCAGCATTCATGCTGGCCTTAGAAGACCAGCATTCATGCTGGCCTTAGAAGACCAGCATTCATGCTGGCCTTAGAAGACCAGCATTCATGCTGGCCTTAGAAGACCAGCATTCATGCTGGCCTTAGAAGACCAGCATTCATGCTGGCCTTAGAAGACCAGCATTCATGCTGGCCTTAGAAGACCAGCATTCATGCTGGCCTTAGAAGACCAGCATTCATGCTGGCCTTAGAAGACCAGCATTCATGCTGGCCTTAGAAGACCAGCATTCATGCTGGCCTTAGAAGACCAGCATTCATGCTGGCCTTAGAAGACCAGCATTCATGCTGGCCTTAGAAGACCAGCATTCATGCTGGCCTTAGAAGACCAGCATTCATGCTGGCCTTAGAAGACCAGCATTCATGCTGGCCTTAGAAGACCAGCATTCATGCTGGCCTTAGAAGACCAGCATTCATGCTGGCCTTAGAAGACCAGCATTCATGCTGGCCTTAGAAGACCAGCATTCATGCTGGCCTTAGAAGACCAGCATTCATGCTGGCCTTAGAAGACCAGCATTCATGCTGGCCTTAGAAGACCAGCATTCATGCTGGCCTTAGAAGACCAGCATTCATGCTGGCCTTAGAAGACCAGCATTCATGCTGGCCTTAGAAGACCAGCATTCATGCTGGCCTTAGAAGACCAGCATTCATGCTGGCCTTAGAAGACCAGCATTCATGCTGGCCTTAGAAGACCAGCATTCATGCTGGCCTTAGAAGACCAGCATTCATGCTGGCCTTAGAAGACCAGCATTCATGCTGGCCTTAGAAGACCAGCATTCATGCTGGCCTTAGAAGACCAGCATTCATGCTGGCCTTAGAAGACCAGCATTCATGCTGGCCTTAGAAGACCAGCATTCATGCTGGCCTTAGAAGACCAGCATTCATGCTGGCCTTAGAAGACCAGCATTCATGCTGGCCTTAGAAGACCAGCATTCATGCTGGCCTTAGAAGACCAGCATTCATGCTGGCCTTAGAAGACCAGCATTCATGCTGGCCTTAGAAGACCAGCATTCATGCTGGCCTTAGAAGACCAGCATTCATGCTGGCCTTAGAAGACCAGCATTCATGCTGGCCTTAGAAGACCAGCATTCATGCTGCCTTAGAAGACCAGCATTCATGCTGGCCTTAGAAGACCAGCATTCATGCTGGCCTTAGAAGACCAGCATTCATGCTGGCCTTAGAAGACCAGCATTCATGCTGGCCTTAGAAGACCAGCATTCATGCTGGCCTTAGAAGACCAGCATTCATGCTGGCCTTAGAAGACCAGCATTCATGCTGGCCTTAGAAGACCAGCATTCATGCTGGCCTTAGAAGACCAGCATTCATGCTGGCCTTAGAAGACCAGCATTCATGCTGGCCTTAGAAGACCAGCATTCATGCTGGCCTTAGAAGACCAGCATTCATGCTGGCCTTAGAAGACCAGCATTCATGCTGGCCTTAGAAGACCAGCATTCATGCTGGCCTTAGAAGACCAGCATTCATGCTGGCCTTAGAAGACCAGCATTCATGCTGGCCTTAGAAGACCAGCATTCATGCTGGCCTTAGAAGACCAGCATTCATGCTGGCCTTAGAAGACCAGCATTCATGCTGGCCTTAGAAGACCAGCATTCATGCTGGCCTTAGAAGACCAGCATTCATGCTGGCCTTAGAAGACCAGCATTCATGCTGGCCTTAGAAGACCAGCATTCATGCTGGCCTTAGAAGACCAGCATTCATGCTGGCCTTAGAAGACCAGCATTCATGCTGGCCTTAGAAGACCAGCATTCATGCTGGCCTTAGAAGACCAGCATTCATGCTGGCCTTAGAAGACCAGCATTCATGCTGGCCTTAGAAGACCAGCATTCATGCTGGCCTTAGAAGACCAGCATTCATGCTGGCCTTAGAAGACCAGCATTCATGCTGGCCTTAGAAGACCAGCATTCATGCTGGCCTTAGAAGACCAGCATTCATGCTGGCCTTAGAAGACCAGCATTCATGCTGGCCTTAGAAGACCAGCATTCATGCTGGCCTTAGAAGACCAGCATTCATGCTGGCCTTAGAAGACCAGCATTCATGCTGGCCTTAGAAGACCAGCATTCATGCTGGCCTTAGAAGACCAGCATTCATGCTGGCCTTAGAAGACCAGCATTCATGCTGGCCTTAGAAGACCAGCATTCATGCTGGCCTTAGAAGACCAGCATTCATGCTGGCCTTAGAAGACCAGCATTCATGCTGGCCTTAGAAGACCAGCATTCATGCTGGCCTTAGAAGACCAGCATTCATGCTGGCCTTAGAAGACCAGCATTCATGCTGGCCTTAGAAGACCAGCATTCATGCTGGCCTTAGAAGACCAGCATTCATGCTGGCCTTAGAAGACCAGCATTCATGCTGGCCTTAGAAGACCAGCATTCATGCTGGCCTTAGAAGACCAGCATTCATGCTGGCCTTAGAAGACCAGCATTCATGCTGGCCTTAGAAGACCAGCATTCATGCTGGCCTTAGAAGACCAGCATTCATGCTGGCCTTAGAAGACCAGCATTCATGCTGGCCTTAGAAGACCAGCATTCATGCTGGCCTTAGAAGACCAGCATTCATGCTGGCCTTAGAAGACCAGCATTCATGCTGGCCTTAGAAGACCAGCATTCATGCTGGCCTTAGAAGACCAGCATTCATGCTGGCCTTAGAAGACCAGCATTCATGCTGGCCTTAGAAGACCAGCATTCATGCTGGCCTTAGAAGACCAGCATTCATGCTGGCCTTAGAAGACCAGCATTCATGCTGGCCTTAGAAGACCAGCATTCATGCTGGCCTTAGAAGACCAGCATTCATGCTGGCCTTAGAAGACCAGCATTCATGCTGGCCTTAGAAGACCAGCATTCATGCTGGCCTTAGAAGACCAGCATTCATGCTGGCCTTAGAAGACCAGCATTCATGCTGGCCTTAGAAGACCAGCATTCATGCTGGCCTTAGAAGACCAGCATTCATGCTGGCCTTAGAAGACCAGCATTCATGCTGGCCTTAGAAGACCAGCATTCATGCTGGCCTTAGAAGACCAGCATTCATGCTGGCCTTAGAAGACCAGCATTCATGCTGGCCTTAGAAGACCAGCATTCATGCTGGCCTTAGAAGACCAGCATTCATGCTGGCCTTAGAAGACCAGCATTCATGCTGGCCTTAGAAGACCAGCATTCATGCTGGCCTTAGAAGACCAGCATTCATGCTGGCCTTAGAAGACCAGCATTCATGCTGGCCTTAGAAGACCAGCATTCATGCTGGCCTTAGAAGACCAGCATTCATGCTGGCCTTAGAAGACCAGCATTCATGCTGGCCTTAGAAGACCAGCATTCATGCTGGCCTTAGAAGACCAGCATTCATGCTGGCCTTAGAAGACCAGCATTCATGCTGGCCTTAGAAGACCAGCATTCATGCTGGCCTTAGAAGACCAGCATTCATGCTGGCCTTAGAAGACCAGCATTCATGCTGGCCTTAGAAGACCAGCATTCATGCTGGCCTTAGAAGACCAGCATTCATGCTGGCCTTAGAAGACCAGCATTCATGCTGGCCTTAGAAGACCAGCATTCATGCTGGCCTTAGAAGACCAGCATTCATGCTGGCCTTAGAAGACCAGCATTCATGCTGGCCTTAGAAGACCAGCATTCATGCTGGCCTTAGAAGACCAGCATTCATGCTGGCCTTAGAAGACCAGCATTCATGCTGGCCTTAGAAGACCAGCATTCATGCTGGCCTTAGAAGACCAGCATTCATGCTGGCCTTAGAAGACCAGCATTCATGCTGGCCTTAGAAGACCAGCATTCATGCTGGCCTTAGAAGACCAGCATTCATGCTGGCCTTAGAAGACCAGCATTCATGCTGGCCTTAGAAGACCAGCATTCATGCTGGCCTTAGAAGACCAGCATTCATGCTGGCCTTAGAAGACCAGCATTCATGCTGGCCTTAGAAGACCAGCATTCATGCTGGCCTTAGAAGACCAGCATTCATGCTGGCCTTAGAAGACCAGCATTCATGCTGGCCTTAGAAGACCAGCATTCATGCTGGCCTTAGAAGACCAGCATTCATGCTGGCCTTAGAAGACCAGCATTCATGCTGGCCTTAGAAGACCAGCATTCATGCTGGCCTTAGAAGACCAGCATTCATGCTGGCCTTAGAAGACCAGCATTCATGCTGGCCTTAGAAGACCAGCATTCATGCTGGCCTTAGAAGACCAGCATTCATGCTGGCCTTAGAAGACCAGCATTCATGCTGGCCTTAGAAGACCAGCATTCATGCTGGCCTTAGAAGACCAGCATTCATGCTGGCCTTAGAAGACCAGCATTCATGCTGGCCTTAGAAGACCAGCATTCATGCTGGCCTTAGAAGACCAGCATTCATGCTGGCCTTAGAAGACCAGCATTCATGCTGGCCTTAGAAGACCAGCATTCATGCTGGCCTTAGAAGACCAGCATTCATGCTGGCCTTAGAAGACCAGCATTCATGCTGGCCTTAGAAGACCAGCATTCATGCTGGCCTTAGAAGACCAGCATTCATGCTGGCCTTAGAAGACCAGCATTCATGCTGGCCTTAGAAGACCAGCATTCATGCTGGCCTTAGAAGACCAGCATTCATGCTGGCCTTAGAAGACCAGCATTCATGCTGGCCTTAGAAGACCAGCATTCATGCTGGCCTTAGAAGACCAGCATTCATGCTGGCCTTAGAAGACCAGCATTCATGCTGGCCTTAGAAGACCAGCATTCATGCTGGCCTTAGAAGACCAGCATTCATGCTGGCCTTAGAAGACCAGCATTCATGCTGGCCTTAGAAGACCAGCATTCATGCTGGCCTTAGAAGACCAGCATTCATGCTGGCCTTAGAAGACCAGCATTCATGCTGGCCTTAGAAGACCAGCATTCATGCTGGCCTTAGAAGACCAGCATTCATGCTGGCCTTAGAAGACCAGCATTCATGCTGGCCTTAGAAGACCATCATTCATGCTGGCCTTAGAAGTCAGCATTCATGCTGGCCTTAGAAGACCAGCATTCATGCTGGCCTTAGAAGACCAGCATTCATGCTGGCCTTAGAAGACCAGCATTCATGCTGGCCTTAGAAGACCAGCATTCATGCTGGCCTTAGAAGACCAGCATTCATGCTGGCCTTAGAAGACCAGCATTCATGCTGGCCTTAGAAGACCAGCATTCATGCTGGCCTTAGAAGACCAGCATTCATGCTGGCCTTAGAAGACCAGCATTCATGCTGGCCCTTAGAAGACCAGCATTCATGCTGGCCTTAGAAGACCAGCATTCATGCTGGCCTTAGAAGACCAGCATTCATGCTGGCCTTAGAAGACCAGCATTCATGCTGGCCTTAGAAGACCAGCATTCATGCTGGCCTTAGAAGACCAGCATTCATGCTGGCCTTAGAAGACCAGCATTCATGCTGGGCCTTAGAAGACCAGCATTCATGCTGGCCTTAGAAGACCAGCATTCATGCTGGCCTTAGAAGACCAGCATTCATGCTGGCCTTAGAAGACCAGCATTCATGCTGGCCTTAGAAGACCAGCATTCATGCTGGCCTTAGAAGACCAGCATTCATGCTGGCCTTAGAAGACCAGCATTCATGCTGGCCTTAGAAGACCAGCATTCATGCTGGCCTTAGAAGACCAGCATTCATGCTGGCCTTAGAAGACCAGCATTCATGCTGGCCTTAGAAGACCAGCATTCATGCTGGCCTTAGAAGACCAGCATTCATGCTGGCCTTAGAAGACCAGCATTCATGCTGGCCTTAGAAGACCAGCATTCATGCTGGCCTTAGAAGACCAGCATTCATGCTGGCCTTAGAAGACCAGCATTCATGCTGGCCTTAGAAGACCAGCATTCATGCTGGCCTTAGAAGACCAGCATTCATGCTGGCCTTAGAAGACCAGCATTCATGCTGGCCTTAGAAGACCAGCATTCATGCTGGCCTTAGAAGACCAGCATTCATGCTGGCCTTAGAAGACCAGCATTCATGCTGGCCTTAGAAGACCAGCATTCATGCTGGCCTTAGAAGACCAGCATTCATGCTGGCCTTAGAAGACCAGCATTCATGCTGGCCTTAGAAGACCAGCATTCATGCTGGCCTTAGAAGACCAGCATTCATGCTGGCCTTAGAAGACCAGCATTCATGCTGGCCTTAGAAGACCAGCATTCATGCTGGCCTTAGAAGACCAGCATTCATGCTGGCCTTAGAAGACCAGCATTCATGCTGGCCTTAGAAGACCAGCATTCATGCTGGCCTTAGAAGACCAGCATTCATGCTGGCCTTAGAAGACCAGCATTCATGCTGGCCTTAGAAGACCAGCATTCATGCTGGCCTTAGAAGACCAGCATTCATGCTGGCCTTAGAAGACCAGCATTCATGCTGGCCTTAGAAGACCAGCATTCATGCTGGCCTTAGAAGACCAGCATTCATGCTGGCCTTAGAAGACCAGCATTCATGCTGGCCTTAGAAGACCAGCATTCATGCTGGCCTTAGAAGACCAGCATTCATGCTGGCCTTAGAAGACCAGCATTCATGCTGGCCTTAGAAGACCAGCATTCATGCTGGCCTTAGAAGACCAGCATTCATGCTGGCCTTAGAAGACCAGCATTCATGCTGGCCTTAGAAGACCAGCATTCATGCTGGCCTTAGAAGACCAGCATTCATGCTGGCCTTAGAAGACCAGCATTCATGCTGGCCTTAGAAGACCAGCATTCATGCTGGCCTTAGAAGACCAGCATTCATGCTGGCCTTAGAAGACCAGCATTCATGCTGGCCTTAGAAGACCAGCATTCATGCTGGCCTTAGAAGACCAGCATTCATGCTGGCCTTAGAAGACCAGCATTCATGCTGGCCTTAGAAGACCAGCATTCATGCTGGCCTTAGAAGACCAGCATTCATGCTGGCCTTAGAAGACCAGCATTCATGCTGGCCTTAGAAGACCAGCATTCATGCTGGCCTTAGAAGACCAGCATTCATGCTGGCCTTAGAAGACCAGCATTCATGCTGGCCTTAGAAGACCAGCATTCATGCTGGCCTTAGAAGACCAGCATTCATGCTGGCCTTAGAAGACCAGCATTCATGCTGGCCTTAGAAGACCAGCATTCATGCTGGCCTTAGAAGACCAGCATTCATGCTGGCCTTAGAAGACCAGCATTCATGCTGGCCTTAGAAGACCAGCATTCATGCTGGCCTTAGAAGACCAGCATTCATGCTGGCCTTAGAAGACCAGCATTCATGCTGGCCTTAGAAGACCAGCATTCATGCTGGCCTTAGAAGACCAGCATTCATGCTGGCCTTAGAAGACCAGCATTCATGCTGGCCTTAGAAGACCAGCATTCATGCTGGCCTTAGAAGACCAGCATTCATGCTGGCCTTAGAAGACCAGCATTCATGCTGGCCTTAGAAGACCAGCATTCATGCTGGCCTTAGAAGACCAGCATTCATGCTGGCCTTAGAAGACCAGCATTCATGCTGGCCTTAGAAGACCAGCATTCATGCTGGCCTTAGAAGACCAGCATTCATGCTGGCCTTAGAAGACCAGCATTCATGCTGGCCTTAGAAGACCAGCATTCATGCTGGCCTTAGAAGACCAGCATTCATGCTGGCCTTAGAAGACCAGCATTCATGCTGGCCTTAGAAGACCAGCATTCATGCTGGCCTTAGAAGACCAGCATTCATGCTGGCCTTAGAAGACCAGCATTCATGCTGGCCTTAGAAGACCAGCATTCATGCTGGCCTTAGAAGACCAGCATTCATGCTGGCCTTAGAAGACCAGCATTCATGCTGGCCTTAGAAGACCAGCATTCATGCTGGCCTTAGAAGACCAGCATTCATGCTGGCCTTAGAAGACCAGCATTCATGCTGGCCTTAGAAGACCAGCATTCATGCTGGCCTTAGAAGACCAGCATTCATGCTGGCCTTAGAAGACCAGCATTCATGCTGGCCTTAGAAGACCAGCATTCATGCTGGCCTTAGAAGACCAGCATTCATGCTGGCCTTAGAAGACCAGCATTCATGCTGGCCTTAGAAGACCAGCATTCATGCTGGCCTTAGAAGACCAGCATTCATGCTGGCCTTAGAAGACCAGCATTCATGCTGGCCTTAGAAGACCAGCATTCATGCTGGCCTTAGAAGACCAGCATTCATGCTGGCCTTAGAAGACCAGCATTCATGCTGGCCTTAGAAGACCAGCATTCATGCTGGCCTTAGAAGACCAGCATTCATGCTGGCCTTAGAAGACCAGCATTCATGCTGGCCTTAGAAGACCAGCATTCATGCTGGCCTTAGAAGACCAGCATTCATGCTGGCCTTAGAAGACCAGCATTCATGCTGGCCTTAGAAGACCAGCATTCATGCTGGCCTTAGAAGACCAGCATTCATGCTGGCCTTAGAAGACCAGCATTCATGCTGGCCTTAGAAGACCAGCATTCATGCTGGCCTTAGAAGACCAGCATTCATGCTGGCCTTAGAAGACCAGCATTCATGCTGGCCTTAGAAGACCAGCATTCATGCTGGCCTTAGAAGACCAGCATTCATGCTGGCCTTAGAAGACCAGCATTCATGCTGGCCTTAGAAGACCAGCATTCATGCTGGCCTTAGAAGACCAGCATTCATGCTGGCCTTAGAAGACCAGCATTCATGCTGGCCTTAGAAGACCAGCATTCATGCTGGCCTTAGAAGACCAGCATTCATGCTGGCCTTAGAAGACCAGCATTCATGCTGGCCTTAGAAGACCAGCATTCATGCTGGCCTTAGAAGACCAGCATTCATGCTGGCCTTAGAAGACCAGCATTCATGCTGGCCTTAGAAGACCAGCATTCATGCTGGCCTTAGAAGACCAGCATTCATGCTGGCCTTAGAAGACCAGCATTCATGCTGGCCTTAGAAGACCAGCATTCATGCTGGCCTTAGAAGACCAGCATTCATGCTGGCCTTAGAAGACCAGCATTCATGCTGGCCTTAGAAGACCAGCATTCATGCTGGCCTTAGAAGACCAGCATTCATGCTGGCCTTAGAAGACCAGCATTCATGCTGGCCTTAGAAGACCAGCATTCATGCTGGCCTTAGAAGACCAGCATTCATGCTGGCCTTAGAAGACCAGCATTCATGCTGGCCTTAGAAGACCAGCATTCATGCTGGCCTTAGAAGACCAGCATTCATGCTGGCCTTAGAAGACCAGCATTCATGCTGGCCTTAGAAGACCAGCATTCATGCTGGCCTTAGAAGACCAGCATTCATGCTGGCCTTAGAAGACCAGCATTCATGCTGGCCTTAGAAGACCAGCATTCATGCTGGCCTTAGAAGACCAGCATTCATGCTGGCCTTAGAAGACCAGCATTCATGCTGGCCTTAGAAGACCAGCATTCATGCTGGCCTTAGAAGACCAGCATTCATGCTGGCCTTAGAAGACCAGCATTCATGCTGGCCTTAGAAGACCAGCATTCATGCTGGCCTTAGAAGACCAGCATTCATGCTGGCCTTAGAAGACCAGCATTCATGCTGGCCTTAGAAGACCAGCATTCATGCTGGCCTTAGAAGACCAGCATTCATGCTGGCCTTAGAAGACCAGCATTCATGCTGGCCTTAGAAGACCAGCATTCATGCTGGCCTTAGAAGACCAGCATTCATGCTGGCCTTAGAAGACCAGCATTCATGCTGGCCTTAGAAGACCAGCATTCATGCTGGCCTTAGAAGACCAGCATTCATGCTGGCCTTAGAAGACCAGCATTCATGCTGGCCTTAGAAGACCAGCATTCATGCTGGCCTTAGAAGACCAGCATTCATGCTGGCCTTAGAAGACCAGCATTCATGCTGGCCTTAGAAGACCAGCATTCATGCTGGCCTTAGAAGACCAGCATTCATGCTGGCCTTAGAAGACCAGCATTCATGCTGGCCTTAGAAGACCAGCATTCATGCTGGCCTTAGAAGACCAGCATTCATGCTGGCCTTAGAAGACCAGCATTCATGCTGGCCTTAGAAGACCAGCATTCATGCTGGCCTTAGAAGACCAGCATTCATGCTGGCCTTAGAAGACCAGCATTCATGCTGGCCTTAGAAGACCAGCATTCATGCTGGCCTTAGAAGACCAGCATTCATGCTGGCCTTAGAAGACCAGCATTCATGCTGGCCTTAGAAGACCAGCATTCATGCTGGCCTTAGAAGACCAGCATTCATGCTGGCCTTAGAAGACCAGCATTCATGCTGGCCTTAGAAGACCAGCATTCATGCTGGCCTTAGAAGACCAGCATTCATGCTGGCCTTAGAAGACCAGCATTCATGCTGGCCTTAGAAGACCAGCATTCATGCTGGCCTTAGAAGACCAGCATTCATGCTGGCCTTAGAAGACCAGCATTCATGCTGGCCTTAGAAGACCAGCATTCATGCTGGCCTTAGAAGACCAGCATTCATGCTGGCCTTAGAAGACCAGCATTCATGCTGGCCTTAGAAGACCAGCATTCATGCTGGCCTTAGAAGACCAGCATTCATGCTGGCCTTAGAAGACCAGCATTCATGCTGGCCTTAGAAGACCAGCATTCATGCTGGCCTTAGAAGACCAGCATTCATGCTGGCCTTAGAAGACCAGCATTCATGCTGGCCTTAGAAGACCAGCATTCATGCTGGCCTTAGAAGACCAGCATTCATGCTGGCCTTAGAAGACCAGCATTCATGCTGGCCTTAGAAGACCAGCATTCATGCTGGCCTTAGAAGACCAGCATTCATGCTGGCCTTAGAAGACCAGCATTCATGCTGGCCTTAGAAGACCAGCATTCATGCTGGCCTTAGAAGACCAGCATTCATGCTGGCCTTAGAAGACCAGCATTCATGCTGGCCTTAGAAGACCAGCATTCATGCTGGCCTTAGAAGACCAGCATTCATGCTGGCCTTAGAAGACCAGCATTCATGCTGGCCTTAGAAGACCAGCATTCATGCTGGCCTTAGAAGACCAGCATTCATGCTGGCCTTAGAAGACCAGCATTCATGCTGGCCTTAGAAGACCAGCATTCATGCTGGCCTTAGAAGACCAGCATTCATGCTGGCCTTAGAAGACCAGCATTCATGCTGGCCTTAGAAGACCAGCATTCATGCTGGCCTTAGAAGACCAGCATTCATGCTGGCCTTAGAAGACCAGCATTCATGCTGGCCTTAGAAGACCAGCATTCATGCTGGCCTTAGAAGACCAGCATTCATGCTGGCCTTAGAAGACCAGCATTCATGCTGGCCTTAGAAGACCAGCATTCATGCTGGCCTTAGAAGACCAGCATTCATGCTGGCCTTAGAAGACCAGCATTCATGCTGGCCTTAGAAGACCAGCATTCATGCTGGCCTTAGAAGACCAGCATTCATGCTGGCCTTAGAAGACCAGCATTCATGCTGGCCTTAGAAGACCAGCATTCATGCTGGCCTTAGAAGACCAGCATTCATGCTGGCCTTAGAAGACCAGCATTCATGCTGGCCTTAGAAGACCAGCATTCATGCTGGCCTTAGAAGACCAGCATTCATGCTGGCCTTAGAAGACCAGCATTCATGCTGGCCTTAGAAGACCAGCATTCATGCTGGCCTTAGAAGACCAGCATTCATGCTGGCCTTAGAAGACCAGCATTCATGCTGGCCTTAGAAGACCAGCATTCATGCTGGCCTTAGAAGACCAGCATTCATGCTGGCCTTAGAAGACCAGCATTCATGCTGGCCTTAGAAGACCAGCATTCATGCTGGCCTTAGAAGACCAGCATTCATGCTGGCCTTAGAAGACCAGCATTCATGCTGGCCTTAGAAGACCAGCATTCATGCTGGCCTTAGAAGACCAGCATTCATGCTGGCCTTAGAAGACCAGCATTCATGCTGGCCTTAGAAGACCAGCATTCATGCTGGCCTTAGAAGACCAGCATTCATGCTGGCCTTAGAAGACCAGCATTCATGCTGGCCTTAGAAGACCAGCATTCATGCTGGCCTTAGAAGACCAGCATTCATGCTGGCCTTAGAAGACCAGCATTCATGCTGGCCTTAGAAGACCAGCATTCATGCTGGCCTTAGAAGACCAGCATTCATGCTGGCCTTAGAAGACCAGCATTCATGCTGGCCTTAGAAGACCAGCATTCATGCTGGCCTTAGAAGACCAGCATTCATGCTGGCCTTAGAAGACCAGCATTCATGCTGGCCTTAGAAGACCAGCATTCATGCTGGCCTTAGAAGACCAGCATTCATGCTGGCCTTAGAAGACCAGCATGCTGTCATCCCTCCCCTTTGTCAGGTAATGAAGTAGGGATCCCACTCTTCGGCTTTCCCTGAAATCCCTCTGTCATTCCTGCGTGGTTTCCCTCAAGGATGAGGGCTTACAGCCTGCAGAATGAGAGATGGGAGGGAGACAGCTCTTCCTAGAGCTGTCCTTTAATATCCATTGCTTAACCTGTTAATTCTTGCTAAGACTTTTCCTCCTTTGCAGCTGTGTTAATAATGTAGTCTGGATTTTTTAAGGAAGGCTTTTCCTTGCTACTTTGTAGCAATTTAATATCCTTTACTTGTTGCAGCACCTTGATCAAAGTGTTGAAACATTGTGTTTTGTTTTCAGCAGTCTTCCAGCAAATGTGGAAGCCTGACTGCCGTAGAGATCCTAATTTCCAAGACCAAAGAAGTTTGTCATCCTCTGCTCTTGTCCCGGTGCTCTCAGCTTTTATCTGCTTTTTTAAATGCTGCTGTGCCTAACTCAGTTTTGTTGCTTATAGAGATGTAATTGTCAGAGTGGTTAAGGGGTTCTTCTCTTATATGCATTTTTTGATCTTTATTAACTGCAGTTTCTCATATATCCAATCTCTGTTGCAAGTTTGCACTGTCATTAGTTCCCTGTGCTTTTTACTTGGAGATGCTGTGAACCCACTGCAGCGGTAATTTAGGGGCTCTCCTACCTACCTACCTACTTGAAGTTTTGCAGATGATGTTGAAGATGTGCCCCATGTGCAAGGCTTGGGTGTTTCTATGTTCTCAACTGCATGAGCGGTGTTGACAAGGAACCCGAAAACTAATGCTCCAGAAACTGCTGGAAGAGGCAGCAGTTAAACTCTGAAACACAGTGGGACCGGTATTTTTGTTGGCAGACAGAAGAATTGACAAGAGAAGACCTGAATGAGTTTTGACTCTGGACTTCTCATTTTTTGCCCTTCAGTTAATATGTCCGCAGTAGGTTATTTTTCCAGAACAACATTAGAGATAGGGATGAAAGAGAGACTGCAATAAAAGGCAAGAAACAAAGATTAGGGAAAGAAAATAGGAAGAAAACCCAAAACAAAGACAAAGAAAGGAAGGAAGAAGAAAAGAAGGAAGGAAGAAAGAAAAGCAGAGAAAATCATTGTCTGTTTCCTTTGTACCTACTACGAATTTCTTTGATCTGTTTTTGGAGTCGCGGTCCCTCAGCTGAGGAAGATGAAGCGATGTTTCGATAAGCTTTGAAGAGGTATGTGTTGTTCAGTTTGTTTATGCCAGACATTCAAATTCATTATCTTTTCTTATTTTATCAATCTACTTAGACCTTGTGAAAAAGGTAAAGACAAGCAGCCATTATGCTAATACAGCTTGATTAGTGTGTGAAATCGAACCTTAAAATCAAGTGCATCCTATCATTTTGACAGTTGGCCCAGCTACTGTTATGAAATCATTTCTGTGTGGCCTGATGGTTGAAAATAGTCAATTGCTTACATTTCAGCTCAGTATTATGTTTTCTTTGCTATTTATGTGACAGCTGTTAAACAATGCTATGCGATTTTATGAAGACCAAATAATCCACACAAGCAGCCCTACTGTGCTGGATTTCTGCTTAGTGATACGGGGTAAATGCAGATTAGCTCCTTCAATGGCAGTGGAATAATTCCAGACTTACAGTATTGTAACCAGGACATAAACATTATTATGACTAGTTCTGAGGAAAATCAATCAGGCAAGCAAGCAGGCATTTGCTTAAACTCTCCGTGAGAGTCTGGAAGGAACTGTTTTGCCGTCATAAGCGATGGCATAGGAGGCAAGAAAAAATGACTGTGTAAGTTCTGAACCAGCAGTTGCTAATGAAGGAAAATTGCCAGATAGTCCAGCAGGTAATTTGATAAAGAAAGATGAATCTCGGCACTATGTGTGGGGAGGTTGTGGAGTCTCCTTCTCAGGAGATGTTCAAGACCTGCCTGGATGCCTACCTGTGCGACCTCGTATAGGGAACCTGCTTTGGCAGGGGGATTGGACTCGATGATCTCTGGAGGTCCCTTCCAACCCCTACAATTCTGTGATTCTGTGATGTGTAGGTCTGTTGTCGGAATGCCAAAGGAATAATTGTATGGGGAAACTGAGTGATTGCTGTGAGTAAGTTGACAAATTATTTAGGGCAAACAGTAGTAGTAGCAGTTAAGAATCACTGGCTTTAATGCACTGCTTTTTGCATTGTAAGTTAGCTTACAAGCCAGCCTACCATTTAGATAGCAACACACTAGTCTGAGTAACGACTGCCTGGGAAGAAAGCCAGCAGCTAAGAAAATTAGTAAAGGGAGAAAGCATGTTCCATAAATGCTGTGCTTCAAAGTAGGTGTGCTGTAGCCTGATATTTTTACAATTTCCTTGGGACTGATATTCATATCCTTAAAGCAATACACTTTTATGTGAACAATGATTACTTCGTAATGAGAAGTGAAAGTTTTGGCACCTCTTGTTCGTTACACTTTATTTCATCCCTTGCTTCCCTCTCCTTTCCCAGCCCCAAATACGCAGCTTATACCATCCCTTTTCCAGCAAAGTTGAGGACTACAGGCTTCAAGTTAAGATACACATTCTTTTTCAGTTTTTGCTGCTGACTGCACCTTCTGAAAAGATGCATACTTTGGTTGGTCTGCAGTGCTGTTTATTACCAAGCTATTCTCTAATTGTAGAGAATACTTTATGATTAGCCAAGCGCTAACCAAAACTGTAGACCTCTAAACAGCCTTGTTAGAAATTTCTACAAGATTTTAGTAGTGCACCTTATTAGCCTGCCAAGATGAATGGTTATATGCATTTTTTTTTTTTTTTAGTAACAGCACGTCATTACAAGAGTAGAGCCTGGACGGAAAAAAACCAACCCTCTTGTATTGCATAAAAATGACTCAGAAGGGTGTAGTGTCCTCTGAAGATGCAGCGCTGTATTTCACAGAGCTTGCAGGGATGGCTAGAGGAGAATTCCCCTTCAGAGAGCAAATGTATTTTTAGGAACAGAGCTATCAAAAAAAGTGTAGGGCTGCCAAAGAAGAATGCTTGCGTTGTTTAGTATCCTGTAATAAAGTAAGGGAAATAAACTGGAATAATATGGCTGATCTAACTTGAACTTAGTGCTTAGAGATGTCTGTAGATGTTTCCTACAATGTAAGTTAAATAATGCTATAATAATTGAGGACTGTCAAAGTGAATAAAGGAGAGCAGGTCACATATCAGCGTTCTGTGAAGTGTGCATCAGCTCCAAGTTGTTATTTAAAGAGCAGAATTAGAAATACTACCTCAGTTGAATTAATTGAAAGTGTCAATAAATCTGCGTAGCATAAAATTTGTTTTTACTTCCTTAAATTATAGGTTTTATGCTTCAGATATGAACACATCACCGAAGTTTGGCCAATGAAGTTGTCCTGTGCTATTAGGAAGTGGAGATGTTTCACAGCTAAAGGTAAGTGCATGTAAAAGGCGTGAAACTTCAATGTATAAAAGGGAAGGGATAATTCTTTGCAAACTTATCAGAACTGGAAAATTACTCCACCCCTGGCACATTGAGATAGCGTGACCAGTGATGAGTAAAGCTTTTTGAAATTGGAAATAATAAAACCCATTCCCATTCCTGCATGGGTCACAAGAAATTGAACACATTAGATGCTTAAACACAGCAGAAAGTTGTCTTTTCTTAAATGATAAATTGCTTGGCAGCGAATGAACCTCACACAAAGTGATTTTATGCTCCTATTTTGTGTAAAATATGTGATCGGTTTTATGACCATTTGATTTTATTTCATTGCTTTTGTATGGGTGCTTGAAATAACTTTTATGCATTGTTTTTACCAGTAGAACACTAAAAAATAAAAATACAGTTGGTGGTGTCCCTTAAACTACATCCTGGCTGAAACCAGGACATGTGATTGCTGAAATTATTTAAGTTTGCAGATGTATGTATGTTATTTATGTTGTCACCCCAAATCATTATTAATTTACTGCCTAAAAAGGTTGTTCAAACAATGATCCATTTAAATGGCTATATTGCTTTTCTTAAGAGCCCTAAAGACAAAAAGGAGTGATCAAGGATGTTTATAGAAATTCTGTTACTCTAATAAAATTACTAATAAAAATAAAAATTATCCTATGATTTAATTATTGTTATTGAGTAATTGTAACAATTGCATCATTATATAATTACCAAGAAAAAAAGCCTAACATGTCATATTGATCTAGAAAAGCAGGCAGTGCTGTTCATTACTGATTGACCATCAGTCTTTCCGTCCACAGGATGTGTGACTGCTTTCAGGTATAAAACAGAAATAATTCTGCTGGAATCTCATGCCAGTGAGTTTTTCCTGGTGTTCCTGTGCTACTTTTCCTCTCCTATGTATGGGTCCTGTACTGTAGAGGAGCTGCACAACCTTTATGCCTACTGAAGGCTGCTGGTGGTGATAGTCATCTCTACAGAAAGTCATCTGTTGTACAATTTCTGCTGTTTGCCAGAGCAGCCCAATGGGGACAAGGCTGTAATTATAGACACTTCAATAAGAAAGAGAAGCATGAAGATCCTTCTATGTTATATGGCAGGGACCCTAGATTTAGGTGGGTGGATGTTTTGACAGCCATGATAGATTACAATTAAAATTCTTTTACGTGTGTGCTACTTCAGGAGTGAGAGATGAGAGAAGAGCTTTTCCCATGTCTGAAACAATGTTACACAGGGAGGCTGGTGGCTTCTCTGCTGCTCATGGAAGGATCCATGTCCTGGTGTTGGCCAAATACCTCCAAGGAACCTCTGGGATTTGCGAGTGCTGTTAGAAAAAATGCCCTGCACTTTCTACGAGCTGAAAGGTTTCTTCTGATTGGTTGTCATGCACACAAGTCTGATGCAAAAGAACCCAAAAACACAGATCTAGGGTACACGCTGACTGAGTAAGTCCACTGGGGTCGTGTTACTATACTGTATGTAGCCATAGAGAAGAGTTTCTGTATGCCGTCTGCCGTCTTTCCTAGCATTTTCTTTGGCCTGTAGACTCTGATCTACCCTTAATTGAAGTGCCTGTAGGCTTCTTTCTGTAGGAAAGAAGAGTTACTGTGAGTGGGATATTCCATTACATTCTATAAGCCTTACGTTTTTTTTTTTCTTTCTTATATCCTGTACTCGAAGCCTTCTACCATGCATGTACTATGGAATTCAAAACTTCATGTTAACCAACATTCTGGCTTATGCAGGAGTGAGAGTAGGAGTGAGAGCCTGTTGTAAACCAGTGACAGAGATTTTGTTTTTCATTTTTCACTTTTTTTTTTTGGTGAACGTATTGTGCTTGTTTGATAGTCAGCAGTCACACGTGACATGGCAGTCTTTGGATGAATCCTTCTTTTCTACAAAAGTAAGTTTTTTTTACCTGAAGACATTTCAGGGTTTTTTTTTGTTTTGTTTTGTTTTTTGCCCTGCATAGAAGGCATTTAAGAATTGACAACTGCAAGTGAAGTAACAAGTAAATATTAAAATATGTGCCCTCTGCCTCCATACGCTTTTTTTTTTTTTTTTTTTACATAAGAGTGAAAACCAAATTACTGTTGTGTGGTCTTTTCATTTCATTTTGTTCACTATGCCATTCGTTTTCCAGTTTCTTTAATATTTGCAGTACCTTGCAGAGCACAGAAAATTATCCGTTTCTTGCTCAGGTTAATCATTTCTGTGGTAGAGGTGAAACTGTATCAAGGCTGGTGTCTGACTCACGCACATGCATGCTCTCCTTTTCTTGTGTGTTCTAATTTGTTTGCACTTAATCTGGAGGTATTGGCGAACATGGTTGGAATGGGCAAGAAAAAGGACTTTCAGTTCAGACTTGCTAGAAAACAGTGTTCTGCAGTGCTGTGCTGACTGAAGGACTGTGTACTCTTTATCAGTGACTGAGCACCAACAAGAGGAAAGCCATTCAACATGGGTAAGTGCAGAGACACCCCGTTAGAACTTGCAGCTTTTTCACATCTCAAAAACTCAAAAACTAAAGCCTTCAAGTGTGCTTGTTTCTTTTCGTACACACTGAGCCTAATAAAATAAAAACATCTGATTGTTTGGCAAGTATGGCAGCTGTGCAGATATCTGGCACTAACGCACATGTCAGAACGTGTTAAACAGTTTGTCTGCTTAATACATAAGGAAAATCCCCTAAGGAAAGCATCTCAGCTTTTGCTGGTGATTTGAATTTCCATTGAGCTCAGTTCTGTAGTCTGTATGTTCCTTGCTGAAGAAAAATTCATATTTAATTTGATGGACGTTTGACCTGTTTGATCAATCTGGATAATGAAGGTAACATTTAATCCAGTGTTTTTAATGGATAAAATTCTTCTGAAGTCTATAATCAGTTTTGGAAACCGATTTCTCACAGATCTTGGAAAAGATCAACAAGTATGATATTTTGTTTCAACTTTCAGTTGTTAATTTTATTGGGGTTTTATTACTTCATGAGAAGGTGTGTTCTTGTGTCTGAAGTAAAATGATGCCAAGAAGCAGTGATGTTCTTCATAGTCTCTGTAAAACTTGCGTTAGCAAACTTTCCAATTAACTTATGATCCACAGTTTGATGATGCAGTGATCACTCAAAGATGTTGCAGTTGCCCCAGAGGAATCTTAAGTGCTAGATGCATTTACCAAAAAGTCTGTTTTCCACCCTGCCATATACTGTTTTAAGTTCATTTTCCATCTGCATTAATGGCTGGTTTAACTAAAATGCATTTGCAAGCTGAGTGGTCTCTAGAAAGCTTGACAATAAGTGAAGACAACCCCTGTGATGTGGGGTGCAAATGCACTCCTCGTTGCTGCTTCTGTTTAGAAGCAGCTCAGGCAGAAATCGATATGTAAGTGAGGCAGAAGGGAGGTGTCAGACAAGATGAATTGTCTTGTTCATCTCCCTGTACCTAAACCCAAAATCGCTAATGCACTTGGCTGCCAATCCCGCATCTGTTTTTAAAAGATTTTGGTAGATCATTAAGCAGTGTTAAGGTATGAGCTCCCACTTCAAGGCAGTTTTTGGGAAAAAAAAAAAAAGCCAGGCTGCTGGGCTCCATTTAGCTGTTTTTGTTCCCCAGAAGCGACAGCAAACATGGGTAAAAAACCATGTCTTAAATTCTAGGTTACTTTTAAAGGAATTATGTATTGAATGACATGCAATAGAAGAAAATGATGTGTTCACGTTTTGACACAGCTGGTGTGGGTTGGGGGCTGAGGCAGCCTGCACTAACCCTCTTTGATCTGGTCCTGCCCTTGCTGGCCAGCAGGACCAGATGTGGTGTGGTTGGAGACAGGTTCCAGCACGGCTGCAACATGTCCCACTTCATTTCTAATCCACCACAAAACAAAGAAACAAAAGCAAACAAAAACAGAGAAGCATCTACATTCAAAAACAAGCAGTCCAACGTGTCAATTTTATCTTAAAAACCACTTAGTGTCTTGAGTGAAACAAATGGAACAATACCAGAACCAGTTGTCTCTGGTGTCAGGCATCAGAGGAGCAGTGAGATAGAATTTAAACGAAGAAACAAGCCGACCTCTTTTGCTACAGACCTTGCCAGTACAACAGTATATTAGTTGTGAGCTGCTGTGTTTTCCTTAGCTTTGTTGTTGTTCCAGTTAGTTCGTTTAATAGCTATCATTTGACCTGTTCAGTATCAACTGCTTTTTTTTTTTTATTTTTTTATTTTTTTGTGATGTGCATACAGGCACAATCTGCAATTATTGTATTAAAACCTGCTATCTCTCTGAACCTCTCCTTATGCCATCTCACCTGCCCAGGAGAACTCTGTCAGTATTTAAAATCTAACTCTATATATGAATCAGGTTAGAAAAATAACAGACATCCTCACAGGAAATGACTTCTCATAATAATTTTTAGTGGAATAATAATTTTAGTGGAAGATTATATCACCTTCCTTTATTATTCTCAGGCCTGTGAGATTTGCATGTTACATACTGGATAATATTTATAAATAATATTACTTTGCTCCCTTTTCAGAACTAACTTCTATTATTCCAGAGGACTGGCACATGTTTTTTATATTCCTAGCTTTATGCAGTGCTTTTGGAGTTAGAAATTTAGAAATTGCAGAACAGTGTGAGACTCGTCATTCCTGATGCAGTTCAAAGGAAGTAATCAGAATTACATGGGAGATGAACTTAGAACTTGTTTTGATATCACTTCTTTCTGCAGCAAAAGGTAACCTATTTGATTTCTTTTTTTAAATCATTGAAGTCATTAAAGAGCATCTGCCAAATTGTATTTTACTTACTTAGTTATTCTAATAATTTCACAAATATGAAAGCCACTGACATTACAGATTAACATGCATAGCGTGCAAGGAGGTCGTATTTATTGTGCATCTTTATTGGATGAACTGTGGACCTTAAAGATAGAACCTGTAAAAATAATTTAGTTGAAGGATTTTATGATGCTAAAGACACAAGCCTCAAAGACTTGAAGCTAAAATAGCAACATGATCATGCATTCCTTATTCTCATCTGAAAGTCCAGCAATTTTAAATGACTTTTTGTCTTCTTGAAATGCAATATCTTTTTTGTCAAAGGAACCAACAGGAGAAACTAAGAAAGTGTCTTGGAATACACTGAGTAGCTTAAAGTCCTTCAGACTTTCTCAACAAAATTATTTCCTTACTTAACTGTGGAGTTTACAAGCAGCTAAGAAGTAAATCTTTCCTAGTTCAATGTCAAAGCTCATAAATTTAAACTCAGGTACTGCAGAAAATGGAAAAACTACTGTTAGAAAGTGAAAAATTGCAGTTTGCCTCTTCCATTCTGAACATGATGACATACCAGAAATGAAATAAAAGTTTAGAGCTGAGCGAATATGGACATGGCACTGAGACCCTTGTTGTAGTTCTCGTCAGTATCTATTTTATTAATTAAAGATAATTTGTCATTTAGCTTTAAAGCAGCACATCTTGACCTCCTTCTCTGACCAGGCGACCAATCTAGCAGATGTGGAGAGGCTGTGGACATAATCTGCCTATACTTTAGTAAAGCCTTTGACGCTGTCATCCATAGCAGTCTTCTGGAGAGGCTGGCAGCTCTTGCTCAGATGGGCGTACTCTTTGCTGAGTAAAAAACTGACTGGATGGCTGAGTGATGGTGAGTGTAAGTAGTGGTGAATGGAGTTCAGTGAATCTAGCTAGTGACTGGTCACGAGTGGTGTTCCATAGGGGTTGGTACTGGGGGCAGTCCTATTTAATGTCCTTGTTGATGATCTGGATGAGAAAATTTTCAAGATGCAGTTGGACAAGGAGCTAGATAATCTCATCAAGGCTCTCTTTTCCCATGAGAGACTGAACTTGGTGATCCTTCAGGATCCCTTCCAGCCTGGGCTGTTCTGTGGAACTATGGTTCTCATCTGTGATACAAACCACATCTCTCTCTAACTGCTACAAATTATGCATATAGAAAAAATACAGTTGTTCAGTTGCCTAAATTACAGAGTTTCTTAGCTAAAGTGCCTAAGTTCCATTTTCCAAAACCTGAAGACAGCAAAGGATCTGGGGCATAAATGAGTCACAGCCTAAAACAGTGGAGTCAGGATGTGGCTGGGACATTGACACCTGTGGGTAGCAGATCCAAGGCCTCAGATTAGGCATAGTTTAGCAGCATATCCTTCCTGTAAGAATGAAACAATTGCAGAAAGAATAACATGCACCAGGGTGGCATATGAAACCCGTTGCAGTTTTTTTGTATTATGTAAAATGAAACTTGCCTGCCTACTGTAAGCTGAACTTTGGCTACTGTTGGCCTATTGAAAATTCTCTTTGGTTTGGCTTTGAAAGAGACCTTCAGCTTGCTCTGTTATATTTTAAAGCACTACAGATTTTTAAGCTAGTTATTTTACAGCCTGAGATAATGATGATTCATTCAGTTTGCTTTTGTAGAGCTTTACGTGTAGAGCTTTTAATCACCAAGGTAATTAAATGTTTGTTATCAGGCAATAATAAAACATAATAATCTCTAGCAATTACAAAGGCCTTAGAACCTGAGGTTGAGATCACCTAGGAAAAGTTGAACGTTTTAAGTAATAGATTTTCTTGAAAAATAGTCTTGCCTTTGTGCCCTATTTTAATAAATACTTGTTGGCTGAAAATTCTTTTTTGGTAGTTGAGTCTCCTGGCAATCAACTCAGTATCTTATTTAATATTCCAGCTTCACTGCATTTGGACTGTTTTACGGTATATTGTTTTCTATGCTTCAGAGACATTTCTGTGCTGTTGTGATGGATCTGCTTTGAAAGATCAGTGATTCTTTTGTGATTCTGCAGAAAGCACAATGTCCCATATTTTTGCTTTGCTAAATAACTCTTTTGTTTTAAATACTGTTTAAAACTATTCAAATTTGTTTTAAATTTAGCAAAAAATATATACAAATAATTTCAGAGTATTGTATTAAATTTATGTATAAATATTTAACAACATGCACTATGATATACCTACTAGAAGATCTATACTACTCATAGCATATACTTTATGATGTCTGTATATGCTGTACAGTTACAGAACTATCCAACTATTTAGCATAAGTATCTACAATCATATCAAAATAAATTCTTTTTTAGAGTTAGTGTATCTCTGTTTTATTATGCACATTAATGAGAAGATTAATGTGTTGTTTCTTTTCTGTTGAAGGGAACAGGCAGACAAGCATGTTTTGTTAAGTTGCTGCTACATTTTTTTTTAGTGAAAAATCATTAAATTTGGTAAAATTGAATGAATTGAGTGCGTTGAGTAGAAAGAATTGAATGAATTTCAGCAATATTTTTCCATCAGAGCAACAAGCTGGATTTCAGCAGGAGACTGGACACGTATGGGCTAATAGAAAGATTTTGCTGGTCCCACCTTTAAGACAAGCAAGTACTGACAGAATATGGCTTTTGGACTTTGATGAAAAGAGACAATTAGGGCTCAGCCTATGTGCTTAGATTGATTGATTTGAACACTGACTTACTTAGATTTGCAGAGAACTAAAAAGCCCATCTTTTGGACTGAGAATCCAGTGATGTTAAGGAAGGCCGTTTGTTTGGTGTATTTGGAAGTGTATTTGACAAGAAGGAAATCATAGAATCATGGAATCATCTAGGTCAGAACAGACTTCCAAGATCATCAAGTATAACCACCAACCTGACCTCCTGAGACTAATGAGGTCTCCCCTCATCTTCCTCCAGAAAAAAACAACCCCTGTTCTCTCCTCATATGCACTGCATTCTAATTTCTTCACCAGCTATACTGTTCTTCGCTGAACGCGTTTCAGCAATTCAGTGTCCCTCTTGTCGTGAGGGACCCCGAACTGAACACACTACTCAAGGTGTGGTGTCACCAGAGCTGCATACAAGGGGACAACCAATTCCCTAGTCTTTCAGATGACACAGTTTCTGATTAAGGCCAGAAGCCATTGGCCTTCTTGGCCACCTGGACATGCTTCAGGCTGACGTTCAGCTAGCTGCTGACCAGCAGCCCCTGGTCCTTTTCTGCTGAGCAGCTTTCCATCCACTTTTGCCCATGCCTGTAATGCCACGTAGGGTCGTTATGACCCAAGTGCAGGGTTTGGTCCATCACTCTGGGCCTTGGACTACGTCTCTGTCTTGGCAGCAGAGATACCTGTGGTGTCTCTCAGGAATGCTGGTGAGCTTTACTTTTTTTCAGACCCTGTCTGTGTAGCTGTCCATCCCCACTGGCACAAACTTCCTCATTGGAGAGAACTGAAGCAGTTTATGTTACAGTTCCTCACGGTAGAGGGACAGCTGAAGTTACTGAGGTTGTTGTGGCTCATGTGTTCGTAGTTTGACTCAGAAACTGGCTCCGTCTCTGTCCCGTTTTGAAGCAAAAGAAGATTTTTTTTTTTTAATTTTGAGACTTGTATTTCATCCAAGTTCCTTATCAGAGATCTCCAACTGTTTCTGCCACCTCTGAGTTCAGAATGAATCTGATCATAGTTCTTCAGTGTCACTGTCTCAACATATAATCCTCTACTGGGAAAAAGAGGAGCCTGTGGAATTATGCCAGATTACCTTAGCAAGGAATCTTCTCCTTCAGCTAAAAGGAAAGGGGTGGAAACCCCACAGAGCAGAAGGGAGAGTGAAGTAATTAATTTGCAGGTCTTGACATATGGCTGGGAGAAGGGCTTCTGGGGAGGTTGGGAAGGCAATGTTTTCAGCAGCCTTGGTCAGCCTTCATCTGGATGTCTGCAACAACTGAAGGGTTTCTTCAGACTCATCTGGACAGTGGTTTTCTTTCTTCCTTGAACCTTGTATTTTCTTCATGTGAGGAGTCTTTCCTATCATGGGAGCCCTAGCTTCAGGAGAAGGCTTCTGGTTCTACCCTGCAGCCAGCCTCTGTCTCAGCGGGCAGGCTGGCCCTCTCCTTGCATGCCTTCTCCAAGGATCTCAAACACCAAAATGCTGGAGGATCCAGGAGAAAACCCCATTACAACCCCTTTCAAGCATGAACTGTAAGTACTCTTACTCCTGAAAGTCAGTATGACTTCCATGATTTATTCATCCCGAGATGTATTCATCCATTCATTATTTATTTTCGTTTGTTTTACTACTATCATTACAATTTCATAAACAGCAGCGCAGAGAGAAAGATGGGACATTACAGAGAGAGTTAGCTGCTGGAGGAAGGTCATGGGCTTCGTTCTTCTTGGTCACTGGTAGTCTCCAGAATTGTTATCAAGGCTTATTACAGGGAAAGCAAAAGGTCATTTCTGTTTTCCTTTTTTTAGGTTAATGAAAGCCTTTTGTTTCAAGTAAAGTCTTCTTCACAGTCCTTTATAGTCTTTTAATATGATGAGGACACTAGACCGTTCTGAAGCGATGAGGGATTCTGCTGCGTGCAGAAGATGAGATGAAGGGGAAACTGACATTGCAGGTCCAGCATCTTCCCTCCTCATTTTAATCTGTGAATGCGGATTTCTGCATGTAGAAGGACTGAACTGATATAAGGCCTACTCAGATGATGAGTCGATTTAGATTTAGTATTTCAGGCTGTAATCTGGTTTGCTTATTACAAGGGAAATGGAGGATTGTGTTGAAAGGAAAAAAGGGAAAATGCAATGCAGAACGTCAGCTCTCCCTTGCCTTTCCTTCTCAGGCTCAAATGCGCAGTGTCCAGGCAGATAGTTTGGAGCTATCAATTTACTGTGACTCAGCTGTGGTTGCTCACTGTCTCAATATGCTCCTCACGAATCAGCTGTGAGGTAACACGAATTGGCTTAAGCCACCTTCATGATTGCTGTGTGGAGAGAGAAGTTCAAATATCAGGTACATTAAGGCACAGCACTGACAGCCAGTGGGTTCCCATTAGGGAACTCGAGCCTTTCTGTAGCACTATACTTTCTGAAATGTGTTATTGACTTTATAAAATCATAGCAGCTTTGTTCTTAGTACTGCCCTCTAGACCTACTTCTTTCCAACAATATACAGCCCTATTGTAAATCAATGTCCAAAACCACTGCAGCAGTACTACTTTCATCTAGAGGGACCATTTTGTAGAAAAGAGGCGTTTCTTTTTATTATTATTTTAAATAAACTATTTTTAATTTTGTAAGGAATCCTTCTGAGCCCTTTCAATCAGATGGATTATTCACTTCATAGTGCAGAAACGTGGTTGTTATTCATTAAAAAAAAAAAAAAAAAAAAGCAAGCAAGAAAGAAAAACAAAGAAAGAAAAAGAAAAAAATTTCTTCTACATGGAAAGAAAAATAAATAAATACATTACCACTGAATTAGATGATGGCATATAAGCCTTTTTTGTAAATCAGGAGAAGAGGTTAAGTAGTTGTAAAAAAGGCTTTAGCCCTGGGAAACATGCAGAGTGGACTGCATCAGATTTTATATGCCCTGGATTTTCAGAAGGACAGCATATCTGAAGCTTTGTTTAAAAGAATTGTGGTTTTTGAAATGCGTGAAGCCAGTAAAATGAACTTAAGGTCTTAGGGATGAAAATTTAATAAGGAAAAGAAACGCTAAATAATGCAGGGAAATGTCATGGATATTCGAACATTCTGTTGCAGAATATATGGTACAAACAGTTTCTTACAGCACAAAAAATCTTTTTGCTTTCCAGGTGTTGGCACAGGTAAGAACAGCTGTGAGATGGAGGAACACAAGCTGGCATCCTCTGTTCTCTTCAACAACTGTGCTAAGTTTGTTTTGTTGATTGCAGGCATGAAGGAGCATTGCAGGCAGTAGTTTCAGCAGACATGGTCTGCATCTGCAAAACGTAAGCAACCCAGAAGATGAGGTTATGGGCACTATTCCCTTACTTGGGCATCCTTGCTAATATCCTTTTGGCTAAGCTTCAGAAGGTCTCTGGCTGGCTGTGTCTGCAGTTATTAGGTCATATATTATACTGTAAGGATGCACCATTGGATAGCAATGCTTGTAAATGGCAGCAGTTTGCTTATTGGAGGACGCAGAAGAAAATTAAATTTGCTATTTGGGTTAGCAATCCTATGAGTAAGTAATGTTATCTATCCAGATCTTGGATGTATATTGGAATTCTGTGATATTTGTTAAGCACCTAAATAACTCAGTTCTGCATTAAATCATAGTCTAATTTTGGGTCCGTTTCACTCACATGTACGTCATAACTCAGAAGGTGGAGTGACTTAAAATATTTATAATATTGTGCTGTAACATACCTTAATGCAATCCCTGCATTTACATTTCATTTAGCTGTTATCCTGCCCTTAGGGAAATCTCTTTTGCCCAAGAATGCACATCCCCTGTAACAAAAAGGGTCACAAAAACAACAAAAAAAGAACCGTAGCAATATTCATAGGAAGAAGAAATGCCTGAAAATTCATTGTTTTATGATGGGGAACTTGAGAAGATGAATGGTAGTTTTCCAGTGGCTTAGGAAAAAAACAAAAAAAAAACCCACAAAAATGAAACAAAAAAAACCCCCACAAACAAAAAACCAACAAAAGAAACTCTAGGGAAATAAATGCTTCTGATAGAGTCACAGTTAAAAACGAGGAGAGCTTTGCCCCAAATTGAAGTTCAGCATAAACTCAAAGCCCCATGACTTGAAAGTACATCAAAAGTGGAAGAATGGTCTTTTGATCAAGGCATTGACCTGAGAGCAAGTACAGGTTCATGTCTTTGCTCTGCTGCAGACTTCCTGTCTTTACATCTGCTGTCTCTGTGCTGCTGTGCTTTCTTTTTTTTTTATGTAGTGAGACTGATAACATCTAAATTATATGCTGCTTCAGATGGGGCTGTCTTTGACTCTGCCCAGAAGTGAATAGTTCAGTGAGGGCTCACTGGTGTGATATGGTGGTGCTGTGGTAATGCTTAACACATTGGCAGGAACACTTCTCAGTCACAGCGTTTCTGATTTTGACGTGTTTTTTGCAATGATGTGTCACAGTTTCACTTCACAGTACAACTTCTCAGCAAGTTTTTAAGCTGAAGTTTTTTCCATTGGAAAGATCTAAGTGAAGTGAGTTAAAATATTTCATGAAAATGTATCAACCTCCTCGTATTCTAAGGTGTGTTGTGAAAACACTTTGCTGTGGATGGGACAAAAAGATTTCCTTCAAGTTTACTAGCTTCTTTTGCACCCCTGCAAAGAAATGTGAGCTTTAATAAAACTGAATATTTTAGAATATGTTGCTTCATGAACAACTGAAGGATTTTTGACATTTTGCTTTGACGTGTGATTAAAACAGCTGTAAGAAGTCTATGAATTTCCTCTCCAACACACATTCCACGTTTTAACCAGTATTACCGTACAGCGTCCACCGAGATCACAGTTTTAATAAAAATGTCTTCAAAGCTTTAATTCCACTGTTATTAATTCAAAAAACCTCTCAGAAGTTCAGTGTTCATAAAAGAAAAATCTTCTTGTGCTCACCGATATATAAATGTAATCCTTCTAATGCAGCAGCACTGAATAATGAGGAGCCAAAAGCTGCAGATCTAATTATTGGGCATCACTGGCTCAGGAGTCATAAAAACCTTGACTCTGAATAAACAACCTGATTTCTGTTATTGAAGTATTACATCTTGTACCAAACAAACGCTGTATCTTCTTACGATGAAGAAATGCATCTTTATGAAAAGATTAGATCAGCTGATTATGTAACAGTGTATTTTTGGCATGAAAACATCCAACCAGAACTAGTCCTGCTATCGCATGTCTTTACAATGAATTGTAATCAGGATGTGATAAGAAGGGAAGGAGATGGGAGCTGTCCATCAGTGCAGTTGGAGCAATGGGGCTTGCTGACTTCCCTGGGTTTTGTTTTGTTTGTATCATTAACCTGAGAAGCAAATGACAAATACAAAGTTGTATTTTCACTTGAAAGCAGTGCTGGAGGCTGGGGAGTAGGGCGAAAGTGCAGACGAGAGGGGTTGAAAGCATCCCTGCACCATGCTGGGACTCCTTGTCCAAATGCCTGGCCCCAAAGCCGCTGGCCTTACAGCCAGAAGCTCTCTGGTCTTCAAGGATTATTGCGGGGAAGATAAAGGTTGTTTGATCTCACTAGCTTTTATGGTCATCTCATTCCTGGGCAGCTTCTTTTTTTTCAAAGCATCCCTGAACTTTCAGCAAGCTTACCATTAGATCAATAAGAATATAGCAAGGTAATTTTGGAACAGCTTGCCTTGGGCTGATGGTTAGGGCACTACCTGCACTCCATATCTGCACACTGCTATTCATGTTCATTTGAGAGGTGTAAACATATTCTGCGTAAGTCCTTGGATTTCTGTCATACACATTCGATTGAATGATTAAATACCATTTATCTATTTCTCTAAAGGAAAGTGAATTTCCTAATTATGGAGATAACTCAGAAATGTTAAAAAAAAAAAAAGAAGGGGGAAAAAACCCGTTTAAAATGAGAGTAGTCCTTTTTGGGCTCTGTTTGGCTAGGATATTTACAAATCTTGAATCTGTACAGACACAGAAGCAGTACCTTTTGTAATACAAACACAGACATCTTGGAATCAGAAGACTGGAGACATGGCAAAAACAGACAGGCTTGCAGCAAGCGCTCATTTTAAGCAGTGGAGCAGGGAATGGCAGAGCAGGCATTGCTGTGGCGGGACAGGGTTTCAAATGAATGAGACTATCAGGGCTGCACGAGATAAAGAATTAGGAGTGTGCAAGTTAAGTATATCTTCAATTCAGGCCATTTTCAATTTAACATGAACAGATCCACTATTAGCTGCACAAACTGATAAAAATTATAATCAAGGAAAAAGCTATATATCACCGAACCTCTGTGCTAATATGGGACAGGAATTAATTTGGTCTTTGTTATATCAAATCAGGAGGCTAAGCTCACATTCAGCCCAGTGTGAAGTACCGACCACTACAACAGGATTTTCAAAGTGTCCTAATCATCCACGTACATCTGGATAACCTATCCATTATAGAAGAGACTTACAAAGGAAATTGGCTATAAAAGACTAATAGTTCAAATATAGCCATTCCTTTGTAGTCATAATGGGAAAAATTAAAACCTCCCAGATTAGATTTGAGGAAGTAGCGACAAGCGAGGAGCTGTGTGAGAAATGATGGACAATTATAGCACCTTGGCAAGGAACTGACGCTGTGGTAAGGAGACACCGTGTCTCACGAGCCTTCTGGAGACTGCTAGGAGTCAGAGAGCATTCAGGTTGTGGTTACTGAGTTGACGTAGTCCATCTGGATTTGCAGAAGATTGGTGGTTAGGTGTAAAAACTCTTATGGAAAATTTGCAGTGATGACATAAGGGGAAATATCTTTGAATAAGTGAAATTGATTCAGGAGAGTTAAAAAAAAACAAAAGCAAACCACAACAATTAAGAAATACTAAGGAAAGATCCCACTATCCTAATAATAATACAGTGACAGTTGAAATTTAGTGTAACTCAAATGTAAAAAGGGACAAAACATCCTGAGTTCACACAAGCTCTGATTTTACTAGCGATACTCAGGAGTGATACCTTGAGTTCCATAGTTATATGGAAATTTCTGATCACAACCACAGAATAAAAGAAGTCATAATAAAGTTGAAAGTTGACCTTTTTGCATTAGAAATCATAATGAAAAGAAAAAACAACAGAGAACCAACTTCCAAGTTTGAATGCAGAATGCTGTTCTGGTCCTAGCATTTCAAAGGATATAGAAGAACTGGCAATGTTTAGAAAAAGGCTCAGCAAAGTTACCAGAAGTGCTCCTTTGAGCTACAAAGGGCTGAAGGCTGTCAGGGTCTTGGGATTATCATTTGCCTTGCTCCTCAGGCACGTGCTTTAGTGCCTTGGTGGAAACAGAATGGATGTGCTGTCCTATTCACTCTGGTTTGCTTTAGTCCTTCTACAACACTGTATCAGCAACAGATCAAAGCAATTTCTAACTTCAGGGCCTGCTGTGGTCCAAGGTCTAAGAAAAAACTTCACTATATAACGCTATAAATATCACAGTTTCGTCAAGATCCTCTGGCTGAAATACAAGCCCAGACCCGTTTGCAGAGAAATCTCTATCTAGCAAACGAAGCAAATCAACTCCAGCATCTCATCTCATGCCCTAGAGAGTCATCTGGTAAGCTGATACTGAATTAAAATGCTTAATCTGCTGAACATGCAAGGTTTCCATGTACTTTGACCCCACATGAGGAGAGTAGATTCAGATAATACTGCAGAGACCATGCTATAATTTATACATCATCCTATGTCGTGGCAACAGGACCAAATATTACAAGTTGCAGATCTGTAGCAATACTATGTATGTAGTAAATTCGTAGCAGTTATCATTTAATGATTATCGGGCACCCTGAAGTTGCTTTATATATCACTGACAACATAACAGGGGAATTAAAGTGAGTGAGAGTTCCTTTTAGCATCCACATCGTCCCTCTTATGCTGCCAAAGCAACATAAATTGGTCTTAGAGCAGCGAAGTGCAGACTGTTCCAGTTTAAATCTGCTGCTAGTTACAGAGAGGTAGTGCCTGCCCATTTTATTTCAGACAGGAAAAAGTACCAGGAAAATGGCAGGAGCATCAATGTGTCGCTGATGTAGGCTGTAAATGCGTGCTGCAGAGCTACTTCCTTGATTTCAGGTGACACAGAAGAATAAGTTGAACCAAATGACACAGAAAAATGTTCTCTAGATTTGAGCTGTTTCAACAATAATTTGTTGTCCGTCAGACTCATGAGGCTTAACTAATGCTTTGTGAACTATATCAACTAGGATATCCTTTTTCACCAAAAATCTTTTCCAGTTGATTAGCCTGTAACTAAAATGTCTCTTGAGTAAGATACAAATTCTAGATGCCCTAATAAACTGACTAGCTAGTAATCCTCTCCCACTGCCACGCAGCTTTCGTTTCTGTGATCTTGGGGGGGTTATCCCTGTCAGTACAATTTCTTGTATAAAAAGAGTCGGTTATTTCCCACCAGCTCTGTATCTGACCTCACACCTCCTGATGTAAACATAAAAGTAAGTGTGGTTCTGCATCTGTCACCCCCATTCTGCATTCTGATCCTTCTGCCTCCCCGCCTTAATAAACCTGCTGGGCCACCAAAGGTACCAAGATTACTTGCTTTTACAGATTTTTAGGTGGTTTTAATTTTTGGGTATATATTTTTAAAAGATAACCATTAACTAAATATATATATATATATTTAAATCATGGCACAGGTCTGCAGTACCATTTTTGCGGGCTTGTGGAAAAGCAAATCACAAACTCACCTCTAACTGCAGTAGACTAGCAACATAAAAATCAAGCCTTGCCTTTGCAGCTCTTTATCCTAACAAGGTATGCAACAACAGGCAAAGCTTTCAGCCTGCAGAGACTAAGGGAGAATTCTAATATATAAGAGACGGGCACTTTCATTATCATTAACAAGCATGCTGGATTATTCATGAAAGCCTCACTTACGGATATAAGCAGGCATTTGCCATTTATTCCTTAGTGTAATTTAACTCAACGCATCACTTTTTAATGTTAACCTCGTGGAAGGTCTTTTGATCTTAATCTATTTTTTTTATTATTAACACTGTACTAAAACTCTGCACACATTTGCACCCACCCATCTAGAGTTGGATTACAGAGCCATCCATTAGGGGCAATACATGTATCAATGTCATGGGAAATATTGCAAGGATTACCAAAATGAAGAGTCTGGAATTAGCTGGAACTATACTGGAAGGACTGGCTCCTTAGAGCCACCCTGCTCTGCAGGTGAGTAGGAAGGCTGACACTTGGCATGCAAATATTGCTCTCTATGAAGGAGTTGATTTGTCTGAAAGGGAGCATTTTAGACCCTCGAAGCCACTGACCCACGGAATGCCCAGAGGAGGATGAACAAGGTGAGGTACTTACATGATGAAGGATGGTAACACTCGCCTCCGGGTGCTTCAATGTCATCACCAGTGAGAAGGCTGAGCAAATTTATTCTCTTGCAGTCATTTATGTGGTTTTGTTTAGGCATGGTCAAGCGGCAGCGTACCTATAGACATTTAGCTGAAGAGAAGGGATACTTCACAGCAAGCTTCTCTTGTTTATTTGAATGGAGTCAGGAAGGAAGGTTCGAGTAGTTTATTGGGCTGGTCTTTATGCTAAAAAAACAGAGATATGGTTACATATGGCTACATCTTCAAGTAATTGTGAGAGAGGTAGCTGTAAAACTGAGTGTTGTCTATACTTGCCATGCGGTGTTTTGAGGTAAAGCAGGGAGAAATGGGTAATCTCCATTTTGCCTAATTAGAGGGAGGTTCACTATTGACTTGCATTTTTCCTCAACTACATGATTTCATAGAGTTTCATGTGCTTGTTTCATACTTATAACCTGTGAAAGCCATTTAAATCTAAAAAATGCAGTAAATTTCACAATCATATCATCAACTAAAAATCATCTGCTTAATACTGGTCTGCTTAGCACCTTAATGAGCATCCATTCTAAGATGGCAGGCTGCCCTTGAAGTTGCTTTTATGTAATACTCCCACTAAAAAGTCAGGATATTTCTATGAGACTTTTGACTAGTGTTAAATTTTGTACAAGAATTCTCCATTAAACTGTTCAGTATGTATAAAAACAATACCCCAGAGTTTTTAAAAGGTCCATGGATCTTTTCCATAAAATGCTTTATTTATTTTTTTTTTACACTTTTCCTCTCATCTTCCTTCCTCTTGTTAGTCCTACCTGCTCCCGTATCTCTTTCCTATTCTAATAAATGCCAGTCATATTAAGAAAAAACAAACCTAAGTCCATGAAATTGTTGATTTAGAGCAGAACTAAAAATAGTACTGTGAAAACCCCCCTCAGTAAGAGGCAGCGAGGGTTTGATTAGGTTGCTGCAAAAGGAAAAGCAGCTTCCTAGAGATGATCTCTGCATAACAGCCTTATTTTTCTTCTATCCCTGTTCTTCCTCCTCTTGGCTCCTATGCTGAAACTGTTATTATGGCAGTAATAGGCATTTATGCTGTTTATGCTATCACCTAAATGTGTGACTTGATTAGCGTGCTTGCAACCTGACAATACCGCAGTTTTGTTTATGGCAACTAATGGATGGGAGAAGGCACAGAAGGGAGGGACACTACATTACATTAAGGTTGCAACTAAATCTGAGCATGCTGCTGTATTCCTCATTCACAGGGGACAGAAGATCAGTTGCTTTCCTCTCTCAGCTTATCTCTCCGAGAGTCTTTTTGGATATTGCTTGAAAACCCAAAGAGGAGGCATTGAGAACAGTCAAAGTGGCATATATGGTCATTGCATTTCATCTCAAAAGAGTGAAATCTGCATGCTTGCGCTGTGAAGCAGTAAATACACACAGGCTGAGCATGTTGATGGACCTGGAGTAAAAAATGACACAAGGGAACCAGGGCAGGCTTTATTTATTTCCGATTTCTAAAATGCACTCTAAATATTTCCTTCAGTTTCTATGCTGTCACTTCATGTGGCCTCAAACTGAGCCAAAGGTAGCATTTTCCCCTTTGCGGGCATTTAAAAACCTTACCAATATTTCTGAACAGCCAGAAATATAATTACAATATACATTTCAGTCCAGCCACAAGCTGCAGTAGATTTTGTTTGTCTAAATCCAGCATCCTCAGTAAAAGTGAAAGAACTGTTTTGCTTTATACCTGCATATCAGAGACCTCAGACAACTGTGTTGTCTGGTTCTTGAGGGTTTGTTTTTCTCTTGGCTTTAGAGGTTTTACTTGATCAGTAAATAGAGGGACTTCAGGAATGTGGTTTTGGTTTTATTGATATATACACAGAGATTTGATTGCCTGTATGGAACCACAGAACATGATAAATACTTTTCCTACACGTGCTACTTGATCTCATAGCTCAGTAGACAGCATAAACAAAATGTCAGGAGAGAAAAAAGCCAGATGCTGTGTCTCTGATCAGCAGATATAGATTTAAGTCTAAAGAAATATTTTGACAGCTTTCCAGACATTTTAACCTTTTTATCACTATACTTCTTGTATTTCCTTTGTTAACAGTGCTGCAACGGTAGATGGATTAATCCAACTACCATTTCCAACCAGCAGACCTGTTTGCTAGTCTTCTTAGAAATCCTAAAGTAGAGTGAATAAATGCCTCAGCACTTATCCAAGTAAATTACATGGCAAAAAACCATAAACTTGGTATCTAAACCAAGTTTAGATGCTCTTTTATATTACGGTATCTTTCAGTACGCCTGTTTCCAATCTTATTTACAGAAACTGTAAGCAGATTTAAAGCATCCTATTCCATTTTATATATTAGGTGTAACAGCACCGTAACTGTCAGCCTACAGTCAGATGGAGGAATTCCTTGATAAGACTACCATAATTGCTTTCATTTTTCATCTCCTTTGTTTACAGCAATATTTTTCAAAAGGAAAATACAATGCACCAGAACGTACTAGCAAGAAATGGAAGCTGGTATTGCTAATAGCTGTCAAGGTACCAAACATCAGTGCTAAATGAAGGAGTGGGACACCTCAAAGATCATCAGATCTCATTGTGCTTCTTTGTTCTTGCTGTCATTTTGGCTGCATTATCTCTGCAATAGTATCACTTTCTTAAATTTTGATTTGGTTGCCTTTAGTGCCAATCATACAAAATACCAACCTATGAGAACAATAAACATCTGAACAGTGAATGGCAGAAAGCCTTGAAATACTTACGCCTTCCTGCATAAAACCTGATATCAAGTCTCCTTGCTTTCTAAATTTGATATGAAAATGAGTACAACAAAAAAAAAGTATTTCTACAGGTTTAATCAAGAGAAGTGGTATTCAGCAGTGTGTTCTGAAATAAAGCACCTGTGAGAGCATATGATTGACATAAGTCCTTGGACCACCTGGTGGGAAGGCAGGGTCAACCCAGTGGTGCTCAGGTGCATGCAATGTTCCTGAGCGAGCAGAAGGGGTGGTTCCTGGCTCTTCCCCTTCCCAGACCTCATTTAAGGGTTGGCAGTGGAGGTGAGAAGTTCTTGCTGGTGTTGTTAGTGTACTTGATGCTTTTTGAAGGTAGGTAGTTTTTTTTTTTTTCTTTTGTTTTTTCATCTGTAGCTGTTGCACTTGGGTTTATCTTACTGCATTCTGGGATTTTGCTACTTTGCTGTTGTTGCTGTGCTTTCTATTTCATTGCAGTATGAGAACTTGAAGTGTTATTCATGGAAGTCGTAGGTATGTTCCTGATTCCTTTGGTAAAGATCACTGATTAAGCACTTAATGGAAACTAGTATTCTTTTTATCTTTTTTTATTTTTAGCTTTATTTACTGTTATTATTTATTTACCCAGAAAGTGTTTTGAGGATTTGGAGGATTACTGCCTTTCTGTAGAGCAGCTCGTGTGAGGTTGAGTGCAGATATGCTCTTCACCTTTTCTCCTCTTCTTCTCTCCTCCTTTATCTCTATAGCAAAATAAAGCCTTCTAGTAGTGGCTGCTCCCAGGAGCTCTGAGGAGCTGCCCAGCCTTTGCCTTGGTTTTGTTTTCCACCCCTGTACTTTCTTTGCTCATCTGTCATGCCTTCCCTAGCAGTCACCACAGACTTAAAGTACTTGGTTTAAGTTTCTGAGGTTTTGCTTGCTAACAATAAGCATGCAGGTGGTAAATCCTACCTGGGTCTGGTGGGTAGGAAGCTCCATATGTATTTCATACAGAGTGGGTGAGTTATTTTTTGTTCTTAGACAAATGCTGTAGTTTTAGAACAGCTCAGTGGACTTGAACAAAACTTTTATGGATTTGTTAGAGGGGAACAAGAACAGAATGTGACCCAGCACACGAAATCGAGATAACTCTTAATTTTGTATGGCAGTTTACTGGGTATTTCTTCTCTTGCTTTCTCTACAATCAAATTATCTTTTTTACTAAAGTAGTGACAGTTGCGTAGATGAATTATTCTGAAATAGTATTTATTCTGAAGAGTGTTATATTTGTGAAGAATTTATCTGTTACCACTCAACTGAGAAAGCCAATATACTCAGGAGTTACTTTTACACGCCTACCAAAATTTTCTTTGTAAAATTAAACTGTATTTTTTCCTTTCAATCTATATGTGCTTTTCTTCTACAATCACTGGCTGTTTGTGGTTCTGATCTAAGATATGGAGGTTGCATGGCAGCAGCAAAACAGTGGGACCATTACAAACAAATATATGAAGCATAGAGTTAAATATTTCAAGTGTAGAGTTGTAAAAGTAATCCTGGAGCTTCACAAGAGTAACCCCTATTAAATTCAGTGGAATATAGCATCTATCCTTATGGCCAAGAAATAACTGAGAAAGGTGCAGAGTATAGCTCTGAAACAAATCTACTGGTAGATAAATGGATAGAGGTCAGTTCTTGATAAGAATGGGCTTGACTTCTCATATGACCTGGTATATGACAAAAATTATTTAAGATATGTTTCTCTTAGAATGTCTAATACTTCAGTCCAGTGTAGGGTCTGCTGTTGAAAATTTCAGTTTGTGCTAAACACCCCAATTAATTAAAGGTTAGTCTGTCCTAGACACAGAGTAAACCAGATGGTGGTCTGAGAAGTATAGAAGGAAATATGGTTCCTTCCTAAGGTTTATGACCTTTTCCAGGCCAACAATTTCAATGATTCCAGTTTCTTCTAAGCTAGTTCTGTGACACATAAAAAAAAATTTCCTCATTGCTTCCCCCACATTCAGTCATCTTGGTCGTATTGCAGTAAAATTATACTTTATGGCTAGAATGGCACATTGGTGTTGAGAAGCCAATTATAGTGTGGGCCCACTGTAACTAACTTATGAGGTCAGTAAAGGGGATGACGGATGTATGACAAGTGAGCTGGATCCGTGCAAAATGATGCTCCCAAAATTGTGGCAGGTCAGTGAATAATCTGGAACTAAAATCTGTTGCCCTCACCACCAGTTGCCATGTACTAGTTATTTTCATTTGCTTCGTTTACTTTACAAGGCAAGAAGAAATAGGCCTTGGCAGAATGTGCAGCCCCTTTAAGCAGTGAGCATTATTAGTTCTTAGTTCGTCTATTTCTGTTACATACAAGTTTCTACAGGACAGGCAGGGTCAAAATCCAAAATATATCAAAGATCAGGAAATGAGGAGTAAGGGACATAATCAGCTAGGGTATATATTGAACTCTCCAAAATATTCTTTGTACTACTGCTTTAAATTGCAGTATTGGGAATAGAATATACCATTAAGCAGTGATGATTTTTAGATTAATCATTTACCCTAAGCCAGGCTGTGGTATCGTCTGTAGACAAGAGATTGCTATTTTTGAATGGCGTCAAATTGGGAATTTAAGCACAGTGGGTAAGAAAATGCTGCAGAGGGTTTTGCAAGTGATTGCTCATCTTTGTAGTAAAATATATCCTTTTTGAAGTCCTGCTGTGACCAGCATAAAAAGATCGGGGTGAGTGTCTGCATGTGGTCTGCCAATGTGTAGGAAACAGAAGTAAAATCATTGTTCAGTGTAGGCTTGGGTGCATTACAGGTACCTGAATAGGCCAACACAAAGCAGTGCTGCAAAGTTATCCTTTATGTTAAACTTCTCTGAAATAGAGGTGGCTAAGACTATACAGTGTTAGCTGATTAGAACAGGGGTCAGCAAGTTTTCAAACAATGGATTTTAGAACTGTGTTTTTCCTCCTTAAATTAGAGGAAAAGAGCAACAGGAAGAACTCATCAAACTCCCCCTGAAAGCCACAAGTTTTCCCCTCTTGGGGAGGATTGCTACCAGTTAGTTGACTGCTGGCATCTTACCTCCATGATAGACGAGAGCTCCTTGCTTCTAGTGTAGAGCCATACAGCAGCCCCACTTTCAGATGCCTCCTTTGTGCTGTTACACTTCCTAAGTAGCACATACGTGTGCTATTCAGAGCTGCTTGTTTGATGTCTTGAGCAGTGACTATTTTTTTTCAGACTTAGATTTTGCCAGAAAGCATTTGATGTGTTTAATCTACTGTTACTAGCAAGAACATTACTCTCGATGCATGGATGGAGGACGGTGAAAGACAGATGTGTTCTGGAAGCCTTTAGTTACTTGATCTCAGTTAGGCCCCTGATGGTAAGCCTTTTCAGGAAGAAGAGAGGGTTGAAACATCATGGCACAGGGCACCAGGTTCCAGCACTCTAATGTTTTGTTAGTGTGCATGTCAGATACCCACTGAAAAGCGGTGAGATTTCCCATACCAACTTTATTTTTTATGTTCCCATGCTGTTCTGTGCTGCATATATTCGACCACTGGAGGTCTAAGTTAAAGTAAAATAATGCTGCTGAATACCGTGACAGGATTGCACAAATCATGCCTTCAGTTATCAGCTCCTCCTGTCATACAAGTCTGAAGCCACTCCCAGTGCCAAGGGGATTGGCCAGCAAATGGAACAAAATGCAATTTCTAAAAATGATTATTTTGTTGGTGTTCACACTTTACTTATGTATGATGTTTTCAAGCTGTAGGTACCTACTTTTCTATGGAACAGAGTATATATTAAAATTGTAGTTTAAATGATTTCCTTTAGTTTTCAAGTGTTTAGTTGAGACAAGTCTGGTACCTTGTTGGGCTTTTCTTGCTGTGAATTTGCAGGGCATACATTAGAGGATTCTATGTATGCAGCTGCAGAAGAAAAAGCATATTATATGAGAGATTTCACATAATCATTTTATCAAGCTACCAGTAATAAGGTATCATAGCTTGCTGCTTCATGCTGGCAGGCATTTATGCATTTTCAGTTTTTTAGATGCTGCAAACGGAGCCAAATCTATTTCAAAGGAGGATGTGAACTGCTGTGTGAACTACACCACCACAGAGCTCTAAAGACTTCATTTTCCATTGCATCAAGCCTTTTAATTTTCACCTTGTGCAGTAAATAAAGTACTACCATGATTTGAGAGAAAGTTATCTTCAGCATAAAGGGATGTAAATTAATTACACCAAGGGAGGGCCATGTAAATGTGAACTCGGCTGTTTTCTGCCAATTCTTCCCTTTGGAAAATGAGAAAACTGGGAGCAGCTGGCCATTAGCAGGGGGACTTCTTAGGCATTGCGGTTTGAGAAGAAATGGTTCTTGCTTCTGAATGGTGAGGTAAGAAAAAGTAGAGGATTAAATCCAGAAGAAAATAAGATTTGTTGGAGCTTTTGGAAGGGTCTAAAAGAAGGTGATGTTTTGTTGGTAAACAGGGAATTGTTGCAGCTTTCTCTTAAGAGAGGGAAGCGGATAGTCTGTATTTGAATTTCATGGGGTGTTTGTGGGGGATATATGTGCCATAGAGCTGCATTTCTGACTGCAGGGCTTTTGTTGTTTGAGAAATTTAATATTTACTTCTTTTTCCTGGCTGTCAATAGTATGCTTTCAATCAGGCCTGATCCTTGAAATTCCCCACTTTAAAGGGAATTTGGGAATGCCTCAATAGCAGAATCCTGTTAGGAAATAGGGAAGGTTGTATTGCCTGCGTTTCAGCTTGTCCAATGACTTGATTGCTTCAGACAATAAGCTAACTGCTGGCTTGACCTTCCACCTTCTGTCCCAAAAATGTGTTGCCAAAAGAAATTCAAGTGTTTTTTGCCTTTTGAGATGAAACAGAGCAGTGTAATTTATTTATTTGGCGGAGGTTAAGCATCCAACATCTAGTGATAAGGCTTTTGGCCTGAAAGATGGCAAGCAGCAGTGGTCCTATTAAAAACTGTGGTATCTGTCTTGTGTGAAGGCTAGTAGAAAGACTTAAAGCCTGCTGAGTTTGTACTAATAGAAATAAAACAGCAAGTCAATAGCTGCCTTGTGTGCTGTGTAGTTGCTTATGTGGGTGCATCATCAGCTAAAAATGACATGCTTTTTTTTTAAGGCTGCAGCCCCCACAGTCCTTAATACTGAATGTGAATATGTCTATCTTGGAGAATACGGTTGTGTTTAGGCCTGGGTATTATTGTCAAATGAGGAAGATGACTTGATGCAGTGGCTCTGCAAGCTTTGAAATAGCTCATGTGATGTAATGTTAAAATAAAACCACCCCATTATCACGTTTTGAGCAGTTGAGTAAGTTTGTGTTGAACTTATTAACTCATCCAAAAGCCATGTTTCGAATGTTATATTAGTGATACAATCATGTTCGCTGTCCTGTGGAAATCTGGTTGTTACTGTTGTCATTTTTTATAAAATGCACGAGAAAAACCTGAAAGAACAACAGAAAACAACAAAACAAACTGCATGACGTTAAATTAAGAGCTTCAGAGAAAATGCCATTGGAAAAAAGCAACGAGAGTTCTCTTACTGGAATATTTCAGACTGACTTTTTCCCAACTTTGGGGGAGGAAAAGTGAAATTACTGTCCAGATGGATGCTGATGATACATATCTTAGACCTTGTGCATAGAACAACATCTGAGTTATGTAACTTTGTTACAATCACTCCCTACTGGTGCCACAAAAGAGAAATACTGCTGAAGAGCACAGGAAGCAAATCTATCTGTCTTTCAGCAGGAGGTGCAGTCTGTGCAGCACTGAACTTGGTTTTGGTGGTTTTTTTTTTTTTTTTGCCTGCGTTACTGTTCATTGGTTATTTGGTGTGCAGTATGATGCTAACTCTGTGATCTCTTTGCCTATGCTTCTGGATTGTTTTTATCACTGCGTTTCGATGAAGTCTGCAGTTCTGGATAACTGAGGAAGTGTTCTACACTTCTCTTCAGTGTTTTCTAGTAAGATATGCCTCAGTTTCACCTCTGCTTTATTAGCTGCTCGTGTTGTGGGCGTTACGTGTTGGCGGTGCCCTTGTAGGCCCCTCTGCCCTGTAGTCCTGGCACAGTGGATTGCAGTCGCAGAACAAACTGTGAAGTTAAAATATTGCTTTATGCAGTACTTGATATTTTCTGGCTCCCTCACAGTACCTGGTTCAGTCCTCTTGCTTCTTTTGCAGTTTTTTTTTATAGCTATGTTGCAGTGCGTATATTGGGCATAAATTACCATTAAATCAGCAGGGTAGTTTTTTTGCAAACCATTCATCATCAGTGTAAGTAACAAGGTGTGAGGCACTGACAGCCAAACTCTTGTTCACGGTCACTGATTCTCTGTTTGTGAAGAGCCTGACAGAGTTCACAGACTTCAATTCTGTGCAGTAATCTACAGTGACGCTTAGGCAGGAAGCTGTACCAGCCAAGTTCCATCTCGCCTCGGATGTGTTTTTGGTTATTTTTATTTGGTGCTTTCGGTTCTGGTTCAGTGCCAGGAGCATCCTTTGGTTTCAGGCAGGGTTGTTGGCTGTGCTGTATGAGGAGGATGGTAGCTTGAAGGGGTGTCCGTTACCAGCCACTAATAACGTGACAGTTTATGCTCTTGGTAAGGTTTGATTCTTGAATTAATACTTTGTGGTCAAAGAAGTTTTTTCTTTTTTTTTTTTTTTTTTTTGCTGTACTGTGGCTGTTACAGAGAAGCAATGCGATTATCCTACACAGGCACTCATTCTGGCTGTAAAGAGTTAGGCATAACACTGATCAGATAGAACACAGAAAGCTTCTTGGAAGCAAACATGCTTCCACCTAAATGTGCTCTGAGTGAAGGCCTGTAACACTGAAGTTTACTGTTTTCTCTTGCTTAGATTTTTGCCTTTCCTTAAAACTGGAATAAATTTCCATGAACCCTGTGTGCTGGGATACTCAGATTGCGTGCTGCAGCTTCTCCACCGGAGAGACTTTTGAGCTGCTGACAGACCTTTAAATCCTACTTCTTTTTTTCATCCTGGAGATAGTGATTTATTGTTCTCTTTGATCCTGGGCCTTGGCCTGGAAATAGCAAGCCTTGCTAGCTGGATTGGAGCAGGGATATTCCACTGTAGCTCCATATGTTGTTCCCCTGAGAAGCCCTCAGTCTGTCACAGTTAAATTTCTTGTTTCCTCCCTCACCTCCTCATTCTCATCTCTTTTACTGAGTGAGAGACCCTCAATTTGATTCTCCACTCAAAGAGAATAATATCAGACCAAGAAGCTTAGCTATACTTAATGTGTGTAACATGTAATACAAGAGGTCGTGTGTAGGAGTAGGTGTGATAGCTGCTAGGCTTGCAGAAAAGGAGAGACATTCAAGGAAACATTTTTGATTTGCAAAATATTTTTGGGGGTTACCACTAAACAAGTAACACGGAATCTGCCTCAGTAAGTGTTTGCTTCTGATTATTCTGCTACTCCAGTTGTCTGTTAAAGGCTGGGCTTCAGGTGCTGCTTTCCATATGCCAGAATGTGTTGAATTGCACAGCCAAGTGGCTTCATCAGCGTAGTGTCTCATGCTCTGATGGTGCGATTTTTGCTCTGCTTTTTTGAGAACGCTTTTATGGCTCATCTGATGTTTTCTGATGCATTTATTATGAAGCACAGGTATATATAGGTTAATTTTCAAGCCTGGGTGGATATAGTTAGGTGTCGGAAACCTGTATCTAGGCCCTTTAAAAAAAACCTGATTTTTCAGAGATAGCGAGTACTGAAACACATTTGAAATTGTTTTGGGCTCAGTACTTCTGAACATTAAATGATATTTTTATGTGCAATTCCAAGCTCTGAAATCTTTGACTGCGTGATGGAAGAGCTGTAACCTATACAACATTTTCAAAACATTTTGGAGGAGGAATAAAACTCTTATGCTTCTCAGTGGGGCGAAGAAGATAAGCGAGTCTTCTGAACAGGCATCTTTTAGTGATAGCTTGTCTTAACATAGAAGTCTAATCTAAAAATCTGACTGCTTCCTTCCTGTGCTCTGCAGTATGACCTGCTGTATAACCAAGCCTTGTCCGAGAATAAAGTGTATGGTCAAGATCACTGTTTTGATAACAGCTCCTTGTGTGCTGCAAGCTATGAAGGTTTCATTACTGAAATAACTAAGCAGGTGCTTCTGTAGCACATTTAAGCTTATTTCATTTGGACAGAAACTGCAGAATAAACCTGAACTGTATTCAGCCCTTGAGGGAGCACAGAGAAAGAGACGGACTGTAGAACTCCATCTGGCTAAGTTCTCCTTGTTTCCTGCCTACCGTGTCCCTTGTCATTGGTGGCACTCTGATATCAGCTCATACACTAGCAGGATCTTTTATGCTGTGTATACTGTGGAGCATTAAAAATGGAACAAGCAAGCAGATGACGAAGAAATTACTGTTGTCAGAAGCGAAAGGAAGTTCACGAGATAATCAGACACATGTCCAAATTTAAAGGGGAGTTTCATTTCATTACAATGGTTTGTTCAGTGTGAGCACGATTCTGCAAATGCTTATGGTTGAACAGCTTTACCTAAATGTGTGGTCCCATCAAGCTAGGTCTTTGTCCTCTCCTTTTAATGCTTAAATATTTAGTCCTCACCAACTCTCGTGTGTCTTCTCAGGCTTTTCATTTCTATTTAAGATAAAACACAAATATTTGGTTAGCTCCCACCTTCTGCTTCCAACTTTGTGTAACTTGGTCTTGACTGAAATCTTTTGGAAGTAGTTTATTGTGTTGTCCAGGTAACTGTAGGTGACGAGAGTAGGCAATAATGTATATTTTGATGTAGAGACGTCAAACTGAACATCGTATGAAGTGTTACTGACCAGGCTGAAATAATCTAGTGTGCGTTGGCTTCATTTGTTTTTGTGTATGGTGGCATAAGAATTGCGTGTATAGCTTCACTCCCAAATTAATTCACAGAATGGCCTGGGTTGGAAGAGACCTCAAGGATAGTGCATCTCCAACTCCCAAATCGGGTCCAGCTGTGGTGTGGAAGAACTCCGGTTAGCACTAACTCCAGACAAAAGCACAAGAATTCATTTAGAGGAGAAGCGAGGTATTTATTAGCCCAGCCCGTAGGCTTTGCCGCGCTCCGGGGGTGCCTCGAGGCTGCTCTGCTAAGCCCGCTGACGCACAGCTGAGCAGCGATCCTCCCGCCTCGAGAGCAGTGCGGAGCGCGAGGTGAAGCCCTCGGGGCTCCACTTTGCAGTGAGGGGCTTCTTCCTTCCTTGCGCGCCAAACTTCTGCAGCTCTGAGCACGAGCGCAGCAACTCGCCCCGCTTCCCGCTCCGGGCGCGGGAAGTGACAAACGCCTCCCCGTCGCGCCCCGGCCGCCCGGCCGATGGAGGCGGAGTCGCTCCGCCCGGCTCTGCCCAGCCGCCCGCCGAGGGACCGCCGCCTGCCGGGCCGCCCCCCGGGGCCGGCGCGCGGCAGAGGCGGCCGCGGAGGCCGGGCTCCCTCTGGGCGGCGGGAGGTGAATGGCAAGCGGCGGCTTCTCCCTCCTACACCCCAGTGACGGTCTCGCCTCCTCCAGCAGCGGCGGCAGCAGCGGGTCACCTCCGCGCGGCCGTGCCGCCCGCCTGCCGCAGGGCTCGGAGCCACACGGGCTGCGGTGACATTGGGAGGAGACTCGGCCGAGGGCGGCGTCGGAGGCAGGAACGCCGGTGTTCGCAGCGAGCGGGAGCCGCGACTCGCCTTGGCGGCGGGGCGGGCGAGCCCGGCTCCGGGTGTCGAGGCGCGCAGCCCTTCGTTTCCTCTCGCTGCAGCCGCGCTGAAGGCTGCGGACTATAAATAGCAGCTCGCCGAGCGGCACACGCACGCACCGGGGAGCAGTGCCACGCAGGTCGCGCCGCCGCCGGGCAGGTAAGAGCCGTCGGGGCACGGCGGGCGGGCGGGGCGATTTGGTTCCTGGTTTCCCCGCTGGGAGCGTCAGGAGATATTAAAAGCCGGGAGCGGTGCCGCCGAAGTCCCTCCCTTTTATTCCCTTATCAAGTTTCTTAAGGCTGCAGCCCGCCAGGCGTGCGCGGCCCTGAGCCGGGGCTGAGAGCGCCCTCGGCGCTGCCCCCGGCGCCCGGCGGGGCGAAACGCGGTGGAAGCTGCAGGAAGGTGTCAGGAGGGAAGAAGTTGAGCGGAGTTGCGGCTTGCGACGCTGCCGGCCAGGAAAGGCGGCGGGGACGGGCCTGCGGGGTGAGAAGGGATGGTGTTTAATGTGGGAGGCAGCGCAGCTCTTGTTCTTTTTCGCCGAAATGACATACAGTTTTGGAAGCAGGAATGGCAGAGCTAGTGCTTTGCTCTTTGCTTGCTCCTCAAGGCTAACCCGGTGCGCTGTTTGCATTGCAAATATTTGCAAGAGGTCTTCGTGGGGCTGTTTTTTTTTTTGGTTTTTTTTTTTTTTTTTTTTTTTTAATCCATGTCTTGTGCAATTAATTCATCTGATGCTTCTGTTTGTCTTCAGCAGAATAAATTGATTTGTTTACTTGACCCTTAAGGATGTGTTAAAATATCTATCCCAAAATCAGGCCATATGTATGCTTTTTAAATCTGGCTTTGAAGCTCAAAATGAGGCTCATTTTTGGTCTTGGCTGGGCTACAGGCCCCCCTCGATCTGTACTTTAGTGTCTAACGTAGCCGAAATGATGGGGGAAAATGTCTGTGTCTCTCAGACTGCATGAAGGCAGGAGTTCGCGTAGAGATTTGGTTATTGACAAAACCCTGTTTCCTATGACGTGTTTTACAGGTGAGATAATCTCTGACAAGGCAGTGTTTCAAACATTTTACTTCAAATGCTTTGCTTATTTAAGTTGAGGTAGATTTAAGACCCAGCGTGTAGCTCAGGCTTCAGTTTAGTGTGTTTTCAGTGAGATTTGAGCATGCGAGTCCTTGTTACTGTCCATGTACTGCTTACATGAAGATAAATATGAGGAAGAAATTAGTCCTATGAGATTTTTGAAGCCCTGATGACATGGATGGGAGCAAGGGCGGTGTTACGACTTCAGGGTCCTTGTTTTCCTTTTGTCTATTTTTTTTTTCTTTTCCCTCCCTTTTCTGGCAGCCTCTGTAGTGCTGAAGATCACCTACCTTGAAAAATAAAGCTTTTCTTTTACTTGCAAGTCCTCAAGTTCTATATTTCCATGGATTTCTCTAAGCTTGTAAGTGCTGATCTCTTTTTTGGCCTAACTTATCTGGAGAGCTGTATCTGTGAAGTATAATAGAATGATCTGGGTTGAAAAGGACCACAATGATCATCTGGTTTCAACCCTCCTGCTATGTGCAGGGTTGCCAACCACCAGACCAGGTTGCCCAGAGCCAAGTCCAGCCTAGCCTTGAATGCCTCCGGGGATGGGGCACCTACACGAGTTTGCCTTAGTTTTCACATCAAAGAATTGTGCTTATAGCTATCAGTCTGGCTGTAGGTAGTGTGCTTATTAATTTGTCTCAAGAGGTAGCAAATTGTATTCCCTTGCTCAACAGATTTGCCAGGTTTACAGTAAGCTCTTACTGGACTATGCTTATGCATTTCAGCCGTGGGTTTTAAAATGTTAATGGTCAGTACCTGTAGAGTTTCTACTTGAAGTAGCAACTGTTTCCTTCTTCTAAAGTGTTTTAGATTTAAGTTCAGTATTCACTCTGAATCCGGAAGAGACTGAGCAAGACTGTTCTTTCATTTGCTGTAGTTTCAAGGCTGTAGCTGCAGAGGAGGTTAATATTGATTTCCATAGATTAGGATGCTAATAGGCTTTGTGCCTCACCTGATGATCTAAGCTGCTTCTTCCTGTTCCTCAGTGACTTTGCCCTGCATTTTCCTTTAGGTTGTTTTTAGTGTTGAGGAAGGCTCTGTCTAATGAAAATTCAGAAGATGTAAGCTAAAGATGCTTACTCAACATAGTACTGTGTCAAACGTGGTAAATGGGATGCTGTTTGTCAAGTTCATTTCCTTGGCAGATTGAATTAGTCCTCAGTTGCCTTATGCCGTAGCATTACAAGTGAAATCCGTCTGTATTTTTGTGGTGAATATTTTTCTTCTTGTTGTGTAGTTAGTTGGTATGCAGTTTTACCCTATGCTATTACCTCAGTGAACACACAGCCTGATTATGGTAGTGAAGTCAGTCTGTGCTTTGGCTGGGAGCACTGATTTAACAGCATTTTTCTCCTCAACTTTACACATATACATAACTTAAGCACTTTGATTTTTATCAATTTGCCTAATTCTGTTAGCTGTACAGCTGCCAATAGGAGTTTGCTTGTTGCTAAAATGCTCATTTGGCAAACAGAGTGCAATCTCTTAATAAGAGATACCAAGAAGTCTTAATTTCTTTTTTTTTTGTAATGGTAAGTGGTGGCTCGATGAAGGAAAACTAAGGAGAAACTCCTGTGGAAAATGAGCTTTTATTGTATTTCAGCTGTTTTTAATGTACTTCCAGGTTTTTGTATGCAGTTACAATGTAGTATATTGTATTCCTGCAATATTAATAGGATGCACTGTACTTCAGGGGAGTATTTCTGATAAGTGACTCAGAAACAGGACAGTGGGCATGAATGGCCGGGTGCTAAGTGTGTCTTGGTATCTTGCTGTATTTACTGCAATGCAAATGGAGCATTAAGCAGAGAGTGTCAACACTGGTTTTGTACAGTTTGTTACAGCAGTAACCTTGCTGCTTTGCCTAGGTTTTGTTTGCTTTGTATTTGTGTGGACAGCTAAAGAAAACAGGTAGGAACTGAGTTGTGTAGGATTAAGTTTTCTCTGGTGTGATGACATGATTGGATTAAAACTCTTTATTGGGTTATTCCAGTTTACATGCACAAAATTTGGCCCACAGAAGTGGGAACTGTACTGTTTGACGTTTGGAATAAGTCAGTCTGCTGTCTTAACGGTTTGCTGATGCCCTTCCTGATTGAGGGTTGTGATAAATTTTAAAATTAATAATCAGGAAGTTGGAGGGCATATGAGAAGCAAAATGCCTTCTTGGTTTACCCAAGTTTGTGGTTCCCTCTCTTAGAAATGCAGCTACAGAGCTATGCTACATCTGGGACTTGCATCATGACTGACAGCAATTCAGAAGCAGTGTGGCTGCTGTAGAATGGCCATGTGATGAAGCCTTTCTGTTAGCTGGAAGTGATAAAAATGGTATGTGTGGGGGGAAATTGTCCATGCAGCTATCTTGCTTGCAGTTCTGCACCACAGCTCTTCCTGCAACAGCTCTGTGATCAGCCTTGTGAGGCAGTGATCCAGTGATTAAACCTTGCAGTAAAGATGCAGGATGCACACAATTAGGCAACATATATATATTTTTTTTTAAAAGGGGCTTTGAAATAATCACCTTGAGAAATTCAATTTCATCTACAGCTTCTATACAAGCACAGATGCTAAAGCAGCAGTAATTTAGTTTTCACTTGGTGAGTCTACATTAAATATTTTTCCAAGTGAAGCATATGTCATGGAAATATAAGCATACACTTTTTATCTGTTGTGTCTCCAGGATTTTTTTTCCTCTTTTTTTTTTTCTTCTTGGTGTCAGATGCATTTTGAACTTTCAGTACTCAATCATACTGATTACGCATGTTACTGTATTTATTTTTTTCCTTCAAGTTATTTGTAATTTCCAACAAATATATACTAATGGTAATGTTTACAGTTTTGTCATTTTTAGTTAGCTCTCATACTAACAGAGCACTGGAGACACGGAGCCTAGGAGTGTCGGCTTCACTAGGTGGCAGTGTAAAATACTAAGAAACCTTCAGTCATTTGAATTCTTAAGCACACAGCAGCTGCTGCTCTGATGGCTCAGATCATAGATAAGCTTATTTTTGCTGCACGTGATCTTGTGAAATGTCGACTGATTTACCTTGTTTTTATTTACCAATTGACTTGGGTTTAATTTGTTCGAGTAAGAGAATTGGTTTGGGCAACTACTTTAAGATAGCTTCCATATTGTTTAATGCAGGCTATGGTATAACTATAATTTGCTTGTGGTTTTCATTTATTGCTTAGGAAAACCAGATGTTTATTTGCAAACCTTGTTTGTGGTGTATATTGTAAAACTGTAGAATGCAAGCACCAATGAAGAAAACTCATCAGTAGATGAGACTTGATTTTAACATTATGTATCTCTATTAGGACCATTTATCTTTTACTTAGAAAATTCTGACAAGTGTGTTGTTTTTTAATAGAGGAATTGAAATTGTACATAATTTCCAGGAAAAATTGACTATTGGTAATGTGTAGGTACTGCTACAGTTTGTCTTTTCCTTACAGAAAGTGTGTGTTTGTGTTTGTGAGGAAATACTCATAAAACTGTTGCTGTCACATCAGTCATCTTCAAGTGGTCGATTTGCCTTCAAAAGCCCATATGCACCTCAGTATTAAACATTTTAGGAGGGTTTCAGAGAGAATGGGAGTTGGGACTGGTGTTTGTGGGCGAAATACATCCTTTGTTAATAGACCTCAGTACATCTACCAAGTTTGCTTTATTCTGATCAAGGTGAAAAAAAAAAAAAAATAACATTTACAAGAAACCTTTAAATCAGTTTCTGTAGCATCGAGGTATGATAGCCTGGAGTTACGTTTCCCTAGCATAAAAGTAAGAGCAACTACAGGACCATGCCTGCAAAGGTTGTGAGCAGTTGATGAACTGTTCTGTTATCTATTTGCAAGTAAAATTGGAAAGCAGTTTGATGTAACACCATGAAAGCTTTACGTTTTTGTAAATTGGATTTGCTTTCTCTGACAAAAAAAAAAAATAATAATAATAAAAAAAAAAAAACCAACAACCAAAAGCCTAGTCACAATAGTGTGTTTGGAAAGCTGTCCACATGCTGAGATTATTTAATGTACTCAGGCTGTCTAAATATATGTTACTTGCCACTAAAATTAATCAGTAGTAAGGCTAGCAGTAAATTAGGAAGACTGTAAGTATAAGTCACGAGTTGCTGAATGTGTTTGAAGAAAGATTATTTTACAAAATCCCAAATTGTTATTATGGCTCTTTTTAAGTAGGGTATAGAAGGGTTCTAGAAAACAGTAGGGGTGTTTAGTGATGAAGTAACCCTTCCTTTTCTGCTGCTACTATAATGCTTTTCTTAGGAGAAAACTGTAGGTACCATTGATTACTAAGAATGTTTTGAAGATGATGTGCGAGATGCACTGGTAGAAAATGGAGATGTCAAAAACCCTGTGTTTGGAGACTGTACTGCATACATATTATGTGTTTGAGTGGCACTATATGTAGTGCCCTCCCCTACTGCCTGCTACTTTTACGTAGTCTTGTAAAAATTCATCCTTAACTTCTGTCCTTAATTGATTGTGTGGAACGGAACTTTGCATCATTTCTTTTTGGCAGTTCAGACTCTTCGTTGCCTCTCTGTTGGGTTCAGCATTATCACATTTTTTTCTTCTTTGTCTTGTTTTGATCAGCCTTCCTAATGGAATGGCCAACTGTGGTGACCTTGCACAAATAAAAAAAAAAATTGCTAAATGTCAGTGTATTTAAAAAAAAAAAAAAAAAAAGCTGCAGAGGTTTGTATTAATGTGAATAGGAATTTTTCCTGCAGTTTGTAGCTGAAGATTTGTCTAATGATACAGGGCAGCCTGACAGACCAGTTCCCTGACAAAAGCTTGCTGTGAGAAGTCACTGACTCCTAGGGCAAAAGCAAAAGACACTGAAGGAACATTAAATAGCTGTCTTTTATATAGGCTGAAAATAAATTTCAAACGCATCCCAGAAATAAACCGTCTGATGCCATACTTTGCTCACCAACCATGGTCATGGGAAACTGAAATCCTTGTCCAATCGGATGTGCAGACCAAAGAGGCTTTGTTGTGTGGGTTTGCTGCTTGCCTTCTTGATGGTTCTCTTTTTGAGTGTGGTGCTGTGATTGATAGATTTTAGCTTGGGAGCTGTTTTTGTTCTGGGCAAGCACTTGGCTGTAGTGTGAGGTCCACCTGCTTATTCTGTATGATTTTAGCCTTAAAATTTCATGGCTAAGTGTTTGGAATGCCACTGGGTGCATCGTGTCCATTAGCGTGCTGTGTGATGAGGCTGCAGAAGTACCTCAAATTTTATCCTTCTTGCTAATGTGGTGCTAGAAGCAAGGTTGGAATTTTCATTTTCTCTATGTGTGCACTTAGGAGAAAAGTTATTCTGCCTCTGCTAATACAGATAATTCAGTTGCCTGCTGCGAATGCATCTTTGCATTACTTGTGGTTGTGGGTGCAAATGGGAAGAATTACTGGTACTAATACCAGAACCAAGGGATTGAGCCTCAGGGGACCCCGAGAACAAGCCTCTTCTCTCTGAGGGCAATTAAGGAAAGGGGAGCTAACCCATGTTAAATTGTGCACCTGGGTCCCATACGGCTGAACCTAGGCTGTTCCTCAGATTTCAGTAATCTGATGTTTTGTTAAGGAATGTGCTGCAATTGTTTTCATGTTTCTATGGGAGGATACGTTTATAATAGTTATTTGGAATATTTAATTCAGTGCTAGCACAACTTGTTGAACAGCTCGCTAATGAAGTGTCCCCAGGTCTGTCTATAAATATCTAGTAAGATTTATATCTACTCAATTACTATTTTTTTAAATGAAAAATTATGGTCATTCACGTAACTTAACAATCAATTTTGGTGTGTTACAATGGAATGTCACATATGAGCATTTTGTCTGAAGGAATGCTCAATTTTGGTGTTTTTGTCTTCTTTATCTAATAGAAAGAACTAAGTGTGGATGTAGTGGCATTTTTTTCGGAGCTTCATGGCTATCTCTCTGTATTAAAAGTATTTCTGTTCTCATTAACTGTTTTAATTTGGGAAACAAAACAAACAAAAAAACAACAAAGCTTCCGAAACATGCACAACTTGATTATTTTAAGTACTATTTCACGTAAGAGACTGATGAAGATTTAGCCTGTGCCTGTGAGAATTTGTGTTCCTGTCAGATACCTTTAAATTCTGAAAAACATCAGCTTTGAGAGTCTATTTCTGTGTTCTGAAAGAGCACAGTTTCCATCTACAATTTGAAGGTTAAGGTAGAAATATTTTACTGAAATCCAATTACGGAGTGCAGGAATACTGAAAATATAGCCCGAGATATATTTTTCAGCAATTTTAAAAGACACTACCAGCCATTTGGTTGTGACTCTATTTTTTCATTTCTGTGTGTTGAGCAGTGTTTCAGCTTTATGTCCAGATGATTTGTAGGTTCTGCTGTGGTAAATAATTCAAAAGAGCCTTGTTGTAGAGTCAGCAATGTCACACATCTCTCACCTCCCCTAAGCAGTGGGAGCAGGTTCTGACCCTGTTTGCACTGCTGTAAGCTTTTCTGAGGCTAGTGGAAGCTCTTTGTAAGAACTTTTTTTTCTGTTCTTTTCTCTTTTTCTCCCCTTCCCTAAAGCAGTTTTCAGTTTTTTAGTTGAGTTTAAAATTGCTTGAAAAATATTCATTACACCACTCTCCTGTGTTGATTCTGGAAATGCACAGAAGAAATTATATAATTAGAGTGACATGGGAATGCAGGTACCTTGGAATCAAGCGTGGATGCCATCTTGAAAACCTTCTCTGGGTGGGGACTTGAGCTTAGAGGTCAGATGTGCATATGCCGTGAATAGGTGAGGTGGAGTGAACTTAGGTTAGAAGTGAGGAATGGGAGAACTGGTGTCTACGAAGCAGGGATTGTCTGGGGAACCATAAAAATATCAGGGCTGGTAGAAACTTTGCAATGAGCTGGGAAATGAAGAGATGCCCTGACTGTTCTTAGTGCTGCAGCTTCAGCAATGAAATCGACTCTTGTCCTGCTTATTGATTGTGTATCTTGCTTCAAAGGTTCTTTTGTCCGTGGTTGTGTTTAGAGAACTTGTATTTTGGCACAGTCCAAGTGGATTTGGGTCATGGAGAGCATCAGGATCGTCGGTGTACTTAATTTGAATTTGTGAGAGTCTAGTAAAAACTTTGGTTTAATTTGTCACTCTGGTGAGCCCTATGCTTTGTTTAGCATCCTTCATACAATATGAAGCACAGACATCAGGCTTGGCTTCTTATTACCTGGTTTCCTTCTTGAACTGGCTTGGATTGTTACGTTGGGATCTGATACCTCTTTTCTGGACATGCAGTGGTAAGCTTTCTGATCAGAACTATCCTTGAAACTGTCTTGTAGTGTTAGACCACATGGTTATCTGGAAGATGAAAAGAGTTGACTTAGTTCCAACTTGTTCATAATCACAATTTTTTTCCAATTTTGTATGAAGATGAAGAATAAGTTTTATATACAGAACTACTGTCAAGTAGTCCTCAAACTAATGTGAATTCTACTCCTGTGTACTATTAAGCTCCCAGTTGCTTTATTGCTTGATGATAGGAGTGTATATTTGTTTTCTTGGAATATAATTGGTAGTATTTAGTGTCTGCATTTGTTAGTTAAGAAAACTCAGTCTTCGACATATAGCGGTTAAATTGTTCTCTTGCTATGGTCAGTGACAAGGGTTTTTACTGTTTCTTCACACGTGGCTGCCTTTCACCTTAATCTAGTTCTGTCCAAATAAAGTTGACCCTATTCTAGCCAAGTGAAGGATATTCATAGCTTTCAGACATGGTCTTTATCATCCCTAGATTGCTTGCAGACTTAGCATAAGCCAGGACCTGGAGCTGAGGTGGGAGTTGTGTGTAACTTGCTCTGCTCTTCCCAGTAGGTTTTTATGCATCTTACAGTTGATGCAACCAAGAAAATCCAGATCTTGTAGTATCTGGAGGTAGCAAGTGGCTGTATGTGAGTGTAGGTCATGAACTATAGTGGCTTAAATAATATAGTGTGAATTGTTTAATTTCTATCATGTATTCCAAATAAACACTATCCTTTGACTGAAGTACAATTGTGTGTGAGAACGGGGACAGGAAGTCTAAGTTCATAATAGGAAAAGACAAAATTTCATATGTGGGACACTCCAAACAAAAGAAATGCCTTAAAATTTACCGGGAAAAGATGAGATAATGAAACCAATAGACACAGGGAACTGCATACCCGTTGCATGGGTAAGCAACTTGGGTTACTCTAGGTAGGGGACCAACTTAAGGAGAAAAGATGTCTGAGTGTAGCTAACCCATTTATCAATAAATTAGGTTAAAAAAACCATTAGACCTTCCATACATGTTAACGCTTAGCCCGTAATTGCAGCTTAGTTCCCAGAGAGAACTTTCTAAACACTCTTCAACATTACTTTAAAAATGCATAAATTGTGTTTTACTCAAAAGTCATTCTTGATCACAACTTGCTGATGCTTGGTTCTTTTTTTCTGTCTTAAATTATTTAATTTAATTGTCCTTTTTTCAATCAAGAGTAAGCGAGATTGTAGCAAGGATTGCGTTTTCTCTTGATCATTCTTGAGGAAGAGGAAGATGTGCTTTACTGGAAGTTTTATACATGATGATGTTTCTACTGATGTTTACTGTATTTCATGGGTTAAGAGAAACTAACTTGTCTTTCAGCTGATTGTGATGATACATAGCTAATTAAACATTACATGTCTCACTTGTGACAGTCCTATAGAATAAATTTTTTCCTGGAAGAAAAAGGCATTATTTCCTTTATGGATAATGTACGTGTCATAGTGTCAGTGAGATAACACCTAAGCTTATTTTCAAACAGTCTCTTAAAAACTAAGGAAAATACAAAACCCTCTCCAAGTTCTCGTGTATTATATATCAGAAATAACATGCATGATGCTTCTTGGTGAAGAAGCAAGACATCCTGTGTGGCTTGCTGGAGCAGGGAATGAATCCAGATGACTCCGAAACCAACGATTCTGAAGATGTCCTATTATATATTCCACATGATTTGGAGTGAATGACTCGGCAGGTTTGTGCAATCAATTAAGGGAAGGAACCAGAAGGCTTTTTCTAATCTACAGTGTAGAAATCTAAGGATGTTTTCTTGCTGTCTTTTGTCAGTTGATGTTTTGGAGGAGACTTTCTTGCAAAGGTGAAAGTGTTGGAGACTAACTGACTCCATGCCAGAAAACAAGTTAACTTGGACAGCGTTAGTGTGATTTCATTTCACGATGTATCTGGGGTTTGGCTAGGGTTTTAGCTTGGCTTCTTAAGTCTCTGCTTTCTCTTCAGCCTGTATGTCAGAACCATGGAAGGTGCTACTGAATGTGGGTGCTGTGGCAGTACCAGGATGGGATAATAGCATCAAGCCAGGCATTCTACTTCTGTAGCTTATTGTTTGGTGTAGTTAAGACCATGGAATAAAAAAAGGAAGGGAATGAGTGACAGAATGAATTAGGAAGGATGCTGCTGATCTTTGAAAGAGAGGGAGATTAGGAGGAGGAGGCAGGTGAGGTTTTGAAGCCCTGTATACAGAGCATGGTCTCAGTAGGTGTTACGAATCCAGTCAGAGGACTTGATTTTTCGTTTTCAAAATAGCCTAAGAAATTGACAGATGATTTAAAAACCTATGCTTTGAGCTGTCTTCTAGAGTATGTCTAAATGAGTCTGATCATTAGATCATACTGTGTGAGCAAATAAGCAGTTTGTGCTGGGTTATCCAACGGGTGAAGGTGTGGATGCTGTCTGTGCCTGCAAGCCTTGTTATGTCAGCTATTGCACCACCCTGGCTGCAGCACTGCCCCTGGAACAAATTAATCAGCATACGAGAAGTGTATGGAAGTGGTGATGCCCACATTGCCTAGGGGAGCACAATTTTGTTCAAGGAAAGATGAATGGTATTTTTACAAGTTTGAGGCTGACCTATCACTAGAGCTGCTAAATTGAGAACTTTGGAATCACCGTGAACCTGAATTTGGAACATATCAATGTAATACTTGAAGTCTTTCATTTGAAATATTATTACTTGTTCTTCATTTCCTGAATGGTTACTGAATATGCGATGGGACACCTGCAGATAGTGACACTATTAAGTTGCTGGTTTTCTTCCTGGTGTTCCTGGGTGTGTTAGTCACTGACTGCCTTATTACAGCTCTGAGCTCATATGGACTGCTCATGTATAAATGAACACGTATAAAGCTTTGTCGTGCCAGAAGGGTAGCAAGGGAAAAAACATAGACATGCCTGAAGCACTGGTGGAACCAAAAAGGAGTCATCAGCATTCTCATAGGAAACTTCTGGTGCTGCAGTTAACAGTAAGCTAACAGTATGTAATAAGTTTTACTGTTTTGTCTAGATGTGCTATACTACTATCTTGCACCTCTCTAACATAATCTAAATGTTATGAATTCAGCTGTGTGGGTGGGCATCTTATTATTCAGTGAGGCACAGATTATTGATAATAGCAACTAGATTCAGCTTCCAATTCATGTTACTACAATGGTTACCTCATCTTTATTTTTTTTTTAAAAGTAGTTTTGGGATATTGCTTTCAGCTTTGAATTTAATACTTAAAATGTTAATATTATTAATGATAAGACTAATACTGAGGAACCTTAATATTAAAATGATAAGAGCATATGGTAATTTCTGTGTATGAAGTAGGTAGGGAATACAATTCATTTAGAATTGGGTGCTAAATGGTTGCTTACTTCTTACTGCTTCTTGATAAAGAATCACATCTTCATTTGTGTCTGCCAGAAGTTGTATTGAAACAGTAAATACTAAATGCTAGGTAATTCAGGTTAGAATTTGTATTTTTAGGTTTTTAACTTAATGTTGAAAAATGAAACTGCAAATTCTCATCTGTGTCAGAAAAGTCTGGGTTGGCACAGTTCAGAATTCTGTTCTGGTCTGTCCTTGGAGCTTGAGATTTTACAGCTCTGCTCCTCGTTCAGCGAAGTGATAGTCATCTCCTTAGGTGAATGCTCATAAGAATTCCTCACTGAAGGGTGGTTTTCTGGTGACTTAACTGAAACAGAAGGTTCAGGTGAGACCAAGAAATGGACCCTGATTAAGGTCTTCAGATTTAAAACTGTATCCTTACTAAAACAGATGGGTAGTTTTATTCATGAGAAGGCTTGCTGTGAGTTATTGTTTAAATACCTGTCTTGGAAAAGGTTTTTTTTGGCAGGATTTCAGGTACTCTGCCCGATGGTGCAGAGGCAATTTTGTTTGTGCTGTTTACTTGGTAGCCCAGTTTGCTTTTCTTGCGGTTGTTGACAAAGCAGCATAAAGAATTATTTCATGATCTGGTTAGGAGTGTGTGTTGTCTCAGTATGTACACTGAAATCATATGTCTGGCTGTGCTCATCTGCATTTCTTCTTTATTGTTTTTGTACAAGTGGTACTTTGCAGTCTTAATATAAAATGTGATGTTGTTCTTGCGGGAAGCTTAATTTTATAATGTCAACTTAAGTGTGGCGTTTCTGGCTGGAGAAGGTCTGTGTTAAAGAATGTTTTAGGAATAACGTGCCTTTATAGGGGAAAATGAAGTAACTTGTTTGTGAGAGAGAGATTAGGGAATAGAGTGGCCTTTCTAGAGAAAGGTTTCCACCGTTCCTAGTACAGTCTAGCTTTGTGGAAAGAAAAATTAGGTAATACTTCATGCAAGTCAGGGGTATTGAACAAACAGTTAAGTGTGGAGGATAAGGATGAATTGTTTTTTTTGTTTTTTTTTTTTTTTTTTTCCCCAAAGGAAGAAGGAGAAGAATGAGCATGAGTAGCTTGGAAAGCTGGAGGTGAAGTGATAATCCCTTTATTCCTTCTGTCTTAATTGTTTTTTTTCTTGGTTTCTGTGGCTGTTTCTTTACCTGACAAACAGGGATGAGAAAAAGCTGAAAACTTGAAGTACGCTTACGCATGCAGTTTTAGGCTAAAACATGTAATTATAAGTAACAAAGTTGTCTTTGTCTCCTGATTTTGGTGGTGATAGAGCAGCTGCAAAAAATTGATTACGCAGACCTTTGGGCAGTTTGGGAAAGTCTAAGACTAGAAAAATTAGAAATGACAAGAATGTTGGGAGAGCAAGGGAAAAGATGACATCTCTGTATTTATTGTAGTCTCGTAGCTTTCCTTTAGAAAATGCAAGTGCAGCTTACTTCAGGGCATGGCTGATAGCTGCTGTCTTTTTTCCCTTCTTAAAAATAAACAACAACAACAAAAAAAGCAACACAAGGCCCAGGTGTGACCAACAACAACAGGAAAAAAAACAACCTTCAGTTGCGTCCCAAAAGCAGTTCATTGTTTTTTGAGATAACTTCCTGTGCTTGTGTAGATGTGCTATTCAAATAAATGTAAATGAAGTAATTACGGTAGTACAATGGAGTGCACTTCATTTGGAGTCCATGGCTAATGTCTCATGACTAATTCTGGTAGTCATGACTTTGAACTACTTGAACTTTGTTCAAGCTGTACATCTAATACTAGTCAAAAAAAACCAAAACAGTTGTTAGCTTCTATTTGGAGAGATTGGGAAGTGATTGTAGTTTCTGGACCCAGCACAGGAATAAGGAGTATTAATTACACTGCTTTAACCTATAAAATTAAGGCTGATCCCTCATCCATTCTACTGGAACAGGGTGATTGATTAGAAAGTACTTAGACAGTAGTAGTGTTTATTGGTGTAATATTTGTTAGATGGACAGAGCTCTTTCATCTTTCAAGACGAGAACTGGGTCATCTTAGGCTAAGGTAACTTGGAAACATATGCTGTAGATAGGCATGAAATAAAACTAATAGAAGTGAAATAGTTTTGATCTAACAGAGCAACAAATCCTACAGCAGTATTTAGTTCCAACTTCTTAAAAAATTGTTATTTTTAAAGTTGGTTGCCCAGATTTCCCCTCCCTGCCCAGTCTGTAACCACTCAGTCTGGTTCTAGTAATGCAGTGTCATGAAAAGGATTTAAATTGTGTAGCTTCTTCCTATTTTTTTCTTAACTGGGGACACCAAAAGCTAGATAGAGGAGCATGCAACGGCTTTTGGGATGGTGATGAATTCCCTCATAAAAGAAGGGTGATGAGAGAGTATTCTGTAGTGAGTCAGTGCAAGGCAATGTGGTACACAGTGCTGGGTGGGCACATTTCTGCCAGCAGCCAGAGGTGAACTGGTCATCTCTGCTTCCTGAGCTATAATTCCCAGCTAAGCAAGGGAGCGGAATGGGTACTGTGGAATTGAGTTCCCTGATGATAAACAAGGGGTAAATGCTTTTCTGCCACAGTAGGCAAAAGGAAAAAAATCGCTGTTGTGTTTTTAACCTGTTTTTTGCTGTGATTTTCGTTGTTTGGTTTTTGTATGTGGATTATCAATCAAATCTATTATTTTAGGTCAGTATCTGTTGAAATGAAATTGAAAGGGAGAGAATGCAGCTGTCAGTGGGAGCTGTGTTCAGTTAATGACTGCTAAGTCTAACCTCAAGCTAGGGCTCTATTTCTTTTTATTTAGATAAGAGATTTGATGGAAGCATTTTGCTATGATAACATTTCAGGATTTTGACGTGTATTTAAATAGATGTGGACTGTGTGCTTGAATCTGTACTTAGCCTTTCACTTAACCCGAAGACTTACAAATGCAAACACAATAAATGAACAAAACATTCAGTAAAATCATAGTGAGTGATGCCTGTCATGTGGGAATAACAGCAAAGTAACTGCTTGAACTGTTCACAGTACGAGGCCTAGAGGATATGACCTTGGCTGTGCCAGTTAAGGCAAAGAGTTGTCTTAGAACACGGTTACTGAGAAATACTCACTAGATGATATGCTATCCTTTTCGTATTTGCTATTTTAAATGCTCTGGTTTAGGTTAAAAGCAGCAGTGAGTACTGCTGATACATCTTGGAATGTATGCAGTGTCCTAGAACAGTTTTCCCACCATCTCTATTGTGTGGCAGCTGATGACATAGATGCTTTGTGTAACAGGTCGATCTGATGCTGCCGTAGTCAGTGCGGGTCTGTTGAGAAATGTGAGAGAAGTTTGTCCTCGGGCTCTTATTCTGTTAACTGAATAGATGTGATCAACACGTCCGTAAGACGGGATTTGAAGTTCATTACTGTATTTGGGGAATGTGGAAGATGAGGCTGTCATTTCTTCCTCTGTGTTTGGGATTGCTAACACTTCAGTTGGCTTAGTGCTGAATCCTCATGTGCTGCTCAGATTAGTCAAGCCATAAGGTGCTTTAGTTAAATGGCTTTTCTGGTCTTTAGATTGACTTGCAGTGTCCCTTTCCGTGGTATAAAGGGAGATGTGGAACCATTTTCTCCCTAAGAGAAGGGTTTGATTTGCTACTAGTCACAGAACAGCTAGTCCTCCAAAGAAGCCATAATAACTGTCGATTTGTCCTCTTTTGTTTTGAGGTATATAGGTACCCAGAAGCCCTTTGTATCTTGGTGCACTGAAGATTTTATGAAAAAATCTTAGAATTCTTGCACCGTGTGCGTGTACAAGGGCTGCTCAGAAAGAGATGCCTACTATTTTATTGGCTCTTAGTGTCAGAGGCAGATGATGGCATGGCATTAGAGTGGACCTGCCCACCAATATCCCATTTCATGTTGTTGCTGTGTGACAGGTGATAGCAGAGGGGCACTGACAAAACATTGTAAGATGTGAAAGTGCATGTGGTGCAAAGGTGTCACTGAATTCTCCCATGTGGAGAAAACGGCACCCATTGGCATTCATGGACACTTAGTGAATGTATTTTTGATCTCCTTATTGCTGAGAATGCACAGTACTCATTTTCAGTGTATTCCCCAGATTTTTTTCATTAATGGAAGAATTCTTAACTTGCAATTCAACTATCTCTTGAGATGGCAGGAAGATTGCAGCTCACCTCAGGATAAAGTATCCTACTGGTAATGTGAACTTAATTAGGAAACTTTCTCAAAGTTAACTTCCATGAGCAGAAGCTTTATTAAAATTGGTCTCTCCATAGTGGTTTTTATGTTCTCAATCAACAATACTTAAATATAGGGGGTTTTTGGAAGAATATTTCAGTGAGTTGCTCGGTTTTTGCTTTCTGCTCCATTATCCATTCAGCTCAGCTTGATTTGTGTTGGTAGCAGCAGTAGAATGCAAGGAGCAGAAAAATAAATTGCTGGTTTTGCACATCCTCTGACTAGAACTGTTTGTTTGTTAGCCCATTCTTTTTTCCTTCCAGTCAGGGCATTCTGTACAGTAATGTATTTCTTCAAAATGAGAGAGCGTACTATTTATAGTGCTGTTTTCATCCTGGAAATGGGGAGTTATTTTTTTCTTCTGGAAGGCATTGGCGTTCAGACTCATTTCTGAACTCTTTGGAAGTCTAAGAAATTAAACATATCAAACTCTGAAGTCCTTAATCTTGTGATTCTTCTGAGGCCAGATGCGCAGAATCAGAACTCTGTCCCTTTGGTTAGAATATTCTGTGAGCAAGCGAAATCTCTTTCACAGTTCATTAACTTATCTTTGTCTTTCTCTTACATCTAAAACATTTAGTTCACAAACACACTATCCATTGGCTGATTAAATCCTACTTCACTCTTCACATTCAGGTTCCAACCTTGCCCTGCTTTTCCTAGCTAACCGAAATATGTTTTCTCCAGATCTATGGTGCAAGAGAAGCAAAAATAAGTTGAAGTGGTACAGTAATTGGTGAGTGAAGTGATCAGAAAGACAAAAGATAGCAAGATCACAATGTTAGCATCCATCTAGGTGATTTCTAGGGCTTGTTTTATCTACCAGGTGATGAGAAATACAGAGCCACCTTGTGAAGACCTCTGCTGGGGAGTGAGTTATTTTATTGCCTTTACAGCACAACAGGATGATAAGAGTCTATGGTTAGCCAAGGCTAGTTTGTAATCAGGCTCAGTAGGGCAGATTAGATGTTCTCATAAAGGGGAATGTGGCTGTAGAAGGTTGGCAGAAGACAATAACAGATAGTAAAGCAGCTGGATTTAGCTAATTGTTACTCCAAGTGGACAGAAATTGGTTTTGTTTCTGAAGGTTTTACTTCAAAGTTAGCTTAAGATAAAACTGCTGTCTTCTAGTTGTCAAGGGATTCCTTTCAGATTTAAGTAAACGGCTTATTGGCATACGTTTATCTGCTTGATTATGTGCTTATTTGCTTACTGGTAGTGGTCGGCTGTGCTGTTACAAAAATTATTCCTATGAGGAATGGTCTTTCAAGTATAGAGAACCATAACCTTCAGGGATTGATTCAGCTGTGTTTGAAAGAATAATTCAGATATTAAAGCCCTATTTTTATTACTGAGCATCCCGAGATCCCAGTCTCTTTGCTCAGCACAGAGAAATATGAAACAGCACTAGAAAGCAAATCAGTTGCTCTGCTGTGGACAGTCCGACTGATGCAGGACTCAACACTAGTATTCACTCCTAATAAAATATTGAGATATTAAGACTCCACATTGACTCAAGAATGTTCTGGTGTAACCTGGCCCTTTAGGTCATGTGAGTGGAGATCTGCTGCAAAGGAAATAGGAAATTGCTTGTGTTTTAGTAACTGATTCCCTCAAATTTAGTAAGTATGGATTTGTACTTCAGATATCTGCAAATAATCACTTAATTGTCTTTTTTTTTTTTTTATTAGGAGGTTTTTTATGTCCTTATGGGGCACTGAGCTGGTTTTTCTGTTACTTAGTTTATTATGGGCCTAGCTTGTCTTTTCTTTACCTTCTTTGTTAACTGAACTGGATGCCATACTATTTCCTCTCCTTTGTTGAGTATATACCATAATCTCTGTAGACTGGGGTAGAAAATGATGTATTATATGTGTTATATATATAATCAAACAAAAAAAAATCCGGAGAAAACCATTAGGGAATAAGGTGTTTGGACTAATCCTTATTAGCTTCTGTTTAAGTACGTGTCTACTTTCCAGACTTATTTCTTGGGCACAGGAGCCATTTGCAGTTGAATAATTTTTGGGTCAGTGTTTTCAGGAATGTGTGAAATTGATACAAAGCAAATTTGTAGGTTGGTATCAGTAGGTTCTAATTCTGAAGAAATTGAGATGCTTTCAGGCATATGTAAAACGACTTTCTTTCTAATCCTGGGTTGAATCCAGAATGATTTTTTCCTATCATTTATGTAATACCCAGAAGCCCTACTGGGGAACTGACCTTTTCATCCCGGGTAGATTATTTTATATCACATGTTAATATATACTGCTAGTTTTTTTACTTGATCAACCCTAGTTTAGGTTTTTGGTAGGACATTATTCATTTAAACCTATGAAGTCAGACATGAAACTTGTGTACTGACTGCCCAGTACCTCCATCAGTTGATTAAGTCTGGGTACATAATTGTGTAGAGAATATGTAGCAGTTTGAATGAGGGAGTACAACTCTTAAAAGCAATTTCCATCACTGTTTTTTTGTGAAATGTGGGGCATCAACCTTGTAGACAAAGTAATTCTGAAGCTGAGACTAAAATTTTTAAAAAATAAAAAAATAGAAAGGCATCAATTATAATTAAGATAAACTTGGCCAATAATTTTCTGGCCTGCGTATTAAAAATGCAGCTTAAATACAGTGTAGGGGCTAATCAAGCTGCTTAAAAATGACAAGAGGTAAGGTTGTAATAAGAAGTTGCATGAGTAGTCGGTGCCTACTGTGTTCAAGTAGATTTGTGAGGCTAGCCAAGCTTTCATTTTCTGGAAAATGACATGGAAACCAACTATGGATAACTTACAGTGAAATAGTTTAAGAACAAGTATAGTATAACGCATCTGACTGTTAAAGGCAAGATACTCAGACGTAGTCAAGGCAAAACATCTGTCTTAAGATTTTTACAGGCTGTTAACTGTCTATAAAAAGAAAAGGGGTTAGGTTACTACTTGTAGTAGGGCCAGGCTTCATTGAAGGTGTGAGCTGATGGAATTGAACTGTCCTAGGAGAATTTATGATGTAGCTTTTTAGCAGATGTGGTAGAAGCTGTTTTCCTTCCTGTATTTGTAGCCCATAAAGCATCTCATTAGTGCCCAATGGAGAGGTGACAATGTTTCACCTGAAATTTTTAAAGGAGAGTAGAGGCTATATTTCTTTGGTTTTTTCTCACTTGGGGAGGGAGCAGGAAAAAAAAGAAGTGAAACTTCAGTTTTACTGTTTTGTCGTTCTGTGATAGAGTCTAGGTCCAGAGATCAGGGTTGCTATTTTAAGTAGCCTGGCTGGAAGCTTTTAGAAAAGCTGTCTGCATATATTAACTTTCCAATAAGGGAATGAGGCCTGAACTGAGAAAATGATCAAGCAATTTTATGTCAATTGACTCTAGTTTATGCACCATCAAACGTTCTTGGATACTGAATCAACATAGTGTTTCGGTAACCATTCATATCTTCTTTGTATGCCATGTCAATTGCTGGTAATCTCAACCTTGTGCTGTTACATCTCTGTGGGACCATTTCTTTACTTAGCCTCCCCCTTGTTTTTAATAAATCTTACAGTAGCATAAAGAAGAAAATGATCCCAGTTACTGTTCTGTATCTTCTCCCCTAGTGATAAGTCAGGTAGGAGTAAATAACATTAAGATTGGCGTTGTATCAAAATGTTCTGCACTTCAAGCAAAGCGTCTTTCAGAAGGTTTAATCTCAGTTGTAAGCGTTGTATGAAATGCTTAGAGGTCTTTGCAAATATACTGAATGGTAGTGTCTACGTGCATTAACTTTTGCTGTTCTGTGCCATACAAAATGGCAACTTTCTATATTCGTTGCTTATTTTCTGCGTGTTTGGCCGTTTCACATTTATTCACTAAGTAGGGCTTGGTTTTCTCTCCGTATGAATATCTCCTAGTGACAGAGATAGTTAGCTATTGTTTATAATTCTAAATCGCTCCTGACTCTGTTTTACATGTGAGGAGTATATAAATACAGAGTTGTGGCTGCTGCTTTTATACTGTCCTGATTTTCTTTATTGTTGCCTAAAAAACTTGCTAAATTGCCATTTCAAGTCCAGAGCTGTTTTACTGTGGTAGTACCCTTGCAGCTCTGTAAGTTCTGGTATTTTGCTGTGACTACTCAACTAAAATCTAATACTTCTCAGTGACCGAACTCCGCTTTCAGTTAGAATGTTGTCTTGATTTCTGTGGAGAGAAAGGTGAAAGTGGTGATGAGTTCCAATGAGCCTCCTTTCCAAGCCAGCTGACCTATTTTATTGAATGCGTTTTTTTGTCATGGGCAGACCAGAAGAGTACAGGCTGGAAGTCACTTACGACTTAAATGTGTTGGAAGAATGGGGTGGTAACATAACTTTTGTCCAGCGGTTATCCACTGGAGACTTAGATGCTAAGCTTAGTTCAATGTGATGTACATTCAATATGTCATTGGAAGCTTGTGTTTTTAAAAACAAGGCGAAAGAGAAATCTGGCAAATGGAAAGTAATGAAGAGGTGCATGTTAGAGACCCTGAAGATGGTGATTTCTTTTGGAAGGTTCCAGTGGGATGGACAAGATGCTCAGCTGTGCGATGCTGCCCTTGGTACTGAACAGAGAATCTTCAGAGCTAATCCTACAGAAAGTATTTGGAGATGATGACCCTTTAAAGCACGTCTACTGAAATAGAAGTTTTTTGAAAGTTGAGCTCAAATTGTAATTCCTGGAGAAGCAGCTTGCTGGCATTGAGAGTTTGTGCCCTTGTTGAAGAACCTCGGACTGTGAAATGTGACAGATTTGCATAATGCCTATTTTTTAAAGTCTGCATTAAAAATGGTAGACAATCCAGGAGAACACCCAAATAAATTGGGGTAACAGTGTAGAACAGGTGACAATGATAACAATTGTAGTTCAGTGCAGTAAATACTTCGGAAAACAGTGCTTAGAAAATATAACTAGTGGTTACAGCTATGTCAGCTTTGAGCTCAGTTAAGAATTTGTCAGCTGAAGCACAAAGCAGGAGAACTTCTGTGCAAGTGCCAGGAGCTCAGGGCGTAAAATGGAGTAATTTGAATTGCAGATTATAAACTGGATGTTGTGGCCATAAGATCATAGCGTAACAGTCACGGCAGAGTGTGCCTATTGAAAGATATGACCTTTTCAGGAATGCTAGAAATAGAGGTTATTGCATAGCATGGTAATACAGGATGTGTAACTCTAATAATTAAGAGGCAATTAAAGTGAAACAGAAGCTGCTAGGTGAATAGCAGCTTAGTGAGAAGTCATATTAGGTGTTGCTCAATTTCTGTAGTAGGCGCTGAGCTGGATCTGGAGAGAGGAAACTATTGGTATGAAGGTGACCATGACAATGTGTGTGAGGATTATAAGGGCTGGAAAGCATTCACTGTAAGGTATCATGGATACGCTGACTATTCCACATTAGAAAGGACCCACGAGGATCGAGTCCAACCCCTGGCCCCGTGCAGGACCAATTAAAATTTCGATCTTTGAAATAAAATAATCTACTTCACTTTCTATAAGTCTTCCAGTAAGGCAAAGGAGAAAACTCAAATGTAACTTAAGGGTCAGTGGTGTCATAATAATATAGATAATTGGGAGATTAAGGTATTTCATTTGAAGATAGTAGAAAGCTCATGCTGCAAAAGCAGAAAGGTGCTAGAACAACATTGCTTTGGAGATACAGAGATCAAGTTATCTAGCTGCTTTTAGTTTTGAGCTCAGTACTACACACTGTGAAAGGGATTGGATTCTGTTGTTGCCTTTGATGGTTTGATAAGTCATAGATTCAATTCTGTTCTGTTTCTAATGTGGTTAGACCCTGTTTTTTTCAGCCCTTGTTCTTCAAGTTCCATTGATTGTTAACGACTGTAAGGCACTGGTTGTTGTTAGTTTTTCTCCGAATAAATCCCCGAGCTTTAGGAGGCGTAACTTCTTGTTACAGCTTCTTTTCAGGATTAAATCCAATCAAGTTGAAATGCCACTAAAAAGCTTACCAAGAGTTGCTCTAAATCTTTTATTTCCTTATCAAGAAAAATGTCTTACAGGACTTCAGGCCTTTAAATTGGGTGCTCCTGTAGCTGACATGTTTCTGACCCTTGATAATTTTGTTTTGTCCTTGAAAGGTGATAATAGGAAAAGTCTTTTATTCTTGAACATTGCATGAGCAGCACAAAAAAAGCAACCATCTCCCCCAGCCTGCCCCAGCAGTTACTGTGACTGTAGAATTCAGTCTGGTCTTGGTGCCTGTGCTAATGGCAAGGTAGTTACCTTCCAAATCTGGGTCTTTGTAGTAATTTGAAATTTATGCTTTGCTGTTTTGCTACAGCAGGAGAGAACTGCTGTTATATCCACAGACTAATCAAATCTAGTGATATGTCAGTGGGGAGAGAGCAAATCAACACTAAATAGCTCAATGAAGAAGTCTTATGGGTCTTTTTTACTGCTTACAGGAAGTAAAAGAAAAGATAAAACTTCAAAACCAAAGGGGGATGTTGGTCAGAAGATGAAGCTTAGGTAATATTTACCTAGAAGGGAAAAGGAACTTCATGCTTTCCAAACAAAATGTGTCATCTTTCTTTCCCCTTCTCTTTTAAAATCTTCATGCTAGGAAGGGTAGGTGAGAGTTAAGTTTGTGAGAAACAGTGAGTACAACTTGCCACTGTTCATATCTTCCAGGTAACATCCTAATTGCTTGACTGCCTTGAAATAAAGGAAGAAGTCATTTTTTGAGCCACTTACAGATTTGTTTTTTGCCTGTCTTGTGAGTTGCTGTTAGATCATAATGAATTGATAGTGGGAGAGCAACTACCATTGCTGGGTAAATACAGTAAGGTGTTTGTGTGTTTACACTGTGCGTGTATGCTTGCAGTCTGCCAATTTTAACATGTTCTTGGGCAAAGGCTATGTCTCTTTAGTAGAAGAATTGAAATTTCCTAACCTTTTTGTAAATTCCTGTGTGAGTCGTGTTTCTGCCTTCAACAAGGTAGACAAAATAACCTCAGTTCCCAAATAGTTGAGGCTAATGTGGGGATATTCACCAACAAGGAAAAAAAGTCCAGTCCACTGATGTTCTACTTAACAGTTTTCTGGCTGTTACATACTGACTGCAGGAAGTACCCCAACCCTCCATAAGTTGCAGGAGAGCTGTTGTGCTATGGAGGAATCTGGGTTTGTTCAGGTTGCTGGAAGAAGCAGTGGGTTTATCTCAAAACTGACTCTTCTGGACTGGATCTTGAGGTGCATGTGTGCTGCCTCCTTAACTACCTGTTATCCTTCTTGAACTGCCCTCAGCTCCTTCGTAGGGCTTCTCTTCTGTGTTCCTCTCTGCACCTTCTCTGTTCTCCCACCAACTTCTATGACTTCACTGCTCCCAGGCCAGACCCAGTCAGTGTTGGAGCTCCAAATATTAACACGGATGCTTTCTCTTGACACCCCTGAAGATGTTTGGTCATCTTGTTGTTCCCACACATCCAGTTTCTTTGCCATGTTCCCACTTGAGCTGGTGGTCTCTGATAGCTTCGTGCTGTGGAGCTCTTCCTGTGGAGTCTGTAGTTTTGATGCAGGCTTTGAAAAGCTGATCTTTGAATGGCACATACAAGAAAATGCCATTACACTGTTTTCTGGAGAAACACTTCTGTTTCAGAGGTTACCTAGTGTTTTCTTACTTAATAGAGGCACAGCTAAATCTTCAGAGATTCACATCCTTTAGTGCGTGGAAATTCAATTAAGATCGAAATAAGTGCAGGAAGAGTCTGCAATGATGGAGCAATGCAGTAAGGAACATAATTCACAATGATATTATTCAAATTTAATTTTGTATTTAAGTAATTGTGCTATTTCATAGCCACTTGAACTATATGGCTATGTTGTTTATAACCTTTCCCAGAATCTGGCTGTATGTCAGCAGTAATCGTAGGCAACTGCTTCAGTGCTGACTGGGACTGAGTGTACTCCTGCCACAATTTTTACTTGGAAGGTAACTTTGTGAGGCTGTGCTTGTTGTTTGAAGCCCCTTTTTCATTAGACTTTGAGATGCTACTGCTGCATCAGCATGTGCTGTAAATGTAAATTCAAGGCAAACTTAGGTTGGTGAGAGGGGCTGGGGTTGTGCTTGGCTTCTGTGACAGGATGACAAGAAAGCCAAGAATGTTGGTGTGACAAGAAGTAGCCTGTTCATAATGCTGGGAACTTGCCTATGAGAAGTTTACTATGCTGTTGAGCTTTGAAGGCTGATGCTTTTAGGGATAAAGCTTTTCTTTTAATAGTTCTTAGAGCTGTTTGTTTTTTTTTGTGTGTGTGCTTCAGAGTTATTAGTCCCATAAGTTCTGTTTCTCTACTCCATGCTGATTTCTCCGTTAACTTTTGTTCAGGAGGTCTTTGAGAAAGCTGAGAATCCTTCAGAGTACGTAGGTGTGATTAAAATGCAGGAGGGAAACATTTAATTTGGTGTTGCGCAGCTTTTGCAGGCTGTGCAGTGAGGTGCAGTTTCAGTAGGGGTGGAAGAGAGGCTGCTATCAACCATTCACATCCTGAGGCAAGATCAGCTTTGTGGCAAGAGGGTTGGACTGCACTAGCCAGCTGTGACATTTCTTCACAGACATACCCAGCCTGAGCCAAGGGGGCTGCCTCTACTAACAATCATAGTTATATTTTCAGTACAAAAGTCATTTAATGCAGTCATGCCTATTCTCTAACCATCGCTTTTTGCTGCTGAAGTCATGGGCTCTTTACTGCAAATAATTCTGTACCTAAGCAACGTGACCCTATTTTGTATGTAAATGAGAAAACCTCTTTTTTTCTGTATTTCTATGTGAAGTTTTTCACGTTTGTAATGTTATGTATCTGAAGAAAGTGCATTTCTTTGGATTTAGCTGAGCTACTTCTCAATTCTAAATTCTTAGACGAAAGCTGTTGAAAAATTTTTGCAAGATGCTTGCTTGTGATTCCTGGTAACTGAAGAGAGTAGGATGGCATTTGTAATTATGTGAAAATCTAATGAAATATGGCTATATAACCCAGTTAGCAGATTACTTGACAAAATGTAATTAATTTCCAGATGACTTTATTTCCTTTGTGTTTTTAGCTGGTAAAAATTGGCATATTAGTGAGAAAGGATAGCGCAGGGACTGATATTTAAGAACTGGAAATCTAGTTTTACTTCAGGGTGAGCTGTGTTATTGTTCCAGTTGTCAGATGGGGATAAGGCAACAACTTCCTTGGTTCTGATATTCTATTCCGTTTCTTCCTCCCTTCTTCTGCTAAATGTCTGTTCTGCACATCCGCCTCAACATTCCTTTTCCCAGGTGACATCATAGTTTCTGCTGAATTGAGACTTTGAGACTAATGGGATGTTAACACTGAATCGTTTAATATTGAGACACTAAAAATGATGTATTGCTCTTCCTTAACACAATAACATTGTCACTGTTTCTTACATTTATTTGTTCAGCGATTGCATTCTCAGCTGATAAAGTATTGTTTTTAATCAGAAATGTAGGTAGCCAGTTATTTGTGATCTGCCAGGAGCAATTAACTTCAACAGGAAATGCACTTCATAGGGGTTTTTTCTATGTCTGAGTTGTAATTATTCAGTGTATCATCATCAAATAGTAATTTCCTTTTTTACCACACTCGCCATTGATTGAGACTGGGGGAAACCCAGTCATGTCTTCCTTCTGAAAGGTGTAGAAGAGTTCATGGTCTGTTCTGAGCAGTGGAACTGTAAAATAGGAGCCTCTGCTGGTGTGCAGATGCCTCAGCATTTCCATAAGGAAAGAAACTTAAGTTTCTGTCTTAAAGACCATGGGGGGAATGACAGCACTAAGGAAAGTGGATAAGGTTGGTTCTTGTGAATGCCAAAACAAAAGTAGTGGTGCACTGTGTGAAACATGCTGAAGGAGCTTTGTGTCAAGTGGTTAATGTCGTAAGTGAAAAAGAGAAATGTTGTATTTCAATTTGTGGGTGACTTGACTCGGTCTACTCAGGGCTAAAATCTTTTCAGAGCTCAAATGGACCCCAAATCTCTCAAATACACTGTTATAATCTTCTTACATTTATAGCTCAGGGCTTCCCCCCTTATATCTCGAATCTGTTGTATGCATGGAGGGGGTAGAGAGCAGCCTTAGCATCGCTTTGATTTCTCAGCTATGTGACTTTTTTTTCCTGTCAGTATAGATACAGAACTTTGCTTCTAGGATAGGAAGCAAAGCAAAAAGAATTAAGAAAATCAGAGTTGTTTGGACTGCAAGCATTTCAAGATTTTAAAAAAGCCTTTATCTTTCAAAGAGTAGGCTGCAGTTTCAGTACAGTAGCTTCTTACAGCAAAAATGGACAGAACGCTCTGATACCAGTTTTAATGTTTTAGGGCTGCCTTTACCTTCTATCTTGGTACAGATACTGGAAGAGATGGTAAAAAGGTCTTTCAGAGACAGAAGATTATGTTCTTCCTACTGGAATACTGCATCTTGTAGAGTGGAGCATGTTGTAATTTTCAACATATTGCGCTCTTAGGAAGTGGTTGCTCTGTCTGCCTCTCCTGGCCATGGAGACTTTGGTCGGTCACTGGTCCTTGCTCCCTGCCTCCTTCAGGCTAACTTGCTGACTTGAACATGAAGAGCAGCTCTATGCTAGCTGCGGTGCTGCACTCGCTGCTCCTTTTTTTTGTTGTTAAATTCGGTTTAATTTGAAGTGGCAGGTTACAAAAGACTTGTGTGCTTATATTCCTGGAGGCTACAGAAAGGATTCTGCTGTGTAGATTTGTAAATAAATAGGGAATTAAAGTCAAACGTTTAACTGGGGTGTATTCTGAAACCATGTTGTAGTATGTGTGGCTGGATTCCTATTAGCCAGGTCATTGGAGTACATCTGATGTCTTAAACGTCAACTGCAGTCCCATTTGGAAATGGTTTTGGAAGACTGACTTTCTTGTAGTGTTGAGTGTTGTTTCATCATGGAAACTTGGAAACCTAAAAGGCTGTCTTACAAGTGTTTAAGGATATTATGTGCATTGTGAGGATGATTTTTCTGTATCTTAATGACATTGGTCACATCCTGCTGTCACTGTTTTGATCATTTTTAGCTTAGTGGTTATCCTGAGCTGATGAAATGCCTCCTAGTAAGCTGTTCTGCAGACTTCGCTTCCACTGTCTTCTGGTAACTCACTAAATGCTTGACTGGTTTGGGTTCCCAGAAAATTCAGGTTTTGATAATTGTCAGGGGAAAAAACAGTGAGAGAGGCTATGGATTCATTGTGGCTGTCTCTCTAAATACAAGTATTAAATTATGTCTCTCTCAAACCATCAGCATTAAATAACTGAAGATGGTATCTTTTTCTAGCTGAGTTGCGAGGAAAGAGATGAGCCAGAAGAACATTTAAAGGCAGTGTATGAGTAAGCAGTTTCAATGACTGACAGCTGTGTTCTGAAATGGAGCCAGAAGGGAAGTTGATTGTAGTTAATGAGTTTTTCTGCTTCTCCAAGGAAAACCAATGCTGCAGCTGAAGGCAGACGCTTCTATTATAGTTCTTACCTTTCATTTTATTGCTGCTGCAGTAGTAGCCATGATAATCTTTGAATGATCATCAGGTTAGAACATGAAACTCAACTTTGAGTTCCACAGTGTCTTGCGTCTTCTAGGTCTGAATCATTTGCTGACATTGTTAGGTGGGTTTAGCTTCTCTGTCAAATGTCTGGAGAACAGACACCTTGCTTGTTAATGCCCTGCAGAACTGCTGGCCCAGCTGCCTTGCATTTCAAGGCTGCTGTTGACTTGTATTTATCGAAGCATACTGTCTTGGGGGTTTTAACTGCTGTGTACCAGTCCTTACAGTCCTGTATGATTTCTGTTATGGCTTCTATTCAAGGCAAGTGATCCACAGGTGTACTAAGAATTTTCTAGTCAGTTATTGCTTTACTGATCAGTGTGAGAGGTTTACCATTTCCGTTAGGGGAAAGAATAAGAACATGACTATGCCTGTCTCCCCCTGGAGTTTATTTATTCTTTCTAATAGCCTTTGCAGATAAACAGAATAATATTTTGGGTGTCTGGCTCTGTTTTCTGTTTCGCTGGGAAGCAAAAGCTTTTTTGACTAGTGCTTTACAACTTGCTTCTTCCCCTGGTCTTCTGTGCTTTGCAGTTCTCTGTGGAATACAGATGTTTGTACTTCAAAGTAATTACTGCATTTAAGCATAATTAGAGTGTAGCCAGTAACCTTCATTTCTTTCTTAGCATAATTTTATTTGGTTGCTGATGGTTTTCAATGGCTCATTCGTTCTGGGACTAGGTTACTAGGATCTGGCTTATTCCATGCTATTCGAAGAGGTAGAAGCAATTTCAAGCAATTGTATAGGTGAATGTACTTCTTAGGGTAGATTTGAAAGGACCTGTAAACAGACCTTTTTTTGATTATGTTTTCAGTTTAAATCAAGTAAGTCTATTGCAAGCTTTGTGTTCACTACTGTTGTGTAAGTACATTTCGTGTCCATAGAAGTGATGAGTAATTCAACTAAGCATACAGAGCCTAGTGGGAATCTGCAGATTGTCATTCCCAATATCCCTGCAGATTACATGCAAGGGGCATTACAACTGGATTTTGTTGGATATGTTGGCCTGCCCAGTGGCCTTTCTTTTTTTCCTGTCCCCTTCATCTCTAATGGTTTGGGTCTTCAACTCCGATTATGTTTATACTATTAGATTATAGTTATGGTAAATATCCTTTTTTTCCTAAGTTCTCTCTGACTCATCTTTCCACACTTTTAGTTGATCGATTCAGAGAACACAGGCTCCATGCAGGTGCAGCTGCTCATTTGGAGTCAGCATGTCAATTTGATCATAGTAGTGTGCTTGTATGTTGTAAATTGCAGGTCAGGCTTTGTGATGTAAGGTTAGGAGGTGATAACTTCAAAAGTACTATGAAATGGAGTCTAAGCATGATGGTAAACTTCAGAATAACTGTTGATGCTCAAGGGAAAGCAAGGAAGAAAAAGATGGGGAAGAAGGATTGGAGGAATGGAAGCTGCAGCTTTCTAATGCTTAGGTATGCAATGGGACTGCTTGTAAGGTTCTCGTTTCTTGCTTGTGAAGGTATTCGGTAAGGAAAAGCAAACTTGGAATAATTTAACTTAAACTTCATTTAAGTTAAATTCACAGAATTGTGAATTTTTGGTTCACTGAACTGTAGCACCCTTTCAGTGGGGAAAAAACTTATTTGGAGACGTGTCTTCTGACCATCGTATCTGTGATTTGCCCATCTTTCATTATGTCCAGGTATTACTCCGTACATGGGCTGCTTTTGGACTCATAGTGCTATTGTAATTGGCTGTGGTTTGTTGATCGGGGAATAAAAAGAGACCATATAAGTCATCAATTGTGAGGGGTTAAAAAAAAAAAAAGGGGGGGGGGAATCAGGAATAAAAGGGCCAATAGAAAGGTACGCTACAAATCATGGAACTAGTTCTTGATCTCAGCAACTGTGGAAAAACTTGATCAGGAGTCATTCAGAGCTGTAGTTCTCTTGCTGTGTAAGATGTTGTTGGAAGAACTTCCAACTTAGTGATGGAAAGTGGCCTCTAAAGTCTGGGAAGGATTCTTTAAATAATACTACAGCTACAGTAAGAGTCACCTTAGAAACTTAGGTTGTTTGTTTCTCTAAGGGTGATTCCAAGAATGTCTCTTGAGAACAACTCTTAGAAAAAAAAATATATTAAGAGCCTATATAATATTTTGGAGATGAAAAAACTGTATATTTAAAACTACTTATGTCCTTATTTTCTCCCTTTTGCAGCAACGTGAAATGGTGTTGTAGTAACTGCAACTTGGACAAATGTTGCTCTCTATACAATTTCCAGTTTCCAAAATTGCAGGTATTGAATGGAACTTAAGTTATTTCAGATGAACAGAAGGGGCTCTGAGGGAACTGAAGATCTTGTATATGTATCCTGTGTAATTTCTCAAGTTGAATTTCTGATGAATGTACTTGGGGATAATTATTTTCCTGAATTGAAATTTTCCGAACCAATTGGTAAATGTGGAAATACCATGAATGAAGAAGAAATACTGTGTTAGTAATAAGTCATGGAGTAACCAAATGTCAGTGCTTGAGTAAGTTACGAAACTCTAACAGTTTACACTTCATATTCTATTAGAGTTATTGTTCTTGTGGAGGAGATAGAAGAACAAGGCAACTTCTACCCCTTCAGCTGCCACATGAATGCGTATTTGAGCTTTCTAGTTACTTATATGCCTATAGTCAAGATGTGTTAGCAGTATTATTAAACTGTGTGAAAAGTGCATCAAAATACAATTTCTGCATGAGGTTCTGTAGACTCTGGAAAGCTCTAATTACTATTTTTTTTTTTAGGTGATTGTATGCACGAGAAGATAGCACTTAGAACCTTGGAATTTTCCCTATCATTTGTACTACTTCCATACTATGAAGTAAAATACTTGTAGTACATAACTCAAACGAAATAAAAAACAGCAAAATAAACTATTTATATATTTGTTTTCAGAATTTCAGTTGACCTTCAGATCTGCTGCCTAATTTATGCTCTGCTTCAATAAACTAACTAGCATCAGTATTGTCCTCCATCATTTACTTAGCTTCATCTTCTTCCCTGGCGACTCAATGAGATTAAATGCCAAAAATCTGCCTGTTTGTCAAGTGACCATCAGGTTGTTTTGGCAAGGAAAGAAATGCGGGGATTGGCAGAGCGCTCAAGGATGAATACTTGATAAATAAAAATGGTATGCAATGAAAACAGCCCGTAGTTTATGTGCATGTTTGCTGCAGGTATCACCTTAAAAGTTCACTAATCGCCTGCCTTTGAGCATCTTCAGTTGTCTTAATTACTGATGCTTGAGTGATGCTAAATAGTTTTCTAAGTAAGAAAGGTTAAAAAAAGCTCTTCATTTTGCTCAGTTTTTGTGTTATATACTTGAGAAACAGTACTCAAGGCTTAAGTTTATTTTATTCCTCTTTGACTCGTTGGCTGCCAGTCACCAGTTATTAGTTTCCGTGTTAAAAGTGCTGCTATCCTGTTTTTCAAGCCTTACTCACTTGAAATTGTGGTGTCTTGTCGTAAGTTTTTATGGCTCTTTTTGCCACCACCTTTGCAGGTTTCCTTTGGCATTTATGAGCTTATTTAAAATGTCTTTCAATTTCCAGTAAGCTTGAACAAATGTCTGTTCCCTAGGTAGCTGTTAGGAAATGATTCCACCGCTAAATAGGAACTACTTTTAATACTATCATTTCAGCAACAGCAAATGTTTTACTTGTCCCAACTGCTCTTAATTGAGATGCACTTAGTTCGATTTTGCTAGGATAAAAAATGTGGCATAGACTTGATAATGATAAGAGGCTGAAAGAATGTACTACACTTAGAATATTTTGTTTTCTACCAGTGAGTTGGGTAGCCGTAGCTTCTTGATGGAGGATGCAGCAGGCCTTCTGGCCAGGGTACTAGCAGAGAATTGCTTCTGGCTGCTTTGGGGTTTCTCAAAAGTGTTCTGTCCTTGTCTTCGTAGAATCATCTGGAAAAGCCCTCTTAAGGTCATCTCGTCCAACTGTCTGCCTATCAGCAGTATTTCCCATCTAAGCCAGTGTCCCTTAATACAAGATCTAAATGCTTGTTGAGCGCCTCCAGGGATGGTGACTGAACCATCTCCCTGGGCAGCCTGTTCAAGCTTCTCAACATTCCTTTGGAAAATGAATTTTTCTTAATATCCAACCTGAACAATCCTTGGTGCAACTAGAGGCTATTATCTCTTGTCCTGTTAGCTGGGAGAAGAGGCTGACTAACACTTGAGCACAACCTCTCTTGAGGTCATTTTTGAGAGTTGTAAGGGTTTGTCCAGTCTTCTCTTCACCACTGAACAATCCCAGTTCCCTCCCCTTAATAGCTTCATTGCTCTTATCTGAACATGCTGCAGGCTGTTAGTGTCTTCCATGTAGTGAGGGGTCAGAACCGAGCATGATACTTCAGAGTAGCTTCACCAGAGCTGCATCTGTGAAGATGGATGATCTCTTTCTTCTCCTGTTGGGAAAACTGCTTCTGATAGAAGCCATTGGCCTTCTTGGCTACCTGGGCATGTTGCTGGCTCGTGTTTAGCCAACACCCCGGCTCTATGTCTTGCACACAATCTTCTGTTCATTCTGCCTGAGCCTGTAGGATTGCCTGGCATTGTTGTGACCGAAGTGAGAAACCTGGCACTTGGTCTTGTTGAACTTTATCTCAGTGTCCTCAGCCAACAATCCACACTGTCCAGATCTTCCTGAAGGCCTTTTTACCCACAGGCAGATCACTGATTCTTCCCAGTTTCTTGATGTCATCTGCAAACTTATTGAAGGAGCACTCAGTCCCCTTGTCGAGGAAATAAATAAGGATGTTAAATAGGATATTAACAGTCTTATCATCATAAGCAGTGTATCAGGCTCTGTCCAATGAACTAAATGATGTTTAGAGGTTGTGGAATATTTTTCTGTGTTTAGTGATACACTTAGTGTTAGCATCGCTTCAAATTTGTTGACCAAACATCCACGTAGCCTGATATCCTATCTCTAGCGTGGTCACTAGTGGTTTTTTTTTTTTTTTTTTAATTTTTATTTTTAAGAAAAAATATCAAAAGCTACGCATGCATGGAATGTTCCTCATGCTTAAATAAAGGCTTCTGGTTCACAGCGATGAGGCTATGTCCTCTTGACAGAAAGGCTGCATTTAGACCATGGTATATTATCTTCATTGAGAGGCTTGTCATTAAATATGACTAATCTTCAGATTTACTGCTTGTGCTGCTTGAGGTAGTGATCTTCTCAAGTATATAAAAATACCTTTTACTAGAAATAGATTCCTTCTGCTGATGCAGGGCTCTGAGTGTGAAACATAGGCTAAGCAGAGTGGCAAATTTTTGCTTGTATACATCATCTCAGCTTTGGTGACTTTTCTTAGATTTTAGTTGGTGAATGTGCTTCAATTTACAGCACTTCCCAATGTTTTTCTTAGCCTTTAGTAGGTATGGAAAGATCCAGAAACAACCAAAAACAAATCAACAAAAGAATAACAAAAATAAACCCATCAAAATAAGCCAAACCAAGGGGGAAAAAAAATTAAGAATAATGAAAAATGATCAATCTCCCCCTGCAACAGCAGCACAGAAATAATCCCCACGCTTGACATGTAACTGTTATCAGTTACTGTAAGTCACAGTGACTGTAGCTATGACTTCTGATTTTCAGATGTTCTCTATTGAAACACCTGTATTGAAATGATCAAGAAAAAAAGATAACTGTATTTAACAATGTATTCCTCTGTTCATGCTATATGTCTTTACTGGTGGACCAGCATTGAAAGGAAGTTTAAAGAAAAAAAAAAAAAAAAATCCCATAGAGACTGCTGTGGGGTAACCATGATGTTGGGGCTTTTACAGCTCCCTAGCAGTTTAAGTTTGGCTGCTGTCTACATGCACGGTGTTTCACAAACCTCAAGAAAGATAAGAAATGACATTGGTATGTGAAATGTTTGTCTATGATAGATACATGATGCTGTCTGTACATACAGGTACGGAAGTGCTTTCTTGGTAAGGGAACATGATGCAGTAACAAAGACTAGTTCAGTAAGAAAGCTTTTTCCGTCCTCCCTAGATTTCTAAAACACTGTCTTCTCTTACAAGTTGGGTTATGTGTAATGCAAATATAATACCGTTTTCATTGGTCGGTTGCTTCTTTTTTAAGCGTAGTAAAATAATAACAGTAAAGTGACTGTGAATAGATGGGTCTCATTTCCTCACTATTTCCTGAAAACTGCAAATGCAGATGAGCATATTATAATCCAAGTAGAATACTTAATGTTTTTGTCTTAAAAAGGATTATATTTTAGCTTTTGAAATGATAGGAGTGAATACTGCAGCATGCTAAAGAGTCTGTTTCTGCTCCCATGTGAGGAAGAAGCAGAGAAACAGAAAATACAGCGGAGTGTCTGCTGCAGTCACCAATTCTCTCAGCTGCAGAGTAGAGGAAACCTTCTGGGAAGTTATTTGACATTTAACGGCATGTTGTACATAGGCAGATGCTGAGTGAAGCTGGCTTTCTTTTGCTTGTTAATGGTTTTCTTTTCTGACCTTTATTACTAATGCATCTTAAAGAAGCTTTTAATGTGTGAAGACAGAAGGTTGTTTTTATTAATCTATTACTTCTTTGCATACAGAAATGAGAGAGGGATGGTGACGACTGAAAGGAAATCTACTCTTTGTAATGAAAAATAAGGTAATTCATTCTCCTGCTTTTATTCATGTGTTAGTTGAATCTGTGTGAACTTGAGTCATCCTTTTCTGTGATAGCTACTGGCATCGTGCTTTTAGGGGGAAAAAGAAAATATTTTTAGAAAGGTAGAGATGAAACATGCGCTGTTTGCCTTCTATAATGCTAACGTTTTTCCTGATATCAACATTCTGTAGCTGAATCATGAATAGTCTGGTCAGATTTTGCTCATGGATTTAAATCTAGAATTTCTGTTTTGAGTATACTGAATATTTTAGTGCTTGACTGAGGTATTGTACTAATGTTCAAGATGGATTTGGAGACCCCAGTATTTTTAGTATTCTTTTAGTTTTTTTGGTTTTTTTTTTTTTTTTTAAACTAAATTTACTGTGTAGTGGTTTCTTTTGTTGTTCTCTCCTCTTTCATGCACGAGTACTTTGCTTTGATGTAAAGAACAGTTCTATGCCTAGAATGCAGGGCCTCTTAAAAGAGGGTCTGACCCTGATGCATATTGGAGGTCTTGCAGCAGATGCTTAGTGCCTTCATTTGATTTTGGATTGAGCAGGATTTGAGGCCACCTATCCTCTGGAAGGAATAAACTCCAAGAGTGGAATTGCTCTTTTTCTTACTCTTTATCTGGTATGAGCACCGCTTCTGTACTTGCCTGAATAGTAATAGAATGAGGGCATAGCGCCAAGCTTGGGATGCTTTTGGTTGACAGTAAAATACTTGCTAGTTGGCTCTAAAGATACTTCTGTATCGTATGGACCAGTAGTTGAATAGAAATGATAGTACTGTTTCACAGATGGTTCATCATGTCTGAAAGGTTTTCAATGTGATATGATGACTTATTTTAGTATTAAACTTGCATGTTTATCTGTATATAATTTCAAAGGACTACTGGCTTGCAAAGGACTATTTAGGAGTGTGTGATGGATTTGTTGTATATATGCAGTCAACGCGATACTGGTTTCTTTGGATTCATGATCTTATGGCTACATTCCTTTGGGGGGTGAAAGGACATGTAAGTCTTAGGTAAGCGAAAGTAAAACTCTGGCCGTGATACCCTTATGTCACATCCTTTAGTGTGTTGTTATTCTGCTATATGTCTTCAAGAAACAATTTTTAGCAGATGGTTTTGAGTTAGATGACTTTCTTAGCCATTTTCCTTCAAGTGTTTGAATTTCATGGCAGCCTCTGGCATCTTGTAAAACAGTTTCAGGATGATTGACCATCTACTCAAAGTATGAGGAGATATGGTGGGTGTGCAGTTAAAAAATGTCACAATTTTCTAGACTCAGTACATAGGTAACTGAGTGATTAAAGGCCAACGACTTCAAATAAATCAAATTAAATGATGTAGCACTGGCTAGGGGGCTTACTTTCTAGCAGTTGATGAAATAGCCATTTTTAGAAGCTTTTGCTATAGAGTGCTGTAAATGATTGCTGGCTCTACAAAGGCAGGTTGCTGTTAAATTTCATATTCCTACTCAGTAGAATGCAATTTATAGCCGTAGTAAATAAAACTAAAGAAATCTGTGTGTTTGGTGTGTATCCTATTTTTCTCTTATCACGTTCTAGAGAAGAGGGGTTCCTGTCTGATGTAGGTGTTTGCCATATGAAATGATAATTTGAATTTTGGGCATTTAGTTTGTCCAGTTTAATAAGCAAATACAATAATTGAGTAATGAAAATCATAAGCTTTGTCATAAAATTTAAACATATCAATAGGCATAGATGCTAGCTTTGTGTTTTTTAATAATTGACTGAAACTTCTGTGAATTCAGGAAATGTAGTGTGTATGAAAAAATGTGTTCAGAAGAGTGCTGCTGAAACTGTGCTCGTACTTCTGTTACTGGAACCTGACTTGGTTTCTTAAAGCTTGGTGTGGAAGGAAAAATGTTTTGGAAGCTCATCTGAGTGCTGAACAGCTAATTTCATAAGTAACTGTTGTGAGGTTAAGACTGATTTGTTGCTGTTCATTATTTGCTGTCGGAGGCACGTGCGTGCCTGCATGCACAAATGCTTGCAGTTTAAGGACAGACTTTCATTCTAGATCAAATGTACGTAAATTATACTACTTGTATAAATATGCACTGTAAAATTGCAAAGGATGCCTCTGACTGCTGGGTGCTGTAAATCTTTAGTAGCATGGTAGTACATTTTCAGTTCAGGGGAAAAAAAGATGTTGTTTATTCTTTCACTTCATCATATTTCAATGTCATAGAAGAACCTATTAGGTATGTTAAGGATATTTATTTGCCTTTGACTAGCAAAGTAATTAGTTATTTAGACTGGGAGTGGGCTAAGAAGTAGACCTGAGCCAGGGTTCAGCATGTAGTGGTGATGAAATGTAGTCCTTAGGACTTTGCTGTAGACTTAGGATTCTAGTTGTTGGCTTTGTTTATTTATTTATCATTCGTACAATACTGACTTGAGTGTAGGTGGCAAGGTTATGATGATGGTGGGGCATCAGCAGTGATAAGTAGGAGAAATTCAGGGATTATGCAGTGCACTCGTTACGGAGAGGACCTGTGCTCAAGGAATTAACTGATCAGGAGCAGGAGAAGACCATGAGGAAGAGTCCATAGCAGAACTGTTATGTACCGTCCACAGTTCCTTTCTATTTCTCTTTGTGCAACTTACAAGGTAGAGGTGCAGGGATTGAAGCGGTAATGCTGAGCTTAGGGAAATGGGGGTTGAGGTAAGGGTTTTAGTCTTGTCTCTCACCTTCTCTTGTAAACGGCAATAAACTAAATTTTCCTAAGTTGACTTTGTTTTGACTGTGAAGTTAACTGGCAAGTTATTTCCTTATTTTTATCTTGACCCACACGCTGTTCAATAGTGTTTTCTTTTCCTAGTTCTTCTGATCAGAGGGATTGAGAAAGTTAGCTGGGTGGGCATCAGAGAGCTGGCCAAAATCAATCCACCCCAGATGTCGTGTGAGACCTGTATGTTCCTAATAACTTTCTGTGTGAAGTCCTAAAACTGAGTTTGCACGTGGTGGTTTTCCGTGTACTTCCCAGGAAGAGACAAGTGTTTGCTGTTCTGTCCTCCCTAACTCAGACACATTACGTGAAGGCAGTAGTTGTGCTCCATAAAGCTGCAGTGGGCAGTGCGACTGAGCTGCACAGCCTTTTGTGTGGTATTTTCTGATGGAGGTTTGGCGTTATGCTGATCTTGAAGCAATTTGTACAGATTTTAATCCAAATTCCTGAGAAATGTGTGGTTTGAGGTTTTCAAATCAGCTGCGAGTCAGAACTAGAAAGCAGTATGGCTTATGTGCCTCATTGAAAGTCTGTGCTGTGGTTTTAGTTATAGCTATTTAGCTATGGATTTGTATTTTAGACAGTCCCAGCCTGGGAGGGACTTTGTGCCAGATGTCCTGTAAGCAGGAAAAAGGAAGGAAGGTTGCTGGGTAGTAGTTTTTTATGTGTGTAATAAATACTGTGGTTTTATATGCATCTTTTCATTGATGTGGAGGGTTTCAAGCCTCTTTGAGGACTGAAGTATTAAGTAGAAAACAGTTAATGTTTTTAATTGGAGATGAGAATTTATAAGAATTTTTAGTACATATGTTTTCAAGAACACTGCTATTTGTATCTTACTGTTGTGCATGCCATTTCCTTGCTCTTCTGTGGTAATAGGTCCTTCAGGGTAATTTTGGGTTTTTTCTTAAGGAAGAAGCAAATAGATATTATAACTTCTCTCCATCGTTTCTGTCCAGTTCAGTGCCCAACCACCACCCCCCAAAACCCCCCCCAAACCATTAACAATAAAAAGAGAAACTACTTGCTAAATAGGCATAAATTTGGAGCAATTGCTATGGAGATGAAGAAAAAAGCCTACCTAAACCATGTTATGTTTCAGTTTCCCATATATTGATATTCCCAATTGGAGTGCTTACACTTAGCTGGATTTCTAAATTACTTTGCAATCTACACATAAAAAGATGCACTAAAAAGTGCAATTATGGTTTTGCTTCTCAGTGATAGCTCCAGAGGGTCCATTTTGTTACAGAACATAAACATTTTGACATTGCTACTTATTTTTAAATATATATTTAGGAACGTAGAAGTGTTTTTTGATCAGTACTCTAGTGGATTTTCCAGGGAAGTCATTTATGTCCATTGTGTAAATCTTTCATAGTTCCAAGTTGAGACAGTGGGGAAGTAACCATTCCAGTCTGCTAGTTCTGTTAGTCTGTTACTGGCTCAATTAAGTCATGCTACTTTTATAATATCTCAGACATTTTTTGTGTGAATGTTTGAGTTTGAAGACGTTTGCTGTATAAATTCAAGAAAAAAGTCACGTGGATGGAAAGAAGCTTAATGATATGGAGGACCAAATTTAGAATAGGAGGTGTTAAGAGTGCTGGAAGTAATACAAATTGGCTTTTGTCATACTTGATGTATATAATTACAAACAGTTTTTTTTCTCTAACATGAAAGATGTCATACAAGTTTGCTACTGCAATGTATTTATTGGTGAATCTGTTTGCTTGTTTCCTAACCCATGATTTATACTGCAGGAATGGCAGATTGAACTTTACAGGTGTCTATCGGAACACGGTATTATGTCTGAAAGCATTAAACAGTGCTGAATGTTTCGAGAGTGATCTTATGATGGGTTGCCTTTACTTGAACTGAATGCGTTGTTAGCCTCAAGATTTGGCAGACAAAAATGAGTGAATCTAAATGGCTGTGCTGTTGACAATGGCAAGCTTGCTTGCAGTGTTTGCTTAACATAAATTATGTTGTTGTAACCTTTGTCATAACTCATATTATTAACAATTGGCAGGTAAGCTTCCAAGTAAGTTTGCAGGTTGGCTCATGAGTCAATAACCAGAGAACTACGTGCAGGATGGAAATGATAAAATGATGACATACTTCGGAGTTCCTGATGTAAATAGTACTGTAATGCAGCTGTGAAAATATTACTGAACTTTTCATGGTTTAGTATATCTAAACTCTGCTGTGGAAGTGTGAGATAGTATCAGTGAATCTTTTCTGCGTTCAGATAGGGAATAACTGTGTTTCCGGCATTTCAGTATAGCTATGAAGCTTCAGTATTTTCCTTTCCCATTTGATATCTTTTAAACGGTATTATACAGCGAGATTGTATTATTTACATTGAAGCTGTGCAGTCTTTTCTGTTTTGTTGGACTATAGAGTGGTATGTGCATGTATTTCTATGTGGTTTAGGGTTCTGTAAGTCAGTGATCTCTCTAGCGCATATTGAAATAAGTGCCTCTTCTGGCTAAGGATGTAATTCTTACAAACCATTTTTCAGCAGTGGTTTCAATTTCCAAGTGCATGCTCTGTATCACTTGTTAAGGTCTGAGCAGCCACTATCAGTGTTGCTGTGCCGTGTAGCTTTGCTTTGAGGTAGAATGTGATCACTGATGTGTTTTGTGGCATGCATGATATTGGTTATGGCCATGTTTTGAAACGTCCGCAAAATTAGAAGCAGGTGAGTGAATTTGTCCATAATAATCCTTCAGTAAATTTCAGCTAAATATGCTATTGTTGTGCTGGTAAGTCTTCAATTTATTCTAAGGAATAGAAGATAGCAGAAATGTGTCATAGATCTGGAAGCTGCATCAGCCCGTATGTGGCTTAAAAGCCTTTGTGTCTTCCAGAGTGTTTTCAGCCCCATCTTTCTGTGCCCTTTTGCCTGCGCTTGAATGAGATGTAGTTTGTCACCATACTACTGCAATGATGCTTTTATATGTTTATAAAAACGCATATTTACTGAAGTTAAATAGCAGGCATTGTTCAGTTTTGAACTGAAATTATGGTTCAGTTGAGAGAAGGGATGTTTCCGTGTAATTTTTGATGTTCTATCTTAGTAAGATACCGTGTACCTGTAGTAAGGTCAGTAAACTAAGCTCTCTTAGTAAGGTATTGAAGGTAGTGTGTAGGGCAGTGAGTTTTCATGGTTTAAGTTCCTTACTTGAGTAGGGCGTATTTTTAAATAACCATTTGAGTGGCCCCTGATGTCATACTGTGAAGGCACTTGAGAAAGTTTGTATACATTAATTAGAACAGCAGCTTTTATTTTATTTCCTCTGTGTTTGCTTTTTGAAGGCTTCTTAAGCCTGTTAGCCATATTGGATGAGAAAAATGTTATGCAGAGAATTCATGCTAGTTGAATGCTGTAAACTAACCTTTTAGTATAAATGGTGACAGTTGTGATGCCCTTGTTGCCACTTAAAACATCGTGGAGCATGATGTAGATAATAGCACTATAGTGTCTGGAGGGAGGCATCTGCTGTCTTCGTGCTGCTCGTGAAGAGAAAATGTAGGGATCACGAAGTTGTCTGGAAGAACTAAGGCAGAACAGGAAGGAGACAAGCATAACTTGTGATTTTCTCAGTAGCTGTTGCTCTGAATCTGTTGTAGTCCTAGTCCAGACACGTGTGTTAGCTCTCCTGCAGAGCACTGCATCCCAGTGGCGTCTGAACTTCAGGTCTCCTCAGAAAGCAAGGGCTTACTGAGCTTTATTGCTGAGAGGCTGTGCAGTGCTACTTGGGTATATGTGCTGGCTGTTGTTGCGCTCTTCTTTCCAGAAGTGCAATTTATAACCAGTGAGTTATGAGAAGAATTATTTACTGCTATTTTTATTAAATGTTTTAAGGCTTTCCTTACCCTGCCCTCCCAGATTAATAAGATGCTGGCAAGCCTAAGTGGCTTTTTAGCCTTGATTCCCTCATCTTGCTGCCGCTCCTTTCTGCCTCCAGATACTGTAGACTTACTGCCCAGGTAGTAAAGCCCTCCCTTCCCTATGGTGAGAGGGAGACCTTTCTCACCCATGCCTACTTTGATAAATCTGTTCTTTTTCTAGATTCTCTTTGGCTTTTTTTCATTTCACGTTTAACTTATTCTTCAATCTCTTGTTTTTCCTCTATGTCTTTCATGTAAATAAGTGTGCTTGAATCCTCCCTGACTTGTGCCTATTTGTCCTTGACTCATCCATTACTCTCTTTAGTACCTGAAGTTTGTTATCACAGTGTTTATGGTGGCACCTACTGTGGGTTCCATCCCAGCATCTGATGTTGTACTTGACTACATTGAATGGCCTTACCTGAGCAAGAGGTGAATCTTGCACCTTTCTGCAACTTCTAATTCTAGCTCACTATTTAATTTCAGGCACTAGACTTTTTCTTGGTTGTTCTCACCTGCTTTTTAACTTCGGTTGCTTTGGGAATTTGTGGGTTGCTATATCCAGAGTTGAAGGATATGGACTTAAAATTGTGTATTCTGAAGTACTAAATTGCATATGGATCTGCTTCAGTGCCAGTTTGCCCAGACTGTGCTTTCATCTTGCCTTTCAGCGAGCTCTTCCTGTGCATTTAGCCATGAATTCAATTTCATTGTGAATCAAACAGCTGCTTAATCTTTTCTGTCAAGTTCTTCCTCCCATTGCTTTTGATGGCTGAAGCAAAGATTACTTCCCTTCCTGCTATTTGTGCCGTTGACTTCAGCATCATTTTCAGTAGGGATGTTTCAAAGTACTCCCGTTTTGCTTGTCTGTATTTTCCAGGTTCTTATGAAGATGGAGCAGAATCTTTCTCTCTCTCTGTTACCTGAAACTCTTAACTGAGTTCATTGTGCTCTGTGCTTTCAGTTCCTTTCAGTAAGTTCCTTCTAATCTTTTAAAAGATAACATTTGGTCATACCAGTTAAAACTCTAGCAAAAATAACTTTACTGGGATTGTTTTATTAGTCTTTCCTTTGAGGCTCAGTCTTGCGTTATGCTTTTCTATTAAATGTCAAGATTGTTCTTAGTCTTCAATACCTTAGCTGTTCTCCTTTTTAAGATGAAATCTCAGCTGTCCAGCCTATACTATGCCCTCTTCTATAAGCCTTTAAAATCAAGGAAATGCTAAAACGAGGCACTTAGTAAAAGGAGTAATTTACTACCTTTGATGCTTTGTCTTCAGGAATCTTTGCTGTGATATTTACAGGAAATTGATAGTAGTCGTGCCATCTTTCTATGGAATCATAACGTTTTTTGAGTCGGAAGGGACCTTTAAAGGTCATCTAGTCCAACTCCCCTAGAGCGAATAGGGATATCTACAGCTAGATATCTGGTTGCTCAGAGTTCTGTTGACGCTGGCCTTGAATGTCTCCCTGGATGGGTTGTCTCCTACCTCCCTAAGCGTCCTGTTCCTGTGCTTTACTACAATTAATTTAAGAAAAGGTTTTCTTTACAACTAATCTAAGCCTGTCCTGTGTTAGTTTGAAACCACTTCTTCTCATCCGATCACAAAAGACATTGCTGAAGAGTCTGTCCCCTTCCTTCTTCTAGCACCCCCTTTAGATGCTGTGAGAGGCTGGTATCAGGACACCTTGGAGCCTTCTCTTCTTCCTGCTGTACAGCCCCAGCTTTCAGCATGTCTTAGCAGGGGAGGTGTTGCATCCCTTGAGCCTCTTTTGTGACCCTCCTCCGGATGCACTCTTAAAAGATTTGTGTCACTCTTGTCTTTAACCATTCTGACACTCATTGCTGCTTGTGTAATATGATGTTGAGTTGTACGTCTGATTTTTTTATATTGTCCCTAGCTACCTTTCTTAACTTTTTGAACTTGTCTTTATCTGTACAGTAGATACTACTAGAGAACACAGAGGTCCTGGATCTGCATTTGTAAAGGCTCCAGTGATATGTAATCATTTAATATGAGGAAATCACTAGATCTGTGAGTGCTATGTAATAAAATAACCTAAATTATTTTTCAAAAGTTTGTGTTCTCTATAATTTCTGTAGCAATTGGTATGTTCCAATCAAACAATATATGGAATTTCGTGTGTCAGAATGGCATAACTGGCAGTAATGAAACACCACCTTATTTAGAACATAATTCTGTAGAATTTTGCACTAATCACTAGATGACAACTCTTAGTGCATGTGTCCAGACTGAAGTCAATTAGGAATGTGTTTTTGTTTTGTTTAGTGAATTGTATGTTCTCCTGCTGTTATTGGTATTGAATATAAATACTGCTGCTTGACTCTGTTTCACTTAACAGGTTGAAGTTTAAGTACTGGTAGGAAGATAAAACAACATCAGTGGCAGTACTTGATTATTGCATGTCTACGTTCACCAGAACTGAGATACTTCTAAGAGGAAAACTTTGTGAAGTTGAATATTGATCTTTGAAATAACTTCAATGTTGGATGACTGGTAGTCAAAGGAACAGCAACCCCTCCCCCTTCTTCTTGGAATTACGAAGAAGAAAGCACATCCCAAAACAATGGATTGAATGGCTTCTGTTCAGTAAGTCTGCAAACCAAGAACTAGATGAGGATACCTGTTGCTAAACCAGTCCTTCACTGAGAGGTGCCTGTTACTGATAGGGCATGTTGTTCACGATTCTATATTTTGTGGAACGTATACCACAGCCTGGCTGCTGGTTTGTGCATGAGGCACTTTTCCGTGGAATCAGTTTGTGTCAGTTTTAGAATGTAACTACTGCTTAAGTTAGTGTGTACTTGGTTGATAAGCTGTCAATAGATGGCAGCAGCAACCTCTTGAAACAAGAGTTAGCTTACCAGCTAAGTGAACATCCTCCACTGAAGTTAACTAATTCTAAGAAAACGCACTCTACTTAACTAATGTGCTGAAGGCAAAAGTTGCTTTTATTTTTGCTTTAAAACAGAACTTTGAAGCTGCTGATTAACCTTAGTTTAGACTTTGAGCAAGATTAAGAGAGAAGTGAAGCCAGATGTGCTTGAGTCATCTTGCGATTGATACCAGCCAGCCCAAGGAACTAGCTAGTAGATGCCCTTATACTGTCAGATGTGAACTTCAAGCTCATCAGTGCTTGCTGAATCGTGTAATCATTAGTGAAGTTTGTATTTAGCAGAAGGGAAAAGAGAGCTGTATGAATATCCATCCACCACGATGCCAAGGTGCTGATCTTAAAATAGCATCCCAGGTGACCCAGAAGTTTTTTTTTAAGCTCTTGCAACTTAAGTGGTTCTCTAGTTTAAGAGCAGCCTGATCTACGCTTATCTACCCTTCTGAGCTGGACTGAGTTAAGAGCATGTGCTATGGCTGCTGAAAACCTGTTCAGGCAAGGGGACCATCTTACTCTTCTGTAACTCAGCTGCCACAGTTCTGGGGATGCCACTTCAGTGGGGGTGAGGCCATTTGTCTTGGTATCAGGATGAGGATGAATGTGGAGAGGTCAAGATCCAGGTTGCACCGCATTTAAAAGGTCTTCTGAGAAGATGGTACAGAGGGGAGGGAAAGAGGAGGTCTGCTGAAAGAATAGCCATGCTTCTAGAAGTGTTAAAAGATCTCCTTTGGTGTATTTACTAAACGCAAATGTTTATTCTTTCTTTTTTTACTTACTGCTTGAGTGACGGTAGCTAATATTAAGTCTAACCTTAGAAAGTGGTTTTAGATCATCAAAATGTGTGCAGTTTTGCCAGCACTGAGCTTTATTTTGTATTTCTTCATTTGGTGGATGAAGCTAGTGAGATCCTGCAAGTCTGCCTTCCGTTTTAGGCTTGAATCTCTTCTGCTGCTTCAGCAAACGTTACCTTGTTCCTGGACATCTGTTAATGTACTTTTTCAATCACGTGCACCTTTTGTTTGTTCGTGGCTTCAAGTTCTCAGATGTCATACCATCTTTACTATTTGAAAAGCCTGCTTGATATTGGATGTATTTGAAGACTTTTCCTATGACCTTTTCCTTAGAACAGTATTGTAAAGAATAAAACAAATGTGGAAGCTCAATAAAGCAAAAAATGGATATCTGTGCGCCATTGCAGAAGGGTATAAAAGCTTTCCTAAATATAAGAACATTCTGAAATATTCCCATGAGGAAAGATAAGCCTTAGCATTGCTGGCAATGCCTGCTTTTTATCAAGCATAACACACTAGTGCTAATGGATCTTTTCTTCGGAGGATGACAATTCTATTTCTGCTAACTGCGTTGCAGATACTGCCACAGAGTAGTACCTGAATGTCAAGCCCATCTCCTACCAATATCAGGTGACTTGATTTGATTTCTTTGGAGTGAGGATTATGGGATGCAGTGCTACTGCTCTGGGCAGTTTTACCGGCAATTACAAAGAATCTGCAGCTGTTCACTGTCTCCTTATTTTGCAGGAGATATTTGACGATAATGGCTTGTTGTGCCACAAAATTAAGTTGAAAGAAGACCAGTTTATTTGTTCCTTTAAAAAAAGTGAAGCAAGTGAAAACATTCTCTGGAAATAGCTAGCACTGCTCATGTCGTTTCAAAATTAGTAGGCGGAACTGTTTTTAGGTGACCTAGTATTTATGGATATCTTCCAGATGCACAGGAAGGTTAAATGTACAACCTTAAATGCTAATGGGACATTTTGAGGATTAATTTTAACGCGATCCAAGGGCACTTTAGACTACAGTAAGAGAGACGGGTGTGCTTGGTATTTTAGAGAAATAAATGCAGTGTACAATTGGCTTTTACTAATTAGACTTAGTGTAAGGAGCAAGACCTTTTTATCAGTTGCTTGGTACTTGGGCTGCATTTTATTAATGCTTTGATAGATTTTACTCTGCTCAACTTGATTTTAATAATATATGGCTTTTCCATATCAATTCCAAAGCTTATTACCAAGTTCAGTTCTGAATTTTTTTTTTTTTAAAGTGAAAATGACTGAAGGAGGGATTAAAAAGCAGAGAAGGAAGCATTAGGATGGTAGAAGTCTTTCTGTTTATGCTTCCTCTTTTAGATTCATCAGCTTAGTCTTCCTTTCTTTTGGGAAATGTTAAACAGGCTTTAAGGAGCTATGAGCCATGCCTGAAATGCTGGACGTGTGGCTACTACTGGAAGCCAAATAATCAGTTGGATTATTTTAGACTTCTGTACGTTTCTCTGAATAAACATGAGAACTTGTATCAGGCTTACAGGAGGACCTCTGTGTTCGTGAAGCATTATCTACTAGCCTTTTTTTTTTTTAATCTAGTGTGCAGTTATAGATGGAGACGAAGTCTGCCTTGAAAATATCGATTGGTCCTGCAGATCTCTCTGAACACTTCTAAGACTCATGTATTATTTGTATGGCTTTAAGGGGTTGGTACTTGCTGTGTCTTGGAATCTCTCTTTGCAGTCAGTGTTTGTCACAGTGCAGTTGCATTAAAAAGGCAGGATCTGAGGCCTTCTGGTGCTGGTTAGCTGTTAAGTTGCAGATGAGAAAACAATCTCCATTCTGTAAGTGAAAATACTGTTGAGGTATTTTTAAGTTTGAGAACTGCCTTTGCAAACAGAATTTGTGGTAAACTAATTAAAACTTGAACAAACATAATTAAATATGAGGTCTTGGTCTGGCCTAAACAAAAAGGTGTGAATTGAAAGAAAAAAAGCTGTGGTATTACTTAAGTTAATGCTAAACTTTAAGGAATGATTTGATATGTTAAATAATCCCATGTTAAGGAAGTTGCATGATAATTAAACTTGAGACGTTCGAATCCTGTGACCTTCTGTCCAGGCTGCAACCCTTAGGCATCTTTCTGAGTTGTGTAGTGGAAATGCGGCTAAGGGCTTGGTGGCAGCTTAGGTCTTCAGCTTCCAAGAGCTCACCTGAGCACTATTTGGGTGCAGGTGCTCTGTGCTCTTGCTGTGACAGGCACAGTACATCATGGAGAAGGCACCATGGGATAAGTCATAGGCTATTAATAATCATCAGAGGCTTTAAATACCACTGAAGTTTGACCTTTGCAAGGAAGCTTGTTAGCCTCTGCTAGAAAATTTATTCGTTCTGTGGCCTGGGGAGAAGGAATATATGTTTATTTGCTTTTGTTTGATGTGTTGCTTAGATCTGAAATAAAAACTACTTTTGTTGAGCTATTCCCTTCAGAGAAGAAAAGGATTATTCTTAGGAAAACAAACACAAATAAGTATACTAAATTTTATCTGGCAGATTTTAAACCAGTAAGTAAATGCAGCTTCTCACCTTAACTTGCTAATAACAAGTAAAACTTTCAAAGCTTTTTTCATTTCTCTGAACCACAAGTAGTGTATCTAAAATCATTGAACAGAGTCCAGTGACTTGAAAATGTCACCAGACATAATTTAATAATGTCACAGGTGCAAAAATAAAATTCTTGCTACAAAGTTGAGAATTTCTCAACCTCGCATGTTAGAGGAGAAGTGCTTCTTCCCTCTAACAAAAGTTGTCAGTAACACTTCCCACTTGTCCTGGGGACTGTGGAGAGGTGGAAATAAGGTGAAGGCTTTTCAGCCTCAGGATCTGTAGAGATTCAGGTCATTGCCTCCAACCAACAAGTCAGACTGCATTAACTGGCCATGACTCTGTGTTGTAGTGTACATTAAGCCAAGTGGTAAAGTTTTCATACTTAGCTGTGCTCTGACTTGGTGGCAATCCCCTAGTTGGAGCTCTTGGAGTGATCCAGGCTGGGCAGCACAGTTTGTGTTGCTCTTGACTGTTTTAACAGACTTCTATCGTAGGTTTCACCTTGGTGCTTATGTATACTTTGCACACCTGTAAACCTCTTAATAACAGATTTTAGTTAAAATTCAAGTTGGAGATATTGCTACTGTTCCTCGACTTTTGCAGAAAGTCATCAATTGATATTTTTTTGGCCAACTGTTCAGATCTACTGTAGGTAATGTAATTGTTTCTTTCCTATTATAAATTCTTTTTCCATCTTAATGGACAGAAGTTGCAGAAAAAAGTCATTGAGGCATTATTAGTGTATATATATTGTGGACTTTGTTTAATTACTTTTGGTTAATAACACTGATAAGCCAGCAGTACCAGAAATGGCAGAAGGAAGAATCCAAAACCTTAATCTGAATTTGAGTTAAAATAGTGTTGCTCTAAGACTGATCAGTGTATATCTTGCTCAAATTTCCCTTGATGTCATACAGGTAGATGCCAACCTGTTGGTTGACTTCAGACTATTACATATGCTTATTGCCAGGTAAACTTCAGACGGATTGCATAACATCACTCAGGAAGATGAGGACTAGTGTTCCACAGCTCATACAGCTTGGCTGCTTTTTGAATTCAGAAAAGCTTTCGGGGCACAGCAAAAGCCAGACTTTGTTTATGCTCTGGAGGTGCACTATAATTTCAGCCGTTCTGATTTTGGTCCACTGGCTCGTCACTTCTTTCCTTACTGATAGTTTTATTATTTTGTAGGCTTCTTTTCTTTTTTTTATTCTTTATACTGGTGTTTTAAGCTCACACCTGAGACATTGTGAATTATCTAGATGGCAGGATCTCTCTCATCTTATTGAATCTTATAGGGCTCTCATCTTATTGAATAATGTGTCCATGTTCTTTCTATAGAACAGCTTGGAGAAAGTGGAAACTTTCAGTCTTAGAGATCCTGATTATCCTGTTTTCTTTCCCCTGTTTACCCCAGTATCTAAAGTAGATGCAAATATATTTTGTCTAAATCTGTGAACAGGTTTGGCTTTTAGCTTCGGTATCATTTTCTTTTTTTCCTCTTCAAAACCTAGCTTAAATAGCTATTGGGAGATTAATGTCCTCAAATTCTTTGTTTGATGCTAGAAGTTGGATTTCTCTGAACCAGTGTTAACAATTATATTTTCTCCAATAAGTGGTTGGCTGTTAGTTTTGTTTTTCCAGCTGTTACTTTTAAATAACATGGGGTCTAAGTTGTCTTTACAGACATACAAGCTATTTTGAATGTTTTCAGTCCTACTCTACAGTATACTACAAATAAATGCTTTTTTTGTTGAATGAAGCTTTAATTCTCATGAGAATGAGGTTTGGAGTACAAAATCTAATTTGTACACATCAGATTAATTAAGGATGAGAGAACTGGAATTAATTTGTTACTTGATTTCATAATTGCTTTGCTTACTCTGTTTTTGATTACTTTTATTCTCCACTTTTCTTTTAGAAGGTCTTCGTCTATGAGTTTGATGCTCAAAGTTGAGAGGATCTGAGTTGTATTCTTGGAACAGACATGTAGCGGTACGTTCTAAACAGTGCTTCCTGTTGAGCAGGATAAAGTAACCTGAAAATGGGGTCTTGGGCTCGATGGATAAAGCAATGTGATTCATGTGTAAACATTGCAGGGTAAAATAAGTTACCATCAGAAATGATCTTCTGTATTCTAGAAATTCTGATCAAGGCTGCAATGAGCCAAGCTTCCAAGGCCGTGCTGGATGCGGCTCTGGGCAGCCTGGTCTGGTGGTTAGTGACCCTGCACGTAGCAGGGGCTTGAAACCTGATGATCATTATGGTTCTTTTCTACCCAGGCCATTTCATGATTCTGTGATGTTTTGGTAGCTGTTCTCTGGTCATTACTTAATCTCTCCATGCTCATTGTGAATCAGGATTGTCGAAATCCTGTAAAAGGTTTATGGCTTCATCAATCAGCGTGTCAATTGTGTCACTGTCTCCTGCTTTGTCAATGAAGACACTGAAGGGAAATCAGTTATGTACTGAATTTGACATTTCTCCCCTTGAGGTCTCTTTACCTCCCTCCATACTTAGTGCTTGTCAGTAAGCAGTTCCTTTGCCTCAAATAGGTTTTTACTGGTGTTAATATGCATACCTCAGTCATGAAGGTTGACTTCTTGGACTGCCCTTAAAAAAGCATGCTATAATCTGCCAGTACTCAAAATAGTCGGTGATTGATGACTTCTCACAATGTAAAGTATCCCAAAACTTGACTTCCTTCTATCTTCTTGGTTTCTGTAGAAATTTCAAATTGTTGCCTTCTCCCTTCCAAGTGTGTTAAAACTGCGCTTGGTAAAAATATTAGAAGAACCTGTTTAAGGAGGCTGCAATTTTTTAGAGCTGTGTTGCTAAAAAACAAAACAAAACAAAAAAACACAAAACTATATCAAATATTTTATGCATCTCATTGTTTAAATTTTCGCCTGCTTTTTTTTTTTATGTGAGCTTGCTTTCTCTTGAGATGTAGTGAAATATGGAACAGTGTGAAATATCGCCTTAATAAATTGGTATTGTTCTAGACATTGCTGGCTCCTTCTCCTTTCTAGTTATGAAGGAGTTCCAAAATAAGTAGTCTATCTGGTACTTTAGAAGGGATATATATTTTCCTATCTCAAGTGAACTGGAGGCTGTTGCAGGAAGTCAGTTCTTGCCTATTAAGAAACACAGTTGTAGCATGTTAAAATAGGGAAATGGAATCTTTGAAACTGCAGCTGTTTTAATTTTATGATCCATTGTCTGCTTTTACGCCTTTCAGAATTATAAAAGACACTCTTAAGTGGGAATCAGCAAATAATGTCAAGGGAAAAAATGTTTATTTTGGCAGTGGTTTAAAGTAAATTAAACTTGAGAAATGTTCAGAGTCAGGTGTTTCCATTTGGATTCCTTTCCTTCCCTTAGTATATCCCTGGCATTCTGTGTTGTGACTGACCTTTTCTATTTCAATTTATATAAAATAAATGCAAATTAGTGAAGCGGAGCTGCTGCTTTTTCTCTTCCCAGATGAGAAATAACAAGTATTTTTCTATTCCAAGTAATCAGTAAGCAAACACTTACAGACATGAAAGGCAGATTTATTTTTATTTTTATTTTTTTAGAGAATGAAGTCCTTCATGGAACTGGAGTATGCATGTAACCAGTAACAGGAGAAAATAATGTTTTGCTCCTTAACACTTCATTTCCCATGATGGCCTGTGCTGGTCAGGGAGACCTGAAGGCTGTAGGTCTGGCTCGCCTTCGGCTGTGCCCCTTGCCATTTGTGGGAAGCTGTGGGTAGCAGCCAGAATTTGCCGAACTGTGTTCATGAGGGCTTCTGTTTCTCTCCCGATTGGCAGATGGTAACAAAACCTTAATTCTGGTCAGCTCTACTGAAGTGTGGCTTAGCACGTTACTCCTTCTAGAAGGGGATGTAAGTAAACAGCTTTCTAACAAATTTTAATGTTTTATGCATAGCAATATAGGAACTGAGTGGTCTGGGGCCCATCTTAGTGCACAGTTGTGTGCAAATGTGCGTTAGAAACTGGATGGCCAAGACATACTCGTGATGTCTTCTTGCACCTGCTAAGCAGTGTGAGATGGGACTCAGTTACTAGTGTTAAAAAAGAAATTGGTAATAATGAACACTTGATTTTAGCCAGCTGTTGCCAAGCCCTGAGTGCCTGCTTCATCAATTGAATGTCAGACAGTTCGCATTTCCTTGATGAGAATTTCCAGAATATGTTATAATAGAGTCTAAGGGCATTTAAATTTTTTACCAGGTAGGATTATTCTGTAATTCTGTCTGAGACAAATGGCCCTGAATTGCCTGAAATTGCTCTGAAGTAAATCTGGATTTAAGTATTTGCTTTGTTGCAAACAAATTAAAATGTGTTAATAAGCAAGTCTTCCTTCTCTACGTTTTCTCCATTCTTCTCCCTGTATTAGCCCTAGCTCGTATTTACAATTCTAATGTGCAGCCATCCTACTTCATTGCGATGCAATGCCCTCAGGTACTTCATCTTGCTGATGCCACTGGATGCAAAGGTCTGGAGGCAGGTCTCCTTAACTATCTGCTTCTCCCTGATTGTAAAGCCTTGAACAGAAGAATTTGAGTGTGCCAGATCTTGTACAGATGAGGGATTGGAAGAGAAGCAAGTGATGAGGGTGTGGAATAAGAATGATTTGCTTCTTTCTTACTCTATTTCTCAGTTGTGATAGAGGCTGTCTTACCTCCACTGTTGTATTTGGAGTAGAGTTTGTCAAGTATTAGCTCGTCATGGGAATTGACTGTTTTTCTTCAAGGTGTGGCAGTTACATTATTTTGAGTCCCCTACGACAGAACTGCAATGTGTTCTGCACCTGGAGAACAGAAACCTCACTGAAGTTTCTTGAGCTTCTTCAGGCTCTCAGGAAGAATAAAGAGTGGAATATCTCTTCAATTCAATAATCTAAGATTATTACTCTAGTAGTCAGGAGGCCTGTAAATGCTGTCCAGGAGTGGTACTTTGCCATAATTGGTAAAAACACATATAGAGAATAGATAAAGATTCAGAAGTCCATAAGCCAAACAGGGAATTTTTCTGCAGTAATTGAATAACTTTTGGGGGTGGCTTTCGTTATAATTCAGAAAGGCCTTAACATCACAAACAAAATAGCAATAACAAAAACCAGGAAAAAACTAATGTTTTTTTTTTTTTTTTAAAGAACGTGTACTATTTGGATTTCTGTAATAGCAACTCTTTTGATAACCTTCATTACCCAAAAGAGCGTATTAGATATTTATTAGAAGTTAATATAGATTAAACTAATTCTCACTTACCCCAATTTTAGAACTCTGCAACTTTCCATTAAACAACCATTTAAATTTAAGCAGAGCTCTCCAAAAGCGTAATATCTTGATCTTGCAGTCAATGTCAATTAAGGTTTTTTTCTTAAAAAATTTCAAAAAGGAATAATGTTAGTGATAGTCCTTCAAAATATAGGACTGAATGGGAGCCAAGCTCAGCAAACATAGCCCTTGAACTTCATTTGTAATGTTTTACGGTGCCGAAAATAACATTGCCTCATGTTGATACTGATGACCTCAGCGTGTGCTTTTGGCTGTTCTTAAACATTAGATTTTGTATTGGAGATCAGTCTTAATGTCTCTCAGCAAAACCAAAATGGATGACATGCAGGAATAGTCTGGGGAGTCTTAAGATTCATCCATCACTCAGTTATTGTGCACCTGATCGCTTGCTTTCTGGTTGAAGATGAAAGCTTTGTAGTACAGTCCATTTCACTTCGTGAGTTGAATTTCCATACGAAAGGAAAACCTGCTGGTTTAATGTAGTTACTTGGTGTCAGCAGTGTATCATATTTTACTTTTTCTGCGCTTTGCTGACCAAAAAGCAGAGCTGAGTGAGGGAGCCTCCTATCTCTTGGATACTGACTTCTCTCAGGGTCAGTCTATGTTTCCTAAGGAAATACTGCAGTGAGTTAGGTCTGGTTTGATGAATGGGTTGTACTTTCAGTGCTGGTTAAATCCTGTAGTCCAAAATTTGGTTATCAGAGCTTCAGTGGAATGACAGCTGCAATAAATGCTTCACTGTATTTGTAGCATTCATTCAGGTGGCTCCTTCTTAAGCACAAGTGAACTTTGAAGGGTATGTTCACTTTACAGGGCTATCACTTGGCAGTACAGGAACTGTAGGACTGAAGGGGTCCCGCATTCAGGTGCAGGATCACTTGTTTCCTGAACACCTCAAGCTTTGTTTTTATACCCTGGTATAGCTACTTAGGCTTTTTGTCTTCATTTTCATCAAATGCTTGCTGGGATATTATCTAATTGTTGATCATTTAGTTTTTGTGCTTACCCTGGTCTTGACATAGTTCTGTTTAGGTGTTTTTTTGCTCTCTTCAACTTTTATAGTCTACCTCTCTGACTCTCTCTCGGTAAAGCTATTATTTCTTCAAGTTGTGTGAAATCCCCAATTCTACATCGGCCTCTTAGTTTTGATTTCCCCTGTAGCTCTTTCTTCTTTTTGTCTTATTTTGTGCATCTTCTCAATTTTTTCCTTCTGTCATAGCATTCTTTTCTGGATAAGCCAAGTTCTCTTTTCACACTGACTTCATTCTTACCTTTCATGTAATCCCTGTTACATATCTTACATAACTGCTATGTTACTGGACATCTTTTTTTTTTTTTTTTAAGCAGCCATTAAACTTGATGTGGTTTGTGACTCTTAGTATTGTATTTCATAGTAATTATCCTTAACTATTAATCAAGACAGAGTGGCAGCTAATTTAATGAACTAAGTCTTTGCCACAGGGTAATTATTTACTTTGTGAGTAATACTTCAAGTAGGTTGCTTATGATGTTAAAAGAATACAAAACATTTAAATGGTTCAATTAATAAACTGCCATTGCTTTTCCATTTACTGATTTAACATCCATTTAACCTTTTGAGCCTAATTATTTTTCAGTAAACTGGCTAAATCAGTAGCCTGCCTTAAAATGCCAATCGATTTTTCACCTCTGAAGTGGAGCATTTTTTAATACCTGTAATTGAAAATATCTTGGGCTGCAGTTGTGAGACTACTGCAGTTGCTTTTACTGCTGGAAGAATATAAATACACTGCATGTAGTTCCTACATCACTGGCAATTAGCTCAGTACTAGAGCGTGGTAGTATGAAGGATGCCAAAGCTTCCTTCAGTGTAAATGCTACTGTGTTGTGCTTGTCCTGAGTTATGATCATTTCACATCTTTGGCGGCTTGATGAAAATTATAGAAGGCTATAGAGAGAGTGTGGTGTGTCTTTTCTCCTAGCTCTCCAAACGAGGAAAAAGTCACGCATTAGATTTGCCCATCTTGTTCATTTAGTTCCAAAATTAAAAGCTTGAGAACATGTCATCTGAAAGATATAAACAGACCAAGACCAGGCAGTGCTGGGCGAGAGTTGCTTGGCTATTGATATTTGGAGGGAAGTAAGATATTTGCTTTGAGGCCTTCCCTTGAGTCTTTGGCCACGGAAAGCCTAGCTGAACATGCGCAGGGTGAATGGGAGAAGGTCTTGGCCTCAGCAGTCCCTTTCAGGCTCCCTCCGGAGACTAAAGCTGTTCTTCCTGAACTGGGAAGCACGTGGAACACCAGACACATGGTTATGTGAAAGCACCATGCTTTCCTTGTTTCAAAGATTATGCTGATGGTAACATTTTTTTCTCCAGGGTTTGTACATTTGCTGAAATGTAGTTTTTCTTGTCTTCGTTAGTTCTCTTACAGTGCTCTGTGAGGGAAATAAGTCTTCAACTGAATGTTATAAGTAGTACGATGCAAATCACCTATGATGTGGATTCAAGCCAGAACACTGAAATAAAACCAAGAAATAAAAAATCAACAATTAAAAAAAACCAACCCCCTCCAAACCAGTGAAAACTAATCACAGAATCACCTGGGTTGGAAGGGACCTCAAGGATCATGTAGTTCCAACCCCCCTGCCTAGCAGGGCTACCAAACATACACATTCAGATCAGGTTGCCCAGGACCCTGTCCAACCTGGCCTTGAACACGTCCAAGGATGGGGCATCCACAGCCTCTGTGGGCAGCCTGTTCCAGGGCCTAACCACTCTCCTTGTAAAGAAATCACAGAGATAACAATTGGAATAATATATTTATCTGCCTTAGGAGCTGTTGTGCTCTAAAGAGCACACATGTATAAGATAGAATAAATGGAAAGAAAGGAAGTCATGGGGTTCCAGGATTGCATATTGTTTATGTTGGGCTGTGGTAGACAGCATGTAAGTAGCCTCCTGTAGCTAGAAAGATAAGCATAAAAACTTCTACTGCTAAGCGGTTTGTTGCAACAGTAACTCCAGGACAAAAACAAAAAAGCACTGTTTTGAAATTCTGATCAAAGAAATTGTGTACAAACTCAATGAATGGAAAAATGCTCTTGCATGCATTTGTAACCCGATTTCCCATTTTGTTTGCTGTGGGGAATTTATATAATACTGTTTTGACTTTGATCCATCTAAGGCAAAAATATTTGTTGTTCATAATATGGGATAGTTGGCAATAAATTTCATGAATTATTTGGTAGTCTATCTTCAAACTGTTTAAACTAATTTCAGTTTTCTGTTGCTGAACTTGATGAAAGTGATTTGGGAACTGGCCGTGGGAAGTATGAGCGAAAATCATACTCTAATCTGTCCATGTAGATGTTTGTTGCATATCAGTGTTAAATAAAACCAAATGAGCCATTTTTGATCGTTAAGATGCAGTTCACCAACTTAGAATATTCTGTATGGAAAAATAATGGTGGAAATTTCAAGCAAAAGGATGAGTGCTGCATTGTTAGCAGTAGTTGGTACAGTTGCTGTAAAACATCAGGTTTAGTACAAATACGTTGTTATGACAGGTTTGTTTGTTCTTGAAGGTCAGCTGCTATTCCAGGTGAAAATTACTTGCTCATTCAGATGACACTGTTACTAATAACAATAGTTTAAACAAATAGTTCTGTGTAAATAGTCATGGATTCTAACAATTTTCTAATACCTTATGCTCTGTTAATTTTGTTTGTCATTTGGTTGTTTTCTAGACTTAGCAGAGGTAGAATGATGCTCTATTGTGTTGTTTCAAGCACCACTGTGCAAAAGCTTAAAAGCTCAAAAAAGGTCATGAAGACAAAAAGACAATTGAACCTTAGCTGTTTTTAAATTAGGTCAGTTTGACTTCAGCCAGCAGATCTATGTCTGTTAATGCCGCATGAGCCTCTGAAATAGCAGGCAAAGGTCACTCATGCTGTAACAGTAACATGTCAGGTCTTCATAACCTGATGAGGAACTGTCAGCTCTCTCTCTTTTTGTTTACTAATCTGTAGACAAGTTCCCCATCTCTCTTAGATGAAACTTGTCATTTATACATGTTTCGAATAGTTGCTCAAGAGAAAGGACAAAATAATATTATCTGTGAAAATGGGGAATGATGGTAGCATTTGTCATTTGCTTGGACTTTTTGAACGCCCAGGATTTGGTAGGCATATGTTTTGTACAGAAGAAGCAGGGCAGTAAAGGTAGTTTTAATATGATTTGCAATATCCTAAGACTCATGAGCCAGTGAAACTGTCCTTACAGTTTAGCACAGCTTCCTTTCTGCTCTGTTTTCTGTGCCTGGTAACTTAGAGCCCTAAGTGGTCATTCTCAACCTACTTTGTTTGTAGGTTGTTGTTGTGCAGAGGGTTTGTACGTCATCATCTGCAAATAAGGAGGATCAAGAAATTCAAGACGTGAGAAATAACTAGATACCTAATGAAACCAACTTAACATCTTGTACTTCATGCTATACTCAAGTGAATGTAGGTTTAGTCTATTCAGTAACTGGATTGAGTAAATGGAGAGATCAGTTCCACACATCCCAGTAACCTTAAAAAAAAAAAAAAAGCAACCTGTTTTTTTTTCCTATGGCAATTAGTCATTTTCTTTAGAGGGACCTTTCTTTTAAATTCAGAAGGTGACTTGTGTATAGACTACTCTGCGTCAGGTTCTGCTGCGAGTAACACAATACATCTGTGCTCTAGGCAGCGTGCTGATTACATTAGAGAGACAATGATCATGTTGCCTCTAAGTGATTTGAAGTTATTTTGCCTAGATCAGCTAGTGCAGGAGGTTTTGCAAGCGTAAAACAGGCTGCTTTCCCTTTATGTGTGAAGTGGTTGCCTGCAAAAATAATGTGACATTTCAGTGTCTTGCTTTTTTTTCAGTCAGATATTTCTATTTTTCGTATATGGGTGTGTGTGTGTCTGCCACTTAGGCAGTGAGTGATAGGAAGGACGTAGAACTGGATACCTTGAGAGGGCATCCCTAACCAAACATGCATGTTTCTCAAATGACTGTGAGTAAATGATATTGCTATAGGAGAACAATACGTGGCTCACTATCTGTAGCATAGTGGTGTTACTGTTCTCCCTTGATGTATGCAAGAAGTGCCTCAGTGTTGCTCGTTAATGTGTTTTGACTTGGAGCAATAGAATGGGCATCTAGCATGTAATCTCAAGGGGAAGCTGCAAAGCATGCAAACCCAGCATGTATCTTATCCTATGGCGGGCGATATTCTCATGTTTTGAAAAACAGTTACTAAAAAGTAATTCACTGCTTTTCTGCGTTCCAAGTCCACAAATAGCCTAAAATCATCTGATTAAGGTCAAAGATGTTAAACATATGCTACAAGCTGCAAGCTTTTCTGTGTTACAGTATGATATTTTCAAGTCTGCACGTTCCTGGAAGTGCTGTACAGTTAATCATGTTCTCAGGGCATTTTGGAATATGGAATTGTGTTCTTCTGCTGTGGCTTCTGGTGATAATCCTAAGTGCTGCATAGAGACCGTTTTTAAATCTTTTTTCTTTTAATAAATGGCTGAGGTCAAAGAACTGTTTTGGTTTTTTTTTTGGTTTTTTTTTTTTTAAATATATTCTTTGGCATTTATAGTTAGTCATGTTTCTTGGTATCCTCTCCTAATCTACTTGCAAAGTTAATTGCTTTAATCTTAGTAGTTATCCTGCCGCTTCTCTGGAAGTTGCCTGAAATTTTGAGATGAAATATATGATGCAGAGTGTACGTTTCCAGTACATTAAAAAATATTTCAGCATTTTCCTCTATAAACTGTCTGAAGTACTTGTTTAAACAAAGCATCTCAATGCTTTTGAGTCACGCTGAATAACAGAGGTGAGTACTGCTGCAGTAATTATTTATGTGTTGAAATAATATGCATTCTTTATTGTGCTCACTGAGAGAGCACATGAGGGTTAAGGCTTAAGGAGTACAGCAGTGTGTTGCATTTGTGCCGAGGAAAATCTTTCTAGCTAGAAAGCTTGCTTGTCCTGAAGTGAACAGCCACCAGATATGTGTCAGCCATTCCTCCTTCACGTAACCGAGGGGAACATACTGGGTAGTAAAGGGGTGATCTGTGTCAAGGGTAGGGGCTCTGCCTCCACCAGCCCTCTGTACCACGTTAGACAGCAGTGTTTATATTTCTGTGGAGCTCAGGTCAGGAAGATGCTACCAGCTCTCTGCTTTACAGACTGAGGAATAGAAAGACAAATTTTTTCTAGTGTTCTTCTACACCTTTATGTGTAATTGTTTTTGGAGCTGTACACTCACAGTATCAGTCATTTTCTGTGTGTTCAGTAAGTTTAATGTGTTTGTCCTTAAAATGCTTATATGTGATAATAGAAACCCAGAATTTTTCCAGAATGATATCCTCTTTCCTACAGTGCAGTAGAGGAAAATAACAGTTGACTGAAAAATCAGCCTGCTTGCAGGGGCTGCTTGTAGGAGCAGGGTTGAGAGGAGTTGGTTAAGGATCCTCCAAATCCATCTATGTGCATATGTGTTTTCTGTAATGTTCACTGGACTGTGAAATGGAGGAGTAATAGCAAACAACTTCAAAAGTTGCTAGGTTGTTCTGTTAGCCTGGTAAACTTCACCTACATTTTATGTGGAGATACAGTTTTTTTTTGTTTGGTTTTGGTTCTTCCTTGTGGTTTTGGAGGGGGAAGAACCCTTTTAAACTTAAAGGGAGATGAATAAACAGACATGATAAAAATGAAAAAAAATGCCCAGGTATGTGTTAAGTATTTTAATGTGTTCTCAGAGGGGTCACACTTACTCAAACTTCAAGAAAATGCCAGAATAAGGGAAGAGGACTAATTTACTTGAACTTGTTATAGTCAAGGTCTCAATGTTGCAAGTTTCTTTTTTTGCCCTGCCCACTCAAAATTGATATTGAATAACTATGAGTGTAGATGTGTGTTTTTCATGTGACAGATAGGAATGTTTTTAAAAAAAATGGAGAAGAATTTCGCAGTAAAATATTTACCTACCTAGCATGTAATAACCCAGCATGCTGTTGCTTTGTTAAAAGGTAATAAAAATAGTGCAGCTATTGCTGGGAGTCAGCTGTTCGTGTGATTTATCTGTCTGTAGTCATAAGAGTATTTCTGTGCTAAAATGTAGAGAGAAAAAATGGCTACTAACAGCTTCGAAATGATTGGGTAATCACTTTGGAAAATGTACATATGCAAATCCAGTAATATGCTGGAATTCAGAAATGAAGTGCTGATTTCAGGGCCAGTTATTTCAGATAAAATAATAAAGTAGCAAGCCCTGGCACAATGGGAAGGCTTCTGCCCAAGTAAGTGTGCACCACAGCAGTAGCAGCCTTCCCTCCTTCCTCTGTGCTTCCACTGCTCGATGCAGCACCTCTGCTTGTTTTTGCTGCTTGTTTTTTGGCTGAGCAAGACTTGGGATTACAAATGCAAAGGAAAATGTGCAATGGCGTGTGCATCTCTGAGTAGCTCTCACCAGATGACCAATGTGCGCAGTTAGGAATGTTGTTGACAATCTATTATGTACTAGACATGATTTGAGTAGAATGAAAGCCATAGCAGAAAAAAAATACGGTGATAGAAGATGACTTGTCCAAGGGTGGTGTGAATTATGGTTCTAAGGCACAGAAGAAAACAGAAGAGTTGTGTGTTTCAGCAGTGGTTTTGTTTGTTTTTTGAGCTTTTTAAACTTGTATCACAAATTGTACTTCCAAAGCAAAAATAGTTGTCTGGCTTGCATTTGATATTGTTGTTTTGGTTAAATGGGGAGATTTCAAAATATGAAATGAACTGATTTTATTTTTTCCAATTTACCATGGAAACATGGCATCTGTAGCTATCAAATTAGAGTATGACTTTGCCCAAGCTACAGGAATGCAGAAAGAATTGATTGAGCAGACCTGAAGCTCAAATTCAGCAGAGCAGGTGAGAGGAAACACTTAATCTCTCTGACTCCTAGCTGTCTAGGGGGCTGTAGCTGTAAGACATTCTTCATTTTGGCTCTAATATCATACAGCATGCTGGCCAGGGCTGTATGATTCCTTCCCTACAAGTTTCATCGGTAGTTTTGTATGTACAACTTCAGTTCTGGCTTGTTATGTGAGGAGTATGGAATTTCTCGTGGTTTGTGTAACTTGCTGAGGAATGAAAATTCTGGAGACTGGTTTTATATGGTGTGTAACTTCCTTTCTAATGAAATCTCTACCAGAATTTGTTTAGTACTTAATGTGGTCTAGGATTCGTCTCAGAACTGAAGAATGGAAATATTAATGGATGTATTTGATCAAAGAGATTCAATTAAGTTCATATTTATCAAAGAAGAGCAATTTGAATAAAATGGTAAAAGTTTTTGAGCACATGTACAGTTGGTGCCTTAAGAGTAAGAGAGTCTCTAGAAGAGAGATGGGCGGGCATGGCATGAAGACAGCTTCTTTCAGATGAGACTTTTTTCCTAACCAGCCCTTACTTAAAGAAGGGGACTTTGAAAGGTAACTTCATTGCTCGACGTCACTGAGTCAGGACTAAGGGGAGTCCAAGTGAAACAGATGATTTCAGGTTCATTTTGTATGATTTCTATGAATGTGGAAATGTTTTCTCCATGTAAATTTGACATTAGAGAGGTCTGTAGTATATCTGAATTAGAGACTGCAGACATTTTCAAGTTTTGAATGGAAAGCTGATGAGACCAGAAACTGCTGAAACTCTTCTGCTTGTGGTGCCTAGTAGGGTTTAAACATCAGCAACAGATGGATTGTAGAATTTTTATTTATAGTTAATTTTAATTTTTAGATCAGTGCAGGGTTTTATTAATTTTTAAGCCAGTGTTCAGAGTTGGTTACTGAAAGTTGGCCTTCATTTTCAACATTAAGTGGCTAAATAAATATGTAGCTGCCTAATATATTTCAATTATTATTTTGGTTATTTTACATGTGGCTGCCTCTGTGCTGAACAATAGGCCCCTGGGGTACCCCAAATGGATATTTGCCATTTTGACTCTTCTTTGGAGCATAAATTATGGTAGGAACAAAATAATGCGTGTGAAAATGAGAATTGCGATATAGAAGGTAAAAAACATGAAGTACTTCATAATGTCAATTTCCTTGTAATTTAAAAATACAAAAAAGCTAAGTTGTTTAAAAACACAAAGAAAATAACTGAAAGTAGTGTTTATTTATTTGGTTGTCCGTAGAGCTGCATTTGTGTGATGACTGATTTACCAGATCAGATGTACAGAACAGATTAAGTTATAAAAAAAGTCTGAGAGCCTGAAAATACAGAGTTCATGTCAAATGAAAATACTACTTCCTACGGGATTGTCTTTACTTTTCTGTTAGGTGTGGCATATGCTTGTGCCACGTGAGATGATTTAAGCTTCTGTTTTTTAACATACTTGCATGTATTTATGTAATTTGGAAAATGAGATTGGGCTGGTATTATATGTATTGAGTAAAAGTTAAGCATTGCACACAAACCCATGTCTAGCTTGGAGAAATGGAAACATCACAAAAAATGAAGAGCTGTATTTTATGATCTTACTGCTTGTTGCCTTCTTTTGGGGATTTTTGTTATTGACAGTTAAAAAAGAAGCCCTGTGCTCCCTTCAGGACTAAGCACAGTAAACATGGCAGTACGGAGACCAAAACCTGCAGGCTCACGTAGGGTTATTCCCTTACTCCTCTTTGGCTTACTAGTATTAAAACTTAAATTTTGGAACTGCAAGACTTAAGGCAAGGCATATCAGATAGCCTTTTTGATTGTTTTTAATTAGGCTTGAGAAGTTCAGATCCATTTTAAGACGTCATCTAAACTGTTCCTACTGGAAAATCATGTTAGTGGGAATCCGTTTCTAAAGTCTGATAGTAGTCATTTGGTTAAAATATCTCTTAGGAATAGCCCCCTCCTGCTCTAAGCAAAAAACTTGATTTGAAGGTTGTTGGTTCAGCCCATAAAAGTGGCTTTTATTGTGGTGCGAGCCCATGTCGTGCAGTCAGATTTCTGAAGTGTTATTTTTAGATCTGGAGCCATAGTCAAAGGGAACTTAATGTGTGCTTCTAACTTGCATCATACCTTTAAACTCTGTAGAAATTATGGCCTGGTTCTTTTCCATAAAGCCCTTGCCTTGTAAATATTTCCAAAGAACGGAGACATGACATATTTAAGCAATTGGTTTTTTCTAGTTAATTTTTCTTACAGTCATCTCACAGAGCCAGAAGTTCTGTTCTGCCAAGCCTCCATTCGGCTTCCTCCAGTCATGTATTTTCTTTTTGCCTTGCTTTTGGTACTTCTGGGACAAGAGCTTTTTTTTCATGTTTGATTGAAGAGGTGAGTACTTGACCACCTGAGCGCAATTAACATCTTTAGTATTTAACAGCTTTATGTGCAAGTTCGATCAGAAGAAGGGTGGCCAGTAGGGACTGGGAGGAGATTGTCCCTTGATACTCTGCTCTTGTGAGGCCTCATGTGGAGTACTGTGTCCAGTTCTGGAGCCCCCAGTACAAGAAAGACAGGGAGCTGCTGGAGAGGGTCCAGAGGAGAGCCAAGAAGATGGTCTGGGGACTGGAGCACCTCCCCTACGAAGACAGGCTGAGGGAGCTGGGCTTGTTCAGTCTGGAGAAAGGAAGTCTGCGGGGTGACCTCATTGCAGCCTTTCAGTACCTAAAGGGAGCCCACAAACAGGAGGGAGTCAACTTTTTTGAAAGAGTAGATAACAGCAGGACAAGGGGAAATGGCTTGAAGCTGAAGGAAGGAAGATTTGGGTTGGATGTCAGGGGGAAGTTATTTACAGAGAGAGTGCTGAGGTGCTGGGACAGGCTGCCCAGAGAGGTTGCGGATGCCCTGTCCCTGGATGTGTTCAAGGCCAGATTGCATGATACTCTGGGCAGCCTGGTCTGGTATTAAATGGGAGATTGGTGGCCCTACCGGTGGCAGAGGGATTGGAGATTCATGATCTTTGGGGTCTCTTCCAACCCTGGCCATTCTATGTAATTCTGTGAAGTTTAAGGGGATAACTTAATTTTGATGGGTAAAGCTAGACATCATAGCTCTCATGTTGGAAGTGGTGGCAGAGGTTGTGTGAGTGTACTTGAAACAGGCTACTAACAAGTACGCAGACAGGAATCAGATGCTGTGTATGGAAAACAGTAAGCAAGAGGATCAATTTGATTTGAGTCTACTTTGAGCAAATTCTGTGGATTCAGATTCTCTTGCTCAGAGTTACACAACTAGGAAGAGGAAAACATAGAATCAAAGAATTGTAGGGGTTGGAAGGGACCTCTAGAGATCTTTAAGTCCAACCCTCGAGCTGATGCCTTGCAAGACAGGATGATTAACTCAGTAAGAAGGGATATATTACAGGCAGTGTACTGAGGTGAAGTAATTTGTTTCAGTAGGTAGTGTACATAGCCTTAAAAACGTTCATTGGCTTAGTTTTCCCTGTTCAGTTAAGTCTCTTAAACACAATGAGGTCTCTGTCAGCCAGAGAGGGCTCTGTTGATAGCTATGGTTTTGTATCACAATTGTAAAATGAAGAAAATTGTTCTGAGTATTGTAAGGTGTAAAATGACTAACAATGTTATAAGTTTCTTTCCTATCTTCATCCTAGAACAATTTTTTAGCAGTGATTTTGCTCAATGCACACATTGTAAGATGATTAAAAATGTCAACTCTGAAATCAGAATCATTCTTGGTGCTATTCTCCAGTCACTGGAGACATGTAAGGTAGATATTTGACCTGCAGTTGCTTACATCCTTTATAATGGCATGTTGTGATGAAACTGAGTATGAAATAATCAGCTAAATACCTGGCCAGCTTGAAGAACAAGTAATAGTGTTTCTTAGTGTATGGTACAGGATGTTTTTTTTTTTTATAATGTGTCCCCTCCTGAGTTTTTAGCAGTTTCAAAGCACTGTTTCAACTTGAAATTAGGCCTAGTAGGCACTGTTATCGCTTAATTGTTGGTTTTATAAGCAGTATGACTGTACAAATGTTATTGGTAATGCAGAAGAGAAACTTAAACTTTTTTGGTTTTGTTTTTGACATTTAAACAGACTTGCATAGGAGTCCAATCATTGCATTTTACTAGAGAAGGCAGGCAGACTTGCCAGAATTAGAGATATCTGGGAAAAACATGAAATAACCATCATGAACTTTCTTTCTAAACTTGTTCTTCAAAGTAATTGTTTTTTAATGGGTTTCGCTTCAAGTAAAATCAGAAAGCTGGGGCAAATAGCAGGATAATGCCATCCTTAGAAAAGTGAGAAAGATTTCAAGATGTCATTCAGCTGCAGCTCGATCTCTTCAGCATTTATACGAGGACTGCTCTGAAAGTAATACCTCCTATAGTGTCATGTTGACCCATGGTGTCAGAGGATGCTGTTTTTGTATGACAGTAAAGGCTGAACCTTCCCACCAGTATCCGTGTTATATTTTGTTGCAGATGGCAGCAGAGGGGCAGTGTGACAAAATGATGTCTGCCATGGTAGTGAATATCAAAGTGAGGGTGTGGAATTGAGTTTCCTTATGTGGAAGAAAAAAAAAAAAGGCATCCATTTTTTGTATTCATCAGTGTTTGCTGCTGCTTGCCAAACATTGTGTGTGAACGCAGTGAGGTGGTGCGTGGTGTGTTTCAGTGTTTCATGACAGCGATGTGAAAGACAAGACACATTCCAAATGGGGTGCAGTTTTTTTTTTTATAAGACTGGCATACAGACCCTTATTCATTACTGGCAAAAATGTACATAGCTAATGATGGTGTCTACGTTGAAAATTAGAATTTTGTAGCTGAGAACTTGCTCTCTTAGTGTTCTTTGCAGCTGTTGTAGTTTCCAGAGAAATAAATATGCGGCGTTACTTTTAGAAGTGATCTAGGTAGTTTTCAAAGGTTTTCTGCCTTTTAAATAACTGTAATACAAGAACCAGTTTGGCAACAATGTGAGAACAGTGGCATAGCACCTGAATGTTGAAGGTTTTTGGCATTTCACTGTGTTAACAGTGGTGTTGGACCCCTTTTCTTCATTAAATAGTACTTGGGCATGCAGAAATCATTTTGAAGTGAGGGTGAATTAGAAAGCTCAAGTCTTCAAGTCAAATAAGTTCTTTCCATTTTTCTTTCATGTTCTTAAGCTTTAGATTCTTCAGTATGTGTGCCAAATGATTTTTAGCACCAAAATTATATCTCGCATCTGATTTTCAAAGTTTTGTGCTGTATATCTCATCTCAATGTTTTTGATTATTTTTCTCTTTTAAAGGAGGGAGGGTGAAGCCAGCTCCTCCTTAGGGCTGCTTTTCCAATTGAATCTTCAGAAAGGGGAAGGAAATGTGCCTGGTGTAGCAATAAATATTAAATGCTACTTTAGTGAGACCAAGGGCTTATACAGTCCAATGTCATTTAATTTTGAATGAGATGAGCCTTTCATTTTAGAGCTATTTCGCAAGATTAGGGAAAAAAAATTATCTTTAAAGAGTATCATAAATCCATCATGTGAAGTGGTGAATCTAGGAAGATGGCTGGGAAAAAGTAGTAAAGAACAGCTCAAAATTGTACTATGTGTATTTTTCAGATCATTTCTCTGTAATTTATCAAGTAATTCATTATGAGATGTTTGAATGTAATTACGAGACCTTTTTTTTTTTTTCTTTCCTAAGGTGAATAGCTGTTCTTAAACCTTAAATGCTTCAGGAGTGTAGCTTCCACATTGTTTGAATTTGGTTTGTTTGATCATATTCATGTGAGTCAATGGGTTATCGCCTACGATTCATTCATGGAAATTCTCTTCTTTTGTGTTGCCTTACTATCAAAGGTCACAGTGATTTTAAAAATAATTCTTATCTCACCACTGATGGCCTGATTACATTTTAAGAGAAAGCACGTATCCCTTGAGGGAAAAGGACATGTTTTGGACCAAGAGAAGAAGGAGATGAAGAGTAAAGATTCTGTTCAAGTAGAACAGTAAAAGAATAAAACTGAACACTTTATGAAGAGTTGCAAATGATTTCTCCAGGGTATAGAGCTGTTTTAAGGGACACGAAAGAGAAGTTTTACTGTTGTTACAGACTCAGACTCTTAAAAGGCCCACTTACCTATTGTGCAGACCATTCAGCTTTGAAAATCACACAGGACATTTAATAGTTGTATTTGAATTTCTGTCATTCTTGATAATCTTTAAACAAGAATTCTTACCAAGTGCACTCAGATTTTACGCTCTTCTCTCACGGGCAAGTTTTCTTGCACTTTGTTCAAGCTGTTATTATTTTATCTGAGGTCCATGCATTTTATCCCGTTAAATTAAACTTGTTCTCAGGCCTTGATATTGGTAACAGCACTCCCGCTAGTATTCAGTATTAGCTTTCTTACAGGTATGTATGGAAGGCTTACTTTTGTAAGATGTGTCACAGCTTCTTCATTTTAGAGATGAAAGCTTTGCAGGTCCCTTTATTATGTTTGTGTTTGAAGATGAGCATCTCTGCAAAGAAGAAATTCTAAGCTGAAATGCTAGAAACATTTAGAACAATGTTGACAGTGGAAGAAAGTTAAGGAAAGAGGAACAAGTTGAACACAGTTTAAAAAAAAAAAGATACACACACTAAACATGATATTACTGTTGATACAGTGAACGTCTATTAACTTAAGTTTTCCTTTGTTAAGTGTAGTGCTATTCTAAGGAGCTAGAGTTCAAAAAAATGTCATCATATGCTCAGCATCCTTTAACACTTGAGCAAAGGATGCATCATTCTTGGAGTACTTTGTGCGTAGTCTTTTCAAGCTCTTTTCACCAAATGAGCTAATTGAATATTAACAGCTTTTAAGCCTGTATCTACGTATAAAGATGGTGATCATATGCCTAGCAAAACTGTGTGACCCAGTACTGCATGTGTAATAGAAAACTGCAGCGCGAGGCAATCGTATTGCTGCTTCAGTCCAGCAGGAGCAATATGAGGCAGCATTCCACGGAGGAACTGAGCTCGGCAGGACCTCTCCTGTAATTTAGATTTCAAGTTTAAGTTTCTTCTCTTTATAAACAGCAAAACAAAAGAAAAAAAACAAAGCAACAAAAAACATGTCAAACTCCAAAAAGCAGTGATGGTCATAATGCGTATTTGAATTTTTTCTTTGTTGCAGAAATACGGAAGACATAAACTCCCTGCATTATGTTTGCATAAGTCCACAAGCCTTAATACAGTACAGTGATAATTTTCATCTTGCCAAGATATGCAGGATAGTAAGTGGCCCCAGTGTCACAGCGCGCTAGTGGCAAAATTATAGTAACTTCTCAGAGTTTGATTATGAGGCATCTTAAACATCTAGGATGAAACAGGTTTGGATTCTGGAGTGGAAAATAAGTATTAATAACAAAACCCCACCACAGCGCATTGGTTTTGTGTATGTTTTATTTGAGTAGGAAGATAGATGAAACAGGTGAAACACGGAGCTACGTACCCACAGATGCAAGAAAGAAAACCCTACAGCAGTACTTCTAGCGTGTGTTTCTGCATACCAGTTGTTACCTTGATCGAGCTGACTATGAAGAAATCAGCAGGATTTGTTAATTATTACTTGCGAAAGAAGTGATTTCCTTATGCTGCTGGATTTGCTAGCTGTTGGTTGGATCAATTGTTTTATGTGAGTGAGTGACTTCAGTTGAGTATATTGCTAGATCAGTGCGGTTTCTCTAAATCATGCGTGTGTCTTAAGCTTAGCCTTTTCACAGAACAATTTGTATTGTTTTCATGTTGTTGTTGTTCTTTTTCAGATGCTGTTGCAAGTTGGGAAACTTGTCTAAATATCATAGGAAAGTATGCATTATGTCAAATATAACGACTCCAATAGTTCTTCTGCAACCCTCTGACTACCCTGAAAAAAAAACAACACTGAAAAAGTCAGGAAGTAGTTAACAACAGTGGAAGAATGTCGTTGCATACTACTTCTTGCACATTGGAGAAAAACAATGCATTTTAGGTTATGATGTCAAACTGATGTACGCTGTGTTTTTTCTGATGAAAGAAAGGAAGGGGGAGGAAAGAAGGGAGGGGTGGATCCCAACCAAAGCTGCAGCAAGAAAATAAAAAAAGGCAAGAGCTAAGATAGTCTTAAGAGCTAAGTGTTATTATTAAGATAAAAAGCTAGCTTTTTTTTTTTTTTACATAGGTTCGTGTGTTTATCCTTTCATTTTCATTATAGTTAGAACTGTTAATTGTTTGGATCTTGGCTACTTTCTGGCAGTTGTTCTGTGGAGAGGAAAAACAAAATTCTTGTCTGAAGTGAGAAGTTGAACAAAGCAGTCAACCAAGTTGGCTCAATCTCTGTGACAGTGCAGACCTTAGGACCGAGTGTCAAAGGGGCGTTTTCTCAGTTTTGCTGAGGATTAACTACTTAAATGTTGAATTGTAGCATATTGCCACACTTCATTTTTCAAATCTTCGTGTTAATCTGGGAAACATTCTGCTTCCTAGAAAACAGGAACCCGATTGAGTGGCTTCATGTGTTGTGTAAGGGATTATGAAATGTTTTAGACAAGCCTCTTGATTGGTATTGTGCTGGGCACAAAAATATCTTACGGACTTGTTAGATTGGAGTATTTGTAAACGGTTAATATTGATTTACAAAAGTAGGTCGTAGTTACTGTTTTTACAGTAGCAGCTGGCTAGTAGCATTACAGTCAGCTTCCATATGCTTCCTGTTGGTGGAAGCTGAAACTCCGAAAGGATTTTCTCTCTTTTTAATAAGTTCATGGAGAGTTTTTTTTTTCCAGAATTCACACAGGTATCAGTTGCACTCATTTCAAGGACAGGGAATAAAAAAGAGCAAGAGTATTTTTTCCACTTGTTTGCTTATCACAAGAGGAATTGTCATGTGCGTGCTTCTCCTTCAGAAACAGAAATGCCCTTTGTTACAGGCAAACTTCTCCTGCCTGAGGAAGCAGCAGCTAGTAAGATGCTTGCAGTTATGCTGTTCTGATTTCCTGTATGCTTACTGTAGGCTACTTCAGTTCAAATACTCCATTTTATGGAGTGCTCTCTTTGTAACGGTGCTCCACGAGTTTTGACAAGTGTGCAAGTTTTGCAGACTCGTATCCCCTTTTATGAAAAGGATAGGCTAGTTTGAGGGAAAATTGGATGTGGTTGTTTTGGACTGAAGAGTGTGTGCTTCAGAAAACTGAAAACTATTTCTGTTTCAGTTGGAAGCACCTGATGGATTTTTCAAATAAGCTCTGCTTTTTGAATTTTAAAATACAGGGCTGCTTCACTTGACACTGCATTCTGCTTTGACTCGAGTTGTATATGGAAAGTTTTTCCCACATACAGATTAAAAAGAACAGATGTTTCTGTACTTGTTGTAGTTGTTTTTTTCTTTGTGTATATATACAACACAGGCCTTCCTCAAGTTTATATTTTAGGAAATAGGACTTGCAGTTATTTTTGGCCTTTAACTCAGCATCAAAAAATATTCCTTAGTTCAGTACCTTTACACACTGCGCATCATCAAGTGGGAAAAAAATTTATTATGTTTACCTTACAGGTGAGGTTGGTCATGTAGCAAGGTAATGGTAGCATTTAGATAAGTATACGACCAAGTGGTGGTAGAGTTGAGGAAAGTAGCTATTAATATGCAGCTGGCAGGGGCAAAAATGTGTCAGTGATGCTGAGCTGATAAGGTCAGGAATGATGAGAATTGACTTAATGTAGGACAAAAAGTAGGCATACATGATTTACTTGGAATAGTTAAATTATTTTACGTGGAAGACTGATCAGAATTTAGTAAATAGGATTTAAAGATACAGTGTTCAACCTTAATTCATGGAAAATAGTTTCTCAGATACCGTATTGTGGTATCTTCTTTAGATGGTACAATTCAGAACTGCAGGAATACTGATCTTGGGGTTTATACTTGTCCTTCATGTGTAATAAAACTTAAGGCAGTATTTAAGATCATAGTAAAAAGTGGGCTTAGAATAGCTGGATGACATCTATCAATTTTAGCAAGAACAAGGCCTAATACTACTTAGTTGTTGCAGTAAAGTTCGTTCCTTGGTTGGTTTTGAATTGTGAACCTTACTTAATGGAGTTGGTCACAGGAAGGGTAGTGAGGTGCAGCAACTAGCTGCTCAGAAAGGCTGCAGGTGCCCAATTTCTGGAGATCTTCAGGCTATATGGGACCGTGGGCAACATGATCAAGTGTTTGATGGTGACCGGCAACCCTGCCTGCAGCAATGGGGCTGGATCTAGATGATCTTTGAGGTTCCTTCCTACCCATCATTCTGTAATTCTATGTTAAATACTGGATTTCTTCCCAGCTAGCGGCAGGTTCAGCTCAGTGACTGGAAACAGGTTATCATTTATTTGTCTCTCTCATTAGATAGCAGTGGGAATATTTAATCTTGCAGATAAAGCTTGCTTAGGTAGAAGTAAGGACAGTAGTTAGTCTACATGGGAAAAGGAATGTGTTTTTTAGGAAAACTAATGGAATGTAGGTCTGTGATGGTTCTGAGCTAAGGGAGAGAGATCAACACTAAGGCATGACTGCAACCTGTAAGTCTGCGATTTGCTAAGGGTGAAACGCTTCATGTACTTGATGAAGCTGTATCTGATTGTTATTGTGTAGTTGTAATGTTATGGCAGTGCCCCTTTGAGATGGAGGGCATCATTTGAACTGAGCTTTGGGGAAAACATTTGGAGACGCATCTGCTTTTTTAGGCAGAGCTGTGTCCTGTTCTGCTTACAGTCTAGTGTGTGGCTGTGCTTTTTTACATCAGTGAGATGTTTGGGTGGGGTCTGAAACATCTTTATAGCAGCTACTGTGCTAAAACTATTACTAGCTACTTAACCATACTGAACTGTGTTGGTTATATTGCCTGTAATGGCTGCTGTCTCTGGCTCAAGTTGGCAAGTATGTAAAAAGAAAACTTGATAGAATTATGGAAATTCATCATTGTCTGTAGCTGGTTATCTAGTCAAGTGTACCCTCAATGCTTAACTGGCTCACTTAGAGTATTGATGTGGCACCATTTAAGACCCTTGAAAAGGCTGTTCGTAATCTCTGTACATGTCTTTGTAAATAACAGGTTAAACTGACTTATTTCTGTACTGGTTTGGGTAAGGAATGGGGTGCAGTTCAAGGATGTTACGTTGCTTCTTTATTTTTGGACATCATCAGTTGCATGGGCAGGGTTCCAGAGGGCAATCTGTAAACTGAAATGAGGTTACAATTAGCAGTGTGTTCTGTGGCTGAGTGTGGACTTGGATGCTCTCTATTGATTATGCAGTTTAAAACGTTATTTTTTTTCTCGTGTGAACATAGTGCCTTTATTCTGCCATCTACAGATTAAGTAGAATAAAGGCTGTTGGTTTTTGTCTGTGACATAGACAAACATAGGGCTTGATTTTGTGGGCGATTTCTAAGTGGGAGTAAAGTGAGTTAGCCTTGGGGGACCTTGACAATTGTCACTGCAATTATTGCATGGAAAATCATATTCAATTATGATAAGAATCAGTTAAGAACTTACACAGTATTTCAACCTTGTGATCTTCATCTTTAATCATATGTCTTTTTCATGTTTCAATGTTGTTGTTAATATAGTGATTATAGTTGTGTTAATATAGTGATTATTTCCAGAAGAAAAAAAGAAGGTGAAGCCAAAAGCAGATTGCAAGCTCACATTACCTTAAAATGAAATGAAACCGTGTATCTGTTCAGCTAGTGGTGAGGCAGATGTTCTTTGGATTTACAGTGTCATCTCCCAGCAAGCAGGATGAAGTGGGTTTTTTTTTCTTTTTTTTTTTCAGGGCTTCAACTGTCCATGAAGCAGCTGACTGCTTTGTGTATTCAGGAAATGCTGGCAGCTGTAGGGAAGAAGGGTCAGTGGCTATTCCAGCCATGAGCACAACAAGTTGGTCAATGGCTTGTTTGTTACTAGGCTTCTGTTCACTTTGATGTTTTTCATATCTATTTAGTTCATTTTTTATTTGGTTTGTCAAGAAAAGTTTGTTGAAGGTATTCAAGGACATAAGTTAATTGATGACGGTCTTGTTAATATTATGTTTTTATCTTTACTGAACTTGAAATGGATAGCTTTAAAGCCTATCATCTCTAATTTGAAAAGACAGTTTACTGGAATACCGAAGTTGAAATTATAATGGGAAAGAAATCAGGAAGAAATAAAGATCTGATAGAGATGGAGAATCCTGTGTGGTTTGTGTCCTTGCGGTGCTTTTCATGAAGGAGCTGTTGTCTTTTTCCTTGCTGAAGAACTGTGTTTCTAGGCTTGTGTTGAAAAAAGCGCAAGAGACCTCAGGACCGTTGATGTGGGAGCAGAGAATGTAAATAACTTTCCCTAACTCTACAGTAATGCTGAAATAGCTGTGATTAGCATCAATATCACCAGATCTTTGTAACTGTTTGTTTCAATCTATGTGTAAAGCTGTGCAGCACAGATGGATGGATCTACAGGGTGATGCTGTTAAAGGCAAGTCCTTGGGTGGTCCCTTGATCTCAGCTGTATGATTCTGTGCCTACTCTTGTGCTTTTGGTGGTGGTTCTTCAATTGCTTCAGTCCATAAAGCTGACAGAAAATTATTTACTTTTCTGTCTGAGTTGATTTTCTTGGAGTTTACAGTGGGTTTTGCTTATGAAGAATCTAGTAGAGGAATACTGAAAAAGCACAGGTGTGTGTCAATGGGGGATAGTAGTTTGGAGAGAGGAAGAAATCATTTTGGAGGGCAGAAAAACTATTTACTGTTACACATCTGCTCACAGATGGGTATTGAACTGACCCACCAATGTTGCTTCCATCACTCTGTATTTTGTGGGATTTGGGGCTCTGAAATAGTTGTGGCAGGTAAATCCTTGGCTTCCCTAGTTCAGTTGTGATTTAACAACAAAAGCTTTGAAGAACTATGAAAACAGGGCACACAGTGGAGGGTAGATCACATAATACAATAACAAAACTTCTTCAAAGCAGGTTCATCCTAGAAATGTTTTCGTTGCAGTGCTGTACTGAAATGAAGCCTGGTTGTTAGCTTATTAATCAGAAAATAGCTTATTTTTTGATCTTGGGCATAAGGAGTTTTTTTCACATAAAACAATGCCTGGAAATTGGTATGTAATACGGACAGATCTGCGCCATAATTAACACCTAGAATGGAGGGAGCATAAAGGCTGAACAAACTTAAGAGTTTGTAGGCAGTGATGCTGAAGCAGAGCGACCTCAATGCGATAGAAGGTTTTGTTTGCCAAGCCACGTCAGGTTTCCATATTCAAATATAAAATCATGTTGGACCTTTCACTTCCTTTGTAAACTTTTGGCACAGTCTGCCTTTGATAATTGCTTAGCAGTTGCAAACTCTATCATGAGTTCTAGATTCAGATTTCTTTATTCCTAAAACTTAATGGTATGTAAAAATTACAGAAGGCAATAATACGTGATAGCTGTAGTCTATCTTCTGACTGCTTACTTGTACTAGTACCTTTTTATACTAGTGTTTTGTATAATAAATAAATTTTTTCAGTGTTGATGTCCCTTGGCCTTTGCAAACTGACAAAAAAAGGTTTGACCTAAGTCATGACTGTCCTTACAACTGTTGTTATAACTTTATAACTATCTATATGATAAGATGTTGTGGAAGTTGTGTTTTGGACAGTTATTTACTGAAGAAAAATGATGCCCCAGTCTACTCGCTCTGTAAAACATGACAATGATTCCTGGCATAAAAAAAGCATTGAACTTAATTACTTCATATCAAGTAATACACATCCATGATGCTGAAGCATAGGGTTTATGAAGGTCAGCTTGACTTAAGGCTGAAATTCGGTTACACTGAAGGAATTAGCTAAGGATGACTGCTTAAAAATTGAGGTGAAGTGGATCAGCGAAAGCATTTCCTGTGGTGTCGGGGAAGCAGCTGGAGGAGCCTAGCACAGCTGCCTGCAGTTGCTTGGCCCTGGATGTGACAACTGCCCAAAGTTCCATCTAGGGACAATTTGGGAAACTTGAGACACGTAGATGATCTAAATCCGGGGAGAATTGCAGGCATTCAGTGTTGACATGCTGGCATGTAGTAGTAATGGGAAACAGTAGCACATGTACTACTTGTTAACTGTCAGTAACGACAGAATTACAGACTGGATGAGGTTCAAAGGGACGCCATAGGATCATCTTATCCAACCCTACTGCTTCATTCAGGGTCATCTAGACCACACCGCATAAGATGCCATCCGGGCAGGTTTTGAATATATTCAGAGAAGGAGATTCCACAACCTCTCTGGAAAGCTTGTTCCCATAGTGTCATGCTCATAGTGAAGGTAGCTTTTTCTCATGTGCTCCCTGTGTTGTGGTTTGAATCTGCTGCCTCTTGACTTAATGCCAGACACCACCAAAAACAGCTGCTCTATCCTGTTGCTACTATCCCTTAAGATGTTGGTATATTTATGTTCATCTTCTCTCTGTCTTCTCCAGTCTAAACAGGCCTAGCTTTGTCTGTCTTCCCTTGCTGGAGAGATGCTCCAGCACCTTTCATCTTATTAGCCCTTTGCTGGACTGACTCCTTGTCTTACTTGCACTGGGGAGCTGAGAACTGGATACACTAATGTAAATGTACCCTCATCAGGAAGGAGTAGAGGGGGAGGATCACCTTCTTCAACTTGCTGGCAATATTATTCCCAATGCACCCCAGGATGACATTGGCCCTCCTGGCTGCAAGGAAGGACCTTTCCTGCTCGTGGCCAGCCTGTTGTGCGCCAGGGCTCCCAGGTCTTTCTGAGCAAGGCTGCTTTCTAGCAGGTCAACCCCAGCCTGAACTGATGCATGTGTTTATTTCTCTGCGACGTAGGATTCTGCACTTGCACTTTGGAATTTCATGGTATTCTTCTCTGCCTATCTATTCAGTCTGTCAAGGTGTCTCCGATAGTCTTCTGGTGTAGTTGCTATTCCACCCAGCTTCGTATCATCAGCAGACTTGCTGAGGGTTCATTCTGTGCCTTCGTCCAAGTCATTGATGCTACTGTGCTGCTCCTGAGCTTTGTCTGGAGAGCATAGAATCATAGAATGGTCTGGGTTGGAAAGGATGTCAAGGATCATCAGGCTCCAACCTTCCTGCCACAGGCAGGACTGCTGCCCTCTGTATTTAATACTACATCAGGCTGCCCAGGGCCCCATCCAAGATGACCCTAGTTCAGGAGAGAACTGAAGCAGTTTGCCTTAATACTGTTTTTTCTGCCTTCACCTGCCATGAAGGGTGCAGTTCCATGTACTTTGTACACCCAAGTGATGCTGCTAATACAGATTCCTGCCCTTCGTTGAGTATTAATTGCTCCCTTAGTTATACTGGTCTTATGGGTGCTCTGTACTTGCTGTAGTCTTGATAGGCCACAAAATAGCCATGGGATGCGAGAGGTACGGTGCTGAAGTCAGGTAGCTTATCTTCAACTGATAATCTGTGGTGTGTTCTTGTTTTCAGGCTGTGTCTGTAATGTGCGTTTTCTAGGGGGATATTTTCGCTTGGACTTAGCCATGCCCTGTTATCATCTCCTCTCAGTCTGTTCTCTAGTGCCAGTACTGGCAGTGCTGCTGCAGTTGGTGACTGCTGCTGGGTGCAGGCAGCGTGCTTTTCTCCTGTCCAGCAGTACATCTCTGCTCATACTGTTGCTGAGCTTTTGCTGAGGTGTAGGCAGGGTACTGTCCTGCTGTTCTGTGGTTGTGATGTGAAAGCATTGTACTGGAGTTGCTTTCCCGTAGTTGCCTGTTGTGAGATATTTTTCAGCTATGGCCAAATAATCTGTTGCCTACATTTTGCTGCAGTTGAAAACAAAAATGACCTAAAGCAGCTTAGAGAGGAAAAACACCTGCCTCTAGTCTTGAGTCTCATATAATTTGAGGAAAAAAAAAAGCAGGTTTAATTTCCAATGTGAATGTGGTTGGCTGTGTGTTTCCTTGATGAGCTTCCTGAAGAATTGCATTTGGCATCATCCTCTGTAATTTTTAGTGAAGTGAGTTTCTCAAGCAATCTTGATGCCTTCTCAAATAGCAAGATGGTAATACTTAGACTCTGCATTAAACATTAGACCTTAAGGCCAAATGGGGCAAGTAAAATAACTGTTACTTGTGGTTAATAAAGGGAGCCCAAATGATCTATCTTGTATGTGTATTGTGTTAATTTATGTGTTGTTTTCTTCAGCTTGATGCATTGGGAAATTTTCAGTCTGAAATGAAAGTAGCATTAACATTAAACTATACTTTTCCAAATCCCAGCATCTGCTGGGAACGTCAGCCGCCAGGCTTTCTGCTGTTCCAGTATTGAAAGTTAGCAGGCATTTGGTAGCAGCCCTTAGAGAGGAGAATTCAGCAATGTGTCTGCATGTGGAAGTGTGAAGAAGTGCTATCATCTAGCAAGCTCATTCTGTTCTTTTACATTCCCTTTCACTATGGCCTTTTCAAGTGTTTACTTCAGGGGGCCATAGGTACTGAAATAGCATTATGAATTGTAAATGTCTGGGTCGCTGTGGAGAAATAAACACCCATAGAAAATATCTAATCGGCAAAATACGTTTACTATGCTGTTCTTGCTGGGAAAAGTTATAATTATTTATTTTCTGTGTATTTCTTCATTATATAGTATGCTTTTCAAGTGATGAAAATGAACAGAGTAAGTTTAAAAAAAAAAGAAAGGCATGAAAGCTAGGGACTGCATCCAGCCTTTGTAATATAGTATGATATTGCATTAACATTATGTAATGTTAGTGATTAATATTTGTATAAAGCTTCATTAATGAAATTTGTTAGGATTTTCTTGACGACTTTGAGTTAAGTTGTAAGATGGTCTGTTGATGAAATAAAAAGTTTTACTAACACTTCCTTAGGGTGCTCTGTTGTGACAGCAAAACCGTGTTCTCAGAAGTTGAACTTCTTTTTTCCTTAAAGAACAGCAACAACAAATACCTAAACAATAATGAGGGAGAATCGAAATATAGTCTGGGGTTGTATTTATATGTAACTTACTATATTCAAAAACGAATGCAGGAAGCTTTAAATTGGCACAAGAAGTGTAATTTGAGATTACCGTATTTGAGGTAATTATTATAGTCAGAAACTGCTAGCAAAACGTTTGAAATAGTGGATATGATAGTACTGCTGTTACTACTACTTAATATTCCTAGGCACTTGCTTGGATTAAACTCTGGTTGCATTTAATAATGTGCTCAGTGTGTGTCAATTTAAGAACAGCGTAAGTTGAATGTTAGCTCTAATTCTTATATTCAATATATTGCATAGGATAATGTGCTACTTAAAGGTGCTTCTCTTGAGGACTTCTTGCTTGTCTGAAAATTTATGTCAAGATATTCTGTGGCAGAAAATTAACATAGATTTATCTTGCATATATGTGCAATAATTAGGAGAAAGAGTTGGTGAAATCAGTCCGATATAATTTTACTTTTTTTCTCAGAATTTATTGCATTGATATGGAATTCTAAGGACAGCTATGAGGTCAAAACTACTAAAATTCTAAAATTATCTTCTAATTGATTTATTTTTTTTTTTAAGATAAAATAAAGACTTTCAAAAGTATTACTTAGTCCCTGGGAATTAGGTTACATATCTTTTAAGTAATCTTGTGACTTGTACAATTTAGCTGCACACATTTATTCATCTTAAGGTTCATATTAGTATTGATGAATTTAGGTTGTAAAGAGCAATAAAGGGAAGATAAAATTTTAGATCCCTCGTTGCTTAATCTTTCAACATCTTTATACATCATTTCACTTAATATTTAGTAGTTTTTCTTCATTTCTGTCAAAACCAGCTCACCTGGCTAACAGTGGAAGAAGTCCGGGTGTACAACCAGAACCACACACCAATGCTCAAATTTGAAATACTATGCTGAGGTTTGTCCTTATCACTGCTATGTCTCTTAGTTCCTGTACTGCTGCTCTTTTCATGAGTGTCTGCGCTCACCTAGCTTTATCCATTACCCACCTTATTGCCTCCAGAGTCTGGAGGAATGCAGGTTCGGGAGCTGCCTATGAAGATACGTGGAAGCAGAGATCATATGCTAAACGAGAGAGAGAGGGTTGGTAGCTCTGGGCTTTGGCCTCGACAGAAATTAAGAAGGTATCTGTAGAGGTTACAGGGAGAGAAAAGGTAGCCTTTTTTTGAAGTCTTAATTTCTGAAGGGGAAAATAGCTTGCATTCCCACTGTGAGTTCACGGAAATAAATCAGACCAAGCTGTTTGCAAAACTCACGAGGTGCTGAAGTGTTGCTGTGAGCGTTAGAAGGAAACAAAACTGAATGGCTTTATTAATGGTGTGCAGTCACTTCAAACTGGTTAGTTGGTGTGTACTACTTAGGTCTCATTGAGTGTGACTACAGTATGTTAGTATAACAAACAGGCATCTTCTGTAGTACTTCTAAAAGTCGCTGTTAGCTGCTTTGACGTTTACAGTAGTGGTAATAATGATGGAGGTACTGGGTGCAACTGAGTGTAGTAGTCTACTAGTACTTTAATGTGCTCTAGTTTTTTGTTACCTAGGTTGTTGGTTGCACTTAATGTTATGTTATTTTGATCAGGTTCATGGGGAATACTGAATTGTATACTCAGTGTTGAAAGCGCTGCAATTACAGTGAGATGATATATGAAGCAACAGATGTCTGGATGTCTTTCAGTGGGGATGAAGTGCCAAAGCAGTGATGAGAGCTGCTGAAAAAAAAAGTTCGTGAGAGTTTGTTGAGGAATGTTTTGTTTTGCTCTCGGTAGAGAATAACGTAAGTAGATGGAAACATGAAAAATAACCAAAAACTTATTGGACACCGAGACAGCTCCTTCCTGCTGTTTGCTCACTCTCTACTTTGCCTCTGGGTTTTTCTGAAACACTGTTGTGAAGAATGTAACAGCATGGGAAGTCTGATGTTATTAAAGCCAAAAAGGATCAAAGGCATAATAGTACATGTAAGCTTTGTGTGTGTGTATATATTTTTTTGCAGGTGGATATTTTGCATGTGTAGCTGTGTTTCTAGTGGACAAGTTTACTCGTTGCACCTTTGAAAATGTAGAAATATCATAGAGATAAATTGGAAATAGTTTTTGGAGTTTCTGCTTATTTCAATAAGGATAAAATGAGCGTGGTTCTTTCAAATTTCCAGAGGATACCATGGCTACAATTGCACTTCAGCATTTGTAACATGTATTGGAATGCTTTCGGTTTGCTGTTTATGATTGATGCTAAAGCATATCATCTATGGATTTTTCCCCTGTCTTATTGAGACTAGTAATTACAGCTTCAAGTCAGAATGTGAAGACCAAATAAAGATTGAACTTGCCTCTGAAAAGTATTTCAAAGCTGTTATGTTACAATAAGCACTGACATTTCCAAAGCACAGTGTAGTTTCATCATCATTAATTCAGTGCTTTCAGTTGCACCTTCCTTTTAATAAGAAACACGAATGTATTTTAATTTTGCTCAGAAACTGCTTTCAGGAAAGTTAATTACTGTTATCTGTAATTGAGTATTTGAAAAAATTGTTTCAGAATCTTGAACCTGTCTTTTTATGACCAAACAAGAATGAAAATGCAAAAGGACAAGATAAAGGTTATTATATCTTGTGCCTACTCAGCAAGCATGCAGTAAAATCATTGTGGAATGCCAGTAAGCTTTTAGAATGCTTTAGGTAAAGACTTAGAAGTCCAATATGAACAATTGAAAACCAACAACAACAAAAACAACAATGAAAGCACATGTCTTCATACCTATTTAGCAAGTCTCTGCTATGCTATCATTTCAGTGTTGTTGCTTAGTTACTTTTTTGCAGGAAACACATGCACTCTAGTTCTACTTGGAAAATGCTTCTCCTTTGTGTTGGTATAAGTTCAACCTAACTCTGCATGGTATTTAATATATTCAGTTTGTGTATGTGTGTGCATATGTTCATTTGTAGTTTTATAAGTGAACTGTACTACTTATTTGGACTATCAAATGTGCAGATACTTTTGAAACCTTTAATGTATCAATATGTTGTAAATCTAAATTTTCTTTAAGGATGATTTGCTGTGAGTTCTGCTAGAAGTAGTTTCTCTGGCTATGGCTGCACAGCATAGACCTTTCACGTATTGGCAAGGTAAAAACATTCCCTACAAATTAGGAGACAATTATTGCATTAGTTAGATTCACAGTTTATATCTAACCTCAAATTTTCAAAGGTTAAGATGAAAGTCACATCTAGCTCGGCTGTATGAGCTCTTCAGTCATCCACATTGTCCTCCTGTGTAAGTCAGAAATAACTGTTGTGTAGTTTCATCACAGTGAGAAATACTGGTGATATGCAGATGATAGGACTGGATGATCTTAGAGGTGTTTTTCAACCTTGGTGATCCTGTGATTCTGTGATTCTAAGCTTCTACCTCCTTTTCTCCTTATTTTTCTGTTTTCTGTATTCTTTACTGGGTGAAACTTTCCACCTCTGTTGGCTACTTTTGCTTAAGAATGTTCAATAGTAGTGGGCTTTAAACAGGCTGATGAAAACAAGCTAATGAGAAGATTGGAGCTGTTTTCACCTGTGGGCAGGACAGCCTATTCTCAATTGTTGTCTTGATGTTTCGAGTGAAATAACCAGGTCAGCAAACAGTTATTGGGTGTAAATTTAAAAAAAAATGCCCATAACTAACAGCCTGTGTTCATTTCTTTCCCCTTCTCATTTAAAGTGTGTTTAAAAGTTTCATAGTCTTTAAGGGAACCTCCTGAGCATCTTCAATGGCGTTTTTAGTTTGGTGTACATCAGCTGGAAATTAAGGTGACACCCAAGTAACTTAAGGGTTGGGAAACTCTCGAGTTGAACTATGTGGTCTACAGGATTTTCTCAAAGACTTCTTCCTTTTCTACTATTTCTCTCCCTCTCTCTCTCTTTTATATTCTAAATTGAGCTTACACTTTTACGACAGTGGTTTAGATGTGTTTGTGTTTTTTTTTTTTTTTTTTTTTTTTGCTTTGCTGAAGTCCCACTTTATTTCCCTGAAAAATATGTATGGAGTTAGGGTTTTAGTTTAGGGAGTGAAGTAGTTCTGTGCAGCTTGAAGTGTAAATTTGTGGCACTATAGAAGTGACTTTAGTACTACTATAGCAATCCTTCGATAGTGAAGTACTCATATAGTACTACTAAGCTAACTATACACAGGAGCTGCTTCCTAGCCTGCTACTGAAGTCACGTATAACATCACAAACTTAAGTGCGTCTGTTGGAAGGTAATGTACTCTGTTTTTTTTCCCCAATGAATATCAAAACATGAATTACTTCAATTAGTAGATAACTTGGAGCCAAGTTTGCACGCTTAAAACTGAATGCTTTAAACATATGGATTCCCTGATTTCTTTGAGTATGAACACCTATGTGCTGAGTGAGGGTTTGAGTATTTGTGTTATGATTCCATGAATGCTACTTGTTTTAAGGCACGGTAGAGTTTGTCACTTACCGTTAATTTTAACGGTCTGTTTGATAGTTGCTGTTTATAGCCAGCACGTGGTATCCTGACTCTAATTTGATTGCTATTCTGAGACTCATAAAATGTACTGTAATAGCGTTTAGATGTAAAGAAAGAAATACTTAGTGTTTGTTGATCCTGTAATCAGTGGGTAATTTCTAAATAATTACAATTCGGTAAATGAATCTTAAAATGGCTCAGTTTGTTTCTGTACCTGCTTGGCACGTTACACTTAGGTGTCTGAGACACTGGAAGGTTCACCAATAGCAGCCTTTGTGGACAGTCCTTTCTGTTCTTGTGCTTTTGGCTTTGAAGAATGACCGCACAGTCACGGGCCATGGCTGAACTTCACGGTATCCTTATTTGTACTTGGATTTCTCTGAAGTGTGACGAGAAAAGCTTTATTTACAGAGAGTGGCTAGGTCTATCAACAGGTTAGTTTGCTCTAACGTGTTGAGTGATAATTGTATGAAAATGATGCCTGCTACACAGGTATCTTTGAAAACCTTATTTGCATTGTAATCAAGTCACTGTGTTTAGTTTGTGTTCACATGTGCTGTGATGTACCTGCTCAAGTAAGTCAATATGCTTCTTGCTTGCACATATTTACCTGTTAAATTTTGTTTGTGACTTGTTAGAAATGCCTTTGTGAAATCCTGTGTCCGTGGGGTCATCACTCCCATTTTCTTTCTCTGCATCTGTGATGATGCGAGAATGCGATCGGTAGGCATAGGCATTGCCATCAATTAGGCTTGCTTCTACAGCTGAGAAGTGACAAACACTTGATTACAAATGAAGAGCCTTTAAGGTCTGAAAATCAAACCAGCAATATTCAAAAGGAAGTGAAGGCAGTTGCTCACATCCGTTAGATCAAATCTAGCGTCTCGGAACAAAAAAGTAATTTCTAGGAGGAGAGGCAAGAGGAAAATAGAAAGGGTGTTCTTGATAGAGCAGGGGGATGAGAGAAAGCTACCTCTGAAGAGGATGAGTTAGGCTGTACATGGTTGGTGGAATCTGATGGGACGGCTGTGCAGGGAGAATAATTGAGAGCATAATTTGTATTTTATGGCCCATTAGATGTATTTGGTACCTAGCACAGTTACAAATTCTAGCTATTATGTCAGTCTACCTGTAAAACTGCAGCCTTTGTTCCAAAGCTTGTGTCTGGGAAGAGGTTTGCTGGTTTCTCTTGTGGATAGCCTGACAGATCAAGTGACTGCTATGTGAGTACTGTCCCTTTACTGGTATCAGACAATCTTTGTCCTGAGTCAGTTGTTCAAATTAATTTACTTTTTAAAATTAGTCTGTGCTTAGTTAGTCTTCTTTCTAACAAACTGAAATACGAATAGATAATGCTCAAATAAAGCTAGAAGCTTTTTTAAATTGAGGTATTTTCAGATGCTTTATTAGCCACCTTTTGATATATAAAAGAATGGAAATTGTTGCTGTATGTAAGGCTTGTTTTCCGGTTTCCAAACATCTTATTTCGAACAGTTTGTCACATGAATACTTCACCAGATCCTGTACAGTGAGAGAGATCCTAAGGCATAATCCTGAAGGTCAGAAAGTCAGTATCATTTAAACAGAAGCAATCTTGTTAATCAATGTAGAAGGCAGTTTTGTTTTCCCTTTCAGAAAGTTGGAAAGGTTATAAAAGCACTCATTTTATGGTGTATGATATAAGTGCTTTCCAAATTGAGTGCTTATTACTTAGATGATTTGCTGAGCGCCCACATAAGATGAGTAGCTCACTTTGTCTTTCATGTTGACTGAGCAAGTGGTTGTAAAAAAAGATGGGGAATAATGTTTCTTCCGGGGGGGGGGGGAGGGGGGGGAGGAAATAAAACCCAGTCATTTTTTTCCTTGTTGTTACAGGTTTGGGCTTCTGTATAGTGTGATTTTTGTTGTTAGTTGCTTTGTTTTTACCTCAAATATAAAATACAGAACACAAGGAAACTGTTGAGCGTATGAAATAACGGAGTTAATTTTGCTCCTCTGGGAAAGACGCAGGCATGCCTGGTCCTTGGCACAGAGACCAGGGGCAGGTTGAAGGCAGAGCTGTACTCCAGCAAACCTGCTCACATGTCTTTGAGCTTGAGAAGGAAGCAGAGGGTTGCTGTTGTTACCTGCAGAAAAGAGAGGAAATAAGAGTGGAAGGGAGATACTGAGGAGAGCTATGCGTACCTCCGTGCATCATGAAGGATGGGGAAAATTGGCTGAGGTTTAGTCCCCAGTGAAGGGGCTGGTGTTGTTCCCATCATTATTGCTCATAGGGCATCCTGAAGGGAGGAAGTGATTTATCTGTTAGGCTGTACAGCTGAGCCTTTTTGTTTTTTTGATGGAGGGATGTAAGCTCTCATGATTCAAATTGAGCTAAGCAAGGAAATTTGTTGGATCTTCTTCGCAAACGAAGTATTACCATCTCATCATTTAAGTAGTTATAAGACCTTTCAATATTAGCAATTTAGCAAAAAATCATACTTGTTTTTTAAAGCAATTAAAATAACAATATCCTTTGGGAACCTGGTGGCTTTAAATGCTTAAATATTCTCCTTAAACCTCCTTTATGCAGAAAGGCTGAGATTTATAATAAAAGCTAGTGATGTTGTAGCTCCAGCAATTGGGAATTACTGAAAAAGATGCCAGATGCTATGAGAGTTGCTATAAAATGATGAGAACTGGCAGACGTGGAAAGAAACATCCTTCATAGTCAACCTTTTAATATACAAAGATAATGCATTATACAAATACAGAATGCTTGTAGTGATAACATTTTGATATTCTTTCTTCCTTACCCTTCTGGTGCTGCTGGAACTGCTGAAACTGTAACCAAGCTGCTAGTGCCTGGTGTTGTAGTCATGGTATTGTAGTCTTAACTTTTTCACTTGATGTTTTAACTCAGAAATGCTAGTAATGCCATTTACAATTGATCTGTCACTTTAGTTTTCTGCTCTATATAAAGTAGCATAATTTTTAAATTATGGTTAACATTCAGTTCTTTATTCTAGGCTATTTTTGAAGGCAGTATATTGGGAACTGAGCCAATGATTAATAATGTAACCTTATTTTCTCTGTGTAAGAAGAAGTCAAAGTGAAACAATTTTTCAGATTATGCTATCTGAGGTATATGTTGTGATACAGCATTCAAGTCATGCACAAAATGTAATTAACTCATATCTGAACTTTGTTTAATGAACTTTAAGTAAGAAGGGTAATTTGAGGTCCTATCAGGCTGTGTGTAGAATGTGTTTAACTTGAATTTTTTAAGTTGCTTATGTGTAATAAACTGAATTAATATAGAGCATGAATTAAAATGTTTGCACATGATTATTAATGCATTTTAGAGTTTAAAAAATATTGGTTAAATATTCGTAGTTCAAGTTGATAGTTAATAAAAAGCACTTGTCTATTCTGCAAGATTTATTCAGTGATGTAAGTCAACAGCATTTTCCACAGTGAATATAAATCAGTGGTATTATTGTCAGCAAGAAGTTGGCATCTAGTGGCATTAAGTGATGGCTTAATCATAGTAGAGAAGGCTTTTTTATTTTTTATTTTTTTTTTTTTTGGAAGATGACTTGAGTGTCTTTCATTGTGATGACGATTTATAAAGGTAGCTCTACTACCTTCCTTAGCATGCAGCCTGGGTCTTAGGCTTTGTAGTACTTAGTAGGCTAGGGATATGAATTTGGTAATAGAATATATAGAGTTAGAGAAGATTTCAGATGGTTGAAATGGCGCTGAATAATCTGTACCAGCGTTTAAAACAAACGTTTTTAGTTGCACAAACAGTATACTTGCTGATGTTATGCAGTCACTTTTTAGTTAGTGTTCTTTTGGTCTTTGTTATAATGGATATATTGCTGTAGAAATCAATTGCATCCATACTTTAAGACTGTTAGCTTCTCTTTTTGTGAAAAAGGTTACACTGACAAACCCTGTAGCTTTCTTCTGATTATTTTTTATTTCAAATACGTAAGTGGTGCTTTTCCTGCAGAACGATGAACCTTATCTGTGCTAACACTGAAGTAGCAAATGTAAGCTGTGATGTTCAGTCAGAAACATGACCTGAATGCATGCATACGTTACTGAACGATCATTAATCTGACTTGTTCATTCCCCAACGTTTGAGTTGAAAAATATTAAAAACATAGGCAAGTTTTAACAGTTGTACAGCTTGCACCACTTTTTAATGATCTTCAACTTCACTACTACTGGTATCAGACATGGTTTGAATTTGAGGTTATGAATGCTGTTACTTGTTGCATTTGGGCCTTCAGTGCACTGCAGGCTTTGCTAAGAGATATTGGCTGTGTCCATATGCTTGGTCACCATCTTCTAGATTCCCTCCTGGAAAGCCAGCATTTATTAGGTTTCTTCTCATGCAGTGTTCTTCTTTAAGTAGCATGTAAGAACTGAAAATAATTTGGGACGTTATTTTTAAGTGTAAGGCTTTTTTTGTGCCTGAAGATGTCTTTAAGACAATTATATATAGCATGCCTACACTTCAAGGTCTTCAAAGTTTGCGCAAGTAAGTTTTATGAAAAACAAACTATGATGGACTTCATTGCAGAGGCTTTATAGGTTCTTTTGGGAAAAAAAAGGGTTTTCACTTCCTTTACTGCTTGTTTTTCTCCCGTGGTATTGTAATCTCGACTTTTTTACTTGATGTTTTAACTCAGAGAAATGCTAGTAATGTCGTTTCTAACTCATCTGTCAGTTTAGTTTTGTATTCCATATAATGTAGAAGGTTTTCTTTCTCCATAGCAAACAATCTGCTATTGTGTGAACTTGTAATATCAGCACGCTTCTACCTCCCTTCTCCATGGTGTATTGAGACAAATGTACAAGAACTCAGAAATAGCTTGGACGAGCCGTTGTTTGGCAGTTTTAAGTCTCTTAGTGCTTTTGTTTTTTGAAAGCTGTTTTTCTCCCCTTACTCCATAGAAAAAAGGCAATCTGCAGATTTTCAACTATGCCCTACGTTGTCAGTCACTACTTCAGTAAGATAGAAGCTGAACTGATGTAATATGGAGTACTATGTTCTTTGCTTGAATGTGTGGTTAATGGACACATGCTCATGTGTTCTGGAATGGCTTTAATTTCAGTTACAGGCATGAACTTTACAGAATTTGGGCTGTCTTTGCTTGTCTGATTTGACACTCAAGCTAATTACAGTTGATGGAATTCCTGTTACTCGGAATTACAACAGAATCCTGGTTTAAAAAAAAAAAGCTTGGCCTATCTTTTTGACAAAGTAAGTAAGAGGATGGGGTTTCAGCTGCTTCAGCTGTTCTACTATAGCAGTATTGCTAAAATAGTTCAGTTACATTTATGAATCGTTTTATTTTGTCCTCAGATCGGTGTTCTAAAAAAAAAAAAAAGCCTAATTCTTTTCTATAGACTTAGCACAGATTCTTAGAAAAAGAAAAACTAATCAACAGCTAGCCCAAGTGAGCTCACATTGTACTTGTGTATTATGTAAATCAAGAGAGTAATGTGGAGTCTGAACAAAGCTGATCTCTATCAGAGATGTGTAACAGATCCCTTGATTGCAATTTTGTTGTTTCATTCACGAATAAATTTCTAACTAGATTTTTGTGTGCCACAGTATAGCTCATCTAAATGACTAGAAGTCAGTTACAGTAGTAATTTTGAAGTACTTTTTCTGCAGTGTTGTGTCAGGATGTGGAACTATTTGACAGCCATATGTGCTTGATCCTGTGGCAGCCTTATGCTTTTATTTATTTTCCTTTCTCTCTTGTGTTCTTTCACATATGTAGAAGTAGTGACTGCACATCTCAACGTGGTTGCATGCTTGGTTGTGCATCTTGCAGTGTACAAATTCATTTCAAATTGCGGAGCTGCTGCTCTCCAGCTTGCATTGGTGTAGAGCGTGGAGTAATTACTCCCTTAAGAGAGGCTCTTGTGCTCTGGTATCTGCCATTCCAAATTGCAGAAGAGTCGAAATACTCTGAACCTTCCTCTCGTGTTTGTAGCATTGGTTGTATGTCAACTGAGCCATTGGTCCTCTCCTGCATTGTGAGACAAGCATTGGTAATTGAATTAGTGTTATTAATTAGATAGCTGTTCTGTCTAGCTGTGTGCTGTTTTCATTATATGTATGCTTTCTTTTACAAACGTGAAGATGAAGCCTTTAAGCTGTAGCAAACAGAGCAAACTAGAGGATGACTGTTTTCTTATTCCTGGCTTTTTTGTGTGCCTGACTACCTGACAGCCATGCACCAGGAAGTTAATTCTCCTTATGGAGTGGCAGGCTTCCATTTTCTGCCCACCTGTGGTTTGGAAGAAATGTTAAGTCTAGAGAGATGTCACATTTGCATGTTTTGTCTATACAGCTTGAATATCAACAGAAGGTGATTAATCTTCCTCTGCTCTGTCTTCACGAGATCCCATCTGGAGTATTTAGTCCAAGCCTGGGGCCTCCAACACAAGAAATATGTGGAGCTGTTGGAGTGGGTCCAGAGTATGTGAAAAACATGATCAAGAGGGCTGCAGCACCTCTCCTGTGACGAAAAGTTGAGGGAGCATGACTGGTTCAGCCTGGAGAAGAGGAGGCTCTGGAGAGACCTCATTGTGGCCTCCTAGTACCTAAAGGAATCTTATAACCAGGAGAAGAATTAACTTCTTGTATGGTCTGACAGTGATAGGACAAAGGAGGATGGTTTCAAATCAGAATAGGGGAGACTGAGGTTAGATATCAGGAGAAAATTTTTCACTCCGAGGGTGGTAAGGAACTGTTTCTGTTTCTCTGGCTGCCTAGAGAAACTGTGGATTCTCTGTCTCTGCAGGCACTGAAGGCTGGGTTGGATGGGATTTTGGGCAGCCTGATGCAGTGGCTGGCAATGCTGCGCACAGTGAGAGGGTTGGAGATACATGAGCTTCAGGGTCTCTTCCAATGCTAGCCATTCTGTGGTTGTCTAAGATCATTGGCTATGTTTCCTGTTACTCGTGATTCAAAACTGTCTACATTGAGTATGAGAACTGAATTAAATTTTTTCCCACTTCTTTTGTTCTCGAAAGATGATCAGTGCCACGAAGGCCATGGTAGTGTTAGGTCAGGAGAACTATTTTAGTTTTTTTCACGAAAAACTAGAATCAAGCCATCTATTTTAAAAATGAGTGGGAAGCTGTAAGTAAAAACAAACAGAGAAAATCGAATCTGTTTCAGGCCAAATAATACAGTATAGCTGTAGCAAGTAAGTAGCAAGCTCATATGAGACACAAATGCTATAAACAGTTTTACAATGTCATATACCACATAAAATATATGGAACCTAAAGTTCCTTCCTCTGGTGGAATTTTTAAATGCTAAGGGCACTTGGAGTGAAGAAGTATTTAAGAAAGCAATGTTAAAAGGATAGTTTACTTTAGTCCCTGTGGAATCTCGCTGAAGTATGCGGATGAACCTCTCTGACAAGTTGGATCCTGCGGTGAGGAAATGTATGCATGCACACAGCAGTGATTATTAGATGTGAAGGAGGAAAAAAAAATGGGTAAGAAGAGTTCTAAAGAAAAAAGATAAATTCTACAGGTGTGATTGATTACCTTGCTGCACCTGAAAATTGAGTCACACTTAGTAAAGTAAAACGTAGAGGCTTCATCTCCGCGTAGCGCTCCAGAAAATGATAGTGGTAAGTCGGATCATATTGCACTCTGCCGTAAGTCCATATCACTTAATGCTACTTGAATTGCATAGCTGGAGACAACATCTGAAGCTTCAATTTATGATAAAGAAATGCTTTTAAAATGAAAATTAAATAGAAATGGCGAGATTACACGTTTTGTTCAGTGGGAAATACTCTACTGTATTTTCATTCAGCAATATGGAAGGTGGAATGAGATGGACTTACCTGATTCGCTTAAAAATGAAGTGGTACCCAAAACTGTACTATGAAAAAGCTCTCAAGTTATTTTTTTCTTAGTTTCATTTGTGGCCTTTTCAAACAGTTCATTCCCATTGAGCTGAAGTAGAGCAGCACGTAATGGTAATTAAAGAATGCCTTTATCCATCTGCTTACTGACTATTATGCTTGGTGTCTTTCTGGCTACGTACTGTGCTGGCTGGGAACAGTCAAACAGAAGGACTTCCCTGTCAGGTTTCAGATCCTAATGTTTTGTTTTGTTTATGTCTCACAGAGTTCTGAAGCCTTCAAAGTGGTAATCCTGGAGTGGTGCCGGGTTCTGGAGTCCAGGAGTAAAGCAGATGTTTCAATAATTCTCGGTAAGTAAGACGCAGCTCAGTATGTTCAGTGTCAATTTGTTATTTCAGTCAACAAAAAACTAAAAATGCAGTCACCTGTGCACTGGAACTTGGCCTTAAACTTAGCTACAATGTGTTCTTTTGTTAGTGATGCACACATCTAAATGTTGCTCTCTTAATTAATGCTAACAAATAGACCCTAAAATCCATAGGTGTTACTTTTTCTAAAATAAAAAATTGTCTTTCTCTGGCAATGAGTTTGATCCTCAGGCTTAGCTTTTCCTTGTCTCCTATCAACTTTCCATTCACTGGATTAGTTTTTTGATTGTTTGTTTAAAAAAAGAAAACAAAAGGAAAGAGAAGAAAGAAGGATTTCATAGAAATTAGAACCACTATTTTAGGGCAAAGACTTTAATTTGGGAAAATGCTGTTGTAGGTGTTTCTCTGCAAGAGAAACTCAACCATTCTGTTATTTTATTTACGGACTGGACTCATTCACTTACTCTTGAAGAGTTTTGAATTATTTTAGTTGGCCGTTTTCTGTTTTAATGGTCTGAGAGGTTTAGAAAGCAATTCTGACTATCTCATTTTGAGAGAATGATAATTTTGTGATGTATTTTTATTCTGTCCAGTATGCTCCCTGAGTATTGTTAATTTTTAGACAAGCAGTAAAATGACAGACTAAGGGACAAATTAGGTTTCATGTTTGGAGTGTCTTGCTTCAAAGTATAGAACATAAATTGCATACATGGAACTGAAAAATGCATTGCATTTAAAAATCTGTGGGACATCTGTCAAAGTATGATCATCCTAAGTACATGCTGTAGTTGAGAGCTGGATGGTTCTATTCTATGGGGTAGGGTCATGCTAGCCTGAGAGCAGTGCTGACGGGTTAGTGAAACTGGCCATAGGGGAAAAAAGCTTATGCTGCGTTTGTGGACCTGATGGACTGCTTTTAGTAGATATCCTTACCTTCTGTTTTTGTAAGCACCAGAATTTGCAGCTCACTAAAACAAAAATGTTTTATTAAGTTAACTTCTGTCCTTGCTTCCTTGAAGTGATTGATGGTGTTTGGTTGCATTTGAGAAGGCTGAGACGTAAAAATGCATTCATTGTGGAGTTTGTCCTTTTCTGAGTAGAATTCAGAGAAATAGATCCAGTCCTGCGTTAAATGGAATTAAATCTTACACCTTGTGCTTAATGTTGAGATGCTGCCTTAAACAGGAGTTCGTGGTTTTCAAAGCATTGCTTTGTATAAGTATAATAGCTGAACAATCACCACTGACTCTCAAATTTAGGCTTCTGTAATTATGCCTTTATTGATTCTACTTCATTAATTGGAATCATTGGCTTTATGAGGTGGTGATGTTAAGATTGGATATAAATACAGTCATTCCAGTTCCCTCCTGGCACTTGCATAATGCTGGAACATAACGCTGCTACAGCAAGAACTCGGTTGTAATTACTGCCACGATTTTTTCCGTTGGCTTTGAAGCCTGCAAACAGGACAGCTTCTGTGACAGTGGGGTTGGCAGATTTTCAGTCCAAAGACTGGGGAATCAGACAACAGGGAGTACTGAGTAAGCACTTCAGGCTGCCTGTGGATAAAAAGAGATTGGCAGTTTCTATGGAAAAAGAGAAGTACTCTCATAGTTAGGAACAGTAGTTGTTACTTGAGGGGCAAACCTTCTGAAAGACTGAGTTTGAAGGTTAGTGGTGTAGGTAAAAGTTAGGGTGAGGTGTCTGAAAGGTCTTTAAAGAATGTGTTGAAAGAAAAGAACAGGAAACTTGGAGTATGCAGAGCCATCAAGGGATGATGAATACCTGGAAAGTGAGCAAAGGAATACCGCTGAAGACAGAGGAAGAGACAGACAGGTGGAGTAGAAATGCATTTCTAACTTGGCAGTTTTCCTGTGCTGGAGAATAAGGGCAAAAGTGGCAAATGATTTATTGGATGGAAAAGAGGATGCAGGCTAGAACACTGTGAGATATTAAACCAAAAGTGAAGAGGAATGAGGATAGCAGACTATACTGAGTAAGGGTAAACACCAAACGAAGCGAAAAAATAGTCAGTGTACTCTAGGAAAAAAAAGAATCCAGATGACAAAAGAGATGGAGGGGAAAAAAAAAAAGAGGACTTGGAGAATGAAATTCTTTGTCAGTGGGGGCTTTTCTCATGAATGACTAGTTCCATTATCACTAGATGGTCATTGGGATATCCACTGTATATTGGGTGCCAAAAGAGAAAGGGAAAAGGAAAAGGCTCTAAGATGTGTATGGAAGGCATTACTATGTTTGAGTGAAAGCAGGATAGAGGTGTACCTGTTCACAAATGTCTCTTGGGCAACTACATCACAACACAACTGATTCATGAACTTTCACTTGTGAAAGAGACAGATGGCAAGGTAAAGAGAATCAGGAAGTGGTTCACATTCAGGCTTGGAACTGTCAGGAGAACTTTGGAATGAGCTTATGGCTGATCATCTCTCCCTTTCTTTGAGCAGTGGGCTGAATCTTCACTGGATAGTGAGAAATTGGGACTGAATAGTGTACTTAAGAGGGGAAGGTAATCTAGGACAGTGGAATAAACATGGAAAGTAAAATAAATAGATTGTTGCGCAGTACTGGCTATGTTATGGAGCTGATTGCCTCACTGTTATGGACACTGGAATTTAAGTGGAATGCAGAAAGATCAGGTGATTGTAGTGGATAGATCTGTAAGTGCTTTAAGCATATTCTTTCAAAACTAACTCAAAGCATTTCAAAGCAAAAGGAAACAAAGATTGTTAAGGGTGAAACATTATTCTGGTTTCTTGTGTGCCCTTGTGATAGTATCTAGGTGCTAACAGGGCACTGGTGTGAGATGGATCTGATTGAATGCTTTTAGGACTGTTCGTGCAAATATGATTCAGTCCTGAAATCCTGAGTGGTGAGTATTTCAGCTACTCTGTCTGAAAAGATCTTAAACATGCAAACTAATCTCCATGTGGTGTTGTACAACAGAAGATTTGAGAATGAAACCAGAAGACACAGGCACAGGGAATTTTCATGTGAGAGATGTGTTCAGGGACTTCGTTCTCTTGATTTGTGTATCTTCTTGGTTTTTGAGGATTGCATTACTTGGATTATTGTGGTTTCTCAGTAAGAAGTAAGAAACTGAGAACTGTGACACCCAGGTAGGGCTAGTGAGACGTGGGGAAGGGTGAGGGAAGACTGGGAGACTACACTGTTTCTGATGCAATATTATAGTTGACTGGCACATCTTGCAGAGTGTCAAGCAAAAGGTCTGCATGTAGAAATACCCCTAAAATGGCAAGGATTCCCTTTTCCATTAGCAAGTAGTATATAAGCCACATGGAATGTTTTATTTCCTTAAATGCTGGAGGTCTGGGAAGGCAGGTCAGTATTGCTTCATTCTTTTGAGATGGACTAACAGCCATACAGTAAGTTTACTGTTCCAGAATTGAGTAGAAGATTGAGATCTCGGAATCTTGCCTCATCTGAAGTAGAGTGATGGTTCAGCCGGGGGTGTGATAGACTTCCTTTTTGCAAAGGCAGCCCACTTAGGTGCGAAGGCTCTATTTAGCTGTCAATGAAAGCTGCATTACTTTTATTGAGTGAATATTCACTGTGGTGCTTCTGTGGTCTGCACAGGCGTGCTGTTTAGGCAATGAAAGGGCAGGGCATGTGTTAAATCCTGCTGGTATTACAAGAAACAAATGATTATAGTGCAGTAGACAACGTGGAGAAACAAAGTTTTGTATGGTGCCATATTTATTTCAAATACTTCAGTCTTTTTTGTGAGCTTCTGTGGGAGTTAATTGCAGATGACAATGGTAATTCCCAAAAGTTAATTTCAGAATTGCAAAATAAAATAAATAAAAGAAAAACAAAAGCTCAGCCATGAAAGATAAAATTCTTAATTAAATTCCTTATTTTTTGATAGAGAATTTAACGTTCAGAGGAAGATTAGCATAGCATCATGAGTAACCACGGGATGATTTCATCAATACTAATTTGAACATGAAATGCATCAGCATACAGGATTTAGTCAGCTTTGTGAATTAAATGCTTCTGATGTCTGTATTAGAAATATCCTGCAGATATAATTTAGGTATCAAAGCTTTGTTCTGCTTTTATTACAGCATATGCTGGTTAGCTGTGACAGTGCTTTGTATTTTAGAGTGACAGTAGTTCATTGATATAGACAACCATTTCTCAGTGCTGAGAATACCCATTTTGCTAGTGCGGGTGAGCAGGGAGAGAGACCTTTTCACCTTTGTAAATGTTCCACGTATGCATATTGACATAGAATGGGGAAACATTTACCATCTGGAAAAGGAGGGGCTGTCGTCATGGTCACTCGTCAGATGATTTGTACATGGTTTAATTCAAATACTGACAGTAATTAATTTTGTTCTGTTAAACATGAATTTTATAACTCTCCTTAATCAATTTCTATCAGTATTCCTGATACTTCTACGTATTTGGTAGAGTAGAGCAACAGAGCCTTTTTAAGGAAAAAACTCTGAAAATTAATACCGAATCAAAGAAGTTTTAGCAAACAGCATTTCCCCCTTAATGTACTCTACTTTATTTTTAAAAGATTTTTTAGAAGTCTTATTAAACTACAGTCTTTAGCAAGGCAAGGGTCAATGCCCAGTAACTGCATATCTTTTTGGGGGTTTCAATTACTTCAATTTTCCTCGAAACCTAGGTACCGATTAAGAGTTTTGATTAAAATACAGTACGTATGAAAAAGCATTAAGACACTTCTCACAAGATATTTTTTTTTACCAAGTATTTGCAGAAGAAGGAGGCAGTTGCTACTGTTAAACTGAAAGTTTGGGGAAAATTGAGCTTAATTACAATGTGAACGTAATAAATTATTTTAGGATGATGAAGCTAATACCGAAATACATTTCTGACTTGAGAGAGTCAAGTAAGAGTAGAAAAGACTTCTCAGTACTTGGGGGATATTTCAGCTTTTCTGTGTTATTTTGTTATTTGACAGAAGTTCTTTTTCAGCAGAGAGGTTGAATTCTTCATTAGAACTGCAGAAGTCCTAAGGGATCATAACTTTATATACTGGCTTCAGTTGCAGAAGCTCTGCTGAGGTCAAGCTTCAGGAAGAGTTACTGGTGCACAGTCTATATCAGAAAAGGCTGTCAAGGCTGTCTTAACAGACTTACCCTCCTCTCCCATCTGCTTCCTGACCCTAACAGGAGTCTCTGTTAATGAAATAAGGAACAGAAGCAGTGTAGCCGCAGGACTGGATTGGCTTTCTGTAAAATCAGTGTCTCTATTTATGTCCACTCTGAGTATCAAGGAACAGGAAATAAAGAGAACTTTGAAGGTACTTACCCAGTGTGAAAGATGGGAAGTTTCTGGACTACAAAACTTTGCTTAATAACGTGTCAAGCAAAACATTGCTGGCTAAGTGAATGTGTGTTTGTGTAGTCCTAAGTGCTACCTCCACCTGTCGCTGAGCAAACAGAGCCCTGCTACAGAACCTGGTCATGTAGGTGTCACAAATGGCACCTTGGTTATTGGCATGCTTTCAATGTCTTATACAAATACCAGTGCTAATGCTGGGCATCAGTGCCGGGCACTAGAATTAGTGATGCTTCCTCCTGCCCTTCCCATGTCCTATGAGAGTGGTTAGCTGATTTTTGACTGACCAGCTCGATTTGATAGGGTAGAAATGTGAAAAGAAACAGTTGGATATCCAGTTACTTTTTGCAGCTGTGGTCTAGAGGTTAATGGGAAGTATGAAGAATCTGTCTGACTTGACATTGTTCCAGATTTATTCTTGTGTTAATATAGTATACTTGCAATTATCTTGCATTTATGCACTCTGCTAGTTTCTGTGAAACAAATGAGATATCCTGGGAAAAACTGAGGACAAAGCTTTGTATAGTGCCAATTTATAAAGGGATTTCAATTAGCAATGTGGAATTTCACCATCAATATGCATGCTGTCAGATTTCTGTGGGTTAGGTCAGCGTCTCAGTGTCTGAGACAGAATGACTGAATCGCAGGTGATTTATTTTGAGTTTATGCAAGCCATCAAAAGATGCTGTGTTGGATCCTGTAGTTCTGTAGACCTTTCTTTGATCAAGAAGAAAAATGCAAAGGTAGATACACATACAGTTTTCGTTTGAACTGTGGACTGTGAAGCGCTTGTTCTGAAGGGTTACTCTTGTGTTTCACCAAAAGAAAAGAAGGTGTTCTGAAAGAGAACCATTGTGTTCATGTGCAAATGAAAATTTTTCTTGGATTTATGCCGCTGAACTGAAAAAAAATCTCAGATGTCCAGCACTGAGACGAAAATAACCATTCTGCTACTGGAGATTCCCAAGTGAATGCAGAATACTGATAGCGGTATTGTCTCCTGAAATCTTGTATTCAAAACTTAAGTCTTAAGAATAGAAGTAGAACATGTGCCAGATAGAGAACTGGCTTCATTGAAGTCAACAGTAGATATTTTCAAAAACTTTTTTTTCAGAAGTAACTTATGTCAACAATAACAAAGCACAATATGAGATTCTTTTGTTTTTTTCTATAGAAACACTGTAGTTGCAAGTACCAAAGCTTAGTTTTTCTTTTGCACACCAATGAAATCCTCTGGTAGGATGTCTGAGTACAAATATGATTCTATCAATATGTCTACTACCTCCTTGAGTCCTTCATTAGATGTGAAGGTATGTCAATATACAGTTCATTTTTCAGGAATGCTCCCTGCAGCTGTTTTGCTTTCCTTCTGTGACCTGACTTTGGGTATCTGAGCAAAAATTCTTTATGTCAAATTTAAAATAACAGTCAAAATGATTTGTTATGAGTAAACCTATTCTCCTTATTGCCAGAGACATTTTTTGCCAACGTACATTGAGAAAACGATGAAGACAGTGTCTGTATTCCTCTGCGTGAACTGCTTCTTACCAGCTGTATGTTCTGCAGAATGAAACTTCCTATGTTGGCAGAGATAAATATTTTTGGAGTAGTTTAATACACTTTTTCAGAACTGAACTTAGTTCTGAGTATTCCAGAGACCTAAATATAGCAAACTGTAGTGTTTTGAAGTGATTAGCTTGAAATGGATTTCCAGATCTCAAAACGAGCACCTGTTAGGTCAGAATGTGCTGAATTATGTCCATTTCTCCTGCTTTTCACTATCAATTTCTGGTTACATGCATATTAAGCATGAATCAGCATGCCTTTTGTGTTTGGCAGTCTGATTTCCACTGCTGAGAGACTAGTATAAATAGAATGATTTCAATTGCAAAGCATTGATTTCCCCCTGGAGCAGATGTTTTTATTTAGCTAGTGGCAGAATGTTTTGAGGCAAATCACTGTTCCTGTTTACGTTTGAAAATAAAGAGCAGAGAGAAAAGAACACCTTGCAGTATTTGAATTTTGGTTGTAAAGCATTTGCTTGACTGTTTTAGCTGAGGCATGTTGGATATCCAAACCACTTCTATTAATGAGTGCCTGGGATTATAAAGGCTGAGGGGTACAGACGGGTATTTTGTCTGCCTGGAAATACCTTGTTTAATTAAAATGACTGCTGGTGAATTTTGATTAGGAAGTCTCAGATAACTTAGCAAATCACATACGACATTATAGATGAAATTTCTGTGTCTAAGCTCATCTTTCATAAACAGTAAGCATTTTGTTCAGGTTGGGTCACTCAAGGCAAGTAGATTTTGTGGGTAAGAAGAACATCTGCATTTTCCCCAGATTGTGAATATTCTTGTCACAAGAGCTAAATACATTGTTTCACAGACTTTCTGGTGCTAGAGGCAAGATTTTGAGCTCTTATTAGCTCTTCTTAAATTACCCAGGAAAGCAGAAGGGTGTTACACCAGTTCTTCCTCCTCTTCCCTCTTGTTCCTTGTGAGTTCTTTAGTCCTACTGGTCTAGAATTCTTATCAGCAGCTGCAGCCACACATTGTACACTTCCTTAGATCCACTACCAGACAAAAATACTTGTTCCACCTCTGCTGGGATTTGTGCCAACACCATTTTAAAAGACTTGCAGACTTGAGGTTTGCGTCTTCTGTCCTCCATAACAATAAAAGCTAAGTTAATTGTAAGTGACAGATGCTCGGTTTATGAAGTGCAAATAGGTTTAGAATAACATATGTGGGTAAGTGCCCAAGGTTAGATGCTCAAGTTAGGAAAGGAGAAACAAGTTCACTTTGTACATAGGAAAGTTCTGTATGTTTGGTTTTGAGCTAGTTATGAAAGCACGCGAATGTTCTGTTTCTTCCAGCAGTATTACCTACGGTACATACAGGTCAGAATGACTTTTACTGAATTATTAAGTCCTAATTAATATGGTAACACAGATACTTGATAGAGTTCTGTTTTAGGGTCAGTTGGCAGCATCTTTGAAAGAAGCATTAATTTTTGTTTCTTTCCCAGTTGATTTTTAATTGTGTGTATTGCAGAACATGTCATGTGGAATTTGTCTTTGTGAAGTTGTCTGTCACAGAACTGTAAATGTTTATTTTATCTGTGCTGATTGTAATCAAGTGACTGACCCTTGATACTTACCTGCGTTTCCTTACAAGTGTCAACAAATACAATTCCTTTTTTTTATTTGTCCTTGTAAAACCTGATAATTAAACAATTACACTTCAGGCAGAGCAGCAGAAGATTTGGATAATAATGACGGCAGAAACTCTCATGCACAACTTGGTGGGTCTTTTCAGAGGAGCTATGTCATGCTAAATTATCTCTATGTATTGATGAGCAGTACGCTGCCAAGGATGAATAAAACACTGAGCATAAAGGTCAGCTCTAATAGAAGAACTTACGAACATATTCTGTTAAATCCCACTGCCTCTGTCTGTCTGCTGCCCCTGCTAAATCAAATTCTCCATTAAGTTAGTAGTTCTGATAGGTACCTGCTGAGCTGCAGAAATCTGTACGGAAAAAGAGCTTCCCATTTCAATTTGTTTCTGCCACCTTGTTTACAGTACTTTAATTGCTTGTGGAAGCACTCAATGGATAAGCTTTGTACTGCACTGAGTATGTAAAAATAGGGGTTTGATTCAAGAGGTAAATGGGGTGCCTGGGTCCGTGACATAGAAGAAATGGAGTGCTTTAAAAGGTGCTTGGTATCGATTTCGTTTTGATCCCTTGTCTGAGAAAGAATGGCTAAAAACAGTGTTAATGTTTTCTGATAGCTGAATTTCAGAGTGGAGAACCAGATCTTTATCGTGAAGCTGCATCAAAAGCAGTTTGTGAATCTTGGGCTGTGGCACTGGGAGAGGCGGCAAACGCAAAGCTTGAGGAATAAAATTCATCAGCTCTGGAGGTTGATCATGGAGATCAAAGAGGAGAGAACGTCAGATGAAGCACAGCAATTTCTCCCTTCATCACAAATAGACAGTCTAGGAGAGCCACGGCTTACGAGTAAGTGTATATTCTCATTTTATTGAGTGGTACGGTAAAAATGCACCAGAATTTGTAGTAGTACAGGTAATGTCTCAAACAGTGTACATAATGCTGTTTAATTTGTTGGTTGACAAGGTGCAGTTGTAGAAGGAGCAAACTGATAAAGGTTATCTTTAACTGTCATTACCTGTTACATTTTCAGTTATTCAGATAATCTTCACAGAAACAAATAAGTAGTTACTATGTTTCTGGTATTTTTCTCTGATATATTTTCTTCATTAAAGTTAAATTCTGTTCTTCTGTCTGATGTGAACACGTGGGCTTGTTGTACGACATAATCTGGTAATTTTGATAACTCTAAGTAAGCTTTAGTGATCTTTAAATTGGAGTCAGAAGTGATATAAAAGCACTTTGGGGTTTGAAAGCATCTAGCCGTATTTTGAGCCATTTTTGATTCACGGTGCCTGAACCATGTTGTACTGCTATGTGCTGGATTTCAGTTGTATCAAGTGACTGATCAACCAATTAAGTTTGTATCCAGCGTAGTGATAAAAATGTTCATATGTGCTAGTGATGAAGTTGAACTCTGAAAAATTTGTTATCAGATATTTTAATGCAATTCTATTTTAAAATAAATACAGGATCTTATTTGTTATTTCTTACCGACCAAGGCCTTTCTACACTTTGCAGCTTTAATTTTTTGTGCAAAGGCGTGAACGATTAGTTGTATTAGTGATAACTGTGTGACGCAAGACCTATTCTACAATGTTGTTATCATTTTATGTTCAAAATTGCAGCAATATCCTCCCTTACATTTTATATAACATCCTGGTTCTTCCAAATCTGACCAATTTGTCCAGTATTTGTGAATGCAACATATGATCCTTTGATGATGACAGTGAGACAATACACAAATGTCTATGTAAGACAATTTCATTTCTACGAGTCCAATCAATGCTGTAGTTATGATCCAATTACTTCCTGCGGAGGGTGAACAACCAAATGTAATTTAACCATCCTCCGAAGGAAAAAATCACCTTTACAAAGAAATGTTATCTTTTTTTTCTTTCTTTTTTTTTTTTTTTTGGACAAATACTTCATGCAAAGATAACTTTCACTGAGGTTGTTAATATGAAGTGTAACTCCACTCAGCGTGGCAGGTATTTGGTGTGGCATGAGTTAGGCATGTGAAACTTTTAGACTATTAAAAAAAAAAAGTGCAACACAAACACAACCACACATAGGCAAAAAAGGCAGATATGTAAATCAAATTATTTCTAACTATTTTTTACTTTTTTCTCAACTTTAAAAGGTATTCAGAGAATTGCAAATGAGCCAAAGCTGGAGTTCAGTCTTGGTAAGATAGAGTTTTGTCGTCTTGGAGTTGCAGTGTGTGCCTGTATGCATGTGTGAAGAATTTGTGTGTGTAATGTTACATAGTATTACATGTAATCTGTAGAAAAATAAGTAAATAAAAGAGCTGTACTTCACTTAGGAGATCTGCCTGTGCATGTGCCTTCAAAATCCTGGCTTTATATTCTTAATTCATCGAAATATCTGAATATGTATATAAGGTTGTCCCGTTCCACCTGACAGTTACGACATTCTCTATTTGTCCTTTGTATTTCACCCCTCCCTCCCACTCTCGCATAATGCATTATGTCAGCTTGGCTTGCAAGCTTACAGTATTCACTATATTAAACCATCTGTATTCTTTAAAAAAAAAAAAAATATTAAAAAATGAAGTAATCTATCCTTCTATCCATATAGGGTAGGAGTTGTCTTAATTTGCATTGCCTCATTCTGTCACAATCTTAAAATATCAGTCTGTGCTAATTGTATCACTGAATATGCAAGGCTCAAAAAATCCTCAGTAGTGGAAGTTGGGAAGCTATTCAACTAGTGTTCTGGCTGCTTCTTGCTATTTGAAAAATTTGCCTTGTATGCCATTTGCATTACGTAACAAAAAAATACAAATATTATATAAGGAGAACGATCGCTTTCTTATATAATATAGAAAATATTTTGTACTTGAATTTTTTCTGTTGACAAATTTGAGTTCTCTCTGTATATTAGAGAGATGTACGTAGAATCTAAGTAGAGAAATAAACATAAGTGGATATCTATTCTCTGTATGACAATGTCTTGTTTGTCAACCCATTATATAGCAATATAGCATGAGTCATTTTTGCTGCGTTATCGACTTAGTTTTTATGTTTGTAAGAGGTAATTGTTCACAGAAGTGGTCATGGAGATGCTTGCAGTTTGTTGGCATGCCTTGCTTCTTAATGATGAGCAGTAAACACGTAGGGCATGGGTAAATTTAATTTCTGTGCATGTTATAAAGATTGAAGTTCTGTTTAGCACCTTGCTATGTGACTGTTAATCACCATGGTGAGCTTAAGTGCAGTTATATTTATTTGCCTTGAGAAGTTGGTCAGAGTATGTGATGAACCAGGAACACTGGGTTGAACATGATGATGCAGCATGCTCCAGAATGATGGGAAACAGCTAACTTCCTAATATGAGTCATTTAAACGATGAGGATGTTTCAGGTAGTATTCTTCATCTCTGCATAATGTAAATCTGTTTTGTTTCTGGACACTTTTGCTTTCAAGCATTTTTGTTCCCTTGATCTACCAGGGAAAAGTAGATGACAATCTTGCAAATAACTATGTGTACCAATAAGGGCTGTGGCTAAAAAAAAAAACATTTTCTTTTAAATCAGAATAAAGGTTATGACTGTTTTGATATAAATGCGTCTAGAGACTAATTTTGAATAGCTGTGGCTAAACCATTTGGAAGTTGTACATACCTGAATTTGAGAAGCTATTTAACACTTGGAAGGTTTTTATGAAACATAACCATTTTGAGAGACAGGATTTAATCAACTTAGTTCTCAAGTGATGCAGCAGATAATGGGGTAAACTTCTGTTAGGAATGTTCGAATTCTGAAATGAATCAAATCAATGCGTTCATACGGCCATGGGAAAATGAAGCTAATAGTATTCCCTTTTGAAATCTTAAAATAGCTAGTCTTTTCAGTAAACTCCATTTCTTCTTGATACTGAAAGTAGTGATTTTTGGTTTACCTCATGCTTTTTTTGTTGGCTTCATAAATGACGGTTCCTGTTTTTTCAGATTCTTTTCTATCTATAATTTCAAAGGGGAAGTTTTGTGTATCTGTTGAAAGATGTGAAGTTTTCTGGGAGGTTGAGTATGAACTCAGTCCCTGATGAGGATGATGGTTAGCTGACTAACTACAGGAGATCAGTCTAAGCATGGGTTAATCTACCCTAATTGTTACTGATGAGGGTACTCACCCTGCTTTGCCTGAACCGATTCCAAATCCTGAGCTAGAATACTCAAAGCAATCAGAAACCTTAATGGTAATTTATAAGTGTTACTGAGAGTTAGTTGGAGGAAGAATTTCAGAGTTACTGAAGAATTTGTTGATATAGGTAGTTATTTGAGTATGTCAAAACTGATTGTGTCGTTACTTAGGTATTAAAAAAGAAAAACACCAAAAAAACCCACCAATGCAGTAGCAACCTTAATTGGTTACTTATTTTTATGAGCTTAATACTTGCTTTTGGAAGTATTAGGCATTTCAGTGAACATAATGTAAACTTTTAAATTATTCTGACATAACTGAAAACTTGTGTTTCCAGGGTATTTTAAAACTAGTTCATTGGGATGTAGAATTAAGGATCATTAAACTTAAAGAGAAGTTATTTTCAGCACACGCACCACTGCTCTTTTTTGCTCATTATTTTTATCTTCCTGCCTTTTCTCCAAAATACATCACCTACTTTGCATATTTCCTTCTGGTTTTTTTTTTTGCCTGTGTACTCGTTCAATTCAGTTTTTGAACCCCATTCTCTGAAGTGACTCTTCAATAGTGACTTTGATGTAGACCTCTTACATCTCATGAATTGAGCCTTGATTTTCGAGGGTGGGGGCGTGCACATGTGTGGCCTATTACACCTTTAATCTTTCAGCTGCCAGAATGATGGAATAGCATGAGTGGGAAAGACGTGTATGATTGAATGACTGAGCTGCAGAGGGAAGATGATGTTTTACCTTACCTAGAGAGTTCTCTAGTGAAAGAACGTTTGTGACGACATCTTTCTGGACGAGGCGGGCAGTCAGTCCATTCTCCCCTTGCACGACCAACAAAGCTGCAGGTACAGCTCTTACATGACCTGATGGCCTTGTGCTTAACTGATACACAGTGAATGATACGACCGCAAGCGATTTGTTTGTGGTTCTAGGAAGCTTGTCTGGATGAAGGGGACTCTTACTGAGAATCATTTGTTTGGCAGATGTTTATACACAGAGAGCAACAAGCCAGTTCAAGCTAAAGTATTCCTTTGTTCTTACAGAAATCTCAGTAAGGCTCCCTTAACTACAACAAGTTTTAGATGATATCGTGGCACTGCTGTTGTCTTCCAGCCTTTACCTATTTCCCAGGAACCTGACTTTTTGTCTAGGAAAATAACTGATTTTTTTTAAAACATGCTGTCTTTGTCAAACAGACTGAGTAGACCTAAAGTGTCTGCAGAATATTTTCAGTTGAACATGTTAATCTAGTCCATAGTGTGTGTATTACTAAGAATAAGCTTCAATAAGTTCTATAAAAATATTTTTTCACCTGTTAAAAGGGCTGTTTTCAACAAACAAGAAAATCTCTTAATGTTGCTTTAAATTTTAACTTCTGTATAACAAGTAGTAGTATATACAGCAAAGATGACTTAAGGGTCTTTTTTGTGTGTGTGTTTTAGTAGCTGAAGTGTTAGTTTTTCCAGCTGTCCCATACCCCATATGGTTTAGAAAGGTCTGCTGCGCAGGTGTAAGAATAGATTTTATGTTAGAATAATTGGACAAAGTCATTTAGGAAGCGAAAAGTAGCATTTATGATTAAGGAACTTGGAGCATATGAGGAGAGGCTGAAAGAAAGAGCTAGGACCCTTGTTAAGCATGGCAAAATTATACACAGTTGATAATGTGTATCAATACCTGGAGGGAGACAGGGAGGCAGTGAGGATGAGGAGCTGGATTCTTCTCAGTTACACTCTGTGAAAGTGTAATAGACAATAGATGCAAGTTAAGGTATTTGAAATTCTATCAGAACACAGAAATAGTCCAGAGAGACTGCTGAGTCTCCATCCTTCGAGATGAATAAATTCAACAGAGTACTGGGAACGCAACAGAGCTCACTGGGATCTGGCAGAGGGGTTGGGATTCAGTTGGACATGTCCTTTACGACCAAAATCTTCCTGGATTATGTGTGACAGGGATTTGCCTTGTAATTTGACAATAAGTTTTCTGGTCCCCTTTAGAGCCTACTGTTAGTGACTGGCTTGTTACTGAAGCTTAAAAAATGTTCCGTAGCGTACATCAATAATGAAGTTTTTGTTGGCTTGATCTAGAAATCCTTTGGGATCTCAAAATGATCTCTTACTGTGTTGAAATTAGTACTCTTAAAATTGTTGCCATCTGTCTGAACTAAAGCAGTTTTAAGGAACTTCTCTTATTAAATGTTTGATGGTGTGCTTAGCATGATTCAGGTAAAGATGCTCGTGATCTCAGCATGAATCGTTTCTTGGGCAAGGCGCAAGTTGGAAGCAGACAGAGGTGAGCAAAATTGAAAAATCAATTTTGATTGCCTGAAATAATATCTGATTAGTGCATTTCTAATGTTTCTTCTGCACATTTGCACATGAAGGTTGATTTATTTCTGTATATTCGTAGGGCAGACTTAAGAACACAAATGCTTATAAAATGTAAACGTAGAGCAGAAAATGGTTCCTGAATAGCACTGGCCGAAAGTAAAATTCAAATGGACCCTTTTCATCCTGAGTTAAAACTTTCCCCTTTTTCTGCTGTGAAAGAGTTAAGGATGAGCTTGGCTGAGAGACAAGCTGAGGTTGACAGTTTAATTATTAGTGCGCTTGACCATGTGGGTGGGTCTGGGTTCTGAAGTCTGATTGAAGGATGATGACTGTATCCTTGTTCCCATTTCAGTGACAATTTTAATGTGAAATATAGAAATTACCTTACATATTTTTTTTTGTCCCCTCTATCCCTGCGGCTAGTAACTCTTCACCTTTTTTGAGGTGCAGGGCTTTCTTTTTGATGCTTGATCAAGGTGAGATGATTTCAAGAGGGTGATTTGAATGTCTGCTTGTATGCATTTAGTGACTTTGTGTTTTGTAGCTGCTAAGCTAGTGATGAACAGAGTGATAAACCTGGATCCAACCGCATCTGACCTTTTTCTGGTCCAGTGCTTAACTGAATTCTAAGGGGTACTGGCATCATTTCTCCTTCAGCCTTCCCGCTGGGTCTGTTGTGAAGGCAATAAGCATTGATGTTTTTTGCAGAGCATGGACTAGCAGCTGTGCCCTGTCACCTCCTGCCAGCCCAGGACTGTGAGGAAAGGTGTATGGTTTGCAAATCTGGACAGGGCCGGAGGTAGAGGCATTGCTGCTCAGCATTGTCCAAGCAAGGTTGATTGAGACATACCCAGAAATTGACCTTTGTGTATGTGAGAACCTCTTGCAGTTGAGAGCTTAAGTAACTTTAAGTATCTCCAAAACTATATAGCAGGTGTGTGAAGTACTCTGTTAAAAATCCACTTGTGGGCATTTGCCTTTTTGTGAGTTGACTCTTGACTTCTTGCTGGCACATCCTGCAGCTGGTCTTCTAGCTCGGTCTGCAAAACAATTAAAGCATTCTCTGCAGATTGCCTTGTTGTCCGCTCTTCTGCTGGATGTTAGTCACCTTATAATGCCAAACGGACTTGGATATTTTGGTAACAAAAAGCAAAGAAATGACTTGCAGTTTACAGCAGTCCTTTTTTAGATTCATGCCTCCTGTGCAAAATAGTAATGATTAAACAGATGTGAAACAGTTCTGTTTTGCTAGGCCAATAGTATAACAGAAACATTGTGAGGTAGCTCAGAGCATAATCTCTTGACTTGAAGGTGTTTAAAAGTAGTGCACTGTGTTTACTGAACGTTTGTCTCAAATGACTGTTCTTAAATAAATTTCTAAATATGCCTATAGAAATAATTGCAGTAATGTTATCAAATGTCTCCAGTGGACTTAATTTTTTTAATCCTCCTATGAGGAATTATATAAAAAAGAAAAACATCTAATTAATAGAAAACTGAAGTCATCCTCTTCTTGAACTTATTAGGTATAGATGTACTTATTTTTGGAATACATGTCCTACAGTGAGGTTTGACTTGAAAATGAAGCTCCCCTGTAGGCTGTGAATGAACAAAGTTCTATTCGAAGCACTGCACAATTCTGTGTGGTATTGGATGCAGCATGGTGCTGTGCACATTACAAGCAGTCTCACTTACTGTGAGGTCCTGGGAAGGAATTCACTGAGAACAAACTAAGTAACTTATACTCTTTATTATTTTGCCCACATCTTCTGTTGATAATGAAGTTTTGAGTACTGCTATGCACACTTCAGTTTTTGTGGTTGGTCTTATTTTTGGTGTAGTTCTTTCCAGGTGTGGAGAATATAAAACTGAAATAAAATAGAACTAAATTAAAAAAAAAATCTTGAATAATTTGTGGAATGTTATTTAAATTCTGAAAACAAGTGTTGGAGCTGAGAACATGACATAAAAACCTTCATGTTGCATTGAAAGTATATTTTACAGGGTTTGGACGAGTACAGAATTGTATTTTCATGAATTTGGCAGAATTTGGTCTTCAAAGACAAGAATGGCTAACATCTGGAAAGATGAAGGTTTTTGACTGTAACGATGGTAAATGAACTGGATTTAAAACTAGCAGCATTTTCAACTGGGATCTGAATCTGCTTCAGTTCACATTAAGAGAAGCAATACTTGATTCTCCATGTTAATGTCAGATTCACCGGGTGATCGCTCTAGAGCAATACATGATGTTTTGTTTTAGCTCTTAACTCGTGTTTCTTTTTACGCTGTTATTTGAAGAAGGAAATAGTGGCATTCACTAGCAGGTTCTTGTGGACAACAGGGCTATGACCACATAGTTGGCTAGTAGTTGCTGGACTTTGTGTTGCTGAATTTTTTGTCTTATCAAAAGCAAACTTTTTTTCTTCAGCAGTTCTGAATGTGTATTATAAAAATATTCATGAAAAAAAAGTAAAGCTAAAGAGCAGCTGTTTTCTTTACATGTTGGGTTAAAAAATTGCTCTAGGGAATTGTAAAGTAATACTGTGCAGTAAGGATCAAAGCTATGTTATGTTGGATTTGTTAACCTGTACAGCACTGTATTATATAAATGCTTATGTCAAAGTAAGCACTGTATGCAGCTATAACAAGAAAAGATGTGGCAGACTGAAAACTGCAACAGACTTGGAGCTTGTTTTTTTTTTGTCTTGTGGTAATATTGCTAATATTTTTCATTAATTTATTTCTGAAGGCATGGAAAAAATTGAAAATGAAGAGTATATATTATATTTATAGTCTGTAAGTTCTATATACTTGCTGTGAGCTTACAGTGTAAAGGAATGCATAGTTAAAAGAAAAAAGGAAGGTTTTGTACTGTTCGCTACTCTCCTAATTCTTCTTTTGGAGCTTAAACCTGTAGCCTCTCTGTTTATAGGATAGTGGGGAAAGTGGAAATTACAGCAAATTTTCTTATTTATTAGAAACTGGCTATGAAAATATTGGGAAAATGTGAAGGGAGAAGTGATATTTAGCTCTGTTTCCATGACATTTACACCTTTCTGTGGCATTCTAAAATGCCAACAATGCCAAAATAAATTACATCCATAGAACAGCAGCAGATTCATATCAAAACACACTTAAATAGGAATATATTTTGTAATGTGTTATGTATAGCAGTTTTGATTTACGCTGCTGGGTATTTTCCTTCTTTCCCTTTCTCATTGCGCTCTCCAGAGAATGAAGGCACTTTCAGGGCAAAGCATAAATACCATTAATAGGTTGTGCCACGATCTGGATAATTTTGGATTGAAGGTAAAGTCAATAACTGAAAATGTAAAATAGCAAAAACTGTGCTTTGCTGTCCAGCAACTGTTACAGAACATGAGAAGAACAGAGCTCTTTGTACAGTTAAGCACAGTGTGCTCCCTAAAGAAATGTAAGCTTTTAGGAAAGGATTACTTTTTTTGTAACAAAGTATGATACTGTATATATGATAGTTTCAAAATGTACAAGATGAAAAAGTTAAAGAATTCTAAAAATACTGTTCCGTAACATTTTGTCATCTGTTTCACGACTTAATGCCAGAAGCACACTTCTGTGACCTTGATGCCAGTGTATAGCTTAAGAGAAGACAGAGGTGATGGACATATTAACCACGCTTATAAATGGTGCTAGATTGCAATAAGGCTGGAATGTGATGTGAGCGATGACCATACAGAGAGCAGATCATCTCACAAGTTAGTTGTGGGTTAACTGCCCTGCTCAAATATCAGTTGTACAGAATGAGGGTTAACGCCAGTACTGTTATACTCATTTCAGCACTGCAAATACAATGCCTCTGAGTTGTGTGTTGATCCAGTCAGCCAGTTTCCTGTCCCTCTTGAATCTATCATGCTTAAGCTCTATAAATAACTGGAGTTGTCTAGGCTGAATGGCAGGGAAGCAGTGTGAGAAAGGTCTGCTCTCGCATATTCATAAAACTGAAACCCCCACTCAGGAAATGCCTATTATTGTTCCTGGTAATGGCAGAGCAAATCTACGCTTTAGAACTTCGCATTTATTTTACTTTTTTAGAGAAGGAAGAAGACTATTTCGAAGTCTTGTATTTAATGCTCTGGTCCAGTGTTAGGCTTTGAGTAAAAAAAAATATGCAATGAACTGAAATTTCTCTAGTTCTGCAAAACCTGGAGTTGGCAGAGCTTGTTTTACAATTCAGCACTCCTGGGCGTGATCACGTATCCCAACTCCCCACTAACCAACAGACCATGCTTCTGTTGTCTTTGAGTGTTTACTAAGTAATTGTACTATTTTATCTGTGTATTAGGTGGGTAATGATTTAAATTTTTTTGCTCAGTATACTGATAGATTAGTTGCAGTGAGTGTCAATAATATCGATTTTATTTTTTTCAAACCTGCGTTTGTAGAAATGTGATGGAGATCTTTGTTTTGTGTAATAGGACTTTCCTCATCTTTTTTTTGGTTGGTTGGTTAAAAAAGAATAATTCTTCCCACTGTTAATTATAAGCATCCCAGAGTAATATTTAACTGTGTTACTTATGTGCATTTCCTCCTGATACAACTAGGTTGCTTTAGCAACCAGCTGTACATTCTAGAGAAGAGAGATGTATTTGTACTTTCTTATGAATCTCTCATCCCCAGATATGGGAGCTGTGATCTTAGAGCTGTTCTTAGGAAGAAATTAGTGGAGCTTGACTTAATTGTATGCATGGTGTAAACACAGTCTTCTATACACCTTCTTTTCCTAGTACTCAATGTTGTACCATGGATTTTACTGGGAGTTCACAACTGGAAGCTGCTGTAGAAGGAATTTCTTTCCAGTGCAGGAGTCTGCTCTTTCTAATCCCTAGGTAACGGTTTATTGTGAGACTCTATTTGGGAAGCTGCTCATAAATACCATTCTGGACTAATACCAGTCCTGCAATACTTCGATTGGTTGCTTTCAGGCATGTTTTGCCACATAGAGGACACATGTCTCGCTGCTGTTCTCTTTTAGTTCCTTTTACTATGCTCCTAAGGTCAAGCATGTGCCCAGAGTTGTCCTGCGTGTTCCAAAGTTGGACTATTCCTGAGCCTTTGTGTTCCTGGATGAAGGTCTTGGTTAGCAGTGCCCAGTGAAGGCAAGGCAGAAGCAGTGACTTTGAGTGCTTTCTTCCCTTCCTCCACTCTCAGGGCAGATGTAAAAAACAAAACAAAACAAAAACAGCAAAACAAACCAGAAAAAAACAACAACAGAAACTACTGCTTAATGTTCTGCGTATAACAGAGGTCTAAATGTAGTGTTCTTATTAAATATATCCTTTTGCAGACTAAGGAATATCTGTACCTCAGTTAATTAGTCTGTCAAGACAGACTGTACATCATTATTTATAAACTACGTTGCTTTGGGATGATAATGCTGCTGTAATGCCAATGAAATGAAAAAAGTTGAACAGTGTGTTCATGTAAATATGTATGTATATGAGAGATGAGCTTCTTCCATGTCTCTTTAGTTCAGATACTTCTGATTTTCTATTGGGAGTGCTTACAAAATAAGGAGCTCTGGAGAAAACAGGGATGTTGTTTAATTATTGTCCCTTGCCAGCCCTTTGGAATCTATCTAGGTGTGGAAAATGAAAGAGAAGAAGTTATGGGGGAATTGGGTTGTTTCTGTCACTGGTTAGAGGAAAGGCTACCTCATAAATTACCGTGTGGGCTAATACACGAGCTGTGTGAATCCCTAGACTGATAAAACGTTCACCAGTGTTCTGTTATTTCATACTATATGCTAACAAAAATGAATAAACATGACAATGTCAATGCCATTTCCTAATTCATAGTATAGTCCTTGGCTTCCTGCCTTATACGACTTCGTAACTTGGAGCAAAGAATGTCTTTCATTCTTTATGCTCACCTAGTTTCTTCCAGCTGCTGGAGCTTTTCCAACTCAGGGAGGTACTGCATTCTCCCCATTCCTCTAGCAGATTAATTTCTTCCAGATTCATAGGTTTCAGTGGTTGGAGCGGTGTTGAGCAGCTGGTCTGAACTGTAACTTCAGATGAAGAATTTCCAGACTACTTTTTTTCTGTGACTCTGAAAATGTGAATCAAGTTGCTACTGTATTACAGCATAGCCCAGTTACAAGCAAACAAGTAAGAAGGCATTTTATTTTGCTGACATTGTGTGCGAGTGCACACAAAGATGAAGATCACAGCCTGCATGTTTGTGCAGAGCAGAGAACACTAGAAAGTTGCACGTGGCAAAACTCAAGAATCAAATGTTTACTCACACAGCTTATACTTACTGCACACAGAGCTTATATGCGAAGTACTAGTACTGCAATATGTACAACAATGTATGGGCACAAATAAAAGAGAAGTATTTATTTACTGTGATTCCTGAATAATGTTGCTGTGTTAACAGCTACAGCAATGACATGGAAACAATTCTTCACTTTCATAGCTTAGAAAATGATAAATGGTAACTTAAGGCATTTCCTGATTTGTGGCATTTTAAATGTTAAGACAGTTCATACATAGGCCATGACATTTTGCAAAATACACAACTACAATATATTGAAAATATATTCTACGGCATTTGTTCCGTTCAGCTCTTTGTCTTCTCACATTGTGGTTCCTTTGTTATCTATCTTTCTTTTATTTTCTTTGCTTACTACATGGAAGAATAGTTCCTTTTGCCATCTTAACTTTTTCTTTGTCGATTTAAAAGCATGAATTATTCCTGCTGCAGTTCTTCCTTAAACATTCATTGTACACTAGTATGCTTAGCGGAGATGTGATCACCAGGGCAGTGGATGATTCAGGCATTTACTCACTGAGTCAGCGGTCACAATGAGTAGATTCATATATTTCAGGCATATAAATAAGAGCTGTCACTTGAGTTCACTGAGTTTTGATTTGGGACTTTTGCAAAATTATTTCCAGAATAGTGAAATATTGAGAAGTAGTGTGTGTACAATCTGTTTGAATGGTTGTAATGTGGAGTACGTTCACGTAATGTTACCTGCTTTCACCATCTTAGAAAAACAGCCTTATTATTCATTTCATGTTTGCTTTTTCATCATGTTTTGATAAACATGTCAGTGATGCTCAACAGTTGCATTTAAACACAGATTGTACATCCAGTATCTCACTGCATATCTATGTAATGTTTCACCTTGTCCAAAGAGTCTTTCTGTGGAAAGTCCAAACATTTTCAGAGGTTTTGGTAGTTAAAAGGACACTGTTTCAGTGTGGGGCTGTGGAGCTGGCCAGACGGGATACGACATGAAAAAAAACTTGCCTCATTCTTTTGTGAAAAGTTACTTAAAATAAAATGTGTTAGTTGGGCCCTTTCTAAGGGGCGTGATGATGTGTTCTGGCCGAGATAAACAAATTTCAGCTCACTGCAACTCTTCTCTGCTAGTGACAATTTATTTAGTATCTTCTGTGACTGAAGGTTAGTAGTGAATGGCAGTGACCCAGTGTCACAGTAGACACAAATAATTTTGTCTTGAAATAGTTGATTTTTTTTGGTTTTTTTTTTTTTGTCCTTCTCTGGATGCTCCCAGAGTCTTCTGATACTTCCTGCTGGACCTTCCAAATTGGAGTTATGCAGATCAGTTATTTTCAGTCAACTCCACCCAGCGAAATTCAACATCATCTTGCTAGGCTGCCGCTTTAAAAAAAGCATCTAGTGATTGGGTTTTCTTCTAAAAAATCAGTGGTCTCCTATGCTCACCTTGGCAGTGGCCACTTAGTGCGCTCTTGTACCTATTGCTTGAGATGTATCAGTGGGATAAAAACTTGTGACGTTAGCTGATAAAAGACTTCATTGCATCTTCATAATGTATTTGCTGTGTCCTGCATGTATATCAAGCTGATAGTAACTGAGGGATTTACCTCCATTCATGATGAAGTAGTGCTGCTTACAAGAGCTTAGGTGTAGGATTCTTTGCCGGAAGCTGAATATTTTTTTTTATTTCATTTTATTTTATTTTACCAGAGTTTGTCTTGTTTGCCTGTCATCTCTGGAGGTCTATAGAATTGAGCTGGCCACCCTTCCTTTGTGATGGTTGTGAAAAATTTGACTCTGATAGTTAGTTTTCCTGATTCCTGAAGAGAACGTTTACACTCATAGTTCCTTTGAAACAGCATTTTTGTGTGCTGTATTCTAAAAATGAAATCATAGAGTAAAACAGGGATTTGAGGATTGGGTGGAGGTGGAAAATCAGGATTTCAGGTGAAAACGACTGTATCTGTGATCCTGACATCATCCTAATGTCAGTTGCTGTTGCTGTTACTTTTTTTAATCAGAGTTTTGTGATCACCTGTGGAGATGATACAGTTCAAATAGACTTGTGTTTGCCTAACCTACTGTAGTTAGTTAAATACTTGTCTGTAAATTCAATAAAATAGTTCTTCAGATACAATCAGGTATTGAGGGTAACTTCAGTAATGTAGTCAGCCTTAGAAGTAAAGATTTGCTGGCAACTTGCTGTTGAAGTCTGGCGCTAATTCATAAGGACTCCATCCATGCACAAACCTTTATTGTTATCCTATTTTTACCACTAAATGATGGTAAGGTCAGTTTCAGGCTTAACAGTGAGATTTCATTGAAAATTTGGGCGTTAGAAGGAACTCCAAAGTATTCTATGAAGGTTAGTTTTAATTATTTCCTTGTTCGTGTAACCCTTATGGAAAAGTATTAACAAAAGGCTGGATGGTTCATTTTTGTTTTCCTTAATCCTCAAGTGGCAGGTGCAAGCCTGAAGGAAAAAAGGTAAAAAACCAAGCTGAGCTGGCCTTTTGTGTCTATCAGAGCTTTCCTTGCTTTCTCATAAGACTAGGTTTGCTTGCTGCGAGGATAATTTGACTCACCTTTAGAAAATTAAAGGTCAGCTGAACTCGAGGAAGCCCCTGTTTTGCACTGACCTCCATAAAATGTCCCCAGCTCTTTCTTAACAATTACTCTCTATGAAATGGTAGGCTTTTCTTTTCCTGCCTCTGAATTCTAGGATTCCAGTGTTGCTCAATGAACTGCAAAAAATACTGGATAGATCCTATTTTAGTATTCTCTGTTGAGTCTTCCTACTGAATGTAAGGTGGATGGCTTTTAACTTTGAGCCGGTGTATGCCATATCGGTACATGTCCTATCTGCAGTGCAGCTAATGGTGATTTTATTTCTCTCCTGCTCCTTTTCGTTGTCCTTTTCTTGTTGCTTTTTTTCTTTGTCAGAAAGCTTGAAGTATTTTAGTATAAAAAAATTAATTTTGTCATCTGTATCACATAAGCACAAGTTAAAAATGAATTATTAAAAAAGAACGGAATTCCTTGTGACATTTTTTTCAAGTAAAATGTGTTTTAATAATGGTCTAAAGTAGCCAGAAATCAGTTATTCTCATGTACTTGCCAGTCAATGACAAAGGTGTTGTATGTTTTGCTGTCTGATTTTAATTATGGATTTTTATTATGAGTTTTACTAAAAAGCTTGTAGTGTGACATCAGACGGTGTAAATCAGTCTGATCACTGATGGCGTTTAACTGTCTTAGAATGTCTTTTAAGTGTGCATATGCTGGAAAACTCTCAGAAAAGAAATGATTAAGTTAGGCTGCTACGAGAGATTTCATGGCAAATTACATGAATGTTTATGTGAAATTGCCTGCTATCCCAAAGTGTGCGAGTGTGAGGGTATGCGTGCGCACGTGTGTGTTCTGGGGCCGATGAGCCTCTGGTAGGGAGCTTTGCAGAAGCTGCAAGTATTTTTAGTGGAAACGAAATCTCAGTTCAGTTCTGCAGCATGTGACTTCCTATTTCTGTAAGCTACTTCCAAGAGACTTCCTCTGTTAAATCGGCTTGTCTCTGGAGATTTGAGCTGGAGCTGGAGTGTAGTCTGCTTTGTCCTGTGCCTGTGGCAGAGTTTTCCCAGATTTTTCATTTGAGTGTTTTATTTTTCTTTCGTACTGTCTTCAGCATGCAAGGATCTCGTGGCTGCTACCCGTGATCGGAAGCTGAATACGTTTATACAAGTCTCAGTGGTACATCCAGCAGAGCACATTTTGACGAGGTATTCAAGCACTGAAATCGTGGAGGTGAGTGTCTTACTTATTCAATTAACATGTTATTTAATTGCCCTTTTTCTGTTGTTTCCTTGGAAAGTGAGTAAGAAACGAAACGATTTAGTGCACAGTCTTAGGTAAGGAAGCACACACTGGCTCTTAGCAAAGCGTACCTAAGAGCGCTCTGTAGTTCTTGGCATTGAACCAGGACAAACAGTAATGAACTTGCCTTTTCATGAAAGCTCTATTTTTTCCAAGCAAAAACTTACAGAATGCTCCAGTTTTTCAGACGTTGGTCTAAACTGAAACAGTGAATAGTTGCTCTCATGAAAGAGCAAGGCTATGTAAAAAAAGGTAAACTCAGAGTACAGCAAGTTTGGAAAGTACTTTTGAATTACCGAAGAACAGAGGCATGTTGTATAGTCAGTTACACTTTATGGTTTTCTTTTTTCTATAGGGAAGTTGATGTTTTTGCAGTGTGAAAAATATTAGCCTACTTGTATGATGAAGAGAAAGTATATGAACACACAGGCATGGCAGAAGTTACTATCTTATGTTGTGTATGTTATGTATTGGAGCAAAAGTCTGAGGCAGCTTTGCTCATTTTCATTTTGTACTGTAAGCATTAGCATCAATAACAACAAAAATCAATTAAACATAAAATTATTTAAATCTGAACAGTCAGTGTAGGTATATAGCATACTTATTCACTTGGCTGTTTACTGCAAAGATTCATTGAGAACAGAAAAGTCTTATTGTAGACACCTGAATTTACTTTACCAAAGGCTTGTTCTAACTGTTAAATACATAGAGAATATTTCATGAGCTCTTTCTGATCTTAAAGTTCGACCCAATTACTAACTTAAATTGCTATGGTTTCAACTACCAACCGTCCTGAAACTGCTTACTTGAATTATCTTGTATCTGATCAGGATGTTTCATTGCAGACAATCTGGAACATTGTTATGAAGTACATGTAATAGATGTTTGTTTTTTTAATACAAGTGTGTACATTTCCTAAGGCAATGTCTTGATATAGAACACGTTTGAGGGCATGAATAATTCTCTGAAATTGTTGTCAATTCTCTCAGCTTCCTTCATAGTCAAGCTCTGGGGGAGGAGGTGTCATGGGCGGAGAGAATTTCAGCAAGTGAAAGTATATATATATATATATAATGTGTATGTGTAAGTACATATATATAAGCATATTAATCATACTAAATCATAACAGAAAATTTAACAATGCTAGTCTGCTAAGTTTGGGAATTATGATGTTGTTATGGTTAAGAGTTAAGGAATTACAAAGCACAAAAACATTGTCTTAGTCCATTACTGTCTAAAGAGAGAAACTATAATCCCTGCAAAAAAAAAGTCAGTATCCTTAACCTAATATGAAGATTTTCTGTAGCATTTCCATAGACTTTTCATTATAATTTATCTAAGATATCTCAATATTTTTGGCTAAGTTCTTAGTTCATTTGAAGTGATGTGAAACCAAATACTTCACAAAAGCATCACAGGAGAAGGGAAGATATGTTTTACTACCGATCACTAGCCCAGATACCGATGCCTGCAGGCTGAACTGTTTGGCATGTTTATAGGCGGCTTCAGAAGCACTTAAATTCTTTTCTGGTATGACAGATTTTTAAGGTTGTGTGGTTTGTTACTCATTGCTTGTAGCACTGAGCTTTATACAGCAGAGAGAGATAGACAGCTAAGTTCTGCTAAAGAGACCGTGGCCTATGTGCCTGCACCCATAATGGTGTGCTACATGTTGCACAGCTGTTACCTTACTGAATATTTGTGTTGCACAGGGAACAAGAGATCCACTGTTTCTGACTGGTGTGACATTCCCACCGGAATACCCCATCTATGAAGAGACCAAAATAAAACTCACAGTCTATGATGTCAAAGATAAACCTCAAGACACGGTGAGCATTTTGGTTGTTTCGCTTAAGTCTTACTGAGAACTAAATTTCCACCATGCTGTTCTTCATCCTTTTTCAGCAGGCTTGCGGCTTAGAAAATTGAAATGAAGTAGAATTGGCTTTGCTCATACACGATATACTTTAAGTTATCATATTACAGAAAAGAGAGAGAACCATGCAGTTAAGATGGACCCTTTGCACTTGTTGGTTTGGTTACGTGAATCAGTGCAGATATTTCTGGAAAATGTGAGGTTACTCTCATGTACTTTCTGAAAGCAGAGAACGTAGGGAATAGGTTGGGATAGCAACGTAAGTAAGTTTTCAGAAATATTATTTTATATTGAAAAGATGTGGGAAATAGAGAGGGTTGGTTACGTTTTTCTTTTAAACACTTGCATAGTGATGCCTGCTACTCATCTCTGGTTTGTGTTGATTTTCAAGGACTCAAGGTCATGTCTGTCACAAAGGGCGAATTGTTTGGGCTTCAGTGTTGTGCATTTTTAGATACAGTGTCAGTTTCTTACACTGACAAATAGTTAATTCAGAAGATGTATGGAGATCACTAGGAATATGAGTGATTTAAGTGTCAGACAAAGGCCTTGAGTGCCATGTTATGTACTCCGGGTGATTTAGGACAGACATAAAGAGCTGTACGTTATGCAAGACCTATGGGAGTTGTGTTTTTCTTCTGTGACAGATAGGTTTCACTTAGGTATTGAAAACAGACCTTGAAACCTGTCTTCAATTAGCCAAATTGCTCTTTGTGTATCTGTAATTGGCTCCCGATGTGATTGAAGACCATAGAAGCTAATGTCATGATTGTATGTGCGTTCATTATCCGTAAGAAGGAAATTAAAGCCATAACATGTAACTTATATCTTTGAACTACTTACGTGAGTAGAGTTAGGTTAGAAGTTGATGCGTTTGCTTAGATGTTTAGATCTTCATTAGTAAATACATTGGTTCTGTCTCCCCACTGTGCTCTCTAATGGGAATTTGTGAAGCATTTTTGTCTACGGAATATGGATTTCTTTCTGCTTATAGTAAGAGTTGATTTTGTTTCTTAAAAAGTAACTGGGAAAGGGAATGTGCACACTTCAGAATTAGTATGTTTTAATTTTTTGTTATGACTTACAGGGCTTAAAATCGTAACTGCTTTTTCTTCAATGTTGCAGATATAATCCCTTGCGATTTATAACCTATTGTGACAGACAGCACGATGGGTAAAAATATCCTATTTGTAAGGAGAGAAAAGTGAACTAGATTCGTAGACCTATTCCTCTAGTTTTCTTTTAGTTAGATCTTGAAATCCATATAGTACTTCTACAGAAAAAATTGCATATGAAAGATCTAGCCTAGAGAATGAATATAATTTAGAAACATTGAAGAACTTTTTATAACTGTTCCGTGTAATTAAGTACAGGATTAGAGTATATCCAAGACAATCACATCAATGTAGCTTATAAGTCTGCGGAGACTTAATATTTTCTATTTAAATTAGGAAATGTTAATGCCACCTGTTATATGTGCACTTAGCCTTGTTTTAATATATTACCATTTTAAAACTGGCTATTGGTAAGAAAAAAACAAGATGTAAGATGGAATTTGAGGTATGTTGCATGCAACGTGTGAATGACCGTGGGCCATCCGGGTTGATATTTCATGTGTGACAATATTTAGACTTCATACTCAGTTTTTGGAATATCAGCCAGGATACAAGTAATGCTGTGACTTTCTTTGCTATAGTTTGAAGCTGTTGTACTTTCCTGTTAGTTCAGGTGATGTTTTTGAGTCGGGAGATAGATCTGGATTCCTAAAAGTCAACTTTAGTCAACTAAAAGTCTACTTTGAAGTGAGGTGGCTTGATAGCATTACCAGCGTAGCTGCAGCACTACGTACCTCAATGCTTGTTTCATGATTCAAGTAGTGAGATGCATCCCTTCGGCAGTGAGCTGTTCCAAGAGTTGTGGTTTTACTGTGGGGATTTTCGAGGCTACAATGAAGATGGCTTCTGTAGATCATAAAAGCTGCTGTGACGGTTCATGACTGCAACATATGTATCCCTGCAATCTCTCCAAACGTGAGCACAAGTAATATATGTGGTGGGATGAAGGAGAAACCAAGGTTTTTGAGTCTTCTGTACTATGTTAGTCTCTTCTTCCAGACTAGACAGATTTGCTGCCAGCTCATGCAAGTGATCCATTTATGGCAGAATAAACCTTGGATGTGGCTGCTGAATATGTTGTAGGAATTGGTCAAAAAGCCACAGTAAAAAGACTGTCACAATGTCAAGGCTATTTGACTTGTACTTGAGTCAACCATTTCAAAGTAACTGGTATCACTCATCACTCTGCAGTTCAGAAATACACTTGTTTAAGAAGTGAATTGTGAGCATTAATTAAACTTCAGCAGGGTGTTACTGCCCCAAACAGAGAATTGTTAGGACGCTGCCTTACTTTTAAAGCAATTGGATCTTTCCTGTGCAGTGAAAATAATTGGATGCTGCTCAGCTTGTGCAGGCAGGTTATAATGATGAAGTGAAAAGGAATGCTCCCCAATGAGAAACAACCAGAATATTTTTTTGGCAGTGCTCATATGCTGTTTATGCTGCTCTTCTAAGAAAGACTTTAAAATAACCTTCTTTCTGTCTGTCATTTAACTTGCATTTATATGAGAAGAGCAGTTTAATTATGCTTAAGTGCTGTGCAGCTGGTATCACATTTACTGTGCTTGACACGCTGGATGTTCTACTGCACTTTTTGTGTTTTATGCATGTCTGTCTGATATTCTTGGTAATTATATCTTGGCTGTATCAGGTTTTCTGTAGTTGTGACTCTTAGTAGAAAGAAATAGAAATTTTATTATTTTGGCCAGCCTTCCTAGCTAATGGTGATTAGTTACTATGTAACTAAGTAATCATGTAAATAGAAATTTCTAATAGAGATCATGCTATTCTTACTTTGATATACCTAAAATCAAGAAGTTAATAGCAATCATAAAGTATAATGTAAATACATCCAGTCAAGCCAAGCGTACAAAACGGTGAGTAGTGTCATCTTCTGAAAAATGTACAGTGACATCTGTTTCTACATCAGAAAGATCTTCTCTCCATCCTGCCATGGGCAAGATTGTTTTTCTGGCTGTCTTCAGGAATTTCTAATACTTGAGTTTTGTCTTAATGCTTGGGCTGCGCCTGTTCTTTAAACCATTGTCCAGGAAAACTGGAATTAGAGGCTCAGATGCTGCTTGAAATATCACCATTGTGTGACTGTTGCACAGGCGTGCTATTCTTAGCTTTTCTATAAGTGTGCAGGTTTGTCCAGTTCAGTCTGTCAAGTTGTATGTCAATGCTGAGAAGGATTTGTTCACTTGAAAAATACTGCATAGCAGAAGTCAGGTAACACTCCTGCATGGTGGATCTGAAGAAGAGTAAAAAAATGGATGAGCTCTTTTTATATTAAGAGGAGAGAATGCCTGGTGACTGATTTGGGAGGCAGCAGTCTTTCATTCTGTGCTGCAAATATGTACGATTGTGTCTTATAGAACTCAAGAACTATTAAGGTCAGAAAAGACCTCTGAGGTCATCTGGTTGAACTATCGACCCATCACCACAATGCCCACCAACCACATCCCAAAGGGCCACATGGACGCACACAAACACCTTCAGGCACAGGGGGCAGCCTGTTCCTCTACTTGATCACTCTTTCTGCAAAAACATTTTCCCAAAATATATCCAACCTGAATAATCTGACTAATTCTTGTTAGAACAATAGAAGGGTCTTGCAGCAAGCGTTCCGTGCTTTTTTTGTGTAGAACACTATTTGTAGGCAAGCACTGTAGCATTTATGATTTTAATTTGCTTGTTTTTTTAACAATTCTAGTGTTTCCACATCTGCATCTGATTTGATCTGATTTAATGCAGTTACTGACACAGCTTAATATCTCAATATGTGGATTTTAGAGTGGAGTTGAAAATTTTTTAGTCGTACACATTGGAATTGTTGATGCATTTGCAGTGAGGTCTCAAGGTATGTACTGATGCAATGTTCTGGTGTGATGTGCAGTGATTCGAACTGCCTCTTGTCGATGCAGACATGGAGAAGCTGTGGAAGCAGGAGATAGAAGCCTTGTGACAAGTATGTGTGTCTGCTCTGTGCAGCATTACTTGCAAATTCCGTTTTTCTTTAGGAGGAAATAGAATCCAGAAGCATGATGATAATAAGCTTTAAATTGTATTGTATCGAATTTCATGAGACTTTGCAGATGATACTGGCAGGTTGATGCAGTCTCCTTTGGGTAGGTATAATTGCTGGAATCCATGGGATATTCCACATATAAACAGCAACTCTGATAACATAGTCTTGGATGTATGTGTTTCTTGGTACTGCAAGTAACCATTTTAAAGAAGAATTGCACTGGGTTAAGTGGAAAATGAAGACTTGGAAGAAGAGGCATTTTGAGTTGAATTTTAAGCCAAATCTGAAGTGACACTGTTACAAGTTCCTTCGTGGGAATTGATTTGTATGACAGAACCACCACACTGCTTGGAGCGGTTTGCCATTTGTGCTGAAGAGGCCGATGGCTTGAATATTAGTAAGATACTGTCGAGCACTATGTGAAATGCATTAGCAGGGTGTATGGGAACTGCTGAGTCAGGGCCCGAACCTCTGATTGATCACCTGAGGTGAGCACGGAGTCAGCCAGAGGAGCACAGGTGAAGGCAATTGACCTGTGTGCTGCAAGGGGTGGAGCCTGGCTGCACCCCTCTTGGACCTATTAAAGAGTTGACTACCAGTGGAGAAGGATCTCTTTGGGAGATTGCTTCTGTTGGTGTTTTGTGAGTGAGCCCAAGACAGGGGTAAGCCTTCTATTTATTCTCTTTTGTTATCTTCGTCTGCTTTGCCTAACTCTTGTTTATTTTGTGATTATAGCATTCTAATATTCTTTGATGACACACAGGGATAAATGTGAAAGCTTAAACACCACCTACTTGCATGCTGCCTCTACCACAGTGCTCTTAATGCCTTGCTCTTGTGAGCACTGAAGCTTCTGAGGCTAGGTTTCTTTTTTTCCTTAAAACCTAAGTAATCTTAGAAGTGCTCTTTGTTTAACGAAAAAGCACTTCAAATGTTTCCTTTTCTCAGTTCTGTTCACTGTCATCTCTGCAGGATTTGTACAGAAATATTGCCTTAAATTAGAAACTCATATTATCTCATTCTTTTTAATAAGCCAATGCTGCTCATTGTCACTGCCCTAACCACAGAAATACTTGTAATAATGCTTTATTCATGTTTCTTTTCAAAATCATGTAATAATTTTTTCATGAATGTATACTTGAGTGATTCAATTTTTCTTTTGCCTCAAACTTTACGTTCTTGCCAAATGCCATTATTGGAGCTATAATGAAGGGAGATGTGTTTTCATTCTGCTGGCCATGTGCAGGTGGAGCGCACCTTAAGGAATTAATTGTCAGTCTTTCTCAGAATTTCTGAAGTCTGGAAATAAAGGGAAATTCAAACTGCTTACTTTCATTTGGCTTTAGATGGAAATAAAATCCTTCTTTTGAAGTGGTTGAGAGTATAAGGAGGAAAATTTCTTACTTCTTAGGGATCTCTGAAAGAATGGAAGGTAAGCATCAAGATCATGGATGTTGCAGGTGTGCTTAATGTGAAGCCTGTCTGTAACCTCACCTGCTCGTTGTGCCTTGAAAATCCTGAGGGAGGGCGTTGGTTTTGTGGAAGTCCATCACTTGAAAAGCACCCCCCTCTTCTATTTTTTTTTCCTCTTATTCTTCTATACATATATTTTATATATAATTTTTATATATACATAGATTTCTAATTGAAGCAAGCTTCTCCCCATTGTTGTGCATTTAAGGAAAGTCACAATCTGCTCTGTTTTGATTCTCCACTTTGATTTTTTTAACCTACTTTAGTCAATCTAATGCTACTTGTACCACCTGTCAGGGAAATGCTTACAGTAAGAGCTGATTCTTTGGTAAAGGATGTCTTGGATATTTCTCATTTTAAATGAAGGGTAACATCAAACACATGACAATCTTTTCCTGTGGAATTGATTTAAACTATGTAAGGATTTCAGTAGTATAGATACAATTCTTCAAATCTATGCAGTACTGTCCCAAGAGCTTGCAAATATATCATTCTACTGTAAGTACTTTGTATATGCATGTTCAGCTCCCAAGGAAGACTGGCCTGGGCTGCTGTCAGATTGGGTACTGGGGCGTTGAGAAGTGGGAAGCAGGTTCCTGGCAGCCCAGATGTTGCAAGTATGTAGGATTTCCTTACACTTAGTGCAGCTGTGCAAGGTGGCTTGAATGGCTCAGATGCTAGGGTCTGTCTATTCTTACTGATGACTGTGCTTTTTGCTAGATGAATGTTAAGTTGAGCCCACCACACTGGCACAAATGCTAAATCAAATGAAAGAGAAATTGATGTTCAAGAAAATACCATGGGTTTTCCATTAGTTGTATAGTGGTAGCTACTTAAAGTAATTACGTATGCAACAATTGTAGTGCTTTTTGTTGCTTCAGGGTAGATCTAAATGAGAAAAACTCTCCGCAGCTTATTTTGAGTTCAGAAAGCTTCATTGTGCCTGTTGGATTAATTTATGGTAGGTAATTTACCTGGAAAACATTCTGTTAAATACGCACCTCTCTTACTGATATAGAACAGCTTTTTACCTTCAGTGGATGTATTTAACAACTTGAAAAATCAAAACTTGAGCTCCTCCTGTTTAATTTTCCATGTTTTCATGCTTGTATTTTCCCCTTGTAACTTAGGCTTTAGAAAATTTCCTATTACAAGCAATTTTCTTTATATCACAGCAAAAAATGTTCATGCCTTGTTTTCACTTGCTGCCAAAATTGTACGTTACTTTTGACAGTTAACTAATTTCTACTGCAGTAAATCCTGAAAAATAAAGGAAAATCAATGCTTACGTCATAGCTACTGCCTCTTCATCTTCACTAAAGCAATTCGTTTTAATTTTTTTCAAAACCAGGGTTTGGACAAATGAGCATAATAGAGCAACTTCTTTGCATTTTTTTAAATCTGTGTTTTAATCTATTGAAAATTTGATCTGTTCTCAAATTCTCAAGCATTTCACTTCAAAAGCACTCAGAACTACTAAGATTGGAGCTTTTAACTGTTTAAGATCTGTTAATTCATTCAAAAAAATATTCCAGCATAACATGAAAAGAAATGTACACTTAACAGTCATAAGTCTGATTACGTATGTGTTACAAAAGTAGACAGTTTAAATGAAAAGTCAGTTTTCCAACCGTTTTAAAGTTATGCTATAAGTATTCAGGGAAGTTGAAAATAGAACAAATTCAGTCTGTTATCAGAGATGTTCCTTCCACCATGTGCGTAGAAGAAGACACAACAAAGGTGTTCTTATGGACGTGGATTAATTATGGATGTGCTAGAAACAGTATATGTTAGTGTTTGAAACTTTGTGCTTGTAAAGCCATGCAAGTACTACTGTTTTTTAGAAATATCATATGCAGTGGATGTGATGTGATAATTTCTTGAGCAAATTTGTTAGAATCATAAATAGCTGTCCGTAAATTAGTTAAGTGTTTTGTATTCCAATGTATTTTAAGTATTAGATAAGTAAACTTGAAAGGCTCCTGTGATCATTTAGGAATTACAGTATCTTTAGAAATTGCATGTATCATTGAGTTTTACAGTTAAAGCGTTGTTATGTAATGATTACACAGTATATTACAGAAACAAATTCTCTTGTAGCTGAAATTGTCCATGCTCGGTTTTCGTTACGCCTGAAATGAGGGATTTTTTTGAACCTCTTGTGTTTGATTCTGTTCACCACGGACCATATGATGATAAATGGGGGGAAAAAAAGCCCTCACACTTTGACACCTTCGATCTACTGTTGTTTAAAAACATTGTGCAGCTAGGAAGCCATAAGAAGGCTGAACTTAGTCTGTGGCGTGGTTGAAGTTTAGTGTGTTTTTTCTCCATGTCTGACTGACTCCAATTCTTAGAGGTGGGTATTTGACTGAAAAACCTAACACTATAGTTCAGAATGAACATCTGTGGTTGAGCTTGAGGCTTGAGTGTGTTAATCAGTTCCCATACCACAATATGTATTGGCTGTTTCATGGTGTTAATGGATTTTGGGGGGTTGAATTCTTTTCACTGAGAAGTCAACTAGCTTCCCTCACTTGGAGTTGTTTATTGAGTAAGATCATGAATCATTACCAAAGAGTCAGTTGATCATGCTAGTTGCTTTTCTCTGGGTGATGTAATTCTGTGGAAAAAGCTTCCAAGTATGTCAAAGTCACTGAAAGCTATTGCCTGAAAGGTGTGCTTAAACCCTAGTGGAATACGTGAGGTAGAATTGTAGCCTAACGCAACGAAGTGTGAACATGGATGTAATCTCCACGGGGCCAAAGATGATCAGAGGTCTGGAGCACCTCATATATGAAGAAAGACCGGGGGAGTTGGGCTTGTTCATCTTGGAGAACAGAACATTCCAAGGAGACCTCATTGCTTCCTTCACATCCTTCCAATACTTGAAGGGGGGGGATTTAAACAGGAGGAAAACAAGCTTCTTAGATGGTCTGATAGTGCTAGGACAAGGCAGAATGGTTTTAAACAAAGAGAAGGGTTATTTAGGTTAGATGTTAGGAGGAAATTCTTTACTCATAGGGTGGCAGAACACTGCCACAGGAACAGGCTGTGCAGAGCAGCACTGGATGCACCAACCTTGAAGGCATTCTAGGCCAGGTTGGATGGGGCCCTGGGCAGCTTGGTCTCCTGGAATGTTTCTCTTAGCCTGGCAGGGGAGCTGGAATTGGGCCTGCTTTAAGGTCCTTCCAATCCAGATTATTCTGTTATCTCTGAAATCAGTCTGTTTTTTCTGTAGCCAGGGTTCAGAACAGAAAGGCATCTACAAAATATCTTAAAACACTGCTTTAAAATAGTCATGGCATAATGATGCGGTACTGGTAATCTGTTCTTCTCTAGTCCTTCTGTTTTCCTCTTAATATGCAGTTGTGCTTACTTTGTATATTGTGGTGCAGAAAAGGCAAGTATATACACTGAATAACATACTTCCAAGCTAAGCAAGCCTTTTGTAATGTGGTGGTGTGGCTCTTCTGGAATGCATTACACGTGTACACAAAGTCTGGTGCTTGAGTCAAATCAAGTGGCTCCGAATTTTTGTTGTGCAGGAGTCATAGTGAGTGCATGCTATGTATAAAAAACAAATGACTGAGGAAAAACTTATTTCTCTCAAGGCATGCGGAACAGGAAGTACAAAGAAAACCCCACATGAGTAAGCAGTAAGAATTTATTCTGTTTGTATAAATAGATATCAGTTAATACATACATTTCCTACCTCTGGGATTTTCAGTGTGATGACATTTAGTCCCTTTGCTGTTTTTTTTCAGCATTGCAGGATGTTAAGAATTTGAGGGTTTTAACTTATTTTCCTCCTTCTACAGTTCTTGTCACTGTAATACTTCAGTATTATGCAGCTGTTGATGTTTGTTCTGGCAATTTTATTCTTAAATTCTTTGTCATGTATCCGCTCTCACCCTTCCTTTCTTCCCTCCCTTCCTCCTTCTTTCTCCCCTGAATTTTAAGGGGTATGAGAGTATAGTTCTTTATCTTCATTCTGTTTTTCTTTACCAGCTTTCTCTATGGGCTTCAGCTTGTTTCAGTTAGGCACAGCATTTTAAGCGGAACAGCTGTAGCTGCTTTCAGAGCTATTGCAGTAACTTAGTTCAGATTAAAGCCAAATACATCAATTACCAAACAGTACCCTGTCTGTTCTGATGATAAAACTTGTACCTGAGCTATCTGCAGATGAAATTCAGAGGTCTCTCAGTAGTGAGAAATTATCCAAGTGTTTTGCCTAAAAGACAAACAGGTGTGCTGTTGTACGCTCTGAAGAGCTGTATGTCTGCACTAAGTCTGGTGTTTACCTTCCTGTACAGAAACATATTTATTTTCAAGGATATATGTATTACAGTGATCTAGCTTGATGCACACAAGCATTTCTGGTGGAAGATGAAGTCGACTTAGTGCATCTTGTGTGTTTGTCTGCACTGCTCTGTTATTTAGTTTTACAGTAGGAGTGTGGACATCCATTGCGAAACTGCTTTTAGGTGGTGTGAGGAAAATTTCTATTCCTGTGGAGCAGGATAGCAGAGTGAAGTGCAGCACTGGATTTTCTCTGGATTTGTTAGAACAAATTTATTTGGGTGTTACTTCCTTGCAAGTTTATGCCTGTTCATGCCTGGAAGCATCACTGGATCTCAGCTTTTCAGTTATATGTCCCATGCTTCACTTGCCAGAAGTTTAACTGCATCAGACACAATAGCACTTCTGCTGCCCTATAAGCAGTGAGAGATAAAAGCTAATTCATTTGGTTGCAGCAGCATCTGCGCTGTGAGCAGTTGCATGGTTCATTTTGTCTTAAAGTGCAGATTAGTAAATTGAAGATGGGGGGGGGAAAAACTCTCTCTCTGAGATTACTTCAGACAAGATTGTCTGCTTCCTTTAAAAAAAAAAAAAATCCAATGGAAAAAAATGTGCTATATAGGACAAATATGATTTATTTCCTTTAGAAGACAGTATACACTGTGTCTTTGGGATGCTTGGAAGGGTTGCATTTTCACACACAGCACCCTTAGTGAAATCGAGCGAGGAGGTCTTTGATTTGTTACAGCTATAGATCCTCCGCTGCCTCTGTTCCCGGGGAATAACTTGGCAGCTTTTCAAAAAGAAGTAATTGCAAGGCTCTCAGTCAAGAAATTATCTTCGAATGTGGAAGCTCTGGACATTTACTGCCCAATTATTGCTACCCTGTTCTGAAATAACATCATCCCTGTGACAGGGAGTTTTCAGAATAATTTACTGTGCCCAAATGGTTTTCAGGCTTGGGTACGTCAGAAGAAAGACTGTCCTTGCAGTATAAATTAGATGATGAGTACATATACCCTTCAACTGAGAAGCATCCTGAAAGACTTTTTCTATGTAGGTACCCCAGGGTATGAGTCTTCTATCCAAAGTCTGACTATCCATGAAGAGAACCTTAGCCTTATGAAGCAGTGATACTTTCCTGATGGATAAATCTGTGTTAACATAGAGCTGGCCATAATACAGAACATTTTGTAGCAATGCAGTGGTGCTCAGCTGCTCCTGAGGTAGCTGTGGATCAGCCCCAAGAGCAGCCTCCTGTTGCATAGATCAGAAGGCTTAATATTTCTGTTTCTGGATACATAAAATAACACAATCAGCAGTGCATTCAATATGAAGAAGATGAAAAGCCTATAAACTCCAAGCACATTAAAATCTTGCATGAGTTATCTCATCCTTGCAGAAGTACGAGCTATCTACTGAGAGAGGTAGACAGAGTAACAAGAAGTGTTTAACCTAGTCTGGTAAAGCAGTTACTTGTCATGGTTTTATTGTTTTTTTTATTAATCCTCTCCTAGCCAGTTCATTTTTAATTCATGAAGTGAAACCTGTTTTAGAAGGTGATACTAGGCAAAGCAGCCTGCAAGCGTTAAATTTGCCCCAGGAATATTCACCTAGTATGTGGGTCCTCTCCTGGTGGTTTGGGGATTTGGTCAATGTGGGTTGCTTTCATGGGGAAGGAGGGAAAGTGGCTATCTGTAGTAAGATCCTTGGCCTCGTGATACTATGAGCTTGCCAAATCTGAGTCAATATTTCCATGGGGCAGAATTACTGGAGATGAGGTGCCGTGGAATCTGAGGGCAGGGTGTTCCTTGCAGCTTGAAATAGAGGTTAGTAGCCAAACAAATCTTTCTGGAAGGAAGGCTGAAGTTGTGAAAGGTGTGTGCATTTATGTCAAATTCGCTTATCCTCTTAAGAAGAATTTTTCCTTTTCATCTCTTCCTTCTACCCCAATTTTCACATCATGGGGAAGATTGCAGCGGTTAATTTTATAAGCTCAGTGAAAACATTAGTTTACCCTTTGTGGTATTAGAAGAGCAGTAGGTGTTGTTCAGTGTTCTGACTTATCTCTGTGGGATTTTTTTAATAGAATAAGTAGTAAAAAAAAAATCTCAAGGAAAGTGGAAATTATCTGTACTGAAAGTCTGAATGGAGTTGAAAATAGTTTCTATGTATGGGGGAAGAACTTGGATTCAAGTACTTAGTCAATGCAGAGTCTTGGAATAGTTGCTGCTTGTCAAGATGCAGTTTGTCTAAAAAAAAAAAGTGATAGTAGGCTTTCACACCTATTATCTTCATTTATTTGTTAGTGTCTTTTTCTGTCTCCTAATCTGTTTTGTTTTCTGTTGTGGTTTTTTTTTTTCTTGTGACTGCTAACTGTATTAACTAGCTTGCATAGCCTTTCTATTTTTAGAAGGGACACTGAAGAAGTAGGGTTTCGATTGCTGTATGTGGTTAGTTTCAAATGCAGAGTTAGAGTTTCAGCAGTTGTTTCTAAGTCCTTTACTCTGTGTCAGGAACCAGGGGGTGATATTTGGCTGAATATCTGACTGTGGAGATGATAGTTGAAACACAGAGGTAGTTTTGCAGTGCGTGCTGACTTGAGTGTTCCCACTTGTCCTCTAGGATTGCCTGGAAGGGTTACTGTGTTCAGTGCGTTTTGATACTAGAAGGATTTTATTTACTGGAAAATACTTTTGCTGGAAAGAGCAGTGACTGCCCTTTAAGTCTGTAGAATTCCAGATCAATAGCCTCTTATTTTTAAATAAAACTCTTGTGGCAGCAAGTAATTATTTAGATGTTGGAAAATATGACTGAATTTTGTGTAGTTGAAATTGTGGTTGCTCTTTCTTCTTACATTTTGTCTTGGTAGTAGTAAAACTCTGCTAAGTCTGCCATCTTAATACAAGCTGTTTTTGTATAATTATACTTGCTTTTGTATAAATATCCCTATTTGTACTGTGTAGGCTGGAGGAGAGCTGAAAGTTCTTAGGAGTAAATTTGAAGATGCTCCACCAGAGATTTGCATGGCCCTTCAGCTTCTGCCTACACTGCTTTTTTTCAATCAAGCTCTAACTCAGTTTCAGCGCATCAGTGCTGCACAGTTGATCAGTGTGAGGGGTATCTGGAGAAAAAGCTGTGGTACTTTTTTGCTTGATCTCTACTTGATCTGTTTGGACAGCGGGAGAGCTTGTGTAAGTCTGTCTTCAAGTTGGTTTGCTGGCTCTGTGGGAAGCACGTGCATCCAGTGGAATTTAAGTTGGAGAGACCAGCAGCTGCACGTGTGTTTCTAAGTTTGGTTTGCGTGCAGTGCTTGCTTCTTTGAGTTTTGTTAAATACAATATTTTGAAATCTGAAATAATTTCCTTGGTAAGCTGGCAGGTCTCCAGCAGAAGGTGTGTGAGCACTGCAGTACTGCATAAAGGAGAAAGGAGGGACGAATGCCTCACTGTACTTGATGGAAATTATGGAATACTCCACTAACTTTCAATACACTCATGTTGTTTGCCAAGGATATTTCCACCTATCAATTTCAGTAATTTTTAAATTTAGGCCAATAGTGAATGCTGTGTGATATGCCATGGCCTGCCTAACACCTGTGTGTAGTGTCAGGGTTCTGTATGAGCAATGTGCCCTGCTTTTGCACACTCAGTAGGACGGGAAGATGGAAGTACAGAAACAGCACCTCTGCAGGCTTGGACGTAGAAGCTAAAAACTTAGCAGAAGGATTTTAATTAGCTTTTTGCCTCCTGGCAAATGTCTAGATTCAGGAAGTGCTTTAAAAATAATAATTGTTTTGCCTTTGACTGCTAGTTTGTGACAGCCTCGGCTCATGGCCTTTTTTTTTCTTTCCCAGAACATGAGACGCATTACATTGAACAAAAGAGAATGTTTTGGCATGGTTTTTCTTGAATGTGTTGGCTTTTTTCAGTTGGCAGCTGCAAGAGTTGAAACAGTTGAGAAGAGTTGAAACTCACCTATGGAGTTAGCTTTGTGACAGGCTGTGCTTCATGTCTCTTTGTTACACCTTGCCTATGTCTTAACATAGGTATACCACATCAGTGTAAAAGGGGAAAAAAAAAAAGCCATTCTCCTGGTAAACAATGATATTCCTTTATTGGGTAGAGAATCCAAGGCATATATTCAGACTGCTGCTCATATTACAGTAGTCATTGAGGAAATCATAGTTAATGTGCTGGACTTGAGAGGAGAAAAAAAAAAAGTAAATTGAAAGGTCTGTAACAGTACAGGGTTGATGAGGTTGTTTTGAAGGAATCACACATGCATTTGTTTTGTTTTAGTTTTTTCTTTTCCTTTTCTATTCTGTTTTAGAACTTCAATTTTACCTAAAATGATGTCAAGGACTATGGGTTGAAATTAATGAAGTAAATTAGATCTGAGCTATTTAGACAACTAAAGATGCTATTGGGCTGCTGTTGGATTAGACGTCCAGTTTCCTTTTTTTATTTCTAATTTATGTTAAGCTACTTGAGGTGTGTTTACTATCTTTTACCTATTTTGACCAAGTAAAAGATGACTGAAAAAATCTGTCAGAGCCTTTTTCAAGGTCTGAAGTACAATTTAAAAAAGCAGCTCCTGGTGTGGTATCTCCAGGTTGACATCTACCGTGGCATCTGTTAGAGTACTAGATAGCCATGTACCAAATGCAAGAGCAATAAGCTCTGTAAAATTTCAAGAGAGGCTATATGACTTGTAGTCTGAAGCACTTTCATGGCTATCATATAGCTCCTCAGAGCTGTTCCTAACTGCTGTCATTTATGGCTTTACAAGGTGATAGGGGGTGTATATGCTGACCTAGGCCCCGTGTATGTTTTCAGTAGTGTTTGGGGGCGTAGTTTTTTGTGATGTTCTACTGCGTGTATTACATAATGTGGCCCTGAGAGGCATGGCAGTTCTAATCTTTCTAACCTCTGGCAGGTTGGTCATTGAAATTTAGGGAGTTGAGGACACTCACTTGCATGATTTATATGTCCTGGAAAGAAGAGTGGGAGCCTAGGTTGTAATGTAGTTGTGTCAGGTAGGATGAAACAAATCCAGTGACAGTAGAACGTAATCCAGGAATGCATCTGGCAGGCCTACAGGCAGTCAGCAACAGCATCAAGATGAGCTCTTTTCAGATAAAGGAAAAACTGCTGTAGCTGCAACGAAGGAGAAATTCAGCAGAGCAGTCTATTTCCAGTGAACCCTTCAGGACGAAATGCCCAAACACTACTAATGTGCGCAGCTTGACTTTTCTGTTGAGAAGCTGAGCAGTTCTCACTCCGTCTAGTCTCAGTAATTCTGATGTTCTGTTTTGTACTTCAGCACACAGATGGTTCCTATAGTACAGTCTTTGTCTTATGTGTCAAGAGAAGTGTTTTGTTGAATTTAGTTCTGATTTCACTATTCTTCAATGTCTTTTGTATCTTCTAAACAAACGGTTCAATTCAGAAGTCTGTTTTGTTGCTGCTTTTTGTTTTACTATGTTGTAAAACTTGTTGATCCATGCTATGTTTGCTTTTGTTTTCCAGAGGGGATGAAGATTAATGTTGGTTCTTTAAGCAGTTAAAGCTATTTTAGAATTTAACTGGCCATTTAGAAGAGTAAGAACAGAAACTAAGTCTGAGCAAATTTCAGTCTTTGAAAAAGGTGTTTTAAAAGAAGAGAAGCAATAGTCAATACTGTGACAAAGGAAGATGTTAATTAAAAAAAATAAAAATAAAAATCAAATAGTAGAATTTGTTTTTGAATAACCAGCTTATCTGTTTAAACTTTTGAACTGAGATATAAGTGATGTCTTCATTACTCCTGTTGTTAGTCATGGAAAAGTCTGTGAAGGCCTTGATCCCGTGCTTTTAAATGTTTGTTTAGCATGACCTCTGGAAGGGAAATTGTGTTGAATACAATTGAGATCTGTCAGCATGTCCTTGATAAACTCCTGTCTGAGTTTAGCAAGTTGGGGCATAATAACTTCAGGATAAGTATTGAAAGGCTTAAGGGAAAAGTCATACGTGTGTGGTTTTTTTTTTTTGGTTCAGACATCTTTTACTTTGAATACACATCACAGTGAAGAAAATTAACTATTCATTTTTAGGTAGTCCAGTTTGTAGAGGGTTTTTTGTTTTTTTTTTGTGCGCTTTTTTTGTTGTTTTTTTTTGTTTTCATTGTTTTTATTAATTTTGATTTCAGTTAATTAGGAATGGAGAGTAGGTTTCCAAGAGGACATGAGGAAAACTTGGGGGAGGAGGTGGAGTGAAATACTGATCCTGTGCACGTACAGATATATGTAATTAGCACAAAAATATTATTACTATTAAAAGCATGGCTTCTTATTCAGATACCTCAAGACCAAACTGAAATTGGGGTTTAGCTAGAAGTGTTAGCCTGCATCCCACTGAATATTGGATCTACATGAGCTATGTGGTGAAAAAGGATGCAAGCTTTGTGGCAGAGTATCTGTTCTGCTACAGAATAGCAGTCGTAGCCCTCAGGGCAGTGCAAACGTTACTGCAGTCAGGCAGTACTCGAAAGTATTTGGAAACAGTAAAGCTCAAAGCTCAAATAGTCTTTCAGGAGGAAGTTCGCTTATGTTAAAAATCTGTCTTTTTCTGAAAGAGAGAATTATGCTGAGTTACAGGGTGATCTGTTGTTCACAGTTTTTGGTATTATCCGGTGTCTAGATGGTGACTTTTAACTTCTTCATCTGTATATGCTAAATAATGTTTCTAGTCCAATATGAAGTAAGAACATGAAATCAGAAGTTTTGTTGCCTATCTTATTTTCTAACAGCCCTGGTTTTAAAGTCTGGGGAATGCTGCCTTGGTTTGAATAGCTCTTCGTCTTCCTTTGATGCTAATGCACAATTATATTCATTTGGAATGATCATCTCTTGTTTAGTTTTTGTTTTCTGATGATAAATAAATATAGCTACTTGAGTCTTATTACCTAAAATAGGCCTGCCATTCATTACAACTTGTTTAGAATATGAGTGAGAAGTAACAGTACTGCTGATAAAATAGAAATAACATTCCTAATTCATCCTAAAAGCTTATTTGCTTTCTTTTAAGTAGTTGCATCTCATACTCTGCTTGCTTATTAATGATATAGTTAGGTCTTTTTGTTGCTGCGTTTTTTGAACTAATGTACTTCCAACTTAGAGGAAGTGCTGATTGTTACTAATTGAGTGCATTGCCCAGTGCTTAATATGGTTGTTTCTATTACTCATATCCTCCATGTGTAATTCTGTCTGTATCACACTGAGGCTTTGCTCATTGTAGGTTCTGATGTTGTAAATTCATGGTAATAGAGGTTTTGCTGTAGTGTTCAGTGAAAATATTAAATAAAATTAGCTTTGTGCCTCAGTCCCGAGGAACTCTCCTTCATGTTTGAAACTTAGAATTTCCTGACTAGCCAGTCTGCTAATCTCTTATTTCTTTTCAGCTGACTAATAATTTTTGAAAAGGAACCCTATCAAATGCTTTAAGTCCAGAAGTTAGGAGCTGAAGTATTTCTTTTGACTAGACAGTCACTTCTGTTATTGAAGAGACAAACTGAGTCCAGCTTAATGAGCATGCATTTAATACATGGGTATCTTTCTAAGAAGTTTGATAATCGTGATTAGGCAGATTCCAGTACAAATGGCTTTCCTGTTAGTCTCTCCTCAAAGTTTATTTACTAAAATGTTTTATTCTATGAAGCTGAAATTAGCTATGAAGTTCAAGTTAAATACCTAATAATGATATTTAGTAAGGCAAATCTGTAGGAAGAGCCAATACAATATGTTCATTGAGGCGACAGTCGTGAACAGTGGATCTGCTTTTAGACCCAGCAGCTTTTTCTTAGGTATCATTTAATATGTTGTTTTTTATTCATGCTATTCACAGAAGCTATGAATCTATGTCTTTTTTTTTCCTTTATAAAAGAAAAAGTCATAAACTGATCTGCTTTTTGCAGATTTGCCATTTGGAGGTGGGCTGGTGTCTCTCTCTGCATTCTTGCTACAGGAAACAAGAAATGACTGGTGCTTACCTTTCAGAGGAGCTGTATCCCTTTGGCTCTCTATCCTCTGCTCCATGTCCTTTTTTTTTTTTTTTTTTTTTTAATTATCTGTAATGAGAATTGTGGCAAAACATTCACTGTAGTTTTAGAATTTGATTTTACTTCTGCTCATATTGCCTAGTGCTACTTTTTGATTGTCCTTTTTTAATTTCAGTATGGCTTTTTTTTTTAATTTGAAAACTAATGAACCTTTTGCTGTCTAATAATTTCAGTTTTTAGCTCTGCTTGTAGCATTTGTAGTTGTAATATGCGTTATCTGATGTGGAATACTTAGCTTCTAGCTTATTGGCTTTTTTCTCCTCCTTAAATATGCTGTGCTTATTTGTATTGTAATTTTTAATATGTATGAGAAACGAGGTTAATTTGGGCTGAATTCTTTCTGCATCACTAAAATCAACATTTAATATCTGTAGCTCCTTCTAAAGAATCTCCTCATCTAGATATGAATTACATGGCTGCTACTGTAGAGAGTACTGCAAAGAGTCTACAATTCCAAAATGTGTTATCTGGAAATGACTTGTAGGAAAATAAATATCTGAAGATCACCAGATCCTACTGCATGTTTAGATTATACTTGTTATATTGAAAGAGGAACAAATAGAAGCTGGATGCTCTCCTAATTTGTAAAGGAGTGAAAGTTGACAGTCATTCAGTTTCTTCAAATGTGACGTTTTAAGCAAGAGAGAAAGATGCTCTTAGTATAAGAAAGACACCCTAGGAACCTAATGGGTTTAGGAATCTGTTAGAACGTGTGCATTGCACAGAATTCTTCTAAGACTTGATAATTTTGCAAAGAGCTGAATGAAAATAAATTTGTTTGGGTTTCTCGGACTCAATAATGAGCAGAAGCAGAATTGTTACTCAGCAGACATTTATTCTTTACAGTAAGGGTAACAGAGCCCTGGAACAGGCTGCCCAGAGAGGTGGTGAAGTCTCCTTTCATGGAGAGGGGCTAGACTCACCTGGAAGCCAACCTGTATGACCTGCTGTAGGGTGCATGCTTCAGCAGGGCGGTTGGACTTGATGATCTCGAGGTCCTTTCCAACCCCTGCAATTTGGTGTTTCTCTGAATCTCATCAGTAAGACTGTCGTGAGGATGTACACAGTGAAACAGAACTTCACCTCTAGCAGTAGACCTAGTGCAGGGGAAATGTAGCTCAGAGAACTATCGTAAATCATATAGTAGTTGACTGTAGGTTGTATTTATGGCTCCAAGGTGTTTTACTAGTTGTAATGGGATTATGCCTGAAGGTGGGCAGGTATTAATTCAACATCTCTTTTGTTGAGTGGGACTCAGAATTGCTGTTCAGTGCTTTAGTCAAGAGTATATACGCCATAAGTAGAATAGTGGTATATGGAGGAGTCTTGTTCTTTTCTCCTTCGTTACCATGTCCTGTTCATGTTGTCTACCTTGCTATGTCCCATACTGCAATAAGTATTTTAAAAATGCATATTATATGTATGGATGTCTATGTATGGATGTGTATCTGCTGTCTTAAGTCAGCACCCAAATTCTTTTCTTTCTGGATCTGTGAGGCTTAGTGTGTAATGCAAACCAATTTTCTAAATTCTCTGCAGAGCTCAATCACTTGAATAGCGTGTTGGATAAGCAATACAATGCGGGAGTTGCAAATCACAAGTCTCAGAATGGCTTGGCTTTAAATGTAGCTCAGTTCAGCTGGATTGTATGGCTGAGGCGTTCTTTTGGGGGATGGTTTCAATTTGGTCTTGGGCTTTGAAGAGGTATTTTAATAGTGCAGTGTTTGGAATACATAAATGAGTTTCTTAGGGGGATACCCCTAGCTGTAAACAGAGGAAGGAAGCTGAGTAATCCTGTGGTATGTGAAATGGAAGACGTGAGCCTGTGCTCTTGATTCTGCCGCGAGCTAAATGTGTAATCAAAGGCACGTCACAAATGTTTTAGTTGTTTTCTGCAAAGGCTTTGATTTTTATGGAATTACTCCTAGTGCATGAGATGAGAAATGTTTGTGTGCATTGCTAGAATCTGTGTATAGTATTAATATGTAATTCACATTTCCTTTTAATAGAAGACAATGTGAAAAAAATCAGGCTTCTTCCATCTGTGCACCCTTTTTCCTTTTCTAACAATACTTGGTTACAAGGAAGTTCTCGAACAAAATTGTCTTTTTTTGTTGTCATTAATAGCTTTAAATAAAAATGCTGAGAATAATTCGGAGTATTTAGGAAACTCTAGCTTGTGTTGTTGCTGCAGAGATGTTTCTGAAAGCTTCAACTTGAGTCCTTTGTTCTTGATTAGAGGAGATCCCTCCTTTTGGAATATGCTGATGGCTACTTGAATATTAAGAGTAGGCATTCTGACAGAGTGGGGAAATGAAATGCTTCTTTTTTCATCAGTTATGATGCTAGTGGGCTACCAGTGACATGCTAGTGGACTACCAGTGATGTAAAAACAGAGATCTCATCCTAGTTACTTCTACTTGACTAGGCACACTTAAATTTTTTCTTTTTTTTTTTTTTTTTGAGAAAAACAGAATGAACACTACAGGCAAAAGAAACTGATCAGTGCAGGATGTGTTGAAATATTCATTGTTACTTGCTGCTAGTCTTGGGGTGTAAGATGGAAGAGTTGCAGATTTTCCCCTACCCCGTCTATGTACAGAATCATGAACACAGTGCAGCAAGAATAATTTAAACACAATTTCTCAACAGCTAAACCGAATAATAGAATCATAGAATTGCTCAGATTGGAAAAGACCTTAAAGATCATTGAGTCCAACCACAACCTAACCACACTACACTAACTCTAACAGCCCTCCGCTAAGTAACATCCCTGAGCACCACATTACAAGGTTTTTTTTAAACACATCCAGGGATGGAGACTGAACCACTTCCCTGGGGAACCTATTCCAGTGCTTAACAACCTTTTCTGTAAAGAATTTTTCCTTGATATCCAACCGAAACTCCCCTGGCATAACTTGAGGCCATTTCCCCTTATCCTGTCACCAGTGAGAAGTGACCGACCCTGCTCTTGCTGTAAGCACCTTTCAGGTATTTGAAGAGAGCAGTAAGGTCTCCCCTCAGCCTCCTTTTCCCTAGACTAAACAGCTCCAGTTACTTCAGACTCTACTCGTAGGCCATATTCTCCAAGCCCTTCACATGCTTCGTTGCCCTTCTTTGGACCTGCTCCAGCACCTCAGTACAGAATGGACATTGAATGAATTGGTGAATCCAGCACCTCAATGTCTTTGCTGTACTGAGGTGCCCAAAACTGAACACAGTATCCGAGGTGAGGCCTCACCAGTGCTGAGTACAGGGGCAGATTATATTCAGCCAACTGTCCATCAATACACCAGGTCTGTATGGCATTTCTTAATCTCACTCGATGGTTTATAAGCGCATAGTAATAAAGTTAGGAGTGACAGAATGATTCTTTTAGTGGTCTTGTGGCCAGAGTTTATCCTGCAGTGAACTGGGATGTGGCACGGAATTGGTACCCAAAGCACTGCTGTGGCTCCTGGGTCTATTAGCCTTTTGTTACAGGAAAAAATATTTTGAGGTGCAACTTCTGTTGACTGTTACTGTGGATGATGATAAAAAAGAGTATGACTTGAGTTGCCTTCGTGTAATAGCCACCTTTAATTAACTTGTTCCTGTGTATAACCTTCAACACAATATTTTGAATTGTCCTATTTTGTTGTTGTTTGCCCCCTGGAGGGACAGTTTTTTTTTTTTTTTTTTTTTAATTTGCTGCTGCCTGTTTGTAGCTTTCATGTGTGTTATTACTGCGTGTTTAAACATACACACAGGCATGTCTTTTTGGTGTAGTTGTTGGCTTTTTTTGGTTCTGTTTTGATTTTAGACATGAAATATGAGTATCAGACTCTCCTGGTATATTACACAAGAATTCTTGTGATTTGCTGGAGCTCAAAGCCATATTTATGCGAATGTTCTTCAAACGTGCAGAGAGCAGAGCTTATTATCTGCAAATAATGAGGAGGAAAGTCAGGACTGGATTACTGTCCTGACAATAACTGAATTCAATTACTCAACAATCATTGAATTCAGGCCGGTGGCTGCATTTTCTGGAAAACGGAGTATGTAGTATAAATACAGCAGTTAAATATTTGTACAACAGAGAATTGGTATGAAATCATACTGTAAACACTGGCGTATAACATTCAGCAGTATTTTTCCACATGCTGTGGCTCCTACTGAAGGGGAGATGAAGGGCCTAATTATGAACTCTTATCATTTTTGAATTTGAAACCCTGAAGGTCCAGTTTCAAAGGCTGTATAAAGAGAGGCTGCAGATGTCTATGTTCAGAAAAACACAGAGGAGACTTGGCTTTGTCGTGTGAACTTGATGACCAAGAACTGTCTACTGCAGGTCAAGAGTAGAGTCTAATTCAGCTTCTCATTACCGGAAGAAAATGATGTAAATGTAGAAAGAGGTAGAAATATTTTCTGAGATTAGGTTCAGCTTAACGATGGTGATTCCTAGTTTCTCGGGAGAAAGTGTATGTGCTGTATTGGCACCGTGCCACAGGGCAGCCTTTAGTTCTGCCCTCCACGCAAGAGGAATTGCTTTGCTGGGTGATTCATGGGCAGCCAATAGAGTACGAGTCACAAAGAATGTGTTGGAACTGTTTGTTATCAGCAGAGGATGTGAAAAAGGGGAGAAAAAAGTGAGAGGAAAAAATATTGCTGTTAATACAATTAAAATGCGTAACTGGAAGTGGCTTTTGTTGTTGCTTGTTTATATGGAAGCACTGCTGGAAATGCTCAGGAAGTGTGGGTTTCTTAAAAGTTATCTGCTAGGTGCCATAGTTTATCTTTACAGAAAAACGTTGACAAGATGAAATGATGGTCAATTTGCCGATTTTACTTACTGGAAAGCATCATTCACTGCGATAACACCGTCGTTATTTCAATGAATCAAAACAAGTAGCTATGCTCTTCAGAGATTTTAAGCTTCTGTAGCTCAGTAGATTTAAAAAAAAAAAAATAAAATTAAAAATGAGTAATTCTTTGTAATTTGATAAAACTGATTTGGAATGAGGAAAATAAAAGTCTTGACTTGAACCATTTTGTTTGCAGTTCCTTTTTAAATGTGTGTTGGTAGCTGTAGTACTGGCAAAGAGAGTAGAAGCTTGTAAAGTTAAGTTTATGATTATAAAAGGGCTTTTGATCTATGTAGAAACACTGCAGGATTTGAATGTTTGTGGCCATAGAACTAATAATGGAGATGGTGATGGTGACTCTTGTAGCTGTATTTTCATACTGTTATTTGGGAAACGTTAAGTTTATTTAAATACAGATTGTGCAGCGCTAGTATTTTCACATACAAACTGAAGTTAAAAGTCAAGTAGGCTTCGTTGTTTGGGTGGTCCATGGAAGTCACAAAACTGATGTACCAAACAGGAGGCCTGATGCATGTCCTTGAGCAACAAATGGGTCTTTAAAAAAAAGACTTCCAACAGCTGAGTTTAAAAATAAAATCACAAAAAGGGAAATATTTTTTTCTAATAATGGGATTTCTTTGCTTGTTCTTTACATGTTATACTGAGACGTTATGCTTTAGTTGTAATGCTTAAAAATGAAATGGAAACTACTGCAAACTTCAGAGTTAGACTCTTGGTAATGAAGAATTGGAAAGAGTGGAAGTTTGGCATAGCAGCTCAGGAAACTCTGAGGAAGTGCATAAATCCTGGAAAACTGCTTCTGCTGTGTGACCCTTACTTGTACTGCCAAGGATGAGATGTAAATATCAACTTCCCTCTGCAGGGCCTTGCAGTACTCTTCATTAATCTATTTGGTGAGGGAAGCAAAATTATCTTCTCTGGGAAGTAGGTACATTGCAGCTGGCATATGAGTTTTGAAGTAAAGCAGGATCTGGGTGTTTTGTGGGTGTCCTGTAATCTAAATCATTTCTTAATTACAGAGGCTAAAAATACCATTCCTTTTGTCTTTTAGTGAGAGATGGTGGTGTGTTAAGTGAGTTGCAGGAACACAGGATTTCACCACAGGAGCTCTTCCTGTACACAGTTTTCATGGGAAGTAATTGACATTTGTGAAAAAGAAAAATGCTACTTAAGAGAAAAAGTGAACAGCTAAATGGAACTGTGACAGTAGAATCAAAAATGGTGGTGACAGAAAGGACGGGGAGCAGTGTTGACATTCTGACTGATGTGCAGAGAATCCAGTAGCCCACGCACTCAGTTCTGGAGGGTGGGGGTTTGGGGCTTTAAGTTGATATTAGTGTTATGTTCTAGATGGTACATTAGGTGTTAACATTATAGAGATTAATGTAGATCAGAGAAGAGTTTTTGTAATATCACAGATAAACAGCTTCTAGATTTTCAAGTATTTGCTACTTTGTGCATTGATTAAGCTTCTCCTCTCCTCACAGAGGTTTAAAAGTTATCGTTTTTGTGTTCATGAATTCTTGAAATTTTGTTCAGTGGATCTTGGTTTTAACTCTTACAGATGGTGAGGAGAACAAATATCCTGTAAAGCAAACGTGAGATTTCTTAGAATTTCGGTGGACCTTCATAAGCTCTTAAACTGTTCCTCTTGAGATAGATGCAACTGTGAACTGCTCACAGGCTTACAAATTAATTGTGGTGTGTAGAATGATGCACAATTCTTTGCCTTTCTGTGCCGTGATCTCTGTGTAGGAGGATGAGAATTATAAGCTGCAGTGTTGAAATCAGACTTGTCATACGTATTTTACTAATCCAAATACTGTCTTAAGCTGAAGTTTCATATGCAGTTTCATATGCAGAACCTTTTAAAATGTTCAGTTCTTATTTTTAAATGCAGACCTCCAAATAAATTCAACTATGTTTTCGTTTTTGTAGGGAGTGAGGTATCAAAAAACATTAGCGTGGGTTTTATTGCTGTAGTATTGTTTCAAAAGTAAGATAAATAGAATTTTATAGCATTCTTGGTGCTGATTCTGAGATAGTATTGATGCTTATGCTGACAAGTTTTAAGTTCTTGCTGTAGTATTAAATTAGTTATTGTTTTAAAGGTCTTTTCATGCTTAGAACTGAGTAGAATGACTTCACTGAATGATAGAATGCGATACAAGGAAACAATTCTTTTCTAGACTGCTTCCGCTGAAGGTGTACAAATAAGCAATTTATGTAATTCATATTAATTTCCCACTTTTGCTCTTGTACCTCTTAGTAAAAAGCTATTACTTAACCTTATGTTTCTATGCAAATAGAAGAAATCGTAGTAAACGCATAAGGAAATTTTTGTTTGACTGATGTCCTGGTAGCTAAATTCTTAACCCTTTGGATATTTTAAATTATTTGTTTAATATAGTGTTTGGTTAGTAAAAACACTGGAAAGCATTGTGGTTGTTTTGTTTCTTTAATTTATAACTGTGTACAAACAATAGAATAAATTTAGGCATGCTTTGGGGAGAGTTTTGAGTTTGGTGGGGGGTGGATTTCGATATTCATTACAAATGAATACCTATGGTATTTGTACTGAAATAAGAATCAAGATTGGTGAATATATGTGAATACAGGATTTTTCACTTGTTAGGAAGATGTAGTAACCTCTTGCAGGCAGCTTCTAATCATGTGGGAGAGCAGTGACATTTAGAGAGCAGTTTAAATGATGCATAAATCTAGACTGCTTTCCTGAATGAAGACTGTTCGCTCCTCTCCTCCTCATCTCATTTTTCATGTTACTCAGCTTGAGTTTGGAATACAAATAGGTTTTTGTAGCTTATTTCGCTGGTAGTTTAACCATTTTGTATCTGTATTTCTTTGTGATATTCAGTTAATAATTCTTTCTGGTATTTTTGGAAAAAGCCAGTTGATAAGTACAATGTCTAACACAATCCTTATAATGTAATTATGTATTTTATTAATAGCTTAAAATGATCTGAAATGTGAACAATAAATAAGACCAAGTACTACGAAGAAGTATGGATCAGTTGGTGTGACTGACTGAATTTGAAATAGCAAAATAAGCTAGTGCTACATTACATATGCTTATTTCCAGCTGATGCTGCTAGAGGAGGATGTGCAGTACTTAGGACTTACGACTGCTCTGATGTGACTGATTCTGAATTTCATTTTCTGCGCATCTACTTTGTTGTCAGCTATTTTATCCCCTTTTCATTTGTTCCACTCCTAGGTGGAATAAATTACTGGCTTTAAGTACAGTTCATTCAAATACCTGTAGTATTCATTGCCCTCATTACATTCTAATCTTTCTGTCATTTGTAAATGTGGCTGTTACTGTTCTAAATAACCATCCTGACTAGCTGTAGCTTGGAAATTAAAAACCCTGTTTAGGGTCCCCATTTGGGTGTGGGGTTTTGTTTGTTTTGTATTCAGCTGCTGAATGTGGCCTTTCTTGACTTGGGAAATTTCATATTATTTACTTGAAAACTAGGCACGTGAGCCTTTACATTCATGCTAAATTAGTTTGTCTTGACATGCTTACTAAAATTACATAAAGATTCACGCATTTTATTCAGAGTGGTTTTGTGTTGCTCCCAGTGTTAGTTAAAGGGTAAGTTTGCAAGATGACTTCAGGCAGCTTCTGTAATCATAATGATAGAGGCAGAGTATCTGTAATTATTTATACAGAATTAATGTATGTGTTGTAAGAAGCTCTGTAAACACCGTTCATTATTTTATATATGTTATTCTTTGTGGCATACATCTTTTTCACTTTTAGGTATGTGAGTTGTAAAGGGGAAATCTCTGAATATTAACTTACAGGATCTACCATCCTGTCAGACTACATAGGATATTGTGCTGTTCAAGGCATTACATCACAACCTGTCCTCAGGCTGAACAGGTTACCATACGTTGACATGATGCCTATGATATATGTAACTCATCTTGTATTTAAATGCTTTTCTTTTATAAGTAACTTTTCACTGTGCCAGGGAGTGAGAGTGTACTCTGTGTGGGGGAAGAAATATGGAGAAACTGAAGGCTCCTGTGTATTTGGGTGAAGTGTAGATGAACACCACTGAAAAGAAGCCTGTATTTGCTCAGACTTGCCGTGTTTCTTTGCTTGAATGTGACCAAGCTGTTGTTGAGAAGTTGACAATTAAAATTATTTCGATTCTCAGGACTACTTTTAGAAGTATAGTCTACGTGCAGTGCATTAAGTAGAATCTTGTTATTTTTCAAGTCACTCTTAGGACAACTGTAGTGTCTCTAGTCAGCCGTTGACAACTTTGCAAATTATCATTACGTATGGGAGGATAGGTCTGCACCTTTGATTCACTTAGGAAAAAAAAAACTGTTTACTAATCAGCCTGACAAAAACATTACTGCTAAAATGTACTCCTTTGTTCTCTGTCATTATTCTTCACTGAATGCACTGTCGAATGCATTTCTAATACTTATTTTGATCTGAGAACCATTACTTAAAATACAGATATGTTCCCTGAGTCTGTTTACGTAGATGTGGGTCTAGTTCAGTGGAATTCATACTAGTGAGGAGGCTGAAACTAAACTGCTTTCTAATGAGCTGACTGGAGTTGGGTGCAGACTAGCTAGGGAAACTTACTGACAGTATTTCTTCAAGAATAAGAACTTTTGTTCAGCAGTACTGAAATAAATGCCTTTCAAAATTTGATTCCCTCTTCTAGCGTCAAATCTTGTGTATCCTGAGATACAGTACTGACTTAAAATCTCTCCATCCTACAGCATTTCATGTCATTTGCTGAGGAGGTAGAGGGTGAGTCAGCAACTGCTATCATCTTAGCAGAGCACTGTTGGAAGCAATGAAGGATGCAATCGTGAAAAATAGTTGTGTGCATCAAAGTGAAGGAGCTGTGTGTGAAATATGAAAGAGTGGGGGGAATAGCTGTCACAAGAGTTTGTGCTGTAACTTCCCATCTCCTCGTTGTGGCAACTTAATAAGCTATAGTATTGTGGCTGACAGCTGGATACCTCCCAGAAAATACCGGTCTGGTGGGCTGGAATGGAGATGGCGTGACTTTGAAACATTAGGAAAGATCACAGAGAGGGTGTCTGTTCACTTAAATAATTTACACATACAGTGAGGGAAATGATTATGTCTGCAAAGTGTTTGAGATCACAGTTGCGTGCTTTTTCTGTGAAAGGGACTGAATATAGTTTCATTGATGAAAGCAATGAAATATTCTTAAATATATCTCTGTTAAAGCGTAGTGTTGGGAAGAAAAGGAGTAGTGAGATGTTTGCTTTTGCATTGAATTGTAGTTACAAAAATAGGCCTAGGTTGCTGCAAAAGGTATAATAGACCACAGTGACACCTACTTGGTACCTGAAAAGAAGAAAGCATAGCTTAGGGGATATGAGATTTCCATCCTGAAATCATTTCTGAAGTCAGCAGTGAATTTCTGTTTTTGATAAAGAAATAAACCTTTCAGTTTCTTAGGAGAGAGAGGTCTGTATAATGGTCAGAGCAGCATCAAAGATTGATTGTTTAAAGATGGCTGATGAGTAGTCTGTTTTGGTGTTTATATACTTAGTAGTTTAATTCCAGTTATGTAGGTTGTACTGCATAACTGCAATTTAGTCTAGGAACAAAATTTCTCAAATGAAAAACTACACTTGTATGTTTTTCTTTGCAGACAGTTTTGGAAGTGTTTATGTTTGGGTAGCTGGAAATGTTTGTTAATAGACAGCTTCTGATAAGTCGGAAGAGGCATCTGCAGTCTTTTCCCAGGAGCTGCCAGAGGTTCTTGTGGGAAAATTTTTCTCCCCTCAAGGGTGGATTGTTAGCAATGCAGAGGAAGCATCAGGGGGCCCCGAACAGAATATTAAGTTGCATGTCAGAACTGGACTAATTCTGACCTAACGGGTCATAATCTAGGGAAGAGATAGCTGTATGGGTTTGCTAAAATGGACTTTTAGAGATATATCCTGTGCACAAATGCAAAGAAAACAAGTTTGGAAAAGAATATTTAAGGTGTTTACTCCTGCTTGTCTAACCTGTATTTCTATGTCTTCTAGCACAGTAAATCTGATGAGAAATTATACAGAGTTCCCTGAATCAGAATTGAATTACCATGCGCTAAGTAGTATGGACACCAGACTCAGCCTCCTTACTGTATTTTAAATATTATCAGCAAATATCATAAGATAACAATCCTAATTGAAAAGTCTGATTTTTCTTTGCTTCTGTGGAAATATATGCAAAAGGTGACCCACGTATTTGAGCAAAGTTTGGCACGTGAAGTAGGTTCTCTACCTCTTAAAGATATGCTGTCAGCTAAGGAAACAGAAAAACAAAAGTCTGCAAATCTGTTCTGAGGAGCTTGGAGTCAAGAATAATAGAAACAGGATGAATTATAGTAGTCTCCAAGTGTATGACTGCATTTTCTGCTATCACAAGCATTTGAATTCATGCATTTGAAACAATTGAGATAAAGTAACAGTGCATGTAATGAGTTGATTACAGTGTAACTGAGCAGCAGATACAATACAGAGAGAGGGGCGAGCAAGATGCCCAGATGTGTCGAGGGAACTGCCTTCAATTTACAAAAGTTAGGCTTTTTCTCAAACCTATGAATAATGTGACCATTTTTTTGTTCAAGGAAGATGTGTTAGGACTGGACGAGATAAGATTATCTGAGGAATGGAAGCTTATGGTGTCCTCATGTTGGAGAAGCTTGGCTTATTATCCTAATCAAATGAAGTACAAGAGGGCCTACGATTTCTTTCCTAATACATCAAGAGACCAGTGTGAGGAAGAGAAAATAATTACTTAGCTAAAAGATCATATTGGCAGAAGAGCAGATGAATATGTGGTCTCTGTGAATAATGCTTGGCTGCAAATTAGAAAATGACTCAGAACTGTTATAGCAATCAACTTCTTCAATGACCTTCTGGCCTTTGAGTTAGAAGAGTGAGAACAGAAATGGAAAGAATTCTGAGCTGTAATGCAAAAATTTTGTGAAGGGATTCTTATTATGTATTGTCTACAATTCTAAAAGATTGAAACAAATGCCCCCAGGGGTTGACAGAGTGATAATAGTGTCTCCTGGAGGGACCTTAAGTAGGATGTGTACTGGAGATATGTCTGCTCCAGTAACAAAAAGTTTTAAATACTAGGTTCTAATAACTGGCTAGTTACTGCAAATAGTGTCATTTTGAATTTAAACTATGATTTCTGAAGAACTTAATGTGATTTTTCAAGAAATAAATACGAATTGTGAAATGCAGTCTTTTGCATGCTCAAAAATGCAATGTTTATCCTGCAAAGAAAAAAAAAGTTTCATTCTAACTTCGTTGAAGTATTCAGAATCATAGTGTGATTTTACCTGCATTGATGCTAAAGTTCGTGTTCTTACAATATTACTGAGCCGTCAAGCTCATTTTTAAATCAGTCCAGCAGTATTTACCTTTATTTTTGTAGTGAATCGTATACTGAAGTGAAATAATTGACTACCTATTGGTCATACGCTCATTGAATGCTTCTCATCAACCTTGGCTTGTAATCTAAGCTCTTCTCTCAGGGGAGACTTGAGAGAGAGTACATGTTCCTTGGCTCTTTAGTATTGCTTTTTGGCACAGGTTATCTGATACTCATATGGAAATTTGTTTCTGGGTTGTTTTTTTTTTTTTTTGTAATATCTAGGTGCCTCAGGCCCTGTGAGCAGAGTTGAATCCTTTCATTTTAGGAAGGTATTTTTCCCAGAAATTTGAGCTTGAACACTAGGGCTAGTCTGCAGCTACGGGAAAGCAAGATACTCAGACAGACGGACTATGAGACAGACTGAGCAAGACAGATCAGTCATATCTTGCTCAAGTAAAAAGCACAGCTTCATGAAGGAAAAAAGGAAGTACCTACACTGTTTTATTTTCTTGTCCTATTTTCATCATTATTCTGCTGTGAGCGTTCTTTGAGATGCATTTCTTTAACAGCTAGCTTTCCCTGGCTGCAGTTACCTGCTGCTTTTTTTGTGTAGTCTGTTTTGGTGATGTTGGATAGTGCAACTGCAATAAACTGCCTGAGGTATTCAGACTTGAGCAAGTAACAGCTCCCTGTTGGCTGGCCCATATAAACGAGGAGCCAAAGAAGCTTAGCAATGCTTCATCAGTGGCTTGCAGGCAGAATATGCCTGCTGTGATTTCTATTTCCTAATGAAAATGCAGAGGGAAAAAGGGCATCACAAGCATCCTGACTGGAGTTCTTTACTCCTTGGATTTTTGCAGATTGGTCCCAGTATGTGAAAGAATTTAAAGAAGTGTTTGTGATGTGGTTTCCTGAAATCATCATGGGGTAAAAAAGCAAGTGCCTTACTGCCTGACTGTAATAACTAGGTACTTGACATGTGATTTTCTTTTACATTACAGTTATAACTTAGTAAATGCCCAGAATATCCAGTACTTACATACAACTGGAGTGCTTTTTTCCAAATGATTAGGCTTTGTTAAAATGAGCTGAGAGATGGAGAAAATGCATATATATAATTGAGTGGTCATTATATTGAATTATTTTCTGCATTATTACGCTATTAATATGCTATTAATAATTACGGTGAGCCAGTGTTTTGCTAGTGCCCCATCATAGCTGAATGTGTTGCAGCTAAAACCTCTGCGATTTTTCAGACTGCTGCAACTTGTGAACTGTCACTTGTAGGTGTTCCTTCACGTTTGCAAACTGTGCACTGAAACCACAGTGCAAAGGTCTTTGTAAGCAGCTGGTTATGAGTGAGTGATGATGATTTCATCATGCTGAACAAGAATTCCTTGCAGCGTTGCTCTGCATTAACTCTTGGGTGAGAGTCAACTAAGTGCAGCAATATGTGACATTTTCTTCTCCCTTAAAAGCAATGTACAATAGAAAGTGATAGTGCCAGAGTGTCTGAACTCCAAATCACAATAAAGAGCAAATTAATTACTAGTAGTAGTAGAGCTTCTATTTTTAGTGATGCCAGGACTCAAATGTTAATTGTCGCTAACTTTTAAAGACAGTTTTTGTTACTTTTAATCTCTTGCATGTCCTTACAGCCCTTTTTCTCAGGATAAGGAAGTTTTTTGAAACAAGCTAGAAAAATGAATCTGGTGCTTGTTCTATATATTATAAACTATTTTCTCCTTCCATTTTTCATTGCATACAGTGAAAACAGATTAAGATAATTTAGATTTATATGGCTAGATACTACAGCTTTTTCATATTTGCCTTGTCTGCAAGAGATAAATCAAATGTGGGCTTTTGTCTTCAAGGATTAGTTGTTTATTATATGAATTGCTCTGGAAGTGAGTAGACATAGGTATCAGGCAGTTGTTATAACTGTGATTCCAAAGTGTGATTTTTCACTTCTGTATTTCAGTTTTGGGGCGTATGTAATCTTAAACTTTGTTGGAGGAGAGCATGCCTTCAGTGCAGCCGTTTCTCTAGTTGGCTCTGTGGTAATTTCCAGACTAATGGTGTCAGCAACTGAAGCTGTGAGCAATGCTGAGTTTGGCCTTAGACCCAAGTCCTGTGAAGTCCTGAATTGCACTGCAGTGGACCATTGTTTAGATACAGCCTGCATCACTTCCACCATGGTATGGTGCAAGACAGTGTAGCTTCGATACGACTGACAATTACACTGAGTCAATAAGCCTTGGTGGTCTTAGCCAGTTGTGTGTCCCAAAGCAATCAGATGCACAGGATTTACTGTCCCTTGGCACAGTCCGCCTCTTCCACTTGGATGCTATGGGAATTGCATGTCTATTGAAATACGCTCACTTAGGGAAGAGTTCCTAAGTAATTTGTTATTTTTGAACTGTGGTTTTCAATTTTCTTTTGAAGGTACATCTGATCATAAGCAATAAGTAAGTAAAGATTTGTTAAAAATTTAAATCAAATATCTAATTTCTGCTTGCTCCTAATACATCCAGTTTTCTGCACTTAAATGAGGAGGCATCTCCTATTGCTTGTTCTGTGCCTTGTTGACAGATGAAGTGCATCTACACCTCTTTAGAAAGAGTGCGAGGTGCAGCCTACACAGAGAAGCCAGCAGGAAGATACTCAATTGCAGAGAAGCTGCGTAGGAAAGCAGTTTAGGATGACTCTTAGAGACTAAGATCATTGCTTTTTCTATTATCTTCAAATTCCTCCTTCTAAAGTGCGCCTGGAGGCAGTACCTAGTCTCACTGCTGCACAAACAAATGCTTCTGGCTCTGCACCCTGCAAGGTAATGTAATTTCCCACTACCTGTGAAAAGTACCGAAATGTATGCAAGTATACCAGCCTTTCTGCTTGACCCTTTCAGGTAAAAAGCAGCTGATACTGTCATTTCATATACAGCACATGGTGGAGACATGCAAATAGTTAAGGAGAGTGTGTTTTATGCCACTGCAAAAGAACTGATTAAGGTTGATATAATTTCTGTATCTTCTACTTTTCTTCTGTTTTAATTTTAATGCTTGTTAATCTCTCTGCCTAGTATCTTTTCCATTGGGACTGAAGATCCTTGCAATATTAGATGCTTGCCTGTTGGGGAAAATATTTTCCTCTTTACTTTACGTGGACTCTTAAAGTTATGTAATAATGCTTGGAGAATTTGCATTACATCCCCCGTAAAATCTGACAAGATGTTGATGGAAGTGTTCTACTTTGCTCACTTTTATGTTGATTGAACTATTCAGCAAATTGCTGGTCTATTTGTTGAAAGTGAATGTTTCTCATCTGTATCTTTTTTTAGAAATAAGTTTTCTGTAAACAAGCAAGTGTGATGCCCCATGCAAGGTATGACTGTACAATACACTCATTTGAACAAATGGAATGTAAAACGTGCTCATCCTTTGGAAAAAATGCTGATTTTTGTAATCAGTGCTACTGCTACGTTTGTGATAAGCTGGCTTCTGAGTGCCCGAATTGGACAACTACTTCCCTCTGTCACTGCAGTGCACATAACAAAAGCAAATTCTGGAAAGACCAATGTGATTTTGCCTTGGCTGGTGTTCTTGTAATGTTCGATGTTCAAGCATGTTGGAATGGCACGTATCTTATGCAATCCCATTGATATTGTAGAACCTAGTGCCACTTTAAGCATTTTCATCCCTTCTAGCACACGTATGTGAAGCTACCACTAGTGTAAGAAGAGTTATAAAGCAACGTGGTCGCTCTCTAATGGCTGGTGGTGCAGCATAGCTGGCAGGTGGGTGGGAACAGTGTCCTTGTGAGCTTTCTGTGGAGTTGTGGTGGTTGTGTTAGCAGAGCTCAGTGTTTGCCTTTGATGCCAAGAGGGCTGTGAGGGGGAAGAAAAGTGCAAATGCTCACTATCCCTGAGCAGCTCCAGATGATAAAAAGGTAAGATGTCTTCATAGGTTGTGCTCTTGCACCACTGCTGGAGTTGCACCAAGAGGATGAAATTGAAGGCCTTCCTGGCACACTCTAGTTCTATAAAGTTCACGTCAAATTTTCGGCGACTTTGTTCAGTAGAGATCACCAATGTTTAGTCACACCTGGAGAAAATCTGGTTGTTGTGAGGTGCTGGGTGGGTTACAGGACAGGGCAACTTAACAGCCAGCAGCAGTAAGTGCAGGGAGTTCTCTGAAAGCTGTAGGGGATTTGAGGTTGAGTAACTGAGAAAAGAATGTAGCATTATTTCTTGGCGGAACTTAGGTGCCTTTTGAACTTGGCCTTCAGTCACTAACCGAAACACCAGGACTTCAATTAGGCGCACACAAAAGTTTTAGGAATAATAATTATTCCATCTTTTGAACTCCTGATGGCATGCCTGGATGTGGCTTAGTGCTGTGATTGACCGGAAGAAACATTCCTTAGCAAAGGCAGCTTTATATGATGAAAAAAAAACCCAGGTTGTTAAAGCTGAATTTAACATCTATACCTAGATAAGTTTGATGCTTGGATGTCTGATCTGTGCACTAAAAGTACGGGTTAGATACTCGTTCTGTATACGATACTGAAAATAGAGAAACATAATGTTAATTAGAAATTGTCACCACTCTGTGCCCCAGTGTTTTTCCTGGCATTGCATACTGTACTACGCACAAACTGTTTTACTATTCCAAGAAGTACTAGCATGAATACTCATTGTAAATGGTTTATATTTGGCCTAGGTTATAAGCTGTATTTCTTAATTACTTTTTTGACCTCTTCATACATATGTTCTCTCACAAGGTAAGATGGGAGCGTGTGTTATTCTAGGAAAGTTAAATCTTCCACCACTTCTGAATAATCTCGCTGTTCAAAGGTTTGCATTTTGCTTAGGAAAATCTGGAGCACATAAGGAGAAGACAGAATTTACGGTAAAATAACGAGTGTCTGGGATTGAAGTCTACCTTTATATTGCTATCTTGTAGTTCTACAATACCGCTGGGTACATTAGGGAACACTAGTTTATGACAAGCTTTAAAAAAACTGCGACAAAACAGCTTGTTTGATCAGGTGATAGAGGAAGAGAATATTTGCTTGTGAAAATTCTTCTCTTTCTTTCTGCTTGTCCTTGCATTTTGTGTATTGAGTTTAGAGGTAAGGGATTATTTTCTGTCTGTTTATAAGCTATCTGCCTTTTGTATTTCTAATGATGTGTACCTGGGCCTGTGGAGACACCTCATCATGTACTTTGAAAGTTGTAGTATTTTGAGCAATTAAATATGTTTGGGGACCTATACTAATAGATAATATGAAAGGGACCAAATTATAGCTCCCATATATGACTTCTCTTTTTAATGAATATTTTAAAACATGCTTCTCAAGATAAACCGAACAAAAAACGATTACAGAAAAAAAGTAAAAATAACCACCACACATACTTAAATCACAAATCCAGTTTCCCTTCAGCAGAGATATCTTTGATATCTTAAAGCGGCTTAGTCAAATACCAGGATCACGGAATATGGTATTCATGTACATCTGGCTGTCAGACTATTGGTTGGAAGGCGATCTTCGGTAGGTCATTCCAAAGGTAATACCTCTTATTTCCAAGGAAACGACAACTATGAAGAGCACAATAGGACTGATAGAGAGAACTCTCAGCTACAAAATGCCATTTTTCAATGTGATCATTACCATTAGTTCTGCATTTTCACCAGTGGTGTGCAAGGGTCTGCAAGTCATTCATCCTTTAAAAAAAAAAAAATAATAATCTAAACCAGCTGAAGGAATGCACTATTTCCCAAATGCTATGATGGTGTTGTTGTTAAGTGAACATTGTCCACACAGCCCAACTTTCAATGCATTAGTGTTTTGTTTATCGTCTCCATAAATGTTTGGCAAGAGATAATGAATGTCAGTGGTTACAGTGTTTTCCATGTGAAAGTATTCACAGAGACACCTTTGCTTTATATGCTCTTCCTTGTCAGATGCTGTTCTGTCAGGCTGCCCCTCTGCTGCTATCTGTTGCGTGGCAACAAAATGCAAGAGGAGATTCAGCCTTTACTGCTGTACTACCTCTTACTCTGTGGGCTGACATAACGAAATAGGACATATTACTTTCAGAGCAGTTCTTTTACACACATACATCCCTTAAAAATCTCTTCTAATATACGTAGAAAACATTAAAAAAAAAAAAAAAAAAAGAAAGAAAAGAAAAAATACATGAGTACTTCTCATTTTTGGAAAGTAACAAAAAAAAAAGTTTGTCTTTTTTTCTTCCTCCTCTCAGGTCCACACCGCTGTCCTACCTGATCACAAGGAGCCAAGAACAGATGTTGGAGTAAGCAATTTTTGTATATTAATGGATTTTTCACCTCATCAAAAGACGCAGACGTGAAGGAGAAATGGCATTCTGCTTAAACTGCTAAACAGGAGCTGGCAAGCTTGGTTTTTTAGAAAAAGTTGATTTAAGTGAATAATGAATCAAGGGAGGGGCAACGTACTTGGTGATTGATGTCATCCCATTCACTAATTGTTTTCAGTTGAAATTATCCTGAGGCAAGCACAGCTACCTAGACTTCTTGCTACTTGCCATACAAGCCATCTGGATTGAGAGCACAGAATTGCATTATCTGAATGAGCCTTGCCAGTCTCTTTCTCATTTTCACATACAGAGTATAAACAGTGTGGAATATAAATAGTCCTGCCAGTCTGGTCTGTTTTTGGCAAAGGTATTGGGATTTCTTTTTAGTTTTTGAGAAAGCTACAGTCTCCCAGATAATATGTGGGTTATTGGGGGTAGGAAACATTAGTCCTGCTAGAGCTGAATAAAAGACAAACAGGATGTGGGGTTTTTACGTTGTAAGTCTTAGGTGCTGAGTTTCCTGCATTATCAGGGCTTCCTTAGCAGAGTTTCCAGCACTTCAGCTAGTGTTCAGTAAGCCTGTGACTTGGCAGCGCTTACAGGCTTAGTGAAATAATCGACGTGTTTCATCTTCTTAGGTAACTATTACAGAGACTTTTCTCTTTGACTAGATAGGATAATTCATCAAACTAGTCAAGACTCATATTTTCAGATAAATATAAGTATTCCACTAGCAAAATTATGTTGGAATATTGCTCTGTAATTAGAATTACAGTAGCTGTTTTGTTTAAAGTCTAATTTTCAAGTGCAAAGTTCAATTGGTTTGTAGACTGCTAGTTTAGGCCTCCAGGGTACATGATTTGTCTCCAAATCAGTTCGAAAAAATTTATGTCCAGCATCATTTGTAATTAGACTCCTTAAACTCTGCATTTTGGTCATGGAATTATTCACAAGTGTAGTTAATTTTGCTAATAATTCCTAATTGCTTTGCTGGATAAAGGAAGCTTTGTTGTAAGTAAGCAATAAGAATAAGAGACAAGCAAATAAATGGATTTATTGTTTTTTAACCCCATAAAATTATTCCACTTCAATTTTGTGAGTCTGGAGAGCTAATTGAAGCACTCAGAGATGGTTAGTGGATATAGTGCCCAAAGCTCCCAGATTATGTGAAAGGACTGTGTGGTCACCTCTTAACCTTGATCGTATGAGGATTCCTACTATGGATTCTGCAATGGATTTGTAGTCTGTTGTACCGGGAAAAGAAGCACCAAACTTGTATCAGTTTTCTTTGTGCCACCACAGTTTTAACAGAAAAAATGCAGTTATGACTGGTCTAAAGGAAGATGGAAATGTCTGTGTGTCTACTCTAGCAAGACTGTGCATCACACCTGGATGTATTGCTAACAAGTATATGTTTCACTTGGCAGTGAAAACTAACCATAATCTTGTGTAACTGTCATTTTTCACGATAAATTTTGTATATGCTTTTATTTTGGCTTCTTGCCTGTCCAGCATTTCCCAAATCCACTATTTTCCCAGCCTTCCGTAGACTCTTAGCTTCCGTCATTTTTCCTCTTCTAGTTAAGTGCCAACCAAAACACAGAAAATGAATTACTACCTATTTTAAGCCTGTATTTGTGATAGGAATAAGCCATAACAGTTGATCTAGCTTATCAAGTTAAGTCTGGTGTTGTGGCTTACGTAAATTGGGGATTGGGATTTAAACAATATACGTGAAAATATATCGTAGTATAGATAAAATAATGCCTATATTATTATTTAATAATATCTATATTGAGGTCTATACAATAAATGTATAAATGTGTATTTATTGCGATATGTAAATATTCAACATTTAGCTGAGCTTTCTTGAAAGAAAACAGACTGCAGGGTTCTTCTTGTTTATTTTTGTTGCTGTTTTTTAACCAGAGGAAGATGTTTACTCAGTAGTAACAAATCCTCATTTTCCCCAGGTTTGCAGTTGGGCTCTGCATCTTGTGTGTTGATTTTACATAAGAGCAACTTGATTATTCTTAAATTTGAAGATCCAAGACTCTGTATAGTTATCAGTGGTATTTTATTTTGATTTCAACTGTGGAGTGAAATCAGGGTAGAACAATAAACACAAACATGTTTCTTTTGATAGAATTTGCAAAAATGCAAAATAAAATAGTTAAAAGTTATTTATGACAAGCAGTATTCAGTTGTATATTGAAAATAAATGCTTAGAAGCTGATAATAGACGGTTCTCTCTACCTTTGTTCCTAGGTCAAGGCCAACACTGGTTTATTTGACTAAATCAGATTGTAGTATTAGGTAGTGGAGTATGAGCAGAGGGTAAAAAGTAATGAAAAGCCAAGGAAGATGAGTTACTCATTAGTTTTTCTTGGACCCATTTCTCCAGCATATTCAGGTCTCTGTGAATGGCTTCCCTTCCCTCCAGTGTATTGACTGCACTGCTCAGCTTGATGTCATCTGCAAACTTGCTGAGGGTGCACTCAATTGCATCGTGTATGTCATTGATGAAGATGTTGAGAAGCAGACCCAAGGCCCTGAGGGATACTGCTTGTGACAGGCATCCACCCTGACGTGGAACCATTGATCACAACCGTTTGGTTACTACCAGCCAACCAGTTCTTAATCCATCAAACAGTCCATTCTTTAAATCCATACCTCTCCAATTTAGAGGGAAGGAAGGAAACAAGTATTTACAAACACTGCTATAAACTAGAGAAATACAACATTTCTATTAAAGAATATTTACTGAACTCACTTGCTAGCAAATACATAGCAAAGTAACTTCATAGTAAATACATACATGTCAGAGTGGTTCTCAAGAAAGGGAGAAGTTCCTGCCTGTTAAGCCAGTATTTAACAACTTTGTGGTAAACATGTTATGGCTACATAACAATTTTCTGACATATAATGTGTTAAATTGGTATGCAGGAATGTTTCTAGGTACCAAGGAAAGATTTGAAGACCAAAAAAGTAACAAAAATTTCAATGATATATATATTTTTTTCATTCTGCTTCATTTTGTAGCGAAGCTTCCTGGGCTGTACGACTTTTACAGTAGGAGACTTGGTGAAGTCAAAGGAACAACAGTTGACCCTTACCCTCAGGTAAGTGTTTTCATCTGTTGTAAACCAGATCAAGTAAATAATCCATGGCATTTGATATTCCTGTTTGACTGTTTGAAACTCCGTATTCCTTTGCTTATGTTAGATATCAGCCTCAAGTACTTATTTTTCTACCATATACTAACACAAAAAGAAATACCAGTTATTTAATTTTATTGGAAACAGTAATTTTTTGGTGTAAGCGTATGGAAGAATTTCAGGGAAGTGGAGGATTCTGTTTCACAGATTCCATTAGAAAGGAGTACAAGATTGTCAGTTAGTTTTCATTTGTGTGTCTTAAAGAATAGGCATTGTACAATTTGCTGGTTTAATTACTAGCCATATTTAAAGATGGTGGAGATAATGAGTTAAGTCTTCTCTCAAGTGTGAATTAAGTGCAACATCCTAACCTCATCATTACATGCAGCCAAATGTCAGTGGGGCTTGATGTACAACACTGTTCAGTGGCATAACACTTAACAGCAGGACAGTCATGACCGATGTTTGAAAACTAGGGTTGTGCTGAATAGATATTTACTAAAGCTCAGTACTGACGAATACAGTTTTCACCTTTAGTGCTGGCTTATGGTTATAAAATATAGTAAGATAGGAACGAAAGCTATTTTAAGATAAGGGAAACATTATAGCTGGTGATGTTTCAGTATGAATTCATTGGATTCAGACACAGTATTGGAGCCAGCCTTGAGTTCACTGTTGAAAGTGCAGTGTTCAGTGACGTTGTCATAGTTCCATCATGTCAAAGTGTCTTCATTTTTGAAAGGAAACTTTTTGACTTTTTCTATTACTGTACCAGCCTTCTTTTGTAGCATTAATTGTTCGATATATATTTAACTTGTAGGGAGAGGTTAAAATGCCTTGATGTCACTTCCACCCAAATACAGAGAATGCCATGTATACCAAGAGGGTAACTTGAAATTTTTTTCTGACAAAACGGGTTTGGATAAAATGTGAACTGATGGAAATGTTTACTTCAATAAATACCAATATAATGTTTATAAAAAATTTATTCTTAGAGGATTTCAAATTTTCAAGGTCAGTTTTGCAGTAGTTTAAGTACGTCACCTTTGTTTCTTTGACTTCCTTATCAAGCAATCACTATAAAATAATACATACATGTATGAACTTTTCCCCATTAGAATTCAGAATCTCCGTACAGCCAGTTTTAGCAAGACTCCATCCTGAAATGATTTCGTGGCTGCTTCATGTCATTGTCATCCACCCCAGGTAGTAGATAAATGAGTAAGGTGAATCTCACAAAGATTTGAGGGGAAACGTTATGCTGAAATACTAGAAACAGAGAATGGATTGAACATTGCAGGACTTAATTTATTTATGACAATTCTACAAAACATTGTTTATCAGTGAACTTGTTTAAAATCCATGTTGATTGAGATAGACTTGACTGTGGCTCCACAGAATAAACAGAAGGCAACAACATTTTTATACAAGTACTATAGTTTTGTGCTTACGTGTCTCAGAATGTATTGGAGAAAATAGATTTTATGGCAGTTGGTACGTTAGCCTGTACTAACTGCATTTGTTATATATTATGCAGTGCAGAATGGGGCTTGACTGGAAATCATGCCATTTGCTTTCCAGGCAGTCAGTAGCTTTGTCATTTATAATTAACACTATTATGCAAACACAGTCTGTTTTCTTTTTCTTTCTGTTCTTGAGCCTTTTTTGGGGAACAAGGGTATAGCCATGGGAACCAATTAGCAGGCCTGAATTTGCATATTCACTATGCAGTTAGGAGACTTAATGAGAAGTGCATTGGAGGTGAATAAATACTGTTTTCAGTCCCTCTAGTTCACCTGCTTCTTCATTGCTAACTTGTCCTTCCTTTCTGGATGCTCGTGTCAGCCTTTTATCACTAGAAATGTTGAAGTGGATGTTTCTGTTGTTAGGGAAGTTCTAGGTAGCTCTTTCTCTCCTCTTAGATGGAACTGATATTAGCCTGGTGGTCCTCAAGGAGTTGGGGTGCTAAGCAAACCCGTCTATATAATAAATTTTCCAATAACATGAGAAGCAGTGGTAGTTTTAAGCCTGAGGTGACTTCAAGGCAACTTCAAAAGTATCTGGATTTAACTTGGTAAACTAAACAACGATCTTGTATGTAGCACTACTGGACTGGAACTACTGCTTTAAGTTTGAAACCTGCTGCTTCGCTTGAAACTACGCCCCTAGGGTTTATGGGATGATGGGACTTGAATTGCTCCAGCATAGGTGGGTGCACACTGACATGGGACTATGGTTGCAGCAGATGGAGTGAGCGCTGCAGAAAGAAGGCAGGTTGGACTGAGTGGGAAGGGATAGACTGAAGCCTTGCCAGCTTTGCTGTTGAAGCCCGCATCCTCTGCTTCCAAATCTGGTTTAGAAGTTGCTCTTCAAACACTGTCTCCTTTATTGGTAATATTTCAAATGCAGATGCTCTGTAGGCAAATATGGGGCAATTGGTGCTCTTTGTCTCAGGCTGCTTTAAATGAAATAACTCATCAGAACCTTTCCAGTTCCACAAGCCAACGGGCATAACAGCCAAATGCGGGCTTCTCACACCGACAATTGTTTTACTTATTCTTATTGTTCTATTCCACCTCCGTACTGCGTGTGTGTCAGGAAAATCCCTATGCAGGGTTGTCAAGGTGCAGTCCGTGTTATACTGAACTCCTGGGGTTCTGTAGTGCATCTTGTCTCATGACTGTAAGCAATTTGGCACAGGGACAGTCTTCACTGCAGTGCGTCACTGCAAGCTGCACTTTCAATTTTATTAAACAACAGCAAATAAGCTTTTTTAACCTCGTGTATTTTGAAGCCCATTAATTATTTTCCTAATGATCTGCTTAACTGTGTGTGTGTGACATTTTCTGCCTGTCTGAGCAAATGACCTGAAATATATACATATAATTAATGTGCAGTACTGTTCGTTTTAATACAAAGTAAAATAACACAGATCTCCATCTTATTTCAGTGATCAGCATGCTTTTTTTTCCCCCTACTGTGTAAATCCTGTGTAATTCTCACTTTTAATTATCTTTTAAGCATTATTAATCTCATTACATTGCTTGAAAGTTTTAAATCCATGACATGTCTGTTGTTTGAAGACGGTCATGCACCAGTGGTATTTCAAATGCAGTGTCTTGCACAGATTGTGGTGGTTTCTCCCTGGACATGCATAGAGTTCTTTAAATGCAATTACAACTTAATAATACCACTGTTGTATTCCTTTGCACTGTCTTAGAGATATTATGTTTCACATTTTAATATTACATATGTGTAAGAGCAGATCACGAGTGATTTTGAGAAGACCACCATTGAAAAATTTTGTAGAAAATAAAATTATGTCAACTGTATTTTTACATGTACAGAGAAAGCTCAAAAACTTTACTGTTGTCACCTGTGAGCAATTAGGAGGAATATTCAGCCCTCTTAGGCAATTCAGACAAGGACTTGTATCAGTTCATTTGCAAACTGAGCTTCTTTTCATTCAACTTCGAATTATACTCTTAGTTTGTCTTTAATCTTGCATCGGACCTGTTTTTATCTAGGTCAGTGTCAACCTTGCAGGTCTCTTTGACCTTGGAAATCATGTTTCCTAAAAAAAATGGCAGGGCAGGATTTTTCTTCTGATAGTCAAGTGAATGACCAGGATTACAGTCGAGTGCTGTTGCATATAGAAGTCAGCCTGCTAATGAGGTTGTCCCTTTGACACTTGGATCAGGGCATGCTGAGTTGTTGAAAAGTTGTCAGTCTTGTAGCAACGCACTGGCTCCGATTTATGAAGATGTATATGATGTGCTAACATCTTCTGTATTCCCCTTTTCCTTGGAAAAGCTGTAGTCCCTTTGTTGAAGTAACTTAGTTCACATGCTGATTGTTATCTAGGAAGAAGAAACCAAGTCAAACTGCTGTGTTGTAATAAGTGAGAGGAATGTTCTAATTTCAGAAGGAACTAAAGCTGTTTTTCATACACTTAAAAATTATGTACTTTTGCTCGTAAACACCCTTTGGACATAGAACCTTTCTACCTCATTATTTTTCTTTTGTATATTTCGTTAATTAACATAGCCTTCTTTGGTTGCAAGGCTGTTTAGGAGTGGTTCATTTAAATTGTTTCTTTTTTTATTGTCAGTAATGAATTTGTCTTAGAGCAAGTGAAGAAATGACATGGAAAATGAGGTGAATTGTGTATTTTGAAAGGATTTTATATAAAAACAATTGATTTGTGTAGCTGCAAGTTGAGTGTGTGTTACTGAAACACACGCATTAAAGGTATAATTACCTGTAACAAAAGATGTTTATATTGGAAGCTCAAAGTAGCTGTATTTATGAATGTACATATGTAAAATTTACATAAAATCTTTTGATTTAGCATGATAAATAAGTATTCATGCGTGAAAAGCTTGGTATGGCTTCTTAAGTTGAATCGCTCCAAAAACTCAGCTTCCACTGACCTAATTAAGACTCCATACAACATGCAAAATTCCAGATGGTGTAAAAATGTGAAAGTCAGGGTTCTGCAGCCTGCGTTTCAGCAAATAACCTGAGAAAGTCCAAGCTCCACACGTGGCAGGAAGGTTGAGCCAACATGGGCTTGGCCTGCATGGGTGCAGGGCCTACATGCGCTGGCGCTGTGCCTCTCAGGAGCTCTTGTGACTCCCAGTGTAGTGGGCTTTATCTTGCCTATTTGCTCAGAGTTGTGATGCTACACCATACTAGTGGTGTACGACAGAGCCGGTGCTTGGCTATGGGCTCGGTCCTGGTAGGTAAAACTTTGAGTAGTGGTTGGTATTTTTACTGATCCTTATATGATATGATGTGGCAGTGTTTTGTTTTTTTTTAAGATCTATAAACAAGTCCATGCTAAACTTGAATTTGTTGTTTTGCAGTGAGGGTTGTTTCCCCAGGAATGTAGAGGTTTTTATTGGAAATACTTGTCTAATATTTTTTTCTGTGTTTTTCTTTCGTGCTGCTCTGCAACTTTGCATCTTTATTTCTCAGTTGATATATGGTATTGGCCCAAATCCACTTGTTTTTGTTCTTCCCCTCTGTGCTTCTCAATTTTGCTGAACTTACTATCATCATTGCTAATTTCTGCTTGGCATGTGTTGTATTGGTTTTTTCATTACTGTCAAATGATCTGTTACATTTATTTCCTTCCAAAAAAATCCAGCCATTCAGAATAAGCCAGAGGAGGCAGACGATGCAGCCTTGGTGTTTGAATAAAGCTTTGCTGTCAGTGAAAGCCAAAAAGCATTGAATTACTTTAGTTTAAAGTCTTATTTCTGCTGAAAGGTAGCATACAGTATTCTTTGTTTTGACGTGCAATTGGAATTACCTTTTTTTTTCTCAAAAGTATTTGTAGAAATAATGAAATAGGAATTCACCTGCAGTTGTTATCCTCTCCCATTTAGTTAAAGAAATGGAACTCATTCTGTGTAATTACCCTGTAGAGATACTACAAAAAGAAAAGTGAGATTTAGATTTGTTTCACTCTTGAGATTTAGCGACAAATTTATTAACCTACTGAACGTATTCTTTGCAGATGGTTAGGAAACAAAGCATCGCACTGTGTAGTGAGACTGCAGGTAATAAGTGAGCTATTGGCACAACAGGTAATGGCCCTTTTCCTCTATAATCCTCAGAATACCATCTAGAGTGAGAACTTGACAACATGCGTGGATTCTTCCACCGTTTATAGCAGCTTCCAGTACTCACTCTTATGATGAAAACATTCCGTTTTAGAAGCGACATAGAGAAAACATAATAAGCCTTATTGTTAATGTTACTTTTATGGATGTAAATACACATGTCTGCAGCTATACAGAAAAGGGAACTAAATGTTTACTGAAAGTATTTTTATTGATGGAATGAGATGCTGCATATGACCCAGTGTCATGGGATTTTTTTTTTTTCCAGAACTTCCGATGGTGGAAAGACAGTTGGTACCATTGAAGTCAATCTTGTGAAGATGGGAGAACTAGAAGATGGGGAACCAGGCCATATCACAACAGATTCACAGGATCAAAAGGTAACGATTCAGTTGATTGCACAAAATTAAATAGAATTATTAGTTGCACCAGATACTTAAATTGCTCATACCACATTGTGTTAAGTAGTTATTAAAAAAATTATGGGTTAAAGTACTGTTCACATTTAATCTCTCAAAAATAAACGTTACAAAAACACGCACAATTATGTTCTGTTATTGATTGCCTAGTCCTTCTCCTTTTTGTTGATTTTTATTTCAGCTGATCATCTTTGATCATTCTTCATCAACACCTGTCCGTAGAGACACCATAAACTATTTTTTTTTCCCTTGGCAGTTCCTCTGTTTTCTGCCATTGAAGTCCTGTTCATGTGGATTTTTAAGTGCAGCCAGTATCCACAATACTGAAAACCTGCCAAGAATGGCAAACAGACAAGCGAAAGAACAGGTGAATCCCATTAAAAAGGGACAGATTCAGCTGCGTTTCATAGTAGCATACAATGGTGGGGAAAATATATGGGTGTCGTGGGTGGCAATGGTGGTACTTAAATGTTAGAAAAGGGAAGTGTTGAGCAGAGGGTTTCTGTAGGGATTTTTAATTGAGGCAAACGTGGTGGGAGGCAAGAGGAAGAGCAGAAGGGCGTCAGGAAGGGTAAAAATGCTCTCCAGTAGGCAAGTCTTACAGCTGGAAGTGGTGGCGATGCCAACTGGAGATGAAACAGTGGAAAAGGAAGGAATAGGAGAACCAAAGGAGGGATGGAAAGGATGGATGACGAGAGGCTTGGGCTAGGACAAGATTCAGAAACAACCACTCCAAATGATGAAATGATGAAAACTGATCATTTTCAGTTAATAAAAAAGGAGTTTACTTAGAGTCCCTGATAGTTCAATTTAACCTGAGATGTCAAGTGGTACGGAGTACCTCATGTCTTGCTGTTTGGTTGAAGATCTGACATCTGCAGCAGAAAATCTTAAGAGCCATGTTAACTGAGTTTACTGTCATCTTTGGAAAGCTTTTTTCTGACTGAAGGAGGAACATGAAAAATATTAATGCTAGCACATTTTAAAGTGGATTTATGCCAGTGGACTTTGACCAGTTAATTTTTCCATTAACTTTTGATACTTTTATACACTAACCTTATCAAAGGAAACGTTTTCTAATTCACTTGTATAACAGATGACTTCAATCACAAACCACAACTACTTTTTAAAGATTTGTGGCTTCTACTTCTGCCTTGTTTAAAAACTCATTGAGTGCTTTCTGACGCCATGTATGGGAAAGCTACTGAAAGAAATCCCTCGGAAACCACATCGTTTGTCAAAAGTTATTTTAACCTGTGCCTTTGTATTGGCAGGAAATCTTTATTTTGTTATGGAATAGCTGACCGTATGTTGTCATCTTCATTGTAGTACTTCTGAGTGTTTTGCTGTATATTGGAACATACAGAGAAGGAAATCTGAATGGTAATTTATGGTAGGGTTGGGAAGTTATCAATGTTCTTTTTGATCTGCTACTTATAAGCCGCTTTTATAAACGCTTATAAACTCCTTGTCATGCCACAATGTGCAAATATAAACTATTCTTTTCTTGTTTCTTTTGTAGTGTGCATTGGTTCGTGAGTGTACAGCACCTGAAGGCATAAGTGGCAAAGACAACTTGCCTTCGTTAAATGCAGGTGAGTATTTTAATTTCTGTGTAAGAGGTGATTGGAACATCTGGTCTTGAAGAAATCACTAAAATTTGGAGCATATCTCTTTAAGGACTCTTCATAACATGTAGGGATTTATTAATATTTTATGTATTTTTGACTGTGTCATTTTTCTAACAAATGTGAAGAAATCTTTCAGACGTGTAATGCGGTATGAAATACTGTTGAAATCTCCCATTCCAAATCTTTCACAATTCAGTGATATTTCAAGACTGTCATTGACTTCAGTGGGCATGGAATTAACCTCGTAAGTTTTTCTCATGTCATTGCATGACATCCTGTTAAAATAATTATGTCCTATTTGCAATTGAATATCCAGGAGAATTAATCTTTCTCCTAGTCGATGGCATGGCAATTTCAGTTCAATCTGGAAGCTGTACATCCTAAAACTGAAGTAGCGATGGGCGAGGTATTCTCAGTTCTACTTCTGCTCTGCCCTTGTCGGTACTTCACTGAACTGGAATTCTGATTCAATATAGTGAGAAATATAACATGCTGATATGCTGCACCATAAAAGTTTTACTAGCCCAAGTTTATGAATCTCTGCTGCTCTACAGTAACCATGTCAGAAATAAGATGTGTTATCTGAAACCACAGCACTGCCAACTATTCTGTGCATTAGCTGCAGGCAGTTGAAGAGAAATGTTACTGAAGTTATAACGTTTTTAAAACCTTTATAAAAACTTTGTCTTATTACTTTACTGATAGGACAGGAGACATGGTAGTGCAGCTTTGCAGTCGGATGGAAGCACTAGAAACACACCAAAATAGTCTTCCCGTGCGTGAATGAAAGGTGTCTTTTTTCTCATGATTTGTTGAGACTAGATCAAAACCAGAGAAAAACTGAAAAGAACTGCAATTTCTCGTTACTGGTTCAATGCGAGGCTACAAGTGTTTGTGGAAAACAAAAAAATAATTGAGAATCTCTAAATGGAGAGGGACCACATCTGCTTGCAGAAATTACTGACCTGGAAATAGCTGGAGGGAAGGAGTGTTTGTAGGCATGGATTTATGGCTTTTCTTGGAGGCAAGGTACAGAGCCAATTGGATGATCTGGTCAAACTTAATGCAGCTCCTTGTTTCTGAATGTCATCCAGATAGTGAGTCTCAAAGCAATTCTTAGTCAGAAAGTGTTGCTGTTTGCAAATGGGTTTTTTTTAATTCACTGCCTTCTTTAGGTGAAATATATTTTTTTTTGATGGGCAAGTGTTGTATTGTGGGGAATAATTAGTGGTAAAATGTTGGAGCTCTCAAAGTAGATATCAATTTGGCAAACAATGAAGTTGAGGCCTCTTTGCCAAGAGTGAATGCAATTCTGCAATGAATATAGACAGCACTTACGTATCTATATTTATTGTTCTCATATACAGTTACATACCAGAAAATGGACCATCACCTTTCGCAGAGTTTTTGTGTGTTTTATTTTTGATGAGTTGATTGGAAAAAGCAAAATTGAAAATGTCTTATATGAGAAATGACAGCACACGGGATATTGGAAAGAGTTTTCAGATGCAGGCAGTTTGTTCTATTAAGTACTTATTTCTCCATTTGCCTTCTGTACTTGTGACTTCCTCTTCTTGCCGTGGCGTTGCCTGTGTTCTCAATGGACATTGGGCATCAATTTCAAGTTTTGTCAGTCCCACTCTTTTCACCTTCTTCTTACTGAATTCCCAATTTCTTTTCTTAAGAAATTCTTCCTTTCCTTTTCTACCTCCAGCCTCTTTTCCCAATCAGTCAAGCTTCTTTCCCAGCATGTCTCCATGACTGAGCTTTGTGTAGGTTAGAGCTTTCTCTGTTGCCTGGAGATGGGCTTTCTGAAATGGGTTCTAGTGTTGCCCTTAAGAATATTGTCCCACAGGTGAGCTGTGTCCAGTGAAGGTATTCATGCACTCTGTAGCAATGACACATCTACAGTCATACGAGTTTTAGAAACTAGAAATGATACATTTTCAAAAGAAGTTGACCCCTGGTGCATGTGTCACGTGTTTAGCTCAAGCCTGTTTCAATTATTTACATACTAAGATTTCTTTCTTTAGGCTTAAATCAGTGTCAGATCTTGGTGGATTCTCATGGATATGGTAATTAGAAGACTTACTGTCAGAATTGAAGTTTATAAAGCACAAAAGATTACAGATCTCATAATTCTAACGCTGTAGACCTTCCTGTATTTTTTTGCCCCGTTCTCCAAACAGCTGGACCATTTTAGCTGAAAATTTCCAGAAATAATTTGTTCAAATCAGGCAAATTATTATGTGGCGAAATCAGAGGCAAGGAATGAAAGGAAAGGAAGAAGAATATTGTGGTGGAAGGTGAGAATTACAGCCTGCTTGCAGTGTACCTTGCCTGCGCTACTCTCCCTGCTGTGTACATGCAGAACTACAATGAACACAGATTCCACGAACATACATACTACGTGTGTATGCTGTTGTAAACTGCTCTGTCTCTCCCATGTTTATCAGGCCTTCAAAACTATGAAACTGAAAAAAATACCCCTGTGTTTATCTTTAAGCTTGCTGGCGTTATTCTGCAAGTTAAAACTTTATATATATGTAACTCAGAATCCTTGAGTTTTGAGGCACTTAATGAGTCAGGGGAATGAGTATATTTCACAGATAGATATAATCATTCCATTATATCCCCAAGGATTGAATCTATATGTCTCAATGTTGAGTTATTCATTTCTAATACAGGAATGCTTGCCAGCAAACCTTGTACCCTTTGCAATGACAAAAAGAATAAAAGTGATTAAAATAAAGCAAAAATGAACAAAGTTGAAAATGATCCTATCATAATACATCTATCCTAAAAAAGGAAGATACAAATAGAAACACTAATAGTAAATTGGTATATGGCAGCTGTATGCTTTGATTTGTGTTGGATAGGGAACAAGAATGAAAACAGTACTGGATCTTTCATTAATTTTTTTTTAATTTATTTGCAGGAGAAGCAATAAGAAATATATTGCATGAAGTAAAAAGCACAGAGATCTTAAAAAATGAGAATGTGCAAAAGTATGGATAGTCAAATATATGGTACCGGCTTTAAAGCTTTGTGCAATAAAGAAGTGATTTTAAAGTAAATCTTTCTTTTCTTAAACCACCGAAGTTCATCTCAAATTGCTTTTTTGTAGTGCCCTTCATGATCACTGTGTAAATACAGGAAGGATTAAATTTATGCAACTTTGACTGATTTTAATAACTACTACTTATAAAATCTAGTTGTAGACTTACCATCCTTACTGTTTGGGTGCCAAAAGCCATCTGGATTTCTTTTTTAGGCCATTTGGAGAAATAAGAAAGAAAAACATCTAAGAATTTTATGGAATCACGTAAACATTTCAGTGTTTCGCTTCACAGGAAAAGAAAATATTGTGCAGCTCTTATTGTCTACCTCACAAAGTAGCAAGCAATAATGAAAATTAGAACTAATTAGTTTCCTTCCAGTCCTTTTTTTTCTGTGCTTATAAGTGAAGCTTTCTTCATAAATGCATGGGAAGATGTTTTTGCTGGTTTTTTTGCCTTCCCTTTTATTTTTATTTTTTTTTAAATAAAGAACTGTAAATGCCTTCCAGACTGCAATTTCAGTATCATAGATGTTACCATTTAGTAGTATCTAAAATGACTTAATTCTAAAAATGATGAAAGAAACAACTTGGGATCCATGTTTCCTAAATGATACTGGTCTTCCTTGCAGTTATGCTGCAATACTTTTACTCTGTGGTTTTTTTTTTTTCAGTTGCCTTTGACTTCTGTTGTTTGTTTTTTTTTTTTACTGGTGATGGTGATGAGAAGAGATGCAGGGGGAAGAGACTGTTAAGCATTCTCTGCTTAGCTAACCATTTTGTGTACGTGCATTAGGTTCTCACAGACAAGCATTTCATGAATGTAGTAGACTGAATGTAGATTCAAGCATTGCTCTTGGAAAAACTTGCCTTGAAAGCTTATTGGGAAGTAAACATAAAAAGAAGAAATGGTGAAGACTTTTCCATCTAGGTCATCGTTATTTGAAATCTCATGGTAAATGTTATCAGCCTGCTTCATAATGAACAGGTGGTGCTACAAAATAATTAAATCAAAGAAAGAAAAAAGTGACCTGTTCTGACTGATTTCTATGTTAAGACAGTCCTGACTTAACCAAGTTTATTGAGCTCCCTCTGATTTCTGGAGACTGTCATTTTGTATCTTGTTAATGGAAGATGATTGGTGCCTTTTATCTGCTTTGTGGATTGACAGAGGCTGTCAACATTATTGAAAATTCATTTTAATTAACATAAAAGTCTCTCAGTGGAAAGCAAGGAAAATAGGAGAAATCCTGTTTTAATGAAGTAATAGAGTAAAGCCCAGACACAGGATGCAAGTTGATTGTGTGTTGAAGATGTTTTTCTTTTTCAAGGATCCTCCGGCTGTAAATGTGCATACTGACAATTGAATGTTGGGGTATTTGAGGTGCTAATAATGAACAGAAATTCCTATTGTTCATTTGCCATTTCCATCAATCATCTATTACGCCTGTTTTAGAGTAGTAAGTCAATCTAGTTTTTCTAAATAAAATCAATCTTAAAAGCAGGAGACTTTTAAAAGGCTCTTGATTTTTAATCAGACTAGGTAAAGAGATCTCAGTGAAATGATGGAAATAGAAAAGGAAAATGAATATTTGCAGCATTCTTTTCTTTACCAGCTGCTGTTTTATTACAGATAGCTCTGTATCTGGAGTCTTGTTTCAGGCTTTTTTTGGAGGATTTCTTGATTAGTTATGCAAGATGACTTGTGTAACTTTAACTTACTCTGTTTCTCATTCTCTGTAAATCAACTTACATAGGCAATAATGATTGCAATGAGTTGTAAAAGAAGCTGATATTCCTAATAGTTGTCATGGTTGCCACATAGTCGCCATTGGGAGTTAAGGGGTTGATGCTGCAGTTTCCTCAGAAAAGAATGAACTCTTTAACTCCCAGTGCACTGCATGGTATTTTGATGATGAAAAACTATGAAACCATGACAGTGGTATATATCATATTGACAAGAAGTTTTTTCTCAGCACACATGAGAAATGCTTTTGTTTGAGTTACAGACCATTCAGTGGCAAATCAATGGAAACCTGGTCTGAGGCCGCTTATTCCATAAGGCTGGCAGTAGAAAAGTACTTATGGAGGTTTTGAATGGCTGTCTGAAGTCATTCTGCATTAGCAAGCTGGTAATGTGTGCGTTTAATGACAGTAATTTGTGTCCCATGAAACTTACTTACGAAGTCAAATGATAGTTTCCTATCTCAGCTTTTTCCCAACGGTTGAGAGTGGGGTGGATTTGGGGAAGAAAGGAGAGCACAGAAATTTCCCATCGGAACACGATTGAGAGGTCAGAGCAGAAATATTGCCAAGGTGCAAGAGCTTTAAGGTGAAAAACACTGTGGGTTTTAAGGATAAACTTCTAAAACATTAAGCATCTTAGTTTTCCTAAATATTTTGATTTTCTTATGCCAAGCTATGAGTTACAGCCATAATCTGGGAATAGAGCATATAATACATTTGCAGGATTGTAATCTTTATTTCTATGAAGTACCAATTTCTTCATCATATCGGTGGTAAAGTTTCCATTAACATTAGGAACACCTCATCTATTAACATTAGTGACTCCTTTGCATACGTATCATGGAGAAGATGCATCGAATACTGCTAAGCTGCAGGACATTCTTCACTTGTCCAGTGAAATTTATTATTCATGTGATTCTAGCAGATAGTAGGTGATAGCACTGACTGCGACAAGTTCATTGTTTAATTGTGCGTTTTGTTTTTCCTAGCTGTATCTTAAGTATAAGAATAGAGAGCATAACTTCTCTTTCTACTGCACTGAAGTACTAAATTCGCAGAATACCTGCTGTGATTTATCTGCTATATTAGCAAAACTTGGTCCTCTACGTGCTGCTATAATAAATAAAATACTAATGTGTTTAATAGATTCTTAATGGCTTTGAAAGTAATTCTGCAAGCAACAGGAGGAAATAATGTATTGTTTTTAGATATTTTGTTCTCATAAATTTTCAGTCATATAACCGCAGGAAAGCAACCTTATAATTTTTCTTCCCTGCAGTGTTAAAAAACCCTATCTGTAAGTTGTACAGATTTCCTACTTCTGACAACAAGTGGATGCGGATCCGGGAGCAGATGGCTGAGACCATCCTGTCCTTCCATGTTCCTAAAGAACTGATCAATCTACACATAAAGGAGGATATGACAAGGTAAGGATGACGAATAAAGGATGAGCAGTAGTAAACAGTACGTGTTTTCTTCGTGAGAATAAAATACACGATGGGCTAAAAATATTAATTTAAACTATGAAATAGGCCGAGTGTACTGTTTTAGGGCAACAAAGCTGGTGAGGGATGTGAGCACAGGCCTGATGAGGAGCGGCTGAAGGAGCCGGGATTGTTCAGTCTGGAGAAGAGGAAGCTCAGGGGAGACCTTATTGCTCTCTATAACTACCTGAAGGGAGGGTGCAGTGAGCTGGGGGTCGGCCTCTTCTCTCTTGTAAATGTTGATAGAAATAGAGAGAATGGCTTCAAGCTGCGCCATGGGAGATTTAAGCTGGATGTTAGGAAATGCGACTTGTCTGAAAGAGTCAGGCACTGGAATGGGCTGCCCAAGAGGTGGTGGAGTCACCTACCCTGGAGGTGCTCAAGGAACATTTGGATTTTGTGTTGAGGGACATGATTTAATGAGAACTGTTGGTGATAGGTGGATGGTTGGACTGGTGATCTTGAAGGTCTTTTCCAACCTTGGTGCTTCTGTGATTCTGTGAGTCTTTGGATTTGTGAGGCTTTACAGGTGAAGCTGAACAACAGAATTGTCAGAATTCTCTAAGGCTGTAGTGAATCGTAAGTTCTGAGCAGCGATCTGTTTTAGAGTACAGTCATGACTTGAAATGCATAAGGATCAACATTCGGTTAATAGCATTTTTGGAAAAGCCAACGTTTTTTAAAGAAACAAAACATGACAAGGGTGTGAACTATATTGTAGTGTTTTGTTTTGTACTTTGGCAGTGCTTCATTTCTCAAATATTATGCAAGCAAAGGCAAGTAGTATGTTTGTAGTTAGTGAAGAAGCAATGAGAATATAAATCGCTTTTCTTCTAGCTAATTTACCTTAATTGACATGAGAAAAATCTATAAAAATAGTTGAATTTTGTTACCTTAGCTCATGTTGGGCCTTTTAGTTAGGAAAGGCATTACAAAACCAATGCTGTGTGAATGGCCTGGGAAAAAGAGAGGGAGCACTAGTGGCCTTAAACTCTTTGTATATTGAAATTCCCACTTCATGTGCTAAAACTGCAATTTGCCCTTAAATAGAACTGTAAATTCTGCTGGTCCGATGGGGCAAAAGGTTTCAAGTGGTCTCGGGCTTCCCTAAATGCTTAACTGTTTTTCCCAGTAGTGCTCTATGATGCAGGAAAATGTTGCTACTTTTGCCATTGCACTTGCCTCACATAAGTGGACATCTTGTCTCGTGTAAGAGTAGCCTTGTGAGCTAATGCTGCATCACTAAGGTAACCTGTGTGCTTTCAGGTAACCCCTCTTCAGCAACCCAGCAGGAAACCTGGCCTGTGGATGTTTGCAAGAGGTCCTGCAGTAGGGGTTCCAGTCTTAATAATAGCCGTTAAGCCCATCTACTGCATCTGTGTGGTTTTCTTTTTGTGACAGTCCACAATCTTGCATGTAATAAGTCAGTAGACTGCTATGGACTTAGTTGTAGTGATGATGGGTTTTAAAAGTATATGTGAATTGGTATAATACTTGATTATTTTTTTTTCATTAGTACCATGATTAGGTGTTCATGACCAGATCTTGTTTGAGAATATTAACACGTAAGGGTTTTTTTTAATAAGCAATAAAAATAGATCATGGTGACTGTATAGCCCATCTGCTACTCAAATTTAGATTTCCCAAGAGATAAATGCTATTTAGGAGTTAGAGAATTACTTTAACCATTTTTATTTCTTATGCATTATCATTTCCAAAACCACTGTGCAAATACCAGTACTTGGTGTTGTTTCACATTATAGCATTCATCTCTTTGGAACAACTCATAGTATTGTCTTATTGTTTGTCTGTTAAATGATCATCCAATACCCACTGAAACAAAGAAATGCTCTGAGGAAGAAACATACTTAAATATGGCTTGACAATTGAAGCATGTGCTTCTGGTTTTTCTGACTGCCTGTGTGGTTAGCTGTGAAGCCTGGTTAGAAGTTTGGGTGTGACAGTGAGAGGAACAAGTTGGTTGCATCAGTCTGAAGGAGGAGGTAAAAAATAGAGAGAAGAGGGAACTTTTGGTCGGATATAGGAGATTGGGATGGAGTAGGGACATCTGTGTCGCTTATCAGTGTATAATCACTTAGGTTGCAGCTTCAGCTTTGTACATGGTTTGCTGTCTGAAGTAATTGCAAAGATGTGTACTCCTGCAGACTGCATACGTTTGGAAAGTAGTAAGTTAAAGGAGAAAATTGTTATGCTTGTCCTTGAACTCTTAAAAAATTTAGACTGTACTTTCTCAAGGCTATTCTTTCTGAAGTACTCATCTCTACTTGTTGTTTTTTCCCTGGTTAGTGTGAAGGAATAAATGCTTTTGTCTCAGCCCATGTCGTACTATGTTTAGCATGTTTCATTTTATTCCTTCAGTTTAGTCAGGTTGCTTCAATATTGTCAGGTGTAAAGCAGTTACTTATAATATCCAACTGTAATGTTAAACCTATTCAGTATTACAGTTCTGTTTTTTTCGTAAGTTTGAAGATAGTTTATCGCTTGATTAAACTAGTGTTCTTTGTTAAGAACAGAGTAGTTTCATTTTTTTTTAAACTTGATTCTCTGAAATATGTAACCTCTGAGAGGATTTAACATTGTTTTTTAGTATGGTGTAATGCTTTTAACAATATTCTTCCATTTTTGATACTAACCTTCGGACCTCCTTGGAAGAAGTTTCAATAGGAGTTTTGTGGTCATTTTTTTTGTTCTAAAAAAGGTAATTTAGTCTACTTTTCTGCTTTTTATTAAAAAAGTTACCTTCTCCAGGCTTTCCAATGAGTACTTTCCACTCTCCGAAGTATTTCTTGACACAGATCTTCTCATTTGCATTCATCCCACAAGACTAGCAAACTAGTTTTTCTAACACGATAATTAGGAAAAAGGCTAGTAGTTTACAATAACTAGTTCAGAAAGTTTGTCAGCCTGTGTAATTTAAGCTTGTAGTTGTAGAAGCAGCTTGTGTTGCACTAAATCAGCATAGCAAGAGAATTGTGGAACTAAAGCAGAAACTACCATACCTATTTCTTTCATACTTGAACTGGCATATTCCAACTTTCCTGCTGCATCAGGAACGGCTGCCTGTCTCAAGTCCAGCTTACTTTTTTTGTGTGATCTCTGCTGGTCAGTACAATACAGACTTTGCAGTCTGTTTTGGGAGTTCTTTCATGCAGCATTCCGGAACGAGGAAAAATTTTGAATTGTTAGGAAGACGTGTGCATTGCTTTTGCCTTTTAATAAAAAAAATAGTTGGAGTGGACATTGGTCTTCTGAATCTTTGCATGCTATTTTAAAAATTACTTTGTTTTGAACAAGGGCATGGTGAAATTGTTGTGTGGATGTAGGTAGTATATAGGTAATAGTTATGTTTCTGATGGCACAAAGTCGTCTGCAATTTTGTCATTTCATGTCACTCGGGGATGCAGAGAATATAAGTTAGAGGCATTAAAATGTGAATGATTTTAATAGTTTTACATAATATTGTTTTTACTCAAGTCATAAAGGTCCGCATTGTTTTTGAATGAGTACTGATCAGTAAATTGGAATAAAAAAGCACCCATGAAAGTACTTAGGCGCTTGAGTAATCATGCAGTTAATAATGTGATGAATCTTGCCACGTCCACGACTTTAATCTGAAAGAAAGTTCTGAATAAAAACTCTCAGAGGTAAATGTTGCTTCAGCTTTATGATAGAAGCAAAAGCGTTGTCTTAAAAGTCCGACTCAAGCTGATTGCTCTGATTTCACGTATGATGTATATATATATATGAATGTATATAATGTGATGGACAAGCAATTGTTCATCACCTGCTGACATCATGACCTAGACCTTTGAACAGTGGAAGAGAAAGATGAACTCCCACCCCCTTCATAACTTTTCTTCAGCATGATATCATAGAATTGTACAATAGTTTGCATCAGGAGGGACCTTTAAGATCTTGTAGTTGCAACCCCCGCTATCAGTAGGGATGCCTCCTTCAAGACCAGCTTGCTCACAGCCCCATCCAGCCTGGTCTTGAGCCCCTTTAAGGCTTGGGCATCCATGATGTCACAGGGCAACCTGTTCCACTGTCTCAGCACTCACGCGGTAAAGGTTTTTTTCTTAATATCTAGTCTGAATCTGCCCTCGTCCAGATAAAAGCCATTTCCTGTCATCTTGTTATTGTTGGATATTATGGAATATCCCTTGGGCCAGTTGAAGTCAGCTGTCCTAATTCTGCCCCCTCGCAGCCCTTGTTGAGTATGAGACAAGAACCTGGAATGGCCTTGGCTCTGTACAGCACTGCTTAGCAGTAACTATAAACATGAGTGTGTTAGGAACATTGTTTTTCTGCCAGAACCAAAATGTAGCATCATACGGGACGCTCTGAAGAAAAGCAGTTCTGTCTCTGCTGAAACAAGGACAGCAGGGTCAGAAAAGACTGGCATGTAGACAGTTTGTGGGGCTTAACAAGAAAATTTAGAAAGCAGAGCTTGAGTTTGATTCTGTAAGAAGGGTTGAAGATGATGCTGAGCACGGTATTTGTCATGTTGATAAACAAATTGCCTGAAAAAGACCTAAAGAGAGAGGTTTTGGAGTGAGTGAAGAAAATGATAAACAGATGTATTTTACTTAGGTAACTCTAGAAGTAATGCTTTCTATTTTTTTTTCTGTGTAAACTGCAACAAATACAAAGAGCACAATAACACTAATTAACAGAGCAAATTCTTAGGGACAAAGCGCTGTTCTTTCAACGCTTTTGCCACCATTAGCGATGCATTTTTGCTAGCCGTCAACAAGAGCCTGCATACCACGCTCATAAAACTCCACACCGGCAGAGGTGACCTGCTGTTTCAGAGCAGCTACAACAGTGGCTTTGCTAGGAAAATATTGCCTACTCAGTCTGTCTTTGATCAGTCTGAACAGATGGAAGTCAGAAGGTACCAGATTCGGATTCTATGGATCTAATGTGGATCCAGATAATATATGGTGGTTGGGGTAGGATAGTGCAGCCAAGATTGGCCATGTGCTCCACGGTCTTCTAACTGCTGTGGGGCCTGGTGTTATCATGTAGCAAGAGAAAGATTGTCTTCTGCTCTGGCCTGGATCTGGAAGTTCTGGCTTTCAGCATATTCAGGATGGCAATGTACAGGTCAGAGCTGGTGTTTTTTTCTGGGCTTCAGAAATGTTGTTTTTGTTCCTGAGGGAGCATTTGTGGCACCCACCTAGTGCAAACTGTTGTTTTCCGATGTTGCTACCATCATTTCCAATGCATTCAAGCCAGTATCCAGCTCCATTCGCAGTTCCATGGCTGTCATCTCCCATTTTGTGTGGATGTGCTGATGGAGATGCTCTTCATGTGGTGGTGTGATGGCTGTCTGTGACAATCTGAAACATGGATTGTCTTTTACTGTCATCACTGCTGAAACACACCACCCACAGCCTCACTGAGCTCACATCCACTGTTTGGTCTCCATAAATGTTCAGGAATCATCCAAGAATGTCAGGGGGTGCCGTGTTTGCTGCAGAGAGGAATGCAGTGATACGCTTTTGCTTCATATGCACTTCCACATCAGATGCCATTTTACCAGTGTCCCTCTGCTGCCATGGTAACAAAATGTAACGTGATACTGTCAGGAAGGTTCACACTCGGTTGCTATATCTCCAATATCTATGTCTGATGTTGTGGGCCAATGTAAGCAAGTAGGAGGCATTACTTTTGGAGCAGCCCTCGTACGATACTGAGATTGCTGCAAACTTACTGCTGTGTTAATAAATTGTTCCAAATCCCATGCTTGAATTGAAAACGTTAATTAGTTACTTGTCCTTTGGGATGTCTGAAATATATTAAAAATACTGATTTCCATCAATTTCACAGTGGTTATTTAATGTGTTTACTGTTTGGGGATGTATTTTGAATCTATTCAGTGAAATAAGTTCTGGTATAACACATGGCAGTATTGTTAAAAACACTTCAAAGATACATATATATTTAAAATATATATTTTATACATATATTTATATATATTATATAGAAATGCATATGTATATATAAACATATACATATAAAAAGAGAGAATTTGAATATCACGGGGTATTAGCATGGCTTTTAAATTGCATAATTTCCAAAGTACTTTGTTTCTGTTATTTATCCTTTTCGTTGAGGGTTGCCAACAATTCCGATAAGGCTTGGTGCTGTGAAGTACTGTTGATGGAACTTAACTGTGGAAAAAATCATTCTCTTTTTAGCCGTGACTGAGAACAGAGTTGCACTGAGTCACCAGTGTGACAAACTCGCAATACACAAATAGTATCCAAATCCAAAATATTGGATTGATTATTGTTTGGGAAAAAAAATAAAAGTGACTGTGCTGGTTAGTCTAGGAAGTTAGTGAGCTCTACTTTGGTCCGGTTGACTCCCAAGAGAGTGTACAGGAAGACAGATAATTTGCTGAAGGATTTCCTTTTGCGTTTTAGTGTCGTGTGTGGTTACCATAACATTGCTGTTTCGACCTGATGAGCACAGCTGTAAGGCTGAAGATTACGTTTTAGAGAAATTGTCACTTGCTGTTTTGTTCTGTTTTACAATAAAGAAACGTGGGGGAAGAAAAGCTTGGAGGGGAGCAAGTTTGGTGTAGGGGGCATGTGACAGAACTACTGTACTGATACATAAACAGACCTTTGTAGAAATACTTCCACAACATGTGTATGAGAGTATCCAAAGAGTAGACCTTATAAAGCAGCTTTAATGGAACTGTTGGAAAAGGAGTGTAGTTTGTACTCTATGCAGTGGTGCTTAATGTGTCTTCACAAAGTATTTCTTATTGTGGACACAGTTCTTTGGAGCCTGAAAGCATTCTTGCCTACAGGGAAGAAACAATATTTCACTTTGCAGACCATTGCATTTATACCAGATGAGTTTTGAATGTTAAATTATTGTAGTATTCAGTGAATTGACATTCTTTATTGCATGGTTAAAAATAGAGCTGAAATCAGCAAACTTAGTAAGAGGCGTGAAAACAGACCCGAGATAATAATTTTATTTCAATTGGGTAGGGCTTTTGATGTTTCTTAATAAACTATCCTGGATTAATTGGATTCATTTGGATGAGTGTTAATGGATTAAGGAATTAAAGCCGTCTCTTTTTGCCTTTTGATACAGGAATCAGGAGCTTAAAGACTTGGGAGAGCTTGCACCTCACTGGGACAATATGCGCAAAAGTGTTATTGCTCACTGTGATCAGATGTTGAGCATGTATCAGGATACCCTCGCAGAGCTTGGAAAACATACAGGTATGGAAGGAGCCTCCCCTCAGCTAGAAAATTTAACTGTCAACCTAGTCAATGCTTATGATATACTAATATACTCAGCAGAAATGAAACATACAAAAACAATATAATCACTTCATTTCTGACATAACAAGAGGTTTCCTGCTTCTTCTGTTGTTTTTTAAAAGTGGCTGTGCCTCTTTAAACTGCATATTCCCTTGAATGTACTGCTCTAGTAATATTGAGTACCATCTGACAGCTGGAAACAGTCTTAGGGAGTTCTGTCAGGTTTTTTGAAATACAGGTTGCATTTAAGAGTATAGAGAAGAACTGTAACACGTTTTACATATTCTTAATGCATTTGTCATTGCCCAGGTCACGTCAGAAAAGCACGTAATTTATGTAGGGTGCACAGTCTGCCCACAGTCCAGAAGTAGCACTGTGTAATACTTTTGCTTTTTTTCCACATGTAGTGGTCTGATGCGTGTGAGGTGTTCAGTTATGTTTGTCAGGATCTTGTGGAATGTCATGTATTGTAGTACCCACACGCGAGTTAAGAAAGCATCAGTGACAAATGTACAGAGAGGCAATGGGTCTTTTCATCCTGTAAAATTCTTCATAAAATGAACAAGAAAATACTGCAGAATAAAGTATTTATGCTTTCGAATTTATTTTGATTGTTCACAAATAATTTAAAGAACTTAGGATAACTCTTTTTTATTTGGGAAGACTGCTGGATTACTTCATGGCTAACGCTCTATTTTGAGCAAGCTATTTTTTTGTTCGTGGCATGCCTTCCACCTCCACTGTTGCTTTTGAGATTGTTCTGGAAGCAATTGTGGAAATGTGTGTTCTGGAATTGTGTTCTGAGTGACTGCAGAGGCCTTGTCGCTGCTTTCTTGCTAGTGATGCTCATGATCTCCACCTTAATATGCATTTTCTAAGGCTGTGCTGATATTATTGGATATGCTGTTTCACTCTGTATTCTCATTATTAGTTATGTGACTCTGTATGTATAATCTTGCCAGAGGTTAGCAGGACTTTGTGCATTGTGTTTACATATACAGTGTTTGGTTACATCTTCTGAAATATTAGGTAATTACAAGGGTTAACTTGCATTGTTTTAACTATTCCTAGCTTTTTTCCAGTTGTATAAAAAAGCCCCCTTTTTTTTTATTTACTGAGGAAACTGTATGACTTCAGTTCAGTATACAACTAGATAGTTTTAGAGACTACATTTTTCTTTCACAGAATTGGGCAAGTTTTTTATAACTTAACTAGTGCATTTAGTAGGTGAGACACAAATCCTTCTTTTCCAAAATAATCATTAAAACTGTCAGGTTATCTGTTATCCATCACCTTATAGTAGAAAACTGAGCACGTTATTTGTAACCTCATATTATTCAGAGATAGCTTTTTGGGGGGGAGTTACAGGAAAAGAGAAATCCTGTTTTAGTGTGTCAACAAAAAAAGCCCTTAACTGAAACAAAACGTTTTGGTAGCAGTGGGGGAGGAAGCTCATCTGTTACACTAAATGTGGGATAATCAATAGCATTTTGGTTGCACAACTGCAATTTCTCGTTTATGATTGCTTACCATCATCATAATATCCCAATTATGTTTTTGTCAGACTACTATGTGAAATGACTTAAATTTTAGCATTTTAACTAATACATATTTTTTAATGCTTTGTTAGTTAGATTTTGAAAGCATTCCGTGAAATATAATATGCAAGGAATCATACAGATGATGAAAGGAATCAGTATGTTAATTAACACTTTGAGGAAAACATTAATATGACCTTTTGGGATTTAAAAAAAGGGGGAAAAAAAAAAAGTAATATAAATTGTGCAAGACCTTTATTGTGACAAAGATAAAGATAGAAAGATAACTAGTCATAGCCAACGTGAGTTCAAAAAAGGAGAGTCCTGTTTAATATAAACTCCTTTTAGGACAAGGTTATGAACCCGGTTGACCAAGGAAAATCAGTTAATGTAATCTTTTCGAATTTCAGCAAAGCCTTCAATATTGTTTTCAGAGTATTCTTATGGACAAAATATCCAGCTAACACTTAGACGAGATCATAATGTGATGGGTGAGCAATTGGCTGATGGATAGGGTAGGACAGCCTGACCAGGAGCTCTGTGTACAGTTTTGGCACCACAGTATACAGAGGACCTTAGAGAGCATCCAAAAGGAAGATGGTGAAGGGTCTAGAGGGCAAGGTGCTATGGTGAGAGACTAAAATCACTTGTTCAGCTCAGAGAAGAAGAGGCTGAGAGCAGGTCTTGTGATGGCCTACAGTTTCCTCAGGAACTTCTTTTGTGACAGTGATAGGGAATGGCATGGATTTGCTCCCCAGGGCAGTGGTCACAGCACCAGGCTGACAGAATTCAAGAAGTGTTTGGCCAAAGCACTCAGAAATATCGTTTGATTTTTGAGTGGTTCTGTATGGAGCCAAGAGATGGACTTGATGATTTATAATTCTAACTGTGGCGGACCAGGGAACCCAATGTTATTGAAGAGGATAGAGCCAGCACATGAAACAAAGTAGGAACTTGACTTTCAAAAGTAAGCAGTCTAATAATTGTACTGAAGATTTGAGCTAAATGAGGAGGTTTTAAGTTGGAGGTCAACATTGAGGGACATAACTAGATTTCATGTCTTGAACTATTTTTTTCCTCAGTAATATGCTGTTGGTAGAATAACTGTATTAGGGAAAATCCTTATTTTTTTGGTGTGTTAAAATTTGTGTTAAAAAGCTCAGTGGTATGTCTGTACATTCTAGAACCTATGAATAGTACAGTAATTGTGAAGACAACAATATTTACTTAGTCCTGTACTATATTTATTCATATTGAAACACAAATTAAATTAGAAGATAAATCCTTTGGGCAGTAACTGTTCTTTCAGAGTTCCACAAAGATCTAACATTTTTTTTACGTGATATACCGTACGTATGTGGAGGTGGAGATAGGGTAGGGAAGGGGTGGGGGAAAGGGAATTTAATTTTATATATGTGTACAGAGTCAGACTAGAACACCAAATTTGTATTTTAATCCTCTATGCAATGAAGGACTTTGCTGCCTAAAATTCAAGTGAAATCTGGAACAGATTTAAAGGTGGCTGAGAGTTCATTTTGCTTTTACATTTCATTTCTCTGGCAGTATTAGTCTATATGGCTTGTACTTAGATTGGAACTTCTATCCAACTATAGCTACACACATTGCTTTTAAAATCTTGTGACAGCTCAGGGCATATCCTGCTTTTTTTTGTACTGAACTTGAATGACTTGCAGTTCTTTTGTGGTGTAGTGACAGAAAGCCATCTTCTCCTGGGCACATGGGTGAAAATATGGGTAGTGCAGGCAAAATGCTAGCTCTAACAGCTGACCAGATGGGGTGAAACTTGTGACTTCAGGAGTTACCTGATGTTCCAATATGTTGTAATCTTTACGGAGACATTAAAGTGGTCTTTGCAGAAGTTATGTTTGAGTAATAGGAATAACGAAGGCACAGGTGGGTAAGACTATGTTAAGTGCTTTGAAGATGCGTGCCTAGGATGAGAATGCAGGATTTGCAGCCAAAAAGAGTGACCATTAAGATGCATTTTTGCACCTGCCCTCTATGGTCTCATACAGGTGGCCTCAGCCCATCAGTTCAGCCTGTCCAGATCACTCTGTAGGGCCTTCCCACCCTCAGGCAGATCAACACTTCCTCCCAATTTTTTGTCATGTGTGAGCTTACTGAGAGCGCACTGAACCCCCTGGTTTTCTATCAAATCTGAATCAGTTACTCCTAACAATAGCTTTTTACAACCTTTGCTCTACATCTTCTTTCAAATTATTATTATTTTGAGTTGTTAAGCAGCCTATGCAGGTCTACAGCTCATAGACAAAGTACCTTTTCCTTGCTTAGCATTTTGCAAATATGTTAGTACCTCTGTAGCCTTGCTTTGTGGCGTCATTGGTGCCATCTGGCAACATTTGCACTGGGAGTCTAAAACATGCTTAGTTGCCTTGGAATTCGCAGCAGTTCAAACAGATAAGCTATGGGAAATTCTGTCTGAGCAAGTAAAGAATTTCAAATGCATGTTTTTCTCCCTACACACAAGAAAATGTTAAACCTTTTCAGGTGTTTTTGTGGGGGAATGGAGAGAAATTGGAGATTGAAATCAGAACTAATATCAAAGGAATTTTATTTTAAACAATTAACAGGTAAGATGGCAGGATGCTGAAAAACCTATCTTAGTTGTGCTGCCTGAGTGAGAATGTACGATCACCTCTCTTTACTTATAGATGACCTGTGCCTTTGTATATGTGCACTGTTAAATATCTCCAGGTAAATCTTGTTTATTCACATGAGGCTTTGATTGTATACCTTTCTACCACCATAGAGTTGCTTGTAATCTCGTCCTTCTGAAGCGTAGCCAGATTGTTGGTTTTTGGTTTTTTTTTTGAGAGCATTGTGCTTTTTTTCTGATACTGGATTTTTTTAAGAATAGGAGTTCATAGCTTTTCTTAAGCCATTTTATGCTTCTATAATTGGAGCTTTCTACGAAGAATACACGGCTCAGTCACTGTAATATTTTTCATTTGATAAAAAAAAAAGTTGGTGAAAATGTCGTACTATCGTAGCTCTGTACCACTGTGTTTTTCAAACAGAATAAACATAATGCCCATTAACTGTGGCATTATTTCTAGCAGACCTATTTCAAGCCGCAGGAAAAATATGCGTATCACCTAGAATAAAAAATTAAATTGTTATGTGAATTAAAAGCTGTTTTGTTGCTTGCAATATGGATACATGCTGAGACTCAGTTAGTGAACCATTCTTCTCCTAATATACAGTTACACATTAAAAGTAAATTAAGGAAGTCTACGAGTATTGTCCTCACATTAAAAAGAAGACAAAACATCTGCAGGGTGCTTAAGATAATGATTCTTTAAACTTTTTTTTTTTTCAGGTTCTTCCTTCAAGTCAAGCTGTAGCAAAGGAGAAAAAACATTAGAATTCATCCCAATAAATCTCCATCTGCAGAGGATGCATGTGCATAGTCCTCGATTGAAAGGTAAAGCATGGTTTGCAGAGAAATCCCCTAAGTATGACAAAGTATACTTAAAAATGCAATTAAACTGACAGCTGAGAGCTATGGTTTTCATTTTAGCCTTTTTTAAGAAGCAAAAATGTAAATTTATATATCCAGTTTCAAGAGTCAACATCATGTGGATGTATAGCTTTTGGATAAAACCGTACAACCACTGTAGGCCTGAAAGGCAGTCTGTTTAGAGAGTTGAATGTCGATGATTTTTTTTCACTTAATTGAAGGATACCAGCAACAGTTTTGTTCAATTATTTAGATGAAATGTAAAAATGCTTCAGAAAAAAAAAAGACAGCAAGTTTTGGTGTAGAAAATTGATTCTTCAGTAAATTCATCTGCAATTTGAACTTAAGTGAATTTGGAATACCATTGAGGAAGAAGTAATTTCACTGGGAAGGGTGACTTTTAAAGAAAATTTTGAGATTAATTTCATATGGTTTTTAATTTGCCCTCCACTCAAATTTAGTGTAAGATATATGCAGTATCCCATGATATGGACTTGCTGTATGACTATTCCTTGTTGTATTATTGTTTTTTCTTTTCCTGATAATCATAGAATCATTAGAGTTGGAAGGGACCCCCAACGGTCATCTAGTCCAACTGCCCTGTTGTGAACAGGGACACCTACAGCGAGATCAGGTTGCTCAGACTCCTATCCAGTTTGACCTTGAATGTCTCCAGGAATGGGGTTTCCGCCACCTCTCTGTTCTGGAGTGTCCACCACCCTTAACGTAAAAATCTTTTTTCTTATATTCAATCTAAATCTCCCCTCTTCAATTTTGAAACCACTGTCCTCTCACTACAGACCCTGCTAAATAGTCTGTCCCCTCCTTTCTTATAGCCCCCCATTAGAATACTGAAAAATTGCCATCAAGTCTTCCCAGGGCCTTCTCTTCTCCAGGCTGAACAGCAGCAGCTCTTTCAGCCTTTCTAATAAGATGGAGTTTATGAATTCATTATTTAAAAACTTGTACTGCTGTAGAGGTATTTAATTATTCACTTCATTTAATGGTCCCTAGAAACTCAGTGTGGACACTTCCTGTCATTGTTTTATGTCCAAATATGGAACCTGCCTGCTCTCCTGCTTGACTGAATTTTACTCTCAGGATTGTTTGTCTGCCTGTAAATATCTAAGAAGTTGATTGAGGTATTTCTAAAGAAATTGAATATGTATTTTCCTTAGAGAACAACTCGTAAGTAAATCATGACAACAAAGAAATGACCAGCTACCTCTTCCTTCACATATCTCTAAGGAATTTTGAATCCTACATGCACACGTACCCACTGCTGAGACTAATGAAAGCTATGAGTCTGTGCTGAAACCTAGAAATCATGTCCGATGTTTTCTTGCTTCGTCTTCTGAAGCCACAAGCTTTTGATACTGACCACAGATCTTGGAAAACTGAGGGGTTAACTAAATTTCTATTGTATTATTTCCAGTAAGAATTTCAGGAGTTTCATGCTCTTCTTGTGCTTATGACTTCTAATACAAATACACACAGAATATATGTGCATTGGAATACATTTGTAATTGTAAGTGTGGTTAAAGATATTCAGTTGTGCCAGTGCAGATCTAATACTGTATTGTTTCATACTGACGTGCTGCATGATGTTCAGTAGTATTCACATGTGTTTAGGGCAGTGACTGAATTTTTCATTATGATCTATAGTGCCATTGGTTGTGTAAAAGCCTGTCTTACCTTTCTTGTTTCTGAGGTGTTTTTCTTTTCACTGTGGCACTGGAGATAGTGGTAGAGCATGCTAAGTTTCTTCCTAGAGATTGTAGGGCGGACTCATCAGCATAGGTGATGTAAATAGCCACGAAGAAAAATGTTATTTCTAAACCTAACGTATCCTATTTCCTAGGAATCCTTAATGAACCCAGTTCTGCTCCTGTCTAAATGAGCTCTTTCAGTGCTATTCTCTGCTATGTAAGCATTTTCTTAGTTTTAAATGCAATTACCTCAGAATTATCGTGAAAGAAGAGTATTTATACCTTCTGGAAAGTGGGGATAATTTCCAATAACGTGTTCTGTCATTTAATAGAGAAGTCTGCTCCTTGGATGTAGTTTTAGCAGCATCCTATGCAAATGCAACATGATATTAGATGACCATAGTATAGTGAATGCCTTATAGACAGAGATCTGTTGAATTTGCATGCACTCTACACATGTACAAATTACACTTCCTAAGGTGTCTTAGCAGTACAATCTTGTACTAGGCAGATTATATAATATTAGAGCTGTTTCAAAAGCAATGCCTCCCATTTTATTACATTGGCCCACCACATCAGAGGTGTATATTGGTGTAGCAGCAGAGGCTGAACCTTCCTGACAACATCCTGTTAAATTTTGTTGCCATGTGACAGATGGCAGCAGAAGGACATTCAAGTAAAATGGCATCTAATGTGAAAGTGCTTATGAAGCAAAAATGCGTCACTGAATTCCTCTCTGTGGAAAACATTGCACCCATTGACATTATTTCATGTCTGAACATTTCTGGAGACCAGACAGTGGTCTCCAAAAGTGGTCTTAGAGGCACAGCCTTGAGCAAATAGAATGATGTGCACTGTCTTCTGGGATAGGAGAGGGGTGATCATTATGGATTTCCTGAAGTACAGAAGAAACATAAGCTCTGACTTGTACATTGCTGTCCTGAATAAGCTGAAAGCTGGAAATTCTAGAGCCAGGCCAGAGAAAAACACAATCTTTCTCTTGCAACACGGTAACACCAGGCCCCACAGCAGTTGGAAGACTGTGGAGCACGTAGCCAATCCTGGCTGCACTGTCCTGCCCCATCCACCATATAATACCTAGATCAATATAAGATCCATAGAATCTGAATTCAGACATGGATCTGGTCAGACTGATGAAAGACAGACTGCGTAGGCAGCATTTTCCTAGCAAAGGCACCGTTGCAGCTGCTCTGAAACAGCAGGTCACCTCTGCCAGTGTGGATTTTTATGAGCGTGGTATGCAGGCTCTTGTTGATGGCTAGCAAAAATGCATCACTAATGGTGGCGAAAGCATTGAAAGAACAGCGCTTTGTCCCTGAGAATTTGCTCTATTAATTAGTGTTATTGTATCTTAGTATCTGTTGTAGTGGCCATGCAAATAATTAAGTGAAATTACTTCTAGAGTAACTAACGTTGTAAAAACAAACAATAATTACCGGATTGTCACGTTATGTATTGGTGATGTTCCTCCACTTAAGGGTAGAGGGAAAGAGACTTGCTATTGCCTGTTAGAACTGTACTAGTTGACTATTCTTTTTTTTTTTTTTTTTAATACTGAAGAACTGTGCCTTTAAAAATCTTTACAGTGTGACAGAACATGACAGCATGACTTCTAATTAATCTAATGTTTTGAAGTTAGTTAGTAACTCTAACAAAAGTAGTTACAGATGAAATTGCTGACAATTTGTAGCCCTAATTTTGTTGTTTCAAGAAAACCTTTTTGGGAATAGTGTTTTTATTTGCTAAGTTGTAAAGTTGACTTTACAACATACAAAGAATGAACCATGCTATTTATCTACGGTTTTAGCACTAATTTATTTTGGTTTTGGCTAATTTTCTCCATTTTGTCTTGAAACTAGAAAATTATCAGAATTTTCTTCTCAATTTAGATATTTCTTTAAACTCTAAAACTCTTCCTTTTTTCTTAAGGAGAGAATTGCGTAACATTGTTCTAGCTACATTCATCTTTGGTGACTGTGAAGCATTAATAATGATGAGAACTTGTGTTAAAATCAGATGTATATATGCATATGTTTTTTTAAAATTGATGTCTTACTTATAGGGGACTCTTTTTATTTCCCTTTACACTAAATTAACTCGTCAGTATGTTTAGGATGTTTTGGTAGCACTATATTATAACAATGACAGAAGAAAATTGAAGGTGATTGTACTTGGTTTTTGTTGGATAAATGGTTTTTGTATCAATTACTCAGTATCCCATCTGTTTGGTTTACTGCAATAAGTTTCTTTTTATGAGCACTGAAGAGCTTTGTCTTGTATTATATGGTGATGTTTTTGAACAGTTTGTATCATTTGCTGCTCGTTCTGGTGTGAGCAGCACACTGACATCAGGTTGATCCTTTTCCTCGTCACCTTTGCTTGTCGTGTATCAAATGGCAGCCAGAGTATCACAGGAAGGGCGAACCATTCACGCAAGCACGTGAGCCATAAAGCAGTCGTTTAACCCTTAAGCTTTCAGATACTTTCTGTCTGGGGATGCAAGGTAGTTGTTAATCACATCTTATCATATGCATGCCTATGGATACGTACTGTTTTGTTCAGCATTTCCAATAGTAGGGTTGCTTTTACTGACCTTTGATTGAGGTTATTATACAGTACCGACTTGGAATAGCAGATAGCTGTATGTTTAACTTTCCAGTAGGAACATCTTTGAGAAAAATACCGTTTTACTCTGAAATAACTGTTTTCTGTATCCCTATCTATTTGTTAAGCACAACTTTTTGGTCTGTTCATCATACTGCAGAACATAAAAGTGTATATGTATATATATATATAGTTCTGATTTTGTCCCCGTTTATACAAAAAACATACTTGTTTCGAATGAATTTGGTGGGAAGATGCTTCTGTGTCCAGTTCAAGACAATGACTGCCTCCTGTGAAGGCAAGAGAGTTGTTTCAAGTTCTAAACTGAGCTGTGCTTCTAGAAATCTCTCAGCTCTTTAAATTGACTGGATTAAAACAAGGTTTGTGGAACTGTGTTGCAGTGGTTGTCCCCATGGTGCGCCTGTTTTACTCAGGACACAGTGATGAGCAGGTAGTTAATACATCTGCAAGGAGAAGGAGTTGTGATTTGGCAAGTATCTAAGCGTTTCACTTGTATAAGGAGCGGATGAATGTATCTTTCCATCAGAATAATTAAAGTGAAATATTAAAAGCCCAATTTCCTCCTTTTATTTAATGCTTTGGTGTTGTTTCTTTCCCCTTTAAATTCTGTACTGATTATTTGAGGGAAAAGTATTTTTCTTTTCCCTCTCCTTCTTCCAAATATCAATTAATTTTTAGTTTTTGTGGAGCATGCTGACAATATGACACAACTCCCATCACTGTTAGCGACATTTTAAGCTTTTTCTCTGCTGTGGATTGTTGTCAACACTTGTCTTTTCTTGACATGGGTGGTAGTTCTGAGTCACTGGAACATTGCTGTACAAGTACACTTGTGCTGACAGTGCACACCTTTCTTGAGGAGCTGCACTGATGTGTAAATGGTAAATAGAGCACATCACAGGGAATTTTTCTCAAGATGGCACCACTTTCCAATGCAGTGTATTCTGGAGAGGTAGAACAACCCATGCCCATCACCATGGTGATAGATGTTTTCTTTGCTGACCTTAATCTCCCGCATTCTTTTTGCAAGTGGGATGTAGCTCAGCTGATCTGGATGTGTTTGCATCTGAATGAGCTGCTTCTTGATATATACTAAGAGTCTACAGTCTCAATGAAAGCTCCTCTGAGCAGATCCCCCGAGGTACTTACAATCAGTGTTTTTAAAACAACTCAGCAAAAGCACTAGGACATGTGGTCTTGGATGTATTTTCGTGCGTTTTGAGTTCTCTGAAAACATATTCAGAAGCCGTTACGCAATTAAACTATAAGTTCATCTCTTGATTTTCAAGCCTGTGTTGTCTAAATAATAGAACTGTGGAGCTCCAATAGCCCAAGATTGTGTTATTGATAAATGTCGATGAAGATCTGAACGAATGGACTACTAAAGAATCTTGAATATCACTTGAGGCTAAAGATATTATGTTGCTTCTCCTTTTAAGAAAGAGCCAACGAGCCACCAATTCATTAGAGTTGGAATCAGTTTGAGTGAATATGTTTTGAGATTCAGCTCTGGAAGTAAAACATAGTTCATTAACTCTGAGTCATTTTTACAGTGTTCTTTCTTCGAGCGGTATTTATCATCAGAGTACAAGAGAAGTTCTATTTTAGGAGAGGGTGAGATTTTAATTTACATTGAAAGCTTCCTTGATGAATAAAACAGTTCACAAAATAAAATTAAAAACAAAGTAAAATTAATATTAATGCTTCCTTTAGAGGAATGTTTTAAAAATGCAATAGTTAGGCCTGTGTTTTTATACCTCCAATGAATGCAGCATGATACTGCTTAGTGCAAATGGGAATTCAAACTTAAAAGAGTGATTGTGGATGGAACTGTCCTCATCTTCGTTCTCACAATTGCAAGCCCCAAATGAGAGGCAGTTTCGAAAAAAGCATTGCATCTCCAGTTCTGTAAGCATACATCCATAGGAAAGAAAACGATTGTGCATATCATTACACACAGAGTAACAGCAGTTGGTCACGTTCAGCAGCATATTTATTGCACATCTTGGTAACTTTTCATCTGAAGACAGTTGCTGTGTTTATAAGCATACATAAAATTAACAAGTGATTGAAAATGAGTCTTAAATGCAGTGTCAAGAAGGTAGTTATATCTGAAAGTAGAAGCTAAACAAATTCAAACTGGAAGCAGAGTGGACATTTTTACTGGTCAGTTTGAGTAGTTCTCTGAGGACAAAAAAGAATTTAGTGCCACCTGAAGTTGAAATCAAAAATACATGAAAAATAATAGTAAAAAGTTTGCTCAACCATCAAGACATTAGCTCGATGCAGTAATCATTAGCTGTAGTTCTATAACCTGTATTAGACTATTTCATCACAGTAGTCTCCCGACTCTAAAGTGCATGAATCTGTGCATTTCAACCTGACTGCGGTTTAAATAATGGAAGATGTAATGAAGTGAAATACACAAAGGACCAATTTACTTTGTAGCTCTGTAAACTGCAGAGCTAGAGTATTTTTCTTTATGTGGCATATAACTTAGACATAGTAATAAATCAGGTAAACTTTTGAATATGTGCAGGTGGCTGTGTAGAAAGATTGATTAGCTCCTGGGCCTTCTTGAGACACAGATTCTTGATTATTCCTTGAAAATAATAGACTTATTCTTCTTATGTATCGTGGAGTAGATTAGTGTTGCCATGCTCTGGGTATGGGTTGACAAAACTCTCTGCTTGTCTTTTCTCGTTCCAGATGCTCTGTATGATGTAATCACTGTGGGAGCCCCAGCAGCACATTTCCAGGGATTTAAGAACGGTGGTCTCCGAAAACTGCTAAGTAAATTTGAGGCAGAGAGGCGAAAGTAAGTATTTCTATAATGGCTAAGCAAGTATTGTTAAATCTGCATTATAATGTTAGTTACAAAACAGTTTCCCCCTGTTTTTGTGGATGCATGAAGAAATTAATATCTATTACAACTGGGTAAGCATTCATTCATAAAACTACAAGACTACAAAACTGAAGCACAGTTAACCTGCAGTGCCAAGATTTATTTCGGATACAAATGCTAAGCATTGAAATTTTCTTGCCACATTTCAGGGAGCCTGAGGAATACCTATGCTAGAAAACGTGCTGTACAAAATGAGGCATCTCTTCTGTAATACTTGAGCTCAAGTAGAAAATGGCGATAGACAACTTTTCAATAACGAAACAGTAGCTTGTGGTACAATCTTCATTTCTGACAGCCTTGGGCATGTGAGCCGAAACACTTGTCAGCACCCCTGTGAAATATATCAGAATGTATTGGTTTTTCTTCATAAAATCAAAATGACACTAAGTAAAGGTAAAGGCCTGAACTAGGATATCCGTTTGCTTGAAGTTAAACCTTAAGCATGTACAGCAATGTTAGTTGAACATCTTGCTAACAAAGTATTATCCACATATGTTTTTTGCAATGGCTGCCAAGTTTTGAGCAGGCATAGCTCTCACTGGCAGCACTGTCTTTGGGGTGATGTAACTTGGGTGACTGCGTTACTATCCATTCAGATTCTTCACAGAAAAAAAATCTGAAGTCACACTAATAAACTTATATTTGAACACTGACAATGGTGGAGTGCAGCTTCTAGCAAATTGCTTGCCAATCCTGAAGAAAAGATCACTTAGCAAATGAATTTTCACAAGACAAAACGAAGAAACTTCCAAAAGTCGACTTCCTTTCTGTCGTTGAGGAGCTTTCAAGGGAAATTCAGGCCAAAAAATGACTGGAAGCAAGCCCTGAATATAATTTTGCTTAGTTGAAAATTTAAAATTAGGGGTGTTTTAAATAGATGCTTGTAAGGGCCATTGTCATTCTTACCATGACGGAAATTCTTTTGCTGTGACAATAACAGGTTTTGTATGTGATTGTTTATTTAGCCTCACTGGGATGCTTTGAGGATGCTTAGCATTTCCGGGGGCAGACTTTACAATTTAAATTTCCTGTTCTACAATTGAAGCAGCTTTTCTGAGGCTACGAGTGAAGAAAGAAAAGTGATACCATGAGATATCAGTCAGAATATAAAAATGAGGAGGAAAAAAAATGCATTTTTAGCTGCCTTTTCCTCTAGGCTAGCTGAGCTGAAGACCTGGGGAAAGATGTGGCAAGAGATCATTCCTCAATCTGATCCTGGTAACTTTCAAGACATCACTGTCAGTGCACGTGATGGTATGTCTTGCATGTCTTTGACCTTCAGGCTGATTAGTAGAACAGAGTACTGAAATATTCAATTTTGTCAGCCTATCAGAAAATATTCCCTTCTCAAATCTGGGCTTGTGAAATTAACAGACAGCAGGAAGCATTAACTGGTAGCAAGGTTATATCACCCTTTACAAGATGTGATTACATTAGCAATTGCGAGATTAAAAACCATGTGTAATAGGTGTATCTGTTTGAAGATGGGCGTGGATTTCTATTACGTATAATACAGATCACTGGACAGACCAAACAGAAGAGGATGTTTTTTGTAATAATATTTGTGCAGTGCTTAAGTGATTTTTTTTTCCTTTTGATAATTGCAAGCAGGTAAGACTAGAAAATAAAAGTAAATATTTTAAATAAGCAAGGATCCCAGTTTCAGTTGAAAAACTGAAAAGAAGTTGTAAAATAGCTCTTAATCATGTGTGGTCTGAAGTCAGTCCTATTGCATTGTAACCCATTCATAATCTGCACAATTCTGTTTTTTCAGCAAAGTTGCAGACAAGTGGCTTCAGTACTATAAAAATCAGGCATGTCTTCAGTGCGCGTCTGCAGATTGTCTGTTCTTCTGGTAGCTATCAATGAACTTCATAACTAAGAACAGGAGATACTTATAAGTCATATTTTGCTATGAGATCATTTAAATTCAAATAACTGAAATGTGCTAGTTAGGGTATGGTAAATCACAGCAAAGCAATTAAAATAATGTTCTGTGCATCATATACGTTTATCTTAGGGTTTATTTCGTGATTGGTTTTTCTTTTTTCCTTCTTTTTAGCTGAGAGAGAAAGTAAATCGGTTGTTCAGGTTCAGTCTTCTGTCAGTCTGATAATTACTTCTCCTTCCAGCAAATGGAAGGACTTGTCTTATGATTGGTCTAGTTGGCAGAACAAATACAGCGAGCTCAGTTGTGCAGCAACAGTGAAGGCAGATGTTGTGTAAGTTATATACGTTACGCCTCTCTGTTTTAAGGGTTCGTAAATCACTTTCAGGGTACGTTAGGGATGTTTTTTCTTCTAATCATAAGTCTAAGAAAATATGTTAGTGCCTGTTTACTAATCATCAAGAAAAACAGGAATGTCCCAGCTGCATTAGATGTTGTAATTCACTATGGTTTTTTTACATGGATTCTAGCAAGATCTTCATAACTGATCCCTCATTAAATTAACAAGAACTTAAAGAAGTAATAAAAATCTGTTGGGTTTTTTTTTGTATATTTAGGGGGTTTTTTGGCCATAATTATTTAGAGTTTGAACTAAGAGGATTTCTTCTTGTTTGACGAGGTTTAGATAAATGACTTTCCTAACTTGTTTCACTAACTTACTTGCCAACAGAGGTTTTATTAAAGCTGAGGTCTTCAGGGTTTCTATACATAAATTTCATAACATTCAACCATTTCTATTCTGTGAGGAATCCGAAATAAAATTGCTTCATAGGAAAGCCCGGAGATATTAAAATAACGATGATTTGTGTTTGGTCTAACTTGAACCTTGATTCTCAAGGGAAATCACAGCTTGTAGTGTATAGTACTTTTCACAGAGATGTTCTTTGGTCATTTTCTCTCTCTTTTCGTATGTATGTTTATGTAGATATGTATATGTAAAATAATGTCAGCCTTCATGGAGATGAACATTTTTTTTTTTATACTGACCAAATGTACGTATTAAGGTTGTTGGAAGTGTTACAGAGGAACTTCCACAGTTCACGTGCTATTCATTGGTATAAACATCACATCTGAATGTTTTTCAGCCACTAGTCTCTCTGAACAGAGCTGCTTGATGCATTTCCTTAAGGAGGCCTGAAAGAAGGGTACTGTGGACTGGAAATTGAAGAGAAGGAGAGGTTTATAGATTCTTGCATGTGAAAGGTTAGAAAGGATTTCCTTTGGAAAGCAAGAAACTATATCGGGGCTCCAGGTGTGATGGGAAGAGAGCAGATTCATGACTTTGTCAATCTTTCTCTGTGGAACAAAAGAGGAGGATAACATGTCTTAAACGCTGTCTTCTGGATAGGATGTGCACCTCAGTAGGCTGCCAGGAAAAGACTACGCTGAAAGATAACATTTACTCTGTTCTGTGGTGAAGAATTATAGCTTTTGTCTTCTGCTGAAATTCTTGCTCAGTTACCCTGGGATAAGGTTGTTTCCTATGTTAAAGATGATTTTATCTTTCCATTAGCTCAAAGATACACAAAAAACAATTTGAAGAAATACAGAATATCTTTTCCTAGATAATCATGCTCTTCCCTGATTATCTTCCTAGAAAGATTCACTTTAAGCATGAATTCTGCTTAGGTCAGTGGAGGGCTGATGGAGGGCATCATGATTGCTGTTTTCACTGAAACATATGTCCCATTATCGATTAAAGGCAGTTATTTAATGTTACTTAAAGAGGAATTAAGAGGTAATAGGAGAGCAGCAAGAGAAGCCTTGTGTGTACAGGCTTGTTCGTTGCTTCAAGGATAGGATTGATTGAAATTGAGATTACATCAATGAAAATGGATTGAATGGAGACAGTGAATTTCCAAATAGTCAAGAGAATCTTTAGGAAATAAAAAACAAACAAACAAGCCATTACTGGGACATCTAATTTCTCTCAAGACTGCTTTCAAGACCTGAGTAGTGATCATATGGTTTATTTTCTCATGCAGTGAATTTTCCTGTTTCTTTTTTCTTTCTTTTTTTTTTTTTTTTTTTTTTTTTTTTTAATGTAATCAATTGAGTTTTGATAGGACAAGGGGGAATAGTTTTAAGCTCAAGAAGGGAAATTTTTTGACTGGATGTCAAGGGGAGGTTCTTGGCAGAGTGCGGTGAGTTGCTGGAACAGGCAACCTGGTCTAGAACCAAATCCGGAGGTTGGTGGCCATGTGTGTGGCAGGGGGGCTGGAACTTGATGATCCTTGGAGTCCCTTCCAACCCAGGCCATTCTATGATTCTACAATCATAGCTTTAATCATAGCTTTAGATAGGACACGTGTGATGCTTTCAAACAAGCCTCTGCACTGGTAGCTTCTGTAAGGTATGTAAGCTTGAGATTATGTTGTGTTTTTTGTTGTGTGTTACTAAACTGTAATCTGGAAGTTATCTTCTGCAGTTTATATTTTGAAAAACGTGAAATGTTCATTGTTAAAAGATTTTAAGCCAGTCGCAGATGGTGATAATTTAACTTAGTCACGCACATGACTCAGTTAACAACAGGAGTATAGAGTTACCCTGAGTGTCATAAAAATTGAGACACTTAGCATATTGCCGTATTTATTTTCAGGCAAGAACTTCGTTAGTTTGAAGTTGAAATAGCAGATTTAGTTGACATATTCTTTATAAGAATTACACAATGTTGTCATTAAAGCCATTCGAAAACTGAAATGACCACTGAAAGTGATGTGTATGTAGTAATGTGTGTCAATACATGAAATACATTTTACAGGCTGAGTGAAGGCTTCGAAACTTGACCTGTGATACACTACTATAGACTTTAAAAAGTTAATATTGGTCCAATATTTTACTTAATATTTCAAGGATAGATTTCCGTGTTGCTTACAAGATTTCTTACACTGAGCCTACCTATGTGATCTTTGCCCTAATGCAGAAGTTTCTTCTTGTCATTTCCTTTGTCTAGTTTCTACAGGAATTCTAAGAGCCATATATTGGATGAGCAGCAGCTTTAAAGCTGCTTTAAAGTTGTATTACTTGTTGTCGTGTATATTGCTATGGCGCCTCAGTTCTAGGGGTACTTATTTAAAAGGAAACTCATTTTGTTCACTTAGAACTTCAAACATCCCTTGACACGTTGTGCAGGAAAAATAATAGCTCGCTTTCTTTGGATGTGTAGCTTTTCTGCTGCAACATTCACTGGGGCACGGGAGATCAATGGAAAAGATCTGGTAATTAAGGGCTGAAGGGAATCCCAGGAAGGAATATGTAGACAGTGAGCTTGGTAAGTGTTAGCCAAATTCAGCCTGCAAAAAAAGGCTGTTTGATAAAGAGAGGGAGAAGTCAGAAGGAGCGTTCGGAGATGATTCAGTGCTGTGAAGTATCAAGACTTTTAAGACAATTAATGTAGACAGTTGTTCTTGAGTGTTGAGTGGATGGAGCAATAGTTCTGATGTGAGTGGCAGTGTTGCCTCCTTGAGGGCAGAGTTGTGACCATTTCCTTAGTTCTTACAAGGAATTTTTTTTCTTACAAAGCTAAGACAGTTTCTACAGTTCTTTGTGTTGAGCTATGCAAATTCTGCTCTGCACTTGGTAGTCAGTAACTAGTTCAGTGGACTGTGAATTAGAGACAGTAATTTTGATGTGGTTGATAGCATGAGTGATAATAGCAAAGCTTCGCTGGCTTAAATACTATGCATCCTGACCACCTCTACAAAGAATTATATTATAAATGTAGGCGTTAGCGACAAAATCAGGATTTAGTATTGTGTAACTTGGGAAAGTAGCTCAGCCAAGCGTCTAAGGAACATGCTTACTTCTGAGACTTCATTTGCAAAATGGTTCATGTGCTATAGATTTTGTGGAAGTTGCTTCATTTGAATTTGTGTGCGCATCCTTTATTGAATTAAATTTAATTTCTAATTTATAGAAAGCTAACAAGTGGGAACTGGAAAGGATACTGAAGGGGAAATGGGAGAGAAGAGCTCTGAAAAAGGACTGACATGAAAAAGCAACAATCAGTGAAGTTCCAAAGACTACATGAGTGTAAAAATTGAGGTCTTGATAAGAGAAAAATTGAAATTGGGAGGAAGGGGAAGGGGAGGTGCATAAGGTTGTGGAAGAAAAGTATGGATAAATGAAGAAAAGACAAAAGACGAAAGTTGAGTGATGCATACTGAGGCAGCTGAGGGATGCTCTGTCATTGATAATCTTCCAGGAGTAGCTTGGTGATGTAATTAAATACTTATTAATAAGTGTAATATGGCCAGCTAGGCATTCTATGTATGGGTTGTTGGAATGGCCTGACATCTATTTTTTTTATCCACTAGGTCCTCTTCCTTGAGCTCTTAACTGAGTAGTTAAATAAAATCATGCCTGTTGGAGGCATGAATAAATTAGGAGTAAAATGCACTGTGCACCCAGGTCTTGTATGCTCTGTTGGCTTTTTTTCTCCACCAGTAGGAATATACTCTGCCTAAAAACAGTATTTTGGAATAATGAGATGAAAGGATAGTGTATAATTAGTAAATAGTGGGGAAAAACACAATGAAAAAAGGATTAAATTTGAAAAGCAAAAATAAGCTGTGCAGAGTAAGTGCAGTAGTTTGTGAACAGGTAAAAGGAAAGCAGAATGTTTGGTAGTCTGAATTTTCCTCTGATGTTGAAATTAGGACTTGTTTTTACCTTTAAGGTAAAGGAAGAAAGGTTTCAATGATGTCAATTTTTGGTATCATTATTCTTACAATATCATAATATCTTACCATGTTAATCACAATAATAGCAGAAATCATTTTGATGTGCATTTATCTTTCTGTTCTTACAGTACTGGATACCAGTGTATTTACTATTCACCTGAAAACACAGCTAAGGCAAAAGAAGTTCTCAGCAACATCAATCATCTACAGCCTCTCATATCAAGCCATGCAGACCTTCTGCTTAATTCTGCAAGCCAGCATTCTCCGGACAGCTTGAAGAACTCTTTAAAGATGCTTTCAGAAAAAGTAAGATTGAAGTCTTTGCTGCAGTGGAAAATGAAATAACAAACTCAGTAACTGCTGGGACTTTTTTCCAGCATAAGTTGCCTTTCATAGCATTTAAAATAAGCTTCAAAATGTTGCCATCAAAAAACAAGCAAACAAACAAAAAAAACAGTATTTTGCCTTTCTGCAGATACTCACATAGAAAACTAATGGAGCTTGTAAGAGTTGGCATTATTTGAAAGTATAACTGGTGTAATTTCATGTGTCTTCATTAACCTCTTGTGGTCATGTAATAGGGTTTATCAAAAATAGGTTATTGTAGATAATTTTGTGGGATGATAAACTGTAATATTATTTATTTTTCTGTGATACTTCAACTGCCTACGGGAGGTAGTTCAAGCTAGTGCACGAAGGTGAAAATAATAGCATGACCAGAAATGATGCAGTTTGGAAGAAAAAGTTGGAACTAGAAGGTCTCAGTTTTAGTTGTCCTCCTACTATTTTCTTCTGTAGCTGTAGGCACATCCTCATCTTAGGTTTTTAGCTCTAAATTAAAGAAGATAATATTTTCCCCCTGTCTCACAGAGGGATTTTGGAGATAAGCTGAAGTCTGCAAAGTAATTTTAAGCATATGTTTCTCTACAAAAAACGTTAAGTGCTACAGCTATAACCAGTGGGGTTTTAAGATTTCCCTGTTGCTTCATGGGCCCTACCTTCTGTAATGTGATCTCAATGTGACTTAATAGCACGATCAATAATCATTTCAATGTATCTTCAGCTACCGGGAAGTGACAACCCCTGTGGTCTGTTGAGCCGTTGTCCCAGCAGCACGTTGTTCAGTGTGAGAGTTTCAAAGCTCCATACTGAGCTCAGCCGCATCCTGTGATGGCTTTGCACTGGAGCCGCGGGGGTGACAAATGTCACTCTTGGTTATAGATGTGTAAATCCACAGTAACTTTAGGAAAAGAGGAGTTGCTGCAAATGTGGGGGTATATAGGAAAGGAGAACTTGGCCTGAAAATGAAAGGGAGGAATTTCATTTCGTATTGCCTTTCGTGTACTTTTTACATGTAAGAAAGAAGTTTTCTGTTGCTTAAATTGATACCAATTTTGAAGTTAAGCAACTGTTTGAAGAAGTTGGGAGAAGATATTTGTCCAGTAATTACATTTCTCAAATTTGTTAAAAAGTGTGTCGTTTTCGACTCAAGCCATTATTAAGCTTCATATAAAGACTGGCTGTTTCCAAACGTTAGGTAGCAGTAAAACTTGAGTTACAGCCAAGTATTTTATTAGAAACGGAAGGACTGGCCGTGTGCATTGGAAGTGAAAATAATTTCACCGCTTATTTTATTGACCTTATTTTCTAATATTTCTATCAAGGTTTTACTTCTCCGTATATGATTTGCAATTCACTGTACAGTTCTTTCTAAGACTAATCTTTTATCAGCACTTTCTGCTAATTGATTTAAAAAGCCATTAGCTGTTGACAAGTGTATCAGCATTTGCAGCTTGCAGAAGGTTTGATACATTCATTTTCCAGCTATGCCTATCTTTATTTACAGAAATAGTCTGTAGTCAAGTATCTAAACGAACTTGAAAGTTTGCATTTCTTTCTATATACTTGTTTTGCGGCTTCAATGAAATTCTATAAATAGTGTTGTTCTGCAAATTTGGCTGTATTTAACTTTAAGAAAATGTAGCAAAATGTTGATAGCTGCTAAACCAAAGGAATCATTCAATGGAATTTAATTATGGTAGAATTTTAGATTCTATAAGAAAAAAACAGAAATTCACTTCCATACCAACTTTTCTAAAACACATTCTTCCCTATAAAATATTTACATCTAAATTGAATTACTTAAACTTTTCAGAGAGTTACCTGATATGTATGACAGTCATAGTAGGCATTCTTGACTTAAAATTGCCCAATGCTTATATCTTTCTGAAACAGAAAGCTTTTTTTGTTTGAGTTTACCATTCCTGATGCAGAAACCTGGTACGATCTCAAAGAGACTGGAAGGGGAAAGAGAGATGCAAGACATCAGCAAAACCGTGGCATTGTCATTTCTAATGACAGAGAAGTAGTTTGGGCTGTTTTGACAGGAACTGTAGAATAGCCAGAAAAAGTAGCTCCCCGTTACTGTGTGAGAAAAGATAATTCTGCGGTTAGAATTTTATCTCATCTTTATAGAAGATTGGTATGGTTTGGTAGCAATAGTGCTTAGACTGTGTTCTCTAAATGTGTACCATTTGGAGGCTGGAAGTACAAAAAACCAAAATTGCCTTACAGTTAATTTCGAGACTACAATGAGGCAGTCCTGAAGGTCTACAAATAAGAGAATTGTCTGTATTTAAGTAGCCTTTCCCTCAGGTACTAAATTACTGAAGAGGTAAAATGGGTCTGATAAAATTGCCTGAGAGTTAAATAGTATTGATCGTGCCTAATCACAGAAGTCCTGATGCTAACTTTAAAAATTATGACTTCGTGTTTCTTAGGTTATTATTTCAAAACCTTTTGAGTTTTAGTTGCAGCGAATTTTCATGCGTTCTCTGTTCGCCCATTAGGGATCTAATGCAGAGAGACCTGTGACACTTTATTCCAGAGAAGAGAAGGCTGAGGGGGGACTCTCAAAGCGATTTAAAATGCAGCAGTCAACTGGTGGGGATGGTCTCTTTTCAATGGCATCAACAATAGGACAAGGGAAATGTGCTGAAACTGGAACACAGGCAAGAACTTCTTAACTCTGAGTGGTGAAGCCTTCAAGCTGCTCAGAAAGGTTGTGGGGTCTCCTCTGGAGATATTCAGGACACATCCATATACCTTCCGGAGTGACCTGCTGTAGGGAAGCTGCTTTAGCAGAGGGATTGGACTCAATCTCTTAAAAGTTCCTTCCAACCCCTACTATTCTGTGATCAAGAATGTGTTCTTTTGCTGAAAAGTTTCTGCGGAAGAGCAGGGACGTCTCATGTGTCCAACCTCAGCAGCTAAAGCTTGCATTACATAAAATATTTTCAATTCTTTAGAGCATTGTGGTCTAAATGTCGGTTGGCTTTTAGAGGGCTACAGAGACAGGAAACCAAAGAAAAAGAATAGTTTGAGTAAAGGCACGCAAAAGTGAAGTAAATACTAGTCAAAAGGACCTGGATAAAACACTGGGAAGGAGTACTGGAAGAAACTGGGAGAAAGATTTCCAGGAAGATAGAGACTAACACTTAGAACTTAAGGGCGTTTGTTTTCATTGAATCTTCAAATGGTTTGGGTTGGAAGGGACGTATAAGATTATTCACTTCCAGTCCCTCTGCTTTAGGCAGGGATGGCTCCCACTAGACCAAGTTGCTCACAGCCTCATCCAGCCTGGTCTTGTGTGCATCCACAACGTCACTGGGCTGCTTGTTCCAGTGTCTCACCACTGACACAGTAAAGAAGTTCTTACTAGAATTTTGCTTAAATCCTCTTCAAGTTTAAAACTGTTTCCACTCGTCCTACTGCACTTCTAAAAAGTCCCTTCCCAGCTTTCCAGTAGGCTCCCTTTGGGTTCTGGAAGGCTGCTGTAAGCCCCATATTTTTATTGTGTTGGGTGCTCCAGAACTGGGTGCCCTCATCCTGCTGGTCACTCTTCTCATGATGCAACCCAGGACACGTTTGGCCTTCTGGGTTGGCAGCTCATGTTGAGTGTTCCATCAACCAATGCCCTCAGATCCTGCTCCTGTTCTTTTTTTTTTTTTTTTTTTCTCTTTTCCTTGGCTTTTTCTTCTGGACTTTGCATAAGAAGCATGAAAGAGCTGAAGAAAGCTTAGCCAGGCAATCTTGATTTTTAGTATTTCCTAGCTCTGTGTAACTGTTTAGGCTCATCACTCTGCAGGCATATACTTTGTGTGTGCTTGTTTATTTAAGAATGTGTGCAAAGGTAGTTCACTGTCTGAAGCTGTACATGACAGTCCAGTAAATAGGAGATCAATTAAATCCCTCGGATAGGGTAAATAAATTCAAAAAATTATGGAACGGAAGGAATGAGAAACAGTATTTCATTGTCTCTTGTGAATCACAGGCCCTGACCAGAGATAGAAGGTACAGTAGCCTGTTTGGGCTGTGGTAAACTGGCAGGGTGCATGCTGTCCCATCTTAGACAGATTGTCTGATGACCATTGCTGAAGTAACTAAAATTGACTCCTCCAGCTGTCTCTGCTGCTTTGCTTGTGATTGCTGCTGCATAATGAGAAGGCATGTGTGCTTGTGCCTCGCTCTCTGTGGTTCAGTTGGTTGCGTCAACTGATGGTGTGAATGAGCCAGCATCCTTCAGAGAAATAGCGGAAACGGGGCCCTATGTGTATGACAGCGGGAAGTGATAGCGCGTGGCAAACACTGAGTGTGGGGGACCAGTGCTCTTCGAAAGGCAGTTCTTGAAGATTGTCAATCTAAACTAAAAGTTGAGAGTCACAGTCTTATACCAGGTTAAAAAAAAAAAAAAGAAGTTGACCAATAGCACACCCAATTGCTTGTAGGGGTAAGATCTGTTCCATGCTTTTCTGCATGACTTCATTGTGCTGACGATATGTGAAAACTCATACAGTGAGGATTTTCCATACTAGTTGACACAAGTCAACTCTGGAAACGTAGCATGTTGTAATAATTTGATCTACAATCCTGTCTTAATTTTTAAAACCTTTTTATGATGGTGTCTCCAAAAGGCTTTTGCTTTGTGATACAGCAGAATTAGTGAAATGTGAAATGATAACTTATATTCACATTCCTGAATTTATCTGTCTCAGATATCACACTACATATTGTAAATTGATTGTAACTTGAGAATGACTTAGAAAATAACAGTTAGATAGTTTATGCTGTTATACAGAAACAGAGGCCAGAGATGCTGAAGACCATATGCAAAAAGGATGAATGTTATCATTTTTACTTTTTTTTTTGTTGTTGTTGTGATAGAAGGAAATAATGCAGGGAGACGGGAAGTTTTTAAAAGTAAGATCAACTTCAAGCTGTTACAGTCAAAAAGGAGAACTTCGAAATGTTAGACTGTCAATAAGTAGCATCTTATTGTTATGATAATAACAATTATATAATTTAATGATTATATGATGTTGTTATAATTATATAATAAGTAACATCTTATTGTTATAATTGTATTGAGTCTGGAAAAATTACTTCAGGGGTTCCTTCCTTTTTTCAGAAGTCTGGACTGATACCTATAGGTATCACAACTTGTACTTGGCAACACTGCTTTTGCAGGTACTTGAATTTCAACAGTGCAGAGCGGAGTGTTTTTTATATAAGGAGATCTCAGCCAAGGAGGTTGTGGATGCCCCATTCCTGGAGGCATTCAAGGCCAGGCTGAATGTGGCTTTGGGCAGCCTGGTCTGGTGGTTGGTGACCCTTCACGCTGCAGGGGGGCTGAAACTCAGTGGTGGTTGCGGTCCTTTTCAACTCAGGCCATTCTGCAATTCTATGATTTGTTCATCAGATTTTGTTTGACACCTATAAATGACTGGAAAGTAGTTGGATACTTTTAGAGCTGGTCTTGTTGGTGCAGGAAAAATTTGAAGCTTAAATAAAGCAGAATTGTATAAAAAGGTGGTAATTTCTAGTACAGATACTTTACTGTTGTGTTAGTTAAGTCTTAGAACGATAAGAATGTGATGTCATAGAAGCTCTTGAATTGTTCCTTATTTTTTGCTGTTTTTTGCTTTCTGTTCCTTGGACTGACCAGAAGCACAAACTTCCCTATCTAAGAATAATTCACTGTTGTAATTGCTTTAATGCTCTGTTAAATTATTTGTCCTAACCTTGTATTTTTGTTTATCTCTAGACGGAGTTGTTTGTGCATGCATTTAAGGATCAGCTGGTCAGAAGTGCCCTTTTAGCACTATATACAGCCCGACCTGGCTGTGTCCTCAAGAAACCAGCTGTGCCTAGAAACTGTGCAGAAGAGGGGGATGACCTAAAGCATCAGGATCATCCATCTCAGGTTAAAAGACAGGACTCTATACCCCATCATTCTGAGTATGATGAGGAAGAGTGGGTAAGTAGTTGGAATATTTTTGGTTGGTATTGGATCCCAAAACCTGAAAACAAGCATAAACAAATGGAAGGCCTAGTAAGTTTGTCACGCTTGGTTGGGGAAGTAATTCAAAAGTATTAAACAATATTTTTCAAATATATTTTGAGTTACTGGAATTTAAAAATGATATACTTCCCTAAAACTAACTTAAATAAGTTTCCTAACTGCAGTGTGCTTCAGTGCAACAGCTTAGAGGAGCAAGTAATAGAGAGGATGATTAATGTCTTATTGTATAAACAGAAGAATAAGCGTTATTTACTTTTACTTGAGTTCTTTTTCTTGATTAGACACGTTTAAGAAGGTTGAAAAGGCATGCACTGATATCAGGATTTTTTTTGGCCAAGACTGAACATAAATAGTTTCAACGTGCATGAATTAAGTCTTAGCAAAACAGAGAGGTTTTCTCATTGACTTAGTTCCTAGAAGATATCTGAGATTGAGTAAAACAAACTAAACACGGGTTTTAGATTTTAGCTTTCTTGTTATGTCTTTCAAAGATGTATATTATTTGTGGCTGAGACTTAGTAAATTAAATAATTTGGTAGATGTGTTCACAAAAGATCTGCTTCTTTGTTACGTATACCCCCAACTCCAGTTATTTTTATTCGGTTCAGGTTCATACTGTATTCAGTTCATCACTGTATTCTCATTTAATATAAAGGATTCAGACATAGTAATCTATGTTGTAAATAATTAATAACTGTGAGCTATAGTACCTACACCGAAATGGTAACTTTTATCCATACCATAAATAAGAGAAGAAGAATGTGGCTTGAAGAGAAAAGACAATTATCTCTCTGCCCATTCATTAGGAAGACATGAGAATTAAACAATAAATAACCAACTCATTCTTTTTGTTTCTGTGCTGACTTTAAAACCTTGAATTCATTTTTCATGGTTTCTTTCCTGCAACCTGGCTACTAGAACTGTCTCTGTTTATTTGAAATTGAAACCTAAATGTTTGATCGCAGCTGACAAGGCATTCAGTAAAATAAATGTCACAATACATTTGTCAAAAGGGAGAATGGAAATTTTTGTGCAAATTGTATTTTAATGTACTAATTCTGCTGCTGCAGAGAAGATAGCTGAACTATATTTTTTTTAATTGATATTTTTCTGCCAGATATTTGCACCCAATCACTAAATCACAGAAACGCATTAGTTTACAGCATTGGGATTTTTTTTCTTGCTGAATTAGTAAAATTACTTTCTTGATTAAATGTAAGTACATCCCTAGATATTTTCTGAGTTAATAAACTGGGTCTGAGTCAATACCAAACATTATAAATCTTAAAGAAGTGTTGTCTTTTTCCTGGATTTGAAGATTAGGTGTTAGGCTTCCATTGATATTTATTTCTTTATTAAAATGCAGGTATTAATAATGTGAGTTTTAATGATCAAGATGACACTGTGTTGGAAATAGAAGAATCACATATAAAATTTGAAAAAAAAAATTAATCTACTCTGAAAGCCAGCTTTCAGAGAAGAAAGAAGAAGAAAATTATTTTTATGCAGGGTTCTATATTCTCCTTTGTTGCTTTGTTGTTCTCTGTTACCAGGAGTTGTTTTTGTAACTCAGATTTCTGTTTTGCAGTTGTCCAAAATCTAAATGTCCAACAACTCTTTGCACTGACTCCTTTCCATCTTCTTTCAAAGTCTGTATTGTCCCACAAACGTCACAAAAGTGAATTCAAAGCGCAATACTAAAACAACTTGTGAAGATCTCTTCCTTCTTAGGCATCCAAATTTGTCTTAAGGAATAGTTCCCCGTTTCCTGACTGCGCACAGTGCCCTTTCACTGTGTGAGTGATGTTTCCCAGATAACCTTCCTCTTCTCTGTAGCAGTGCCGTGCTGTACCTCTGCTTTGATATCAAGTACAGATATTGATCCCAGTGTAGCTGATGGCAGTATGAATTGAGCTGTTTATATTGGTGTGCTGTATGTAGGCAGTAATACAGTGGTGCTGTTGAAGGAAAAATATTTAACTTAAGAGCATTAGTTTGCCTCTGGATACTCTTCTCTTGCCAGCTGCTTCTAGTATCCTAGAACCTGGGAGGGAACAGTGCATGTTGTCATGCATTATACAAGAAAAGGTAGGCACATTGCCCCTTGGAGCTGTTTCTGCTCCACATTTCTGACAGACTACCTAATGTGACCATAAAATATCATTTCCAGTAAATTATTTACAAATATTGGCATGGTATTCAGATATTGTTCTGAAGTACTGACCCATGTATACTTTCCATTCCAAAGCACTGTCAAATTACAACAGGATTTTAATCGTGAACGTTAGTTAAAATACTCGCTTTATCTATGAGCACACCTCTGAAGGGCTTTAATATAATATACTTATATGAACACAAGTTGCATCTCAAAAACAGTCTCCATAGCGCTGAGTGATGAAGTTGCTGCATCAAAACTTTGCTCAAGTAAAGTGTGCAACAGTAGTGTTGTATGTGAAAGGGCACATCTCAGTGTCAACATAGAATCACCAAGGTTGGAAAAGACCTAAAAGATCACCCAGTCCAACCGTTCACCTATTCCCAATAGCTTCTACTAAACCATGTCCCTCAACACAACATCCAGTCTTTCCTTGATTCCACCACCTCCCTGGGCAGTCCATTCCAGTGCCTGAGATTTATGGCATTAACATGCCATAGATTTATCCCAGTCTGCTTTGTCCTGGCAGAGTCAAGCCTTGTTGCACGTTTTTTCTGTCATTAGTTTGACTTAGGAGTTTAAAGAGGCAGAAAGGAATGAGCCAGAAATCTTATTTCTCTTGGTTGTTGACACCACTGGAATAAACACCCAGTTAGCTCTGTGGCAATTGATGGCAAAACTGCTGTCAGGGAAGAAGCATCCTGTTGAAGAACCTAGGGTCTCAGCACTTCGATGTATGAAGAAATAGCAATTATTTTCTTCCCCATCCTAACTTCACGCAGAAGGCTTATAAGACAGGGTGTTTTGTGTTTTAATCTGACACACGCTGCAAAATGATAATTAGTGACACATTTTATAGGCAAGCGGAAAATAAATTGCTTAAGAACATGCAAGGTGACTGGAAGGTGTGCTAGGCTAAAAGAAGACACGTGAAAGACGAGGGAGAAGAAGGAATGTGAAATTTGTGTATCATCTCTTATGTAAAAGAGCAAGGAGTCACTTGATTTTCATTGATTGGAGAGAACAGTTTTACTCAAGATGTGCTGTTTACAATGAGGCCGTATTTGATGTAGGCAGTATAACATCACCACAAATGGTAGACACATCTACTTCTGCATATGTCTATGTCTGCATATAGTGATAACTTTGAATCGTAAGAACCTCTTATCTGGAGAGAAAGAGCTCTGGGACAACAAGCTTTTGCTCTGTTTCACTTGCTGTCATGTGAAATGGCCAGATGTGTGATAATAAAAATGAGCTTTCTGTCAACAGATGTTTATGAATCTTCTAAACCCTGAGGGAATGTTTGTGTGAATATTCTGTAGACATCATCTTAATGCTAGGTTAAAAGTTGGTTTACATGGAGAAGTGTTTCTTCCTAAATGAACTTATTTGTGTTAAGAACTTAGCACTGTTTGTGTTAGGATTGAACTGCCCCAGCAGAGGGAGGAAAGGGAAATTATGTTCCTGCAGCTGTGCTGAATGATTTGAGCTCATATACCTTAGCAACTTCAGTGATTATGAAGACTGATGCTCTCTGCCATTCTCCAGTAAAACTTGGAGCTCTTTTGAGCTTGGATTTTTACTATTTGCAACATTAGACGTCACCTGTTTTCCCAAAACTAATGCTTGTGGGGGCTGGAAAACAATCATTTCAGCCATACTGTGAAAATTTTTCAGGAATATTTTAGGTACTTGCATGAGAATTAATTTCTCATTAAATTCTACCTGTCCTCTATTTTTGACTTTTAATTGCATCTGTGCATGCGGATTTCAGGAACGTATGTAGGAGTATATTTCATGTGTACAAGCGCAAATATTTCCACTTGTTGCACTGTACTGCAAATGCAGTACTTCTCAAAAATGTATTTGTGGATTAAATACAGTTTATTGCCAATTGTACATCAGCTCACTCGCTCTTGCAGCAGCCCTACAAATTCTTTCCGATTCTGAGTTTTCCTCTGTATTCTGAGCTGGAGAGCCATGATCTGTGTTGCCATGTGTTTCCAGCACGTAGATGCTTCTCTATCTGTAGATTTGCGTTGTGTCTCTCAAGGCAGAATGCCCATTTGTCACAGGGTGTGTGTGCCCTCAAGTGGAAGGAATGTAGAAAGGTGAGATCCCTCTGGTGTCCGAGACTGGCCTAAGAGTTGTGACATGCAATTGGAAGTAAATCTTTAATAAGTTTGCCTTAGTAATAGTTCTTTCTTTGCACTCACACAACTTTCAAGTGCTACCACTTATATGGAACTGTGATATTTCTTTGAGTTTTCAGTTGCTTTCCCTGCCAATCTCTCACGTTGTCTTTTTGCACATCCGTTTTTATGTCTTAAAGCCTGATGTGTACCTTAAACTTTTGGTTATTGTAAAGAAGAAAAGAGTATTGATTGTATCTTTCCGTTCTTAACCATCAAGCAAGCTGATTGCTCTATATCAGCATAAGAATGACTTGGCATGTATGTGTGTTGTTTCAGGTTTGGTTGTTAGGTTTTTTCTTTTTTTTTTTTTCTTATCTTTTTTTTTTACTCTTTGACTATTAGTCTTGTGTGCAACTTCATTTCTTGTATGGCTTGGTTGCATTCTTTTTTGTTATTCTATCCTATTAGTCTATGTGCGAGAGCTTTGAATTCTGCACCACCCAGCACATGATGGGACCCTGCCTGTATCTTGTATTCTGTAGTTACTCTTTCTCTCCCTCCACATTCTCTCTCCTTTTCTGCTTGTACGGATTTTCTTCTGCAGCACTATTATTTCTGGATTTCTCATATTTATTATAAACTCAGTGTACGACTCATGATTGCAGCCTTTGTGAGAGGTGTAGGACAAAGCTGAAATTACCTCAGATGATACCTCAAATATGTCATGACAGCAAATTGTTAGTTATTCTTTTAATTTTACATCTGTATTAACAGACTACGTCATGTGATAAAATAGAAGATATGTTAAATTACTAAAAAGAGGTTGTGAAGTACCGTGGTGAAATATCTTGTTGCCCACAGGACTTGATATGTCAAGGTCTTGTGTGTCTATACTCGTAGTGTATAAAGTCAAACAGATAATCTGCTCAGTTCCCTGTGATTGAACCTGAAATAGATAACTTCACATGCATTTTCATATAGAATTTGAACTGTTTCTTTTAATATTAAAAAGAAAGCAACAGTTGTCATTCAGTCCATGTAACAGGCTTAAACTGCCTGTAGAATGAGAAAAGTGGTAATATGCTAACACCTAATTGTTGTGTAAATTGTCTCCATTTTAATGTTTCTATAAGAAGTTGGTTTTGTCTCTTTATCCTTTTTCAGTAATGTGCAGTGATTATATTATGCTCTTTTCAGGACAGGGTGTGGGCCAATGTGGGGAAGAGTTTAAACTGTGTTATTGCCATGGTGGACAAACTTCTTGAAAAAGACAACAGCGGCAAGGTTAAAGATGGTGAAATTGACCCCTCAGCAGCAGATTGCAAGCATGCAGGCAGTAAGCAACCTTTTGCTATGATTTTTTTTGTTTCTGTTTTCTTTATTTCTATTTTATTTAATAATCGTTGACTAGTATAAATACAAATGGGAAAAGCCACAGAAAAATGAGATGAAGGAGCCAAATAGCATTTTTGAGATTGCTGACAGAAAAGATTTGCCTAGTCATAGCTTTCAATGGTGGTAGTCTGGTTTATTCAATTGCAGATGAAAGCTTTTATCAACAGAAGTAGCTTTTTTCAAAGAAGCTTCCTACGTTTTTCAGACCTTTAGATAAGAATATAACAATGGTCTTAATGGCAAGGTAAATCTAATTGTCAGCTTGAAACAATCTTTAGAAAATGAACTCATCCATACTGATTTTGTTTAAAAGGATGAAATGCATTTTTCTTGTGCCTAGCTCTTCTCCTCCTGGTGTTAACTGATTTTTCTACTATTAGCTGAAACTCAGGATGCCAATTAATTCTGTTTTGCAGATAAAGCTGTAGTATACTCGCATTGATTTCCTGTTACTTACAGTATGTTTGTACTGAGAGTCACGTGCTGGTTTTTTTTCTGTACTCCAATGGTTAAAAGTATTTTTCACTAGGGAACGAAATTAGAGATTGATATTCTTATTATTTTAATCCAGTCTCGAAAAATTATGATTTAGGATTATCTTCATGTTTTTATTCCTTCTGTTCATACAAGCAAAAACACTTAGCAAGTGAATGTTTACTAGTTCGCTAGCAAGTGAATGTTTACTAGTTTTCCCTCACTATTTTCAACTTCCTGAAAATCTGTTTTTCAGTGTAAGGCATGAAATGTACTTAACTAGCACCAGTGCAATTTCACTACAGTTGTAAAAAACAGTACTGTTAGCTTTGATTCAGGCTCACACTCTACACAGGCAAATTAAATATTCATTGGAATTTTTAGCTCACAAAATAAAAAACCCTTACATTTCCTTTTAAGTATTATGATAATTCATCAAATAGAATGAGGAATACCTCTTGGTAAGCAATAATGATGATTGTAACGGTTAGAAAATTATACTGTGTTTTGTTCAATTAAGGAGTTGTCTTCTGGAGATGACCTAGGCTGTGGTACTGCGATAAATTTCTCTTATAAATGTATCTCACATTTCAGCGTCTTCTCTATGCCTTTTGAGTACCAGTGCCCTTACGTGACAGTGGAGTTGGTGCATCTTTTGAGTTGCGTGGAGTGTTTTGCAACACTTGCACCCTGTAGGAGATTTGTTGGGGGACTTTTTCGTGCTTGACTTCTTCATGAAAGCATGATTTTGTTTTGTTACTCTCTGCATCTCATTCCAGTTTGATGTGAAGAATCACCTATATATGATGGAGATAATGTTTGGGGTTAAAATTAAATTAAACCTTAACTCTCCTCCTTTTATATTTGAAGACTAGTTGCAGCAGTTGATAACCTTTTCTTGTATATAAAGAGTGTACTTTTTCTAAAATATTAGAATTTTATACTACATTCAATTCACAAGCAGCGTGCATGTGAGAAGTTTGCAATATCATTCATATATATATATATATATATATGCATATGCATATATATTATACCATAATATGAGCATAACCAGGTTGAGTAATGCCTGAATGTATGGGCACAGATAGATCTTAAAATCGGAAAATGCTTCAGTCCTGGAGCTGATACTATGTAAAGTTGTGCTGCTGTTTGTAAGAAAAATGGGAAATACACAGAACTTGATCAAATTTTTGAAAAATGCACCTTAAATTATGGGTTAAAATGTTTCCTTGTATTAGTGAACCTGCCTGTTACAATACAGAATTTTGTATAGCATCTAATAAACAACAAAGAAGAGTGCAAAGAACACAACACGCATTCATTTTAGACAGTAGAAAAAGTTCTGAGGGTAATTTGATATTTTTGAGCAATAACGTATTCCTGTAACTACAAGTGTTATCATTAAATGTACTTGAAGGTTGTGAAGATAGGTTTGTATTTGCAGTCTCAATATTGTCATTGAATGATCTTATTCTTTTTTTTTTTCCCAACATGGCTGTATTTGTAGTATGGAATCTTTTTAATCAGAAATGCTTGTGGCACCACTTTCTTGTAGTTAGCTTTCAGTGTAAGTTATACCTTTCTTAGCCTGCCTTTTCATGCAGTCTGACTTTTGAGTTGACTCTTAAGACTGAATTTGAGTTATCACTTACCAAGGTAACATGCTGTGATTTCATCACTTGCAGGATTATGATTTCTCTGCAGGGTAAATAAGGGAGAGTAGATGGATTTTAAGGGAACTTTTTACCTTTTTTAACTCAAGACTGTTTTTCTTTGGAGAATTACTTGACAGCATTGAATTCTCTTTATTTTTGTCTTATCATTTTTCATCAGAGTCAGAATGTGAAAGCATGTTCTGGAGAATTAGAGATGCCAGTAAAATGCAATAGTTCATTCTTAGATTTATTCTTAGATGTCTGTGTTTATCTGTGGTGGTACGAGCTGCTCTTTGTACTCCTCCATCTGAACTATCAAATTCAACTTCTCTTCCACTGGCTCTTTGTGAGTACTTCTAATCTGCCGCATACAAAATCAACCAAGTTATCTCAAAGAATTTAAACTGGCATTGTGATTGCACCTGGATTTTGCCTGCGGTGAAATATGAAGTCAAAAACTAAGCTGCTGGGCAGATTAATTGATTAAGGGTAACTTTCAGTGTAAGTTATGATGAGTACCTGGGGAATGGTGCCATATTTCTTGACTCAAATGAAGGAAAACATCTGTTCATAGCCACATTGCTACAGACTGCGTATGTTAATTTATTTTTTGAATAATCTGATACCTGATGAGGACTTGAAGTCTAGATTAAATCCTTCTGTCTTTCAGTGCCCCAGGGAATTGCATCCTTGCATCCATCCAAATGCAATTGCCAATAGAAATGTGAAATGGTGTGATTTTGTTTGCATCTTCAGAAGAACAGTTTTTACTTCAAGTGATCATTTAATTGGGCAGATGAAAAATTATCCCCTAGTCTGTTCCTTGATTAACAAGTGCTATATATTTTGAGAAAATGAAGAGCAATAGTGAAAAACCTACTCTTCCATTACTTTTCCTCAAATTTTTTTCTTGTTTTCTGTAAGTCTTCGCATCAGCTCTTTTTCCAAAATGTGATGTATTACTTCCGTTTTTCCACTTGCGTTTCCAGCTAATCTCTGTCTTCCTTCTCTTTTTGATAGGTTCATTAGCTGAGCTGTATGTAGCCCAGAACATGAGACAACCACTACAGCAGTATTAGCTATTGGTAATTAAGCTGTTGACAGAAGCTCAAAAATAAATAAGGCAAACAAAGACTGATTCAACAAACTATTTTCTTAAACAAGATGTCAGAATATTTCTTGTGTAACACTTCTAGAGAAATGTTTGTACATTATTTCTGTATCTTCAGTCTCTTACATTTGTTTTAACTTCGTTGTTGCCATCACCTTCTTCTCTTGTTTTCAATAAGACCAAAGTTTCGGGGACACAAATGTGTAAATATATGGTTAGTGGGTTTCAACTTTTGCTCTTAATCTTTCTGACGATGCAGAAAATATCAGATGATTGGAATGGAGTGATAAATCTCCAAGATCTTAAAATTGTTTCCTTTGGCACCAGAACTACGTGATCGACTCCTGTTACATTGGCTGCAGAAATACCTGGAAGACTCAGATTTCTGACGTTCTACTGAGAAGTGAGAAATATTGCAGAGTTACAAGGATAAAACCTCATCCCTTTTCAAAGAGCTGAGTTCTGATCTTTGAATCAAGTAACTGCAAGAGCTAAGAGGAAAACAAAGGAATAGTGAGCATGGTGCAGTCCTGAAGGAGTAAATTCAGACCGTTGGCCTTAATTACTGCTTTCTGCAGTAATTTGCACCAGCTGTTTCTGAGGAGATTGTTTCAGTTTTGGGTTGGTTGATTTGTTTTGCTGGCCTTTTTTTTTTTTTGAGCCATTAGATTTAGACTAGCATGTTCAATTTGTGATGTCAATAAATTTACGTTATATGACATGTTACTTCAATCCCATCATGGGCTTTCTATATATTCGTATATGTATTTATTAAGGGAATGATTACCTACAGTAAATGCTTAAGTTTTTAGTAGCTGCTGTTAACTTTGTAACCAAAAGTTTCCGGGGTGCTCTGTTCCTTTAAAAGCCAGATGTTGTGCATTCTTCTGTTTCAATTCCATTTTTAGTTTGTAACTTCATACCATTTAAATTCTGAGGTGAATTAAAGCCATCGAAGATATCCACTGATTTTTTTTAGGTGATGTGGACTGGAATGATAGAATTGGCTTTTTTCTCTGTTGCCAGGGTAAAACAAGATAGAAGTGCTATTGCACAGCCTTAGGCTCTTCCTATTTGATCATCAGCACATTTCAATGTACAGTTCAGTGGGCTTGATTTTGAAAAGAGCAGGAGCTCGCTTTTGTGCCAAACTTCATCAAATTCATGTGCAGCTTGAATATTAACATGTAGAATGACAAGCTGAGAGCTGAGCAGGCCATTTGCCTGTGCAAGCAAGTTGAGAGAATGAGACTGAAGGATCCCATCCTAAACTGAACTTCTACAACTCTTTGTTAGCGATGAAGGAGAATACTACACGTGTACTGTCTTACTCTTGTTTTAATCTTATGTTAACTGTATAGTGATTGTTTTCTTCCAGTTTCATCCTTCTGTTTTTCATTTTACACCTTGTTTTAGTTTTCTATCCGAAGGCTGACTAGCATGATTTTTGAGATTTCTGAATTGAGTTTTCTTGCCTCATCACTAGGCTTTGACACCTTCGTTTGGATGCTAAATATTTCAAACAGGACAGGCTGCCCTTGTCATGTTAGCAACATGACAGTCATCCTGTAGTCTACTTGTATTTTATCTTTTTGATCCTAATGTCCTTTCTGAAATGTTTATTCATTCAGTTAATCCTTCAGTCTTTGTGAAACGCTTCTTGTTCCTTCATTGAGGATGAATATCTTGCACATTCAATTTTAGGTAAATTTGATATCTGAAAGTCAGTGTTTCGTTTAAGTGCTTCATGTGTTAGGAACATAAACAATTTTTACAGTTCCTTTCCCTGTATGATTCTGCAAAGCTATTGTCAGTCTCTGCAGGGTCAGAGGTCCTGAGCTGTGGTTATCCTCCTGGCATCTCCTTTCAGCAACAGCTCATGCTGAGCTGATTGCAGGTTTTCTCATGAAGAGTGAGTTGCGAGACATCTTGATCATGTCCCAAACTCTTTTAGGTATGGAAATGTTGTCTTGTAACCGAGCAGAACCTTCAGACACGAGTCGCATTGTGCAAAGGTAAAAAAAGGACAATCTAAAGATGAATTTAGATCAGTACGTTTTCACATGTACTTTCTCTCACTAATTTTATTAGTATTCCATGCCATCCTTTGCATGTAAGTACTACATTTTCCAAAGTCTATGAAATGTATATAGGCCTCAAAATACACTGCTTTTTGTTGTTGTTATTTTTAAATGAATGTGCTTCTCAATTTCAAGGAGCAACTTCAAAGCTGCAGTATTTGCTGTGTTTCTCGTACGCAGATTTGTGCGTGGCTAATGAACAATCTTATTTTATATCCTCAGTGGAATATTTGCAACTGGATGTCCAGTGTAAGATCAGATACATGGAGATTTTAACACAGACCAATGATTGAGCATCTGTGAATGTTTCTCTACAGTTGTTCCTTCAAATAACTTGTTTTATGGCACACATTTTTTTAAATCTTTGAACACTAATCTTACTTAAAAATAAAAGGACGAACCTGAAAATACATCTGTCTATTCGTAAATATTCTGTTCTCAAGTAGCTGTGTAATCCCTTTTTTGATTTGCAAAGTAGCTCCACTTTCTGGGGGCTGGACATCTTACTAAATGTAAGCAGAAGTTTTCCTGAAGCTAGGAGCTAACTGATTGCTTTAGGTCATTTTATTACATGCGAGTGTTGTATTTTCATCTTTCCGGTTATCAAGTACAAATCTATACTCTAAAATAAAATAATTTCTCATTTATTTAGCCATTCAGGTAAAGCTTCCTACAAACTTAGGTTTTTCATTGTTTTCTACAAAGCAAAGTGCATATAAAAGTAAAGCTTTCTGTAGAGTAATATTATGTCACTGTTTTCTTTTGGTAGGATCTATTTTTAATATAGTTACCTTGACTGTCATTGAAGTCATTCAATGAAGAAAATGGCCTTGAGTACTCTAAATCTTTGAATTTCTTCTTAGTGCAAGAGGAACTGACAAATTCTGACATTATATGTGCGAGTAATATGATAAAATATTTCCAATTTTTATCTTTACAAGAATTACTTTCCAAACAGTCTTACAAAAATACTGAAGAAATGTTTGTGAAGCTACCTAGCACAAGGATCATGACAAATAATTCAGAAAAATCACAAAACAGTAAAGTTATCAGGTGTTCACTGGCATCCTGGAAGGCTGCATGAAGTAGAATCCACTTAGAGTTGTTCTCAGTGCAGTATTATTCAACATTTTCATTACTGACTTGGCTTATGAAACATAGATGTGTCTCATAAAATTTGCAGACGATTAAAGCTGGGAGATGCTTTAAGCACCATGGGAGTAGGACTAGAATGGATGTTGACGAAAAGGAGCGCTGAAATACTAGAATGCAGTTCACTGAGGACAAGTACAAAGTTATGATCCTGAAGAAGCAGAAATGCACTGTGTGGAGTGTCAGATTAAGGGGCAACTTGGTGGTATAAGATGTCAATGTTACTCGACTTTTAAGGTTGGTGTGTGACCTGCTCTTCTGTGGAGGAGTGTTGTTGAATCTCCTTAGTCCTTTCCCCATAAACTAAGTTGCAGAAGTGTGCACGTAAAATTCATCTAGGTCTGCAAATTCATCTTTTTCTTTTCTTGCCCTGGTGTCAGTGTACTTGGATTTGACTGTGCAACTCTGCTTTGGGGCAGATTGGCTCTACCTTCAGGTCTGCTTTTCTATCCTTAAGTGGTCATGCTTTTACAGCTTAGGTTGTGCTGCTCTTTGTAAGAAAAATGGGAATACCCAGAGATTTCATCGAGTTATTTGCTCAAGTGAGAAGCAGACTAGAAATTGTATTTTTATCTGCACTTATGCCCTGCACACTGATTTAATGCACGTTGTGTTTTAGTCTCATTCTGCTTTTCATGGCATTTACTTATAGATTAATTTAATAAATCAGTCTAATTTAAGACTAGAAAGAATAATTTAGGTGGTCTGATCGACCTAGCCTGACTTGAAGTTTCCTGCTGTATTTATGAGTTCCAGTGTGTCTCACAGCAGCCTCCAGCTTTTGATTCTTTTGCTTTTATTCTCTAGAATACAGATCCCCTTTAGTACTCTTCATTTTTTCTTCATAAAGTACAGAAATCAAATTACTGCTTCATCTTTTTTATAGGCTTATGAAGATTAAGCCTTAAATCTTGGTAGGTCTCCTCTGCAAGCTCTCGTAGTTTTGAAAATGCGTAAACCAGATGCTGGCATGTGTTGTTACCAATATTTTTGTATAAAATCAGCTCCTTGCTGCAGGATGGAACTGGAGATGCTTATGTTCTGTTTAGCCATCGTGAACCATAACTTGATAACTTCTCTTTTCCAGGGAACAGCTCTTCAGTCTTTATTTCTTCCACTGAGATACGTATGCCTCTTAAAACACAGTTTGTCTCATCACATAGGCACTGTTCGCAAAGCAATCCAAGTTAGTTCTCTGACCACTCTTTCTAAATTCCTCTTCGTTCCTTCCTGTGGCTTCATTTTTTGCGGTTCCTCCTAGCTTTCAAAGTTCTCTCTGTTGTCTTGGCTACAGTTTTATCTGTTTCCGTATTTTTCTGTAGCATGGCCAAATTAACTTTGCAGCAGGCAGCTATGTGGTGTTGTTTAAAGAACTTAGTGCTAATGAGGCTCTTGCTGACCCGATTCAGATTCTGTTACCGGAAAAAATATGCAGTTATCTTATACGTAATTACAGTTGAAATTGAACAAATTTTGATTATCATTGATTCTTAATTACACTACTCTACAGGTTAAATGACTTAGAGATGAACAGAATTAGGTCAGTTACACTCCCTGTTTTTATATGGATTTTTCTCAAGCGTAGGTTTTTTTCTTTTGAAACTACAACAATGAAAGCAAGAGAGGTACATTCGGAAAGAGAACATTTTTTTCTTTATTATTTGCTCATTGTAGAGGGGTGAACAAAACCGTAGATAAGTACAGTGCAGGTCTGCTTTTATTATATCTTGACAAATGCAGGAGTAGCTTAAGTAATTGGGCAACTTTGAGTAAGCTATTCTATTTTTCCTCCATTCCTCATTATCACTTTCTATCATTTCTAATATATTCATAAGTCCCATTTTTTTCATACGTTTCAACGGCCTATTTTTTCCTGATATTCCTAACGTTCATTTTAACTGAGCAAAACATTTTATAGAGTTGTTTGAAATCTCTCTGTTCAGAGTGGCTAAAAAAAATAATGAGTTCAATATCTCTATTTAAAGGGAATACAGGCAGAAACTAAAAAGAAAAAAGAATGTGACTTGAAGGTTACTATCTTTCCAGCCTATGCATTAAATAGGTAATATCCTTCCCAGGTAACTATTTGTTCTTCTGTTTTGCCTTCCAGCACTCATTCTTTCTTCAATATGTGCTCTTTCTGAGTTTGGTTTTTTTTTTTTTTCTTATTTGACTGCATTTAATTTACTTAGATCTGAGTTGTCAGTGCTAGATAGAAGATGAGATTCTCCATCATATTCATGTCGCACTAAATGAGTTTTCACTCTTACCCCAAAATGCTCTGTGTACAACACTTCAGTGCAGGCTTTTCAGAGAAATTCAGTTTGTTAGAAAAAATATCCCTCATCTCAGTGGTAAGCTAGAGTCGTTTCTCTTGTTTTTTCAGACCCACAATGGTTAGAATAGAGCTGTAGTGTTACCAGAAGTCTAAGATGTTCTGTTGCAGCTCACTCTCCAATCTGAAAACCAACTTTTTTTCTACTACTTTCCTGTTTTGGAACTAATGATCTGTCTTGTTCTAGGTGACTGGTATGAGCAGCTTTATCCCCTGGTGATTACACTGAAGGATTGCATGGGAGAGGTGGTCACTAGGGCAAAGCAGTCCATGGCGTTTGTTCTGCTCCAGGAGCTTGCCTGTGGTTTGCCACAATGTTTGATGCTGACCCTAAGGAGAGACATTGTCTTTAGTCAAGCAGTAGGTTTTCTTATGTCACTTATCTTCTACTGTGGTGACTATTTTTGATGTTGTTAGTGTTGCTCTAATTGAACATCTATGCCTGCATATGTGTTGGTTTGTTGTTTTTTTGTTTTTTTTTTCCTCCAAGTTAAACACAAGTTTTTCATGTATTATTCCATTACATCCACCTAAATATTTTATAATATGTTAGAAAAATCAATAGTAAATCGAAATCCATACTAACTGAATCACTGAGTTGCAGAAATCGATCTGCTATAAACTGAAATATCTTACATAATCTATCACCTTTGCACAAAGAAAGATCCATAAAGCTATAGACACAGTCTTCCCAGATTACGTATGCCAGTATCCTTACCTGCAAGGATCTCAAGTCTAGCCTGAATGTTCCTTGCTGCTATTCGAGCAGCAGCCAGAAATTTTTCCCTGGTCACCTTGGAAATGAATTATAGATCATTTGTTTTCTGTTTGAATCAGTATTTCATGTGTCTGAAGACTGTCCACATGTCTCTCTTCAGACTAGTCTTCTCATGGTAAATAGGTGAAGTTATTTTGATCCTCTGCTGTAGATGGTGCCGTCCAGATAGCTTGCCTCTAAATGAGTTGTCTAATTTCTCCTTCAAGATACTGTGTGTTTTTCCTAACACAGTTAAGGAGATAGGGTGTGATGAGCAAGGAGATGCTTGCATTAGGTGCCAACCTGCATCAAAATCTATTATAATTCACATCCTTATGTGTTTATATTCTGTTATGGAAGGTTCTGTTCTCATTTATGACAGAGTAAATAATATAAACTCCAAAAAAAAAAAAAAAAAAAAAGTTTTGCAATATTAAGAATATAAGAATATTTTACTTGTTTTTATACCACAAAGTGGCTCACCAATAGACTAATATGAAGTGATGTATGTAGTTGCTAAGTAGAAATACCTAAGTTATTTTCTGAAGTGTCTAAATATTACTGATGTGACTTCACATTTCTTATTGTCTTTATAGCTTGCTGGATTGGTCTGTGGGTTTATAATCAAGCTGCACACAGGTTTACATGATCAAGGATTTTTACAACAGCTTCATACTGTTGGATTACTTGTGCAATATGAAGGACTCCTAAGCACATATAGTAAGTAGAGTTCCTGGACAGAATTCCTTATGCATGCAAACTAGATGTTTACCCAGGAGTTTCTGATTTTAATCTTGGTTCTTTTTCCAGAAATTTGGCTTATTTAATCAAGAAATAATACCTTGAGGAGAACATAGGCTTCTATATCATGGCACATTTGAAGCCATTGATACATTGTTGTCAATGTAATATATCATAAATTACTTAATTTATTTTCACTCTCTCAAGGAGTAGTAGCTGATGCAGAGTGCTGAACCGCAGTGCCTTAAATACAGGAGGTTAGCTTCATCAGTACAGCTAGGGGATCTCTTGATTTTGACAGATACTGTTTGCAGAGGCATTTGACCTAATCCAAAATAGGTTTATGAAGCTAACCCAAACAGAACATGTAAGTAGTTACTGACTATTCTGCGCCCTGTGTCATTATTGGCGATGTGAAGATAACTTGAAAATTGTTTAATGCCTAAATTGTTTTAAGTTCCATCATTTGATATTTATTTAAAAGATATTTGGAGAGGGAAATTGCAGCTCATTTCAAAATGGTTTGAACCAGATGTATCGGAATACTTCCCCAGAATAGAGATTTTTGATTAAGTAGAAGGATTTAGCATTTGTGCAGGTCTTTGCTGCATAAGCAGTTGCATCTCCACTCTTGGAGACTGCTATCAGACTCCATTTACACAATATTCACTGTTATTCTTAAAACCTTTGTCCTCCATCAGCAGGACAGTCTTTAAAAACACTTTTAGAACAGTCAAAAGAAGGCTTTTCTGAAGTTATTCCATGCACATATAGAACAGGTTGATTTTCAGAGGTGCTTAATACTCGTTGTTATCATCTAGGCCACAGGGAATTGTCAGCAGTTCTTAAAATCAGCCTGCTTTTATGTAGGTTACTTGAATGTGGATTTGGGGCTGTGACTTTTAGATGCACTGACTGGGAAGTATAATCCCTGCATTGCCTTACTGTAACCTATTCAGTGACTGATCTGTCTTCTCTGTTAAATAACTTCTGTGATCTTTCCATACAGGTGAAGAAGCAGGGATGCTCGAAGACATGGCTGTGGGAATTTCAGATTTGCAGAAAGTAATGTTTAAAGTCATTGAAGCCAAATCAGAAGACTTTTTGCCTATTATAACTGGAAGGCGGTAAGATTTGTTTTTTCCTGCAGCACACAGCAGGTAGTTCTAAATGGTAGCTCTTGAAAATACACACAGTGATTTGTTTGCTGCTGAGTTCTTTTATATGGAAAGTACAAGAGATTTATTTTTCATGATGCAAATGAGATGTAATGAGGTAATATGAGGCATTCTTAAAGCTATCGGTAATATGGGCTCTGTGTTGCTTTCTTGATGAGGACCTATAAGTTCCAAATATTAATACAAGTTAATTGTGACAGTGTCTGAATTGTGTGTAAAATTTGTGTTGTATTTTTTCATATCCAGGCTCCCCCCCAAAAAAATAATGACAAGGTCAGTATTGACAGAAGTGGTCTCTAACTAAATATACCTTATTTGGAGGTGACCGTAACTTGAATTTTTTAGTTACATGACAAATGAAATCTCATTTCAAAGAGCTAGACCTTGGTTGTCTTAAGATGAAAATTGAGTAACTCAGATGCCAAAGACTAGCACACAAATGGACAGTTTTGAAGAACAAAGCCTGTCGTATTTGCTGAAGATCATTCAGAACACATGCAGCATCGGGAGTCCTTGTGGGAAGCCATTAATGCATTGCACATCATGCATCTGACATAAGCAGTATCGAATATTAGTACATAAACTGAAATATTTGATTGATCTTGGCTTGAAAAGGGTTTAAAAGGTGGTTACACTTGAGGAATGGGATTTTACTCTTTGGTATTATTCTGGGCTGAAGCTCCAAATGTTTTCTCTTTTGCAGAAATCACTTCCTTAATATTATTATTATTATTCTTAATCCGACAGTAAATTGAATTCAGCTCAAAGCAGCAACTTTTAGAAACAGTGTTTCTTCTGAAGGAGGCTCTCACAACTGTTTTACTTAATTATTCTAGATGATTAATTCTCATCCTATGGGCCTATCCAGAAGGGATCAAACTAAATAGTAGGAAGGCCAGAGTATGATAGGCAACACATCGGGACTAATTGAGAATAATTATGATGTACAGATAGGCAGAAGAAATTCATATTCTGTAAATCACACGAGTCAAACTTGTCAAAAACCTAGCTGCTACATTTACAAGCTTGCTGCCTTTGCTGCAGTACGCTGAACTGTCACACAAGGAGTTCCTGGTTATGCTAGACTCAAGCCCGAAGCTGCCCCTGAAGCATTTTGGGTTGATAAAGTACTCATTCTTATAGAAGACTTGCTGTGTGTGGTTCTTGTACTGTACTTACTGGCAAGAGTTAACTCAGTGGAATTGATATCAGACAAAAAAAGAAAGCCATCTAAGGCTTGTATGGAGCCCTGTTTCTCTTAGAGCTGTAATGAAACAGCATTTGGAAGCTGGTTGTAAAAAGAGAAGACTGGAAAAACTGAGTATGTGCTAGTGAATGATTAGAGAATCAACAGTTTTTAGTTTGCTTTGGTGGTTGTTTCTGGAGGTGATTTTTATATGATGTAGCTTAATAAAATAAGGCAACATTTTGCATTTTTACAGTTAATACTGCACACCGTATTAACTGTAGAAATGCAAGGCAGAACACAAAGCTACTGGTTCTTAATTTGCAGAATCAGAGTGTTCACTTATTTGATTTTTGAGGGAAACGGTTGAAGACTGAGATTCTATGTATAAAAATCAAAGCAAACCAAACAGCATGGCATTGAGAAGTGTTCACCCACTAGCATGGGTGGCTGACTGCAGCCATCCTGGTGGAATAAAGTTCAGGTGCTTGCATGCTTTTTTATGGACAAAACTAGTTAGCACTTCCATAAAACGCTTTGTTAGCACATATATGATTGTGTGCCTGAACTTTGAGGCATTGCAGGGCTTGATAGAAGTGTTTTCAGTGAAGCACATGAGCAGGCTGGCACATTGCAGCTACATTGAAGTGATCTAAACAGTTGTCACTTGGCTGGTTAAAGCATCTCCCTGCTGAGATACAGAGGCTGAATTTACTTTTTTTTTTTCTGTTGCAAAGCAAGGGTGCATGTAAATGACTTGTTCTGTGTTTATGGCAATGAGCTGTGTGTGCTTTGGCAGCTGACTGCAAATAACTCCAGTCCGTGGCCCTCACGTGCATGGGGTTAATTGTGGGAAGCTTTTTATCGAGACTGAAAGTATTTATCTATCCTTTGCCATAATAACAAATGTAAGAGAACAAGGCAAATAGAAGGGGTGCTCTTAAGAAGTTACATTTAAGTGAAGAAAATACAGAATACCTAAATTTCTAGAATTAGTTGACAAATAAATGATAATGTACTGTTTACACTTGTGAACATGCAGGGTTTTTCTATTGCTTGTTTTGTTTCTCTTTCTGTCTGAGAGATCATTAAGTGTTAAAAAACCATTTACTTATTTTTTTGTTTTGTTTTTTGGTTTCTCACCTTTGTATTGGAAAACAAGATGGATAGTAGGGCCACTACATGTCAAAACTGCTTAGTACATTTGCACTGAAATTAGTCATAAAGAAACTAAGTAAAACTAAAATGTGTTGCTTTAGACTCCTTACATAAGTAAAATCATAGAACTTGTAAAATTTTGGTAAGTTGAATGTCAGGTTCTCCAGTTGTCAGTAGTTTGGTTTTATTTCTTCTTTCTACATGACTTCAGAGCCATTTCTGGAGTTATTCTCATAGTTGAATAGCCTTTTTCTTAAATGATGAAAAGAGGATTGTTCTAATTATGAAAGTGGTTAAAGATGTTGCAATTTTACCAGGGATCATCTCTAAGATTTGAACAGATGTAATTTATTTATTTAATTTAAGGTAAGAAGAGGCTCTTAAATGATACCGGTGTTAATTTATCATGGCTAAAGGTCAACATTGAGGAACGTTATACACTGAAAGATGTATAGTGATTTTGAGGATGTGAAATGCACATAAAACAATGATTATAAGATGTTTATGGTTCAGTAACATACATTCTTGAAATTAAACTAAGCGAATATTTTTTTTTCAACCTCCTGAAAGCATTGCATCACAGGAAGGAGGTTCTAGTAACTTCACAGCAGCTAGGAATGGTAGTTTGCAGGCTGAGGATGAATGCCATTGTACTAAGTTCAGCGTCCCTTACTGTCATCCTTGCTAACTCATCATTCGTATGGATGAATTACTTAAAACAGAAAACCTCTGAGTCACATATCCTCCATTTATGGCTACTGCCAATGTCCTTAATGTGGAGTATCTCTCTTTTGCTCAAAGACTGTGCAGTAGGTCTAGACCGTATCAAAGCATGTGCTGTTGCCCTTTCCACATGTAATTATTTTTTAATCATAAGTCTGTTTTGAACACGGTTTATGATGTTCTCAGATGTGTGGTCAGGGCACATGCTCTGAGATTGTGACACTTGTTTATCTAGCTTGTCATTTTTCTGTAAAGTTTTCTGCCTTCCCCTTTTCCCTCCAACTTCTACATCTGGGAACTCAAATTTCTATTTGACTTTTTCAGCAAATACGTGATTGATTGAGAGACTTCAAGATAAATTATTTTAGTAGAAGCAAACAGTGTTATTTAGAAAAAAAAAACAAAAAACACTAAGTCAAGTCAAAAGAACAAAATCCATCCTTTTCCATCTTAAGTTTGCATGCATCATGTGAGAATCCTACCTTCTTCAGGTAGGTTATAGATCCTCCTTCACTGCTGTTGTTATATTTCTTTTTCTTGATGCCATACTGAAGTGAGCTCTGTAGGAAGGCTCTTTGGTATCGTTTGGCCCTCTCTGAATTTTGCGTTGGGATTTTATGAAGGTTTTTTTCTGTATCGAGACCATTATGAGTGAGCAGGAGGAATCTCAAGTTCTGGCTTCCAGAAGGAAGTTGTTTTTTGTAATTCAGAAGATTCTCTTTAAAAGTTGGGGTGTTCTCACTGGTATTTTGGTAGTAGAAGACTTTTCTGCTCATCTCACTTCTAATCCTTTTTTCACTTCAGTGAAGAAGTCATGTCAAGTGCATGTAACTGTATATACTTACCTATTTCCAAATAAGCCTGTAGTACTCCTAGAACAAGCAAGCTGATCTTCAACGTTTGGTGTTTTAACACAGTTAAGAGGAAAAGATGGAACTGGTTTGCATGCTTAAAAGTTCGCTTAGGTTTGTTTAAGTGTACATAAAAGTGACTTAGGAAAATTATAATTTCAAGCCAACTAAGCAATATTCCTATTCTTATTGTTCCTTTTCTTTTTCCTAGTGAGCATTATGTCATAGAGGTCCAGCTTCCGGCAAAGATGTTTGAGTTGCTGCCACAAGAGATAAAAGAAGGAAAGCTACTTCGCATGTATCCAGTGCTCTTTAATGTTGGAATCAATGAGCAGCAAACACTTGCAGAGAGGTAAGAAGATGCTTGCCAAAATATTTTTATTTTCTGAGTATTCTCTGTGAGACATCTCTCACACGATTACAAAGAAATCACTTTTTGTTACTTGCTCTTGGACCACCTCAGCTTGACTTTGTAGTACAAGCCATGGGAAAAAAAAAAAACGGCAAAATAGTATGAAAGGCCATATACAGGACTTCATTGTGCCTCTGCTTCACACAGCCAGCACTGGGTTTTCCTTGGATGTAGGTATGAAGTGTATTTCTAGATGATACATGTGGAAGTTTGTGTATAGTGCTTTGGCACTTAAGTCAACTGAAGTTCAAAAATTTTGAGTTCTAAGTGTCTTAGAGGTGGAGTTGAAGGTACTAAAAAAAATCATAAACCGTGAAGAGAACCTTTTCTGAACTTATTGAGTTTGATTATTTTTAACAGAATTAAGTTTTAATTACTAGTGTAGAGTATGCTAATGATATGTTCATAGAAACATGAAGGCTGATGGTAAAATTATAATGTGTTAATATTAGTCCTCTGGAGGAATTGCTAGAAAGCAATTTTTCAGTACAATCTTGGTCAAAGTTTTCCCGTTTGAGAGAGAAATATATATATTTCTCTCTCAAGAGACTGTTATCTATTGGTCACGTTAAATTACTAAGTGGTACAATGCTAAAATTGCAAGATGAACATCTACAAGAAGATGACTACTTTTTTCCTTTTACTCAATTCTTTTACAGAGCACATGGGGGATGAAATATGTTCCTTCAGGCAGTGTTCAATATAAACTCAAACCAAAAGCTATCTAAGTGTAGGTGAGCAAATACACAAGCATAGTGAAAAAGTGTTAGCTTGGACAATAGGCAAGAAACAGCACTACAGGAGTTTGACATCATACTTTTTGTATACAGCAGAGTAAAAGGGGATTATGGAAGTCTTCTAAAGAATGCAGTCAGATAGCATTGTGGATATTTATAGAGGACTTGGCTGAACTGTGATATGCTGGAAAGTCAGGTATAAAATTTGAATGGGAGATGAAGGCTGAATCAGAAAATGGAGGTACAAGCAAATGTTTTACTAGAGAAAATGATGTAAAGTTAATTAGAGAAGTTGAAACACCCTTGAAAATGGAAGTAGCTTTTAGTAGGAAAGCTATTTTATGAGTTAAGTAAGATAGCTACAGTGATGACATACAAAAAGCAAAATCAATTTGGTAACAATTGTGAGTGAATTCTTCACATTTTTCTGAAAGAGAGAAAAGGAGTATGAGGTAACCAAGAAACAAGTCTGTAAGACTTCATGAGCGTGGGACAGGCAGGGAAGGGACTTTGTTACAAATGTCCTGAAGAAAAAATTGACAAGATGTAGAAATAGCCTGAATCTGCAGAGTTATCAAGGAGTAAGTCCAAAAAAGATGTCAACTGGCTTGAATGTGAAGTAACAGGAAGTGTGGTAGCATTATTCTCAGTGGTGATTTTATATTTTACCCTAAGAAAACAAGCCATAAATGAAAAATTTAATAAGTGTCTGTCAGTTGGATTATTCCATGCAGAAACATGTTTTCTGCATGCAGTTACAGATGCAGAAATTAGGCAGAAATAGAAATTAGCAAAATCACTGCTCGACTCCTGAAGCTGCACATTCATCTCCGCAATTGGGAACACTGCACATGCTTTTTGTTAGAAGATACTCTTAGTGGAACACAATAGGAGAACAGGAATAACTTCTTGTGATAAATTGTTTGCAGTGCAGTATTGATTAAATGTAAACATGTTTACTTTCTATAAAGCACAATAGAGGATGCATGTGTTTTGGAAGAAATGTTCGATAAACTCGGAAGGTGGGCCCTTATGAGCCTTACAAGGTCCAACAAAGCCAAGTGGAAGGTTTTGCACTTGGGTCAAGGTAATCCCAGATATATATACAAAGTTGAAGAAGCACTCCTTGAGAGTAGCCCTGCTGAGAAAGACTTGTCTTGGTTGATGAAAGGTTTAACGTGAGCCAGCAATCTGTTCTTACAGCCTGGAAAAGCCAGTGGTATCCTAGGCTCCATCAGGAGAGGGGGTGGGCAGCAGGGAGAGGGAGGTGTTTGTCCCTATCTACTCTGCCCTCATGAGTACTGGAGTACTGTGTACAAGTCTGGGGCCCCCAAAACGGGAAAGATATAGAGCTTTTGAAGAGGACCCAGAGGAGGGCCACAAAGATGATTGGGGAGGGAGCACCTCTCCTTTGAAGTTAGGCTAAAGGAACTGGACTTGTTCAGGCTGGAGAAGGGTGTGGGGAGAGACCTGGTTATGGCACTCCTGTATTTAGAGGGAGACAAGGGGGAATAGTTTTAAGATTTTAAACTAAAGGAGGGAAGATTTAGATTTGGTGTCAGGGGGAAGTTTTTCACTTGGAAAGCGGTGAGGTACTGGAACAGGTTGCCCAGAGAGGTTATGGATGCCTTGTTCCTGGAGATGTTTATGGCCGGACTGTATGGGGCCCTGGACAATCTGGTACTTGATGTAGCAGCTGGCACCCTGCCTATGGCAGGGAGGGTTGGAACGTGGTGATCCTTGAGGTCCCTTCCAAGTGAAGCCATTCTATAATATTTTTCATGACACTTGCCTCACTTCATTGTGTGTGGCTTCAGTGTCAACCATGACAAATATCAAGCAGCTAAGCAGCTGCAGCAGCAGTAAGAGATTTAGTAGTTGTACTCTGCCCAAGTGCCATTTGAAATTCCCACAGAGAGCCCTTGCATTTATTCAGGGTTTGTGAAGGAAGTGGAAACTTGTGCTTTATTGAATCGTTGTCTGTAAATTAATTATTCTGTCCATATGGTTTGGAAAAAGTTTCTGTGGATGGTTACCTCATTCCTGAATATTACTTCTAAATCACTTGGAAGATGAATAATTGTATGTTTGACCAAGTTTAATACATTCAACACTGGAAAAGGAAATTCAAGTTCTTCATACAATTTAAACGTTCTGATGGATTAATGGCCATGTGTTTCACATTTTTCATCATTTACTTTGATTTTATAGGTTTGGAGATACCACTTTACAAGAAAACATTAACCAAGAAAACTTAGAACTTCTAAAAGAATATTACAACCTGTTTACGGAAAAAATGCCTCCTGATTGTGAGTACAACATAATACAATATCCAGATAGCTTTTAAAAGGCTTTATAGATGAAAATTTGTAAGGAAGTATTTTGAATGCAGTATTAATATGCAGATTTTAGGTTTAGGCTTAAGTCCTATAATTTATTCCATAAGATTAAGCAGTTGGAGCCTGTTTGAGCTCAAGGCCATAGCAGAAATGGCAGGGAGAGTGAAATGCAGTAGTGGTGAACCAGACAGCTCCTTTAAATTATTAATATGATATGTTCTTTAATAATTTAAATAGAGGACAGGCCGTACTTACTATATTTGTACAGATGTACTCCTTGGGAATTTTCATCAGTTTTACTTATTCCCTCCACCTTTCTTTCTGAGTATGTGCATAGGTTGCTCCGAAAGTAATGCCTCCTATTTCTATGGAAATGACAACAGATACAAAGAGTACAATAGCACTGTTTGATAGAGCAAATTCTAAGCTACAAAATGCTATTTTTCAATATAGTTGCCACCATTAGCTATGAATTTTTGCTGGCTGTGAACAAGAGCCTGCATGCTGCGCTCTAAAAACCTGCGCCAGCCACTGATACTGTGGCCACTGCTTAAATGCACCACCCACTGCTTCTCTGTGCTCATATCTCCTGTTAGGTCTTCATAAATGTTGATGTGTTGATGAATGTGAGTGGGTGCCATTTCTTCCACATGGAGGAATTCAGTGACACTCGTTTGCTTCATGCTCGCTTTTATGTCAGATGCCATTTTGTCAGAGTGCCCCTCAGCACAGCTGCAACATGGAACAGAATATTGGTGGGAAGGTTCAGCCTCTACTACCATATCTCCACCATCTGCCTCTGATGTTGTGGGCCAACAAAATAAAATAGGAGGCATTACTTCTGGAGCAGCCCTCATATTAAGGTATGGCAAACAACACTGAGAAATGTATAGATATAAGCAATGAATAACTTAACAGTGTCATTTATGTTACTAGTGTGATTCTATTAGAATAGGCCCTTTATTCAAATATTATGGGTAAGTGGTATTATAGGCATACTGTTCTCTTACTTTCCTGAAAGCAAACACAAGGACCTTTTGCATCCTTATAATCCTCTTAAACCAGTCTTAATGGCTAAATTACATTTCCCTAAGTTGCAAATTGTATAGCCTCTTTTTAAACAGCTTGTATTTAGGTTTCTGCCCCTTACTCTTTGGTAACTATCTCTGAATCTAAACTGCTGTTGTGCTAGGGGGCATTTGTAATTCCTTGTGGGGAATACTATGCAAAGCTTGTGCTCTCTTACATGTATTGGTTATGTGTGCTGATTTCCATTTTGTGTATGTGCTCGTAGTTCTACCAAATGTGGTGCTGCATATGTATGTATATGTGCCTATGTTTCATCTCAGTAGATTCTATTTGTTAATAATTTTAACAAGCTGTGTTTCTTAGGCGTATGCAGTATGACAATTGATCCACTCACATCTCTGATATTTATCTTTTCTACCGAAAGTCTTATGTAGTAAGTTAGAGGTTTGTTTGGGGGAATCTTCCCAATAAAAGTTCCGAAAAACTAACCTCATCGGGAATTAGGTCAAATGTATATCTGCTGCTTTCTAAATGAATCTGATTACGTAGAAGCAGAAATTTACATGCAGGTAGTATTTGGTCCTTTTCATTGACAAGAACTAATCTTGTACTGCCTTCCTCCAGAATGGTTATTGGCGTGCTGCGCCGTCTTCCTGGACTTCTTTCAGACTGTGCAGACTTGTAAGAACTATGCTTGTCTAGCTCATCCTGTCTTTTCTGGTTTTTATTGCCTTCCTGCATTTTCTCTGCCTCAGAGAGCTGAGTCTGGCTGTTGTGCCAGTTTTTACATAACATGAATTACCTTCTGGTTCCACTGCTCTTCCTGGTTGCTCTGTACAATTACATGGTATTGATACTGTACAGCTCTTCCTGTTATCTAAGCAAACTTCAAGGGCGAGGTATCCATCAGCATACACTATCAAGCTTAACAATGTAACGCAGCTTGGAGGAAGGTGCCTTTCAAACCAGCCCCTTCCTTCATTATCCCTATCTCTCTGTTAGTTAATTTTTATTTTGCTTTTTTGTTAAGGGAGAGGGGGAAAAGTGCAACTGAAGCCCTCCGAGGTGTTCACCCAGAGGAGTACTTCATTTCTTTCCCCTTTTCTGCACCTCTTTGCTGCAGCTCTTAAGGAGATGCACTTCCACACAAGCTGGCAGCAGCCCTGGCTGTGGAGTCAAGTGAGAGCCATTTGGCATTGATGGCTTTGTCGCACCTTTCCAAATTGTTTCCTGTAGTGCCAGACCTGTGCTACAAAATAAACGTGTGACCCATTTCACAAAGCTGTTAGTTACAAATTGTGCTCATAAAACCCATAAAACGAGACCAATTTGAGGACTCTCAGTTCTGCTGGCAGGCAGTTGGATCCACCATCCTTAGACATCCTCACTTTGCATATTTCGCGTCAAAGAAGAAAGCTTTGCCCTCCCACGAAGGTATTGCTGTCTTTGCTATTAGTTTTTCTCTCACTGCAGAGCTTTTCATTGTGTTTTCAAGCCTTCTCTCTGTTCCTCATTACAAAAAAAAAATTAATTGTTCATGCCTGCGTATACCAAACGTTGACTTCCTTCCTAACTTTAGATGAGTACACACACTGCTAGTCTTCCATTCCCCTGTCACTTGATTCCTCTCCCAACAGGATATTGCAAACCCAATAAGTTACAATATGCCCCAAGAAAGATCCTTACCAGAAATGCCGACCAATTAAATTGTTTTAGACACCAAAATAGCTGTAAAAAGTTAATGATAGAGTACAGAAATATGATTGCTGTTTAGTAGGACGTATGTTATTGCAAAGAGTACCTTAGAACTCAATTAAGCAGCTAAGAGCGTCAAGCTGTCTCACAAGTGATATTTGCTATCTCTGATTTATCACTACCTAGCACCCACAGCAACATCACTGTTGCAAGATGCATCCCTTGTGTGGAAAGGAATGTAGCAAGGCTTTGAAATCACACAAGCCAATAAAGATTTTCTTCCATAGCTTCATAATGTATGTAGTACTACTACATATGTCAACAGCGCTGTCTAAGAGTCTGTTCTGCACTTCCAGGCTTCTCCCCCTTATGATCTATGAGAATGATTTGACAGTTTAATACTGCTTTGTGATACAAGGAGTTTAAGCTATCAGTCACATCCAGTCAAGATACAAGTTGCTTGGCAATATTATAAATTAGGATAATATTGGTTTACCTATTGTGAAGTCACCTGTCTGAAATGATGGATTTTCTGCTGTGAGCCAAAGGAAAAGTATTTTGATACAATAAAATGTTTACCTAGTGATATATTCCCATAATTTGGAAGCATCTTTCTAGAGCACTGTCTGTATGCTATCTATTTTCAAGGAACAGATGCAGGATAAGTATAATAGTTGACCAGGTTGTGATGTATGTTTAAATGCTCTGCGTTATCTAATTGTATGGTCAGGAATTCTAATGCTCAGGTCACACAATCCTCAGTAAGATACTCACAAAGCAGATTTCAATGTATTTTTCCTGTGTGGTGTGTTGTTGTTGTCATTTTTGTTTTTTAATGTTGATTTTTTTTTTTGGGGGGGGGGGAGTGGAGTGGGACTGTGGTAGGGAGGTGGGGTGTTAGGCAATATGAATAAGAAAATGTAGCTGTTCTAGAACATGTTTGTGTTTATTTAAATTATCTCTGACTAAGAATCACAGGTAAAGAGGTCTGGAATTTATTAGAGATAAAAAGTAAAAGCCAGATGATAAGAGGTATCCTTCCAGCTGTGAACAGCTTAGGAGAATGGATTTTGACCTACGTTACTGTAGTGACATCGTTTATACTCTGAAATTGAATAGGAAGTATAGGTGTTTTTTGTTTTGCTTTTTCCTCTTGGATGGATCATCCTTTTTTTCTTTTTTTCTTGATGGAGGAAAAAAAAAAACCAACAAAAATCAGTGTATCTATTTGCAGAAAAAACTGCTGTTTTAATAGATTTAGTTAAAATCTTATTTCAGCTGTTTTTAAGACTTTGGAGATGTTTTTTTCCGCTTCCCTATCAGAAGAAAAATCATTTAGAAAAACAGGTTTTGGTTGTTTTCAAAACTAATTAAGATAATGGTAAGATGAAAAATCCTTTTGTGTTCACAAAACTAAAGAGGAAATTGAATTGTCCACTTCTGAATTCCCTCTGGGTGTGTACAGTTAATAAAACTTCAGTCTTTCTATCACAGCCAGGGCAAGTAGGTAAGACTTCAGATATAAAGTTAGCCTGAAATTGTTTTGTACTTGAAAATCAAAGTTCATTTCCCGATAGGCTGTTGAATATCCTCAGTAACATTTTGGGGGATGTTTAATGTTGGTTAACCTGGTTAACCTGCCTGTACATTTGTTACTTTAGAAAGTAAAGCATCATTTAAAAAACCAAAATGAAATTCATCCTTTTGAAAACAACAGTAAATATTTTGATCCCAAAATAATCATCACATCAAAGCAGCTGTAAATACCATTCCCTTTATTTCTCTGCTCATTTCCCATGAATGTTTGTAGTGGCTGATGAACCGAACTACAACAAATATTTGAATCCTGCTATTTATAAGATGGAAGTTGGAGTTATTTTAATTTTCCAGTGTGAAGCCCTTAGGTAGGACAACCTACTACACAGGAAAAGACTTTTTTAATTCTCTAAGGATTTAGCCAGTTTCTTCCATCCTACTTTCTCAAAAAAAGGCTGTAAATGATAGACCTCCTCAAAAAAAATTTCATTTAGTTAGCACAACACTGCCATCAACCTTGCCATTTTGCCATTATGATCAAACTTATGCTGCTTTTTTGTTGTTAATTTTTTTCAGGTCTACCACATTTTCAAGAGCAAAATGATTTAAAAGGATTGCTAGAAAATCTTCATCAAAATATCCAGGCCAAAAAGAGGAAGAACGTAGAAATCATGTGGCTGGCTGCAACGGTGAGATCTTTTTTTTTATTTATGTATTATTTTTTTTTTTAACAAATACATTGAATATATTTCTTCAGATATTTTTCTTTTTCAAATATATTCACATGATGTATTAATTAATTTTCATATGCTTTTTGGTAAGTGAAATGGATTTCAAGAGCCTGGATGGAAAACTCAGACTAGGTAGCTATAATGGTTCTCTAACTGTTCTGTTCTGTTGATCTCGCATCCCATTTATTATTATCTCTCTTCTTCTTGCATTTACATTACAGACAGATTCTTTCTGTCTGTAATGAATTAGCCTGAGTTCAAAGACAAAAGTGATTTTGGTCATGTTGCTGGCATCTCCCAGGTTCTTTCCTGCACAGCTTCTCCTGGTCAGGCAGCCCCTCGCCTGTGCAGCTGCATGGGGCTGTTTCACTCCAGTGGAGGAATTTGTATTTTTCTCAGTGAGAAGCATTGCCGGCCTTTAACATGGTACTGCACAACAGAACCTTCTCTCCACACTGGAAAGTTATGGATTTGGTGGGTGGACTGTTCAGTGAATGAAGAACTGGTTGTGGGATTGAGTGGTGGTCGATGGCTCCATATCTAGATGGAGAGCAGTGGTGAATGGTGTCCCCCAAGAGTCAGGGCTGGGACTGGGTGCTCCTTACTGTCTTGATCAGTCACATTGACAGTGGGATTGAGTGCACCCTCAGTGAGTTTGCTGATGACACCAAGCTGAGGGGTGCAGCCAACATACAGGAGAGACTGGATGCCATCCAGATAGGCTAATCAGTAAGCCCAGGTGAATCTCATGAGGTTCAGCAAATCCAAATGCAAGGTCTTGCATGTGGGTCTAGGCAAACCCCATTACTAATATAAGCAGGGGGATGAAAGGGTTGAGAGCAGCCCTGCTGACAAAGACCTGCAAGTACTGGTGGATGGCAAGCTGGACGTGAGCTAGCAGCATATCATCAGGCCAGAAAGCCAACTCTATCCTGGGCTGCATCAAAAGAAGTGTGGTCAGCAAGTCGAGGGAAGTTTTTGCTTTCCAGTTGGTGCCTCGTTCTGTTGCTGGGCATGGGCAAGAAGAGCCTGGCCCCATTCTCTTAACCCCCACACTTAAGATATTTACACAGTTTAGAAATTCCGTCTCAACTTTCTCTTCTCCAACGTACGTTTTGCACATGCAGGTTAAAAACAAACTGAAGCAGATAAGCGTTTATAAAGAGCTCAGACTTAAGGAAAGCGTGAAAATCAATTAGGTAATTGCCTTAAATGCAGAAATGTACCCTTGCTGGCAGAGTCTTGAGCCTTTGCTATCTGTTGAAAGTGAAAAGCAAGACCTTGTGTTTTGGGGAGCTTTCAAATGCATATGCCCTTTAAGGTAGATAAATATTTGATGTAAAATATTAATAAAATTTTGCACGACTTCTCATTAACACAAAGAATATTAATTATGTTTTTGTTAATAATACCAGAATTATTTTTTAGATTGCTAATAAAATTTTCATTTTGGATAATAAGTATTATCACATAGTATTGAAGTATGAATCTTTTGTAAGTAAAAATGTAAGCTTTTTTTTTTTTTTCCCCACTATCTTTTCTGCAATTACTATGAAACGTTGCTTTGCAAAGATAAGATTAATCTGTACAGAATAATGTGAAGTCAGCTACAAAGAGGATGATAGAATTTACTTAATCTTTGGATACAGAAAGTTGTCTCCTACTATCTATGCAGGATTTCTTGAAAATCATGTTGTGGGCAAAAAGAAGTTTTTAGGACATTTAAAATAAAAGTTTCTATTTTTTTTTCCTTCAGAATATAATATTTTTCCCAAGCTACTTTACTGTAAGCTTCTGAAATGGGTGTTTCTGGACCCTCTTCTATACGCACTGCTGTACTGTATCACAGTGTGGTGGAAGAACAGATTCTCAGCTGTAGGGACATGACTGTTACAACAGTAGATAAATGAGATTCTATGTGGATACGCTTATCCGTAACTGCGCCTGCAAGTAGTCTTGTGAGAACACATCTGCTTAAAAAAAAAAAAAAAATCTAGGAACTGATATCACAAATATTTCTTACTCTAAATAAACGTAGCAGAAGAGATTTAAATGTGGTGTGTTTTTACTTCCTAAGCTGGACGCTTAATCTTCTGTTTTATTTCAGGAGGAAATAATTGGAATATGGATTTTTCCTCGTTTTACTCCCCACTGTTTTATGTGCTTTTTCATTGGTTTGCATCCTCTTGAAAATTAAGCACAGTCCTAATCATTTAAATTGAAGTTTCTTTGGAACACTGCTTAGAGGTCGTTTAGAAGAAATATACCTGTCCTATATCACCAATATATTTTGGGAATCAATTGAGCAAAAGTGAGGATAAAAGTCAAGCTGGACACGTACTGTAAGCTGTTGTTGATTCAGATATTATGATGTTACCATAGATCAGGTTTCATACCTTGCTAGATTTCTTGGCCATCTGATCACTGTTTGCCCATTTTAATTATTTTCTTTTGCTGTTCCTGCTTAGTGAACTGAGTTATTTCTGAGGATTTATTTGTGCCAGCCTACCAGGTTAACCTAGATTTCTCTTAGATCATAAGCTAAGGATTTTTTTTTTTATTACTGAATGTAGTGGATTGATTTCCATTTAAACCACTTTAACATGATTGAGCCATTTCTACTGAATTAATAGGCAAAATAAGCCCTCCCATTTGTGGTTACCCATTTGCTTGTTTTCCCTGAAAGACTTCTCAATTCAAAACTGACTCTGTTGCCAGCACTTCAGTCAGATGCTGTCAGCTCAGATTTGGGACTTAGTCTCCCATCTGTGCTGCGGAGGTCATCGCCCATCCAGAGTAATTACCTGCTTTTTGCTTATGACTCATTCACTTCAAATAGTCACTATGACTCATGAACTTCAAAAGAGGGAAGTGTAAAGAGAATTAATCTTCTCAGTTAAGCAGTTATCTTCTTCACAGCGTTATCAACCCTACTTGATACTTTCTCAAAATAATAATTGTCTTTTAATACATAATTTAAATCCCCGTGCCACTTCCCACATAGCTAATAGATGTAAGTTCTAAAATTTGGATGTGTAGAAGAGAAGAAACACTCATAGATTCTGCTTTACTAACGTGTACTTCATAGGGTTCAAAGTTGGGCTCAGTTAATTCCCTGGGCTCAACTTCTGAGATGTCCCTCGCCATAATGGTACAGAGACCCTAAAGACCACGTAAGTGTTGTCTGGGTCATTGTTTTCAATAGAATTTCTGGGAATGCCATTACTGTGAATAAAATGTGCTTTACTGAAGTGAGGTTCTGAAGATTCAGAAGTTTTGGAACTGAAGATCTAGTTTCGTCCTGATGCCAAGTAAACACTCTGTAGCCAAGCTGAAAAGTTGATTGGGCTTGAGCCTAAATGATATATAGCCTTGCCTTATTCTCCTAATATAATTGATTGTAAAGTGTGAGATTTTCCAGGTCTGCTAAGGTGCAGAGAATGAAGTGTGAAAACAGCAGCCCTCTGACATCTGCCTGTGTTTCAGATTTGCCGTAAGCTGAATGGAATCCGCTTCACCTGTTGCAAAAGTGCCAAAGACCGGACATCCATGTCAGTGACATTGGAGCAGTGCTCCATCTTGAGGGATGAGCATCAGCTTCACAAAGACTTCTTTATTCGAGCACTGGATTGTATGAGAAGGTATGTGAAGATTATTGCTTATCCCCTGCTTTTTGAGCTGAGCTGAACCAGGAACTGCAAAATTGGCCAAAGCCAGTTGCAAATGCATGATAGGCCCCACTCCTGATTTAGCACTGTGCCAGCTATGATTCACTTCTGCATGCAAGGACTGTATTTTAGCACTAATGAACAGTTTCTGAGATTTATATGTGAAACTCTGCAGAGTGCCACTCCACTGGCTGAAGAATTTGACCAGGGAAAAGAGCCATCATTTTAACAAAGCCTTAGGCTTTCATGAAGCTTAAAATTTTAACAGTGTTCTATGACTGTATACAAAAAAAGAGTTATTTTTTGTTTTTAGAATATTTCTGAAATGTTTATATGCTCACTAAAACATTTGTATAAAATTTAGGAAAACTGGGAAAACTAAGCTTTTGTTAGAGATGGCAGTTCTTATTATGTCATGTTATTAAAAATAAAAGAAAAAATGCAGTTTTTGATTCATGGTGGTTGCCAATAACATCTGATACAAATCTTTGTTGTGGAAAGCAAACAAAAACTCCATGTTTGTTTCATTCTAAATGGCAGAGATGCAATTAATACTGATGTGGTAAGGAATGAGTAATCAAAAGATGTAAAGATTTTTGTTCATCTGAATCTTGTAACTGAAAAAAAAAAAAAAAAAGAAAACCACCAAGCAAGCAAGTTTTGATCACAGATTGAATCCTTGTGCTATCTTCTCTAAAGAAACTGTTTCATTACTGGCATTAATGAGTGTTGCACTGTATATTCTGTAAGAGTTTACTCCAGTCCTACCCAACAAACATCCCTACAAGACTAATAGTAAATATTCTGGTCAGCCTGCAAAGAAGTAATTGAATTTTCTCTTGCACTTCGGTGAAACACACAATGTGACTGCGTGTTGGATTTTGTCTCTAAGTAACAATTGTGTTTATGACTGTAATTGAACATTCCTGACTTCAGAATTTGATTTTCAGATTAGGAGTTTAAAGTTGAGGTTAATCTCTATGTTACACAAGCAAGGTCATTTGTTTTTTAGCAAAGGTAAATTTTCTAAAGGAAAAAAAACCATAATTTTATATCAAGTAATTGAGCAGAGTGCTGAAAAAGCATTGGTTTGCAAGTTGCTAGTGCAGTGTGATGTATTTAACTGAGGTATCATTTTGTATGTATCATTAGCTTGCATATGTCCCTTAGTCTCTGCAGTACTTCAGTGAGTGAATGACTCCTGTGTGCAGCTTTTCATAACTGCATGTTTTATCATGAATGAAAAATTTGAGTTTTCTGTGTTAAGTTCCATTTGTGTTGGCATTTCAAATATGTTTTTTTAAAATGTCTCCGATACGTTTGATAGAGTGTTAGAGTACACTGTCAGATACAAGCAAATTAGTTATGTGAAATTATTATGTAGACCATAAATTATTATGTAGACCACCACTGAAAGATAGACTGGAAAAACTTAGCAGATATAGATCTGATTTAAAAAAAATAATAATAATAATTTTTTTTTAAAAAAAGGGAGAAAAAAAACCAGACATTTGACAAACCAATTTGTTAATGTAGAAGTGAAGTGTAGAAGGATTTTGCAGACTGAAATGCAAGGGACTTTACATGCTTCTGTATTACATAAGTGATTTGAAAACTGCGATGATCAACACATTAGTTATGCAGGCAGGTAACAGTAAATTAGCATCACAAAAGAATGGTGAGAAGCCAGGAAGCCTGCAGAAGACTTATCAAGTAAATGAGCAGATGGATATATGAGGCTGAAGCAACGTCATAAATGTGAATTTTGTTTTTCCTGTAGTTTTAAGTAGATAAAAGCTTTTTCCTGGTAATACCTGGCAAATGAATTTCCAACACCCTTGAAATGAAGTAGTTGCCTTTTGTTGCTTTTATTCAAAGGCAATAACATTGACTTGGGTGCTAGGATTGTCTGGGATTTGAAGCAAGGTCCTTCAAAGTAGCAGCAGTAGAATATATATTTAGTTTATACCATCAGGAACACAAGTCTGTTGTTCCTGCTGGTTTGTATCTGCGTTGCGCTATGCACACAACCCTTGATTTTGTTTTGGTTTTTTTTTTGACGAATGTGTAAGGAATGCAGTAAGTTGTTATACCTTCAGCAGGGCTCCTCCTGCTTTACCACTGACCCTCTGTTGCCAGAGGAGCTGGCGGCGCAGCTCCAGAAGCTGCACTGTCTTTTTTTCAATTTCTCCCTCTGCGCTGGCCAGAGACTCAGCAAGGTCCCTCTGGCTGTGCCCTCTTGCTGAAGGGAGTTGAACAAAGGCGAATTGCAGGGAAACAATTTGTGAGAGCAAACTGGGAAGGAAAGAACAGTAAGGCAAAAGGGAGGGAGAAAAAGACGTAATTTCCACACAGAGATCTATAATGGCATTTCAGCCAAGTCTCCAGAATTTTATTTGAGGAAACTTTCACAGCTGTATTTCTGGGGTTTGTGTGAATAAGGTCAACAGATTGTTTGTCACTTGTTGTAATGCTTGCCTTTTCATCCTTTCTTATGATTACTTTTACAGAGTGTTAGTGTTAAAATTGCACGTTTTTAGGCCTTTTATTGACTACTTGTTAGGAGCTTTTAGATTGATTTTCACATCTAGAAGAATGCATTTTGTTTTCAGAAGAGAGGGAAAATGCTCTGGTCACCTTTTAATTTATAATTTATGCAATTTTCCCCAATGAATCGCCTCTAGATAACAAACTCCTTTATGCTTGATTGCTGCAAATCACTTTTAAGCCTTTCAAAAGAACAAGAAGACAAGAAAAATTCAGTTTTAGCATCCAGAATTCTAACAGGCTGGATTGATCTTTGAAAGGCTTCTTTCAAGGATTGACAGTGGGAGATAGAGTATTGTGAAACAGAGTGTTGTAAAAGCAGATGGAGATTCAAAAGCAGCCGTGAGTTTGAGCTAGAAAAAATCAGAAAGGTTCCCTGTGTATCTGTAAAGCTTTTCTTTTTCCTGCCATTGCTGTTGCAGCTTTGGTAGCTATTGTAAAAAGGCAAGCATGGGCCTTGTGTACTCATGCCATCAGGGGAAGCTGTGTGATGCTGGACTCATGTGCTGGTGTCTTTTGGCTTTGGTAGTGTACCTGCATGCCTTCAAATCTTGAGTAAATCAAAAGCAATTTCAGATGTTGTTCTTTGTGTACATTGTATGATGCTTTTTTGAAAAACAGAGCCAGTAGCTATTAATCTATTCTGTAGCGAATTAATTCATTAGCATATTTAGTATCTTTACACTGATAACAGTACGAAGTTTAAAGCTGTGCAAAAAACCTTCCGTTAGTTGTCCCTTCAGCTTATGAAAAATTTGAAGTCATGCTAGGCATTGAAGCTCTATCAATATTTAGAGTGTAGCATTGCCTTCTGGGTGCAATTCTAGCCATTACGATGCTGCAGTTACTGTGTCTGTAAAAGCAAGAGTGACTATTCCTTAAATATTTCTGCATCCTCTAGTTTATTTCGTAGATGTTTGTGAATTGCATTGATCTTTTTGACATTTGTAGTACAGAGTGAGGAGAATCAATGCAGTCAATCTTTATCAAGTGCTTGTATAATTCTCATAATATTGAAATAATTTTCCAATATTACTGCAACTTTCAAATCACAGTTTTTTGCTGTCAGTATTGTTTCCATACTTCTGTGTTTGCCCGTGCGTGGATGTGCCTTATCATTCACCATCAACTGTATTCCAAGACAGGGCAAAGAGGCAAAATTGATTTACCTGAGTGCTTTTATTCCTCGAAGCTGGACAGTGCTTAAAGAAAGTTGAACGCTGGTGGGCAGCACTCTATAAAAGCAGTTTTGTAAAACTCTTTCAGTTTTCTTTTCTGAACCTATTAAATTTTAATGTTTCAGTGACTGAGCCTCTTTTGGAGTCCTTGGGTAGTACATAACCTCAGAATTGCCTGCACATTGTTTCATTGTGCACAGTGGATTTGTCAATTCATTTGCTAATTTTTGAGGCTTTATTGGAAACACGTTCAAAAACCAGAAGATTCTGAGTTTCTTAGTAAAGCACAATACCTGTCAGATAGTCCAGACACTGAATACTAAGTTTCTCTCAATGTAAGACGTAGTTTTTATCTGAAACACCAGTCAAGAGTATTTCAGATGATTTCAGATAAATGGCCTATCAAAAAATCTGACTCAAATGCAACTGAAAAAATGAATCTGGTCTGGGCAACAAGGAATGGACTTGTGTTGGCCTGACTATGTAGCAAATTGCTTCTTCTCAAACAGATGATTGAAGGCATGTTTTTTTAAAGATCGTCTTAAAGATGTGTAAGTTGAGAAGGGATGGTTTTAATACTGTAGTTGTAGCTCTTTAATCACCCAAAGATGATTTAGATGGAAGTTGAATCTGAAGGACCTCTCCAATGGAAAGGCCAATGCCAAACAGTACAGTGTTGTGATTCGTACAGCCTAGGAATCAGGAGCAGAGTGACAGAGTGAGAGGCAGGCATCCATATGCAGGTATTTCTTGACTTTTCTATTGTTTCCTGGCCTTCACTTTATCCCTGTGAGTTTGTAGCAGTAGATGGAACACAGAAGAGAAAGCATGTGTTCTCTAACTTTTTCTTCCAGTACGTATCAGATATTCCCCGTCCTTCTTTATTGTTTTTCTCTGAGAGTCTTAAGTCTTGTAAACGAATTTTTTGTTCTAAGCCAAGCTCTCCTTAAAAGGTTTTCTCACAGATCTGTGATTCCTGAGCATTGTAACTTTTTTATTATGAGGTACAAACTACAAATGGAAAGATTTACACTATCTAATGTATTGAAATTTATTAATTAACAGCTCAGTCCAATCTGCCTACGGTCAACTATCAATGTTCTTTTCTAAAACCAAATTGCTATTTGTTTTTAATAGCTAACAGTGTGCGTTGCATGTAACAGGAAAGAAAATATAATGGAGCAAGAAGGCAACAAGATAAAAAAAAAAATAAAATCAAAGCAATTGGAATCATCTAGGACTTATTTAGAATAAAGGTCTATTCTTGAACATCTTTCTGGAAGAAGGAAGGGAATTACAGGCAACTATTTCAAAATATCAAACTGTAGCTTGAATGGGATGTATTAATTCTAAAGCTTTCTAATAGAAGGTCTTCAAAAAATTCTTACTCGTAACGTGTCTTTAAAATAATTATCTAGTCTTGAAGACATGAAAAAAATGGAAAAGAGAGGAAAAAAAATGCACTTATTCACACCATAACAGGCTCAGGAAAGATCTCATTGATGTTCAGGCTTCTAATGGGCAAATTAAGTAAAATTGGTGGTTGATTTTGCAGTGTATTTCAAAGATTGGAGCTAGATGTACAAGTCCGCATTTTGCAGGGGAATGTTCTCTAACTGACTATAGAAGTTAGATTTCTCCTGTACTTTATTTCGCTAGCTTCTTCCCAATGCTGATTTCACTGGTTCTGATGAACACTCCAGTCGGAGTCTCAAGAACTTTCTTGTGGAAACTTTCTCAACTCCTTTTCTCATTTTCACTGTCACTTCACTATTTCCCTCTCCTTGCTCCTCAGTGTAATGTATGTCTGTCATCGCCTTTCTTGTCCTGTGTGCATGCACACTGTCTGTGGTAACGAGAGAGAACAGCAAACACAGTGCCCTGCCTCATTGCCTTGGCTTCCTGAGAGAAGGCCATACCAAAAATAATTATCTCTAAATTTTGACACCAGAGGTAGTTGGTTGAGAAGCATCTACTTCACTGGTAACGTACAGAGAGATGGTTTACTTCAGGAAGACTCAGAACCTGAAAGTATATTTCAACTACCAACTAGCAAAATATATCAATCAATTGCAGTATGTTACAGGGGGGAAAAAGGAAATTTTCCACTGAGAAAGAAAATGTTTGGCTGTCTGTTTTTATGCTTTGTGGGAGTCCTCGGCCCTTGACTAAGCATGCACATGATGCCTTTCTCCAAAGATTTAATGGAATTCCAATCAAAACTCGACCTACTCCGAGTTGTCCTGCTCTAATTTGTCTCTTTTTTTCCCTCACTGAATTGTTGACAGAGTAAATGTTCTCTTGCCTAGCCAATATTACTATTTACCATATACTGATCCAAATGAGAGTGTAAGGAATTGAGCTATGCCCTCCTTCTGAGAGAATATTTTACTTAGCACAGATGATGGAAAAAGTGCATTATTAATTATGGTGCACACCATGATGATTCAACTTTCAATTAAAAAAGAAGTCTAAACAGCCATATCCAAAAAATTTTGCTTTCTCATTTAGTACTGTGCTTTAGTGCATGTGCTTATTTCTTATTCAGAAGTTCTATGAAAGACTTGGTATTACCTGCAATCAGAAAATAGATTTCCTTCCTATTATATATCATTTCTGTTAAGATTTTCAGAGGGATTGAGGGATTTCATAGGAGAAGTCTTGCATGCATATTTATTACCTGTTTAATCTCCATGAGCTGCAGCTGAATTACCCTGGCTTTGACCAAGTGCAGCTAAAGCTCTCAGGAAAAGTAGCACTGCCAAGCCTAAAATTCAGATAAGAAAGGAGCAGGAAATTAGGAGAATAAGTGGGTAGTAATAGCATAAAATAGCTGGTTAAAATTATCATGAATTCAATCTCTTCAAGAATGTATTCATCTCTGAAACTGCATTCTTCTCAAAATAATATATAATATGAACAGGGGAAGCTGGTAACTTCCTGCAGCACTAGCCAGTGCAGATTGTGGAGAAGCTGGAGGAGATGCAGAAAAGAGCAGTGACTAACTGCTGTTAGAGAAAGGATAATGCTTCGTAAGAGAAAACTGTTCTTCTGTGGGAGAAATGTGATGCAGTGTCGGGGTGCAGATCTATCTGGCTTATGAAGAAAGTAATTGACAAATGTATTTAGGTGTATTTTTACTCTCATTTTAGATTCCCTTAATGCCTTTTCTGACTTCAGTTTTCTAGGAGTATTCCCCACTAAGATAATCATCTGCCTCGTCCCGCATCTCTGTTCCAGTTGTCTTCCATAAGCTTCCCGCTTTTTTTTTCCTTTGGTCTTTGCTGTACTCCTGCTTCTTTTTCTCCAGCACTCCCACCTGTACGTGATTTATTTATTCATTCATTCATTAACTCCTTTAACTTTAGCCATACTCAGTTTGGGAGTGCATTTTAGTGGTGATTTCTTGTTACTTTCTGTAGCAGCTATGAATTGCTGAGTGCCCTTTTGTGAACAAGCTGCTGTCCCAGCAGTGCTGAAGGACCTAGCAGCAGCAAGTGTCTCAGTGTTCGCTTGCAGCAGTCGTCCCAATAACTGCACTGCAGTGACCAAAGAAGATAGTTCCCATTTGGACTATATTTACCTAGAGATTTCATATTTCCATTATGTTCTCACTACTTGGCCGAAGCAGGATCAAATACCAGAGCTAGCAGCATTGTATTGCTATTTTGTGTTCTGGATCATTCAGAGATAAACTTGGGGGACAAATAGGAGAAGTTGCATTCTTTATAGATAAGATGTCAACTGTAATCTGTCGGAATAGGAAGACTGGGGGAGGTCAGAGGGTGCTCCTTGAAACAAGGGGAGAACTATTTAGGGGGTTGGACCCAACACACTAATTAGATTACGGTTAATGTGGCAGGAGGTAGATCCACCTGTCTGTGGTACTCCAAAGCTTCCTTTGTCCTTCTGTAAAAGATTTCATAATATTGTGATTTGAGGAGTATCACTACTCTTTCTTGAATCAGTTATTTGTAGTCTCTTTTATTTGTTGCAGAAAATGGCGCCTGTGAGAGTACTTTGGTAACTTGGAAATTATTACCAACATCTGTAATTTTAATATAGATACCATTAAAGGCAGGACTAAATCAAGCTTGCTCTATGATACAGTTAGTGCAGTGAAGGAGTACGGGATCCAATTTCTATCTCTTGTTAGGAGTGTTAGTGGGTGGGGTTTTGTTCGTATTTTTTCATGGCTTATAGACTTTCTTGTTGAACAGGCACTTGGGCCTAACTGCAGCTTTTCAACGTTTACAAGGAATCTCCTCTTTCTTCTCCTCTCATTTATCCTAAGGGTTTCAGATTCACAAGCAGCTTCAAACTCATGCTACAGCCTACCTGCTTGACAGTGTCTCTGCAACTTGGCTGTGAGACGCTGGTGAGACCTGCCTGTTCCTAACAATGGTGAAAATGTAATAAGCTTTGAGGCTTCTTATCCCTTCTCTGACTTAAGCTGACCTCAGTCAACTTGCCCAAAGGCAGCTGCAATCCTTCCCCTAGCACCAAGCTCCAACATGTGACCTTTGCTTCTGTAGCAATAGTGTCTAAAAAGGGAGCATTTAAATACTACCAGGAGCAAAATGGTGACCTACACCTTGTTTTGTTTTTAAATACATTTTCTGATCTGCCACAAGCCCTCTCTAGTTGGCAGTCAGATGTGAAGAAACTTGTATAGATTCTTTAAAAAGAATGGATTCAGAAGCAATCTGGTCACATATCTACAAGAAAGATCTTGTCCTAAGATCATCTGAGGACCAGTTTATGTTTTGATTAATGTGGCAGGTCCAATATATGTCATTCCTGTCCAAACCATATTTTACTTCACACGTGATTTGCAAAAATGACTGTTTCAAGTTGTTGATTTTTATTTAAATGCATTTGTAACTCATTTGTAACTGTTGACAGTGGAACACGTGCAGAATACAAAGTAGTCAGCAACGGAAAGGTTTATTGAGCGACTTGAAGCATGCCATCTTCTCTTCTTCCAACAGATGTAAGATGGGAATGACCCAATAGCCACGAGAGGTGGTTGTGCAGCTTTTATCATAATGCATGTCAGACAGGAAATGAAAATCAGCTTTTAGGCTGGGTTGATTTAGGGCTGGGTTTTTTTGTTTGTTGTTGCTCTTGTAATGCGCTTCAGTTGATCAGCAATGACATGATCTGTTTTCCAAGTTTACTTCATGGAATAAAATGACAGTTACATTGAACACAAATAGATAAACTGACTCTATGTCAAAAGTGTCTTTGGCTGCTTTGAAATGATCAAAATAGCATCACAGTGCATTTAAAAATGGAGACCTACCGTAACAATTCAGTCTCAGCAATCCGTAAACTGATTCTGGAATTCTAGAAGAGTCTGTTTTGATTAAAATGGTTATAACATTTTAAAAAACTTATTTGAGAGGTTTTTAAAATCTTTGACATGTTCAGTGCTTGCTGTTTCACCTTTTCTTGTAATCAGAATGCATTTAGAATATGCTTTGTCCTGCTTCTGTGTTGCTACTTGTTTGCGTTGTTGCATATCTCTAAGATTTCTTCAGTCTAGTTTAGGAGTTCAAAACCAAAAAGATGTAATGCAGGTTTGTTTTCTGAAGGGTGTGTGACACTTTCTAATGCCTTATTCTTTCCAGTTTGTAATATATTCTCAACTGCTGACCCACTTAGCTAATGCTAGTGTGGCAAGGTAGATTAAAAATGGGAATGTTTTTTTTGGGTGAAGAGGATTGAAATCACCTTATTGTGGTGCTTGAGTTAGTGCTGCATGCGACAGATTTTTGCTTCCTAAATACGGCAGTCTGTGTGGTACTAAATGTAACACATGCCCACAGTCATTCAAAGAAAATCTAGAAAGCAGTACATTTGATTTTGTCACAATTTGCTGAATTATTATGTAACTTAATGTATTTCAGACACGACTTAGAAACTTTTCAAATACTAGTACATCCAAGAAACAAGTTTTTGAGAACTATTTTTTCAGTCCGTGTGCTTTCTGATTGCTTTGCATGCATTGTCAGGCAATTAAAACTTAGTTAACAGATTATGTGTTGTGTGGCTCCACAACTTTACCATCTTCAGATGCAAATGCTTCTTTATAGATGAAGGTTTGGCTGAAGTAGAAGTGCTGGGAAAATCGAGTCTCTTCATACTGTGATGCGATGTAGCTATTGTTCTTGGTGCTGAAACAACGAGAAGATAATGAAGCTTACATATAGTGAAGTCAGAAGTTTTTCTCACTTTCAGACAGCAGGTATATGTTGGAAAGAGGGTGCAGAGCAAACACGCAGCTCAGCAGTCTGTAAAGATATTTGTAGTCTAAGCTGATATTTTTTGAAATAGCTTTGGGACAGTTGTACCTGGAATTCTGTTTTCAGTCCCAAAGGCAATCATTCTTTCTGCTGTCAGAAAGAATCATTGTCTGTGCAGCACAATTGGGATAACAAAATTCATTTCAGTCTCGATTTAAGCTTAATTCGAAGGTAAAACTTGAAATTAGATGATAATGAAGTTAAAGTTTTGATTCTCTCCTGCATGCTTATACTGTGCTCACTGTAAAGGTATTTCCGAGGCACAGGGCTGCTCTGTGACTGTCTTTCTGTTTGAAAACTGATTTTTTCTGCTTTAACCTCTTGTTACAGTTAACATAGTAAAAACATTTGGAATTCAGCTATGTGAATAGCTTTGAATGAGATCTATCTAAATATAAAAAAATAAATTAATCACCAGAAGAATAAAAGCATTGTGACTAACATAGTAATTCTAGGAAATTATGAGTTAGGCAGAGAGCGACACTCTGAAGCAGAGAATTGTAAAACCAATTAAGAGCATCTGGAAAACAAAGCTCACACGGGTGTTGCACAGTCCCAGCTGTGCAGCCCAGTGGATGCTGTGGTGAGAACTGCCACTGTCCCCTTTTTGTTTGCATTTGATCATGAGTGCCTTTTGTCAAATACCAGCCCGTGCCAAACGTCATGTTCTTATTGACATGCAGCTTTCCATGAAATAAACTGATGTAGCTCTAGCAAAGTCAAAGGAACACCACCAACAAATATTGGCGAAAAGTAGGCCCTCAGGGCAAGGTCTCTGCTGGGCTGTCCTGTCCCCTCTCCAAGCAGCAGTGCAGACCATACCACAGGAAAAGAGGGATATGCAGATCTTTACGATGCTGTGATCAGTCTTCCTGGGCAAGTTTGTTCTCCACAAGTGGTTTGTGGCAATTAGTTAAACAGAAAAGCATCCTTTTACCATGCATATAACTTCTCACAGATGTGGTACAAACCCTTCCCAAATTTGGACTTCAGCTGTGTGGCAATACCTAGCCAGATGGAATAAGGAGTCCCCGCTGTCTCATAAGAAGTCAAAGATCTTATCCCAGACAGTATGAAAACCTGATATTACAGTGGGCTTCTTTATCCAAATGCTACCACTTTGTTCCTATTGTACTACAAAATATGCAGGAAGCATCCAATTTCCTTTGTAAATGATGCAGTATATTACCTCAATAGCTACTTTTGAAGTAATCAGCAAATTGAAACACAGATGTTAAAACTAATGGAACTAAATGAACCCCATCTGAATTGTAATCCTTGAATAGAGCAGTAGTTTTAGTAATTTTTTGTTATAAAGTTTATTCAATGAATTATGCATTGCAATGGAGAGGAAAAGTCAAATGATCTTTTAAAGCAAAAATAGAAATTTTAAACTTTTTATCCGTATTTCATTGGCTTCAAATGCTAAAAGAGAAATAGTCTTGTTGCAGAGCTTAATGATCTGTACCGCACTGTGACATAGCCCAAAACAGTTAATTGCTTGTTCCTAAATCTTTTTTTCCTACACACTGTGGAAAAGTGTCTAGACTTTCCATCCAAAATAGTCTGTAGTCAAGTGAGCTTGAAAGCCTATGCTGTTAGGCATCATGTTGAACACAATTTGTGGTGCCGGAAAGGAAATCCGAGGTTTCGTTCGTTTTGTGAGTTTTGCAACGGTAGCCCTGTGTGCGGACTGGAGATAGAAAAGCTCTGTCAAGGTGAGGAGTGGCTAAGTGGGCAATTAGCCATTGGATACATCTTCTACAAAGCTCTTTGATTTCTGAGAACACAATCCAGCTGTTTCTGCTGTAAAATGACAGGTACTATTATATGAATATCCAGGTTAAGAATTTGAGTACGCACCTTGGAGGATGGGTAACTACCTCACCTGCGGACTTTGCCTAATCCTGGTGATGCTCTATACATACATGGCAAGCTTGGGCTGTTAAGTCTGGCACCCAAGTACTTGATATTACAGGTCAGGGAGTACGTGATATGCTGCCTTGTAAAGGATTTGGTTCAGTGTAGGGTGTAGTTACACTTCAGAGCAACTGAAAGTAAAACAGAGTGAGGAGGGCCAAAAAATGTGGGAGAAATGGTTCTGACATTAGCACTCTACCCACTGTGTTTTAAATATAAATCTAGCACGGGGCACCAACACTTTTAATGTGGGATCAAGGAAAGCAGGGAAGTTACTTTAGTGGTGCCCTTCTTTCTTTTTTAATTGCTGTTTAACTGGCACTCATTGCACTATTCAGGCTGCTTCCTTTGTTTGTCTACTTATTTCCTATGATAAAACACCTATTTCATGCTTTGCTATTTTTGGGGTAAAGGTTCCCTTTTTTTTTTTTTTAATTCTCCTTTAGTCTTCTTCTTCTTTATAAGTTCCCTTGTTTATATAGACAGCAGTAGCAATGAATTTAAAAAACTGTTATCCTGAAATGCTCCTCGTATATGTTGGGAGCTAACTTAAAAATTGGACAGCTCTCGCAGACACAAAGTTACTGCAGCTTAAATCATTTGTGAAACACTATGAATTCTGCAAATACATCCATATTTTAAGTAGATAAATCTATCAAACTTTTTTTTTCAGAACACTGTTCAGTGTCTCAGTGAGTGATGTTCTAATTTTCTACTAAGGTGATTTGATGTGTTTACTTTTAAAAGCATTTTTTTCAATAGCTACTATTTCTTAGAAAAAATATGCAGCTAATCATTGGAAGGAAATGGTGGGAGAAAACTTTGCAAATGGAGTATCTCCTCTTTAGGAAAACAAACGTTTGGTAGCTTACTCTTCCCTTGCCTTCAGCTCGTCTATTACTTCTTCAATTGTTAATTATCCTCAATTCAAGAGAACATTACAGAACCAATTGAAAACTGTCATTTTTTCCACTGAAATTTCCATTACATAAGAATAATTTCGTCTTAGCATAGATTATCATGTTTAAAGTTTTTTACAGTGTTCTGCATGTATTTCATTTCTAATAACCATGCTTGGGAAAAAGTAATTTATTATTTTATGCAGCAGAATACTCTGCATTGATTAAATGGACTTCTGACATGTGCAATTGCTGGCCTGCACTCACATGCTTTTAGCTTTCTTTTCATCATCTTTCTACTGCCCTTAAACATTCATGCAAAGAATAAAAAACAGGATTGAGCATTTTTGCTAATTGCATGCTTTAACAATGTTGTAACAGAGTAAGAAGGATGTCATTAATCTAATGATACATAAACAGTGCAAAAGCCAACCCTCCTCCTGCGTGTTTTCATGATGAGTGATGCCTGTAGCTATAATTTCAGCAATAATTTCTCAAAATTACTTCTATTGTTTAATTTTTGTGTTTTATTGATTGTATTTAAGCCATCAGTAGCAGCACATTAATAGCACATTGCAGAATTTAGTTTTAACTAACGTGGAATGAAATACTAATAAAATGAGCTGTGATTCCAGCACACTTTATGTGTGTCAGTTGTGTTCTGGTAAGATGATAGGAAGCTGATTCAGCTTTTGGTAAAGGTTAGTCGAGAGTAAAACTATATATTTTTAAAGACCCTGGTGAATCTGTCAATATATATTTGTGTTCGTGACAGAAGATGATATAAGCAGTTTGTAAGTCTTGGTCTCTTGTGTTCTCACCAGCACAATGGATGCATGCTATAGAGGGAGTTTGGTCAGTTAGCAGAAGCCTGTAAGTGCTGTGTGGCAAACATTGGTACAATCCTAAGACAAGGAGAGCACCAAACTGCTCAGACCAGGACAGAGCTGCATTTTCCTTGGTTCTGTGACCATCCGCAGGCACCTGACAGGCTTGTGAGAGCTACCACAGCCCTCAGAGCTCAGGAAGGACATGGTGTTTCCAGAAAGGCTCATGTGTGTCATGTTCCAAGAGTTCTGCAGAGCATTAGTATATATTATTCATTAAAAGGGAAGCAGAATTCCTTAAGGCCTGCCCCTGTAATGTGCATTTAGGAAAATGAAGTGTTACTAGTTAGCAACCCTCTTGCTTTTTGTCTGCAGTGCAGGTTTCTGTTTATCCACTTCACCTGTGGCTCACAGTTATTCAGGGCAAATACATGAAAACCACAGCCAGAAACACAGGCAGTAAATGGTTTAATGTCTCTCAGACAAGAGTAGGTTGGGAACTGCATTCACATAAACAGAGTACAAAATAGGAGATGCTGAAATTGCCTCCAGCACAATCTCATGCAGTGTTGGGCTTTAGGAACTCAAGGTATTTCAAGTGACAGAGTTTATCTGGAAAATTGGTGCAGTGTTTATCTGAAGTGGGAGCATCGTGAGATGATGTCTCACTGAAATGTTTCTTAAACTGTTTTCTTTCCAACCTACAGAATAAGCAGCTTACACAACAGTGAAAAAATGCACTGGAGACTAGAGATAACTATACACCATCTCAGGGAGGGAAGATTTATACCTTCTCACTGGCTTACTTTTTCCTTCCTGGGGAAAAAGGAAGGAAATGCTTGAATAGTACTGCTGGCTTGATGCTTCGTTGTAATAAAATGGTCTTACATGATAGGTAAATAAGTTCTCTACAAAATTTTGGATGATTCCAATTTTATGTGGTTTAGAGTTTTCTTAGTAAAATCACTCTTCCCAAATGAAATGTATTTTTAAAATAGTACTTATCCTGTTTATTTGTGAGTGATGAGAATCACCAAAATTAGCAGGAATTTCTCACTGCTCTCCTGCTTTGTATTCTTTCACATGCAGCTTGCTGCAAACAGGCTGGGGAACATTAATTCTTCACTGATTTCTATTGGAGACTCCACAGTTGCAGGAACTGCCAGATTTCTGCAGCATTTAACAAGTTGCAGTTCCTAAGGTATTGCATTGACAACTGCTGGGAGTTCAGGCTTGCTACAAATCTGGTTGTGTGTTTGGGAGAATACAATCTATGGTACAGAAGAAAAAAGAATTAAATATATTTGATAGTTTAATCCAGATCAAGATGTAAAATGACTTTTTTGTTTATTTTTCTGTTTTTTTTTTCCAATCTGTCAGCAACTTATCTCAAAATTATGTGATACTTCCAGAGTCATTCTTAATTTTTGTTCAGGAACTCCCAAATGCAGTTGGAGAGCACACCTCAAGAGCTGCATCTTTGATCTTTGGCAAACTGTGAATCACTGTGGCTGCACTGAGCTGAACCGTGTGCTTGATTTCAATGTAACAGTGAAGAAAGGCAGCATTATTACAAAGGGGAAGGCATTTGCCCTTGTCTGATAATTGATTTCTTTACTGCCTGCTGCTAGCAGAAGCTTAAGAGAACAAGCAGTAAATACACTGCTTCTTTTTACTGTTATCAGAAAATTTTTAAAGTTTATTTTTCTTGGAAATTATTGAAGCAAAACTGTATGGCTTTTCATCTCTTCATTCTCCCCAACAGTACAGTGCCGTTTTTGCTTTGAAAATAATGTTCTGTGCTAATGCTATCTTTTAATATGAGAATGAATTAAGCTGAATGAGTGTTTGAAACTTACTGAGAAACCTGCAGCAGTACTCACCATGAAATTTTTCTTTCAAAGGTGTGACTGGTGCCAACAAACCAAGAGAAAAGACTTCTAAAGTATATACAAATAGATGATTTAAAAGATTTCAAATTCAATCTTTTCCTTGTTTATTGGAAAGAAAAACACTTGCTTCTGGGAAGAGGCTCCAAAACCTTATTACAGTCCTCTAAACAATGTTAAAAAAGCAAAAACAAAACCAGCAAAGTCTTATCAACATTCTACATCTCCATGGGAAAATTTTTGTTTTTAAGGTCTTCACATACTACCTATTATTGGAAAGAATAACAAACACTTTTCAGTTATTACTTCATGAGGATTTCAGTCCAGCCCTATTGTTTGTTCTGAAGCAAGTAGACCAAAAAAGCTTTGCACTTATCATTCTGATAGTGTGTTGCTTGTGTTTTATTCAACTCTTAAACTCAGCCTGCTCAAGAGAAGAACAGGTGGCTTATTTTGTCGAGTGGTTGGGGTGGCATCTCCAAATTACTAGTCTGCATCCCGGCCTTTATATTTTGGTGTAGCTGGTTTATAGTTGACAGCCTAAGTAGGATTTTCTTTGCTGCATGTAGCGCTGTTGGTACCAGCATTTGTGCACCTTCTGAAATCAGGCTTAGGTGCACTTTGACACTTAACCGACCTGCATGTGCACAGACTCTCTGTGCATGAATACAGCCTGGTGGCTTGTGTGGTACTGTGAAGGGCTGCAATAAAACAGTTCAGCTCTTAAACATTATTGTGGGTTTTTTTTTTAAAAAAAAAAAAAAAAAAAAAAAAATTATCAGTATGTTGGTAGAAAGCATCTGCTGCTAGCTTGAGAGGGAAAAGCACTTGTCAGATCTTTCCTGTGATTTATCTTACAGCTTACACATTGCTTCATCCCGTGAAAGATGGTATGAGTTGGTGTCACTGATCAAAAGCAGTGACATTCGCCTTTGTTTGTATATCAGTGTGAATTTGCACATACAAAACACAAAGAACATTCACATTTACAGCTGTTGATGTTCAAGACTTTCCTCAGTTGAAGTGATCTGTGTTCCAAATGCAACGTAGCTTTGAGCATTTAGAAATTAGTGCCTGATTTTAGTGCCATTCTTCATCACGAGTGGCTGTTCAGTTGTCCAGCATGCCTCTTCTGCCTCTTAAATTAGCTTTGCCACTTTTCTTCACCACAGGGAAACGAAACTAGAAAATCTTTGCCGAAAGATGAGAGATGATTCATGAAGATTTTTCATTATCAACTAGAAGTATTTAAGACCCTATTAGTCATTTATGAGACAGGGTTGATCCCAGGTTTGTGTCACAGTGTTCTTTGAACTAAATGTATAATTACATCCTTCGTAGAATTCTTTTACTGTGACATAAGCATACTGGAAAGAATTGTGATTTAATAGCCAATAATACCAGTGCTGTAACTTTTGGGAAAGGAAACATCTGAATATTCAGAACTTGTTTTAAGAATGTCATCATCATCATCATCACTTCCCACATTCTCAGATCGCTAAGAAACCTGTGATTTGATTTGCAGGTTGGTTGTGATTGGTTTGGGTTGGCTTTTTGTTTCTCTTTGTTTGCTTTGTGCCTGCATTTGGGTATAGATCACGTTTGGTTTATTATTGTTTGAATACTGGATTAAATTTCAAACTTTGTGAGAGAAATTTCTCAGGAAAGACTTCGGAATTTTATCTTGCGAATTTTGCTCGTAAGTAATCCTAGTACTTGATAGAAGCGGGTGAGAAGATTATCAGAATCATATTTTGGGAGGGGATAAAAAGAGAAACTTTCATAGAATTCATGTGTAATACTGCACATCAGTATTGGTAAATAGTAGGATCAAACAGCAAATCCTCTACTTGAAGTATAATAATGGGTGAAAATTATGTTTCAAAAACCACCCAACTGTCTTGACAAGTAAAGAAGCTCTGCTGTGAGTTAACTCTTTCAGTTCTGAAACTGATCTCTCCCAAGACACTAGCAAGGCTGTGCAGGACTTGTAGCCTCTGTCCATACCTGCAAATTACAAACTACTGGGGAATGTTTATAGAACCTTAGTTACTTTATACAGTAAGGTTGTTAAATGTTTCTTGGCACAATTCTGGGCAGCAGAGACCAGCCTTCTCCTAGGTAGATCTGAGGTTGGCACAGCCAAAGGGCCGTTTCCACATGACAGGCAGCAGTCAGTGATCTCTTTTTGCGGTGAAGGGAACACAGGCAATTGAAAGTGAACTTGGTCTTGCCGTTCAATTTCAGTGACATGGAACAGCTGAGGACGGGTTTAAAGTGTTTCTCTCTAGGTTTCTTAAATGATAAAATACCTACCTGGAAAAGTGGTTTTGATATTAAACTGTAGTCGTGTGAACAGACGAATGGTACCTTGATGCACATAGCAAAGAGTGGATGAGCACTTATTTTATTTTAATGCATGGTGTTTTTCCACATTTTCTATCAAAATTAACTTGTCTTAATTTAGAGATGATGACAGATAATAAATTGTGATTATCTGCTACAGTCTGTAAGTCTTCCCACTGTCACTTCAGGAAAGATGTTGCGCAGCAGCTTGGTGAGAGGATGTTTCTGTATTTGAAAACAAGAGTGGGTTCTACTGGCTGCAGGTGTGGGGTGCACCTCCCTTTCACTTGAGCTGCAAAGTTTGAAACCATTTTATGCTGATAAAACCTAATGGGAAATGTGGACATCTGTGGTTAGTTGGACTTAATGAGAACATTATGACTTCTAGCATCCTTCCAAAGCATCTATCCTCATCAGTATGATTGCATACAACAGGGTTTTGCAGGATGTGGTTGTGTGCATGGAAATCGAGCATCTCCTAGCCTCTTGTTAAGTACTGCAAGACAGCGTTCTGGTAAACCTGTTGCTTCTTGCCAAATCATCATGTCCACAACGTTGTTTGAAATCTGTGACCACAGCAAACTTCCAGTAGTCTACTGATTCTGACAGGTACCTCAAAGGTGAATCTTTTTCTCTGGAAAGGCTAAGTAACCATAGGTCTAGAGGTCTGAATGCAAAGCAAACAAATTGCCATGGATTAACTGTATTTTTAGAGATCTAAGTATCGTGTTGTTATGACTACAGAATGATTCTGATGCCTCTTCAAATTCAGTGAACAAGCCTCGTATTATTTAAGCAGTGAAAAGGGGAAGGAGAGCACATGAGATAATGAAATTGTAAAATAAATATATATTTAATATGTGAACTATATAATTATTAGAATATAATAAAATATGCTAAACAAGGGAAGGATGAATGCAGTAGGGAAATAGAGGATCTTGGCAAAAGAGATAAGACTTGGGAAAGAAGTTGCAGTGCAGAATGACACAAAAGCTGTGCCAGGGGAGATTCACACTGCACGTTAAGAAAAATTTGTTTACTGTGAAAGAGGTCAAGTACTGGAATGGACTTTCTAAAGAGGTGGCTGACGCCCCATGCCTGTCAGCAGTCAAGAAGCAGTTGGACAATGCCCCCAAGAGATATGCTTTCACTTTGGTTTGGCCCTGCAGTGGTCATACAGTTGGACTAGATGATCTCTGTATGTCCCTTACAACTGACTTACTGTGTTCTGTGCTTTTAGCAGTGGTAGAACAAGATGAGGAAGGTTTAGTGTGGTGAAGTGATGCACACAGTAGGAGATATTTTATATTGCTGCAATATGCTTAGTAACAGCTCTCTCAAAATTGCTGATGGAATTCGCTTAGGTATGACACTGTTATTCTGTTCCAGTATTGCCAGTTGTTTTCAATCTGAGTAGCGACTGTAGGATCACCTAAGTGGCAAAAAATTGATTTCTAGCATTTTTTTATTTTGTTGAATATCATCTAGATTTGAGGATGATTTAAGTTATTGAGAAGAAAAACAGTTATTGAGAAGATTGTTGATGCAGAAAACATTTCTGGTGGTTCCTTTCCTACATATTCCATTTAAAATGATGCAGAAACATCTTTTGTTCTTGGACAGATTGTTGGAGGTTTATACCAACTGTGTCTCTCAACATGAAGAGTTTTTGCCCAATGTTCCTTTACCTGTTTTAAGTGAGTTATGCTGATACAGCAATCCTATTTGAGAGGGCTCAAATCTATTTGTTTCCTATCCCATTTTATTATTTCAGATGTTACGGTGCAGTATCTTGACTGTGGCCAAGAGATGCTCATGAGGATCCCATCCTCCCCCTTTGAGAAAGCTAAGGCTACCTTCCTAGAATTATAGTGCTGTACATGGAAACCACTGATCCTTTTCTTAATACAACTGGAGCATTCAGTGAACCATAGTAACATAAATCATGCAGAAATTATGTAGTTTTTACTCCAACAACCTTTTTAAAAATAAATTAAAAAAAAAATTAAAAAGCAAGCAGACACTGTTCTGTGTAAGAATCTTGAGAGAGGTTTGAAAACTCTAGAGAAGCTCCTTTTAAGTTCAGAGTTGTGAAGAGGAGGTAAGTTAGCAAAACTTTATAAGATTGAGGACTGTTAGCAGTCAGTTCCATTTGAAGAAATGTCTTTGCTGCTTTTATTGGAAGGGATTGAAAAGAAGCATCTCACTTGTGCTGTTTTTCTAAGTCAGCTCTGGCGTTTGACAAGAGCCCAGAAGGCTGAGAAACTGCTTGCTTCAGTAAGGAGAGAGGAAAAAAAAAAAGAAGGCAAATTCCCCGAAGTATTTGTGCTGTAAGGCATGAATTCAGACTGAAGTCATTCCTAGCACGTGTGGGAATCCTTGTGTTGATAGAAAGCTGCATAGCTATTGCACCTGAACACAGCTTTAGGAAAATATAGCATTTCTAGTATCATTAGCAGTTGGAGCTGGATAATTTCTACCAGGTGAAGCAAAGCTGAAAAGTACTAAAACTTCTCATCCAAAACACTGTGCAGGGATGGCCAAGCATTTTTACTGGTAACGAAGAACTGGAGTGTGCCCTCGTAAACGTGCTTGACTTTAAAAGGACTTCGCAGAGGCTTCTTTTTTTCCTCGCACAATTTTCATTGTCTCAAATTGCTTGCAGCTTCAATTTATCATCTGAATTAAAAGGCAATAGAAAATACTGCTGTTTTGCTCTGTATCATTTGACAGGCATGCAGTATTATCCCAATAGGAGTTTAAGATGATAAAACAACAACTGAGAAAGAAAGCAGATTGAAATGGTTATATCATCATTAAACTTAGAGCACCCTCGGCTGTCACAGTGTTATTTGTGCTTTGCTACAAGACTCAAATAAACAATTTTGAAAGTAAATGAATAAAAATTGCACTCTAAGTTAGAGAGGTGTTCATGACCCCAGATGTTATGGATGTAGAAGCTTTCACTAGTTGTCTTAAAATGAGGTGTGTGTGCGTGCAGTACAGACTTAATATTTTTAAAGCCGCCTTCCTTTCCCTTCTGCGTAACTTCAGAGCTCATAAAATATGTTTTGTGATGAAGGGACCAACTAAGGCTGTTGGCTATACCTTCACAACACAGTAGTCGGACGTAACACTGTTATGATTGTGTTATGTCAGGCAGAAGCCAGAGGAGTCTAGCTGGCATGGCATCAAGTGGTGCATCCTTTACAAGCTTTGGTTGGCCAGGGGAAGCGGTGCTGTCACTCTACAGGCAGCCCAGTGGAGGTTCCCTCTTTGTTTCTCTTCATAGAATCACTGAATTGCAGGGGTTGGAAGGGTCCTGTTGAGATCACCACGCCTGCTAAAGCAGGTTCCTTCCAGAAGTTTGCACGGGTAGGTGTCCAGGCAGGTCTTGAATATCTCCAGAGAAGGAGAGTCCACGACCTATCATGGCAAGCCTGTTCCAGTGCTCCATCGCAGTCTCTCCCATGCCAGTGAAGTGCTTCCTTCTATTAGTACAGAACTTCCTGTGTTCCAGTTTCTGGAACAAGGCTCATTGCCCCTTATTCTACTGGCACTCATCACCAGAAAGAGTATACCCTCATTAACTTGGCTCCTGCACTTGAGGTATTTGAGTCACCGTGGAGAACGCTTCAAGGTTTGTTAGATGTTGCTGCAGTGCATTGAGAAGTATTAGCAGTGCTTGGCAAACCATCTGTTTGTGTTGAAATATTCTTAAACTAAAAACATGTTTCGGTATTCCTCGCAGCCTTGTTCTTAGGTAGGTAATAATGGAGTTGAATCCCCTTGCTCAATTTTGAGGATGTCTTGTCAAATCATGCATAGAATGATGTGACTAATTTGTAGGACAGAAGTCCCTGTGCATCAGCTGTTCTCAGTGGTTTTCCTGGGGGTAAGGACTTATTGTGTTGAAAGACACTGATCATTCTTTTCAGCATATCTACTTTAAAAAAAAAAAAAAAAAAAAAGGAACAAATGGCTTTTGTCTGTACTTCCACTATAACTGCATAAATCTCCCTGATGCTAATGGGAGATTTAGAAGCATAGATGAAAGACTGTCTCACTGTCAATGAGATATGGAGTAAAACTGAGCAGGACACTGCAGAAGCAGGAGGGTTGCATCCCCATAGGGGCACCCTGCAAGCATCTAGCTCAACCTGCTTAGAATTAACTTTCAGCAGGCAAAACTAATACTCTCCAGAAAGAAGTGCTTAACCAGTGGCCAATTCAGTGGATTGTAAACTTGCTGAACACTGAGCTATGCTGCTGCCCAGATAGAGAAAAGGGAGTTGAGGCTCTGCATCAGCTCTGCCGTAAGCACGAAGTTTGTGACAGAAGGCATCCAAAAGAATAGTCCAAAAGTACTGAGGATATGAAACTGAGGAGGAATTGATGAGGCTATGCGCTGAGCTAAAGCTTAAACCAGGAGGTTCACCTCAAGGAGTTGCAAGAGGGAGGAGGAAGAGTGTAAAAGGCTCAGGAGGCCAACTTGGAGAATTACTGTAGAGATTAAGAAAGAAAAAAGGAAAAATAGCAAAAAGCATGTTTTCAGAAGTAAGTAGAAATACATGATGAAGCAGAAAACTAGTGAGGAGAAACTGAGCTGTAATGGCTGATCACAAATGGTAACATTATCATTGTGAGCAGAAGGGGAAGGAAGTTCTGAGGGGTGAACCCTAGGAAAAAAGCGTTAACTAGAGTGATCTGATACCGAACACAATCATTTATTTCAGTGTAAGCCACAGTACTGAGGAAGTCAGCAAAACATAGCTTTGTTCCTCTAAAATACTGTGTGAATTCTATCCAAGTTCCATTGATGAAACGTTTGAAAACATAGAAGTTGAAAGCACCAGACATGCCGGCACCAGTAATTGCCTAGATACTATTCAAACATTAGGAGGTTTAATTTTTATATTTTTTTTTTCACTATTTAAAATAGTATGGGTTGTCTTATTTAGTGGTGTAATACACGGATTGAAAATTCAAAGCTGAGAAATAAATGAATAGCTTATACTCAAAGGCTTCTCTGAAAGCGAAAATATGTAAGGTAGAACATTCCCCAGGATCCCACCTCTAGGTGCAGTTCTTGCACCTCTTTTGCTATCCTAGCTCTACATACTCAACGTGGCTTTTAAACACACGTCAGAAAGGTTGCTACTGTTTTACTTCTCATTTTCATGAGGTTGTGTGATACTACCTTTATTGGCCCATAGTCTCTCGATGACCTGCTAGTGTTATGTTTCTTGACAAACAGCATACTTGGGACTTGTGCTTCTGATAAAGGACTGTGATACAATCTGATGTACTCTGAAGTCCACAAAGGAGAGGAAAAAAAAAAAAAAGAAAAAAAGGAGTTACCATTTCATGCTGGAATATTCATAGTAAATAGAAAAATAGAAATCTCGTGATTCTTACTGCCCAAAGGAAGTCCATGAGCAGAAATCCTGAGCACAGTCCACGAAAGATGAGTTCAGAAGGACTGAAGAAGTGACGTGTTGAAATGTGTATAATTCTACTTGTATAGAAGCTAGCTAGGCTACAGTAGAAAAGACTGGGTGTGACTAGAAAGTATCCCTGCTGCTCAGATAGGAAAGCAATTGATTGGAACTTCACTGTAAGCAGCTTAGTTTCTCACTGGGTCCACTGAACAAGATAGAAGGTAAATTTCTGAGGGTAATGCAGGTGTGAGCCGTTAAATCAAAATGAGTGCTGCTGACTTCAAAGCTGAGGCACCAGCACTGATGAATTCCTTAATAAGTTGATTTATTATCAACTAAAATTATTTTTGTATAGTTGTAATCCTTTCAAAAAGGAGCATGTAGCCTTGCCATTTTTGCCTATGTATTTCTTAGTCACTAGTAAAGCAGGACTGAAAAACCTGCGAAAACCATGGAGACATTATTTTGTCAATGCCATGTTGTGACATTTGTGATCTTTTTTTCTTTGCTTACTTAACTGTTGTTTTTTTTTATTATTATTTTGTTATTTCATTTATGTTCAGTGTGTGTGTTCGTTGTAATGGTAGTATAGTTGGTCTCGTAAGTTATGTAATGTTAACTTGCGAACGCTCCCCTAAGGCACTTAGGAGACCTACAGAGATGCTAGCTACCTAGTCATCATGCTTCCCTTGTCAGCTGCAGAAGGTACTAAGTCTATGCAAGTGCTTGGCATAAGTGAGTTTCATCAGAATGGCTATGCAGTTTAGCTTTGTTGTCAAAATGCCTACCTGTTGGCTTTCTTTGCTGTTTAAATGCTGTTCTATTTGTTCCTAACTTCCCCTATTTAACAGCAGACAAACCCAGGGAGCACTGAATGACTCGGATGATCCCGAAACAGGCTGTCTAACTGATAACAAGCCAACTTCTCGACACTTCTATCCTGTCGCCTTGCTGCTTGTCAGCTCACACTTGCTGGTTGTGTGGCTTATTTTAAGTCTTGCTTTGCTATTAGCCAAATATCAATAAACTGCACTCATGTTCCTTTCTTTTCTACAAACAACGACAAACTACTTTAGAAAAAATAAATCATGCTGTAATATTTCTACAATTTCAGACCTTAAGGAACCATCTTCAAGATACAAATGTCTGAAATGTACAGTGTTTTCATTAATTTTTCTGAACTCTAAGAAGCATACTATGCATTGAGTGAATTGATTTGCTCTTTCTGTTCATGGTAAAGCTTTCCCACTGTAATTAGCTCAAAGAAAGCCCACTTACAATGCTGTCACTGTGTATACTAAAGATGTGGAATCCTGAATGCTTGAACCCCTTTTTCCAGAGTAACTCGTCTGACAAAATTAAAAATGGATTTGCACAATACAGACTGACCCCCAGACAAATTTTACAGGGCGGTGGTTTGTAAGACTTGCTTTCATTGTATTACTGCTTTATTTTCATTGTTATTATTAGCTGATCGGATCTTATTTGTTCAAGAAATGATTCTTTCTTTGCTTCAACTAACCTTTTTCTGTCGAGTAACTAAGTGGAATATAGTAAGTTCTGTTTTGTAGTTAGATTAACATGATTGTTATTGTTGCTTTAGTTGCATTTGCTTTGAAGACTCTTTTATATTCTTTTCTAACAAGTCTGGTTTATGTCTTGATGCACCACTTTGGCACTTGTGACTTTTGTACTGTATGTGAACAAACATCCTTCCTTTATAAAGCAGAGAGTTGGATTGGGCTGTTTGAAAAGCCATTCTCTCTTTTTTTCATTGCAAAGCTTAACATAGGGGAAATGATGCAGAGATGAAACTTTCCATCAGAAATCTGTAGGGCCAGACTTAATAAAATGCCTTATTCCTAGAATATGCATTTTTGTGGCAACTTGTAATCTCACATATATACTAATCGATCTGAAAAAAAAAAAAAAAAAGTATAATATTTAAAAGGGAAATATATTTCTGGAATTAGAATGAAATGTATCATTATTTAATTTTTTATTTTGTATTTTTTTTAACTAAACTTTAAACCTCAAGGGCAAATATATTAGGGGGAAAAAATCTTATCACCTGTTTCTGAGGGCAATAACTGTACTGGGCCTGGCCTTAGATTTAATTTTGTAAGATGTATCATCACTTGTGGAAAACAAAAAATGTAGAGTTGAATCTTTGTTATTTTTACTTCAACTGCTGCTGAAACTCTGCAATGAACAAATAAAGCATATTTATTTATTTTGTGTTTCATGAAGTTGTACTTTTTCCCCCCTTTCACTAGAGAAGGATGCCGCATAGAGAATGTACTGAAGAATGTCAAATGCAGAAAGTATGCATTCAACATGATACAGCTGATGGCTTTCCCAAAGTACTACAGACCTCCAGAAGGGACATATGGAAAAACTGACACCTAAGTTAAACAAAAATGTAATCAGGAACATATACCATGCTAATTAGTGAATATAAAAATTGCTGTTTATGACTTAATAATTTGGAATGTGTAACCAGTTGAGGTGTTATTTTGTGAGGTTTAACATTTTAAAAGTGACAACAGTTAGTCATCATGAAATAAAATATTGGTGATTTGGATATGCTCAAAACCAAATACATTCAACTTATCTTGGTGAACTTGAAGCTTAGCATGACTCATCAACCACTTGGAATTAGGTCTTGGGAAGGCTTGATAGAAGATTAAAAAGGGAAATGTCATTTGCAATAGGAACTGATGTTATCAGTCTGGAGGGGAGCATTCAGACTCTGAACAGCAGCCTGGAGATTTGAATTAAAGGATCCCTTCCTTCCTGAAATGGTGTTTTCTGGTACGGGCAAAGCACTGAGGTCATGATCAGTAATAATTAAATCCTGCGTGGAATTTTTGATGAAAGGTGCAACTCTTAATACTTAGGCTAAATAGAGTTTTGGTCAATATGTTTGTCTTTTTTATATAATCATGGTAACTTCACAATATATTTTTAGTAATTACCGCCTGTAATTTCAGTAATTGCGTTCTGGTTTGCTGCAGTTCCTTTGGATGTATCTTTCTTGGCTTTCTGTATCTAAGCCAAATACCACTTACTTCACTTAATCTTGCACATGAATCACACTGAAATCAGGGGGATTAATTCTTCAAGTAAAGTAACATATCTAATCTGTCATGTTCCTGTTCACAGCAAACCCTTAAAACTAAATTTTCCTTAGCGATAGGTAAAATGGCTTGTATATGCAGGCATTAATGTATTGTTAGGCTATGAAAATGTGCCAGCTGGTTTATATGAAATTTGTAATGCTTATTTCTAGGATATTTCCAGCAGTTCTAGGACAAAGAGCAGCGATGAGCTTTTTTGAAGTGAATGGTAGTGCTTCTACCAGCTTGTGTTAGTCTTGAAATGTGTCCTGCAAAGAACATTTGTGTTTTCTGATTTTCTCTATTCATTGCATCCTTCTGCCCTCCCCCAGAGAGAAACGCAGTTAACAAAAAACAAGTGCCCACTGTTTGCTAACCTTTGTGAGATGCATTTATTAGAGTTCTCCCCAAATTAAACTGCATAGGGAATTTGAGTATCTATAGGAAATTGTAGTTGCTATGGATAAAGAGTTAAATGTTTGCTTGCTTCTACAGAAGTCCAAGAATGATGCATAGTGAATTACAATTTGTTTTCTTTTCATCTATTAAGACCTGTTACTGGGTATAATTCTGTAACTGTACTAGTAAAAATTTCATGCTTAAGCAGCTGATTGCGCGAGCTCTATTTGGTAGGTTACGTAGAAATTATCTGTTGTGAATAGAATTAAACCCCTCTTGTACATTAGCAAGGTGAGGCTTTGGAACATGTAGAAGTATGTCAGGAAGGGATCTTCTTTCCAATGCACTGACTTCAGTGAAGCCAAGAATTTACCTACACAACATTTTCCTAATTGGAACATTTTTTTCAGAGTGAAGTAGTTTGTTCAGAAAGGACTTTTGTGCAGTTTTTATTCATATAAAGTCTCCATTGACTTCTTTGCTCTTCTAGAATGTATTGCATCAACAGTAGATGCCAGAAGAGCTAGCAGTGCATCGTAGACAGGTGATAATACAGTGCTATGCCTTTTCCTGTCATGTACCAGTGGGCGCTGTTCAGTGTATGTGCAGATAAAGTTGTGTGCATTTAAATATTACACAGCTGGTCTGCACAAAATTTTATTTGCAGGTTTGTGGAGCATAAATCTTCCTAGGAAAGTACTGTTCTGTTCTGTTGGTCTGACTGCTACTCTACACCTCACTTCGTTTCTGCTTGTTTATTGCTAACTTACAGAAACAATAGCTGTGCAGCTGAGAAATAGTGGTAATTTCTTTAGGTGATAGGAATTAATCCTAGTGATACACAGTAGAAATGCTGGCCTTCCTAAGGTGATTCTGAAACTGCCTGTAAAATTGTAGGCAATGACAGTATTCACTTTTGGGTACTTTTGTTTCTTAGTTCTTTATCTCAGCCCTGTGGGAGTTCTGTCTAATTCAAAATATGAAAAACTATAGGTTTCGTTTTTATTAAGAAAATAGTCTTTCAAGGTCTTACCTCAGCATTTAATCTTGCTGGGGTTCCAAATTATTTTGACTATAATGTTACCTTTTTACTTGAAATGTTTTCATCATTGAAGCTGCGCTTTTGGGGGAAAAAAAAGCCCGACAACCTAACACATTGCAGTTCTTTTTATTGTAACAGGTACACCCAACAAACTTGATTGGGCTTGGGCTATTACAGAAGAGCAGGTTGGGTTTTGTTTTGAATAAGGCTGAGCTTTTTCACACCAGTGTTTTCATTGGAACTTAGTCTTTTTGTAGGTCATTAAGACTATTTTAAAACCCGACACAATTCCAAGTGTCCTGGAAGAGCTTTATTGCTTCTGTGCTGAAGTAGGCTCAACTATTTCTTGGTTTTGTCATTGCCTGCCACGGGTCTGCAGCATTTTATTCAGTCAGAGCCAGTCTCATCAAAACAGGGTTGTCAATTAATCACGGATTCACAACTTGTGTTTTTCTGGTTTGTCTTTTTTAAAGAAACAAAGATCTTTTTGCTCCAGGCTGACAGTTTAATTGCAGTATATTCGCTCTGTACAGAAGACATTTTAAGTCTTTTGAATGCCCAGCAGAGGAGTTGAATCATCTCCTGAGGTCCATCTTGCGTGGATCTTTGTATATTACTGAATTACACAGGAGTAGAGTTCAGCAAATAAATTTTCATTAGGAAGCTACACCGTTTGCACAGAGTTCAGGGAAACATGCTCATTTAGCAGCATATATATGAGAAGTGTTCCATGTCTGCTTGACTTAAAGTTAAAACAGTTTTTTTCTCTTGGATGATTATAATACTGTTAGAATTAATACAGAACATGTACAGACTTGACATTATTATGCAGGCAGATCTTTTTGCTTCTGAAGTCTTCTTTTGGGGAGTTTTTAATATGTTTTTGTTACAGTTTATACTTTGGCTATTATGGAGCAATTAGGAAACAAATTTTTAATTGTTACCTGATTTTGCTGATATGTACTTGTGCATTTTAGTGGAATACTGGAAAATATATGTGTTAAGAGGAACAAAATATACAAGAGGACAGCTGAATGAGGCTAACTATTACCTGGGAAAGAGCCTTAATGATGCTAAAAACTAACAAACGTTAGTTTTTGTACTGTTCAAATTTTGACATTTTTCTCAAAGTAAAATAGGGAAATTAATACTTTGTGTGAAAGAATCAATCTGGATTAAAATTCACTGATTGTAAGTGAACTAATGTGCTATGGTATTTTAAATAATAGCTAAGAATTTAAGTACAAAGTGGAATTATATTAATTTGAAGCTCACTGCATATTATGCCTACTTTGACTTCCGTAAAGTAAGCTTATTCCTATTTTTATCACAAGTTCCAAGAAATGCTATGGCCGGTTTATGAAGAGCAGCAATGCGTTTGACAGCAACAGGTATAATATGTAAATTGCATTAGAAAGTGTGCAGCAAAATTACTTGTGTGAATTAATGTTCGTAAGCAATTAACAGACTTAAAACATATATTGTGTGAGTTGGCTGTGTTATAAACTCGAAACAATGATATCTTCATATTTATGCTTTGTTACTGTGAAAAGGAAACGTTTTGTACAGGCAATGCTGTGAGACATAGATTTGCTTCTTACCTTTCACTCATTTGCAGGTGAAAAGGATACATTTGCATTCAAAATGCTTTAACAAAATTTACAGCTTTTTAAAACACAGCCTTAGCATGTAAACTGGATGTTAAAAAGCAAAAACTCACAGAGCTGCGTTTAAAAACAAGGAAACCAAAACCAGACTTCAGTCTTTAAAACGTTGAGGTTTTTCCTTAGGTATGCAACCCACGAACTGTTGTGTTGCTAGAGCGTTCAGTTTAGGCTCTGCAGCACTCAAGTGCTTCTTTCTCTTAGCCTCATCTGAATAAGTAACGTGCCACAGCAATAAATTTCAGCATAATTTTCACGGTTCAAGATGAAAAATTACGATTTTCTCAAAAAAATGAAAAAGTAGCAATTTAATAATTCAGATTTAAAAACAAAAAAAAACAAAATAAAAAAAAGAAGAAATTTGTGAACCAATGTATCCATATTCCAAACAGCAGAAGTAGAAAGCATGGGGTTCGTTTGCTAATAGGGAACGAGTTTTACGATAGAAATCTGAGTGTAATAGTTGAGTGCTCAGAACCTGGGGTTTGGAGTGGTAAGATTTGGGGTAGTGCTGCTTTAACTTGGTTTTCTAACTGCAGATTTCTGTATTCTTTCCATCTGTTGTGCAGAGGGATTTAAAAGTTTTTGACAATTCTGTTTTGTTTATGAAGGGTCCTAAATTTTCTAAAATCCCAAGTTAGTTTGATACTTGTCTTCTTTTGGTGTAGCAGTTCCTTGTAATGTTCATGTCTCACGCTCTCATGCACATGGGGCTCAGTATAACAAATTAACAGGACTTCGATCCAGACTGTGTGTGTGTGCGTGTGTTCAGAGAAATAAAGCACAACTAAGCAATTCAAATCTTTTTATATGTCAGGATTTAGCATTTTTGTTTCACTGCTGTCTGTAAGCCATGCTCATTGTACACTGTGTGTATATTTTTATTTAAATAAATGTGATATTTATTTTTTATGTTTCTGACTTTTTTGTTACTCATTTTTCATTTTCATGACAGTGTTGTTGCCCAGATGCTGAGTGTGGGTTCCCTCCTAAAATAATTGGAGTAGTCTTGTCGCTGTTAGGCGCGCACACTTAAAGAAAGCTCCAGTACAGCACCAAAAAGCCTGAAATGGCCATAAATTGATTATTACCATTATTCCTAGTGTTACTGCAATTTTCATCTCAGAACCCGGTGGATTAAAACCAAACAGAACATTCACACGCTCCCAAAGTAACCCGTTTCACGTAACTACTCACCTGTAGACTATTACTCAACGTAGCTCAGGTGGAATCAACATTTTTCATAATGAAGACCATTACAAAGGTGATTTGGCTGCTCTTTTGGGATGGTGAAGACTATTCCAGACTTTTGGAAAGCTGGATCCTTTGTTGGGATCCAAACTTACTGTGTGATCTGACTGCTCCATAATAGGTAAGTACTCACTGAAATGCACTAGAGGTTTTCTTTTGGTAATATAGTAAAGCATTGTCTCACCTTCTTTATCCTATGGTTAGAAGCTTGTAACATCATTTACTTTCTGCATTTATGCCTGTGTATTTAGTTGTTTTATAGTGATAAATTCCTTGAGATGCTAATTACCTGCAAGATTCTTGGTAACCTTTAGAAAGCACCAGGAACTAATGGTTATTGTAGTAGTAAGTTATAAAACAGCTGTTGGCATTCAGCCTTAAAAAAAATAAAATCTGTCTCCTACTAAAAAAAGTGACTGTATTTTTAAAAGTACTTCATATTATTATTCATGCTTTCAGATTTTATCTTCTGTGCCAACTAAAACACTGTTTTTTCATGACGATATAACAGAAAAAAAAACCACAGAACTCTAATGGGAGTGGAATACTATGATAGTAAAAATGCATTATCATCATTTCTGTTTCCAAGGTTTTTTGGGGCCATATTTGAGATCTCTGAATCATAGTCTGCCATGGTCTGCACTGGGGCAGCCAGTGTTGGCACTGATAATTTCTAATGCAATTGCTTCTACTAGTCGAATCACAGAGAGCTCTGCTGTCCACCTGTGGTAAGTATTCTGTGGATCTCAGCCTTTAGTCATTCATTTAACATTCTGTGAATGTGATTAAGGGCACCAAGGTTCTAGACTGTGGTTTTCTGGCTTTACCCAGGTAAGTTTACGTTTTGAGTTTTTGTGTAGGCGAAGAACTGTCCTAAGCCTGTAGTTTTATAAGATACATGCTCGCCATGCTGCGAGAAGTGGAGAAGACAAATTGTTTCTAAATGAACTGGGATAAGAGGTTGAATTTTAAAAGCAGCAATATATATTTTTAATAAGCCTGTATGTATTTATACATGTATTTATATATACACTTCTTTTTTTTATAGTGAAAATGTAGAATGGGAAAAGGCAGTAAAATACGGTCAGTTAACAACTGAACTTGTTAATATTTCTAGCAGCCAAATATGCTTTTGCTTTTGGAGGTCTTGCACAGATATGCACATCTTTAGCGGGGCTTTTAAGTATGCCTAATGCATGTGTTGACTCCAATAGTAGAAGCTACTTTTCATGAAGGATGAAAAGGGAGGGGAAGGTGCCCCTAGTGGCTCTCCCTATGGTGTGTTTCTCAAACTAAATCTACTGTTCCAAACGGGAGCAGTTTGGAAGAGCTCAGGCCTCAACTCTCTGTTCCTCCAAAATGCTGCTGGCATTGCCGGGCATGCTGCTATCAGAAATGTGCTGATGGGCTGTGATGAGGCTCTGTGCAAGTGTGTCTTTGGGGCCTCTAATGAAAAACAAAAGGTGCACCCAAGGGTGATGCAGAAAGGAAAGAAAGGAGTGAATTTTGTCAGTGACAATCACTGCCCAGAAAAGTTTGCCGTAACACCAGTCTGCATGTGCGAGGCTGTGAGTGTAGCAGCAGAGGATCAAGGGAAAAATACTGCCTTGTCTGTTTCACCTTTCTGCAGCAATGAATGAAAATCTCCATGGGTAACCTTTTTTCATGCAAGAATAATTTGTGGTTGCTGTGATTTATGGGACAAAGAGGCTTAAACTGCTGACTTGAACAAAATTAGAATTGTCATACATATGCACTGCTTGCCAGAGCAGAAACCACCCTTTTGGTGGTATATCATTCCTTAGAGATTTTCTGTCAGCGTAAAGCCTAACAGATTTTGAAATGGAGAAAAATTTAAGATCTGAACCTTAAGTCATCATTCACAAGAGAAAGAACAGAAATGGGGCACTACACTTGAGAAACTAAAACCAAATTTTTAGAGGGGTTTCTGAAGCATTCACGTGCCTGGAATTGGGTTCACAAGGGTTGTGTTCTGTTAATTTTAGTACACGTAAAAGTTGATGGCAGTTTCCTGTAAATTATTAGAATCAATAGTAAACTGATTAACTTATACACCAATGAAAATATATCCCTTCTGTAGACACCATTAAAAAGGCATATATGCAGCAAAACATTAAAATACATATGAATGACTTCAGAGCTGTTTGTTAGTAAGACATAGGTTTCTAACTTGCTTTGGCACTTAGCAAAGGAAAAGTGTATCACCTAACTAACATGTTTTGTTTTCTCTATTGCTACTTAAATCAGGATAGGATACGTCAAGGTAGATTCTCAGCACTTTCTATTCGAGTTTAATTACTCTGAGATAGCGGGTTTTAAGGGAACATCTATAGAAGCCCAAGTTAATGAAATGTCATAGTTTGGCTTTTAGCAGTTTTCACACAAGACCAAAATATAAGGAAACAATGACAGAGGATGTGTAAGAAAGATGTTCGTGAGTTTGATTATCTGACCTGCTTATGTTTCTAGATGCAGACTTAAGTCTTAGTGACTGGACTCCAGCAGCCACATTCTGCTGCCTGATTTGTAACATTACAGTAATCTCATCCAGGTTCAGCCTCAGTAATTCCAAAAGAAACTTCTCAATAAATCTCACTCTTGTTACCGCTCTGTTCCACGTATGACTTCTCTGAGTTGTGAAGCAGCCAGCAAGCATCAGTACCCTGCTGCCCCAGTCCCATACATTGTGCTGTGACACCTGGACTCTGGTAAGTATGGCAACTCTATGGCTAACTGATAATGTGATAAATTTCAGATTTAAAATTATGGGATGTATGTCAAACACTCACCAGCTAAACAGGCATAGCGAAATCAAGGAGCAAAGATATTTCTGACTAGTGAAGAGCAGATGAGGAAGGTCATTTCTTAACCTAAGCTATGCATTTTAGATTGCATTAAAGTCATCTTCACCTCAGGTATTACTGAAGTTCGGATACTTTATTGCTTTATGAGTGTGGTAGCAGCTATAGCAGAAGTACACTACCAGTTTATCAATGTAAATATGGAAAATGTCCTTGAATAGATACCAAGATAGTTGAAGAGCAGTGGCTGTCTGGCCAAGCAGGTACCATGCACATACATTCTTATATAAGCAAAATGATGTTGCAGAAAAATGATGGCATTGCTATGTACATTCTCACAAAAGCAAGGGACCAAGGCAGCACTTAAGCGAGAAGATGAAAAATGAGTGCAAGAACAAATAAAGATCTTTTTTTTTTTTAAAAATCTTTTTTCCAGTAGTTTGTAGGCATTGTGTCTCTGGATTTCACAAAGATTAAAAGATCGTTTAGAGGTTAATTGCAAAACCTGACATAAACAGGTAGTACTTTCTTGTTTAGATAATTTAAATGGTTTTTACTGTTCCCAAGGAGCTTTGTTGCAAAGCAGACTAATTATCACTCTGAAAGACAACAACAATTAAAAGAAAATAACCTCACAAAATATCAGTAAGTGATATTAAACAGGACCTTTAATGGCTACTTCTAGCTCCTTGTGATTCATCACCTCCGCTCTTGAAACAGGTGAAGCAGTTATCGGAAGAATAAATTCCTTACAATTCAGTTTTACTTTTTTTAATACCAATAGGGAAAAAGGAAGCAAGCATTTCAGATGAGTGGAAAACAGCAGCTGTTAGCAGTTTTTTGTGTGAATCCAGTTAGGGTACCTAGCCATAAAATGCTGATAAGTGTTAGGGTTGTTATTTTTTTTTTTAAAGGAAAAAAAAAAAAAAAGCGAAGCACCCAATTTCACTCAATTTATATTTATGTATTCATGGACGTTGTTAATGGACGTCAGCAGGGAAGACGTGCTCCCACACTTTCTAAAAATCAACAGGAAAGCAGTGCACAGAATGCAATTCCCTTTTGCATTAAACTTATTAAATCAAATCAATTTTTACGAGCACATAGGGTATAGCTCTGGCACTTAATTCCTTTTGATCTTGTGCCTGCTAAATTCCATGTCCCACCGTGCTGCCATGCAGTCTATTTTTAACAGATAATTTGTTTGGACATCATTAAAAAGAAAATACAACAACTTGTAGCAGTAATAAGGCACTAAGCCCCCTGTCAAGTTATTAACTGACTGCATAAACATACGTAAGGAAAAAAAAAAAGAGCATAGAGGGAAATTCTAGTCCAAAAAAAAAATAAAATAAAAAGTGCACAATTATTCTGTTCAAGAATATGAATCAGACTACACATCTGATACTGACTAATGCAAAGTCAGCTGGCAGATACCTTTCACCAGTTTTGGTGCTGAGTGCACCTTCCAGTTTCCATGGCTGTTAAACATCTGTAGAAATAGAGTACTATGAAATGATAGGGTTTTGAAGAGAAGATCTTGTGACTGAGTCAATGGATTTGTCTCATCATCAGAGTGATGCTAATGCAAAATTATGTTTTGCTATGACTAGTGCCCTGAAGGGTGCATTTGCTACTCTTGGATCCTTTTCCCACCTGACTGCTACTTAGAGTGGTGCAGAGTATTTTATATGCAAGTATTACAAGTATATATATATATTTTTTACAAGTATATACAAGTATATATATATTTATATATAAGTAGCGTGCATGTCCAGGACCAGGGTTTTCATGCTGTTTAAATTGTGACGTGATGAGAAAAGATTTAGAATATCTCAATTATTGAGCATGCTGTGATTGTATTTTAGTTTCTTGAGTGTTTTTTGTTCTGTTTCTGCTGGGAAACTGGTAATGGTGTTTAGGATGGGTTTGCTAACTTGCTTATTCGTATTTGGATCCTGGTTTCAGGCTGATTGTGGACTAAGGGTTTAAGTACCTTTGCAGACAGATGGATAAGGTCTTTGAGCCACTGATGTTACAGAGCCTTAGCAATCACAAGAAGTTGACAGACTAATTGCTCTGCGTGGCTCAGCCAGGGAGGAAAGGTGTTTGCGTTGCTGTGCCTGCAACTGTGTGGATCTAATAATCCTGGGTAGAAACTTTCATGGTTTCTTGTTGCAAGTCTGTGGATCATGGAAGCTGTCATAAGCCTTTGATTTTCTAAGTGTGATGGTCTATTATCTTGTTCTACCACCCTCTTAGCTTGTGATCTTCACACAGTCCGTTGTGAGAGTCATATAAAGAAATTTGATTCAAGAATTGGGTCAAATGTTCTTCTGCTTTCACCTTGTCCAGCATTGACATGGAGCCGATAGTTAAGGATCAGTGTAAGAGCAAGGTTTGTACTGCATAAGCCTCCTCATTTAGCTCTCCCAGATTCTGGTAATCAGTGATTGAGGGACACCTGCAACAATAGTGTATTAAGTGTATGGGGCAAACATGGGGGAAAAAAAAAAAGGTTAAGCCTTTTTTTATATTGGTAAAGCCACGTAATGAGCCTTAGTTTCAATAAGGTTTACTTGGAAAGAAAAGTTCCAGTCTTTATAGCTAATTTTTCATTAGTGAATTAGTGAATGAACGGTTATTGCTGTTAATGATCCATTCATGCAAATTCAAGTTGATGTTCTTGGAAAGGATGGCATGACAAAATATAAGCAAATGCATGAGAAGTGCCTTCTATATCACTGAGTCTGAATCAGAATTATCCAGTCTTTGGACAGACCCAAGCACTACGAGCAACATATAGATGTGATGCTACATAGAACTTTTTGTACCGCATTCTCGCCAATGGAATTTTTGATAACATATCCTCCTGCTTTCATTTCTTGTGTGTATCACAAGTGGGAAATCTGAATGGAGCACAGGATTAGGAAAACTGTTGTGCAAACTTCCCCTTTGAACACTTGAAAAACTGTTCGGTAGTGTACTCTAAAAATTAAGTAAATGCAGGCTTGACAAATACTGTGTTCAAGTCGTGTTACCAGTTAGATGACACCTCCAAAGCACAGGGATCACATTCACTCAGAGAAAATTCTGCATTGTTGCTTTGCCAATTGCAGATATGAAGCACTTCAGTAAAATGCAGGCGTTCTGAATCACGCTCATCGGCCATGCCTCTAATGAACTATATCCACTTCTATTACACAGCAGGGATAGAATGTCAGATTGAACTTTTCAGGTGTAGGCTGTGTTAAGGAGAGCAGCTGCTTTTCTGAGGCTTGAAAAAAATTGTTTTAAAATAGCTTTTCTTGAAACGTTGTGAAGGCAAGTTTATGATGCGGATTCCAGCGAGAGAAGTGAAGCATGGAACTTGTAACAAAATTATTCTAAATATGAGCCAAAAATATCAGAATCTACCCTCCTAATTTTCTGCAGGATAATCAAATGCAGTTCAGGAAATTTCAGGTGTGATTCTGCTTTCCTTCAAAATGCACATTTGTTTTATTCGTCAATTACAGAGCACATTTTGTTCTCGCTCTTCTGTTCCCTTTCTTTAACTCGGCCATATTTCTTACATCCTAGGCAGGATGAAGCTTTATGACCACGATCATAAATGCAATGACATCTCCCAGCCTCTCAGTGAAATTTTGGTGTAATATATGCTGCAAGAATAAACTGTGCATAGAACACAAAAGGGAAAATCCTACGTATGTTTAGCAACAAGGAAACATAAAATGTGCTTTGTAAATAATGTTCTTAGATAAAATACTCAAGGACTTTGGTGAGGTCTTGATGGAAGTTATAAAATCAGTTAAGCAAGTAATTGATGAATTTGGAGCAATAGGTATGTTACTATTCGTTCTTCTGATTTTGCTCTAGACTTGAATTTGGGACATCTGTTTGATTTCATTTGTTTCTTTTGGTATGTTCCTTATTTTCAGGTTTGTTTTTTTGTTTGTTTGTTTGTTTTTTGTAGGAGATTTTATCCTTAATGTACTTCTTATCTGAGAAAAAAGACTGTGAAACCACAACGCTTACTAAGAATCCTGGATATCCTCATTTTTAATCAGCATGCTTAAAACTCAGAAACTATGTTAACAATATTATTATGTCTATATAATAGCAACCTCACCCTGTAACATGCTAGTGAATACTAGTGAATAGGTTTTTTCCCACTTCAACTGTTTCTTCAATCATTTTATCCCACTGCACTGCTCAGTACAAGACAGTATGACAAGGAAATGTATTATAATATCTACTATTAACATAATGCATTTTGAAACATCAAAATGAAGATTAATAGCAACTAAGGCAAATAAAATTCTACTTCAGCACACAGAATAGATAGAAGCGTGCTGTATCTCCTCTTACTTGAAGCAGCTGGAGGTTTGTACCTGTGCATGCACCTTTGCTTTCCTGAAGCAATCCATGTCATGTGAGGTTGACCTCAGAATGCCAGTAGGTATGCTGAAGTCCTTTGTTTATCTGGTGTTTCCTACAGCTTTTATTGGCTGATAATTTTTATTCTCCTCCACTATCTAGAAAAGGACATAAAGCAAAAGAGCAAAAGTATAAGCTGATCAGTGTAGTGCACAGCAATATATATTTTCTTAATAACTTTGTATATTAAGCATCAGTGGGAGTAGAGCAACATCATACAGTGTAAATCACCATTATTGTGATGATCTGTTCTCAAGGCTGAGATGTAGACTTCAGCCATGAAAATGCTATTAATCACAGTTTTCCAAGTTGCTAACTGTATTGAGACTTTGCAAATGATTCAAGATCTAATACATTGCGACCCCTGTTCTGACACTGCAGTCTAAATTCAATACTTTATTTCATTTGATCACCTGAAGGTATTCTGGTGAATTCCACACATCAATATATGTTTTCCAATAGAAAATGTGATGTCTTCACTGATGAAGTAGGTCTTTAGTCTTCTTTCATGGCTTTTTTAGTTGTATTTGTAGGTACTTGAAAACTTGTTTCTTTTCCCATTTTTTAGCAGGTTATTTGTTGTATCTGAATTTATTGCACCAGAGAAAACAAGGCAAACAATAGCCCTAAAGGATGGAAATGTAAAATAAAAAAGTTGTATGCTTGTTCTATGTCAAATATAATCTTATCACAATGTAAGAAAGGACAAGTAAACTAATTTTACATTAACCCAGTGGGTTCTGTAGGCAAAGCAAAGAGATTCCTTTTATGTCTCTAAGTGGGAAAGATCGAAGTGAACACTTGGGATCCAACGATTTCTTTTGGAAGGTGATTGTTGTTATAATGCAAAGATAAAAACAAGAAAACATATTTGTAAAGCTGTTCTATTCTCACTACACTAAACTGAAAACAATACCACTATCAAAATGTTTTCAAAACGATTTGATGCTACACTAAATTTAGCTTAAATCAATTGTTGAGTTGATCTTAGTATCCCTACGTGCTGAACCGGTTAATGGAGTACAAGTTTTCAGTAAAAAAAAAATCAGCTTTGTTTTACAGTGTTTCCTGGGGCCTAATTCCAGAGAAGATGACAAGTCCTCCATGCTCTGTATTATGAGGTGCTTCTACTTCAAATCCATGTACTTGACTTAGACCAAAAGACTTAGCTCTTCAGCAATATAAACTCAGTATAAGCTCATAGAACCCAGTGATTATTTTAAGTGTCTGGGATCCTTGTTATGATACATCACTGATCAGGAAAAGTATGCCCAGATAATCCCAATGTTGCTCTTGAGAGAAATAAAATCCCAATGTCATTGCCAGTTGGTCTTGGGCAAACTTTCATATGACCTATGAGAGTACTTCCATGCATATATAAAGCCACATCAGTATAACATCAGGATTGGATCCATGAACCTCCTCGGAGCACTGAGGAAGTGCTCCAACAGTTGTGGTTACTTTTTAGTGTCAACTACTGTGCCATAGCACCGTGCAGCCTAGGTCAGGTCAGGTTCATGTGAGGTAATCCTTTAGCTTCAGGTCAGGAAATTGTAAGCCAGCAAATTGAAATTCGAGCTCCTTATGTGAAAATAGAGCCTGAGGCATAGGTTCATATCGCCTAACTTTTGTTGTCTTGTTGTCATTTATAGTCCTAGGAGATAAACAGTCAAAGCTCAAAATGTCTTAAATCCAGCTGTTTGAAGAATGTGTGGACTGTCCTATAAAGATGCTAATCTCTCTCTAGCTAGAAAAGAACTAGATCAAAGTTTCTCTAAAATCATTTAGATTAGACTCCTATAGCCAAGGCTGGGTTGTCTGAATCTTATCCACTGCGGGAGCCAGCTGTCAGTGTTGTTCAGCTGCGGAAAAAAAAGCTGCAGTTAAAGCAAGGAGAAGCCTAAGATGTATTTAAGAAGTATCTCCGAGAATCCTCAGAACATGGAAAAGCGAGGTAAAAAATGATTTAAGCAAGCAAACACAGTATCATCTAGATAAAAATTCTTGTTTGCATGATGTTGCCAGACTCTACTGAGAATTCAGTACCAAACATCCCTTTTAATAATCAGGAAGAGCTTCTTATACTCTGGAGCTACATTAAAAAAGTAATTTACAACTGAAACCCTTATTCCATTTACAGACAAGAGGATAATATTGAAAGTTGGCTATTGTTTAAACTGTGCCTCTACTTTAAATTTTCACTCTGGGAAAGGTCGTTTGAGATGAAAGGTAAATAAAATATGCTGTTGGCAATTTCACATTGAAAACCTATTGGCTCCTTTTCCATGTGATAAATCGAAACGATGCACGTCTTAAGCTGTAATGCTTTGCAACAGCGATACCCTGTGGTTTTTGAAAGCTGCCCAGACAACACAGTAGGTGTGGCCATCAGTCGTACATCTGCAAGCCCTGTGACTCCGAGTGGCGGAGAGAGGGGAAGGCAAGGCTGCCATTTCCAGAGAAAGAACACATAGTCCAAGCATCCAGATTGTGAGACTAAACTGCCAAATAAAGTAGCAGCATGAAGGCCACACGCGGAATTCCTCTGCTCAGGGACCTGCTTCTCAATCACAAAGAGATGTAAGGAGTTGCCTAGGCTTGCTCTGCAGCTGATGAGTATTTACAGCAGTACTGACAAGGCGTTAGTTGGGATTTTTCACATCTGTAGTGCCATTAAAATCAAGAGCAATAGAATATATGGCAGTCAGCTGCTTGCTCTCAATCTCCCCATGCCTCAACTTTCCAAAATGGCTTTCTTTGGCATTGCAGGAAGAACGAGGCAATTCTCCCATCAGACATGGCTGCCTGCCAGTGGAACTGTGCATTTTCCGCACTTCCAAGAGATCTGTTTCGAATGACCTCTTACTTTTCAGTCATTGAAGTGCAGAAGAATTGAGCTGTCACCTCAGCGCTGGGAAGCAAACAGCAGGACAGAGGAGCAACGGCTGCAGTCAGGGCAGGTGAGATTGCCCATCAGTGGCCTGGAGCTGGCAGGGGCAGAGAGAGCCTTCCAGAAGTTTTGGTGGGAGAGCGAGGGACAGGGAGAACCTTCTGTTAAGCTCTGGGAGCGTGCGTGGAGAACCTTCTGGAAGGCTTGCTGAGGGAAGGAGCTTGGCAGTGTGTGGGAGAGGGCAGCTCCTCTGAGCTAAAAGCTGCTGTCCATCTGAGACTGGAGGAGAGTCCTAAAAGGTGGTAAGGTTGCATTTTGTCACTGGGGGATGGGATGTGCAGGGTGACTCTCCCCAGAGCTGCTCCTTCCCCACAGGGGCAGAGGACTGGCCATGTTAGCAGAGAGCTGGCATTGCCAAGGGGGCTGCATTGAATGTGCAGCGTGGTCACGGATGGCAGCACTGTGAGAAGAGCTTAGGAGCTTCGTGACTTTGGAGTCCTCCATTTTGTAAGCTAGCAGCATACCAAAATGAGTACTTTTAATTCTCACCCTCTCTTTTATTTTTTGCTTAAACCATCTTCTAGAGTGAAAAAGAACCATCTGCCTGGTATGTATTAAAGGATATATAGGTGGATAGTTGCTTTAGCTCCAAGTCCAGGGGCATTTGTCAAGTTCCTGAGCTGCTGAAGCACCGCCCTCACAGGGCAGCCTGTTCTGCTGCTCTTACGGCCCAACCTGTCAGTCTGTTCTCCCAGGGGCTCTTTTGCTACGAATGTGCTGCATTTAAGAGCTGAAAATGTTTGCTCTTTGGCATGATGTGCCTTCTGCTTAATAAACTTTCTCAGCAAATGTTAGATGCAAAATAGCAAAGGAAACCATCGTTGAGAATTAAGTGCTTAAACATCTTCAGATTTATAACTTTGTTTCTACCGTGATTTCATACTCACAGAGCTTCTGAAGTTTACAGGAGTGCTTATTGTGATAATTATCTGAACAAATGAGTTTTTTCTTGGAGTGAGACGTGAGGGCTCACCTAGCATTTACACAAAAAGGTAAGGAAAAGTTAACAGTATGCAAGGATTTTTCTGGGTCATAACGTTGTCAGTTTTCTTTTGTTGCTGTTTGTAACCCTTTCTTCTGTAGCTGAACAATAGAGCATAACATTTTAGGAAGCACTGTAGAAGACGGCGTTACCTTGTTGCTACTTCTCTGATACCTTTCACCACTAACCAGATCAGGCCCTTTGGTCTGCACAATGCATTTCAAAACCTTTATCTATCTGTGCAGGCAGCAGTGGTCCTCGGATTTCTGTTCTGTTTACAGAATTAACAATATCTGACAAGGTAGGTGGATTTTGAACACTATGGTGCTGTTTCTTCACGTTTTCTGGACATATGCCTCAGGTGAATACACACCTGACATATCAAATATAAAAAATACTTGTTCAGGCAACTTGAAGTTAGAAAATATTTACCTCTGTGTAGCAGAGCCTTTCTTTCACATATACAGTCTATTAAATCAATGTGTGACATACATACTGTAATGACCTGACATATGGCAACTAAAACAAATTCTCTGGAGTTATTTTTTGTTTCCTTGAAATGAGTTTTGCCAAGGGTAGAAGCCAGAGTTTCTATTCTGGTGCAGAATACAGCAGCACAGTGTAAGTTTTGTACACTGACTGTTGATTCTTGTTATTTCCAGGCTATGAGTCATGACTGCATAAAACCAAATACATCATAGCAACTAGACAGCTGTAGCCATTAAAATTTGGTATCCTTATGTGTTAAGATTCTTGTATTTCAAAGCATTGTCAAGTAATCTGATAAAGCCAAATATGCGTTGCGGTGATCTGTTCTACACAGTGATTGTGACTATCTTTTTCTTCTCTCCTGAATTGTTTGTAAACTTTGGCTGATTTAAAAGCAGACTTAAATTTATACTGAGGACGTCAGTGTAATGATGACTTTGAGTGCTCGATGGTGGGAGCAGCAGAATTTGAGGCTACAGGAACAAAAATATCAACAAAAGCAAAATATGCTTGAAAATCTCCTGTTTTGTGGTAGTTAGGATCAGTCAATGTGTGGCACTGCTTTTGGCCCAACATTTTGAAATGGACTTCAGTTTTGGACTATAAAAGCTCTGGAGATGTCATCAAAATTCTCTAGAGAGTGAGGAGATTCCTTAAATGCTCTGGGCCTGGGGACTCAGTATAACACCATCACTTTCTATGAGATTTGAATAGTCCTATAGTGCTACTAAACTTATAATGCTAATTTTAATGTATTTTCCCAACTGCACGTGCCAAAATTGTGTGAATAACTGTGCATACCTGCTGATAATTGGGTACTTCAAAATGTGTAAAGCTCTTGATGTATCCTACACTAATAGATGCACATGCAATTCCTGTACAGCACTGCCGCTTTAGTCTCAGAACTCCAATCAAGGATTGAGCTGGTTAAGACCCAGAGATCCAAACCAAACTCAGAAAATTGGGATGGATGGTATATTCAAGGGGAACTGCTGGTGTGTTGGGAAAAGGGGAAGTGCACGTTAATGTGGTCTGTGTATCGAGCTGTCTGGATGAGGCCTCTGTAGTTGTGCTTCCACAAAAGATTTTGTACACGTTGGTGCAGCCTTGTTTCTGTTCGCTGTCCATACTTCATGCTCAAAATAGTTTAAGACTATGCATCCAGATTCCACACAGCTTTTGCAGAGATCTATGAAAGCATCCTATTGAGTCTAGCAGTGCAAGATTATTTTCTGAAGAATAGTAGTGTAATTGAGCTGCAATGACTCCTGAGGGGCCACTTGAGCTCTGTTTTTCTCATAGCCTTTGAAAATCTTTTCTAGTTTTCTCAGAAGAGTTCTTGCTTCTAGTTACCCTTACAAACAAAGCAAAACTGACTCATTTAATTTAATTACGGATTAATCTGTGTTGGTATACTTAATAGACAGCAATGTGGAGACTTGTTTCAATTATAAAGGTGTATAGGTAATGAAGAATTTCATTATATATGTAATGAATTTGCCTTTAGCTGTGGAGGAGTAAGAGAAATTGAGCAGTCACCTAGGCTAAGAGATGTACATGCAGCTTTATATTGTAAGGCAGTGAATACCTGGGAAAAATACATCATGAGCATAGATGGGTCTGTTCAATGAGGAAATTAGGCAAAAATGTGATTGCAGCCCCTTTAAAAGATATATGTATTAACATGTATGGGCAATTAAGCAGATAATTGACATATATGGTAGTTTGATGGACACCATTACTCCTTACAGGAAGATATTATTAAGGCAATGACTTCCCTGTCTTCAGTGTCCTATATGGAAGTGGCCATATAATTAGATGTTACTATCATTATATTTTTCACTCCCACTAGCTAGAACTTTCCCATTACCTGATGCTATGGAGTTTATATCCTTGATCACAGCATATGAGAAAGAATTAATTTTCTCTAGACCTTTTACTTTCTCCTTCATTCTATTCCTGCAGTCTAGCAGCTAATTTCACACCAAGGACCTCATTACCTTCTTGGCATTTCTCCTCTGCTTAAGGCATTCATAAAGGCTGTGTAACTATTTCTGAAGCCCTCATTAGAGCTGAGATAAACTCCCCTTTACTCCAGCAGAGTCAGAATTTTCATGTCTGTTCCCTGCTTTCCCCACCACCAGATCGTGGAAGATTACAGAGTTGTACAAACTCAGCAAACTTCTTTTAGGAAACCATTAGAGCACTGATCATCCAAGCAGAGTACTTCAGTCCTGAACTAAGTAACATGCAGTGGCATTTGTGGCCAGTGTTACTGTATACATTCCTTGTTCCTGTTTCTCCCTGCCTGTCTCATTTCTGCCTCGTCTTGACCTCTTCCTCCTTGGAGGATGCCATCTGAGTGCACACCCCACCCTTTCTACCAAGTTCAAAAGCAGAACAGAGGCATGTGGACTGTGTTTGTGTGGAAGAACACTGTTTTGTTTTTTTCTTGTGACTTGCCCCCATATTGCTTTTACACTGCTGTCTCTCTGCTGACAGCAGAAGTTTTACTGGGACAAGTTCAGCCTTACACAAAGATCAAACCTCTGGGGAATGGACAGTAATGGAAGGAGGTAATGATAAATTTCCTCTTGCTTCTCTTAACTTGCTGTCTGAAATGACACCGAACCCTTGTCTTGTGTCAAACATTACAAAATGCTGGTGAAACTGTGTTGCTATGGGAAGTACCACTGTTGTGGAGAATTTAGATGAGCCTGCTCAGCACAAAGATGCGAAGGAACATTCTCCTGTAATACTCAGGTAGTTTAGTTTAAGTGTTATTATGAATGTTAAACTTCCAAGAGAAGTTTTAATCCACGTAGATGAATTGCTGCTTAATAATCTCAAGTTTATTAATAATCTCTGAATAAGCTAGCATAGATTTCATATCACTGTTAGAACAGAGCCCTCATCACACTTGGCTGTGTTGAATCGTTCAGTGGAGTAACAAAAGTTGGGAAATCGAAAGCTCACAGATACCAGCCTCGTGCTCTCGGCCTGGATTCATATAATGCACATTTCTAGTTACTGGGTGTTCTTTGAGCACCTTTTTCACCCTGTAATCGCAGAAATCTAACAAGAATGGACCAAGCACTTTGTCCAGTTTTAGAGCTGAGCTTTGCCATTTTGGCTGTTCCTTTGAGTTGCTTGGACTGAACACCTCTGAGGCCTCTTGGAAGCAGTGCCGTTAATCTTCAGCCTCTGCATTTCTGCCTAGTAATGTGCAGATGTTCTGCTTTGGCACTGCCTTGGAGGCCAGCATTGAGTGTACAGCATTGCGTTTATTAACAACAATGTACAGAGGAAGCGTTCTTAAAAACATTTCACCATACATCTCATGTTTTAATGCCTTTAAATTATTATTTCTAACTTAGAAGGTGGAAGGAATAAAACAAAATTGCTGCCTCGGATGGATCAGGTTCTGCCTGAAGAGACTCTGTGAAGCCAGTTAGGACACGGCACATTTGGGTTTTTGCTGAAAGCAATGATTTTTTGGGTTTCCCAAAACAGAGGAGGTCTGCCTTACATCTTTGGTTACATGAATCTCTTTTGAGAGGATTAAGCCAGTCCGGAGAGAAAGCATTGTTTGTAACCTCTTAGAATTTTCCTTAAAAGGTGAAAGCAAATTCAGTAAGCCTGAGGGTGTATTTAATGCCTATGCCAACAGGATTTTTGAAAAGCAATGTGCAGATTTACTTGGTCATTTTGCATCCAGTGCTGCTGACTTTCCTAAGGATACTAACTACAGTCTAATTCAAGAAAGTGTTCATGCCAGCAGGCAAATGCCCATAGTGCAGAGATAAGAACAAAGTCATGCTTCAGCTGTGTATTGGAGCCTCTGCTAAGTCTTATTGAGCACCCTAGAGTGAAGGCTGCTTGCAGCTCACAGGTGGAGGCTTGAGCATGGGATTTTCTCAGGAAGAACGTGCTAACTTGTCTCAGCTGTAGCCCATGAGGGCAGAGGAGCTGATAAGGGCACTGCACTGAGCTGCCTGCACCCTGAGCTCTCTGTGACAGGGCTCTTATTGGTATGGTGCAGCTGGACCTCTGCAGTTTTTAGCTCAGGGTATCAAAGCTGAAATTGCACTGTTTTCTGGCTACTTTGATGTGCTAGAATTAAACCTGTTCATGCCATGGATATGGCACAGGGGGAAAAAAAAAAAAAAGGCACTGCAGAGAGCAGGATGTAGCACGTCAGTCTTTCCTATGTGAGTTGACTGTGTCATAGATTTCATGATGTAAAGCACCGTTTCACTTGAACGTAGATCAGATGCTTTTTTCCTTCTTTTTTTTATTAATCTCAAGTTGCCAGCAGTCCCTGTAGAAATATAAAATTCTGCCTGGTACTGCAGATGCATGCCTGACTTTTAATTAATCCAGTGAATGTGTATAGATCAAATTTGCTGTATCCATTCATCTGTGGTTGAATTAAGAAAAGGGAATTTGGTGCTCTAATGTAATAAAGTTTATTTTTTTAATTAACCTGATTTGCACTTGTAAGATAAAGCTAATTAGTACAGCTCATTCATCGTTTATATCTATGACCATTGGGGACTGCTTGATTTTCTGACTACTTGATTCTAGGCCATAAAAGCACATACATTATTGATACTGTCAGCTTTTTTATTGAATTGCTTTTAGTGTTTGCAGGACTTAATATTATATAATGGTTCAGTTTCCTTAGGGCTGAATCCAGATGTCTGAATTGTTTGCTCCAGTTTTGCCATAAGTATTTTTTGGATCTGAATTTTGCAGGTTGAACCTAGTGTCCTTCTTCTGAAGGAGCTGTGAATTGCCCTTGAAAAACTTCATTTTGATAGGAAAGCACATTGAAACAGAGGCAGTTGGATTTACTGAGCCCATCTCCTTCCCTGCTTCACACACAAGCGACATTTCATAACGCTGAAATTCCAGATGAAAGAAGAGATGAGGTTCCCTTACTGCTTACTCCCAACAAACGGTTCAAGATGCTTTTCTTTGCACTAAGTAAACTCTTCTCAGTGGGCTCCGATGTTAGATATATACTCAGCACACAGGCCCAACCACCAGCTACTGATAATGTTTTCATGTGAAATGTAAATATTTTTTTTTTTCTATGAGAGAACCTGAGTTGCACAATTACTGTCAGTGTGAACTTGCACATACAAATGAACCAGGCAAGCTCTTGATGTCACTGAAACTGTGCTGCCAACACTTCCTTTGATCAGATCCTGTGTTTGCTATCAAATAGTAAAAGCCTTTAGCAGGCTATAGGCCCTCCTGGGCGTTTACTCCTGCACAGATTGTATTGCTCAAGATGAACACTGCTGTCTGTGGACTCTCATTTTAAGCCAGGGTTATTTTGCTTTCAGTTAATTAATTGAAGAATTAATTAGGTTAGACCAGTCTTCAGTGATGTTGTATTTTCTGCACAGCAATTGTTTTTGTTTCATTCTTTTTTCAGATTTTTCTCTTTTGCATTTACTCATGGATGTCCTTCTTGGATAAAGTCCAAGTAAAAAATGACTGAGAGCATCAAGATTTGACCTTTTAATATTAAAACTAGAATGTAAGTTTATCGTTGCTTGTTAATGAGTTATCTTATGAGAAAGGATGTGAAAACAAATTGACTAGGATAAACAGAACCATAGAATAAGCTGTTAAGCATTCTTTTTGGTTAAGAACAAACACTACCTTTAAAGGTTCTGTATGCTTTGACTATCCGAAGTGTTTATGGTCAATTTAAGACAAGTAGCATTAGAAAAGACTTTGTGGAGAACAGAGCAAACAGCCTTTTAGACTGGGGATACATTACACTGCATTTGACAAAGTAGAACCATTGTGTATTTTTATTGCAGTACTGTCATTATTGGAACAAACTCTTTGTGACCTATACTATAAATATTTCACAAGGGTAAAGAAGAAAGGTAAGAACTCCTGGTATGTTCGCTCTGCTGTTTCATTGTTCCCCCACTTAGCCTGATTATTCAGCAGTTCTGATAAGAGAGAGGAGGAGATGGAAGGGAAAAAAGGGGACTGGAAAAGCCGTTCTTAGGAAATAGTAATGCCGTCTTCAGGAAATCACCTGTCAACAGAGAGAGTTACTCACTTCAGCAACTACTGTATTTGTGCAGTGAAGCTGCTGAGTTTTGACAGCTGGCAGTGCCAGTGCTATCTTTGGGTCCTTTTACTCCACTTTGTTTTGCAGTCTCTAGTGCTCTCTTTGAGCTGCTGCTGCTGTTTATGGCAGCATTTTCTATTACTCTATTCTTAGCTCTGAAACCTGGCTTTCTTTTTCCTGGTGAAGCAGAATTTTCTCTTCTGTTTGTTTTTCTGGGACTGGGTTTTTTTAGTTAAAATATGATGCAGTTGCTGAGTAGCAGTCAAATATGTAAATTCAAAATTGCCAGAACCTGGGGCACTGGGCTTCTGCTAATGTAAGACATAACCATATAAAACCTTTAGAGCTGTGTGGGTGTTATACTGGCTACATGACAGCCAGCTAAGTCTGATCTAAGTGGCTGTTGAATCCAGATAAGGGAACTATAAAATGACTTATTTAAAAAGCCTTCTATCTGTAGCTATGTCAGAGTAGTTTCTAGCTGAACGTTCTTTTGGTCCCAAGTTTCTGATGTGCCGGCATTTATCAAGACGTAATTGAATCATCAAGTGAACTCCAGCAAATAAGCTACCATTCTTCACCTCTCCCCCCAGAATAGCAGCTGTTTTTATTTATCATAGAATCACAGAATGTTTTGGGTTGGAAGGGACCTTTAAGACCATCTACTTCCACTCCCCCTGCTGTAGGCAGGGACACCTCCCTCTAGACCAGGCTGCTCACAGCCCCATCCAGCCTGGCCTTGAATGCCTACAGGGTTGGGTCATCCACAGCTGCCCTGGGCACCCTGTTCCCGTGTCTCATGACCATCACAGTGAAGAACTTCTTCCTGATACCTAGTCTAAATCTACCCTCTTCCAGATTAAAGCTGCTTCCCTTCATCCTGTTGCTACATGACCATGTAAAAAGTCCATCCCCAACATCATTCTTTGCCTGATACTTAAAGCATGTGTAATTAGGTGAGAGCCTTCATGCCAAGAAGCTGACAGAAATGATTGTTTCAGACTAGATTGTGAGGCCAGGCTCTGAGACTTGACTGATCGTATGTCTGTCCAACACTGGTGTGAAGTTTTCATCTTCTTCGGTGTATGCTGATGTTTAACATTAGAAAGAAATAGTGTAATTCTTTGTAGATTTGTGATTATTGTTTCTAAGTATTTTGAAAATGATGCATAGCAGTTTTAACCTCTCAAAATGTCTTTCTGCATTCTGAGTCGCTGAAGCCTTTGTGTTTGTTTCTTTGTTTATTTTAATAACCATACACTTGATTCTGAATCTAAAGACTCATAGCTCTGCCTATACATTACCTTTTTTTTATCCAAAAAGCAGACAAAATGGCACTGGCTTGATGGGCACAAAGAGGCAATATGAAGTTCCAGTATAGAACATTCAAAGATTGCATAGAAGAATTAATGTGGAAGTTTTTTAATTTTTTGCTGAAGTTTATGTACTAATTTGGAAGTTAGGGAAATTAAGGGTGGAAAGTTCACACAGCTGTCAGCTTTTACAAAATGTCCACAGGTTATATAAGGCTTACATTTCACTTATTATTAATAAATACACATTGGGCTATATTTGCAAACGTTGCACCTTTTCCATACTTGAATGTAAGGGCTCTTCTGTAATATAAATTTTATGGATAGGGAGGATTTTTCACTGGTCCTGAATTTTAACAGGAAGATCTCGTGAAATGGAGCAATTGGAGTCATCTGTATTTGGTTATATCTGGAAACAGTTTCTCATCTCAAATCACTTGGCTACATCTCATAAACAGGCTTGCATTGTGCTTAGTGATGGAAGGCAGCAAATGGGACTGCATCTCACTAGTGTCTTTTGCCAGTATTCCCATAGATGTTGTGTCTGATGTAGCTTGCACTGACTTACACTATACAGACTCTGAGACGATTGTATTTATAAGCTTAATTTTGTATTTAATATCTTTCCTGGCACTAATATATGTAATGACTCTTGGAGAGTCAAGAGAAGAATCCCAGAATTTCATTGCTGCTAGCATTATGCTGGTTTAGATTCTGACATAAAACACGCTAGTAGCATGTTCTCCAGTTCTATGTGGAGTTGCTATTACTGTGTTATTTGTTTATTGCAGTGTTCTCTGGGCCTTTGAGATGGAGACTTAATAAAAATAATTAAAAGTCTCATCCATAATAATAGCAACAAAATCAGGCTAATTAGCAAGCAGAAACACAGCATATTGAAGATTATTTAAGGAGTAACCACAATGTTGATATTAATACCAAGGTAATCCTCTTGAAATAATAAGCTTACTCAGACCCCAGCATCGTGCAAGAAAACTCATTACCTGGGTGCAGCTCGAGGCCTTTCCTGCAATCTGGGGAACACAAACAGGGGTCACGGGCTTTGAGAGCATCAGAGAGCAAATTTCACAGGACTGGGCACTGCTCCATGTCTAGCTGACAGTAACATGGTATCAGAGCTGGCCTACAGCTGTGCAACGTTGTCCTCCCACAGATGGTGTAAAATAATGCTCTTTGCATGGCTGATGCCAATGGAAATGTCTTGGTGGCTTATAAAAAAAAAAAATTCCTGCTTAACTTCCAGATTAAGGCAGTCTTGCATTTGAAATAAGTTCAGAGGTAAATGTCCTTTTAAGAGTCTTATAAAAAAGCTGAACGCCTGCATAGGGCTTCTTGATTAACCGCTCTCTGAACTGCTCTGAGGAGTCAGCTGTTCTTTACAAGGCAGGAAGATAAGTGACCTTTCCCAAGAATCACTTGCAAACCATAACGCGTGCAGGAAGAACAGTGCATGAATCCATGCATAATTTATTCATAATGGGTGCAAATCAGTAGCTGTTTCCTTGAGGTCTAGTATTTTGTGCCCTTTGAGTCTAGCTCTATCCTCACAGACTGAACATGTTCTAAGAAGACAAGGAAGAAGCCTTCCCTTGGATGACAAGACCAATCTTGCACTTTTAGAGTGATAAAGTCAATTGTTTTTCTTCATGAGTTCAGTGAGCAGAAAGTTACAAGGTCTGGCTCCACACCCTGAAATTCTTCAGTACCATAATGCTGTCTGACGCAGAATCATTCTGACTCTTAACAGGTGCCAGATGGGAATATGTCTCCTTGAAGGTCTGTATAACCTTCTTAAAGCCCATCTGTTAAGCTCCACATAAGATTTCCACAGTCGCTGTCTGGTCTGTCAAAATTGAAAGGGTGCAAGGATAGAAAAGGTGGATTTTTCCTGGTGTGGTATGTAGTTCTTTGGACTTACTGGATGGCTTCCCTGCATAAAATAATAAGCTGGGCCAGTATTATGATCAAATGTTTCCTCTAAATGAAATGCTTGGAGATACTCGCTGTCGGTCAGGCTGTGTCTAAGTCTAGCCATTTTATATTCCTTTTGATTTTCTGACCTTGCTATTCCCTCAGGCAAACTGTGTCTTCTCAGCACCTCACCCTTTTTATAGCTGCTTTTCTGTTCACAGGAAAACTCTGTTTCCTGCTTAGACCCCCAAGTCAGAAACAATATAACAGCAGGCACAATTATTTATGTCTTGTTGCAGGCAATGCAACAATGTTTTCATTCACTTGGCTTGGTGAAAAATCTGTGGGAGGAGTGGTAGGGAAGAAGGCTGGAAACTCTAAGAAGCAGATGTGGAATAATGTCCGTTGCAGGCAATTAATGCAGGGAACTGGCATACCCTAAAGTTTTAGGGATCTGCCATATGTCAGGATACAGCTGACTGCTTTCCCTGAAGCTTTGTTTCTGTCAAGCATACTTACCTTTTGACGTATTTGTAACTACCCCTGAATGCAGTGTCTTAAAGTAAGAGTTGGATAACTCTTTCCATGATTTATGGTGGGAGACAAGGGAGGATGTAATGCTCTTCAGGTGGGTAGTTTGCCTTTTCCTCCTAGTTATACCTGAACATGGGGTTTGATCGAAATGTTATACCCAGAATGAGCAGGAATCTTTCAGGTGACTCCCTCTGTTGAATTTTGTATAGACTTCATGGCAGATCAATCTGGGCATTTGTTTGCAAGTATCCCTGGAAATGTTGCTGGGGAGATCAGTAACATTTGTGCTTGTGGTAGACTTTCTGCATAACAAATCTTGAACAAATTATTATGTTATTTTCCAATTCAGATAGCACAGTTCTGTGAGTTGAATATAAACCAGGAAATCTACCGGGTATTCAAAGATACTAGAAAATGTATTTTTCAATAGTCTGAGGTTCAAGATCAGTATTTTCTGAGCTTTTTGGAATGCCTATCCTTGACTTTTCCCAGAAGACAGTCTAGAACGTCTCAGTGTCTGTCTGTCACTGCCATATTTATCTGAGTTACTTCATGTTTCAAACTGTATATTGAATTAAGGACTTCCCAAACTCTGGAAGTGACCCTATCAGATTATTTTGGGTTCTTATCTACCAGATCAGCTAACATTGAAGAAGAGGACAGCCCTTCTCCATGTGGACTAAAGAACTTAGGTATGCAGTGTCATCTGTCTTTAATTTTTCTGTTCTACTAGGATGTACTAAAATTAAGTTTTGAAGGTTTTCTGTGATGGGAGGAAAACACTTGCAATCTTTTCTTCTGATCCTTTTCTTCATTACCAAATTTTTCAAGTAACTTGGTATCAAATTATTTAATATAGGATTGTGTTTCTCAGAGGCTGACCTGTCAGTTTGCAACTGTATTTTATACTACAAGTTTTAGTAGGAGAAATCTACCCTTGATTGATGACAGTCACCAAAATGACTGAAGGGAGCTTATTAAAAGCTAGCTGTGGTTTTCCAGTCTGCAACATGAACACATGCAGCCAGGAGCAACAGGATCTGTTTTGTATTTTCCATTGTGTGTGCATTACTTCTGCCATCTGAATCTCTGCTTGCAAATGAACAATGCTTTTTCCAAGTGCTCTGTGACAACGTTCAATATCTTAACGTTACAAATCAAAATATTGTTTGGTTTAATCTAGTCTGAAGGGTTTTTTTTCTCTCCAGAAAACGGCGTTCAACAAATAACTTCATCGTAAGACTAATTCTCTATTTTTCTGAAATGTGTGATATTTCACTTAATGAAACAATTGCCTGGTAAATGTCTTCTGATTTGAAAAATGACAATTTAATTAGTTGCCTGTTTTGCATCACTGCAAGAGAGAACTCTGGCTGTGAAATGGAGTTACAGTCTCATACAAACTATTTTTGATGCTATCAGCTAAAAGTGACTGTACTGACAGCATCTATTATGTTTATATCTGCAAGTGTCAAAATGACTTCAAGAACACTGCTCTCTGTTAGGCTCCTTTTCACTTTAACTTTGTGTGCTTTTTTTTTTTCCTTGTCTGGGGATGTGAGGTACTCAGAGTACACTAACTCTCCTCTCGCCGTGCCCTTTCTTTTATAGAGAACAGCATGCTAAGAGATCTGTCTCCATTGCCCTCCTGGGAACCTGCTAACTTGAGCGCTGATGTTGATAAGGAGTGCTGTACTGGAAGACTCAGCAGTTGAGGGTAATTGGCCCGTGGTTGATTCAACTGTACATGGTTTAGCAATGCTATTCCATCTCCCTAGAGTCATCCAGTATAGCTGAAAAGTAGTGTGGCTTGTCAGAGCAAGCAGGCAGCTGACAGTCAGGAGGTTCCAAGTTCTACTTCCACTATCCGCTCCGTGTAGGGATGTCTCACCTAGTCTTAGTGCCTTCCTGAACCATGAGGGTCATGCCTGCTTAACCACCAGCAGCACAACTGCTTTCTGGATGCTTTAGTTGAACCTAGATCATTGCCCTCAACGGGTGCATTGTTAGAAATAATGCGCTGTCAACATGAAACATAGAGCAGGAAGTGATTGGGAGGGATAAACAGGAAGCAAGCATGCAGGTACGGAGTATTTCTGAGGAAGTGAAAATAAGCTAAAACACAAGTGTAAACACTGTATAAATCTGCGAAGAAATGAAAAGGTTTCGTTCACCAAAGCTGATGCTGGGAAGCTGCTTCTCAACAGACCAGAAGAGATGGAAAGGAAACCATAATCTTAAAATACTGCACAAAAAGTTAGGTTGTATACAAACATTATGTTGGTCTGTGATGCAAGTAGTTAACAACTTGCTATGAATACCTTTTTGACAAAAAACAAGCTCTTTTGTGAGGTGCATCTGGATGACCAGAACGGTTATTCCTGCTGCTCCATGTCCAGAAGGAAGTTAAAAGCAGGAATGAACCTAATGGCTAAATTGTTAAAGCTCAGTTAGATAAATCTTAGCTAAGCATTTGATTGTATGTACCAGCCCATGTATTTGTTTTTAATCTTGCTCCTCAAAACTTTCTCCTTCCTCTGAGGAAATCAGAAGCCCATGATTATCTCCACCTGATGAAGGTCGGCAACATTTGCACCAACTATGGTAAGGGTGTTTTTGCTGATGCAAGCAGTACAAGATCTATTTCTGTAGCTTAAAGAAATACTGTAAAAAAAAAAAAAAAAAAAAGGATGAAAGTTACTCAGTTACTGGAAAAGTGTCTATCTTGCTAAAAAAAAAAAAAGCAACTCAGTATAGTACCATATTCTCACCCTCTCACATCATGATATCCTCCACCAGCTGGGAACCCAGTTTTCACTATTTTCCTTCTGGTATTCTAGTCAGCTTATCAAAGCAGGAAGTTCCTGAACATAACTGTAAGATACATTTTATTGATTGTGATAATTAGAAAGTTCCATTCAACTTGGAGAGTAAATTAACGTAATTGCATTATTTTACTTACCACAAGTATCAAGAAAACAAAGTGGATGTGTCTAGGAAAAAAAATAAAATGGAATATTAGAATAGTACAGCCTGGAAGTAACAGAATAAATAAGATCCACGGTTGCACCCAGGGAGAGTTAGAAGCTCTGAAGGTTAAGCTGGTGCTGAGATGAAAAAGAGAGATAACTTGGCCATTAACTTCTGCAGAAAAACTGACAAAATCACAGTGTAATAAGACATTGTATTTGATATTTGTGAAATTTCATCTAGACGGTGCACTAATAGGATCACTCTCTGGAGAGAAAGTTGCTGCATCAAATGAAATAGACATGAGAAGGCTGTAGGCACTGCGGGTGAGAATTCTTCGAGAGATGGCAATTGCCAAGTGGATCAATTTAAAATCAAATGTAGGTGTTAGAAAAAGATTAAGGTCTGAAATCATGGAACAGAAATAGCTACAGAGAGATTAGGAGCACACCTAGATAAACTAAGTGCAGGCCAGAAGGAGAATTGCTGAACTGAAAGGAGGGCATGGTGCTGTGCCCACAGTGCACTGACCAGTGCAAAAAGCTACCATCAAGCATGAATGGATTCACCATACTGACCGCCTTAGCAGGAGTTAGGTGTGTGCAGCAAAGCATTCCTGCACCCTTGAATCCATTCACCTTTGCTTGACAACTAATGGCAGTGACTCTGCTACCTGGTGTAGACTCCTGTGTGCCAGGAGGAAGGTGAAGGAAGAAATCTCTCAATTCTTCTAAAATACCTATCTCCAGTTCCTAATCTTGCAAGGTTTTCAGATATTGTCTTTCCTATTCTCTACTGACACCATGACAAGTCCTTCTCTTCTTGCTTTAACTAGAAGCTGTAAACTTGTTCCGGGTCATTTCTGTAGTATGTAATTCACAGACATGTGAAGGGATTAGGCCTGATCATCTGATGTTGTCCTTGGGCTTTATTTGATTTGAAGCAATCAAATCCTATGTGGTTTGCACTGACTGCACCACTGGTTATACAGTGGAACTTTCTCACGTGGTTAGCAGTGCCTGGTAAAAATCTATTGTCCCAATGAAAAAAAAAAAAAAAAAAAAAAAAAGGTCCAAATTAATCAGAATTTAGCTTTTAAAATTGGCAGTTCTCTATAATGCCTCAAGGAGTTAGGCACTTGACAGAAAAATGTGCTGCATTCTAGAGGGATTTGTAGTTTTGAAGGCAAATTGTGTAACGATAGTTGAAACATTGTTTAATACTGCGTCTGCAACTGATGGGACAAAAGAACTGTGACGGTCATGCAAAGTTGTAGCATTTGATCATAAAATGAAAATTAATCAGTTGAAGAGCTGTGATCTCTATGCTCAAGAATAAAGTTTTTTTTTTTTTTTTTTTTTTAAAAAAGCTTCATGTACAATCTTAGGCCTATGAGTGTTTCACTAGCTTTTCAATACAGTTCATAAATTTATTCCCTGATCCTATTCTATTTAAAATGCATTCGTTTTATCCTTTTGTCTTTTTACTGCAGCAAATTCTATGATAGCAATTTGGATCATTTGGATTATTTGAATTACTATTTTTAAAAAAATCTATTATATTAACTGCTCTGTGAATGCTACCATTTATCTTCCTTTGTGAAATCAATCCACTTGATTATTATGATTTACTAGATGGATAACTTTAGAAACTCATGGCAAAAATATGTTTCCACAGAAAAACTTGCTAAGCCAGTACATCTAATTTTCACTGCTTAGATTTTTTTTTCCTTTTTGACAACAGTATGAATGAAAAAATATCAGTAAATGTGTTCCAGAAAAGCATTATCTAACACATGACATCAAATTTTCTCTGGATCCTAGCAAGATTAATAAGTCATTCATTCTTGGCTCACTGGCAAAGCACTGTCCATTCTTTTACACATTAACTTCAATATCGGTGCAATAAAATGTCATTTCAAACATATCATACCTTCTCAGAAATAAAACTAATATAACGCAGGGGCTACAAAAGATACTGCTGTAGTAGGAATAAGAACATGTGATCCCATCATTAGGGGAACCTTAGTCAATGACTGTTTTTAGTGAAAATTATACAAAAAAATGCTGAGTTTTGCCTTACTAATTAATAAAAACTTGAAGTTGAGTAACTGGGGAAACTGTTTTCCATCTGCTTGGTACCCTTTGGTACCAAGTTGTCTAGTACCAGGTTTTGTTACGTCTGTGCAACTTAATCTGCCTCTCTCTGACGCTGCACTGATGTTACGAAGGATTCCACGTACATGTTCTAAAAATCGATGAGGACTGCTCCAAAAGTAATGCCTCCTATTTTTATTATGTCAGCCCACATCCAGGGTGGATGTTGTTAGTATGGCAGCAGAGGCTGGATCTCCCCACCTATATTCCATTACATGTTGTTGCCACCCAACAGATGGCAGCAGAGGGACATTCTGACAAAATGGTATCTAATACGGAAGTGCATATGAAGCAAAAGTGTCTCTGAATTCTTCCATGTGGAAGAAATGGCACTCATTGACTTTGATCAATGCTTGCTGAACATTGATGGATGTTGTCAAAGTGAGGTGGTGGGTGGGATGTTTCAACAGTGGTGATAGCAACATGAAAACCTACCATGTTTCAGATGGCCATGCAGATTATTACAAGCACAGCATGCATGCTCTTGTTCATCACTGGGAAAAATACGTAGCTAATGGTAGTGACTGTAGAAAAATAGATCTTTTTTTTTTCTTTGTAACTGAGAATTTGCTTTATCAAATAGTGTTATTAGGCTCTTTGTATCTGTTGTAATTTCCTTAGAAATAGTGGCATTAGTTTAGAGAGACCTGTGGTGATACAGAAAAGATTGTTATTTTATGAATAGCCTCTTTTCACTGCATGATTTTATCAGGGCACTCCAAGAGAAGGTGTGACTCACCAGTGCACAAAATATTCTGCTGTTTGCCTCTCAGAGTAAAGCAAGAATTGGCTAAAGTGAATTAATAGGTGAGCTGGCCATTCAGAAAGGTATCTTGAATACACGTTTTCCTTTTGGTTAGTAACATGCTTCGGGGCCCAGTGTATGCTTTCAGGTTTTGTTTTTCCAATTTCCTGTAATATTTTCTTACAAAACCTGCCAGTACAGTGAAAAGAAGTATTTCAATGCAATCGCCTTGTTGAGGGCACAGCAAAACATTTTTGAACTTTCCTCAAGTTTGATGAAGATTCTAAACAGAGATACATGTTCTTGATAAACATTAAAACAAAGAGGATTGCCCGTATTCCCCCACACAACGTACAGCCTGTTCTTCCTCTTTGTATGGTACTGCCTCTGACACACGAGAAGCTGACAACTGGAAAAGGAGTGTCTCACAGATAACTTCCTCAGAAGAGAATAGTGTGCACTAGCATTCCTTTCAAGTTCTGTCCCTGCCAAGAAGTGAAAAGGTTCATTGAAGAATCATTTTAGTTTTTTGTAACTGTCAATGGAGGCTTGCTCTTTCCTATGAGCTTAAGCGTACCTGATTTTGAAATGGGGTGGCTGAATGAGGTCTTACCCTATATTTTTTTTTTCTGTGTAGGTGCCAGCAGGTCAGCAAGACAAGATTTTCAGTGAAGGTAAGCAACACTGAATAATAATTTTTGACAGAGATTTTTCTGGATCTATATGATCTGCGCACCTTTACTTCAGCAAAACGCTAACTCCATGTGAAGTGGTGCCACGAAGAATTCCTTTACAAGAACTGACACAGGCATCTCAGAGCACTGAGACTGTGTCCTTGTGCTGGCTCTGCAGGTTTTCTATGTAGGTCACCATATATTGTTTCCCTCGCTCCACAGACCACTGTGCCAGAAAGGTAGCGACGATTGCTCCAGTGAGACTTTTAATTGAGAAGGTTGGAAGTTAGAGGCTAAGACCACTCAAAAAAGGAAGATGTCCCGCAAATGACAAGAGGGTGCTAGTAGGACTTAGCCATGCTCTGTAGTTGAAGTTTTTCTTGGAATTGTCTGCCAACAATTTTGAATGATGGAACAGGAGGTCTGAGATGATATGATGCGGCTGCCACAATGCCACAGGGCTTCCTGTACTATCTTCAGGATACTTGAGTTACAGCTCAGAGCACTGCAATTAAGACTTGACATTAGGATAGGATTTTGCTTTTTGCCTTGTTCTGCATATACCTGATATTTTTAGCTGTGAATTTTATTTTTGCAAATTTGTTATCTGAGAGCAATTTTCTTCAAGTGTCATGAACTTATCCTGGCATGTTCAGACCAGTTCCCCTGCTGATTGTGCAACACTGGAAATCTATAACTTTGGAAAAAACAAAACAACAAAACTGCAGTTGCAGACAAGAGAGGTATCTTTCAGGTGTGTTACGTGGGTTGCTCCTTGGCTTCTGAAATGAGTATTGTGGAGATGGGGTGACTGATACAGACTGTCTGCGTGGGTCACAGTAGTGAGACAGCATCTAACATGGACATGACAAGGACAAAACACTGACTAGCATAAGTTCCTTCTATTTCTTGTATAGAATAGTCACAACTTGGGACAGAAAAGCCATTATTTCACTGGGAATAATACACTGAATAAATAAGTAAAAGAGAGAGAGAGAGAGAATTTCTGTTAACAAGTGTAACTTTTGTTCCTTTTAGTTAGAAAAAGAAATAGTTAATCAAGACAATGATTATTTTATCATGGCTTCGTGTGGGAGAGTTATGAATTTCATGTTAAATTAAAAAACAGCAGCAACCCCATTTAACATTTAAAATATCTGTGTAGTGCTTGTGCTAGGGGAGGACGTGTCCAGTGAAGATAAAAGCTGAGCTGTTTAATGAATGACTTGAAGCAAGACTTGTGCCATTCAACTCGAGGATTTCTGCAAGTGAAACTCCAGTCAGAGTTTTCATATCCTCTAGGTATCGTGGATTTACTTGTATGAAAAGTGAGGGAAAAAAGTGATTTGTGAAGCGTTAGAGCAGGTTTCTGAATGGCAGTTCTAGTAGAGTGTCTGTCTTGCTGAGATCTCTATAGTTGTAATCCTTATTCTATTATTAATTAAGCTCTGAAAATACATTTATCTATCTGAGGCAAACGCTGTGACACACGATTTGTTAAGAAACAGGATATTTCAAAAGATAAAACACAGCAGGACTCAGAAACTCACAGGAGGGAATAATTCTAAGAAGAGGGGCTGGAAAGTATAAGAATTTCAAGACCTGGACTAACATGGTAAAAATTAAGATTATTCTGGAGCATAACATACTGCCCTTTTAACTTTCAGTTCTAAAGAACCCTCTCTACTCTCATGACACTAGGCAACTTAAACTTTAATCATTACATGTATTCACTATAAAAGATACTACAGAAATACTGCTCAAAGTCAATGTATTATGTTCAACACACTGTATCAGGCAGCATTACAACTGCAGGTAAAATAGAAATCTGGTATAATTCCAGAAATTTTCCTTATTTCTCTTAACTGTCATATTTGGGATGTATAAATTTTTAGAAGAATTCTCTTTAAAAAAAAAAAAAAATCAGTACATAAACTTCTGATTTTTCCTTACTACTCTCTAAACTCCTCTGAAGTTCTCACCAGATGGAACAGAGATACTTTGCTATTAGCAAGAATTTAGTTGAATGGTATAAAGAAATTGAGTACTCAAAAAAACTTCGCAACATTGTTCATAAAAAAAAAAAAAAAAATCAAGCAGTGAAAAAACAACAAAAACTAGTTAATTTAGATTGAGTTTGTCTTTCAACAATGTGGGATGAAGTGAACTTCTTAGGCAATATACTGGGCTAGTTGCCTAGAGGATGTACATAAGCACAAACATTTTCTTCTTTATGTGATAGTCAGTTTGCAGCTTAGTTTTTTCAAACTCTGCAGATATCTTGATGCACAGTTGCAGCCAGGTCAGTACCATTGTTACTACAGAAACTAGCCATTCAGGGATAATGGGAGCTGATTGGGCTTTTTCCTGCTCTTATGTTCATGCAATTGTCTTTTTTACAGAGCATCAGTGAAAGTCAGGTTTGTTCTGGAAGCAGAAAGAATTGAAGCATATCCAACTGTTAAAAAAAAAAAAAAAAAAGGAATGAAGTGGGTCCATACACATGCAACGTAAAAATTACAGTTTTCTAAATATAATAAGAACAAGTCAAGAAATTTGTAATTATGTCTTTAAGGGCTGTACTTGCAACGTGTATGATGTAGAAAGAACAAAAAGAAAACTTCAGACAAAGAACAAATGAAATTAAATTATGCTTTGAGTTGTCCATGGCAGCAAGTGAATTCTTCTGTCTGCTTCAAAAAGAAAAACAAATAGTGCTTTTTAGGTTTGAGCAACAAATGCATCTATCTAATCATTTTGTAGTACGTGAAATCTGGTGGAAGCCTCATTAAAATGGTTTGGAACAGATCCACTGATTTCAGTGAATCTGGAAGCATATTCTGACACATTCAAGATTTGAATGACCAGAAGTTATTTTGAATGGAGTTAGCTGACAAAATACCAAAAAGTAATCTTGATTTTCTTTAACAAATTGAAGTGATGAATGGTTGAGATGTATGTGTGTTTTCAATTAGGGCATTTGAAGTGCAATGACATAACATGATTTCATCTGTCAAAAACTCATGAATAGGTTGGAAAAAACATATTAAAAATCTTTTTTTCTTTTTAAGAACAATTTTCCGGCGAAAATATGTCAGTGTTAGATGTATTTTTGACAAAATATATTTTCTTTGATAATTTGAACCAGATCTAAAGTTTCAAATATCACTTAAGGTACGCTAAGACTGACCTGTCTGCAAGCCTTCAGCTTGTTCTTGCCTTTTATAGCAAAATATCTAGCAAAAAAAATGCTAGATTGCAAATGTTCTTCTACGTGCATGTTTGTCTGTAGTGTTCTCTATGACCCATTTGCTGTTCATATGTACCAATATCTGCAGTAGCTTCAGCTTTGAATCATGTTCTTGACACTGAAGAAAGGAGGAAAGAACATCTGTGTAGGAAGCAGAGGCTGTCTGCTGAGACCGTGAGCCTTTGGAGGCCGGGCCAAACCCATCCTGAATACATGCTTTACATTTCACCTGGGTTCTCAGGAGAGCTGGAAGTGATGCATATCTCTCCACTTCTTGCTCTCATACTTGAGCTCTGCTTTTGTGGTAGCTTGCTTACTCAATCAACCAACCAACACTTAATCATATCCTCTTTTTACTGTTCTGAAATGGCAAGATACTCAAAGAGGCATTCTGCTCGTCCTCTAACTTGATTCAAATGTCTTCTTTTTCTGTAAAATATTTTGCTTCTTTCTCCATCGGACAGGCCATGGGATAAAATAGGATTGATCTGTTATTCTAAGTACAGAATACCCTTTTGCTTCCAATATGGTCTTTCTCATTTTCATAGTTAGAACCTTTCCACATAGCTATTTTAAAAACAACACAAAAGGCAACTTTTCTTCATTCACTTGTTTCACTATATGCTCATTTCGACAAATGACGGTAAAGATGTTTGTAACCATTACCCTTAAATGGTGACTCAGCTGTGTATAGGTAACAGAAGCAAGTAAATTAGCTACGAGTTAGGGAAAGAGAACCTTAATCCTCAATAAAGGTTTGAGATAACTGGCATTTAACTTGGAATGTATAAGAAAAAACATCTACAGAAAATTAGATCAGATTTAATGGACATCAATTAAGCTATTAACTTTTTCATAATGGGTTTCTATTTATCTGCCAAACATGAAAAGCACGAAGTGTAAGTGATGGTGTTTAGTTATTTTAAACACAGCTCCAAGATATTAACCACTGAATGAAAGCTGAAAGGGGTAGTAACTGTTCTGTATGAGAAATAACACTTTCCTCATAGGTGTTGACTGGGGCTTGACATCTGGGTTCTGTTGGATTACCAAAAATTCATTCCTTTGCATTAGTGACGTGAAGTATCACATCTTCAATTAAAATAATTCAGGTGAGATATTCAGTCATCTTACATTAAGATATCTGGAAAGAAAGTCATAGTACTCAGTGTCAGTTACTCACTAATCTTTGTAAACTGCTGGGAGTGTAATCTCTTCAGCAGGCACTCCTATCTACTGTGTTGTATTTGTACAATGCATACTGCAGTATGACTCTACTTTTGGTTGCCTTTCCAGGGATGTGTCAGTACAAAGGGGGTAACATCATTTTGACTGTTGTGTCATATTTCTTTCTTCTTGTAAATGGTTTTGTCACAATTCACAAACCTACAAGACTCAGAATTATCACTGCCTTAGTCATAATATCAGAAATGATTGCAATGAGAAGCATGATTCTTTGTTCTGAAAGGTAGCTCCCTGAAAAAAGCCCAGTTTAAGACCTTTGAAAGGCCATTTACTATTTATAGTTGATGTAGCTCTTTGGCAGGTATTAGAATCTTAAAATAGAATGTAATGGCTATTACATACATTTCCCTACTTAATTTTTCTTCTTTGTACCAGGAAGAGGAATTTCATAGGATACTGGGGTGAAATCAAGATTCAAACCATGATTTGTAGACATTCAGACTTAGACTCCCACGTTTTAAGATTTAACTGTGAACCACATTCCCACTATTTGAACTTTTGCACAAAATCTGGGTTTTTTTAAATCAATCTTGTAAATGCATTAAGCATAACATTTTAAATATTCTAAGTACTGTAGAGACATTATTGCTAATTATATCTTCTTCATTTCCACACAAAAAGAATGATTCCTTATTCCTCGCTATTTTTTTTTCTCCCTCCAGTGAACTATAATCTGTGTGAATTGTAAGATTTTGTAGGGCATCCCAAGTCACATGTCAGATTAACTCCTGCTTAACATTTGACAAAGTCTTTCACTGTCTGTCCTGAAACTGTTCTTGAGCAGTCTTGGGAATGGCATGTGAGAGCAGACTGTATGAGCTGGAGGCATGATAGCAAGATTTACAGCTGAACAGATAGGAAACAAGGTCAGTGAGAGTTAGGGAGAAAAAAAAGAATTTAACCCACTCACCCTTCTGCAACCAGCCTCTCTAAGTTTTCTGTTAACTGTTTTCTTGCAGTAGTCTTGATCCTAATTAAATGGTAAAACTAAAGAAATCTGAAATTACCATAAATGGAATCTAATGTTTTCTTCAATCTTAGGAGGTGCTTTAGCAGCTCAGAATTCCTAGGAAAGAAGTTTGATAGTGTTGAGTGTTTGAAAGTGAGAGAGGAAATCAACTGAGCTTGGAAAGGTCATTTAGTGAAATACAGAAACGTCCTTTTTAAGTGAATGATGTTAGTTCATCTTTAAGCTAGTAGAGAAAAGCACAATGCAGTGATAAAATCTGCAGGACAGAAACTTGGTAGTGATGTTGAGGAAATGCTTCTGCTGTCATGTAGACTTGTGTCTCGGGTCACAGCCTTTTGCACTTTTGCTGCTAATGTGTTAACTCAACCTCTAACTTGAGTTTGGAATCATTCATCTGATTTCCTAATTAGCAAGACAGGAAAAGGACAAAAACAGTCTAAGAGGTTAGATCTAGCCTGATTCTTTTTAACTCTTAGCTCAGACTCAGATACAAATTCAACTATCAACAAAATAGCCAGGAAAATCCAAGGTAGAGATACTTGATGGCTATCAAAGCAATAAGCGAACGGCAAAGCCTGGGCTTAAGAATCGTTTAGCTGTTTTTATGATTGTTAATAGTTTCTCACGTTCCTTCTGTACACCTGATGAAGCGAGTATGACATCTGTTGTTGTCTGTCTTACATGAACTCCCTACGATAACATGCTCACTCTAATAATAGCAGCACTTGTACGCACGCTTGCCTTCAAGGCCTGAAATGTGATACAGCTGCTATAAAATTTCTATGCTCTACTGCTTTTCAACAGTCACCCTCTACTAAGATAAAAGGAGGAGAGTTAACAATATTTCAAGATGAAAGCAGCATCTTGTGTATAGGTACATCTTGCCCAAGCAAGGATATATTGTTATTTGTCTACAGTGTAAGTCTATAGGGTGTGCAAACTGCCCGTTTAGCTTCTCTCTAAGATGGCAAAGATGAACTAGTATGTTCTGAACAACCCGTCTGTACCTCATCTGCTGTGCTTTGAGGGTCAACCTATGCGAAGATGAGGAAGGGAATGGCAGCCTGAGCATGTAGTCTTAATACAAAGCAGATGTTTTTTTTTCTACCTACACATCTGCCTCAGGTCTGCCAGAAAACCAGCAGAAAGCTTCATTTCTCTGGGATCCCAAGAACTGTTCAGGTTCTGCTTTTGATCCTATCCTATCTATCTATCAATAGATAGATAGGATATATAACCCATTAAGAGTCTTATGTTTACCCTTCTTTTTGGGGAGGAAGCTGATGGGAAGGAGAGGGAAGGATGTTGATGCGAAATTAAGGAAATGTTTTTGGAAGTATGGAAGAGGGGTGGGTTACGTATCTTGGATGGGCTGGGAGGTATGAGTTGTCCTTAAGAGGACGGTAAGTGCAGTGGAGAGAGAAGAACATGCCAGAACAGGAAAAGGCTTAAGAAAAGGTAAGGGAAAAATCCTTGTCACTCTGCTGTTTTTGAAGTGCCCTTCAGGCCCAGGGCCTCTGCCTCCATTTTTACTTACTGTCTTTCCTTGTAACTGACTGCATGCTCCCAGTCCTACGCAGTTAAATCTGAGCTCTCTTCTGACTTCTTCCTGCATTTTCTGTCATCTGTTTCCCCACGTAATGCCTTCCACCCTGAAAAGTACAACCCTTTTTCTGTTTCAGAACAGCAACGTTTTGTAGCTATGTATCTGTGAGTCTCCTCAGCTGTAAGATAGTTCAATAGCTGAAGTGGGGGATCATCGTTTGGTAATATGCATGATAATTAATACACTGCAAATTTCTTTACTGTTTCTTTCCTGCTATTAGGGACATCTTAACAAGAGAGAAGAAGGGTTACAAGCTGACCTCAGTTAGCAAATAATTGCTGCAATATGAAAGAAACTAGTAGACTTTGCTTTAATGTTGAAACTATAAACAGGGATCATGAAAAAACACTTAAGTTCTGCAAAAAACTGTCCATTCCATCATGAAGGTAAGGGTTTTTCTTGTTTGCTGAACAATAAATATGTCTTTAGTGGAGTCTGATTGGAATGTAATTTTACAACGTAACGTACTCAAGTAATATCAAGCACAGCTCATTCAAAGGAAAGAACTTGCAGAAAGGAAGCATTCTTAGGTATTACCCCAGAGGAAACTCTTTCCAGTGCCCAGTGAGAGGGACATACCCAAGGTGAAATATTCAATTATCAGATCTATTGTTAGTTGGTTACATTCCGGTAATGAACAACTTGGAATTACAGATCAGATTGTCATCGATTCCTATGCTGTGTTTTAATGTGCAGTGAGCTATTTTCTCTGTACTGTTCAGTTTTGCTTAATTGCCCATACCGTTGTTAAGTACCACAGAGAGTCATGGGATTTTGGATTCAATCTGGGAAGAGCGCACTGAGCAATTAAATGCAGATTTTCTAATCTATCTTTACATTTAAAATGTTGTAGTCTTCTATCAAAACATTAATCCAGGTATGACCATTTAAACCAGAAAATCTGTATGCAGGCTTCTATTGACCATCAAGCAGATGTTCACCCTACTTAATATGCAGAAGATATAATGTGAAAACATTAGTTCTCTTTAAAATTGTTCCCTAAGATGGAGAACAACCATCATATATAAACACATACTGTCATGTCTGCAGTCATAATAGTTTCAGCAGGCTGAGGTAAAGAATATTATTTGCTGAAGGAATTATGACAAATTTCATGCAAATTACAGCTGATTGTTTTCCTGTCCTGCATGAAGAGAATTAGTTCTTGGTGGTCATATCAGAACAAACTCAGGAAACCATTCACTGGTAGCTCTGACTATTTCATAGCCAGTCTCTGTCCTACAGACACGGTCTAACCCTGAAGACTTAACATATACATGGAATTTAAGAGAATTCTTGAAAAATCTAAGCCCTAACTGAAAGAAATCCGTGAAGGGAGAATATGAAGGAGGTGATAATCAAAAAAAGTCATGTACAAAATGCAAGAAAATTTATTTCTAGTCTCATATAAGATACAACTAGTATACTTGGCTTATCAAAATGTGGTTTTATCTTTTTTTTTTCCTTTTTTTTTTTTTTTTTTAATTTAACCCAAAATCATTTAGGATTTCCTATTGGAGGAAACGTATAGTGAAGTTGCAGAAATCCTAGCCTAAGATTTCCAATAATCTGTATTAAAATATATTTTGAGAAAGTTTTCAGAGTGGGATTTTTTTGAAAATTTTCAGATGGATTAAAAAATGGAGTAAAAAGTTCCCTCAAATTTGTATATATTTTATACTACTCAACTCTCTGTCTTAAGACAAAAGAAGTTTTCAGGTCTTTCAGTTAAGGAAAAAAGTCTCAAGTGTATGGTGGGTTTTACAATTACTTTTGTATAGCAAGAATGAGTCAGTAAAACTCTTTATAGAAACATAGCTGAAGGTATGTATCAGTTAGAAAATAAACAGTTTTAGTCATTAGTCTTAGTAATTCTGATATAGTCAAGATTTTTAATGTTGAGTTCATTTTGCAGGGTTAATTTACAGAGCCATTTCAGACTTGATTTATGTTGTAATTTGTTTAGATAGTGAAAGTTGAAAATTGCGGTAATTTTTCTGGTAATGCTGAAGAAAAATACTAAATTTCCTTGAAGTCCCTGAAGAAAGCTTGGGAGTGTAATGCATGTACTGTATGCACTGGTTCCCCCACACAGCATTATTCTAGAACAGAAGAAAAATGGAAACTACTTCGTTACACTTTTATTGGTGTTTATTTCCAACTTTGCACAAGATATCAGTCATCTTACAATAAAGCTGTAACTTGTCTAAAAGCTTGTTTCTCAAGTTGATATAAAATTTTCTATTATGAACTGTTTACAACTCTGCCTAGAATAAGAAAAGATCTAATCAGAACCTTAAGCATGAATAGATTTCTGAGCTCTCTTGGATATGTTTGAGTTGCAGCAACAGCTGTGAGTGAATATTTATTGAAGTAAGCATGTTTTTGTAGCAGAAATGTCCAGCTGTATTGTTCGAATTCCAGCGTAAGTTCCAGAGTCCTAAATATTCTGAAGAAACTGGTCTGGAAGACTTTCTGGCAGCATCTAAGGAGTTAAAAACCTTTTTAAGGTGAGCATTATTTTGCTTTTTGTGAGGATCAAATATTTTTGTCAGACTTTTTTTTTTTTTTGCCCCCTCCCTTCCCCAACTAAAAATTATAAAATTTATTTCATGTCATAGTTCTTATAATTGATTTATTTCGTACGTAGTAGTTTATTTACAGGAAACCTTGATGCAGAATTAGGTTTGCCTAGAGATATGACTGTACTCTTCTGGAATGGCTGTTTCAGCAAAGCTCATATTGATGCCCAAAAATACACAGATAACTGTATGCATTCCAGCTTTCACAAGATAAAAATTGGATTGCCAGCACTGAAGCTGTATTCACTGTCTCAGTGGTAGCTACTGAGAATGTTGGAGAGCTTAATTAAAGCAGTTTGGCAGAGAGAAAATGATGCGGTCTGGAAAGACCCTGCTGTGCTAGAATAGAGTGAATATTTTTCTTGCATGGGGATGCACGTGGGAAGAAAGGAATAGACACGTATTTCACAAGTCCAGTGCTATTTCAGCTGCAGAACCTATGATGGTCTTCCTACTGGAAGCAATTAGGGTGAAAATGAGTGCTCTCTGTGTGTTTAATCAGAGGAAAATAAAGTGTAAGATCCTTAAGAAGAACAGGACTGTAAAATAAGTACATACACCATGTGCATATCTTCTTTTAAGTCATTCATAAACAAGCGAATTCATGGCTTAGGTGACTGTTAAAAGCAGTGTCTGGATGCATGTACTCCTTAATTCATACTCCCCGCTTCTCAGAAGCTTGAGGTTTATTATCTCAGCATTCATGGACATGATATTCAGCCAAGGAAATGGCTCTCTGCTGTTCTTTTATTACTGAACTCCTTAGGGTTTTGTCAGTGGTGGTGGTGATGTTGGTCTTAGTACCTTTAGTTGTTAGAGAATGCAGTTACCAAGATGGTTTGCAGTTGAAATTTTACACATATATAGGCAGGAAGACAGAAGGCTCTGGTTTCAACATATGGTACACCTTGTTATGAAGGAATGGGCTTTTTGGTCGTGATTTTAGACTTGGAAGGATGTAGCTAGAAGTTTAGAGAGAGGAGTCAAAAGTATCTGTGTCTAAAAGTATCAGTGTCTAAGTTATAAATCTCATCAGCTTTTCTTGATGTTTCTGATGCACGTTTGTTGCTACAGGTGGACTCCAAATGGACTCCAAATGGAGGATGAAGGCACACACATCAGTTCATTTCTTTGCTTCACAAGATGATATTCTATAGATTTTGCCCCAAACCTTAGACTCGTGACATTTCTTCAAATGCTTCTCTCCACATTAAACATGTATCTGAGGCTTTAAAGCCATTACCCAGTTTTTAATTTCTGAAAAATCTGGTTTAGATTCAGAGATAAGAGAACCAGGATAGTTATTCACTTATATGCTAAGGTAAAAAAAAAAAAAAAAAGCTTATTTATCCTCTATTATCTCTCAAGAAATTTCCCAGAAATCCACTTGACTTCTGCTTATGTTCTAACTTCATTCCTTATACTAGAAGTTTTTCACTTTTGGAGCTAGTGGCTTGCCTATGCCATAATACAGATGACTCAGTCATTTGAGCAGATATTTTCTTCTTTATTGTTTTCATATATTTTCTATATTTTTAGAAATCCGAATGATTCCTGACCAGTTTGTTTTGTAAAAGAAGATATCACCTCTAATAACAACTTTCAGAAAAGGGCAAGGTATTAATAGGTTTAATGCAGTAAAGCTTAAGTTATTGGCTATTGGTCTAAGTAAGCCTTTTGGCAAGAAGATGATAATTCTTCTCCAGCGTATGTGGATTTTGGAGGAAAATAACTAGAAAGGAACAGTTTAGAGAGGCTGTTATTTTTATTGCAAAAAACTTGAATTAACCCTTTTCCTCATAATCTGCAGAAGTAACACTCCAAAGAGAGCACAGTATCTAAATTTGTTTCTTTGCCTCTAGAGAAGCTCTTTGCATACTTCTTTGCATATTTAATTGTCTCTTTAAACTTTTACCATGTGGAAAGTGGATCTTGATGTATGTTCCCAACAGGGTTTTTCTCACATAGCTGTACAAACTAAGATAGATAACCTGAAATTTCTCCAGAGCGCACACCAGCTACTTCACTGTAGGTAAAGAATCCACTTTTCAGAGTTACGTTTTTCTGAGAATAGTAAAGCTCCCAACAGGAGAGGTAGCTGCTATTCAGAATTTGCCTTTTTCCACTACCATTCATGCTCCTGGCTTTCAGAAAGATCTCATTTGAACAAGCATCGGCAATCACTTACATGGACCCCTCAAAAGGAAATTTGACTGGAGATTCATACTGTCACCCAGGTCAAATAACGAGTCATCTGTTTCTGCCAGGGAAAAGCAGCTTTTGCTGGCTCTTGAGATGGCTGTTGCCCATGGCTACTGTCAGGTGAACCCATTACAAGCTTCTCACTGAGGGCATCTTGCCCATTGAAACAGCATCACCTTGGTTAAAGAAGGAACAAATGAACCAATGCCTCCGGGTAATGATTATTTATTATAGATGTATGCATCCATGAAACTAAGTATCTGTGAAAGGGCCAGCTAGTAGGCAAATGCTTACTTCAGAAGAGAGTATTCCTTCAGTGGACTCAGCAGTGAATATGTCATAACGCTAGCTTAATTAAATCACTGTATAATCTTAGAAATTGAACTGACTTTAATTTTAAATTAAAAGTTGTGTGGAAACTGTCAGATGCTACTTCTAAGGACCAAATGTATACAGTGGAAATGAAATTGATAAGGTATGCCATACCCTGAATTTACAGAAGATGGCAAGAGATTGCAGAAACTGATATCTGTTGATCATGCTGTGTAGATAAACAGCTAAAAAGAAAATCTGGGCCATACGAATTATTGGTTGAATTCTCTTTTATGTTTTAAGAAGCTAATGATTATTATATAAGTGTGAGGAATTTCAGACATTGCCTAAGATATCTGCAGAGGACCTGACCAACAGGAGCTCAAATATTCAGATGTACAGGAAGTGATATTCTATTGATGAGAAACTAATATTTGTGTTCAGTTCAGAGTCCAATAAAACAAAGCAACAGAGGATGACAGGTACAGAATTTCTTGTTGTACTAGTACTACTTGCATTATCCTGTTAAAATATATCCAAAAATATGGAATTAAATGCTAGGTCAAGATGCAGAAATATAGAAGATACGAATTACTGCTAAGTAAGTCAATAACACAGAATTATGTGCTCTAGAACTTTTGCAGAAGAACTTATTTTTCCTTTGTCATGTCAAAAGGTAGAGTTATTTTTCTTTCCAAACCTAGAAATGCACTGCTGCAAATTGCTTTTTCCTGAACTAAGTTGGATTAATTGGAGATAATACAGTATTAATCTTTTTCTTACCATTAACCAAGAGTAGTTGGAAAACATTAGGTCCTAAGTGCCACGGACATGATAAGAACTTGTGCAGAGGAAATACTTCCTTCTTCCTGGGAATGTTTACTTGGAAAGAAGACACCCTAGGTTCGATTTTACTGTTCTTCTTTCAGTTGCAACAAGCCAGATCAGATGCATGCATGTCCTAGTTGTATAGAATATGTTTCTCTGGATTGTGTATAAATTTCCCAACCAAAAAAAGAAACAAAATGAAGAACAAAACATAAACCATCCAAACAAAAAAAAAAATCCACCAACCTAATGTGGTCTTAATTTATTCCACTCTTTATATTGATTTTTTACCATCATAGCACTTCAAACACAGTAAAACTTCCAGCTGACAGCATAGTTCTTAGGAAAATGAAAGCCTCCGGAGAAATACTGAAGTACTGAACTAGCAAATGGTATTTTTTAATTCCGTAATATCTGAACACAAAGAGGTGAAGTGAAATAAAGCGATTTGTCCTATGCTGAACAGAAGGTGGCCAACAGCACGTCGCAGACTTAACAGTAGTATTTCAGAAAGGCAAGCTCATAATGTTTAACTTGATACTGATAAGCAATTTACAAAAACTGAATAATATTGAATATTATTGTTTGTCCCATCATAAATACAGCTGGACAGTATCTCAAGCTTCCTCAAAACTAAAAATAAGAAAAATCTCTTTGTGTCTTTGATTCCATACCACAGTTGTTACCAGACATTATTTTGCCTGTTAGTGTGACATCAGTGAAATCACATTAAATGCATGTCATTGTTTTAAGGAACTATTTAAAACATAGAACCAGATTACTTCAGCCAAACTATGTAATGAACACTTTCTTCCTTGCTGTGCCAAATGATTTGAAGATGACTTCTGTAGTACTTCTGCCAGTGTTTAATCCTAATATTGATGTGCTTATGAATTTACTTATTAGTTAGTTTACAGGTTGCCTGGAAGGTGCTCCTCAAAGTGGTGAAGATTGACTTTTGGGAGTAACTCAACAATAAGGGCGTAACAAGCAGTGTATTTGTTGCCTTAATGAGGTTGAGACTTAGTTTCTGGTAAGCGTACAGTTGAGTGACTTGGTCATTTATCAAATGAAGATGGGGAATTGGAGGTGCCTGGAGGAGAGAACTGCTTATAGTGGAGAGTGGTTGATATGATATGGTTATGAACCAGGAAATAAGTTGTTAACGTAGGAGCTGAAGGCTAAATATTCAGCATTTCAGAGCAGCAAATGACAGGTGACTTTGCGTTCAGTCTTTTCATATGGACACCATAAAATATAATTATCATGATCATAGTCTTCTGAATACAGACTATGAAATTTATGCTCCTCCGTTTTGGTTAGAAGTTGGATTTAAATTTTTGGTAATTGCTGAAGAAACTGTAGTATTACAATAATCACAGAATCACAGAATTGTAGGGGTTGGAAGGGACCTCCAGAGATTATCGAGTCCAACCCCCCTGCCAAAGCAGGTTCCCTACAGCAGGTAGCACAGGTAGGCATCCAATAATGAGTGAGCGTGTCAGAGGTAAAAATAATGATGATGATGATGATGAACAAATGGAGTGTGTTTTATCATTGAACAGCAGAACCAAGCACTGGCATTACTTTCTGTTGAGAATATCAGAGTTCTCTTCATACAAAAGATAAAAACAGGCAAGGAAAAATCTTCAAATAAATACTCTGATTTTGGACTTTGAAGTCCTAGGTAAAACAGCTGTCTGGGTATAGCTGAAAACAGTAGTGAAATGGATATGAGAGAGCCAATGAACATGTAAGACAAGTAGACCTCAGCTTATTTTTGTTTCAAAAAAAAAAAAAAAAAAAAAGAAAAGAAAATTGTCAGACACGGCAGACATAAGAAAAGAGCAGGGGATGAACTTCTGGGGACCCAGACTTCAAAATAATGAATTTCAGATAAAAAATAACAACTACTGCCAGTTGCTTTAATAGGGATAATTCTATACTATAATAATAAAAGAAGAGCTTTTCTCCGAAACTCCATTCAGTCAGCTCTGAATTGATTTTTGCAGAGAAGTTCCCACTGTGGATGTCCTTAGAACATCCTCAAAAAATTTCACTGAAAGCTTAGTAAGTTGGACATATTTTTTCTTCAGTGGACTTACTAGGAAATAAAAACAGCTTACATCCAGGGGAAAAAATGTTAAATTCCTTTATTTTTTACTTCAAATTTGCTATCATTTGTATGTATGCAGTTTTGAAAACATCACACATTAAAGATATTGTATTATTCTTTGTTTTTTTTTATTCTGAGCAAATAGGACTAGAAGTGAAGTTCTTTTTAGTCCAGTGTTATTGACAATCTAATTTATCTGAGGTATGTTTCTTGAACAGTCATTGTTCCCAGCTTGTTTATTTTGGTCATGGTATTATTTGCATTCCTTCTGTATAACATTCACAAAACTCTGTATAAATTCTGTAAAATTTTTCTCTTCGTATTCTTCACATTCTTTGCATTTTTTTGATGTTGTGGAATTCAACTGAAAAAGAAAATGCAATAGTAGAACAAGATATTTTGTCTATATGTTCTGATAGAGAACTAACCCTTTGAATTCTGTTTTTGTCCATAGTTACAACACAGTCAATTGATACAGAAAGCACTGCTGGAGTCTTCTAAGGTATTCATGTTTTGTTCCTGGCTTGATTTTTGAATAGGATCACCTTTCAAGGATACAGTGCTTCTGAGAGAGGTTTAAGTCACCAATCCCTTTGAAAATCAGGACACTTCTTTATTTGCCAGTAAACATACTCAAGTTTAGATACTGAAGTTACAAACTATTATTTATATATACACATTCAAACATTTATGTCTGCATGTCACAAGTATTTTCTTTGATGTGAGTCCTGGGAGTGTTTTTCTACAATCACCAAATACTGCTCTATCCTTTTTCTGTGTGTAATTTTCTCAGTATTATGTGCATGGGTTACTGGTTGATTACCCTTTGCTTTCATATATATACCATCTTGCCTCTTCCAAATCTATGAGAAACTGAATTTCTGATTTGGAAGAAACTATTATCATTTCCATTTTATCCACAGACTTTTGGTTTTACTTACCTGGTTAGTTTCAAATCTCGCATTTCCATTTTTCCAGATGTTGAATACATCCTGTGTTCTGCTACATTTTCTGATTTTACATTCATGAAGAATCACTTTCATCTCTAAAAAAAAGCATCTCATTACGGGTTCCTGGCATTCTTTCTGGAAAAAAATAAATAAAAGGAAGTTGTAGCTGTTTTAAGATTAAAATGGGATAAGTGAATGTGGGATATCATTTACCAGAAAGTGATGATTTTTATTTACTTAGTATCTGTTATTAGTATTCAAATACTTTTAAATATCTGCAAAAATTAACTAAGAGCTAATATATGACACACAGGCCAGCCAATTTCCTGCAACAAAGTGAAGCACTATGTCTTGACGAAGAACTCAGGAAAATAATAATTAGGATAGGAATATGGGAAAGAATTAACACTAATGGAATTAAATTAATATTCTTAGTAGTTCTAGCACTTATATTGAGAGATCATTATTCAGAATAATGGAGAGTGGAGGAGAAAAAAGAAGTGGATATATGCCCTTATTTTACAAATAACAAAAAAAAAACCAAACAAACAAAAAAAAACCCAATGGCACAAAAGTACCATTTTTTTCCACCTAGTCAATAAAACCAAAAAACAAGCTCCAAGTTGTCTGATTTTCACATCAAGCCTTTCCACTTTAAGAAAGTCTTCCTGACATTACCAGCTAAGAAATTGGCCTTTATAATGTATTAACTTCAGTAGCTCGTTTCAGTCACGGGAATGGGTGTGTGAGTATGGACGTATATGTTCTGCAGCTTTTTTTCCTACTGTGTACAGGGCTAACTCCACAGATACATCAGGGTCTGCTTTCTCTGGCTTTTTAGGTCCAGTGAATGCATCAGTGTTACTATATTCTGCATGCACACTGAGATTATTTTGCACAGATACAGTAAGTCCGCTATTTCTAGGAAATCTCATTAAGTCTGTGTACAGGAATCATGTATTGTGTGCATTTGGCACAGTCACTGTGTTTATGCTGTCAGGAGGAGGCTGTCTCAGGAGCAGGCTACTGCCAACTTCGCTACAACAGTGAACCCAGCTCATGTTGCACCAGGGCCATGCTAAAAGTAACGGCTACGAGGAGGTTATTGGTTGCATTCATGTTCTTAGAGGATTGCATAGAATAAAGACTGAATTCCACAGTAGATTATGAAAAAGTCTCTTCAGGAATGAGTTTATGGAACCCACAACTTAGTTAACAATTATATTAAAAATGAATTTATTTCTTGTAGGATAAATCATAATCTCCATCAATTACAAGGCTAAATCCTTGATATTACATATTATTTGTTTCTAGGCTGTAAAAGCAGGAAACTGCACTGGCAGATGTTCACAGTTCCTTTCCATATTGCACTTCTCAAGTAAGTAACTTCTTTTCTTATTATAGAATTCTAGTGCATGGTGTTAAATAATAATCTTAGGAGGTATTTTCTCTGTCACTCCTTCAGTTTCTCCAATTACAAATGAGTAGCAACATTATTTTTCAGTGTTGGCTTTGATAAGATCATTTTAGACCATCCCTATTAGTTGAATAATTTGAATAGCAGCTACTTCAGTAAAATTATTTAATACCAGCTTACATAATTTATCATAAGTAATTTAATTTGCAGAATTCTGCCTTCCAAGGCGAATGATTTGGTTTCTGAAACTTTTCTCAAATGAGTGCAAGTCTACCTTTGGAAAAAATTGCTAGTGTAGAGATTAAGTTAACGTGTTAGACCAGTTTGAGTCCAATTTCAATTATACTTACATCTTCATCTGTGTTTGCAGTATATAAACTGACATCAATGTCCTAAAAGGAAACAGGAGTTGTAATTACGAACAATAACAAACAGGCTTAGAAGTAAGCACTAGAGCCATGGATTCATGTTCAACATGGCAATTAATCCAGATACTGGAACACAGTGAGACAGAGATCTGAAAGTGACCTAGGTGACCTAGTAACCTGCAGAATGGGCTGACTCCCATGCCCTCTGCCCCTTTCTTTTTGCTTTATACAATTAAAGAAATTCTGGAAGAAAAAAAAAAAAAAGAGCTTCATCTCCAGTTCCCTTTAGCTTTCTATTCCCTAAATGACTACACAAACAATATTCTATTTCATACTCCTTGTCACTGACTCTCTTAACTGAGTACTGTGCTAAACAGCTAAACTTGTAGTTATGTCTGCTCCTATGATCTTATGAAATAGTGACTTCTTTTGAACTTACTTCAGATGTCTTGATCTGCTCCAAATCTTTCAGAACTTCTGACCACTTACAGTGATTTGCTTCTGTGTTTGGTACATAAGCACTAGAAGAAAAACAGTGACTACTAGGCTAAATAGTAGGTATACACATTGTTTATGCTGAGAAAAGACTTACCAATCATTCAATCAGATAATAAAAGTATGTATACATATGTTAATGTGTGGAGCAAGTACATTTGACAACTTGTAAAATCACAGAGCCACACTGTTTAAACAGACAAGGGTATTTTGTTTGTGTGTGTGTGTGTGTTAAGCTAATTTTGTAAGACATAATGCAAGAGTCAATTATTTCTTGTAAGTTACTTACAATTCTTTCCATGTATCCCAAAAAATAACAAATTTCTGTATCTCTTACACTGAATAATTTTTCCTTCCTTACTCTGAAATTTTTGTCTTTAGCCCTGTAGAAATATTGTATGTCATTTTACATCTAATATTTTTTGTGTACAGAAAAGACTCCTCCTGCCCTGAATAAAATTCTGCATGGAGCGAACCATTAGAGGATAGAAAGTAGGTTTGTTTCTCCTCTGGAAGATTATTGCACTGTGAACCGTGATTTTAGTGTGTCCCCACTTTGACCCTTCATTTGGATCCCTTTCAGTATTTCTGTATTTCTGTAAGGCAATGAAAGGAAGACAACAAATTGATTTGGGAAGTTGATATAAAACAAGCAGCTGTTCACCATTTAAGCTTTAAACAAAGGCTGAAAGATCACAAGATTTTTGGGAAAGAAAAATGAAAGAGGTATTATAACAAGAACCAGAGGACACTTAGCCCTGATTTTTCCTTCCCGGAAGACAGAGCTGAAAAGTTAGACCTTAGTAAAGAGATTTGACAAGGAGAGAATAAGTAGGGGATGCTGGCACTAGAATCGGGGTCGGTTTTTTAAGACAGGAAAGTGGAGTGAGAATGGAAGGAAATACCTAATATATATATAAACCAGCATACATATTTAAACATGTGCATGTTGTTTTTTTTTACTGCAAAGGAATATGGAAGTCTTCAAATGCAACAGTTCAAACAACTTGAGGATTATCATGGAGATAAAGACTGAGAGACATGAACTGGATGGAGCCTGAGGAAAAAAAAAGAATAAAGCAAGGGACCATAGCCTAAAGAGAACTCTAGGACTGCTTAACAAGGCAGGAAAGGAAGCAATTGGAAGCCATTACAAATAACAGCTGTAATAGTAAAAACTAGATAATTTGTATTTACTGTCTCATTAATATTTACTTTGTAGTTACCATAGGAAGAAGATGGTTAGTCCAGTCTTATTCTTTAAAAGGCAAAAGAAGTGGCTGTTCAAAAGTAGATACAGTTGGTACTGGAGACAAATACTTTTCACGTGTATTTTCTGAAAGATACAACCAAGAAGATAGTGTGTCATAATTTTATTTCACATAGTTTTTAGTTCTGACTGAAATAATCAATTTGACAAGATATCCAATCAAGGCAAGACTACCTGTTGTGTGTTTAAAGACCAACAGATCTGTAACTTGTAGGCAGTTTATGAAACAGTAGAAAGTCAAATGATGCAAAATTGCAAACTCATCCTGTTTTCCTGTCTGCTCACACTGCAGGCTACTTTAATGTAAGGACATTATTAAAGATCTTTTATTCCATTTTCTATCCTGCAAATTTTTCCCCTGCCACCCTGTTTCCTGTTTGCCACCCAAATCTTACAAATTACCTACATTTGTAACATGATCTGCAACATCATGACTGTGTATATGTGAGGTGTTAGATACACGTAAGTCCAGTGTTGTTACATCTATTGGTATTTAAACTTTTAGATGCAGTAGATATTTGTAGGGTTATACCTACTGTATGTACATCTAATACTGGGGAGTGAGTGATTGAAGCATTTAAGAATTCTTTCATTGGAGTTTGGCAACTGGAAATGAGAAGGTGTGAGCTGTACATCAACTGTTTTATTTTATTTCCCACAGCCTGGGAATTTTTGTTCCAGAATCGCAAAACCTTTAATTTGAGCTCATATACTTCTTCTTCACAGAGATAGGTTAATTATCTGCAACCGTGATTTCGATTCAGTGTTTAATTTCTTATCAAACTATGTTTCTTTCATTGTGGTTTATATCCACATGAATTTACAAGTAGATGTTTAAAAATTGATCAGAGAGCATAATAGAAAAAAAGCTAGTGAATATGTTAGAGTGGAAGGCCTATTCATACTTTTTGTCAGGCTTGCTGCTAACTTGCTGCAAGCCAGTTAACTGTGATTAAAGCATCTACTGGCCAGGCTGGGAGAGCAATACTTGCATGTGCCTCAGAGGAGCTCTGAAGACTACTTGTAACAAGTATTTGTTACTGCTTTAAGCAGAAAATACTCTAAATTGTCTTGCTTCCAAAACCAAAAGATTTTGCTGAGATAATATAGTAACCACACCATCACCTAAATTTCCACGCTCAATAACACAAAGCGATGCCAGATTCTTGTATTACTTTTGTGTCCAAAATCTGTTATGTAAGAAATATGTAATTGAAAGGTAAATTCAATTTCATACCTAATGAAAGTATGGCCAAATCAGTAATATCTTATCCATCTTCTGAATTATTTCCAGTACCTTTAACCAAAGCATGTCTAAAAAACAAAGCTGAATCTGTTACTATTTCCATAACCAATGGAAATGAAAAAATAACTGTTCATACCAAAACATTAATAACTAATGCAATAAATACACTTTTAAACAGGGTTCATAAAGAAATACGTACAACCAAGCAGTTGTCAACACTAGAGTAATTTTATTACAATATAACAGGCTGCAAGCTTACCACACTGTTTAATCTGATGTTTGTCACGTTTTCTGTAAAAATAACAAAATAACAAAACAAAGCAACTCTTCTATTGTTTTTTTGAATTCTATTTATTTTGACTTGATTTGGCAGTTCATAACATTTTCTTTTATTTTTTTTTTTAACTTTCTAAATGTGTTAATTTAAATGAAAATCAGAAATAACCTTATGGAAGATTTCTGTATACATGCTAAGAAATTTAAATCTTATTTTTTTGTCTTCAGCTAAAAAAAAAAAATTCTTGTTTAAAAACACATTTTATCAAAATTAGTCAAAATGTATTATAAACATTTTGCAGTGTGTAAACATTCTGTTCATTTTACAAGCTAGTTTTGGTCAAACTAAGTATGGAAGCTGTTAATGAAAATGTCAGACAAAAATTATATTGGATCTTGAAGTGTTTTTCAGCTTCTGATTCATAATTAATATGTTGGGGCCTTACGAGCTGATTTGAAGGGGAGGTCTAGGCCAAATGTGTTATCAAATTTCTATCATAGGAAAAGTGTTCAAGGAAAATAATCCCTTACGCTACCTAGCGAGTAATGAGCCAGGGTTGACATAAGTTGCACATTTGTTTCATTTTTTTAAATAATGTTTTTAGCTCTATGTGATGGCAATGGAACACTGTGTTCTTAATGATTAATGTAGTTGTCTTGATCTTTGCTTTTCTTCAATACAGTAGGCAACCATCATGTAGTAAGGAAATAATTGTTCCTTATTTTGAAAAATAAACTTGGTTTTTAGGTGAGAGACCTTTTACTAATTGTGAAATTTAGGGAAATTCATTTGTTTATAGAGCAAGAGGTTCTTAAGGTCCATTAGATCACTTAATACATTGTTTCTACAATTAGGGCAGTTTTCTACCTCAATGCCTTCAATATTTAATGCGAACTATTATAATTCAGCAGCATAAGAGTGCTATCTCACTTGCTTACTTTGACAAACTACTCTTCTGCTTTGAACACACAGTTGTTATTTAAAACTTTTCTTGTTTCTTCTGTTTAATCATTAATTAACTTTATTATGCCCCTGATACTTGCCCTTGTTTCATGCGCAATTGAACTTTGGACTTTGAAAAGAAAGCAAAACTGTTCACATTCAAATACTTTTTTTTTTTTTCCCCCTGTAGGTTGTAACCTGATAACCTGCAACAGCAGAGTTAAAGTGAATATTTTTTATTTATTTTTTTATGTCAGATGCAATTGAGAGTTACGATGAACAGAAATAATCTGTTTTGAAAAAATAAATTAATTTTTTAATCAGCAAGTTGCAACGAACAACTTATGCTTGAGTAAAATATAAGCTGCAGTAGAACTATTGTCTCTTTAAAAAAAAAGAAATTTAAGCAGATGACAGAAGTGAACAAAACAGAATCAGCTGCTGATTTTACCATTTTGGCTGTCACCAAAAAAAAAAAAAAAAAAAAAAAAAAAAAGCTGGTTAAAAGAAAATATTCAAAGTTCTATGCAATATTAAAATTGCATGCAAAGAAAATTACTGAAAGCTAGAATTATGTGTCTTTGCTTATGTACCATGTATCTGAATTCCTTTATTAAGTGTTGCTTGTAAATTTCTCAGTGAATCCTTGAAATGTGATAATTATAATTAGAAAAATTTAGTTGCTCTGTATGCTAGTATTATCTACAGAGGTTCACCATTCCTAATTGTTTGTGTTCATAGTTTATTACTATAAAAATTTTAATCATTCAATTGAAAAAATGTGCAAGACATTTTCTTGCACTGCTGAAGTAAGATTGTCCTGCTAAGTCAAACATCCTCTACCATATTAATATCAGGCTTCTGGGACCTGAACATTTTCACTCTCATCCAGGTCTCTGTAAAGAAAAGAGTCCCACTGGTTGCAATTTTATGGTGACCTGAAGAAAGAGTTGCTCTCAGAGGCACACTCCCCTTCAGAATCTGAGCACAGAAGCATTATCACTGTAGTGCAAGATAATGCTGTCCTTTCTCCTTGCCCACTTTCCTCCAAAATGAATTTTTTCTATATTGGCCCTGTGGGATTTTCCAGGTGATCTTAACATTCAGTGATCTGCAGTGGATGTGCCCAGGTGTTTTTCAGGAGGAAAGCTCAAGATGGAAAAATACAAGTACCTGCTCATGCTGTGATTTTATCTTCTTGAGAGTGAGTACATTTTGTCAATTACCTTTGGCAACTATAATTGAATACAGGTTCTTATTGCCTAATACCAGCACAAAAAAATACTGACATTTGCTTTTATCATATTCATACAACTATGGAACTCACAACGGTGCTTTTGTGGAAGAACTGAGTATTTTTATTCTTAATTAGAGAATTTAGATCTGAACATACAAGTTCTTTATTTGAATGTTTAATTTCAGTACTGATCCTCAGTCTCCAACAGCTCTCTCCTTCACAGGGATCTCTTAGATAGATAAATATTTTGACAGCAGTCTTCTCTCACAATCCACACAGCCTAGCTATTGTACCATCTGGGATGAATTTAAGTGTTTTCGTAGTTAGTTGAATGTTGTAAATTTGTGACCAAAATAATGCTGATAATACACCAAATATTTTAGCCATTGCTAACAGTTTTTTACACAGTTAGGGTCTTCTCTGTTTCTCACTCTCCCACCCCGCCAGCAAATAAACTAGGGGTTTTAAGAGTCTGGGAGGGGACATAGCTGGGACAGCAGTCCCAAAGGCATACTCAATGCCATATAATATCACATGTTATAAAATTTCAGGTGAAAGCACAGGGAGGAAGAGAGGGTGAATTTTTCTAAGAGCAGCCATTGCTTGGAAACTGGCTGGATATTGATCCACTGGTAGGAGATGGCAAGTAATTACTTCTGCATCGCTTGCGTTTTGGTTTTCTGTTATTCTTCACTTTTATTTATTAGGCTGTTTTTATCTCAGTGAGTTTTCCTCACTTCTGTCTTTTTCTGTTTTCTCCTCTGTACATCCGACTGTGGGAACGGTGAACAAGAAAATGTGTGGGAGCTTAGCTTCCACCACTTATGCATTGATATGTTCTTGGTTTGCTGGAATACTTGTTGATTTGCTTTTGATAGTCATTCAGTAAGATTTCCTTCTCCTGTATGCCAGAAGAAACAAGAAAGTAAAGCTTGCAATGCCTTATTGAAAACATTGCCAAAAGGTCACAGAATCATTATTATTCCAGTCAATATCTTAAACATTAGAATTTGAAATGAAAGAAGTTAAATCTTTCCTTTGACCTTTCCTTTGCAAAACATGTTTGAAGCCTGGGGCTTGTATCATTTATGAAGATGGATCCTATGCTTAGCTGTTGGCCTAAGAAGAAGTTATTCCTTGGTGCAGAGAATGATTTTATACCTCTTGAAGAATCTTGCAGAAACAGCAGCTGTGAAACCCAAAAGAAGTACAGCAGTCTTTTAGGGCAAGATATTTCTAGTTGAATATTACTATTTAGATCAAGAGCTTTCCTTTCAAATCTACTTTCACTAATTTCTCAGTGTAACTTAGAAGCTGCAGAAACCAGTGAAAATGTTTTTCCGAACATACTCTCCTGCATAAGTAAGCACCTGAACCACAAGAGATTGTAAAAGACATGAACAAAACAACACAAATAAGAGAAGGATCAGCAGATCTAGTCACAGCTGAAGTCTGTATAGCAAAATAGGTACTGATCTATATATGCTTCTAGGCAGTCCCTGTAAATATTTCTGTTATATATTCATGCCTTGGCAATGAATATTCAACAGAAAGCTAAAATAGAATTGAAATTTTTGTGCATTAGGGGGTAGGCTTTTAAAATCAAAAACAGTGTCAAGGAAAGGAACTTTGAAAATAAAAGTGTAAGGTCTGTCGTAGTGATGGAGAGAAGATGAAAACCCTGAGTTTGTAAAAGAGTTACCACAGGAGCAGTTGCTAGACATTATGTCAGACTTAGCATAGTACTTAGCTCAGAGACAATGAATTATATCACACACTAATGAAGATCTGCCATATACCTAGATGGATTAAACATAACAGTCGCAGTATCAAAAGCATGAAATGCGGCAGTATTTTGAGACATTTTTAAATCACAGAAAAAAAAAAGTTGTAACCTACGACATCTTTATCAGTAATGTTGACGACCGAATCAATTGCACCCTCGTTAAGTTTGCTGTTGCTATCAAGCTGAGTGGTGCAGTTGACACAGTGGAAGGAAGGGATGCCATTTAGAGGGACCTCAACAGGCTTGAAAGATGAGCCTGGGTGAATCTAATGAGGTTCAACACAGAAAAGTGCAAGGTTTTGCACTTGGGCCAGAGGTCCAAGCACATTGGATTTAGGAAAAGCAAAGCTGGCTCTGGATTTGCAGACAGGGCCTCTAGACCTACTGTCTCCAACTACAGCCAGTTGTGAATTCCAAGAGAGGAGTGTACTGATGTTTGCCCGATGGGCTCTTCTATCTCCAACGAAGTATACAGATTTAAGTATCAGATTTAAGGCTAGTACTTTCATCTTTATAACTGCTCTAGCACTTCTTCACTGTTGTTTATCAGTATAGACAAATATTTTCTTTGTAATGGATTTTTAGAATTTTAATTAGCAGTTCATTATCCTTAAATATTTTTTAATTGATGTTTCAAATATAGACTGGCAATATTAAGTTGTGAACATAATAGAATATTTTAAGTAGTTTAAAAATACAAAATGTTACTTTAATTAAGCTTCTTCATATTGTAATTTTCTGAAGAGTACTGCTTTATATAAGCATATATAATCTAAGGGAACTTATCTTTTTTTTAAGGTCAGCTTGAGCTTTCTGAAAGTCATAATGTCACTACTTTGCGTAAACATTCGTATTATTTTCAGCCATTTTAGTGCAACAAATGCTGATATTTACTCTACCCAAAAAAGTCAGTTTTCTTTCTTTGTGGTTTCACATTTTCGCTTCAGTTCACAAAGTGCTTTTCATCATTTGAAATAGCTACTTCAAAGCTGAAGAACCTATCAGGAAAGGAGAAAACAAAGTTTCTTCGCTCTCAGTAAGCAGTGAGTAAAAAATGGAATAATTGTACATACCTGGGAAAACGTGCCATGTTTATTTTGGACACTGAGACAAGTACCTACAGAATTCTTCATGGCCCAGAGAGAAGTCACACCCCATAGACCTGAATCTTAGTTAAGAGGTGATAATATCTATACCCTACTGAATTCAGTGAGACTGAGGTCTTTATCCTACTCAAATATGTAGGCTGATTTTTCTAAATGTTCATTCATGTCTTTCTGAAAATCTGAGCGATACTGCGCAAAAAGAACAGTGCACTACTTTGAGAGTGCTACTTTTTTCTTCTGTCTCAGAATTATTTTAGATCCTCATTTAATTCATGCAAGACATGATTCAAATACTCTTAAAGTGTATTACTTATGTTCTCATTTCTTCATAACAGATACTGACAAAAGTTTTAAGCAAAATAAAAAAAACAATCAGCAAACAAAAAAATCATTCATAATCTTCGAGGATAACAGTTAAGATACTGAGTGTATAACTTGCAAAACCACTTAAGAAATACATGTTTTTAGTATGTTTAATATAAAGATTTCTTTGATTTGAAAATTTATTTTAGTGATTATGTGGCCTTTTCTTAAGGAAGTAACTGATATATATAAACAGAAATAAAAATCAAGGACCCTGATTTAAATAAAAGTTTTTTTTGTAACTTGATATTTAAGTTGGGATAAAATGGGTGACATCAATCAGAGTCAGGATGTCTCAGGGCCAGAGGCAAGCAAATTCTCTTAAAACTGCTAGAATACTTTATTCCATCCCAGGATCATTCTTCAGTCAGGGGCCTTTAGGTCCCCAACACAAGAACCTAAAAAGAACAGAGGATAGCTACCTGTCCTCCATCTTGTTGTGTCATGTTAGTACTGAAAACTCGCTTTTACTATGAGTAGTGCAGAACTTGAGTTGACCTTCTCAATCTTTATTCATTAGTCAACATTCAGTGCAGAATCTCACTCAGTTTCTTGGTGAAGATTGTCGTATATGCACAGTGCATAAATTTGCATTACTGTTGAGTCATTTGTTTTTAACTGGATGAAATCTACTAGAAAACCACTTTTTCCTTACTGTGACCTATTTGTCTTGTAATCACACACAGTTTAAAATGAGAGCTGAAATATTCATTTGCTATTTAAATTATGCAAAATAATCTACAGGCTTCCATAAAATCTCATGAATCTGAGAGATGTTTTCAGTTACACAAAAGCAGATGAGTGAGGCTTTTTGTCCTCTAACAAAAAAAAAAAAAAGAAAAGAGGGGGAAAAGGGAAGAAAGAAGGAGCTGTTTTAAAAGTACAGTGCTGTAGAACATTGGAAAAGTTCCACAAATATTCCCTTGCAGAAAAAGTTGTATAGGTACTTGAAGAATTTACGTTTACTTATCAGTAAATGTACATGCTTTAGACCTTTCTTTTGTGTCATTGCATGTTCACGATACACCCAGGCACTGTTAGATAACACCAGCAGAGATAACAATTGTTAGTAGCATAGAGTTTTTTGAGCATAATACACAAGTCACATGTTTCCTGAATACAGAATAATAGAAGAAAAGGGGTAAGAAAATGAGTAAAACTGTCTGGTGCTTATATCCTCAGGACTTCCATCTGCTGTAGATTGCTTTTTCAAAGCTGAAGTTAAATTTGAATGTTAGAAAGGATAGCTACGCTTTGTTTTCTGGTCAGCTAAACAGATAATCAGAACCAAGCTCCATCTTTGTCAGCTCCAGCGTGTACATCATTCTTCCCCAACATGTATGTATACACTGTGTTTCTGCTGAGAGAAATAAGCCTGACCCCTTCATAAAACAACGCTGTTAGGCCAGAGTCTTCCTCTCTGTCTGCCTCATCATTCAAGAGTACTTCACTCTGAATGCTTCACCACGTCTTGAAAAATTTCACACTGAAAAATGATGAGGTGGTTCTGAGATAAAGTTTTCAGTGAAATTTCTCCCCAGGTAAGGGAGATATCTTGCCTGCATGTTCTTCAGATTTTACTATAAAAATTGAACGAAGGAGTACACCATGAAAAACTTCTGTTTCAACTTCTGCAGAAAATGAACATTGGAGTGATTCAGTAAAATGTTGAAGTTATCCAAGTATATCTATAGATGTTATAAAGCTATAAGATCTATTGAGCTGTATTCTATCTTGTTTTGGGTCTGGGTAAATTTTCTAATTTGATAGAGATATACTGCATACCGTGAAGCTCAGCAAGGTATTAATGGCTTTGAAGGTTTTGTGGTGGAAAAAAACAACATTCCTTGTAACCATTTCTGATGTGATATGTCAGATGTAGATTTTTCTAGTTTTCCTACCTGCTTTTCCTTGTCTTCCTTGGGTCTGGAAGAGCTAAACATGAGTGAGAAAAGCCAGGTATGTGAGTTCAAAATGAATGGAAAAAAAATCAGCAGGAAGCTTCAGCTGTTTTTCCAAAGCTGTGCTTGTTTGTTTCACTTGCAGTGAATCTCCTGACTTCACCAAATGCAGCAGTGCCAATGTGTAGTGAGCCCTGCCTGCAAGTACTGAGGCCACAAGTTTTAGTAAGTCTATGCTACTTGTAAGGACAGCAGTTTGCTCTGCTGTCCTTGATATACGTATGGAAAGACAAGAAGAGTGAAAAGAGGTGGGGTTGCCAGTGATTCATCATCTTGTGGCCTGAGTGAAGCAATATGCACAGCTGCTGTCTGCATGTATCATTAATTTTAGTCTGGAAAGCTTTTATAGGCTGTAGTTTTAACTGAAGTAGTCTTGAAGAGAATCATCTATTTCTGCAGTTGTTCCAGCGGATGTTTCAGCATGCTCTTATGTTTCTAAGTACTGTCTTCTGACAATGTCCTACGCATGTCTCTTTTTTTTCATACTGGCTCCTTTCTTCTTTTTATGGGTGGTGAACTGAGCAAATAAGAAAAGGAGTATTAATCTTTCTATATAAATTTGTCAGTTCTGAAATTGGAAATGCTCCTTCAGTGGAAGAGATTTTATTACCCTCGCTCAGGAACTGTGAAACCGAAAATAACAGCATTACATCAATTTCTATTTGACATCTGTGATAAAAGTTGTATTTTCATCTCGTTTGGAATGTTTGTTCCATGATTTTTCCCTTTGTTCCTTTCATGATCTGGAGGGCTTGTAGATTGAGCACATCTTTGTTCACCTTTGCTGAAAAACATGATTCAGGTTTTGGCTATTGAGTTGGAGATCCTGGAGTAAAGGTAAAACAAGGCAAGACTGCTGTCTACCCTAACAGTAAAGGAAAGCTGTAACTTAGAGGTGTTTCTCCAACAGGAAGCTTGTTCAGAAATGAAGTGGAACAGCACTCTCCTGGACCTCTCTAGGTTTTGTTGGAGGCTTGTCACATAGCACATCCAGCCTGTTATAGCCTAGTTAAGTCACTTCCCAAGAGGATATAATTACAAGCATGTGGTAAGTCATAGAAATGCTCACTGATGTTGCAGCCTAATTTCCATGCTCATTCTAATACCTTTTTTTTTTGAACTTTGGCATATTTTATTTCATATTTATTTGTCTTATAACTCTGAGGGGAAACAAGGGAGTGAATATCCCTGGAGCTCTTCTGAAGGCTTACCAACCTTGGTAGTCTTGTAGTAGAGTAGAGGAAATAGCTAAATAATTACAGTGATATAACAAAATGCTACTTATGAAATGTTTTTAAACTATGAGCACGAATTAGCTAAATAAAAAAGCATTACAGTTGTTTTCCAGTTCAAGACCTAAAGTTGATTGTGTTAACAAAAGTTGGTGCTTTGTATACTGAGGATGGAGAGTGAAAGTGGAGGTAGTGGTGGAAACTGAAAAGTCTGCTTTCTCAATGGTGTTGACATTCACTTCATGGAACTGTTTATCCTGAACAGCAGAAGTCAAGAGTTGCATGCTCTGAGTTCTTCAGTAGGTAAATAGACTCAACTGAATAAGGAACACATATTGCAACATATGTCACAGAAAAGAATGGAAAAAAATAATGAGATCAGGGCTGTATATTTAGTTTCCGTGAGTTAATTGATTTTATGTAACGAATTAGCTATGTTGTATCTTTCACCAGTCCCATAAACTGATTATCTGCTCTAATCCTCTCCATCCCTGTTGAGCTCAAGTGGTGGGGGTTGATTTCCAAATTTTTCCCCATAATCATGAGGGCTATATTCTTTCTGTTTCTGCTAGGGACTAAGTCTGTGATGTAATCACTCTGAGACTTGGAATAAAGTCATATGAATCTACTGGGTAATCGAAGATGAACACCGTTTTTATGCTGACTTGACTTCTGCAAACTTCTTTGACTTCTGGAAAAGGCGAGGTGTATTTTAAGGGCAGTTACACATTTAGAATGGAAGAGTTTCATCTAGATGCTTTTGAAGAGGTAAACAGCAAAATAATTGAAAATCTTTGTAAAAGGAATCACCCTGTCCTAAGCAGCAACTTCACTGCTATAATTAGCAAGAAGACCATTCCAACAATTCCCCACAACCTGCATATTTGGGCAGATTGGCTTTACGTAGGGATGTGTTTATCTGCATTTTAGCACAGTGTTAGGAATGGTGGGGTCAGATAGGGCTATGCCTGTTGACTGCCTCAGATACCTGCTCCAGCCTGTGCACAACTGAGTGCCCACAGCTGAAGCACTCCTTTTTTTGTTATTTTTTTTCATGGCAACCTCCAGTGTGTAGAGAATGCTGGTATATTTGGGCCTCCTAGCAGTCCAGCTCCCAGATGAGGCTGACAGAGTTGGCAGGGCATGGCCAGGTGAGTGTGTACACAGGTATCCAAACCTCTCTGTAGAGAGTTGTGTGCAAACCTTGGGAATACTGAGTTCCATCTGGAACCTTGTGGATTATTAGGAGGCCACCAGATCACGCTGCTTATTAGAAATGCAACTGCCACTGAATCATCCAGAAAGTGTTTTGAGAAAGTCTGAAGAGTGCTCAAAAATCTGAACACTTGCAATTATCCTCCTATACTGAACACACTTGGGTGTCAGGAGTTACAGCCTCACAAGTTGCAGGAGGTCAGCTAGAATTTAACTGTGGGGAAATTAAAAAAAAAAAAAAAAAAAACAAGAAAAGAAAAAAAGAAAAAAAAAAGGGGGGATCTGTAAAAATCCAGAGCAAAGGTTGGAAAAAGTAGAAAACAGTGTGAAAAGAAGATAACAGAAAATAATAGAGTGCTAGCAATCTTATCTAAAATACTGGAAATATTTCCAAGCTTGAAATTCGCTGCATTAACAGTTTTTCTTGTTAAGCTACATGAGAAACACTAAGAGCTTTGCAGACACTTCTAAAGTGTCAGATTGCTTAAATGACACTTACCTGACTCTCCAGCCTTCTCCATGCTCCAGCAGAGTTTTGTGTTGGCTGTGCCATGCCCAGTGTCTTGGTCACTGCAAACATCACTCAGTACAGAAGAACAGAAGCTGGATCAGGCCAGTACATTGTAGTACCTAGAAATGGAAAAAATACATATATTTAATGCTGCAATAAACCTCGAAGTGGCTCTCAGGTGATCTGTCAAGAGCATTCCAACCAACCAGCTGAATTTTTAAAGGGATTTTCATAGAAACACCAGATAAGTCTTTTCAAAAGGATTACTTTTATCTAGAGACCAGATACCCATCTTAGACTGTATCTCTGAACACTGCAACGTAAGAGAGGAGAGTTAGTCTGGAACAGAGGTATTGTCATCAAATAATTTTTTTATGACTTCTGATGAAAATTAGAACAGAAGTTGTAGCTAAGTTAGCTAATAGGAAAGTCATTAACATCAGCATAATTCTGTGGTTTGCAAAGGGCTAGAAGAGTTCCCCTAATTACATCAACAGAGCATGACACGTGTTTTTAATAGCTGCTTTTTATGTGTCAGCCCAGCTATGCAATTTTACTTATGTTCTCCTCTACTTTACAAGGTAAATTAGAAAAGAATAAATGAGGCAAACCACACAGAATCAAGGTCAGGGCAGCAGCAATTCAGTGTGCCACTTCTTTTAAACAGTGTTTTCATAGAAGGTGTTATGGCAGCTAAACAGCTCATTCTCCTTTTTATTATCTCTTTATAGATGAAATGATAAAAAACTTAGTAGCACATTTTCCTTCTCCTCTATTACGTTTTTTCTACATTCATTTTGAAGACTTGCAGGTGCTGGGGTTGGAGAAACAAGAAATTTCTTTTGTTAGAGCAGTGAATTTTGTATTCACAGCAAGACTTTGAAGACACACAGCAGAAAAATATGAACACACTTTGGTAGTGCAATTTATCTGAATATTAATATTTGTATTTTTTATAAAAGCAGTGCAACATAATTTGCTAGAAAATAGATCTCCAAAGCTACTAATTTATTTACTGTTTTTCATATTGTACAGGTGGCCTGTGAAGTTACAATGTCTGGTTTTAATTTGTCTCATAAATGGACTTGGTTTCTTAGGTTTAGGCCTGATTTAAGCTTCTCCAGGCTGGGAATTTATGGAACAGGCTGATGAGAAAGGCTCTTAAACTGCACTTGTTTAAACAGAGCAGTTGAGAGTCCACCTGAAGTACCTGTGTAGTTATGCGTGCCACCTTGTGAAAAAAGTGGGAGTAATTGTCAGTTCACGTAAACACAGGACAGTGGCCTTGCTAGCATTAAGGAGATAAGGTGGGACATCACATCACCTTGTGCTGCAATTGCTCGATACAGGCTTGCAAGGAAAGATGAGCAGAGAAGACTAGAGGGTGCGTAGATGTAGTGCAAGAAACTGTGGTGTACAGGGATTGTGAGGTCTGATGAAAGGAGGAATCAACATGAAGACATGACAGTGAGGGTCTGCTGAAGGATGCTTGATCATGGAAATGAATGAAGCTGTCTTTAAACAAATGGAAAATGTCTCCCTTTTGCAGACTGGATTAAAGCTACCCAGCACCTGATGGAAAGTCAAGACGAATGGCTCAGAAAATCCATTATGTTTCTGAAGTGATGCTCCACGTGATACAGGCTGCATCTGAAGTACTAGGTACGGTTTTAGCCCCACCATACAAGAGAGATGCAAAACTGGAAAGTCTGGTCCTAAATTGTTTGGAGACTGAACACACAGGCTATGGGACTTTGGTTTGTGCAACATGGATAAGAGAAGGCAAAGAAGATCCTTTTTTGGTTCTTTTTTCCACCGTATGGTTATAGAGAAGAGAGAGATAAACTGTTACCGGGGATGTACAGTAAAAGAACTGGAGAAAACACTGGATATGAGGGAAAAAAAATCACAGTGAGGGCAGTTATACAACCAAGGAGGCTTCTTGGAGAAACTGTGGAAGCTCCATCCTTAGAAATGTTCAAAAATTAGCCAAACCTGGGGCAATCTACACTAGTGTTGTCCCTGCTTTAGTTGAGAAATTGAGAGAGCTGATCTTTAGATACCTCTTCCAATATAAATTCTTCAATGAAATTAGGTGTTGGATTAAAAAACAATGTGGTAGAGGGGGGGAGCAAAGATATGAAATCATGCACAGATATGTGATTGGATAAACATTTTTTTCTTAGGAAATTAAATTAAACTCTGATAATTTCAAATGTGTAGACTGGGGAAACAGTCCAATTTCTATTTATGTGGGTGCTATTACCTACAGTTTTGTTAAGGCCTTCTGTAGCTATGTTTCTAACAATAAAACTGTTTTGGTCACTTTCAGCTTAAGATGAAATTGTTAGATCTGAAATTTCCTGTACTGAAAGTCTTATCAAACATAATTCAGTCATTTCCAAAAACAAATGAGCAAATAGAAGAACTAGAGAAAATGTTTATAACCATTTAATTAAAACCTCTTTTTAGTAATGTATTCAATTTGGCAGCCTAAAAAATCTGCGCAAAGTTTACAAAGTCAGAAGTGGATAGTTCATGTAATTACAGAAGAGATTTCTTGGCAATGATTTTTTGGTCTCCAGCAGTCTCTTCATAATGAACATACTCCATCTCAGATCTTCAGAAGCAAGCAGAACTCAAGGTATCAAAAAAGGCTTCCAGCAGGAACGATGTGGTGAAAGCCCAGGGAACAGAAATCAGTGATGCTGTTTGCAATACAAGAGAGGAATTTGAGTAATGTGGCTGAATGAAGGGCATACATAAGAGAGAGTGGAGGTGAAAGGAAGAAGGAAACCTCTGTTGTAAGAGATGTGGGAGGATTTTATGATCACTGAAGTATTTTCTTCTCCAGAAATAGAAACTGAACCCTACTCTCCTTACCTTCCTGTCAATTCATAACTTGAAAAAATTACCGAATTTTTAATAATAGTATGGTGTAATAATTTCCTTTTTCTCACACAGGATTCCTGACCAGAATGGATTATGTATGCTGAATAGGCCAATCTTGTGAAAGAGACTGTATCAATGTCTTCATCTGAAAAAAAGGAAGGATGCAAAAGGAAGAGGAAGATAACAGAAAGAAAAGTGTAAGTTCAGTGACAAGAGCAGTTGAGTTTAGCAGCTCTGAGAAACAGTCTCAACCTTGACTTCATCTTACCACCTCCATGTGACTTGAGCAAGTGACTTAACCCAGGTTTTTTTGCATGTCTGCCTTTTGGATAACTTGCCTCATGCTCCCCAAGCATACGTTTCTAGTCCCTACAGTCAGCTCAGATGGAGGTTTCTCCAGTGCAGGTAGTTACAGTTTGGAGAAATAAGTGCTCTCTACAGATCTTAATTCAAAAAATAATTGAGTTATCTCAGCAGCAACAGAACACACTGGGAGCTATATACGGGCATAGACAATCCTCAGGAATGCTCAACAGTCTCTTAAAAAAAATTCATCTCGAAGTATCACATACCAGACCCCAAATGATTAAATTCTTCAGATCTTTTTTCATTTATAAAATAAAATTCCCATTTCATTATCCTTCAGGGCTTTTGAGAAAATGAACTAATTCATGTTCAAGAAGCAATTTGATACTGTACTGCTGAGTGCTATAAATGGAAGGCAAAAAAATAAAAGATAAAATTAATTATTCTACATTTACAACACATTGCAAGGAATGTGCAGCAGATCAGATATGGGGATGTGCAAAAGAAGATTATCTAATTTTTCTATTGTATTTATATATATATATATATATATATATATATATATAAGAGTACAATGTCATTTCTTGTGCCCATGTAACTAATTACTGTACTATAAAATACAGTGGATACTTAGGCTGTAGACTTCTTTACAATTAAATGAAAATGATGTAAAATTAAATAAAATTAACACTAGAAAGCTGTAAGCAGTCAGGCAACATGTAAAGACCAATCCATTTGGCTTTTGCCATCACCATTGTCTGGTGTTGGCAATCGCAACATCGAGTCAACTTGTGGAATCCTCAACCTCTCTTGAAAAGCGGGACCAGTGCAACCCCCAGTGGACCCTCAATGCCACCTTCTTTTTCATCCCCTCTGCTGTATATTGGTAATCTGTGCTGCACATAGCAGTCCTAAGTACAGCTAATGTTAACTGTTGTATCAGAATTTATTCTGCTCTAGAAATGTGAAACACTATTTGATCCAATGACCCTTCCAAGAGTCAGCATAAATTAAAACTCTACCTAGCAACTTGAGCCTTACCAAACTACACTAAGCAAGGAAACAAACCATACTTTCTGTTTTCCACTGCAGGCTACAGTATATAAGCCTGCAGATTACTGTTACTCCCATTCCCACATCCTTAAAAGCATGTTACATACACCCAGTTTAAACTGGTATGCAGGTGCCTGTTGTTTTAAAATACTTTCAGAAGATCTAATGTAACATTCAAGCTGGGAATACATCATTCATAGAATCACTTAATCATCTGAGTTAGAAAAGACCTCCAAGATCAAGTCCAATCATGACCTTAACCTATTAAGTCCCATCACTAAACCTTGTGTATTAGTGCCATTAGTCCACACTTACTTCCTGGGATGGGAGACTCCACCATTCACTGGGAAGCCCATTTCAATGCTTGTGCACCTTCTCTGTAAAGAAATTCTTAACGTCCAATCTAAATATCTAAACAAGCACAACTTGTGACCATTTCCTTGTGTGCTCTCACTCATCACCTGAGAAAAGAGACTGGTGCCCTCCTTGATGCAGCTGTGGAGACCAATGAGATCTCCTCTCAGTCTCTTCTCTAGACAAACAACCTCAGTTTCCTCAGCCATTCCTTGTAAGTTTTGTTTTCTAGTCCCTTCACCAGCTTTTTGCTCTTCTTTGCGCACTCTCAAGGAATTCAACGTCCTTCTTGCAGTGAGGGGACCAAAAATGAATGTAGTGTAAGGTCTCAGTTGTTGCATGTGCAAGGGAAAAATTATTTTCCCAATCCTGCTAGCCACTATATTTCTGATGCAGGTCAGGTGTCATTGGCTTTATTGGCCACCTGGGCACGCTGCTTGCTCACATGTCATTTAACTAAAAAAACAGATAGAAAACATCCATAGCCTTTGCCTTACCTACTAAGCAAGTAATCTTGTCATAGGAGATAAGTTCAATCAGGCATGACCTGACTTTCAAAGACTGGCTACTTCTGATAACATGGCTGTCCTGCGTGTGCCATGTGAGGGATGCAGATACCTATTTCTCTTGCAAGGAGTCTGACGGCAGTAACCAGCTGCAGCTTTCAGGATGTCAAGAGCATAGATTTCCATGTTCCTGCAATTCCTTCCCCTGATCCTGTTCTTAGCACTGTCATATTTTGTATCTGCACATATGGTTCTTATGGGAGACAAGAATCTGACATTACAAATAACCTCAAGTCGTTGCCTTGGCATAGACAACAAACTTCTCCACACCATCTTGAGCTGTTTTTTCAACTGTAGGGAAGAAAATTACTGAGCACTTCACGCTCACATGCTCACAGCTTTCTGACAGGTATTACAGCCAGAGAAAGGTGCAGGAATTGACATTTTGGCTAGCTATTCACCATACAGTAATCTTTCTACTCAAAAACAATTTGCATCCAATAAACCTGTTTCATTTGAATTTTTATTCCCGAAATGACCTTTTTTTTAATTTAAAGAGGTGCTCTAAAGATGCGACAAATTCTAGTCATGGCTGTATTGGTCTAGCAACTTTGATATAAGATTTTTATCTGTCATAGAGTCTAACCTTATAGTCTAAAGGTATTTTCTTAAAGCAGGCTTTCTAGAACAGTTCCACAGGGGGGCCGGGGGAATAATCAGAGGTGTTTTTTTTTAAAGAGTTTCTGAGCATTAGTGGCAGAGTTAATTGTTGAACTATTAAACTATAGGTTGCAATTCATAGCGGCTATAGTTACAACAGTTTCTGAGTGATCACCCTTTGCTACCATTAAAGACCTATCTCATCTATTATGGCATGAAATACTGTAAGATGGTTTGTTACCTGCTGATAATAACCTACCAGCTAGGACAACAGTTTAATTATATACTAAACCTCCTGCTGGCAAATAAATGACTTCCAAATACTTCTGCTCTTCCCTTGTTTTTTCACACACACACACAAAAAAAAAAGAAAAAAAAAAAAAGAGAAGAATCATTTTCTTGAATAACTAGCCTTATCTACCCATGAATCCTGATGGAGCTAAAGAATGTGAAGAAGTCCCAGCCCAAACCTCTCAGAAAGAATTGCAAAATTCTTAAAGGTGCTGCTGGCCATGTGACATCTCTGCTTACACCGAGATAGTACAGACAGCTTAGATGACAATTACATCTTTTTGCAATGTTTCTTCCTTCAGATTCATTCTGAGCATGAGATCATAGCACCAGCTTTTGTAACAGCACTGGCTGAAGAAGAGCAGAAGGTACTTTACTGCTCAGAAATCTTTGAAATCAACAACTTAGTTGTTGAATCAACAACTAAGGTTCATTGTTCAGCAAGTAAACAGTGAAAAAATAAGTTTGTTCCGGGATCAATTGCATAGAATTGGAGGCCCCTTTTTCTATGAAAAGATAATCTGTGCATTTAGGTACTGGGGATTTGCTATATAATTTCATCTCTTTGGACTCCTGCTTAAAAGGCACCTTTGAGCAAATATTCCCATGATCTGTTAGAAGTTCTTTCTACTCGAGTTTGGTTCTTGCAGAGAGAAGGGCATCAACTAGTTTCAAAATGTCAGCATTTATTCCCGGAGTCATCTGCTGTCCTAGCAAAATCTGTAGAATAGAAACTGGAAAGCTGGGCTGTGTGAAAATAAAAAATGAAGATTTGGAAACTCCTTATAGAAAAATAAGTTACATATAAATAAGTGCTTCATATACATTTCTCAGACTGATAAATAGCAGATAACAAGTAACAAATGATAGGGACTTGTCCTCTTCATTTCTGAGCAATTTTCAAGCTTCAGAAACTCAGGGAAAGGCACCTCTGCAATTTTAAAGTCAGGCTAGTGAGTGACAAACACAAAAGGCAGCTTGCCATCCCAACTAGTGACGTTTTTGCCTGCTACCTCAGTTGTATACAGCTCACTACAACTTCACATTGAGAGCCAAAAAGTATTTATAGACTTGTAGTAACAGCCTGGACTTCCATTTTCAAGCAGTGTGTTTTACCGTGTCATGATGGCCTGTGCTGAAAAGATCATCTCTAGTAATGATTCATCTATGACAGTGATACTGAACAATTTTGTTAATGCGTGGTATCTTTATAGGTAATAACGTCATAAAATAGCCAGATTTGCCTCATCAGGAGTAGGAGACTCAGAATTCAGCATCTCCAAAAAAAAATAATTCTGGTTTGTCCTAAAAGATCTCATAGGTAAAATATTGTTTTTATTAAGACAGCAACCAAAAAATGGTTACCATGTACTAAAATACACTATCTGGGGATTCTGTGGCAAACTAAGACATGCAACTGCTTAGAGCTAGTGTTAGAGTAAAAGCAATTGCTCTGCACCCTTTTTGCCTTCATCTGTGAAGTCCCTGCAAATTTTGCCCTCTGAAAAGAAAGTAAATAAATGACACATTCGAAAAGCAGAAGTATTTTAGCATGTACACACAGTGAATGGATATGATTGAGTTGTTTTTGTTATGCCTAAAACACTACACATTGACTCTAGAAAACTGTCAGCATATTTTGAGAATTCTTAGTGCATTATATGATGTAATTTAAATAATCTTCGAAAATACTATCCTTCATTACGGGTTTGAAGGCGTACAGAAAAACATGATCACAAGGGTGTTTACTGCCCCTGAGTTTAGCTTTTTTAGCTGGTGGTGTTGTAGTGATGAATGAGAGGATACAGCAACAAGACCATATCATGTAGAAAAATAATACAGATTAAAAATGTACTTATGTACAGACTAACAATTTTATTCCATCAGTTGAGGTTGGGCTGCTGTCCTTTATTGGTTCCTGAAAGCTCTGTCCTGTTTCTTGAAAGTGATACCCTGTGCTAGCTTCTCCCTGCAGAAATGATCTATTTTACATCATTTTTGACAGAATACAGGAGAACAGTTCCTACATATTTCTGCACCTTCATGAGTTGTCTGCATAAAGCTGAACTCTGAGCATAGAGAAAAGTATCTGTGAGAACTGTCAGCTCCTGACAGTAGAAAGTTTGTATAAAATATATTACTGGCCACAGCCTGGAAGATGTTCATGCAAAGGCACGTAACAGCAAGCTGAAGAGAGATGGGATGTTTAATTCTTCTTAAAAAATCTAGCATATTATTCCTATTACCCAATAACTCCACATCAGCCTTTATCTCTGTTCTCTGCAATCCTTTTCAGTTTTCAAAGTCTGAGATGCCTTAGAATTGAATTGCCAATAGTATTTGTTTCCCCAGGGAATTCAAGCAAATTTAAAGGCAGTAGGATAGATAATGTTGGTGACCTTTATTGTTTGAATCTGCAAAGCTAAAATAATGATGACAGGCTATAAAGTTGCTTATATTCTTGGAGTTCAGAACAGTCCAATAGGCTCCAAAGGAAGGAATTCTATACTTTCATTTGTTTATACTACGTCGATCTATGTTTATATATATCATTCCAAGAGAAAATAACAGAGTGGTATCTTTCCATTTGTCTGTCTCATTTCAAATAAATTAGTATCTGGAATAATAATAATAAATTCGTATGTGGAAATGAACACATTTATAATGGGCAAAGGAACTTCTGTGCTGTTGTCTATCTGGAAAGTACAGCAAAACATAATGAAATAATGATAATCAGGAATTTCTCCTGCAATATCACACTGTTTTAAAGGAAAGCAGCACATATATACCTGCTGAATAAAGAGGAAATCATTAATGCTGTGTACATACTCAGTTGGGAGAATTTCTGGCTTTTACAGATGTTATTTTGCAAGTCTTAAAAATACAGTCCTTCACAAGTTCCTCCCCTATGTGTCCTTTTTCTCCTTTCTTTGGATTTCATTATTCAGAAAGTGTTATTTGGACAGCAAATTCATGAATTCAATTGTTTAGTTGGCTTGCTAACCAGATAATACTTTCCTAGTACACTGTTATCAGCTACTCTATCTCCGTAACACCATTTTCAGTAGGATTCCACTTGACTGCAGCTTTCAGTTCTGTCCATACATTTAATGTTCTTTCAAGAGCATGCCTGAGGTTGGTAAATAATTTTTCTCCCAATCTTTTATTTCTCTCCTTGTTATGTTCACTGGTCTCACAGAGGTGTCTTTTTTTTTTTCCCTCCTTATCTTTGCTTTGTGAGTTTGTTAATAAATGATAAATTTTCACTGACTAGCACCAATTTTCCATACTTTCTAATGCCTCTCCTACAGGAGAAATGTGAAAGAGGCACCAGGTTGGTGGTTATATATACTTGAAGTACGTCTCTTTCATTTATAAGCCTTAAAAGGCAACTAAAAAAAATAATAATAATTGAAGCTAAGCCGTATGAATTCCCTCATCCTTTTAATACAAGAAAGACATTTTGAAGAAGCAAAAGTATGTTGAAGTTTGTAAAATACTTACAAGCCTCGGAAATCTATGTAGCAAGTTGATACGGAAACAAGGATTAAGTTTGCACTGGTGACAGCACTCAGTGCTCCACCCCCTGCTCCATTCTGTTTTACTTTCAGTTACATAATAATTTAGGACTGTGTTTATGCATAATACAAAGTGGAAATTATTCTCACCACAGGGAGCAGATTTCACAACTCGATTTGTGAGCAATACTCAAACTGGGGGAAAAACCAAGAACAACAACAGGGGGAGGCAAATATGTCTCAAATTTAGAAGGCAGGCAAGTATGAACAGCAGCTGCTTACTGTCTCAAGTAGCAACAGTTACGTATGCTATTTCTTATTCCATGAAGGGTGGGAAGCACGTAGTTTGTGCCTTTGTACAGTCCTCTGCCTCTTTGTAGCTTAAGTGTATTCTCTCAGACAGAAGATCCAATGACTGTCTTAATTTGAAAGCTGTAGCTTTTTGCTGTAATTCCTCCTTTTCTTGAAGCAGACTCTGCAGGAGAAAGAGAAATTGCTTTTTGAGGCAACACCAATAAAGAAGAGCATGGCCATGGAAGAAGACTGGCAGAAAAGAACTGAAAGGGAACAGCATCTAGCATGCCGTGGGATCACAAGGCAGGGAGGTATATTTGGCACAAGTGACATCAGAACAATAGCCTTCTAAAGTTGCTGGAAAAGTATTCTATGAATTGCACTGAGCTAGAAAATTGTGGATTTTTGTCGTTAGGATAAGTGTGGGTTTAGCACCTATCATAACCAAGGGCACAGTAGCTGTAATCCTGCAGTCCTGCATAATCACCTCATGTTGAAAAGCCTTTCTTACAGTGAGTTAAACTTGCATTATGGTCCTGATAAGACCTGGTAGCCATGGGAGTTCTCTAAGGTTTCCAGGTATCATCACTTAAATACATAGAGGTCACATACTCCATAGGCAAGAGTGAAAGTAGCACTTTCTATCCATGCAGTCCTCTTCCGCATCGCTATGAGTTCTGGTTATTATTCTTTGTATGCCACACTGTGAGGTGATAATAATACTCTACTGTTAAATGAGAAGGTTTTAGCAATGGACCTAGCAACTCTCCTGTGAGCTTCTAGGGTTAGGTGTTTCCTTTCTGCTTCTCAGTGAAATAGCTTTTCTTTCTTTTTTTTTTTTTTTTTTTTTTTTTTTTTTTTTTTTTTTTTTTTCCCAGGAACGCTGTTTATAAAGCCATTTATTCATAAAAATACTAATTGATTTCTTGTGTTAGAATATTTTATTGCAGCCAAATTCAGAAATTTTATTAAAGGCTTTAAATGAGACTTCTACATCTTCAGCAGCCATCATAAAATGAAGAAGCTGGGATTACAATTGTTTCTCATGGTTCTAGATGGCTGCATGAGGAAGCAATGTGCAATAACAGTGCAAGTGCATATTATACCTGTGGTCCAACACTTGGGCCCAGCATTCCTTCTTCAAGGAAGGCACAAAAAGAAATGCAGCCACACTGATTAAATCTTGTACAGGAACTGAGTCAGAGTCATTAGCCCTGAAAAAGCAACAACAACTTAGAATAATGTTACCCACGCCACAAAAGCAGAACTCACAAATATGTGTTTCTAGGGACACTGACATGACAATGTATGGGTGTGATCACTGTACCGGGGTCCTTGTAGACTGTCTCACTAAGGAGGGTTAATATAATTTTATAAATTGATGTGCAGGCTTGGGAAGTGATCTTTGCCCCTACTGGCGGCTGTTGGAAAACTAGGCAACATTAGAAAGAGAAAATAAAAGTAAAAACACAACTGGAATTCTTGCTGTGGCAAAGTGCAATAATGCAAACAAAAAGAAGACAGCATCGCAGGAAAAGCAGCAGCCTAGATGAATATTTAAACCAAAGGAACTTACCTATTAATTCATCAGGTGTGGATTCCTCAGTACAAGAGAGATGTGGACCTGCTGGAGTGTGTCCAGAAAAGGGCCACAGAAATGATCCAAAGAACACATTTCCTACAAAGACAGACTGAAAAATCTGGGGCTTTACAGGCTGGAGATAGCACAAAAATGTGCTTCCTAAATACACAAGGGATGTTTTATAGTCATCTAACTGCTAATATCTGTATCAAGGTGTTCATTTTTAACATATATAATTCTTACACTCTCTCAGGAGCAAAATATCCACTTCTAATTTATGCAAGTTTCATTTACTATTATTCATTTATTATGCAAATTTCCTTCACAGTGGACGTATGCTATTTGACAAGATATTGGTCATTACTCTTACCAAAGAGCTATTAAATTGTAATTTACTGTTATAAACACAGTGACAAAGAATGTGAATAACTTACATCAGGTAAACTGTAAAGTCAAAATGTTGAAATAAAATGGAATAACTGAAAATTCAAACATGACCTTCCTGATTTGAAGCAGTATCACCCAAACTTCTGGTGTGGCTTCACAAGAGGTGAAAAAAAGTGCAGATTTTGTTTAGTTCTACTTATAAGTGTTTGCCTGTAATTTCATGAAATGAATTTGTTTGAAATTGGTGCTAGTTATGTTACTAGAGGAGAAAAAATGGAGTCCAAAGTATTGCTATAGGAGCAAATAAGATGTAGGAAGAAAGGAAAACTCTTCCTTTCAATGAGGTCTGTGTGTTTTGAAAAAAAATGGCAGCTTTTGTGAAAGAACTTCCTTCCTGGAACCTGGAAAGTTCCCAGCTGACTCATCTCATTCCCAGCTTTCATTGGTAAATTTCCAAATGCTTAAAGATGAGAGTGCACCATTCTTTTCTCACACACTGTCTCACATGGACTTTTTTCAAAAATCAGTCTGGAAGTTGAACCCTTCTAACCAGAAATATGAGCTGATAAGATGTTATACTTGGATAATCACAATGATTTTCATCAACTGAATTCCAAAATTTTTAGAGTCCTTATAACCAAATGTACATGTTGGTGCAGAGGAAAGTATCTGCAGTTTGAATGATGTCTCCTCCTGGTGTGCTTGATTTTATTCTGCAGAGCAGAACTACTGCACTCTCCGTTATCAGTCTTATGAATTACAGCATAGGAGATTGAAAGTACTATTGTTTTCTTCCCCTAGGTGAAAGAGTGGATATATATAACTGATAAACATGGACAACTTTATCTCCTCCCAGTTCCAGTGTGGCAGCCAGAGGATGTAACTCAGGAGGAAAAAACATTCAGCTTCTGGGGAGACATATCCTAGTCAGCTCACTGGCGCTCATCATCACACTATACAAAGAGTTGGGGCATTTGAGCTAAGGTGAGTTTTGTTTCAAGTGACAGTAACAAAGTGCTTTAACCCTGAAAAAGAGAGGACAGAGGAGTCCCTTCCAACCCAAACCATTCTATTATTCATTCTAAGTGTGTGTGTGATGAGAGTGCATTTCTGTAAATTATAATCTATCCTGCATCAGTTCCGTACCAGCACGTAAACCAATATGCAAGTCTGAAATAATTATGTGGCAGAGTAATTGCTAGTAACAGAACACGTAATATACTGAACAAATGACTGTGTATGTTTGCCTTCTTCAAAACCTGGGTATTTCTGCTTCATGGTTAGTAAAGCACTTTAGATGTCTCTTTTCATGTTATGGTATAATATGTCCTAAATTATAGACTCTTCATACTACTTATTAAAAACTTCTTTCATCTCACAAATGCTATTTAATTTCTAGACACGTGTGGAGAGACATTAATATTCTGTCTTTCAGAAGTGTGCATGGTATTTCTGGCAAGTTATAATTTATGAGCTATTGCCACTAACTGCAAGATATTCCTATTTAAAGAGATAGTGTTTCTGAGCAAAATCATATCAATTGCTAAGTTTTGCAAAACCAAAACAAAGGGAAAGGTATTTAAGGCTTTAAATTAGTAGAAATACGTTTCTGAATCTGTAAAAATCTATGAAAAAAGCTATCATAGAAAAATGCAGAGTAATCTTCAGTTCCTTCTTGGATTTATGTGAGGAATTTTTGATTTCAAGTGTTATGTTTAATGCCCTGCAAACAAGCACTATTCTATTTTAGCCTAAAAGTTTTCCAGGATTAAGTTATTCCATAAATTTAATTATAAATTCAAAAATTCATACAGAATAATGTGCATAAATGTGGTTTGGCTAGCATCCCAAAAGGCACATCGCTGTAACAGTTCTCTGTAGTTACACTTGCGTTATTTCTCCTTTATCAGTTTTGAATAGACCACAAAAATCTCCCAGGCCACTCTGCCTCTGTGGTCATAGAATCAATCATAGAATCATTAAGGTTGGAAAAACCACTAAGATAATGAAGTCTAACAAACAACCCATCACCACCATGCCCACTAAACCACATCCTTATGAGGCACATCTACACGTTACTTGAACACTTCCAGGAACAGTGACCTCCACCACTCCACTGGGCAGCCTGTGCCAGTGCCTTCCCACATCTGAGAAAATAGAGGCGAACTCCCACCTTATCACGACCTCTTTTCAGGCAGCTGTAGAGAGTGATATGGTTTCCCCTGAGCCTCCTCTTCTCCAGACTGAACAATCCCAGCTCCCTCAGCTGCTCTCCATAAGATTTGTGCTCCAGAGCTTTCACAACTCGGTTGCCCTTTTCTGGACACATTTCAGAGCTTCAGTGTCTTCTTTGTAGTGAGGGGTCCAAACCTGAAAGCAGTAGTCAAGGTGCAGCCTCATCTTGAGTTGAGTTTAGGGGGTGGTAACTTCCCAAGTCCTGCTGGTCACTGACGTAGAGATCTGCATGCCAAACCACAAAACTACCAGGGAACCTACTCCTTATTTAATCTCCCAGCAATGTAGCACAGGAAAAATTCTGTACTTAAATGCATTTTTTAAGTGACACGTTGTGCCACCTGACTTTAGATGATAGCGTACCTTCTGATCTAAGTAGCTGGAATTCCATGCAGCGCCTTGGGAAATGTCCTGAATGAGGCACTTCCTAAATGAGCCCATTAGCAGAGCTTGTACAAGCCTTTTTTGGATTTAAATATTTTTGACTACACTGGATAATGCCTCCAGGCAGAATCCCTATCTCAGTGTCCCCTTGAATGTATGTCATTCTTACGTTCAAAGCACAAGACTCAAGACAGGTGTCAGTCAAAGACTGAGATTTTTTACTAGACAAGTCTTTTATAAATGTTTCTCATCAGAAATTCCAAAACAATGAATTGAAGAATTAAATGTTACATGAGAAAGAAGCTAAAACACTCAGATGGTGTGTGGATGATGTGGGGGAATTCTTTTCCTCATAGCAGTTTGGCTAAACAATTTGCTTGGATGTATTAATCTTAATCCTTGTTGTTTTGTTGGGACTTTTTTATAACTAATTGTCCTCACATCAGCCATTTTTCCTGTATGTTATTTCTTACATTTTCCCATAGCATCTGTTATTCAGAAGAAACAGCTTCATCTGAATGGCATGCCATTGTTTTTGTTGGCACTGCAAGGGATAAAGAAATATTCAGTATGCATAAGAATAGAAATTCCCCATTTTTAACTCTCCTTCTCACTCTACTGTTTAGCCAAAGTTACTGAATTACATTATAGGACATCATAAAATAGAAGATAAAAATAAATATGCAGGGATTTTCCAATCTCTGTTTTCCTGATTAATCTATGTGTACTTCAAACATCTTGAAAACAGCAAAAGATGATATTTATGGCCATGTTTCTGGGATAGGGCTACTGACCCGGCTGAGACCCATGGCCAGCCATTGATCATGCAGAGGGAAACAGAAAGGTAAATGAGATATGTTCCATACAAAGTGACTTAACTGTGTGAAAATATCAGTATGTTCCCCAGTTCTGATTAAAAGAATTCAAGGTCTCGTTAAGATGGAGAAGGAGTCACAGTCTGTAGAGATCCCTCAAAACACAGGAAGACCAAAGGCTGTTTTCTGGTCAGTGTCTTAGCACAGAGTGTAGAGCAGCAGTTGCCCTTTAGATTGCAGTTGCAATAGGTATAGTTTTTGAACTGAGGAAACTGACTATAAGTCTACAACTAGTCAGTATGTTTGAATCACATTTTCTATGCACTGAAATAAAAGATGGAAGTGCCTCAACAGATTATGGTATTTTCTGCAGAGATGAAAATGTAGGGAAAAATAGAACCTGTAAAAAAGGTATTATGAGATGAGAATCATTAAGTTTTCTGGCATTGGTGTGTCTTCACACTTTGTTACATAAAACCAAACAGTAGCATCCAGAAATATCTAAAATTTAAATAGAATTCATATATATGTACTGAATGAGCACATCTTTATCAGTATAGTAAAGTTTTTCTCTGAAAAAAGTCAAGGCTTTATCACAATAGAAGGGAATTAATGAGACTATAGAAGGTTTTGCAATTGAAAATGCAAGCACTGATATGCGGCTACTATACACGAATGTACTTGATGAACAAATGCTTGTGCTAGTCTGCAAGTACTATGTAATGAAGATACTAAATAGTAAACTTTCAGGGCAGGTAAGAGTAGTCAGTGTGGATATATGTAGAAAGAAAAGTGGACTTGATGTCATATGGAAAAGGCTGATAAAATCTATCAAAAATCTTAGAGATGCAGAATTGTGACATTTATTGTCATTTTTGAATGGTTTGATTGCTGACATCTTCTCACTTTCTTGTTTTACCAAAGAATTCCATGTGAAGTAAATCTTTCCTTGGTTAAAAAAAAAAAAAAAAGAGAAAAAAAAAAAAAAACATGGAACACTTAGGTAGCTTACCAAAGGAGCACCTACATTTATGCATCTCCCACTGTAACTGGTTCCCTGTTTTTAAGTTGTATTGTGAGGCTTAAGGGGAGGGATTGAAGTGGATTCCTGCTGATGTTACACTTTCTTGCAAACCCTTCCATAGACTTATATCAGTGGAGATTCTGCAGTTACTGAGTTTTACACTGCATACGGCTAGTACATAATTTCTGATTATTGCCAAAGACATGCTCTTGTGAAATAGGTAGCCCAGCTCTAGCCTCCACCTATACTTTTTCTCTACCAGTGTAAAATTTAGATTTCATGTTGACCCTTTTGAAGAGCACTTGCTACCATAAGAAGGCAACTTCAGTCACCATGAAGTTTGCTCAAGAAAAGAAGGCTTCCTATGCCAAGTCATTCATGAGGTAACACCGTATATCAGATTGCCTTTGTCTATAAGTGTTAGGATCAGAACTTTTACCAAGAACATAATCATTTACTTGTTGTTCTTCCCACATTTTTTAAGAACAGGGAGACTATTTCTTCACATTTAAATGATTTCCTTTTATCTGTGATTACACATCTTCTTAATAGCCTTCTTAAAAATGCATCACTGATCTTTGTGATGTGTGTAGTGTGTTCTTCCGTTGTATGTATTAAAAAATTACAGAGTTATCATCTTTCTCTTTGTTAAAAACTGGTGAAAAATTGAAATGTAAAGGTTTTGTGGCATGGTTTTTTGACAGTATTGTCAAGGCATGTTCATGGCTGCCTAAGCCACACCATATAGATCTTTAATGAAGACCTCTACAAAACCTCTTGTGTGTTGAGAATCATAGAATCATAGAATCACCAAGGTTGGAAAAGACCTAAAAGATCATCCAGTCCAACCGTTCACCTATTCCCAATAGCTCCTACTAAACCATGTCCCTCAATACAACATCCAGTCTTTCCTTGAACACCCCCAGGGTCGGTGACTCCACCACCTCCCTGGGCAGTCCGTTCCAGTGCCTGACCACCCTTTCTGAAAAGTAATACTTCCTCATGTCCAGCCTGAATCTCCCCTGCCGTAGCTTGAAGCCATTCCCCCTGGTCCTATCACTGATGACACGAGAGAAGAGGCCGACCCCCAGCTCACTACAGCCTCCCTTCAGGAAGTTATAGAGAGCAATGAGGTCTCCCCTGAGCCTCCTCTTCTCCAGGCTGAACAACCCCAGCTCCTTCAGCCTCTCCTCATATGGCCTGTGTTCCAGACCCCTCACCAGCTTCGTTGCCCTCCTTTGAACACGTTCCAGGGCCTCAATATCTTTCTTGCAGTGAGGGGCCCAGAACTTCAGAGATGTAGCAGAACATGCAAGAGAGCTGAACAACAGAGGTAGGATTCTGTGGCAAACACAGGAAAACAGAAGAAAGAGAAAACGTAATAGAGAATTAGGTCTTAGAGGAGAGCAGAAATTGTAGAGAAGCAGAAGAAAGTTGGTGCACCTTTTGCTCCAACTCAGACACAGAGGTAATGTTTCTTCCTACAAGAATGAGTAGACAGAGAGGAAATGTGTTTGAAATATCCATTCTTACCCACTGACTCTGAGCTAGCTGAAAGTTTGAGTATTTTTATGCCTTTTCTATATTTAAGGGCTGTTCAGAATCTGCTGGTGCTATTAGTGATTTGTTGACTCTCCTCTAACCTCTGGCTGAGCTTTTCTTCCAGTCTTGTGTGAAGACTACTTCTGGTCCCATTTTTCTCATTTGCATGCTTCTGTCACCACATAGTTGATTGCAACTGGCTGCCCTCTCCAGAAGGTGGGCCATAGCTGGTTATCCCCATGCATTATTTGGGCACCTGACTATGTATCTTTTCCACTTACCCTTTTCACGTTGTATTTGAGGCTATTTTTTCAGTTTTTCAAGGTTATTTTGCAGTCTGCTCCTCCCTTCCAAAAATGGTTCATTCCTTTCATTTAGTACTGTCTCAGATTTTGTCAGCACAGCTTTCGTCGCATCACTGCATCATGAGAGAAAGTGCATGAATAATATTGGGTGACTCATCTGTTTTCCTGTCTTTATATTACATTAATTCTTCTGTGAGAAACACTCCTGACTCCAGCTTTCCAACTATGCCCATTCATGCTGGAAATTCCTTACTTGCTTATATTAATTTTATACAACAGTATGTCAAAAATCTGACTGAAGTCAGGACAACATGACAGTTGCAGCTCCTCCTCTACCATTTAGACTTGTTAAACTGTCACATAAGGAAGGATAATTGCTCATAATTTGTCCATATCAAAATGTGTTGGCTTCTCACTCATTGCATTGCCATTTTCTCTGATTGTTTCTTCTGGTAATTTTTCAAAAATGGAAGATTATCTGTCTGGACTATAGTGCTCTCACTCTTTCTGCCCGTATTTTGAAGATAGGCACTCTGTATCTGTTTTTCTGCCAGCTTGGACCGTAGCACTTCAGTCAGATCTTCTCAAATGGAAGGAAAATTAAATCTTATATTCAGTAAAACCCAAAGCCCGGAATTCAGTCTGCCTACTGTACATGGCCAGAAGCATGTGGGGAGAGAATGAGAGCAAAGGAAGGCTGCTGGGACTCTTACCAGTGCTACCCTTATGTCCTTCAGAGATGTCTTAGGCAGCAAAAAGCTGCAAGCTGTCGCAGTGATCCACGTCAGGTCTTAAGTAGAGGTCATGCATGGTTCGTAGTTCTTACTTCTTCACTACCAGTTCTCTGCATTTTTACTGCTAATGAGAGCATTCTTCTTAAACTTTTAAAGTTTTCTTCTCTGACTTCAATGATCCACATGTCAGCCAAGGAAACATCAACTAGAATAAATTGCATAATGTCCTGCAGTTCTGCTATATGTGACCATCATAGAATCATAGAATGGCCTGGGTTGAAAAGGACCTCAAAGATCATCTAATTTCAATCCAGAACACTGTCTTCCAGTACAGATGATTTTAAAATTCACACTTCCAGAGTAACTACATTTCTACACGAAGCAAAATACGAGATAGCTTTCTTCTCTGTTGTTATAATAGTTCATAGAATGGCCTGGGTTGAAAAGGACCTCAAAGATCATCTAGTTTCAGCCCCCCTGCTGCGTGCAGGGTCGCCAACCACCAGACCAGGCTGCCCAGAGCCACATCCAGCCTGGCCTTGAATGACTCCGGGGATGGGGCATCCCCAACCTCCTTGAGCAACCTGTTCCACTGTGACACCACCCTCTGTGTGAAAAACTTCCTCCTAATGTCTAATCTAAACCTTCCCTGACCCAGTTTAATACCATTCTCCCTTGTCCTATCACTATCCACTGTTGTGAACAGCCATTCCCCTTCCTGTTTATATGATCCCTTCAAATATCAGAAGGCCACAATGAGATCTACCTGGAGCCTTCCCTATTGCAAGCTGAACAAGCCCAGTTCCCTCAACCTTTCTTCATAGGAGAGGTGCTCCAGCCCTCTGACCATCTTGATGGCCCTCCTCTGGACTCATTACAAGAGCTCCATGTCTTTCTTTTCTTTCATGGTTGTAACAAATAAAAAGTAGCTTGCCAAATGGCATGTATGGGATAGATATTTATAGGAAAGGGTTAGTTTCCTAAGATGAGTTTTCATTTTGAAAAGTTCACTTTTGCATTACTGTCATGTAGAAACATAAACTTATTTTAAAGTGTGAATGTCAGTACTGGAAATAATGATCCTGTGGGTGAAACCATTAACATGGATTTCTTGAGGAGGATTTATGGAAGATCTTCATATCTAGGAATTACAAGGACAGAAGAAAGCACTGACTTGAAAAAATTGATGATTCTATGTGGCAGATTAGCAGGTTGAGTTAGTAGATATGCAGATGATATCTTTAAGGCTTTAAAAAGATTTGTGTTGTAAAAACTACAACCAAGTTAATTGGTTTTTTAAAACCTTTGACTCTGTTCACAGTGGGACAGCGTGAAATAATAGGCATTCTGGTAAAATTTACAAGCATTATTTCAAAATGGAAGAGAGGACAAAAGGACATACTGAAAGGAAATGAAAACTGATTATTTATTTCAGAATTAAAAAAAAAAAAGTAAATGCTGAGGGCAGCTCAACAGTCTCATGTTTCAGGATAGTCCAGTAACTTTTGTAAGTTTTTAGACAAGTTTCAGGTCAAAGTATCATAACGTGTGATGGACAAATACAGTGAACAGATACTTGTCATTCCAGAAGTAATGTCTTCTATTTACTTATGTCAAAACTCCAACAGATACAAGGAGCACAATAATAGTATTTGATAGAGCAAATTCTCAGCTACAAAACACAATTTTTCAACATAGCCACCACCATTAACAATGTCTTTTCACCAGCAGTGAACATGAGCATGCATGCCAAGCTCATGAAAATCTGCTTGGCCATTAAGAGCATGGTTTGTCTTTCAGGCTGCTGTTGCCACTGCTAAAACTCACCAACCAATCTCCAACTGATGTGTTCACATCCACTGTTTGGTCTCCATAAAAATTCAGCAAGAACCAAAGAATGTCGGGGGATGCAATTTTTTTCTGCATGGAGGAATTTAGTCATGCAAAAAGATAGTTTACACATGGTACAGAAGTCCTACATTGTAAATTCAGATCTTTTGCTATTTGTGAACAAATCTTGGCTTTGTTAAGATTGCTTTCTTTTACATATTTGGAAATAGTACTGCAAATTCAAGTATTATATTGTTTCAGTGCTATATAAAAGCCAGAAATTAATAATTATTTGCTGTACGCTATTCACAGTAAGTAGTATGGGGAACTCTCTTTACTTTAACTGACCTTTATAATCTTCATCTTCTTGACTAGAAACATCCTAGAATTCAGTTCCCTTGCACATCTGTAAATGAAGGGCCTTAATGTATACTAGACCAAAAATATGCATAGATAAAAAATGCAACTTTTTGCTTAGTTTCTATCTGTGCACGGTGGATTATTTTTGCCTTCAGTCAATGAAGATTTGTTCTACAGAAATTAAGCTTTTATTTTTTCAAAGCTTTATAATCTAAACAACTGTGAGATGAGTTTTCATTAGTGTAACTGATGGAAGTAAGGTGTTTCATCAACATGGAAAAGAGTTGTGTGAACTGTGGTTTGTCAAGTTACAAATCATCATTTTGTTGAGCCAGTCAAGAGTTTGAAAAAAATGTAAATGTTAAGTTTTCTGCTGGCAACTGGCTCTAGGGAAAAATCTCAGGCTGAGGATCACAAGCATTGTCCCTTTTCCTTCACTCCTTTGTCCAGCCACTGTGCCTAAAGGCGTGGGACTTAGCACACACAAGAGAGCTGGAAACAGTAATTGCAAAAGGTAGCAGTCATCTATTCATCATTTGGGAGTGTTAGATTTCTTGCCGTTACTGTCTTCATTGCCAAGGCTAACACTGCGTGCAGTAATAGAACATACTGTGGTTTGAAGAGCAGGACTAGTTGGTGCCTGTGAATATATGACTTAATGCTTATAAATCCATGTGGCCCTAAAGTTACAAAAACATGCTAACCCCACATAACCCTAAATTTGCTGAAACATGCCTTGTCTGACAGAAAGCTGGCTGGACTGAATCTTCGCTACTGCTGTAGCTTAAAACAGTGTGTGTGTCTATTTTCTGAGCTGCACAGAAGGCAACCTCTTTCAGACAAATAAAGCAACCTGCAGTAGAACAGCAAAAGGATTGACTATTTTAAAAAAAGCTTTTATTGTTGCTGTCAATAGCATGACTAAGATGATCCTTTACTCTGAGGTAAAGATGAGAAATATTTGATTTCTAGTTTGTTGAAACAAGCAGTGCTTTTTCCCACTGGCTTGAGGAGCATCAAGACTCAACTGCAAAGCATACTTGCCTGAATTACAAGTTCTGCTTTTGCTCCCAGTTTTAGGAAGATACCTTTAGGTCATTCTAATAGTAGTATAATGTGGGTTTTGTTTTTTATTTTATCATGTTGCATTTCTATCAACAATCAAATAGTGTTTTACATGAGTCTGAACTTGTCATAAAAACATTTATATTAACCCACGTAAGAGTAGAGAGATTAAGGAAACTAAGGCAAAGCAATTGAAGCAATATTCATTAGTGAAAAGTTTAGAAGGCCTGTGATGGGTTGTCTTCCATTTGCAAATTAAATTAGTTTCCTTCATTTCACTTCAATAGCAATCTAAGAATAAAGATGTACTTTTTCCTTCCAGGGGATTAGAAGCTTAAAAATGTGTGTGTCAAACACTACTTTTCACTTTTTCATATGACATCATCTTGGGAACTGCTGAAGTAATTTTTATCTTGCAGTGTGCAGTCTCTTTCAGAGTTCAGTTTGACCAGTTTGTTGATATTTTAACTGTTTCATTCTGTCCACATAACCGAGCATGGACAAAGCTTAAAGTTCTGGCTTTACCAAAGAAAGCAAAGCAAACATTTTTAATAAGGGGATTTTTAGTTAAAATAAGTGAATGTCTTTGATACCAGCAAAGGAATAGCAGCTCTAAAATTTTCTCTACGTCACAGTGATTCTGTGAAGAAAGGACTTGAATATGAAGAACTAAAAATTTTTGAGTCGACAGATACAAGATGCACCTTGGGTTTGTTTGAACCACCTTTCCCTCCAGATTGCCATTGCCTTAGCTTGTTTCTCTTGCTGTCTCCTCCAGCTGTTGTTGTTTTTCTTGTTTCCCACAATGCATATTTGAGTTGGTTTGAAGACATATTGTGATACTTTGATTAATATGCTCCAGTTTGTTTGGCAGAGCCAGTGAAGGCTGGAGTGTATGTTTACCTACAGATGTTTATTTGAACAGACAAAAGGAATTGTGTAAATTCTCATCTGTCTATTCAGCAGATTGACTGTAGCTTATGATACTGATTTACATTACAGCTTATAATTTTATAATTTAAATCTTCAGATCTGAACACTCAAAATTCTTTTTCTTGGTGAAAGCTGAGCCTTTCTGAACTGTAAAAATACTCATAAACTGGAATTCTTTATAAGATCATCTGAAAAAAATCTGAGGCTCCTGGGAAGTGCTTATTACTTTTTTCTTCCTTTTTTGTAATCACACATTTAGTTTTGTATCATATTTTCTCAACTATTAAAACATTTATTTTCTGAATTCTGATCAGTATTTCACATTTTTTCCTCTCAATTTTTTCATGAAATCCTGAAATTTAGACATATGTTGTCTCTACAAACAAAAACCAGATGTTCTGGTTGTTACGTGGCATTCTCTATATTCCTTTTGGGCGTATATATTTGTCCATATACAGTTTCAGGGCAATCAACGTTAGCTTATTTGAATATGATAAGTCCTTTGAGGTTTCCCAATCTTTTCTCTACCTTTTTTGAAAGTCAAATCTACTTAGTGTTGCAAGTAGATAACTTTAGCAGAAGATAAACATATCTTGTTAAGAGCAGGTTGTACAACACAAATGAAAATGTTTCGGAAACTAAGCAGAAGAAAAGATTGGTCACAAATCTGTTTAATTAACTTTCTTGCTAACCGATTACCTTTGCATTGTGGAAGAGCCTCTACTATCAAAGTGCTGCTCTGCACAGCATTTGTTTCTTACTGAAATATCAGCTATTAACAATTGGACTCAAGACAAGAGGGATTCGTAGTTACATGCCTGAGCCCAAACTCACAAAGGTAGCTTTCATGCTCAAACAATAGTTGTTCATTTTTTGGCAACAGAATGAAACAAACCACGCTCAGTGAGAAAGGCATGCTACATCTAATACCAGCTACTTTTGTGAAATCTATGCAGAATTTTAGAATGACAGAATTTCTCAAAGCACGCATTTTATAGCAAATCTTTGGTAATTATCACTTAATTTGGTAGAAGAAAGGGGTGAAAGGGCAAAAGGTTTTACTTCTGCTAGTGCTACTGGTAGGAGCATTGTATCAGCAGAAGCTAAAGTGCTGTATAATTTGGTTGTGGATTTTTACCTTGTAATATCTCTGCTTGTGTGTTATCTCTAACTAGTTTTCTATGAATGTTTGCAAATTTCACTGTTAATAACAATCCTAATATAGTATTCATTAGCCCGTTAATTACGCTGTCGTTTAGAAACCCTTGATTCCAATTACCTTTAATGGCAACATCAGACTCATTTTTCTGTGCTGCCATTTTTGTGCAACACTTTCCCTTTTAAACTGCCTGCTTTTCTATCTTAATTAAATTTAATAACAGCAGTGGTAGTTTATAGGGGACTTCTTAACCTCATTTAATGTCAGACCATTTATACTAGTTTGAGGAAGGCTGTGAAAATGTTTGCATTAATCCAATTACTTTGAAAAGGAGCAGACTTCACTTGTGTCAGATGGTATCAATAAAGGCAAAATCTGCATGAAAGGTCAAACTTCCTATCTGTGCAAATATGTAGAAACATTAGGGATTTTTCTAAGTACACTGAAGATAGTGAAATATCAACAATAGAAAAAAGGAGCCCATAACTATGCTTTTCCTTTTTTTTTCTTTAAATAGTAAAAAAAAAAAAGAAAAAATAGAGATGAAAAGCTGTCAGTGTCATTAATAATTCCATCATGCCATTCAGACAGAACTCCAAGTAGAGAACAGTTGCAGTATTGTTGGGTTTTTTTGCTTGTTTGTTTTTTTAACTTGACAAAGCTCGCTATGGCCTGAATAATGTATTTAGCATTATGCAGCACTCTTGAAGTTACATAATGAGACCAGAATCATGCTCTTATTGAAAATAATTATCTTTTTGGCCCAACCAGATGTTCAGCCCTTCTGAGAAAGCCACCATGAAAAAGTAAGAAATCACAGAAAAGTAAGATTGAAAGAGATGCTAGAGGTCACCCAGTCCGTTCTCCTCCTCGAGCAAAGCCACTACCAGAAAATGACTGGATTTCAGTGATCTGTCGAAGATGGCAGCTACCAGCACAGCATGCTGAATTTGTGAGGTGCAGCAAAGGAGGGATGCAATTCCTCAGTTGCAAGCGAAAGGGAAAATTCAGCCCTAACAAGATAAGCTGCAGACAAGGATGGTGGGCTCTGCTGAGAAAATCTGTGACTGAGGAGCAGAAGGAGGAAAATCACTGACAGCATCAGGGGACCATTGTAACTGGTCAACTGGTAAGTAAAGTAGGAAAATTTCAAGGCTGAGGCAGGAAAATGTTTCTAGGGGTTCCTTCTCTGTAGCAGACATAACTCTCAAAGATTTCAGAACAGGAAAGATAAAATATTTTCTTCCCAGAGCATTGCTGAGGTCTTGCACACCATAGTGGTATGTAATAGGTAGCTCTCTGCCCAGCCTTCTGAATTCTCTAAATCCTGCTGTTAAACTCATAAATCACCCGCAGATCTGGCCAACAGATTCAAGGATATTGAGGTCCTGACTGAGTCTTCTTGGTTATGGATACAAACAATACAAGGGTACTGTATGTTCTAGTATTTCTCAAAGGTAATTTAAAGTAACTTTAGTTGGTTGCATACAAAAAAAATAAATAAATAAAAATCAAAAAAACAGCACTAGATTCCCTATGACTTCCTAGTGCTTCCTAGAATTGCTTCTGGGACAAAAATGAGTGACATTAAGGTAGCCATCATCTGGACAAATTTTTGTTAGATGAACCAATTTACACGCAACTCCTGTTTCTTGTCCTTTACTTAGCATACCTTCTCTTCCTTTCCTTATATGCTGTGCTACAAATCTCATTTCTTACAAGTATTGCCACATATCTGGCTTCTTCTCAACTTTAGACATTCAATTAACTTCCTGCTTGGTTGAAAACCAATAGCTTACTCTTGTGCTTTCAGCTTGTGTATTTTATCTGTGAGGAGTTAAGTGCTTCACACTTGTGTTCCATTGTCTACAGCTGCCTCTGTTACTGATAGATTTGCTGTTTGCATGCACTGAAGTGGAACAAGTGCTATGCTGCTACTCTGATTTCAACTAGATCTACATTTCTTCTTGAAAAAAGGAAGAATTTCCATTAGTAGTAAAAGAAGCTTAGTAGGTCTAGCAGGAGTTTTTCACCACGTATATCTGCATACAGAATCTTTTCTTTATCTTTTACAAAAAAAAAAAAAAAAAAAAAAAAAAAGGAAAAAAAAAACAGATGAGAGTTTTAATTAGAAACTTGCAGAAAACCACAGGACAATTGTTTTGATTTTTACAAAATCAAAACTAAAGGAATAATCTGTCTGTACAGCTGTAGTATTTTGCTCTGCACTGGCTCATTTGGAATGCAGGTGACCTCTGGAGAGGCTTCCTTGCCCTGAAGTAGCAAAGCCATCTTGGGGCCATTGATCTTCATAGTCTAAGCTTCATGCAGAAAAGGAGAAGGATGGAACACAGGAGATGCTGTCATAAATCCAGGTTACACAGGAATGACCAGATGCAAAGAAGAGACTGTCCTGCACCAAACAGAACATTTTTGAGTATGGTCCATCCAGTAATTTCAGTATATATCTCAGTGCAGAGTGTTCCATCTTGTCACCAGCTTCTCATTAAAAACAAATAAACACTGATCCCTATATTAGATCAGGATTAGTGTGGGATTTTTTAATAGGAGCTGCAGCTTAATATCTTTGCAGAATTCTTATAACAAATAGGATCGTTTGGATGATCACCACAAAGGAATGAATAGTGCTACAGATACTGAAGTAATAAGGACAATTTAAATTATTTTGATCTGAAAGTTAAATGGAAGTAGGAGATAATGTGAAGTGTCCTGTAAGTTCAGTATCTTGCAGTCCTAGCTTGAAATTGTTAAGGTTTCCTTTTTGTATGCCAGCAAAAAGGCGAAGAGAAAAGGGCTCCAATTTGAGAGACAACATTTGTACTAGTTTTACTGGCTGTTATGAGCAAGGCGCTATAAATTAACTTTGATGGTAAGGCAAACAGATGCAGATCACTGAGCTTAAAAAGTTAACTCTTACAATATACAACTGTTCTGGAGCTCTCCCTGGGCTCATTTTATCTGACTGGGAAATTAGCACAGCTACATCATTCCTGTAACCTTGTGAAGGCCAGCTGAATTGTGGATACCAGCTGAAGTATCATTGCTTCATGTTCTCTACAGGGAGTTTTACTCATCAATTTCTGCCTGATTTCAGTCAAGATGAGCATTCATTTGTGTCCTTATCCCTTTGTAGTGACTGTATAGGCATCTGAGAGGATGAAGATGAGGAACCAAAGTTACACCCAGTTGTCCAGAACTAATTGTTGGGAAAACCTTTTGTGTTCTTCTGTCCTGTGTAACTGCAGCAACATAAAAACAAAATAAACTGCCACAGTTCCATGCCTATCCTTAAAAAGGACCTCCTGTGGCTTTATTCTTCTCCCTACTTGCTCATTGTTTTCTCTTCATTCTGTTACCAATCTCTTTTTCAGCATATTTTACCCAGACTCCAGGTTTACTAATTTTGGATTAAATACTTATTTAAAATATTAATTAAAATTATGGGAACACTGATTGAATCCCAGTATCTTCTCACAGTAAGTCCTCCATGTTATGGCACTGACTTAGGTCTTAATATATCAGGTATTGTAATGGAGAAAATGTGTGTTTCAGTAGATCATGTGAGTAATTAACAGCCTATATAGGAATTTCCTTGACATCTAGGAGGTATAAATCTGAAAAATATTGTAGATGACTATCCGTGCCTTGTCCCAGTTTGCCACATCAACTGGGATGCACACACTGTTGAGGAAGGGGTACAGTCTTAAGATATGGAATAGAGTTAGCTCCTACATCTCCAGCAAAATCTCATGCAGAATACCTTTATGCCTGCAGTCTGTTCTCAGCGTATTTGTAGATGCAGTTAGTATCTTGCAGGGGTAAGTGCCTTTGGAAGACAGATGGAATTACAGAAGGCTTTCCTGGGATCAGAATACAAGAATATGCTGTGAAGCACACTGAGATGAAGAGAGGCTTTGAAAGTTAAAGGCAGATAGGAGTTAGGATGAGATTTAAACAATGAAAAAATTAAAAAATAATCCTCAGTGTCAGCGTGACTCAAAAGCAAACAGAAAGGATACCTCAGGGTTACAGATGACATAAAAGAAGAAAGGTCAATTGTTAGAAAGAAAGGCAGGGAAGAAAACTCCTTCAGGATGATGTCAGTTTGATAGATATGTATTTATAAAGTTTGCCTGAATTCAATAGCAATAAATAGAATAGGCTGAACCACACTACTTTTACAAACAACTTGTATTGCTCAAAATATGAAGATGGATCATAGAATCATAAAATGGAAGGGACCTCAAGGATCATCAAGCTCCAACCCTCCTGCCACAGGCAGGGCCACCAACCTCCATGTCTAATACTAGACTAGACATCTACACTTCTGGTGTTAAGTCTGTGTCTTGAGTAAATTCTGTTTTCTGTCCAGCTTAGGAGTCCTCTGGTATTTGTTGCCTACCTTTCAGAACTGGTTTTCAGATGCAAGTCTTTATTCTTCCTATTACAAAAAGAAAAGAGAATACACGTGAATAATAGCATGAGAGTTAGAAATGATGAAAGTAAATTATGTGCCTCAGAAATAACAAAGTTGTTATAGTCTGCAATAGAAATTTGAAAATTTTCTTGTTGGTGTTCCAAACACTGAAGCATAAAACAGCCACTGTCAGGGGGGCAAGCAGAAAGAGAATCGGATGGTAAATGTTAAGTGTGGGAAATCCTTCCCAGGCACCACTTGCTGTGGTGTGTGAAATTTATTGTAGTGCCCCTTCCCCTCCTGTTCCTTAATGTGGAGCATTACTTAATTGATCATTTAACTGGATATTTAGAGCATAATTGGGAAGTGACATAGTTTACATGCTCTGTTTCAGATTGACTGATTCAGGGAATTGACACTTTGAAAACCAGGTATTTCCAGGTGTTAGGTGCCCTAAACTCCATTTAGCAATGTGGTAGCCAAAGAAAGTGAGTACCATGAAATGTAGCCTCTCTTTTCCTCCCTTAATAATGCAGTGCTCTGTAGAGGCATTCTAACTAACTAGGCACCTAATAGTCAGATTCTCTGCCTGACTTGCAGAGAACTTCCTTGGTTACCAACAGGAATACTGAGGAAATTGAAATGCTTAGACCTGTTCCAGGATATAGAAATTAATGTAACTAAATACAAGCTCCTGAGCACAGCTTTTTGTTTTTATTCTTTCTTCTGAATAAATACCATTACATAGAAATACCACTGGATGCAAACATGTTTTCTGTAGATGAATTACCACTGTTACCATTACAAAGGCACCTAGCTCTCTTAACACAACCTGGAGAAGTTCTCTCTGCTCCTTTTGACTTCTTTGTATAAATAGTAAAATATATGTTCAGAAAAGTTCTAAAACCTTTTTATTTTCTAACTGGCAGATGAACTATATGCATTTCATATAGTTCATATAGATGCTAAAAGAAATTGATTGGGAAACTTAGTAGATCAAATACATCAAGAAATTGTGTGAAAGTATCCGATTGCCTTGTGTTTAATTCACCACTTCTGAAACCATTTCCTATGTTGGGGGCATTTGGGAAAGCTGTCCTCAAAGTTATGCTTCTTATTTGGGGGGAACACTTTTATTACATTGGAGGTGCACACCTAAGTTGATCCACTGAGTTTATAAGCTTTCTTGGAATTCCATTTGTAATTTTCTGTATGTTAACGGCAGTTTCCCTCTTAAATTCCATGGAATTTGTTCCCTAATATATGCAAACCACTGAACTGACTCAGGTGTTTGCAGTGCACCAAGAAGGCAGAACCCATGAAATGTTTCTTTAAAAACAGGGTAACTGCATAGTGAATTCTATACAACTGTGGATGTTGCCTGTGCATTTCTGACAGCCTGTTTCCATTGACTTACTGATCATTTGCTTTTTTTAAATTCTGCTTCTTCTTTTTTTTTTTTTAACGTCTCCTGTCTCCTATATTTATGTTTCTTTCAGTTACGAGGCTGTTTGATAAAGATCCACATAGGCTTCTTCCAACTTGAAAACAATAATAACCATTCAAATTCTGGAACCTGCAAGTGTGCAAACAGTACCTTTAATGTTTGAAGCCAGCAGGCTTCAACACTGCCCAGTGACACTGACTGCAGCCCTTCTATCACTACACTTACTTCTACTGTTCTTTGATGTGAGAACTTTTAAAATTAACTTTTACTTGGTTTAGCTGAGGTTGTTCACAACACCTATTTCTGCTACCTTCAAAACTGCTGAACAGCCATATGCTACCAAGCCAGAGCAATAAAACATATGTAGACAGTTTGGGGCAGTATGCAGCCAGCTGGCCAAAAAGATTTTAGGAAATCCATCTTTATTTTTGATGACAAAAAAAAAGAAGAAGATAATGAAGGGAAATTTTAATGGGACATATTTGAAAAAAAAAACAACAACGAAAACATCTCCAAATAAATATGAATTGTTTTAATTCTGTGACTCCCAGCAAAGGCGTCTATTCCAAATACCCCGTTTTAATAGTATCAAATTTAGTTATTTTGTTAATGATCCTGGAGTAACTTAAGCTGATTGACTCTTCTATTTCACTGACTTAGTGATTTGATCTGGGGTCTTATTGTCTTTGTTACTTGTATTCTGTATTTACCTGGAAATACCAAAAGAGTTTTCACATTGCAGAACATTCATTGAATACAGTGATAAGATTTGTTACTTATTTACAAGATAAATTAAGTCCATTGCAGAGCATTTACTGAATGCAGTGATAGGAATTGTTACTTATTTATAAGATAAATTCAGTTTCCTGGTTCTATATCTTTTTCTACCTAAAAGGCTTAAGCAGGATCAGCCCACACTTTTTGATAACATGGAAAATTAGAACTCTTTAGTCAAAATATAGGCGTAGAAATTGTCTCTGTTAGTTGATAATCTGCTTGTTATTTTCTGGCTACAACAAATGCTTTCTTGATGTTTTCTGTGTTTTGTTTTTTTTTTCCTGTAGTCTTACCAGCTGGTTTGCCCTACATTTCTTTGCAATGGCATTCCGTGATCACCTGACATACACTTGTTTTGTGTCAGGATAGTGGTAGCACAGATTTCTCAGCAAGTTCTGGCTTAGTGCCATTTCCTTCTTAGTAACTTCTGTGCTTTCTGATACTTATGTTTTTGAGGAAGAATAAAACTGCTGTTATTCAGATCAGTGCCCAAAACAGTTCGTTGCAAAGCAACCTTCACCTACGAGTCCTTAAATGGAGTCTTAACAAGTTACCATTTAAGACATTACCTTTACTAAATAAACTTTCCATAGGAAATATTCCTTCTGCTCTCTCAGAGTAGATGCTAATATAATGGTTTTGAATTATATTTTTCGAAGACTCACCAAAACCTCACGATTCACTGTTTATTCTTTCATGATTTCTTTGCAATTCTTTTCTGTCTTATGCTGTCCTCTTCAAAGGGTAATGGTTCTGCAAACTTCTCAGACAAGTAAACTATGAATAGTGATCCACTTATCTCTTCTCTCAATAACTGTATAGAAGACTTATTGCACTCTGTGCTGTTTCATAGGATATACTTGAAAACTTTTCTCCTACATTTTCATATAAATATATACATATAAACATACATCTATATGCACATGCATATAGATGTATATATTTAATAACATTTTTATGTATGGAATTAATTGCTAAAGTAGTTACAAACAGTATGGGTGTTAAGACAATCAGTTTTAAAGATGATCTTTTATAAACTTTTTTTTCTAAGCTTTAGTACCACTTTTGTAGTACTTAGTTGTTGTTTTTTTATTATTATTTACTTAGATTACATCAAAACTAGTCGTCCCTTTGCATCTGTAATCGTGGACTGTTAAAACAGTCATGTAATTAGAAATCGCAGAATGAGCTTGTGTGCTTAAATAAATAATGGCAATTGTTTGATTTTCTTTTCATAATTGATGACAAAACATTGATTTTAAAAGTCATTATTTACATTTGCATTTATAATTCAATGATGCTAAATATTTGTATTAATTATTTTAACTGCTAGGGACTGCAAATCATGCCTCATCTTACCATTTTCTTTCTTTGTATTAAATTTCTGCTGCAGAATGAAAGAGGCAAGATTTGCATGAAAAAGCAAAATCTCTTAGACCAGATGGTAGATGCAAAAGCAATGGACAGAGTTCCAGGCACTCACTTCTGAAGCAGAGGCATGCTGCAATGTAGTAGAGACTAGGAACAGCTGTCCTGACTTGTCAGGAGTAAGCCCTTGATGAGAAAAGTGTACTCTGCACTTGTAGCAAAGAGGGGGATAACAGAAAGGAGATGAGGAATACAGTGTTAGACCACCTTGTCTGTAACAACTTAGTGACCATCTTTCTTGATTAGTCTTAATCCTAAAACTTCCATTAGCTTCCCAGAGCCAGCAAAGGAAATACTGCACTAGAAGTAGTGTCTAAATACTGTTTTTGGCACCAGCTTTATTTTTTTCACGAGAAGATGTTCCTTATCTCATCTTCTTATTTATTGCCTTGAAGATATTTCTAGAAATGACTGCTGGCCAGAAGCATGTTCACGAAGACTGTCACCAAAGTACTTGACAGTAAGAAAGAGCAGAACTGTATGACATGGCAGTTCTATAATGATACATTAGATTAATAAATCATCAAAATGAGAGTTTCCAATAATACATTACTGAAAAGACTTTGTGGACCAGAAGTAGATTAATTTTAATCATACAGTCTCCCCAGCAAAGGCACATGCAGTTGAAGTAGATGACATAAAGCTATTAAAAAGGAAAGAAAATCAGACCATAATTACTGTTCCTCTGTGTTCAACAAAAAGTAATTGTTTCAGCTTCTAGTATTTGCACTTCATTTGCTTTGTCCTGCTGATGGGTTGTGATTATGCTAAGTTTACCAAGATTTGACAAGCCGTCTTGCAATCAGGCAACACTGTTTCTGTGAATAGACTTTGGAATGACTAATATGGCCGGGTACGGTTGGTGCTACTTCCAGTCAGACTCAATGACCTGGAATCCCTTTTGGAAGTTGTTTCACTCTTCTATGGTTTTACTGTTTGTGCATATCTTAAAGAGATATGAGGACAGTTAGCATTAGGTGCCATTCCCTAGGCAAGATTTGAGCAGATCCGTGTTAGAAGCAAATAAATGCTAAGATGGTGAATCTCAGAATTTAAACTTCAGCAACAATCCATATGCCAGAGAGATTACAGGTGGAAATGTTGATGTATCTGTTTTTCACCCAGTTTCATGCTACCTACTTACTATTGCTTTCTTCAGCCCAGCTTAAACGTCTTGAAAGATGATGATTTTGCAGGATTCCTCTTGGCAGGTGTTTAGTGATATAGATGAGCTTGCCATTCAGTAATTGCATAGCCTGGATAGTTGAAAAAATAAAGTAGTTCACAGCATTAGCTGCAGATCTAAGTGGGTCATGCCATGCAAATGTCTTTGATTAAAACCACAAGAGACACTGCTGTGTTTGTAAAAAGCACTTCAGTACAAGTAATAGAAATCTAAGTGAATATAACAAGCACTTGTGTACCCAAGTGCACATGCTGAGCAAATGCCAACAAAGGAAGGGTTGGCTGAGTAGATCAATAGAGATTAAATATCTGTGCCTTCAAAAGAGGAGAGAAGTATGATATGATTTATTTTTATGGAAAAAATCTGATCCTTATTTTCAATAACAGAAAAGATGTTCTAAGCATGGATATACATCACCAGCTGCTATGAATTCACAGATTAAGATGATCGGAACACTTCTCCTAGAGAGAGACAGTTGGGGTTGTTCAGCCTGAAGAAGAGAAAGCACTGGGGAGACCTTATAGCAGTCTTCAAGTACCTAAAGGAGGCTTACTGGAAATCTGTACACTTTATTAGGGAGAATAATGATAGGAGAAAGGAGTAATGGCATTAAACTAAAGAAAAGGAATGGTTTTAAACTGAGACGGGAGGTTTAGGTTAGATATTAGGAGGAAGTCTTTCACTCAGAAGGTGGTGACGCACTGGAACAGGTTGCCAAAGGAGGTTGTGGATGCCCCATTCTTGGAGGCATTCAAGGCCAGGCTGGATGTGGCTCTGGGCAGCCTGGTCTGGTGGTTGGCGACCCTGCACACAGCAGGGGGTTGAAACAGGATGATCATTTGGTCCTTTTCTATCCAGGCCATTCTGTGATTCTATGGTTCTCTGGTTCTATGAAAGTAGATCTAGGTTAGGTGTTAGAAGGAAAATCTTTTCTCAGAAACTGGTGAAGCACTGGGACAGGCTGCCTAAAAAAGCTATGGCTGTCCCATCCCTGGAGGTGTTCAAGGCCAGATTGGATGTGGCCCTGGGCAGCCTGATCTAGTGGAAATTGTCCCTACTTATATCAGGAAGGTTGGAACTAGATCTTTATTTTGTAAATGCTTAAAGCAGACAATGAGTACTATTGTTTGCTTCTCTACTGCTGTGTCCTAAATCCAGAGTTTGTTTTAATGCCTATCAGCACTAGCAGATGCTTTTGTTATGACAGTACAAGCGAGAACAACTCTGTAATCTGCAGCTACCACTGCAAAGTTTGCCAGAGTTACAAGGCAGAGGCAATGGTTTGAGAACTCAAGCAGCATGTAAGTGCTGCAGTCTTTGTTGTTTCAAATGTGAACAGATTTAGTGTAAAAGTAAACTAGAATCTATAGCTTTGCTTATAGATTACTAGGAGGAGAAGAAATATTTCAGCATGTCTCTATTTTTTTCTGAGTGGATAGAACCTGTTTCTTTTACGTGTTGACCTACTGTAGAAGGAAAAAAAAAAAAGCAAAAAAAAGCAAAAAAATAAGCCTTGACCAGGGAGAACTGGGGGGGGAGTAAATGTGACTTCATAGAAACAAAGGAATCTCCTAGAATGCTTCATTCTGTGAGGTAAAGAGAGAGTAATAATCAGCAATAGCACAATGGGAAGCTGACAGGGAGAGGGAATGGGGAAAATCGTATTGTCCTGGAAAGTCAGCATCTCTTAGCTGTGCTACACTTATTCTAGAAAAGGGCTATTGAGTGTAACCCCCACCTTGATTCTATCGTTTGTTTGCAGGTTGCCCAAGAGCTGACTAGTCACACATAATACCATCGCTTCATGAAAACAGTGCAAATAAACTGTGGTAGGATCTGATGTCCATTGCCTGGATGAGCTCAGTTTAGCGTGTGTTCTTTGACTCCACAAAGGTAATTCTTATGAGGACTTGATGCACAGGATGACTTGCGTAACTATTTGGTTCCTTTGTAGCTTTTACTGCAGGAAATGTGTTGACCAACTGGAAGTGGTTTTGCCTCATAATGGTCTGATGTATGGTAACCTAAAGAAAATTTGCTGCTGGCAATCAGGACAGCCAAGTATCTAAAATTTACTTAAGAGCAGTGAGAGGAGTTTGTGAGTGAAATTCCTGCACAATATGATGTTTCTTTTTAGATTGTAGATTGTAACTCTAAGGTTTTTTTTCACTAAATTTTTACTTTAGGGTAGAATAGGGCAGTGAAAGATGTGCATGGAGTGGCAGTTCATCTTTTGTGTCACTATAAGTTTTTCTGCCTTTCTCCAATGACTTGTTCAAAGGTTCATTCATCCTTCAGATCAGAGTTCTTACTCAGCTGTATTCAGATGGATGAGGTGAGGTTTGAGTATTTTTCTCATTGCATATGAGAAAAAGTGTTGATATGAGGTAACTGATGGAATTTTCTATATATTTTTGTGCGCTTTTAATGTAAAATGATGTGGATTGTTCTGTAGATTTTCTCTACAGGGATGGCATCTTCAGTTTTCCTTTAGATTTCTAGTTGCTTCTTCTGCTTTGTACTGTCAGACATGGCAATACAAGAATGCCATGTTACTATGTTAATTGTTGCAGTTGTCAACATACTTTCTTGCACGTATTATAATTTAGTTAGCATGTGTTTTCACTTGGGTAACATCACTGCTATTAGCAACTCTTTTCCTTACAGTGTGTTACATCTGTTGCTGGCTAGTGAGAATATAAGGACAACCCAAGATAGAATGCAATGGGCAAATCTAGTGGATTAAATTATTGCATATATTAGTCTGAACAACTTCAACTGAAATTATTTCAGGAATGAACCTGATCCAATATGTGAGTAGAATTGTTATTACCAGTGATAGCTTCTCTTTTACTTCTACTGTGAAAACTAAATACAAACTTTAATCTATGTGGGAGTGATTAAGGAGAGATTAGCCCAAACACACAAAACCAGATCTTTGGCTAGTGTTAGCAACCCAGCTGATTTCAGTGCATCTGCAGAAGCAAATGTCATTCTCTAATGACCTCCGACGAACCAGTACTAAGTTGGTTTTCCACAATATTCTTTGCAGATCATTATGCTATTTAATGAGTAATCTGTTGCTGTACAGGCCAGAATGGAAGTGAAGTATTCAGGCTGCCTTGCAGATGGTATTAGGCTGAAATTAGTCATAATATGATCTGAATATAGTAGAAGTAGTGAAATTGCTTGACAACTAATTAATAGTTAGAAGTTTGATCAGATGCCTGCCTTTTTTGAAGACTAAAACGTTCTATATAAGAATTTCATGCTTTTTTTTGCCCATCACACTATGAGAGCTTTGTTCCTTGACAAACTAGTATGTCTGGTGGTCTGCTGCCACCGGGTCCTTACCAATTCTTATAGACTTTCTGGTGATGTGAAGGAAATAGAATTACCTTTCTGTTTTTTCTTGAGCTGTGCATTGCTATCTCGCAACTACTACTTCAGTATGCCACTTTGTTGATTGTTACTTATTGAAGTATCAACACCATACTTTCATCTACTTTTTTTTTTCTTTCAGGGCACAGACATGGAAAATAAGATTTTTTTTTCCCAATCAGTGAAATGTTGCTTGCTTGCTTCTTGTTTGAAGAAAGAACCCAGAGGGAAATATATATATATATACATAAAATATTCATTTCTGCAGGAAATCTACTCTAAGAAGCTTGAATTTACACCAATCTTTTATGTCTTTCAAAGGCTACTAGAGTGATCCCTAATACAACATCCCTCCCCCCCCACACCAAAAAAAAAAGAAAAAAAAAGAAAGAAAACAAGTGGAAGCAGTCTAAGACTTTTCTGCAAATTTTTGCTGCTTGGCAAAACAGCTCTGTCGCAGTCATATCTATCATGTCCTTAACCATCTTTAGAATTTGGCAATAATGTGGATGTCAAAACTGTTTAGGTGTCTCAGTAAGAAGTCATCTCTAAGAGGGAAAACCACATTGCTCAAAGATTTGTCTCCTTCAAAGTAAGAAGCCTAGCTGCTGATTACTTAAAATTGTATTGTGCTATTTATCTTCCAAGTTTGATGGGACCCTGGCAGCCTGATCTAGTGGGTGGTAACCCTGCCAACAGCAGGGGCTTTGGAACTAGATGATCTTTAAGACCTCTTCCAAACCAAGGCATTCTATTACACTGTGATTCCTTAACAATGTTAACATTCATTGACTCATAACAACAACAGGACTCCTAATTTCTCAGCCCTACAGATCTCTAATCATCTCCTTAATCTTGTTCCAGATAAAACCTGACAAAGAACCAAGCTTTCAAAACTGTTTGTCCATTGGTTTGTTGTGTTTGTTTGTTTGTTTGTTTATTAGAAATATATATATTCTCTTCAGTGAAAAATTGATTTATCTTGTTATTCAGTGAAAAAATCGAAGTAGATTGTTTTATTTTTCTGAACTGGAACATTCTGCAATCTATTGTGCTTTATATTCGATATCTCAACAAACTCCTTCCTAATTGTATTTTTGTTTTTGATTAGCACTGTCCAAGGGAGGGTCTGCAGTGTATTTCCTTAAAGCTCTGAGATATTTGAATGTTTCCTCTGAAAGGATCTTCATTTTAAGATAACCTTCAGAAACTGGCAGCAGACTAAATTATGTAAGAGGAACACAGATACTGAAGCTGGATTCTTGCAGTCATTGAGTCTTTTGTGCGTTCATTGAAAATTAAGCGATTCAGAGAGGTAGCCTTTTCCTAGGGCATTTCCCTAATGTTTTCCAGATGTTGCTAACTCACAGTCTAACGCTTAGAGACCCCTGAGAGTCCTGTTACAAAGGCAAAGTTATATATTTTTTGTCCACTTGCAGTGTATTTAGCTACACTTCCAAAGCTGTAACTGAGATAAGGCATATTTAAAATTTTGCTCATAGACTTCACAACTGAAGGCCAATCCACTTTCTTTTAAGATGCATAAAAAAAGCTAAAATGATCCCAAGCTTTACAGGCACTGTTTGCTTTGTGTTATAAACGATTACTCTAGTTCATATGCAACATTCCTTGATTAGCAATGAAGAATGTTTTCTGTACAGGTTTGCACGAAGTTCAGAAGGAATTCAGCAAATTACTTTGTTTAATTTGCTGGCTTGGGATGCTTTAAATATCTGTATTTCATTTATTCCATTGTCCATTTTGTTATCCACTACTCTTGACTAAAATTGGAAGATAAAACAAATAGGGAAAACAGAAGGGAATATATTTACACAAAACTGATACCCTTGTGTGTGCTGTATATATGCAGAATTTGTGCAGGTGATCTGAACGAATGTATGAGTCCATTGTGTACTACATACCTAGTTCCCACGGTGCTTCAGATAGAGTTTTTAGTAAGGTATAATTTCTTGAAGTTTCCTCTGAATCTTCACTCCTTTTTTTCCACACTCTGTTGCCTCTGCCTTTGCAGTCTCTTTGTTGTGCAGTGTGGTTTTGCTTTGTTTTGTTTTGTTTTGCTTGAACCGTTTATACCTTTCCTTGCTGGGATGGACGTTTTGTGGAAGGTTCTGCATAGGATCCTGACTTTCTTTGTCATATCATTGACACATACATAGCCCTGCTCTTGTGTTGGGAAATGACTTCTTATTGCTTCATAGGATGTGGAAAACTGATGTTTGAAGAAGGTCCCTTCCAACTCAAGCCAAGAAACATTCTTTCATGACTGGACTGGCAACGACAGTGACTAGTAAAAAAATTAAATGAGTCACTGCTGAACCACAGATGAATTTTTCACTGGGACCAATAAGTCAGTTCTCAATCACAAAATCAATTGGAAACCTTACACCCATAAGCTTTGTAGTATTAAACTTACTTTCCTCGTGTGCAGTGAGTTAAATTTTCAACATGTAAAAGGGAGCCAATTGGCTCAAATAATATCTTGGTACGAAAAAAAAGAAAAACAGGAAAACAGACAAGCAGAATAACACATAATAATAACTGAAACATGGCTATTTTGTAAGACTTTTCCTTTCTGAGGCAACCCATGGAGGCAATTGCAGTTTCTACACATCCCTCTCCCAAAATAGCAGCAGGCTGGTAGCCTGTTGTACAAGCAGATGCAGGTAAGTGTTAATCCAAGTGCATGCTTTTGCATCATGAAAGCTATGGAGCTGCTAGTTAATGAGGATATGTCCAATCAATATTACAATTAATCTGTGTATGCATATTCAGTGCATCATCTGTCAATGTGCATACTGTCAATTCAGTGTACTGATTTGCTCCATGCCCAAGAGTACAAAATATCCTTATTTTTTAATACATGCACATTTGTATCTTCTGACTTATCTTATAGAGCATTAGTTTTACATCAGTTCAGCTCTTCCCAGGATGCCTTTTGGGGCAAGAAACCGTTGCTGTAAGGACTCTGAAAGGATGTAATACTTCAAAATTTATGTGTAATTCACAACTTTTCTACTTTGTTTTTCAGGTTTCAGTTATTGGTTGCTGTGAGAACAGTTAGACTCATTACAATCCAATTTTTTTAAAGCTTCACAAGTTCCAGGAGTCTAACGCAGAAGCTGGAATTTTGTGAGTATGCCTTTAATGATTCTTAGTTCCTCAAAGGATAACCAAAGGTTTAGGAGACTTCGGTTCTCCTCAGCTACGGCATGTAAACATTTTGTTTAATAATCGATTTTCCAGGACATTTTTGTCACACCACGATGCCTTCTTTTTCAATCTCTTGTATTTTAGGTGGGGAGTCATGATGTTTAAGACAATGAGCCTGTCTGGATCCCATTCAGTTGACATAGAATCCCTTGGCAGGCAGCAAAGGTCCTGCCTTCCATTAACAATTGTACCTGGGGATGTGATAAAGGTTTGAATGTTTGATTTGTACCCTTTGTCACTGTAGAAACCCTGCCTCATATCACAAAAGGCCCGGGTATATAAAGTAGGAAGGCTTGTTTGGGCAGGTTTAGTGTCCTCTGTTATTTACAGTGCTCTGTGCAGTGGCTTTGGGTTTAACCAACTTCAGTGTCGTAAATCCTGTGCTTGGGCAGGCTGAGATGGACTGATAAACACAGAGCTTCTGCTTCTAAACTCTATTTGCTGTCCTGGAGACCCTTTTCTTGAAATTATAGATACTATTTAGAAAGAAATCTACTTTGAGAGCATTGGGAAACTTTCTGATTACTGTTTTTCTCCACCTGGTCTTTGAAAAGAAATGTGATACATAATTCACTATTCAAGCCTAGTTTTCCCTGCCATGCTGGCTGGCCATTCATGTTTGATATTCTCTACATTATCCATAATGTTTCAAATGGCACTACTTGCTTTTTTTAAATTTTCTTATTCGAAACTGGGTTTGCTCTTTAGCTTCAAAATGAGGCTAATTCTTTCCTCTAATAACTGAGTCTAATACTACTGCTTTATCAATGATCCCAAGATTCTGTGCCAGCTGCAATCAGCTCTTCATTATTTATACAGCCTGGCTACAAGGGTGGCAGCCAGCTTCTGTAGCTTACGATCATGTGAACTGAGAAACTTTGCAAGCATTTGTAACACTACAAACAACCACCCCTTCATTAGCATTGCTTCTTGACATGAATTACTGTTTGCTTTTCCTGAAGTAGCTGTGGTACTGGTTTCTAGATCTGCTGTTTTCTTCCTATCTGCTGTAACTCTTGTATCATTGCCTCTCAGCTGCATATTTATCTTCCTATGTGGCATGTTGTTTTTGCTGAATATTTCCTGGCCCCCAACATTTGCTGCCTCAAACTGTGTCTCTGTTTTCCACTGGATCTCTTTTAGCTTTAGCCTGTGTACATGTTTCATCTCAGCAGACCTTGCTGGAAAAAAAAGTGTGCACCACAAATAGCATCTAAATAAGTCCAAGGATGGAAATTAAGTGCTCTAAGAATATCACTAATGGGTTTAATCTTATGCTCATCCTTTTTCACCCTTCTGGATATTGCCTACTGGTGAAGAAAGAGGAATAGGGTCTAGGAAAATTCCAGCTGACACTGGACCATACTTCTTTACTGATGCAGTTACTGGCATGGTAGCAGGTGGTGTGCAATGCATTAAGCAGATTCATTTTTAAGAGTTCAGCTGAGGCCATCTGTTGACTCTATTGTAAACCCAACTTCATAATTTTAAGGACGGGATAAGAGAAGTTCTGGCAACAATGATCCGGTGTAAACTCACAGAGGTAATCCAGATTCGTTTAAAAGCAGTAGATTTAACAGATTGATGTTGTACTAGCATGCTTTATGTCAGATCAGATATTACTCATTCCCACAAAACCAGAATAATAAGCATTCTGTAATATATGCTCTGGCTAATGTGCCAAAAATACTGCAGCTGATCTAAACCAAATGAGTGCTGCTGAGTGATCATGCATAGCCCTGGCATTAATGATGGTGAACCTGCAGTGACAAATAATTAATAGCAAATGCACTTGAGCTTTCAGTAGAACTCATGCTGTAGGTATGGCTATTCATTTCTCCTGACCCATTATTATCATATTATCATATCGGGAAGCTGGAGAATTGCAAAAATCTTTGAGCCCACACAATTAGCATCTTCTTAATTCAGCCTTAGCCAGCAGTCTTCTGGCTTTGGCATCTGGGAAATGGCTGTCACTTCTGTGGCGCTGTGTTTTGTTTTTAATGTTTTTTACTTTTGACTGCTTCTGTTTGAAGGTAAAGTGTCACCCCAAATCTTGAGAATGCTACACTCTTGTTAAGATTTTCTCACTGCAGCACATTGTAGATACGTTAGACTGAGACTGAGAGCAAGCAAGATTGCTTAAGCATGTCCATTTCTTATTCCTACATTACACAGTTCTCTTTTGACTATGTGCTGCCAGATCTGTTACAAAAGCAAAGAACTTTATTTCCCTAGAGTAAATATCTCTGACCATTGTCCTTTGAGGAGAAAATGTTGTTTTTCTGATGTATTGCCATCATTGCTGGGACTACCACTCATAAAAGCTCAGTCTGGGGAACTGTGGGTTATTTTGGGAGGAAGTTGTTTGTTTTAAAGAAAAAAAGGCAAAATGGTACAGTACAACCTTCTCTGTTGGTGGAGTGGGCTAGCCATTATTTTTTTGATATTATTGAAAAGTGATACAATTTGAATGTCACTGCAGAATGAGAATTCAGGCACCATTCCTTCACTATCTTCTCCTCTGTTTAGCAGGCACCAAAGTGGTAAGAAGAGATGTTTGAATCTTTGGGATGTAGCCACTCTGTTCTCTTAATCTCATACAACCTATAATTTGGGCTATGTATTAAGTACTGGGCTAAATATTAAGTGTTATTTTATTGCACACCTGCTTGTAACTTGTTTGTGCTTTCAAATTGATTTGGTCTACTTCTTCAGTAGACAGAGCTATTTTGTTTCTTTCAGTGCAGTTCAGACGCTGTGAGGCAGTATCAAAAAAGGTCGTCTGAGTGAGTCCCACTGACTGTAGTAGAAAGGGAGCCATCACAGGACAAAGTTGGAAAGCTGCCCAAAATCCCAGCTGCATATTCAGCTAAGCTGTCTCTTACAGAGCCACGTATCTGTTTTTCCCTGGGCACTCCAAGGAACAGAAATCCATCCAAACATGCACTCAGTACATGACTTAAATATTCAGAAAGTATGGCCTCATTTGAAAGCTGTTCTTGTGACAAGAGAGTAGGATACTCTCTGTATATAGAGATAAGAGCAGTGTATACGATGTATCTCCTTTTGTTTAGGGATGGACTTGTCTCAGTCTCTTCCCAACTCTCTTTACTCTGGATCCAGAATAGATCTGTGTGCTGCGAAGAAAAGGAACTTTTTATGATGGATCTGCCAGTACAAACAGTTAAAAAAAATTCTGTCTGTGACAGTTGTCTTGTCTGCCAGTACAACTTTGAATTCTCCTAAGACACCGTTGTGGCTTAACTTGGCAGACAGCTAAATACCACACAGCTGTTCACCCACAGTGGAAATTCCAAGTGCAAGAACTCATGAATTGGAGTAAATACAGTTTAATAAAGAGAGGAAATAATAAAGAAAGCAACAACAAGAACAAAAAAATCAAGTGATGCATAATGCAATTGATCAGTGCTCTGACAGTCTCCAAGCAGCAGCAATTCCCCTGGCCAGTTTTGTTGTTCTACATGGTGCCACACAGTATGAGATATCCTTCTGCCCAATTTTGGCTGTCCTCATTCAATCACCTCCCAGCTTCTTCTGCACACCCAGCTCCTTGCTGTCAGGGCAGTGCAAGAAGCTAAGAAGTCCTTGACTCAATATACAAACTGCCATGCAACGCTGTTATCAGCGTTATTCTCATCCTAACTTCAAAACACAGCTCCATACCAGCTACTAGGAAGAAAATTAAGTCTATCCCAGCCAAAGCAAGAACAGACAGTGAAAACCTATGTCCCAAGCAAATCGAAGAGGCCGTTTAGTTCTCCCCAGGCTATTTGCTGATTTTCAGTCCTTTCTGCATGGAGTGCTGCAAAGAATAGTGCAAGCCTGGGATACTGAGGTTTCTTCTGGTGGTATGCAAGGCAGAACACTCTTCTAGACTCTTCTTGAGCCACTGAATTCCTGTTTGTGTTTCTGTAAGTCAGCTAATTTGTCTATCAGGCCATAGCCATGATCAGTGTGGTGAGTAGTAAGTTGGACAGAAGTTATATTCTTCAATTTAATCTCTGCCATCACCTGCTGTTGTGCTAATTGGATCAGGGAAGATTCTCAGGCAGTCCCCACATCTTTACATTCTCCAGTGTTTAGTCTTGTATGAAACTGACACTCTTTTATTAATGATCATATCCCTTAACAACCTCCTGAATAGCTGCAGGGGACAGCTTAGAGAGCATGGGTTATACCACATGAAAGTGCAACTGAACTATTTAGACACCTGTCCGTAGTGACAGACTAAATAACGAAGTGTGAGAAAAGAAACAATTTCTTGTGGAGCACAGAAGGGCTCCATTCGAGCACTTTATGCCACAAGCAGGTGTGAAGCTGATAGCTGATCTTTTTTACTGCTGTTCTGCCTTTTGGCTATTCACAGAATTAAACAATACAGCGTTGTATACAGAGATGTGTTATATCTTCTTGTACCAAAACACCAAATTAATTGTAGTCTCAAAATGGAGTCTTTTCTGCAGTTCAGATGTTTAAAAAAGAAAAAAAGCACTGATTTTGAGAAAAGAATGCAAGGAAATGTTAGGGTCGTTGCAGACTTTCAAGGTACTAAAGGTTTAAAAGAGGGACTAAATGCCATTAATGCTGGAGTCCTTGGTCTGGGTCATGCAGCAAAGAGTTTTCTGGAGGCCTTCCCTAGCTAACTGAAATGGTGACTAAAGGTGGTCTTGACCTCAGTGACAGTTTACTCAAACCTTACTTTTTGTGGAACATTTCAAAAGCACAGCTACAGATTCTGCTCCCCATGGAGCAGAAAGGGGTAAATTTACCTGCTACAGAGCTCAACACTCAAAATCCACCTGGGGACAGTGTTGTGCACCCAGGCATTGCCGCTTGACCCATCCTGCCTGTAGTTTGTCGAGCTGTGCCTCAGGCAGTTCTGCATGAGCTGGTGAGCTGCTGTTAGCTGCTCCTTGGACTGCAGTACAAAGCACAGGTGGATGCTTTCTGTGATGCTCAGATGATGCTTAGAGCATCACTGTCATAACCTGCTCTGACAATGTAAGTGATTGCACTAACTAGACCCTGGGTGTTCAGCCATGTTTTCCAAGGCTCCCAGCTTTTAACAGAATGAAGGAGAAGACTGTACTTCTCAAAGAAATATTTATTTATTTGCTTATCTAGTTTTAAAAGGCTTGAAACATCCGTCGGTAAAACCTATGGAAAATTTACACATATTATTGCTTATTTCCAGAGAAAGAAAAAGGCATCTTCAGAAATGCCTACTGAAAGGAAAAAATGATAAGACAGAATGTGGGAAAAATCTATAAGAAAGTTCTATTCCATACTGTACTTGTTCACATCACTTGGCCAGTTCCACAGAGTGCCATAGTGCTGTGCTTTGATATTGGGATTGTTGAAAGCAGCAGATTAGTAGGAGTTGATAATCACTGGATCAGATTCTTGGGAAAACTTCTTGTAGTTAGTTAACAAATGTCTTAAAAAAATTCACTGCTATGAAAGTGTAATTAGAATATATACTTTCTGAGCATGTCACATTATAAGGTCCTCATTCTTCCTCAGTACACATTTTTCTTTTATCAGTTTTCTCACAGTTTGATTTCTCTGCGTGACAGTTTTCTTTTAAACCTGTATTTGTATTAGAAACAAATGTTTCTATGTTATTCCCAACACATTTTTCACGTTGACTTCTTTATTGCAATTTATGTTTTTCTTTCACAAGTGGCTTCAGTTTTCCTGAAATGATATTCCAATTCTAACACTGCAGTATAATGACGGTGCTAAATAAGTGTCAGGAAATGGAGACCACTGTGAACGAAATGGCTCCTCAGCATTCAGACAGAATTCAGACTCCGAGGCCTCATTTCTGCTGCCCCTGTTTGCTCTGAGAGGTAACACTCCTGCAGGTGTCTTGGACTGCTCACCTGGTGAAAGACTGTTCCACAGAGACAAGAGGAGATAAATGTAAGGGCCCCCTGTCTTCTGAAAAGATTAATTACTCAAGGAAAGAGCCCAGTAATGAAAAGTGAAGTTGCTTTTGTTACAGGCCATTGGGTCCTGGACAGTCATTCCTATTTTCCACAGCTAATCTGTGAAGTAAATGGTTTTCTTGCTGTTGACTGTCAGTAGCATGTCACTGTGCAGTGAATTGGATCTGCAAATGTTCTGGGCTGAAGATTGTGGCCTCTGCCAAGCCTGCGTAGAGTGCATCTCCCACTCTTAAGCAGTTGGTGAACATGGAGGAGTGCCTTCTGCCATCGTTTCTGTTCAGTCTGGAAGGAGCTCTGAGCAGAGATTGAAGTAACCTCGGGTGCCCGATGACTGAGTCCTTTCTTGCTGGACTTCCTGTTCTTACTTACAAATCTTCATTTTTTGTACAGTTTTCTGCTCCACTACTCCTCTTGTCTTTTTTGACTTTTTCTACTTTCTTTTCCTCCGCTTATTTCTTCCTTTCTTTACAAAGTATGGCTCTACATCCCTGTATGTTGCAGAGGGGTTGGACCAGATGGCCTTCAGAGGTCCCTTCCAACTCTAAGGATTCTATGATTCTACATGTGTGTGCTCAGAATGGCTAAAGCTAAAACTCTGGAATTTTATGGTTATGTGAAAACTTTCACGTGATGGCAGACTTTCCTACATATCAACAGCTGGCCCTTAATGTGTGCCCCAAAGGATTGAAGACTGCAAATTGAAGAACTGAGTACCCAGAATTCCTGTTATTCCTGTCCTCCAGAAGTCCTCCTTCCTCTTGCTGTCAGACCTACAGCACAAGTGTGCTTCATGGACAATGCTACAGTTTGGCTCTGAGAAGAAAACCAGGTATACTGACTCTATTTCGTGCACAACAATTTATTTCTCCTGATTTTGTTTCATGACAATTTTTCATTTTCCTTAAGAGCAGATTCTCACTTCAACAAACCCTGCAACACCTGGGCACCTGGGCAGTGTTTTTGCAGCTGATGATTGGAGGCAGTCAGAGGAATCAAACCTTGGGCATGTCACCTAATAAAGTGGATTGTAATGCGGCACAGTTGCTCTTTTGTCACTGGTTCTTTTATGGACTTTATTTATTTCTCATATAACAGCAGAGCTCTTCGTAAATGTTTATCTCAGCAGTCCTTGCCTCACCTCCTTGAGAGAGCTGGCTCAGAGGCTTGACACTGTCTGCAGCACATGAAGAAGCTGGGTTTCATAAATGTATGTCTCAGGCTTCACATGAACTGAGAAGCTTAATCTCTCTTCTTGTAATGGAGTGTTTCTAGAGTTGTGACGTACTTAGGAAAAAAAGCACAGACCTCACCTTGCACCTGAGTATGTGATAAGAAAATGAGCATGTGCAAAGCTGAAGGCAGAGTCCAGTTGAGCTTAAGAGTTTAGAATAAGCAAGAAGGAAGTAGCAACAGAAGAGGGGTAATGAGTCACTATCGGGTGTTATGTACATAGGAAGGCTGCAGTAAATCTGAAGAAGGCAGCTGAAGTTACTTTGCAGATTTTCTTTAGGGGAAGCTTTGCCTCTGCAAAAGGATCACTATAAAAGAGGAACGAGCTGTGCTGGGAGTGCACTAGCAGCTGGTGCTTATTGGTCAGCTGCAAGTACAGACCAGGGTGTGCTTTGAGAGAAGTGAGCAATGCAAGGTACAGAGCTTGTGGGTTGCAGCAGGAGAAGAAAGCAGTACACAAAGGATGAAGACCAAGTGAAAACATAATGGAAGTGATAAGTCAGCAAGATATTTTTTACTGCATTGTATCAAATAGTTTTGCAGGGAGAGCAATGTTGAAACCAGAAAGAGGAAGCTTCAGCTGTGAACATGTAGAACAATGAAGACCTGAACCAAACCACAGCTTTACTAAAGAAAAATGGGCTGGATTTTCAAGGCAGTTTGCAGGAAGAATGAATTGGATCTGTGTAGAACAGGTTGATGCTTCCCTTGCCAGCTGTGTTTGTTAAGGAAAATGCTGCTTTTTGCGATTCAGGTTACTTCTCTTAGAAAATGAATGAGCATTTTCATGCCTGTCATTATTTAGAAATTTTTGCAATACATCTAATCTGATTATTTCAGTTTCCTCTGCTTTGGTTCCTCTTCTTGTCAAAATTAGTTCATCTGCTGGACCCTACAAGCTTTTGCAACTTTTGTTTCACTCCCTTGTTCCTATGATAACGTTATATCAGCTTAGAAGTCCTCCCAGCTTGCACAGTATTTTTATATGGTTCTGTCTTAGGCCAGATAAGCTGAAAGATTTTTATTCAAGAACTTAAAACATAAGACTGCCTAAACTGTGTTTCTCAGTTGTTATTCTTTTTTTTATCTCATTGCAAAAAGCAAAAACTCCCACAACTCTTTGGCTTTTCAAATCAACTTTGATATCAGTGACACTGATATGAGTGAAGTTATTGACTCAATATCTCCAAGCTTACTTCAAGAATCCTACAAATTGCCACAATTTGAATAAAGACTTTCTTGTGAGCTATAATGATAATTTCAGTAAGAAACACTTTAAAAAATTAAAAAAAAAAAAAAATAAGAGTTATGTTTTTCTAGCTAATATCAAGGTTTGCTGAAAAAAGGAAGAATCTCTCTGTAACCTTGGGAAATTGCTTAAACTCTCTTCTACAGTTGTAGAGAAGAGATATTTCGGTTACAGTAGATGTGAACTGAAGTTTTTCCAAGTGTACTTTTTGTGCTCTCTATAATGTGTTCTTTATTATATACAGCCTACAGTGGAAGAAATGACCCTTCACCCCTCCAGTTTGAAATCACAAGGGAGGTGAAGGGATACACCACACCAGAGGCTGACGGTCAAATGGAAGAACAGCAATCACCAGAGCCAGTTGTCTCTACCGGAGAGCATCAGTCAGGAAGGAGCTGACAACTGAGCTGCCCTGGGGAAGGAAGGTTCGATACCTTTGGCTTTTGTTTGGTTTAGCAGTTTGTTTCCTTAGCAAGACAATAACAGGCATCAACTTGGGACCAGAACAAAAAGGAACATTTTATATTGCTATTTATTTTCAGACTGAAAGGAAATTTTGCAGGCTGTTTTGATGTTTCTAGTGGTGAAAAAAAAAAAGAAAAAAGAAAAAAAGGCTCTCACTTCTTTGATAAAGACTGGAGGAAATAAGGATATGGAGCCTAAATGTCTCATCTTCATGTAAATGGGGCTGCCACCTCAGCCAGATACACAAAATTCAGGAGGGGTACAGAAATGAATTTCCACAGTTCGCAGAAAGAGAGGTACAAATGCAGAGAAACCAGCCCAAACCACCCCAGATTTTCTGTGTGTTCTCTCCCCTGCATGAGGTTTTTATCCAGCTGCAGGGCATACAGTAAACTGAAATGAGGACGCATGCAAAGTTTATTTTTATTTTTTTCCTTCCTGAAATTCAATTTCCTTCTTCCCTGCTGATATCCCACATGCCCTGCACCACCCATTTCATTTTCTTCTTGGTAGGGTCCAGTCCTTTTCAACACTGTCCCCATCACTACCCTCTTCAGGCAAACGCAGCCCTCCAACTGATGTGCTCCTTAGGAAGTAGCCTTCCAACAAACAGAACATTGAAACTGTGAAGGAGAGATGTGGGTGTGCACACCACTGATAAATGTCTGAATTGTACACAACCTTAATGTGTGGTTTTGTTGGGATCTTTTAGCTTAGCCTTCCCTTGCCATTCCCTTTTGTTGTGTCTATATTATATGTCTGTATTTACTCATCTTAAATACATCTCTGCTCAACATACTTGTACAAATGCATAGACACAATGCAAAGGGTTAAACCAGCCCATTGCTAATTCTGAGTAGAAGGCTGAAAGAGCAAGAGCCTCAGGGGTGTTCTATTCTGCTGATTGAAATCTATCTTTGTGTATACCTTCCTAGTGCTTTTCTTTTGCTTAGAGAGGGATAGAGCTTGGAAGAACAGTAGGACAGCATCATTAGGCACAACACCACACATGTAAGCTGAATGAGTCACCACAAAGCAATTGCAGTTGCTGGCTTTGAAGTTTGCAAATGCAATACATAGAACTGGATGCACTTAGGTGTTCCGTGGTCCTGGTGGCTGACTTAGTAACGTTTCAACAAGAAGGAAAGCAGCAATTTTTCGTTTCTTCGGCTCTGTTTTACTACATAAAGTAATTATGTTTTACCATCTACAAAAGAGAATAAAATTATTTCATCCTACTTTAAAATTTCCTTTTGTGGTAATGCTTGAAAAAGCACTGATAACAGGCTGTGTACCGTAGTACTGCCAACATTACTGAGTGCTGCTGTCTCTTGTTTTCACCATTTGTTGATTTGTGATTTATGAAATGAGTGAAGCAGGAATAATCTGTGTACAAAACTCAACAGAGTATGGCTTTGATCTGTGATCAGAACTTATTATCGAACTCATTAATAATAATGTGAAGTTTCAGAAGCAGCTTTCCAATGGAATTGTGTCCTCAGAATGAGTTACTGTATAATTTCCATAATATCTAAATAAGTCTGCCACTCAACAGCTGCAAAAATGGGACTTCCTTCTTCCTCACTACCTATTCATTAAACATGTGGAAAGACATCTGTCATATTGAATTGCACCTGGACAGAGATTCAGAATGATGAAGGTAGGAACAGAGAAGTGTCAGAATAACTTGGTTTTTTTTTACCTTCAAATCAGGCAGGCTACAGTTGGGCTCCCTTATTTTCATCTAAGGGAAAACAAAACTGGGATGATACCAAGGCAGGCAGTATGCATCACCAATGCAAAACAGGCCATAGAGCAAAAATAAGGTTGTCTTACTGTTCTGCAACTTCAGCACTGTTGAGGATTGTGGGACTACTTATTTATTTATTTATTGAGTGCTATCAGCAGGACTGATGGAAATTTATTTTTCAGTCCTAAGGTGCAGGCAGCTTTTCAGATTTTCCAGATAGTGTCATGCATTTTTAGTAATGCTTGTGTTTGCTAAGGGGAGGATATAGGAAAGTGAACACGCACGTATGTAACTTACTGTTCTGTAAGTGCTAATTCAATTTGTTTCTTATTTCCTCCGTTATATTAAGTCAGATCTATGTTCCTGGAATTCTTGTAGTTCATATAAAATCCTAAATTACCTATCGCCAAATCCATGCTCAGGATACCCGCGATCACAGTCCTTGTGAAAACTTGCTTCATTTTATACCAAGACACTGTCTTTGTACTGAGTTCCCTTGGAAGAAATATCTAGGCGAACAAAAACTTACTGATCTCACTGTCTCAATTTTTTTTTCTTTTTCAGCTTCTCAGAAATAATTTTATCAGGGGAGAATAATTTCAGTGAACCTGCTATTCAAAGTTGCTGAAGGTTTTGCTTTGCTTCATGAGAACATCATAAAGTATGTGCAAGACAACCAGAGGATCAGGCCCAGTCAGCATGGATTCATGAAAAGTAGGTAGTCAGCAGTCCCAGAGAGGTAATTAGCCCTTCTGCACTCAGAACTGGAGAGGCCTCATATCAAGTACTGTGTTCAGTTTTGGGCCCCTCGCTACAAGAGAGACACTGAGGTGCTGGAGCATGTCCAGAGAAGGGCAGTAATGTTGATGAAGGGTCTGGAGCACAAGTCTTATGAACAACAACCAGATTCAGAAAAGAGAGCTCAGGGGAGACCTTATCACTCTCTACAAACACCTGAAAGGAGGTTGTGGTGAGATGGAGATTGGAGGTGACAGTGATAGGATGAGACGTAATGGTCTCAAGATACACCAGGGGAGATTAAGGTTGGATTTTAGGAAAATATTCTTCTCAAAAGGAGTGATGAGCTGTTGGAACAGGCTGCCCAGGGAGGTGGTGGAGTCATTGTCCCTTTAGGTATTCGAGAAACATGGAGATGTGGCTTTGAGGGACACGGTTAGTGGGCAGTATTGGTGCTGGTGGTGATGCGTTGATGGTTAGACTTGATGTTAGAGGTCTCTTCCAACTTTGCTGATTCTATGATTGTATGATTCAGTTGGGTAAAAAATAAGAATATTGTTTTTTATCTCCATTAGATGGATTTGGATTTGTAGAGATTACATAGAAAAAATCTGAACATAATTTCTCAAGTGCACCATAGCTACTGATATTCACATTCTGCATTCTGTAGGAGAGAAGATTTCCCATTTGCCATTATTTCTGCAGCACTCCTGCCAATAGAACAAGTGCAGCTCTTTTCCCTCTACAGCAGTTGTAGCGTATGCAGCAAAAGCAGCACTGTAACATAAATATATCAAAAACCACACTTCAATTTAATTACCTATTCTCTACTGATTCTGTAAGAGAGGGAGAAAGAATTCACTGTTGCTTTGCTTAAATATATCAGATTGGAGCAGTAATCTTGAAAGTTCCTTTACCTTGGATTTAAAGTATGCAGGAAAGACCTGTATCGTCCCTAAATCAGCAATCCACTGGCAGAAAGAGACTGGTACCACAGGAGAGATTCAGTGCTGTAATAAAAATGTCTCAAGCTATTAGATTTTTCTGCTATAAAAATAGAATGTCTTAGAATTGTGCTGTTATCTTAACTTCTGCCTCATATACGACAGATATATAGAACTTAACTGGGGGAGGAGGAAGAAGTTTAGAATGTATTCTGTTTTGGGAAAGTGGGAGAAAAAAAGCACTGTCCTTTTGAAGGTCCCATAATTTATTTGCAGTGCTTTTATATTTTGCAAATGTACTTGACCATTTTTAACCTCTTAGGAAAAAAAGAAAGGAAGAAAGGAAGAAAGGAAGAAAGGAAGAAAGGAAGAATCTGGTGTTCTTACTTTATTGAAGAAATATATTCCTGTAGGAGCTGGATAAGGGCTTAAAATCTCTACTTACTCTTAAAATTCTCCCACTTTTTTGTGTGGGCTTCATAACTGCCTGTATTTTCTCAGAGCAACCTATTCTAAACTGGTTTCCATTTCAAAAGAACTACCATATGAAAGCACCATTCCTTCCTTTCTAAATATTTCTTGGAAATCACATTCCTAAATTACATAGGCAAACTTCCACAAGAAGATAAATCCTGTCAGAAATCGAAGTCATGGAAATGGCATCTGGGCATGTTACTCAGTAATACAAAGGCAGTCGTACAGTCACAAGTCCTTAGGAAGTGCAGCTGACAAGAATGTCAGAAGTAAAGAACAGAGAAGCCATTTCATGAACATCTTTTCAGCTACAACCTGCAGTACAAAATTCTCTTATTGCATATCTTCTTTTCAAAGTCTGTTTTATCTAGTGTATACATATATATATATATTTGTAAGGTATCGGGCTAGGCAGTAATTAGTACAAGATAGCTCGACACTAATGAATAGTGTCTAAACAGTGAACAAAGCTCTCTTTTGTTTTTGTTTTTTAATTAAAAGAGAGGTGATCTTTTGTACAGAAGAATACAAACCACCCAAGTTCGACTCCTGACTGCCTTGCAGAGGGATCCTTTTCTCTCTGCTGAGGGACCTGATTTTGACACCGAAGTTGGAATATGCCAGGACAAACATCTCAATAAACAGACACTTAGATGAGTGTGTTGAAACTAATTCTGAAAATAATCTCTCCTGATGCAGGCATTTCTTTCTGTAAAGCTTATTTCACACTTCACAGGTCACTTCACCTGAAACCACCATTTTCACACCTTCTTTGTATGGTTGTTACTCACAGACAACAGTTATAGGACCAGGCTATAGGTGAACTGCCACACTGGGGCAAGATCTCACGCTCACAGAGCTGAGTACACATCCGGTCACATTCATACTTATGTCAGATTAAAGGATGTGGGTTTATAGTTTAGTTTCTGATACAGAGATTTTGGCAAGCTTATTATTTGGGAATTCGTTTGCTAATATTTTTAGTCTGAATTAACTTGACCTATGTTCGTATCTTCTCAAAGGAAATAGTAGATATTGGTTTTTGTTAAATGCAGAATTGTTAGACTGCTTTTATTTTCCTATGCTATTTCTTTTCTTATCATACCAGAATTTTCTGTTTGAAAGAACCTCCAGTTTTCTACCACCAAACTGTCATGGAGCTCATTACCTCCGATGAGGTGAGCAATGGTGTGGAATAAACGGACCTCCTGTGAGTGGGAAATCTTTCCATTCCTTTCCTTTCAGTTTGACCTTTGATAAACACATTTCTCTTTGCTACATGAATGGCATTTCATCCCGTGAATGCAGCATATTGCCTTATCCTGGAGAAAGTAGTGACTTCGATGGCATAGTTTTTAATACTGTATTCACCTGTCCAAATCCTTGTCAGATGTCAATACAAATCTGATTTTTTTTTTTTTGCCAATGTGAATGAATTTCCATAATAGAATTTCACTAGAAATGCTTTTTTAATGAAGGAGTGTCACTTTGCTTATGAGTGAGTGCAGCATTTAATCATATAAGCAGTCTAATTCAGAGCTTTCTGATGTAACTCACCACATAAATATAGCTTTTGGGAAGCTTCACAGAGACTCAGCATTTAACGTATACTGAAATCAACACAGATAAGGCTTCTATTGTAAGTTTTCTCCTTACTTTCCTTAGGAAAAAAAAAAAAATCTACTACCTAAAAAAAGTAAATAGAAATCAAAACAAACAAATAAAAATGTTGCCCATCAAAGTGAAGTGTAACAGTTACAGCACAACATGAGTTTGATTTAGTGGTATTCAGTTTCCACTGTGGGTAACTGGCACTTTCCTACAGCAATCTTCCCCTTTTTTTTTATTTTATTTTTACATAATTTGGATGCTTTTGAATATTGGCACCCTATAGACCACAAAGCGTGAGAAATACTGCATGGGAACCAACAGCGCACACTGCCTCACGCCATCCTCATAACATTGCCCAGCTGGCTTTGTCAGAAAGAAAAACAGCAGGGAAGTAATTCCTCAGCCTGCTAGAGGCCCTTCTCCAGGGACTTCTGGTTCTTTTTCCCTGTTCAGTTTATGCGGTTATAATTTAATATTAGTAAAAACAGTTTTACTGCAGGGTCTCCTGAGTCCTAGGCAGAAAAGTTGTTTCCCTTTCTTGACTTCTCACTCTGGCACTTTCTTTTCCAGTGAAAAAACCTGCCTGTCGGGGATAGCACGTGAGAACATGTGGGCTGAAGTCGCCCTGTGGCAGAGAGGGCAAAACTAAATCAAGGTCTCCTTGATCCCGAGAACATCAGCTCACTTGGCATTGATGAGAACACCACACCGTGATTCTCCACCCCCAGTCAAAAAGGACTTCTTCTTGCGCAGCTTTTGAAAGAAAGAGTTTGGCACCTTTGCATTCTGGGCAATGGATGGAGGTAATTCCATGAAAATCCCTGTGGAAAATCCCACCTCTCCATGCCAGCTTTACCTTCTGATGCTTGCAGGCACTTCCCTGGGGAGAACAGGGCTACCTAATTCTGATCAGGTTGCCTTCCCATGCACTCTAGCAGCAGCTGCACGGAAAAAAAAGTTGTCTGTATCCTTCTAGGCTGAGCTTCAAATATTGCTGAAGAGAATACAGAGCCAGTGAAGAGTCACCCCATATCAGGTGGAAGCATAAAATATACAGAGCCAAATGTTTCAAGGAGAGTCTGTATCTCCTTCATCACTGCTTGCCAGGCACAGCCCACATAGTCCCTGTGGCATCAAGCTGTAGAAGCAGGTCTGGCATCCGCATGTTCTGCAGAGCAGGTAAGATGCTCTGCATAGAGCCCTGCTGGGGAGATCTCATCTGAGCTAGGAAGAGCAAAATCCATTGTCAGTAGTTGCATGCTATTTTCTTTTTTCCCTTTGCCCTTTTGTCCTCTTAGTTTCACTGAACATCATGCAGCTGAGAATTTACAAGGCTGGCAGAGTCTAGATTTCATCTACTCTGATATCAGTATTAGACTGTGATGATAAATGAGTTGGTTTTCCTTGGGGAAGTTAAGTTTTGCAGCCAGCCTTTGCTACCATTTCTTCTCCCATACTGCATGCCAGGCCAACTGCCTCTTTGTGCATGTCCTCACGCTTCTTGGAAATATCTGGAGAAAAAGCTTGCACTCCTCTAGTTTCAATGCAGATGGGAGAATAGACAAGAAAACAATAAAGGACAAAGCTGTGAAAGTTCTACCTCAGTTGAACATCACCATCTCTGAGTTAGTTAATGAGGCTCCGTTTTGGTGGTGTTTACCTTTGTACAGTTTTATTTTTTTTTTAAATAAAACTTAAATTAGCATAGGATTTGTACCTTAAATAATCATTAAGATTTCTTTGCATGGTTTCCAACAGAACCGCATGGATTTTGTGGTTTTTTTTCTAGGAAGCAAGACAAAGCATAAGGTCAGTGAGACTATATTGTTGTCATTTCCGAAATAGTGTTTACAAAGGCAAAAAGGCCGTGGGGCATTTTTTGGGTTGATTCATGTACAGTTTTTCCTGTATTTAAATGATTCCAGCTTTACTGCTTGCAAAACAAATCTCAGTTGACATCCAAAATGCTATTGGCATGGGGCATAGTTCTTATTCCAGTGCTCTTGGCTCAAACAGCATTTTTCCACTACCAGGGGATTTAGATGTTACGTATTTCCTTTATTACTCTGGACCTTTCAAAAATGACATGGGAAGAAAACAAATAACAAATACATTATCTTTTGGATGTCAAAAACGTTTCCTTAAGATTTGAACCAAAGCCTGCTTTTCAGTGAGCAGCGGTGCAGAGACCAGCAGAAAAGCAGAATGCAGAAGAATTTCAATGAGTCTCATGCTGCCCAAACTCTGTCTTTTGCTGTTTTTCTCCAGACTTCGTGCCACTGTGTATTTTGGAATTGCCATTTCTAGATCATTAAAATATAAAGGAAAACAGGTAATGCAGTTCATGCAGGGAGATTTGTGAAATAATGAGTCAGGATGGACTGCAAGAATCTTTTAAATAAAGAAAGCACAGACATGTAAGCATCTGTCATCTACACAAGCAAGTGATGGGTAATGCAGAAAGTGCTTGCCACATCACTGACCTGTTTGGGCTGCTGCAAAGCTTCAAGACTCGCTGATTGAAACGTCTGAACTGGCACTTCCAAACGTTCTGCTCCTCATTTCCTCTCCGTTTCTGATTTTCGTGGCTACAGAGATGAGAAAAATACATTGCTGCGTCTAGATGCAGTTAATGCAGGAACTCAAAGCACCCTATGAACTCCAATTCTCAGTGTTTCTTCATACTAGACTTAATTTTGAAAGCTGAAGATTGACTTTCTGAGATAGACTCTACAAGCTTAAAAAAAAGATAAGTGCAATAATAACCCTAAAAGACTGTAGAAGAGAGGAAAGTTCAGGTGAAGCAGCATTACTACAAAAGACAGTTCTCTCACAGAAATTCTTGTACAATTTTAGGAAACTGCTGACTTGAAGAGTTGACAAGGTGTTTAGACAATTCCTACCTACTATGTTCCTTCTGTCAGGACAAACTCTGCCACCTGTTATTTTTTAGTAGTGATAATACTGAACAGAATAAAGGAGGAACAGGCATAATTCACAACTATGTGAGCTTAAAAACAAAAATCTGACTGCCAGTAACGTGAACGTATAACATGGACTTGAAGGCACGTTTTTGTATACAAAGTTTCCCAGTTTCTAAAGATGTGTTCTAAAATATATTAAAAGCTGTAACTGAAATTTTGTCTGACTGTTAGGCAGTAAAACTGAGGTAAAGGCAGGTAGTGGTATAAGTACAAAAGATATTAAAACACACTGCTAAACTGGACAGTGTTAAAACAGCAGAATTCGGAGGAAGGCTGAGGACGAAATGCTCAAATCAACAACAAAAAAAAAAGAGAAAAAGCTTTACTTGCAATCCTGCCAAAGCTGTCTATTATCTAGCAAAATATTTTTAGAGGATTTTTGTAGTGCTTTCATCAGTCGCTTTAAATTGAAGATCAGTGAGCCTTGCATCAATATAAAAGAAGTTAGATACAATAATCATTAAATTTAGAGTTTTAAATAATGTAATCCTGAGCTGTAGTGGCTTTTTAAAAGAAAATCAAAGTGAGCTTGAAAGATCATGAAATAAAAGTGTAAGAGAAAATAATCTTGTAAGGAAAACAAAGCAATGATTGACCTCTGACATATATTTGGTATTCAGAAAGATATGGATCGACTTAATATACTGAACACTTAAAAAGGATAAAAACTGTCAGACTTCGGAGTTAAGCCCGATTTCTAATGAATGGAAAGAAAGAGATATTTTCCAGTATATACCTGACATTTCTTTGTTGCCAATAAGGTAATTTCTTGAATTTTTTTCCAGTACTAGCTTCTGTCAGGAGCAGATTGCTGGAGCTGATGCTGGCTGGTAATTCAAGTTGCACTTCTGCTGTGCAACTGCAAGGTGAAGCAGACATTGTGAAGAAACCAAAAAGATGGGTAAAGGACACAGAAATATTTCCCTCTGCGAAGCTGCTTACAGCAAGTGAGTTCCTTTGAGGAATCCTTTGTATCCCTCCCACCCTGCTAAGGTGCCTTAGTTCAGTCACCAGAAAGAAGACATCCCAGGTGGCCCATTAGCAAAAAATAAAAAAGGAATTGCACAAGCGTACACAGAAGAAAATAGAATCCCACTGGCCCTTTTTTGTGCTTTGCTCAAGATTCACATCAAAGGGAGTTTTGCTGTAAAAACATATTTCTTGTTTCTATGGAACCTTCTTTGTGAGAATGCTAATGTTCTTTCTGTAGCAAGGAAACCTTTTTTTTTAAAGCTTTGGCCAATGATCCGATGTTTTCAACTCTATTCCAATAAGGTTAGTTCTTCTGAAATCCAAAGTGCACAAACAAGATAGATTGCAGAAGGCTCTCTAAGAGTGGGCTCATTTCACTGGAGTCACAAGCAATATTTTTTATCCATATATCTAGCAGCAAAATGCTCTGATGTGGTAATTTTTACAGCCTTTACTTTCTCTTCTCCTTCTTTTGTATTCACTTCAATTTATTTAAAACAAGTGATGTGCAGCCATGTATTTTGTCCTGAAGTGCCAAAAAGCACACGTACTGCACCCATCAGAGAACTGATGCTGGCTTAGGATGCACATAGGCAGGTCTGTTGGATCAGGAACAACAGCTGAGAAGAGAACTGGTCTACAAAGGAGCGATCAGACTGCTCTTGGCAGGTGAATTGCTGGATGAGGTTTGCTATTACCACCTTTTTTATTGCATTCCTGCCTTATAGAAGGTGCCCACAGCTGTCATGGACCCCCTTGTAGACAGCTGAATAAGCACAGTTTCCAGTTTTTAATGTGATTCCTTTCATAGCTTTCGATTTTCCTGTCACCTCAGAATTAATATTTTGGTAATACTTGCACATGCTGTCTTCCAGGGGATCATACCCATTTATTTTTTCAAAAGCTGCTGAAACAAACTGAAATTCTAACAGATCTTAGTTTCCCTGCTACCTAGGCTATTCTTGAAAGCTTTAAGCTGTAACACGTTACATTAAAAACAAAATCAATGTTCATACGTGCAATTTTAAACCAAAAACATTGTGTTGAAGTTGCAAGTTTTGACATTCATCCTGCTCAGAGCAGCAGGATTACAGGAGAATTGGTCCTATGGTCTGTGTAAGCATCATCATCAGAAGGCAGCTCTTCCCAGTTCAGTCACAGCTACGGTGCAGAAAATTCCATCTCGAGCAAGAAAGAGAATATTGAAGGAAATATTTAAATTTTATAATTCTTCATATAGCACAGAAGCAACCCAGAATGCACATCTGAGACAGCATAATCTGGGACTTAGCTGAGAGACAATAGCAGTAAATATTCTTTAATTCAAAAAAACGAGTACTGAAACCACACAAAAGGCACTAAGAAAGTGCTACAGAAGATAAAGTGAACAAACTGCTGGCCATGTAATTATTCTCCCAGCAGGCTCATCAAACAATTCCCAGCATGCCCTCCTACCTCTTCTGGGGATGTTTTGACTAAATCTAACAAAATAATAGCTGCAGTCACCTCCTTACACAGTCACTTGCGAAACAAATTGGATGCAGTGTCAAGTCCTTGAAGGAACTGATGATTCTCATCAGCAGTATTTGACTGTCAGATGCAGCCACATGGCAGAAATGCAATCCTTTTGCAGGCAACTGGAAAAAAACATCTCTTTTTTTTTTTTTTCCTAGACTGAGAAAATCTCAGGGAGGAAAAGTGCTGAAATGTGCATATTTTGTATGTGGGGTTTTTTTTTTTGTTTTTTTTTTTTTAAGAGGAAAGGGATTTTTTTGTCGTATTAGGTTGCTTCAGGGAAAGGTACTTATGCTTTTGGAAACTTCTCAAGCAAATCAATCAGTTCACTCATCAGTGCAGATATTATCTTTGCTCTCATCAGGAAGAAGAAAGATGAGCAACCCTGACTTCAGGAGCTGTTTCAAGACACTCGTTACATCTTCTAATCCTTGTTATAAGGACTTCAGTACTTCCTCCCAAAACTGAACTAGAACTCAAAGCTTAATTAGGTCTTTACATGAAAATGATTGTCAATTTGACTATGTCCTGGTTAGATCAGAACTGCTAATGCAAATATTTCTTTCTTTCTCTCTGTTACCAACTACCTGTAACCTGAAGCAAGAGCTTCACAATTAGGTCTCTTATACCCACTGGCTTCACAGCTCAGTTTTGATAACTATAGACATATTTTAGGTCTGAGTAGCATTTAACAGTGGTAGCAATTTTAGCAACTTGTAGGTTTTAACTGTAGAAAAACTGTACAATAATAGCATGATAAATTTGCAAGGTGAAGTGTGATTTCTCTGTGCACATTATACACCCTATCAACCATAAGCATAAAGCAGTCTTCCTACTCCTTTAGGTTACAAGAAGTTGAGAAGGAAAATGCAGTTCCCCTCCCTGATGTTCAGCAATCTGGTAGTCTCCACTGATTGTCAGGAGCATGAATTCCTTAAGGTCTTGTTTTCTGGATTTAAATCAGGAACACCATTGAAATCTGCTTTTGCTGTGTCAGACATGAGCTATCCCTTAGGAGGAAAGGGCAGGACACCATCTGGAATATCCAAGTAGGATCATGCTGGTCATGATGGAAAATTGGTCTAATGTCACAACGAAGCTGCAAAGCTACTCAAGACATCCATGAGACCTTGGGCTGGAACTGATAGGAATTCCCATTTTGTCAGTCCTGGAATATTCCAAACCTGTCCACCATGGGAGAGTTCTGCTCATGTTGGATAGCTATCAAAGTGCATTTGTCTCTCTCCTACAGACAACGAGCTGAAGCAGTAGCTGGCGTAAGTCAGGATGGTGCTGCTGAATCAGTTAGTGCTGAGGGAAAATGACATGATTCCCACTGTGGGTGCTATATATGTCTTGTCATACTTCTGGTGAAGGAGAAAAGTTACGAATCTCCCAGTGTTTCTGATCACTTCACAAATGCATGTCCTTTAAGGTGAAGAGGGACCATTAACCTCTTACCATGCCTCAACTGGGTCACAGTCTCATGAAGTTACCAGTGCAGCGAGGCATATAACTTGCAAGTTAGGAATAAGACAAAATAAATCAGCTAGAATGAAAGCCCTGGGGTGTTACTGCTGCTGCACCCATGGAGGGCAGAGAAATGTGCTCAGAGCCTGCCCAGCCAGCACTGGCCTTGTGCTTCTTCCTCTTCCGTCCCAGGCAAAGGTCCTGGCCATCCTCTTTAAAGTATCCTGAAGTATGATAGTAGTGCTGCCAGGAATATTTGCTTGTGAAGAGGTTATAGAGTGTAAAATATTATCTTAATGAGCTCTTTCAGTCAGCAAATCCTAGTAAAGCAGAATCTTTCAGTCACCAAATACCAGTAAAGCAGAATCTTTCAAATTTTTTTCCCCCTTTATTCTACATGGTTTACAAGCTTAGGAGAGATGAAGAATCAAGTTGCCTTTAGAGAAACCTCTTTCCGCCGCTGACAATTCAAAAAGTTGGACTTATTCAAAACGACGTTTGCATGTCTAAGTAGATAGATCAGTTTCAGTGTGTGAGTTACAAAGTCTGCTCTCATCTGTCACTGAGTTTATGGAAGTGTATCTTTTCGGAACAAGCTTCTCTTTTCTTTTTTTCTTTAAGTTCTTACAAACTTCACTAATTCCCATTAAAAATCAAAACTGTGCTGACACACAGCTTTTTGTAGTCTTTTGAGTGGTTTGTTGCATAATGGCTGGTCTGTTCCAGATTCCACTTCAAGACTATGTTAACAACAGGGTCATCCAGAATGTTCCCCCTTTATGCTATTTCAAGAATTGCAAGTATTCTTTGTGTTCTATCATGCAAATGTAAATATGACCTCTTGGCCTTTGTGAAACTAAACTCTAAATGAGACAATTGGCAATTTCCTGCATCTTACAGTAAGATTTCTTGTCTTCTTCAGTCCATAAGATTTCTCTCCTTCACCTCGTCTATTTCTCCACATTTTCCTGCACATTTGCTATGTAAGGGCTGCTTTTGTTTGCCTCTTGTTCTTGACCTATTGGAGCCAGTCTCAAGACTGAGTCAACCTGATTGCCTGGCTGCTGTGCTTCCCAGGCCTCCTGCCTGCAGGATCACAATGCTGAAGGACTTCCTGCATGTCTGGAGCTGAGACAGCACAATTGCACCAATCCCAGGACTTTTTGCTGTTTGTACAACTCCACTGAAATCAGTGGAGCTGGCAGATCCTCTTCCTGCTGAGCCTCTAGAAACTTGTGTCCATGGATATTGACATCTGGGGATCATGTGGGATAGTTTCTTGTGCCAGGACGGCCAGGGATGCAGCTTACAGCAGTGACGAAGGGCACAGAAGGACAAGTCCTCGGCATGCTCCTCGCCCTCACAGGCACCCAGACACTCTTCTCTCTGCCCTCTGCAGCTGAAGGCTTCCAGCCTTAGTGTCATTCCCTCGGGTCCCAAAAGCACTGACCCATTGTTTTAGCTGAACGTTTCTAGTTTAAGAAGTGGCCTGAAAAAAAAGAGAACATTCCTTTTCTTTGGGGTATTTATTTCCCCGTGCCTAACTCATTACAGTCTGGTCTGTTTAAACATCAAAAGTGCTTGTGTAAATATATACAACGAGGCTAAGTGATTAGAATAATCTAATGCAAATTTCAAAGTCTACGAGCAGATCTGAGAAATCAGCACTGTCAAAACTTTTATTTCCACAGCATGAACAGAAATAATATAACTAAGGAACAGGTTGTACTTCAAAGAACAAAGATGTTGAAATTGTAGTAAGACAATTGCTTGGAGGTAGGGACCGGGGCGTGGGACATGGGGAAAGAACTCTTCTCCTCTGTAGTAGATGCATTTTATTTGCTCATAAATGCCTGAGAAAGTAATGACGTACCTGTGAGCGGTGAGGCTCTCTTTTCCATTAACTTTTGCTTTGGAAGGTTTTCAGAAATCCTTGATTGCCCTCCGAGACTGACTGGCTTCCCCGCAGCCCCACCCTGCAGGCAGCCCAGTCCTGCAGAAGGCACCTGCTGTCATCTCCAAACAGACGAGGAAGGGAGACATCTTAAGGCATCTCCGGGAAGTTCACTCTTCTCCTTCTGCACACGCCGATCTCGGATTTCGACCACAGGCTTGACAGAGGCAAGTATCCCCGTTGTGCAAAAGTAGACCTAGCATAGAAGAATAATATTTCTGAGAAGCACTGCACACATTCCCTGCAGTCGCATCAGAAAGGACAGCCGTGTCTAAGCTGTTTGCTTAGACAGTTTGCTGCAGTTTGCTGCTAGCCCCCTAGCTGCCATTCTTGAAGAGTTTTTGATCTGCATTTGCGTCCTTTCCCCTCACACCATGAGGTCACTGCTAAAAGAGAAGGTGCAGATGGAAGCTGAGGCACTGCCTCTCCTATCATGGCAGTGGATGGTGCAGGAGCATCAGTAATACACACAGTTAGCATTCAGACATTCAGGAGGCTGCACAGCATTCCCCACTAGCAGCAAGGAGGAAGGTGAAAAAAGTCTCCTCCACTCCAGAGCTGCCCATGGAAGTGGCTGCCTTCCCATCGGAGAGCACAGTGTAAAGCAGACATTGCATCTGGTCCCTTGAGCTGGAGTTGAGACATCCACCTCCTTCCCCCACCGTGTCCGAGATCAATGGTAGCTCCGAGGCCCAAAGTGCTCCTTTCTTTCTTTGCTATCATTGCCACCCAAAGTGCAGCGGGTCAGGGAGCTGCTGGACATGTGACACATCAAGGTTGGAAATGAGGCTTTTTCTACTTCTTGAGACAGGCATTTTCATGACAAAAATAATTTTTAAAAAGGTACATTTTCAAATCAATATTAGGTGAACAGTTCAAAAATAAAAGCCTTTCCCTTAGAGATGCAAATCATCTGGATTGCTCTAACATCTTCAGGGCTCTGATGACCTTAAAGCACTGTCTTTATGCCATCTGTAGGGCAACCATAGCTTGATCTGTGAAGGACTATTTCACTTCAAGTGACCTGTCTGGAAGCAATAAAAATTCTAAGACCAAATGGAAAGAAATACTTGCTTAAACACTCACAACTTTATTTTTACTTGCATCACACAAGCATTGACCAGATCTGTATAACCTTTCTACTCCCTAGAAATTGCAGTGTTCCGCTGTAGAAAATGCAAAGAGTATAAGGTCAATGTCAAGTCATAAAACAGCTACAAGTACAATTCAAGCATTTGCAATTATGGGAAAAACAAGAAAAAAAAAGGTACTTTATGCTCCATCTGGAATTCTACTCCCTCTGTAAACAGTGTTAATAAAATACAGATGCAATTCAGGCCACTGGCATTCAAAAGTCATTAACATGAGAAGCTGCTCAGTGGCCTGTTGAATCACATTTTGTTGGTCTTAGGCCAGTGCCCATTAGACAGACATCTACATTACAGCTAGTGCCAGAACCAAGTGCTGCAATGCATTCTCTCTCTGAATTCCCCTTTTGGAAGTAAAGCTAATCACGCTTGGACACCACAGAGTCCCTCCTCCCCAGCACTGCTGGTGTCCATGCCATACATGAGCTCTACATCCATCTGCAAGGCTGCTGGTTCAGGATTGAAATATAGACATGTACAGAGAGCCATGACTGACCTTTGTGCAGCAAGTAAGAACTGTCAAACTGCTCTGTATTGTGAGGGCTGGTGGCTCTATACCACGTGCCCATACAGAATCAGTTCTACATGCTAAATGCAGTCAAAGACACGAACATGGCAAAAAGCTGCAACCTGTCTGCAAGACAGCTTTCTGGGTGCACGATAACCAACACAGACAGAACAGGCTGCCCAGAGGGGTCTGGAGTCTCCTTCTCTGGAGATGTTCACGTCTCGCCTGGATGCCTACCTGTGCGACCTGGTGTAGGGAGTCTGTTTGGCAGGGGGGTTGGTCTCGATGATCTCTGGAGGTCCCTTCCAACCCCTACAATTCTGTGATTCTGTGATTCTATGTTATCATGAACAAAAACTGTGTACCTATTTTTTTCTTTGCCATTGGATTTTGGCCTTGCAGGAAAAACTTCCACGTGTGCTTCATACCCCTTTTAGTCTTTTATGAAGTCAGTGTTTGTCTGCTGTGGTGTTCAAACCAAAGTATGAGTGGCTTTGCAAGAAGCCTCTAAATAATCAAAGGAAAAATACTTGTAAACACATCTGTTGTCTGCCATGCAACTTCTCCCTAATCTGCCACAGATTTTTCCCCACAGGAGGCTGCTAAATTAGAGCTTAATACTGAGGCAGCATCTCACATACTCCCTCTGGTTCGTCCTCTCAATATAAAGCAGCCTTCACTTCCAGCTAGCATGAGTGTTATCCCTCTGGGAGACACCAGTTTCCATCCCACTTTTTACAGGATCATCCTCTCTGAGAAACACAGCCATTCGCTACCAGCTGAGCATGCCTTACCCCTCCACTCAGGCAGGCTTTCAAGCCTCGTTGGATCCATATGCTCCAAATGATCCCACTGATTTTTTTCCCGGTTTCTGCATGGATATGACTTGTGGTGTTTCATCCATGCAAAGGCTGCCATATGCTCTTGGGTACCAGCAGGAGCAAGACAGGACAGATTATGATCTTCAGAGGACTGCAGCTGCCACCAAAATTGTGCAGGACCTATATATAAGCTTTGAGTTTTCCTGTTAAGACTTGCTGTTCTTCTCTGACATGCCTCTTTGTACTCAGATTTGTCATGCATCTTACAGGTTGGAAATCATATCCTCAGCCATCAAATCCTCCATTTCTGTCTTGAATAATATGCTTTGTAGCAAAAAAATTCTTGGAGATGTTTCCGTGAATGTACAAGTAAATTGGTTTTAAGGCTGTAAGGATATGGAATACATATTCATTCACTGAGATGCTTCAAAAAGAGTACCAGGGTTAGCAAAGGAAAGTAAAATAGATCTGATTTATGCAGTAATACGGTACAAAGACTGTGCAGGAATAATGCAAACAATAATTTTATATGTGTTTATGTGCATTAAGTCTCTAAGTGATTATACTGTCTCTAACATCTAGGTTATCACAGGGTTCTGTAATGCCTTAAAGGACTGTAGCTGCGAATAGACAAGCATAAGTTCCATTTTGGTAACAGCAAATGCATATTTTTGCTCGCACAACCTTCCTCCTCTGTCAGCTGTACCTGCACTTTCGTCTGCTGTTTGGCTGATAAAATGCCACTGACGTCAGCTATAGCAAAGCTTTGTGCTTGATATCTGTGCTAGCAAGAAGAGGATCAGGGCCACACTAAACAAAAAACGTCAGTCATCGAGGGCTAAGTGCTCAGAGGGAAGGTAAGTGAAGGGGGCTTTGTGTAACCCTTCTGCCACCCTCAAAGATGACATAAGGTTGGACTTAACTGAAGAAGTCTGCAAGCTGCCTTTTTACTTTGTGGGCTCTTGGAGGAAATGCTTTGAAAAGGCTAAAGGCACTGACATTTTGGTGCTACGAGAGGTAGGATGTTAGCTAGTTAGACAGGAAACGCTCCCCTAAGTGTATGATCCATTAAGTTGTTTTGCAACACTGGGAAATGAAGCATGGAGTATTTTACTGAAGTCGATATCCCATGGGGATGAAAGAAAGATCAGAATCTTTCGCTGCAATAGGCTGAGCTCTGCCAGCATGTAGATATAAATCCAGAATATCTCCAGTTGAGTTGAAAGGATTGCCCTGAGTTTGACGACAGGGTCTGTCCCACCAATATGGATTTCTCCAACCCTGTGTGTCCAATGCTCTGAACCGCTGGCAGCTCAGATGCCCGTGTGAAGAATTTCAGCCAGATACAGTAGCAGTGTAGCAAATTGGGGACTCCTAAAAGGCTGCCTGATCTCATGTGGGGGATACCTTTCTCAGTGCTGGGGTTTACTATAGCTTTCTGAATGAGTTTTGGTTTATTCTGATTGCACAGACACTTACACTATGAAAAACATGGAATTTCTATTAAGTGGAGAAAGGGCACTGCATTGGTATTCTGCAAATGGCATTTCTAACAGTCAGTCATTCCCACTTTGCTTGCAGCTCCAGCACAGAAGCATGGTGTTTCAGTCTGTCCTGGCAGAACAGATCAATTACCAGTTTTCAATGGAGTGCATCCTGATGTCACTGCCTTTCTCCTGCAGCTGTTGACTGCCTGTGCTGTGGCTGCTCTTCTGAGCAGAGCAGCTCTCTCTGCCAGGTGTTCAACTGTTCAGCTGGTGCTTCAGCATATTTTCTTCTGCCTTCCCTACAGACTTGAAGGGCAGGAAAAGGGCCTGCCAGGCTTGGCCTGAAATGGATTTGGACTGATGTTTTCAGGGCTACTCAGCTGCAGGTTTTTGTTTCAAATTCAACTCAGAGGATGGAACAACAACAGAAAAAAAGAAGAAAAAAACCCCAACCTCTCAGGAGGCTTTCTTTACATAGGATACCTAAAACTTGAATGAAAGCAGAAGCTGAGCATTAAAAAACGCCAGATTCAAAAAGCTGCCGGCACTGAACATGGTTGATCAATGATATTTTGTTGGTAAAATGAGAGGTTCTACTGAAGCTGTTTCCCCTTGATCTGCTGCCAGGGATGGCACCAGAGGTCTCTGAGGAGCTCAGAATGGAAGGCAAAGGAGTCTGGAGGAGGAATTCCTTTGTGACAGAGACTGCAGAATGAGAAAAATCTCTCAACCGTGTGCTGCAGCTATATTTTTACAGCCAAAAGCTCAGTAAACATAAAAAGCAGGCAGTGAGCTGTTGAAAAGAAAGAAAACTCAAACCTCAAATGCACTTTTCATAGTATTCTGGCTTCAGGTTTCATGAAATGACAAGGGAATTGAAACACATCTGAAGACTGTTAGGTACCTCTCTGCCTTTCCCTCCACACTGGACATACTGGGATTTGAAAAACAAGATGAATTTTTAAGCAGCAGTTGCCCAGAGTATGGACTCTCTCTTCACTGTATATTCAAGAAAAGATATGCTGGATCAGGAGTTTTGCCCTAGTAAGGAGTCTTACCCAAGCATAGCAAGGAGCTTGTTAAGATTAGTGTGCCTCAGCTGGGCACTGACCCAGGTGATCACCACGTTACAGGCACGGTAAGTATGATGCTTGCAAAATCTGATGTGTTCAAAGCACTCCTGGAGGGCAATCGTGTGGCTCCTGCTCTAAGATTGATGTTCCCGGGGTGTGGCATTCTGGTCTCCTCTCCTGCTGGTGCTGAAGCACAGCATATCCAGTCTGGCTTGGTCTCTTCTGGCCAAGGCTTCCTTTCCTGCTGTGAGTAGGTCAAGAAGTCACGGTTGCAGCCTTACAACATCAGTTCAGGTGTTGACAGTGTTTGCCTTACCGTGCACGACACGATCTGTGTGCAGAAGCACTGCACCTTCCATTGGTGACAGATACAGTGGGTACTCAAATATGCCAGGCAAATAACACAATTTCTTAGAATCCAGTTGGGTAAGGTTTGGGGCAGAAAGCAGCAACATACACAAGTCAGAACCCTATCAGATCTTGGGCACCTCGGGCCCATGCTGCCCCATACAGATGTACCCAAAGCGTGTCCCACTACCTGGCCTGGTTTCTGCCTACTGCTGGGGCACTTTGGGCTCAGGCAGCTGAGAGCTCATCCAGCGGCTTTAGGTCGTTTTGATCCTGCTTTACAGCTCGTTCAGGTTTGTTTGCACAAGCTAAAACCAGACTTGTGAACTGCACAGCAGATACATTCCACGCCTCTCACTCAGTAAAGCTCTAGGAGTTAGCTCAGCTGCCAGTGTGAGCAACAGCCACGTTCAGAGAGGGGAGGGCCAGAGCCCAGCCATTGCACACACTTAAATAACCCTGTCCTTTCAGTTCTGCCATACATTTTGATAAGGTGGGTTTTTTTTTGTTTGTTTTTTATTTTTATTCTGGAAATAAACCAGATGCCTTTAATAAACAAGCAGAACCCTTGGGTGCTACATTACTTAGAACAGAGGGAGGCCAGAAAACATCTCTCACTATGAAAACTTTTGCCTTATCTCTAAAGTAACACATTTTCCTGATCTAATAAATATGAAATATATCTTAAAATGATTATATTCCGGGTTTCTGAAATTCACAATGTCTTTAGACTGTTATGCTTCCCCCTTAAACTGCAACATAATTTTAGTTAATGAAGTTCTATTTCGCCTTGCAGTGCAGTCCCATTGACATCCCTCTCCTTTAAAGGAAACTGATTTGTTATTTTTTGCTGCTGGGGTTGAAGGGGAGGACAAACTGGAGAGGAAGCAAGATTCCTTTTGTGCTTTGCCTTTCTTTCCAGGCACCTAAAATGGAGACAATGAATAAATCTTTCCCATCTGTGTCTGAATGCAGAAGTAGGTTACACTGCCTGAAGCAATTGCAATGACTCACTTGCCACTTTTATAGAACTCTCTGCTTTATTAGTCTTACGCTGATAACTCCATAGCGTGTGGATTAGCAATGGTGGTAAAGGCAGAAAATTCTGCAGATCTGCTGGATCTTGTCGCTCAGGTTTATTTATACCAAAGGCTCGAGTTTGTATGGCTTGCAGGCACAGGTGGAAAAACACCTTCACCCTTTTGGCCATGACAGAAAAATTCATGGTGGCTAACATAACGCAAGAGTGAAATTAAAAATGTCTGTGTTCGTGGTGGGAATAAGAACAAAGAGCAGGGATCTGGTGCAGTCATATCTCAGGATTAATCTGAACAATTGTGGAAGGCATACAATTCTCACACCTCAACATATACAGCAGACCTGGGAAATCCTCCCCCTGCCACCTCTGCTCAGTCTTCCAAAAAGGCCTTCCTTCAGTCAAGCATTGCATCAATTTGCTTTTCCCTGCAGAGCATGGTTGCAAAAGCAAACAGCTCAGCTAGGGTACCAGAAGCATCATGGAGATGGCACTGGAGGTCTCTCACTGTTTGTGAAAGCTGAGTTTGGAAAACCTTTTTTAAGATTGGTCACTTAGAAGAGATGTATTTTGTTGTTTGAGCAGTAACTGCTGGAAGACAACACTGTGTCTCAGCACTGTGATTGCACTGTTCCCTTTGTTTAAAGGATGGGTGGGTGGTTATCCTTTGCTTATTCCCTACACTAAACAAAAAGGCAATCTGTCCAGAACCTTAAATTAGGGTTTCTTTAGCCCATAACCACTAATACTATCTCTGCAAATATTCAGTATTTTTGTATTTCAGGAGCTGAGAAATTCTGTTGTTTGTTACAGGGAAAACAAAGCATGCAAAAGGCTTTCTGTAATGCTCTTTCTATTTAGTTTCACATAGGGACATAGGGTGCCACTAGCTTTGGTCTGCTAGGCTCTGTGCAGGGAGGCATTGCTTGAGGGAGAAGACGGTTTTGCAAGCAGTGGGAGTGTGTGTTCTCTGCCTTGGGCCTTCATTAGACTCAATTCTTCAGGCAGAAATGGCTCCCTGGAAATCAGGCACTGGTGCTGGGCTGAGACTGCTGAGCTAGGAATTGCCTTCTGCTGCTCCCAGCTGCCAGTGATGTGTAAATAAAAGCAAATTATTCTTGGGCTCTCTGTCACTTCCCATGCTGCAAAATCAACCCACAGGACATCAAAATCTGAAGCACTAAATGATCAGTATTGGTGCCAGAAGGAGCACTGACATGTAAGAAAGGGGAAAACAAAGGTGTGATCCCCAGGTGTAGCCTACAGATGACTGAACCCCACAGCTGGCAGCCAACAAACAACCCCAGGAACTCCCACAAGCTTAGCCAAAGTGTCTGAAGACCACACTTACTCAGCCTACAAACTTCATGGCTTCATCCTAGCACAGTCAATGCTTCCTGGGTATCAAGCTTCAATTCAAGGTAATCTAACAGGGAGTAGGTGGCAGTGGGGTTTTTACCAGGAGGTGAAAGGACTGGGATGAGTATAACAGCCCATGGAGTTTCATACAGCAGGGAGCTGGTGGCTGGAATAAGCAGATTCAGGAAAATCTACACAATACCCATCCTTTACATGGTTTATTAAATTTAGTTTGACAGCATTCCATATACCTCAAAATGCCAACACTGTAATTACTCCAGTAAAGAGCACAACAGATCATTTGGCTTTTGTTTTCACTTCAGGATATTTCACCAAAGGAGCTGAGCTTGGCTGGAAAAAGAATTGCACGTCCTGCAGCTTCGTGGGTCAGATCACTGATTGGTACGAATGGCACTTCTCCGTCAGCTCCAGAAGCATCTGTCACCCCAGGATGTGCTCCCCTGCTGGGCTGCAGCTTACGAGGCCAGCAACAGAGCAAGTGGGAAGACCTTTTAACGTTCTGTATAAAGCTGGGAGCAAACTGAGCACACGAGAACCAAAAATCTCCAATGAGGCAAAGATTTTTGGACGTGTTTAAGTGGCATTGTATGCGCTGTGGTTCATTTTTGCTCTTAATACTTTGATACAGCTGTGATGTTTTTTTCAACTCCCAAAGACAAATTACAGCATATAAAAGACCATGAGGTTACACTTTGGTTCTGAGATAGTCACATTAATATATTATGAAGGCACTGTAACAAGTATTAGTATTTTCCTGAATCACCATCTAGGGTCAGTAGAAAATATGTATAATTTGCAAATTCGTTTTAGATACAATGTAAGAAAGTAAGTAGGCTGGGGTAATTACAGGGCTTGCTGATGCTGGAGACAAGCTGCAGAGAGACATTGCTCAGCTTGCCTATCAGAGCAGGCCCTGAGGAAGCAGGTGAGGAGGAAGGTTATAAACAGTGGGAGCAGGGCATTAGGAAGCCCTGAGAGTTCTCTGATGCAGAGGAGCATTATGTGAGGTCCTGTTCCAGAGCTGTTTTCCCCAGGGGTAAGTGCTGGTGTAACTCTCTACAAGTGGCAATGAGCAAAGGTGCTTTGCAGGCATGGGGAGGTGGGGGGAAAGCTGGTGGTAAAGTTTTCCATGAGTGTAAGCTCTCATGCTTTTAAGGGTGGCTACTCTGGGCCATGTGAGGTTCCTGTTTCTGCATCTTGCAGTGCTATGGCTGAGCTTGGGGTGAGATCTGAGCATTTTGTGGTGCAGCAGCCATGTAGGAGTCCAGGGAATGGTAGGTGTGCATTTGCATTCTAGTACCAGCACTGTTTGGGCATGGGTCCACTCTGCTGACTAGAACATACTAACTTAAGCTAAGGTCAGATATGTCCTTTGCTGGAAAGGTTTCTTAAACTGTGAATGTCCCGGTGGCTCTGTGAAGTGTTTGACAAAAGAAGAGTATTCTTTTAAAAGTGTGATAAACTCAGGAGGTACCTTCTATGATTTATGCTGGCACTATCTGGTTGGGAATCATTTCTTGTGGCAGATCAGAGGAGTATGTTTGTGCAGCATTGGTATGTAAATGTCGTGATGGGATCTTACTTTGAAATATATGTCATGTCAAGCAAGCAGGGGAAATATGCAAGGAGTGTAATTTATCATCTAGCTTCCAAATTATTCCTTATGTTTCAAGTCCAGTCATGGTGCTTGTATGTGCTAAATGTCCCTTAAAATACTGTGCTTTTGTGCTTCCTGTGAACTTCCCTTGGAACTGATAGTGCTTTGGCAAACATAAGCCCCAAGGTTAAACTCTGTATAATGCCTCTTTGGCCTGTGCTTCTAGACTTAAGAGGATGGTGCAGGAGAAGCTGTTTGTGAGCATATGGTATTGTTTCTGCAACCCTCTGTTCCAATGTGCTCAACACGCCTTTGGTTTTCAGCTGTTGATATTCTTACATCTTTATTTACTTTTTTTGATGCTGTCTCTTTTTCTCACTTAAAGCTATGCTCAATAGATTTTGTTCATTTGTTTTAGTAAGGGAGAAGTAATGATAAATACTTTGTATACAGTTGCAGATGCAGTCTGTTGTCCCCAGGGCAAAATACCAACTTTATGGGATTCACCTTAGTAGGAGTTGCTTTTCCACCTAAGATACATTTCAAGGCTTGTACAGGCTGCAGGATTTGAATTTCTGCTGGGTTCCAAAGCAATCTAGTGTAAGGTCACATTTCAGTTGTTACCATCTTGAACTGGCAGAAGAGCACAGCATTTCAAATGGATGCTGACATCAAGGCTGAGGACCTTGTACGTCTCTCCTGCTGATGGGAAAATCTCAAAGGGGCTCGTCATTGTCTTTGCTATGCAAATCAAGTGCTGAACTCAAATCGGGCTGCAGGCAGCCCAAGGGTTACCTGCCCGACTAACAGTGATGGTCTTTCAAGAGAATGAACTTCTTAGTGCCAAAAATAAAATAGCAGGAAGACCATTGAGCAGCTGTAGCAGCAAAATGTTTGTATTCCTTCTTGAAGAAATCTGACAGGTCTTTGGTATTCTAGTTCTCCAAAAAAAATTAAAAATAAAATTTACTTATTACTTCTGTAAAGTGAAAATCAATCTTAGAAGCTTGAGAAGGTGTCATGTAACATCATGGTGAAATCAGAATGATACTTAAGCTTGTAAGCACTCAGTATTTATCATTTCAGAAGGAAACTGAAATGAATTTCCAACGCCTGTTAAGGCTGGGGAATCCTTTGGAAAAATCACTGTATGGCTCCAAAACTGGGCTTAAAAAGAATGTAGCAAACATTTCAGTGTTGAAGAACGGGGGGGATAGAGATAGCTACAAAAGGATCACAGATGTTTTTCTTAAAAAAAAAAAAAAAAAAAAAGATACTTAAAAATAGGATTGCTGTAAACAAACATCAAAGCTGGGTTTTTATGGGCAGCTTCATCTGGTGAGAGGTTGAAATGAAATTCTGTTTTTCCTCCAAATTGCATCAGTATTTAATCAAGCAAATAGCTGCAGAAGATAAAGAACAGGCTTTGTAAGCCCATCATTCATTCAGCAAAGGGAAACCTATGGCTTTTTCATGGAATGATTCTCATGTCTGTGACATTCTCTTGGTTTTTATTTTTTTTTTATGGCTATTTTGACTATGGAAGCTAAAAGAGAAAACTAGACTCTGCTTCAAATTTCAGATGTATGGTAGCTAATTACAGTACGTGTAAACTTAATGAAGAAGTGTCATTAGCTATAAAATATATTTACTCTAGAGTTTCCCTGGTATGAGATGGAGAGGCCAAGCTGCTGAGGGCTGTTGCCAACTGGATCACTCAGGCTGTGATTTTGTTAATTACTGTGTTTTCTATTTACATACCTACAAAGCAGAGATGATAAAATTTGTCTGTCCCCTAATTGCCCTGAGCTTTTAGCAAATATTTATTGGCTACCCGTAGACTTTCAGGAGATGAATAATTACATTTTCACATCTTGTTAAATACTTCGCAGAATTCTACCTCTTCTGGCTTCAAACAGCTTCCTCCTTCAATCTTTAAAACACCTCATTAGAACAGTTAAAGCTTACGACTCACAGGTTTATGTGATGATAGCACATAGATCTCATGTTAAGCTTTGTTCCATCTTCTCCATTTAAGCTTATCCTTGTGCTTTGTTCCTTGTCACCTGTTGGCAATTTAAGATGAACTTGACGTACTGAAGAGTATTAAATTGCTCCCGCTTGAATAAATGGGAGCTTGGCCATTGGCTTCTCCAGAAATGGGCTCAGGACCTTGATTAGGCTGGCTCAAGAGATAGGACTTCAAGCACTTGCAAATGTCATCCTCTGGTTCTCCGCAGCATGCCTGCTGCTGTCTCTTCAGCTGGCAATTGAAACTGTTTGGTACATTACAATGATCGTCACATCAACTTGCTGGAAACAAAACCAGTAACTACAACAGGATTGACCAAACGACTCCCAGAGCTGGCGATGTCACCATTGTAACACACTGTAATGCCAGAAAGGAGCTTACAGAGGTGACCAGAACTCTTGTTTTTTTTCAGGGACCACGGGCACAATAAATAGTACAGTATTTTTAGCTGCAAACTAAAATGATGCAGTTCTGTGAAATTTAGCTCTAAGTGCTTATTCCCGTGCTCTTAAACCTTACTGAATAAACAGATGAGGACGAAAAAGTGCAACCTGTAACATCACATCCTGCCTGTACCATTGTGAATGACCAACCCCCTCAGTACAAAATGCAGTTGTTTTTGTCTCTTCCACCTTGAATCTACCGGATTACTTTAAAGCAGCTTACAACGGCTTGTTCTGATCCTTCAAAGGCCAACTACCACAGTTCTAATACCTCGGCTCTGTTTCCAGTCTGGTTCATAGTATAGTGGTATGAAGAGCAGTCCGAAGACAAACTGCAAATAAATGCCTCTGTCCACTGAGCGGTGACCTTGCTAAATTACAGCGGGTATCCTGAGCATCTGTGCCGCGGCCTTCTCTTACTGCAGAATGATAGGAACATGCATTAACTCCGGAGGATTGATCTCAAAAAACTGGCACAGAAAGGGCACTTCAATGAGAAAATTAATAATTCTTTACTCTGATTATGGTGATTAATTCTGTTACGTCAGCAGCCTTTGGCAGAGCCAATGACAGCAACAGATTTCATATGGGGAAAAAACCTAATTCCGGAGCCAAGAACATTAAAATGGAATTTTGTGCAGTTAAGCAATGATATTAACAAATTGCACACAAGCAGCTATAAATTAAATACATTCAGAAAGGCATGTTTGTTTCTTGGTCCTATATAAGACATTGCAGTGACGTAAGATTATTTTGTATTTGATATATTAGCCAAGCTAAAAAGTGATTGTTTCTGGAACTGACCACTGGCAGATGGACTCAACTGTGGAAGTTTTTGGACCACATAAAGCTGATCACAAACTCTATCTCAGGTGCCAGTTTCACAAACTGGTAAGTGCTGCTGGACTAGCAAGCGTCCTGTTTCCATCTCTTCAACTTTGGTTATGCAGCCAAGACTAATCAAGCCCCCTGTCAGGTACAGAATACAAGACGGGCAGGTCTTTGCTAGTATATAAACCTAGCTGTCATTTTTCTGAAGAGGAGCTGGCTTTTAGGCACTGTATTTGTTTCCTCTCAGCTTCTGAAGGCAAGCACTTAAAAAACAGTGATCTGTTGCTCCCTCCCTAACGCAGTTTGTATTCTTTCAGTTGTCATAAACAAGTTGCCTTGTTTGTCAGTTTGTTTTTCTTTCGAATGCACTCCAACTCACGTCTTTTATGCATTCAGTGTGAGGGCCAGATTCCTCAGTACTGCTTTGTTAGGAAACACTCATTTGGCAATCGTAACATTAAAAATTATCCTCAGTAGGATATGCTCTATCAAGCCACGACCTTAGCTGTTTGAGTGAGAAACAACAGAGAAAGTATAAGAGTAGATCATTCTGTTGTTGGTTCAGATGTTTGACAGATTGCAAGGACCAGTTCCTTTGCGCTCAAGCATGGCATTTAGGAAACTGGAGTAATGCTTTAGATAGCTGCCTTTTTATCTTCTTGATCTGTCTGCTGTTAAAGTCACTATCTTCTCAGTGTTCCCCTGCAGGAGGAAACTAAAAGTGAGTACGCTGCCTTAGAAATTAGAATCATTTTAAACACTTGTGCAAGCATTGCCACCTCAGCTCAGGCATGCCGATGACTTGTCTTGTACATCTGCACAGAACCACGGACACTTGTGTTTTCAGCTTATCAATTCATACATGGGGTTTGTTTCCCATTTCTTTCATACTATGTGCAAGAAAGTGAGCTGAATGCTACGCACAGAATAAAGCAGTCTCCTTTTCATCTAATGAGAAATTGTGCAGACTTCAGTGGCACCAACACTCGTGTTGCAGAAAAACTTTTGATTATCTGGGGAGCGCTTGTAATGATTTCAAATTAACCCCATTGATTTCTTTCTTGTACTAAAAACTACCAGAAAGATAATGTTCAAGTAACTAGAGAAGCACACTGATTTGCCTTACCTACATAAACTACAAAGTTACTTTAAATTTCAGCTTACACTTTGTTACAACCTGCTTTCCAACTATTTAGAGACATCAGTATTTAGAGACAACTCATTTGAGAATGCAGTTGACTTTTATTGCGCTGGCCCCCAAAAATGCAGTCTGCAGCCCAACAATACACGGATTTTACGAAGTTAGTTAACAAGTACTGTAAAAATAACTTAATTTCTGATGCATAAATGGAAACAAGGCGTTAAACCGTTACACTCAGTAACTGAAAGACAACACTTCAGGTGGTCAGGGGAATAAAAATATTCCCCCAACATTTTCTCCCCCAAGTTCAAAACCCAATAATGGTTTATATCAACAAATCTCACCTACAGTTACTATAGATGTCCCAGACTTTATGGTCAACCTCTGATATGTTAAGTACCTGATAGAATTATCCTACTGGCATGTATACAACTCAGCAATGATGCATCTGCTCGGTGCAACCTCTCCAAAGGCTCTAGCTCACTAGCATACTCAAATTAATCTTCAGGTTCTTCATAATGTGCATACCCACTAGCATAAGTCCTCCCTAAACTCAAATTGCCAAATACATCTGTGGTCTCTGTATCAGAATCCTTCCCTCCTCCATCATCATCTTCATCGTCATCTTCTGCTTCATATTCGTTGTATTCATCATCACGATCACCTGCATCTCCAGCCTTGCTGGAGGAGAGGTTCTTCCAGTAGGCATCATAACCAGAAGCTCCATCTGCATCTTCACCTCCAGTCTGGCGGCCAAACTTCAAGGAGCGCGCTGTAGGCAGAGAGAAAAACCATCATGCTCTCACCCGTCAACAGCAATGTGAGCAGATATCTGACATTTCTTTTCCATCTTTGTTCACTACTCAACCTTTTTCTAAATCTGACATTTTCAGATTAAATCTGTGCTCCAACAAAACCTTTCCACTACAAGCAGTCTCTTCCTGTGCAGCCATGTTTGCACAATCAATAACTGTTTCCAGAGTATGATAAAGGTTTTAGGATGCTTTCAGTACTCTAGCCAAGAAAAGTTGTAATTGGATGTGCTCTGCAGACATGGCAAATATTCTGATTTATTAAAGTGCAGTTAAGAGGTAGATTCAATGTATGTCACCAAAAGACACTTATGTATTCATCAGCCATTTTTTGGTAGATGAAATAAAGGTCTAAGCGAGGAATGTAATTCTTCCACGACTGAAATCTCAAACTAAAGCTTTGACTGTGTCAAAATCCATTAATGATTAACAGATCCTGATGCTCGCTTCTAGAACTATGAAACACAATGTTTCCCCAAGAAGAGATGCATCAAAGCTTTGTAAAACAGATGAAGATAACTATGTTCTTTCATTGTTCCCATACAGAGAAAAAATCACTGGTGGTGCCTGTACAGTTTGTTAGGTAGGAAAGCAGGCTTACTTGACATGCTCAGATCCTTCGTCTGCTGAGTTTCATGGCCACACTTAGGGCAAGGAGGTTCTTTTCCCTTTTCCTGCTTAAAAACTTTACTTCGCACATGATCATCACAAAAACAAGCCTGCAGGGTGAAAAGACTATGAAAAGGCTACATATTTTAATCACAGAAGCACACAGGTCAGCAAGAAGCCAGTGAAAATGTGTCCAACAGCAGCAGGATTTTCTGGATGGGATTAACTTTATCGAGCTCTTATCTGCAGCGGAACGGGAAATCTGCACGCCATCTACAAAGTTGAACTATCGTGTTAAATGTAGTTTCAGGGTTATCTCAGAAGACTGCATATAGGTGCTGATAAACAGATAGAAAAAGTAACATGTTCAAGGACTGGATTACAGTGCTGCCCACAAGGGGTCTGGCAAACTTTGGTTTAACTTGGCAAGCTTAAATAACATACAATTGGAGGTGTATGTCAGAATGTAACTATGCAGTGACCTGAAGGCAAGAATTAGAGACTGGAATCTCATGTCTTGAGCACTAGGATGCTGGTGAAGACACATGGAGAAATGAATAATTTGAAAGATAAAATTGCTGTGATGGAGAACGAAGGGGGAAAAAAAAATGGAGGGCAAGAAAAACAAGAGCAGGCAACAAACCAGCACCTGGGGAAATCTGGGCAATGCTGATGGTGAATCAGGTGGAACATCTTATGCAACATGATTTCTGACTGTGTAAAAACAAAAGTCTGGTTTTTAACAAATTAGTCTGTGCATGTGTAAAATTGGAGGTAATTTTTTTAACCATGTTGACGTGTTTTCTGGCTGGATCATCGCTTGACTGTTTGAAAGAATTGAATTGCATTGCCTTTATGCTAGATCAAAACACATTCCAAAGACTTGGATTTGAAAAAGTCCTAATATGGTACAGCCCCGATTTAAACACAGAGCCAGACAAATAACAAATGACTTCACCTGGCATGAGGGTGCACAACTGGCTTGTAGTAACAGCCCTTTTGACCTGCGTAAATCTACCCCCAAGCTTCAGAAATGAATATCAAAAGTATCATGTTTTTTTAAAATCATGCAGAGGAAGACATGACTGTGGTACCATCCCTGAAGGCTGAGGAGAACAAGTCTAAAACTGTTGCTACTTGAAGTCATCTTTACCTTACAACGCAGGCACGAATGCTGCCCAAGCCTGTTACAGGAAACACCTGTTGGTGGGAAAAAAAATATGTAAAACTCATCACTTGCAAACTGTAGATCTGTGATTTTTTTTTTTTTTTTTTAAACACCTTTTAGAAAGAAGGATGTAATAATATAAAAATTCAAGGTATTTATTTTTAATACCTCTTGGAAACCTGAATCGTTCATTTTACCATCCAGTATATGTATTTTCAACTCTATCTGACTAGGTTTTTTGAATTCAAGTCTTCCTGTAGTAAAGCAATTGGACACAAAAACTGTAAGTTGAAAAAGGGAGAAAGTGTAGTTGTTTCTTGATTTTTACAATATTAGATAACAGAAGTTCCAGAATCAGGTTGGTACAAAGGGATTTTCCTTCTTTTTCTCATCCCTCAATGTCAGAAGAAGGAGCACTAGCATTTACGAAGCCATTTCAACAATGCCACAGCAGATTTTATCTCATTCAAGTAAGATTTGAGGACACATTGAGCTTACAAACCCCAAACATAGGTGTTTCATATATTCCATCTCATCCTCAAGTAATGGATTTTATTGCATATAAATTAGTACAGATAGGTTTCCATATGAAAGAATTGCAGCTGGCACGTGATCTGTAAGGAGCAGCAGAATCAGTGCTTTCAAAACCTAACCTGTCTTGAAGCCTCAAACTGATTTCTTTACTCCACTAGAGGGAGCACATTGAAGCCATCCACACAGGGATTGGTAGCAGCATGAAGTCACAGTGAACAGTTACTCTTCAAAAGCGCTATTTTGTCTTAAATCTCCGTGCAAGTACTTTCTCCATCTTGACTTTCACTTAAGATAATGAATCCTTTGTATATGAAATATTTAGTATTGTGAGTTCTCCACGTGAACAGGACAGCAGTGGGAATCAGCACTCTGTGTTTCAAGACACAATTGGAAAACGCTAATGCATGTATATTTAAACATTTCTAGAGCATCTGTGCTTTAACAAAACCTTCTTGACGTAGGAAAGTAGTTGAGCTTTTTTTCACAGCTAGAATGGGATTTAGATTACAAATGTATGGCCACAGTTAAAAGTTCATGTATTCTACTGAAGTTCAGGTTTTTAATTCTGGCTCTATACCAGGATTGTAGGCGCTTTTCTCCAGCAGTGGCAAAAGGCATCACCTACCTGGAAAAGGCCTTGCAGAGTATTCCAGAACACAGAGGAAGCAATCTGAGTCTGCCTTGTTTTTAAGAGACTACAAACAGCTAACTTACATTTAAATGTCTCTGCTTCCAAAACTTGGCAGCTGGCTTGATGTTCAAACTGATCATCTTCACAGAGGAAATTGTGGCAAAAAGAGCAGGCAAACATTCTGCCTCCTGGAAGATGCACCAAAGCAAAATAACCAGTAACAGGCATAGGCACCAAGTTCTGCTCCACAAACAATTTAGGCAGTTACGTGTTGTTGTTTTTTTTTTAATTGAAGACCAGTTCTGCCCTCTGTCTAACTCTCTAAGAGAAAGTTCTAAATTGGACACTAGCATCTGCTATTACTCTGAAAAATACCACGTTTCCTACAAGACAAGATAGCATAAATATAGAACAAGTACTACTAGCAGGTTTTTTTCAATTTGACTATGGCATTTTAGTGTTGTTTAAGTTGTATCAGATCTTCCCTCATCCAGTGCTGTTCCTTCTCACCCCTTCACTTCTGATGCATGCTGAAATTGTATCGAAAGGATTCCACAAATGGTGATCAGTATGGTTTGCCAGGCAATGGGGACCCAAATACCCGAACTAGTGCAGATGAAAGGGGTGAGAATGGCAGAAAATTGCATGCTGACCATCAGATGTGGTACTTAATTATGTGAAGCATTTGGCTGATGGGACAATTAATGATATGTACGTCCCTGAGTTAAGCAGCACGTGTTCTTGGGCACATTTACATTCCCCACTTCATAAGATCTGTTATTAAAATGGGGAGAAAGTCTTGCTTTGACCAAACATACTAATCTTGAAGATAGAAAATGTTATGCTAAGCATACAGGTACAATAACTTATAAAACATGAGAGGAAAAGCACAATTCAGATTTTTTTCATTAACTGTGAGCAACCTACCGTGATCCCAGACGCTTCTTTCACACTCGATGCATTCTGCATCTGCAAGAGGGCAGATGCATGCATGTGTGCTGAGACACTTCCTCCCGTGGCACACCCAAGCTTCACAGAAATCACAGATTGCCCCCTGCAATTACAGAAAGATGGCATCTTGGGACTCATACAGTGTCCAGAGAGACGTATTTCAAAACCCTGAATGCACCTCTCCATCCTTTCTCTCAGTGGGTTTATTCCAGGTGAACAAGACAGTACAAAACAATCAGTATCCAATCAAGCCATTGCAGGATTCTTTTGTTATTTATTTTTAAAATTCAATACTCATTTTTGCAGGATTAAAGAAAATGTAAAATAACCACTTCCCCTCCTTTTCTGTTTTTACCTTTTAAAATTTGTATCTTAAATTTTATGCATGGAAGTTGTCTTCTAGCTAAAGCCTGAACTTTATAAATGATAGTCATTTTCTGGCAAAAATGCAATTTGAAGAAAAAAGGCTATAAATTCTCACAGCTGAAATACTCATTCAGATGTTAAACCATGTTATATTAGAGCATCAGGGCCACAGACAGCAAAGACCAAATAACTCCTAAGAAATATAACTAATGCATTTTCATTTTAGTGAAAGTGCAAGATCAGAAGATCAACTACGTAATTATAGCATTTAAGAAGCCTCCTCAGCCCTAGGCAACAAACTACCAGCCAGGGTTTGCAGGAACTCAATCCAAAAAGGAAGAATTGAAATTTTCAGTAATGTAATGGGATGAGGAGAGAAAAGCCTTAGTGTACTGTGTGCTATCGCTGTGTAAACCTGTTTTCCCTTGGTTGAGAAAGATGGGCACAGAAGAATGTCGTACTTAGAAAAGCTGTCATTTTGTATACATACCACCATTGCCAGTCCAGTACTGTACACACCAGCGTGCTTTATGACACAATCTGATGACTTCATCATGCATTTGGTTTTTCCTGAACAAAAGAAAAGTAACAAGCAACCAGAAAGAAAACATATAGAAACTTTTGTAAGTGCTCATATAAAAACAGAGATTGAAGCAAACATGTACTTAGTCATATACCTGGCTAAAAAATAATGCAAACAAATGTTTGCAACTTGTTAACCTCCCCCGTATTTTTCTTAGATCAAATGGATTATAGTCTGTTTTCAGCACAAGTGCTGAGATTGAGGTAGTGAGTTGTCTTGCTGTATAGTTTGAAGCAGTCTAGTTTGAAGCAGTCTAAATAGATTGACGAGGATTTCAAATGTCAAAACAAGGTAATTAAGATGTAAGTCAAGGAACAACATCTCAAAGTTGTATTTAACACTGCTGCTAGTCCCACCGCAAAAGTAGCATGGCTGAGGACCTCTGAAAAAAAAGACACGTACTTGATGATTTAATTACTTACATACTTAGATGATTAAGCTTGTAATGTGTTCTGTTTGTTTTTCAAAACAAATTAGAGATGGCAAAATAATTCTCTTTAAATGCAGGGCTTGTACAGGAGTAAAAGCCACAGTCTGCACTTCGAAGTCTGCTCTGACACAGGCAAGCAACTAGCTTTCCCCTAAAGTAGGTAGCTTTACCAGGAAGATGCTTACTTGGTATGTAGATATGTAAGCAAAAATACTTGTAGCTAGCCTAGGTCATTGCACTGGGATTTTATCACTGGTTTATGCTGACCCACCACAGATCCCTTTGGTGTCTCAATTATTGCCTCCTTAGGGGCGATGTTCCCTGCAAACCCATTCAAGAGTTCATAAAACTAAACTCTGTTCTGCAAATGCAACTGAATGCCAGTATGCACCATCAGCAGGAGGGTTTTGATATATTCAGATACCCAATGGCACTGAGGAGTGACCGCTGGTGGTCTGAGCTGGGCAGTGTAATGTGGCGGGGATATTACTGGCTCTGGAGCACAGCGATGCAGCCACTGCGCTCCCATCCTGCAGGGAAAGATGACATTGGTTTATGGGGCCTGTCACCTACACTTGATTAAGCACCAAAGAGTTCTAATGGTCTTTGTCTTGGCAAACCTTAGGGGACTCAGCATCATTTTGTGGTGATTAGGAATGCTTTTCTTTCAGAAACATACTGCAGATTAAGATAAATTGAGCACAAGGAGTCAACTTTGGACTGTAAAACAGATTAAATGTTTTTAGTACTTCACAGCACAATGACAGAAGGAAGACCTATGAAGGATGACGCAGTGCCACTGCACACAGTCAGCCTGGCTTCCAAAACTGCTCAGTACTGCAGGTCCCAACAAAAGCAATGCAAGCTGCAGGTGTCAGCAGCTCTGAGTGTCAGACTACAGAATGGCCAAATTGCTTAATGAAAAATGGAAAATCTGTGATGATATGTTGAAACAGTAAAACAAAACAAAAGACTTTAAAGTACAAAATTATTATTAACCTCACTTTCAAGCAAGTTGCATAAATGGGTGTTATAGCCTGATTCAGAACCCAGTTATATCATTAAGTGTCCTTCTCATCTGATTTCCAAGCATCAGCCCTCTTGACACCAGCAGCTTATTATGTTACAAAACTATGTTGCTTTAATCGATACTAAAGCAATCAGCAATTATATCATCCCCAAAATGCAGTATTTATTGTGTCCTTTGGGCAGTCAGCTCTTTATAAGCTTTGTTGTCACTAGGAAACAGCACCTCCACATAAATCTAGGGAAACAGTCATGTTCTCAGTCCCAATAGGCAATAAGTAAAATTATTCTAAATATCAAATACTGAAAACAAACCTATGGCCCAGACTTGCAAACCCTGGAGGGTCATAGGTATGTTCATTAGTTTGTGTGATTGAGCAAGAACATTCTCTTAAGGAGGATATTCAAAACAGATTTAAAAGAACCTGCCCTAAAAATTGGAAAAGTATTTCATGACAAAGGAACCTTAACTGCAGAGGGTTTAAAGACACAAAAGAAACAGAGAATAGCCTTCGTTATTTCCACTTACCACACTGTGCACAAATGGGTAATTTTTGAACAGAGTTGCAGAAGTAGCAAAAAGCTCTGTTCTTCTGTCGTCTAGGCACATGGAGGGGGGGGGAAAATAAAATGTTAAAACAAGACCTGCAAAATGTTTGAAACTAACTAATGTTAAACTGCTAGCCTTTAGAAGGAGAAAAATGCTCACCTTTGGCACTTGTCACATTCCTAAAGAAAAGAGATAAAATACTGGTAATTATTTTTATTCTACGTAGAACACATAAAACTCAGAACTGAGTTCTGATTAGGAACCAAATTTTTCATGCAAGTACTACTGCCTCTGATACAACTGTAATCTTAAATGTAAAGACTACTGTTCTAGTGGTACTATACATAGTTGATGTACTATCACTCGTCTTCCATAATTTAAAATCAAGTACTGTAATGCAAAATATTTTAGTTTATTTTACCATTGAGGCATTACAAGGATGTTTGGCTAAATCTATGTTGGCTCTTGAAGCCCTTATCTGCTTCTCACGTTCTCGACGGTTCTCAGCTTTCTTACGAGCACCAGTCTTCTTTTTAGGCATTTTTCACTGTCTGTGGGACAGAAAAAGGTATGTAATGAATGCATGCAATAAAACTACACATGTAAGTGCAGGGACACACATGACATAGCCAGCACTAAAACCGGATCTTGGAGTTCCCATCTGTTGAATGCTTCATTTCCATTCATTTTTTTCCCTGAAAGATTTTCAAATGTAGAAAAAGGCTCCTGTCTCCTATGAAGAATCCTGTGATGACCTATCTTGTGATTCTGTAATCTGGAAAGGATTTTGCTTTCCCAGACTCAGTGTTTAACTGTCTTTGAAGTGTTTTGCCTTTGAAATAATGTGTTTTGTAGGACTTTTTGTCATGGTCCTCTCCTTTTAGACTGCCTTGTTGCCTGTTTGATAACAACAATTCTCAGCTCATTTTCACTTCTCTTCTCAAGCTCTCTATTTGAACTAAAAAACATTCTTCAGGTTAGTGAGTCATGGCTTGCTGCAAAAATGCAAAGGGCACACACTGTGAAAGCTTAGAAAGCAATATGTTACTATTCTAGTTTTAAGAGCAATGACAACGGGATGTCTCAGCCACTAATTTCTCGTTCTAGCACACTAGTAATAATGAAGAGATGAGCATTTCTCTAAAGATGTCACTGATTCTCAAGAAGAGTTTATGCTAATTTGATTATTATCATGTGTGCAAGAACTTCTTACAGTGAGGTGACGGAGCACTGGAACAGGCTGCCCAGGGAGGTGGTGGAGTCTCCTTCTCTGGAGATGTTCTAGACCTGCCTGGATGCCTACCTGTGCGACCTGCTGTAGGGAACCTGCTTTGGCAGGGGGGTTGGACTCGATGATCTCTGGAGGTCCCTTCCAACCCCTACGATTCTGTGATTCTGGTAATGATATTTATCATTATCATTATAATGATAAGAATTATCCATTATTATCCTGACTTCATGAAATGGACGATTGAGAGATTACATGTGTAGTCTGACATTAGAATTTGTCTTGTTGATGCTGGCACTCAGGCATCCTTCCTCAGCCTCAATCTTCACCATCACTTCTGCTGATGTAACTGTTGTTGGTGTCACACTCTAAACCAGGTACAGAGTAAACTCAAAAATGTGAATCAAATGAAAACAAATGTTCCCCCAAAGTCAAGATGTGTACAGCTGATAGGGCAAGGCAATGAAAGGGGCAGCAGGGTTATCTGCTTAGCAAGCATTGAAATAAAGCAGCTCAGGAAGAGGCAAGGACCTCTCCACTGACATACAAACATGCAAAGACAAAAGCAGCACTGCCTGATTAAACCTGTTTGTAAAAGGCGCTCCCAAGTCTACAGCAGATGCATTTCTTTGTGCTGTAGCTACCAAACCACCATGCTTACAGGTGATGTGAAAATTCAGCCATCCTAAGTGTTTAGCTCCACGTCTGATACTTCAGTATAGCGGCTGTGTTTTGAAAACCTGGCTTCTCTAGCAAGATGCCCCAACACATCTTGTGTTGCACAACAGAGCCACAATTCCTGCTCTTCCCAGCTTCATCCCTAACATCAAGTTGATGCATAGGCATGCATGGTGGTAGCTGCAAGGACAGCTGCAGCATCAATAGACAGTGAACTGTAGCAGCTTGAACTTAAAAGAAGAATTAGCATCCCTTTTCAAAAGGCCTTAGCTTTCCCGAACAAACAAACATACTGTCCTGACCAGATATTACAATTTGATTTTGATGGCATGCATAAATCAGCTTGCTCGCTCTGCAGCATTCTGCACCACGCTGAAGTGTCTCATTATGCAGTCCAAGCTGTCTTGCTAAGCTGCCTGCTGGCCAGTGTCATGATTCTGAAGCGTGACATTTCTGACACTGGAAGCACAAAGTGAGACTGCGCGTTAATTTTCAAACTGCTCAAATGCTGACTTAACAACAGAAGCTAACAGTATCTGTACGTTGGCAGTGACAGCCACACTGCTACCCTGCTCCTTTGCACCTACAGGACGTGGCAGGTCCGTGCCTGCTTCCCTTCCCCAGCCCAAGGAGGTACGATCCTGCCGAGCTCCTGACCTCTCCGCACTTCTGCATCAGAGCTTTTCTCCGCGCGCGGCTTTCTACTCTAAACCAAGTACACAAGTCTGTTCGTTTTCCAGCTGTTCCACCCGAGGCCCCCAAACGCGAGGCGCACGGCATTCACGGCGTTCACCTTCCGCGCCGGCCCGCCGCCGCCTCCCGCCGCCTCGCCGAGCCCAGCGCCGCCTCGCGCTCCTCGCTCCGACGGCGGCGCGGAAGCCGGAAGCGGTGCGCTGCGCGCACGGTCCCGCGCGGCGAGGCGGGAAGGTTCCGTCCCGAAGGCAGTGGCGCGCTGCTCGCCTCCCTCCCTCACTGGCTGCAGGGATTTGCTGCCCGCTTTTTCTGTGCGTAAATGAGACTTTGGTTACGAATCGAAGAAATTGATACGTAGCAACTCGACAGCAAAGTTCTGTTGCTGTTAAGTCAGGTGTTGTTTATTAGCAGCGCCGGGAAGCGCTGGGGATATTTCCACTGATATTTCCAAAGGGGATATGATTCAGACTGCGTTGTATTTCCACACAGAACACGTTCATCATTTATCCACGAGATAATTAACATATGCATTCCTGTAACTTCTATTCCACGGTCTCCTCTGCGGTCTAGCATCCTTCTAGCACCATAACAGTCCAATTTGCAGTCCAACAGCCTCTTACTTCATCCAATTGTCTTCCTCCATCGCCCTCTGGATGCACTTTCTTCACTGGCCCGCGCTCAGTAAGAGAATGGCTGTTATAAGTAATCCATAGGCACCAAAATCATAACATTTGCTCACTCGGCACTTGGCCGTCATCTCTGAACATCTGCTCATCCCTGGATAAAGGTAAGTTTGGCAAGCTGTCTTTTAATGATATATAGCGAGGTTTTGGAAGATAAGGGGCTGGAACAGGCTGCCCTGAGAGGCTGTGGACGCTCCATCCCTAGAGGTGTTCAAGGCCAGGTTGGATGGAGCCCTGGGCAACCTGGTCTAGTACAGATCTGGAGGTTGGTGGCCCTGCCTGTGGCTGGGGGTTGGAACTTGATGATCCTCAGGGTCCCTTCCGACCCCGACCATTCTACGATACAGAATATAGGGACAAGTATCTCGATGTCTAGTGTTGCATCCCAACCTACTGCTGGAGTGAGACAGTTCAGCCTTGTGTGAAGGCCCTTTGGTGCTTTTGATATTTCATAAGCCTGCTGGGCTCATTTCATTGTTGTGTTTCTTTTGCTGAAGGTCTCTTGTCAAAACAGAATAGCCTTACAACACACTTTCTAGTTTATAATTAGTAACTATTTGCAACATCTAAAAGCTATTGCAGTTTTGCAAGCAAGAACCAACCACATAATGCAACAATTCAACAGCTGTATTTCTAGAAATATGCTTCTAAAATATGCTGTGTATTTTCTTAATTCACTTAACTCCTCATCGTAAGTGGCACGTGGCAGAAGTAGAAACAAAGGTTGCAAGGCTGTCTTTGATTCTTTTTGATACTATAAGTCCTTGGAGCATTTTGCCTAGAAATCCCTTCTTGGAAATCATTAGATGAAGTTCATCAGATAGTTATTTAAATGAAGATGAGTGGAAGGCTCTCAGAGCACTTACAATGCAATATAATTCATGGTCTTTTGCCTAGGATGAGAGGAGTATGTTATATATTTTGATATAGGCTGGTTTAGCAATAGGGATAGGTTTGGTGGAAAAATGGGGAGAAATTAAGCAGTCAAAGACCACCAGAGGTGGATTCTTAGAAAAAAAGAGAAAAAAAAAGAATTTATATGCCAATGTACTGCATATGTATGTCTTAACTGTTTAAATGTGGAACTTGAGCTCTGAGGGCGTGCACTTGATTTGTCAAGTTGCCCAGTATATGGTATAAGGAATAAAAGAAAGCCACTGTCTAACACCTCACTAGAGTTTTCTTCTCAGATTTCGGATGACATATGCATTTATCTTAGCACACTTTTTTTTTTTCTAGTGTCCTTTGACCATTCATCCCAGTGGGCTGGTTTTGTTGCTTCACCTTGTGCTTGGTCGTGCCTTTCTTACTGAAAGTGGTTGCTGGTTTTGTGTGTGATTTTGGCAGAGAGAGAGATATAGGGATTTAGTGGCACCACTCTTGTAGCTTCAGTGAGTCAGGGATGTGTCTTCCGATACTGTTTCTTTGCTTGTTGCTCTTTTCCCCTGAGATGTTACCTTCACACCAGGTTATTGGGGCACAGAGGAAAATGCATGATTGCTTAAGATAAAAACTCGTGATGATCACTTCACTGAACATTTCTCCTCCTAAGAAGGCATGAGAAGTAATTTTTCGTCATTCTGTAACTATAGCTACATACTAACAACCAAACTAACAACCAAAGAAGAAAATGTGATCTTTTGCAGGGCCTTCCAGCTTTTAGTGTCATTCACACTTTTCTTAATGAATGCCCCTAATCTTGAATATTTTGTTCTGGTTGTGACCATTTATTTTAGGCATCCAGGAATGCGAGACCACAATGGGAATAACTGATATAGCATTGGAGGGGGGTGGGGAAGATGAACAGAGGGTTTTAATCTCTTTTAGAATAATTATCCTAGGCAGCTAATTTGCTTTCATGAAAGAATGGAGCTGCTAAAGCAAGGACTTGCAGATACATCCGTAGAAATTATCTTCCCATTCGAGTGCATTTTTACATAAGGAAATGCACAAATGAAAAGAGGAAAAAAGGAGGTGTGCTGCCACTAGAATCTGTAATTTTGGTGTTTAATCTCATAACTTTAATGGCGTTTAATGGCTGTTGTTAATCCTGTGATCCCCTATCTCCTCCTCCATGACGCTCATCAGAGCACCCTCTAGATGGCAGAAGTCACTTCGCTCGAGAACAGCGAAACGCGTTGATTTCAGAAGGGCTGGAAGCGGCGCAGGGCTGTAATACAAGCGAATGAGAGGAAAATTAGGTGACGGTAACTACTTTAGGGCTTACGCTATTTCCATTAGGAAGGCTGGACGGCTGTCTGGAAATTCGCACATAGTGAAGTAGTATGAAAGAATACTGCAGACTATTGCTTTTTCAAAGATATGTGTGGAAAGGGGAGTCACCCTTGCTCTTAGGGCTGTTTGTAGTGACTTCTGTAAGAGAAGCTATGGAAGGAGAGCATGCATCTCTCAGAACTGAGCGCGTCATTCCTCATCACCCCGCTGAGTCAGAATATGTAGATTGCAGCTACATTTCATTCAGCATCTCCCCATCTTTCTCCCTTCTTGGTTCACCTTCGGGGCTGTGTGGCGGTGCAGCAATACTATGGATTACATACTGACTGCTGGTCAGTCCCTTTAAATATACAGTAAAGCATATTAGCTATCAATTTGAAATAAATATTGACCCGAATGGCAATAATTTATTTTCCCTTTAATACATTGTGATTTCTTCTCCTCTAGATAACACGCTTGTTCTGATCTCATTAAGCCTCTATTACCTAACTAGCTATTACCATAATTATCTTCCTTATTACAGTGTCTCCTTGCAGCATTGGATATGTTTACCTCCCGAGGAGTTGCATGGTAAAACGGGTGCATATACCTTTCTAACTGACCTTTCAAGCATCGTACATCACATCTAATTTGTTTTCAGATCCTGGCCTTGCAGCAACTGACCTTAAAAGTCATATCAATCTTTGTTTGATGTAAGATAATTTCATCCTTGCTGATTTCACTACATAAAGAAAAGGGAGACAAGGAGAAGAACTTTAGCAAGAATTGTTATTGATGTCTGGTGAATCGGCATGTCCAAATAGAATATTCTAAAACTGGAAAGATTTTTTGGAGTGTTCCAGTCCTCTTAGCCCTGCAAAATGATTCCCTACGAAATTTTCTAAGTGATTATTTTGTCTGACTGAGTGTGAAATGTATCAAAAGGAAAAAAAAAAGGGGGGAAAAAAGACAACAAGAGAATTTGCTGCTAAATGAGAAGAGTCCCAATTCAAGAGGCCCTCTCAGCTGTCACTTCTTTATTAAAATCCATTCATCTTTCCTATGATAGCCAAGTTGTGTATCTTCACATTGCTTCCATCACTTCAGCAAACAACTGCACAACATTTTATCACTGCAGTTCATTGGTTTTTGTTGTTGTTTTTAAGGTGGAAGTCATGCAGTAAAGCTGAGCTGCTGGGATTTCTATGAAGCATTCAATGTGGTATGATTTGTTAATTATCACAGGTTAATTAAGATTGGGGTGAGGGAATGGCACAATATGAATTGGTTACTCGTTTTTCTAACAAAAGAAGCAAACAATAATCATTTGTTCTGGAGTACAAACTTGTTGGCTTGTGGCAAGTTATTACTAGTGTAGTTTCTCCATGCTGAGATTGTAATGTCATAAATAATCTTGTTTCTTGTCCAACTGATCCCATCAGGAGGGTGGCACGTGATGTTGCATTTTCTGCATATGTGAAACTGGGAGGCTCTGTGAGGGAAGAACAGGAAGGAGTTACCTGGTGACAGAAATAAACAGGAGCACCTGTGTGAAGGAATGGGGGAAGTAAAAAATAACAATCGAGGTCAGACTGGAAGATTAATAAAAAGAATTTCTCTTGCAGTGCTGGATGCTTGTCAGATGGAAGTAACAGAAGGGGATGAAAAATGTGAATATTCTAATTGGTCACAGGAGATGAGATTAATTCACCTAGCTTCAGCCTTGTAATGATGAGCTCACCAGTCTGAGTTGAGTTTGTCGCTTGGCCTCTCCCTCTAATCAATGGAGAGAGATGGGCACCCGAAGGAGGTCAGTCATTTCTCTCAAGGTGATCTCTCTTCTCAGACAGCTGAATCGAGGGCCCAAGAAACCTGACCAGTGTGTCTACAGGCTGTCACTGCCAAAGGAAGTATGATCCTAGGGCACACTGAAGGTGGTGTTTCTAGTTGAGCTAGAGGAGAGATAGCAGAATCAGAAAGGTCTGACATGACATTATCTAGAATATTTAGTGCTGTAGTTTAACCCTGATCTAACGTGAGGTGTACAGCTGTAGCCATGCCACACGAGTTAAGACATGAGTTCTACTGGAGGATGCTGAAGGATAATGGACTCAAGTCCCTGTAGACTTCCTGTAAGTCTTACACTATGTGTGTGGACAAGTTAGTATTAATTAATCCTTGATGAAGGAAAAAAGATTAATACGGCCGTGTGGAAGGAAACTCTGCCAAGGTGATCAGGAAACTAAGAAGCCTCTCACCTAGAAGAAGGCTGAAAAATGTCCCATGGCTGGCAAAATGAAAGATCAGCATGGGGTAGGGTGGTTTTCAATCAGTGTTCTGTGAAGGGGGAGGAAAAAGCCTGTTCTGTCACAAAAGGAAAATGGATATGAAACTGTATGGACCAAACAGTACAAGAGTGAGTGATAATGGGAGAGTGTTAAGAGGCTGTAGTGTGCTTTGTATGAATAGAGCTGAGGTTGTTTAATCTGGAGAAGGGAAGGCTGAAAAGATCTCACTGCTGTCTTCAAGGACCTAAAGAGAAATTATAGAGAAGTAAAGAGACTCTTCTCAAGGGTGAGTAGTGATAGCATGAGAGTCAACAGTCACAAGTAGCAGCAAGTGGAATTATAAATGGTATGTGGAACAATATTGTTCAGTGATGCTGGTTATGCAATGGAAAATCTGTGCTGCAACCTCATACGCTGATGACAAGAAATTCCCTTCTAATTTAGAGAAAATATTAGTAAAATAGTGCAATAAATTAGATTGAAAGGGACTTCTGGAGTTTACCCACTCAATTCTCCTGCTGAAAGTTTCCACATCAAATAAGATTGCCTTGTTTAGCTGAATCTCAAATGTTGCCAAGGGTGGAGGTTGCACAAATGCTCTGAGCAACCTTTATCCAAGCTTAACAGCTCTCCTTGCAAGAAGCCAGTGTCCACTGAATGGGAGCACCCAAGTGACTTCAAAGGCAGTTGGACTATGGCCCAGATGAGACAGAACATTTGTTTGGCATCTTTTTCTCTGAAATGTCCGTGGTAACAAATTCAACATTTCAGCTGTTTCATGATTTTCTTCAGTTATGGAGCCTGCATGACATGTTTCCCTTTTGTGTCACTTCTTATCCAGACAGTAATTTTTCTCCTTTAATTATGGCTTTTTCTTGTTCGGTAGCTTTCAGTCATAGAAATCTTATGCAAATATGAACTGAATGGTTTTCCTCTCTAATTATAGCTCCATTTAGATGAGACTAACATCAGTGGTACTGAGGACTGGCTGAATTAAATATTGAATGTATTCACCTAATGAAAGCTGAAGGACAGATTGCTTGCTTTATGGCATATAACGTGGCTGGTTTAACTGTTGGTTCACGGAACCGAAGGAGATCTTTTGAATCACCAGTTCAATTCCTGATACTGTAAAGAGCTCCCATGATTTCCTTTGCAAACTTCAAAAGATCCCTTATTTTTTCTACACCGTATTTTTCTAAAGCATTATGGATGAAGGTTTTCACTCAGCATCATGCTGATAACAGCATCGTGCCTCAATTCATTACATAACGGACTTCATGTTTTAGGAGATGTAGTAAGATGTAATACCTGCATTACAAATAAAATGTTTGAATGCAGGCTTATGACAAGGCTTAGAACCTTTTCTAGACATGGACATCAGCCCTCAGAACAAAACTGTTTGGTTATGTTCCACTGCTCTTAGCTGATGTTCTAACAGTAGTTTCTATTCATTCTCATTTGTATTTCATTTACTAGAATTCATTCTAGTGCAGTGTTGCAATAACAGTTCTATCCATTATCAACACAACACTTAAGGTTAACAAAGTGTCACTATAGTCAGACCACCAATGTTCACTACAATTCTTATTTATACTTATTTTGTAATGAGTCTGTAGTCTTACCTTGAGCTAGAACTTATCAGCAGGTGATGTACTGTGAAATATGTTTTTATTTTTTAGTAAATATTCCAGTTGGTTCTTTTAAAGCAGAGCAAAAGCCTCTTTGGTGGAGCATAAGGGGGAATTATTTTATGTGTGTACTATTGAAAACACAGGTGGAAAACTGCAACGCTGATGTACCTGAGGTAAAACTACAGAAGAGGAACAAGAAAAAAACCAGCATCCTGGATAGGCATCTAATTTCTTTACCAGCTTCTCCTAGATCATTGATCTTTCTGACAAGAGGAAGTTCTCTCCCTTTGCAGTGAGTGTGTGTCTGATGTGCAGGTGGAAGTACCATCAAGGTGGCTGAGGGGTTGTTTGTTTTCTATTTCTTGCTGCTCTCGTGTCAGTGGTCAGTCTGGGAATCTTAACAAGTTCCGAATGATGATGTCAACCACAGCTAAGATGTAGTTCTGTATTTTGAAGTAGAATATTTGTCTGCAAATAAAAGGCTCTTCAGATCGAGCATACTATTTGCCTGGTAAGTGAAGTTAGATAGCAGTAAGTTTTGGTTCCTGGCGTCTTTTCTTTGTGCGACCCCTGCCAAGCTTGAAGACCTTCCAGGCATCCCACAAAAGCTAGTTGTGTAGCAGATTTGGGCTGGAAGATGAAGCAGTTACCTCTGGCAATCAGAGCTGAAAATTCAGTTGTTGAAAAACCTGAATAATACAGAAACGCTAATGAAGAATACAGTGATACCCCTCTCAATCTTGTAACAATCAACTGTAGGGATTTACTGAACTTAAGCAGCTTTTCTCTGTGTATTGAGCACTCATTAAATTTCTCAGGTTTGATGAACAAAGTTTTCTTTCAAACATTGCAGTTCACAATGCCTTAGTAAAAATATTACAAATATTACAGTATTACAGAGCAAATCTGGCAATCATCACCAATTAAGGAACAGCTTTTAAAACATTTTATTATGTTACCTTACTATTTATTCTGACATTCATTATCTAAGCATATATGAAAAGAGTACGATGGCTTTATTTGCATTTTTGTGCGCAAATAAATTTAAGTTTATATGTAAAGGATCACATCAAGTTAGGGAGATCTGCCTGAAGGTAGGAAGGCCCTTCAGAGGGACCTGGACAGGCTGGATCTCTGGGTTGAGGCCAATGGGATGAAGTTTAATGAGACCAAATGCCAGGTCCTGCACTTTGGCCACAACAACCCAGGCAATGCTACAGGCTTTCCAGCTGCGTGGAAGAAAGGGATCTGGGGTGTTTGTTGACTGTCAGCTGAACGTAAGCCAGCAGTGTGCCCAGGTGACCAGGAACGCAGATGGCATCCGGACTTACATCAGAAATAGCATACCAGCAGGAGCAGGGAGGTGATCATCTCCCTCTATTTGGTGCTGGTGAGGCTGCACACGAAGTACTGTGTTCAGGTTTGGGCACCTTGCTACGTGCAAGGCATGGAGGCCTAGAGAATGTTTAGAGAAAGGCAACGAAGCTGGTGAGGGGTCTGGAGCACCGGCCTTATGAGGAGGTTGAGTGTGGAGAAGTAAAGGCTCAGGGGAGCCCTTATAGCTGTCTACAACTGCCTGAACGGAGGTTGTGAACAGGTAGGGGTTGGCCTCTTCTCCCAAGTAACAGCAATAGGATGAGAGGTAATGGCTGCAAGCTTCAGCAGGGGAGCTTCAGGCTAGATAGTTGGAAGAATTTCTTCTCAGAAAGAGTGGGGAGGCATTGAAACGGGCCGCCCAGCGGATGGTGTCACCATCCCAGTGGTGGAGTCACCATCCCTGGAGGTGTTTAAAGAAAGGGTAGATGTAGTATTTAGGGATGAGATCTGGGGAGTAATATTGTTCGTAGGTGACAATTGGACTAAATGATCCTACAGAATCGTAGAGGTCTTTTCCAACCTTAATGGTTCCATGAAAACAGCACAAGTTTATTGTATCCGTCTTTCACATTGTTATTTCTTTTTTTTTTATTTCTTTATCTTTCTCATTGTTCCTTCTTTGTTTATTTCTCTGGAGCGTTCCCATTTGTATTATTAGCCATCTGAAGTGAAATGTTACTTCCATTGTATGGTGGTGGTTTTTTTCAAGTGCCTGCTTGGTGAAATGTATTTGTACAGTGGTTTTCTTGTCACCAGTCAATTCATTTTAAATCTAATTAGTTTCAGAGAGCTCAGACCTTCCAAATGAGCATACTTTTTCTAACGTTAAATCCAGCTAAACCAGCCTAGAGTGAATTGGAATGCTGGCCTAGAAAGGGAAGGCTTCACAGCCCATTACCGATCCCCTGAGCCATCTCATCCCCTTGACTGCCATGTAATGTTTGTTTAATATAAAATTTCCATATAAAACAAAACAGAATAAAACCCGAAAAGCAGAACAGCGGCTTCTTGACATCAAGACATTAAAATGTGAAGGTAATGAAAATGAGATCTTCTTTCATAAGTGCATTAGCGACCTTAAGGGAGCCCTCTGCAGGGAAATGGCACAACGGTGAGGGAAAGCTCTGCTGAGAGGTGGGGGGGGGGGGGGATGTGAGCGTTTGGCAGCAGGGGCTGGAGCTGCTGGGGAGTTTTGTTTTCAGCTTCAAGGGAGAGGAGGCCTGCTGGGGAGCCTGGGAGGATTTCTGAAATAAGTGCTCTGGGCCAGTCTGTCTGTGTGCACGTTACCCAGTGTGGTGGGGCAGTGTGCGAGGTTCTGAGGCTCCCTATGGATAAGTAAGCACATCATTCTGTGAGCTGCTGAGGGTTTTTATGCATGAGTGACTGTTTCTGTGCTTGAAGATGAATAAATAACATCCAAAGCCTCCAGTCATTCTGAAAAGGTTTAATCAAGGCTATCAAATAGCTGGACTGTCAAAAAAAAAAAACCAAGAAACATAGCTTGCTGAATTTATTCATGAGGATTCAGGGACTGAAGTAAATTCAGGGTTCTGGGAGCTTCTCATGAGTCTTTTAAAGTTCCAAGGAAGACAGCGACCCCTAATTACAATCCTTAAAAATGTAGAATAGAAATGAGATCAGTTGTATGAAAGGTAGCAGTGATGTGCTCGCCGTGTCCTGTGCATACATCCCCTGTTGTGGGATGCTCTCGAGCTCCACAAGCATCTTCATGGCCACTGCTGGGCTTGTTTGGCTTCACTCTGCATCAGGCCTTGTGAAGTTCAGACGATGGTGGATTGGGGATTGCAGTGCATGGCAGCAAGCACAGTACATGTAAAATGTGAGTGGCAGCCTGCAGATATTTGCTAAAGGGTGCAAGGGTTTCAGAGCTCACTAGCTGAGCATATGTTAACATTACACACCACCTAGCTGTGTTTTCATGCAGCCCTGCCAAGTCTGGCTCTTCCAGCAACATGCTCCCTGTGTCTGCCCCAGCATCCCGCTGCCCTGCACTCATTGCAGCCATTCTTTCTGTCTGTCACAGGCCTTCCCCATGGGGGCTTTCACAAGGGATGCAGAGCTCTGCAGTCCCCTGCTGCTCCCAGGGAACCAGGTGCTTGTGCCGTGTGCTTGCTGCAGGCTGAGCTCTGAGTAGATGGACCTCTGCTGGGAACTTGCTGGAGCTTTCCTAAATTGCTGTTCATTTCATCGCGGGTGTCACAAAGTTGAGGAATGAGTCCGAGTTTGACTCTCAGGAGGCAAGATACAAGCTTTGAAGTTTGACTCATTAGAGAATGGTGTCATTTCTTCCACTGATAATTAGGTGGCCACTTAAAGAGCAAGGGGAGAATGGCCTGGAAGTTTAGAAAGAAGAAAATAAATTCTTCCCTTTCGGTAACCTCGATCTGTAATTACATCAGACTTCCTCAGATTCAGCTACAACAGTTGCTCCTCAGCCTGCTGCTGATCTCATCCGAATCTTTAGGGGCCAGCAGATGGCAATGTTTGCATCAGAGGTGAAGCTGATGTAAAATTTGGAGTCATTTTCTTATTGCTGATATTTTAGCCTTGCTAGGTATGAATGCACCCTAGAGGTTTACAGAGGACTCTGACAGAGCCCGTCTATGAGCAAAGCCAGATTACTGAAATAAAAGCAGTTACTGAAAGCTGGCCAAACAATATCAGAAGAGAGTTTGCTACCCTTGTCTTTGTTGTGCAGCTCTGTCTCTTGTGGAGCTGCTGTAGCTAACAAACAGCATGTGGGAATACCACAGACATCTTAGGAAAAGAAGAACGCAGAGATAAATGCAGATAAACATGAAATGCAATTATCCAGCTTGGAAATGAGTTGTGGCACAATTTTTTTGCCTTCCCTTTTGGGAGTTTTACAGAAACAGTCCTTCCACTTCCATTCTCTGATAGAAGAAATTCCTAAGCCTAACATACATCAGCAGCGCTCAAAAGCTTTTGCTGGAAGTTAACACCATCAGTGCCCACTGACTCAGGCGCTGACAGGGCTGTGAGGTGTTCCCTCGCAGAGGCTTGTTGGCAGATGATTGATGACAAAAAACTCCCAGGTAGTCCATGATAATGTAGGGGTTCCTGCTTTGTTTGGCAGATGGGGATTTCTCCTCCTCTGGGGCAGGTGGTAGAGGTCTGCTCTGCCTGGGCAGCACCTGGAGTTCGCGGTAGCTCTGCCCAGCTGTTGGTTTGAAGCATCCTGCATTCTGTCCTGACCTTGCAGGACTTGGCTGTTGTCTCGACCTGTTTCTGGCCGTGGGTCCGTAGAAATGTAACCATGCTCCAGCCTTTGGGTGTACCAAGTGGGCCAGGTTGCTTGCATGGCCTAAGGCTGGCGCTCCGATCTCCTGTAACACACAGAGTTGCAGAACTGCTGTCTTCCACTACATTATCCTTTTTCTGTGGTTTCAGCACTTAGCTGTGTTTTTCTGTTGATGCTTTTGCAGCTTTTCATGCCTTTTGTGTTCATCTCAGAGATGATGCTTGCAAACAGGAAGGAAAAGTAAAATTGCAATCCTTATGTGAGGAGTTCCAGATGCTAAATATGTCATATTATTAATTTGTTTTCTTTCAGATATTAACTCAATTGAACTGGGCAAAGCAGGGCTGTAGAAAAGAGAGGGAGAGAAAGAAGGCCACATAGCATGCCAGGTTTGTAAGTGCTTCCATAAGGAAGAGCTCTGTGAGAGAAGAGGGCAAGATATGCATTCCTCTGACATCTTGAGCAAGCGAATATGTAAAGACCTCACGTGTAGAGAGCTATCACACAGAAAAGAAGATGACAGGAGCCTTATTTTCCCTTTGCTTTGGAACAGGCTGCATTAAATCTTCGCCAGAAAAGGAAGGGGCTTCCAACCCTTCCTGTTGCAGTGGCTCTGTGATGTCATATTTCTGAGCGACATGTAGCTGACAAAGAAGGTAAAGGCACACCATTCAGAGCAAAGCTGAAAGCTCTGTTGGCAGGAAAGAGACGAGCACCCATCTCCCTTTTCACTTCAGACTGCCGCCTTCCCTATGCCTGTGAGATTTGATCGTGCAGATCAAGTTTGTGCAGCTTTTAGAGCTAAGGGATCAAAAAAGCATAGCTGGGTTTATCTGCAGTGAATCAGCAGGTGGAACAGAGAAGCTGAGAGATGATGCAACAAACCAAATGCAGCTACAGAAAGTACCATTCCTTTGGGTAGCATGTGTTTGCTCAGATGCTGAAGGTGAGCTGAAGCTAAGGACAGACAAATTTGGAGGTGGAGGAAAGTTCGCCTGACCATAAAGCAAATCAACGTTTCATGTAGGACTTGTGAATAAAAAGAAGTCAAAATTCCATCAGTTTTATCTCGTAGCATGAAGTGGATGGAGGATGTTGAGCTTTGAACTATGAGTGCCTGGATTCACTACTAATTGCAGAGCTGCACTAGAGTCATCTCTCTGGCCATAAAGTAACTGATTTAGCAGAGCAATGAAGGCTAACACAGTTTTGTAATGTTCAGGCAGTAATTAGCAGAGTATCTGTGCAAATGCACAAAATCACTTGAGTCAACAGCGTTCGTTTGATGGCAAGTGGAAGATATGAGATACTATGCTAGAGCTAATATTTGAAGTGAGAATTAAGAGAACTTTATCTTCTTGAGCAACGGGGAATATGCTTGTAAACAACTGGAGTTGTTTTAGTTACACTGCAGGAAGCAGCTCTAATAAGTTAGAAGATTATAGATGCTATTTTTTATCACATTCCTCTCCATGAAACATAAAAAATTATTTTTTTTCAAGTCAATAAATAGATTCAACATAGTTGAATGTTAGGCTATAATTCATATACGGATAATCATATTTTTTTAAGCACCAAATTTCTACACGAGGAGAAAATCATCTATTTGGTAAAGCCAGTCAGTGTATCACAGCTTTCAAATGAAAGCCACAACACTGTTGTTTTCTCACACAGTGGTTATATAGAAATAAGCTAAATATTTATTTGGCTGTGTTGCAAGTTAAGTGTACAGCAACAGTATGTTTATTTCTTCACTGCAATCTCTATTTCTTTAATAGCAGTTTCATCAGTTCACAGCAATACTAGTTTGGAAAAAAAAATGAGATGAGAGCTATTGTGGATAAAATCTGAAATAAATATTGATTTGGAACTAATTTTAAAGTCATCTGAAAGTACAGTGACAAATGCAGTCTTCAGCCACAAATTTTGCATGTAGCAATAAATCTGTGAAATCAGTGAACTAGTTTTCTTCCCATGTGGGGTATCTGTGCAGCAAGCTTTTATTATCTCAAGAAACTATATATTTTTGTAGCTGCTCATGAGAGTAGCATGGCACTTGTGCTAATTGAATGGTACTGGATTGTTAGCTTTAATCTGTGATGAGGTTTCCATGGTGATACCACCAGATGAGAATATGGACACTACAACAATTTCTTTGTGCTGATGTGATTTTGCACTTTGTCCTTAGCTGAGGATGAAATCCCAGCTTTATTGAAAATGAATGGGAGTTTGATGTTGATTTCAGTGAATTTGCCATGGTCTCTATCATGACTGGATTTGGAAACATACTCTGGAGTCATAAAATAAAACAAAAAGTCATCAGACTGTGCTGACACTGAAATTCATTCCCAGGCTGACCATGTCTCCGCAGTAAATAAGTTATGCAAGCCATTTCCCTCATTACTCAGACACTTAGTCTGTGCTTATTTGATTCCATTGCAGGAGCCCGTAGAATGGAGTTGGACCCTACTGCATAAAGGATCATGAAAATGTGGAAGATGGTTCTCTTTCCATGGGCTTACAGCTGGGTACACAAGTCCTTCTGAGAAGAAGTGGGAAAGAACCAGGTAAGAAGTTGCAGTCAGTGGTCGTAGCATCTTGGTTGCCTTACTACATCAGGTTTGGTGTTTTGCCATCAGCAGTAATTGCCATTGGGCTGAAGGAGGATTTTGAAGAAAGACAAAATGCTTTGTACCAGCTGGAAGAAAGGATGGCAGGGCTTTTTGACAAATGGGTGGGAAGCACAGACTGGCGGCATGGGTAGGGAGGTGGGTGAGGATGCTGCAGTGGCAAACCTGAGAGTCTATGATGTCCCTGAAGGTGAAGCTGGTAGCAACAATTTAATGTGACTAAAAATGGAGAGCTGGCAGAGAGATATAAAGAAAAGACAGAAAAGGGTCACTCATAAGATAATAAATTGTACACTCAAGTGACCTAAACATGCCAAAAATGCTTTTGCCAGGCTAAGGAAGCTGGCATAAAGACAGAGTATGTGTGGCTTCTGTTAGGATGTGAGATGGGTGCCTAGAAATAAATTTTTAGGTGCGGGTATGAATGAGAATTTCAAACTGTAATTTTCAAACTGTTAAGCAAAATATCACTGGCAAGACTTGCATGTAATCAGGGTAAGAGAATCTCTGGATTCTAAAGAGAATCTCTGATTCTAAAGCAGTTTTCTAACTTTTTTTTACCTCCGTATGCTAGTGAGGTAACAAAGTAGAGAGAGAAGCATTTCTTATGAGCTGTGATCTTAAAAGTCGTTTCTTTTGGAGCATTAAGTATTTTTTTCTGCTAGCAAGGAAGGTATCCCATAGAGTCACCTGTTCTTTATCCTTGTGTGAAAGTGAAATGACAAGTGTATGTAGAGATACGAGAAGGAAATTGAGAGAAGATATAGGTTGAAGATAAAAGTATGTATTTTTGGTAATCACTTAGGACTTATTGCATAAGCTTTACAATTAATATGAAAAAACAATCTCGGTTTTATGATTACCTCTAACTTATGTATGAGTAAATCCAGCACAAATGTGTAGAGACCCATATTTTTAGTACTGAACGGCCTGAACACTGTTCTCATGGAGTAATGATGACCTCTTGTGGTCATATGCTTAAATTTCACATCTGTTTATTAAGGAGTTTGAATTTTCATTGAATTTGTGCAAACCAAGAGTTATGGCAGTGTGCTTTCTACAGGAAAGTACCATCTTTTCACTCTTTATGCTGACCTATATGCAGGGGCTGAAAACTCTGCATTTGATGGTTGGGGAAAAATGTATTCCTAAAATACTTTCTCTTCTGTAAATAATCTAACTTACATTGGCTTGTGTTTTTAAAGATATTTCACGCTCAGTATGTTCCCTTTGAGTTACAAAATTATCTTTAATCATGTATAAAAGTTTGTTATTTAAGCTGTTCATGTTCAACTATGGTCTGGAAGTTAAAGAAGGAGCACATCTAAACCTTGGAATAATCTTGGGAGGAAAGTCGTTTAAAACATGGATACAGACTTTGTTACTACTGGATCATTGTAACTGGAAGCAAAATTCAGAGGTTGAACTGAGGTATTTGAAGGCATTTATTCCCAGTGGCTGATGCTAACGCAATGCAAAGACCTTGGGCTTCAAGATTTAGGACAGTCACTTCCAGAAGACAGTATATTATGAACTGGAAGCAACAAAGAGAGGAAAGATCACCTCACATTGAGTTATCGTAGGGCTTTTTATACCTTCCCTTGTGTTACCTTTTTTTAGCCATACAGAAGTTGGATGCTGTTCTGGATTGTATGGCTGCTAAATACATCCATTTTCAAGGTCCTGTGAATAAATGACCCTGTTGAGAATCAGAAAAAAATAGGACACAAGAAGAAAACAGTTTTCTTTCTGCTCAAGTCACTGCTACACATAAAGGTAACACAGACAGTTCCTAAATGACGAAGAGATGTTGCCACTATCTGTGGTATTGGAGCACACCAAGTATGTGATTTGTTTGTTTGCCACCTACTCTAGGGGCTGTGTCTCCAGGGCTAGTGGCTCAGTGCTCTAGAGGCATTACCCAGCCAGTTGTCCAGGACTGATCATGGTCCACAGGACCTCTGCAGTCAGTAGCCCTCCAGTTCAGAAAGACAGAGTAATGCTGCAGTGTTGTTACTCCTTGGAAGCTCGCAGTTTACTTTAAAATGGTGTGAAGGATCAGATATTGGTCACATCACTGGCTTCAGGTAAACAGCCCAAAGCAACTTAACTGAGCAGACTGTTCCTCAGGGTGAGGACCCACAGCCACCCGTTAGCTCTGAGGATGTTCATCAAATACAGAGGAACCGGCCACCAGGTACCACCTATTTGCCCTACAAGGTTAATGTATTTATAGAGGAAGTGGAGCATTTTTATGTTGTTGGATTTTTCATTCTGCTTTAAAATAGAGAGGGAAGAGCAAGACAGTTTTTGCTGAGGGTGAAGACACTTATCCAGAAGACCTTTCATTAACACAAAAGGTTAATGAATATATATATAATATGAATAAATAATAAAAATTTAAAGCAAGCACACAATGACAACAAAAAACAGTTGAGCATTGGCACAAAACTCACAAGTGTAGCCGTCTCTAAAAATTGCACACAGACATACATCACCAGTCATGTGATCTTCCACCACTCTTAAAAATACTGAATAATTACTGTCAAGAATGTAAAATACTTTTATTTTGTCCCTCCCATGCAGAGCCCTAACTTGCCCCTGACAAGAGGAGAGGCTATGAGGTTTCTCATTCCTCAGGGTGGAGAGGAGAGCTCTACTTTCTCTGACCACTTTGAAGGTCCTAACAGATTGAAGGGTTGAGGGCTTCCTTATGAATCTTTCAAGCCTCTTGTCTTGCAAAAACTTGCCTAAAAGCTGATTTTCTAATAGCTGATTCTCTACAAGCTGGACAGTGAAAGGCGTGATATCGGATAAACAAACTATTTCTCTAGGATCTCTCCAGACCATTTGGGAAGAAAACTTTTAAGTCTGCTTTTTGGCTTATATGTGTCTGACTCATGAACTGGTAGCTGCATTCAACTACTAAACTGAACACTCTGCTTAGGACAAAAGCATTCAAGGCAAAGAAACCAGAACAAGGCCGTGTTATGCTTGTGAAGGAACTCAGCTATTTTTGTAAATGCATATTTTGCATTTATGCTTGGTTTTGTCTTCTGCAACATCAGCAGAGCAGCCTTTCCACCTATTGAAATATTTTGCTATTTTTTTATTAGTGGATTGGATAGTAAGAAGAAAACAGTTCATAACAGAAGTGATATTTGCCCGTGTTCGTGGGTAGCTTTGGAGTCCGCTGATGAATTTAATACAGATCTACTCTGAAGATCAAATGTTAGTTTCTGAAGTTTGAGAAGTGTAAATGCGAACAAGTTGAAAAAAATTTTTTTTTCAATGCCTCATAAGACATGGAGCTAGGAGTGATATTTAGTATTAAAATCCATGTTAACAATTTCAGTGTTAATAACATCAGTAGTGTCGTAGAAAATTGGAATAGGTGATCATAATGGACTCTCTTACAGGAATCCTAATTAGACTTTGCAGTCTTCAACAAAAACAAACAAAGCCATGCCGACTCCAGAAAAGCCTTTTCTTCTCCCGAGACAACATTATAATGAACCATTAAATTGACTTGTCTGACAACAAAACTTTTAGTCTCTTTGCAAAAAGGAGCTTTTAGGCAAGATACTGACTAATGCATATGCCAAATAAAGGTGCAGTGTCATAAATGGACTTGAATTTTAACTGCTATGCTCAATTTTATGTAACAAACAAACAAAAAAATCAGAACTAGAACTTGGGTAAACTTCCTTGAACTACTTATTTGCTAAAAGTACATATGAATCTTTCATCAGTTCTTATCCTGCATGGACCATTTCTCTGTCATTCTAATTGTAGTGGTAAACAACCAATAAATGTAAGAGATGAGAAGACATGAAACAACAGCTAGGGCTATTATCTAAAATCTAAATGCACTGTCTGAGCTATTTGACTGTTGAATCCAGAACACTCAGTTTTCAAAGGCAAGTCTTAGAGGAGGAAAAGCACAAAGGGAATGAGAAGTGGTGATAGGTTTTGTTTTGGGCTATCTCAGCTCTATCAAATTTTCAATAACATCTATTTGTACTTTTTTCTTTAACTGTGTGCAAAGCCTTCATAGGTTACATCCCAACTCAGAGATCAGGTAAGGAACATCCTTCCACTAAATTTAAAGAAGGAAGCCGGAAGGAAAAAACAAACAAACAAACAAACAAAAGACAGACAACAAAATTCTGGTGTTTCATCTTTGTCATGTGCTTGGTATCCTTAGAATTCAGTGCAATTTTTTGTTCAAGCCAGTGACAAAAGCACCATTTCAAGAGGTATTTTAGTGTTTACATTTGAAAATGTTTCCTTTAAGAAGGTGTTCAGCCACAGATTTGAGTAGAAAACAAACATCAGTGGCATATGCAAGAACATCATAAAACATGGTAAATGCAACACAGCTATGCAACCATAACCTGTAAAAATGAAAGTCTAGGCATACTAGGCATGTAAAAAACTGTCTGTGGCAGCACCATGTGGTGCATCTGGTGTCTTCCAAAAATATTAATTAGGCTGCTTTTAGGGGAGGGAGGGGAGAAAAAGATCCTGTCAACTTTTAAGTGGAGTTTAGATTGAAAAGGGGATTTCCTGAATCATCTTATCCAAACTTAGCTATCAAATGCATATCATTTAATAACTCCATCACGTCAGTTTATCAGTTCATCTTTAATGCCACTGTTACAGGTTTAGCAATTAGTGTAGATTAGTATTAAATAAAAGTAACCAGAAACTTTCTTCTTTCTTTGTGTGTATTCATTTACATTCTTGCAATCTTTTCCCTATGCCAAACACTGGCCTTTATCCTAAATTGCTGTTTTTCATCCATTGCATCTAGCCCTCCAGATACAGTTACTGTCCAGTAGTTCATCCCCCCTGGTTTTCCCCTTGTTTCTAAGTTTTTAATTTTCCCTTGACAAAAATTTTTCATTCTCCCACTCTTCTAGTCATATTTTCCTGCATCTTCTCCAGCTGCAAAATTTGTTTTATGCAGAACTGCACAAACAATTCCAGGTAGGCTTTCTTGAGGACATACATGAGCAGATTTGTATCCCCCTTCACTTGGTGACACTGTTTTCTAATGCATTTTAGGGTTTTTGTTTTGTTTTGTTTTAATGGCATCTTTGTGACATTGACATCCTAAAGAACCAATACCCCAACTAATGGGCAGAAATAGGTATTTTTAGTCTGTGAATTCATGACCTGGCATTACGAATTATTGAATTTCATCACATCTCTCTCTCAGCCCAATCAATATAGCCATTCGATATTCCAGATAGGCATTTCTCTCTGTTGCCAGTGGCACCTTATTTTATGTCATCAATGAATTTCATTAGTGTTTTCCCGTTCTGTTTGTGTGTGCTGTGGCCATTAATGATAATATTAAAGATGATCAATCCGAGAAGTCACCCCTGTAAAAACTCCATTAGTAACCCGGCACATCTTTTTCATACAACATAATAATATCTTCTATTTAGGCAAGGATCTATTTTTGCTCTAGGTACCATTTTCTTTTTCCCCCACCAGTGACCTGTGAGGCACTGTATATAAATGGTGTAATTCAGCAGCAAGGTGTATTAGTAAGGAAAAATGCCTAGTTAATTCAAATGTACTCCTCCTAGCTCTCATTTGAGATCAGGAATATCTGTATGTGTCTGAGTTGTACCAGAAGAACATCCCCACAATTATCCTGGCTCTATCTGCTCTTTGTTATTCCATTCAGTCTTGTAGGTGGGAGCCTTGACAAACGGTAGCTGCTCAGTGTCGCTGGCTATGCTCAACAATGGCAATCTGAATCACAGCTACCAAGTGCACACGTAGCCTTGTGTGCTGGCAATTAATAGCTTCGTATCAGAAACGGCGGAAGAATTTTAGAAGTGTCCTTTCAAAAGCTGTGCCTGCCACTAAAAAAATCTTTGGGTGTGTCTGTGCCTCTCGTGACTTACAGTACAGCCTTCATGAGATGAACATTGCATTTTGATGCTCTTCTGTTACCGATTGCCTCGGAAGCAAGATGTCTGTTGAGAGAATAACTTTGATTGCCCATGCATATATTGCTACTTCTGCAACTTATTTGCTAAAATGTTTCAGGTAAAATAGTGGGGAGCAGGAAGCTGCCATTAATTGAGAAATATATTAGTGTTTAATATATGCTGTCCGCAATAGGCAAGATGCCCGCTTTCCTGCATGAAGACTGATCTGTGTATTTCTTTAAGCGACTGTCAGAGAGCGGCATATAGCTGGCAAGTACTACTTCCAAGATTTATCTTTATGCAACTCAAGTTATGAGCCACCTGAGTAGCACTTAGCGTGACTTTCTTCCTTCCAGATGACATGAACTTCCAGCGTGACGCACAGATGATCTTTAATCACACACTTCTATGCACCTTCTGCAGCAGATGTCACTCTTTCACAGTCATAGTCAATATATATATGTATATATATAATTTTTTCTTTTTTGAAAGAAAAGATACGGTAGTGTAAGCACTTGAAATCAAGAGGTTAGTGGCACAGTGCAGAAGGAACCAGCCAGCTGGGATAGCAAGAAATACCAGTGGAGTGCTAACACCTGGGCTACACTGCAAAGCTGGGACTGAGTTGTTTGCATTTTCTCTGAGTGAGCTATTTAAATTATTCCCTTTACAAGAGAGAATAGTCTAGTAGCTGAAGAAAGCTGACTTCTGATATTTTTATATTGCAAAGGAAAGGCCAATATTTTGAGGGCTGAGTAAACCTCTACATGAAATTAATGACAAGCAATAAAAATGTGGAAAGTTTAAGGGAGCTGAGCGAGCTATCATGGCAGAGAAAGAAACTGCACAAAAGAGACGTGTTTCTTTCAAAAGTTTTTATTTTTAAGAGGCTATAACAGAAGCAGGAGCAGGCAGAATGGCATTCATCAGCAGCAATCTCCTGGGTTCTTGTAGTTTACGAAAAAAATCCTATACCAAAAGCAGATACTAAACAAATGTGATAAGATGTGGCAGTTTTGCCCCTGGGACAGAAGGAGGACCATCTCACTATGAAAACTTACTGAGGATCAAACAAGATAAAGCTTGCTTCAACACTTTCATAATTTCTAAATGAAAATGTCACTTTCCCCATAAATTCTACTAAACCTTTCCTATGGCAACAGTCAGCTTATCTTTGCTGGAGCACTTTTTTTTTTTTTTTTTTTTTTTTTTCTGGAACTTTACTCTGAGTGTTTCTTTATAGCATTGGAATTTTATCCAAAATATTAAATTGACTTAAGTAAATGAAACCAGAACGACAGTAGCAACTATAATAATTCAAACTGTTATGGAAGAATGAAGCAGTATTTAAATTTAAGGCAAGATTCCGTAATAAGTTCCATAGCAAGCAATGTAGCTATTAGCATATGAATTGGAAGATGGATGGAATATTAACAGCATCAATTAGGTCAGGAAAATAGGTATTGCTCAATTAACTCGCTTAATGAACAAATGTGTTGTTTTCTTTAATGCAAAGCATAGTATTTGTAGCAAATGAGTGAGGCAATGGTATCACTTTACCCTTTGTGTGGTTTCCCGGTGTTCACATCTCTTCTGTTCTCCAGGTGTAAGCAAGACTCAATTTCAGTTTCATAGCAAGGGAAGAAGAAAGAACTCATTTTCCTGAGCACCTGCAGAGAGATCATATTTCAGTCAACTATTTCTGCTGCCATCAGCGTTAAAAAGCCTTCAGGCTGCCTTATAGTTAGCTCTTAGGAGTCGTCCTGAGCCCACAGCTGCTGGGGTCCCAGCTCTATAAAGGATCACCATGCTGAAAGCTGAGGGAAAGGAGCTGTCAGTTGAAGCTTTCTAAGTGGAGAGAGAGGAAGAACTTCTTGCCTGCCCTGGAGCATATGTTTTCTGTAGTTTTGCTTTTGTGTGTGTCTAGCTCAACATAGAATCACCAACATCTGGGAGCATCTAGGTCCTGTACTCAATAAGGTATCACATTTACATGTTCTGAATTGCTTGCTGGAGGCACTTTCCATTAACAGTAAAGGGTGCCAGAGGGCCTAATTTAGGTGCCAATGCACCTTTTAAAATACCCAGTGACACCATCTTGGTCAAGGCCCAGTCATTCTTCCTCACTGAGATGTTTAAATTCCAGGCAAATCTCATCAGAATTTAGACAGCCTAACCTAACTTGAAACCATAGCCATTTTATCTCACACCAGTGATCATCCCAACAGGCTGAGATAGAGATTCACAGAACTCCACAGAATTGTCCAAACAAATGAGCCTAGCAATCTGGAGGGAATTCCTCACATGGCCCCCAGTTCTGCTCCAGACGGGTTGGTGGTTTTGGTTTCCTGGAGCCATGTTTTTGCACCAAGCTGTACGAAAGCATTCTGTCGCAACTACGCTCTTCTTGCTAGATTCTTCATGAGTTCCTCGTAATGATAATATCACATATCATTGGATAACACACCTTTAAAGAGTCTGCTATGGCAATGGCTATGTAACAGCACTCACCGTTTCCTCACAAAAACATAAATCGTGCTTGTTTGGCAGGCTATTTCCCATCTAAACCAACCAACCGACCAAACAAACAAAAAAACACCCTTTCTGGCATCTATACAACTGTTTTTATCTGTTTTGTTTTCCTTGGTGTTGGTTAACACTAGGTTACCTGTAACTACCTGGTCATCGTAATTTGGTGATTTTCAAGATTTTCCTGTTGTGCCAAGTTTCTGGTTATTCCCTCCACTCCCCATCCACTCTTTTGGGGTTCGTGAGTTATATTATGAGTTATAATAGTTCTATTTTTCTGTCTTAATCTCTCTTTTGTGAGTCGGTAATCTGGGAAACACATCATCTTTCTTTTTCCAGATATAAACCTGAAATATTTGTCAATCACTTATATGGTTTCTGCCTTCTCTTTTAATAATACTTCTTACTCTCCCAAATACACAAAAGTTTCATTGCCCCTAGCCCTGCCAACCATGGATTTTCCTTGCAGGCTTAGCTTCCCTTATGAAATCTCAACACTTTTTAATTACTGTTGTCATCTACTTTCCTTTCTCACCATTAGTTATACATTGTAATTTTTTCTTTTTCCCGGCTGACTTCATTTCTCCAGGAATTGGCTTTCAAGCAAAGTTGTCTTTTTGCTTGTTGGTAGACTTACAGCTTTTTGGCAATCTAATATATTTCGTTATAAATTTCTCTATGTTATTCCCACACTTGTACATTTTCCTCCCAAACTCAATTTTGTCAGCACTGGGGAAATAACCTTTTCGTGGTTAAGGCTGTCAGCAGAAGACGGCTTAGATCAATGGCAGCTATGAAGCTGAAGTGGAAACAGGCAAATACTGCCAGCTGTGAGATATTTATACGTCTCAGCCAAAGGGTATGGCATTTCTCTCGTCGGGTTTTTAATAATGAGGTGGGTAGGCAACGTATGTTAAATCTTGTGAGATGTCCTTCTGTTATACTGAACATACCTATGGAAGCACACAGTGTTTGCTGCTCGCCTGCACTAAGGTGAACAGAGCCAGTTGCTGTTTGACCCTGTTTTTTGTTGAGAGGTACTTATGGCTCGGCGTAACTCTTTTTGGGTATTTTGGTATGTTTAAATCCACAAATCTGGGCTTTCACTGAGCCAAGAGTAAACTGTTGTTTTCTGGTCACGTCCCTCAACTCGGGGTGTTCTGAAGGAGCTGCTCTGTCACTTCTGCAGGTGTTGCTTTAGGTGCTGTCTTCATGCCAGAAGCTCACTTGACCGTGGCAAACCTGCTCGTCAGCAGCATTCACAGCTGCACAGGATCTGGATTCCAAAACCCGTGCACAATCGCCTAAATCAGAACAACTTTTCAAGTTCTTCACAGAGAGAGTGGTGAGGTGCTGGAACAGGCTGCCCAGAGAGGCTGTGGATGCCCCGTCCCTGGAGATGTTCAAGGCCAGGTCAGATGGGGCTCTGGGCAGCCTGGTCTGGTATTAAATGGGGAGGCTGGTGGCCCTGCGTGTTGCAGGGGGTTGGAGATTCATGATCCTTGAGGTCCCTTCCAACCATTCTATGACTGTGAACTTTTTACAAGACACGAGCGCTTCTCCCTGTAAGGGGTACAGCAGCACTCGGCGGGCACTTGGGCAAAAGCAGAGGCGGTAAGATGTTCGCTTTTGCCGCCTGCCCTACATTACTCAAGGAAAGGACGAGCCACGAGGCGCCCGGCCGCGCTGGGGGCGCCCCGGCTCCCGCCTCCGCGCTGGGGGCGCGCTCTGCCCTCGCTGACGTTCGTCGGCCGCGGCCGCCGCCTGCCGGCAGGTGCCGCTCCCGCGCCGCTCCCGCGGCCCCCGGCGCCCCGTACCCCGGGGAGCGTCCGCAGGGGCCGGGCTCGGAGCGGGCGCGGCGCCGCGTGCGCGTGCGGAAATCCCCCCCCCCACCCCCTAGCCTTCCCCGCCCGGCGGGCGGCCGGGCTGCCAGCGGCGGGGGAGGCGGCCGCGCGGGCAGGGCGAGCGAGGGGAGGGGGGCGGGAGGAAGCGAGCCTGGTCGGGGGGAGAGGGGGCGGGGACGGGGCCAGCCCGAGGAAATCAAACGGCCCCGACATGAATTAGGCGGCGGGCTGTAGAGGGGAGGGCCCCCTCGCCCGCCCTTCCCGCACGGCGCCCGGCGGGAGCAGCGCCGCCCCGCACGGAGCCGGCGGTCGGGGCACACACGCACACGCGGCGCAGGCGGGCGGCGGGGGCGGGCCGGCCGGGGGGGCCGGCAGATGAAGATGGCAATGTCTGTGATCCAAGCGTGCCGCAGCCTGGCTCTCTCAACATGGCTGCTGTCCTTTTGTTTCGTGCATCTGCTGTGCCTGGACTTCACCGTGGCCGAGAAGGAGGAGTGGTACACGGCCTTCGTCAACATCACCTACGCCGACCCGGCGGGCGGCGGCGCCGAGCTCCGCAGCGAGAAGAGCGAGTGCGGGCGCTACGGCGACCAGTCGCCTAAGCAGGACGCCCGCGGGCAGGTGGCCCTCTCCGCTTCGCCCGCCGACCGCTACGCCTGCGACCCCGGCACCCGCTTCAACGCCCCGGCGCCGGGCAAGAGCTGGGTGGCCCTCATCCCGCGGGGGAACTGCACCTACAAGGACAAGATCCGCCACGCCGCCGCTCAGAACGCCTCCGCCGTCGTCATTTACAACATGGGCTCCAGCAACGCCAACGAGACCGTCACCATGCCCTACGCAGGTGAGCTGCCTTGCCCCCTCTTCGTGGGCGCACCCCGAGGGCCGGGCCCGGTTCTCCCCAGCGGCGCGCGTTCCGGTGCCAAAAAGTTTGGGAGATGCCGAGTTTGGGGTAGTGGGAGGAACGGATGGACCTCGAGTCCGCTGGGGAGCACCGGCGTTTTGTTGTGGCTAGAGAGAGGATCCTCTGTCAGGTGCCGTGCGGGAGCAGGTGTGATTGAGACCTTCCAGAGAGGAGCAGTGCTCGTGGCATACGCTTATCAGGGGTGACCGCTGTCTTGTCTGTGATAACGTAAAAGCTGAGGGATCAGGCAGGAATGCTGAGTATCTGATTTGGTGAGAACGTGTGACGTTTTGTCCAGTTTTGACATCTGTGGGGCTTCACTCTCCAGGAGAGCCCTCAGATGGAGCTTCTGTTTGCAGTGCCAGCACATGGCTGCTTGGCTCCGAAAGCTCTTGTTGCCTAACAGAGTAGAAATCCATTTGTCAGGAGCAGCACAAACCTCCAGTTATTCCCACAAACAACCTCGCTGTGTTTGTAACAATGTTTGGTCTGAAAAAAAATTGAGTTTTTAAAACAGCTCAGCAGACCTCTATTTAGGGGCAGTGTTTTCTGCCAGGAGTCACTGCTCTTTTATACCACCAGCTTGTTCTGTGGGTACTAAAATGCCATCTATTATGAAATCTGTGCGTTTTGCATCCAACTAATCATGTAACTAATCATGTCCAGCTGTTTCATACCAGTTGAATCTCAGCAGAGTTCTGGGTAAATTGAGACACAGAAAGGCTGCAAAACACGATATTATTCTAACGAGATTTTCAAGTCCCTCATTAAAGTAGCTAGCAAGGATGTGTTGAAAAACAATTTGTTGCCTTACGAGCGTTATGTTAGTGCCCATGCAAAAGTGGTGCTTTTGGAACCCTTCCTGTGGCACCTCCTTAAGAGATTAGTTGGGCACGTTTGTGTTTCTTTGATAGAGTCTGCGGAAGATTTTCATTCTCATTTTCCATTGGTTTTGTAAGACAAGAAACTCCTGAACACCTGAGCTTCTTAGAGCTGTGTTTCGTAAACTGCACATAGTTTAGTAGCTGTCCAGATGATACTCCTTCGTACTTTAAGTATGACAGATTATTTACTAAGCAGTATAACAGAGGAGGACCTTGGCATGCTTATGCACCCTTGAAGTAAATCTCAGGCTGTTTTGAAACTCGAAATGTATTGCTTATGTATGTCCAGTGAGTTTCTCTAAAACATGTTGGATCAATTAATGGCTTGCCTGTTTTTAAAGCATGCGCTAAGCTGTTTTTCCACACAAATGGTGTTTTATTAAGGAACAGTGGGAGTAAAAAGTGTCTAACCTTTTAAAATGCTAGAGCTTTTGTTTATTTTTAAGTCTAAAGTGAAGTAAGCAAGGGATCTTTCTTACTGAAAGCGGCCTCTGCTTTCAGAAATTCAACCACTGTTATCACTGATCTTGGGGGCAGCTTCTTTGATATCATATGACCGTTTTCAGCTTATTCTGAGAATCCTTTTTTGAGTGTGAGTTGATACCCAGCAGTTGCACAGTTGTGGAGGCTGAAATGGGCACTGCAGACTATGATGTAGACTTGTTGAACATGATCAGACGCAAGGGCTTTGCTGACTGTTTGTGTGAGTCTGTCTTGTTTTTAGGGTTCTTATTCTCTGAAGTTGAAAAAGTGATTGCTGATTGTAACTTAGAGAAAACCTTCCCTCTGCATGGAGTAGAACTCAGTAATTTCAGAGCTGAAGTCTGCTGGAACAGAAGGAAAAATAACTACTCTTAAATTAATACTGCACAAACTAGCAGAGATTCAGAGTTGAATTTGCCTTTACTCTTCCTTTTTTTTAATCACCATTACACTGGAGCAAAGTAAATGTATAAGCTGTATACAGTTATCTTTCTGATTTGCAGCCTTTGTTGTTTGCTTGGTCCTAGCCTGAATGATAGTGCAAGATTCGAGGGAAGAATGAATCAGGTTCTTGGTTTCTGAGTAGAGCAGCATCTGCAGTGCTCTGCCCACGCCAAATTCTGGAGTGGGAAGGAGAAAATTCCATCCTGAAAAATAACTGGGGGGGGATAGGGGGGAGGAAGAAGGGGTGTATGTGTGTGTGAAATATGACGTAAAAAGCAATTGAGATGTCCAAAGAAATTCGTACGTGTTGTTGTTGTTTTTTTTTTTCTCTTTTGTCCTTCTGCAGATTTGTTTGAGGTTTCTTACAAGCTTTAATAAACTCCTATACAGAAAATGCTATGTCCTCCCTGATTCCTGCCCTCATGAAAGAACTGCTGGTCCTCCTGAGGCAGATTCCTCTTTTCCCTCATGTACATCTTTCTCTTTTGTGTGCTTTGCCTTCTTTCTGTTACCATTGTATTCTCTTCTCATTGTTCTGTTTCTCTCCCTCCTGCTACTAATTCTTCAGATCTACTCCTATGCTTCACTCCCTCTCTCGATCATGTTAACCTGTTACTATTCTGTATCTCCTGCCAAAGATTAACTTCACTGCTGTTTTCAGTTACAGCGAGTCTTTGCTAAAATGGTATATCCTGATCTTAAAGTCTGTAAGAAACTGCAGCAAGGTACTTTTCAATTCAAAACATTGTTGGTAGTTATCTCGTCACCCCAAGCCCTCCTACCCCCTCAAATGGAAGCTAAGGTGGTATTACTTGAAAGCGTGCTGTGCAAATCTTGAGATGCAGCTTTCCAGGATTTGTTCTGTGCACCAGATGGAACAAACCAAATGTTCTATTGTAACCAGTTTATCTGCTGTGTTTAAAGCCTTTGCTTTCTTGGAGCCTCTTCTTGGGTCACTAGTTGCACATTCAGAAGAATGGGGTGAAGTTGTGACATCCGTGTTCACGGGGAAAGCAGAACTCTATGATTCTTATGCTAGAATGCACTTATCTTCTGTATCATAATCTATAGCATTCATGAACTGGTATCTTTATTTTTATTGGCTTGACATATGGTATAGGAGCTTGGAGTCCAACTGTGTTTGCTTTTTGACTAAGCAGCTTTTAACCAGAGGAGGCACAAAAACATGTAGAATTTCTGCTTCAGATGCATTTTGTTTCTCCTCTATCAGTTTCTCTAATAACAGAGAGGTGATGTTTCTTCTCCTCTAGGAGAATAATCCATAATGTCATCCAGGGCTTCGATCGGCATTTTTTCTTACCTGCACAAATTAGCTGTTATGTAGGTTCAAAAATCCTCTAGCAAGTGGATCTGCATTTAATAACTTACTGTTAACTGGAAATATTCTCACTGCCTGTCTTAGCAAAGATAATTCAAGATGGGAACTTCCCTCTCTTCAGTTCTCATTCGCTGTTGAGGGATCCTAGGTTGACCACCCGTGACATGGTGCTAGCGCGGGGTGTAGCTGTGTGACTGGTGCAGAATTCATTCATATGTGGGTGAAAGTCAAATCTCTATTAATTAGCACCATGTGTAATAAACAGGTTGAATTCTGGAGTGCCATCAAAGTATCTCACAAAATTGATATGGTTATTGTTCCAAGTAAATTATATCCTAAGTACTTGGCACCACGAGCAGATGCGAGTCAGGCAGTTCGCTCTATTCTGCTTTTCCAGTGCATGCCATAGAAATTTTTCCTTGTATGCCGCGTCTCTGACAGTCTGTTTTCAATGAGAGGCAGATGCCCAGCTGTTTTTCGTAATGGCAGCAACTGGCAGTTATATCTTTGAGGCATGAATCTCCTGTGTGGTCTGAGATGATTCTGACTTCTTCCCTTCCTCCTTGGGCCTAAAGTGCAGCGTATGTGCACCAGATGGCATGAGGGAGGCACGGCTATTCCACTGCAAAACCATGTGGATCCCTCCACACTGAGCCGTTCTTGACCCAGGCCCATTCACTTCAATAACAGTTTCACTGCTTGTACTCAGAGTTTTGTTCCCTGATCAGTGAGTAGTCTTGCTTTATACATATTTTGGGATGCTTTGTTAGTACTTTTGGATTGGGATTCCTCTGTATGACTTGTACTGATGTGCAAATTAAACACTGACGTTGAAGATTTCTCATTACGGACATTTTTCAATATTGTGAGGATCTCATTTGCTCATTTACTAAAACAATTGTTTTCTAAACTTTTGTTATGTTCTAATAAGAGAAATATGCTGATAGTATTCAGACTGAATTCATTTATGGATAAGTATGAATTAGGGTTAGAGATTAGAAGCTTCCGGGCCCTGCTGTAATTTTCTTCTGCTCAGGCACCCAGGATTTATCCCTAGTAGAAATGACTTAGTGAAGGAGGAAGATGCATCTCAGAGATGCACTGATGTCTGTCAATCATGAAACCAGAGCATGGCTGAGGTGTGCTGCCAGCCACAGGAACAAAGAAGAGCTCCTGGATTTGTCATGTAAGCCTGGCTTTCAACAGTTATTGTAAATCTGGTTCTTGATACTTATCAGAATCGGATATTTATAACAGTGGCTAGACTCAGCAGTAGTGCCAGCAAGCTGTCCTACTGAGTTTTGCTGCGAGTCACACTTCTGCCTGCAAGTTCTGCTGTCGTTCAGTGCTGGACCAGTGGTGAATTAGGAGGAGCTCTTGGCTCTCTTGAGCATAGAAAGGCCTCACAAAGAGATGCTGACAAATTAGAGGACCGGGCAGTCTCCAAGCGCATGAAGTTTAACAACAGTAAGTGCTGGATTCAGCTCCTGGAATAGGATAACCCTCGATCTGTGTACAGGCTGGAGGACAAGAGGCTTGAGAGCTGCTCCATGGGAAGGGAGTTCTTGTGATGGCAAGTGGAAACATGAGTCAGCAGTGTGCTCTGGCAGACAAAAGGGCCAACCATAGCCTGGGATGCATCAGACTCAGCACTGCTGACCAACTGAGGAAAGGGATTGATTGTCTTGCTCTTTTCTGTACTGATGCGTCCTCACCTTGAGCACTGTGTGCAGGTTTTGGCACCACGGTGTGGGAACATAAACCTACTAGAGGGCTGTAAAGATGTTAAAGGATCTAACGGGCAAAGCGTATGAGTGGCAGGGGTTGTGTGGTTTGTTTTAGCCCAGAGAAGACTGAGTGGAGGTCTCATGGGGGGCTACATCTTCCTGGTGAGGAGAGAGAAGGGGCGGGTGCTGACCTTTCAGATGGCAGTGACAGGATCCGAGGGAATGACACCCATCTGTGTCAGGAGAGGATCAGGTTGGGAATTAGGAAGAGGTTCTTCACCAGAGAGTGGTCGGACACTGGAACAGGCTCCTCAGGGTATTTGTCGTGGCCCCAAGTTGCTGGAGTTCAAGGCACATTTGGACAAAATACTCGGAAATATGGCTTGACTTTTGAGTTGCTCTGTATGAAGACAGGAGATGGACTTGATGATCCTTGTGGGTCCCTTCCAACTTGTATTCTGTGATTGTATTGCAGATTCTTCAGATACGTCAAGTGAAGAGGGGTTCTATGCTTAGTTTGAAGTCACAAAGGACAGACTGAAGTTACGAAGGACTAGGTAGAGACTAGGGCAAGAAAATAATCTCAGTGTCTGTTACACTGTGTGTTCAATCTTGCAAATACTTTGAACCTTACTGCTAGGTTGTATTTCTCTTTCAGAGCCTGTTGCAGTCGGTGGAAAGACAGCAAGTCTGCGTCTGAGCTTTGGTCACCTAAGAATACAGCTTTCTCCACAAAGTGTTAGAGTATCGATTCATAGAAGATTGTGTTGATCTTACTAACTTAATGATTGCCAAAGCAGTTAGATTTCTGCATACCCTTAGGTTATTTGCAGCATTTGTGCACAATGATACAATTGCTGTCTTCAGCTCTCTGCAATGAAGTGACACGGCAAGAAGCAAATCTTTCTTAGGAATGAATCTGTATCAGCATTGATTATAACTGCTCTTGTTAATCTGGAGCATCTCCTTTTGGTCTATTGTCCTTGGTTTTGATCTTGATAAAGAGATGATTTGTCATGTTTCATTAGGTGTTTTGACTTCAAAATGGCACTCATTAAGTTGGCTGATTAGGATACTGTGACAGTCTGTGGCTAGTGTATAACGTCTGTTGAAGCTTGCCAATTCATGCCAATACGTTTCTGTGCTGTCACCCTTCATGATACCTCACAAGGCATGTGGCCACTTGGAGCAAACAGGGAGAGAAACCTGCAGTTATTTCAGTGTTACCTCTTTAAGTGTCTTTTCCTGCTGAGAGAAGCAAGCAGTTCCTAACTTTCTCATGTAAGCAAGGGACTGAAAGAACCCATTCTTTTGCCACAGTTAACTGATGGAATTCACAGTGCATTGTCATGTGAGATTGCTGAGTTTCAAGTGACCTCTGTCGTCTTGCACCACAAGCCAAGCTGATGAGGAGTCAGATCTTTATGAAGGGGTAGCCCAATGATATCTCTGCTTCCCAGTGACTCCTGCATAGCAAACCTGCACAGAAACAGCATTCATTTCAAGGCAAGCCCCACTTCTGCCCTTTCAGTTGCACTTGTACTGGTCACTTGATGACTTCTTTGAGAAAGTGAGAATACAATGCAATCATTGACTCATAGAAACCAGATATGGAACAGTTAGAGTAGTCCATGTAATCTGTCACGTTACTGATGCAGGACTGCAGTGTTGTCATCTACTGCTGACACAGTGCTTATTGCGTTGCTGAAGAAGTCTTGGAAAGCATCAAAACCAAGTGCTACATGCAACATGTGAGCAGTTGTATAGTGCTGAGACCAGAAGTGAAACGTAGGAGGATATTAAATAGCAATATTGTATTCTGCAATAATATTTCATTGTCATTCCTGATACGGCTTATTAGAAGTTGAGGCGTAGCAGCCATAGGGTAAGGTTTAGAGCCAACTTCAACCAGCTTCAAGGAAGTGTGTGGCAATTGTATGAGGAAAGAGGAGATATGTTGTCGCTGGATATGTCCAGGCAGGCTTACTCTGCTGTGTCTTGATTGCACAGTGGGATGCAACTCAGAACTTTGTAGTGCCTGATCATCTCTTCATTTCGTAGAACCATAGAATCTTTTGAGTTGGAAGAGACCCTTAAAGACCATCTAGTCCAACTCCCCTGCAATGAACGGGGGCACCTACAGCTACATTAGGTTGCCCAGAGCTGTCTCTGGGATGGCACATCTACCATTACCATCCCTCCCACTCCTCTGGCCAACACATTTTGGTGCTTCACTCTGCCTATTGTAAAAAAAAAAAAAAAAAGAAAAAAGGAAAAAAAAATTGCAGCCTTCTCCAGGCTGAACAGCTCCAGCTCTGTCAGTCTTTCCTCACAGGGGAAGGTGTTCCATCCCTTGAATTGTTTTTGTGTCCCTCCTCTGGATGCACTCCAACAGGTCCACATCTCTCCTGTACGGAAAGCTTGAAAATCACTGACTTAGGTGATAAGTACTGGTAGAAATAATGGCTTTCAGTTCAAAAATGGGTATGTGGTAACACCTCTTCCTACACCTGTTCCAGTAGGCTGAGAAAGGTTGTGAAGATTAGGTTGCCTGTGAAACAGTAACACTGTGCAGCTGTATAGTTATTTGTTTATTTACGAGAGAAGCTTAACAAGGGCATTATTTGCATTTTGGCTCCTCTTCAGTAAACCACTTGGGATAAAACTTAGAAAACTGAACTGAGGAGAACTGAAGGAGGGGATGAAAAGATTAGCCTGTTACTTTAACTCCTATTTTACACGGAAATATTAAAAGCTAGCATCCCTGCTACTTAAAGACAAAGTAGCTTTTTCAAATAATTGTTCCTTTTCCTTCTCAAGAGTGACTAATAAATAACATCAATAAAATGAAGTGCCTGTTCACTTACTTCTGACAATATAATCATAGTGATATTCAATTACACTGCTAGACCTAAGAGCCTGTCAGATTCTGATCTCAAATTTGATGCTTAGCTGTGTTTGTGTACGTAGCATTATTCCCAGTTGTAAACTGGGAAGGTAACTCATTTGTTTAAACTTATAAAAAACAAAAAAACCCACTATTTTCAGCTTGACATGAAATTGAAGGAAAAAATATTTGTCCTTTTAATCCCCAAATCACCAAAATGTAACTTCCAACTACGTAACTCCCTGCGGTCGTGGTTTGATTATATCTTTTATGCTTCTTAAGCGTGGATGAAAGGATTCCATCTGCACAGGAATACAGTTCCTACAAGAAAATGAAGAATAGGATTAGTTGATGAGTATTCTGTTGTGTTACACACTTAATGAGACATAGCTTTTAAAAAGGCATCTATAATCATTCGTGCCTTGAAGCCTTGATCATGAGAGAGACCCCTGGCACTAAGTACTCAGTTTGCGATCTGAGACCACATAGCCAGTGAATTCAGACTGAGGGTCGAGCATAGAGACAGCACTGCTTAGCATGGCGTGCAGTGGTACCAGTACTCCCTAACAGAGCAGTTCTCTGTATCCTTTCCTACCTAATTGCCTCCCTGCTACTGGTATATTTGTCTGGGAGCCATCATCTTTTCTCCCTGAACAAAGACTTAATGGAACAAGATACTGCTTTTCCTCAGAATTTGTTTGATGGCTTTGGTATTCCTCCCTTTTAATATGCTCACTAATTTGCCTTTTACTGTTCACATCTCTCCTAAAAAAGCACCTCATTATTATTACATATATATTTTTTGCAAGTCATTATAGTAATATCTCACCAGATAATGCTGTATTTTAAAGGGAATTAGGTATCACATCCATCTGCAGCATCCATCTTTTATAACTCACACCTCATTAAACCATGCTCTTCTATTTACTGCTTGATCTTTCAGCCCTAGTAAAAATAAGTATTTCCAGCACAGTGACTGCTATATTGTATTCTCTGTGTTTGGTATTACACAGCAGCACTAAGACTGAACTCAAGAGTCTAGCAGATGTATGTTAACTGAAGGTGAATCCACGTCTGGCCTCGAGATTACTGTAAAATATATAGGTATTGGTTAGTAAGAGTTGTGGTGTTGTGGGTTGCTGTACAATAAGATTTATGGGTCTGTTCTTTCTTTTAAATTGATACGTGGAGCTCTTCAGCTTTTGCACCCAGTTGTTACTGTCATACAGCAGAGTGATTCCAAAGCCTCACGACGAAAGCTCTGTCTAACAAGCCTTGCTATAGAAGATGTTGTGGATTTTACACTTATGCAAGAGTTCTGTATCAATATCTGATAAAGATCGCTGTGGTTTTACACCCTGCAAAGCTGGCTAGAATGATACTGTTCCATTTCAGTCTTTTCTGTTAAAAGATGGAAATGTGTTTTTGCTTTTCCTTTGGCCTTTTAGCAAGCTCTGTCTTAGAGAACATGAAATCTTCCCTATGTTTCTGGGGCACGTGTATGTTTGTACTGCAAAAAAAAAAGTATATATTTCAACCAGAACTGTCTGAGGCTGTAGTCTCATTCATGATTGCTTCTTATACTTGTATGTGATGTGCTTTTCCCTTTTGTGCCTTTTTAAGCTCTTATAATGTGTGTACTGTCTCCTAATTTTACCTGCCAGTATCGTGTTCTTTGAGTGAGGCAGCTTTTGCAAGATTGTGTAATCTCTGTGCCAGGTTTCTTATTGCTCTTTGTGTGTCCACGTGTTAGAAGCACCATCTGGCTGTCCCTGAAATCTGTACCTTTACTAAATACTACCTCAGGACTCTTCACTCTGGAATTTAAGGAGCTGAGTAAAATCCCTTAGGTCTACATGTAAGTGAAAATGACTTCAAAGACAATATTACCTTATTTTTCTTTCAATCCTCTTCATTTTTTTGTTTGTTTTTGTATGATTTCTTTGATTTCCTCATTTCCAATGAATCTTTCCTTTTGTCTACTCAAATATTTTTTCTGTCTTTCTTTTTCTTCCTTTATATTTATATATATATATATAAATATAAATATATATAAAAGTATATAAATACATATATAGCTATATATATAATTAGCTAATTTTTTGCCTTACCTCTTTACCTTCCTCCCAGCCCCCTCATCACCCTGGGTTGACGCAAATAACAGAAGGCTGTGAAGGAAAGCAGAGCAGGATTATGTGCTTTCAGTTGCTTCTGCTTTGCAGCTGGCCCTGGATTTAAAGACTGACTACAGACTGCTTGCTGTCTGCTACTCAGGGTCTGCTGGAGGAGTGGGACACCAGCAGTCAGAAGTGTGGCAGTGCCATTTATCAATGGAAGGCTGCCAAGAAGGCAGCACGTTTGCCATGCATGGAATGGCTTTGCCCTGCACACTCCTAAGTCTTTTTCATGAACTTTTACAAGACTGAATTACAGTCCCCTCTACCTAAAATGCAGCTCCTGCTCTTTCTTCTTTTTTGCAGAGAATATTCAAATTTTTCTTGGTGGGTGCTAGACAAACTGACCAGGATTTTTTTTTCCATCAAAATGTTTTCACTTTAGGAGTTGAGTGGACTTTCAACAAAAAATGCTTAGGAACATTTTTGCTCTCTTGAAAAGATCTTAAAATTCTAAGTTTAAAGAAAGACTCAATTTTAGTAAATATTTAGTTTCTTAGGATTTCAGGTTCAGAGACCTGAAACCCAAACCAGTTGGGTTTGGATACATCACTTTTTCATCTGCTTCTAACGCTGTAGACACTAGTTCCTCTCTGGAGCACAGACTTTCTTCCCAACTCAAGTATTACCCTTCTTTCAGAATCAATACATGCATTTCATTAGAAGAAGCATTTGAAGAAGTAGAACTCACTTTTCTGAAGGTGAGTTTCTGTTGTGACGGAATACCTACAGCTTGGTCTTCTCAAGGAGCAATCTGTAAGCTATAATGCCTTTGGTCCTTTCTCTCTGTGTGCATATCCTTATCAGCAGGCTAGGCACGGTTTTAACAGTGTCTACATACAGGTGGGAGTTGTACTTGATACAAGGTAGGGCAAATCTTCTTAGACAGAAACATCCCAAGGATTGGTAGTTGTCAGTGACAACTACCAGGCTTGTGGTTAAGATGCAATTCCTTAAATGGTTGTCCAGATAACCGAGGTTTGTTTGTTTGTTTTAGAAAGACTTGATGTTATTTGAATGGGCTTGAATAGCTCTTTGTCAGTCGTGTACTGAAAACTTCAGCCCATCCAGTGGGAAATTGAGGCAGTGTGTGTATAAGAAAGGTTAGAAAAGGACATCATGGTAGTCTCAGCTTTAGGGACTGTACCCATCTGGAGCTACCACCCAACACTTCTCCATGCTTGGGGAATGTTATGGCAAATGCTCTGTAGAAGTTCCTTATGGCCAGAGATAAAATCTATGGCCTGAAACACCTGTTCTTGAAGATGGGTTCTATGTTGGGCATGACATTTGTGACCAGGAAATGCGTGGACCAGTGAACAAATGTCAGCTTGTTATTTCTTTGTGATTGTTACTTACAGAAGAAGAATCTGCAAGAAAAGGCTCTTGAAAGAAAAAAATACATTCTGAGCCATTTGTATTTTTTCCTGTCTGGATATCCAACAAATGCAGAGAATTGCCAATAAGCCTCCACAAGACAAGCATTGGCTGGGGCATCTATGGAAGATGCTGTCTCGCATGGTAAAATAAGTTAAAAGTCTCTCTCTTCCAAAATGTCTGTTTAAATGCTGGATGCCAGCACAAAGGAATGTTGCAATTACATTGCGATCAAGAGAGTGAGCTGGAGAAAGCCAGCACACAGCTGAACTGTATGGGAAATTAAGGAGCTACACCAAAGGCAGGCAGGATCCCCCAGTGCATATTGATCCTTCCAGGAACTCATGTATCATTTTCACTCCCCTGTCCTGTTAGCTCCTGCTTAAGAAACCACATGAGAAAATAATTTTGTTTCGCTTTTCTTTTTCTGTAAAGACGTTCTCTTTCCTTTATCCTTGTTATGTCCTAGACAATGTTTTTGTTGGATTATTCTTAGGAGAAAAAAAAATGTGAATGTATACTCATATTTTTTTTTTCTGAATTTATAATTTCTAATGGATGATAGTTCAAGAAAATGTTTGGTAAAGGAGAATTGATATTATCTAGTTTAAGTATGCATGACCTTTCAGTTCTTTCTCCAATAATTAAGGGTTTCATTCCCATTAGCTGATTTATGTAGTCATCTTTCTGCTCTTAGACTTAAAAATAAATAAATAAATAAATCAGGAAGCATGCACTGTATTTTTAGAATAGGGTACTTTAATATTTCTTATTTAACTTGTAGAATCTTTGTTCTCAAGCAATACTGTTCTGAGTCAGCACATTGGCTGCTGTTGGTCTTTTCTGGTCAATTTATTTTATGTTCGTAGTCCAGAAATATTTTTCACCAATTTGAAGATAACCACCAGTTTTATCACAAAGCTTTTGGCTTTGGCATTGACTAGCCAGCTTTATGTTTGGATTAGTCTGCAGACCAGGAGCTACAGTAGAACAAAATATATGTATGTATGTAAAACATACGTAGACTTTGGTAGTAATGTTAGCAGGGAGGAAGGTGTAACTGTGTCTCGCTCTGTGCGTAGATCAGCATGACAACTTCTAGAATCTCTTGTTCTCAACTTTGATTGATACAAGTTGCTTCTCACTTTGTTATGATGGCAATTTTGTTGTCACGCCTACATTACAATAATGTAATTTGGAGGGTGCTTCATGTGCCAGTTGAGGACAAGGTTTATGTAAATGCTCGTCACTAAGCTTGCATTTAGTTCTTGCTAAGAACAGACTGGAAGTTGAGCACCTTGAATAAACATGGTTGAAAGTGGTTTTATGGGAAAATGTTGTCTATGCAAGAGTAATAAATGTCTGATGTAGCCCAGAAATTTATTACTAAACATGTTACCATGGTAATCCTGTGGGATCTTAGGGCCTCCTGTAACACTGTGTGCTGTGTATAGTCAAAGTCCTTAAAACAGCAGAATGTTTTTATAATATGTGTGGGGTGCTCCGAAAGTAACACCTCCCATTTGATTATCTTGGTCCACAATGTCTGATGTGGAAGTGCATATGAAGCAGAAGTGTGTAACTGGATTCCCTATGTGGAAAGAATGGCAACCACTGGCATTCATTGACACTTGCCGAACACTGATGGAGACCAAGCAGTGGATGTGAGCACAGTGAGGTGCTGGGTGCTGCGTTTCAGCAGTGGTGAGAGCAACAGTGGGTCATCTCCCCTGGTGCAGATTTTTATGAGCATGACATGCAGGCTTTTGTTTGTTGCTGGTGAAAATGCGTAGCTGAAGGGGATGGCTGCCTTGAAAAATAGTGTTTTGTAGATGGGAATTTTCTCTGTGGAAGGGTGTGGTGCTTTTTGTAGCTGATGTAGTTTCCATGGAAATAAATGGGAGGCGTTACTTCAGGATATATATATGAAATATATATTAAGCAGGTGCTTTATAAGCACCTAATGAAGTAGAAGTTTTAATTAGTTAACATTTCTCTACATTAACTGGCTGCTGTTCTTTGGGCTGTCAGATATGGCTGCATCACCATGCAAAGCAAAGATGGCTCTGCAGCTTTCAGTGATCTGCTTCCCTTCTGACTGAGGAAGAGATGACCACCCAAATGCTCAAAAACTCAGACCCTGTCTCTTCTTACCCCTGTATTTTATTTGCTGTTACCTGTGCTTGCAGTTGTCGGAAGTGTGGACAGCTTGTTAGTTATTTGCAGATAGCTTAGGAATAGATATCAACCAATCACTTGTAAAAGTTAATTTAGTTGAGAATAGCCCCACAGTATTTCTTGCTAATCAGGGAGTTCCTAATTTGGAAATACATGCATATCTAAGGCTTTTCAGATGTGCTGCAGCTTCATACCTTAAACTCATTCCAGTTAGGCAATAATTACCGTAATGTTTTGCAGATTTGTTTCCAGTAGATAACATTTTTCATCCTCCCTTGTGGCCCTATCAGTTTGTCAGCTTTATTTTGTTTTGAGTAACTCAGGAGAAGTTCCTCATGTTCCAGATGGTATGTGCCAATTTTGAACAGCACTTGCAGCAACTCAGATAATTGTTTGGAATATGTTGAGAGGACGGGAAACTGTAACTAAGGAAAACCAAAGTGTAAAATTATTGGATGTTCTTCTATGAAGTATTCTTAACAACTTAACTGTCATATTTAGTTACAGAGATCTGTCTGGAAATAATGAAATACTTAATCATAGAATCATAGAATGTCCTGTGTCGAAAAGGACCACAATGACTTTCTAATTTCAACCCCCTGCTATGTGCAGGGTCGCCAACCAGCAGACCAGGCTGCCCAGGGCCACATCCAGCCTGGCCTTGAATGCCTCCAGGGATGGGGCATCCACAGCCTACTTGTTCCAGTGTGTCAGCACCCTCTGTGTGAAAAACTTCCTCATAGAATTCTTATTAATTCTTAATAATCTTTAAGTAAGTGAAGGTGCTCCAAGACAACCATGTTGATGTCTCAGTAAGACTTGCCAGACAGTCACGTATAGTGTGCAAATATTAACAAATGCCAGAGGTGACTCAGTATTGTCTTCCATGCTCTGCAAATCTGCATTCATCACCACGAGCCTCAAAGATCCTCCTGTATCAGTGCAATTAGAAGTGATGTTATCTGTCTGCACGTTCTGTGCTTTTCACTGACCTAGGCCTTGGTTTAACTTCTCATGCATATCTCTGTCTAATACAGCAGAGTTGGAATCCATCCATCAATGAAATAATTATTGCAGGCTTGATTAATTAGAAAATAAACATGATGTTCATACTCTTACCCAACAGTTATACTCAACTAACAGCAAAGGCAGATTTTTCAGGATCTGAGAGTGCATTAGGTCATCAAGTGTACCATATTCAGTTGGCTAAAAAAAAATTCCATCTTTAATAATGGTTATGTCCCTACCAAAAAAAGAAATACTATACACTGCATTTGAGTATACTCAGACCATAGCAAGGAAGAGATGGTGGGTTTTTTTGGTTTTGTTTTGTTTTGTTTTGTTTTTTTGGCACAAAGGTGTTACACTGAGCACACTTGCTGTCTCATGAATGTATGAAGTTGATAACTTTTCTACCACTACTTTGAAGATGCATGCAGGTGGCTTATCTGAAAAATAGCTGCAGGAAGTTCTCAAGGAAAAGAAACTCCAACATCACTATGGTGGTCTCTGTAGCTCTTAGTTGGGGGTATTGGGATTAGACTGGGCTTTAAACTCAATTTTCACAGGCCATATTTTCTGTATGCAGAGGCCAGCTCATGTGCAGATGTCTGAACTTGTAGGTTATTACTATCACTTTAAAAGTCTCCTAAGTCCTCATTCCACTTTATTATTATTATTAATATTATTATTTCTTTTTTTAAACGCTATGAAGAGAAAATCAATAGCCACCCTCTAAAATTCCAACCCCTTTCCTTTTGGAAAAAGTTACCTTGTGGTTGCTGATACACGGCAATGCACTTACCTGTGCTATTAATTTGTAACCTCTACTTCTGAAATCCTAACCCTGCTGAAGTCAGTGCCAAAACTTGCTAAGGATTTCATTGCTAAGCAGTTAAAGCAAGAAAATAAATACCTCAACTCATTATATATCTTCTGCTGCTCCCATAGTATCCAATGCATTGTTGTCAGGCATGGAGAAACTCCTATTCATTGCAACCTGACTTAAAGAATGTCAGTCCTTACACAGCAGTCCAAGTTAGGTATAGGCATTCTGCATGTCATATGAACTGCACGTATCAATCAGATTCAAGTAACCAACAAACAATACTGAGGCTTCATTAAGGTTGCTTTGTAATTGAGTAAAACTGGGACCAGTTTATGAGTGCCTTGAAGCTCTAAGTATTCATTTGCATGAATTCCCCAGCTCATTTAATAAAAGATCCGCCTAGCCTGAAGTGATAATATAAATGTTCTAGCCATTGCTACATTTATTTCTGATATAGGTAGAAGTTAATTTTCTTACTTTCTGAAGTGCTTGAGAATATCGTGCATCTATTTCTGACAGTGGATTTCAAAGGAAATTTTCCTGAAACCTACTGACTGCTGAAATTGAGTTATTGCAAGGCCTGACGGCTTTTGTGTGAAATTAAGGGAGTCGAGGGAGGATGTATATGGGTGTATTTACAGCTGTGTTGCAGAAGGAGGCCAAGAGTCTTGGTTTGCAAGATTCAGATGCCTGCTAGTTGGTCTCCAAGAGGAGGGATCAGCTGACCTCACAACAGCTGTAACAGATGTTTCTGCCTGCCAGAAGTCATAGTTCAAATTAAAGCTTCCAAGTCTCAGGCTGGTACTAGCTGGACACACTGCAAAAAGATCTGTTCTATAATTGGAGGGTAAGTATATAGTTTTCACACCTTTCTTCACTAACTGGTATTCTCAGAAGGGATGGCAGTGGTGACAGCCTTGTCATGGGAAGGATGCTTCAGCTATTGTTAGCTTGTCAGGAGAATGCTCAAATTTAGTATTTGCAATCTCCAAGGAAGGAGCAGAATCTACTTTTTTTATACCCTCTGTTTGTATGCCAAATAAATGTGGACATTTGTCATAGAAATTGAGAAATGGTGTGTTATCCATGTGAAGCTTAACAGAGGTCATTCCTTACCTGTTTCCAATCTGACCAAGTCAAGAGGCATTTAATGCAGGATTAACCTGTTGCAAACACAGAATCCATAGAATCACAGAATGGCTTGAGTTGGACAGGACCTTAAAACCTGCCCACTTCCAACCTCCTGCTATGGGACCTCCAATGCTGGGGCACCCACAGCTTCTCTGGGCAGCCTGTGCCTCTGTCTCACCACCCTCTAAAAAATTTCCTCATCATCTCTAACTTCTCCCCTTTTTTAGCTTAAAGCATTACCCCTTGTCCTATCGCTGCTCTCCCTGCTAAGTGCTCCTCCTGCACTTTCTTGTAGGGTGCCTTTGAAAACTGAAAGAGTGCTGTAAGATTTCCCTGGAGCCTTCCCAGGTTTCCTCAGCCTGTCTGCACAGAGGAAGTGCTGCAGCCCTCTGGTCATTTTGCTTTTCCTCCTCTGGACCTGCTCCATAGGTCTATATCCGTCATTTTGGAGGCCCCAGAGCTGAGCACGGTCCTCCAGGGGACGGAACCATGAGGGTGGAGTAGAGAGAGGGAGAGAGAATCACTTCCCTCAAGTGCTATAGGTTAGGATTAGATAAACTGTAAAAACTTGGAATGTGTGCTTGGTTTGTTGGTGACTTTTTTTTTTTCGTTCTTCTTCATTTTCTTGAAAATACTGTTCAGTCAAAGAGACTACAATGCCTGCATTGTATGGCAATATGGCAGCTGCATGGCAACTTCAGTGCCTTTGTTCTAGTGCAGATTGTATTTTGAGTGATGCTGATCTGTTTTGAGAGCTTGTGGGATTTTCAAAACCGCTGTTATGTTAATTTCATTTGGCTCCTATAACATGCTTCAGTTCGCTTTCTCTTTCCAGGGTCTGATGACAAAATATTGAATGGTGTGATTTGTACTGCAAATGGTTTATTTTCAGTCTTTGCTACATCTTAATTTGGGGAATGTGAGGTTGTTTAGCTCTTGTGCATGTTTTCAGCGTGCGTTGTGGTGAACTTCTGCCAATGGAAGTGAGAAATGAGAAATCTCTCTCTCTTTCAGTTCGTGCAGGCATTTTGCCTTTTGATCTCTTTGTTTCCATCAATTGTAGGACACTAAATGTAGGCAGAAATGTAAAATGCACGGCTGTGCCTAAGAAATGCCACAATTACATAGACGTGTTAGAAATCAAAGGAGAAATCCTGATTGGTGATTCAGCATAGAAATAACAGCATAGCTGAAGTTCACGATTTAAGCTGGTAGTTGTGATCAGCTGGTACTTGAACACTGAGTCATCCGAAGTACAGAAGCTAAAAGAAGAGTGAGAGAGCATAAGCTGTCACGTAGGAGCCAGGTTAAATGGTATTACTCTCCTTTCAAGTCCTCTTTGCAACTAAAATTGGCCAAAAATAAACCTTAGGTTCACCTGTGTAACTTTAATATATCCCCTTCACATCTTCAAGTGAATCTGTATAGTAACATCTTCAAAATCTGGTGCAAGATTTGGTTTCTGAACATTGTAGGTCTGAAGTATTCCACATCAAGTCCTTGTTTCAAGTCATTCAAAGTGTTATGAATTGCACACTCATTCTACAATTCTAAAGTGAAATTTTTTGGCTCTGCTACATCTTCAGATAATCAGATTTCTGTAGAGGCATTTGTCTTATCTGTTATAGATAGATGCACCGTGGAGAACCCTTAAAATCAGCAGGTACTGCAAAGAGATCTGCAAACTGGCATTTGAGAATTAAAAATGAGGGATCTAATTAGCAATGTGCTGTGATATCAGCATTATGTTAAGTGCAGATGTTTTCATCATCCTCAAAGCTCGCCTAAATCTCAGAGAAATGGTGGAAAGCGTATAATGAACCGTGTAAAGGCATCAGTCACAGTTATACAAAATGTAACGTGGGCAAAAATGTACTGTTCTGTGAAGGCTGTAAATGTTGAGAGGTGACTGACTAATGCTGTTTTGTTTTTAGAAATAGGAGCACCTGCAACACACTCTGGAGGGAGCATTTCAGTAGAATGTCGTGAGTTTGCCTGAGAATGAGATGTATGTGTTAAGAGGAATTTATTTCTGACTCAGTAGTCAAACGCAAAGTCTGTATTGCCATGTTCCTGTAGAAGGAACAGTACAGAGGAAGGACTCTGCCTGCTAAAAACAGATTTGGATTCATTTAAGCATGCAACCTCCATTTAGGCATCTGTAAACAATTTTTGGGTAGTCAATAGCACAAATCCTTTATCCATAGATGCAGATGTGAATGTAAGTCTAGGTGTTCTTGCACATTTATCTATAAAGTTAGTAGCTTCTTTAAGAGAGATTGACTACAATAGATTATGTTCACTTAGTATCTGGTCTCGAACTTGCAGGTGGACCAAGGTATGTAGGTCTATTATCTGATGTAGTTATTTTGCCAGTGAATAATCTATACGGATGGAACAGACCCTCTTGCACATCCACATAGGATAGTACTCTTGCTGGTTGCTTTGAGGTTCATTTTAACAGCAGTTGGATAGAACATGGGGGAGGAAGAGGGGTGGGAAATATAGCTATTTAAATCATATGGATGATTCTGAAAGCTACTTTTCTATGCTCTTTTCTGGACTGGGGGGCAGGGTGAGGAGAGGTAAGAAAAAAGCTGTTTTAATCAGTTCTAGTCCTCAACCTTTAAGGTATGACAGTTTAAATACAATATGCTGTACAGTCAGCAATGCTACCCAGACTGGCAACTTGTAGGAATGTAACAAGTGAGGACAGGAATTTGCCTTCTATTATTTCAGAGTACTAGAAGGAAGAGACTCCATCTGGGGATGAGTTTCTAATAGTTTCAAATCAAAAATAGTACAAAAATGAAACAAATGTTGGTTCCCGTGTTGTTCCAACTGCTTGATTAGAAATGAGTCAGAGCGGTCTCTGTGTTCTTCTCCATCTGGATATATGTATTCCATGACAAAACTCAGGTCTCAAATATAAAAATTCTTTTCAATGGCTTAGCTTCTCAACTCAAAATAAGAGGTTTTCAGTAGGAAAGCTATAGAGGTTTTTTCTATGATCTGAAAATACTCATGCAGGCAGGTACCTTATGCATGTAATGAACTTGCTCGATCTATTTGTACTTTTATTCAGTGTATGTTTGTACCCAGATGGTGTTCCTAAAATTTCATTGGGCTGTGTGTATGAGCAGCAGTTGATACTACCACTACATATCACAATGCGGGACAAGAATCCAGGTAGCAAACAAATGAACTTAATTAAATAGATGTCTGTAATTAGTTAATGCAATGCATATCAATTTTTTACTAGCACCTCTCTTCAGGAAGAATCTGTCACTGGTATAACTTGAAAAAGCATATTACATTTTGGAATCTTTGGTTATCTTTCTTTACAAGGAAGGGCAGATAACATCAAATATTAAGACTGGAGAAATGGACTAAAAGGGCAGAATAGCTAAATCATGCAGTGGGCCAGGGGGAGAATGCAGTTTCCCCTTGTTTCAGAGGCAGTGGGTCATTCTTATCTGCAGCATCTTGCTTCTGCAAGCCTGTTCTTTGCCTCTTTTGGTTCTCTTTGTTTCTTCTTTGCATACACATGAAGATGCACAAAGGCTGGTTTGGATTTCTTTTCCAAGCAGGATTTTCTGAAATTTTCCTTGGTCCCTAACTCAAGCCTGTTTATATTCATTTCTTCTATGAGCTTCTGTTTTATTTTTAAACTATCTTCATGTACATTCTATTATTCTGCTGAGGATTAATTTCAATCTGTCACCTTGGTTTTTTGTTTGTTTTTTTTTTTTTATCTTAAAAAAAACCCTATATCCATGAAGGGAAACATAAGCCTGACAAAGAATGCTTAGAATAAACTATAGTTGGAGCAAATGCATTTCCTTGTGCACCTCCACACCCATTGAAATAATAGGTTTAATATTAAATATAACATTTGAGTTACGCATTTTTTTTATTTTTTTTTTAGACGGCTTCAGCTGATGGATGGCATTTCATCTGCTAATATTTGGTACACTTAAACACATCTAGGATAGCTGATTTTAACACTCATAGGTCAGATATTATGTGTGTAAGGATGTCTGCCAATGTTTTGAGAGGTTTACAAACAAAAGCCCTCTTGAAGTCCACGGTGATTGTGAATTATTTCCTATGACTTGTAACAGGACAATTACTTAGATTGGGATTACATCAAAGAAAGTGTAAGAGTTGTGAGCATTAAAATCTGCTTCTTGATCAGTTTTCAGCACATCAAATTGAAGGTGGTGAGGCGAGTATATTTCTGCAATGTTAGTAAAAACAGCCTCAGATTTTAATACAGCCTCTTGTGTACAAAATATAACTTGACTCTGCAAAAAGCCAGATGCCATAAGGTACCTGTTTTGAGCTAAAAGTAACTTAGTTTTATTTCAGGAGACATCAGAAGTTACAGGGAAGCAGTGAAGAAAGGAACGCTGCTTCTTTAGTCGTAGCACTCAAAGCAGTGGCTTTGCCTTTAGTAAAATTTCTATATATTTGTCACTAATGGTTTATTTTTTTAAAACTTATAGTTTTGCCATCGTTCTGAGAAGGCTCTTGAAATTGAAAATGTCCTTTGAAAAAGTTCTGCAAGATCTTTCTAATGGACTTGGAAATTTTTCCAAGAGCTTCAAGAGTGTTAGAAGTTTTATATCAGTCAACTCAGCTTTTCTTGCTCTTCTGTCCATGGCACTGCCTGCTTTATTGCCTTTATGAACTCTTCAGGTAGGTGGTATTCTGCACTATCTGTAGGCCTGGAGCAACAGGATAATTAATTACCTAGCCTAAGTATCTTTCTTCAGAGGCATAGAAATCTTAGCAGTGCCTCCTTATTCTCCCCTGCTCTCCTCCTGGCTTTTGGTTTTGTTCCCCACTCTCATATTGCAGTTTTCTGCCCTTTCAGCTGTTTCAGAATGACCACAACTCAAAAACCGAAAATGTTATATTTAGGTCACATCAGACCGTCAGTCCCTTAGTGCTGTGTTGCCCCAGCTGACAGATAGGTGAGTGGTATTGCTGCAGCAGGAACCAGGCAGCTATTGGTGAAGAGAGCCAGGAACTTGGTAAAATGGCTTTGTTCCCAAAACGAATGCATAGTGGAACTGCATATGGATCTCATCTTGAGTTGAGCATCAGGTGCAGCTGTGTTTATTACACTGTCTACAAAACAGAGCGGTAATGTGCAGGCAAAGCACAAAAGCCCCTTAGCTACTTCCTAATCTGAGGTCAGACGGGAAAGGATTCCCCTGTTTCTGGGTTCAACTTCCAGATTAGAGGATGGGCCCGGTACAGAAATCTGCTGGGTATTCAGATGTCTTTTGAAATGCTTTGGGCCTCAGCAAAGACAGCTGATGGCTTTGTTAGAGGAACAAGGGACTGGAATTTGTGTAAATAACTTACACATCTCGTATGTGTGCAGGACTGTCCATGTAGTGTGTGTATGCCCCAGCTTCCTCATCTCAGGCAGCTGGCATATTCTTTCTTTACTATATATACACATCCTTAGGCTGTGCATGTTGTTTTTGTCAGACAGCACTTCTGTCACACCAGCTTGCAGCTTCCCTTCCCCAGATCTTGGCACACCCTGCAATTGGGCTAGGTTGATGATATTCCCTATTCTAGCAGAGCTGTCTGTTCCTTCAGAACATCTATTACATCTTTGATGACCTCCTGTCCCATCACCAACTCATCCTCACTTTCAGTCTCTTTCCTCTCTTTCCTGTCATTTTGTCACATGCCATAGCCCTGCAGTTGCCAGGCATCATTTGCTCTTTCTTAGCTGCATGCTTGATCATGTTTAATCAGTGCTTTTCCTAAGGGTGGTTTCTAATCTTCTTTAACAGTTTTAGTAGCTGTCGCTTGTTAAAACAGCTGTAATATTCTGCCATATAGTAGAAGAGCTAAATGTAAAATGTCTGCCTTCCTAGAATAAGTATCTAAAGAGTTAAGGGAGGGAGGGAGAAGGAGAGAGAGAGAGATTTTTTTAAAAAAAAGGCAGAAAAGTTCAGGGAAAAGTGGCTGTGATTAAAAATTTATGAATGCTTCCCACGTATACCTGTGCCACTGCAGTGGTGGTGGGGTTGTTCATAATTCCTATTAATGTGTAGGAATTCCTTGTTGACACTTGTGCTTCCATGACGTGGTTGTGTGGTTGTTCATCTCCAATCCATACTCCAGTCAGTTATGGAGAAGTACATGAGTTATCTGCACAGCAAGTGCAACTCTCCCAAAATGAGGCTTTCTCATCAAGGTAAAAAGTATTGCATCTTGCTCTTTAGGCACCTTCCTTCAGTCCTATATGACTTTGTTGAACAAAACTGCTCCTTACTTGTCATTGTTTCTTTCATGTGCATAAAACATTGCTTCCTCAGTGTAGCTTCAGGGAACCATCATGTTTTTCTGCTCCAACTCCTGTAGTCCTCAGCTTCTATGAATCATCGGATGCTTTTCAGACCGACCAGAAGTTCACTTAGCAGAAACTGACTTCTGCAAATTGTCACAATCATGAAAAGCTGCCTGAAACTCTAAGTCCAGGTCAGTCCTGACTTGGCTTTGATGGCTCTCTGTTCTTCTTGGTCCTGAGCAATTATGGGTGTAGTGCAGTCTGTCTTTGAAGTCAAGGTAGACCTTATTTTATGAAATTACATTTGGTCAGTCTAGTAAAAGAGTACCCAACTGCACATCTCTTGCTAATGGCAATAAATGATCTGACTAAATTTGACTCCATCATGCTGCCGACTCAGCATGATGGCTTCTTACCTTTGTTCACAGCTCTTTTCATTTATTTTTCTTGCAAGTTTACAGAACTGATATTAAGTGACTGCAAATAAAAAATCTGACTCTAAGGTAGCATTCAATTTTGAGTGAGACTTTAGTGAATAAATTTGTCTTCAAGATTCCAGGCAAGCTTAAAATGCATTTTAAATGATGAAAATACTTTCAGAGTTTGTAGCTTTAGTCCTGTGCTGTCTTCCTATCACAGACGTGCTATCGATTCATTAGCATGATTTTTCTCTGTAATTTTGTTAGCAAGCTTAGTGAAGGTGAACATTTGTTGCGATTGAAAAGAAAAGGTAAAAAGTCAATGTATTCACAGACCGCAACAAAGTATCTGAGCCTTTTTCTCAGCGAATGAAGAGGGTTTTTTTTATCCTACGGAGGAGAGATGTAATATGCTAAAAATGCAGCTTAATATGTTTCCATATCTCTTCTGAAGAACCATCAAGCCAAGTGTAAGATCTTTATACAGCATCAGCGTACTTGACTTCAGTATTGTGTAAACGTGCATTACTTTTTTTTTTTTTTTTTTCTCTTATGATTGCCCACGGAGTCCAGGGAATAATTTACATTCAAAATATGTGCTCATGACTGCGCTTTAGAAGATATCTTTGTTTTTAAGAAAAAAAACAAAGGGTTTTTGGTAGCAGAGAACAGCTGTCGTCATTAAATATTGCTTTTAATACATCAAATACTGCAGATTACGTACAGATTGGGAGAAAAATACCTCTTAGATCAGTGAGGATGGATGAGGGGTTAAAAGCCAGTACTGGACTTTCATGTCGGTATAGGCTTATTGTCAAGCTTGACATCGCCAGCTGGAAAGCAGTGCTAGTAAAAAATATCAGCTATCATAAAATCTTATTATGAAGCAGACACCCAGCATGCAATAATTACATCTTAATGGAGAAAGAATGCATTCCTTGTCTTTGAATCCAGAAGAAAAGAATGTTACCAAATGAGAAGACAAGAAGCAAACATAATTAGAAATTTCTGTGTGATTTTGCTCCCCTTCTGCTTGCGGTATTAGTTTTCTAGGTGCCATATGTACCAAAGGCGTTACATACACTGCCAGCAGTGCTGATAGCTGCTTGCAGGAGAGTAGTTTATGATGTAATGCAATTGTTTATTTTGTGTGTTTAAACTTAATCAGTAATACAGTTGAAATGTCCAGTACGTGCCACACCTCAGTAAAGGCTACTTATGGAACAGCAGACTTTGAGCGTAGAGTTTTATCTGACATCAGTTAGCTTTGTGTCAGGCTGGTGCAGCGTCCTAAGCAGCAGCCTCTGCACAGAGCCTCTCCTCTGTTCAGAGGAGGCAACGTGCTCCTATGGTTGAGCATACAGCCAAGCGCCCTGTTGTATCACCACAGGTCAGTGACAAGGAGCTTTCTGAAGGGTTCACAACAAATTTCCATGTTTCCTTATTTTGTTGCACGTTGTCTCAAAATTACATGTGCTCCGCTATCGTTTCACCAAGTTTCTTTGACTCATCAGAGGCTGGTTGCCAAGACTGTGCTTCATCTGTTACTGCCAGGAGAGCAGTCTTGTGAGAAGGCAGGCGTGCGTGCTGCAGAGATATTCAGAGCACCAAATAGGAGGAGTGCTGAGAGAGAGGGAAGAGAAATAGAAATGACAAAAAGCCCCAGATGTTTGGAGAACCAGAAAGCCAGGTAACAGCAGAAATAACTAGAAGAGAAATATGTGAGGGTACGCTGTTGATGGAAATCCTTATGAAGGAGAAAGCAAGTTTGAAGTATTTGCCAAGATAGGAGTTGTCACCAGACTGTGAGTAGATGATGGCATTTCCTAAGGTCTTTTCTGTTCTGCTGATGTTCGGTGACTTGATTATACTTGAAAAGGTAATTTTACTTCCTCTTTATACTCTTTTTCCCAGAGAAATACTTGCAAGTTAGCAAAATATCATGGGTTTGCAGCCCTTTGTAGGATTATAGGATTTATTATAATTTTGGTGACAGTCAGTAGAAAAGTTCAGAGTGTTTGGAATGCAAGATGTATTTTACATGTTTGTTTTTATCATTGTCTTGGAGAGAAGCTCATACACCATAAAGTCTTGCAAAGGCAAGACTAATATAATACAGCGAATATACATCTAAGTGCAGCCCAGCTTTGTTGCACAGCCCAGCTCAAGTGATCCTCACCCAGACTGCAGAGGCGTGCCTGTGGTACAGGCCTGGTGGTATGGTAGGCAATCAGAGCATTGGGCACCCCACTACAGCAGGGTGGACTGCACTCAGCCTCTCCTGTGCTGTATGCTAATGCACGTGCCCTGCATTTTCACTGATACTCCACATTTTTGGGGACGCTGATGTTATTTGTCAGCCACCCTGCTTGCTCCCCAGTCCTTGTGCTGTTGCTTTCTGCTAGGAAAAGGCCCCTCATGTAGGGACTTAAACCCAAGCACAGCAGAAGAATTGCGACATCTACGCTGTGGGTCCTCTCCTGTGATTTTTTTCCTTCCATCCAGCCTCTAATTTCATGCCCTCTGGTACTCACTGGATTCTTTGTTCAGGTCCATGATGCCGAGGGGTGCCCCACATAAAGCCTTGGGAAAGCAGGCAGTATCCTCAGTGGGGAGGACGTACTGCAAGTTAGCTTTGCATCAAGCTGGTGCAGCATCCTAAGCAGCAGTCTCTGCACGTTATTTCCTATTTCCTACGCACTGCGCAGGCCAGTCACAGGCTCCTTGTCCTTCTCATTTGGCTTGAACAAAAGCTCTAGTTATAACTTATTACCACTCCTGTTACTGGACTGGAGGTGTATGTGTTTCAAAGCAATTTAACTTGTGGCACAAAAATAGTCCTTTGCAATTGGTTAGAATTACAAAGCTAAATACAGCATTGTGCTATCTGTACAAATAGGATAGATGAGGGTATTCCATTAATCCCTGTTTTTGGTGTTGGTAACTTTTTAACGTGATTTTTAGGCTTCTATTTTGTTCCTCTTAAACCTGAAGTTAATTATTCATTAACAGTGGCTCAGCCTTGGCTAATTCACAGCTCTTCTTGTTTTTAAAAATGAAGGTTTAACATCAGCTAAAAAAAAAAAGAAAGTTACCTTCCATGTTTTAATATCCTTAGAACTGGAGGGATTACAGCACTTTGAAAACATGATGGAATTTTGATATCTATTATTGTAAGCGTAAAACCTCATTTGGCATTTCTATTTTATATCTGAGGGCAATTGCTTTGCTGAAAGAATGATTTAATTGGCAACCAACTGGTTCTTAAATTGTATGTGGAATCCTGAAAAATGTATTTTGCAAATAAATCCTCACAAGAGAATATCTGTGTATAAGAGTTAATAAAACTCTTCCCTCCCTGTCTTTGGGCATCTCTTCGTATACAGAGATAAAAATTACAGTTCAAAATGGGAAAAATATATATATATATTTATATATACATAAATATATTTTGTATATATATATATTATTTTTTTAAAAAAAAAGCAAGTCATTTGTATTTTCTTTTCCTTTTGTGATTGTTTTGCATCACAACTAACATGGATTATAAATTTATATTTACAGCTTCATGCAAGTTCCTTCACTGCTTTGTGTAAAAAACGTTGCTTTTCAGCAAGGTAGCCTAATTTATTGCATACAAATCCATGCAGTTCTAAGGTATTGCACTTATTTTGCTATTTGCTCATGTTCTCCAGCTTTAAAAACAGAGGGTAATTTCTGGTAATGTGCGGCAGTGTGGAATGGAAGGGTTGGTGTCTATAACAAGGTAGGAAGAAGTATTCAATTTGACTTCTTAAATTTGACTTCCTTACCAGGAAAAGTAATTTTTTTGTGTGTGATATCTTCTAATGTTGAAGACATCTTTCTGTACACAAGCAAAAGAATTTGTGCTTATGGTAGTTCTCTGCAAGGTTTTTGAAAGATGAGGACAGCTGATGCTGTCTCCTGGTAGTAAATGTACTGACAGCTGCCCCTATGCCTAGGCCTGTCTCTGTTACAGCAGTGGTTGGTGAACGGTTCTCTTTCAGAGCCCCACAGGGAGAATGAAGAGTCAGTAATTAATGCTTAGAACACAGCTTGACTCACACTTGTTATGTACCACGTGTGAGATGTAACCTTACTTGTTGATTAAGAACATTTAATATGCAAGTTATTGAAGAGCGGTAGTTAAAATTTCATGCGTCTCAGTTCTCTAAAATTCCACATGGAATAAAACTGCCTATCAAAAATAGCCTGTTACTGTAGTCAGAAAGGTTAATATTAGCACTATTACCTAATTCTGTCGTAACAGCAACAGAAAGCAATTTGTTATAAAAAATCTAGGGACCTGCTGTGGGTTTCACATTTGTATAGCCTAACAGCCTTACGTCTTTGGGTCGGGCTGTGGTTGGCTTGCAGGTTTTTGTTGGCTTTTTAAAAAAGGTCAGCATTGTTTGTTACACGTATATCTATCTCGTGATCTGTTAACTGTATAAAAATACACGAAATGCCATAGCTTTGAAATGATGCACCTACGGCTTGACATCTATAGTACCATAAGTAAAGCAGTACTTGATATCTTAATCTATCAGACATTTCATCAAATTCAAACCTGAAAAAAAATAATCCATATGTGGGCTTTGGGATAAAAATAACAGTGGGATATATTTTGATCATGAACGAAGATGAAATTCAGCAGTCTGTCAACACTGTTGATCTATTTCTGAATGCTGTTTAATCTGGTAATGAAAGACACAGTATCTTTTTTTTTTTTTTTTTTTTTTTTTTTTAATCTTTCCCTGTGCTTAATTGGAACAATTTTTCAGGTGCTAAGCACCTGTGGCTACAAATCAAGCTGTAAGTGCCTTGTCTAGCATAAATTGTCAATTCTGCTTTAATCAGAAGTGCTCATCAACAAGTCCCTTTTATTGTGGAGATGACCGTCTGCCCTTGTAAGCTCTTGACTGTGCTATTTTGGGATAGTTTCACTAGTAAGCTCTGGAATGACTGGAACACATCTTAACAGCAAGAAAAAAAGCCTGACCCAAACCAAGTGCAGCTAACTCTAGCACTGACATTGTGGTACACAATGCTAAATCACATTCTATTTGGTTCAGAGGAAAAAACTTAAGAGGAAATAATGTGGACGAACAGCGGAAATGGCACTTAAAGCACGCTTGCAGACTTTAATTCCAGATTAAGCTTTACTGGCTGAACCAGTGCACTCTCTTCCTTACCATAAAAAGATCCTGTCTGTCTCTGTGCTTCTGATTGCTGTAATGTAGAGAAAATGCTCACTGATGGAGTAAGATAGAAAATAAAGTGCTGCAGATTAGCTCAGTCAGAATTTGGAATGCGTAATGACATCTGTCTCTGAGAAATTATTCCTTTATGCATTAAAATGGAGCTTGGGGCACAGAGATTGTTTTGTTTAATGGCAGTATTCTTTTTATTGATAGAGAATTACATGTGAGAGCAAAATGAGTGTTTAACTTGTCCCACAGCAACAAATGGCAACGTGACAGCGTCGTGCTCACATCCAGGCTGAAATGAACTGATGGCAGAAACTTGGGCGTCTTTACCATTTTCCTTCCACTGAGCAGACTTAGGAAACTTGAACAAGAAACAGTATAAAGGTCAAGCAAATACAGCGTGTATCGCAGAGTTGGTCGAGGAAACTGATGCCTTTTTTCAGAAGGAAAAAAAAAAATCCTTATAATATGCTTTGCTTTGTGGCCTAACTGTTATCTTTTCTAGTTAATGGGATAGATGTTATCCTGTGCCATTCCTCACCAACTCTGATGGAAACATCAGCCCGCTTACTCGTGAACCTTGCAGAGTGTGGTGATTCAGATAGGATGCGCTGCTCTGAATGGCAGCAGCAGTGCTCTTCACTGATCTTAGGAGGGGGATATACACTGAGATGCATGCAACACAGCCTCTAACACAGGTGACAAAGGGGTACCTTTTGGGGACTGAGCATGCTTACACTAATATTAGACCCTGATTTTGTTCAATGCTGAACTGAATGATCAGGAGTCCTCGCTTTGGCCAAGGTGTTCTGTCCTGTGGAGCAGTAATTTAGCTATGAGGTGTTTGGATTTTTTTGGTTTTGCTGTGGTTAAAAGTTTGGCAGTTTTCTCTGTGTGCATTTCCCACACTAGCTAAAAGAAAAATGTGACTTCGTCTTTTAAGTGTATGTTCTTTTGTATAGGTGTGCATAGGCTTTAAGCACAGTGAGACACTGAGAGTTAGTTCTGTTGCCTGTGAGTGCTTCAGATTACGTTTCAGTTTTAATGAAATGATTTCAATTATTATATGTTCTCCAGTTTGAAAGTTAAAACAACTATGTCCTTTTCATTCATGATCTAGCGTTGGCTATGTGCATGGTCTTTTATTGTATTTTATTTGATTTTGAGAGAGAGAGAGAGAGAGAGTGTGTGCACTTCTTTTCTTTCTTTCTCTGTTTAGTAGAAAAAATGGATATTCAGGCCCACTGATAAGCAGTTTACAAATCTAGTCAAAAACAGCTGTGGTCTTCAGAAGCCTTCTTCTTATCATAGTTCACATCTGTTAACAAAGTATAAGTGACGATCTCAGTGCAAATTCTCCAATGTGCGATAAGGAGCGTGGTGGTTCTGCACATTTGAGCAGTCACAATGATCGTGACCACAGGAAAACCCATAGCACGTCCCCAGGCTGCTTCCTCCCAGAAAGCTTCACCTTCAGTTGTGTAATATCAAACCTTGAGCAGTGGAAACGTTTTGAACTGAAAGATTTTCTAGAATGGCTCCTTCTTCCTATCCCTGAGTATGCTTTTCTTAGCACTACTTATTTATAATGATGTTCTCAGTGATTCAGGCCTATTAAAGAGATTATTGCAGCAATGGTGTAGTTTTCATTTCAGCTTAGTCAGAGAATACAGATACCTATAAATAAGCAAAATTCATTTTTTTCATATATCATTGTAGAGGTGCTTAAAAGCCAAAATTACAAACAAGTGTGGATGATACACAAACAAAAGATGCTTTCGTTTACTTGATGTCATGAAATTCTGTTCCACAGAACACTGACCTTCAGAACAAAAATAAAGTAGGAAGGAATGCAGTTACCGGAAGGCCAGGAGGAAGTTGGGAAGCAACATAACTACGTTCATATCATTGTTGGAAGAGTCACAATGTTATGGACTCCTTTTGTCTTTGGATTGTCCGTTTCATTTGATTTTAACATCAACCAATTGGCTTTTTTCAATTCCAGGGAATGAGCAGTTCTTATTTCTGACAGAGCTGGTTTTTCTAAGGTGCAGCAAGGCTTGTTAGTATGGAGACTTATATTTCAAGAACACTTGTAATGTCACAGCAGTGATCATTTACCTACATTCTCTTCAGGGTGAAGAGGACACCAGTAGTTTCTCGATATGTACTGATTTGGTTTGGGAGTATTTTCCAGTGTGGTAGCTTGGCAACAGAAAGGACTCTGAAAACTGGACATGACTTAGGACTTGAGTATCATTTGAAGTGCCTGAGCAACTGCAATCCCCGATGGGATAAAATGATAGCCTTTAAGACAGAGCTCCCTCGTGAGATATCCCATACTTTTGGGATGGTGAACGATGAACCTGGAGAAGATAATCAGCAGGGCAGAATGCAGATGAGACCAGAACTTGTACAATTGGAGTGACATTTACAATGTGGGAGTTATCATAGCAGACCTCTGCTTATATGTAGCAGCTCCTGAACTTCCACAGAGTTTTTGATAGAGTCAGGATGCTTTCCCAGCAGATTGTGTAACTGGGACAGCAGACTTCAACGTTGGCAATGGTTGGTCTCTGTGTCTGTGCCATGACTTCAGTGAGGTTTGAAAGTCATTGTCAATTCAGCAGTTAAATAGTGTATGGAAAATTTATTTAACCACCTTTTAAAAACTTTCTTCTCAGTGTTCCATTCAGCTGTAGTAAAAACAGATAAGCCTATTTTTAATCATGTTTGCCTTTTAAGTTCTTGTGAAGATGTATTCATTCACGGAAGATGCTGAGTTTCCATCAAAAAGTCATTTTAATTCGATGAATGTTTAATCTGAGTTGATGCAACTAAGCAGAGATTATTTAGTGCTGCTTAATGCGCGAAGGTCGACTGGGCAGCTATAATGGCACAGTGTTAGTGCTGGCTATGGAAGCCTGTTTCAGATCAGACTCCTTTAGTCAAGTATCAAACACTGACTTGTAGCGAGTGGTAGCTAAATCATACCTAGCAGGGCAGGGAGTTGTGTGATGGAAGCATCGGCAAGTGAGATGCAAGCGAGAGGGGAAGGAAGGGGGAATTGAGCTTGTTCAGAAAATGAAATGCATCATTAATCTAAATATGATAGCATAAACTGCGAGAGCTGCCTCGCAAACAGCGTGCCATGAGTCTGCTTTGTTTGCAGACTCTCTGCCAGCTGCAATCGCATTTTTGCCTAACTGCTGGTTTGTTTCCTGGCACTCAAATGGACCAGTTGCTGCTGCCACCAGAACAGGCATTGCAGGGAAAGACCTTCTAAAAAAACATGCTCTGAAAGGATAGTCTGTTCTGATACAATGTACTGAGAACAGAGGAGCAGAGTTCATTGTTGTTCCCAGTTACACCTGAACACTGTGAGACTTTTTGCCCTCAGTCTTGGAAAAAGACCTGCTTATTGATGTGGCAAAGCTATCAGAAGAAAAAGAAATAAGATAAATCTGGCTGCTAGTGCTGATTCTGTTTCTTTTTTGTTCTTCTGGGGAATGAACTTGAGCATAGTCATCTTCCTTTTTTTCTTTCCCTTCTTCAGAAGTCAGATACAAAGATAGTTACAGGAAAAAATATGAATACCCGATAATTTTATGTGTTTGTCGTGACACTGTTTTGCATACGTGGCAATTTTCCTGCCTTCTGAGGGTAGATGTTTTTCCTATAAACACTCCACAAGTATTTAATTTTAAATAACAAACAGGACATGGGCCGGAGAGTGCAAAAACTAAAAAAAGGTAAAGTAAACAACACGTAAGCGTAAGGAATGCATAGAGTCATATATATAGATGTACGGGCAATTTTCGAATAAGCTGAATACGAATACAGTAGAAGCAGTTGAGAGTGAACTGCTGCCAGCAGGTTGCTTATATAATTGATGTGCTTGTCTTATGAGACTACTTTTTCTGTGGTTTGATATATAGCTCCACTAATGAGGCAGGTCTCAGTCCCAGAATTTGGTCTCTTGTTCCATGCGTAAGCTTCAGACAGACATCTCTATGAGGAATATGCCTGCAGCCTTTGGAAAATGAAACGGCTCTTCTAAGCAGTGTTCACAATGTCTTGCTGGTTTCTGGGCTACAGTACCTGCCACTTCCCATTTGGGGGAGGATGGCAGTGGTAATTGGTACAAACAGAAAATTAAGGTCTTGTTGTGCGCTAAGTGATGTCTTCTCTCCCTCCCAACAGGAGTCGTTATGGAGGCATTCAAGGCCAGGCTGGATGTGGCTCTGGGCAGCCTGGTCTGCTGGTTGGTGACCCTGCACATTAGCAGGGGAGTTGAAACTAGATGAGCATTGTGGTCCTTTAAAACCCAGGCCATTCTATGATTTTCCTCATCACTTTTATAACCAAGCTCTCCTAGTGCATCCTTTGCAAAGAAATGATTTTCTACATCTCATATTTAAGCAGAAGGTTGGGCCCTGATCTCCAAGTTGGATCAGTGTGCTGATTAAATCTGTGAAGGTCAGAAAAAAAAAGAAGCTCAAGGTGTGTGATTGGAAGAATCTGGATGCTTTGCAGTTTTGCCAAGCCTAAGTACCGGTGTTTTACTAAGCTGAATAAAACATTATCTGGGACTGGTGACATGGCTGGTTGAAAACTGATAATTTTCAAACGAAATAGAAGAGTAAAATCTGATATCTTTCTTCTTGCTTTGTCTTTTGTTTTTCTGCTGTCTGATTTCTCTTTGAGCCTTTGTGCTTTCCTTGTAAGGTTATTAGCTCCTCACACATACGTGCATACATACATGTTCGTATACAGACTCTTCGCATATGAATGTTATGAATCTTCAAATTCTAGAACTCCACCTGTTTGTCCCATCCCCATTCAGTGGGCATTTTGTCTTCACAGCAATCCCAGCGTATAACACAAACAGATGTGTTTTGATGAGTATTTTTTTGATACTTCTTAAGAGAGTGATACCTAATAGTAACTAATAGCAGAACTCCAATATGTTTTTGTTTTTTTAGCAGTCTCTCTTGTACCCTTGTCTGTTTGCTAATTTAAGTTCTTGAGTGACAAGTAGGAGGCTTCAAATATGGGAATGCTGCTTTTCAATAGGGAAGTTTAAAATAAGAGCAGTATATACTTGAAAAAGAGATCCTAACAAAGTGAGACAACTTCTGTTCACTAAACCGCTAGGACCTGTTTTTCTGCTCCAGATTGGGCTTTGTCACCTGTATATCAAAGGCATTTAAGCCTTTATTTGAAGTTCAATTCCTTGGTTTTGAAATGGCATGGATCTTGAAAATCTGGGTCACAAACCATTAAATGCACATAGTACTTTCAGAAAACATGATTTATATTTCTATGTGCTCTCAGAGGCAAAGGATGTCAGTAAGGTGGTTTTGGTGTTTGCTATCTGGAACAAAAACAGACAACAGGAGCAGGATTCAGTCACATAAACGTAGAACCTAGTACCACTTCAGGCATTGTGACATATCCATCAAGCTTGCAGACCCTTTGTGGCTTTTTCATGTACCACAAGAAGTCTACAGTGGCACAGGGCACCCCTCGTTGGGTCCCTGAATTTTGTGGCAAAAGAAAGTTGCTGAGAGGGCTTTTGGAAGAAATACCAGGAGCGGAGGGCAGCAATGAGAGCCAGAGGTAAGGGAGTGTGCATGAGGCAAAGGAAGGGAATATTGTAGGTGCTGAGGAACAGGCAGATAATTAAAGAAACTTAATAAAATAAAATTGTATCCTGGCTTTTACAAATTGATGTGTTTTTTAATAGAATCACGTTAATTGCTCCCCTCCTGGAGCAACAGAAAGGTACTTCAGGCTGGATTTGTTTTCCAGTAGCTCTTTTCCTGTGTGTAGTTGGTTGTTCCATGGCTAAGGTATGTTGACAAAATTGCATTCTACAAAGTCATGCATTTGTCAAGGCTGCACGTAGCATATAAGAGCCAACCTGATGGTTCAGGAATGTTTTGAAGTAGAGAAAATATAAAGCCAAAAATAGAGAAAAGGAAGATGCGTGAAGTCAAGTCATGACTGGAAAGTCATTAGCAATGATGTCACTAACTAGGCCATGCTCAAAAAACCAAAATCCACGTGGAAAAAAATGTACCATGTGTGTGCTGCAATGGAAAACAGGATCTGTGTAAACCACCGAGACAGGAGTGCAGTGTGAATGAATTTAAATATTAAGTTAATGCACTTAAGGCACTGGCTGCAGGCAAAACAATCTTGGAGCAAGCATCTCAGTGGGCCAGAGCTGTGTGGGCCGGAGCTGCTCAGAGGACAGACTTGGACTTGGCTGTACTGCTCTGCTGACCACGTCCCTTCAATCTGGCACTGTCTGTGGCATCTTCTTAGTGTGCCAAGAGCAGCTCCAAGCGAGTTGCTGTGATTGTCCATGAGTGGTCAAGTGCTCAGCTCAACTCTCAGTCAGTAATCTGGGCAGAACATCTGAGTATTTTTGTCGTTACTTCATTGACTTCAAAATAACGCAGTGAAGTATTGCAGCTTTCCATGCAAACGTGGTGATTTCTTTCACCAAGAGCTGCCACAGCAGTGGGAGCAGACTCCTTCTGCTCCAGCCTCTGGCAGTGAAGAAGAAAACTGCCCCGTTCTGTCTGGTAAGCAACCCTTGGCTGTTGGCATCCAGGTGCTGCACAGGAGCAGAGGTCTGGAGAGGAGGGCACTGGGTGCTTCAGGTCTCTCCAAGTGTGCATTGGGGTCTGGCTCTCTGCAGCCAACATCTTTGCTGGCTCTTGCAAAAACAAACAAACAAACAAATGAACAGGAAAAAAACCCCAAACAATCATTCTGGCTGAAGCTGGTGCAGAATGTACTTGTGTGAGGCTCCAGGGTTATCTTTGTTCTGAACTCTGAATGGCAGAGCGTACAGGATGTGCTTATACCTTTGAAACAGGTGTTATAAAGGCTGGTCTTAGCAAGGCAGCATGGTGGAACAGTAATTGCTGTGTATGGTGGCTTTTACTAGGACTTTGCCCTGAGGAGGGCTGATGAATTGAAACCCTTGCAATTATCAGCTTAGCTACTTAGCACATGAAGTCAGTACCCTGATAAAGTGTCACAAAAATTCTGATGATTGTAAACAAAGTAAACAGATAATAGAGGGGGAAAAAAAAGTCATTTTCTCATTTTCTGGATCTTATATTTTTTTTGTGGTCAGGAGAATGAAGATATGTGTATTCTGCTACTCCAGCTGTAATGTAGTTTTTGAACTCATTTTATCCATTGCAAACATCTACATATACATTGTGGCAAAATTTGTACTGTTTCTTCAGTGCAAAGCAAAAGACTCTTCTTTGCCTTGTGCTTGAGCAGTAACAATTAGGTGATTATGTAGAACTAAAACAACGAAACATTCTTTTGACCGTCTTCTCCCTAATTCTTTGGGATGCTTTTTCTGGATTAGAGAAGGAAAGAAAATGTGAGTCTTTCTGCCATAAAAAAAAAGGCTGTGTCAAATTTGGTTCATTTTGCTGAATAGAAGGAATGACATTGTTTCGTAACCAAGTCTACTTGTGACTCTAAATACAGCAGGACTTGGTATTAAATCTGCTTTGGTCAAGTACTGTTGTTTCTTGATCAAGAGATGTGTTAGGTCAGATTTAATGTTTGTGTATCAGTAACATTGCTAACCTTGTGATACCACATTAGTTTGCATCTGCTTAATGTAACCACTTCATTTTTTTTATTAGTACATTCCTTATACCTTTTTTCCTAGAGTTGCAGAGGATCACTGTGAGACTTGCCATACAATGTTTCATCTTTCCATATTATCATTGAAATTTACTTAGTTAATTTTAATATTTATGCTTTTTCTGCAATATTTGTTACTTTCTTTGAGACATTTTCATGCTTTTTTTTTTTTTCCCTCCAATAATATATTGAGAAAAATCCTTAATATCCTCAGATTGCCACGCATCTTTCACTGATACGGTTTCTTTCTCTTGTCCAGTTTTGCCTTTTTTCACCGTTAAACGTGAACATTGTATTAATGCATATCCTCTTCACTGCTTACCTTCATTTTCCCCACTTCAAACCCCTTGCATAAGAGCTGCCAGCTACTGCCTCTCCGCTGTGTCATCTGTAAATTCCAGGTTCTTCTCCTTGGCTAATATTTCAGTCATGGAAAAATATCATTTACAAATTCCATGCCTGTCCTTGACAAGGTGAAGGTATTAAGACTCATTTACAGCCTGTAAGAGGAGATGTCTGGAGATGAAGTGTAGCACTACTAAAACATTAGTATATCTGTCTTCTTGCTGCTGATCATGGCTGTCAGTTGAAAAGGCCTGTGATATATGTTCCTTTCCCATCATTTAAGAATTTATTCACGAGTCTTATCAGCATTAGTCTGAGCTGGAAAGAGGAGGTTAACAGAAAAAAGGCATGCCTGAGAAGCTCATGTTGTAGTTAGACGTACGGAAGAAGAGAACAAAAGATGAATACTAAAGATGGGGAAATGTGCAGACAGGTAAATTAAACATTCAGCTGTCCAGTTTCCACAAGGAGAAACATAATGTTGCATGGAGGAACTTTTCCTTTTATTTTCCCTCTGTTTCTTTTTATTATTATTATTTTATTTTTTTTAAGTAAGCAGCTTCCCTCCTTTGTTCACATCAATTTTGAACTTTTCATTTCAGTGCTTTACAGAAGCCTTTTTTCATCCCCATCTCTGCTGAGGGAAAGTAGAATAGTATATCTTTTTTAGCAAGTAACGCTTGTGTCGCAGAGGGCAAAATTGCTGTTTTCTGAATTGGGAAGGTTGAAGAATCTCCCAGAAGAACAGTAGTAGTAGTGATCCTACTTAATCCTCCTTAAAATAAAGAGTTGTGACTGTTACATGGTTATGTTTCTTTGAATAAAGAAAAAATGAATAGATACATGACTGTGTAAATTTGAGTATGAGTACTAACCTTATTGGTCTGTACATTAATCTTTACATAACACCATTATACTTGTGAGAAAGACTTCAGGAATGTCAGAAATTGGAATGAGAGAAGGTGAATCTTTCTCTGTTTTTTTTAACACTCTTTTTCCTACTGACCATGTTTCCATTCCCTGCTATGAATTTCATAGTAACTATTCCTTTTTGAAATACTCTTTTATCTCGTCTTCAGAAATTTGACTTCAAGCCTCCAGCCTTTTGAAAACACATGAATTTCAGCCGTCACCATTCAAATCCTGTAATTGAAGTCTCCCTTTCCCTCCTCTAAACTGAGAGAAATGGAAGTGCTATAAGTTCCTTCTTTGCCGCTTTCTTGTGTGAGACTTGAAAGTGTAGCTGTTTTATGTTTTCACGTTCTTTTTTAAGGTTTATTGTTTCTTTCTTCTCAGAAAAAGCTCCAAGCTCCAGAAACAACTCTTACAGGAAGTTGAGGTTCATTCTGTCACTAAATACTTCCCTCCTCCACTCAGTATCCTCTTATTCCCCTTAACTCTTCCGTTTAACCATCTTACTTTCAAATCAACTTTTATCTAAGGGCTTCTTTTTGGAGAGAAGATGGATGGTTTCCCATTGGCCCCATCTCTAACTTTGGACAGGCCAACACCCTCAGCCTTGGAAGAGGCTGTGGAAGCCTCCCACATCAGGATGTTCCTGCAGCTTCTTGGTGTTTTGTCATCCATCCCACAGGGACTTCCTGGAGCTTCAGCAAGGTGTGAGAATGTGCAGCTTCTGAGGCACGATGCTAAGCAGATCATGTTTTATTTCAGGGAAGACTTGCAGAGCTGTATATCTTCCAGCCAACTTTGTAGTGACGTTTGCAAGTGGGAGGCATGGGCTTTTACAAAGTCAAGAGCGTGAATGCAAAATCACCAACTCCTTAAATACTTGTGTGAGTTTTCCAACCTTCATCAGGCCTCCCATTACAGTCAGTTTTCCAGTTATTTTTATGAGAAGTTAATCAAGCCCAGTACATGGAAATTGTGGATGCATTCAGATTTTCCGTTGTTTTTCCAGAATGTGATTCCAGTTCATAAGATTAACTATTCTTGTTACAGAATCGGAACAAAAATTTAGAATTGTAGCTGTACCATGTCATTAGCTTTGTCATTTCCCTATCAGTCACTGCCTGTGGTTTGTTTTCTTTGAAGATTTTGTTTTTAAGCTATTTTTTTTTTTTTTTTACACTGTTGAAATGAAAATTTCAAATTAAGTGTGAAATAACCTTTGTCAACAAATCAGTTAGTACAGTTCTGCTGTGTTATGGGTGTATGTGTTCTTTGAAAGATGAGCTGTTGGTTTTGCTCTGAAGATGATCTCTTTCAGGCTCTGTACTTGTTTGGAAAAGATCTTGTATCTTTTTTCTTTCTTCCTCTCCTCTATCAGTAGAGTATTAATGAGAGTTGTTCATCTAAAGCTCTCAGAAGACAGGGACAGGAGAAGGAACAGAACCTGAGTTCCCCAAGACCTTCATTTTGCACTCCTTTTTACAAAGGAAAGTCCTGAAGTGATGCATGCAATTCAGGCCTGTGAATATTGAGCATACAATATGTGATCCTGGAAAGATTAATACATGTGCTTTAAGTGCAGAAGCCATTGATTCCAAAAGCATATTTTCATACCACATTAAAATGAGAAAAAATAGGCCAATTGGGGGAAAAACAAACAAACAAAAAAAGCCAAAAACAAAAAAACCACAGCCTTAAAGGTTTTAATTTTCTTGATTTAAGGTAGTATTTCTGGTTGTAACCTGACTTCTGTTAGTCTGAAGAGCAGTAGAAGGTAAGTCATAACTGAAAATCAAGTAAATTGTGATTCAGGAGAAATCTTATGCTATTAGAGCATGATGTGATGAGCTGTTAAGATATTTTTTCTACTTCATGAGGTTCATAATACGTCAGTTGCGAATAATGACTATTAGAAATATAATACTGTTCCGGAAAAATGAAGATGGTTATGGGATCCACTCTTTCTTTGCTTGTACTCTTTTCTCTGAAATGCATGATCTAAACTGATGCTAAAAAAGCCAAATTCTTTTACATCCTAATTTGAAGGCTAAATTATTAAAGAAAGATGGACTAATCTTCTTTTCACATAGAAAGGGGCACTCTGTTTCTGATTTTTTTAAATGAAAACAAGCAAGTGGATTGATTTGGATAGAACAATACATAAAAATTGGCAGAACACTTTGTATAAATTTTCATAGAGCGTTTCATCTTTCATTCTCCAGCATTGTCTTGTTGGTATTTTTAATATAAATAAAAAGATGGAATTACGTATATTTAATTCTGTGTTGACACGGATGACTTACTCTGCAAGAGACAAAATTGGGGTTGATAAGTCTGATGTACTTCATCAGATCCAGGAATCCTTGTACCAGTTGTTTCTGCTCCTAGATTTCTACCACTTTTTGGTTAAAGGGTGCAGAATACCGTTCTGAACAAAGTACTGTAATGATGATGCTGAAAGTTATAACCAGTTTTCTGAGATAGGCTGTGACCAAGTTACTCATGTCCAAATGCAGCGTGCACAGGAACATCAAGCAAAGCACTAGTTAGTTACTAGTACTTGAAATCTTAGCAAAATCGCTGGGTTTTCTCGAATATGCCTACATTTTCCCCTAGTAAAGAACACCATTCTGATGAAATGTATTGCTGATACAGTATAACTTATTTCAGTAGCTGAGTTAGGGATTGCTTGTTCTCAGCTAGGTGGAACAGTAATGCCCACTGAAAGATGCCTTTTTTCTCTCTCATTCCCTTTTATGGATGCATTAAGCTGTAACTCTGCAAAACAGCCTTGGTTTCTAAATGGACCGCAGGGCTGCATGGTGCAGAAATGTTTGGTTCATGCTTAGTCATAACAGAGAAAATAAGCCTCTTATGTGCACCTTGCTAGAAACAGGATGGAGGAAAACTATGTAGGTGGAGAAATGGGAATTATGCAACTTTTCATTGTTTAATAAAGGGTGGAAAGATGATTTTTGCTGTTCTTAGGTAGTAAATCCAACAAAATAAATATGTCAGAGCTAATATTCCCCTACTTAGTTAATAACTGTGTAGCAGTCTGAAAAGAACAAAGGTGAAATAAATTAATACTTATTAGTCATAAAATGTCATATTTTGCCACCTGCTTCATGCTCATCAATTATTCATTCAGTCAGGATCCTCCTAGAGTGCAGAAGAGGCAGTGATAGGTCCAAAATTTGAATCAGAAACTTAAGCACTGCTTAGCTGCAACACCATGATGGAAGTTGGTTAGTTTGGTATTTTTATGCGACATCCAAAGCTTTTTCTTGGAAACTGTTTGTTCTGAGTGTAATTAGACTGCCTACTTCAGTACAGGACTGCAGTTGAAAACTGCACCATATACATGTGCAGTTGTGGAGCAGAAAAGATGCATCGACAGTGGCAGGATTGACATGACGTGCAGGTCATCTATCAAATGCAACTTAGCAGGAGTTGGGCAAGCGCTGTGCGCAGTGCTCTGCCTTTTTGTGCTACAGGAAATGGTGGACCGACTAAATACCAGATTCTCAAACAGCGCTGGAAGAGGCTTCAAAAAGTGAAGCACAGAAGACTGTAGAACATTTTCAGTGACTGTTTTTAGAGAGCGTAGTGTAGAACAGTGCAGTGCAATGTGGTGAAAAATGTCGCTGAATGCATCGTTTCCAAGTCCTTCATAAATGTAGCTTTCCTAACTTAGAACTTCTGTCACCCTTCCATTTTCTGTTTTTATCAGAACTTCATTTGTTCACACCAAACTCTTATTTGGATTTACTGGACACAAAAAAGATAAAGATACAAGACATTTTGTTTTAGCTGTGATCCAAATCCTTTAGTCCAGCTGCCTCCAGTTTAGGCAGGAGGAAGAAGCTGAAGAATTCGGTTGAAAAGCTGAGAGGCTGTTCTCAATTCTCTGTTCTGTTGAATCAGTGCCTTGAGAGCGAGGAGCTTGAACACTTTTCCCTGAGGCTTTATTAAAGGGGCATGCATCTTTGCTCTGTTTCTACATCCCCCATTGGTTTTCTCTGCATACAAGGTGCCTCGGATTTGAAACGGTTTTTACAGTGTGTTAAAAAGGAAAAGTAACTTTATATGGAGAATGAAGAATCGCAAGCAGTAAATCTCTTTAGTTTAAAAGAAAGGCAATATCTTTAACTGTGATGGTGTTCCTTTCCTTGTTATGAGTGTTTTGGCTAACTTAGAATTTTATAAACAGGAAAAAAAAAATGTGGTTCCTTAATCAGATTTGAGGGGGCCAAGAAGTTGCATGTTAATGTTTTGAAGAAAAACTACTGTGGGAAACCCAGAAGGCTACACACTGAAGTTGGAGGTTCAAACAGCAATGTGTGTTCTTTGGCAGTGGCTATAGGCACATAGATCATAAAATAGCGAATGCCTCAGCACTTAAGCTTGCAGCACGATATGTGATGTGTTAGATTTGCAATAGGGGTTCGTCCATCATTTCTCCTCTTTTAGGAATTAGCATAAAAGATCTCATGACCAAAAAAAGGTTGGATTAGAAACCCAGCTAATATTTTGAGGGTCTAAACGTCTGATACGATTTAAGAATATTGGGAGTACCGAAGACATCTGACCATGAGAAAGACTGTTTTGGACTTTTTCTTTTTAAAACAGCCAAGGTTATCTTTGAAACTTTGCCCCGTTGAGTATTGGTTTTCTGTTTTGTTTAGACATAGGTAGTCCTCAGAGATCGATTGTGCTCAAATCCAAGGATTTGGCTTTGGATGTTTGGTGTTAACAGTGCAGAAGTGCCTGGATTTCTAAAAAGTCTTTGCAGCCAGAAACAACCGAAGCATATACTTACAGAGAAATCATCCAGCCTTCTGCTAGTTAAACTGTGGTGGAAAAGAAATTGCACACGTGGCACTTGACTGTTTCCACTGAAGTAAATGCGTTTCCATTCCAAAGAAAAATGGGTTCTGTTTTATTTTTCCATGGAAAATTAAAAACGAGTCTCCCACAGGCGTTGAATTGTGAAGCATTGTTAGAGGTTTTTTCCAATTCATCCAATCTCTGCCTCCACTTTGATTAGTTTTTGTTTATTTGCTTGAAGCTATAATTGATATTGTTCTCAAAAATATATGTGCGTTGAGCCGGTGGTAGTTTATTAACTTTACCAGAGCTAGTTAGTTGCCTGGCTTAATTGCAAGAGAACATTTCTAAATTAATCAAGGCAGCACATAATTCACGCAACTTTAGCCAAAGAGAACATCACTGTGATTTCAGTAGATTATGGCTCCCTGCAAAAATGATTCGTAACAGTATTGTTTCATTGAATGTTGCTTGTAATTTTTGTATGGCAAAGAACCAAAACATCCCTAAGAAGCTGTATGTTTATTGTCTTTTTATTAACAAGCTGTTGGCTAAATAAAGTTCCATTGTTGAATGACTAAGGCAGTCAAATATTTATGATGCAGACATACAGTAGTTCCTCTTAAGGCTGTGTCAGAAACATCTGGACAGATGACTGAACGTCTTCTGTATCAAGGACTTTCTAGGATTAATGGTCAAGGATTCTGACTATTTGCAGGCACTAATTCTTAATGAGTGCCAAATGTGCACCTGTTCACCTTCTTCTCTTAAGCTCTCCATACATGTGTTGCGTGAATGATGTGCTGGTGAGCAATTGTTTTGTTCTGCAGCTTGAAGGTCATTTTTCCTTCAGTTTCTTTTTATCTTATTTCACCCATCTGGGCACACTGGGTACAGAACAGCATGTTAATGCTGTTATTCGGCTATTAATCTAGTGGCCCTACATATGCACTAAATCAGTCCTTAGGCTGTACTTAAAAATTCCTCTTTTACATAGTGCTGTGTATTAAACACTGTAGTCTGCTTTTGTCAGTGTGTCATTTTTTCATAATTTCGGTGATGCTATTCAGAGATGCCTTCCATATCCTGCGGCAAATAACATTAAAGCCTAAACAAAAGCAAAAGAGTTTATACTGACAATTTAAGTCTGGATCATTGCTTTCCTAGTTTTAAATGAAGGCAGGGAGCTTGGGGATCGGGTGCAAAGAATGAGCCTTACATACCCCTCCTTAATTGCTAAGGTAGCTGTGCTAAGCTGTGTCTTTGTCCGCGAGGCGGTGAACAGGCTTACAGAGTGAAATTCCTTCACCTGTACAATCTCTGTGGGCCTGTTTAGGGCCTTCCTAGTTGTCTGGTAAACTGAGCAAGATAGCAGGTTTGTTGCATGGAGAACCTACATCACATATGCAAGTGAATGTGAGTATTGCTGCAAGGAGAAAGGTGAGTGCCACCCTGCACATACTCTGTTGGCTCTAGTGCACCTGCATAACAATATGTCTCCCAGCTGTAGGGATTGTGTAGAGATGGAGCCCCAGGATACAGAGCTATGAAGACGACATCTCTTAGATCCCCAAGAGAGAAATAAGATGGAGTGGTTTTGCACTGACAGCTCTCTTCAGGTATTTTGAGGGCAGTCTTGTGGAAGTTTTTGGCTTCAGTTTTAGAATCCAGATATTTCACACAGTGAAACAATATGATCTGAAAAAGAAAGCTTAGAAACAAATTACCTTCCAGTACTTAAAAGGTTATTATAAAAAGGAGGGGAATCAAATTTTTATGAGGGTAGATAGTGATAGGACAAGGGAGGATGGTTTTAAATTCAAGGAGGGAGGGTTTAGATTGAATGTCAGGGGAAAGTTCTTCACAGTGAGGTGCTGGAAGAGGGTGCCCAGAGAGGCTGTGAATGCTCCATGCCTGGAGGTGTTAAAGATCAGGTTGGATGGGGCCCTGGACAACCTGGTCTAGTACAGATCTGGAGGTTGCAGGCCTTGTCTGTGGCAGGGGGTTGGAAGTTGATGATCCTTGGGATCCCTTCCAACCCAAGCCATTCTGTGTTTCTGTGATACCTGCAGGTAAAGATAAACGGAGTCTTTGGTGGCTAAAATGACTGCTTCTTGACCTCAGTTTAGGGTTATTACAAGTGAGTTGTTAAAATAAAAATCAATGGAGTAAAATTTTCACTTAAATAATTTTCTTATCGCTGTTTAAATCCATTAAGAACTTTTTCTTGAAACATGGCATAGGATAATCTGGGGTAAGACTCTCAGAATCAGGTATTTCCCAGTATCTTTGTGCACATCTGTTCCTTTTGATTTAAGAGCTCGAACCTCAAAGTTTTCTACAGTGCTTATAAAACACTTGGGTTTTATAAACCTAATTATTGGTTTGTTTCTGAAGCCCAGACAAAGCAAATCAAGATTCTTTGCACCTGTAAAGCGTGCAAAGGAATAAATTACAAAAGGCAAGCTCGTGTCCTAATTTTGAAAAGCAGTGTAATGCTGTGATGTTTTGAGCTTGTTGCTGTCCAGCTGCTCTGGAAAAGGAGCAGCTGCTCTGCTCCATTGCCTTTTTTTTTTTTTTTTTTTTCCCTCCATGGAAGGTGCTTTATGATTTCAAACACTTCTTTGGAAGGAGAAAAGCAGATCTCTCTAATTTGGCAGTAGCCATTTTTATTGACTTGACACCATGGAGTAAAACCAATTGGAAAAGATCACTGCAAAGATAGAGAAGAATAGGCTTAACTAAGAAAAAACTGCTGAAGCAAAATAAAAAGACAATGACTTACTGGGGCCTAAATATCTATTAAAAAGCATACATAAAGTTGATTTATGCATTTAGAAGGAAAGAGAAGTTAACGTCTTTTGTAACTTGCAATGCTTATGAGTCTGCAATAATCTTGTAAATCAGAGAGCAAAATCCACATGCTTTGTGGGCATTTCAGGTAAGGAGCTGACTGTCACTGTATAAAATCCTTTTGCCTCTTTTTAGCTGAAGAAATGCTTCCAACTTGGTAGAAAGCAATGGGAGTACCAGACTTTGCAGCCTAATATTCATGACTCTTGACGCCATGTACTTTTAAGCAGTGTGTGGTGGGCTGTTGGGTAGCATTTTTTTTTTCCTGTTTTTTTTTCCCCTTGATCAGATTATCTAACAGTTAATCTGTTTTGTTGGTGTGTTCCGGGAGGGGCTGAGTGACAGCAGCTCATTCAGGAACAGGCTCAGGGCAGGAGCGCTTAGGAGAGCAAGCTGTTGGAAGTGAACATTTTCCTTTTAGCGATTTGTGGGATTAAATTTCAGGCTGTTGTCTATGGAATTTGGCATTAACTGCCAACACATTCATCACATTAACTTTTCTCCTCAACTTCCCTTCTGGAAAAAAACGAGGCATACTTTATCAGTACCAGACTCCCTTGACCAGCTTGTAATGCTGTGATTACTCTTTTTCATCACTTTCTAATGCTGAACATAACCTAAGTAGTTAAATTCATGGTTCCCTCATTTTTCTGATGTGTGTGTGTCTTGTCTGAAACGAGCTGGAATTGAGAGCTATGCTACTTCTAAAGTCATTCCTTTTCCAATAAATGATTACTATTTCTTGGTGTGTATATCCACGTATTTGGGAGCTATGTAGCAAGTCTGTCTGATCCTAACTTAGAGAAAAGGTGAATATAGGTCTTGTTTTGGCAACGTTTATTGCATTGGCTTTCTTTCAGTTAAGTCCGTTGATCTGTAGATCTTGATGACACCTGAGCAGCAGTTCATATGGTGCTTGATGTTTATATAATGTCTGAATACTGAAGACTACTGTAGCTGTCTTTTTTAATTTCATGATATAAAGGGAGAGCAGGGAAGACCGAAGTCTCATTAGAGTGAGTGAATCTGTGCCTTATGCATGCTTCTCAGAGGCTTTGCTGCCTCTTAGCCATATTACTGCTGCAGCTGAAGAACACATCACAAGGGCACCCTGGTGCAGACCCCGAGTGCATTAATAGATTAGCACAGCGTATTTGTAGGGAGTGAATCCAGACTGCACCTTCAGTTTTCAGAAAGCCTCTTCATAAGGGGAAAACAAATGATGTTAGCTAACACATAGCAACTGACAGGAGGTAAAAGCCTAATGAAATTAAAACAACAGGCAGGTCTTGCAGGTTGCAGCAAGTGCTATGGGGAAGCTGAGAGATAATCAGAGCCTGACAGTAAGCATTAAAACTATACACTGCCTTTTTCAGAACTGCATTTAACTGTTGTCTCTCAGTTAAATGGTAGAAGACGGTCTTCTGACATCACAGAGATGAGATTTCAGCCAGCAGTGACAGGGCTGAAATAACGACTGTAGGGGAATAAGCCAGGGACTAGACAATCCTGCCAGAAAAATGAGAAATCTCAGTATGGAGTCCCATGGCCATAGTGTGTGTATTTTATTTGAGGATGCTGTGTTTACTTAGCCTTGAAGCAGCCAGTCTCATATACCGACCTTGCTCGTATTTAGGTATTTCTGCCCATTGTGTGTTTGAGATGCGTGATACCTGTTGCTATGGTGCTTCTGAAGGCAGTAGATGGAGAAATGCCAAGTGGTCTTTTGAAGATGCTGAGACCAGCTGTGGTTCTGGAGGGGATGGCAGATAGCTAGGAGGGTCACAACCAAGCCTTCTCTGTTTGTGGTCAAAGGTGGTGGTCCTCAATTTCCCGAGCACTCCATTTTTCCAAAGGAATGGCAGACAGTGGAATCTACAGCAGTCCAGATTCTTTGATCTTCTTTTCGTTTCCTGAGTTCACATTTTTTCCTTTATTTTTTTTCCCCCTAGTCTCTGTTCCTTACTTTTGCCCCAACCCTTGTTGTAAGTGTAGCCTTTTTGCCCTTCTTTGATTGTTGAAGTCAATCAGTGTGAGCTGGCATCCAGCATTTTGAGGGGTTCAGTGTGGACAGCCATTTCCACAGTGTCATGCAGTCTCCGTCCTCAGCCCTCATTCCCTCTGATTCAGCGAGCTGCTCTGAAAATTTGACAGAAACAGAGCACCTGCTTGGCCTTGTGCAGTTCAGGCAGCAATTTTGTTTCATTTTGAAGCCCACTATCAGCCTACTTTGGCTCCAGATGCAGAACTACAAAAGCCTTCGTTCTTACGGTTTTAGATTTTTGCCTTTTTTGGGTCTTGTTTCTTCAGCTCCTTCAAATTGGTCTTGTGTAACTTCAGAGAAGTCAGGAAGATTTTGCCAGCAGAGTGTTTGGCTAATACTGTGCACTAACAGAGCTATTTTGAAGATTAATCATCTCTATGTCATGAGTATGTAAATACTTATTTGCTTATATAACGGTTTCTTAAACTGGTGGCTTCCGACAGCTGCAGTTCAATTTTCCAACTGTTCCTTTAAAAAATGAAGAAAATAGAGGGCAGCAAGTATAAAAGCGTTCGTTTCTAATGTAAACAAGTTGCTTTTAGGGAATTACTGAATTAAGCAACAAGATGTGGAAAGCATTGTGCTAGGGACTAAAGATGTTAAGAATCAAGCGTAATTCAAGACCGAATCTCCCAGGAACAGTTCACATAACATATATAAGCTATTGAGGGTTTAATAAACAAGGAAATTGAAAAGGGCAGCATTAGCTGTAATCCAGGTGTCTTGTTATTGCATAGAGATATCTACAGCCAAGTGAAGAACACACGATTTAATGCTGAAGTACATTTGAGTGAGAAATGAGACAAGGGAATTGATAATATCTCAGTGGTTAAGCACATTAGAGTAATACCTCAGCCCTCTGTTCTTAAAACACAAGAAAACTGTATCAAACCTAGGAAATGTTATGGGATTCACTTTTCTGTTCTGGAGTAGTGATGCGAGAATTTCAGAACAGAATATCTTAACTCACTGCACTCCAGCTGAGTATTATGTATTAACAACTGCACGGCGCATCACCGATACGCAACTCGGTAACATGTGGCTTATTTTCAACCAGAACTGTGGACTCCCACATAAAAGTGATAGGATAATTTCAGTTGGTTCTTCCCATGAGCTCTGAAAGCTTTGCGATTCAATCAAAGCTCCAGTGTTAATCTGAACTGATGTCATTGATTCAGGGAAGCTGCTTTGCATTATTTGGCCCAAGCATTACTTTTTATTTTTCCCACAGTAAATCACAAATTGGAATAACCAGCCTTGCAAAAGCTACTAGATGCAGATTTGCAACGTGGCAGATGAACTGCTTTCTCTTTTTTGAAGGGTCCTTCTGCTCTGTAGCATTGATGGTAGCACCCCATCAGTGTTTATGTAGCAGCTGTCACTGACTTGCATCAGGCCACCGCTTCCAGTCAGAAGCAGGGCTCTGTATGTTTTGGAATAACTCTTCCTCCCAGTTTCTCTGGGGTTAGTTGGAAGTCAGCTTTGTTTGTCTTTTTGTGCTCTGTTTTGTACTAATCTGCCTGACGTGGGAGAGCTGATTTAAAAGCTGTCCGCAATGTGTTCTCCTAGAAAGAAGTCTGAATGTGGAATGAAAATATAATGGACTGACAGATTTCAAACCTCTAGGTCAACACATCTTACTGAGATAATTGCCTAGTGACCTCCCTTCTGGATCCTTGACAAAGCCTGTCTTTAAAAAACATGCACTTCTGCTATGACCTCTGATAAAGGATAACACAAAAAAGAAAGAAGAAAAACATATGCCACTTCTGGTCTTTCTCTCATTTCTTGTAAAAACAAACAAACAAAAAAATTGTGTTGCTGACTAGGGTGGTCATTCTTTCCAAAGGGCTTTCTGCAACAACTTTTTATAAACTACTGTCAATTGATAAACAGCTTCGTCGTTAAGAATTGGTGTGCAGAGATCAAGGTCTCCATCTCCTGCAGGTTTTGGTTGCTCGTAGAATCATAGCATGGTTTGGGTTGGAAGGGACCTTTTAGATTACCTAGTTCCAACACCCCTGCTATAGGCAAGGACACCTCCCTCTAGACCAGGTTGCTCAAAGCTCCATCCAGCCTGGCCTTCTAAAAGTGTATGAATTGCTTTGGAGAGAATTAATCCTTTTTTTTTTTCTTTTTTCCCAATTTATCTGAAGATATAGCCTCTAATCTGAATAGGTCAGGTGAGGTCTATTTGTTGTTGAAGAAGAGAGCAAGGTGCCTGCAGAAGGTGAACGTTTCATCTTTTTAAGCTGCAAGAAGAACATAGTGATAGCTAGCTTGTTATCAGATGCACTGAGGTGAGGTTAATTCCATGATAAGGTTTAAAATCAGACACTCCTTTATTTCAGTAGGATCACAGTTGAGCACCCCTTTACTTCTCTTTCTGGGGATGGATTCATCCATCCTGAGGCATCCAACATTTAGAGTAGTAGATTTAACTTCTCTGTGTTTTTCTTGTCTTCTAAGATTTAAGCTGCCATATTCAGGTTTTGAGATAAAACTCACAAGCAACTGATCTGTGAAAGGGTTTCAGGTGAAATGCGTTGTTTCTATAGTTGTCTTTTCTGTTTTCTTTTTTTTTCTTTTCTTTTTTTGCAAGTACATACCAGCTGAATATGAATATTTTTAGAAACTACAACGATGCCTGTAAATGCGACAATGCAGTAGCTGAGAATCATGCGAAAATAGCATTGAAAGGGACCTTGAAAAGCCATTTAGGCCATCTCTCTGCATTTTTAAGGCAAGAGTGACTGTAACTGTTGCTCATACAGAATGCAAACTTGGGTTTGTTTTTTTTTTTTTTATTAAAATGTATTCTTCCTCATCAGTGCCTTTTCTATATTGACTTAAATGCTTCTCACAACGCACTAGAACATTCAGAAGGCACGACTCTTACTGAGTTAGGTTCATGTTGTTTGCAAATGTGACAACTGTCTGAAACCATTGCTCCATATCCATGGTCCTCCATCTTATGTTTTTAGTAACCTGACAGTGCTACATACAGCAAAACAATTGTCCATCAGCAGGGGGGAGAGGAAGTCTGAAAAATTTACTTACAAATCTGAATTCTTTATCAATGTACTTCTTTATTATTTCAGTCTTGTGTTAAAATAATGTTAAATAGTTGATTATCAAAATTCTGGGTTGGAGGAAACTTGAATTGAATTTGAGGTCTTTTTCTTCTTTCTATTCCAACTTCTGCGAGTGGCTGTCCAGGTTTTAATGTTTGGAGTGTATTTTTGGAGTAGATGTGTCTATACATGTTGACTGTTAATATGCCAATCTCTGAGACTGTCAAACTCATCCTCTTCGGGAAATTTTTGTATGAATTGTAGTTTTGTGCAAAGAGCATTGCTTATTGACTAAATTCCTTTTAGAGCTTTGGTATTTCCCTCTTTTATTTCTGAGCTTCCTTCATTTGATAAATAACACTGAATTTGCTGAATTGCTGTCCTTGGATTGCTTCAAGACTGGGTGCACAGAAACAGAAAAAAAAAAAAAAAAGAAGTGAGGGGGGATTTAATCAAACTTGACTGTAACATAAGCAAGGCATAAGTGTGAGGCACTGCCCTAAATACTAAGAGCTCCAAAACACTGATAAGAATTAGGTAACTGATGTGCTGCTTTAAAACCATCCTGAACGTGAGCAGAGCAGAATCAGAAATCTTGTAACAGTGTTCATGTCTCGTGATACAGAGATTTAAACTCTCGAGCATGAAGACAGTTGCATTATTATTAAATGCATACATAATACAGCCAGTTTTACATCACTGTATTCTCAGAATTACCATCCTTTGGTATCATGGTCTCTCAGGAAATAGTTTTCCCTTTCTGTGAGCACCTGATGCAGGTGCAGCTTTGGTGTGAGAAAACTGCATGCTCCTTGTCTGTTGCTGTATTTATATCTTTGCTTGCAACCAGGTGACCATCAGTTCTGCCTGCTTTGCATTCACGTTGTGCTTGTCAAAAGTCCCAGGCCCCTATTTTTGAGCCTTCTACATTCAGTGTCAGAATAACGCTGAATTTTTTGCTAGGACCAGAGGATTACTGCAGAGCTTTGTTTTCGGTCAGGTACAGACAAAAGGTCTATGCTCTTTGAGAATCCTAGGTCTTTTCAAGTGTGATGTGAGATGTAGGCCTTGCATCTGTGTGATGGTGACTCTTCTCTTGAAACCAGACTGCTCCCTGGCAAGTAGATAGGGAGAATACAACAGCTGCCTAATTAATGCAGAGCACCTCCCTGCGGAGCAGGTAATGCTGCTTTATTTCTTCATTTTCTTTTCAACCTTTCTGTGTCTTAAGAACACAGATGAATATATGATGCCAGGAGAAATACACTAAAACTCTTGGCAAAAAGACTGCCTGAAATAAAACCACTGGCTGGTATTTTCCCTGAATGAGATGACTGTTAACTACCCTAATGTTGTAAGTAGCACTTTTTAGAGCCACAAGATATTCCTTGCTTAATGTAGCATATATAAGCAGAAATATGCAGTTGTGTCTATATCCTGCATGGCCATTGTAATGTGCTCAGATAGCTCTCTCAACTTGATTTGAACTGTACATTTTCCTCAGTCTGCATTTCCAATGACAACACTTGAAAGGCTAGGAAGCACTCTGCATTAGAATAAGAAAGATTAATTTCTCTGTATCATTCAATTACGAAACATACATCTCTATAGGATTTGGTAACGGTGACATAAAAATAACGGCATCTGTGGAGAAAAATAGAGGTGTGATATCTGAAAAGCACATCAGATCTATAACCTTTTCCTTCTCATCATGCCTACGTGCATTTGACAGTGGGAAAAGGATCCGTTGAGCAGAAGAGGAATATCTTTGTCTGTAAGAGGAACTGTTTTTCAATAATTAGAATTTCTTCTAAGTAACCCTGAGGGAATAGCATCCCTGAAATGAGCTTGTGGAGTGGTTTTAGCCAGGGTACATACCTGGCAGTGCCTCTGGCTGCTGTCTAAAATGGCATTTCACGAGACTGAAGTTCTACTTTGCTGAAAATGACAAGCTGCAAAATGCTAGAAATGCTGTAGCACGTTAAGAAAAATCTTTCTCTTACTCCTGCCAGGACATTTGGGGCCCTGTTCCCTTTCCCCAGGATGTCTGTAACTTCCATACAAAATCGATAGGAACTGCTCATATCCTGTGCTAGGAAAATAAGTTCTGTAAGCCACTCTCTTAAAGCCTGTTGTCTAAAAGGCAGTGTATAAATAAAAATAGTCAGCTTTTTTTCGCTAGTGGTATGTTCTTTCTTTCATTCAGTAGACCTGACACAATTAGCTTTACGTACTAAGACTCTGATCCTGCATCATTATAAACCAGTGAAAGATTTAACTTTGATTTCATTGTGGGAAGAACTGGATTTACGAAGAAAAGGTTAATGACTTATGAATGGTAATACATACTTTCCCTGCTTGGCTTTAAGTTGGAAGGTGGGGTTTATAAGGCATTTGCTTTCCATATATTATGAGTATGCTTTTGAGATGTTTATATTGCTACCGCTGCAAGGTGTGCATTATAAAGATTTTTAAAAGAAGCTGTATATCCAAGCTCCACATAAATTTGGTAAGCATAAGTTTCTAATGCATAATTGTTTCTCTTTGTTGCATTAGAAAGCATTCATGCAACTTCTTCTACCTGAGATCAGGAGAGAAACATTCTGCCTCTATAGAAGCATAAATATTTTTTTCCAAAACATCAGACTTTTTACATGCTATCAAGGATATATATTTTTTTTCCTGCTGTTAGAAGATCTGCATATTCCAAACATTTCCAGGCTTGATGTGTAGCTTTAGCTAAATCTGGGTGTATCTTGCCAAGCTTGAGGTTTGGTTACCACTGCCAATTATTCCTCAGTTCATACAGTTCATTGGTCAAGTTCAAGCCTGAAAAAACACTTCTGCTGTATTTCAGTTCTGGAAATTTTCCTCTTTTCCGTCTGTTTTTGTTTGTTTTGTTTCTTGCTTTGACTCAGGATTTCTGCTCTGTGCTGGAGCTGGAACATCTCCGTATGAAAGACAGTACGTTTTGTAGTGTGCTGCTTGTAGTACCTGGCTGGTCTTGTTCTCAGAGCCAAGGAAGTCCAGCTCTATGAGGAATTCTCTAGTGAGACTGCTCTGTATGAATGGCAATGTCGGGTGATCTTGAACTTCCCATCTAACAGCCTCCTTTCAGCACTCAGATTGCTCTAAGTCCCAAAGCACTCAGGGCTACAGTTCTGATAGCAGATACTGGCAACTGAACTGAATGCAAGTCCTTGCTGAAGAGTTACCTGGACATTTGTCCACACAGAAAGAAACTCAGTAATGTTCATGTTTTGTCAAACTTTGGACATGTTTGAAGTTAAACCTGGTAAGTTTATCACCCTGAGGTTTTCAGGCTTTTGAGAAGCAGTGGCCCTGCTTGTGGCAGTGGGGTTGGAACTTGATGATCTTTGGAGTCCCTTCCAACCTGAGCCTCTCTATGATTCTATGATTTTATGAAGCTGGAGGGCACATTTGAAAAATCATAAAGGAATGTTTTTTAATCTTACCTGTTTCGGTAAATTTTTCCTGTACTAGCTGAATATGTAATTCATCCCAAAGGACATGCTCAGTAAATAAATAAATCCATTCCCCCCTTTTTAATCACACTCACAGTTGAATTTTTATTTATTTATTTATGATTTGAAAAATTTACCATAGGATTCCAGCGGTTGGTTCTACCTAAACCTTTTTTTCCAGATTGACAAAGCCTCTGTTACTAGCCATTATTTTCTGGGGACGTGTACATACATAGAGATATGTTCGTGCATAAATACAGTCAAGTCCTCTTCTGGTCCTGTTTTCAACAAACAGAGATCTGCATATGGGCCTCCCTGAGATGCTTTCCCTGCAGCTGTAAACAGTTGCGTTATTCTGATTTTACTTTCAGTGCCTCAGCTTCTGCTCACTATTTCCTGTTTATAAATCCCAGGCTCATACTTTTTTGCCATAAGGCTACCCTTGAACTCTGTCCCAGTGTGGTGCTTTTTCATTTGCTTAGCTGTCCAGTCAGACTAACTGCTGCTCGGATTTGAGTCTCTTTCTTTTTTTTCTTTTTTTCTTTTTTTCCCCCCTTCTCCTGTTTGTTTGCATAGCCTGGCTCCTGGTTCCTCGAAGCACCACCTTGCTAGTAGGAAAGTGCAGGGTCTGTGTATTGCCTCAGGGCCCAGACTCAGGTGAACTATGGCAGCTTTCCTCTGCAGCCAGTCTGCTTTGTTGTGCTGTTTCGTATGAGAATCATGCTGTATTGTGGTTTGTGGTTGGGCTGGGTTATCCTCAGGAGCATTACTAGGTATGTTATGGGAGTTACACTAAGTGCAAGAAATAACGTATCAGAAAACGTTCCTTATTTTGCAGTGCGAGTCATTAGCAGCAGGGTTGCATAGGGAACTGTGCTTTAGTGAAAACAGGCAGGGAGCTTGCAGACTTGAATGAGTGAGCTGGGAAAACAGATACAGCTCTGCTATTGAGTTTCTCTGTGACTTAAACAAGTTGCCCCTCTCTAAGCTGATGATATTTACTTACTGCATTACAGCTGCTGGAGAAGGCTACGGTGTTACTGCTGCAGGGAATAACATCCCACCTTTTGCTGGAATCAAACAATCATTTCTAGACAGTCAAATGCAGAAAAACAAATCTCTGGCACCAGGCAGCTCAGCTGAACTCACCAGTGTAGCTGAAGACTGGCATAGAGAGCTTGGCAGATGCAGTGGTACATGGAGAATTCGGCAGCTGCCAGATGTTCTGCTGTGGGGGGCAGGGCTCAGGCTGGTTGTTGAGTTAGACATCAGACACGGTTAAATCAGCCCTAGGTCAAACTACAGAGCTGGCAGTTGAATCAGTCAGGAGATTATTAGCAACACCAATACAGCTTAGTTGGGTTGGGGAAAAAACAGCCAACTAAGCAACAACAACAAAGTAAATATATACATATGTATCCAGGAATTCGTTGAAGCATATATCCCCCTTGCCACCAGTAGTTTGGGGTGACTTGTTCTGAATTTTGCTTCAGTTGTTCTCAGTTACATCTCTTTTTCTGTTATTCTTTTTTTTGTCGCATAAACCCAATCTCTTACTTGAATTATGCCTTTAGAAACCCCAATATCGTAGTTAAAAATCAAAGTTCTCATTTGCCAGACCTTCTCCCTGATCTGTGAAGAGTCTCAGGAATTTTTATTGTACTCTTGCATGCTTGGAAGTTGGTGTCCTTAAAAAGGGTTCTAAACTGCTTTGCCCCAGCATAGAGAATTTAACTTCATTGATTCAAAATCCAATTTTGTTTGAGCTTATGCCTGTTATAATGCAGGAAAGGCCTACGACTTAACATTTATCTTTTTTCTTTTTTTTTTTTCCTTCTTACATTAGACATTTTAAGTGTTGTTTACCTAAGAGATTGTATGGACAGCTGGAGAAATGCAAAACTAATGGTATTAGAGAGACTAATGAGATAAAAATTGATTTTGTGAGAAAGGATATGAGTTTTTTTCAAGCTGAATCATACATTTTTCCATGATATTTGTCTTATTTTCATTAGTTTGATCTTTCTGATTTCAGTATATGAAACAGGTCCCTTGTTGTAAGGGTCCTTTAACTCTGGCACCTGAAAAGGACAGCTCAAAGATTCTGCAGTCCCACTGCTGTGAAGGTTTCCTTCACAAAGTTCTTGAGCAAAGAAGAACTCTTTAGCAAAAACAAGATAGGCTTTATTATCCTTGTTTATATCTGATGTAAAGCAAAATAAGACACATCCCTCTCTATTTTGCGGTGTTTGCTTAATTCCAGAATTTGCAGACGTTTGTTTTTTGTTGGTTTTTTGTTGTTGTTTGTTTTTTGGTTTTTTTTTTACAGCTTATAAACAGCCAGAGGTTAGGGATGTAACTGGGTGGGTCCAGTGGTTGGGTTGAATGACATGTTGAAGGAGGCAGCTGACGTAGCCTTGCACGTTTTTCCTCCTTTCTTTCCTCTGCTCAGCGTCATTCAGTACACCCAAGGTGATTTCTTTCCCATTGTCTACAGACCTGGAAGACATGCTGCTGGCATCTGCTGACATGGGGGACTTGCAGCTGGCACTTCTGAAGTCTCCTTCGAGGTACTAAGCACCTTGGGTCCCACCTCCCGTTTTATTCCAATTTAACCTAGCCAGTGTCTAGTGATGGTGCCACCCATGGCATCAGTGCAGGATCTTCCCACATGGTAACACTGAACTAACTCTCTGAGGGGTTTTTCAACTTCTGTTTGGTGTTCAGATCTGATGGGAGAGTTGAATAATACACTAGTTGCCATTTCAGCAGTGCATTGTAGCTGGTGAGCTGGAAAGTGTCTAAGGCCACAGCAGCACAGGGAACTGCTAAGATTCAACAGAGCACAGCATAGGTAGAGAGGTTTGCCTTTATTAATGTGCAGCGGATGGCTCCTGGTGCTCTGCCTGTCCTGCTTCCCTCAACTTGCTCTCAAAAAAGGACACTCTGCAGGTCAGACGTGTGGCTCTTACTGAGCCCCCAGGAGTGCATCTTTCTCCATCAGTTGGAAAGCAGTACATGGAAAGGTTACATGAACTGAGGAGACTTCAGCAGTTCTTCGTAGTTTTCTGAATATTTGTTATCACTGATTAAGAATGAACAAAAGCTAATTCTACATGAAAGTTAGACTGCTGCCTTTGTGGGAGGTACAAAGACTTGTGGCATCGATCATCCTTGTGATGCTAACGTGAGATGACAAAGATGAAGGCTCAAGCTTGTGGCTGCGACTTAGGCTGAGCATAATGACTAAAGACCTTTTCTTCAGTCTTCTTCTTTAAGATGGCAGCAACTAGAAAAAGTGCTGGCAAACATGCCACTGTTAATCAAACCTATCCATCCCCTATATGGAAAAGTATGTTCAAAGGTATGAAGAATGATTGAGCAAGACAGGACTCAAAGAAATGACTAAGGACTGCTATCACAGAGGTCTGCAAAACTCCCATAAAAATCCAGTGACGCTGAGGGATGTACAGCAATTTCTGGAGGCTTTGACAATGTGCCGACAGTACTTCCCCTCAGATTTAGCTTATTTCTCATTTCACTCTGCCTAAGTGTTTCTGGCCCTTTGCCTGAGATTCGGTTTGTTTGTCCTTTTGTTTCACCTTTGCAGTTAGTCTCCACCACTTTCTTTCTATCACTACGTTTCCTTTCACTGTTCCTGTCAGTCGTTTCTACTCCCATCCCCCCAGCACAGAGCAATACAGGTAACGGATGCTTTCACACTTCTGCCCAAGTTTTCTCTGAGATAAGAAAGAGGAAATCCCCTGTAGCAATTCCAGAGAGTTTTAGGATTGCTGCTCTGAACCTGTTTCTCACCCAGCTGATTAGAGCTCACTTGCACTGGAATACACCCAGCAGCATTGCTCAAAAGCACACTGAATCATTCGGTTTGGGGATTTTCTGTGTTGGATTAGTAGGCAAAGGAGTCTGAGGGCCTCTTTTAGGAAGTTATCTCTTCTCTGCAGAAAATCAGGTGTCCTGTAAAGCTACTTCAAGTGGCAGATTGATGGTGCAAGTGGAGGATGTGCATAGTTGCCCCTCTCCCAGCAGCAATGTTGCTATATCACCTTTTCTCCAAGCCCCAGCGCTTGATCATTGGTTCAGTGTGAAAATCAGGCTGAGAAGGTCATGGGAAAGCTGCAGCGCTCTTGAGCTGTCCCTGCTTGCTAATTTGGATACCAAGGGGGATGACCTTCAGCCAGAGCTCTGGTTTAATCAGCTACACCCAGATACTGCAGTGAGAGGTGGAGAAGGTATCAGAGGGCTGCAAGACCCTGGGAGCCTTTGAAATGCCTGGACTTCTGCTGGGAATTGATGCTGTCCCAGACGTAGGACCAGTGATGAGAACCAGTGATTAAAAAACACCTCTCCTGGTCCCCATCTAATTTCTATAATTAACAGTTTTCAGCTCGAATTGCAGATGAAACCTCATGGTCTTGAAAGATATTTCCAGCTGTGTTAGAAGTGCTTGAAACATGGTTTTAGAACTTGGGGGCTTCAGCTGAAATTAGATTTTTTACATGTTTCTCCCTGTTCCTCTCTCCGTCTCTTTCTCTTTTCCTCATTTTCATTCTTTGGAAAGTTCCTAGTAATATTTTACTCACCACATTTGAATGCTATTTATTTTGCATATGGCACTAGTATTTTTTTTTAACATCTGATTTCATGAGTAAACAAGCAGGAGTTGTTGCAACACCAAAAGCTCACTGCTGCTGTCTCTAAATGTAGCTGAAAAGCTGTTGATTAATGTGCATGGTAATGACTATATTTCTTTTCTGTGTATAGTCTCATGGTTATTTCCCAATTTCCTATGTGTTTTCAATGCTCTTTGCTCGCAAACTTTGCAAAACACAAACAGAACTGAACTCTATTAGCAGGACATAATTCATATAGGTTAATCAATTATGCAAACAGCAGCTCCTGTTACTTCCAGCACCATTTATTTGCTTCTCCTGTTTTTATCTCTGATTACTCCACAGCTCTTTATGTACCTGCATTTCATACGTGTTCGGGTCTTGTCAAGGCATGGGGCTCAAGTTTGCAAGGAGGAATTCCAGGTGTGTACTGCAGCTGGCTGTGGGCTGACTGTGCATTTGCAGCGGGAAGCCGTGCTTTGTGTTGGCTTTCACTGCTCCCAGCTGCTGGCACATCTCTGGGTAGTACATTGTGGGAGGTGCTGCAAACCTCCCCTTATCGTTTCGGTGTTACCTACTGACCTCATTTTTCTCTTCCATTCAGTGCAAATGTCTCAGTTACCCCAGGTACGGACGTACCTGAGAAGGGATCTGTAGTTTGAAGGGAGGAGGGCTTAATGCAAGGTGCTGTGACAAGCTGTGTGCATGTCCTCATGCAGGACGATCTGCCAGGAGGAGAGGGCAGCTGGGGCAGACACAGGGCTGTGCTGAGCCCTGGGAGAATATGAGCAGCCCCAGCCATTCTGCTGATTCATCTTTCCTTCACAGAGGCTGGGATTTAGATGCCGTGCACTTATCTTCAGTGACCCTTTGTAAAGCCATTCAACACGTTTGCTTGAGCTTCCCCATTTGTAAATGAAAATGTGTTTATACTGCTCTAGCAGCGCCAGGCACTGGAACTGTCTTGTGTTTGGACTGCACTCTATCGCAGCTACTTCAGATGCTATTTAAGACATATTTTCTTTTGGCATAATTCCACTACAGATAGCATGGCGGCTTCTGCTTAGGTAGAGGGTGTGTGTTGCCCCAGCCCCGAGAAGGTTATCGCTGTGGCATGTTTTGCTATGAGTTGGAGCCTAAGGCTATCCTAGCTGTAAGACCTGCCTGAAGGATTCTCTCTGGTCACCTTGTACATGGAAAAAAATGCAAAGGCAGGTTCAAGAACAGAGAACTTAGAGCAAGTGGCACGTGTCATCAAATCTTGTTTAGATAACAAAGGGAATTTCCAGAGATGTCTTCAGAACAAATGATTAGGGATTATAGTTAAGCACTTCCTTGGCTATGATAAGAAAACCTTAAAGCTTGTACCTTGGTTTGGGCTGGGGTCTGGGGAAACCTCTCAGAGAACCACTCTTTTTTTTCCTGTAATTAAGTGTGAATAAATAACAACACGCTGATTCATTAGTGTTGGTTAGTTCAGCAGACTGATGAGCTGACTCTATGGGAAGGAAGCCCGGGACAAATGCAGCTATCATGCCGAGCTGGATTTTGTAAGTTTTATAGCTGTTTACTTCTTTTTCCTTTGCTGCAGTTTCTGCATAAAATTAGAGGAAGTCAATACATTCTGAGCTCTTACAGCCTTGACAAGATCAGAGCTGATTACAAAAACATGAACAGAAATTTCTTTCTCCCTCAACTGTAATAAAAAGTGGCCGAGACTGCTTTTTGCTGAGAAGATCACAGCCAGAAGCATCTTGCCTCTCCTGGTTTCAGCATCAGAAGAAATGAACCGAGAATATCTCAGCTGGAGGTTATTGTTGTTCACCTCAGGACCAAAGAAAAAACTTCAGTATCAGTTATTTAAATACTGCAGCCAGTCATTAACATCAGTAGGGTTTTTTTCTTTAACTGTCCTATTAGATATCTGTACTTCTGCAGAGAGAAATGATTTGTGACAGTAAGATTGTCTGAGGAAAAAAAAAAAAGTGTTTGCGTGGAAGAGTTTCCTTCTTTTATAATACGGAAAAGGAATGGCTATGGGGAAAAGGTGTCACTCCTCTTTCCAGCAGACACTGCACTTGCCTTTTAAGGAGACCTTATTTACAGCTCAGTGTTTTGGAAGATGGGCAAAGGACCAAGGAGGGCCTTAGGAGTGCCAAGAATAAGGGGGAAATGAAGCAGAGGGAAAGTTGAAGAAAATATCACTCTGCAAGATATAGGAAAGAGATATAGGAAAGCAAAGAGATATAGGAAAAAAAGCAAAATATAGGAAAGCAAAGTGGAAACGGGGATGGAAGGAGATGAAAAAACCCACGTCATTGCAAAGCAAGGACTCTGGGATAATAAGGAAAAGAGCATACCCTGAAAACTCACGTGCCTATGCACCCTGCTACCCATCGAGATGGAGTTATGCGCTGCCACACTGTCCTTGTTTCTGGCCTTCCTCTGTGTGTTTTTCTCCTCTGGCTGTGCTCCCTAGGATGGGCTTGGCTCTGCATTGTAGCAGCAGTGAGGACACAGGGCTATGCTCCTGCCCTCCTTTCCTGGCAGGCAGCAAGCAATGGGTGAAGTTTCATGCATCCTACCCTGCTCTGCAGCCTGCTATCATTGCCATGTGAAAGCCTCTGCACCTAGAACACACCCCTTCCCCTGGCTCTGACCTTACCTGGGTTTTGGGTACGAGAGGCACCAACTATCTCAGCCCAAGCCCTTCTGTTGTCTATTGTAAGCCACAGAACCAGGTGCGCCTTCCCCACTGCTGTGTAGTGAGGCCTCTTGGCTTCATTAGAGCTCTGACTTTGCCCCTGTAGTTTTGCTGTCAAAACCTCACTTAATTTTACTTCTGTCCTGAGCAGATGCAAATATCAGTGCCCAGTTAACATAAAAGCAAGTCTGCCATTTAAGACCAAAGGTCTGTCTAACCCATTGGCCAATGTGCGGTAACATAAATAAATAGAAAACCAGTGCAACAAAAGCAGTTGGGGAACAAAAACCTAACTGGGGAGTTAATATGGGAATTGTAATGAATTAAAATTAATAATAAAAAATTTAAATGGAAAAATAATATAAGCAGGGTGAATGTTGAGTCCTGCTTTCCCACCCTCTATTAATTGGTGGTTCCTGGGTATCTTCTGTTATTTGGTAGCTTTCTGTTTTGCAGCACAAAGGTCCTGCTTTTAACCTCTTGTTTTTTTTCATGCGAAAAAAACATTTTATTCAGAGGTGGCTAGGTGACTTTTTTCTTTAAGAGTTTTTGGTGAGGAGCCTTACTGAATAACCTTGAAGCACCTATATTTGCCTATAACTGTTATGAAACCTCATTAGAAATTGGTGGACTAGAGAAGTCCTCTGGCACAAAGATAGTTCTATGCAAGAGGTTGTAGATCTCAATCTGTGGTCATTTCACCTAAGATATATATTAACTCTGTATTACTGTTACTTACTTTATGTTGCTCTTTGCCAGCTTTTGCCTCTAGTCTCATTTACTGACGCTTCAATTTGAGACCTGTGCTGCAAATACCCCAAAAAGGAGAATTTCTGCGCGATGTTATGATTTTACTCAGATAATTCTTCACAGTTGGAGTATGTAAAATTCCAAGACTTCACTTAAGTGATGTTTACATTGCTGCTTTTCTGAAATAGTTGAAACTCAGAAAAAAGTTTGCCTAAAATATTGCTTTAATTTCCCAAAGTAATTTTTGATCTCGCAAAAATGTAATTTAAGCCTATGCTTACAGCTAAAGGGAAAAGAAAACAGAGATAAGCTGATATGCTGGTCGATTTATAATTCTGTCATAAAGAACAGATCTGAGATTCAGCTCTCATCAGGTGATCTGTAAGATGTTTCTCTTGCTGCAACTGTGAAGTATTAGAACGATTTATACAGCATTAACGTTCAGTTGAAATACCATCTGATTAACATATATACTATTTCCCACGTAATTTCATTGTAAAGGAACCAAACAGAATAGTAAGCAGTAGTATTTTCAGAGAGAACAAAGTCTGTAGCAAAAGCTCCTATCTTGTGAATAGCCCAGCACAGCAGTCTTGGTTAGACAGTCTTGGACAATGACAGGTATGGCATCATCAGCGTGAATTGCTTTTCTTCCTCTTTGATAGTTACTTCCCAGCTGAGCTACTGTTCTAGAGAGAAAAAAACCCAATATATCCTAAAGTCCGTGCTTTGCTCCAAATTTGCTTTAAACACATAATCTGGATTGCATTGTGAAATCCATTCGCACAGATGCAGGCAGCAGCAGGGGTGTAACAGCAGAGCAGCCTCATGAGTGGCAGCACAGCCAGTGCTTGTGCAGAGCCCAGGCTGCTGAGCTTGTTGGAAGCACAACTGCTGAATTGGCTTTTGCTGCGTGGGGAATCCAGAACACTATGATCTGAGCTGGGCTCTTGCAGGCTGTCAAATTGTTTAGATCTGCATTTGTCTCACTGGCTCATAATAGGTAGTAGTTACTGAAATAGATTCCTAATGACGAAACTGTTTCTTGAAGGTGTAAAGGAAGAATTGCTTAGGCTCTTGCACCGTTCTGTGGCGTGTCTTTTCCTTGACTCCCAACATAGACCAGGTTATGAGCAATGTTGCATTAAGGCAATTTCTGAACTCTAAGATTATATCTGAGTTTTCTGTTACAGAATCTGTGGAGGGAAATAGTTTAGTAGCTGATTTTGATGTGCAACTTAGGAGAAATCCGTATTGACATTTTGATAGGACATCTTGGAGAAGAGCTGTATACCTCCCAAATTAGAACTCTGTTCAAGTAATTCATTTAATTATTTCTCTGACTTCTGGCAGTTGCCAAGCATGAAGTAAACCTTCTAAGATGTATCAGAAACATACCACTTGCCAGAGCCTCAGTCAGAAACTGACAAAGCAGTAAAAAAGCAGCCCCCCACTGCTGGACCTGCTTGTTAATTAAGGGAACAGAGGACCATTTTCGATGTAATTCCCCAGCTCCCAAAGCAGAATCAAGAAACATCATAGGGTTGTCGCCTGTTTACAAGGTGGAAAATGTTACATACATCTTCTTCTCATAAAATCTCTTTATTAATTGAGTTGTAAGGGCTACAAAAGCCATCGGTTATAGAACCTAAGTCTTTGTTTTCCTGTGTCGCCATGGGACAGACTGTTACACTTGAAGAAGTTTGCAACTTGGTGTGGAAAACATCCCAGCTGAAATGTAGCTCACAGCCAAGTGCTGTGGGGAGGAGGAAGGTTTGGAGAGGCTCTCCCAGGTATTTTTCTTAAGTGCGTATCTCACCATTGAAAATGTTCTCTGATGTTATTGCTGCTTTGCTGGGCATCACCTCATGTACGAGGCAGAGGAGAGCTGAAACTCACTGCAGGCTCTTTACATCCACCTCCCTCCCTCCACAGTTCCTCCAGTCCTTGGACAGTGGCAAAATGTTACTCCTTTTCCTGCAGGCTGGGGTGAGGGAGAGTTCAGGATGACCCATGCAGGATGGAACAGTGCCTGGGTGATTCAGAATTATTTCCAGAACAACTCTTTTTAAGTGAACAAAGCAGACGCAGCTTGGTTGGACTGTTCTGCCACTGATGGATTAGCCACAGGGTTACCCTGTGACTGGGAGCCAAGCTGAGCCTGTACAGAGTGTTGCAGTATTGCCCCTCTGGAGCCAGCAAAGCTTGGCCCTGTTGGCAGAGCTACATAATAGCAGAGAATGCAGAGCGCAGAAGCTGAATCGCTGCCTGTGGATCAGCAGCGTGTGTTCTCCACTCAGAAATACTTGGTGAGGTAAATATTCTTCAGCAAACTGAAGGGAGTTGAAACATCACGAATGCCTGTAAGTTCTACCTTGCTTGCTTTGTTACTGGCATATGAGGAGAGAACGTTGATATGTTAAGTGTTTCCTAAGCTGAAGAAGAAGAAAATCCATTCACTGCAGCCTGAATACCTCTGATTTATGAATCTCTGATTCATCCTGACAGCTATTTAAAAAATCATGTCAAAGTCTGCATTAATCTTGGCCAGAAAAAGAAAAGAAATGTGTTAGGTAACAAGAGTGGCACAAAGTGCAGATGCCATTGTGGATGTAATGAAAGGCATTGTTAGCATCTAACTCACAAGAGAAGCATCAGTACATATTGCCAGATAGTTTTTCTTTTTCTGAAGTCTGTTGAACAAGTGTGTACTTGAGCATAGAAATCATCTCTGTGATTGATGGTTCCTTACATTATTCCTCTTCTAGAATATGTATAGTTTTCCTATATATATGAGCTTCCCACATGCCATTAGATGCTGAAACACTGATAATATTGTGATATGTGGGAGGAAGGGCAAAAAACGCTTGGCAATTGTTGTTTTTTCCCAATATTAGATGTATTTGAGATTAAAAAAAAAAAAATAGCTTGATTGACCAAATAGCCCTTTCTATAAGGCCTTGGAGAAATTATCATGAACTTAATGAAGTGCTAAAAATAATCTTCCTGCTTATTATTTGTTGCTGATATGTTTTGTTGGATTTTTTTTCCAAGAATGCTGCATTACAAGCTGTAGTGTTTTCCAAGAAAATAACCAGATAGCTTACAATTTGAATATATTGTTTGAACAAATAAAAGCAGCCGCCTGCCTCTTGCAAATAGCTGTCTTCTGACTTGGCATTTCTGAACACAGCTTTGTTTAGCATATGTCCATGGCAATATATAGTTAGTAGTTTGTTTTGTAAAGTGAAAGGCCGTAGGCCAGAGGTGGCAGTAGATCATCCTAGCAATGAGATGGAAGGACGAGGAAGAGAAGGTATGCGTGTGGTTCCACTCTTATCATTGGAGCATCACTTCATGATGCTTCCATAGCAAATCCAAGACTGGAAGCTGTGCTGTAGTTTGATCAGCAAGGGCAGGTGCTGAAGAGCGGGAATGAGGTCAGATTTATCCAGGAGATCAGAATTTTTGTCTGTCTTTGCAATTAAAGAAAGAAGGCAGGACGTTACCGTGAAATCCTTGTTATTATAGGTGTATTAATCCCATTATTAATTGAATATGATTCTTAATGTGCAGTGTGTCATGTATAGCCATTGTCCATCACATATATTTCTACAGAAACACACTGAGCTCTGTTGAGTTAAGTAGACATAGTGAAGATGTTAAAGCATGTTTTAAGAGACATTTGAGGTTAAGGATAATCTTAACAGTTAAGGTGCTACCTGTATTTTCTTACTGAAAATATTTGCATCTGTTCCTCCCATTAGCATGGACTTTCAGGTAATGTCTTCCACACCACATCCTACATCACAGGGCAGATGATGTTAGATGGCTGTTTGGACAAGCGAGGAGGTCAGAACGGTGGCTTTTGAGAGAAATTGATGAAATTAATTTCAGTTTTGTCAACTGTGGAATTTTTTTTGTTGTTGTTTAGTTTTTGCTGTGGGTACTCTGTGGCTGTTTGTGAGGTTGCAGGTTGCTGCTTTGGTAGGCAATCTTTTGCCACGTCTATGAGTGTCCCACAGGAGGTGGCTTTTTGTCTTCCTTCCTTCCACCGTCAAAATACAGATAACGATGGAGTTTACAGCATGCCAGCTGATCTCCTGGGATTTCAGCTGAAATGCCAAAGCACTCACCTCCACTTCATCTCTCTGACTTCAACCCTTTCTTTCAAGTTTGTACCTTCCTTTCTAAATTCCAGTTCATGGTCAGTGTAGATGTTATTGTATCTGGCGTGTTTCTGTGTTCAAGTACATACTTAGCTATTTAGTATAATGCCAGATTTGACCATTGCAAAATACAGCTCAGCTGTGTACACTTGTTTAATGAAGAGAAAGGAAAATCTGCCTAATATTAACCATAAAGGAGTTCTTTTTATCCAAAGAGCTAGAAGAGCTTCTAACAAGCTGCCTCATCCCAGTCAATTTCACTTTTTCATTTGTTGTGTACGGAGGGCATGTAAAAGAAAGTAAAACAATTTCAGCAGCGTGTAACACAAATAAAACAAAACCAGCACTGCGCATAAAGGAAAAATGATGCAGAGTCACGAAAGGGCCTAATTTCACAGAGCTGTGGCTTCAGATGGGCTGACAGGATAGCAGGAAGATGCTACTCCATTCTAGTAATGGAAGCCCCTTTGCTACATTGGTTGTGCTGACGCATGCCCTTATGGAGTGTGTGCTGTAAACTATGTCAGGGGCTGAGCTGGCCTATGGTAACATTTTTTAGGAAATAAAATGGTGCTGCTGACTCTGAGTATGGCTTGTAAACACCTGGGTGAGCTCAGGCTGTGGAGTGCCTTGGTGGCACAGGGCAGTTATGTGTGGAGATCCTGTTGTCCCCGCAGCTCTCTCCCATCCCTGGCCTGGAGCAAAAAGAACAACAATTTGATGCCTTCACCCTCCAGCCTTGTAGGAATCAGTGACTGGAGGCACCTCTGGTATTAGTGGAAACTTGGAGGGGCTTTGTGGCTGTGCAAAATGGGCGATGATGAGTGCATAGGGTGTTGGAGGGAATTACGCTAGCTCCAACACATCTCTCTTGCTGTGGTGGTTACAGCACTATTCTGCTGGATAAGCCTCAGCAGAATTGGATGTCTGTGTTTGTCAAACCATGAAACGTGTTTTATGTATCTCACAGATCAGCTTTATAGGAACAAACTGTGTAACTGGTTCTGGTTGAAAACTTCACCGCATCCACCCAGCTTACCTCCTGATGAAAATCAGGATGAAAAAGAGGAGCTTTTTTTTGGTAATATTTTTGCTTTATTGCCTTACCACACATTGTATTCAGCTGTTCCAATGAACATTTCTTTTCTCTCTCCTCTTTGACAGGCCTCGATGATGTTGTAGCAATAATGATTCCTGAACCCAAAGGAAAAGAGATAGTGAGCCTCCTGGAGAGGAACATCACTGTGATGATGTATATAACTATTGGGACACGAAACCTGCAGAAGTACGTCAGCCGGACCTCCGTGGTGTTTGTCTCCATCTCCTTCATTGTGCTGATGATCATCTCGCTGGCATGGCTGGTCTTCTATTACATCCAGCGATTCCGCTACGCAAATGCTAGGGACAGGAATCAGGTGAGATAGTGGTGCTAAGGGTCTTGGTTTCCAAAAAAATAATCTCCGTGGGATTCAATTTTAAATAAGCTTGAAGTAAAATTTGAGGAAAATAAATGTCTGGTTCAGAAAAAACAACAAACACAACATCTAATAATGAGTAGTGAAAAGAATGAGGATGTAAAAATGTCTGTGTATGGGGAAAGTCAAGAATTCTGTCAGTAGAGATGGGATTAAGGAAAACAAATGAATATAATGTATGTATGATGTGGGATTTTCTTTTTTGTGCAAAACACACATGAAACGGACAGAAAGAATGATTATGTGTGTTAGTGAAAAGATTAGTTTGTTACATATAGCCAAGGGATGGAGGAATGAATACAAATAAAAACCCTTATGATCAAAATGGTAACTAAAATGTAATGAGGAATGTGGAAGTACATATGAGAAATAAGGCTTCACAACATGTGAGGAGATTAAAAAGAAGTGTTTTCATTTTCATGCTTCTTCAGAAGGGCCTTTAAAGGAAAAAACATTCCTGTTCATTTGACTGATCACTGAGCATGTAAGTGGTGTAGTGATAGCCACCCTTATTATTAAACCTTTGGTTTTGGCATTTTGTCCAGCCGCTCCCGGAAAGAAACACAAAACCTATAGAGCTGGAGAGAAGCCAGCAGCGTTGTGTAGGAATGGGTGATAGGTCCTGAGGTCCTCAGGTTTATAAAGCACCCTTTTATAATCTTTATAGTAGCTCAGCAACGACTATTAGTAGTGATATTGATGATAAATTTCATCTTTTCTTGACTGGATCCAACTTATGTTGGCATCAGCAGAACTGTGAAAATGAAACTTGTACGTTTCATTTTAACGGTGCAGTAGGAAATGTTATCAGTGCTGAAATCCGAGGAGATGACCGTTTTACTGCAGGAAAAATAATGCTCTGTGATTCAGAGATGGTTTTGGACCCTTGATAAACTCCTGTTCCAGCAGGAGGAAGACTGCTTTGCCTGCTCTGCTGAAAAAATAAACTGGGATTGTTTACAATTGTTTTGTAGAAGAAAATAGTGCTGCACTCAAACATAAACTTCACATATAGGGATCCCTCACCACTCCCACTGAAACTCAGGCATCCTCAGAGATAGAGAGCTCTGCTCTGTATTTACAGACAGAAAGAATATATTTTACTTTTAAACATAGATCATGAAATTCTGAATAGTAAAAATGAGACTATCCCAGCTGGAATGTGAGCATCACTGGCAGCAGAATCACTATGGCTGTAGCTGCTGTGGTAGTTTTCAGATGCTTTGGCTGCTGAAGCACGTGTGCCTGATTTCTGCATGTGAATATCCTGAGTGTGCCTACAATCAAGTAATTATACAGGCAGATTAGCAGTGTAAATAGACATACATAAACATGAAACCCAGCAAAATAAGAAGCACCCTTCAGGTTATACATCGTAGTTTGGAAGTACAAGTCTATGTGTTCAAGCGTTTTTCCTTTCTAGTCTTTTCCTTCCAGAGTTTAAATGAGACTAACGTGTGCACAAAGAATTATCCTGTGCAGAGGTTTTGATAACTTTGTTATTAATACTAATTTTTTTTCTATTTTTTTTTTTTTAAAAGGATAAAAAAACCAGACCTCCTAAGCAATTGTTACTTTTTTTTTTTCTTCCCAAAGCTGTAATTATTATTACAGGACAAACTGGGATTTCTTTACATACTTTCTTCACTCGATTTTGCCTGTCTTTTAATCTCCTAACTGGTCTTTTCTTATGAAACAGTGACGCGTCTGGATAACGTTCAACCATTTCTGTTAGTGACTTTTTTAGTCCTGGTTATGGAGTATAGAAATGTAGACAGCTGTCAGAATAGCTTCATTTGCTCTTTCCTTTTTCATGAGGGTTCCTTCCTCTAATTTGTTTGTTTGTTTGTTTTGTTGTTTTTGTTTTTAAACTTTTGTTTTTTTTTTAAACTTGAGCATGTTATCTTGTAATGTGAGGATGGCAGCACAAAGTTAGAAATTCAGATATATTCAAGAGAAATGTGTTCTGTCGCTTTTTGGGATATAGTTTAGAACGTGTTTCTTTTGTCATTTGTCTCAAAAGCTTTTGCCATTCTAGCTTGCATTTGTCTATCTGTATGAAGGTGTCGTGCTTATTTGTTGTAAGCGCCTTCATTGCTGGCCAACATTAAGAAGGGAGCTTTCTTCTGTTTGTTAGTTAAAGTTAATCCAAAGGGTAAGGTTGAGATGTTTGTATAAACAGAGCTTCAGATGAAGAAGGAGCCAGCAAGCTTATTTAAGGAAAGTTGTGCCATCAGTTTCCTACCCAGTTTCCTACACACTGACTGCTCAAGTGCAAAAAGCTGTGACTCGTTAATTAGGTTTTGGTTTTAATAACAGTAAAAAAGGAGGTTGAATTTGTTTTGACATCCGCATGATTTTAAAACCCCCATTATTAAAATAAAAGTTTAAAAGGGCCAGTATTTTCTTAGTTGAAGGAGAACTTGCACTTACCTCTTTGCTAACTTCATTATGCATACTTTTCTTAGCTCTGGCTGACAGCGAGGCTGCTACCAACAGCAGTCCAGCTTCTGAGTTGGTAGCTTGGATACTGTGTTAAGGAAAGGGGAAAAGATAGCCAACTGCAAAATATGATGTATGGCAACTACTGAGTCATGGCTTCAACCTCTGATGGACACTTGGGGAAAGGGTCAGCCGTGGGAGCGCAGGTGAAAGCAACTCAGCTGTATGACTGAAAGGGATGGAGCCTGGCTGCACCTCTCCTAGACCTCATTTAAGGGCTGACTGCCATTGGGAAAGGTTCTCTTTCTGGAGATTTGTGGAGTCTTTCTTGCGAACCTAGTTCTTTGGATACTGGTGAGCATTCCTTCCCTGTTTGTTTCTTTTCCCATTTTAACTGTGATAATCTTTCCAGCTGTATCACCAACTGTAATACATCATCAGCAGAAAAAGTTGAATTATAGGAAAGTAAGGTTTCTGAACATCTTTCATTGGTTACTTTGTGTATCCCTGGGTCACGTTTCATTTTACCTCTTCTCAGCTAACTGACTGTAACTATGTTTTGGTTTCCTGCAAAATGGGGAGCATCTCTTTGTCAAGACTCATCACCACCTCTGCCTCCTTGCTCTTTTGTGTGCAGTGGCTCTGCTTCCCATCTTGTACACAGCTGAAGTTGCTGTTCAGTCAGTAATTCCAAGAAGAACTAACTTAAAACAGCTCTGGCAAATTATACAGGCAGATAGGAAGTCTGAAGAATTTCCTGGATTTCTCCTCTTACTCCTTAGTGGAATGAAACCTGGGCGTGTACCACACACATCTATATTCAGCCATCATTCTCCTTCACCCTCTCTGCAAAATCCAGGTTCACGTGCCAGAAGGGAGAACCAGTTAGGTTGATTTAGCTGAGTGGAGAACCAGGACTGCAAGGCTTCCCACCGCGTGCCGAGGCCCATTCATATAAATGTAAAGTTAGTTGGGAATTTCTGCAGTGGAACCTAAAATAGCCTTTCATAATGGGGTTATACTTCTGCAGATAGGTGTCATCTACAGATACAGTCATGCTTACTACAGTCATAGAGAACATAGTTACGTTTCAATTTTGATTATAATGTTTTGAGCTTTTAAAAGTGTCTTTAGCGCAGGTGATTGTGTGATACGTGTGAAAGTAGAAGGTAGGTAGTAATATTCATATGCATGAAAGTCCCAAGTTTTATTTCTCTTTTACCATTTAAAAAAAATGGTCAGGAAGTAGATATGCTCACTGTGATGTTCTTTTGATATCAAGCAAATCATGTTGTGAAAGAAAAGTGTAGTCAACCTGTTTCTTTTCCTCTGCAGCTTGTTCCTGAGGCCCTCCTGAAAATGAGAATTCTGACAATGTCCATGAAAGACTGTGGGAATTGTTTGTATCTACCAGCATCAGGTGGCAGGGCTAATTGAAGGCAGTTTGGAATTACGTGACAAGTGAATTCCTGGAGGTCATTCTGCAAACTGTGACTTGCCATCTTAGCCTTGTAGTAGCCAGGACACAGGTTCTAAAAAGTAAAATATCACATCAGTGTGTCACACAGTTCATATTTCACCAGTAGTGTTTCTTCCTGAGGTCAGAGATCCCTTTCTGTTGTCTGTGAGCCATGGGATAGGAAGAGAGCAAACAGGAGGTATTTGTGTTCCACATCTGTTGGCAGGATTTCTTCCATGTTGTTTCTTCCCATTTGCTTCTTGTTAAGAAGTTTTACGGGAAATCATTTTGAAACCAAGTGAGCTCCATAGTTTTTGCAGGATGGCAAAAGCCAAAGCAGGCAGTTATTCCACCGGGACGTGCAAGTCCTGCATTAGATCCAGGGAAGAATCTAGTTTAGTGTGTAACTGACACAGCGTATGGAGGGTCCAGCAGTTCTCTGAGGAAGAAAACAGGTGGTCATGAGTTCTTGTGAGAGTTTTGGGCCATTGGAGAGAGGCATCGTATGTGAAACAGTCTTCTGTCATTTACTTCCTCAGGAACAGATGAGTGATGCTTTCCATGCTACTGTCCTTTCTTTTTATATAGTAGCATCATCTCCACAAGACCACTGCATCTGATACTCTTAACTCCTTCCAGTCCAATATCGAGTGTTGCAGGCTTGCTAATGAGATAATGGGGTTTATGATTATAAATCTCTAAGCTTCATTTTAAACCCTTAAGCTATTATAATGCCTCTTATCTTCTAGGGACAATGATTGGTTATAGCTTGCCTTTTGTTCAAATAGAAGAATCTTTGGAAGTACAACTTTGCTCCAAGTTCTTTCAGAAATTAAATCTTATTTGCGTTTAAGTCATGAGCTTGACTATTTAAGATAGACAAGAGAAAGCAAACACGAAAACAAGCAGATCAAAGATGTACATGAGTCTTTAATCTTGTCATGTCCCCTTGAAGAATGTGCAAAAAAAAAGGAGCTGAAATATTTCATTAGTTTAAGTAATAATGATAAAAAGGAATCACAAGCAGTTCCTGGAGCAGGGTGCAATGGCTCTTGTCTTGCTCTGTGTTATCAGTCTGTCTTTGATTTACATTGAAGAAACAAATAGCTGGCAAGAAATGCTTCCAGCTCTTGTCACATCTGTTTATTGAAGGGAGACTGTGAGAAAAATGTACCACAGGAAAGATATGTAACTAGAAGGAACTCCCTCACACGTAATAATTAGCTGTGCTGGGAAGCACATGTGTAAATCTTATATGATAGCCAAGATCATTTTCATCTCTTTAGCCAGGCCTGAAATTGCTCGCTGCTTTCAGGATTACGCGTGTTCTATGTCTTTCCAATCCAATAAACTCACCCTGTAAATTAAATAGTGGTTTTAATTGAATCCAAAGAACAAAGTAGTAATTCATTAATCATATCTCTGTGGTGATGAGGTCTCAATTTACAGGCAACGTTCAGCTTCCTCCCATTTTTGGCTTCAAGCTCTCGCCTCTCCAGCTGGAAACCTTTCCCATTGACGTGCCCTCAGAATTCCAGCACAGGCAGTATTCCCGGCTCTGAAAGTTGAGTGTCTTCTGAGTCACCAGAGCTCCTAAATCTCCCGCCTAACTAACTGCACATGGCTGGAAACTAGGTGGGAAAAGGGGGCGAGAAGATGAGTTGAAGTCATTTATGGGTAGCAACTTGGAACGCACTGTTATAAAACTAACAGGATGTCGTGGGAGTAGGTGTGCTGTGTGATCCTGTGCAAGACAAGCAAGAAGAAACTGAAGAGAGCCCCGAGGAGGGTTGCCAGTATGTTCTGGGATGCAACGAGTGAGAAGAGGTGGAGGGAATCTCATTTAGTAAACTGGGAGAGGAGGAGGCTGAGGGCTCTGCCTGCAGCCTCTGGTGACACGGCGCATGCTTGGAGGGAAGGCAGTGTCAGATTATTCTCAGAGATGCACAGAGAAAGGACAAAGATAATAGTCACAAATTGTAGCTAGGGAAATCTTACTTCTGTAATAATGATTTAAAACAAAAAAAAAATGGCTGTGAGAGCAGTGAAGCACTGGAACAAATTATCCACAGTGGTTGTGAAATCTCCCTTCCTGGAGATAGTCAAAACTTGACTGGACATAGGTCTGACTTTGAAGTTGACCCAGCCTTGAAGAGGGGGTGGGAGCTCGTGACCTCTCTGAGACCTTTCCAGCCTGTGAGTTTGTTGCCCAGTCTCCTTGTTGCGTTAGCACAGTGAGCAGCCAAGCCCTGGGAGTGCTGATGCAGGCACAAGCTTGGAAGCCTGCAGAAGTAGCTCCACGGAGCTGCGATTGTGGGAACTGCCCCATATCATTCTTAGCCTTATCTTCAGCTTTTGAGAACAGTGTTTTGCATCAGCTGTTGCTTTAATCTTGAGCGACGTTGGCCCAGCCAGCACAGTAACAGTGTTTTGAAAAAACGGGGGAACAGAAATGTCACATGTTAAGCGATTTGTGGTCACTATAGTGAAAGGAAAGGAAAAAGCAAACTGTTAGGTATGAATATGATGTTCTATCAGACTATATATTATTTTACCTGTAAGAAGTTGCAGATGCTTTTGTCTCATTTTTACACCTTGTGTTACTTCTATGAAGTAGAAAAAACGAAAAAGAAAAAAAACAGTAAAGATAATTTGTGTTCGTCTTGATGAAAAAATTATCACCTCAATTGCAATACTTAAATTTTACTGAGTGTCATGAATTGATCGTGGAACAAAGTAAGAGTAAAGACCTCCTGGATCTTAAGTCCAGCATTCATTAAGCTTAACAGCCCAGGCCTCATTTAAAAATGTACTTTTTGCAAATGTGATTAAAAAAAGGAGAGGAAAGAAGTGGGATACCAAAACAGCAGACTTGTTAAGTACATTGCTACTCACTGAAATAGTATAGGTGCCATAGTGTGGTATCACAAGAGGCTCATGTGCTGTCCTCTCTGGAACTGAATTAACATAGCTTTGCTTCATCAGCCATGGGGTACCAAGAAGCCTAAAATACCTACTGTGCACTTATTCTGAATAACATCATGACTGACCTCATCTGTTCACATTTATACAGAACTGTCTGGTTTCATATGCAGTTACTTGAGATTATTAAGAAATGTAAGGAGGAAAAATGAATTCTTCATGAAGAGCTACTCTTTGATTAAGAGCACATTTTGTATTACAGCGCCGGCTTGGAGATGCTGCAAAGAAAGCAATCAGCAAGCTGCAAGTCAGAACAATCAGGAAAGGTGATAAGGTAATTTTTTCAATTGCTCATTACCAAATGAATCACTGCACTGAGTATTCCTTCCAACCACTAGGATGAAGAGGCAGAACAGAAGTGGCAGTTGCTTATTAAGCTCACGTGTCCTCTAGGTAGGGGAGGAATTCTGGTAATTTGTGGGAGGAATGGAGTCGGGAGAGGAGGAGGTGTAATGTGGAGATGCAGAAAATCCTGAAAGTTCAAACGTGCTACCTATGTCTGCATGATTCCCAGGGAAAGTTTCTAACAGGGTATGTCTGAAAGTCTGACTTGCTTTTCTTGAAATGCATTACTGAATATGCAGCATGCATCAGGGACTGTTTTATTTTGTCACGTAGACTCTTTGAAGAGATTAGCTGACAAAATCAAAAATGAAAATGATGTTCTCTTTCCTGTAGGAAACTGAAGCAGACTTTGATAACTGTGCTGTTTGTATTGAAGGCTACAAACCCAACGATGTTGTCAGAATTTTACCTTGCAGGTAAGTTGAAGGTTGAAGGAGCTTTTAACTCTGATTGTCTGTCTGTTTCACAAGTTATGCTCTGTTCTCAGAGTATCGCTCTGAGGTTTCCTGAGAGCCAGGGAGAGATTGGGAAATCAATTGCTTTGATTTATTGCTAATCTATTCTGTAAAGATATCTGAAATGATTCTTTCTTTACTTGAAGTGAAAATAACATTAAGTGGTGGTAAAAACCTGAATTTAGCTTGATAGTCAGAAATTGTGTCGGATCTGGGTATATTACAAAGTTTTCATTAGAATTTTAAACCAAAGGTTATGATGTTTCCTCCATTTTTCTCACTGGTTTGACATTAGTCCAGAATAACTCCTTTAGAAGAACCTGTTTCTGACTTGAAGGTGAGGCCTAGGAGTGGCAGCCAGGAATAGAGCAGGCTAACCGACAGAAGTTAGCAATTCTTATGCTGTCCTGTGCCAGGACCAAGTGCTGAGAGAATGATGTTGTCTATTGTTGCCATGGATGTATTCCCAGACATGTGGGATATAGAGGTGACAAGAAGAGCTTTTAGGGTTGTTCCTTTCTCTTTTCACCCCTTTGTGTGAACATGCCCAACGAAGTGTGCATGCACAGTGATGTGATGCAGGAGTGCAGCCTCTTGCCAGCGATAAGAGCTGTCTTCACCTCTCTGTACCTTTGTATTGTCTTCCTTGGGATGTCAGCTAACAAAAGATACCTCAAAGGAAATCATTTTCTTAAGATATTTCCTATAAACACTGGTTTCCTTAGGAGAAGAGGATCAAGCGTTTTATTTCCCTAGAAACCGTGATCTCAGATGTGGTACATACAGAGCCTAGTTTTTTAGTGTTTCTTCTACTGAAGGCATGTTTACTGGCTTGAAAGAGTGAAATATTTGTTTCTTTTCCTACTGTGTTTTTTCCCTAGTAGATATTTGAATGTAACAAGCTGTCCATTTGTATTCATTCATGTGAGTCATTAATCTGTTTACTGCCATTGCTAAATGGCAAACAAAAAGCAATGGATTAATCATAAATTTGACCTACTCTAAATCCCCCACAATGACAAACTGCATATGAACTCTTCTTTTTTCCGCAAATAGTTCATGAAGCAGAAATAGGAAAGAAAAAAGAGAAACTGCAAAAAAACGTGGACCTTGGCTTGACATCAAGCTTGTTTTTGTAAAGGATAATAAAGTTAGGAAATGTAACGTGATAGGGACAGGCACTTTTCAGAAGTGGTTACACAGCGCAAAAAAAAATGTCTAAGCTCTCGCTTTCACTTGTGCCTTGCCTCATAATTCAATTCCAGTCAGACTTCATCATGCACAGTGTTGAGTCAAGCAGAGTGAATAGGAAACACATAGTTAACAGGTGATGTTCAGTTCTTGGCTGACTTAAAAGGTCGCCTAGAAAATGGCTCATGCTAAAAGGTTAACAGCAGCAGATCTGTCTTGTAAAATGCTCACAGTTTGAGTCTAAGCGATTTTGAATTATAAAAACTGAAAGATCTTTCTCAAGCAGCTGCTTAGCGGACCCTGTTAAGTGAGTAGGAGAGCACTTTTTTTTTTTATATATCTTGATGAAGGCCTACAGGCACTGAAGGTTTCTTCCTTCAGCATCCTCAGTTAAACAGAGGTTTCACTTCAGTTCTGGTACAGTATCTGCATTAGTCTGGCATTTAATAAGAGGCTGGCATTTCACCAGGTCTTACAGAAGCCAACACCATGCTGGCTGACCTTCGTGTTTCTATCCAGGAGTTACACAGGATGCAACACTTGCATAGCCACATGCACCCTGAGATGAGCTGCTTTGTCCTGCAGGCTGTACTGGGAAAACTGTGGCTAGCAGACACGCTCAGTATGAAGTGCTGTATATCTTTGTATTTCTTTTAAGGTTTCTGAGTCCTGAATCTGCTCAGAAATTGGTACCGGAAATCCATTGGATTTCAGTGAATGAGGTATGAAATGATATTTCCTAGTACTTGAGGCTGATTTCCCAGATGTCCTCTTTCTGCTGGAGAGCTGCGAGGAGAATTCTTGTTAACTTGTGCTTCTTCCTCTCTTTCCTCTTTAGAAGCCAACTCCCACAACTGACTGTATTAATAAACCTCACTCTATAGTGTGTTAAATAAATACTTACTGACTCTTGATAGTGAAGAAAGTGTTGGCTTGCAGCTGGTTTTACGTTGAAGTGGTAGTGAGCATCACAGTGAGGGCCCTGACACAACATCAAATATAAGCAAGTTCACTGTTCCCTGAGTCACTTCTCTTATCGCAGCCCTACTTCCTTCTGCTTGTCTTCCATCTTCAGCTTCAAAACTCCCGTCTCTTCTGCCGTTCTTTGGAGAAATCACTGATGCTGCTGTTCCCTTTGTCTGCCTCTCGCTAAACTTTTCTTTCCTGCACTTGAACAGAGAGATAGGACAGCTCTTTCAGCCTCGTCTCTACTGAGAACTTTCTATTTCTTCATAACCTCTTTTTCAGATTGTTCCATTTCTGTCACCAACAGATACTGTTACAGCTCACACGCCTCCTCTGAACCTCCAGTGAACAACTGTGTTCTCACAGACTGTTCCACTCCTTCCCTCCCTTTTCATTAGCCTCCTGTGAAAATCATTTCATTACAGCACTTCTTTTTTTATTCCATTTTCTCAGATACGCTCATCATCGTGTCCCTTTGTCCTTGCTTCTTCTACCTTAGGAATAAACAAACAGTAACTCATATTCATCCCCAAAAGCTGAAACCTACTTGCCAGGTACTCAGTGCTGCTCAGTCCTTCATCAAAGCCCTTCTCAGTCCTCTGTTGCAGCCTGACATCTGATGTAGGGCTGAGCAAGGGATGCTCTTAGTCCATGTCTCTGGGAATGTGTCTTTCTGCTTTTGGCTCTTTTTGTTGTAGCTTATGCTTTTATTCAGGAAAAAAAACCCAATCCAAGTGACTGCTAGGTTTGTTTGCATGTGCTTTGGAAAGTTGGAACTGGAACAGGAAGGTAGGAGAACAGTCCTCTTTAGCCTGGAAAAAAGGTTTTTTAAATAGTTGGCAAGTTGGAAGCTTTGCAAGAGTTTTACTGTAATGAAGTTATTATTACAATTTTTGGGCTGAGCCCAAAATAAATATCTTTTTTCTGTTGTATGTTTGAAGTTGCAGCTTTAAAGAAAACGTGAATTGCATTTCAGACACAAATAATCTCTAGTTAACAAATAAAACAAGTGCTAATTAGATAGCTGTAAATGCAGTGTTGTGGGATTTTTGAGGTACTTTTCCTCACTTTGGTTGATGTGAGCTGTACACAGCCTTGTGCAGGCACAGAGCAGGGCAGGAGGGATCCCAGGAGGCCACCCACCCCAGGGTGCTGTGGCACTGGCCTCACACGTGTCGTTCTTGGGAGTTATTTTTCCAACACACTGCAGCCTCCAAGGATGAGGACTCTGCAGACTCTCCCTGTAATTTATTACAGTGCTTTGCCACCCTGAGAGTGATGAAGCTTTTCCTATTGTGTAACCTGAATCTCGCTTGCTGCAATTTAAACACATCATTGTGTCTCTTATCCCTGGGAGAGGTGAAAAACAGTTTGTTTCTTTTCTGCTTATGGAAACCTTTGTCTTGTATGAGGATTTTTATGACATCTCTCCTCTCGCCTTCTTTTCTCTCAACTAATCAATTACAGTCCTTCTCAGAATCTTCTCAACCCATCCAAACCAACATAGTTTTGCAATGGATGTGGTTGCACACAGCAGAACACAAAAAGCATCTTTTCTGCAGCTATGACTTAAATTATCAAAGCCGTTTTCCTAGCCTGTGTTTGAAACATCTTTCTTACTGCCTCTGTGTATGGGTCATTAATTCTGAACTCAACCGTAATGCCTTTACCTTCTCCTTTTTAAAATTTGAATCAGGCAGAAATGCAGTTGATCATTTTACGGTTTAGGATTTAGGCTGAAATACTATAGTTACACCCTCATCTTATTTTGTACAGATTCTTATTTTACCTGGATTTAGATGGTAAACTCATCAGGACGTTTATCAATCAGTAACTTCATGACACACTGGAACAGGTTGCCCAAGGAGGCTGTGGATGCCCCATCCCTGGAGGCATTCAAGGCCGGGCTGGATGTGGCTCTGGGCAGCCTGGTCTGCTGGTTGGTGAGCCTGTACCCAGCAGGGTGTTGAAACCAGATGATCATTGTGGTCCTTTTTTACCCAGGCCATTCCATGATTCTGTGATTTTTGAATTCCGCACAAAAATGTTTGCTTGTAGCTAATACAAACTCTCAAATTGAATAATCATACATCGTATAATGTGGTACAAATCTTAAAAAATGATTTTCAGTAGCATTCCATTTTTGTCATATAATCAAGATCCTTCTATTGTACATATTAAATCTAAAATTAATGGAGCCCTAATAATGTATTATTGGGAGGTGCCAAATGATCTGTCACGTGTTTAAATTACTCAGCATCGGTAGGATTTCTTTTATAATGTCGCTGTTGAAGCCAACTTTAAAAATGCTAAACTTCAGTCTGTGAAGTCTTGGAGGCATGAAAATTCCAAGCTTTTTTTGATTAATGAGCATTATGAAATGCTGTAATATGAGCCACAGCTTGACTGAAGCTTACAAAGGTTGAACTTAGAAACCAAAGAGGACTTTCTAGTCTACAGTAAAATGGCTTGATAGAAGCTACATTGTTGTTTTTTGTTTTTTTTTTAATCCAAAACAGGTTTTGTAATTCTTTCTTTTTCTTTTTTTTTTCAAGAACATAAATCTCAGGGTTTTTGTATTTGTATTTTGGCACAATGTGTTTCACATCCATGCAGTTAAGCATATGTATTTATAGATGTGAGTACACATTTGAAGAGAGCCAACTGCTATGAAGATTTGTGTTGTTTTCCATACAGCCGAAAAACAAGGCATGTACTTTCAATACTCTGCATGAAATCATGCAGTTTATGTAGATTAGGCTTTTGAATGTAAAATTGCACGTCCCTGTGTCATTGCACTTGGAGTCGTTGAAAATGCTTGCCTGATGGTGCATTGGATGTCTCCCTGCTGGAATAAAAAGCAGAGTCATGCAGGGCAGAAATGGGAATTCAGTGCATTGTGTTTTTATCTGGTCAGGCAAGCCTTGTTTTGAAGGAGGGTTGTGAACTGCAGTAGCATTAGTCAAGTGGTGGCTTAAACTTGAAGGATCACAATACTCCATTTGTGTTAATCATGTTGACATACAGGATCAGATGAGAAGTGACAAAGTTTCGTATCACAGCCAACTGATATAATTAGACAGGTCAAACTTCCAAGAACAGATCTGCCCTTTCCCATAGCTGTGTGAAGTCAGACCAAGTACAGCAAAGCGACAATTTGCCACAGAGGTTTTTGGTGTTTTTTTTTTCCACAAGGGAGTTGTCTCTTTTAGAAGCAGTGAGGACAGCATTGAAGAGAAAAGAATAAGATTCTGAGATTTCACATGGCTGTGGCTTTGAATTGCAAGAGTCATCAGGACTGAAGTCAGCTAGTGCACCAGACGGTGTGGGCTGCCACATGTTACTGTGAGCTATGGCTGCAAATCGATATAGAGGAAAGAGCACCTCAGTGTCTTCCATCAGGCTGACAGGCTGCGCGTACCTTGTTATGTGAGAGAGTCTGCGACAGGATACAGCTGCCAACCCATTCAGCTGAATGGGTACCACTTAAATATTTAAAATTATTTGGGTGCACTTAGTGAGCCTGGCTTTCTCGGAGATTGCATTTCTTGCTGGAGGCTTGTGTGTGCTGCTGAGCCCCTGCTCCAGGTAGCATGCTGGGCAGCTGTGACCTGTGCCCCCCCGCTGATACCTGGTGGCTTGGATGGCAAGCGGTGTGACTGGCTGTGACAGCCATCTCCAGCCTCTGCCTGCCTGTTCTCAAATGTGAAAGTTCAAACAGACTGAAATCTTTCAGGCTCTGCTAACTAAGATGTGGGACGCCTGTTACAGGCCTTGGGGAAATGAGAGCTTATATACATGTTATTTTAAAGCAAGTCTTAGCGTTCTTGGGAAAGTCTGTGTATATTGATCTTCATATTACAAAATAAAATACCATCAGTTTTGCTTAGGTTATTCATTGTTTTGAAAAGATTTTCCTACGTATCAGTGTAGTTTCTGAGGCTATGAATGTGGTAGGAAATTTTGCTCATTTTCTGCAGGAGCTGAGAACGAACTATCCCAAGCCACAGAGCACTGTTGATTGGTAATAGGTGCATTACATAAGCTAGTGGAGCACAAATATGTCAGCCCAAATATGCTGCCTGTGAATTAAAAGAAAAGGAGAAAGAAGCGAGAGAGGAACTTTTCTGCCTTATGCTGAGCATCAGCTGCTGTAATTGACCTCCTCACGAGTGGTTTTTAAATCCTAAGCCCCATTTTCCTGTGTTTTGTAACATTCATCCTTGATAACCACAATGTAACAGAATATGCTCACAAGAGAGAATACAGCTGTCAGGTTCATGCACTAAGTATCTCCGTGTTCCATCTCAGTGTCTGTCAGGCTAAGTTAGATAATAATTTTGAGTTCCTCTGCCTGGGTTATAAATATATATGGTTTTATATGTATATATAAATATATAAACCCATGCCCTGCAGCAGCCATGAGTCTCAGGTAGTTGCTTAGTGGTCTCTTCAGATGAAGCATGGGTTTAGGAACAATCCCTTCAGGGCTGGAATTGTGTAGGAGCTCACTCCATTGGGTAAATTAGAAAGAGCAGGGAAGTCAGGGACCATACTTTAAAAGGCATCATCCTGATATTTCCATGTAAATGAAGATATACATTTATTCATTTCACTTGTTTTCCTTATGTCTGTATCCTTAAAAATAATACCAGGCCCCAGTGGCTTAATCTTTCTGTAATATGTAATCAGATTTGTTTGCGGAACCATCAAGAAATTCACATGATTTCACCTGTAGTAGGTTTTGCTTACTTGACGGTGTTTAACATTTAAGTAATGTGTTTTGCTACTAATTTATTGTGTTTTTCCTAGTTGTCTAATCGTGTACATTTTCTTTTCCAAGGTCAATTGAGTAATACTTTGCACACATGCTTGACACGCTGCAGAAATCATTGTAAAGCCTTGTCTGCAGAGGATTTAGTCTGGCAGTCCTTGCACAAGTCACAAACCATACTATTTGAAAAGCTTGCACTTACTGAATTCAGGAAAAGCATCTGGTGTTAAGTGTTAAATTGTGCTGTTGTGGATTTGAATTAAAGTATCTTGTTTTTCGTTGCAGGCATCTTTTTCACAAGTCCTGTGTAGACCCCTGGCTGCTAGACCATCGTACCTGCCCTATGTGTAAAATGAATATTTTAAAAGCTCTAGGGATCCCGGTAAGCACTTCACAGGGGAGCTGTCTTGGGCAAAAAGGGAGCATCAGCCATGTGGGTGCATCCCCAGACCTATTCCTGTCTGCTCCCATCCTACTCTTCTGACCATGTTATTGATGTGTTAATTAATTTACTAAGGATAATAGAAGCTGGTCTGGGCCTCTCCTTCACCCCACTTATGTTACCATGGAACAGTCTTTATTGGGGTTAATGTGTTCACTTGCCCGGTTTGTGGAGCAGGGTATCATTTACTGGTGTTCAGGTGGATCTGTGTTCTTTCATATTGCTTTTATTTATGTTTCAAATCAGGGCTTGATTTATTTTTACAATCCCACACTGAGTTTAAATCTCAAAGCAGAAGATAAACAGTTAAAATTTTCCCTGATACACCAGTCGAGGACAGCTAGTGACTTTATCTAGGAAGGCCAATCTCTTTTCTGTCTGATTTCTCTTGAAGTTTATCTGTGGCAAGCTCTGTACTGCTAATTCCAATTAGGAAGATTTCTACCAGTAACTAAATATGTGGCAGACCACATGCCGTATAAGAAATGGTAGAGCTCTTTATTGTTTAGTACATTTCGATGTGGTTAGAATCAGTTAAAACAATTGATCTTTTTAGGTTGTATGTTTCCACTCAGTGCATATCCTGTCTGCCATACAGTTTCCTAACTGCAGTTACCAGAGATCAGGGGCTTATCCAGGAAGCAGTGAGTCATTTTCTTGCAGTGCGTGAGCCTTGCCATGTGTCAGTGAAGTTCAATACTGAATATGTTCAATACGTTAACAGGTGCTTTAGATACCCTCTCCAGTTGGTGACATGCCAATTGACAAATGAAAGAGTTATATAAAGTATAACACATAATAAGAACATATCAGGGAAGCTGATGTGGCCATGCCTCAGAAGATCCGTTTTGTGGACACAAGGGACAGGTTGTTGCAGAAAAAGCTTTATGGCATGTGATGAAGTTTGTTTTTACAGGAGGAGGCAAGTGTGTTAGTCAACCTAACATAATCCAAGCTAAAAATGCAGTGGAAGAATGACATAAAGCATTGTAGCTAGTGTAACTCATCGTTACAGTTGGGATAATTTTTCTTCTGTAAGTGTATATTATCTTTGAAATACTGAAAGATGATAGAACTGTTAAATATGTTTCAGACATAACAAAAGGATCGGTGCCATTCAGCATGGCTCTCTGCAGGTTTTAATACAGAATTTTTTCCCCAGTTCCATATCACAGTTCATAGACCTGCCAGTGAAATTACCCAGGATTTCGATATACCTAGCATAATTCCCATGGCTTTATTCCACATATGCGATAGCATGCAATTCCTGCTCTCAGGGCAGTCCATTCCTCTTGGTATTTTTGCTTCATTACCAATACGAACACAGACCTCCACCAAACTGCAGTGAGATGTTTCAGTCTTTCCAGAAAGTTCAGTACCTTCAGTGAGTATTCACATCCAGAAAGGACTCTCAGAGACCTCACTGACAGCTGCTGAAGGCCAAGCATGTCTGCAAATCAGGTTATCTGAGGCTGGATACATCAAGAGGAGGAAGACCATGCCTAGAGGCCGCATGTGAAAGTTTTGATTTTCATGAGTGGCTTTACTATACACAAACAGCTGTGTAGCAGCAGGTAAGGAGGTTGTGGATGCTCCATCCCTGGAGGCATACAAGGTCAGGCTGGATGTGGCTTTTGGGAATCTGGTCTGGTGATTGGTGATCCTGCCCATGACAGGGGGTCAAAGCGTGATGATCTTTATGGTCATTTTCAACCCAGGCCATTCTATGATTCTATGTTTCTGTGATTCTACAAACTTAATTGTCAGGAATAATTTAAAGCACCATTCAGTTCACAAGGCCTTTGTGTTACTTCTCACAACTCCCAGTCTTGTTCTTTCTACATTGTGTGGCAGAAGTGGGATCTGTTCTGTTTTCCTCAGTGAGGGCTTCCCACATGGAATTTTGTGGAAATTACTCTGCTGTTCTTGTAATTAAGGATACGGTTGTAATCCACATATACAGCCATGTCAAATGAAGATTTCAGTCAACTTCAGTACCAACCTCTGAACAGTAAAATCAGATGCTTGAATATTAATGTACCCATAGCAGAATTTGCTCAGAAGAATTTAGTTTTTTAATTTCAGTTAAAAGTTCCTTAGCTTGTTCTGTTATCAGTTGGTGCTCTTAGGTTTTCTCTGCCTTTTCTTTCTAAACTCTTAATCCTCTCCTGTGCCTACTTCTCCTCTGTGTAGCCCCTCCTGCCCAGTGTCACTGCTCAGCTCCCAGGGCCTTTCTCCAGCTGCTCACAAACTGTGCATCTTCACCCTTCTCCTTGTGGGTAGCAGCTGAGGGTGGGCCCAGGAGGACATTGCTCCTGTGTGGTGCTTTCTGCTGCCATGGGGAGCTTCCCATCACTGCAGAAAGCCTGCAGTCATCAGTCCCAAATAAGGCACCAGGCTCTATCAGCATTCATGAACTGATTTTTTTCAGAGGCTCATGATTTATCTAGATGTCAGTAGGCTGTTGTTGGAGAAGACATTTCCCAGGAAGAAGCTGTAAAGCTCTAGGGCTTCTCAGCGAGAGGTGGCAAACGTTTCTGTAGAGCGGATAAAGCAAAATGCCATTCCCTAACCATGTTCTTGAGTCTTGCTGAGCCTTCTTAGCTGAAATTTCCACGCAGAGAAAAGAAGCCTTAGGCAAGCAGCAGGCTCTGTTGGGAGGCTTGAGCATAAATGGCCCAAATCCTTTGCAGGCTTGTACAATGGGAGGAATGAGAAAATCTTACCGTAGGCAGGCTTGTTACCATTTTTTCCTGCCAACTGTGTGTTTGTCCTATGGTGGTTGTTAAAGAGCTGGCTTGTGCAACTTGGGATTGATCGTGCTTCATTTAGCAGGGAGACCCAGGATTTTCCAGAAAATGATAAGTTAAAAAAAAAAAAAATTCAATTTAGTTCACATCTAAACTCTCTGTTTAGTTTGTATCAAAGGCTTCAGATCGTCTGCCCTAAAACCAGGTTCTTCAGCTGCAGTGAAGCACCAGAGTGACTGTGCTGATTTTCACAGTAGCTGAGCACTCAAACATCCCAGCTTTTCACTGCAGCTCAGGAGGATAATTAACTAAATATCTATCAGCAAACATTTGGTGTAACCTTTTCTACTATCTCTGCTGGCGTAGCCAACTCACAGGCTTTGCTTCTTCTGGCTGTAGTATTTTAAGTAAATAATCAGTGGAAGTGTCTTTCAGTTTCGAAGACCTACGCTGCTTTTGGGGTGATTGTACCACATAGAATAGTTTCCCTCTGCTTCTCCTTCCTTTCTGCAAATATCTGCTGGATATGCAGACAGTTGCATTTTGGCAGTGGATTGGATGACTTGAAGCTATTCGCTAAGATCCTTAGCCAAGAGCTCAGAAGTCAATACAAAGCCTTCCCTTGACTGTAGTGGAATTGTGCCCTCAAAGCACTTACAAGCAGGTAATGAGTGAAACCAATATAATTAAACTTAGAAAATGTATCTGGGTCACTCTAACAGCAAAACCCAGAATATATTTTTTTCTATCAGTGTTTTGTACCATTGATTTTATAGTATGCCGCTTAATCGGGGGTGTTTTTTCCAACCAGAATCATTTGGGAGTAAAGGGATTAATTATATTGAGAAGCATTATTTTAGATTCTTTAATGTTTGGTTTGGCTTTCAATTATAATCCCCTGTTTTTAAGGGTTTAAAAGTTGGCGATAAAACCCCATTCTAGGAATAGCTGGAATCAGAGCAAAGGATAGACAACCAATCCCTTGAAAAAAATTAGAAATCATTTTTCTTGCAGTAGAAAAATAAAACAGTTCTTTTTTCTTTAAGGTACGTTGCCCTCAAAGCCAAATCTCATTTAAAAATGAAATTCTGAAGACGTTTGTTTCAACAGCTAAGAGTGATAGATCTAATGAACGTTTCAGATAAATAACTGGTATTTCACTTAGGAAAGTACAGGTTCCGTGGGTTCCATTAAAGCTAGGTATATCCAAACATGCCTTTATCCCCAGCTGCAAGGAGCTCTCCCTGCCTGTGGATTAGGCTGGAGCCTGACTATGGCAATTCTAATTTTTATCCCAAATTTCAGCTTGTGGATATCAATCATCTGGGGGTTATGTAAAATTCCTGTCTTTTTCATCAGGAGCATTTGTGAAAAATAGTCTTGAGGGGCCCAACAATCAGACAGGGAATGTATGGGAGGGGAGAAAACATGCTAAGTTCCTGGTTCTGAAAAATAAAAACAAAAAACAATCCAGCATATGGTAACCTTGTGCGTTCAAAGGGATTACTCTTGTGCTTAAAGCTAAGCCTCTGTTTATGTTTTTGCTGTATATGTTGCTTAGTTTCTAGATGCCTGATGTTGGAGGCAGGCAGGTAGTGAGATTTTCAGAAATGCCTTCATGCAGGCATGTCCAACCTGTGGCTGCACCCTGCCCCACATCCATCAACATCCCATTCTGTGTTTTCGCCGTGCAATAGCTGGCAGCAGAGGGGCCCTCTGCCTCAATGGCATCTGACATGGAAGTGGGTATGAAGAAAACGTGTGTTAATTCCTCCTTGTGGAAAAAATGGCACCCATCGACATTCATTGATACTTGCTGAATGCTTCTGGAGACCTAACAATGGGTGTGAGCAGAGTGAGGTGGTGGGTGGTGCGTTTCAGCAGTGGCAGCACCTCTGCTGGTGCAGATTTTGGTGAGCGTGGCGCGCAGTCTCTTGTTCATCACTGGCAGCAATGCATAGCTAATGGTAGTGGCTGTGTTGAAAAAGTGTTATGTACCTGAGGATATCCTCTATTAATGTTCTTGTGTTCTTTGTATCTGCTGTCCTTTCCATGGAAATAAATAGGAGGCATTACTTTCAGGCTGATCTATGTATATGCTGCCCAAGACAGTTTCTCTTTCCTCAAAGTGTCCCAGGCAAGCCAAAAGTTTGGACACACGTGCCTTAGCATGTGAGATACCTGAGCATAGCAGAAAATCAAGTTCACAGAGCAGAGTTCATCTCCTCTGACTTGAGCCCTCCAAATACAGAATTTTCAGTCTAGCGGTTTAAACCCCCTCTGTGTGTAGTGGTAATCAGTAGGAAGGTAGAGTGGGCCGTTCACACCACTTGCCATTGAGGGGAAGAAATCACGTGGCAAAATTACCTTCAGGTCATTCAGGTTACAGTAAGCCTAAATGACTAATCCAGATTATCTGTCTGATTCCTGGGCAATAAACATAAATGGGAGCAACTTAACTTCACACGTTTCCTAACTGAGCAAGGTATCTACATAACAGTAGCTCAACCTTGCGATGCTCCTTTGTCAATTTAAAGGTTTTGTACCCTAACATACAGTACCTTCATTTCTGAATTAACCTTTCGTTTGTTTGTTTTTGCAGTATATCAGAACTTCAAACCCAATTCTTGCAATAGTTATGCCAAAATGTTTTCTCTGTGCCTTGGGGAGAACTAAATCTTCCTGAGTGGGCTAGTGGCACAAGAATGTGTTTCAGAAGGCTCTTTCCCTCTGTGTTTTTCACCACTGTAAATGGAGAACTCCATAGTAGTTGCTGATATATGAATGGGAGCATCTGATCTTGATTGGGTTGGCATAAAGAAATCAAGGGTAGAAATTAGTCTTACTGCTTTAAGTCCTCAGCTTGGATGCAGTCTTCTTACTGGACAAACAATTCTTCCTGCCTCTTGGTGCTCACTTGAAATCTCAGTGTTCTTCCTGAATAGGTACTCTCATGCCAAGGATGCAGTGCAAAAGCTGCACAATGCATTGCTTCCTTGTTAGCTCAGTGAAAATTTAAACACCTGGCTTGAAGAGCTTGGCTCATTCTGTATGAATAGTCATGTTCATATAAAACTGCAAAAGAGAAGAAATTACGCAGGTCTGGATTCCATCCCTGGTGTTTGAATCACAAACCAAGGAAGAATCTGGACTGAGTTTTCAGTTTTCCAATATTGTTTGTTTGTTTGTTTTCTCATCATTCTATTTATGTGGAAAATGTAGCATTAGCAAAGGGGACAATCTTGTGATTTTAAAATAGGTGTCTTATCAGCAGCTTTGGCTTCTATTTTTTGCACCTCACATGTAAATTTGCCCACAGGCAATTCCCATGAATTCCTATTCCTGGAAGCTCCGATATCTGCTCTATAAAATGTATATTTAGGGAAACAGTGATCATCTCCCTTCAGCTACTGTCTGTTTACATTTATAATCTGACTCAGCAGTCTGCCTGTGTTGAGAGACCGTATCAATAAGTGCACTACTTTTTCAATTTACATGTTCCCAAAAACCTCTCAGTACAAATAATGGTAGAGGCCGTGATTGGGAGTTTGGCAGTGGATATTTTTAATGCGTGCTTTGGGTCTCTCTTGCAACAGATTGTATCAAGCTTGCCAACTGTGCATGTTCATTCATCATATGTTGCCATTTTCAGTTCTTGTTTGTAAGCACTTCCATGGGAATCGAGAAAGTGGCAGTAGGAGCAGTGGGCCTAAGAAAAAGTGAAAAAGTGAGAGCAGGTGTATTAAATGTTTTTGTAAAGTAAAAGCTCGATTTTCTTCTTTCCTTTCCCATTAGCCCAACGCAGATTGTATGGACGATATACCTCCAGACTTGGAAGCCTCCATAGGAGGACCACCAACCAACCAGATAACAGGAGCCAGCGATATTACAGTGAACGAGAGCTCTGTAGCCCTGGATCCCCCGGTGCGGACTGTGGGAGTACTACAAGTAATCCAAGACGTAGACTCCTTTCCCCAGGCTGGGGAGGGTAACTTCACAACAAGCAGTAAGTTCCTCTTTGTGGCAGAATTTGCACGGGGAGAAATGGTTAGAAACTTGAATCGCAGACCAATATTTAATGGGGGAAAAGTGGCCTGTGAGGGCTTTTATAGTGGAGCAGTGGCCTTACGTTAAGCCCAGAGGAACTCCACAAGGTAAGTAGTTAAAGATATCGTGTCGTTCTGCTGCACTGCAAGCACTGTGTGTAGTGTTTGCCTGTGTGCAAATTCTGTGTGCCCCTGGTCTAGCAAAAAAGGAAGTTGAGTTCTGATTTTTGTCTTTCCTTTCATCTTCTTATGTCAACTGGAGCTCATCAGCTTCTTTATTCACTTTTGGTTTTCTCACTTTATAACGTTTGATGGTCAGAGTTCCTGCACTTGAAAATTTGAGCATAGTGAAATAACACTGCCAAGTTTTACTAAAAAGGAGAAATTTGAATATTTTCAGTGGTTAGTTTTCACTTGTTCAAGGGCTGCCATTTCATCTACTAACTCTCCAAATGTCTGCACTTTGTTCCTAAAAATGATGTTCCTTGTTGATAGTCTACTGACAGTTTAAGAAGAACATTTGTCAGCTGCTTTGGTTGAGCATTGTAGTAGACTCAAATTCTTTCTATTAGGTAAAATAGCAAATCAATATATCTGTTTGATACATAATACTAATACTGTTGTATTAGTATTCTATGACTCTATTTACAATATTGTAAAAAATCATCAGATATACTTGAAGGGAATAAGAAGAATATGAAAATACAGTTTTGTGTATGGAGCTAGCATGGGTCCTGGGAAAAAAAAAAAAAAAAAGTGTTTTTACATATTAGTCTGGGCCTGAGTCAAGCAATAGTATGATGTGTGAACGATAGAAGAGACATGAGGGGACTCATATCACAACCAGTGTGATGGCAGTGAAACACTTGTGACCTTAGCTATAAGTGACCCAAAAATGGGTTTTTAATTTTTCTCCCTGTTGGTTAGATACTTGTTTCAGTTTTGGTCCTTTTACAGTCAAAGTTCAGGATCCAACAAGGTCATTGACACAGCTGTGATTTTCTTAAGCCTTTTCGGATGCTGGCAAGGGCTGTTCAAAATGAGGTGTTATTTTGTTCCTTCCAGTAATTGTTTTCAAAAACATTATAGGCTGATTTAAACTATGAAGGAGGGGTTTTACATCACAGTATCTCAATACTACCAAAGACTGGGCTACATTCTGGTTTCAGCTGTACCCCTGGTATGTTCCTGTAGCAGCAGCTCCCCTAGCAGGTAATACCCTTTTCTCACTGTTCTTTACAAGGCCTGGTACTGATGTAGGAAAGAAGGGACCAGACCAATAGCTGCATGGCCCACACTGATTAAAAACAGCAGTCTGGTGTAAAACCCAGCACATGGGGTGATTCATGCTTTTCATCCCAGGATCTTGGCACACTGAGTAGCAGTTCTGCTGGTTTGCCATCAGTGGTTCCAGTGTCGAGGCAGCCAGGGAGCACAAGAGCTCAGTACTGCTCCAGCCTCTCTCTTCTCCTTCCTTCTGGTTTGTTGCCAGAGTCTGTAGAAGGATAGTGTCAGTGTAAACACATTTGTTCTTAGTTTTCCAAGTTGCCAGCTAAATAACTGATTGAAAAACTTGCTTTGATCCAGAGGAACAAAATAGGAATGCGGAGATGCTTAATTTTGCCTTCATGTCCTCCCTTTTTCCCATAAGCTTTGATGTCACTGGACAGTAGTCATTTATCACTAAGCAATCCTAAGGGCTAATAGCAGAGTCCATGGGCAAGGAGCTTGCAGCAAAGCCAGTACTGTGTCCAGGCACACAGCTGGCAGCAAACCATGGAGCTCACTCAACTATCTTTAATATGTAGCCAGGAATTTTCATCTGGATTTCTCATGTCATGGAGTACAGTACTTGCATACTAGTCAGTTGTAGGTGAGCAAGTTTACGTGCTGTCATTGCCACATCGCAAGCAGTGCAATCTGCAGATTTCCCAGAAACAGCCATTTGGTCTCTTTTTGTAGTGAATCTCCCAGTAAAGAAGAGGTCTTCAGTTGAAAGCTAGAAGCTGATTCCAGCAGTGATGGGAATTTGTCCTTCTGACTTGCATATGTGGCTTTGTTGGTGCTCAGGCACTCTTAGGTAGAGCCTAACATCACAGGCAGACAAAAGGGAACATTTTGGACCGCTATATAGTTGTGGTGTGAGAGCAAATGCTAACTAAATCAGAGGGCAACTTTAGGCTAAATAACTGGGTCACAGCTGTCATATAGTTGGGGCTTTGTAAATGTTGTGTCAGTTTATTGTATTCAGGCATTATATTTCTCATTTCCAGAATCCTCAGAGTTACACAACTTCTGAGCTCGCTGCATGTGCCCTTTCTGTGACCTGTCCAGCCTGGGAATTTATAAGTGCTGACACTGATTGCTCCTAGGAATCTTTGCTGCAGTTACTAGATTATGGCCTCTTTATATAGCACTGATGATGGGAACGCACTGCAAGGCTGAATTTGTGCAAGAAGTTTTTCTTCCTCTTGTTGCTGAATCTCTGTAGACTGTCTCCAGTGCAGTCTTGATGTGACACCCTTGTGCCCAGCAGCATAAGCACCCATTCTTGCATCCTTTTGTTTTCCTGGCAGAACTCAGTAGTCCAGGAGGTAATGGACTTGCTGCCTAGTTTCCATTCATTTCTGCAGTACTTTTGCTTAATTGTCATTGCATCCCTTTGGCTTGTTGATTAATAATTCTGGTATTGTTTTCTTGGTTTGGGTTTAATTTTCCTTTCTGTGTTTCCAGTGAGCATTCAGAGCCAGAAGAGCTCCCACTGTGTGTCTGGAGGGGGGATATTTCCAGAGTACTGTTCACATTGGGTGAAATTCTGTCTCCATTGAAATCTGGTGGCAAAGCTCCCACCTTCTTCACTGAGGCTAGTTTTTCATTTTTGGAACTCAGCCAGTGCTTTCCTTTTCATTTCTCTGTGTGCGCTCAGCAGACATTTCTTTCCCTCTTTTTTTTTCTCCCCAGTGTTCTAGAACAGATAATGTCTTCTGAAGGAATTTTGGCAACGAGGTGTGCTATGAACATCTGGTTGGTCTTCATCTGGAGGCCTGTCCGTAGCGAGTCCCTTGCTAAACTCCTGCGTAGTAGCACTGAACACTAAAATACGGACCAGCAATTTCTGTCTGATGGCTTCTACCAACATCCAAGCCTTCAAAAAGTTTTTTAGAAATGTCTACAGACCAAATACTGTTCACTGTTTAGTCTTAGTATTTAGTCTTTAGTCTCTTTGCTCTTTTTGCTGGGATTTTGTGCAGGATCTTGGGATGACATCTTGAAATGTGGAATTTCTGTTATCAGTTGCTGAAAATGGGGGGATGGAAAAAATTTAAAACTGGAATGGGGTGGGAAAGGAGGAGGACAGAAAAAGTGTATGAAATGCATAAAACCTCATCTCAGCTGAGTTTTCTGTTTTGACCTAATAGCACAAGTCCTAATAGCAGCGGAGAGCTGCAAAAATCAGCAGAAGGCTGGAGCACCTCTCCTTTGAGGACAGGCTTAGAGAGCTGGGTTTGTTTAGCCTGGTAAAGAGAAGGCTCTGGGGAGAGCTTACTGCGGCCTTCCAGTAGCTGAAGAGGGTCTACAAGAAATATAGGGATAGACTCTTCAGCAGGGTGTGTAGTGCAGGGACACTGAAGGTGATGAGAAAGCAGCATCTAGATATTTTGAGAGTTGTACATCTGACACTTGAAGGAGGAAAACTAAATATTCTTTTTTTTTTCATCTTTTATAGTATCCATGGTCATTTGCTAATTACTGTAGTAGATAATATGCACTGCCTTAGTTTTTGCTTTATGTTGGTATTTTTTTTTAATTTAGAGAAGCTGTTATGTTCTCTTCAGTGTCATGTTCTATCATACTATGTAAGACCTCAGAAATCACACCTACACTGTCTCTGCAGTTGGAGGAATATTCATAGATAGCTCTACTGCAAACACGGGGGGAATTTAATAGAAAAAGCACAATTTCTCCCCAGTGGAAGCCTGTTGCCTGCAAAGTCCACTGAGTTTGGCAGGCTGTATGGCTGTGTGTGCGGTCTAGGGAATAGCAGTAGTTCCTTTTCTACCTCCCTTTTTGTTCCTTCCATGAAACCCTGACAGCATAAAGCTCATCATGACTGTTAGGACACCTTCAAGTCTCTTTGATAGCTTTTCATTAAATCTATTAATATAACTTCTCAAGTAATTATTTTGATCTGTGTATATCTAAAATGTCTTTCTGAAGAATAATCAGGCTTTGGAAGAGGATGAAAGCGCATGGTAAGAATCTGATCTGCTGTTGTCTTGCAACCACTTGACTGTTCTTCGTTGCTATTATTAGAGGTTTTTTTAAGCAGATGTAAGGGGGGTGGAAAAGGTGGAAAAATTCCCTAGCCACTAGTTAATACCGAAAGTTATTAACACTTGCATTAGCGCTTACCACAGTCCTTGAGACAGAATACTGATGGGACCTAGTTAAAGGCTGAGCAGATTGGGCCCCGTGTGCCTGGAGTATGACATAAGTCCTGGTGGCTCTATTAAAAGCTTGTGCGGATGTTGCGCTAAATAGTTACCATGGACTGAAAATTCCAGTGAGCTGAGGTCCTAGATATGTTTTGAGACTCATACCACTGCCAACATAGCATTGGTGCTTTGGAAGGCCAGTGGTGGTTTGAAAGGGTCACCAAGTTAGGCTTAAATGGCACTAAAAACGTGCCCTGGATTGTTACAAATACCTCAGAAACTCATGCCAGGCTATGTGCGTGAATAGTGAAGTTTTCCAGTTACAAAACTGCTTTTCCATATGTTGAGATGTGAAATGCAGAGTCTTTCAGTAGAGCAAACAGCAGAAAGAGTTCAAAGAATGCTATGAAACAAGGAACAAATTTTAAATCTGGTGGATTTTTTTTTTGTTTGATTTCACATCTGTTAGGTACATTGGCATTCTGTGTAGAGCTAAAATGAAACTCTTGGTTCCCAAATTGCTCTTCTTCCCCACAGGCACACTAAGCTGTCCCTGTGGCACAATCAGATCAAGGTGCAGGGTAGGTACATACAGTTGTGCCCCCATCTGTGCAACTCAGGCTTGTGCTTCCCTCCTGCAGAAACCAAGGGCAAGTGGCAGAGGAAGGACCTGGCCCAGACTTTGATTCTGAAAGAGCCTGACAGTCTTTACTAACAGTTGAAATATAATTGTAAGAAAAATCAACATCTCATCAGGTCTGTGAAATGCTGGGGTAACATGTTTTTAAACTGTTGCAATAACAGTTCTGTGGCATCCCTGCAGCCAAGGTTGGGGAGGCTGGGGAGAAAATACTCTTCTTCAGTATGTCTGTCTCTTTGTGCCAATGCTGTGGCAGTTAACATCTTGCCTCTCTGTCACAGATTACTTATTCCTGCCTCCGTGTTGCCCTTCTGTTAAGCAGCTACCTTGTGAGCCCAATCCAGAAGCCAGCTGATTTTTTTTCTGGTTTTTTGGTTTTGTTTTTTTTCCATCTGGATCAGTTCCTTCATGCAGAAGTAGTTGTGCCAGTAAACAGCAAGAAAGAATTAGGGAAAGCAAGAGAAAAGTGGGCCATATAAGCCAGTTTTCTCAACACTATTGCCAAAAGCAAGTGCACTATCTCAGAAGTACAGAGAGACCCTGTGCAGCTGTCTGTTTTGTCCAGAAATCAGAATAAACAAATAGGCAAAGTAAGCATGATGTTTCAATTGTATACAGGCTGCTGAACATGAAAGACATCAGAGATTTATCATGTTGTGATGAAACTCAGAAAGGAAAACTGCCATTGTAAAAGCTGTGATGGCATGTGGAATTGTCTCCAGAAATATCACTTCCAGTTGCTCTGGCTGTGTGTTAAATGTGAACAGGGGAAAAGGGGATCTGAGGGCTGGGATCAGGCTCAACATAGCTTATATCTTTATTTATACTTCACCATCTCAAACATGTAGCTAGATAAAGCATTGAACGACAGTATGTGTAAAGCAAATCATGTAGAGTGAAATGCAAATCTGAGCTGTAGTCAGAGACCAGGTCACTTAATACTAAATGTTCTCTTTAAGACTGGTTCAGCATCGTGCATGCAGTCTGCTTGATTGTTTAGGATTCAGTCTCACATCTCTAATGTCTGTGGAGTTTTTACACAAAAGCCTCCACTGAAATCTTCAGGAAGTGCTGTTTAAGATGCAGTGTGCTGCAGATACTCTCAATCTTTTTCTGACCATTTCAGGATCAAAGACAAATAGGATATGGGATGAACGAGCTTGAATCAGCATCTGAAAGTGAGAGTTAAGGAATCAGACTAAGGAGCAGGCAGGCAGACAGAGAGGTCCCTTTGGGAGGGTGAAAACTTGAGGCTGAGCTACTGGAGGTGCTCATAGAAAGGAGTGCAGTATTTGCTGTGGTCATCACTGATTCTGCTTGCATGTTCTCTTGTTCTGGTTGCATTGCTTCCTGATGGAGTGTACGTTTTCTTCAGTGCTCCCAGTGTCTTAAGAAGTTGGAAGCTGACTCAAATGAAGAAGTAAGCCAGGCAAGAGCTCTACTGATGTGCTTTTTTCAGTCGTTGGTATTTTCTCCTTATTCCTCTAGGCTTGTCTGTGAACAAGTGCCAAGGGCAGTATCCTGAGGAGCATATTCAGGATGTACTCAGTGTGGTGCACAATGACATCAGGGCTGCATTAATGGGCTCCCAAAGTGGCCAGGGAACGTATGATGGAATATCCTTGCAACTCATCCTGTTTATTATGACTATCTTTTACAAGTGCCAATACTTTTGACTGTTCTTTTCCTGTTTAACTCATTTCTGAGGCACTTGAGGAGCAGGCAAGAACATATGCTCTGTTCTGGCAATAATTAAACCTTATGGTAACGCACAAATTAATGTGCAAAACAACTCACCTGGAAATCTCCGTGGTGAATTTCTGCTGTGTTTGCCACTGTCTAGACAGCCTCCAAGTATGATGTCCTGTACATATGACTACCCTTGCTTCAGGTTTTGCTTTGTGAGGGGGATATTGAAGATGAGACGTTACTGAACTTTATTACTTTATAATTGCTGTTGAAATGGTGATGGCACCAGTAAATGGTCTTTCTATGCATGAACAGCTCTTTGTCTGCAGGGCCAAAGTAGTCTCAGAGTAGAAGTTTTTAGAAAAATGCCTCTGCAAACTGCTGTGGGAGATGGAATGTGTACTCCCAGGTGCTGAGCAGCCTGCAGCCCGAAGACATCCCATAAAGGAAATAATTTTGAAGAAAAGCTGTGATAAAAAGAGTTTATTTCTAGTTGTTCACACTCAAAAGTGCTTTGTTAAAATGCTGTAATGGCTGTGTATTCTACAGGGTGGAAACAATTTCATTTATTTGCAGTAATTCTTTCTTCCTTTCTCTGTTATGATTGAAACAAGCAAGTCAACTTTACTTTTAAAAACAGAAAATATAACTGAAAATATAAGTTTACATTCACCTTCTAAAAGCCCTCCTAAGTAATGTAACAGTATTTTAACTTAAGTATTCAAACAAAACCAAAAAATCTCCCAAGGCCTAAATATTTTTTGGGAACCATCATTCTCAATGAGAAGTGTCGACATAGAAGACTTTGAATGGAAAAGCAAGGGCAGAAGGGTTAAAAGTGAACTTAATGTCATGAAATGTTGACTCCGACTTTGCAATGAAGTTTCCAAGAATAATAATGAAGAGTTGACGCAAAGGTATTTTCATTTTTCTGAGGTTTTGTGGTTGGCTTCCAGGCATTGATATTTTATTTTTCCCAAGTACCTACCAGTACTCATCTCTTCTGCCTCTCTGAAGAGCATAAATACCTGCAATTCAAAAGAAGGTGGAATAGAAGTATGCATTCACCAGTGAGATTGAAATAGACAATCTTTTAATGCAGAGGACAGTATTTAAAATTTACTCTGTTCCAGTATGAAGTTGTATTTGCTGAGTGTTAGAGTGGTCTTGATGATGGTGATGGTGTCCTAATGACCTAAAGACCATATTTTCCTGTAAAATTCCAGCTGCGATTTTTTAAACATCAGATGGCCTTACCCTTCCATTATCAAGAAGAAACTCCAGAAACTGGTATCTCTATCTTGGCCTTTTTCATTTTCTCATGAGCATGTCAGCAAAAATCTATGGTGAGACAATAGCTTGGAGGGGTTTTTCTGATGCCAGAAGCTGCTCACTTGAAACTAGGCTGTAACTGTAAGCTTATTCAAAGGGAAACACAAAATTGGCCCTAGGTTTATGTAAACTAAGCTTGGCTTCTTACTGATGTTCCTTCTAGGTTTCCTACCAGCCAGCCGAATGCCTTTGAGTGCAGTTGGCCAATGGGAAGGCCCTGACCTGAGTGCCTCACAACCTGAGTGTTCTGACCGACATGTCTGGCTTTTGTGGCCTTTAGGTGACAAAGTTGTGGTAGTCTTGCTGTTGATTGTCATGGTTGCCTCTCTCTAGGCTTTGTGTGTCACATCTTGCATTTTGTAAGCAGGTAAGTGCAGCTAGCTTTGTTAATCGTGTTAACTGAGAGCTGGGAAAGCAAGAGATGCTAGTTAAATGAAGAGCAAAAATATGCTGGCATCCTTGCTTCAGGGCGATGAGACAAAATAGTTGGCAACGCATCTCAGGAAGACAGATCAAGTTAAGCTTGTGCCATATTCTTGTTTATAGAGGTTCATTTTGGTAAGGAAAGGGAGACAAGTAGAAGGGAGGGAGGAGATTGATTCAATTAAATAGAAATCTTTGACTTTGTTTATGTAAATGCTGACTTCTTCTTAAAATAAGCCATCTTTATAGATATATCATCATACAAGATTCAAACATAGCAGACCTGGCCTGACAGATGAAAGATTTATTTTTTAATAGGAAAAAAACCAAACCTGTTCAAATGCTGCAGCATTTTCAAAGAAACTGTTGACTTTTTTCCTTTATGAATGCTTCTCTCAATTATTGTTCTGTACTTACATTTTCATAAGGAGGATTCCATCTGTGGCCAGGATCACATGCAGTGTTCAGTCAGAGCAGAGATGGCCACAACTGTAGGCAGAAAATCTTACCGATAGCAAACTATTGAGTAGGCTGCAGGAAAGATCAGAGGTGGAATGATTTCTGTTCAAAAACTGTACAATTACACCAGAATGTAAAATGTGTAGCAAGGTTTGATGGGTTTGTGAGGTTTAAGAGAGAGGTTTTAGCAGCTGAACTCATCTGTTATTGTAGGATGTTAAAAAAATAAATAAATAATAAAAAATAATTAATCTCTGTGGGTTGGTGTTGTATGAAGTGTTCTTTGGAAACCTCAGCATTATAGCTTTTAACTGATACCTGCCTGTGGTTCTGCGCTGACAAAGAGATGAACAAAGTGACTGGGGAGCTTGTACAGTGAGTGATACTAACTTCTAGCAAATCTGAAAGGGATTATATTGTGCAGCCCCTACAATAGCAGAGTATGTTCTACTACCCAGGATGTCCCCTCCAGACCACATCTCCTGAAGCTTCCTTTTTAAGTAAAATAAATACTCCACGTGTTTAAAAAAGAAATAAATACATATTACAAATTGTTGTTTTGAAGCATGAATTCTGCACTGCCTTTTGTTGCTATTATTGTTTAAAACAATGTTGTCTCTGAGACTCCATAAAAGATGAAAAATCTGAAATGCTTCACTCTTTTTTGCTTTACTTACTTTAAAGGAGACATTTGTGGTAGCTCCAGCAGTAGGTAGTGAGTCATCTTCAGTGTTCACTGTTCAGTGAAGGGCAGAGCTGTGCTCTCTGTGTGTGCATGAGTGAGGACAGGACTTATGTACCTATCAAGAATGCATGTGAACATAGTGCACTAGAAATGAAATTTAGACTGTTCTCAGAGTAAATTTCCTTATATAGAGGTTTTGTGATATTGAATATTAATGAAGGCTTTCTTGCAGAGTTTTTAAGTACTCCTAGAGGCCTCAGAAGTGTATGAAGGCTGCAAAAAGCTTGTGAGAAGGAGACTGTGAAATGGTAGACTGCTTACAGAGTCAATGAGATGCTCTACAATTGAGGCTCCATGATTCTGTCCATGATTCTGTGCTGCTTTTTTTTTTCCAAGAGATTTCTTCCACAGCTGAATTGCTCTTAAATCAATATTTGTGTTATGAACTACAGTAAGTAGATAAACAATGGCCTATAAAGAAATATGTAATTAAGCTGTCCGATTCAAATCAGATTGGGCCGTCCTGTGAAGCTCAGAAACTTCTTTTCATTGGCTATTTGTGCTGTTTCTGTGATGTATTCTCTTTTTTTTATAGACTCGTGAGAAGTGATCTTTAGCCTAAGCAGCATGCTTTGGCTGGATATCTCTGAGTGTTTTGGGGGCATTTATCTAACAGCTCTACTGGGGCGTGAGCATATGTTGGGAGAATAGAGTCAAACCCTGCAAGTGAACGTGGGGCTGGTGGAAGGCGGCATGCTGGTTTGTTGCAAGGCGTCAGAGGATAAGGCAGCAGCAGGGGAACTGTGACATACATTGTTACAGCCTCTGTGCCTGCCTGCTGTTTGTGGGCAGCCCTTGGGTAGCACAGAGGCTGCTGAGCCTTCTGTGGATGACCACTGAATGCCATCCTGATCTGCCCAGACTTGGCAGGAATAGCGGTCCCACAGCTGTGCCACGCTTTAGGCACTGGAGCTGTTGCTACAGCGGAGCCAGACCTGTTCTCAAACATGTTATTCTCTTGCATCATGAAGAAAGGAAAGCTGTTTTCTGCTGAAGGTTCATCTTTTAAAAGTTGTTTTGTTTGTGAGGGCTGCAAGAATGATGTAACCTCTGTGAGTGTGTTTTTTATTTTCTCTTTTGATTACATTACTGTGTGCATTTTTTCTATAGTTAATGAGAATGCATCCCTGTGTTAAGGGAATGAAATTTCAGCAAAGGATCATCATCACCAGTGTACAAGGTGGGATAGAAATGTCTAGTGACAAGCACACAAAATTCAAGCACTGGGCTGAAGAATTGACCCTCTGGAAATGTTCAGGGATCCCAGGTGGAGCCCACTGTTGGAAAGGAAGGTGGGACCATATGGGAGATAGGAGGAAAGAAGATGTGCATGTGCTTTACTTGAGTAATTCCACCACTGTTGTGCTTATCAGCCGTCTACTTGTGCTTGTTTTCTCATTAAATCCTCTAATATATGCACAGCCATTTTTGTGATTCCTTTGCACAGATTTGTTTGTTGTAACTGCTCTTGAAAGTTCAGTCTGTGATTCGTCAGTGTGATGGGTTGCTAGTGACCCAGGATTTTTTCAGAGCTTTTGTGGTTCATGCTGTTTAAAGAGGCAGAATTGAGATCGTGCACATGCTGCCATGACGAGCAAACAGCCAGGCTGGTGTGAGCTCATCCAACCCCCTCATTCAGGAATTAGCAGGAGTTTGCTTTAAAGCAAGCTGTTGTTTTCTCTTACAGTTGTGTGACTGCTTGTAGTTGAGGAAGCAGTTCATAGTGATTAAGCAAAAATGGGGTTTTTTTTGTTTGTCACAGCAGCCTACGTTTCACACCAAGTTCTCGGGATTAATTGCCCCCATGCAGATTTTCACTGGCTAGTTGCCACCTTTTACGTGAACTGAAGTAGGAGTGAGAAGCTTGTGACAGCCTTGAATAAACGCTGCAATAAACTGATCTAGCCAGGCTCTGCTGATCCTGTGTTGTCCCTGCCTTGTGGCTCCTTTGATGAGTGCCTCTTCCAGGCATTTAGACATACTTTTCCTGTTCCCCTGAGTGTCAGAGGTGGCTTTCCTAGGCTGGCCATGGCTCCAGGTGCCTGTGCAGGATCCTGCCATGTCAGGGCCATTTGGCACAGATCACAGTGCAGTGTCCCCCAGGCCTTGGTCCAGCAGGCCATTATGAGCCACAGTCAGCCCCAGCCACAGGCACAGCTGAGGTCAAGAAGGACCAACAAGGAAGACAGTTTTGTGCAGCTACTTCTGCTAAGGGGGTTCCCAAGGAGAAGCCACAATACACCAAGAAAAAGTTTTGCAAACCACTGGCCTTCTGCTTTAACACTGTGTCATGCTCGAGGTTACTAGGGTACATCTACGGTGTGACTGCAGTGAGGAATTTGGCGACTATGTCTCTAGATCACTCTGTGAAAAGATGTTTCTTCCTTCTGTTCCCTAAGAACAGAGCAGAACTGAAGTTTCTCTTACCATTAGATGCTTGTTCATTGAATCCAGTGCATTGTGCGTCTGAGTCAGCCTGTAATTTCCTTCTTCTTTCACGCTTGCAGGAAGCAAAGCACACTGCTGACAGGGATTTTTAAAATACAAATAAAAAGGTCAGTCACAATAGCAGTCACCAGGATAGCCCGTGGAAAGCGATACACCCACTTCGGCTGTGTGATTATACTTCTTGTATGTAAAAGTCTCTTTGTTATGACAGGCTGCCACTAGGCCATAAAGCATGTAACACATGCTGACATTACATACTTCTCACCTTGGCTACTGGAAAAATCTTTGCAGTATTCCTTACGCACCATTACCGTGACCATGCATAATTATTTTTAACTTTGTCACTTAATGCTGTTTGTTTTGTAACATCACCAAGGAGCCCTGGTCATTTAGCAGCTGCCAAGAAAACAAAAGCAGCCTCTGTGCCACACTTGGTGGCTCAGAGATTTAATGTCGTGGTGCAGCAGAGATAGATGTTGAATGCAGGGAGTGCCTTCCCTTCCTTCCTCTTCTTCTGCATGCTTCTTCATCATTTTTGAAAGGTCTTGGCAGTCTAGTGAAGTTCCAAGTGTTTGGAAAAGGGGAAGCATGACCCCCATTTTCAAGCAGGTAAAAAAAAAAAAAAGGAAGATCCAGGGAACTACAAGCTAGTCAGTCACATTTCTGTACCTCGCAAGATCATGGAGCAGATCCTCCTGAAGGCATATGGAAAATAAAGATGAGGTGGTTGGTGGTAACCAGTGTGGCTCCACCAAAGGTAAGTTATGCCTGACAAACTTGGTGGCCTTTTATGATGGAGTTACAGTGTCAGTGCATCAGAGGAAGAGCATCAGATGTTATCTACCTGGACTTGTGCAAAGTGTTTGATGCTGTCCTGCATGGCATCCTGTTCTCCAAATTGGAGAAAAGAGGATTTTATGGATGGACCGCTTGCTGGATAAGGAATTGGATGTTGCACTCAGAGAGTGGTGGTCGACAGCACAGTGTTCGAGTGGAAATCGGTGATAAGTTGTGTTCCTCAGGGATTGGTGTTGGGGCTGGTGTTATCTAACATCTTTGTAGGCAACATGGACAGTGGGATCAAGTGTACCCTCCGTAAGTTTGCAGATGACACCAAGCTGAGTGATGCAGTTGACACACTAGAAGGAAGGAATGCCATCTAAAGGGACCTGGACAGGCTTGAGAGGTAAGCCCATGCCAACCTCAAGTTCAGCAAGGCCAAGTATAAAGTCCTGTACCTGGGTTGAAGCAATTCCAAGCACAGGTACAAGATGGGCAGAGAATAGCTTGGGAGCAGCCCCAAAGAGAAGGATTTGGGACTGCTGGTGGATGAAAGATTCAACATGAGCTAGCAGTGTGCACTCATAGCCCAGAAGACCAAGTATATCCTGTGTTGCAACAAGAGAAGCGTGGCCAGCAGGTCGAGGGAGGTAATTCTGCCCCTCTACTCTGATCTTGTGAGTCACTACCTGGAGTACTGCACTCGGGCTCCCAACACAGGAAAGACACTGAACTGTTGGAGTGGGTCCGATGGAGAGCCACAAAGGTGATCAGAGGGCTGGAGCACCTCCCCTACAGGGACAGACTGAGAGAGCTGGTAACCTTCAGCCTGGAAAAAAAAAGGCTCCAGGGGGCCTTGTAGCAGCCTTCCAGTAGTTGAAGGGGGTCTACAGGAAAGCAGGCGAGGGACTTTTTATGAGGGTGAGTAGAAACAGGAAAAGGGGAAATGGCATTAGATTGGAAGAGGGTAGATTTAGACTAGATATTAGGAGGAAATTTCATACTTTGAGGCGCTGGAACAGATTGCTCAGGGAGGCTGTGGATGCCCCCTCCCTGGAAGCATTCGTGGCCAGGCTGGATGGGGCTGTGAGCAACCTGGGCTGGAGGGCAATGTCCCTGCCTATAGCTGGAAGGGTAGCACTGGATGATCTTTAAGATCCCTTCCAACCCAAACCATTCTGTGGTTCTCTCCTGAAGTTGGCTGCATTATTAGCCCCATGACTGAGCCAGCCTATTCAGTTGCTAATCTCGCAAACATTTTTTTAAAGTAAGTTTTCATGTATCTCTAAATTAACTTCCTGGCCAACCAGAGGAATGACAGGGCTAGATGACAGGAGGGCAAGCTAAGGCAGGGAGCTGGACCTCGTCACTTGGCTCTGTCATGCTGCTGCTACACCAGTCTCTGCTTGAGCTGAGTCAGAAAGCAGGTCTGTGTGCAGAAATTTCAGAGTAATAATAACAGTGAAAGACACCTGCATGTGTGTTCTAATGTTACTCTGGACTGCCCAGTGCTAGTGAGTTTGGTTCAGTCTGGGCCTAAGAGGTGTCTTGTAAGTTAATTTGGTGAAGGTTTGAATTAGACTTTTTGTTTGATGTTAAGTGGAAAATGTAATTTAATATTTCTTTGAACTTTTAGAGCAGTGTAGAAAATGGCAGGATGTTACCAAATGCAGCTAAAATCTTTCAGAAATAAAAATCTTTAAGTATTAATAATTTTACCAAAGGTCCTTAAAAATCAAAACTGTCATGTTGTTGCATTTCCATTTTTCTGTACTTCTGAAGCTTTTCTCTTTTCTGAGAGATGAAAATGAGATCTCATTTTCTGATTGTGAAACAACTGCATGAATAATTTCATGTCTTCCAAATAATAATCAGCTTCAACAGTCTGTACATTGTATGAAATGCATTCACGTTTACTTCTGAAACTTGCTGTGGGCACCAGAACATGCAATCCTGAGCAGAGGCACAGCCACAGCTGTATTTTTGCATGGGCAGTGGCTTCCCGGTGCTGCTGTCTCCTTCCAGACAGCAGGGGGGCTTTGAGGGGCCTTGCAAAAGGTTAAGAGTCTGGATATAAAGGAAACAGTGTTTTTTGTGGGGCCTAGCTGATATAAGGGAACAGTGGTCTGTGCAGACACCCTGGTGTAATGACTGCGTCAGCTGTTCAGATAGTTTTTCTGATTTGTATTTTTACTGAGTTTCCAAGAAGCAAGAGGAGACTAGTCATAGGGAGGGGAGAACATGATAATGCAGTAACTAAGCCACAGAAGGAGTTTCCTTGCTGGTCCCAGGGCAGGAACATGACCCGTAGGAGTATGGAGAATGAGAAAAGCATATTAAAAGCAAAAATTGTAGGGGTTTTTTTGTGTCATACTTGGCAGAAGTATGTTCATTGTATCAGGAAAAGGGCTGGCGGCTCCTGCTAAGGCAGCTGATGAAAAGTTCCCAGAATGTCAGCCAGCCTCTTACAGGCAGAAGACAAACATCCGACTCCTAAAATGATTATATCACATGCTGCGAATTTCAGGGACTTATCTTCCAACTGATGGACAAAATCCCATAGAGTATGTCCTTCTGTGTGTGTGTGTGTAAAATGAACAAAAATCAGTTTGCTTTTCCAGTGAATCAAGTCTCCAGGTCTCAATGCAATAACATCTGGTATATGTTCTTTCCCTTTTTCAGCTTTCTGCAGATGCGCTTACTTATCTGTTCCATGTGTTTTATGGTGGTATTTTCCACTTTCCCTACTGTTTATGAAAATGAGTTTCTTGATCTTGCTGAAACTTTGACAAGATGTCTTTTCAGATAACTGGCATCAAAGTTTATCGCTCAAGTACAATATGTTCTAAATCTAGGCTTTTGGAAATTTGATTGCGTTACTAATATTGCTGATAATATGTCCTTTCTTTTTTTTTTTTCCCTAAAATTTTTTGTTATATTATTGTTTTGGAATACTGGGATATCATTTGCAAAAGTTTTAAGTACTTACTGCTGTACCTGAAGGCAGCAGAAGATATGCCTAGAGCATACAGTGTGCAGGCTAATGCTACAGCTGAAAACTAAGGTTTAGGATGTTTTACCTGGGCACGCAGAGTTAGCAAATGCCTTGACCTGTTGTGTCTTTCCATCTCAGTAGCTTGTCTCCAGAATGATGTTACCCTTTGTGTTACAGAATATTTGAAGATGGGGAGCTACATCTTTGGTCATCCCTCATAAAAAGATGCTGTGTGTTCTCCCAAGATACATCTTCTAAAGAAAAATTGAGGGAAAAAGATTATTACCTTTTCTCTGAATAAGAAGCTAACACGAGTCGGCTTTGCAAAACTCTGCTCTTTGCACAGAACTCTGGTGTTCTGTATCAAGTTCAGAGCCACCTAGGATGTCTCTCAGCCACTTTGAGGTTGATCCAGTCAAAAAGATTTTTGGAGTTATTTCTTAAATGAATCTTGCCAAGTCCCAGTGTTTGGTTCTTTCTAGTGTGTTGATGTTTGGGTATTCTTTGCAATGTTTTCCATATGCTGCTGCTTTATCCTCTGAATGAGGTAGTGCTGCCATTAGTACATTCTCAGAGCGCTGGCTGGTAATCTGTGGAGAAGACTCTTGCCTTTCCTTCCAAGAGGACCTACTGTGCTCGAGTACTTTTTCCCCTCGCTGTGCAGATAAGTCTGACTGTGATGCCGGGGAATATCAATAAAAATACCTCCCCAGTGCTTTGCTCTCAGCTGCAGCCAGCCAGACTTCTTCATCCCTTTTATTAGCCTCTGTGTAGAGGAGTTCATTAGCAACACATTTTTTTATAGTCCTCTCTGCTCAAACAGGTTCCCATTGCTTTTTTTGCATTAGAGATTGTATAGGCATTTTTTTAGTCAGTTGTGTTGTTAGTGCAGTTATGGCCTGTTCCAAAGTATGATGATTTATCAAGATGACGTGGAAGGAATTTTGCACGTATTTTACGAAATGTTCCAATAAAAAGTATTGGATGATTAATCTGAGAATAAATTAAAGAATCAGTGTTTAAGAATCTTAGCAATTAAAAAAATATGATTGGTTGTGGAGTAGTTGCCATTTGATGTACCGAGTCCGTAGGACTGTGCTCCTTTTTTGGAAGACCATAAGCAGCAATGTGATTCTGTGGCAGGGTTACTCTGAGGGGGAGCAATAAGCTCTGTAATAACAACGTGCATTCTTGGGCAAAGAAAAGTGGAGAGCTCTAGAAATGTCTTCTCTCTCCTTGTCATACATCAAATGTGACGGATAGTGCATTCGGGTTGTAATACTGGAAGCAAAATTGGAATAGTGCTGCTTGCCTTGGCAAGTCTCTGTGGCTTTGTACTGACCAGAATCTGTTTCGGTGAAGGTCCCATTTCAGTGCCTCTATTGTCCCTGGATATATATTTTTTTCAAGTCCTCATTGCTCCAACTGGTGTTCGTGCTTCTATTTTCTTCCAGAACAAAATGTTTCTAGTCACATCTGACTGGGGGCAGTGTTTGTTAAATAGAAGTGTGCACTGGGCTAGAATAAGGTTTATGTTTCAACATAAATTTTAGATATATCTTTGTACCTGAAGGCATAACCATCACCCAAGAGTTTGTGTTTTGGCTCAGTTCTACCTTCAGAAGATAAAAGTTCCGAAACTGGGTATATTTCACAGTAGTGAAAAATGTGAAATGAATACTGAAATAAAGTTCATTTTTGCTGTGTATGTATTGTCAGAACCAGGTTTTAGATAGAGTACCATTGTCCCATGTACTGTTTCTCTCAGCTAAGGTTGGATAATAAATGGCATCTTCTGCAAAGCATTTCGTTAGATGAAAAAATCAGTAATTATTCATTTCTCTTCAAAACTGGGCATCTACTATCAAGAATGAAAGATCCGGGCCAGAAGGGAAGGAAGGCTTGTGTTAAACGTTCAGCTTTAAAGCTAGGCAGGCAGGTTACACCCAAGTCAGTAGCACAGCAGCAGTCTTTTCTTACTCTCTGATTCCTGCTGTAAGATGATAAAAAAACATTGGCAGCTGCACAGCTCTATGCGATGGTTTAATTGCATTCTGGACAAAGCTAAGTTCCTTAGTATGCTGATTTAGTTCACAGAACACTGATAATAGATGAGGGAAGGGAGGCTGACTCCCAGCTGAATGGCTTATTGCTGCAGCCCATGTTTTTAATCCACAAGAACAGGAGATTGCTGCCTTTAGTTACAGTTCTTTTAAAGCCCTAATTACATATTTGGTGACAGGTCTCATTTGACATCTGTTAATCAATACTTCTGTTTATTCCCCTAAGGAGGTAGCTACCTGAAGGTCTAGAAGAGGAAAGAAGTCCGTTGTCTGCATTCAGTGCTCAGGAACTTCAGCAGTATAACATTTTTCCATTTTGTTCTTTTTCTGTTGATTTGTTGGGCGCAGATTGACTGTGGGCCTCTTAGCCTAGTCAAAAGGTTCTGCAGTGTTTCCAGCCCTGTGAGCTTAGGGGGAATCATGGCATCTGGGATAAGCAAAAGCAATTTTAGAAGAGCTCTGCTGCACAGCCCGTGTCCTAGAGACATCACTGTAGAGTGCCAGATGCAGCCTCCTTGGAGGGAGCACAGTGTGGGGCAGAAGTAAGGCCTCCCTGAGTACAGAACTCATCACAGGTACATTGGTTTGCTCCTCTTCCTTGCTTGGTCATTCAGCTGTGTCTCAGATCTCCATTGCCCATGCGTACTTGTTTACCTGTGCATTTTGTAAATGCACTTTTTCACTCACTGTTGAATGCCTAAGTCCTTCCCAGGGCTTTTGCAACAGTATGAAATTCTTAGATACCTACAGTCTGTCCTTTTTCCTTTGGAATATTTATTAGTCTAGAACAGGTACAAGTACACACAGTATTAGGAGTAGCAGTGGCAGTAGACAACCATTAGTGTGCAGTCTTACTGTCTGAAAGCACCAGAGTAATTAGTTATTTTCATCCTTGTTTGGTTGCAATTATAAACAAATATAATTTTATGAACTTTGTGAAAAGTAAAGGCTTTACTACTTTTATGTCTGACAGTTCATCTCACATGGTAATATTCCTCCCTCTTTAGCATAGCTAAGTTTCAAGTAACACTGACTAGAGAAAGAGTTTGTTTTATTGGGCCTCTCTCAAATGGATGTGTGTCAGGGAATGTAAGTGAGTGGAAAAAGTCTGTCTGGCAAGAGGCGGCGTGCTGTGGTGTATTGCGTTTCGCTGACATGAGAGGAATGTGGCAGTGAGGTCTACAGTTGCTGGCTGTGGGCGCTCGCGCTCCGGCTGAAAAGCAGATTGGGATGTGCTTTTTGCTTCATTAAGCAAAAGGCTTTCTGCCTGTGGCATGAAATGCTGTAAAACACAGTGGAAGTATTATAGTGCTTGTTGTTAGGCAGGACTGTCGATCTCAAACGTCCAAAAGTCGTATATTCCAAAATGAGATCCGTTTAAAATTTAGAGCTGTAAAAAAGCTCAACTATTTCCTTTCTCTTCTCAAATTGTATTTAAGGGAAAGCCGAGATCCTCACCTCAAACATAAACCACACTGTAGAAAACTTACAAAAATGCTGTAAAAGTTTTTAACAGCGAGCCAGGCGTGTTCTGTAGAGGCTGTGTCTGTATAACCTTTGTGATCGTAAACAGGATCTATAAACTGGGAATGCAGTATGCAGGCAAAGCTCCTGGCACTTGCAGTCTGGCTGAGGTTTGCTTACCTTTAACGAAGCTCCCTGACTGTGCTAGCTCATGTTGTTGTGTAGCTGGCCAAAAGGAACTTCATGCCAGTCTGAGAAGCCTGTGTTATGAGGGAGAGTCACAGCAGGGCAGTTTGAAGACTTAGAGCCAGATCTGCACCCAAATATAGCAGCAGCTGGTGTAACTTCTGCAGTCTCCCTGAAATAGCGTCGTGTGCATGTTGCAGTCAGCAGTAGGACTCCAGTTTACAGAATGAAGCACATAAAGCTGCGGGATGAATTAGTATCCTTGTGTTGTCTGCATCTTCCAAAGAATGTCAGTGCTGACTTCGCAGAATGGGAAGGAGTAAGGAGTGGTGATGCCTGAGCTTTTCTCCCCATTCTGCTGAAGCAGCAGGCTGCAACTTTTGCGTTTTGAACAACTGCACTGATAGCAAACAAGGGAAATGGAGCATCTGTGATCCTGAGCACTTTTGTAGCACTGGAGAAGCAATGCTGGCACATGGGCATGTTTAGGATCCTTTGTTCATTGCTCCTATTGACCTGCATTTTATTCCCAAAGAAAAAATAACTGTGGAGAACACAGTACGTAAAGACCGAGATACAAGAATTCCTCTAAGTACATAAAGTTTATATAAATGTAAAATTGATGTTTGCCATTTTGAAAAGCATGTGCTTCTGTACCTTTGTGGGTGAGACTGTTGGTAGGTGAGCTGTAGATCTGGTTCTGTTCTGTCTGTTTTGAAGGCACTTGATCTTTTTCTTCTATGCAGCTCTGAAAGAAATAGCAAATCTTGAAATAGCATTTCAGCACCATAAATGATTCTCATTTGACTCTCTGACACTTGATTTTGGCCACTCAAACCACCCCTTCAACTTGCCTGTGGCTCAGTCACTCCATTCAGCCAGTTCTTCCTCGCACAGCTAATTCAGATGAAAGTCACCTTTCTCTCAAGGATGCTCCAAGCATCTATTCAACAAGGCTAAGCCCTTGGGAACTCTTTCAGGCAAATGTAAACTTGCTCTCAGGTCTACATTTAAACCACCGTTGTCATTGTTTTGGAGAACTGTATTAGTTATAAGGGACTGATGAATAATCCAGTGATCTGGAAGCACATCGTTCTGGCTCAGGGAGCTGTCACCACTACAGATGGTGCTTTAGGTCATGGAGGTGTATGTTGTGCACTTCTGCACCCTTGGATCTGTCAGTTCACTGCACGGTTACTTGTAATTGAAGCCCACTGAAGTCTACAAGCTATGCCATTCAGTTCATAAGCATCCACTCTGTCCCCATTAGAAATATAGTCTGAAGCAGTGCCGTGAGACATTTTACTACCAGGAAAAAATACACAGTTATAGAGAGGCTGTGTGTATTAATTGTTTATCTTGCAATCAAGAAAGGATAAAAATAATCCAGGGTGAAACATGGGGGGAATTATAAAGGAACACGCTGTATTTTTCAGTTGGAATAATGCAGACCTTGCTGAAGCTTTTTCTCTAGAACAGGAGGTCTAATAACAGCACAAGTAAGTACACGTTTTTTTCTCTAAAACTGACTTAAAAATCGTGTAGCTCTTGAGAAGAGGCTAATTGTGTTCCTTTAGCTTCAAGTGAAAAATTAAATGTGAGGACTTACTGTTTTCTTGGCTTCTTAATCTTTCATATTGTTTCTTACATACTCAAATTTTAGACACTTGGGCATCAGTCAAGTTCTGCTTCTATTGTTCTATTGTCTGAAAAATAAAATGTGTAAAGGAAAAACTGCCACACATTTAAATACATAGTATTGTTACAGTGTAAGTACCATTATTGTAATTAAACCACTTGAAAATAGGAACCATCAAATTTTTCTCTGAGAGACTCTGCCACCTGGGTGATTTTTGTGCCTTTGAAAATCTCCCCAGAGATTCAATGTACTTTGCTTCTCCTGGTTGTTCTTGAAAGAAAATCGGCTTTTAGTTCTTCGAAATCTGTTGGCTTTTTAGCTGCTAGTAAATACGTGCAGAATAAGCACTGCAGAATCAAAAGAAAAATAAGTTATTCCTCCCACACTTGCAGTTTGACTTGCTGTTTGGTGAAGTCAATAATCTGATTCTTACTGTACCTGGGATCATGGATTAAAGTAGATCTCTTTGGCCTGGATCAGGAACCTGCAAGGTATCTGCAAATCAAAGCAGAGGGTGAGGAAAGGCACCAGAGAAGGCAAGTAGCTTGGTCCCATGTTTAATGGCAGAATTAATGACACCTGTGTTGCTCCTTCAAAAAATTCACCTTGCACCCTGTTAAAAGCCTTGCAGAGGTCGCAGAGATTCTAGCACCCAATGAGGCCTTGAACAGATTTTTTTCCAGTTAGGAGTGTTTTCCTGGTGACCAAGCCATTCCATCATGTGCCTGTGATTTTGTCCTTATTTCACTTCATTTGGGGGAGTGAGTGGGATGCTGCCACATCAAGGAAGGGGCAGGGGAAGGAAGTACTCAGGTGTGTGGGAAGGAAGGTCATGGAAATGATGGGCCTAAACAGGATGAGGAAGAGTAGAAAGTGCTACTCATCCAGTCTCCTTGTCATCATGTTTCTCTCTATTGATGGGGTCAAGTCTGTGTTACTTTGGCGATGTTTTAGATATGTACTGAATGTTTGTATGTTAGGAAGAAATTCTTTACAGAGAAAATGGTGAGGTGCTGGACCAGGCTGCCCAGAGAGGTTGTGGATGCCCCGTCCCTGGAGGTGTTCAAGGCCAGGTTGGATGGGGTCCTGGGCAGCCTGGTCTAGCATTAAATGTGGAGATTGGTGGCCCTGCGTGTGGCTGGGGGTTGGAGATTCATGATCCTTGAGGTCCCTTCCAACCATGGCCATTCTGTGATTCTGTAAGAGCAAAGTTTGGAAACTGAGCACAGCTTCAGTGCCTGAGAAGCCTGGGTTTCTTCGGACCTATCTGCAGATTTGAAATATAGTACTATGTTGACTGAAAGATATGAGCATAATGCCCTTTTTCTGTCTTTTCTACTCTCACAGATGAACAGGAGCCAGCAGTCAGCAGCGATTCAGATATTTCATTGATTATGGCAATGGAGGTTGGACTGTCCGATGTGGAGCTTTCCACTGACCAAGATTGCGAAGAGGTGAAGTCTTGAAAAACAAACAGATCTCTGAGACTAAACTACAGGGGAGGGCCACAGGGAGGGACCGAGTGGACCTTCTAGGATTTGGACCAGTCACGCACTTGCCTCCGGAGCACTGTCACTCCTGCACACTCCATTCTGAGATGGTCACGAAAAGCAATAGCAACAGTTGTGTCTGCCTGGATGCAGTTCCATCGTCTACGTACATTCGTAATGTTCACATGGGAGATGAATGCTTCCAGTTTGCCCACGTGCTTGAGAGCAGCCATGTAACTCTTGAGTGGCTCATAAATACGCAACTGAAATGACAGCTTGAGTGTTTTCTACACTTGTTCAATTGAGTTTTTGTTGTTTTTTTTTTTTAAGAGGTATGTTTGTTATGTTTGTTTGTTTGTTTATAGTTTGTTATGAATAGACATTCTTTTTGTTGACTGACCCCCAGCTTTTTCAAGAGTTCAGTCCAAAAACCTGAATTCCCCGTTCAATGGTTACTTAATGATCCCACTCCAGGATCTATCATTGCCTGTTATTACTTCATGAAGTACACGTGGCTTCAGAGGCATGGTGCACCAGCATCCTGTGTAAATGTGAAACCTGCTTGCATTACGTGGAGCCTGGGAGATGGTGTAATCTGAAGGTCTTTATTTGTAGGAGCGCTCTGTATTAACAAAGACTGCTGAGATTTGGTTCAAAACAGCATTATTCTGTCTTCTTCGTACAGATGTCTTTGAGACAAGTATGATACAGAGTTGAGGGAGAGAAAAAAGTGTCTTGTAGTCCTTTGCTGCATTGTATGCTGTTAGTACAGTATGTTAGTATGTACTACATGTTAGTATGTACTTTTCCTTGCTTATATACATGTATACCAAACCATTCTGGGTAGAGAGGAAGGAATCTGAAAATTAACAGAAGTAACCCAAATCAAAACATCCAAATAAGAATCATTTGTGATTTAATCCATCCTTAACTGCTCTTGCAGAGAAAAGCTTATGATTACTTGTTCAATGTAAAATTTCATTTTTCAGTCAAAATATTCAACTGTGAAAAAGCATTCTTAGCTTCCTGTTTTACAAGAGTAAAGGGTTTCTGTTGACAGTCAGATGATTTGAATCACATTACTGCCTCCTGAGTAAGTCAGCAGAATCAACGATTCATCTTACATTGGAATTTCATGGAGAGGTCAAACGTTTTCACTTGTATCACTGCAGCATCTCTAAACACAACCATTTGGGTTTCTTGCTATATTTAAACTTCCTTTTAGATTTGCTCAGCTGAGGAAAACAGCTCCCACCCAAAATTCAGCTTGTCAGATTTTATTCAGCAACAAATGTGTTTAGAACTGTGCCGAAAGTTCTGGACAGCTTGCTTTTTTATTGTGGGAAGAAGGAAGATTTATACTCCGTTCTTTGGGTTCAATTAGAATTCAGTTTGTTTTAGGGCTTTTTTTTTTTTTTTTTAATGTTTTTAGCCCGTAAGTTGTAGGGTATGTTTGAGGCTTGAAAACCATGATCCAGATACGTGCCCTGATGTTTTTATAAGCCATTCAAATGAACATCTCTCCTTAATTAATGAAATGCAAGCAGTTTGGAATCTGTTTCATTCGAAAAGGACGTTAGAGATTGTTAGGGAGCGTGCAGCTGAGTCACTCTTGCCAATATTTGTGACCCTGTTCCCTGCCACTATGCGTAATGCTGCCACTGTCAGGGGGAATTATGCTTAAATTCACCCCTTCACAATAGAGTTTACACCAAGTACCACATCAGCCCCACTTAAGCTCTGAATATAGTGCTGAAATGAGATACAGGTGGTGCTTACACCTCCTATTGGCCCTTTACATAATAGTGAAACGTCACCGATGACTGTAGGGGGAAGGCAGAAGCTGGTTATACACAGACAGGGCTCCCAGTGGGAAGTACAGATGCTGGTATATTATCTTCTGTAGTACTGGATCCTGGGTGCTTCATGTCACAGAGCATCATAACACGATGTCTGAGTTGTCAGTGGTCCTTTCACAGCTGCCTGCTGCAGCCCAGCACACAGACAAAGCCTTTGACTGAATTGCTGGAGTACCTGCCACAAAGTCTTTTTTGCCAGAGGAATTAAGCTAATGGACAAACTGACTGATTATCTGTTGCTATAATGGAGTACCCCGCAGTACAGCACAGCAAATGAGGTCTGTGTTTGCACCAGAGGCTGTAAAAAAGGCAAGGCAGGACATGAAGCCTCCAGTTAATGGTGAAGGGGGTCATTTGCCTGGCAAAATCATTAAGGGAGCTATGCTGAATGCAGCAGCACATCGTAACTGAGCCCCTGCCCTTAGCACTAGGAGCAGTAATACTTCTCCTGAGTACCCCATCCTAGATCCAGTCCCTTGGCATTTAGGGCTGGCCACCATCAGGGGCAGAGTGCTTGGCTGGGTACGGTGTTTTTATGTCTCACCATATTCTGGTCTTACAAAAGAGTGGTCGTAGCTCATCTGGGCTGGGAGCATTTTGGCTTTTGTTTTCCAAATTCTACCTGCAGTTCTGCTCAGGAAAGATTTTTCTCCATCTCTCTCTTGCGGTGTTGCATAGCTCTGAGTGCTGTGAAGTGGTCACAAGTGCAGAGGCAGGTCACACCTCACTGAAGGCAGAACTTAGGAAAGCATTTACGTAGATGTTCTAATCCATCCTTGTTCAGAAAAGCACTTATGGTTAATTTTGGGCTTGTACGGAAATGACTTTATTTTGAACAGGTCCTCTATGAACGTATTTAAACCCCTGTGTCAAATGGAAATGTTTTCCTAAAGTAGGACCTGGCTGCCAGTGTTTTTTGTACATATGACCTGTGGATGCCTTGGGAATTTGAGGTGCTTCAGAAATATTGAGACCTCAGAGGTTTGTTTGTAACAGACGAAAGCCTTAATTCTGCAGATCTGCATGCCCGTGCACAGTTTTGCCTGGGTGAATCTCTCCACTGTGATTCTTCACAGGGTAAAATTAAACCTCCTCGTTGGCACATTTGGGCAAAATTATTCCCTTCCTGAGAGCGTTTGGCAATTCCTCAGTACTGCTGCCTGCCAGCCCTGCATTAAGCAGGTGGGATTCAGCTGCCGGGGGCACAGCACTACCTGTTCAGAACAGAGAGCAGCCTTTGGCCTGCAGCGATGGAGAAACAAAATCCTCAGGTGCCCTCTGACAAAGAGTGCTCAAGAATGTAGTTCTGCTCACCTGCACAGCGTGGCTTTACTGCTACAGCCACTGCCTGCTGCCAGGACAGCACGGACAGGGCAGGGCTTACCTCCTGCACAGGGCTGGCGGCTGGAGGACAGCACAGCTCTCTGAGAAGTGTTCCTGTTGCTTTTCCTGCTCCTGTTCACCTGAAGCTCTTTCCTGTTATTTCCCTATAGCGAATACTGTGTGGGAGAGCATTTGCCAGCTTGTCTTCATTCCAGCTGTGTTGAAGAATAAACCTTGGGCAAGCAGAGCCCGTGCTCTGCATTCCCTTTGGTTTTCATGAGTTTCACTAAGCTGCAGGTCTGTTTGATAGGTAAGAGACATAAAAAATTGCATGAGTTCTGTGCTCATAGCCAGCCTAATGTGTGTGCAGGCATGCAGGGCACCAGCTCTGAATCGTTTCCTCAGCTCAGCTGTTCTGGTGGATACCCTTGCTGTGGGTTTGGGGGGTCGTGTGTTTTCCTGACTGCCTCAGAGCTTGGGATACAGGATTGGGACGGATGCAGTGCTACAGTTTGTTCTTTAAGCATTCTACAGAATTACTTTCCACATATGCGTATGAAAGTACATTGATATGTCTATGGAAACTGTAGTGAAAACAAGCTGCTGCCATTTTTAGAGTGTTTCCATATGTGAGAGAACATGGCAATAAAGAAAAAGGCTTTGTGGAAGCAATTTGAAATAAAAATCCTGAGATCATATATAAGAGGTCCCTGGGATCTCGCTACTTTACTTTAATGAAATCTGGGCCAGATCCGGATGATGATGTCGCAAGAAGGCCAATACTTTGTCTCCTATTGAACAACCAGTTTGTGATATGTTCTTGTTTTGTGGACAAAACGAATCCAAGCACTGAAGACAGAGGTAGCTCAGAATTCAGTGTTTCACAACGAATACACATTTTGTGATCCAAAATCTTTGTTGTCGCACCTGGTAATCCAGCCTCTCCTCCTACTTGCTGAATAAAAAGAGGTGCTCATCTAACTTGAAATATGTCGAGCTCAGAAGATGCTTGCACCTGAGTGGGTTGCCCTGGCAGATATCTATCTGCTGATCTCTTAACACCTCTATGGACTTTTAGTCATTAGTATACAGCTGCAGATTCTTCATAAAATATATTTTAGTTCCCATTCTGGTATAACCTGGCGTGCAGTTGTCGCATAGATTTTCCAGTCTTTTGCCTTGCAAACTTTTTCCTTGGAATGTACACTACAGCCCTAAGAGGGGATTCAGGGATGAACAGGCAAAAATCAGAGCGTGAGCCTTTATAGACAACCTGCAAGTCCTCACTGTGGCAATTGGTCTGCACTGAAATGATGAGACAGGTTGTGCTTGGCAGCAGGAGATGCATTTCAGCCCAGGCAGTTGGGAGTCTCCCAGGTTGTGTTTACAAGAGCCTCATTCCTGCCTGGTCTCTTGTCCATAGAAAAGCTAATTTCAAACTAAGCATATAGTTTGAAATAAGCCAGGAGAATGAGTCCACATGCCGTGCAAACCATGAAAATCAGTAGTTGCTTATTACCTTCTATTTCATTAGCAAGAATGGAGACTTTTTAACCATTTGTAGTTCTCATAGAGCCTTGTTGGATGAAAGTTTCTGGTCTGCTAGAAATACAGGCTGGGGCAAGGTGGCTGTCTGAACAGAAGGCAGGTATGGCTTGCTGTTCTGCTGCGTCCATTTTGCAGGACTGAAATGGTAGAGAAATCCATCTGTCACAATGGATCGCTCCAGCACAAGGAAAGGGAATTGGTGGGATAAAGCCAACGCCGTTCAGCCTTCTCTGTGGCAATTTGTGCTGCCCGAGTTTCTCGTAAGGGGGGTGTTGTTCTAGCGGGCTATTTAATAGGGACAACTGATCCAACACAAGCACTCCTTGAATTCTAACAAGCTGTTACCTGGACGAATGGAGAGTCGTGCGGCTGAAGCGCCAGATGGGCTCCGCGCTCGGGCTGCGCGTGTAGCAGATGGCAGCTGCGGGCTGGGAGGCGGCGAGCGAGGGCGAAGGCTGCCCTCTGCTGTGCGGCATCACCGCGGCTCAGAGCCGCTCAGCTCGCTTCCTCCTCCCTGGTTCTGGCTCTTCTTTTCCATGGGAAAAAAAAAAAAAAAAAAAAGCTTTCTCAGCACGAGCTGTATTTCAAGGAGAGAAGCAGAGGGGGAAAGATGGATGAAATGTGTTGAGGGAAAAGCCAGTGGATGGGTTTTCCATCTGAAATTAATCTTGGCTCTCTTGACTATTTTAATTGTGCATCGGTGGAAGCTATTGCTTTCTGGAGCAAAAGCCAAAAAAAAAAAAAAAAAAAAGGAATATAAAGAAGAAATAGCATTTTCCTTTTTAGTTTCTTTCCCAATTCTTCAGTCTGGGTAGTGTTAAAAAACAATAGCAAGATCAGGACGCTTGGTTGCTCCAAATTATTGCAGCTATCCCAAATCTAAACATTTTGTATGTGCACATAACGCCATCCTTCCTTCTTGCTCCACGTTTGGAAGCTGAAATTACTGTACCATTTTGTAATTAGAAATGTAAAGAGGGGACAGCGGGTGGGAGGGTCTGTTCTATCTATAGCAAGATGTTCCTTGTATTTAGTGAACACTTCAAATGGTTTTGTACTTGTCAAGATATACATTCCATCCATTTCCAGAAGAGAATTACTTTTATTTGGAGTAGTTTATAAGCAAACCAAAACAAATTGCGGTGTCCTATTTGGACGCAGCTCATGAACAGAGCAGAAGTATTCTGGTTTCAAGTGATGGCTCCAATGTTTTTTCCAGCAACATCTCCTCTCGCATGCTGCAGAGCCACACCAGCAAATGCCAGTGTTAAAAAGGGAGTGGAGAAAAAATGAATGAATACCATATGCATCAGTGCACAGCTTGCCAAAGTAATTTCCAGTTGGGAAACAACGTTCTGTATCAGTGAAGTTCTCAGAGGCGGTCGGTCCCGCAGCGGGCAACAGGACAGGGTGTGCTGCAGCCCTGCTTCTCCCTGCAGCTGACAGCCTGAGAAACCTGGGGCACAGGGCGAGAGCATCACGCTCACACACTGCATCTCAGCATCTGCGGGGCCATAGGGATGGGGACGTGGTTTTGGCCGAAGTCGTTCTGCAGGTACTGGTGCTGCACTGGTTTTGTTTGAGTGGGAATTGGGGTTGGGAAGCAGCTAGTGAAAGGCTGTGACAAAATCACAATGTGGCGTTTGCATGGGCAGCTCTTTTTCTTCCCATCAGCTTTTTTTTTTTGGTCCTCCTACCTGTGAATGTGCTGCCAAAACGGCAGTAGCAGTTTGTGAAGCGAGCCTTTTTTCTAGGTTTACTTTCTGTATCGCATTGCAAACACAGCTTAACTCTTTGCTGACATTTTATGATGTGTACACCTTCCCTTCCGATGCACTTTAGCTCTCTTGAAAAAAATGTGGGAGTCGGAAGCACCATCCTAAAGGGATTTGCCTGCAATCATGAGGCACGCGCTTTTCTTTCCTTTTCATCTTGCTTTGTTATATACTGTAAATGCTATAGAGCATGGACAGTGACTCAGCTGGGGGAAGTACTGAAACATTAAGGGTAATATTTGGAAGCGTTATTCAGTAGTACAACACGGCTATTTTTGTTATATAGAAGATTATAATGTAAATATGTGAGACTGTGTTATTATGTACTAGTAAAATATTGCAACTATCAAAGTTAAGATTGTGAATTTCAAGGAATTTTATTGCAAGTTTTTTAATAAAATGAATCTGATGACCGTGTCCTATGTATTTTCTAACAGACAGCCAAGCTGGCGCTCTCTGATGTGTGAAAGTCATTGTTTCTCACTGCTAACTTTGGCACCGGCAGAAAGCAGAAGCTGCAGCCAAGAGGGACCCAAGCTGCAGCCTGGCTGCCTGCTTCTGCCTGGCTCTTGTTGTTCTCCAGCTGCTTTTGATCAGAGAGCAGCAGCTGCTGGGGTTGAACACCTCCATCCCGAAGGGAGAGCTGCGGTCACTCTAAGTGCTGGGCATCGTGTGTTAAATCAGCCTTATGGTGTGACGACCCTGCTGTGCCACATGCAGAACGGCACTGCTGGTGTGAGGAGTCATCAAGCTGCTTGTCCCTGGATCCTTCATCCCCAAAGGTGTCGTTGCTGGGAGAGACACGGCGCTGTCATACATGCATCCCACGGGACTGACATATGCAGCATAGGTGTGCTGCTTGCAAGAGGCTGGGGGCACGGTAAAAATCCTGTCCAAAAGAAATGTAAGAGACTTGAAAGTTTTCTGGAAGATGAAGGGAAAAAAAAAAAAAGAAAAAAAAAAAAGGTGTCAGAAAGCCCTGAAAGAGCTGCAGCCATGCTGCAGGCACACAGCTCTCCCCGATCCTGGCTCATGATTTCAGCTTGGCAGCTGATGCTCCCAGAAGGCACGCCTTGCTCCCAGCCACAGCAGTGCATTCGAGGTGTGGATGTGCCAGGTCAGCTGGGGCCTAACACACATCCTCCAGAAGAAAGGGGCAGCTGTGCGTTAGGTAAAGCCCAGCTCCTCAAATCTGCCCTGCCTCGTTGTCTCGCTCACTCCCGCTGAGCAGGAAATCAGCTATGGTTTAACGTGTTTCTGTCAGCAGCACTGGGAATTTATGCTGCCCATCTAACCTGTGCCTGCACGGCCTGAGCAACCTGTCCCACCAGCCCCACTCCACATAGCCAAAATAACCCCTGGGCTGCAGAGGAAGGTTTGAGGTACCGCCAGCCCAGGCTCCAGGTCTCTCTCTTGCTTTGTCCCAAGTCCAAGCACAGGGGGGCGGCCGTGGGAGAGAGCAGGGCCGGTTTCCCCCAGCAGAGTTGCTATGTGATCTGCACACACAACACAGCTGCTGCTGCTGCTGCAGATCTCGTGGGCGGCAGCACGCTCGGGTGTCGCAGCAGCAGTAACCCAGTGCTGAGCTGCTGGGAATGGCATCAAGGCTATAAATAACCAGGGGCGTAAGGCAATTAATTCCAGGCTGCAAGCACATACGTAGGGCTTGGGTTACATCACTCTTTTCTGCACAAATGTGCTTCATTTCTAGTCCAAGTGGAGAAATAAGGCTTTGCTGCTCCATACTTTTTTTTTTTTCTTCCCTCCAACAGGAATAAGTCAAAATGAACTCACTCCCACGATTCACTGAGGTGACCTTCAGATCCATCACAATCAATAGAAAGGACTGGATAGTCTTTTCTAAGAGCATTATCCAGACTTGCACTGTGCCAGCCTATCCAGGGTCCATTCTCTCCCATGAGACCCAAAATGTGGTAGGAAAGCGAGCAAGCTTTGTATTACACAGCTGAAGGTGCCCTAAGGGCAGCTGCCTATGCCAAGTTGTGGACGTTAACTCCAAAGAAAATGGCTCTGAAAAGGCAGCACTGCAACATGGGGTGAGAGGGTTTGGGGACATCCTGCAGAGAATCTGGGCTGGATAGGGCTCTCCAGGCTGGATGTGGTTCTGGGCAGCCTGGTCTGGTGGTTGGCGACCTTGCACGTAGCAGGAGGGTTGAAAATAGATGATCATTATGGTCTTTTTCAACCCAGGTAATTCTCTGATTCTATGATTTTATGATTCTATGAATAAGAGGGCTTGAGGGCCAAGAAGAAATCCATAATGGGTTAATGCACTCATATCCACGATAGATGAGCCTTAGGAAGTCAATGTTCAATAAGTCAGGGTGCAATTTTGTAATGCACTCATTCCTGAGCCTTCACTCCTCATGCAAGCAAGCTGAGAATATATGCAAGCCCTGGTAAAAGATGAAGCAGGGAAAGTAATACCATTCTCACATGCCTTGGCTGCCCTCTGCTGTAGGCCACCCCTGCGCTTCTCTGGCCGTCCTGCTAGACAAATGCAGCTTGGCTTTGTAGTCTGGTCTCTCACTTTTGAGATAGCAGACAGGCTTGGACAGAAAGGCCAGCAGTGACTCACAGTGGCTGAAGCCCAGGCAGATGTCCTCCTCCTGCTCTAGCTGGAAAGCATGGTAGCTTCTGGCAGAGGGACAGAGCAAACATCTGGGAGCAGTAATACATCAGATGTGCTGGCCAAGCCCCAGAGCTCAGATAAGGTTGTTCCTCTGTCCCTGCTCTGGGCAGCTGTGCTGGTTCCAACCCAGATTGCACCTGAACCATATCTGACTGAACAGAGGCCAGGAGCAGATGCCAAAAAAGAAGCAGCACCAGGGTGGTTGCCTCCTCTATGTCACTCCTGGCCTTTCAGATATCTGGCACACCTCTGGGGCTTCCTAGCAGCAGGGGCTAGGCTTGCTCAGTTGTGTTTTTTGTGGTTGCTTTGCTGTGCCTCAGCACATCCTTGCTGCCTTTCTGCAAACCCCATGAGCCTCTAATGAATTACACAGCATGCAAGTCCCAGCTACAAGAGCTAAGGCGAGAGATATTGACATGGCAGTCCGAAGCCAGCAAGCACCAAGTAATGTCCTTGTGGCCAGCAACAGTGTGCGTGGTTAGAAGCTGGCAAAACTGGGGGTCAGAAGCAAAACGGGGGAAATGGAAGGAGGTTTTTTCACACGGAGGGGGGTAATGCACTGGAACAGGTTGCCCAAGGAGGTTGTGGATGCCCCATCCCTGGAGGCATTCAAGGCCAGGCTGGATGTGGCTCCGGGCAGCCTGGTCTGATGGTCTGTGGCACCTGAAACCAGGTGATCATTGTTGTCCTTTTCAACCCAAGCCCTTCTATGATTCTATGAAACAGGCAGGCAACCACCCATGGGGGAGAGCAAAGAGGATGCTGAGGTATCCCAGAGCTCGCATTGTATGCGGCTGATGGACGAACTCCGCTTGCTGACCATCACCCGCTCTCTCCCCGCAGAGCTCGCTGGCCCCGCACCTGGCGCAGCTCACGTCACCCGCGGCTGCAAACCAGGATCCGTTTTCCACCTCCGGCGTTTCCCCACCAGGCGGCTCTCGCTCCCTGCAAATGCGTTTCCCTGCGCTGTGCGGCCGCCTGTCGGAGCCGCAGCGATCGTCACTCGCAAACCAAAGCAGGGATTTGGGTGAAGAGAAAAAAACGCACCGAAGTGGGATTCTGCCTGTGGGGTGCTGTGTAGCCCAAACACCAGGAGCCCCAAGCTGCATGCAGGCATCTTTACAGAAGCACAACCCGACGGCAATTCAGGTGCGCTTTGGGAGCATTCAGTCCTCCAGCCAACATCTGCACCTGTGTAGGCTGAGTTTCAGGCCCACGAGATAAAACAGTGTGGTGGGAATGCTTTGACACGTGAAATATTTGATCGGTTTGAGGCTCCTGCCCTGAGGGTGGCTGGGTCTGAGAGTCAGGCAAGCAGCAAAAACTTGGATGGGGAGAATCACAAAAAAAAGTGCGTTACCTGCAGTGTTATTTAGGTGAGGGTGGTGGTTTTAGGGTTGGGTGGTTTTTGTTTGTTGTTCTTATAAGTTCTATAGAAATAAGGAGGAGGCGGTGTTTCTTACGGAGGACTGACAGCAAACTATGCATGCTTTCAGCTAGGGAGCTGCTCTGAAAAGGATTGTTAGTGCTGGAAAAGCCATTTTTACTTGCCTACACTCTGTGAAGTCCTAAGCCCAAGCAGCTGGCAAGGCTCCCCAAATGTGTTTGATGAGTCATTAACAATGACCAGCACGGGGCAGCTGCATCTTGAGGTGTGGGGGATGGAAGTGCTCAGCATGGTGGGAAGGTGATTGTCTTGGGGTCTGTAGGGCAAGCAATGACCTTTATGTAAGTATGGGTTTAATCTGTGGGAATCTGTTTGTGCTGGTTGGAAGAACTGAATGAGAGCATGAAGAGCACATCAGCAGTCAATTGCCTGCTGTTCTGATAGCTACTGCTTGAGCATTTTACGCCTGTTTTGTCAGCAACCAGACTTGATAAGTGGTGAAGCAGCTTTGCTCTGACCGTGAGAGTTTGTCTCTTTTGTGCTGAATGTAATTTTATGCAGCTGTGAGATCATCTCTCTGGGGATTTGGTTTGGCCAGCAAAAGGGTGAATCCGTGCTGCTGGATCTCACTCTGTACATCTGAGTGTTAAGCAGAGCAATTCAGGAATGCATTTTACTGTCTCCAATGAAATCTGACTCTGAACAAAAGCCGCATGTTAAATGCAAACTGTGTGTGGTGTGTCAATGTGATTACTTCTTTTCTTTCTAGTAGTACAGTGTTAGCTTGCTCCTGTTGTTCCTTGAGTACAATATCAGAAACCTTCCTAAATGCCATTACGTTGCTGTTATTAGGAAATGTTATCTGTTCTGTTTATTCTCTATTGTGGGTGGAAATGGAGATGACTTCTACTGTTGGGATTTCATAAGGCTTGCTGGTAAGCAGGGAGTCAAATGCTTTTCTTCTGCTTTACTTCACAATAAATGTTGCTCTGTTTCTCCTTTCTCCCTCCCTTTGCTGTATCCTTTCAAAGGCTGGTGTTCTGCAAAATAATGCATACAGAAGCTGCAGTTATTCCAATAACCTGTTTCAGAACTCTTATTGAGGTTTTTCAATCTCAAATAGCACTCATGCTTTCATTGAATCCTTTTCAGAGAGGTCACACTTTTTACCCTCTTTTTTTTTTGTTGTTGGTTTTGTGTGTGTGTGTGTTCATTTTCTGTTCATAAATGAGATTTTCCATAGCAGTACCTCTCTGTGTTGGTTATGCTCCCAACTGTAGCCTGCTTATTGCTCATGAGAAAAAAAAAAAATGTGGAGAAGGTTGTTCTGTGTTTGGAGTGCATATATCCAATGTACTTCAAACTTGTTTATATCTTGCTTGTGTAGCTCTTTTTGGTTAAAAGGGATCTTTTTCTTGTGTTATTTTTCTAATAGGGAAGGTTTTGTGGTTGTTGTTGTTGTTGTTGTTGTTGTTTTTTAGTTGTGTGAGTTCATTTCTTTCCAGTTCATATCTACAGAAGCTCAGTAGCCAGCTGTCTCTTGTAGTAATGACTGTCATCCACTTCCATTTATCATCTGCTTGCTCAGAGCACTAGAAACCAAGGATAGTGGGCAATCTGATGGCAAAAGTTTGCTCTACTCAAATGTTACACAAAACAACACCTGCTGGCAATGCAGTCAGCAAGGGGAGGTAATAGCTCTATGTTGAGGGCTGTGCCTCCTGTGGGGCAGAAAGGCCAGTAACTGCACCAGGGTACAGAACAGCTGGTGTGTAGTTCTGCATCTGCAGCACTCTCAGGCACCTCGAAGCAGAATTCAAAAGCTGCTATTTGCCATTAGAAGCACCCAGAGAGATGTAACTTTGTAGGATACAAAGCATGTCTTTCTTGAAGACTGATATCAAAGCTTGTTGCTTGATTTGTACAGGAAGCTGAGGATGTGTAAAATGTAGAAAGCAATCCCAGTTTTTTCACTCCTGTTTGAAATAAAGGCATGAAAGAGATGAAACCTAAGACCAGAGAAAGGCAATGCCATACTGCAGTGCCCTATCGATCTGTGGATTGCACTGCTACTTAGGATGACTGCGCCACAAATAACACTTCTAGTTTTACTAACCAGAACTAAAACAACCACGGGATGAAAACACGAGCTTCTTAGGCATAAATCTTTCTGCTGCTTTTCTGATGGTTTGGTGGAGTGCTGAAGAAATGCTTCCTGTGATCCATGCACTTTACTGCAGTGCTTGGTTGCATGCATTATGAATCTTTCATGTTTTGCTTTAGAGTAGCTTACAACATGTACGTGGGAAGGCTGAGTGCCAGAGCCTGGGCTGATATCAGTCGATATAAAGCCATTGACTTCAGAGGTGGGCTCCCCCTGCTGAGGGCTCAGGCAGCTTTTACCCATCCTCTCAGCCCTGTGCTGGGGGTGGGAGCACTGGTAAGGATCTCATACTGTCTCCTGCTAGTGGTGGCTCTACTTGCCAACATGCAGGATGGCTGTGATGGCTTAGCTCTGCTTGTGCAGGTGACACCCATCTGTAGTCAAGGGGCAATCAGCAGCACCACAGCACTAAGTGGTTAATTTTAATGATGATGTGTTACAGAGCTGCTGCTAAAAACTTTTTTATTTTTAATTCGAATCCTCTGTTAATATATTGATGTGTAATAACTAGTCCAGCAAAACCCAGGTCATGGATATTAGAAGGCTGGGCAGTGACAGCTGGGGGAGGTGAGATGAGAAGGTGACAGCTCAACCTTTCCCTAAGCATTATTGCTGTGTTAAACAGCCAATATCCTTCAGAAAGCATTGCCAGAGGACTCAAAGGGGTCGAACAGTCTGCCAGTGCCATCCATTACAAATCACAACTTCAGTTGTACTTGCACCAAGAAATCCCTGCCTTTACAACAGCTTTTCCTTCTTGTTTTCAGAATAGAGAAGGTCAGGCTCTTCGGGAGCTGATGGGGATGAGCTGCTGGTCTTGCTGCCGCCCACATAGCTTCCTGGCTATCCCTGTTCAAGCCATGTATCCATACCTTGCTGTCTACTTACATTTGGGTTGGATATGTACTGAGGACATCAAGCAAGACCAAGCAACAGGAACTGCTCAAATGATTTCTTCCCAGTATGCAGCCAGAGATTCCATTGCACTTCAGACCAAGTATATTTACTCTCTGCTACCGGAAAGGAAAATAAGTAAAAATAAAACCCAGGAATTGCAGGGAGAAAGGATGTGTTTCTTTGTATATTAAAGTTGATGGATTAAGGCCCAGTTCCTGATCTTTCTTTTTGTGAGAAACAGACTTCACAGGAATAGCTTTCACTCCAGCTACGTGCTGCTTCATTAGGCAGGCCCAGGAGACTGCACACAGAATTAAACCTGTACGAAATTACTCTCCAACGATATCAGCCCTTTCTGAAGTGATGCATAATGAGGTTATAGAGGAGAACAAGTCAGTTCACAAAAGACCGCCTTCTCGAATGCCTGTTTTTCCCCATCCCCGCACTTAGTAGATCCTTCATTCTTGGACTTCAGTAAATGAAGTTGCTAATCAGGTATGTGGGTCTCTTCTTCATGGCAGCTGCTCTCATGGAGATGAGGTGAGCAAAGGATTCAATTATGCATAGGACTGGCTGAAAATTCAATGCTTCTCTCTTCTGGGTTTTCAGACACAAAATAGCATTTACAAGACTCACTTTTATTCCTACCAAGCCAGTGACTCATGAAAATGCTGAGAGCCATGTAAGGAGGAGTTCCCTTGCAGTTACAAGTACCCTTCTACGTTGCCTGTTTTTCAATTTTATTTATTTCAAGTTTATTTATTTTTCTAAAGAAAGAACAGAAGGTGTGTGAACCAAGCCTTTGTCCTCTTTGCCTTCCTTTCTTTCCTTGCATGATGCTCAGTACAGCTTTGAATGAGGCTCTGGTATCAGCCTACAGGGATTTTGCAGGCTCTGTAGCACAGCATCTGAGTCATGCTCTAAAAATAGCCAGGAAAATGTCAGCCTAGCCAAAGTCATTGGCTGATTAACAACAGAGCTTCAGGATTCCAGATACACACCTGATATTAACTATCTATTTGAGCTGTTTAAAAGACACGTGTTAGTGCTTTATATATATATATATATATATATATATATATATATATAATTAGAAATTATAGAACAAGCTGTCTCTGTGTTATTACAAAGCTGCTCTAATTAATGCTATTGTGCTGCTGCTTGTTGGCACATCCTGGGTGCTCTCACTATACGAAGCAATGAAACTATCACATTTCTTGGACATGTTTTCCTGTTTTGGAGGTGTAGAAGAAGGGAAATAGTGGCAAAATGACTTGCATTAGCTGCACAGAATGTTGGCTGCAGATTTCCTGACTCAGATTTCCATATTCCTTCTGGGTCTATCCAGCAGCACGTGCAGTAAAGGACATTACTGTGGCCTTGTGGTGGAGCTGAAATTGACGGTTATTTCTTTGTTAGTCTGAAGTGATCATATAAAAACTGGGTGACTGCATTGTCCATGGGTGTGACTGCACAACATCTGTTACAGCCAGGAAGGTATGAGTGACAACAGTTATGCAGAAAAGAACTAAAACTGCCTGGCTGGAAGAATGGCATGTCCTTTCCCAGCAAGAAGAGAGAGAAATGAATTTAAAACCTGTTAGGAGCTAAGACACAACAAATCTTTAGGCCCTGGATATGGCGCAAAATGTGTGGATATGGTGCAAAACTTGTGGGTAGGATTTCCTACAGGGATAGGAGATGGTCTGTGGAAAGTTTGAGGCTGGCTCTGGAATGTGGTGGAGGTGCAGCTGTGGTTCCCTTCCTGTGCCCTGAGGGCTGATAGGTGTGAGCAGGAGGGAAGTCCTGCACTGGACTTGTCACAAGGGAAGACCATAGAATGAATCACCATGAGCAGACTGGATGCTGGTGCCTGACAAGCTGTTGCTGGATAGCAAATGCTTTGCTGGCAGAGCTACCTGTTGGTATGCTCATCATATGCTCACCATAGAATCACCTTAAAGATCATCCAGTTCCAACCCCCCTGCCAGCCTCTGATCATCTTCGTGGCCATCGTCTGGACCTGATCCAAGAGTTCCACATCTTTCTTGTGCTGAGAGCCTCAGGCTGGATGCAGTTCTGCAGATGGGGCCTCACAAGAGCTGAATAGAGGGGGACTAATTTGGGAGTAAATTATACTGGTCTTGGATTAAGGGATTCTTTTTCCCCCAGAATAAGGTAATGCTGCAGGGAATAATTCAGATACAGTCGTAATAGTATAAATTCATAGTATGTGAATTTTAATGTGTAGACCCATGCCTTGTAGAAAGAAAAAGTTAAAAATGATTGTTGTAATGGGTATTTTCAAATGTTGTGTCTAAATCAATTAATCACTGATAATCTGGAGACTTGGGTCTCATGCAATCAGTAGAAAATGGGCTGGAGGCAGTCATTGCTTATTTCTACAGCACTAGACTAGAGTCAAACTGGAGTGAAAATACAATGAAGGCAACAGACAGCTTCTGCATGCTGCAGATCAGCACGTCAGACTTATACTGTTGTATTTCAAATCTGGATTATCTTGATATATATTTAATGACTTCGTATTTTGTTTCCAGGCATCCTGTCTTGGCCTGTCTGCTTTTATACTGACAGCCTGGTTAGCCAGAGGCGCCCTGCACGTGTTCACTTGCATGTTTAGCTGGATGGTAGTCTAAGAAAGGCCAGAATAGCGAGGCCCAACACTGGGGGAGTTCTTTCCCTCCTCTTCTCGTGTTTGTGTCTATGGAATATTTATTTGATAGAGCAGCACTGTCTGCCTAACCAATCAAATCTTTCAAAATTATTTATGAGGGATGACAGATGGAGTTACAATGTAGAGGAAAACCGATAGACAGTGAAATATATTACCATAACAAGATGATATGCAAAATTATTCTTTGCTTATTGAGAAGGAACAGGCCCTCCTAGCATGCATAAAGACTTCATTATCTGCTGCACCTTTCTTGTCCCCAGTGCAAGAATAAGGACAGCTGAAGCAGGGAAATGTTATTGCTAATCTGCGTTTATTTAGCTTATAAAACTGCATCTGCTTAAGCCTGAAGGTCATGTAGGAATACTTATTTACAAGTCCCTTGGTAGAATTATTTTCTTTTATAGCATGCATATCTGTACCAAGCAGCAGCAGTGGAAGATTTAAACATTTCATCCCTTTGAATATTTGAATCTCTTCCAAATAACTGCATTGATTCAGATACCAGCCAGATCACTTCTCTGCCTCTCTTGTACTGTGGGATCCAGATCTCCAGCCCTGCCTTTGCTCCAACAGGATCTGATCTTCAGACTGCAGCAGCCAGCCCCTTCCTCCCCATCTCTGAGTCTTCTATAGGACATAGCTTCTCTCTGGTCCTCTTTCACCTATCATAGCCTCTAGGCCTATATAGGAGCTCAAAAAATGTGGGTCATTCCAGTTATCTTGTGAGTGCACCCTTCTGTGACACTGTGAATGAATGGTACAGATTTAAAACCACAGTATGGGCTCCACTGACCCCAACTACCTTTCCTTGCTGAGGCAAAAAGTTTTTTCACTGTGTACCAAGAGGGAGTTACTTTACTACAGGAGTCAGGCTTCAGGATGTTAAAAACAAGAAGGGATTTTACGGGTACATAGGTCAGAAGAGACAAGTCAAAGAGAGCATACCTCCTCTGCTAAATGAGAAAGGAGAACTGGCTACAACAGATACAGAGAAGGCTAAGGTACTCAATATGTTCTTTGCCTCAGAGTTCACTGCATCCAGGATTCTCACATCCCTGAACTTCTATGTGGGAACCAGGGGAGAAGAATCCCACCCACTCTAAGGACAGGGTAAGTCTGCAGCCCGCTCGTGAGACTGACTGTGTACAAGTCTATGGTGCTGGATGACATGCATCCCAGGGTCCTAAGACAGCTGGCTGATGTGGCTGCCAACCTGCTGTCTGTCATATTTGAAAAGTCACGGCTGTCAGGCGAAGTCTCCAGTGACTGGAAAAGAGCAACATCACTCCTATTCACAAGAAAGGGAGGAAGGAGGGGAACTACAGGCTGGTGAGCCTCACCTTTGTGCCAGGGAAGATCATGGAACGGATCCTCCTGGAAGTCATTTAAGGCATATGACAGATGAGTGAGTGATCCAAGACAGCCAGCTTGGCTTCATGATCAATTCCCTTCCTTCAAGGGAAGACATGACCAATCTGGTGGCTTTCTGCAATGGAGCAATGACATCAGTGGACAAAGAGAAGGCAAGTGAAGCGATCTACCTGGACATGTGCTAGGCCTTTGATATGGTTCCCAACCGAATCCTTATCTCTGAATTGTAGAGAGATAGATTTGAAGGGTGGACTATTCAGTGGACAAGAAATGGATTTGAAGGCTGCAGCCTGAGGGTTGTGGTCAGTGGCTCTGTGTCCAGGTGGAGGCCAGTAACGAGCAGAGTCCCCCAAGGATCCGTCTTGGGGCCGGTACTCTTTGACATCTTTATCAGTGGCATAGATGATGGGATGGAGTGCACCCTCAGCAAGTTTGTTGATGACACCAAGCTGAGCAGGGCAGTTGATACAGAAGAAGGAAGGGATGCCATCCAGAGGGACCTTGATAAACTTAACAGGTGGGCCCATGTAAACCTAATGAGGTTCAACAAAGCCAAGTGCAAGGTTTTGCACTTGGGCCAAGGTAATCCTAGACGTATACAAAACTGAGAGGAACTCCTTCAGAGTAGCCCTGCTGCAAAGGACCTATGGGTCCTGGTTGATGAAAAACTTAAAGTGAGACAGCAGTGTATGCTTGCAGCCCAAAAGGCCAGGGTATCCTGGGTTCTATCAGAAGACAGTTGGCTAGCAGAGTGAGGAAGGTGAGGCCCCATATGGAGTACTGTGTCCAAGTCTGGAGCCTCCAACACAGGAAAGATGTGGAGCTTTTGAAGAGGGCCCAGAAGACAGCTGTGGAGATTGTCTATGGTCTGGACTATCTTTCCTATAAGATGGACTGAAGGAACTGGGCTTGTTCAGCCTGGAAAAGAGAAGGCTGTGGGGAGACCTCATTGCAGCCTTCCAGTATTTAAAGGGCATTTGTAAACATGAGGGAAATCAAGTTTTTGCATGGGTAGATAGCGACAGGACAAGGGGGAAGAGTTTTAAGCTATATAAAGGGAGATTTAGATTAGATGTCAGGGGAAAGTTACTGAGAGTGGTGAGTGCTGGAACAGGATGTCCATAGAGTTTATAGATGCCCTGTTTTGGAAGATGTTTAATGCCAGATTGGATGAGGCCCTGGGCAATCTGATTTTGTACTTGATCTAGTGACTTGGCAATCCTGCCTGTGGCAGAGGGGTTGGCACTTGATGATCCTTGAGGTCCCTTCCAACTCAAGCCATTCTATGATTTTATGATTCCTTTACAAGATATGGAAATATTCACTTAGGAACAAAGAGACGTAGGAGAGCAAGTCACTCATCCTCAGTGTCTCACATGCTAAATACGCTGAGCATCAGCCTTGGAGGCAGTGTTGGTCCACCGATGGGCCTTGGAAAGCCCCCAACAAGGTAGTTCTTCCATGAATCAGTGTCCTCAAAAGGAGGAAGAAATTATTGCAGTGGGGCAGATGTCCCTTGCAGAGCCAGCATCTTGATGAACAGATTGGCACTTGAATAAGGGCTGGCAGCCCAAATGCTGTGGCCTTCTAGTTCCTCTGCAGCAGAAGACATGACAAACCTGTCTCTGTACTCCATGGGTGCACTTGTGCACCCACTTGCTGAAACAGGCAACAGCATGGGTTTACCTGTAAAGAACAAGTGCTGGGAGTGATGCAGGGCATCAGCAGCTCTCTCACTAGCAACTGTTTTGCTGGATGCAGATGTGCATCCACATCATAGAGCCACTGGAGCCTTGCAGGAGTCATTCTGCTTCAGCTGTGTTTCTTCTGCATGATATAGCTCTCATGGGCCTACAAGATCTGTGAAGGCAGAGGGAAGGCGATAACTTGGGAGGTGGAAAAGCTATTTGTGGTGTGCGCTCACAGAAAGCATCCTGCTGTGCTGCGTCAGGCATAACAAAGTATGGCAGGGAGCTGCATCTCATTCCTCTACTAAAAGAAGGCTCTTTGGAAATAGCAGGTTAAAAACTTCATTTTTCCTTCCCACCACTAATGGCAGGAAAAGATAGCTCTTAACTTCAGGTGAATATCTTTTCATGCAGCTTAACATACTGCCTAAAAATAATCTCAAGAAAATGCGCGTTGTGCTACTTCATTCAGCATGCCCATTCATACACGGGGAGTCAAGACAGTCACAACATGTAGTTTTAAAAAGTAGCTAAGCTTGTGAGCACAAGACAAAAGTTAGATTTGCTAGTGCAGCAAAGCCCTGCTCAATATATGGTAGAATCCGGATCCTCAATCTAATTCCCCTGTGAGTAAGCATAAATTGATTTATCATGTGACAACAGTCCTGCTGGAATATTCCCTCGTTAGTCATAGATGAGAAGATTGTTTTATCCCAGATTAAAAATAAACCAGGTTATTTGCTTGGTCCTGACCTACAATGTAGATAGTGTAGGCCAACAAGTAGCATTGCTCAATGTGCTATTTGCACACTGGGAGAGTAGAGAGGTGGGAGGCAGGGCTCAAGCACCTCCTTTGGAAGGAGCTTACGTTATTCTTTTGCACTGACAAACGGCTTGCTCTCTCTTCTCTTCTGCTGAACCAGATGCCCTTGTGCCATCAGGAACTCTTCAAACTCAGTTTAACTTCTAGAGGGTGGTTACCTCCAGAGGAATGGAGAGCCTGTGCTTATTTTTAAAGGAATCAATGGAGTTTATATGAGGGAACTTTTACAATATAATAGTTATTTCAGAGTTTCTAAGCGATCAAAATGTTTCCTTCTTAAAAGGTGGTGGACTGTTGTTAATGGTGGACTTTAATGTTTTGCACCCAAATATATTTCTCTTGGGATTGGTCTAAGCTAGGTTATAAATTACTTAGAAAGGAGATTTTTCTTTGCTGATGTTGGCTTGTTTATGGGCTGCTCTGTGTAATTAATAATTGATATTTTATGGACTATTTCCAATATATAGAAAGAGCTTAAAAATATGCTTAACCACTCAGCATAAATGAAGACTGACTAACAACTGCATTGCTTTAAATGTTAAGAAATAGTTTCATACTTAGTCATGCCTAGAAAGATGAATGAAAGTGGTGCAAGTGGTTTCCTGTTGCGGTAATGTGCCACTAAAAACTCTGTTTTCAATATGTTGTAGAGAAAAAAAAAATGCTTTGTAAGATGCTTTGGTCATTTGTTTCTGCCAGTTCCCTTCTAATCCTTCTCCACTCCTTCCATACTCCTGCACTAGCAGAGGTGCTCCTCTGCTTCTCTTACCTTGTTTATATATATCTTTTTTTTCCCTTAAATTATTTTTTCTCATTCTATTTCTCTCATTCCTTTCTTTCACTTTTGTTTGTCCATGGCCAAGAATGGGTTGAAGAATGACGCATCTTCCTCTTAGACCCAGCAAAGATTACTGGAGTGGCTCAAAGGCACAGTCTTGTGCTGAAGTCAAGCAATGGTGCATAAGGCTGTCACTAGTGGTAACAAACATTTTGCATGCTTGCATCCAAGCAGACTATGAGCTTTACCAAGCATAACTATGTTGGTTTTGAGTGCTTTTGCTGTTTCTGCTCGTACGTGTGGTACCCTGTTGATTTCAACTAATGTTTTAATCTAATGCCCCAAATACAGGGGATCTGTGGGAAGATGTTAGGTCTTTTGTGGATGCCTGAAAAATAGGCAAGTATTAAGCTGAAGCAACCTGGATTCTAGGCTGTCTTAGAGCTCACAGTTATTTAGGCTAGGGTAGCACTAGCTCAAAATACCTCCCAAATTGCAGGCTGTCTTTATGATGGTGAGACGGGCTTAGAAGCTGGCTAATTGTCCAGAATAGCTATGCAAAGTTAGCAAAGCAAGGCATTTCTGTGTAGAGACAAACTCTGATCCCAGATTCTAAGCAGCTGCTTGGTGGGCAGCCAGGGATGGGTTAAAAGCAGCAGCCAGGAGCCTGCCAAACAGTTGATTTTGTCTTTGCTGCTGAAATGGTGTTAATTAAGCCACAGTAAATCAAACAAGGAAACCAAGATCAAGGTAGGTTCTCTGTAGCTTTGCTCATGCAGCCAATTGAGCTACATCAACTAGCCTTCTCTGTCATAAGAAACAGTACTGGGAGCTGTTTTCTTCCTGCAATGGCAGGGTAAGGCAGCAAAGACTAGAGCTGTGGTGTAAACAGAACAAAGTGACAGGCGTTAGCCTTTTAATTGAATATTAACTCAAAATGAGAGCTTCAATTTGACCTTTGGGGAATCTCAGTTACATTGGTAGCGCATACGTATTGGAATTCTCCAAACTCTTTACTTCTTAAATCTAAACTTGGACTCTCCTATTCACCTCAGTTTTCCAAAACATTTAAAAAAGCAACACTAAAATGCTGCAATTTGAATATATTATGTACACTGTTCTTTTAAAAATAGCAAATTGTTAATGTACACATTCACTGTGATGCTTTATTATTGACAAATTAATTTCATACACTGTACATTTTATACATATCTATTAATATACACATGTATATGAATTTACAGTCACAGTACTTTTTCAGTGTTAGGGTGGTGTTTTTTTTCATTTGCATAAGTTTTTACAATTTTCAGCCCCAAATCCTTACCACAAACAGAGCCAGCTTTTTATCATAAAGTATAATGAATAAAAGTAAAGCTGAAGTCTGTATGTAAGATTTTACAGATAGAGCTTCATGTGCAGTGATAAGAAGGATACCAATTGATTTGAAATTATTTATTGACAATATTGGATACCTGAAAAGATTAGGAACAGATTTGATTGAGAAAGTGTGGCAGAAAGTACAGGCTTGATTGTTTAACAACAGGCAGATTTAATCCTGTGGTTTCTTAACGGCCCTTTCTAGGGGAAGATGGGAAAATTGGCTCCAACAAAAAGATAATTGCCCTTCTTTCCCTCCCCCCTCCATCTCTCTTTAATGAAAAAAAATTGAAAATATGCATCCTTCTTCTTTAAGGTTTCAAAGAGATAAACAGACAACAAGAACTCGGACTAATGAAAGTTGTAAACTAAGTACAAATTAAATTAACTGTGCAGATTGTTCAGTACGCAAATGAGTACATGAATAGATCAGTACCTCAGCCTTTTCCTGGCTTTCCATAGGTTTGATTCAGGCTCAGTCCCTATTTTGAACAGAAGGTTTATCCTCTAAATATGTTCAAATCAAATATGCTCTGTTTTAGCATAACTGAGATAACAGAGAAACATAGATAACATAGAAAACCAAGGAATATAACTGGAAGATAAACAAAGCTTCCTTTGAATGAGGGATAAACAGACCTAACCAGTTTGTGACTGAGCAAGGTTAATTAAGTCCTATGGCAGAGTATAAAGTATTTTAATTTCAGTGCTTAGCATAAATAGCTCATGAAGAGGCCTGTGGTAAGCAATCGCTGAGTATCAACACTCTGAAGCAAAATTAAGTCCAGCAGTTTCTCTGTTGTCCAACAAAACACTGTCTCTCAGGAAATCCATCATCTCCACCAGGAGCAAAGAAGTAATTGCAAGAGCATGCAATTATACCATCTAAATTTCCAGAATAAACATAATTCCTTACCGGTGTTTTGTTGTTTGTTTTTTTTTTTTTCTACTCCTATCATGCTGAAGAAACAGTGTCAATGGAGCTTCTTGCTGAACTGGTTCAGTGACCTCTGATGTGTCTGTCTGCTCCTGAAGGTGCTCACAGGAAGGTGCAAAATGAATTTGGATCCATGAACCTGAGAGAATGCAGCAAATCGTGCTGTTGTCACACTGTATACCTCCCTTTTTCTCCTAGCATCTCACTGAAATATGATGATATTGCCTTTTTCAGGGCTGCTGCTTTTTATACCAGCTGCTGTCAAAGGTTTGTTTGTTTTCCTTTTACATTAGTAACATTAGCTCAACTGTCTGCAACCCTCCAAGGTGTATTGGAAAGGGCTGTTATTTTTCTTGGGTGGGATCATAAGTCCATAAATCAAATGTAAGGTAAAGAATGCCAGTTACATCCAAATGATGGCTGGCTACTTTATAAAGTATTATGGAATTATTGTGGACTGATAAAGGCCTTGAGAGTGTCTGGTCCTGATTGTGAAGGATGCTGTGGTTAGAGCTGGGAAGTGGGAAAATTGCAGGCAGTGGGTGCTGTGATTTGAGTACCTTTGTTGGAAATGTCACAGCAGATTTGCTGGGTGACTTGAAGCAAGAATTGCTTTTTGTGATTCAGTTTGCTCATCTGTAGCAGCGCCTGTAATATGTCCATGCAGGAGCATGGTAACACTGACATCATTATTTTTGAGTGCTTCTTGTCTCTTCACTAAAAGGTGTTATGGGCATAGAAGCGCTGAGTTGTGGCCATTGAGTTAACCACACACTTTGAAACCTCAGATACTCTTTTTTCCTCCCTCTTTCATTCCCCATCTCACTAAACACAGCGCCCTGTGGTCTTTTAAAACTTCCATACCATTTATAAACCAAATTCTTCTCACAAAAAGCTCAAGGCCTGCTTTCTCCACGTACAAATAAGATGCTCATTTAAGCAAGTCTAAGCTCTAAGCTTCTGGATAATGATGGCTAGGTGCTTTCCTATGCTTAGGCGAGCCCTTGAGTGGGACCTTTATGGCTATTGCTCCAGGCTGGGCAGTGTGTGCATTTCTTACTAAGCCAGGTGTTGACGTGATGTTATTTTATCTTTGGTCCTTGCCAGCCAAATGGCTGTCCTGCCCTGTCGGCAAATGCCAGTTAGCTGCACTGAAAAAGAGTTTTTTGGGAGGAATAAATGGTAAGATCAGTGCTTCATTTCTTCTTTTTCCTATCAGTGCTTCATTTCTTCTTTTCCCTACTTGGGAAGTGACACTATCTCTTAGTCTGATGACATTACAGGTGTTGATTTTTGCCCTCTAGAGCTCCAGCATTCTAAGCTGGTTGGCAATGGTAACTGCTCCTCATCTAAGCCCTTCTCTCATCCGTTCTTCCAAAACCGAACGGGCCGTGTTGAAGCTTTAACACTCACGGCACTTATTCCTCGAGTGGTTTTTCTGTTTCGTATCTTACATTTCAGACATTCGGATATATATAAACATAAAAGCGCCCGTGCGCGGCCCCTCAGCGATCTGCCAAACACAGCCGGTCGCCGCCGCGCCCCCTGCAGGCGGCTCGCGCCGGTGCAGCGGTCCCGCCCCTCTCCCCGGCGCGCGGCGGCCTCCCGCACGGGGCGCGCAGGTGCGGGACGTGCGCGCGGCTGCTTCAGTGCGCGGGGCGGGCCGGGCGCCGCTGATGTCACCGTCGTTTTCGGCGCTGCGGCTGCTGCTGCTGGGGGCGCCGCCGCCCGTGGCTGCTCCTCCGCAGCCGGCGCCGCGAGACTAAGCGGCCGCAGCGCCGGGGGCATGCGGCTGCCGCTCCTCCGCCCTCCGGCCGTGCCGTGGGCCGCGGCCGGGTACGGTGGCGTCTGATGCGGCCGCCGCGTGCGTGAGTCCCCGCGCCCCGCAGGCGGGCGGCAGGGCGGCCGCCCTTTGTCCGCGCCGGGAGCATGTGGGTGAACCCCGAGGAGGTGCTGCTGGCCAACGCGCTGTGGGTGACGGAGCGGGCCAACCCCTACTTCATCCTGCAGCGGAGGAAGGGGCACGGCGGCGATGGAGGCGGCGGGGGCCTGGCTGGTAAGGGCGGGTTGGAGCTGCCCCGGTTCGCTCTGCGGCGCTGCGGGTGGCCGGGTGTTTCTTGGCGTTGAGGCGCTTGACGTGGAACGCGCAGGTTCCTCTTCGGGTTTACACGCGGAAAGCTGAGGCTGTGTGAGCCCTCGGCGGTGCCTGATGTCTCCCGACGGGAGGGTGTGACCTGCAGGGGTAAGATTGGGGGGGTTGAGCCTCCGGGGCGTGCTGCTGGAAATACGAGCAGGCTGTAATTCACAGCCGTGTGCGATCCGAGCAGGTTTGTTTTGCCTTCTCTGCTTTCCCTGGGATGTCCTTGTGAAGGCTGTGCCCTGACTGCTTCGTTTTTAGCTGTTGTCAGCTGGAAATGTGTCTGCGGTCACGCATGCATTGGTCTCTACAATACCGTGCGTACACATCTGGGAAAACCTTCCATTATTTGCAGGTAACATACATATGTTTTACTAAAACTGGAGGTTAGCAGCCCGATGACGTTAGCACTGCTCCCTCTTGATGTGGCAGATGTGCACGCGTGCTCTCTGCAGGCAGGTGGCCTTTCCCATCCCTGCTAACACTGATGCTGGCTCTGCAGGCTAAGCAAAATAAACACACGGGCTGCATTCAAGGTCCTGTGTTTGCTTACCAGATTAAGCGTTCCTTCAGCCCTTGAGTGCTCTGTGGACTTGCAAACAATTTGCAGTCTCAGCTAACAGGCCTCGGTGAAGTGTTGTTTTTGTATGGAGGCCCTTGAGATCTTAGTGTTGAACATTAACAAAGCCCACCTTATCCTTGAGGAGAAAGGGGTGAGCAGATGTTTCGCATCAGCTTTAAATGTCCGTTGTTTTCTTGCTGTCTCTGTTCTGTTGGTTTTTCATTCCTGAAGTTACAGGAAAATCCACAGTGTTGACAAACCCATTTAGAATATTTTTTGCTTCGAAAGATTACATCCCTGCTGTTTTTGTTGAGGGGTTCTTTGCAGACTCTCACAGCTTACCCACTGGCCTCCAAGAGACTCTTCCCTCTATCTAAGCGATGTGAGTAGGCATTCTCATACCTCTCTTAACTTTGAATTAAAGATCTCATGAGGAACCGAGGCAACCTTCCTCAGTTATTGGAGAAATGTTTTGAGAATTCTGTGTTTTCATCTTATTTGCAGAGTGTATATCTCTGCCTTCGTGCAGCTGTGTGTGCAGTAGTGCCATTGGTGATACCACTCCACAAATGGAGAGATCTCTTAGGAAGAGTTTGTCCATTGAGTGAGAATAGGATACATAAATCCTTGTTTTGTGAAGCTCAGATAAGGCAACAGCATTTAAGAGATCAGACTATAGAAACGATTCCATCTATATGCGCTTTTTTCCGCTCGGTACTCAACATGTGAGAGGCAGGGATTTGTGATGCAGTGGTGAGCACGTGAGCGAGGAAGAAATAAAGCGGTGTGGAGCATCCAGACTGCTCCCAGCTTGGTAGGCACAGCAGGAAATGGAACCTGTGATGAGTTGTTTCTGTTGGAAATATCAGTACTGGAATTCTTTGCTGGTTCCTCTAACAGCTGTGGATGGCCTGTTGAGGGCTGACACAGGTGAAGGAAACCAGTGGCCCACTCTTCTCAGATGAGAGTGGCTAAAAGCCAAGTACTGAAGGACCTAACTGATTCCAAGAGTAAAGAAAATGGCTGAAACAATTAACAGGGTGCATGGTTTCTAATAACGATAGCATTTAGGATAATATTTTGGGAAGTTCTGTAGTTTCTCTAGTGACAGAGTTTGGAGGTTATTAGGTCTACATTAGAGAAACAGGAAAAAAGGGTCTTTTTTATCTTTTCCCCCCTCTCAATTTTCTTTACTGATGGGGCAGTGCAGATAACACTCTAAAAAGACACCTGCCTTTTAACTTTTAAAACATGGTACAATAGCTCTGACAAAAAGCAGTACATGTATCCTTGAAGCTGGCTGGAAACACTGAATGCAAGATCTCACTGAGGCTGAGAGTCATCAAAATTTGTATATTTAAAAGGGGATGTAAGTTCAGTCGTCACCCTTTCTTTCCTTGCAATTTAAGTTCTGCTGATTTGTCTTCCGTCATTATTGACTCTTCCAGTCATTTGTCTTAAACCTTAGAATGGTAATTGATTTTCTAGTTGTTGAGAATATGGGCTCAGTGACGTGCGAGGGCATTGGTGTGTAACTTAAACCGTGGTTCAGCAATGAGAGACATTGATTTTCTGGCATTCCCTTCAAATGTAGGTTTTCTGTGGAGCTAACCAGTCTGAGCTGGGCTAAGTGTAATGATTTCTGTCTTCTCTCTGTTGATGTTTCAGACTTTGCAGAATGCAAGTTGAGGCTGTGCTGCAATGCCAATGTGTTGGTGTAGCTGACAAGAGGAGGTAGAGTGCTTTCCCATAAGTGGTGGCTTGGGAAGGTTGGGTACAGACTTCTCCTGTGCTTGGATGCTGTGACTGGAGATGTGCCTAAAGGCTGGCAGTCACCCTCAGAGTGGATGCTAGTGTCTCTGTCTGTCTGTCTTTCATCATTTACTTGTCACCCTCCAGTAGAGGGGTGTTATTATTGCCAGAGCAAAGTCCAAACAAAATGATCTTTTGGGTCTTTAGACACATCCCAGCTGAAAAACAAGTAGTTTGTATAGCATTAGGAGCAAGTGAAAGTAATTCTTGTGACTTTATGTTGAGAAAGAGCAGTACCCACATTGCCTGTTCTCTTGGATCTACTGTGAGCACAGCAATCGCACAGCAATCTTTTGCTGGAAAGACAATATCAGTAACTTCTGGAGAAGGGCTGAAATCTCAGCCCCATCTCTATTGAGTCTCTCCCGTGGGCCTCAGTTTATACAGCTTAGCAGAAAGGAGAGAGCCTAATTTTGTTACTCATTTGGACATTAGAGACTTTTAAACTTTAGTGTTGAACTGTAACCTGTTAGAAGCATGACAATCATATTGTTTGTATTAGGGCAGTGCCTCATTGCCTAATGAATCCCTAGAAGTCATCTGTGCTAACAAAATGTGTCTGATGAATGGTTTGCTTAAGATCTACAGCTTTTCTACTAGATTGTGTGAAGCCATTTTAGACTAAATTAAGTCCTGGATGCTTCTAAATGACTGTTTTTGTCAGAACCAGTTACTTCACTGCATTTTTCCTTTGTAAGTATGCCTTTCCTCAAGGGCTATTTAGGTTTTTTCATTTTTAACAAAAGAAAAATGAGGAAGAGACACAATTTCTATGTTAAGTAGTTTTGGTCATTTTGTCATTGCTGTCTTGCAAATTTGCCTTGTCTTGCATCACTGCATAATTCTTCCAAAGACTAGACTAAAAAAATGTACTTTCATGCTGTAAGTGTGTTTGATAGGCACATAATCCTGTATGTTGTGTTTGCAGGAAGCTCTTGAGTGAAGGTCATCTTCCTTTTGCTTGCTGTCAGGGGAAAAAGCCATTTCTCAAAGATGCTGGTGGTTCTTTTCTTCATAACTGCTCTATTTCCTGCTTGTCAGCTACCTGCCCTGCTCAGGTTGGTGGTTTGGTCTGTGTGAGATATTTCCTTCTCAGAGGATCCAGTGTGTAATAGGGCAGCTTGTGTCAGCTGATGCAGAGGCAGCTGGAGAGAATGTGAGCACAGACCTGTCGCATCATTTGAGCACTCTATGCTGTATGACTTACATGGATGTAAGGATCTTGAACATGTAATAAACTCCATGAATAACTGAAAGGCTTACACTTTTTCTATTAGTGTATGTTGCATTCTGATACATCACATAGGTTAAAAACTGCTGTATCTGCTTTCAGTTATAACGTGGTAAAGCTTACCAAAGACTGCTACTTGGGGACAACATTACAAGGAATTAGTGAGACTAGGAGTTGACAGTAAAGCAGTGTATTCACAGTTTACAGAGCATGATACATTCTATGAAATTGTTGTTTTCCTTTTGCGTATGTAATTTCTACATGAAACAGACATGAAATTCTAATTCATTTCCTTCTAAATAAATTCTTGTTCTTTGAAAGAAGTGTTTTTAGGAAAGAATTATTTTGCAGATATGGCATTTATGCTTACAGCTGGGACAGTGCGTGTGTGAGATTCAGTGCAAGTTTGTGAGTCCATGAGACGTTGCCAAAGATGATTCAGATGCTGAAGCAGAAAAGAGCAGATGGAAATTTGCTGATTTCTGGCTATAAAAGAAATTGATGAAGTACTGTCATTCTCACCAGCTATTTTTGCAAAAGGATTTATCATACGTTTTCGGCATTGGAAAGTCAGGAAGGAGAAGTTCTGAGCTCAGCTGACTAATGCAAGGCCATAATGTCAAATCTAATGTTTTAAAGACTATGACAGCGTCCTAACAGTGCGTTTGTGCAGCCTTCTTGGGCATCACGCAGTTGCTCAGATTGGGAGAAGACTTTCATCTTGCTCTCAAGTCAGAGAATTGAGGAAGAAATTACTTAAAAACCTTTTTATGCCTAAGATAAGTGTTTGACCTGATTAGGAGGTGGTGCATGCTTTAACAAACTCATTAGTTCAAGCTGCTGGGGTTTTATATGTCAAACTTTTGCACTTCAGTTGAAAATGTGCTTTCTAATGCTTGAAATGCAGTGGTTATAAAAATTGAGGCTATTAGTATAATTACTTGTCCGTTCAACCTGTCCATTAGCTTTTCATGCCTGTTCTGGTTGGTGCAGTGGAAAGTCTTCCATTTGTGGAATTTCTGTGGTGCACCAGGTGTGCTCTGTCACTACTGAGATTTCTTAATAGGATCTGCTGTGGGTACGTTCGTCTCTTCAGTAGTAGACTTCCACTTGTAGGGATCTGGATGCCAAAGTGTTGAATTGGTTCTAGTTGTCTGAATTGACTCACCAGTCTTTCTACTCAATCCTAGGTGCTTTCACATGTGCTTTGTTGGAAGGTGTGTTGTTTTCTGTCTCATGCTTCTGTTATCTCTGGTTCTTACAGACGAGGCACTCTTTGCAAGGCTGCAGCACCTGAGATGAGAATTCTTAACGTTGCTTGGTGTGGTGTAGCTCAGGTTTCTGTACCAGAAGGCTTGTTGGCTCAAGACATTTCCTGACATTACTTCATCTTTAACACTTGATGTGAGCCATAAAGGTCTCTGCGCTGATCTTCCACTTGCCATTTTAGCCTTATGACATGATGTTTTTGCTTGGCAAATAAATTCAAGACTGTTTTCTGAACCTATTATTTGTCCTGAAATCTATTAGTACAGCATGGTGGTGTGAGTCCTTTAAGCATCTACTTGGAATTTTTTGTGCCCTGATTACTTACCATACTTCTGATGTCTAATTGATGTTGATGTTCAATAATACACACTTGCATTTTGCCTTCAGAACTGTTGCTGAGGTGGGCTCTGGTTTTGTGGGACAACTTCAAAATCTTTAGTATTTTAATTTTCCTTTCCAGACATGAAGGTTGTAAATATTTTCCAGACCTGACTTGCAGTTACATTTTTTTCTTTTTGGAGTTGGTCCAAAGTTCCAAGATAGGGGTCTGTGAATTCCTACCATGGCAACCTTAATTTTGGCAAGTGAGTTCTTGAGATGAGTTGGGTTCTTTCCTCACAGTCTCATCTTGTGCTTTCCCTTTGTGTTTTCCAGTATGTCAGTAGCCAGAGTTGGTGGGATTTTCTCTGCCATATGATTTCTTTCCTTGATGAAGCCTTCCTGTCTTTGTTTCAGTTCAAATCTGGTAGGGTTTGTTTTGGGGAACTTATTCATTTGGGTATATTATGTGTGAGTTATTGTACTTGGACAGTCTGTAAGCTTAGCCTCTGTGGACATAAAAGCAATATATTTTTTGGCTGTATGTATAAGCATCTATATTTACATGTAGCGATCTAGATTATAAGGGGTGTTTTGGTTTTTGTCTCGGAGGAGAAAAACAGCAAATTTTTACAATGCAAAAATATTTTAAATGGTGCTTGGTAGATTGTACTGATAAATGTGGTTCTATCTTAGAATGATTCGGGGAGCTTCAGCTTATCAGCTGAAGTTACAAAAGTAACTTGTGAAATCAAGGGTTAACTCTGGTCTGATTTAGATTAGAAGGCAAGGTACAGGATTGGTTTTCTTTTGTTTGTTTTCTTTTAGTGTTGGTCATCAGTTATTTAGACCCCTTGAACCAGTATCATAGTAGACATCTAGTTGCTGATCGCTTTTAAATTAAGATACCTATAAGATTATCTGTTTCAGTCATACTTGTTAGCGAGGAAGGAGGATGAAAGTTTTATTCTTTGTTACAATTTTATCTTACAGTGGTCAAGCTAGATAGTCATGTTAGAAGATTGTGCTTTCATCAACTCGAAGACAAGAAAAGTATGTACTGTTCTTGCTTTTTATCTTATTAAATGTCGTCAGTGACAGAACTTCATCAGCCTCACTTTCACTGGTGTTCAAACACTTGTGTGTGAAGGAAAATGGTGCAAGTAAATCAATCTTACGTGAAGTTTGGTTGTAAAAAGAAAAGCAACAAAGACAAGTATTGAGGAAGACAGATCTTGATTTCAGAGGAAACTGATTTTTTTTACATTACCTATGATAATGTAATAGTATGTGTCCATATGAGCCTTTGCTGTATAATCCATGTGAGAAGATAGTTATCAAGTATTTAGGTTTTATTTTGCTTTAGTTTGCATGAGTGAACACATGTAGTACAGAACCCTCCGTAAAGTTCCAAGGGTGGTGTTCTTCATGCTTTTGAAAAAAGTATCCTGTTATTTCTAGGGTGGGAAGCTTAGCTTCATAGTTACTTCTAAATAATTAATAACATTTGCTATTCACTTAACCTGTCTCATGAAATAAAACCAATTATAATTGCCTCATAAATGAAAAGGTTGATGGTATTAGCCATAGAGTTCAGGTTGTCGCTCTAGGTGGAGGTTTCTCAGACAAGTAATTGGATGACCTCTTCCTGTAACAACAAATGAGCAAGCTAATTACACACACACGTGGACTGCCTTCAAAAGATAGACAATAAATGATTCAGTATAGTGTCTAAGAAAAACAATAGCTTGTAGTGTGGACCTTATCTATGTAGTGTTACGAGTTACTATTCCTACAGTCCAGAAAGTAATGTTTAAACTTGAGAAAGATTTGGACAACAGACGAGTATAAGACAGGGTGAAAATGTCTACAAACCAAACAGGTCTCTTATGGTCAGAGCTCCTTTGCGTGTCCACCTTCTGCTAGAGGAAAGAGAAGAAGGGGTCATCAGTGTGCTTTAAAGATGGAGAATCATTTGAGCAGTACTTCTTTCATTCGCTGTCGGAATGTTGCTATGCCTGTTTTGAAAAATTCTTTCTAGTTGTGCATGTGACTTTGCAAGCTTTCCTTTTTGTTAGTGGTGCTGAGCTTGTATACAGATAGGCTGCTGACATCCTTGTGAGTATTTGAGTGGTAGCTCGTGAGTGTGACTCCAAGAGTCAGACATGAAAAGTTGTGATTTTGCTGTGGGTGCTGAAAAGATGAATGCATGCTGTTTGCTTGGGCATTTAAAGAACTATTTGTTTGTTTGTTTGTTTTTTTAACCAGAAGAGACTGCCAGGCTGTCGTTTATATTGGTAATGATTTGTCAGCAGTCTTCTGGAAACAATTTGTCTAAAATGTTCTGCAGTGATGATGATGAGTGATGTGATGCTTTTTTTTCTTTTTTCTTTTTTTTTTTTTAAAGCCTTATGTGATGGTGTATTAGCACAGTAAGAAGGCCACTAGCTAGATGCTAAATCGAACATCTCTGACAGATGTAGTGAGGGCAATATACAGAGCATAGAGCCACACGGAATCAAATGTGCGATTTCTGCTGTCCCCACCCCTGGCTGAGCCACTGGAGGTTGGCTGCTGAGGGAGTAGGAAAAAAAAAGGGGAGTAGAATAAGTGAGAAACATTTGCTGTTCTTCTGTATTGCACACATACGTAGTGCTGGGGCCTGCATAGTTTTTCTGCCTTGTGTTCACCCCTCTGCTCAAGTTGTAAGAGCTACTGACTGCTCCCTTTCAAGCATGTTGGTGTCTGCCTGATTCTTGGGCTCTCTACAGCAGTTGTGGCTAGTCATAGAGCTGGGAGGATGTAGCAGTGCTGGTGGCATGACAGGATTCAGCTCTCTGGAGCCTGGCAATTAACACGTGCTTGTCATCTGGCAAACAGGAGGAGAGGAGGGTGTTCCTAGGTGTCAGTTGCAGCAACTGCAGTGAGCTCATTCCAGCTGTAGGCAAGGCTTGATGCAATTTCCCTGTGATACGGAAGAATGGAGGTGTTGCAGGTCATTGGTATGCACTGATAGCACCTGAGACTTGAGGACTGCCAAGGCTAAAGCTGAAAGGGATGTATCAGGTGGAAGGCAGGGAGGGAGTCCATGTTGTGAACAAAGCCAGGTTGTCTATGATTGTAAACCCTTCTAGTAAAAAACACCTGAAAAAGTCATTGCTGGTGTATGGATCCTTACACTTCATGCTATGATTATAGCTCTGCTCGGTTTAAATGTGAGACATAGTGGTCAGATAAATAAAACATAATACTGTTTTGTGTTTTTTTTATAAATTGTGTGGAATAGCAGAAGCACTTGACAGTACCACCCTCTAGTACATCATATATCCTTCTAGTAGTGTGAGGTAGAGCTTTGTCTGGCTGTTATCGCTCACCTTTCCCTTTCTGCTCCCCCTATCTAGGTATGGTTACTCTAGATGTGTACCATTTGGGATTGGACTTTTGCACAGTATAAGGTTACTCGTGCTTGGCTGCCTTCAGGATTAGGGCTGTCATGTGTTAGTCAGATGCTAATCCCACAAATTTTTAACACAAGCATTACATCTTCACTGATAAAAAAAGCTCACTCGAACAAGGACTTGCAGGTTTGATTTTGTTTTGTTGCAGTCAGCAACCTGATGGAAATAATGGGTGAAAAATCTGCAAGCAGCATAGCCATGTGATTGTTGTATGCATCAGTCACTGGCTGTTCAAGGACCAATCAAACAATGATTTTTTTCTTTTTTTTTGCTTATTGCATTTTTGTATGGACTTAGCAGACTTCTTTTTTTTGTATTACTTATGAAGAAATTGGTCAGTGGTTATTGGAATTCCTGCGACTTCATTCTGATGGCATCATCTGTCTGCACTGAAAAGAAACAAAAACTGACTTACAGTGCAAAATGGAACAGTTCCTGAAGGACAGTGATAAGGCATAATTGTATGATTACGAGAGTATAAATGTTAAGTTTCTTTAATGTATAAGAATGTGTGAACTATATCCTAAATATCTGCGTGTCATTCATCAAAACAGCTATTTCATTATATGAGAGAAATATTATATGAGAGAAATATATTGCAATATATTGCAGCAAATTTGGTAAGCTGGATTTTGCTGGTGTTTGAGTTTTCTGTAGGATCTTCTGAGTTGTGTGCGTTTGTTCCTTAAACCGTATTTCAGAGATATTTCTACAACCCGATTGCTGGGAAGAGACTGGGCAACTCTTCCTTATCTCTCACCACCTTTCTTGAAAACCTAGCTCTACCTTATGCTGTTGTTCCTGTTGTTTGGAGCTGGGGTTGTGCCTGTCATTCCCTATCTCCAGGAAATGATGAAGAAGGAGATGGGATGGGAAGCTTTGCTTACATTGATATTGCTGCCCAAGTCAGCAGGTTTGTTCTAGCTCTTTGACCTCAGCTAAGCATCCCTTTTTTTTTTCTGGCTGCAGCACCCTCCTAGAACTAGTGGCAGAGTTGGTGGGTAGGACCACCCGTATGTCAAAAAGAAACAAGCCTATTTTTAAAGATTATGGAGACTTGACAGTGTATCTGCTCCTCAGAGAAGGTTACGTTGGGCCGGTCTGCAAGGTCCTGTAGATACTGCCTCATGCCTTTTGTATGTTTGGTACTGTCAGTACCAAATGTGAAGCACCAAAACAAGAATAATGATTGACATAAATGCTTGTGCAAGTGAGCAGCAAACCCAGATTAATTCAGCATAGTGTCTGGCTTGGTCTATGGTTGAAAGTTACGTATGTACCCATGTGTGTTTTCTTTCTGAGTCAGAGCTGTACTTTTTCTGTAGCAGTTGAGTGGAGAGGATATGTAAAGGGGGAAAAAAAAATGGCAAGGTATTGGGGGTATTGGAAGTTTAAAGGAATATTTTCATCTCCTTCAGTCTGTTGAGTATCTAGGAAAGGTGGTAGTGTACTGATCAGAGGTATCCTGTCACTATATACAAGTAATACACAGGAGAGATGAAAGACCTGCAACTAAATAGGCGTCAGTAAGAACTGAAGGTAGCTTGACTAATGAACATTGAGAGATTTTACATTAGTATTTTCTGTTTGTATTCTGTAACAATACACAACTTTCCAGCATTATCTGGGAATGATTGATAGCATGTGTAGGCTTGTTTCTCATGTATTTCAGAACTCTTGGATTAAAAGGCGGTGAGCATTAACGTATCAGGAAGGAAGAGGTGGTATTTTCATGTGGCCTGTAAAGATCTGTGCGTAAGACTTCTTTCTCTACACCAGTGGAATACATAAAATGGGGGAATACAAGATCACTGATACGTGGGTAATTTCCAGATGTCATTTGCAGTTCTAATTTAAAAAGTCTGCTAAGAAGAGAAAATGGGTAGTGCTTTTATGTCTTTATAATGCATTCAGCTAAACTGGAAGAGGAACAGCTAGGGAGAAATCTTCTGTACCCGTCAGGACCGTACAGAATGGGGAACTCACAAAACTGTGACAGTAAAAGAGGAAAACAGCTAGCTGAAATTGAGAAGAGCATTTTAACAGCATTGTTTCTGAATGGCTTCTGGTGCATGCAGTTTATTTCAGCCATTAAAAATAAATGATTTCTGGTGATTTCTGCCCCAGTGAATACTTGCGGGGGAAACAACCAAGTCTTTGAAAGTTATCTCATCTGTTCTTAAGAACAGGAGTTTGCTGAGGACTTAAACATGAGAATTAATAATCCAGATCTCCGCGGGGAAGATGAAAATTCTTTTTGAAGATGAAAAAGGAAAAATCCTTGGCATTTTTTTAAGAATAAATAAGCATTTTGTGAGAATGAGGATTTTGTTGGGGCTAGTTTTCTGTGCAATTTCTTAATAAAATACCATCTGAAAATTGTAAAAATAAAGTTAAAAATTACTGAATTTTCTTGGTATGCAACTGTTGATGGCCCCGCAGCAGCAAAGACTTTTCAGTGCTACTGCAGAATAACAGTATGGCTTTGTATTTCAGCAGTGTCCTTGTAACGGAAAAACAGTTTGACTGTAAAGCATTTTGATCCTTTCTGTGCTAAGGAATCAGACCATTAAATAGCATAATTGTCTTTGCTGGAAGTCTGCTTTTTTCCTAGCTGACATCTGAATGTTGAACTCTTACAGGTTATATTGTCCAGGTTGTTGTTTTTTTCTACTGCTGTTTATTTGTTTGTTCTTTCCTCTAGGGCTCCTAAAGTATATGGAACAGAAAAGAGCTGAACTTGTAAACAGCTTCATGAAACAGCTACCTTATGCTTTGCTTCAATTTGTCTGCCTTTACCCTGGGGTTGATGTATGTTTAAAATTGAAGTCATGTTGAAACTGAAGATATTTTTCCCTGTTGAGTCACTCTTCCTCATTATAACTCAAGAAAACAGATACAGTAATTAGTACATAAGTCTGCCTTTTGCTGAGGAGGGTGAATTGAGGGGTTGGGGCATGTGAAGCCTCTTTATTTGGGGATTCAGATGATTCATCACTGTGTATTTATGAGAATTTCCTTTTCCGTAGGTCTCCTTGTGGGTACTCTTGATGTTGTGTTGGACTCCAGTGCCAGAGTGGCACCATATCGAATCCTCTATCAAGCACCAGACTCCTTGGTCTATTGGACTATTGCCTGTGGTAAGGACAAGTATAATGATGTGTAGATTTTTTCTTCCTGGGTACTTTGCTACATAACTAAGAGAGCATGCTGCCAACTGAGTAAAGATGGAACTGGCCAGGCCAGGAATGGGAAGAGAGGCATATGTTACTTACTGCTTTTCATCTCTCAAACTGATTACCAGGCAGGCAGTCTAAGGTTCCTCAACCTTTATGTTCTTCTCTGTGCCCATGGCTTACTCCTTTAGCACTTTGAAAGTGCAGCATTCCTGACTGATGAGAGCATTTGAAACATGGGAGAAGTAATATGCTATGGCCCTGTGCTGTGGCCCCCAAAATTACCCAGACTGGGCACCTGGCTTCCCTTGAAGTGGAAATTGGGAAGATAGTACAGTCCCAGCTCTGAATCTGAACTCCAACTGAAATTGCTAACCAAGTAGTTAATGCATATACCTGTTCCCAGTTTTTTTTGAAACTCTTTCTTGAATTTTAACAATATAATATCAGGCTGCGTGATTGGCTTGGTTATTTTTCATTTTAAAAGTTCTACATTGTATAGCTGTCTCTCTTGTTTCCCCATAGGTAGAATACTGTTTACTTGGTGCTTGTAGTCTCTTACTTTTGCAGATTTGTCTTATCCTTCCATGCCTTCCATAAAGCAGTAACCTTTATCTCCTGTGATTAGCTATGCAGAATGATGGGAACGAATGTGATTGCTTCCTGTTTCATAAATGCTGTATGACATTTGACCTTCTGTACGAGGCTCCTCTGGGGGAAAAAATAATTCTAGAGGTTTTGTTTGCTCTGAAATGACTACTTAAGTTATGTATAGACGCAAGGACTGTTTATAATTCTTTTTTTGATGTGGATATGAATTTGCTTTGGGATTAGCTGTATGGATCTTGGCTGTATGAGAATGTTAACTGATTAGATTTGCAGCTTTATAGCTCCGTAAAGCAGATTTCTTAACAGCATTGTCACCAATGTGGTGTTGTGTTGAACATGTGCAGGTGAGGAGAAGGGCAGGAGAGTAGGAGGTCTGTTTTCCCAGGAGACTAGCAAGGGAATGAGATATATTGGCTTTTAAGCTGTGCTAGGGAAAGTTCAGGTTGGATGTTAGGAGAAGCTTTATCAGAAAGAGTAGTGAGTGCCTGGAACAGGCTGCCCAGGGAGGAGGTGGAGTCACTGTCCCTGGAGGTGTTCAACAGGCATGTGCGTGTGGCACCGAGGGACGTGGTTAGTGGGCATGGTGCTGATGGGTTGATGGTTGGACTAGATGAAGTAGGTAAGTGAGCATGGGTAGTTGGAATTGTTACATGCCTTGGAAAAGGTTTTGAAAAAAGCCTGTGTGCTCTGGTTAACAAAGTGTTGCAAGTTTTAGAGTGCGTATGTGTATATGCACAGATTAAGGGCTTTGCTGTTCAATTTCAGAACCTGCCATTACTGGAAAGACCAATTGTAGACTCCCTGAGGTATTTCAGCTTTTCTTATAGTGCCTTATGTAAATGGCAGCAGTTCGAGTTGACTAACAGGCGTTACAGCTAAGTGTTTGGGTGATAAAACTGGCCATGACTTGTTAATTTCCTTTTCAGACCAGTACTCAGTCTTGTTGCCTCTATGCCTCCATATTTTCCTATAGACAAATGAAGCCAGCTGCTTGAAATCTAACCCTGATGCCCAGAGATGATCCTATGTTGTTTGTGCTGTTACTCTACCTCACCTGCAGGGCAGTTGCTCGTTCCCTTGCTCTCTCCATGCACCACGCATGCTTCCTGCAACTCCTGTCATCTGCAGATGCCTTACCATTCCAGCTTATGTTTAACACACTGATCAGTTTGCTCCCCAAAGATGAGGAACAGTGGCTCAGACTACCAGGGTGTTGTTCAATCATAATTTCAGCCATGGAGCGAGCTGTAAAGTGAGTATTCATTTAAAGGAGGGAGTGAAGTGATTAGTAGAATATAGTAATATTGTGGCTATTTTCCCTTTTAATCCCTACTGATCTTGAAGGGCTCTGTTCCAAAGTGCAGTGGTCAGCTTTGAGTAGGTTTGTTTGTTTTTCTTCCCTCAGATTTTGAGGTATCGATTCACCTGAAAGGCCAACAGTGGTAAAATTATGAATGCTTATAACATGCAGAGATAGTCAGAGACTTGGCAGTAGCAAAGTCAGTAGAACAGTAGTTTAAAACCTCACAGTGAATGTGTTACTTGAATCCTGAGTAAATAAAGCAAAGAAAAAAATCTTGACTGTGAGGAGAATTTGGCTTGAACTGCTCCACATCATGTCTGGATTTTGGCCTGCTTGCATGGTTTTCTGTAGATGACACTGTCTAGGAGAGTGAACTGTAAGATAACAGAGACCAAAACCAATGAAAACAGCGAGATGGGAGATTGCAGGTTGAGGATATTGACCATAACTACATTAATAGTAACCCATGGACCACAAACAGGGGATAGGCAGAGTCATGGTAGTGTCTGCATTGCTTGCCACAGCTCTTCAAGAGATGAGCCACTGTTCTGATGAGAGTCTAGTTTAAAATATGTTTTTCTTATATTTAGTCATTACTTCTTATAGCAATGCAAAAGCCAACAAGAAATAAATTGATCTTCAGAGTACCTTTTGAGTTCCAGAAAGATCTGGTTGCATCCAGCAGTTTTTAGGAGAAGCAGTGATAGCAATCACTTGTGGTTCTGAAATAGGTTTGCTTAAGCATGCAGACTATTGTGCAACACGATTTATGAATCCATATTGAAGCTGTACATTTGAATTTAGCATGGAAAACGCACAGGAACATTGCACTGTGTTGCTTTCACTGGAGTTGTGTAAAGCACTGATGGTGTTTTCTAGAAGTATTTTTTCATCATGTTTGGTGAATGATGAGGAAGACAACTGTTTGATACGTAACCAAGAAGGCCGCAATGATTTCTTGTACAAATGACTGAAATATTTATGTTAAAATGTCATAGCAAGCACCAGCATAGACAACTTGTGCCTGTAGGTAAGTTGCAAAATGTATAATTAGCAGCTTGTTGTATTGCATCCTCTTCCTAACGCTCGTTTCACATAAATGGCTGTATGTTCTTGTATCCTGTAGTCTTTAATTAGCAGGTAGATACACTTGCTTGTTCTGATTAAAATAAACTGAAGTGGTGTTTGAACAAAACTGAGATGCAGTATTGTCTCTGTTTCCTAGTTGGATTTACATCCTTTTAATTAATCTTCATAAAGATGTGAACAGGTAATGTTTCTTTTCTGAAAAATATTGAAAATCCCAATTTTTGACTCAATTGCCTTAATTTCTTTTGGGTGCAATTTTTTTTTTTTTTTTTGTGCTTAATTTTTTCTTTCCTTTGATATAGGCGTAAATTGATAGTGAAGAGCACCAACAGCTTCATTCTGTGAAGTGTTGAGAATAGAATGACAAAAATAAAATTGCATTTATTAAAACCCTGCCTTAAGAAGCAAAGATTTGCATGTTAATTCTAGCTTTATACCAGGAGCTGGTCCCAGTAGGTGCAGGTGATTTCTTGGCCAGCTCTTCAGCTGGCTAGCATGGTGTCATTTAATGCAGTTAAAGTTCAAAGTTTATAGTTTTGTTGCTCATCATACTGACATAAGCCCTTTATACATCTTGAAGAGGGCTACCTATTTCCTTATAAATTGCAGTCCTATGGGAGAGCAGTTTGGAATTTCCAAGGAGACAGCATGTGTTATATGGTGAAAGATCACATCTGTAGTTAATGGCAAGTTTTATTTGAGTCCTTTGTGATTAAGACAATGTAGACATTGGTTATTTTATGATTTTTTTTTTTAATTTTTTAATTGTTTTTTTATATGCAGGTTGCTCAAGGAAGGAAATCACTGAACACTGGGAATGGCTTGAACAGAATTTGTTGCAAACTCTATCAATCTTCGAAAATGAGAATGACATAAATACATTTGTCAGAGGAAAAATACAGGTGGTTATGTATATTATTGTAAATGCTGACAGAATGACTGAAAGGAAGACTGTTGTGAATTCTAAAGAAATATAGTGTAACGTTCCCAAGGCTGCTCCATCTTGGAAATTAGGCCAGATTATGAACAGCAACTTATATAAAAATGAAGAGAATTGTGATTAGCATACATGACTACAGCAGTGTGATTGAAAACATTACATGCATGTCTACAAACATTAAGGGGTCTGAAATTAAGTTTTGCTTTTGTCTTAAGCTGAGGTGGCTTTCTGTGTAACTTCTCTTTTCTTACTTACATGTTTTACATGTGCTTGTTGTATAAAGCTCCTTGCTCTTTTCTGTGTAGTTAAATCCCACAGCGTTGACACGCACTTTTTATAGAGACAGTGGAGGTTACTCGTTAGTTTGGTTTGGTTTTGGTTTTGCCAATACATCTTTCTCTCCTGAACGAGTAGAGAGTAGATACACTTCTTAAAATGCTTCATCTGTGCTTAAATAAGTAATCTGTTAGAATACTGATTGTAAGCAAAGTTATTATACTTAATTTTTGTGTATTCTAAGCACTGGCTTTGTCTCATTGCTTTTATCATTTCCTATAGTAAGTCATTGTCGTAGAAATTCCTTAGTTGTTAGGCTGAGTTTTACCAGAGGATCAGATAGGAAGGCTACAAGTGCTCATGGAAACAGACTATTCTAGCTGTCATCTGTTCTGTGAAATATTGTCCTTAAGGAAGTTGTTACTTTCTAGACTTTTAGAGTGCTTTGTAGACTTTTTAAAATATTGTATATTTGTCCAACAGATCACAGAATCACAGGATGGTTTAGGTTAGAATGAATGATGCTTTGCTGTTGTTTGCTGTACTTTCTGTTTAAACTGACAGTTTGAAGACACAAAGCATCTTTACTTTCTACAACATAAAAAGCAATAATAAAAAATCATGTGAGAGATTGGAAAACAAATAGAGCAAAACTTCAGCATAGAGAATCAACTGCTGTAGTCTTTGAGATATCAAATGCAATATTTTTCTTTTTCTCCTACTTTATTTTGCTTAAAATCCACTAAGAGATCATAGAAGTTGTCCTTTCTTCCTCTTTAGAAGAAAATTTTCTAGTGAGATTCTATTGGATTGTGCACAGTACTTATTTTTGTGGAAGGGAGGAAGTTTTCAAATCACAGGTGCCTTAAGTAGTAGTTTGTAGTGGTAGTAGTGTATTTGAGATGGGTTTGCAGGTTTAAAGTGGGACACGGGCAAAGCAGCTGAGTGGTTGATGTTTGGTTACTTTTGATACATTCATGGTAGGGAGCGAAGTAATCATCAAGACAGCCTTGAGTAAGGTAAAAAAAAACAACAAAGCCACAACAAAACTACGTAAGTAAAGGAATGAATAGAGTAGTAATGAACAAGTAAAATACTTCATTGCTTTCACAGTTAATGATTGTGGCCCTCACCATTGCATGCAGTGGTGATAAGGCTATCTGATAACCTGCAGCACTTAATATACTGTGAACTTCTTTCACTCCCTTCCAGGGTATCATTGCTGAGTACAACAAAATCAACGGCATCAAGGAGGATGATGATACCGAAAAGTTTAAGGAGGCCATAGTGAAGTTTCACAAGCTGTTTGGCATGCCAGAAGAAGAGAAATTAGTGAACTACTACTCTTGTAGTTACTGGAAGGGGAAAGTTCCTCGTCAGGGCTGGGTGTATCTCAGCATTAATCACCTTTGCTTTTATTCTTTCCTAATGGGACGGGAAGGTACGTTTTACAGTGAAATGGTGGTTTGTGTGTCTCAGAATTGTTAGTGAGTCTTCTGTGGTTTGTTACTATTTGCTGCTGATGTGTATGGGATGCAAAAGCAATGCTGAGTGAAGTAGAAACAAGAAGCAGTTCCCTGGTTGTCTATATTGCTGAACTGTGCACTTCTTACCTTATTTGGTTGCATGTTAGGAGAGGCTAACTAAATACTTGGACAATGACAGTATTAAATCTATCATGTTTGAATGCAGCGATTTATTATTATTTTTTTTAATCACAAAATCTTTTGTGATTCTTGTCTAGCTACTCAAGTACTTATTTGTTTTTAAGTAGGACGCTGTATTATGATTAAATTAAAGACGTTTCAAAATCCAGTGGTAAATACAGTTTATTTAACACAGTTTATTAAATTCCTTTAGTTGTTGAGGAGTAGTGGGAAGCCTGCCTAATGTGTTCAAAATAAGTTTCCTTGCTTTCCTTGAAAGAGAGAACATCAGGAGTCTGGTCAAGTGCTGTGACAGTGGGAATTATGTTAGCCCAGCTTTGCATGTGGGTGTTCAGTACAGAAAGAAATGATATTTAAACTCTTTTATCTACTGTTTGTCAGGTGATATAATTTGTTTATATTAGCTGTGTCATTTATGCTGCCCTTCTAACTTTTCAAGAAGCAAGAAAATTTCAAGTGAATACATTTTATAGTAACTGGAAGGTGAATGCTTTGGAATATACTAACTTTTTCGGACTGCGTTTTTGTTTGCTTCTGTTCAGCAAAGTTAGTTATCCGTTGGGTTGATATCACTCAACTTGAGAAGAATGCTACTCTGCTCTTCCCTGATATGATCAAAGTGAGCACCAGGTCCAGTGAACACTTCTTCTCAGTATTCCTTAATATCAGTGAGACATTTAAACTAATGGAACAGCTTGCCAATATAGCTATGCGACAACTTTTGGACAATGAAGGGTTTGAACAAGACAGATCATTGCCCAAACTGAAAAGGAAATCTCCCAAAAAAGTATCTGCACTGAAACGGTGCGTAGCACTGACCCTTACTCGTTTGTTTCTCCTCATTCTTTTTACTTACATCATTCTGTAGAGAAGCTTTCAGTTTTCTAATGATGCTGCTGTGTAATGTTATTCAAAAAGGAAAGGAATGATTGATTCTAGATGGTGGCAGAAGGTGTGGAGTTGTTTAGATATAATTAGTCGGTCTCCTGTTGAAATAGGAACAGGAAAATATACAAATATGCAGAATAGGAGAAATATTTGAGTCGTGTTCTCCTTGGTTCAGAAGCTCTTTTATGTATCACTTGACACAGGCTGCATTAGATAATCTGTTGTAAGACCTGGTCAAGAAAATACGTCTAACGTTCATACTTGGTCCTACAGCTGGAATTTAAAAACTATGTTGGGTGATGAATTCTGTCTGGAACTTCTTATGTTGTGTGGTGTACTAAAATGGTCAACATACAGAATTGTAATCAGTCTTTCCCTGTATTTCTCATTATTTTGTGACATCTGACATGTATTATATCTCTGAAATTTGCCTACTGTTTCTTTTGTTGTGTAGACCTGTAATATTTCAGTGTTCTGCACTAAATGTGTTAGCAAGACTAAATCTTGAAATTGTTAGAGTATAGCCCTGCAGACTCCATTGTATTAATAAATCAACCTCAGAGTAACAATTTTAGGATAGTGTTATGTGGTCTCTTATTTAATAATCATAGAATCATTTGAGTTGGAGAAGACCTTTAAGATCGCTGAGTCTGACTATTCTGCTGATGCTACACGTCCAATGCTGAACCATACCTCTAAGCACCACATCCCCACATCTCTTCAGTACCTCCAGGGGTGGTGACCTGTCTGGGCAGTCTGTTCCAGTGTCTAACCACCTTTTCTCTGAGGAAACTGTTCCTTGTACCTAATATCCAAACCACCCTTGTCACAATTTGCAGCTGTTGCCTCATGTCAGCTGGATTCACTCCATGCACAGGTAGAAAATAGGACCAAGTGCCGTAAGATCACCTAGTCTGTTTCTTTTGAGAAGTCAGGGTTGTTGTTTCTAACTCATTTGGAGTAGGTTTCTTCTTCTTATGTAGTCTTAGAATCTCCCAGCAAGGGAGATTATACACCCCTTACAAGCGTACTATTATGCTATTTGCTGTATGCCCAGTATTAGTAACCGAGTTGTATGTTGTAGGTAATATGCAGCAGCTTACGTAAAATATAATTAAAAAGTATTATCTATTTCTTAGAACAAGAGACAATTTTTTATGGTGTGTTTTTTTGGTTTGTTTTAGGGATCTTGATGCCAGAGCAAAGAGTGAGAGATACCGTGCATTGTTCCGACTTCCCAAGGATGAGAAACTAGATGGGCACACAGACTGTACTCTGTGGACTCCCTTCAACAAAATGCATATTTTGGGTCAGATGTTTGTTTCTACAAACTACATCTGCTTTACTAGTAAGGAAGAGAACTTGTGCAGCCTTATTATCCCTCTTCGAGAGGTAATTACTTGAAGATTAGTGGGGCAAAAAAATCAAGTAATACTGTTTTGGAAATTGCATCATAGATTTATTTTTTTTTTTCCCCACTGTTGGAGAAAATCTCATCTGATTAATTTCCTGTGAGCATCTATTCCGATGTGTTCTGTGTGATACTTAATGACTGTATGTATCTTAGAACTAAGCTCCTATTACTAAAATTCCCTGGGAGGTTTCCCTGTCAGCTTTCATGACCTTCAAGAATCAATCCTCTTGCATAATTTGCTTTCTGTTTTATGTTTCTGTGGTATACTTGTGTCTCATAGAGTGGGTAAGAATTCTTAGGTAGGTGAGTAGGACTTCCTACTAACAAATCTATCAGGTAAAACCTGATTGCGTTAGATGTACAAAATATTTGTAATACTAATGAATTCAGTTATCTCTTAATATGGACAAATTTGAAATCATTTATTGCTGTACTTGGAAAGCATTTGTAAATGTTTAACAAATGAGCGTAACGCTCTTTTTAAAGAGAATTGCGTAGGTTTTCAGTAAAAATAATACAAGTTAGATGCAATGGGGAAAAAAAAAATCATACTGGGGAGGTTTTGTATAGTTGACTTGCTTTGTGGGTTGATGGAGAAATGTGTAGTCTTGAGAGTATTAGCAAAGCTTATCCAAGCAAGTTCAGTTAGCAGATCTGAGGAACCAAAACAAATCGTATTTGTTTGGAAACCTTGAAGTACCACTTCTACATGGTGTGTTGCAATGACCTTGGTTATTTGAGAAGAGGCACTTGATTATGGTTGCACTGTTTGTCTGGAATTCTGAGGGAGCAACAGTCCTCTGAGTAACCGGGTAGAAGAGGGAACAAAGTTTGCATTTGACAGGGCCCCTTTTTCTGTAAGTGTGTTTGGCAACTGATTTGATAACCGTAACCTCAGCAGCATGTGATTTGAAGCAGCCCGAAAGCTTAAATAGTTGAAGAAAGAAATGCTTTGGGTTTTTTTTGTTTGGCTTTTTTTTTTTTTGGTGATCATGTAAGGTCTCAGCACCAGCAAGGAGAACAGTAACATATGGTAGTGCCAACCATTGAGATGATAAATCAGTTTTGTTAGCAACTGAAAGGGAAGCTTTCTGTTTCATTAAAGCCTCTGACCCAGTGTTCTGTGATGCCCTGGAGTGGTTTTGACACAGAAGTCAGTGGCAAAGTATTGATTCAGAAATGGTGATTGGAAAAGGTTTTAAATAGCTGACTGTGCTACTCGCTGCCCCACTATGTGTAGTCTTCAAGATCAGCACTTGAGGCACCTGTGTCTACTTGAATGTACATAACATGGGTTTTCAGCTGTCACTGTAGCAGAGTTTACTTACCATGATGTTTGACCTGTGCTTCTATAAATTCATTTGATTTGCTGCTTATGCTCATGCAGTTCTTAAGAAGAGTGGAAATATAATGCAGGAGGAATTTCTAGCTTCTTTCGTGTTAATGAGGAGCTGTAAGAGATTTGTAGTTGACAAAATTAAACTGAAGTTGGCGGAACAGAGAAGTGAATTAGGATCTGAGCTGCGCGCTGAAGCCTTTAAATCCATTTTCAAGAAAATACTGTGCAAAGCATTATCCTTTTAGCTAGAGAAACGTTAATATTATAGCACTGTTGTCCCACACAGTTTGGAATTCAGTTAGATTAATGACAAGCTTACTAACAGCTGAAGGCCGAACAAGCTGCCATGTGAGAAGAGAGATAGCAAGATGTTGATAGATAGATATGTTAGCAATAAAAAGTAAGTAAATTTTTCTGCTGATTCAGCCTATGCTAGTGCTGGGGACCAGGAGAAGGATTTTGAGGGTCCTACAGAAAGCTCATAGAAGAAATGTTATTGTGCTGCCTCTTGTAAGATGAAGCCTGGGAAAAATAAATTAAGCAGAAAAAAAAAGGAGTTTTGCTGGAGAATGTACATAAGCCAGTTGTAGGGAAGTAACAGTCTTTGTCTTCAGGCTTCTGAGTCTGTTCATCTGTGTCCTGTTTTGCAGTAGAGGGATGCTGATGATGCAGTGGGAAAAGGACATTGGGTTTATTGTACTTAAATTTTCTTAAAGCAAGCAGCTTGATGATGTTAAGGTGCAGCTGTTTCTCCTTAGGTGACAATAGTGGAAAAGGCAGATAGCTCCAGTGTGTTGCCCAGCCCGTTGTCGATCAGCACCAAAAACAGAATGACATTCCTGTTTGCCAACTTGAAAGACCGAGACTTTCTTGTACAGAGGATCTCAGATTTTCTGCAACAAACCACTTCAAAAATATACTTGGAAAAAAATATGTCTGGAAGCTATATCAGCTCTGATGATGAGGTATGTAGAGGGGAACGTGACTAGCTGATTACAAGGTGGTTTTAACCAGTGCAGGTTAACAGGGAAGATGATGAAAGTCTTGAACTTGCTCTAAGGCCACACTTTTGGACACTGAAATGTTACTTTCTCTGTGCTTTAATAGGCTGTACTATTAAATGTTGTGACTGGAATATCTTTTTTATGATGAACGTGAGAAAATTCACCATTGAAGTGGAAATGAATATAACTCCTGCTTTCACATTGCACAATCACAGTGCATCTCTTCAGAAAGTAGTGTGGTTATCTTACTGTTTAACTGAGTATTGCTTTGACTTATCCAAGTCAAAATAATGGTGAAATTTCAGTATTTTGAAGAAAATACTAGTTAATATTAAAGTTGTTATGCAGGTCACTAACAGCTAGATCTGATACTTTGATCATTCAGAAGAAAGATGTTTGAGATGGCATGTGTATTCTTACTGAACTTGACAATGTTTAAATGAACAAAATAACCCTTTTCTGGGCATCGATGTTCTGTATTACCTCCTTATATTCCCATGCAAAGTAATTTTTAAAAGATGTAGTTAAATGAATTTTTCTTAGGCACTCTGAGTAGCTGCTGAATTCTTAGGTTTTATGTGTGAAATTTAGGTGCATTGTATCACAAACTTAGCATATCTCTTAAACCCAGAAAGGCCTAGCAAGCAGAGAAGACTTTGAGGTATATCGTGTTGGTTTTAGGTAGGTAGACCTCATGTTACAACTCTGTATGAGTTTTGCACTGAGTAGCACTACTGTGTTTGCCGTATAAAACTTCAGTCAGTTTTTGACTCACTTGATTAGTGGTGAGGTATGATTGGTGTATTGTTATAGTTGTTATATTCCAGAGCACATACATGTATGTGTCTGTTTTGCTTGCGTTTTACCCTAGGTGAAACTTTTTCTACCTACTGAATTGTAAAAACAAATGAGTAGTTATGGTCACTGTTGTTATGATTAGTAATATGTCTACATACATGGCTGACCACTAATTGCAGTTCTAGGTGTACAGTGTGAACTGCAGTATGTGATCTTACTGTAGTAAAAGTTTTCAAAGCAGTTTGGGAAGTCAAAGTTCTGTCTCCCAGTTATTTTTCTTTCAAATAACAATCTTTGTTTTCTGTGCTGAATAGTCTGTAACATGACTTTCTTTCAAGTAAGGGTTGCAAAATAATTTGTCTGCATAAACACGTTTGAGTGCATGTGTACATACACACAAATGTGTCTGTGAATCTCCAATTCTGGACAGCCAAGGAGCCACCTTGGGACTTACGTGATGTTGACAGTAGACCAGGGGAACTCGTGTAATGGACAGGGTGTACTTAAAGTTAACACTACTTAAATAGGATTTGAATACTTGTTTTGTTTTGTTTTGTGGAGGTGGTAGAGGATGGAGCTATTGAGGAAACTGGAAACAGTTACATTATTCTATACTGGTTTAAACTCTGCTGCTTTGTGCTTGTTGAGATTTAATTTCTTCACTTGGAGTTGGCTTTTAGCATATAGAACCTGATGTAAAAGAAGGTAAAAAGCCTGGGTTCAGGCTTAAACCCCATGCCTGTATTGTTTATGACTGGTTTCTACAGGTGTTTACAAGATCAAATAGTATTGTTTCTGCCAGCACTCATAAAAGCCTCAGCTCTGAGTCAGAAGGAGAACGACAGTTCAATCTCAATGGCAATGGCATTCCAACAGCAACTCAAGCTTTAATGACTATGTATCGACGGAGGTCACCCGAAGAGTTCAACCCTAAACTGGTAAAAATATCTTGAGCCCTGTGCTTGTCTAAGAAAAGCTATGTTTGATTTAAAACAAATTTGAGCCAGGAAAGTTTCATTCTGTCACAGTAAGGTCTCTACAACAGGCAGTATTAATCACAAAAATACAGCATTACATATGCTGTTGCTCTACCAATACAAACTACTTTGCTACAAAATAAAACAAAGTTGGGTGTAAATCAAGGGGAGTTTGCATGCCTGTTCTCAAGTACAACTGCTTCAAAAGTATTCCTTTAACAGCAAGGTGTGGAAGGATAGGAATTAAGCAAAGGGAGAAGGCAGCTTGTTAATAAGTGAATGTAATCAGGTTATTTATTGCTTTCTTTATGAATTAAAACACAACAGGCTTTTAGCTCTTTGCATTTCAGTGGGGCAGGTAGAAGGAGGAGCGACATCTTCATGTGTTTCTTTCATTGCTGTTAGGCTAAAGAATTTTTGAAAGAACAGGCCTGGAAGATTCACTTTGCTGAATATGGCCAAGGAGTGTGTATGTATCGTACAGAGAAGACTAGGGATCTTGTGCTGAAGGGCATTCCAGAAAGCATGAGAGGGGAACTGTGGCTGCTGTTTTCAGGTATGTATTTGTTCAGATGAGGAATGTGGGCTATAAGCAAAAGCGTGAGAGGAGAGAGGATTTTGAAGATATTTAAGAGTGTTGTTAAAAAGAAAGCAAAAATGTTTGGAGCAAGTAAGGCCATAGTTGTTAACAGGCACCAGACTGGTTTAGGCAGTCGTTCTGTTTAGACAAGAAAATAATCCTTTTTTCAAACAAGGCTCAGATAATTAATGAAGAATATAAAAAAGCAGAGTGTATACTCTGCTACCAGAAGTCAATAATCTAGAGGCTTCCAGATGTTTAACCGCCATCTGCAGGCCTGCTTCGTATTTGTTATCATTTCTGAATCCAGTTATACTTCTGACCTTCACAGTAAGCTTTTGCAAGGAATTCCTAAATATAAACTTGTTGCTGTGCCTCCATGTGGGAAATGAGAAGAAAATTTTTTCTGTCTGTTCATACTTTCTATGCCATCAAGGATTTTCTGTAGCTGTGTCCCTTTAAGCATTTCTCTTCAAAGCTAAAGGAATTTGTTTTAATACTGCTTGCATGGAAATTTGTCTGTGCATCAGATTTTCTTCATACCTTTACACTTTCTGTATGCCTTCTCTAGTTCTGTCCTTTACTGAGATAGTTTCACATACACTTGAAAATGTTCACAATATGAGCTCACCAGGAACTTTGTATGAAGACATAATTAAGCTTTTTTTAAAAATTTCTTTGCTAATAATGCCTGATCTTGTATATCTTCTCCTTACTAATGGACATGAAAGGGATGTTTTCAGGAAATGCATGCAAGAATGGACACATCTGTCCTGTTGAAGTCCCCAGTGAAATCTCATAGCAGCCCTGTGAGCGTGTAACTGTGTCCCTAAGACAGGTTGAGTGCCCTGCTCCAAAGGACAAGTCATTGTCAGGAGGGGGAGTAAAGCTCAGCAGTTCCTCTCTCCTCCTTTTTGGAGGATGCAGCTGAGATGCTGTGTTCTGTGCAACCGAGCATAATCTATTCCCTCCTTAGGGCAAGTAGCTTTCTCAGGCATGTTTTGAGTTTGGGATAATGAACCCCAAAGCCAGCTGCAGAGAGAGCTCGTGATACCAAGTGATGGAGCAGCTCTTTTGTTCTTCGTGTTTGCCTTTTCATCTTACATTAAAGAGGGACTTGCTTTTTTTTTTCCCTCCTCTCCTAAACTTTGATATTAAAATGTCTAGAGTAGAAGACAAGTAGAGCTACTCTCAGTCATCTCTGCATTATCCTTTTTTTTTTTTTAATTAGATCACCTTTCCAAAACGAACGTTTCATATTTGCTTGTTGAATTTTAAAGTTGATGTTCAAGATGAAAGGATAGCAGACGATGATCATCATGGAATGTTTTATCTTCTAAGCCTTGTTTTTTCTTGTGGTTTTATTCTCCCACACCCAGGAGCCATTAATGAAATGGCCACTCATCCTGGCTATTATGAGGACCTAGTGGAAAGATCAATGGGGAAGTATAATCTTGCTACAGAAGAAATAGAGAGGGATCTGCACCGCTCCCTCCCAGAACACCCTGCTTTCCAGAATGAGATGGGTATTGCTGCTCTAAGGAGAGTGTTGACAGCTTATGCTTTTAGAAATCCAAACATAGGATATTGCCAGGTAACTGAAATATCTTAGCACTCCTTCAGTTTCTGGAATTCCAGTTCTTTCCTTTTATTCCTTTTTCTTCATTTGCACACCTTGAGTAGTTAGCCGTGGAAGTTCACTGATAACATTAAAATGCTGTGAAGTGCCAGTGCTGCAGAACTGTAGCAGTGCTGAGGTCAGAGGGATTTGATGCAAGGACCTGCACCAGCAGAAGCATTTGCAGTGCGCACTCAGAGCTGCGCGTGGCTTTCTGTAGACATGTTTTCTGCCTGTAAATCTGGAGACTGGGCAAAAGTGCACTGCAGGACTGAACAGAAAATGAAAATGAACCCAAGAAAGGTTCTTTAGCTGCTGTTAAACAGAAAAAGGCTTTTAATTGCTCGTCTTTGAATTTTGGCCTACTTATTGAATACATTAGTCCACATGACACAATTAAATCAGGGGAAACAAACAAACAAAGGTACAAAATATTACTGTGGATGTACTGGTACAATTAATGCTGACCAGAGTTGTTATTCCTGTGATTCAAGTGTATCGTTTCTGGTCACATCATTATTTCTTGGTACATAATTTTAACAAATCACCTGGGCCCTTCCCTCCCACCCAAATTTTACCTATTTTTTCAAGTTTCAGGAAACTCAAAATCAGGAGTGTTAGTGAAGAAGCTTGATTAATTCTGACCGTTAGAAGTTTAGATATAGCATGAGTAAGTGAAAGTAGAAACAGTTCTAACAGTATCATGAATTATTTGATAACAAATAAGACATTAAGCGTTAGATAAATAACCTTTTTAAAGACTGCTTAACAGAAGAAGGGCACTGTTTTTCTAGTTCAAAAAGCTGTTAGGCTCATTGTATGTAGTCTTGAGACTTGGTTCATGGCTTTTAGAATGCTGATTCATGGTTACAGTGAGAATTCAGGCCCTGAAATGGGATATGTGGTAGACAAGGCAAAAGAAAATAAATAACTTTGAGTTACAACACTGAGTTTCATTTGAAACCTTAATTGCTATTTCAGAGTAGATAATGTTCAAGCTGGAGCCCTGAAATGTTAATGACTCAGGATCTGAAATGACCTGCTAATTCTTAAAGGCATCAAGAGGGAAGAAAATGGCACTGAAATGCTTCATTTCTTCAGACTAACAGAAGTCTAGTCACAGGATCTAAGCAAACAATTCAGAGGTCGTTATACAATGTTGTGATATTGGAAAAGGATGAAAACAGTCTGCAAAAAAAGCTGTCAAGAGAATAGTTGAACGTGGATAGTAAGCAGAGTGAGAGGCTTAGGTTTCACTGTTAAGCTTTGGTTGTTGTGACCAACACTGTTACAGACACCTGCCTCAGTGTCTTGTAGTGGCCGAAAGCATGTAGACTACCAGTACAAGCAGAAATAGATCAGCAGTCATCATTAGTGGACTAGGAGACATTTTGTCTGTGTTGGACTTGGATTCTCTAACAGTGCTTATTTACAGAATGTTGGTAGCAGTGAAACTGGATGCTTGCTTATTTTTGTAGGCCCTTGATCATGCAAAGAAACCATGTTTTTTTTAAATACACATGTACAGTGTCATAGCTTAGAACTAATTAACTTCTGTCACTTATTTGAGGCTTTTCTGTGAGCGCTGGGAAAAGTTTGAGGTCTGCAGGGGGGTTTTACTTAATTTTCTAAGAGTAACAAGCACTTGCCTGCCCACTTGCTATGCTAGATGTTAAAGAAACGGGTGAAGCAATTTGTATTTGTCCTTCTTTTAGGCTATGAATATTGTCACTTCAGTACTTCTCCTTTATGCAAAAGAGGAGGAAGCTTTCTGGCTGCTGGTGGCTCTGTGTGAACGTATGCTACCTGACTACTATAATACAAGAGTTGTTGGTATGCTATGAATTTTTTTCCTTCAAGTTGCAGTAGACAATGACCCAGCTGAGTTGGTAAAAAGAACTGTTTGTGGCATAGAAGCTATTATGAATCCTCAACACAAGACAGCTTGCTCAGAGAGAATAGAGAAATTGTCGTAAGCAGATACTTTGCTAGTTAAAAGCTTTTTCAGCTACTTAGGGTTATGTGGCATTCTAAAGAGGACTTAAATGGAGAACATCTGAAAGATGTGGGAGGCTAAAATAGGAATTTTAGAAGATCCAGTTATCTGATTAGGGTAGAAATAGGAGCTCTGACAATTTACAGTGGAGTTCTTTGTGTATTTTCACTTCTGATTTGCAAGAGCTGTTACTGTTGGATGACAGTTTTCTTGTGTAAGTGAAGGTGAATGGCTCTTTGCCTTATCAGGGAGGCTGTCTTTGCTGTAACTCACAAATGCTTGAGATGTTCCTTTTTGGACTGCTTAAGATACTGATGTTACGATCTAGATATAACCAAGGGTTCTCTTAGAATAAATCCAAACGCTCACAGGCAAGTCACCTTGGCTGCCTTCAATAACTGACACTGAAAAATACTATTCCGTTAGTAATACTGAGTACTAAACCACAGTATAACTTCTGTAGGTCCTAGAGCTAATTTAGCTCTTTATTAGCTCCTATGAAATCTGTAATTAAACCAACAAAAACTCACTACGATCAAAGTGAGTCTATTTCAATGGAAGTGAGAAAGTGCATATAAGAATCATGTAAAATATTCTTAATTTTTGTATCTGTTTATCTTCAGAGAAGATCATTTTTTCCCCTAAATGATGTGTTCAGTTGCTCCCAAATTAATGGACGTTGAACTTTATTTTCAACAGGAGCGCTGGTGGATCAGGGTGTCTTTGAAGAGTTGGCTCGTGACTATGTTCCTCAGCTTTATGACTGCATGCAGGACTTGGGTGTAATATCCACTATTTCCCTGTCCTGGTTCCTCACTCTTTTCCTCAGTGTAATGCCATTTGAGAGTGCTGTGGTGGTTGTGGACTGTTTCTTCTGTGAAGGAATAAAGGTGATATTTCAGTTAGCACTTGCTGTCCTCGATGCTAATGTAGACAAGCTGCTTAATTGCAAAGATGATGGAGAAGCCATGACAGTCTTGGGAAGGTATTTATTATAGAAAATCAAACATCTTCATTTTTCTTTTTGCTTTCTTTTCCGATTTATTTTCTGCTGTCTTGAAGTTTAAGCCAGTACACTAAATGCAGATGTTCTAGTGATAGTAGTACTTTTGCACCCATGTGCAGTGCTCTTTATATCATCTCACAGTGATGTTTAGTGACTAACAAAAAATGTAAGTTAGTCTTTCAAGATATCCAAATAAATTTTCCAAACCTTGTTACAGAAACTGATTTGATCAACAGAAATAGTTTTGATTACTTCAGCTTTTAGTTACTGCTTTATAATTGCTTCTAAAAAAAAGTCTAGGTAGCAAAGGAAATTGTTTTGGGAATGGACTGAACAGAAGATTTAGGTAGACTCTTAAATGAATGAGTTTAGAGAAGGCTGGTGCATAGACTGGATGGAGTTATGTAATACAAAGTAATGGTGCTGTATGCAGTGTGCAATTTCCTGTCATTTGGTAGTACTGTTAAGATTTCAAGGTGCTGCTGAGACTTTAAATGTCTTCCTGAGTAAGTTTTGTGAGTATCATAGAATTAGAAAATGGCTTGGGTTGGAAAGGACCTCAGAAATCACCTAGTTTCCAGACTTGTACCATGGGCAGGGCTGACAGCCACTAACACAGGCACTGTATCTGATTGCCTGAGGCCCCAGCAACCTGGTCTTGAATACCTCCAGGCATGAGGCATCCATACTGAATTTATTTGGAATTAGAGAAAAATGTGGTTGTCTTTCCTCTGAAGTAAAAGCCCCACTGTTTACTGAGGATGTAAGCGTTGTGCAGCTGCCACGTAGAAGACATTGACAGCAATTGTACTCGGGGGAATGACAAGTCATTTACAGCCCATTGCAGCAAGGTTGGGCAGTTAGTAGATGGGGATATGTAGACTGGAGGATGCTGATCCTGGTTCAAGTTGTATTCTAAGTGTCATATTTAATTTTGCATACTTAAACAGTCACAAAGACCAAATCAGTTCAGTGAGCTACATGTGAAGTATGACTAGCTACATTTGAGCTTTTTCTTGATGAAGATAATGTATTCAAAGAGCTACCAGAGCTCTGAGAAAAAGGAATGGCAGGGACTAGAATTTGGCAGGGTACTGATATAAAAAAATAAATAATAAAAAAAAATTCATCATTTCATTTAATTAATCTCTTTGTTACCTTTATTCCATTAGCCCTAAGATGGGAGGGAGTGTAATTGAATCTTAGGTTTCTCATTTTGTTTTCTTGTTCTCACCAGGTATTTGGACAGTGTAACTAATAAGGACAGCACTCTTCCACCCATTCCTCACCTTCACTCACTGCTCAGTGATGATGTAGAGCCTTATCCTGAGGTGGATATCTTCAGGTTGATCAGATGCTCCTATGAGGTAAGATAGGATTTCTTAACAGGAATTTGCCAGTGTGCTTCAGATCTGCTTTACTGTGTGGTTTGGCTTTGCTTGGAATTGGAAGTAGAAGAAAGAGAGAGATTCTCTCACCTCAGAAAACCAAAATAGTCAGATTGGAGGAGCCAGTCTGTCTTTTTTTTTTTTTTAAACCATAACTTTGCAGCTGTTGTATATGGAAGCATGCAGCATCACAGAGAGCTGCATGCAGTCAAGAAGCTGAGTCAGTATGATTTCACAAGATCTTTCCATTTTTGGTCAAACTTTGCTGCTTTTAAGTTAACAGCTGGTGCTGATTAGTGGCAGAGAAGCCACTGATCACAAAGCTAAAATATTTTCAAGCGAAGGGAATTGATAACAGGGAATATCTGTGAAGCACAGAAGAAGGCTTACAAAAAACTAAAACTTGCTAGACAGTTTTGTTGTTCTTAAATTAAAAAATATTTATCCATCAGTTAAAATATCCCTGTTGATTACACTGATACATTATTTTTTATTAAAAAAATAAAGAGTAACTTTAAGGAGAGTAACTAAAGGAGTAATTCTCCTTAGTTTCCATATTTTCTTTTGATGGCATACTGAGTGAACTCTTATTTTAGCTCAAGGTGTAAGTTCCTATTAGCAATATGATAGCTGTTCCAGAGCTGCTTCCTGTGCCCCTTAACCTTTCTTTTTTTAATAACGTGGTATCTATTTAATAGGGAGTAGGTAAACAGTAGCATATTCTGTGCTGAATGACAAGCAGAATCAAGGTAGGTGTATAGTTCTCATTTGCAAGATGTTGTAACAGGAAGAAGGGTATTTTTGTGAAATTGTTCCCTTTGCATTTTCTTTTATTTCCTCATCGTGGGGGCATCTTGTGTTGGCTTAACTGCGTTGAGATGAATTTCCTGACTCTGTGGAGAGCCAGTCTGTCTGTTTGGTGCTCGTGCAGTACTTTGTTGTTCCATACAGAAAGATAACTAGCTGTACTCCTATATAATTAGGCAAAAAAAGAGAAAAAAGCATGGGGAGTGAAGAATTGTGTCAGAAACAGTAGACAGGTGCAAAAAGAGAATTAGTTCCAGGAAGGTGGTGGTGGTTGTTGTTTGCCTTATTAAAACACCCAACAGTTTCATAGAAACCATTGAGAGTAAAAAATAATAATTAAAAAAATAATAATAAAAAAGATCAAGACGTGTTATATAATGACTACTACATTCATCAGTTATCTGGGTGCAGCAGGGGCTGTGAGCTCACTGTGTTAGCTTTGGTACAAGTACAAGTGAGAGTGTAAGAAGCAAGCAAGCGTGTTTCCTTCTTTTAGTATTTTAGCTGTGATCCTTCGCAAAATAGAATTTTTTGAGTACATTAAGCTATACGTAGTACAGAAACTATCCTTTTTCTCTTCTTTTTTTTTATTTTCACTTCAGAAATTTGGAAGTATCCGAGCAGATTTGATTGAACAAATGAGATTCAAACAAAGGCTGAAAGTTATCCAAACCCTTGAAGACACTACAAAGCGCAACGTGGTCAGTACTGGAATAATATTCTTCACAAAGATCTAAGTCCATCTGTTTCTGAAATAAAATTTAGCTTTTCTTGAGACATGGATTTCAGATGTGTAACCACTGTTAATGTTATGTTTCAAAAGGTACGAACTATTGTGACAGAGACTTCTTTCACTATTGATGAATTGGAGGAACTGTACGCTCTTTTCAAGGTAAAGCTGAAGTGAAGATAAGATCACGTGCCTGCGGGAGAAGCGAGTTTATGTATGATACAGGATTGTGTTGTTTACTAAAGGCCAGGTTCTGTCTGAGTTTTCTATCAGCATCTTAATGCAAGCTTGAGTTAGCTGCTGGGTTACTGAATACACAAAAGAAATGGAACAATTTCTAAAAGCTAAGGGAAGAAGTAATGTAATACATGATTTGTTTGTGGAAAAGTGAGTATACATAAACACAGTAAGCTTATATTATGTAGAAGTTAACATAGAGGGGCTTTTGATCAGTCTTCATAAACTCATCTCTCTATACCTGATTTTAAAGTTGAACACAAAAATAATCTCCATTACTACTGTCACATCGCAGCAGCTGATTTCTGCTGTTGTTAGTGCCTTAATGTAATCTGTAGGAATATAGTGTCACAAAGTGATGTCTTAGTTAAGTGTACAGCAATACACAGATATAAGTAAAACAATATGGCTTCACTTCCACTTCAGTACCATGAAACAATGTACTTTAATCCACTGGTTTGTTGTAAAAGATTTTGTGATATCCCATGAAGTAGTTATTTAATTTCAATTTCCCATCTGTGATATCAGGGCCTAAAATTGTCTAAATCCTGCACTGCCTTCTTCCAGGCTACTATGGAAGCAGGGAGACTAAGACAGTCCAGTCTAGTGGATCACTGCACAGTGCTAAGACTTCTTTCTCTAAGCTCCTGAGTTGATTCAAAGTAGAAATCAGCTCTAGGGTTTCCACTGTCTTCAGTAGGACTAAAAAAGTAGGCCTACATACGATTTTTTAGAAACAATAAAGTAAAAAAAACCCCAAAGTTATCTTCATATATCCTGAAATTACAGATTCCATGCTCTCCTCCTCCCCCTTTCTGAGTCTTTGATAGATTGAGATGATTTTGTGCTGGAGAGAAATATCTTTTGTAGATTTGCAAGGGTTAGGTAGATTGAAATAGATATGATACTCCTCTGTAGTTTATTAAAAACTGTGTGAAGAGTTTTGTTCCTTCATCGTAGATAACTCATGAGTTATTAACAGAGGTGGCAATCACAGCATTTGCCTTCTTTTCAGGCAGAACATCTGACTAGCTGCTACTGGGGAGGAAACAGCAATGCTCTTGACCGACATGATCCCAGCCTGCCTTATCTGGAGCAGTACCGTATTGATTTTGAGCAGTTCAAGGGGATGTTTGCTCTCCTCTTTCCTTGGGCATGTGGAACTCATTCAGATGTATTAGCTGCACGCTTATTCAGACTTCTTGATGAAAATGGAGACTTGCTCATCAACTTCCGTGAATTCGTGTCTGGGCTAAGTAAGGAGCACTCTTAAAATAATCTGACTAAAACAATTTGTTTCTAAAGGAGATGCACTCTGTCGCAAACAGAGATGTTTTATCAGCTATCAGATTATGAGTTTGAGTTTGATGTATGCAGATTTGCATAAGTCATCTTTTATTTTACGAGCCCTTCAAGCTACTGATGAGTTGATTTAATCACACCTATGGCAATAGTACCAACAGGGGTTTAGGTTGGTGTCAGTAGGTGCACCTAACTAGGCATTTTTATATCACTCTGGGAGAAGGACTGTTTGTGAGCTACTCATCAATTATAGTCTGAGAACCTGTGGTTCTCTGTGGTAGTGTGATGGGCATGGCCTCATTCCTGTACCCCAGATGTGGTGTGAAGCAATATTCACAGCTGTCCAAGGAGGGCCTAGCTGAGAGCCCAGCTGTAGGTCTCCCTTAAAGTCATGGTGCTTCCTTTTGCTACTGATGCTTTCCCACCTCTCATGTGGCCAAGCAAAGCCTGCTTCCTTTACACCTGTGTACATGAACTCATCCAGAAATCATCACATTAGGATGCAGTCTTATTTTTTTCCTGCTTTAGTAGCAGCTGTCAGTGTTAGTATCGATGAACACATGCATCTGGCTGAAGACCTTTAAAAGGGACAGGAAGATAGCGGTTTGTCTTCCACAGACCTTGACAAATGATGTGGCCTACTCTTCCCAAATGGTCTGTCAGTGATTGTTACTTCATTGTACCAGTAGTAGGAAGCAGCACTTTGAGGATAGGATTCCATTTTTCTTGGAAACCCAGCTGAGGCCAGAACAACCAGCACTCATCAAAAATTACTGAATGCTGTGTTGGGAGTGAATCTGAATCTGAAAGTGAATCTGAAAGAATTCTATATTTGAAAAAGCTTTTCTGAACCCTTTACGGCTCTGTCCGCAGTGCAAATTATTGGCTGTTATATTACAGCTATATTACAGCTTGATGCAATCTCCTATAGGTGGGCATGGTCCTAAAGAAGAGCTAGGAATTGGAGATACCATCTGAAAGAGGTGATTATGTATGAAAGATTAATTCTTAGAGAGCGGCTCTAACTTTATGGAACTTCACATTTGGCTACGTTTTACGGTTAAATTTAAAACAAACAAAAAAACAATCTGCACTTCAAAACACTACTGTCATCTTTTTTGTGCACAGCTGCCTGGATTTCCCTTACTGCTGGCTCGTGAAGGTGGCACACAGATTGTATTCTTAGTGGTTTGGTTACTTTTAATCCGTGTGTTTCTTTTTCACTTCTCAAGAGGATGACTTTTGAGAAGCTCACATGCACATATGAGGAGCCAGGAGGGATACTATCAGGATGTTGGTTTTGTTTGTCCCTGAATAAAAAGGGCTTCTCTTCAGAACTCTGCTGACAGCTCATATTTGTGTCCCTATCTGATAAGAAGGTATCACATCTCACAGTGTGTGCAGCGAGGTCCTCCTTGTATTACTTCTGCTGTCCATAACCAGGCCTGCAGATTAAGAGAGAAAGTATAAGTAAACTGAAAAAAGGAGCAGTGATAATGCTGGTTGGATGGGGAAATTAAACGTCATTAATGGAGACTGTGGCTCATGCAAGTCTCAAAGCAAAATTTCAAGAGTTTGAAGTCAGTATTGCAACAAAGGGAACAGGTGAGCCCCAGGGTTAAGGGTAAGCAAGATGAGGCAGGAGCTGGCCCTTCATCAAGTAGTTAGGTTTTAGGGCTGGTAGCCTGCACCTAGTCAGGAGCATCAGCTGCTGCTTGGAAGCACGTCAGTCAAAGAGAGGAAAGTGGGGCTGGGAGCAGAATGTGGTGAGTTTAGGAAAAGCTACAGGAAGCGTGAGTTAGAGCCACTGTTGGGATAAGACATGAGTGAATTGTGTGTGTCATGCTTGCACCACCCATTTAAAACCTCTGGATAAAAACTGGAGGAGTATCATACGCGAATTGCGTCCCAAAAAGATGAGATCTGTTAAACACTGTTGAGGGTTGTAAGGCCTGTGCCTCCAGATTGCCAGGAAGGAGTTGTTCCTGAATGGAGCTAAGGATGGGCTTACCACCTCCTCAGTGCTGTTCATGGACCTTTGGCAGCAGCATCTGTTTTGCTGTTTGGGGATGCAGAGGCTGGACAGGAGGCACTGTGCTCTCCAGGCTGTCTCGTGGAATGACCCCGCACCACAGTGTACAGGTCAGAATGATGACCTGAGCTGAGGCACCCACTTGTGCAAAGGTCTCCCTAATTCCATGACAGGGACACGTCTACCAGAGGTCTGTTTCTGTCTCTTGTCTTTATGGCTGTAGACTAATGTTATTTGGGAACAGCCCTACAGTTCCTGTAGGTTACCAGTAAGCTGTGTGTCCCTTTGCAAAACTGTCTGACCTCTTCTGGGAGAGGCCCAAGGGTTGTCTCTGAGAGCATCCCGATGACAGCTTGTCCTGAGTTCCGTTGTCTTCATTTCTGTACATTTTGCAGAGAAAAAGAGCCTTTCAGTGGGAAACACAGAGACACATTTCAGGAAAAAAAGCAAAAAACAGTGCTGTTCAAGCTTTTTCAGTACTCGTTACATTGGGGGATATGGATGAGTACAAGCCAGGTACACCATGCCCCGAATTCTACTCTGATGAATGCATTTATAGCCATTGCTGAAGGACTCAGAACTGCAGCCTTATTCCACTCTTAAGTTATTTCATGTTGCTTTTACCAGTGTGGCATATCACGTGGTACTTGGGTGCATAACCTAGGGCAAAACTTCACTAGAAAAGAAAGCATTTGGATACTACTATGACACTTTAAAAAAAAAAGGACCAAGTTAAAAGTAAAATGACTAAGGTAGATGCACCAATTTGTTTGGCTTGACATGTGTGTTTATTGCAGTCTTAAGTTTAACAGTGGACTGTGGTAGTATTTGCCAACCCATACTTTGTTGTAGTTTGCATAGCATAGGTAGGTTGACACTGTAAGGTAAAATAAATCTGTATAACCTAGTTAATTAATGTTAATTCATTTATTTCTGAGTTATATGTCATAAAGAAGATGATTCATGAAGAGGTCTGGTTTTAGGTTATTTTGGTGCTTTCAAATGAACTAACGTTTGTTTACTTACCACAATGTTTGCAGCTTGGATTTCATACAGCTGATTTCAGAAAGGAGTTGAGGTAGATACCTATCATCAGAGGGTACTCCATAAATAACAATTCAGCCCTTAGCTAAATGGTGATGAATAGTATTGGTGTTCAAATGTCTTTTTCTATTACTATATTTTCTTCTTCCTGATAAATGTTCTGAGTCATGCGATGCTTTTATCGTTTCTTCAGACTGATAAGTTTCAAGTCCACCCAAAAATGTCATCTTAAAAAATTTCTCTCACTAACAGTTCAGTAGCAACACAGTGATGATGGGTTATTTTTGAGAGCAATGAAATAGACAGGTAACAAAGGACCTAACACAGAAGTACAGAATTTGAAGTATTCTGTGTTCTCATGCTATTTATTCATCTCTGCTGAGGACCGTATGATTGTAGAAGTCAATTGACTGCTTTCTGATCTATCTGGGGCTGTAAAGGGGGTACAGTGGCATAACCACATAATGTAGCAGCTTCTAAGTGTAGTATTCTAGCACTAATAAATAGAATGGCGTTGAATGCTGAGTATTAACATGTTATATACAATGCTGTTTAGGTGCAGCATGCCATGGCGATCTTACAGAGAAGCTAAAGCTACTGTATAAAATGCATGTTTTGCCTGGTAAGTAAGTTATAATAAAATAGCTGTCTTTATGGCTAGAACTGAACTTTGGACCAGAGTTGTAAACAAGTAGTTGTGCCATTTAAAATGAATTTGTAGAAACTACTTTATCTGTTTATGCTGTGATAAAATAAGTGAGATTTTTGCCGTAGCCAAATGATTTAGAACATCTGAAAGCATCATCTGATTCTCTATTGCTCCTGTCACAAAAGGCCATTGATATGGGTTTCTTTCCAGTTGAGCTGTGGTTGGTTCTTCCCCCAGCAGAACAAATACAGTGTTCTTCAGGGTTTGTTACTGTAGCATATTTTATTTAGCAGTAAAGCCGGTTTAAAATGTTCCTGTGTGACCTGGTTACTATTCTGTCTCCAGGCTTTCTTCTCAGGTTCCCCACTGGAGTGGTACAGGTATTTCCAGAAAGATACTTTTTCTTGTAAAATGCAGGTAACTTTTACAGATGTTTCCAGGGAGCTGAACAAATTGAACTCAGCTCAGTGGAGAAGGCAAGTTCAGGGTGGAGAGGGGATGGAAACATCATCTCAGAACAATTTTGCCCTTGAAGAAAACCATGTCCTGGAACTGCATCATCTCTGAGTTGTCTGAAGTCTATCATAAAGTACCTACTGCTGTCCTCACTGAGTCGGAGATTTAATTACGTTGCAGTTGTTTGGATGCTTTAATTAACATGCATGTTTATTCTTCCTGTAAATGCATCTAAAACCTGTGAGAGGACATTCACCTCCATATGTTTTGAACGTGTGTCCTTGATGGCTCACAGCTTGGTTTACTTGGAGGTCGGCTGGAGTGATTCACTAGTTGAACTGAAAGGAGAACAGCTGACTCTACTGAACAAGAAGAGATTAGTTCCAAGAATCCAAGTTCTGGTATTGAAGAACTGGGGTCTCATCCTGAGTCGTAACAGGCCGTTTCAAGCTAGTACAGGTTCACATCCTGCTTAGGACACCCTGCAAAGAAGAATGTTATGGTTACATTAACTGGAGTTAGACGTGGAAACAAGCTTGCTTCTAAAGGCAGGAAGTTATGAGAAGCCAAAGAGAGGTGAATTTTGGAGGTGGAAGGTGTGACAGTGAAGAGGTAGTACCAGCTCCAGTTGTTTGAGCTCCCATGAATTGAACCTTCACATCTTCAAACTATTTCCAGAAAACACAATGTTAAGTGTATCAATTGGGATATGTTATAGTTTTTAGTGGAAGTGTAGAGTTTTTAATGAAAGAGTTTTGTGGTATTGCTTAGATCCATCCCCTGAACAAGAAGAACCAGACTCTGCTTTTGAAGCCACGCAGTACTTCTTTGAAGACATCACACCCGAATGTACGCATGGTAGGCATCTTCTGTCTTGAGTATGAAAATACAAGGTAATGCACTTCAAGCACCGTGTCTTCTTAAAAAGCTACCATTTCACTGGACCAAACTCTGGGAGTGAACTATCTTCTTTAAAAAGAAGTATGTAGCCTGTGTACCTATTTTGTCATCCTTAGTTGGGTTTGTGTGTGTACCCCACGGGCTCCCTGGATTGTGCTCTGCAGAAATACTCGGAGAACAGTGCAATTGGTGTGTTTACTGCAGAAGTATTTCTGTGATAAATTGAGCATATAGGGCTTGATGGAAAATGGAAATACATATATTGTCTTTCACGATGCATTTGGATCACAGAACATGGGAAATTCTAAAAATAAATAAATAAAAATTGAGCCAACAGATACATCAGAATCAGTTCAGTGGTCTGAAAACTTCTTGTAGCTTAATAAGAATGTCTCTCTCTCAATCTCTCTCAACTGTGTTATCTTAAATGATATTGTCTTCCTTGGAGATATACGATATTAAGCTTCTCTCCAGTTTAATAAAATATTACTCATCCTCCAGATTACAGAGGGAAGGAATTTGTTTGAAAATACAGATAAGAATAAGTGTTTATATTAGTAAGTGTAATTGTAAGTAATAACTGATTATTTGGGATTTGTCAGAGGACTTAAAAATAAACGAAAATCATGGTTTAGTCGTAGCAATTTTTCTCTGCATTTTCTGTAGAGTGAAAATTGCCTTTATTTTATTCTGTACGCCTGAAATCTGTTGATAGATGTGAAACCACAATGGTCTCTCTCCCCACCCTTGTATTTTCTAGTTGTTGGTCTAGACAGCAGGAACAAACAAGGAGTAGATGATGGGTTTGTTACAGTGAGTCTGAAAACAGACAAAGGTATGCATGTTGTCTCCCTCTGAATTACATCTTGAATTTCTTTACAAGATACTCCTTTTGAAAATGGAAAAAGGTATTAATTGGAGGTTTCTTCTTGGACTTTTCCTGCGTCTTTGGGTAATTTTATTGATAATAGGCAAGAAGAGTTCACAAGAGAATCGAAATTATCTGAGAATGTGGAGCCAAGAGAATAAATCCAAAGCAAAAAACTCCAAGGATTTGCCCAAGCTGAACCAGGTACTTCTGCTGACATTTACTTTTCACTAAATTGAAACTTTTCTTTTAAACATGCTTGAAAATATTCAATAGATTAGTAGAACTTTTGAGGCAGGTTTACTGGCACAGCAGTGAGCTGAATATATGTTAGTTGTCTTCAACCAAGTCATGTCCAGCTCCCAGAACGTCGTGAATGCGAGATGCGTACATAGAGGAATGATAACATATTAATTAGGCTTGTAGGTAAAGGGTGATACGACGCTGACTATTAGCAACGACTGTGTAACCCTGAATACGTGCTACCTGAAAGAAGCATTTTGTGTTTTCTTTTTTAGACTGTCAGTCTCAAATCCATAGCAGCCAGGGAGGGTAAAGACACTGGGATAGCTGTTCCTTCCAGAGTTCATACGGAAAGCTCACTGTAGAGCAGGATTTCTTTCTTTAGGTAGTCCTAAGCAAATCTTCTCCTTCCTGTTAGTCAGTTTTGAACTTTGAAAGGCATGCATTCAACTGAGTTACCACTGCCCATTAAAATAGCACTAAGGTCACTTCTTTCATTTCTCCTTACTTTCCACTGGTTTTGTCAGACTGCTAGTTACACTAAGCGTTCTTCCAGTAAGAAGAGGTCAGGATGAGTGCTGTGTCTCACTGCTCGCCCTCTGTTGCCCTCCTCTGGCTGCAGAGAGAAATTTGTCATCTGTTGGAAGGAACGCCCAGGTTAAAGTGTTTGAGATAGCTTTGAGAGAGACAACATGTGGCTGTCCAATAATTGGAAATGCTTTCTAGACTCTACCCAGAGTAATTTCAGTTTCAGTTTAATCAGATAAACTATTGTCATCCCTCTATTTCAGGCTTCTTTTAAACTGATTTACTAGGTCTCAGCAGCTGAATTTGTTTCCTGCTCTCTCGATAACGTTTTCTTTTTCTGTTTGTAGGGACAGTTCATCGAACTGTGCAAGACAATGTACAACATGTTCAGCGAAGACCCCAATGAACAAGATCTGTACCATGCTACTGCTGCTGTGACGAGCTTGCTTTTGGAGATAGGTGAAGTTGGCAAGCTCTTCTCGGTGCAGCCCACAAAAGAGGCAGACAGCAGCAGTAACAATTGCAGCAAAGCCATTCAGAGCGAGCTGTTTCAGAAGAAGAACAGCCAGCAGTACCCCCTTGAACAGCACAAGCCGTTCCAAGGCAGCCTGGTCACCAACGACGAGGAGGCCATTTGCACCGAGAGCACCCTGGGCATGCAAATGGAGGACATTAAACTTGAAGACTCTTCTCCCAGGGACAACGGAGCCTGTTCTTCCATGCTCATTTCTGACGATGACACAAAAGACGACAGCTCCATGTCCTCCTACTCGGTGCTGAGTGCAGGTTCGCATGAAGAAGAAAAGCTGCACTGCGAGGACATTGGTGAAGACACTGTTTTAGTACGGAGCAACCACACCACTTCTCTTCATAGAAGCACTAGCATTGACAGGGACTGGGCCATCACCTTTGAACAGTTTTTAGCCTCCCTTTTGACTGAGCCAGCGCTGGTTAGGTACTTTGATAAGCCTGTGTCCATGATGGCTAGGATCACTAACGCTAAAAATGTCAGGATGATGGGTAAACCAATCACCTCGGCCAGTGACTATGAAATCTCCACTATGTCGGGATAAAGGGCAGGTTTTTTTATTCTTTCTATTATGTATTTATGAGTACCTGGCACAGGCCTTGGTATTTTCAAAACATTATTGTTTTCACTAATGTGAAAAGGTTGGGGTGCATACTTAACTATGTCTTGAGGTATAATCACTCTTTCTGTGGGAAATGTTACACGAATGCAAATTTTATTCAAAATACAGAAGAAAAAAATATCAGTTGTCAGTGAAGTGTGTGTATTATTAACCTTGCTGTCAATTTTAAATGGTAAAGATTAGTTCTTCTAAATGTGAACTTAATGCTGATATTTGTGTGCATTTTTAAAACAGACATAATGCAGAGGTCTGATTCTTGAGGGGAAATAGTAAACAAAACAAACAAAAAAAGTACCTAAAACTTAAAGGGACGCTGTCAAACTGAATAGGACTTCAGGGTGAAGTTATGTTCCAGGCACCATCCCTGCAGGATGACTTTATTGCATATAACTCGTGTTTTGTTTTTTTTTTTTTACTATTATTCCCAGAGAGGATAATATTTTTTAATGTATGCTTCATTTTCATTTTCTGAATACATGCAAGATCCCTTCAGTGATTCCTGACTGGGGCCTAACTTCCCTTGCTTGAGAATGGTACACTCAAAAGTAGAAATGGCATCCCAGGTTGAGCTGGCACCTCACGCAAATGCACTTAAGTATGATGATTTCTGCTCCAACAGAACACAGAATCCATTTGCCTTTGCCTCGGTTCAGCTACCTCCAGCTTGACCAGACCCAGCAGAGGAACAGCCCTCGGCCACCAAGGGAAAATAAATCTCCATCGTGGTCCTGCCTGGAGCTGTGCTCCTAGCAAATGGACTTGGAAGCCTTGCTGCCATTAAGCTCCAATGACAGCGTATGCAGGTACCAAAACAGCTTGGTGGAGTCCCTTAAAAATTGACAGATGTTTTTAGAAATAAATTTTAAAAACCAGAACACAAAAGTATCTAGTTGGATCTACAGCATATTTAGCTTAGCTTTTAAAACTAACCTTTACCACCAACTTACTATATCCTTGTTAGATTAAGAAGTTAAAAACCTGTATTGCATAAGTCTTCATTTACAACGGTGTAAAGTAGAGGTAATGAAAAAGCTGCAAGATAATGTAACTGAATGTTTAAGTCTTACTGAGAACACTGTCACTTTATATAAAATGAGTAGTATCCTGTATCAGCTTACTGAATATGTTAAAATGCAAACTGGAGCACCTGCACTTTCAATCCTTGCTTCTTTTATACGGATATTCAGGATTTTTTTAAATTTTGTTAGCTGTTTTATAGTTCATACTTGTTCAGTTCAGGATCATGCTTCTATGCCTAATCTTTATTTGCTGTTTTGAGAATATTTTCTGTAGAATACTGTTAATTTTTTATACTCCTGTATATTGCAGCCATGTAACTTGCCAGTTTTTAGCAAAAGTTGTGCTTTCTTTTTATTTTAAAAGAATGCTTTTAAACTGTCAGATAAAGTGGTTTTTAACCACAACTAGGTAATGTAAACAAATAAAATACACTGCACAGATCTGATTTTTAATAGTAATGTTAAGTCACGCTAGAGGGAAAGTAGGTGATTGGGTTTTACTACAGAGGCAAATGAATTGAATTCTCCAACACCAGGTTTCAGAAGGAAAACATTGGCTACTTCTGTTCCTTAAACACTTGCATGTGTTGAAATCTATCTGCAACAAGCAGACAGTCCACATGGGCCTCTCACACTGTGCCATTCCGTGGAATGCATTTCCATGTTAGGCTCACAGTTGGTGGCAACAGTTGTTAATACTTCATCACGACCCACAGGTGTTTTGTTAAGCATCTGCATGTTGCCATAGCTTGCTAAGCACGCTTTTACATTTGTTAGTATTAAAATGCTTTTCAGAGGGTAAGCTGTCAGCTTCACAGCCATGGCAGTAATAGACACAGGCAGTATATATTTCTGCTCTGTAAATACTTATTTATTTTTGCAGTTTATCATCTTGCCATTTGTGTGTATATAAAGCCTCTTGATTACTGAGTGCATTAATGGTTAGGTAACCCTTATCTCAACCATTTAACGTTACTTTTGGGAATAATTGGAGTTCTTTCTGTTTTAGCTCTGTAGAGTCTACATAACAACATAAAAACATAATATAAAAAAACAAATTGTGTATGAAAATATGCAAGTTGGTTTGCATGCATATCAAATCATGACATTCATACGAGGTTGTAATGACCATTTTGAAGAACATGGCTTCATGTTTTAACTTCACATGCTAAGGCCAGAACAGGGCCTGGCAGCCAGTACATTGCTGTGGAAGTCTTCAACACTTCCTTAAACATACTCAGCCTTTTTCAGTTTGTAGAACCCCAGAATACTTCCATGAGTGTCTGTCATGTCCAAGAGTACTTATGCACATCAGCAATCTGCCACACACCCCAAGAACTATATGGATTACAGGTGAAGTACATTTCATCCTACGAGAGTTTGCCAGCTGTGCTCTACCCACCAGGACTGGCGGTGTAGCAGTAAAATGGCTTTCCTATAAAAAGAGGAGGCATCCACAAGGATCTCTCTTATCCCCATAGCCATTTACAGGGTCAATTTTCTTTCTGCATTGCCTTCCTTGCCTTTCTGAATAACACAGCCATCTCAGCAATGACTTTTAAGTGTGAACCGAGTCATCTTTAAGAGCTGCTTTGTGCCAGGAAGCAGCCAGGTGAGCTGAGTTCTCCAGGATTTTAGTAAGGCTGCTCACCTGATGAAGCCACTTCCCATGGCCTCCTGATAGGTGCTTGTTTGATGGCAAGAGCTGCTGTGACCTGGGTGCAAGTTGGTGGAAGTCACTGAAGTTCAGCTGACCGGCATGCAGTCATGTGAAGACCTTCAAGAGAATGTGAGTGTGTATTTGAAGTCTTTGTATACCTAGACATGTTGTGTAAGCAAGTCTCTTGACATGCGTTTTGAGATAGAGACCCTCTTGAGTCTGTGAGCAGTGGAGTTGAGTTAGGTCTGTTGGTCTCACAGCCAGCACAAAAAGGAAGACCACCTTTCTCTTGAGAACTGAAACTTATTTCTGGATGTTGTTGAGCTGCCTGTCTGGTTTGGTAGCAGCCTGATTAGGGGGATGCTGCCAGCCAAGTGACAGACAGTGGAGCCATGAGGGAGTGGGACTTCATTCCATGTAGCTCTATTTAATGGAGGAGGGGAAGTTGCAAAGAAATGCTTTTCCATTCGAGTTTTCTTCCAGTCTGTCCTTCAAGTTACTCAGATACTCATAGTGTATGCAAGTTAAAGACATGTATTGATAGCAACTTCTCATGTACACCTTGTGAATTCTGGGTGTTGGAGGTAAGGGCAGGTGTTTGTTGGGGCTCACGAAGGTTCACTTGACCTGTGCTTTTGGCAAGCAGAAGCAGATGGACACTTCATGTATTAAACCTACTGGAAACTAGACATTAAAATGGTTCTAAAGAGAAAAGCACCTTCAGGGATTGGATATAACGGTACTTCTGTTACAGTGGATGTTAGCTGCCAGGTGCTGTGTCACAGATGAAGATAGCAGAAGCCAGCATGCTGTGTGTGGCATGCTGTGTAAAGGGCTGTGGGAGAGAAAGGAAGTAGCCTTGGTGCAGCTGGTCAAGCAGAGAGAAGATATTTGTGTTGGGTAAGCTGTGTGCTATATTGAGTACTCACTAAGCTGCTGTGTCCCTCCTATCACAGCTTCTCTGTTATTAGTGACTGCAGCAACATTCTGAGCCTGGGGTAATTGAGTCTCTTGGCAGTAGGTGTGCTACAGAAACAAATAGGAAGGGTTTGAATTCCTTTTGGATACTTAAAGCAGCAAATTAAAGGTAGTGCATAAGCACAGTAAGCCTACAGTATGCCTAAATGAAGAAGTGGTAGATCAAAAAAGGCACCTGAGCTGTATTGGTGTAATACAGGCTCACCAGGTCTCCTCCCATCAAGCTGGGGTCAGTGTTATTGAGCTTCAGTGCTGTTTCTCTGTTAGTATCCTTCTCTGTGAATCTCTGAATTGGAATATATCTAATAAGAAAAGAAAGCAGTACATGCTTCAACCAGTAATGTCATTGCAGGAGTGTGTTCTGGTGCTGGGTATACAAGGCATGAAATGTGGGAAGTGATTTTTAATCACAGTGCAAGATGCAATCAGTAATTGGTGACAGGTCACCTCCCAAAGCATGTCCTGTGAGACGATGATTTACCACTGCTTTTCTTCTCTGGAGTGCTCATTATCTATCTGGATTTCCTGAATATCTGCTTCCTTGTCCCATTTTCTACAATAACTGGTATTTGCATGATTGACCAGTTAACGGTTGGGGTTTTGTTCATCTTGAGACTGGGACAGTTCTGAGCCTGTTCTATGCTTCTGAATACAAAGGGGAAAAAAGAGTGAGAGGTGAAGCGGGTAAAATTCTTATACCGTAGTACTTTTGTACGTTGAAAGAAGCCTTTGGTCTCCAAAGTTTATAAGTAAAAGCAAAGGCCAAGTGGAAAAGTAGGAAAAAAAAGCAAAAGCCTATCTGAAGTTGACTGCATGGTGTAAGATTTGGGGAGCAGAGACACCAACCAAGATAAATTAGGGTTTCTCTAGAAGTTTGCCAGTTCTTCCAGCTGTCAGTTTGCTCCTGGCGCTTTGCTCTTTCTTAGCAATGAGAAGGCTCTTCCTAGCCATTAAAACAACATGCCTAGTATATTTTATTGATATATACATGTATGCATTCTTGGTTACTTTGTTTTAGTAAACAAAGATCAAACAATACTAGAGATATAGTGCAGTGATGGTCAGGGAGCACTATTAACCGCCTTCCCCTGCAGCAGCAGACAGTGCTGCACAGCAGCCAACCTGTGCAACTTTGATTGTACAGCCAAATTTTTGGACTGCTGCTGTAGTTGTGTGTTTAGTTAAGAAAAAATGTTTCTTCGTGGAGAGAGGAAGTGTTAAATGTCACAAAACACAGACATTTATCAGATGTGTCAAACTGACTTTCCCATATTAAAATTTCCTGTCACAACAGATGTAAGATTTCAAGCACACCTGCATGTAAGCACTGCTTTACATCATGAGACGAATCTCAAGAGTTAAAAATAAACACCTTTTTGTGTAGATCTCACAGTCGGATTTCAATCTAATTCCTTTCTTTCTCTTGGTATTTGATTTTTAGATCTGTATCTTGGATGCTGATTTTAAAACGAAGAAATGTAGGTGAGGCAGCTGTTCTAGCTGTTGGGGTGTTTTCCATTTCAGCTTTCATACATATCCGCGTTCAGCAGCCTCCAGTGCTTCTCTCAGCTGTGCTGTACAGCTACTAGGAAAAAGACATCAACGCATGGCTCGCTGCAAACTGTTGGTTTTCTAACAATGACAGCAGGCCGGAACACACCGATACTGACAGTATTTCTAATAACTTGTTCTTTATTTCTACCATTGTAAACTTAAGTTTCCATTACAGACGTCACAGTTTACATTATTGCTTTTATACTGTGGTAAACGTAAATTTCTATTAGTACGCAGTTATCTAAGCACAGTGTGACAAGGAGAAACTGCCCCCCGGCAGCACTCTCAGGTGTCTTTTTCTTTTCCCCCCCTCCACCACCCTCTTCCCAAGTGAAAAACAATATACAGACTGGCACAGGAAACATCAGTCCCAAGACAGATCACCACAGCAACACAGAACAGGTATGACCAAACAAATTCACTAGTCCTATTTTCAATAACCGTGACTACTGAATTCCCACAAACTTCTTCCATCACAGTAATTCCTAAGACAAGGCTAACTAACGTTCTTGTTTTTAAACGTTTAAACCAGGATGGAAAAACCTAGGGAATGAATGCTTGGGGTTTGTTTTTCGTTTGTTTTACACCAATGAGTGAAAATCCAAAAGGACTCGAGGTGCTTAAATTGGCCCCTTCTCCCATTGCCCTTTTAGGACAGGGCATCCTATTGTCTGCACCGTCAGACGGCAGAAGCAGCAGTTTGAAAACATTTTTTGTTCCTTAGGTAGCACTGTCTTCAAATCATGCTTTCCAATTATGTTGGTTATGTATGAAGCAGTGCATTCAGTGAATGAAAGACTAGCTCCTGCCTTGATTTATAGTAATCTTTCCATATCTCCAGATTACTCTGTTCATGGTGCGGTACCACGTTTAAGCATGTGCTTGAACAAGGGGAAGGGAGGCAGTTTGCTAAACAGATGCTACAAGAAGAAAAACAAAATAGGGAACTGCTCTGTGTTCACACTCATTTTTTTTTCCTAAAGTGACTGGTATGTATCAGCCACGGTGTAGTGAATGCTTGCAAGCTGCAGCATGTTAGCAAACTAGCAATACTTACAACTTCCAGTAGGATAATACAGGACAGTTAATAAATAACAGCAAGAGAATTTACCAAGTTTTAACTTGAAAGACTCTTGGGATAAACTCTGAGCAACAAGTTCTGACGTCAAACAAATTGATTTTATCAACTTGCAGAAAGGCAATTTTGAATTCTCTATAGCTTTAGGATTGTCATTCTGTAACAGAGTTGGTATAAAATGCAGTGACTATCAAAACACCATTCTAAACACTCTTCTTCCCTCCCCTAAATGCAGTTAGACCTCCCCCTCCCTATGTACTAGTCGCTACCACAATACACTTAGCCCACCACCAGTGCAAAATAGGGAGAGCTGCTACTATTCTACACACAGGGACTCTCAGAAGCACTGGGGTACTTGATCACACCAAAATACATGCAGGTTCTAACCATTTACTGGCAAACTGCAGTGGAGCCTAGCAAATACTCATCTTAAACAAATACTAGGTACAAACTAATGCGTTCCCATATGTACCACTCACCTGGTGACAGCTGGGTTGACATTTAGTAATTGAAAAAAGCTAATGAAGATGCATTTTACAGAGGGATTTTTGAGACGGTAACAACTCTGTCACTGTCTAGCAAGTGCAAAATGAAATTAAAAAATGGATATCTGTGTCTGGCAGCAGCAGCAGGAATCTTGTGGTCACTTGTGAACTGCAAAAGATGTGCCCCATTCACTTGCAAATGAGATTTACAAGCAATAGCAAAAATCATTAAGAATAACATGAAAGAAGGTGGGACTAGAACATAGCAGGCAGCTCACTTCCTAGCTGAAAGTGTGCGCTTTCTGCTCCTTGCCTCTGTCAGACTTTGGGAAAGTCCAATTTGCACAGGGAGCAGAGAGAAATGGCACCACAGGATCTCAGCTTTTACAGTGGTGACAGTTACAAGACTCCAAGTACCTGGGAGCAGCAAAAGAACTGCTGTTGTGCTGACAAGCAGAGGTATAACCATACGTACCTGTAACTACCAACAGTACTTAGTTTTATTTTTTAATAGAATAGTGTCAGTCCAACACAGGTGAGCTGAACCTCTCTCTGCCCTGCGCACGGTAAACTCAAGAACTGTTCAACCATTATCAATAACTGAAGTACCATAAAAAGATGGCAGAACACCTCCTGCATATAGATACGTATTGTATGCCACGAGCAGGAGCTTTCCCACTCATACAAAGATCAGAAATGTTGAAGGGACCAAGAGCAGCTGCGTGGAGGCAGTGCACAAAGTCCCTGTTTCTACGCATCACTATTGATGTGGGGAGGCGCCTGTGGAGACCCCACGGTCCATCTGCCCCCTGCTTTAAGCAGGGTCACCCAGAGCAGGCTGCTCAGGACCTCGTCCACAAGGGTTTTTAATCTCTCCAAGGAGCTGTAATATTACAGAATATAATAATCAATGTAGTGTCTCTGTAGTGTAGCATGACTCGTTACATAAAGGGGTTTGTCTCTTTCCTCTCCTGCTCCAAATCTGCGTTCTTCAGGAGCCTCATCGTTATGAGTCGTAGTTGTTAATTAATTTACCTGAGATGATTTAAAAATTGAAAAAATCACCAGGAAAGCTTGTGTTAGCATCAAACTTTGGTGCCAATGTGCTAATTAGGGACGGGCTGACAGGGCTTTTCCCAAATAACTCAAGCTTCTAAGGCTACGGTCTGGTTACAGAATAAAAATAAAACACTGAGTGAATAAAGCAGAAGGCACTTGATTAGTAGTAGGTTTTAGGAAAAGAAGCGATGGTTTTACCAAATCTGTTTAAAGCTGCTTTAAGCAACAGTTAGTCAAAATGCACACATGAACTGTTATTGATTAGATTGTCTGGGGATGCCAAGGTTAAGGAATGTGTCACAGCTGCATCCTTACATGGAAAATGCATTTTCATTAGAAGTTGGAGTTAATTTTCATAGGATAGGGAAGATGCAATTGTGGTGGTTGGTTGTTTTTTATTATTTTACATAAATGACTGAACTTTCTAACTCCCTTGTATTCCCAATCAGAATTCCCTGTTATCTGCTAAAAAAAAAAAGGGTTGGCAACAAAGTCAAACATCTTAGATCAGAAAGAATGGAAAAGTTTTAGAGCAGGAATGCTTTCAGAAAGAGGGCCTGACCCTCGCACTGTTGATTTATGATTCTTTTTCTGTTTGCAAATGAAGCTTTTTGCAAGCACAGAAATTTGCTGGTACAAATCCACAAGCAAAAAAACTTCCTTAGCCAGAAGGAATTTGTAGTATGTACATAGGTATGTTGCTGAATTAAGCCCCTTCTCCGAGACTCTACATGACTTAATGCATTCCTTTCATTGCAGAAACAGAATGCTGACAAGTAGATGATGGACTACACGTACAGAATGAGAACACTAAGAGCCCAAAACCAGAAACTTCATCTAAAAAAAGCTTTAAGGTACAATAATCAAATAAACGTATTAATGAGAAACACCGTGCAGAAGAAATATCTGCTTCAAGTTCTTGCACCAAGAAGTATAAAAGAAATTGAGAGCAAATGATCCGGAGGATCATCAGACAGCCAGGTTAAAAACAAAACCAAACAGAACAACGAGATAAACACACATACAAAAATGTCCTTTGGAGAATAGCATATAAGAGCTGTAAACAGAGGTTGATTGTCCGAGCTTTGTTAACCTAATTTAGCTTGCTTTTTTTCTTTTGAATGCAAAAGAGTTCTATTGTTACACAGTTCATAGTGAAACCTGCAAAACTTGCAACCAAATGCATAATTCCCTTGTTGATGTAGAACCTGATGTGTTGCAGAGGAGTTATGGTTTCTTTTTGTTCTGCAAGGTTAATATCACATCATAATCCAGTAGAAGACCCTTAATCTTGTCATGGAATTTTTCTCTGTACTGGTTGAAGTGCATAATACTTTCTGGTTCTTCTTCAAACCAAAACTTATCAAACTCATAAACCAGATAACCTGTGAAGAAAATACATAGAGATCTATGCAAACGAGCTGTGCCATTTTCTGCCTTGAGCTTGTTAGACCAACAGTGATCCTTCAGACTCTTTTCAACCCCCTGAGATAGTTGAGTGCCTCATCCCTTTTAACTGCAACCTCTAGGGCACTGAAATAATGAATAAAAGACAAATGAAAATCTGCAAATACTGAATTTTCAGCCTGCAGATACAGAAAGTCACCTAAATCTATTCCTTAGGCGTGTATTTCTGTAGCATGGTGACTCCGTGTTGGTTGCAGTTCCAATACCTGATCTTGCTGCAGCCAACGAGGAAAAAAAGCGGAAGCGCCCTTCAAAATAAATCAAACATAAGATTCTCTCTGTTTCAGGTCTACCTCCAGTAACCTGCACTGAAAAAGTCGTGGATACTTACAGTAAAACTGATGGAAGTGTTCCATCTGTGGCAATCCAGGGACCGCGTTGTAGAGATGAGCCTTCAAAGCACCATTCTTCAGTAAGCTGTATGCCATTTCAGTCAGATTAATTCCAACTATTGCATAAGAATATCTGCAACAGCAATCACAGTTCATTGTGGGTTTTTTTTTTTAACCTTATGCGTTGAAGGACTTAAAAGTTTCCCAGAAGCAGATAACACTGCAAGAACTGTAAGAGTCAATTTTTCCTATACTTGTTGACAAGCCAACTCAGAGTGACAGGCCCGTTTTCAGTTCCCTATTTCATCTATCCACATAAATGTGAGCTACTGAAAAACATATAATTTCCTCTACACTAGTTTTGCAAATGCCTCCATTATTTACTTATTACAGAACAAGTGTCCAGCAAAAAAGATTAGAATCTAAACCATCTCTACGCGGGATAAATAAGAAGGTGAATAGTAAGTATTCGTATCTACATCTAACCTAAGGCTATTAAAAATACAGCTGATATTCCAAGTGTTAACCACAGCCACTATTTTGCATCATTTTAGTCTTACTGAGTCTGTTATAAAAAAAAAAACCTGCCAACAGTTCTGGTTCTGAAAATGATTTGTGTTCAGTTTCTCAAACTCTTCTAGTTTGGCTTCTACTTAAATGGAAAGCAACACAAATATTTTCCTCTTCATTTTCAGTACAAGTACCTGACAGTCTTCACATGTTCTTCCACAAAAAATAGCAAGAAGAAGTCTTATGACTTACCCCAGTTTTGGGTGATTTGAATGAGAAAGGATCTGTCGAGCTTCACTGGTGTAATGCTTACTAAAATACCTGCCAGAGTGGAACAAAACCTTCCATTATTTTTAAGTTCATATTTTAAAATATTGTGTTCAACATCAGCTAAAAACATCACAAAACAAAAACCAAGGAGATGTCACAAAATTAACTTATATTCAGTTCGAGCCAATACAGTTTAAAAAAGCAACACAACAGATGTGAAGTTCAGCTAAGCCCAACTGACTGAGCAAAGGTACTAAATGTGTTTTTCATTGCAGTAATTAATTCAGAAACTGAAAAAGCTTTCAGCAAATTATTTTGAAGGCATAACCAATCAAATGGTGCAAAAAACAAGGTGTCTGCAGCAACTTTGTTTCTCCCCTCACCTTCAGCCAACAAGATGTTCGAAGAGGTACAGCTGCTAGAATCACTAATTTATTTTAAAATATTGGTTTTGTCTGTATATAAGCACCATTTCTAATTGCTTTCGTTCAGTCTCTATTGAAAACAGAATTAACCAGTGCGAACTCAGAGATACTGCAAAGTCCTTACAGCAGAACTCCAGCAGTTTGTTTCACTTACACCAGGTTCACTAATCCCAGCAAGCCCATTCCTCTGAAGTCTGTTTTGGGGTCATCGCCTTGGAAGCCAATGTCACACCACTGCTTCGTGATTCTGGCCTTCAGGTTTTCATGAGGCATCAGCAAATTCCAGAGCTGCACAAACGTTACCATGTTACACACAGCTCCAGAGTATAGTAGCTCATAATTCAGAGCACATTAGAGACCACTGACCATGGCACAGGACACACACAGCCTGCACGCTGTTCTGTTAGTGGTGATCAGGAGTCATACTGTAACAGTACTGTAACAAGCAGGCATGAAAATGATTACATTTAACTTCTAAAGTGTTAATTTCCCTTCTCAGACGTTACAGAAGCAAAGACTGGTGACGTTTCCAAAAATCACATTCTGACAGGACAGCAGCATACTGAAATACGAATTCACCACAAATCATACTGCACAAATTTGGGACTTCCATGACAAGTGGAGTCCTTATGAATGACTCAGAAAATGACGTGCTAAAGTATCTGCACGCTGGAAGTTATTTTAAAAAGCCTTAAACAGAATTATATCATTTGTATGCTATTACTTGTGCTGATAATTGAATACTGGAAGACAGAACTGTCCTCTTCAACACTGATGCAGTAATAAGAAATGACCAAGAGGGTTGATTTTCTAGTTATTAGGTAACTGTTAGCTGGGAAATTTACAGAAGCGTGGGTGAAGTTATACATCTTTCCAGTTAAGATTGTTCAATGACCTGTTAGGAAAATTAGTCTGCTGCTGGTGTTCTGTCTGGTTTTACAGCAAATGATCCCAGTGCAGGCAACTTTTGTTTACTTGCTTGTTTTACTCCAGCATTTTATTTTGATGAGTCTATAATGGCTTAGAAGTTTGCAAGTGGAAAAGAGCTTCCATCAGGACAGCTGCTCATAGTGCTACTTTAAAATCAAGTTCATTACAACTGCTGGACTTGATGGTGGGGGATGAGCACAGCTTTTGCTTTTGGTTTGTTGGTTTTTTTTTTACCTCAATTAACTGTTCCTCGTGTTCTTCATTATCTGAATCATAGGTGACCTTCCTCAGGTTTTCCACATCCAAGTAAAGTTTTTTATAACCTGTTATTTGCAGTAAGGACATATGCAGATTTGTCTTAAACCTGGAATAACAACAAATAACAGAAGCTACTAAGAGGGATACTCAGCCATAAATTCTTGCTTGAGCAACGTTAAGAGAAGTCCTAAGCACAACATGGATGTTACAGTTTGGAAGGGCTTTACATTTACATTTCATACTTCAGCATCCTGGTATTGCTATTTGGATCCTGTTTCTACTTATAAAACCGCTAACTGTTTTGAGAGCTGCACAGTCAGGACCTTTTCACTTACATGCAGGGAAGTAAGGCCCCTCAGCTAAAATCTCTGGTGACACAAAAACTCCATACATCATCCTGACTACTGTACCTGCACCTACCCCCAAGCTTTTTGTAAGCCTCGATCCAAACTATGATATAAATGTTACAACTTAAAAGGCAAGTTTCATTCTGAATAGCCAAACTTCTAGTTCAGGCCTTGCCCTCAATCACTCCTAATTACTTCTGGAGAGGAATGCAAACTATAATCCAGCATCATTATATTCTTTCAAATCTATCTGAACAACTACAAAGTTCGTGTCACAACTTCTGTGATAACGCTACTCACCAGCAAGGAGTAGCACAAGTGACCTATGAGATGCAGAGGTGGTTATCACCAACTCCTGTCAAACTAAACCTTGCAATTTATTTTCCAGAACTTCAACAGGACACAGCTGTACCTTATTTTCTAACCCTACAGAAAGGCAAGTGCTGAACTGTCTACTGATTCTATCAGACTAAGCAACAGCAGGAATGTGACAAGTCAGAACTGTTGGGCTCGAAGACCCCACATCAGACTTCCAAACGTACCTGACATCCTTCTGTTCAATTTTCTTTTCTGTCATTACATCTCTGACACACTTCTCTATTTCAGTTTCATCAGCGTTTAGAGCATTTCTTAGAACCTAAGAAGTTCACAGAGTAGAAGACCCATGAGGAATGCAGAAATTAATGCAGAAAATTATCACCTGTTGTACTCTTGTTACTTCTCAGTCTCTGGATGCCTGTCACATAAGTATTCTTTAAAAACTATGAAAAGCAAACAGTCGATAAATTGAAAACGTGTATGATAAATGTGCTCAAATCACATGCAAGATCTTCAGTAATTAATTATTAAATTTCATTTCAATAAAAACATATAATTTGTAGGTAACCCACAAAAAATAAAACACCCAGGTTTAGGTTCTAGTTTCATAGAATGATAGAAAGGCCTGGGTTGAAAAGGACCCCTGGGTTGAAAATGATCATCCAGTTTCAACCCCCTGCTGTGTGCAGGGTCACCAACCAGCAGACCAGGCTGCCCAGAGCCACATCCAGCCTGGCCTTGAATGCCTCCAGGGATGGGGCATCCACAACCTCCTTGGGCGACCTGCTCCAGTGCGTCACCACTCTCTGTGTGAAAAACTTCCTCCTAATACCTAACCTAAACCTCTCCTGTCTCAGTTTAAAACCATTCCGCCTTTTTCTATCACTATCCACCCATGTAAACAGCCATTCCCCTTCCTGTTTACATGCTCCTTTCAAATGTTTGCCTCCAAAGGCTGACCTGAAAAATGATCTTCCTAACCTCGATCTAAATAAATGCAGCTGTCAAGGAGCAAAAGTGACATAACTTCAATAAGGAAACAGTGCTTCAAAATTAGGAGACAATAAACTAATAAAACTGAGGTACAAGCCCTGAGCTGAAACAGCAGAACTCAATACAAAATTCTGCCATTCTACAGCCTTCTAGAACAAAGGGCAAACGCTAACAATAACTACACCCTGCCCATCTGAAGTCACTTAGCGACTACTTTATTTCTGCTTCTGAACTTCTCATGGTCGCAGTGCATTCTCAATACCATTAGCACTCACACCAACACCATTCTGTTTCATTAAGGCCAGAGGTAAGTCCTTTAGAACTGAACTGAGAGATGCTCAAAGACCCATCCATCTGAAGAGATACACATTTGAGGGTGTTGAGTGTTAACTACGGTATCTAACTGCTAAGGATCACTCAGCATGAGCCTGTTAGTTAAAAGCCTACCTGCAAACTTGCACTTTTCCCAATGATTAGAGAATGTACTGTACAGGTGGCACAAAACTGCTCTCTCTGTATCACCTGCTCACGTCCCACTGCTGGTTTCTGCAAAACCAGCCTGGCAGACTGCTGTGATGGGGAGAGGCGACCTTCTCCATGACAAATAACTCAGTGCCACGACTTGTCCGACTGCTGCTGAGGAGCGATGGAGGGATGCAGGTGCTGGCATGCAGCACCCACAACAGCGTTCTTCTCCCTCCATCTCTTCCTCCTCTACTTTTTTCCTCCCTCAAAAAGCATTTTCAGGCACCTGCCTCTGTAATAAGGTTGATAATAACAAACAGTTAGCTCGCTTTTCCACAATTTTATTATTTTTAATAATTACCTTATTTTTTGATGATCCCAGTGAATGCTCTGCAATGATAACACAAGAAAAGTCACTTATACCGAACTGGTTTGGTTTTATTAGTTCCTAGTAGGCATTCCTGTATCATTCTGAGCAATTTTTGGATGACACGGGTAGGGCGACGTTAAAACCAACAGGTACCGAGCAACCGAAAGCCTTCAACCATTCGCTGGTTGTTGCCGATGCTTGGTGTCGCAGTACTGAAATCGGACTCGCGTTTGGCGGCATGCGACCCGCCTCCCTCCTCTCAGAAATGAATCAAGTGCATCGTTTTATTGCGTGGCTTTTTTTAACGGCGTCAGGGTACCAACATCAGCGAACGGCGCCGGGTTCCCCTCGGGCGCCACTCGTCCATCCCGCAGGACGTACTCGGTGACGTCAGCACGCACACGGCTCCGCACGCGCTCCCGCGGCCGCCCCCCCCACCCCCGTTTACCTATGCCCAGCGTCCTCCGCGCGCCCTCCTTCGCGCCCTCAAAGACGCGCTGCAGCTCGCACTTCCCCGTCAGCAGCCGCCAGAGCCACTTCAGCCAGAACCGGAAGTAGCTGCTGTACAGCAACCCCCACAAGCGCGCCAACATCTCTGCCCGCGAGGAGCTCCCCTCGCCGAGGAGCTGCCGGCGCCCCTCAGCCCCGCGGGCCGGCAGCGCTCGGCGCCCCGCAGCCTCCCGCCGGAAGCCGCCCGGTGCCTTCCTGACCTGGAAGTGATGCCGGGAAGGGGGGGACGGAAGTGCCGGCTGCGGGGCCGCCGGGGAACGGCGGCTGGGAGGGGAGGGCGGCGAGGTTCCCGCCGCTGTAGCGGTGCGGTGCGGACCTTGAGTGGCCGCGCGGCCGCCCGTCGGTCGTAGGCATGGTGGAGATGGGCTGACGATGGACTGGGTGATCCTGGAGGTCGTTTCCAACCTTAATGATACTCTGGAGCTTTCTTCGCCGCAGGATCAGCCCAGGTGTTTGGTTTAGGACTGGCAGGCGCCTCCGTTGTTTTCCTATGAATGGTTATTTTAGTAGCTGAACCTTGAAGAGTGGCGGAAAGAATTCCTGTTCGTCTAAATTGTATGCAGAATTTTATTGGAGAACAGGATGGGAGCTGACAGACTTGCTTGGCCACATTCTGAGACGTTTATAAATGGGTGGAAATAGAAGGACCTTTTGCACACAATTGGAAGCCACATGGCAGGTCTGGTGGCCGGCATCCCAAGGGTGGTTCCAAGGGTGGACCAACACATTTGGCATCTGGCCCTTTGTATTTTTGCAACCCTAGGGATGCAGAGTTTCATGTGGGGGAATCACTGTCAGTCAGCTTCAGTTGTTTGATTTCAGTTGTTTGTCTTAACGTGAGCCTGCAGTGTGCCCTTGCAGCTCAGAAAGCAAATGGGATCCTGGGCTCCAAGAAGAGGGGTGGCCAGTAGGGGCAGAGAGGTGATTGTCCCCCTCTACTCTGCTCTTGTGAGGCCCCATCTAGAGAGTACTGTGTCCAGGTCTGGAGCCCCCAGTACAAGACAGGGAGCTGTTAGAGAGGATCCAGAGCATAGTCACAAAGATGGTCAGGGGACTGGAGCACCTCCCCTATGAAGACAGGCTGAGGGAGCTGTGCTTGTTCAGCCTGGAGAAAAGAAGGCTGCGGGGTGAACCTCACTCCAGCCTTTTAGTACCTAAAGGGAGCCTACAAACAGGAGGGGAGTCAACTCCTTGAAAGGGTAGATAACAGCAGGACAAGGAGAAATGGTTTTAAGTTGAGGGTGGGAGGGGAAATTTAGGTTGGATGTCAGGGGAAATTAATTACAGAGAGAGTGTTGAGGTGCTGGAACAGGCTGCCCAGAGAGGCTGTGGATGCCCCGTCCCTGGAGGTGTTCAAGGCCAGGTCGGATGGGGCCCTGGGCAGCCTGGTCTGGTATTAAATGGGGAGGTTGGTGGCCTTCATGGGGTTGGAGCTTCATGATCCTTGAGGTCCCTTCCAACTGAGGCCGTTCTGTGATTCTGTGACTTCAGGTCTGATTCCCGCTCTGTGGGGAGAGCTCCTTAGGTACAAGGAAAAAGTCTTTTACAGTGAGGGTGGTGAGGCTCTGAAAAAGGTCACCTAGTGTGCTGTGGTTGATGCCCTGTCCCTGGAGGCTTTCAAGGCAAGTCTGGATAAGACCCTGGGCAACCTGATCCAGCTGTGGTGTCCCTGTTCATTGCAGGGGAGTTGGACTTGAGGGCCTCCAGAGGTTTCTTCTAACTCTAAGGATTTTATGGTTCTATGAGAAGTGATGTGTCTTAAGAGATGGCAGGTGGTCATTCATTTTTTCCAGTGTTGCTTCTTAAATGAGTCATCTGACTCTTAAAACACTGGAGTGCTACAGGATAAAAATAAACTAGAAAGTATTTCTCTTATTTGGTGACAGGGGGGTGTGATGGTTGTTGTCAGAACAATCTTTGCTTCAGCAGCAGTGCTGTGTTACTGCTTGGGAAGACGGAGGAGTTGCAACGACGTGAAGAAACACGGGTAAGAAATTGAAGGGTGGTCAGGTCCTTCCTGTCAGTCTCCATGCCCACACGTTGATTGCTCTGAGATAGCTGATGAGGAGCAATAGCTGCTGGATTTAGTTCGAAAGTCCAGCAGGTGCATCCTCACAGTGTGGGTCTGTGCAAACGACGTGTAGGGGAATCTCAGCAGATGGCAGTTTTGTTGGTGGGTACCAAAATAAAGCCTTCCTACAATCTGGTTTAGGAGTTCAGCTTTCTGTTGGGTATTTTTAATTACTCGGAAATATCTTCATATCAGTAGAGCTCCTTTGTTCTTTCTTTTCAATTATGTTATTTATGCTTACATAGAAATCCCTTTTTGTATGGATTATTAGGAACCAAAGGCACATCTTTTTGTGCTTCAGGTTTTGGAAATTGTTTCGTTTTGTCTTGTGGTAATCTTTAACTATAGACATTCAGAGCACGCTACTGTTGTCTTCTCAGTTCTGACTGCAAAGAGTACCTGGTGCTGATGATACATTATGATTAGACCTGTTGCATTAAGCATAAAAAATACATAGCTAAAGGTGATGATACATAAGTCAGGGATTTCATGCACGTTAACGTCACTCTCTGTTCTAACCTTGATGGTCTTTTTCAGTGTCTAACAAGCAAGTGCAAACTCTTAACCCATACCTTCATTTGGTTCTTTTTTGCAACTGAGTGGTCCAGCAGAGGACGTCTGCCGACACAAATGCTTCTGGTTCAGTCTGCATCATCAGTTACATTAGGACATTCAACAACGTAAAAGGTAGCTTAAGAAAACAGTCCTGATTTCTTCCTTTTGTGTTCAGTCGGTGCCTTCTGCTACCACCTTCAGAGAGACTTGGGCTTCAGCAGGATAATGACCTACTGTTCACCTTTTAAAACTACATTTCTTAAATGACAGCAGGACAAATACTTTAGCCAGCAGTATCAGCTGGATCTCTATAGTCAGAAAGCGTTCCATGGCAGTGACTGTTACCTATTGTTACGGGTAGTTATTCTTTGTTTGTGTACCCTTGGAGATGAAGGACGGCAGCAACGTGCAAGCAGAATAATCCTGTTAGTTGTTTCACCTGTGAGCCCGTGTTTTGTCAAATATTTATTTTAATCTTTCTTATCTCTATTCTTGCTTTCGCAGAGATATGTGAAAATAGTACTGAAAATGCAACTTATAAGAAGAGACATTCAGTTAAAGCACATGAGGACGAGCCTAGAAACCCCTTCTGGCAGGTAAACCATCTCAGTGGAAGCAGCCTGCTGAACTGCTAGCTCAGTAGAGGCGGTAGGATTACCCTGTGCTAATATGTTCTACTTATCTGTTCTTACCAGTTGGGTGGTTGTTGTTTTTTTTTTACATTATCAGTATGCCAAAAATGCTGCTGAGAGGTAAGAAAAGGAAAATAAAAATGCACATTTTACACTGGTCTCAAGTAGTTCTCGAACACCTGCAGTGTATGAAGAGAGCACTGGGAGGAAGATGTTAGGAAAACATGAAGCAAGTAGGAGAGGCCACTTGCAAGCAGGTCCTGAGGCAGTGGAAGTATTTTATGTTTCCACTGATGAAGTATTTGGATTTATTACTTTTTTATAGAAGCAGTTAATGTAGTACCTCATCTAAAGTTAATACACCAGTCTTGGTCAGCGTAGAGTGAATGATCATTACAAGTCAGCATGGCTAAATATCTGTTCTAGAGTTGTCCTTATAAATAACAGCTAATGCATTCAGATGTTCTCTGAACAATATGCAGGCTGATCAGTAGCTATGTGATGGTGATACTTTTCTAACTGGCTCTGAAAAGAAACTAAAATATATGTTAGATGTCTGCTATTCTTGCCTTCAGTATTCCTCCATCATTTGCACGTTCACCTTGGCTTGGTAATGTAAGCACAGCAGGCAGCCAGCTAATAGGCATTCAATTCATTGTGTATGACATAGTTAATGTTTATCTGTTTCTCATAGGACTACACATCTATTTTACTAATAACATGTCAAAAACTGCACTGATCTTCCATTCGAAAGAGCGTGCTGAGCTTTTCATGTGTTAACTTGGAGAGAAGTGGCAATGAGGAGGCAACAGAGCCTCAGAGTGCTGAGTTGTAGTCACACCGGTTAATAACAAGAATTGCTGACACTTAAAGCAATTGTAATTTCAAGAAGATTTCTCAGTACAAATATCAAAGCAAGATACAGTGAAAGAACAGAAGGATAACAGATGGAAGAGGGCAGTGTAGTGACTGAGTACAGATCAGGAAGAGTAAGTCTAGCTTCAGGTTTCCAGGTGATTCACAGATCCATGCTTAGAGCTGAAGTTCTCTGTACAGATACAGGCCACCTAATGGTCCCCTGTGCTATTAATGAATAATAAGATTTGTAACTCAAAGTATCTATTAAATGGAGAAGTAAACCTGTCCATAGAAATGTTCTAAGACAGGAAGGCTGCCTTAACCTAACAAAAAAATGACTGATTTGCATGGGAGGTAGACCTGTGAACAGCTGTTGAGCGTGTCATAGTGAAAGCCAAAAACTGCTCACGGATAGGTGTGAAAATGACATTTTTTTTTCTCATAAGACCTAGTGGCTCCGTTAAAACCATGTCCGCAGAGCAGGATCTGGGAGGCTCTGTGAGCAGGATTGCCCTTTACGTTATAGGAAATGTGTTCTGCTGCCAATTGCTCAGAATGGTAGATTGGCTTGGGTTGGAAAGCTCCATCTGGTTCTATCCCCCTGCCATAGGCAGGAGCATCTCCCACTAAAGCAGGTTGCTCACAGCCCCATCCAGCTGCCCTTGGAAGCTTCCAAGGTAGGAGCTTCCAAAACCTCACTGGGCAACCTGTTCCAGCATCTCACCACTCTCACAGAAAAGAACTTCCCAATATCTAGTCTGAATCTACTGATTGAGTTCAGACCTCAGCTGAAAGTGCATCCTTCACCAAAGTCAGAATCTTCCTCGGTATCCAGTGCCTCCATACAGTGGCCACTACATACAGGTCTGCTGGTTTGCTTACGGAGTGCCAAGGACGTGCAGGGCAAGAAAAAGGTGTGTGTCTCCTAATGGCTGCCAATGGCTTACCTGTGTGCTTTAGATGTCATCCAGTTACAGTTTACCTCACTTTTGCAACGAGGTGGTAACTGGAAGGCTTTGTTTCCTCAACTGACCGTGTACGTTGCAGCTGGACCTCTTGGTCCGGTCGTACAAGGAACGTGCCACCTGCACCGTTGGTTCTAAACGCCTACAGACAAAGCGGCGTCGTAACCACCAGCAACGTAACCACGTCGATGCCGGGATTCGAGCTGACAGCCCACTCGCGCCGCAGCCGGGGCTGAGGAGTAGCGGCGGGGCCGTTAGCGCCCGCGCCGGGCGGGTGCCTCGCTGCCTAAGGGGAGTGGGGGGAACCGGGGGCGGGCGGCTCGGAGCGGACACGCCCGTCGGGCGAAGCCGGGCGGCCGGCGGGTAGCCGGGCACAGGAGGCGGGAGCGCCCCGCCGGGAGATGCGGCTGAGAAGCGGCCGGCTGCTGGCTGCGCTGTGCCTGGGCGCCGCCTTCCCGCTGCTGTGGTACGCGGCGCTGCAGGGGAGCCGAGGTGAGAGCCGCCGTCGGGTGGAATGGGAAAGCCGATGCTGTTTTCCGCAGATAAAGTGGAAATCTTTCCCTGATGCCCTCGGGGCCGGTAGATGGCTTGTTATGGGATAGTTCGTTTGGGATGGGGAGAAAGAGTCAATCGTGAAGAGCTGTACGCTTTCAAAGTGGGCTGGGTTTAGGGGGGAGAAGATTTAAAGTAAGCCAGTTATTAATTAATTACACAGAACTCTTGTCCTCTGCTCCGTTTTGCTTATATTGATCGTTTTTGTGAGCGATAGAAGTGGACTTGCAACGCAACGCTGAATATTGCTGAGCAGTGCTGATCTTCCTGCCTGTGTCATTTCATGTCAACCTTACGGCACTTGACACTTCAAGTGGCAATTCTGCTAACAGTGGGGTAAGAGAAAGTACAAATAGACATCTCTTAAGAAACTAAGATCCAAGAGATGATAGAGTGCTTGTCCTAAGCACAGTTAACATCCCTGTCACCGTTCTGTTGTGGCATGTGTTTTGTGACACCTTTGCTGAAATGCCGTTTTTATTCAGCTTCCTTTGTGCCCCTTCTGTGCTGGTGTGCTGTGGGTTGCTAGGTTCGTACCTTTTTATGGGTGTGTTTATTCTTCCTTTTATTATCTGTGTATTGGTCTCCGCAGATGGCTCCTTCTCCATAGCCAACTCCTCTCAGATAATATAACTTTCCTAGTTATTTTAACACCGGTGTTGTTAACAAGCTTTTAATTGCTCTGAATGTTAATACAATGCTCAGAAGCATTCTCTCTTGAACTTGAACATCTCACAGATGTGCAAAAAGTTAATAATCTTATCTAAAGGAACATATGGTAAGTTAGTTTGTGCTGGTAATTTCACTGGAAAGATGCCATTCGTGCTCCTGAGCATTGCTAGAAGATAGCAGTCTCCCATGTATGCCACCTGGAACCCCACAAACCACCACGTGTTGTTCTTTTTTTTTTTTTTTCCCCAATATGAGAAGGATCGAGAGCAAACCAAACACTGCCTCGCTGTCAAAGCAGAGGACCTGCCTAAGCATGGGCTTGAAATGAATGCTTCTTCCCGCAGCGAGCATTTACCTCTGCCTCCCCCCCATTTTACTTCTTGTGGTACACCCAGAGCACTGCAGGAGTTCTGCTTTGCTCTGGTCTCAGAGGTGATTTGTTTGTTTCCTAATGCCATTTTCACTTACCTCACCTGTTACTGAGAGGTCAGGTGCTGTCCGATTGCTTGTCTCAGCTCCCATTTCTTTCACCAGTTTGTCAAATGCACTTCTTTAGGTTTGTTTGTTTTTTTTTTCAACCTCCACTTGCTTTTTTTGCTTATCTGATGCGCCTGTTAAACCATTTAGGCTGTTCTTGGTCTTTGAAGGGTGTGTATCACTGAAGTGTGCCCTTTGCTTTCTGGTCATCCATGGTTTCTTGAGTTGTGGTGTTACAACACTGAGCTTTTAAGTAGCTTTTTGGTTTGTTGTCTAACAAGGCATCGCTGCTCAAAAATAGTGATCCTATGTACTCTGATAATACAAGTGATATCTAATAGCCTTGTATACTGTTGTGCACTTCGTAGCATTCCAACCCTTTGGTATTAGATAGAAGTGTGAATCAGACTCTGTGCTGATTTCAGTGCAGCTCAGAAGTAGAGACCTTTAAATGCCTGGTACTAACGTGCTAGTTACCTGGGGAGATTGTGATTGAAAGGGTGAGGTGCAATGCGACTACAGGTAACACAGACTGGCATTGCAGGGACAATGTTCATCATCAGTTCCACCCTTAGAAATGAACATATAGGATCTGACAGAGTCACTAAGCTGCAGTGGACTTTGATTCTTGCCTCTAATATTATAAGCATTTTAACTATACTTGAAAAGTTTTCTCATTCAGTTTTCCCTTACTTTATAAACAGGTACAAGCAGAGGTTTCGGCTTCAGCAGGCTGACTGCTTCTTGTGGCAGGAAAACGATGAAAGTCATTACAAAGACAATTGGTAATGGCCACATCTGCAGCAAATCATGTTACAGTTTGTCTGTCCAAACTTGCATGGTGATTCTTTTAGCATTCTCTAGAGTGCTTGCAGATGTGGGCTGCTATTACCAACCAGCCTTGTTGACTGGTGGAGCAATACCTGTCCCACATCCTGCGTGGTTTGGATCTGTGTTTTTTGGTCCCTCCCAAGGCCCTAAGCAAGACCTGTCTGAAGCAAGCAGTTTGCATCTGAGGGTAGGGAGGGCTGTGACCAGGATGATGCAGATGTTTCTGCTGTTACACAACCTAGTTCCAACCTGCTTATTAATTCACCTGGCCAGAATTATGTTCCTTCATATAAAGACTCGTGAAAATTTATAGTTATGGAAAATAGTATGTGTGTTAATAACAATGTATGTAGTGATTTTCTTGTACAGTTTCAGTTTGGGTCTTGCATGGAATACCACAGGTGCATCAAAGTAGAAGGGTAAGCCTAAGAAGGTCACGGATCTTTTTTGAAAGCCAAGAGTACATTATAAATTCATTATGAACTCACAGGAAATTTGTTGTCTGAAAAGACTATTTCCAAATTAGAAATAACCTCAGTGATGTGACAAGTAACAATGGCTTTACAGAAGTCGTGGCAGTGGGGTGAAGAGAATCTTCTCAAGTGGCAGTGCTTCTTAAAGGCACTTGTGAAAATAACAGCATTAGATCAGTTTGAATTGGTTTAAACTGTATTGCTACTCTCTTCACCTAAATTCGTGGGATAATTAATCCAAGTACAATGCCTGGAAGTTAGGAGAAGGTGATGCTAAGATATGATATCGCATACAAGCATATTAATATATGTGCAAGCATGTTCACATATGTGTGTTGAGATAAACTTTGTAAAACCTGGATTTCCATAGTTATTCCTTTGAGATAAGGGAGAGAAAAGAAGGAACTGTTCACACTTCAGCACTTCACAGAAGTATGCTTAGGGTTTATCAGAGTTTAATATATTAAATGTTTCAGTATTTCACAAAGCTCAACTTGAGAGAGAAGAGGTGCAAAGGGTTAAAAAGATGTTTCTGCTGAATGTCACTTGTTTGCAGCTGAAGTAATGTAATGCATATGCTAGTACAAACAGCAGATTACATGTTTTTTCTTTTTATTTCCAATAACCTTTTGTACCTGATGTGACACGTGGCTTCTGCAGCCCAGCCCCTGCAGTGCATCCAAGCAGAGCTCCCTGTGTCATTCTGTGGATTGTGATGGAGCTCGCTGCAGGTTTCCTGTCCTAACTGGCATGCTCTGGCTTAAAGCTTCAATTAAGCAGTGGCAAAATGACGTTTACTGAATGTTTATGGAGACCAAACAGTGAGGCTGCGTTGCAAAATAGTGTTTTCGTAGCTGAGAATTGGCTCTGTCGAATAGTGTTGCTGTGTTCCTCCTATCTGTTGTAGTTTCTGTGGAAATAAAGAGGAGGTGTTACTTTCAGCATTACCTACGTGTAGAGAAATTATTGCATATGCAGGTTTGCTCAGCATGCAGTCAGGATGTGACTGAAATGCACAGTGTGGTAAGGAAAGGTGCTCTTCCAGTCCCTGGACTGCTTACTCAGTTTCTCTGTGTGTTTCTCCATTGAAGTGTTTAAAATAAAATAAAAACAAAGAAAAACTGTAAGTGGAACTTGAGGCTCAGTATTACTGATCACATGTTCTATTCCAAAATTTGTATCCGAGACTTTCTGAACTTGTATAGTTCAACTGACTTCGAAATGTGTGATTTACTGAGTTAATAGTCTGCTGCTTTTTGCTGTTAATTTAGGTGAAATAGCGGCTGCATTGTCCTTAAAAGTAGAGGAAGGAGTAGAGTCATAAATTCTGTAAAGGTTCAGGTACAAAATTAAACCAGTTACTGTTATTATTTGTAGAGGAAGGTGTAAGGAAGATTACTGACTACTTGTTGTTTGCTGTGTGTGTATCATCACATGTACTTAAGTGTAAACACGTGACATTCATGCTTTCCTCATGTTCCACACTCAATCTTGAGGAACAGTTTTATGCCAAAATAATTTATTTAGTTGGTATGCATTTAATGAAGTGTGAGTATAAATGGGTGATTGTTGCTGCATCAGGCAAACCAGCACAAATATTTAAAATACTAACCAGAATGAAGTAGTAACCACTTTAATTATCCAAAGCAATGAGTGCTGCTTATTTATTTGATAAATCCCATATTCAAATCAGAATTTTCCACTGCTATTAAGAACCTTTATTATGTTGCTGACCTCACTATATTAAAACCATACCAATTATGTGCAAACACCACGGTGTATCCATTTGATTTATGTTTCTACTTATTTCAACACTCTTGCTTTCCTACACAGAAATGTTTTGATTATTTTAAAATTCCTTCTTTTATGCAAAAAAAACCCCTCAGATCTGAAGTGAACACTGTTTACTAATGTCTTAGAAAGTATTATCAATACCCATGTTTTCTTTGAAATGTTTGCTTTTCTATTTTCAGTTAGATACAGTATGTAAATGGGCTTAGTAAAATCTGTTCCCTGCCAAAAACAGCAGCGAGTCTTTACTCATCGTACAATTGATTTTTAAAATTCAGTAATTAACCTTGGTCTGCCTTTTACTTTTTCAAGTTTCTTTTGTCTTGTTTGTTCATTTCAGTATTGTAAAATGGTTTTGATGCTCTTCCTAGATCCTCTATGGTGGAATCCTAGCTTCTCGCACAAAGCTGCTGGCACTCTGCTTTTACCTGCTGTCACTGTGCTAATAAAATGTTCCTCCACTGTCCTGAAGCTCCCAATGTGGATATAGTCAAGGACAAGTGGATACACTGGGACAGCACGCTGCTTCCCAGTTACTTTGCTCAGCTAGGTTTCTGTACAGCGAGCAGCAGAACCTGGTGAGAGAACCCTCGGGGTGTGTTAAGCCACATGGTTTGGCCTGCTAAAGTCACAGGTATGACATTACTGCATTACAGCTGGACGAAGGTTTCTGTCAGCCAACTGGGATGTGTCTGCATTTTCTCCTTTTACTTCCTGGACCCTGCTGTACTGATAACCTCTGCAGTGTAGTTGCTGTTAGCACATAGGTGACTGGAAACACCAGTCAATCAGCTTTCCCTTTTCAGCTGCATAAAATAAACCACGATGAGCACTGATTGACTTCAGAAGCTCCTGAAGATCTGAGATGTGTGTTAAGATGTGCTGTGTCCCGTGTCTAAAGCTAAACGTGTGAAGCTACCCCAGTTCTGTTCAAGGTTAAAGATAAGGGATGAACGTACCCAGCATAGGTGAAAATACCTTTGATACCATGGCAGACTTCCGTGCTTATCTCTAGCCTACAATAACAGTGTTGTAGTGCTATTAAAAAGATATTTAAATCTCATGCACAAATTCAGGGAGGTGTCCTTACCTGGAAGGCCGCTTATGCGCCTTTGGACTTTAGCACATTATTGAATCGAGTGTTTGTATTAGAACTGACTGTTCAAAGCTAAGACAGAGGCATTGTTTGCAGGATTTGTCTTCCTAATTTTAGGAAAACAAAACTGAGCTTGTTACACGCTTTGCAAGATTCAGAAATCTTGGTATTCTGTTCTAGTTTAGATCAGTTACAGGAAGACAATAAACAGCCACAGTTATTAGTGCCATGCATGCCTCAGTGGTTTAATGTGCCTCATTACCCTGAGCAGGGAGCAGTGATTCCAAGTGAAGCTAATGGCAAGGTCCTTTGCAGTTCGTGCATATATATAGTTCTCTTTAAAGAAGGCAGTCTCCAGAAGAAAGTGTCTATGTATGGCAAAGAGTGTAGCTTGTAATTAAAAATAAGAAGAGTAACTGCTAGAATATGGGGGTGTTTCCTTCCACTGTCTCTGGCACTCCTGATTTTCCTTTAACTCTTTTTTTTTTTTTCTTGAGTAGGAAGGAATGTTGATTAGTTATTCCTCCAGAGCTTTTATATATTTCAAGAAATCTATTGTTAGTAATGGAAGCATTTATGATGATACGAAGTTATGTGGGGATGGAGGTGAGATAAATAATTATTAGACTTTCAGTGTGAGTACGTTTAAAGGTTAGCACTGTTTCTATATAATTTTGGTTGCCAGTGCAGAAAGTTATATTTATGTATGTACTGGGGGATAACACAACTGTATTTAAGCCAATTTGAGCATTACCTTCTTAGATCTGCTGCACTCATAAATATACAGTATGACAATGACAGTATGGTAAACAGAAGAAATACTGCAGTAGAGTTGAAGATTTATTTAAAAGATTTGAATGCTGTCTCTGAATCTGGCTGATTTTTCTTTTCCTTTTTTTTTTCCCCTGGATTTTAGTCAATGTAACTTCAATGAAATTTCCTAGTAGGATTTCTTCAGCACATCAAAGTTTTTGCCAGTTCCTCAAGGCGAGAGGAAACATTTATATTTATTTGTTTATTTTGTAGTTTTGCTGTAGGTCCTCCTAGAACAATCATAGGATCACTTGAGTTGGAAGAGACCCTTTAAGGTCATTTAGTCCAACTCCCCCGCAATGAGCAGGGACACATACAGCTCAGTCAAATTGCTCAGAGCCCCATCCAGCCTGACCTTGAAAATCTCCACAGATGGGGCTTCCACCTCCTGTCTGGGCAGTCTGTGCCAGTGCCTCACCACCCTTATCATAAAAACAAAAAAAATCATAAAAGATTTCTTGCTACTTTGTCTTTTTCACCCCACAGTCCCAACCAGTTGGAGATAGAAGCCTTCAGAGAGGAGGTCCTGCTATGCAAGGCTATTGCTGGGGACAGACGTAGCGCTTCGTGATATATCTGAAGCTTCCTCCTCCTGGCCCTTCTTGCCTTGCCTGAGTTATATTCATGGAAATGCTCCGTGGTTCTTTCCAACCAAGCTACTGGAAGACACTGTTTTGGTTCTATGTGGATACTTAGAAGCCTAGAGCAATGCTTGCTGCGTGCATGCTAGAATTCATTTCAACTTAATGACCATTTAGTACTTAGAGTATTTTAGCTTCCCAGTATTTCTGATTTTATCTTCATAGTTTGCTAAACTTATATCAATAATAAATTTTGATTATGACAGTGTCTTCTTACACAGCAAAATACAGAAAGTTCAGTGCTGCTTTCCAAACTTTTTTTCCCCCCAAAATATAACTAATAGATAGTACTACTTATTTATAAATAATCTACTGGCATGTTATTTCATGTTCCAATTTGTGTACAATTACATACTCATTAAGGGTGAGCAAATACTACATTCCTTTTGTCAAACCTGTGTTTCCCCACTGTCAAAATTGAGTAAGTAGGTCAAGACTCTTGCATTGGCTGAATGGAGAACTGAACTGAATGGAGACTTCAGTTCTGAAAGATGCAGATGTGGTTTCCCTCTTCTGGCCTGAAGAAATAGATAAGGGCATTTAGGGCTGACTTCTGTGGCTGTACTTGGTGATAACTGAGTATTGATGTTTTATTTGCCAGAGATGTAGGATTTTTTGATCAGTCCAGCTCTAAGTAAGCAAATAAAAATACCGTGAATTGGTGCTGGCTAAAATGTCATCCTGGCAGTGACACTGGTGGTTTTGAGTCACACTGACAGTAGATAGCCAAAATAATATTAACGAGAGAGACTGCAGTGTTTTTATTCACCTGCATTTTCCACACTGACTTTTCCTCTAACGTAGTTGTACTGAAGGAATTTTATTTTATGCTATTACCAATTAGGAAATGCCAATGGGATGACACTTTCTAGAGTTTAATTGTGAAGCACCATCATTGGAAGATGATTAATTCCCTCTGTCAAAAGCACTGAGTTACATCTTGGGATAACGTCTATTTATCTTAAGATTGTGAGCTCTTTCTCTGTTGCTTGCATCTTCCCAGAAGGAATATATAGAAGTTGGTCTGAAGGTTAAACCTCCACTGTTTTCTTGGCACTCGATGCTATCTAGCTTCTACAGAGGCAATAGCAATTTAAAGAAAGCTGCTCCTCAGTTACTGTATGTTTAATTTACACTCCTGAATTCGTCTTCAAATTTTCAGCTGAGTCTTCACCATATTTACATGTATTAATACTCTGTTTGGAATCTCTTGCTCTAAAACACTATGATCGGTGTCTTTCGGTCACCTAAATCATTTTCTAACTCCTGTTTCCACTTTATTCCTCTTCATTCTGAAGCAGAAAGCTAAAGGTTGGATTATGACAGTGGAAACACAATTGCAAAAGAAAAGCATAAAAGAAGATCATGTATTTCTATATAGCATTTGATGAGATGTGTGCCAATAATTAGCTGTGCCAGTAATTGAGCTGCTTGGGATTCTGGCTTTGTAGCCTGGTGCCTCGTAACACAGGCAAAAAAAAAAAAAAAAAAAAAAAGCAGCAGCACAGAACAATTTTAATGAATCCCCTCCTTTGTTTTTCAAAGCTTTTTTTTTTTTTGTCCCCTTCTAAAACTTTAAAAAAATCCATTATTTACCTCGTGTTCAAGGCCAGGTGGGATGGGGCCCTGGGCAGCCTGATCTGGTATTAAATGTGGAGGTTGGTGGCCCTGTGTGTGGCAGGGGGTTGGAGATTCAAGATCCTTGAGGTCCATTCCAACTTTGGCCATTCTGTGATTCTGTGAAATTCGGTGCTTCCTCTAATGCATTCCATTAGCAAAAAAAATAACTTTTTAAGTAGTTGACCTTGGAAATTTGTTTCTGGGAGAAGGGATGATCTCTTCATATTACGTTCCATTGATTTGATGAACAGTAAAATATTTTTTGGTTATTACTGTGATGTTTGATTTGTATGGTAGCTTCCCTGAGGAAACAACATAGTTTTGAACAGCAGTGTTCTGGAATCCTGCCTGTTCTCTTGATGTTATTATTCATGGAGTTGTCGTGAGATCCAGTTCTCCAGTATTTCCTACAAAAGAATGTTACATAATTACAGTCTTCATTGTGACAAGGAATCATCTGCATGCATCGCTTATTGGAAAATGTTGGGTTTACTGGGTAGCATCTTCCTTTGTAACTCAGAGTCTTTACTGACTTTGTCCTTATTAGTGGCATTATTCTCTAATTTGTGGCTTCAGTTCCAAGCCTTTACCCAGCTGTGCTCCTTAGATTCTACTTCTGAATTCTCTTCCAGGCTTCTTCATTCTATGAGTACGCTTTGAGCAGCATCTTTGTTTCTGTACCCCTCATCGTGTCTTCTTCTGGACTGTCTCCTGTTCTTAAGTTTTTGCTTTATACTATAATATTAACTGAGCTCTGCAAATACACTATGTTCTGTTTGCAGGAAATGACCTAGACATGTACCAACACCAGTTCCTGGAACTTCGTGAAAGACTATTGTATGCTGAAAAAGAAAATAAGAAAAGATCACGTGAGCTGAGCAGTGCCCTCAATGAAATAAAACATATAGTTGCAAAAAGAACTAACTCGACGACCAATCATACAGGTTTGTATGTGTAAAAAAACTGTATTGTATGTTAAAAATCAGATATTTTGTGTGCTTGTGTATCTTTAAAACTGGCATGAGAAGAAAAATCATCGATCAGTGGTATCAGCAGGGAAAAGTAGCTAACAAAAAGAAAAGCTGTGGTGAAGCAACCTGTAGCCTATCTTTAAATAGCATCTAACAAGTAGGGCATTTAAACAAATAAGGAACTAAGTAACTAAACAAGGGAGGAAAAAAAAGGAAACTGACTGCGGTGACATAATGGGAAAGCACAAGTCAAACCTGTAATATTGTTATCTAGCTTTTTACAGTGTATGAACTCTTGCTGCCAACTACAGAGCACTGAATAAGCTGGTTTTTTTCCAGCTTTTATTATGTAATTACACTCTGATAGTACTGGGACTGTGTCTAACCTGGAAAGCAGGTACACCTCCTCCCTCATGTGTTCCACCATCCTTGGAAGTGAAGTCAGTTTTAGAAAAGAAAGGAAAACCTTTGAGGAGGCGATGCTATACACTGATGTTTTCTTGCTTTTCTTTTTGAAGAGCAACACCAAAATGAAATTAAGTTGACTCTAGTTACCTGGCTTCTTCCCATTGTTTAATTAAACATATTAGATCATTGTCTTACAGGCTATTGTACATCACCATCTGCAGACCGGTAGTTACATACAACAATCAGACAAATCAGTTCTCTTCCCTAAAAGAAATGCTGTAGGATCTGCCTTCCTCCCTGTTCAGGGGTAGAAAAGCTACATCCCTGGGGAGAGCAGGAAAATCACCAAGGGAGTCTCTGCCCTGGAAGCATTCCACAGTACACTTTGGCTTGAAAAAGAGTCTGAGTGCTGCTGTAAACTATTTCTTTAAGATCCTTGTTTGTATTCAGTACAACAGATGGGTATCTGATTAGAATAGAGAATTATCCAGGACTGGTACAGGAAAAAAGAACAAAATGCATTCCTGGTTTGTGGAGTCAGCTTGATTTTTGTTGCTGTTGCTTTTTTTTTTTTTTTATCTTTTTATTCCCTGTCTCTTTTTGGTTGTTTTTTCAATATTAACGTAGAGGGACTGTTCAGATGCATCTAAGCAATTGCTTTACTGTGGGTAAGCCATCAGAATGTCAGACTAGAAATTGCCTTGTCAGCCACTAACAGTACAGCATACTGCATACAAAAACCTACTGCCTGGTGCACACAGCAGCAGCAGAGGGAAATGCAAGTCCCTCTTCCGTCTGTTCTTTATTCCTGTTGAATACAGGCAAGTGTTAAAGTTGTCCATTCATGGTATTCAAAGCATCAATTTCTTAAAATTGCCACGTGTTCTTAATTTTTACTTTTTTGCTGATATTTTAGTTCATTTCTTTCTTTCATTGCGCACAATCCAACTGAAGTCCCTTGTGCAGCCCTTGATAGATGCTAATTCCTATTGGAAATGGAAAGTCCTATGAAGTTGCAAAGGTATTTAAACGGCAACAAAAAAAAGTTGATATGCCACAAAATTCCGGTATGTTTAATGCGAAGCAAGGTGAAGGACTTGTGGATCTCTTTTTCGTACCCAAATACTTGGAGGTAGATATTTCTGTTTGTGTGGTTGTTTGTGGGGTGTTCTGTTGTTGTTGTTTGCTTATTTTGCTTTTGTTGTTGGATTTTGTTTTGTTTAATTAAACAGTAAGACGGGGAATCCCTGCTGATTTCCTACCTTTACGTGGGACTGTCTTCTGAATATTGAAATACTACAAACATTCAGCCCTTTGGGAAGTCTTCACTGAGCAAAGATGAATGAGTAAAGCAGGTTATGGTGATTTGTAGGGCTTGCATTAAGTAATTTTGAACACCGGTAAATTTGAGGCCTTGCATTAGGTGCATTTCTTTCATAACTTTCTAAGTCAATAAGCTTTCTGTTGCCCTGCTGCAGACTCTGTAGGTTTTCAGTTCTTCTGCAGCTTGGAAGGGTGCTAATGTCATGTTGTTTACAAAAAGTAGTGAAGGTGTTGCTCTCGTACTGTGAAGCACATGAGCACCAGCCACTCTGCAAAACTGAGGAGGCAGCCTCTGAGAGTAAGACCTACCATCTATAAATTCATAGGAGGGGCTTTCTTTCATTTTTCTTTCAACAATGAAATGTAGTCTTTGTTTTAGTCCATTCAAATACCTCTTTTTTTTTTTTTTTTAATTGCATCATACGTATCCTGTCAGCTCCTGTGGATATCTTACAGTCAGCGTAGTTTTCTTCTGTCAGCTTATAAGTACATCCGCAATGATTTTAGAATTCAGTCATTCACTTTGTATTCAATTTATTTTAAAGACTGTTTACCACCACTGGATCACTCAGGAATGCACGTGTGAAGGAAAAGAAGCCAGGAAATGAATGGTATCTGTGGGGAGGGTTGTGCTGTGCTGTTCTCCACTGGTGTTCCACAGGAGGGGCTCATGTTGACTGCAGTGCGTGAGTGCTGATGCATGCTACTGCACACTCATCTGTGGGATCTTGGCACGTCCATTTCTGAGATAGATCAGAGAAACTGGAAAAGTTCCATGAGTCTAAAACAGGACTCGACTACCAGGCAGGGCAATTATTAATCGTTGTGCAGTGTGTTACAAATAATCATTTTTGACAGATGATTCTGATGGAATAAACTCGTGTGTGGTACTCAGCTAAAACAACAGCTAGTTCAGATAGGTGAAATAACAGCTGCCAGTTTTATTTTTTATATTTACCTGTGGATTTGTTGTTTCTTTAAGATGGTATGCAAGTATTAAATGACACCAGAAAACTCCCCGTGCATCTTACAAACCTGTACTACTACCTACCTCACCTCCGAGAATATGAAGATGCCATTTTTCCAAATGTTGTTATTGGACAACAGAGAACTGGAGGTAAGAAATAAAGTTCAGTTTGTGTTTTATACATACATTCTATTCATAGTTTGTACTAAATTCTAGCTATGACACATGCTCAAAGTTGGGAGGGATTTTTCTCTGAAGATTTTATAAACTTGCCAAACTGAATAAATGGAAATGGTGAAAGGACTTCTGTCACTCCCATCTTAATTTCAAGTCCTTAGCCCAAAGTACTCTGGTAAGCTTTTTAAAATGTCAACAAAAATAATCATAATTGATAAACAATATTTTTTCATGTTTAGTCACATTTTCATATAGCTGAGAAGCATTGCTGGACATTTTTTTTCCCCACATGTATGGGGCTGCTGTATCATGGCCCGAATCTCTGATTGATCACCTGAGGCAAGCACTGAGTCAGCCATGGGAGCACAGGTGAAGGCAATTCTCCTGTGCTGCAGGAAGAGGTGGAGCCTGGCTGCACCCCTCCTAGGCCCATTTAAGAACTGACTGTCAGTGGGGAAGGGTCTCTTCTGGAGAGCCACTCCATTGGAGTTGATTTTGCAAGCTCAGGATAGGGTGAGTGTTTGTTTTTTTTTCCTTACTCTATTTTCATAATTACATCAGACAAACTCCTGGATATACTACATCATCTGTGTTTCCATTGATTGTACAATTGGTGAGCCAGGCAGGCCAAATATATTCTTTATCATGGCTTTTTTGTGGAACATGTATAAATGGGTCAAGGGGGAGAACATCATTCCCCTAGACAAAATAATCCTTGGACAGATCCTAGGCTTTCTGGCATCTCCTTATTACCAGTTAGCAACCACAGTTGAGAAATGGGGTCCCCTGTGTACTTTAGGGAATATTTCCCCATTCCGCATGACAGAATACTTTAAAGGATTAGACAGAGATATCCTAACCACAAAAGAAAGGCAGTTAGCTGCATCCACAGTGGCATGGCCACTGTTAAATGCCTTAAATCAAGCTGAGATAAGATCAGACACCTTAGAAAGTGAAAATCAGCTATTAAAAGCTATAAAACCGAGAAATTGGAACAGGATCTTAATGTATTAACAGGGTAAAAAACAATTTTACAGTCCCTAGGTCAGGTCTGCAATCTTTCAGTAGATAATAACCACACCTCTGAAGTAATGGGCTTGGTTGAACAGGAAAACAAAAGCTTTAAGTCAGATCTAGAGGTTCCACTTAGGGTGGATTCCTTGGATCTCTGTCCTAAAGATAAAAAAAAGTGCAAGAGAGACCAGCAGGGATGCCGCCTGACCAATGGCCCCCTGCTGAAACGCATTTACATGCAATGGCTCGGCCATATGCACCAACAGAATTGATGGGTATGGTACAGCCATTTTGACAGGGGCTAAGAGAGAGTGTACCTGCATGGTTGCTTAGGTTATAGGATTCAGGAGCAGAAAGCGTCATGGTTAATGGACCAGAAATATAAAAGCATGGCCACCATATAGTCTCTGCTGTCAGGCAGAGACTATACGCTGCTGTCCAGTTTAGCAATGAGAATCATTCAATAATAGACTGGTTGATAGCAGCATGCCGCATGGTTTGGCCAAACAAAAGATATTCTATTAAACACAGGTTTATGGTCCTCCATGGAGGATCTTCAAAATTATATTCGTGAATTAGGCATGAGGGAAGCTATATACGAGGACTCATTTGATAGCCCGGATATGGTGAAGTTTTCAGCAGGCATGTGAGATTTAATATTACAGCACGCCTCTTCTGACCTTTATGGGACCTTAGTCTCTGTATTAAACTGTCTGGTGATCTCAGAAGCTGTGGTTCAACAGGTTGCCCAGTTAGTAGCTGATCTGGGGGAGACAGCATTTACGCACTTGGCGCAATATCTCAGTAGTGGAAGAAGCAGAAGTGCTTTCAGTAGTTAAAACCAAGAGGCCACCCATGCAGAGCTTTCAGTTGGGGCCTGTAAGGGTCTTGTGAAAACAAATGTTTAACAACCTTATTCGGGCTGGTGTCCAATTTGCAAAGATCGACTGCCGGTCCAATAACATCCTCCTTCAGCTGTGGAGATAGCTGAAGGATAATCAGAGATTCCAAAACTACCCTAAGAAACCGAGGGTGAGAGTTATAGGAACTGTGCTGACAACAACATGGAATTTAGAGGATTTCATTATTCCCAATAGAAAAAAGAGGTCCCCTCAGGTGCTTCAGGCTACAATGCCTGAGGCATCTGAAGCAGAAGACTTGACTTTGGCCCAGTTCATGGTGTGATGAGGGATATTAGTCCCCCTAGTGCCTCCAGACGGGACCAGAGGCCCTATGTAGAGTTAATGATATTCTGGTCCCGGAAAAACGTCCATAGAGTTATGGCACTTGTTGATACTGGAGCAGAAACATCAATTATTTACGGAGATTCAAACAAATTTGATGGGGACAGAGTGATGATTGGTGGTTTTGGGGGACAAACTATTCCTGTCACCCAAACATGGTTAAAATTGGGAGTTGGGTGTCTCCCACCCCAGGTGTATAAGGTATCTATTGCCCCAGTTCAGGAATACATCTTGGGCATAGATATTCTATACGATTTGGCTCTCCAGACAACCGTGGGAGAGTTCAGACTTCAACAAGCGCCGGATTACTAACGTCAGACAGTGTAGGCTCCCGGGTGGGCAGGATGAGATATCAGAAACAGTGCAGGAATTAGAAAAAGTGGGCATTATAAGACCTACTCACAGCCCATATAATTCCCCCATACGGCCAGTGCAAAAGTCGGGTGGCACGTGGAGAATGATGGTAGGTAACAGAGAATTAAATAAGGTCACGCCGCCTATTCATGCAGCTGTACCCAATATTGCCTCCCTAATGTACACATTGAGAAGGGAGATAAAAGCCTACTATTGTGTTCTAGATTTAGCAAATGCATTCTTCAATATCCCAATTGCTGAAGAATCGCAAGATCAGTTTGCGTTTACGTGGGGAGGCAGGCAGTGGACCTTTCAGGTCCTGCCACAGGGGTATGTGCATTCACCAACATATTGTTGTAATCTAGTGGCGCGTGACCTGGCTGATTGGAAAAAACTTATATCATTATATTGATGATCTCCTGCTGACATCTGACTCACTGGAGGCAGTAGGACAAGGGGCGGAATCATTAATCGCCTATTTACAACAGAAGGGATGGGCTATAAATCCCCAAAAGGTGCAAGGTCCGGGCCTATCTGTAAAATTCCTGGGGGTGGTTTAGTCAGGAAAGACCAAAGTGCTACCCAGTGCTGTCATAGATAAGGTTCAGGTGTTCCCAGTCCCTACAACATCAAAGCAGCTGCAAGAGTTTCTAGGTATATTGGGGTATTGGCGTTCCTTTATACCTCACCTAGCGCAGCTGCTAAGGCCACTATATAGACTCACGAAAAAGGGGCACCTATTGAACTGGGGGAAAACAGAACTAGACACTTTCCAACAGGTGAAACTGGCAGTTAAACAAGCCCAGGCATTGGGTATATTCGATCCTACCCTCCCAGCTGAGTTGGACGTTCATGTTACTCAAGACGGCTTCGGTTGGGGCATGTGGCAACGCCAGAGTTCTGTTCAGACCCCCGTTGGTTTCTGGTCTCAGGTTTGGAACGGAGCAGAAGGAAGGTACAGTATGATTGAAAAACAGTTATTGGCTGCATATTCAGCATTACAGGCAGTAGAGCCAATAACTCAAAAGGCTGAAGTTATAGTCAAGACCACTGTACCGATTCAGGGGTGGGTGAAAGATCTGACCCACCTTCCTAAGACAGGGGTGGCTCAAGCACAAACAGTGGCACGATGGGTCGCCTACCTCAGCCAAGGGAGCAGTCTGTCTTCATCACCCTTGAAAGAAGAACTCCAAAAGATCCTTGGCCCATTAACGTATCACAGTGATGCACCAAAAGAAATACTGGTCGCTCCACCAGAGAAGAGTCCCGTTCAGGAGGGAAAACATCCTATCCCTGAAGATGCCTGGTACACAGATGGGTCCAGCAAGGGCAACCCGACCAAGTGGAGAGCAATAACGTACCATCCCTCTACTGAGACAATCTGGTTTGATGAGGGGAGATGGTCAGAGCAGCCAATGGGCAGAACTGCGAGTCGTGTAGATGGTTATAACCAAGGAACCCGGTGATGGTATCCTGAGCATCTGCACGGATAGTTGGGCTGTGTACCGGGGGCTCACTCTTTGGATTGCACAGAGAGCTACCCAGGAGTGGATTATTCATTCCTGGCCGATCTGGGGCAAGGACATGTGGTTAGACATATGGAATACAGTCAAACACAGGACTTACATGTCTACCATGTTTCTGGTCATCAGCCCCTACAGTCACCAGGAAATGATGAAGCCAACACGCTGGCCCGAGTTCGATGGATTGAGAATTCACCATCTGAGAACATTTTCCCCTGGTTACATCAGAAGCTACGGCATGCTGGACAAAAGAGTGTGGGCAGCTGCTAAAGTGTATGGGGCTGCCCATACGGCTACCTGACAGCGTTCAGGCATGTTGGGACTGTGGCCCTTGCTCCAAGATAAGACCAAGAGCGTTGCCCAAAACAACAGCCCATTTTGCTAGAGGACACAATCTTCTCCAGCAATGGCAGGTCAATTACATCGGGCCCCTTCCTTGCTCCGAGGGGGCGAGGTACGCCCTGACCTGCGTTGTCACTGCAAGTGGGGCTACTGCAGGCCTATCCAGTACCGAAAGCAAACCAGGCATATACCATCAAGGTACCCACTAAACTGATGTCTGCCTACGGGACACCTCAAGTCATCGAGAGCGAGCAAGGGACTCATTTTATTGATGCAATGGTACAGCGCTGGGCAGAAGAAAATAACATTGAATGGCGATTCCACCTGCCGTATAATCCAACGGGGGCAGGCTTCATCGAACATTACAATGCTATTCTTAAGGCTGCCCTGAGGACAGACTCCAAGTCCCTTCAGGAGTGGACAAAAAGATTGTATGAAACTCTGCGGGATCTGAATGAAAGACCCTGAGACGGCAGACCCAGTGCCCTCAGAATGCTGCAGACAACACGGAGACAACAATTCAGTCTGTTTCATCCATCTGAGCAATCCACTGATGACTGCACAAATTGTAATGAGTTGCAGTGAACTGTAATCCAAATTTCTAAGTTGCATCTTCTCCTAACAGCTAAGCTGTAAGTAAAAAGGGTAGTCAAAGGCAGAAAGCAAGCAATGAATTAACGAGCTATGTTACTATTGTGTATTTTTTATTTTGATTTTGACTTTTCTGTGGGGCTGATTTAATGCGAAGAAACATTGGCAGCACTTCCAATGTGATTCAGAAATGACTTGGCAGGGCCCATGACAATGGATAACTTTCTACAGTCTTCTCACTAGAAGGTGTAGTTGGAGCAGCGTGGTTTAGGCCTGTAGTTCTCACTGGAGTGCTCACAGGTCTGTGTGAGTCTGCAGAAGGCCAGAAGTAGTCAGCTATAAGCTGTGAAAAAACGCTCTACTTTGAATTTCTAGTTCTTTCTAAGTGAAAATCACAATAGCCAGACTGCAGTCAGGTCTTGCTGTTGTGTGCATGTTGACCTTCATAGTGTAAGAACAAACAAAAGCCTAGTGTTTAGCTAGCTGTGTGCTGGGAAGGAACATGGGGCATCTGTGTTTTTAAGTTGATGCTGGCCCTGATGATGAAGTCTGGAGCAGGTCACTAATAGAACACATTCCTTTCTTTCAGAACCCTTAACTTCCATACCAACCTCCTGTGTTTGTGGTTTTGTGTTTGGTTTTTTTTGTCTTTCTTTTCTTTTTTTTTTTTGAAAAGGAATATTCTGCAACGACTAAGAATTTCCTAGGTTTATTGAGCTGTATTAGGCCACTGAACTCACTAATGCCCTCACCATTAAAAAGAGAAGTCCTTCTTAAAGTCTAGTGTTATAACACTGTTCCATTACAAGGTCAGTCTTTCTCAGAGTCAATTTAAGTTCCTTTCTTCTTAATAATGATTATGCATACATTTCTTTGTTCTTCTCGCTACATTAAAGCTATTAATTAGTAACAGTTAAACTACTCAAGATTTTTTTTAATGTGGATTTCTTTTTGAGATAGCCACCTTCGTGACCTGTGAGAACTTTCTCACTGAAGCAGTGTAGTTTTAATTCTTGTTACTCAGATCTCAAACTCTATACCAAAAATTGGTGTTTATTTTGCAGTACCCACTTCTGAAACTCAGTAGCAGATATGTGTTTGCCAGAAATAGCATTGTATTACCAAATATGTATTATCTATGTAGCAGCAACTGGTGCTTATAACACAGGCATAGGTATCTCTAACCTAAGCATACGTGGATATATTTCTTCCTGGTAGCAAAGCAAATGCTGTCATACTCCTATAACAGTACTGAATCTCACCACATAAAACAATCAATGAATGTTCACAGTAGTGATTATCTTCTAACATCATAGTTCCATTCAGATGACCCGAAGTTATCTAAACCAGAATTAAAATGGAATTTACGGTCACTTGACATAAGATGTCTTGACTTTTCATTTCTGTCTTTGCAGTCTCACTGGTGATGGGTGTTCCTACTGTGAAAAGGGAAAAACAAAGTTACCTGATGAGCACGCTTCGTTCCCTACTGCATGGACTTTCTGAAAAGCAGAAGAATGACTGTGTAATCATCATCTTTGTAGCAGAGGTAAGTTTGTGTGAGAAGCTTCAGGGTGCTAATAGAAAGACAACATGGAAATTCTTGTGTTAGTATGAAAGTGTAGAAGGTGTTGCTACGTAGCGCCTTCAGCTTTGTGAAGGATTTCTTCAGTGCTGGATGAGGCAGTCTTCATATGTGGATAATACTGTAACTCAGATGTCTGAAGGAGGAAAAATGCTCATCTTACATTTATAAACGCAGCTGATGCAATCAAGTTTGGTATAAAAATCATACAAACTTATTATTTTGTCTGAAAATTGTAGGCTATTGAAAGTATGAAGAGCAAGTTCTTCACAGGACGATTCCACATGAAGATAGTACATTTGTTCTGTGTAACAAAAAATACAGCTTATTTATCTTCTATTTTGACATGATATATATATATACCTTAGCACGTTGGAGACTTTTTTGTTAAAAAAAAAAGTTGTTTTAAATTGTTCAGAAACAAGAATATTCCAGATTTGGAAAAGTGAACAGTTCTCAAGGTAAAGTACTAGTGGCAAGTGATTTGCTTTTTCATTTCAATTTGTCTTGAGCACAGAGGAAGGAAATACAGAAGAGATCTGTTGACATTTGCCAGCAGGTGAAAGACTGCAGTTACTCGAAAGTTATTCTTAATAGTTCTTTGTCCTTCCATAAAAGACATTACATTTCTCAAATGAACTGAATGTATTCATAATGAACATCTTCGCAGTGAATACATGTGGATACTCATTAAGAGTTAAAGTTTATTTTTCAGTTGAGTAACAATTTACAATAGCTTTTGCAACTGTAATACTGTCAACAGAAATTGCCCCGCAGTCTACACTTCAGATAAATCTTAACTGCCATTTAGATAAACCTTCTATTACAGTCCTTCAGAGAGTTATTTGGTTTTTTTTTAAGAGTTAACTTCTGAAATTATACAGTTTCTCTCTGTGGACAGTTGTAAAAGTGCATTTTTTTAACAAACAGTAGCTTAGGTTTTACTAACAGTCCAGCTTATTGAAGATGAAACTGCTGCTGCAAGAGTCAAGCTCTCTCCTTTCTCTCATCCCCAAAGTCAGGTTCATGCAACTTTCGTTTTTCAGCCATGCAGTAAATCTCAATAGGTGAACTGTACTGATATGAGAGGTGATAAGAACATGTACTTATAGGAGAAGGGCAGGTGTGTTCACTGATCATGAATGCACACCTTCCTTATTCCCACAAAGCTTCCAAAGATCAAGGTGAATGTTTACACTCCTGGATTAACTCAGAGTAATTTACTGCCTGCAAGTGCTGGTGTGTTTTTTTTTTTTTCTTATCATATGTTTTTTTCCCACTTACTACAGTTCTGTTGTATAGCTGGTAATGATCATTTCTGTATTACAGAAAAACAATTATCTTAACTGCTAAGACAGGAATTGTATGGCTTTGGGAACACATTCATTAAATTCGGCACTGCATAATGTACGTTGGTCACTCCAAAAGTAATGCCTCCTATTTATTTCCATGGGAACTTCAACAGATACAAAGAATTCAATACCACTATTTGATGGAGAAAACTCTCAGCTACAAAACCCAGACATGGAACCCACTATTAGCTCTGCATTCTCATAAAATCTGCACCAGTGGAGGCAACCTGCTGTCGCCACTGCTGAAAACACACCAACCCACCACCATCTACTGTTTGGTTTCCATAAACGTTCAGCAGGCACGGATGCATGTGCAGTTTTTTCCTTACGGGGCAGTTCAGTAGCATCCCTTTGGTTCATACGTCCTTCTGTATCAGACACCGTTTTGTCAGAGCGCCTCTCTACTGCCATCTGTTGCACAGCAACAACATGTAATGGCTCTGCTGCCGTACCACCAACATCTGTCTTTGATGCCATGGGCCAACATAATAATGGGAGGCACTACTTCTGGAGCAGCCTCATATTTAACAGATGTGTTTTCCATACCAGAACTGTTAATTTCATGAAATAGGAGCACCAAACGAGCATATCCTCCAAGTTTTCACACTAAGAGCCGTGAGTTTGTTATATTAAGAAGAAACTAAATAAACATTTGAAGCTTTGTTAGCTTTATAAAATCTTACTTAGGCAACTTTTCTCAACAGGCACAGGCCTTTTTTATGATATTTGGATGACTGATCCCAAATAATTCCTTTTAGTGACAGTTACACAGCTGTGCTTTTCTGGTGTGAGTGAAAGCTGTAGAGCAGTTTCTGCAGAAAATAGCTTGGCTGTCTGCAGAAGTAATGAACAAACAAAATGTCATACTGCCCTGCAGTGGAAATAGAACTGTAACACATTGCTCTTGTTTCTAATGAAATACATTAGAGAATAGAAATGAAGTGCTTTCATATAAATATTTCCTTCAAAATGTTGCTTAGTGCTTAATGCAAAAATGAGTGACTTGAAATGAAAGCCCTCCTCTTTTCTTTAGGTGAATGCAGAATATGTTAACGGTGTTGCAGAAAGTATTAAAACCAGGTAAGTCCTGTGCAGTGCGACATTCAGCAGCTGATAGACAAGTTGTGAGCTTTTATGGGAAGAATTAGAGCATTTCAGCAGTAAATTATAGTACTACCATACTGAAATGGAACTGCTAAGAAATGAGACAAAGGTGCAGTCTTAGTACGTGTATCATAAATTCAGAACACAGGGATATATACTAGTTTATTTTCCTTTTTATGTTCATAAATATGTTTTAAATAATCAAATGAGGCCTCAGCTCAAGTCTCTTGACAAATATTTACTTGAACCTAAGTCTTTTCTCTGTAAACATAATGATGCAATTGTAACCACTTCGGGCTACATGTACTCTGTCCCCCCTGACTTCCTAGCCCTACAGTCCTGATGTTTATCATATTTTCTGGTGGTTTTGTTTCCTTGTTAGCCCGTATTTCATGAAGGCAGTGGATTTGGGGCAGCAATCAAATTATAACATGATGTGAAGCACTAGTAAATGATGGGTAACATGAGATAGATTTTCTTAGCCATGCAAAATTAACGTTAGCATTAACAAAAGAAGACTTGGATCCTAGTGCAGTTTTGCTTTGCGTTCTTTCACGTGGACATTTACAGCTGTGAAAAACCTTAGAGCAGCTTGAGAAAAACACTACTAGAAAGCAGTGCTGGCATACAAGAACGCATTCATTGGTAGATTCATTTGGTCTGATGAAAGGTGTTTTCTAAGAAGCCAGGTAGCGTAGCTAACAGTCACAACACAGGTAAGGCTGAAAGCCCTGAACTGCAGTTATCTGAAAGAAAGCAAGAGATGATATATGCTTTTTCAGTGACTTTTAAGATGAAGAACAGAGCTGAGACCTAAACCTCCATGCCAGACCTCCATAAAAGACAGTGTCATTTCGGTTGGGATGTAAAAGTAGATTGAGGAAGAGTAAGGAACATGGTAGTTCTTGCACAGTTGCTGTGATTCTAGGTAGTTAATTTTGTTGTTAATTACTGCTACATTTTTATATGATTTTCAATTCAATATTTTCTTTCATGTTTTTTGTTATTTGAAAGAGATACTGTACTGCCTGTTCTAATGGTTGTCAAGGCTCTCAGCTTGGTTCCTAATGCCCCTACCTGGCAATATGTGTGATTATGTTCTTTGCTAGACTTGTGAATTCCACTTCTGGAGATGCAGATGCAATTTTTGGGAGCCACTGTGTGTGGTTACAGTCAAAAATCTTTTTGAAAAATAGAGTCTCTCTAAACTTTTCTTCATAGCTTCCCCAGAGAGGTGCAGTCTGGAGTCCTAGAGATTATTTCTCCTCCTGCTTCTTATTATCCAGATCTTTCCAACGTGAAGAAAACATTTGGGGATTCGGAGGACAGAGTAAGGTAAGACAGCTTCAATAAAACCTAAGAGCTCTTTTCTAAGAGTATGAAATGGAAAACTTTTCAAGTCAGTGTTGTTTGAGGTGATATGGTTTTTGTATTTCAGAGCTAACGGATCTCAAGTGTGCTCTTCCCCCCTCCTTAACCCCCTCAATTGATGTACTTATTTATTTATTTGAATCATTATAGAAGGAGTTCTTGTTAAGATCTAATGCTGTACATGGGCTTCATAGTGACAGCCAGGGCTTCACCTTTGTGTCCTGTCTCTGGGCATCCCGTGGGTTTTAAAGCTGATAATTCCAAGAGATGATAGGCTAGATAATCAAGTGATAAAGGAAAAACAAACAAGGGAGAGGATCTGAGAATGCGCAAAGAAAAGCCCGTGTGACTCCTTTAATAACTAGTAACAATAAATGTGGGTTTAATTAATGACCTAACTTGCGATGATGGACGTTTCTTAGTACTGTTAATGATTTAACTTCGGGGGATTTCGTTCAAATTCACTGAAGCTGGGATTATAACCTAACAAAATTGATCCACTGGAGGAAAATGATTTTCTTTTGACCAACAATAACTGTAATTTATGCAAAAAAGCAGTAGTGTGCCTAAGAGCTGCATAAACAAGAGGTGTGCAGTGCTTAGAGTTTAGAGTTGATTGAACTCAACCAGTGTAAGGGATTTATAGATAAACCTTCTGTTTTCCAGACCATAAGCATTCTTATGTACTTAAGTTTCAGGTATGATTAGTTTTGAATCAGGTACACTGGGAGTGCACTTTGGTGTTAATTGTTTTATGTATTGATATTTGGCATTGAATACTGAGTACCAGCTTCCTCCCTTGGTGAAATGAGATGCTGTACTTCACAGAGAAAAATCTGTGTTTGCATTTAAATTAGAAAATGAATTTTTTTTTTTTTTTTTTTTTTTTTCAGAATAAAAAAATTTTGCCTACCTGCTTCTCTATTCTCGATCAGTAAAAGCACTCAGTTTTATAATGTTGTGAATGATCTTTAAATAGTAACTGTGTATTGACCTCTACTGTTCATAATGCAGTGAGTAGGCTCCTTAAGTCATTTGAAATGAACCTACTGCTTAAACATTTAGAACGTTTATTTTCAGGATGACTTGATACAGATTTAAATGTTTTGCTTAGTTAACATCAGCTTTTATGGGGAATTCAAATTATTTGCTGATCTACACCAATTGAAAGGAAATTTTTAGATAAAAAATACTACTTGATTTCTTCTTGTTCACTTATCAATGAGTTAGAATACTCAACCTTATGATTTTGTTGCTCTAATGCTTTTACTATACAAGTAACTTTTGGAAATTACCCAAGAGGATTTTCAGAATGTACTGCTTGTATTTAGGTGGAGAACGAAACAGAATTTGGATTATAGCTTTTTAATGCTGTATGCTCAACCTAAGGGAACATTTTATTTACAGGTATGTTCACATGATCATTAAGCAGCTACAATACATCTCTCTTGATTATTAACTTTTGACTTCTTGTTTCCTAAGTCTTCAATAAAAATGTCGTTTCCTGTGTGGTTTTTGTGTTCTTTAGAAACATCTATATATTTCTGTGTTTGCATACATATCTTGTAGCTATGTATTTCATTAAATCCTTTTGTACCTCCATGACATGTGATGATAAGGTAACTGAAGCATTAGGTAAAGAGAGTCAGAGTTTAGCGTATTTTCATTTGGTGCAGAATAATGGTGATAAATCCAGGTTATAGCCCAAATCATGAAGAACCAAAAGACCTTATGTGACTTTTCCAGATAAGGAAATATTGCAGAGTAGAGACACCAGTGACAAGGTTGTGCAGCAGGTTTGTATGAATCCTTAATTCACCAGATGATTTAGTGTTAGATTGTAAGATCCCCATGCATTCATACGTTCCCCATGCACGCACTTAGGTTTAGCCATCATCCTGGGTCTGCGTTCCACAGTGACAGAGCTGTAGAACACTGTTGTGACTTAGGCAGCTTTTGTAGAAACATGAGATAAACAAAAAGAACACAGAAACAACAGGAATAGTGGCAGTTCTGAGAAGCGAGTTTTCAACCCAGAAAGTTCAGATGAAGACATACTTGGTTTGATTGTAGTGAAATTATGCTGATGTTTTCTTAATAAGAACATTTTGAAGTAATGGTTTTCACTGCATTTCCTGGAATTTACCAGGGCCAGTTGAGACACTTTAATAATATCAGAGCCAAGTTCATGGGATTTTAGCATAGCTAAAAATCAGGCGTCCAAATCCAGGACTAGTTGTGAGGAGATGTATTTGTTCTTTGTGTTCCTGTAGGCTGAGTTCATTCTGAAACATCTTACATGTGAAAGCATTTTTGCAGCAATTGTAAGGAAGTGTTTTCTATCAACATTCACGTGAGCAAACATAAAACATTAGAACAATTAGAATCCCTAGTTAAAATCTGTTATCTACTTCGGACTCAGTTAATTGAGTTATTACTAAGGTGTTTGTTTGTTTGTTTTTGCTTCATAAGGTTTTCCTCAGGGAGACTGGGGAGCTGCATTGTGTCTTTACATACAACATACAGAGATATGTAGGTTGTTGTCTGGCCTCCTATTTGGTAGAGCTTTAAGTTGAGTAACTTTCATAAAAGTGTATTTTTATCTGACATTTTCTTCATACTAAAAACCCAGGAGTTTAATAAATCAACTATTTCTGTACAAAATGAGAGAGTGAGATTTTTCAGCGTAGCAATCTTCAGATTTGCTGAACAGTGATTCAAACAGAAGAATACAGTAGTATAATTTAGAAAGGAAGATGCATTCCTGTCAGATGCCTGCACTGCCCTTATACGCTACAGCTCTTGTTGCTTCTTGATTCTACCTTCTCTTAGGCAGCTCTTGGATGGCAACTGGGCAAGATGAGCTAGACAGTGTTTATCTCCAGCTTCCTGACCAAGCTCTGTATTGCCACTTCATAGCTTCCATTTGCAGATAAGAGCATGTGAAGAACAATTGGCTGTAAGCTGAAACCAGAAAAGTCTGAAGTAGAATGTAGATGCAGTGTATTAAAGGTAATTGCATAGAATGTGACTTACTGTAAAGAATAACAGGTACTGAAATCCCTACGCAATGGCAAACGCTCTTCAAGAAGATATGCTTAGTGGAACACAAATCATGGGCTCAGTTTAATTACAATTAATTTCCTTTTTTTAGCATGTGCTACATAGGAGATCAAATTATACTGTCTAATGATCCCTGTCAACTGTCAGCTCTGGAAGAGGCCGTTTCAGACCTCTCCCTAGTCAAAGCTACATTCACAACCGCTTTGCATTCCAGCCTCTATATTTTTATTCTGTATGTTTTCTTCTGGTGTTTCTCAGTAAGGAGGTGTTTGTGAGATATGAAGGTATTTTTGAGATACTTTTCTCTGCCTTGTACTTTTTTGTGTTCACTCAATTTGTCTGTGAGGGTTCTCTGAAACTCTCTTTGATTCCCTGCTCTCCTCCTTTTACGTTTAGTGTTAGTGGTGGTTTGGGTTTGGTTGGTTTGGGTTTTTTTGTGTTGTTGTTTTCTCTTCCGTATTACTGTCTCCTTAACTCCACCTCAGATCTTGTTATTAACAGTTAACTTTGACCTCAATTCTTCTGTATTTTTGTAACTCACCATCAGCATAAGCTGGCAGGATCAAAGCAGATCTCTTCATCTTGTCATTCAATTTTGTTCTACTTCCTCCTTGTTTCACTGTTGGTGACCCATTTCTCCCTCCCCAACCTTACACTTGTATACTTCTAATGACCAAATTCAGCTTAAAGCTGGGGACCTGCTCCCTTAGACTTCTGTTGCTGCATTTGTTGAATGTGCAAAACCAGCAGGAAACCGTTTATTCCCCATAGCATTCATTTTCTACCAGTTTAGCTCCGTTAACCAGGTTCGAATGCTATCAGACGAACACTAGAAGCAATAAAGTACAGCAGTTAGACCAAATGAATTGTATCGATACGCTGCACTCCAACAATATTTTCCTGAAGGCTTCGACTCCTCTTCCTGTGTTTTTCTCATTCATACCACATTCAACTCCTGATTTACTTTCTCCTAATTTTTTTTTTTTTACATTCATTTATTTTATTTGCCTCTAAACTCTTTGTTCAGAGTCATTATCTGCAGATTTAGTAACCGGCACAGCTTCTATTTTTCAGATCTCCCATTCTTCTCTGAAAACAGTGCAAAAACTGCCAAGTCTTTTCCCATTTCCTTGATGGGTGCCATTTTACTTTTCTGACTGTCCTTTAGTTGGCTTTGCTGCTGTGTTCAGTTTCGGCCCTCACAATGTGTTGAAAGTTCTCTGCATTTCTGCTGTTTTACTGCAGGTTCCTTCTTCCATGAGAAGAATGTACTCCCTGAAATGTGTTGCACTAGCATGTCAATAAGAGTCCCCACTTCTCCCTCACCTTTTAGGTATAACAGAGTCTTCCTGGGCTAATCTGTCAAGCTGCAGGCCATCTGCTTTAAAAGCTTTTCTTCCCAAACAGTTTACTTACGCTGCTTGTACAACTTTGATACAAACTCTCTGTTGCTTTCCTTAACCTCTATCTTTTTGCGTTACGGTTGTTTGGTTGTTTTTTTATTTCCTAAGTGAAAGAGAAGCAATCATGGGAAGTAAGTATTTAATGAATGATACCAAAACAGTGATATGTAGAAGCAAAACAGCAATCCTCTGCAGTATGGCACAGCTTCGCTACAGCCTGTGCAGCAGCCAGACATCGTGTGATTATCACTCACAAGGGGCAACTCCACCACCTCCTCTGCAAGCAATAAAACCATCAATTGGCTTTGTTCTTTTTGTTTCTTCCCAGCTGGAGGATGATATTGTAGCCAAACCTGATTACATTCAAAGCATAGAAAACTTTGCTGCTGAACAGTCCCAAGAGTGGGTGGTTCTTGAGTTCTCCCAGCTTGGATTTATTGGTAAGTATTAAGGCTTCTGCAGTTGTCAGTTTGTTCAAGCAGATCTCATTCAGAATTACATTTCTTATATGGCAGGACTTGTATATCAGAACTTAACTGTCTCTCAGGAAAGCTTCCACTGGAAGCCTTTTACTTTCCGTGCTCATTGCCTCTGTCTTTATAATACAGCACAAAGTCTAGTTGTTGGGTTCAGTTAAGAAGCAGTTTGTTCTGTATCAGGGCACTGTGTGCTCCTGCAGCCTTCTTTTCACAAACGGAATTTGCAGTCAGTGAAACATCTATTTTCTTTCCTTTGTGGAGCAGAACATGCAGCCCATATTGTGGTAAAGTTTTTTTTCTTTTTTGTTTTTCTGTTTTTATAATAGTAAGTTCCCTTTTACATTTTATTTTCGTAGGTTACAACATAATTTACTTGTGATAACACCTGTGTTAGGTCAAACAAGGAAATCTAATAAAATCTGCTAATAAAAGCAGCAAGGATACTAAATGAATATTGATAGAGTTTTAAAGGCTTTTATTTAGGTCTTAACCTAAATATAGTCAGTGTATAATTGCCATTGAAATCGTATGCCTAACGATTTGAGAGGTTGCTCAGACTTTTTCATCTGAAACACGGATAGAAACGACTGGCAGATTTATGTTGGGACCAGGATATAAGTGCATGCTTGTCTACTCACCTGGTTGACTGTGTGAGAATGTCTTCATGCATGGGATGGAGTTAAGTTCCAAAGCAGAAGCCTATGTAAAAGTCCCATTAAACATCAGGATTGCGTCTGTGTGTTTAAGGCCATGGGTACTCCAGAACATAAAGCTGCTGAATGCTTACTGTGCAGCAATAAAAATACTGAAATATCCAACTTGTCTTGCTTTCAGGAAAATTGTTTAAATCAGAAGACTTGCCGTTTATAGTAGAATTTTTTCTGATGTTCTATAAAGATAAGCCCATAGACTGGCTTCTGGACCACCTGCTCTGGGTCAAAGTGTGCAATCCAGAAAAGGATGCAGTAAGTATGTCTATGCATTTATGAACAGAAGTAATGCTCAGTCTCTGTCACGACACTATTTAGCTTCTAGAAGCAGCATGAAAACCTCTCAGTACAAGAGCCGATACGGGTCTGCATAGTATGGCACTGTGCTGGAGCCCACTAGGGCAGAGGAAGAGGATGACTTATAGAAATTCAGATTTTCATGTCAGAGTTGTTTGACATCTGTCAGGTCAGAATACAGCCAGTGCAAACTCCTATCTGCTGCAGCTGCTCACTTAAACAACCCTGCAACATCAAAGACGGTTTTGGATACGTGACATTGAATACATGACTGTCATTTCTCATAACTTTCCAATGACATTACTTCTGATGTTTTCACAAGTCAGGGCAGCATACAATCTTAAAAATGCAGTTCTGAATTTTGCATAAAATTTCCTTTCTCTCCAGCATCAGAGCATAAGTGTTTTACTTGAAATTTTTAATTGCCTGGGAAAAAACTTGATTCTTTGCCTGAAAACAAGACAAAACAGAGGGAAATGCGTAGATTGGAAGGATGAAATGATACTGTTCACTGAAAATGAAAGAAACAGTTGTGTTGGTTGAATTGCAAAGGATAGCACTTAAAGCATGACAGGTGAATTTGATGAGATGTTAAGTATTATGTCCTTCTGCATTCTTTGACTGGCCTTTGGTGCTGGTCACTACTCACACTTCTCCTGTACAACAATACTATGCCACGTAGAAATGACTGGAAGTTCTCCATTATATTTTTAAGGTTCAAGATTGGTTTGATTAGTGTAGTCAGTCCCCACATGACGTGTTTGCACACATGTTATTTTTGTATTGATAAGGAAGAAGAGTCAGATGGGAGTTGTGCAGAACAGGAGCCTAAGGAGAGCTGAACAACAGGCTTTCAGTTTTACTGTATAGCAGAGGTAACTTGGGTACAGCAGAAGGTACCTGATTTCACACTTCAGCAATGCCTCTGAGGAGTCTCTATTCCCAGTTTGTGCAGATAGGATTAAGCTTTGAAATCCTACTCTAGAGTCGGTCTAGATCCTTAAGTACCTCTAATTTAGGCTCTTGCTTAAACTCTGATAAGAGTGAAAAAAGACATTGTTATGTTAATGCCACCCATTCCATATGTGTCTCACGTGTACCGTCCTCAACTCCTACTAATTAAACATTTTGCTTTCATTTCTGAAACGACTCTTCTCCCTTATACTATGCATAAATGATATGTGAAACAATGCGATGTTCCTGAAAGGCAGGCAGTGTGAGCCTGTCCTGGCCAAACCAAAGCAGAGAAGCTGACACAGAATTTCTAGTGACCTTCGTTATGGCGATTTCAATTTCAGTTGCTGTGCATGGCAAAAAAATAAAAATAAAAATGTTGAATCAAGCTAGTCTTGTGCTGCCCCTGCAAAGCAATGACCAGTGACGAAACGAAGCTAGAAACGAGCTAGGACTGTTCACGTGCATACAGAAAATGGAGGCTGGGAGAATGAGAGGGATCCCAGCTGCTGTTCCTCCTGTATAAATACAATTGATCTGAAAGTGATTTGAAAGCTGGAGTTTCCTGTAGATGAAGAAAAGGCAAGATGACAGAAATCCTCACACTTTCCCACTCTGGAGTAGCTGAGAATGGTTGCTACTTGATCGATCACACTGTTCCTCGTGGGAGGGTCAGCATGTACTGTGTTCTTACACTGTCTTACTGAACGTCTGCTGTGGGCACACATTAAATACTTGGTTCTGTTAAGAGCCTTCCAGGTGTTGGGTTTTTTTTTTACTTTTTACTTTTAATTAGTACTTCTTTAAGAACCAGAAATCCCCTGTGTGTTTTATTGTTTAAGCCAGTTGAGTGAGGATTATAATGTCTAGCATTGATGTAATTTATGCTACGTGTCTTCTTTTATAGAATTGAAAGCACTTTGTTGAAGAGGTAAACACATTATCCTCTCACATCTAAATATGTAAAGTCTGTGATATAGAGTGGTTAAATGATTTTCTGAACTCATACAATTATTTTGAGGCAGAACTGAGAGTCTTGGGGACACTAATTCCAACTCTTTGCACTGTTCCTTTTTATCATGCTTTATTAATTATTGTAAGATGTATGTTTCATTGTATCTAACCATGATGCTTTGAGAATAGAGTGCAGCAATTTCATTTAAAGAAATGATGAGCTGTCAGTCGAAAAGCAGGAAGCCCAGAAACTGGTACCAGTTATGGTTATTTCATTCCCTGGTATATGTCATGTCACAAAGTGTGTCTACACTGGAAAACAAGGATACAAATACAGTATCTAGGGGCTTTATGTAGTTCTAGGGTAAACGATAGATACGTGACATAGAGTTTAGTACAGTATATTACATTGTAATATTCTTATACATAGCAGAAAGAGCCAAACAGAAATGTAAGCGGAGTCTATCTCAAGAGGATTGGTTTTGGTCAAAGCAGAATCATATGGCAAGGCCAGGAGTTGAAAGAAAATTTGCCAGAAGCAGTTACAAAAATCCACCAGCTTTCTATCTGAGGTGTATTTTACTCTTGAGGTGTGATTGATGATATACAGGGCACAAATCCCTGAATTAATAGTGGTTGAGCCTGCAAATATACATTGCTCCACAAGTGGAATTACGATGAGCTTATGTCTGGAAAGTGTATTTGAGATAAAATGTCTAGTAATCTAAGGATTACTCATGTATATGTAGGTTAAAAAAGACCTGAACCCATACACTGAACTACGTAATGAAATTGCCCTATGGAAGTTAGCTAGCATCTCCTTTATTTAAATGAAATGTCACCCTCTTTTATTTTTTTTTTTCCAGGCACACTGTGAAAAGGAAAAGGCAAAGTTACGTATCCGTGCTAAGCCATCTCTCTTCCAGCATATGGGGCTTCATTCATCACTGTCTGGGAAGATACAAAATTTGAAAGTAAGCATAAGAAATGATTGCCCTAGTTGCAAGTTATATGCTTATGTTTTGGTTTGTTTCTCAGTTTGGTATCGAGCATCGCATCTTCAGCGTTAGGTGGCACCTCCATATCCTAGAAATGCTAGCTTACAGTTCTGGGGGAGAATATTGTTCTGGCATGTGAATTGCAGATGGGGCATACTGCTTGTGCACAAACAGTCTTCGTCTCTAGTCTAAATACCTGCATCAGTCAGAGCAGCCTGATGTGTAGGAACCCTCTTCGCAGCACAAGTTTTCATGTGCTGTACAAACATAAATGGTTATGGTGGTCTGTTTTGGCTTAATAGTCAACATTACTAATACAAAGGATTATTGATAAGAGAAGTATACTGGTAGGATAAAGGCATGATTCTATTGATTGCAGTAGATTTGTATGGAGAGTTTGGAGCACAAACAAGTATATCTGCCAGGTATTTGATAAGGATGAGCAGTGAAGCACCAGATTGTGGGTGCCATTCTGTTGGTGCCATTTAGACTGCTCACAAGATCAGTGTTAGATCAGACTAAATGTTTAGGTAGCCTCTGTTATTGAATGTTCTGGTAGAAGGCATAGTAGATAACCACAAAATAGCCTACGCTCAAGAAGTTTCTTTTACTGATCCGTTTACAAAATAACATTGAATCACAGTGATAACACTGAAATGAATGTTCTTTTTCTATCACAAAAAAGATGGTATATTTTTAAAGTAAGTGTTTTCTGGAATAGCAACCCGTGGTAATTCAAGAACTTGGAGCACTGTTTTCATCATACTTTTAGGGGTGAAATTACATTTCTTATATCCAACAGGATAAAGACTTTGGCAGAAGTGTGCTACATAAAGCACATAATAATCCACCTGCAAAACTGGCTACAAGTCTAAGAATATACCAGCAATATACCTTGGAAGATGTTTATGAAGGAAAAGGCTATTTTTGGGCTTCATCTCCAATGGCTGGGGACTATATCAGCTTCACCTTTTTGAAGCCACTAAAAGTAGAAAAGTGAGTATTACGTGGTATGGATTATGACAGACTGCATATATACAGTTTGGGTACTGAGTCTGTTCAAAATCACCAGAGTTCAACTGTTTGCATAAAGCATAGCCTGATCACTGAGGATTTAAAACTTGAGGATATGAAATCCAGGATTTGTTTCGTTGGCTGTACTGAATACATCTGTTCTGCCTATAAAAACACTTTGGTCACAGCCAGACATGTAACTTAAGACGTCTCTATGAATAACCAAGTTTCACCTTAAATGTTTTTTTCTCATTCAGAGAGATCCTCCCACCCCAATATGCAGATCCTTGTTTTAGGCTTTGGCGGTGCTTTTGCTCCTTAACAAGTGTTGTGGATTATTTAGAGCAGCTGAACTGATCCGTGTCGATGAAGAGGGGGGTTCTCTTGGCATTTAGCATATGCAGTTCTGAGATGTTTCGTGTCTCTGTATTCCAGAAGCCCCAACTTACCTAGGCCTTAGGATGATAGGAACGAATTCAAGGACAGACCTTCCTTAGCTATTTAAATGTGGAAAAATGAATCCATTCAGACTTTGAGCACTGAAAATAGGGAATGCTTGTATTCCCTCTTTCCCAGAGAAAAATGGTTTTAATGCTTGTTTTGTTTAAAATGAAAATATCCTAGTATAGTTTGGCGACACATGAGAAAGTTTCAATGCCTATTTCTGCTCTCTCTAGCCTACAACTAATTGAAGGTATTTTAGAGGTTCCTTCAGAGAAGGAAAATATTACTTCTCTAGAACTTCTCTAACGTTTAAAGTTACTCCAAATAATACGCCTTTTTTTTTTTTTTAATCAGATACCTTTTTAGAAGTGGAAATATGGATTACCCTGGTGATATACTATATGACACTACTGTGGAAGTGTTGCCAGCTGATGTAAGTCTCTTACTTCCAACTGCAATATATAAGACATGATTTCATTTTACGGATGATATTTGGCCTGTAGGATCGTGTTCTAGAAAGTGCTGCTGAGGTTTTATTCTTCTGTTTCTTACAGGAAGCTGTAAGGAAAGTACTGGTTGGCAACAGAAGTAAATTTAACTACACTGCAACCAAAGATGGATATTTAAAGATAGGTAAATAGTTCATTGTTGCTTTAAAAACAGGCATTTTTTCTTCCATATAAAATGATTTGCACTTGAGAATTTCCTTAGCTCTGTAAGGAATGCAACTTTGCAGTGTAGAAACTCGTAAGGGATAGGAAGCCTTTGTGCTATTGTGTGTTGTAGTATGAGATGTTGCACCTATTTTGTTTTGATTAATGAAGGGCTGTAGCTGCAGTGCCAAAAGGAAAGGCATCTAATCACAGAACGACTGATGTCGGAAGGGCTCTATAGCAATCGTCAACAAGGAGAACAACGCAGCCTCTGCAAGGTTTTTATTGGATAAGTGTTTCTGGTTTGGATTTTGCAGCCTTAGCTAAAGAAAAAGGAGTTCATATTGATTATGATGAAGCATAACACATTGCATTTTGGCACACAAAGTTCCCCTTCAGAGCAGTGCTTGACTGAACTGCAGATTCACCAGGTATCTGCCAAGGCTTGTTGCCTACTGTTACCTGAACTAAAATGCCATTATGTGAATAAAAATGGTCCACTGGGAGACATGCTTTCCTTCCACTTTTCTTCTGCCTGTTCTGTCGCATAATTGCTGTTTTTTCCTAATGAACCATTTTCAGTTCATCATCGCTTCTTGTTTGCTTTCATCTGTATCTTACCTTCACCTCCTCTTGGTTGTTTCAATCTAATGAAAGATCCAAAACCAAATGCTGTCAATTTACAGTTCTACGTGCAGTTCACAGGATGTGAATATCACACATGGAACGAGTGTTTTTCATTTGTCAGTTTCATTTGCCAGTTTGACAAGGTTACAAAGTGTAGAGCTGATGAAGGAGTGTATCAGAATTGATACGTGATTCCTTGTATCTCTTTCTAGAACAACTCCTCAGGAAAGCTCTTGTTATTTATAAGCATTGCCTTTCAGTGGCTATAGTTTGACCTTTTCCAAACATTTTCCCCTCACGTTCTAGAGTTATTTCTTAATGTAGAACTTTCACATAAGTTCACTTAAAAGTGCATTTTAATCTAACAGGGACTTGTAATTATGCTTTATTTTTCATTTAGGGGCTTTTGAAAATGGAATTGCAGAAGGCAATATCGATCCATCAGTAGGAGAAATACTGGCTATTCGTTTAGTAGTCCATTCTGATTCCCCTGTATGGGCAATACTGAGTGAGGTATGTCTGTTAATAAAAGCTTTAGTAGGTTGATTTCAATTTCTCTTACGGCATGGAGTTGATAGTCACTAGTTTTTATCTAATTTGGAGTTGGATTCTCTGTGAAAAAAGTGGAGAACCGTATTAATTATTAAGTGGATGAGAATTTATTTCATAGAAAAAGTGCTGAAATGGAATAATTGACCATTATTTGCAGTGCTGTAATACAGCCACTAGAATTTGGGTGATGACAAACCAGAGGACACGGGGAGGATTCCACCATTTTGGATATTAATAATTACTGTATGCAAATATTTTCAAATGACCACGTGGTTTGTTTGTTGTTGTTTTTCCTGCAAGTTTCAACCAAATATCTGAATGTGTCTGAACCTATCAGTGGAATGCAATCACTGGCAGTTGCTATAGTCATACTTGGAAGTAAGAAAAAGTACACTTCAGAAAATATGGTCTATGGCTTTTGGATTTTTGTTGTTTTTTTCAGGTACTTATCAAGATGTCTGAAAACTGAGAACTGGAAAAAGTATACTGTTGACACGTTACTTGTCACAGGCTTGTTTTGAAGACTAATCTAGCAGCAAAAAAAAACCTGAGAGGATACATAAAAATCCAGACCCAATACTGTGTATTGGAAGCGTGGAGATCATTGTTAAAAACTTGTAAAAATTATTAAATCCTTATGTTAGAAATATTAAAAGCTATGCAAAACCTCATTATGTTAGAAACTTCCATAAAGTGCTGTTAAGCTGTTCTGTACAAAAACTGTCTCAGTTGGACAGCATTACATATCACCGTAAGCAGTTGACATTGCAGGCATTACAGGCAACCTCAGGGACAAAACAGGACAGTGTATTTCTAGTTCACTAGAACTAAATTTATGAACATTTGGGGGGAATATTAAGGACGTGGTTTGCAAGTGCATTAAGAATACTGGTCAGTTTTGAAGGGAAACTAGAACTGAAGGAAAAACTGTCAGTATTTCGTGCAAGTACAACACTTCACCAGAGAAAGGATTAACTTACCTATATGAAAGTGGGTCTCAAATTTACCACGTTTTAGCCTTAATGTAGCAAAAAGTATGTTTAATTTTATGATTTTTAAATGGAAATAGCTTATTAGCTACCATTTGAATAACTTGAAAATCAAAGAGGTATTGTACAGAAGCTTGTACAACTTTTCTGTGAATTGTGCATTGAATTAACTACAGGAAATAATTGGTGTAACACGTGTAACTATATTTTTGTAGGAAGAATATCTATTTAAATAAAATTTTGTATCCTGCCATTTGATAATCACTATGTCCTGATACTTCTGTGCTGGTCACGAGCCAAAACTCAGCACAAACTTGAAAATAAATGGCAAACTGCAGTAGTCTCACTTGAGGTGTTTTTGGGAAACGACACCTTGAACGTCTGTCTGTGATGTGCAGACTTCATTTATCACTTTTTTAGCACCTGAAGCTCTGAAAATAGTTTGTTAACTTACAATATTCTTGAAAGTACACATACACGTATTTGGCTCCACACATGTACCTGTGTATTTCATGGACCAGGTATTGCAGCCTTCACTAGGTTAAAAATTTAGTGCAGTTTAAGAATTAATGCAGTAATTTCAAGTACTTAAAGGTACACAGAGGGAAACTTTATTAGCCAAAAACATTGACACTCAAAAGGGTTTGGTGAGAGCAGTGGTCAAACTACAGCCACTGCAATCACAGAACACGCTTCCCATTACTTTAATGTAAATGAGCCTTGTAAATGTAAAAAGTATGTTAAAATGGAAAAATGTAAAAAATGTAAAAATGAAAAGTAAATAATGAATTCTTACATACGCGCTGTTTAGTAAAATTTTGCTGAGTCCTATGCTTTCCTGTGCTTTAAGGAGCAAGAGATTTCTTGCAATGTCTGTGGAACCGTGGCTCAACTGTATGATGAAAGGAACCTCAGGAGAAGGACTCTGAATTTTCAGTGAAGGACTGAATCACAGAATGCCCAAGGTTGGAAGGGACCTCAAGGATCATGAATCTCCAACCCCCTGCCACACGCAGGGCCACCCACCTCCCCATTTAATACCAGACCAGGCTGCCCAGGGCTCCATCCGACCTGGCCTTGAACACCTCCAGGGACGGGGCATCCACAGCCTCTCTGGGCAGCTGTTCCAGCACCTCACCAGTCTGATAGTAAAGAGCTTCCCCCCATGACATCCAACCTAATGTTGGATAACGTAACTAACTGATAAGTAAGTAGTGCATGTTATAGCACCAGTAAGTTTAAGGCAATGGAGTGTAACAGAAGTACAATTCTCCTCAAAATTAACATTTTCTATTACTCTAAGCCACACATTTGTTGGCTCTCTGATCTGTTACACAAACTAAGGTTCCCCTCCTTCAACTTCACTGTTTTTTACATAAATATTACTTATTCCAGATGAACCATTCACAGATGCCTTACAACAACCAGTAGGATAATCCTGCAATAAGCAGAACTCTTGCAATCTCCAGATGCTTCCAAAAGGATGTATGTGTACTTCAAGCTGTAAGGACAGTTTTCATCTTTTTTTTCATGATGGATTGCACAAGAATATTCCTTGGGTATTTTTTTTAGCTAGAGGTGTCAAAAGACTGAAGCTTGTGTAGGAGTATGGTGCCATTTTTGAAAAGTACAGTAAAGAAGGATTTGAATTAAGGTTTAACAGAGCCTTTGGAACATTAGCTACTCCTTAATAAGAGAAGAAAGTACGTGGCTTTTCTATGTGCACCACACAGAGGGTGCTGACACACTGGAACAGGTTGCCCAAGGAGGCTGTGGATGCCCCATCCCTGGAGGCATTCAAGGCCAGGCTGGATGTGGCCCTGGGCAGCCTGGTCTGCTGGTTGGAGACCCTACACGTGGACGGGGGTTGAAATCAGAAGATCATTGCAGTCCTTTTCAACCCAGGCCATTCTATGATTCCATGATTCTGTGTGATAAATACCGTATAAATACACTGTGTTTAAGCTGTGATGTTTACATTCATTTTTGGAGCTTGTAGTTGAAACAATCCACAACACTCTTAAGTTTTGATTCTATAAAATACAAATAGAATCAAATGAAGTTTGAAGCTTCTGCATTAGTTTACAGCAACCCTGGAAGGCAGAATGTCACAAAAATAAATACAAGCATTTACATTTATGGTTCATTGTGCATGCTCTCATGTTAACTCCCAACAGTTCTGAGGGATTTAGGCTACTTAGCAAATTAATATGTGGTAGGCATAAACCATAGTAAAGCAAGCATTGTGCATCAAAGGCCAACATCCAGCTCAACCAGCAAAACAGTGAAAGATTTTGCTGAGTTAGTATATATCACAAGGCATTGCTTTTGCCTGTGCCACATGCTGCACATTTGAAGATATTCCTGCTGTACCTCATGATTTAAATTGGCTTAGCCAGTACTGCTGCCAGAATTCATGAGTTCAAGCTGAGCCAAGCCAGAACATCAGTGGGGGCAGCAACCCCACACCTCTGGTTCTGCAGAGCCGGGTGAGGGCTGAATGGAATTCATACAACAGCTTTGCTGCTGCTGAAATGGGGTTGGATTTCTTGGCAGTCTCTACTTACAGGAATTGGTTTTGTTCATTTGAGCAAGTTGATTCAATTTGTGGGGGAAAAAGAGGCCTTGTGTACAGACTGGTAAATGATGGAAGGTGTGTGGTGTGGTTGACACACAGAAAGGAAGGAATGCCATTCAGAGGGACCTCAACAGGCTTGAAAGATGGGCCCGGGTGAACCTAATGAGGTTCAACCCAGCAAAGTGCAAGGTTTTGCACTTGGGCCAGAGGAATCCTAGGCATCTAAACAGACTGGAAGGAGTGGTCCTTGAGAGCAGCCCTGCAGAGAAGGACCTGGGGGTCTTGAATGAAAAATTTAACTTGAGCCAGCAGTGTGCCCTCGCAGCTCGGAAAGCAAATGGGATCCTGGGCTCCATCAGAAGAGGGGTGGCCAGCAGGGACTGGGAGGAGATTGTCCCCCTCAACTCTGCCCTTGTGAGCCCCATGTGGAGTACTGTGTCCAGGTCTGGAGCCCCCAGTACAAGACAGAGAGCTGTTGAGAGGGTCCAGAGGAGAGCCACGAAGATGGTCAGGGCTCTGGAGCACCTCCCCTACGAAGACAGGCTGAGGGAGCTGGGCTTGTTCAGCTCGGAGAAAAGAAGGCTGCGGGGTGACCTCATTGCAGCCTTTCAGTACCTAAAGGGAGCCTACGAACAGGAGGGGAGTCAACTCTTGGAAAGGGTACATAGCAGCAGGACAAGGGGAAATGATATTAAGTTGAATGAGGGAAGATCTGGGTTGGATGTCAATGGGAAATTCTTAAAGAGAGAGTGGTGAGGTGCTGGAAAAGGCTGCCCAGAGAGGCTGTGGATGCCCCGTCCCTGGAGGTGTTCAGGGCCAGGTGGGATGGGGCCCTGGGCAGCCTGGTCTGGTATTAAATGGGGAGGTTGGTGGCCCTGCGTGTGGCAGGGGGTGGAGCTTCATGATCCTTGAGGTCCCTTCCAACCGAGGCCATTCTGTGATTCTGTGAACTGCCATGATAAGCCAATTTAAATTCCCAGTAACCATGATGATAACGTTCGGCTGGAAAAGAAAAAAAAAACATACTGCTTTCAACCTCCAGTCTAACTGAATGGAATTTGCCATTCCTTTAGTAATTTTTCCTCATGCAAGGCACAGCATTTAAGCACACAGCAAACAGAGGACGAGACACTCGCTTCCCGCAGCCGCGCAGCCTTCCGCCCGCCGCCCCACAGCGCTCAGCGCCGTCGCCGCGGCGAAGCCCAGTGTCAGCGCGGAGCCCGCCGCGGGCCGAGCGGCGATTGGCGCAGCCACCTGCCCGCCCCCATCCCTCCCTCCCGCGGAGCTCGTGCGGGTCGCGATTCGCGCGCGGATTGGCCGGGGCGGAGCGGCGCGAGCACCTGCTCCTCAGCGCCCGCCGCCCTGCGCTCCGCTGGCGCGTGCGCGGCTACAGCTGCGCCGGCAGCGGGATCCGTGCTAAGTGCCGGCGGGGCGCAAAGGGGATCTCGCCGCCGGTAATCCGACCGCCGCGGGGACGGGGCTGCGCGGGGCGGCCGCTTTTCGCCCCGCGGGGATTGGATGCCGGCGTTGGGCCGGCGCGCAGTGCGTCGCCTGTTTTGTAACTGGGGCGGGGGGGGAACGGCGGCCATGAGGGGAAGGCGGGCGGGGCTGCTGGGCGCCGGCCGTTAGGTGAGGGGCAGCGCGGCGGCGGCGGGAATTGTGCTGCCCGTGCGTTACTGCGGGCGGAGCGCAGCCGAGCCCCGTGGCTCTGTGGCCATGGGTGGAGGGGGAGCGGGTGTGGAATTGAGCTGAGAAGGGCCCGTCCTGCCTGCCCTCGTCGGGAGACGTGTCCTTGTACTCGGAACGTTCCTTCTTGCTGTTTCTCCCGTCGTGCTGCTGTCTTGTGTGTGTCCCACGAGCAGTGGCTCATTACTTGAGGTGTAATGTTGTGCTGGGGTTGCAGTGCGGTTGCTGTTCCCTAGGGCTTCTCTCATAGCAGCGCTGCTGCCTCGTAGGTCTCTTCTGGTACATGGATGTGATGTGGGTACCCGTGGTCCCACGGTAGAGTGACCGAGCTATGCAAAAACAGCTTAAACTTACAGGTGTGATATTCATAGCTTTTCGTATGTTAACTCATCTTCAGAATCCGTTGAACTCCCTTATTCTTTGCACGCAATTTCAGGACCAGAAGCTATTAGGCTTAGTTTAAAGGTTTTGCATTGGAGGTGCTGAAGGAATTAAAAAAGAAAACAAAAAAATGTAATGGTGATGTTTGGGACAAGAGAGGAAAGCATAGAGACCAAGAATGGCATAGAATAGTTGGGGGGGGGGAAGAATGGTAACGTAATTTAATGTACTTTCCCCAAAACTACAAGTCTGTCCTAAGGAGTGAGGCTTTTATGGCGTAGCTGGCATGCTGACATGGCACTGGTGCATATAACAGCTTACTTTGGGCTGTAGGTATAGTCGGTACAGACAGTATGAAGTGAACAGATCTTAGCAGGAATAAGGAATAAAATGAAAAAGTTTTCTTTTTGGACAGCCCTGAAGGGATGTGGGTGTTTTGTGTGTTTGTTTCGCCTTGGTACCGATCTCTGTTTGTATTGCGTGGTGGAACTAGCAGGTTGATAAATGAGCATGGAAGAATTATCATTTTGTTTCCAATGTTTGCATTGCTTGGTGGATCTGATAAAGCTAGGGAGGAAAAAAAGGGGCTTTGATTTCCAGAAGAAATTGCTGTGATCATTAGAGTTTGCTGCGATAAATAAATGATCGCTGAAGAGCTTTACTCTGTCTTACTAGGGTGGCTGCTCTCTGAGGCACAGGGAGCATCTCAGTGGCAGAATACTAAGTGCAGGCAGTAGTGGCCAAAAGAACAGGAGGTTGTGAATGCTTCACTTTCCTTATTTGTTATGATTTTAGTGTTATTTCTCTTGTAGATCAAGTCCTGGACTACAATTGAGCTAGTGGTGATAATATCCCCACAACAACGCTTACAGTTTAAACTTTTCAGTTCTTCAGATGACCAGAATGCACTCCCAGTGGGACTGGCTGTGCTTGGTTCTCCTGGTAATTAGCTCAGTAACTGCAGAAATGGAAGATGAAGTTCTGGGTGCGGATGTTGAAGTGGAGGATTTTGACCAAGAGTCTCAACAAGCTGATGTTGACAAAGAAGGATCTTCCTTAGGGGTAAGGTTCTGGATGTCGTTAATTGAAGCTTGTGTAATTTGAAGTTACATAGTTATACTGAGAGACAAATTGGTTCACAAATGACTTCAAAAAGAGCGAGTTAACATGGAGCTGCCAATTCAATGGGTGTCAAATGCACCAGACTGAGGTTTTTCAGTCATTGCGTGTGATTTAATGACCCTGCTATACTGAAATGCAAAATTGGATCTCGTACCAGCAGTGGATAGTCTTGAATAAGATCTTGTAGTCCTTTGATCTAGGCATGGAACCTTTTATCTGAAGCTCTCCTTGATAGCACACCTTGTAGCCTTATGTGTCATTACTGGAGAAGAAAGCAGAAAGCAGCTTTGTCTCACTGTTAATTTTAAATGAGATCAATTCCTTGTTTGTTTTTCTCATCATTAACATATTAAAATACAGTCATTATTTCTTTCCAGAAAGTATTCCTGTGTTTGTTAAGCTATAGTTGGTAATAGATTTGGGCAGTTTTTATAGATTTCTTTTTTTTATTTTATTTTTTTATTTATTTTATTTTATTTTTTTTAACTGTTTAACTGTTCAACAATTGTGATGTGTGAGGTAGGCAGGAAAACAAAAGAAGGAAAAACTTACAAAGAAATAGGGGGGAAGCAGAGAACTGCTGCAAGCTTTGTAAATGCTCTGTGTTCTTATATGTAACAGTATTTTGGTTAGGAGCTTTGACCACAGTTGTTGTCTTTTAACTGTGTCTGTACTTTTATGCTGGTGTCTGAAACTTTCTGAAGTTTCAGACTTGAAAATGTTAAGGTATTAGGGCATAAGAAACAGAGGATGGGGAAAGTGGTGGTAAGCTGGCATGCCTTTGAGCTCCCTGCTGTGTGTACTGGGAGGACCACCAATTAGTTCTCTGACATCTCAGAAAAGGTTTTTTTCTGGTATCTGAAAGTGAGTCTAAAACCAACCTAGCAGCCTCTTCTGCCATCGTTAACACGGTGTTAGGAATGAAGTGGCAGACTCTCCTGCCTTAAAAGCCCTTGCCCAGAGTCTTGATGTACTTGGCTGCTATTGACCTCCACGTCACACAGATTCTTGGCAGATAGGAAGTAACTCACTGGTAGAGGACACGTGCCCAACCCGTAGCAATGAGGTGGGGTTGTGGGGAAGCGTGTTTTATTCCCTTAAATGCAGCAGTGGTGGTCTGTCTGCGTGGGCTACTTATGGATGTACAATTACAGAACCATAGGAGTCCTCTGGAGATCATCTAGTCCCACTGCTAGAGAAGGTTCCCTAGAGCAGGTTGCACAGGAAAGCGTCCAGGTGGGTCTTGACTCTGCAGAGAAGGAGACTCCACGAGCTTTGTGGGCAGCCTGTTGGAGGGCTCTGTCACCCTCAAGTAAAGAATGTTGTTTTCGTGTTCATATGGAATTTCCTGTGCTCCTCTTGGTGCGTTGCCCCTTGCCACATCACTTGGTTACTCTGGAAAGAGCCTGGCTCCATCCTCTTGACTCTGTCACTTCAGCTCTTTATAGCATTGATAAATATGATAGCGTCTGGTAGTGTATTGCAGTTGAAAAACTGTAGTTATGTTGGAGCACATATCTGTAAATGTCTTCTAGGTGGTGTACCAGACTCCAAAGCCAACTGGAGATGTTTATTTTGCTGAAACCTTTGATGGAGGATGGAGTGGGTAAGCCGTACCTGAACGTTCTAAACTTGTAATTTCAGCAATTTAACTTACAGCAGCAGCAATTACTTTATATTCATTTACCTGCTAGGAATTTCTCAGTAGTAATGTCTTCAGTAGGAGGTGGTATGATCAGCTGTTAGAGTACTTTGTTTTATGGTGAAAGCTTTGATGATGTTGGGGAAACAGTGTTTGGTTTTTGAAGACAAATCACAACGTGTTATTGGTAACCACGATTGGTAAATGGAAAAACTTAAGTGCTTAAAAATACCATTTATCTCAATCCTTAGCTTTGTGAGATCTATGAGAGTATTGTTTTCCCACGAAATCTAATCTTTGAAGTGTTGTATGAAACTTGTTGCAACTTTTCTGTTTGCATTCTTTAAATTACACCAGGTTCCATGATGCTGACCGTTGAAATCAAGGTCACAAGTTCACTTGATAGAAACTCAATCTGTTTGTCCTGTGCTTGTTACAGCTTTTTTTTTTATATCTATGCACAACTTTGTATAGTTAAGTGACTTGTACACTTGTTGTTTTAGCTGGGTGTTGTCTAAAGCCAAGAAAGAAGACACAGATGACAACATTGCTAAATATGATGGTAAGTGTTTTTAATCTGTACTTTGACTACATGGGTTCTGATGTTCTGTTGCTTTGTGGGAGATAGCTCTCCTTCATGCTGTGTGCCCATCGTGCTGTACTGACTTCAAAAACCTACCTGAAAGCAGAAGCTTGTTATCTGTTGTTGTTGTAACTTCTGGTCATATTCCTTTGAATTTTTTTCCTTAAGCTTTCTGCTCTCCTTGTTGTCTGAGCCAAAACGCTAGGTTAGATGGATCTGAAATCTTCTGACCTGCTGATGTTATTTTACTGTCTTTACTGTGAATTGGGATTCTAGTGGCTTCTGACTATTGTAATTGAAGCACTGGTTGGAATGCTGTATGGATGATTTGATGGAAAGATGTGGGCATCAAATTTGTGCACTGCCAACTTTCTTTTTGTATTGTAGTGCTGCAGAGCTTGGGAAGTGTAGGGTGGTCCTGAATAATCACTTGTATCCGAAGGAGAATTATCAGTGCTCTATTGGATGACTGTTATTGAACTTTGCCATCAAATGTCAAGACTTCTCTACTTTGGCCATTGGTCTTCTATGCTGTGAACTCTGCTTCTCTTTGCCACAAGGCTATGATGTATTTCATCAGCATGTTGTTTGCTTTTCTCAAAGATTGCAGAGTTGATGTTTGTTTCCTTCTTTTAGGAAGGTGGGAAGTAGAAGAGCTGAAAGAAAACACAGTACCTGGAGACAAAGGATTAGTGTTAAAATCAGCTGCAAAGCATCATGCAATATCAGCTATGCTGACAGAGGCATTTATTTTTGATAAAAAACCTTTGATTGTTCAGTAAGTATTTCTTCAGATTCCATGCTTGATATTTATCATGCTTCAAGTCTTTGAGTCAGTAAAGTCATGTAAATCCTTTCATGCGGCACAGACTGACACAGCCAGAGCTACCAGGGCTGTAAGTATGAATGAAAATAAGCAACTAAGATTGTAGTTCAAGTGTAAGAAGTTATATTCCAACTCTTGAAATACTTTGGATGTAAGTTATTGTTTTATAAAATACTTTACAAGTTAATTAATTTTCAGTCCTAAATGAAAAAGATTTAACTTGTGATTTGAGTATGCTGCTTTTACACTGCAGGGTATTTCTGTGTAACAACTATGACGATTTGGATCCCTCCAGCTAAATCCAGTGTGCTGTGTGGGTGTTTTCAAAGAGAACAAATTCCTAGAACTCTTTCTGGCTTCTGCCTCACTTTTGTAGAATCACAGAAAGGCCTGGATTGGAAAGGACCCCGGTGATCATCAGATTCCAACCTCCTGCCACAGGCAGGGCCATCGGCCTCAGGGTCATCACAAGTTTGAAACTTGTCTTACTGCTGTTCCCAACTGTAGCAGTTGTGGTGCTGTAGCAGTTGTGCTACCTGTTGTGGCTGGCATTGCTACTGTATTGGTTTGTGTGGCAACTGAAAACCTTTTAGTCACATAGGAATATTTTGACAGCAGCACCTAATAAAAAATCAAGCAACTTAGACATGGTTGTAACGTGCTTGTAAGTAGAACTGCAGATATGAAGTTTATTTGTGTTTGTCTGATATGATGAATATATATATTTTTTAATTTGCTCTTTGCCTAGATATGAAGTGAATTTTCAAGGAGGCATTGACTGCGGTGGTGCATATATTAAACTTCTTTCCAGTAGGGATGACCTGGATCTGGTATGCCCCTTTACATTTGCTACTGACTGTTTCATTGAGGAATGAGCATATTTAAAAATAAATAAAAACACAGACCCACCTCAAACAGCACATCTGTTACAGGATGTGTCTTGAGGGAAGGTAACTTGCAGAAATCAAGTGGGTTTCCTTCAAGTAGTTGCTTGAAGACACACCTTGGTACTTGGTAAATAGAAAAATCATATAAATAGTTAAAAACAAACAAACAAACAAACAACTGAAATTTCACAACAGCCATATGCAATGTAGTTGGAAGAAAACTGAATCTGGTGTTGAGGGATTGTTTATTATTACGGTGGAGTGAGAAAGCACCACTGAAACGCTGGATAATAACACCTTGTTTTCCATCTTTATCGAAATACAAATGGCTGTGAAGAAGAGAATCTGGTTCTCTTCCATCTTGTACTTTACTATACACAGAAGAGTACACTTGGGTGCTTTGATTTGTGGCAGGCATTTCCACTTAATGCAAGGGTCAAGAAGAAGTAAAGAAGTAAGGTGAGGACTTGCTAAGCACATTCACCTTGTCTGAAGAGGCTTCAGTGATCTCTGTGGTTAGGCTGTTTCAGCAACTTAGAAAAGCTGTTAAATCCATGATTTACCCTGCCAGTTTTCAGTGTTAGGATTGAGGCCACATCAAACACCTCTTAGAAAAAGGTAACCATGTTGTATATATGCAGTCCACAGTAATGTGGACAAGTAGTGCTCCAAATGACTTGGTAAAATGTACAGTTTGACACACCCTGAACTTTCTTTTTTTACTTTCACAGGAGTTCTTCTTTGACAAAACGCCTTATACTATTATGTTTGGACCAGATAAATGTGGTGAAGATTACAAACTACACTTCATCATCAGGCATAAGAATCCTAAAACTGGAGAATATGATGAAAAACATGCAAAACGTCCTGATGTGGACCTAAAAAAATTCTATTTGGACAAGAAGACACATCTGTACACTCTTGGTATTGTTTAGTTTTTACAAGTTTGAATTAGAAAAAAGATTTAAAGAAATTTATCTCTACTGAAGCTTCGTGTCTCCCTCTTTTTGTTATTGTTAAGTCTGGAGCTGATTGCTCATGATTTGGCCTAAGTTATTTAATAACTGAGCTTAACTGCAACACATAAGTGGCTTTGAAATAATGCTGTTTAATGTTCGCTTACATGAAAAAACATTCCAGCTTTGGCCAGCCTTTAACCTGAAGAACTGATTTAATACTTTGAGTACATACTAAGATAAAAATATTTTAGGCAAAAGTCCAGTCTTATAGGAAGGCATCAGAGTTGACAGTAGGTCAGTGAGCTCTCCTGCAGCGTGTTGAACACTGCTCTCCTCCACGTGTTGGGTTATCGTTGATGCCTGCATCTGCAGAGCTGTGTGTGAACAGTTATGTTCCTGCTTTCACTGAAGATAAATGAGTTTGAGCTGCTTTTAGTTTGTGTGGCAAATATCCCTCCCAAACTCTGTTCTCCTGATAAAGGGGTGTATATAGAAAGGAGTGTATATGTTCCTGTATTCGGGGCATTCATTAGAGATAACTATGAAAGGTACTTTAATTCAGATGGCATTTATTCTGCAATAAATGGTCAGCAAGACCTCCATGCAGGTTTGTGACTACTAATGATTTTGTGATGGAAGACGTAAGTAGAAAAATCAGTTGTGTAAAATCATAAGGGGGTTAATTTTTGCATTTATTTTAATAAATTAGGAAACATAGGCTGTGAGATGTTACTTAGGTAGTACCGAACTGTTGGTATGAAGTGTTACTTGAGCTTCTGTCACATACCTTCATAAAACTGGAGGAGTATTTACTTCAAATTAGTAATCTTGGTTGTGTTAAATGGGCGTGTAAATGGACTTGAATGTACTCACTGGTTATTAGAAGTGGATTTCAGTGTCTCAACAATTCTGGAGTCTGACACTGCTTGATTCTGTGACCTTTGCTTATCAGGTACCTGCACTTGCTAAAATATTTTAAAAACTTGAATATAATGTTGGTCTGGAGCCTCTAGCACAAGAAAGACAGGGAGCTGTTGGAGAGGGTCCAGAGGAGAGCCACGAAGATGATCAGGGCACTGGAGCACCTCCCCTATGAAGACAGGCTGAGGGAGCTGGGCTTGTTCAGCTTGGAGAAAAGAAGGCTGCGGGGTGACCTCATTGCAGCCTTTCAGTACCTAAAGGGAGCCTACAAACAGGAGGGGAGTCAACTCTTGGAAAGGGTACATAGCAGCAGGACAAGGGGAAATGATATTGAGTTGAATGAGGGAAGATCTGGGTTGGATGTCAGGGGGAAATTCTTCACAGAGAGAATGGTGAGGTGCTGGAACAGGCTGCCCAGAGAGGCTGTGGATGCCCCGTCCCTGGAGGTGTTCAAGGCCAGGTGGGATGGGGCCTTGGGCAGCCTGGTCTGGTATTAAATGGGGAGGTTGGTGGTGGCCCTGCGTGTGGCAGGGGTTGGAGCTTCATGATCCTTGAGGTCCCTTCCAACCCTGGCCATTCTGTGATTCTGTGAATGTTCTGTGTTCACAGTCTGACAACTGAGAAAGATGCTGTCAGAGTCTGGAGTCTGAAAGAAAATATTGCTTGAATGATCCTCCAGCTGTGATATTTACACAGTTCTACTTTATTCATGCTTTCAAGGGTGGAATTATTATTTGACAGCTGAGATGCTTTTGGAGGCAAAGGTTTGTCTTCGGTGGTGCAGGGAGGAGGAAGGCAAAGCAGCAGAATTTTGACCAACTGCTGGTTTCTTTTTATTTTGTTTTTTTTTTTTTTGGGGGGGGGGGGGTTGACAAATTTGTTGGATATGGCTTGCCTCTCATGTGTGGGTTTAGTACCTGAATGTCTCCTGTTCTGCTCACAAGGTTCTGTTGGCTGTCAGTTGACTAAGTCTAAAAATATCACATGTATGACTTTGACTGGAGGTAAATTGATTTGTCAAGTGACTACTTCCTTATTTCTTCAATACAATATTTTTCTTTTTAGTGCTAAAACCAGATGATACGTTTGAAATGCTGATTGACCAGTCAGTCATCAGTAAGGGAAGCCTTCTTGAGGATATGGTTCCTCCAGTAAACCCTCCTAAAGAAATAGATGATCCTGCTGATAAGAAGCCTGACGATTGGGATGAGAGACAAAAAATACCTGATCCCAATGCTGTCAAACCAGATGACTGGTAAGGAGAAAGCTTCATCTGTTTAAAAAAAAAAGAAGTATATACAGGTTATTGTTTTATAATATTTTCCTGGCTTGATTTTGTTGTTTTTCTTTCTCTCAACACTTGGGATATGTTTCACTGACAGTTGAAAACATGTATTTGAGGAGGATGTGCGAGGATCTGATCTTCTTTTAGGGAAAGAAGTACAATCTCTACTTTTGCTGAGTTGAATTCTGTTGCAGTTAGTAACTAAAATCGCCTTACTTGAGGATGTGTTTGGTTTTTTTTTTTCCACTACTAGTAGAATCATAGAATGGATTGGGTTGGAAGGGATCTTAAAGATCATCTAGTTCCAATCTCCCTGCTGTGGGCAGGATTGCCACTACTAGATCAGGTGTTGCATACTTAATTCCTTCTTCCTGGAGTGGTGTTCATACAGCAACTTCAACAGAGGAAAATTTTAAGGGATACCTGATTGACACTTGCCAGTTCATGGCAGCTGTTTCTGGGCTAACCAGTGCCTTGAAACATTGTAAATGTATGTTTATAAATATCAATGTTTATAAACAGAGAAGTAGGTGCCTAATTCTCATTGTCAGTGTGTCTGACTTCGTTGTGCCCTTGAATGTTATCCCATCCATTGCAGTAGGTCCTCTGAACAGAGCATTGGTTCAGAGTCAAGCTGATGTGTTTTCTAACAGTAGTCTGTCATTGAAGGGATGAAGATGAGCCTTCCAAAATAGAAGATCTTGATGCTGTTAAGCCTGAAGGATGGCTTGATGATGAACCACAGTATGTTCCGGACCCCAGAGCAAAAAAGCCGAAGGACTGGTAAGAACTTAGTATATGAGGGCCTGTTCATGTGGTTTGTTGGTTGTTTTTTTTTTAGGTAAGTCTACTTGTTTGCTAATTGTGAGCTAATGAGAACTTAACCCAAATCTCACTGTCTTTAACATATGAGGTTGGAATATAACAAGCGTGGTCAAATACTTATTGATTTGTGAGGCTACTTGTAGAAAAATATGCAGATGTCAATAATTGCCTTGTATTCTGAAGAGCTGTGAACAGTATGGAGCTGTTTGAAAGAACAGGGGTAAGCAGCAAAGCTGTCAAAGTTGATGCTTGAAGACACGTAGTTGTCCTAAAGCATGTTATGGGGAGCTGCTGCAAGCTGCCTGCGGGTGTAGGAGTACGATTACATTTCACTGAGCTACAGTAGCTATGAATGTGTGGCTGTAAAGCATTCAGTACTCTGGAAAAAGCACGTTGCAGTTAGATCAGCCCATTGAACTTCAACCCAGTTCTGGGGTTGTCCCAGCAAAGTGTGTTTGGATCCAAAGTTATACTGAATGTTAGTGTTCCCATCGGACCAACCTGAAATTGGTTATTTGTACCTTTCTTTCTGTAGGGATGAAGAAATGGATGGGGAGTGGGAAGCCCCTCAGGTCCCCAATCCGAAGTGTGCCACCGCACCTGGTTGTGGACTGTGGGTGCGTCCCATGAAGAGCAACCCCAAGTATAAAGGGAAATGGAAAGCACCTATGATAGTTAATCCTAATTATCAGGTACTAGCGATATTGTAGGTTGTTATTTAAGAGGTGCAGAGCTCAACCAAGCAGACAAGTGGAATTAGTATGTATGTTTGGCCCTTCATACTGAACTTGATACAGTCACTTACTGCTGTAACACAGTATGGAGGAAAAAGGATTGAATTTAACAGAGATCTGTCTGCCCGAAGCCAGAAGTCTGAGACCTACCTGCCAAAATTCTATAGGTTATTTCCAGTTCTGTTTTCCTGAAATTCAGAGGCTGCCCCTTTGCTTTTTAAATCGTGTATTTGAAATAGTCAGAAAGTCTTAATTACATTAAAATGTATTTTGCTGGATGTGTGTTTTTGTTTGTTTTGCATTTATTTTTGAGGTATAATAATGTTATTGCATGTTTTTCTTTCCCTACAAAGGGAATCTGGAGCCCTCGGAAAATACCTAACCCGGACTATTTTGAAGATCCTCACCCGTTTGAGATGACACCTATCGGTGCTGTTGGTTTGGAACTCTGGTCTATGACATCTGATATCTACTTTGATAACTTCATAATATGTTCAGAAAAAGAAGTAGCTGATCGTTGGGCAGCAGATGGTTGGGGCTTGAAGAAATTAGTAGCAAGTGCTAACGAGGTATCGACTTTATTATCTTCTTGGTAGGAGTTCTGTTGGAATAACTTTCTGTAATATAATTATTCTGTGATTGGTAATCTTACAGAATAGCTATGACATTATTTTCCTGGTTTGGCGTACGGCTTTCCCAGGTCAGTATTGGGCTGAAATTAAAAGGTTACAACATTTTACTTAAGCATGTAACAAGAAATGTAGCAAGAATTCAGTAATTTATGTATCTCCCACTGTTAATGGTGATACTAGAATTCAGTACCTGACAGCGAATGGAAGCTGAGCTATTTGCACCAAGACCTGTCTATATACTTATGAGTTGTCACTTTTATCTAACTCCTTTTTATATGTGCTTTACATGTGCTCCCCTGCCATAAAAAGTGGTTAATAGCCATTATTTTTTGTATTTAATAAATCTGGGTCTGTGGCTGTTTGGATGTGTATTATGCAACTCTGAGAATAATATGTGTATGTTTCTGGAGCTGCATCTGTTCTTCTGTTTTTGTGTGTACATCCACACTGCTTACTGCAATTGGTCAGTCAGCAGTTTCTTTAGCTCTCTATCGTATGTCATAACATGAATTCTTCTGAATAGATGGGAACATGAGCCCCTCTAGTGGCTGTTTTTACTGACTGCAGTTGAGAGAGAGTACTTCAGTTGGAATGAATCATTCCAAGGTTATTCAGAGTATGGCTGCTTGACTTCTTTAGGGCCATGCAGGATTCCAAGTGTCATTGTTGAAATTGTCTCTTGAATTCCGACAGGCATGGGGCATCATTTTATTTTTTTTTTTAGGAAGTCTGTTCCACTTTCACAAGTGATTTGTTCTAGCAGTCCTGTGTTTTGGGGAATGAAAGCAGACGTGGGTATGGGGAAAGCAATGATGGATTGGCTGTGTAAGTATGGTCAGTCTCTGGCAGGTGCTGTTATCACAGAAAGGATGAGAAAGTAGCAACAGACCAGGCAATTTAGGAAAGCCACCTCATTTCACAGTCTTGCTCATTTCAAATATTTGTTTCTGTGCCTGGAGTTGCATCTGTATCTGTACAATAGCAAAAGGTAATCCTGAAGTTCCTTCACTCCACTGCCTCTGTAGCTTTCTACCTTGGTTGCTGATGTCCCCTTTCCAGAGTCTAACTGAACCAAGAGTTGCCTACTTAAGTCAGAACCGGTCTGGAAGATAGCTGCCTGATTAATTGGCTGTTGGAGGAGGCAGAGTGGCAGTACAGATGGAGCAAGATGTTGCTCTTCAGGTGGCTGGCTGCTCCTTGGAGGTTCTTACCAGCTAAGCTAGCACAGTGTGGGGAAAGAGCAAAAAAGCAAGCATGAAGTTGCTCCAACTGGAAGGGTTTTCTTTGGGCAGCATAAGGGTTGAAATATATACATTTTTGTAAGCTTACCTAAGTGGTGAGAGTGATAAAAATGCTTTTTATTTTATTTTTTTTAATGTAGCCTGGAATGTTGAGTCAACTGGTGACTGCTGCGGAAGACCATCCATGGCTTTGGGTTCTTTATATCCTGACTTTAGCTCTGCCTGTTGGTCTGGGTGTGTTGTTCTGCTGGCCAGCAAAGGTTAGAGAAATTTTGAATGCGTTTTTCTTCTTCCTCCATTCTTAATACTTGATTGAAAACTCCTAGTATTTGTGCAACAGTATTTGTGCAACAGCTCTCTTACTGTGCCGTTGGTATTAGTTAACTCCTTGTGAGTGTTTAATTTTTATCTTGAGTTTAAGTAAATGGATGTCTGATTTGTTTTAGAAAACAGATGAAGATTTTGACTTAAAAAAACCAGATACATCTATGCCAGTTACAAAGGGAGAAGTAAAACAAGGAAGAGAAGAGCTAGAAGATGATGAAATAGATTTAGAAGAAGATAAAGAAAATGAAGATATTGGCGAAGATGGTAAGAGTATGTTGCTTCATAGTTGGATTGATGTAAAAGCATGGAAAGAACTAAGTCGTGGGCTGTGCTGCAGTAATTGCAGCCAGTATGCCAAATCTGCCTTGCTCTGAGCCTTATCTCTGTAGCAATTGGTGTGCCATAGTGTTTTGATAAATACAAGAGAAAAAGAGAGTTGTATAATAGAGTTCTCTTTAGTATTTCTTCACTTTTGATAAATTGTTCCAAGTCTTATGTTCAGAAACGTATCTTCTGCCTCCTAAACATCTCGTATATTGAACGCTCTTTGGGTGGTTAGTGGTTACAATCAAGTTGTCTTTAAAATGTGTCTGGAATAGCCTTAAGTCTTTAGCATAACGCTTGACTTATTCCTCTGTGGGAGCATCATACCCTGAACTGCCAAAACCCATTGCTTCTAGTAACTCTTGTTGAAGTCTGAAAATACAGTGGATTTGAAGTACTGAAATCTGCTTGTTTGATACCTCTTGCTAGGAATGCAATGCCAGCCTGCAGAGATCTGTTCTGCTGTTCCAAGGGAGAAACAAATGATCAGTAGTGTAAGATGCACTTTGGCATTTGAAGAGTAACATGAGCATCTCATGTTGTGTTATCAAACACGAGTGGAACTATTCAGCTGTGGCTTTGATGCTGTGATGGCATTTCCCTCTGCCTGCAAGTGCAAAGAGAATCATGTAACTTACAGTGCATTGTTTGGACTCCTGTGAGAAAATGTTCAGCCTCATACTGCAAGCTTCTGTCTCTTACTTTGCTCTGTAAGAGCAAAGCAAGTTGCAAATGGCTGGCATTGTAAGTTAGAAACTAAGCAGACGTGAATGCTGGTTATTTTAGTAGTGACATCATCTTGTATTGCTGACCAGAACTTTGTCATTTCTGTCTATTTCTGCACCAAGGGCCATGAGAGTTGATGGGTTTTGGCTGTATGAATTAATATTTAACTTTGCATCAGTGTTCCCGTGCTCAGAGAATTGAGTACTTAGGCATAATGCTTTGCTACACCAAACTTAATTCATCTGCCTTACCTTTTTTTTTTTTTTTAACCAGCTGTTCCTGATATTTCAAAATTAGGCTCCATCTTATATCTTCATTTCCAGTTACTAAACTAAATGCAGAGCAACATCAACGTAGGTAGCTTTTGTATGAGTCTTCTAAGCTTTCGAATACATTCCAGGCTTCAAAGACTTTCTTCCTTTCTTCTTTTGAGTAGAATTGCTTAGCTCCCCTTAGCTTTCCTGCTACCTTTTACACTTGCAGGTTAAAATCTTCCCTCTCTTTCCATCTATTTTTTGCCTCCTCATATCTGCAGTCATAGGTAGTCTTATGTTCTCATATGATTCTTTTCGCTCAAGATAGAAGAGAACTGGAAGAGACAGAGTTCATAGAGGATACAATAAAGATGGGAAGGGAGGTTCCTCCTTCAGGTAATGGAAAAGGAAATAACTTGGGCTAGGACTTGAAAATGATCTCTCTTCTCCTTTTTAGTTTGTCTCATTGCCAGAGGTGGAACATCAGGTAGATGCCAGATGTGTATGTGAGTTGCCTGTGCGATTTCTCAACACGGTATCTGTAATCATCAGTATTTTCTACTAATCCTTTGGATCCTAATCATTCCTGCAATTCCTTCATAGTCATTATCTACTTTGTTTCCTGGAGTTGAAGGCAATGAACTGTTTTCAAATGTGAAGCACTGAATGACTTCCAAGTCACATCTTAGTGTGGGTAGTTTAAAAGTGTGGCAGAATGGCAAGTTTCAGAAAGATTTGTACATTTCTGTGGCTCCAGTGAGTGTGAATTTCTGGCAACTTGAATGGCACTGCCTTGGGACTTAGTTCCCTTCCTCAACATCTGAGCAAGGGTTTTGAACACTTTTTCCAAGCTTTATTCGTAAGGGTTGATTTTTAAAACAAAACTTTTGTCTATGTTTCTCTTAAACTGTGACCTCCAGCCTTATGGTCGTAGTTCTCCTTTTGATAACAATAGTTGAGGCAGATGAATGTAGATACATATAAGGTACTCTTAGCTGGGAAAACTCTCAGGCTTCATCCAAATGTGCTGAATTGCTTGGCTCAGTTTATTAGTATATTGTGCACAAAGGTTTTTGGTGTCTGTATGCTTTTGTTCGGGCATTACTGAGCTCAGCTGTTAAAATCTTTGTATTTTTGTGGTGAAGCAGTGGTTATGAGGCATCACATGGCAGGAATAGTACTGAGAGATGTTTGGGTAGTTATGCTCAGCAGTTGTCTTCTTATTTCCTTTCTGCCAGACATGAATGTTGCTTTTTGTTTACTCTTAGATGGAAATGTTTGCAGTACATAACCAAGTCATAGAAATTCTCACTTCAAGATTGCAGTTTGAAATAAAAGACTTGTCAAGCTTAAGTAACTTTATTTAATATGTCATGGTGTGATTGCTGGGTCTGAATCCTTATACTGAACGTAGATACCTAAAATGCAGGCATGGGAGTGCAAGCTTGTAAGTTCTGAGGCCCAAAGTGGAAACAAAAACAGCTGGGGAGCGTGGTTTCCTTCACAGAATGCATGGAATGGAGAGAGACCCCAGAAGGGTAACCAGTCTGATGCTCGGGGAGTAGACTGAGAGTGTTTATGCATTCACTACTCTCTTTATTTTAGTACAGTAATGCACTAAACTACAGTAAGCTACAACTTCATTGGGAAGGTAGCTCTGCTTTGTTTAGCTTATATTGTATTATAAACAAGCAGTTAATTCCAGAACAGAAATTGGCTAGGAACAACTTAGTGTGTGACTGTAGTGTGTTTCTAATGTAGTTCCGTTTAAAAGTAATACTGATTTCTCCTGCAGAAGACGAGAGTAAATATGGGGAAGATATTGATGATGAAGAAAATGAAGTTGCAGGTGGAAGTCAGGAAGGAGATAAGTCAAATAAATCTGGCTCAGAAGATGAGGTGAGTTTCCTCTGCGAAACTGCCTTGTGTGAGTTCACAGTGCTCTAACACAAGTTCTTCACTGATTACCCCTTTCTCGATTCTCCTGTTTGTTAGAAGCTTGTTCCTGTGCGTTGGCCTAGGAATGCAGTGTCTGATAAACCCATTAACCCTTTCTTTGTGAAAGCAGTAACAAGAGCTGATCATGTGACTGATACTCTGTACTGGAATATGGAGAGGTTACGTCTTGCTTTTACCTGGGTATTTTCAGGGTGTCTGAGTTCCTAACATGGCATGATCAGTGACCTACTTAGGAGACTGCATGCATGCCATGTTCTCAGGCCAGTGGTGCCACCTTCTGGGAACTATGCCTTCTGAATCGAGTGCTTCCATTAGGAGATGCAGGGAAGTGAGAAACAAGGCCTTGTCTGGGAATGGAGCCTCAGTAAGTCAAGTGCTTCTCAAGTGAGAAACAGACAGCTGATTTAAGAGCAGTCTGTACTGTTTGTAGCTCTCCAAGACAGGAAGTAACAATGTTTTAAATGCTTCTTGCTTAACGAGTGGAAAGGAAGATTAGTACAATATTCACTTGAAGGCATTAGCTAAATTAATTAAAAGACATGGCTTTTGAACTAGTGAGTGAATGGGGAATAAACAAATTTCTGATGTTAGTTTAGATGTGCTATTCTTCTTTGGAATTCAGTAAGGAAAAACCTTTTACTCACTTTGTTTATCATCAAATCGCAGAGTGGCCTGGGTTGGAAGGGATCCTCAAGGATCATGAATCTCCAACCCCCCTGCCATAGGTGGGGCTTCCAACCTCCATTTCTAATACCAGACCAGGCTGCCCAGGGCCCCATCCCACCTGGCCTTGAACACCTCCAGGGACGGGGCATCCACAGCCTCTCTGGGCAGCCTGTTCCAGCACCTCACCACTGTCATAGTTAAGAACTTCCCCCTGACACCCGACCTAAATCTTCCCTCCCTCAAATTAAAACCTTTTCCCCTTGTAAAATGATGTTTATACATTACCTTGTTTATCGTTTATCATTAGTGTGATATTGCAGGGCAAAAAAATCTATCATTTAACTATTGTATTGAGTGCTAATATGATTTGGGGGTAGGGAGGAATAAATAAGTTTGAAGGATTAAATGCACACTGCTTAAGAATGTGAATGCTGATTTATTTTCTTCCTTCAGATGACAGTAGCTGATGAAACTGCAGGCTCTGGGGATGGTCGGCTGAAGTCAGTGCGCAAAAGAAGAGTACAAAAGGACTGAGTTGTTGGCAGCTAGTGTTTCTACTAGCCATGACATGCCACTGCAAGGAGCCTGGCAACATGCAGGTTCCTGAGATGTGAAGGGAAAAATGGGACACATTGCTATTTATCCTCTCTTAATTCTCTGACCTCTTTTAACCTTCCCAAGATTCCTTGGTGCCCTTTTTTTTTAACAAGAAAAGAAGAGTTACCTAATGTTTCACATTTAGAATAAAAGTCAAACTGCAAGTTGGCCAACTGATTTTACAAAGCAGATTCTTAAGATTTGAAGAATCTTAGAAATCAATATTAGTCAGGGATGAAAAATGTTACTAAAATATTTTTAAGAACATGAATAAATATTTTTGCAGCTCTAGCACAGAATCAGCTGTTTACACATCCGAGCTGAGAGTGTTGCAGTACAGGTGAAGGATCTACAGTTCACGTTGTTCAGTGAAAAGGTATTTTTTCTGTGCAGAGCTAAATGCAATAACTGTTTTTGTATGATCGTTTAGTGCTAGCAACAATTTTTCTTGCATCTCATTTCTTTGAGTTGGTACTGTTACAGAGTGGTCACCTGTTCATTTCAAACATGGGTTATAGTAATTTATTTTTAAGAGATAGTTTAAAATGGAGTACTCAAAGAAGTGGTTAATTGATGTGACTTATTTTGCTTTTGAATGCAGATATTAAAACTACAGAAGTGATATATAGATGTTTTCATACTTTTATAGCTCTCATGTTCTGAGCCATATCGACATAGATTTTGTTTATAGAATATTTGCTGAGTGTATATTGTGTATTAAAAATATTTAATAATTCTTGTTTAACATGAAATCGATTAATATAGATAAGATTTTTTGATGAATTTTTTTTTTTTTTTACAAATGTGAGTTCTTGGGCTTTCTTTTAATATAGTTTGAATATACTGCATATCATAAGAGGAACTACTGAAGTTCAACTGTATATTAAAACAAACCAACAAAACTGCAGCTTTTGGAATCCTGCTGCTGCTTGGCAGCTGCCTTGAACATGAGTGAGTTGTTAACTGCTAGCAAAAGCAAGTTCATAGGCTAAAAACATTTAGAAGTTTGTTAATTGGTGAAGAACTTTTTGCCAAGGAAATGTGTTATTTTACTTATAAACACTTGTAAGTCTACGAAGATTGTGTTGTTTTCCTTGCTCTGCTATTACTTAATAGGAAGTTGGTAACAGTTTTTAGCTGACTCTTCTGAAGAAGCCAGCGTGCACAGGTATTTGTATTGAAGTCAAAGAGTGCTGCGTTCTGTTTGGTGTGGAGAAATACAGGGAGAGGCCAGAGTGAGAAATGGTAAGTGCAACCATTTGTTCCCTTCTAGGGTCCCTGAACTAATAAGTAATGACTCCTTATTTCCCCCTTTGCCCCGAGACTTTGCAGTAACAGATAGCTGTTAGCAATGAGGTGTCCTGCGAACAGCAGAGGGAACTCGGGCAATGGGGTGAGTGTGGATTGCTGGTCACTGTAGCTTTAGGGAAGCATTTCAGCGCTGTGACTGAATCCCATCTGAGTCTGGTGAAAGTCCTTTGGAGTTGTTACAATGTTTACATGTGGGCTTTTGAGTTGATTATGTATTTATTTGGTAGATCAGCACACCTTTATAGGCAAGGGTAGAGTTACTTCAGGGATCAGTCGGCTTACAGTGGGTGCTAGTCTTAATTCTCTTAGGGTTCCCCTAAGGTCTTGATTTATGCCCTCTCAGCATCTTTGCTTGCACCTCACTTTGTAGTAAACGACTCCTTATTTACCAGGTAGAACTGCCTTAAGAGGCCATAGCTCAGGTGCTGTATGCAATGGTACTGACTTAGTAAGACCAGTCTCACTTTTCATACTGACTTAATGACTACCATTGCCTGGAACCTGCAGATAAAGACATCCTCCTGCTTATCAGTTTATTGATCTATTCTATGCTAGGAATTAGGAGAGGAAGATGAGAGCTTAGAGGATTTGAGGCTCTAGATGAGGAGGAAAAAAAATGAGGCAAGAAGGGAACCCTTCTGTTGATACTTCTAACGTTGTGATTTCCTTCTGTAGTTCCTCTGCGTAGCTGTTTTGTATGTGAGTGTTCTGGTGAGGCTAGGCAGGACCAGAGGGGATGGTGGAGGGGTGTTCTCTCAAAATTTCCTCCACCAGTGGCTTCCACCATAATAAAGGTAGGACAAAATAAGAGTTCTGGTGTCTGTCTAATGTAGAGTTAGGTACATGTGTAGACGAAGGTAACATCATCCAACTCTTAAAATGAAGCCATGTGGAGATTGGCAATATTTACCATTGAGAACACAGGATGCAGTCTGCCAAGTCTGTCTTATTTCTTGTAGCTTACAAAGAAGAGCATGCTAAGATTCACAGGTGAAAATACCATGCGAGTCAGTCTCTAAGCTCACTGAAAACAGTAATTAACCCAGTTCTAATCTCAACACTGGATAATTACATGTAGTCTTTCAGATACTTAGCTATGTAGAAGCAGTTAAGATAACAGCAACCCGTTTCAGGCTTTATAAATGTTAAACCAAACTGAGACAAATCAAAAGTTTTTATTTAGTGTAAAGTCAGAAACACAACATCTTTAAAATGCTCATAAGTTAAATGAAGGCCGCAGTAATGGGATGAATAGTGGTACATAGATTAAATGACTACTATATACAGACTGCTGATGGGTCAAATATCACGATCCAGTCTTACAATACACAACCATGATGTTGAGATTCCTTGATCCCACAACTGCTCAAGTCTAGTAAGTGCATGCTGTGTTACTACTTGGTGTTTGTGGATGTCGCCCGCAGTGCGGATGGAGACGTGTAGTGACATGGCCTGAAAGCTAGAATGGCTGTAATGAAGTACAGTTTGTACAAGTCAAATGCTTGGTGAGGTGTGTGTCTTCAGTGCTCAAACCCTGGACAAGCCCTGTGATTTACTCCACCTGCTAGAAATTTCTGCACGTATTCAAAATTTCAGATAGACAGCAATGTGACAAAGCAATCCAGAGATGTTTAATAGTAACATCAGCTGCTTACAGGACCCTGTGACACAAACAGTATCAGCCACGTGTGCCTTGGTGGGTGAAACTTTTGGTCATCTCATTTCTTGACACAGACTTTGTACACAACCTTCAAGCCACAAAATATTAGTGCTTTGTTTCTAGTCATTTTAACTCCGCTGAGGCTCCAGTGAGAGCTTTGCAGTCATTTTAAATAGAGAGAAATGGGAGATCTCACGGTAACAGCTTACAGATGAGGAATAGCAGTGCTTAGCTGCCAAGAAGCTTGTGTTCTGAGATGGATTTATCCTGCCATGACATCCACTCATTCACTTCCTCCAGCTTTGCTTTACGCAATCTATCACAGCAAAACGGAAAGAGAAGCTTATACTAATAGTTCCCTTTTGTTAAAAGGTAAAATAAAATGACTTCATTACTAAAGAGGCAGATCTCAGTTTTAGGTGACATCCGTAATAAGTCCATCCTGCTCCATGGCAAGATGAAACAGACCTAATGGTACCAAGCTAAAATTAACAGTGCTGTTTGTATTTCAACTTCTGCTCTTCTCTAACACCGATTATGCTAGATGTACCCTTTCTAGGGGAAGTGCTGGCACCCAGAATCTGGGCTGAGCTCCTTCTAACAAAGCCAATGCAGTGAACTAAAACAGGACACCTTGACATCAGGCACTGCTCATTGCAGCCCAGATCTGACAGACGACAGCCTCTTCTGCTCTGGATGGTTTTGTGCTATGTCTCTAGAGGTACTTCACAAGCTCTGGCCCTGTGGCAGGTAAATAGCTGCTGTAAGGCCTGAAGCAAGGACAAGTTTGGCACTTCAGGAGGAAAGTAAAAAGGTGGCAAGGAAGGACTTGTTCTCAGCTTCTCGCTACTCCACCCTGTTCACAATGAGCAAGAGGAAGAACACTGCTGGCTTTCTGTTAGTCAAGCTTATTACTCAGGTTTTGGGTGAGTTTGGTTGAATAGTATGTTACAATGCAGAACCTGACCTTTCTTTAAGGAAAGAAAGTTAAAACAGTTTGAAGTGTAGATCTTAGAAATGATACACGTTAGTATTGCATCCATTTGATATTTCCCTGATGCAAGTTACTTATCCTTGTTCACTTTCACTTAACCCTTTCCAAAAAATGTTGTTTTCCTGCATGCAAACTGTACAAATTATGTCAGATTGTTACTGCTTCACAAAAATTCCTAACTGGTTTATAGGCTTCTGTTTAAAGCTGTTTTGCAGAGATGTGAACGGTACTACACAGTAATCTATCAACAGTTGAGGTGAAAAAGGTGATGCAATTAGCCTTTGAATATTTTTATCAAGTAAGTTTTCAACACCATTTTGTAACTATCATTTTCCTAGTCAAGAACACCAAGACCTCTAAGAGAGCCAACAAGACGTGTTTGTTTAAGTTGACAAACTGAATCCCATTCTTAACAAGATATGCTCATTTTTAATACAAATACGAAAGTCTAGTAAGTCTCTACACTGTAATTGCACGTTGCTTAATCTTAATATACAAACTCGCATCTCCTGTTCATGATAATGTTCTTAATTCTGCTTATTACTGAAGTTTATAATCTTCAGGAATCCAGTGAAGCCACAAACTAAGATAATTTTAGCTTATGTAGCCTATGCCCATGAAAACAAAAAAGACAGCAGCAATACAATGACATCGCTTGTGAGCCAACCCCTACTTCCTTTTGCTTTTTGTGTCAGTGGTTTGGAAAACACTAGATGCTGACATCAGATTTTCTATATACTGTCCAAGAACTTGGTTTTCTGATTTCAGTTTCAGGTTTTCTTCCTTAACAGCATCTACTCGTGCTGAGAGATCTGTGAAGGTGACATTATAAGAGGAAAAAAAGAAAAGAGGAATTAGACACATGCATCCAATAATGAATATATTCTGTGTGCCTACATCAATCATGCGGGTTTTGCTAAATGTGGGAAATGCTGCTTTAAGGTATTGCTTTAGATAAAACCTGGGCAGAAGTTCCACAATAGGTGGTACAGAAAGTTTCAAATCTACTTTCCCTGTTAATCTGTGTTCTTTCTGAATTGAGTGCAGCTAAACTATTTGGAAACCAAGATGTAGGTCAGCTGAGGATCCTGGGAAGTTAAATGTATCACCCTTCAGCCTGTTGTGAGCAAATTCTGCATTACAGAAGAGGGGAAGAAGAAGTTGACATCACTAATGTTTCTGAAGCCTTGTTTGTGTCCTTCCAGCTGCGTAAGCGATGTACTTCTAACCAGCAGCACTGTCAGCCCAGGACAGCCCAGAACAGTAAGGTTCTCCTTTTAATTCACATTGTGCTTATGAAAAATCTGAGTGCTGAACTGCTAACCTTCAAGTGTGTGCTGCAGTTCCAAAACTTGATTAATAAGCCGTGTTTTCTCTTCTAATTCCACCTGATTCTCAGCCTCAACAGCTGCAATAAATCATAGGAGCTTTAATGTAATAGCCGGGAATTACACTAGGCAGAAAAGATAACAGTGAAGAAGAACATTAAGAACTTATACCGTCCATGTCAGCATTCATCATTGTAGAAGGGGCTCTTTCAGCTTTAGAACTCAGCCGGCCCGACCGACGGTCTGCTTAAGGTAAGAAGGGAACAGAAAATTGAGGCTGTGGCCGTAGATTCCCCTCGGCTCCATCACCCAGCGCCGTGCAGCCGATCTTTCTGGAAGCGGCTCCCGCAGAGGCCGAGCGGCATCAGCCGCCCGCTCTCACCGCCCATCCCGTTCCGTTTCACGGCAACCGCGGTACGGCCGGACCCGGCTGCCTCGCTCCCCTCCGCCAGCCCTCGCCCCACCTCCACGGCCCTACGGAGCATCCAGGACCTCGGGAGCGGCTGCCGCAGGCGCCGGGGCCCGGCTTGGCGGCGGCCCGACGCGAGGAGCGCACCGACCCACCCCCCGGGGAGCAGCCGGCCGCCTGCCCGCGCCGCCCCCCGCACCGACCGTCCCGCCGGGTCCCCACCTGGCGCTCCCGCGGGCCGCGCAGCGCCGGCCCGGCCGCAGCCCCGCCGTTCGTTCCGCTCTTCCTTCCTTTCCTCCCGCCGCGCCTGCGCCAGCGCCGCGCCTGCGCCGGGCTCTGTCGGGCAGCGCGGGTGGGAGCTTGGAACGAACCGTGCCGCCTTCCTAGCGCGGGCGCTGTGACACGGGGCTGAGCCCGCGATCCTGCGGGCAGCCGCTTTGTGTTTCTAAAAGCTGACCCGGCACGGAGCGGCCCGCATCTGCTTCCCTGCGCTTTCCCCTCTCTCTGAGAAGGGTGCGGTAAGTGCCAGCTACCCGCAGGTCCGTGCAGGTGCTCAGCCCTGCTGTGCGGCTGGTTTTGGGGTACTTAGCACGAGGCTGGCAGACTTGGTTTAACGTGTGTTCACAGAGCTGCTCTGTTTTGGTTCTGTTGTAGGTCAGCTTACTGCTTTCTACCTCAGAGAAAATACGTCAAGTGAAATACTGTCAGCACATGATGCAAATGAGTCGGTTTTTGATATTTAGCAGTATTCCAACGCACGTTCTGTGGTTTAAAGAAGGACTTCGAAGGTCCTCCTTGCTGGAACGCCGGGGTGCTGCCCTTAGTGATCTTCTGCTGCTCAGTTTATTAAGCTGTTTTTACGCTTACACTCTCCATCCCTTTGCTTCAGGTGAGTGGGTTTTCTGACTGAAGAGCTACAAAGAGAGCTTGTAATGCTGAGCAGCCTCAGAGCTTCCGAAGTCAGAAGTGACTGAAATGTAACCAAGAACCAGTGCTAATCCCTTTCGTTCTTACTAATTCATTCTGTGTCCTCTGAGGCAGTTTTTTTTTTTTTCAAAGCCATCAGAGCCAAGCTCCCAATGCTGTTACCTGTGTTATATTCAATTTAGAATGGTGACAGTTACTTTACAGATGCAATCACTTAGACTTAGCATGTGTACTGCGTTCCAGTTAAGAGTTCCTAAAACTAACCGACATAACTAGAGAAATGAATATGTTTATTATTAATTGATTAATATTATTAATTTCACTGAAAGAGCTTTTTTTTTTTTTTTTTTTTTGTTTTGTTTTGTTTCAAATAGCAACAATCTCCCTTAGGACATAAAATCAGAGAATGGCCTGGGTTGAAAAGAACCGCTATGATCACCTAGTTTCAGCCCCCCTGCCATCTGCAGGATCTCCAACCAGCAGACCAGGCTGCCCAGAGCCACATCCAGCCTGGCTTTGAATGCTTCCAGGGATGGGGCATCCACAGCCTCCTTGGGCAACCTGTTCCAGTGCTTCACCACCCTCTGTGTGAAAAAAATCCTCCTAATGTCTACCCAAAACCTCCCCTGTCTCAGTTGAAGACTGTTCCCCCTTGTCCTATCAGTATCCACCCTCGTAAACAGTCATTTCCCCTCCTGTTTATACACTCCTTTCAAGTATTGGAAGGCCACAGTAAGGTTTCTCTGGAGCCTTCTCCAAGCTAAACAAGCCCAATTCCCTCAGTCTTTCTTCATAGGAGAGGTGCTCCAGCCCTCTGGTCATCTTAATTGCCCTTCTCTGGACCTGCTCCAAGAGCTCCACATCCTTCCTGTGCTGCATCCCCAGGTCTGCACGCAGTACTGCTGATGGGGCCTCATAAGAGCTGAGCAGAGGAGGACAGTCACCTCCCTTTCCTGTTGGCCTCCCCTTTTTTTATTGCAGCCAGAACACAGTTGGCCTTCTGGGCTGCATGTGCACACTGTTGGCTCATGATCAGCTTCTTGCCCACCAGGACCCCCAGGTCCTTTTCTGCAGGGCTGCTCTCAGGGACATCTCCTGTAAGGCAGAAATTAACCGCTAACCTGAGTGCATAGGTCTGTACTGTTACTGAACTGCAGGAGAGAATTCCATTGCCCTGAGCTCAGGTTTGAACAGTCCCTGTTTTTTGGAAATTTCATTTCTGGATCAGCTGTGTATGTGCTGTTTTCCCATGGCACACAGCACACACCAACAAGCTTTCCTTTCTGGCAGCAGCATTACAGGCACCAACAGCGCCTGCGTGTAGTGGCTGATGACAGAGGCTTCGCTGTTGATCACAAGAATGGAAATGCATTCTCCTTTTTACCAGAAGCTGTTGTTGAACGTATCTGTGAGACATTTGCTATTTGAACTGTGCTACTTTTTCCCTTAGAAGAATATGAAAAGGAAGGCAGTTGTCTCAAAATGTTGTAGATGGACTTTTTAGCAAGGTTCCATGAAGCTCTGCTGGTAATTTGGAGATGAAAACTGTATTTCTTTTGGCTAGGCAAAAAAAAAAAAAAAAAGAAAACCCTAACATAATACTTTTTTTTTTTTTTTTTTTTTGCCATGAAGAGGCTTTTTTTTGAGCAGAGAGAAATACGAAAACCTTTGCAGTTATTTGATGTCATCTCCCTGTTTTATTTTTGGTTTAATTTCCTCTTTATCTGTAATTCATTTATCTTTTTGAGCGAATTTTATCAAGTGCTGAGTTTCTAAATGGAAAGGTATTTCTTTCACTAGGGGTGAAACTATTTTCTGCTTTTAACAAGTGTTATTAATTAATGCTTTCCTTCATTTCAAATGCTCTTGCTATTGCTATTTAAATATTGATTAAGAAGTTTCTGTCTCGCTACCATTTTGTATTCATCTTGATTTACAAGAGAATAATTTTTTTAATACCTGTCTAACTAATGAATAGAGAAATGCATCTGTTTTGGAAGAGCGTTAGGTATTTAATATTCATGGTTTGCACTCAGTTAATTGCATTCAGTAACCCCTGTTGCTTTGCCACAGTGGCTTTTTTGGTGTGCTAAGAGAACTCTGATATGAAGGTTGTTTTCTTATACATTGCACATACATAGCACGTTGTTCTGCTTGTCTTTAGTTTCTTTGCACTCTGTACACTTTGAGAGGTGAGGGAAGACCTTATGCAATTGTAAACATACTGGAGTTCATTAAAATCAGAGGATCTGTATGATTTTACTTAAGATTTAATTACAGAATACTTTCTTCTAAAACGTCAGATCATCCTCAGGTGAAGTCTAGTAGTTGATAATTTGTATCAGTATCTACATATTGCTGGTCCACTTTCTTTTCTTAATTCCTTGCTGGAGCTTGCTGTTGGCCACCCTAAGGAATCTTTTTCTATCTTACTGTATACATTTTTTTTTATTTTTTTATTTTTTTTTTAAATCTTCCCATTCTTGGGGAATTGATGCCCATCTCCAGCCTAAAGGCTGTGAGATCCATTCTGGCTGTTAGCTTCTGTGCTCTGTGGTCACGATAATTAGTCTTAACTTGAGCTGGGAGAGCAAAGGAAAAGTGTTTGCTCTCAGACATGTACCAGTGCCTTCCTGTTGTAGGTTAGGAGTTTTCTGACACTTTGCTTCCCGGCCTCCAGGTGTTACTGTCTGGCAGAACAAATGGACTGGGGCTATCATATTCACCATAAAGCTTACTACGTATGTTCTTTCTATGTCGCCCTTGTGTAAAAAGCTTGCTTGAAAATGTCATTTACTCTCAGTTACTCTGAATTGCTTTTTCAGCTTATGAGTGACTTTCCCCAGCTCTTCACTTTTGTAGCAGGGGGGAAAGCTCTGGGATTGGCAGCAGATCCAGCATAATGAAGCATTGCTTGCTGTCCTCTTTGCGTTAAAATGAGCTCCCTTTGAGTTTGGGTGTGTTCATGCTGTCAGGAGTCATGTAGATGTAAGTGCTGATGTACAGCTAAGTCTTATTGCATGGTTACTCAGCAGCTACTTCAATATTAGTAGCATCTGCAGAGTCACAGGATATACCTTTTCCTACTGTCCTCCTTCTTAAGGGGAAATGCCAGGCCTGTAGCAATGGAAAGTTCTCCTGACAGCACAGCTTGCACCAGGATCTACATATTTGTCTCATTATGAATAGTTAGCTTAGTGATGTTGTCGTAGGGCTGAGTATGTTCTGCACCAACTAATTGCATTTAAATGTCCACTTCAGCTACACTGTCCTAACAAGAAACTGCTGTAAAACTGCTCTAAAATAAGATCTACTCAATTTTGTTTTTGTATAGGTGGTAAAGACAGCATGTACAATAACATTCTTTAAGCTAAAAATGAGACAAAGTAGTCCACTGTTTGGTGTTGTTTTTTTTTTAAAATAAAATAAAAGGACTCATAGCATTTGTTAGTCAGCAATTCAGTTGTGTAAGTCAGCACAGCTCTGTGACAGCCAACCTGAAGTTATCTGGTTGCTACTCTGGCCACACCTTTCTAAATAAATTATTATCGGTTCGTATTAACCCAGTTTTCCCAGTATGCAGAGGTAGCAGAACTATCCCTTACTATCCTTACTTCCCATTCCAAATCATTTCCATTCTATAAACCAGAAGGCCAGAAGGAGGCTTGTTTGTGTAGCTTCCTTTAAAACAATTAGTAATTGGGATTTAAGTGGATCAGCTCATTTCAGTTACCAATTAATTTGCATCCCTTCTTACCACTCTCTGCGTAGTAAGCCAGAGGTGATTGTTCCACATTCCTACTGTCTGTATTTATTTTGTCTGAGTTAATATTTCTGCAAGTCTCTCCACAAGCAGTGCAAGGCTCTCTGTTCTCAGGGGGTGAATGTATGTTACCATGTGCTGCTGTGGCAGAGCTGCGGTAGCCCCCTCACTGCCAGAATCTCTACTTTTTGTCACAAGACTTATTCAGTTACACAGCTAAAAAGTTCTACTTGGGGGTGTTTTCTTAAAAATACATCGTGCCTTATGATTAGCATTTACAGATTTGTGTTCTCACCCCATACTCAGCCCACCGCGTTTGTTTTGTCTCGATAGATAGTCACGGTTCCGTACCTGGATCGTCTGCCAAAGAAATGTTGGTGAAAGTGCCGTCCTCCTCATCGACGGGTAAATCCATTTTGTTTCCTCCTTTTGAAGTTGTCAGGGAAGCACATTTAAGCGTGGCAGTTGTCAGCCATTTTCAGTGCACGCAGCTTCACTTGTTAAATCCTTAATGATTTGAGCACAAGTGTTACCTGATCCTGCGGGCAGCTACACGCCGCGCGCTGCCGTATCTCCTCTGGACCTTGAGCTGCTGTCCGGAAGTCGTTAAGCTGGAAGATTCTACCAGCTTCATTGGATACGTGCTGAGCAAACACTGTAATTGCACCCCTTCTGGGAAAGAGCTGTGCCTTCACCTGAGTCAGGGGAGTGGTGGTGCTTGTGGTTATTCTCGAGGTGGTTTGCTCGTTTTGTTTTCTTCTTTTGGTAGAAGAGAAGTCTTAGCATTGTGCGATCATAAAATGTTACTTCAGGAACATTGAGAGGGGTTTTGTAGCAGCAAATTTAGCATATAATCTTTAAATACTCTGGGATTTTACTGACTTGAGCAGTCACACCAAAACCAACCGATCGACGCGCATGAGCGAAAGTAAGTGAGTGTTGAGTTTCTGTGAGAGGAGGCAGGAGGGAGAAGGTGAAAATAGATCAAAGGCAACCCAAGCTTTTGGGGTAGTTTGTTTTTGCATCTTAAAAACAAATGACCGTCATTTGAATCTATAAACTAGGAAGTTACCTCGCACTTCTTACCTCTTAGAAATAGCTTTCTTTTGCATGCAATGAATAGCATCATGGCGATTAATTTAAAAGCATGCATAGCCCTGGTCTTGATTACAGAGAGTATGATGAGCAGTGAAACTGCTCCCTGCTCAGGTTGCATGCCCAGTGTACCTGACTTTGGATTTTTTTTATCAAAATTTGCATGCAGAAAAAGACCAGGTTTAGTCATTGTCAAATATTTTTTCTTAATTAGGAACCTTTCTGAAGCCTTGCTGAAAATGTAATTTAGTTCTGTGAAGTGTTGCCTAACTTACAGAGATGATGGATGTAGCACTTTCTTCTGGTCCTTCAACTGCTTGTGTGTGTTTTTGCTTTTACTTGAACTTGTAAAATAGGGAAGGTGCTGACAACCACCTTTGGGGATTACTGAAAATCAAGGACACCTTGCACACTCAGAATAGTGTTGAGTGTTATTGAAGCTTAGTTATGACCCATGCAGAGCACGACCTTCTGGCATCTCTCTAACGTTTTATATTCGTTTATAACGTTTTATGTTCGTGAATTCTGAATGAAGAAGAAAAGTGGAAGGGGAGAGAGGAAAAAGTAAGCAGTGAATGGACTCTTGTGCAGGCAGCTGCTTTGTCATTGTCCAGTGGTGGTTCAGCTGTGACCTGCTCTTCTCTTGGCCATTGCCAGCAGTAACTGCTTACAATCTCTATTTGCTGTCATGTTGGGATTTGATTGTCTTCCCTCAAGGAGAGGGAATTCTGTATTCTTCTCTTTCCTTCCAGTTATGCAACAGCATGCTTCAGAGTCATGTTGATAGCACTCGTAAAGCTAGAAAACATTTTGATTTTTGTCTTTTTCCTTTTTGGTTCCCAGACACGTTACAGATGGTTGAAGCATGTCAACAACCCATACGGGCTTCCTCTGGTAGGAGCAGTTTCTGGGTAGATCATTAGCTAGTGTTAGACAAAAGCTCGTGCAGCAGCATAGCAAATACAGGAGTTGTGCAGCTGTTATTCTGGGTGACAGCCATCAGTAAAAGCGATGCTGAGTTTCATAATAGTTGTATTTTGTAATAGTGGGTAAGAAGGACTCCTTGGGAGAAAGGAGTATGGGGCACATCGATCCCTGCAGGCTGCAGCCTTTGGGCCAGGCGTACTGCTTCGTGCACAACTATTAACAGAGCTGCATGGCTTCCCAGAAGGCCTTTGCTCTTTGTGAGGACCTGGACTTGTGTTAAGTTTGTGGGAGGCCAGCACAGCTTGTCCGTGGGGAGTTCTCCTTTGTGGATTTCAATTTGTGTACCAGCAGAGAGGGATGGGCTTTAGCTGAGCGGGCTCCGCAGGCACTCTTGTTTCCATCTTGCCCACGAGGCTTTTCATGTTTCAAACATACATCTGTGTTCTATAAATTCAAAGGCACTGCAGAATAATGTCTGTAGCTTGTTTTGTTATGGGAGTGCTGTGGTGAGGAACACTTCCTTCAATGGGAGCCTGCTGCCTGTGAAATAAGGCCTTTGGGCAGGAGGAGCTGTGCACACGTGGAGTAGGAGTACCCCCTGCTTGCTGTCCTCATGTTTGCCTGGTGAGGGAGAGCAGAAAGATTTTGTTTTGGAAACATTTCCCAGTGCTTCTGTCTCACGTGTTTTTGGAGAGGCAAGAGGGGTCAGAGACAGGAGGTTAGGCAGCTGAGAGACCTCAGTGACCTCATGCTGCAAAGGTGTAATTGTAGAGAGGTGCCTGGTGTTCTAATGCTCTCAGTATCAGCAATAGAATTTTTTTTGTCAAGTCAGAACCACCAAAGCAGTAGGTTTATGTTGGTTTACGGGGGACAGAGAGTGCTCTGGGTCCTTGCTGTAGGTCCTTGCTGTAGCACAGTGTGTGACTGATGTCCTGTCAGGCTGTGCTGCTCTGGTCAGGAGTCCGCTCTGAAGACAAGATGTGCAAATGCAGATGTGTAAGGTGTAAGCTACAGAGTCTGTTACATAGACTGATAGGGGATTCTGAAAGAGGATAACTGTGTTTTGAATCCTGCTTGTGGTCAGAACCTTTGAAAACACTGCATTTGTTTCCAGTGAGACAATGTCTAAATATAAAGAGGAGTAGAATCCACCTCTAACTGTGCAGTTCTGTAACACAGATAAATAAATTTGCCAGTACTTTGTGGCATACAACAAAATGCTTGAATTTATTTTTCGTACACTAAACATTCGAAAAAGCATGCACTTTACCAGTTACACACAGTGTATAAAACACAGCATCTTAAAAATATGGGCCTTGTTAGGAAGTGATGGCTGCCAGCGTGTTTCTGTATTAATGAACTTAGAAGGGAACTGCTGCACGTGTTTAGTGCATGCTAATAAAGTAGTGATAGTGCTAGTACATTCACAGCATGCTCAGAGCTGGCCTGACTGACACTGCATGACAGTAACCTACTTGAGGAACAACAGTTTGCTGAGGTGGTGACAGAAGTATATGAAATGTGTCATTGGCAGATTTAACCAGCACGCTGAGGTGTATCAGTACTTGTCAGCGAGTCTCCTAGGTGTATGTGCTCTTCCCTCTTGCCTCAACACTTCCCCAGTTTAAGATACTTACAAGCTCTGTTGTGGCAGTCTTGCAAATGTTGAGATGAGCTCTGAGGGCATGTTATGTAAATGAGTGTCAGCATTTGTGAACACTGCTTCTGAAGTTGCACTGACAATTGGCCACCTGGAAACCATCCATGACAACTGCCCACTTGCTCTCATGCCCACTCCCTTGCTACGTTTAATTTTGATAAATGTGTACATACTGTTTTCTGCCTCCGTGATTGTTTTTAAGTGGGATCTGAACCTCTGCTGTGTGAAAATGAGTGACTTGTTCATAACATCGGGTATGTATGTCTTGAAATAGACCCACTTTGTTTCACACTTGTCCATTTCACTCTCAGATTGCCTGCCATACATCTGTCTGGACAAGGAGAACATTTGTCCGCTAAATTAAAAGAAAAACAAAAAATGTACTCCTTCAGAGTATTTCACATGCTCCTTTAAGTTTAATTCTATTGTGATTCCTGTAAAACTGGACAGGGACTGGGCAGACTACCTGTATTTTACTAGCGTGTGAATTGTAGCAGTGTGCTCCATTTCCCACTCCTTTCATTTCATGTGTCTTTTCTTAATTCTTACCTAGGTGACTTGGTGTAAGAAACGTGAGGCAGAGCAGCGTTTTTCATTGGATGCTGGAAGTGACTAAGAATCCTCAGTCTGCCCTTCTCTTCGAATGCAAACTTGCTCTCCTTCACTCCATTCAGTTGTAATTCTGGAGGTGGAACTAATTCAGCAACAGAGTTGGCTCAGGTAATTTCTACATATCTCAAGATTTTTGGCTTTGTTTGTTAAAGTTACTAGGAAATTACTGGTTAACTTGCTGGAGTATACCAGTTTGGAAACTGGCAAGCGTTCTTTCTTTATCACTTGGGCCATATTGAATGCTTCTTCTGACTTTTGGTAACATGCAGAAAATTGGGCAGTGCACAACACTGCTCCAGGATGTCGGTTCCTTATGCTTTTATTGGTGTACTCTGATATGGCTGGCCATTACCGTCCTTCTAAACTGAACGTGGCCACTCTGATTATAAGAACTTTTCCCTCTTCTTGGTCCTTCTGGGAGCCCTTCAGGTATGTAACCAGCTAGCCCATGTTCTTCTTCCCTTTTACACTGCAATTAAATGGAAAATACTTCAGATTTTAAATATTTAGTCATTAACACAGGATTCACTGATCCCATCAGTTTATGAATTCGATTGTTGGTTAATCAACAATGTAATAATTGATTTTACTTTGCAAACAAATTCCAAAAATGTGTGGATCTTGATACAGAAATTTCCCTTTGTGATTATTCAGGTGCTGAGGTTGCTAGTTTGAGCACTTAAGCAGTCTAGCTCTAGCAACACATTTCAGTGCTGGCTTCAGAACACTGCTAGCTTCAGGAATACAATAAGCTGGCTTTCACTGCACCATGTGCTGCTGCAGCAAGACAGATAGTGGTACACTGTCCAGTAGTGAGTTCGCCAACAGGCTCTTCACTATCTTTTCTCTTTTCTCTATTATGGCACTTGGAGGGAAAAGATAAGGGACTTGAAAGTATTTTGCCATTTCAATCTAATTGTGGTCTCCTTATTGCCTGAATTCTGTCTGCCTTGGGCTTGATCAGCCTTACTGCAAGTACCCTGAGTGGGACGCCTGCTGTTCCACGTGGCCCTTCTTTAAAAGCCTGCAATAACATCTTACATCGGTCTTGCTGACTTTGTGCACCAAGGGAGTTTTGGTATTTGTCAGTTTTTCTGTTGCTGTCTGCCTCCTGGTCTATCACATCCCTGAAGCCCTTGCCAAGGCCAGTAAACAGGCTGCCACACTTTGCCTACTGAGCTGCCAGTGAGCTGCAGAGTAGGATGTCAGTCATTCAGCAGTCAGATACTAGAAGTGAGAATGAGAAGGACAAATTCTTTCGTGTGTATATAAACATTTTTTCAAAGGCCTGTTCTTTTACTAATGTTATTGATGTTCTCATAGTGATGCCTCACTTGAAGGTCTCACATTTCCTATCCATATCTCGTCTTTAAAACTGTGAGATTATTTAATGCTCTTTGCAGCAATCCCCTTGGAATATAATCATGTGACGTGGTTGCTGGGCCATTTTTGTCTTGCTGGCTTTTGAATGCTGTCTGTTTACGCTGCAGCTATGCTGGATTTTCTTTATACAAGTATTTTAGAAGGTTACTGCTGATGGTATCTGTGGCTGAAGCTAGTCTGGATAGATTAATTATTTAACGTGACTAATGCTTTTAATGGTCTTGATGATCAATAACACTTACAATAATACCATAGCAAATAGCCAAAAAAAAAAAATCACAGCTGAAAGAGAGCTCATGCATGGAAAAAAAAAGAAAAAAAAAAAAAGCCCAAAACAAAACAGTTTCTAAAACAGGAAGAAATTTCTGGACCCATTCTATCTGCTATAAAACGGGCCGTTTCCCAGTGACTATTAGTAGAGTTGTGCCCAGTGTCATTCAGTAGCATTGCCAGATGTTGGTGTTGCCTTAAAAAAGACATTTTTCTTTAAAAAAAAAAATGAAGTAAAATAAAAATAAACAATATAAACTTGTGATTAGGATCAAAACTTAACAGGAAATAGACCTGGGAACCCTGGAAGAAAGTGAACACGTATGGGAAGTATCAGACAGTACAAGGGTAAGTTCTGTTATTTTAAGCCTTGTTCTGTAAGTCACAATGCTTAAATGGATGAAGACTTACTTTGTTTCTGTACCTCACTGTCAGAAAGCACTTTATTGACTTTCATTTGATTTGAGGCTGTGGGGGCAGTTGTTACCAAGTGTTGACTTCTACGATTTTGGGGGGCTTCTATTGTGAGCTTTCCTGGGTGGAGATCAGGTCGTATTAGAGTGAAGGATTCCAGTCTTGATTTTGGAAAGCTGGAAGGAGGAGGTACTTGTGTATGATCAAACTCAATTTCAAAGCCAACTAAACAATAGTGATAGGGTTGCCAAACCCAAAGACTAAAACATGCTATTCTTCAATGGTTTTGCTTCAAAAAATAAAAAATATCGGGACTGTTCTATTTTCTTTTGCATTCTTCAGCTATTAGCATGAGTGCTGCTAAGATCTCTTTCTCTGTAGAGAGTCAAAGCTAAGATACTATGAAAGTACATCAGTTCATGATTGGAAGAAATGCACCATTATATTAATGCAGTCCACAATACAATTCTAGGAGTTGTAATGAAGTGTCATTTATTGAAAGCCAGATGCGAGGCCCATGCAATAGTAACTATATGTTCTATATGAATGACTTCCTATGGAAAAAAAAATCACCAGAAGCCAAGAGATGAAAGAATGCCTCTGAGATAGTGTGTATCTGGTGATGGAATTACCTGCAGTGCCACCAGGTTTAAAAAAATAAAATAAATAAAAGTTGAGCAGATGAAGCAGAGCAGCACAAAAGCCTTGCTTGTTCTGTGCCCCATTCGAAGTTTGCGTGCAAGGTGGGATGGGTCTGAAAGCTGTTCTCTCCCAGTCAAAAGCCAGGGAAAATGGCAACAATACATCTTTTAGCTTCTGGTGGTGTTTTTCACTTGAGGAGATGTGGTTTTAGCCACTGAAAGGTATCAAGCCCTTCATACAGTTTCACAACATCCAACACAGAAGGACTTTGTACTTAGCCAGACACAAGACAGCTCTAACCACCCCTGGTTTGTGTGTCTTATGGAAGGATAGTGTGTCTTATGGCAGAATATTTCTATAGATCCAAGCAAACCAGTAACATCCATTTCTCTCTTTCTTGCTGCGTTCTATTCCACACTGTACTGTTCTGTATCCCAGTTCCATGCTTACCCCTGCCCGTGCTTCTGCTTTGTCCCTATTTCTGTGTACCTACCTTTTCTTTCCTTCTCAGCCCTCTTTACCTGACCCTGTTTCTGTCATCAGTCACTTAGTGCAAGTCCTGACTCCTGCCGAGTTCTGGCAGACACAGTGTAGTAGTCTGCTTCCCACAGGGGCAAATTATGATCATTTGATGGGCAGTAGCTCACCTTTGTGCTGTGGTTCACAGCTCCCTGCTCTTGATCATAAATACAAGGCAGGAGTCTGGTACTTACTCCTGGAGGATGGATGGGGGAGTTTAGCTGTATATTTAGGGAAATTACTCTGAACTTAGCATGAAATGTCGCCTTTGCAGTGGATGGTAAAGAATTGCTTTATAATTATATTTTGAGTTTTGTCCTTTAATACTGAATGCAGTAACTTTAGAGGTGGCATCCAGCAGAACAGTTTTAGACAGAAGGTGAAGACAGAGTCTGCGTGTGTAAGAAATTAATGAATAAACAACTTTCTTATGCTCTGTGGATTCTTTTTAGGGAAGGTTTATTAGCTCTCTACATCCAGCCCATTTATGAAGAGCCAGAATTTGCAATGCCTACTCAATTTTTTCTTTGACAAGCCCTGCAGAGTTGTGCAAAAACTAAGCAGCCTCTCGAAAGGCGGCTCTAACAGCACTTTTTTCTCATTAGTCAGATCAAACTGTCTGTGTTTTGCCTGAGAAAGAGAAAAAGAAACACATTTTTTCTCTTTGCTTTTTCCCAAAAATTCTCCCTTACCTTGGACTTTTCCAGTAGATTTCAGTCCCTTTCCTTGTATTTGTTCCTGATGGAATGGTACTCCCACAGCTCAGCAGTGTTCTGAGTCCGCAGCTAGTCCCCAGTGATGACTTTGATGTTCATTTATGCTAATTATTTATGTTCTGTATATTGGTATGGAAACCCCAAAAACCCCATCTCTACCAACATTTTATCTGTTTGGATGAGAGTGCTGCCTGTATGTTTTCTGAAGTCCGTTGCATAGTGTGCAAATTATCCTCTCCGTGAGAATAGGGAAGATGTTGCCAGGTAATTTTGTAACATCCCAAAATGTCTAGAAGTGTGCTCACTGTCTTTCTAGTAGAGGCTGATTCCAAATACTGCTGTATTGTATGCAATTATAGAATTACAGTATATCCTGAGTTGGAAGGGACCCGTAAGGATCACTTCCATCTTCAGCTTCATGGCAAACCTGACATGCATTTTTTTTTTCCTCTTTGATACTTTCTAGGTAAGATTTTAATTCATTGATCATTGGTGCTACTGTGACATCTAATCTGATTTATTATAGTTCATCTTTCTATCATCATTCAGATGGTTTTTTACACCTTATATAAGCTGTACTTGTTTACGTTTAGGAATAAATAGTAGTCAAGATTTCCATACTGTTATGTTATGCTACTTACTATTTTCTTCTTACAACTGCCTACAACTTTATGAGGGTTATAAAAGTGGTTCTAGGTAATGCAAAAAAGCAAACCAGAATGCTCTTTCACCTTATGCTTAAACTATACTACATACACAGAATCAGATTCTGTGATTCTGATTCTGTGTATGTAGTATAGTTTACTACATACAGTTGTGCTTTGATGGAAAATGATGTGCATGGTTGGTAAGATCTTTTGCAAGATGGACCTTACATAGGAATCAGCTAAAGGGTGCAATATCTTTCTGCCAGACTTCACCCTTGCAGGAGCAGAGATTTTCCTGCTGTATTCTAACTTAACTAAGAAGTATTGATGTCTGATCCAAAGGAGGACAGTGTTTTCTTTTTTGTTTAAAAAGGGAAGTTCATTGGGACAAGAAGTCTGATAGGGTGAGTTGTCTTACTTAGTAATTTCTATTTTTGATCAATTGAAATTGCTCTACCAGTCATTGCTTGGGTCAGCAGAGAACATGGCACAGCTGCCCAGAGAAGCTGTGGTGCCCCATCCCTGGAGTCACTCAATGCCAGGTTGGGTGGGGATCTGGGCAGCCTGAGGGCTAGGAGGCAGCCCTGCCCATGGCAGAGGGGTGGAGGAACTGGGTGGGCTTGAAGGTCTGTTAGAACACAAGACATTCTGCAATTCTGCAGTCCCTTATTACAGACCAATTGGCAAACTTCAGGTGTATTTCAGCTACTTGTTCTCCTGGTACAATATGCCTCACAGTTATGTAGAATTTTGTAAGTATTGTTAAAACAGTTTTGTTTGTTTGTTTGTTTTTAGCAGAATGTCTTTCTCAGTAGAATGGAAGTGAAACTACACAGCCTGATGACAGTTAGTGGTTATAGAAGGAATGTCTGCTTGAGTCAAGGAGTGGCAAATGAATAAAACTCAGCAACGAATTCTTACTCATGCAGAGTCAAAGAAGTCAAAACTCAGTGTTTCTATGTCTGCTGTTTGTTTAGTCTGCTCTTATTTAATTTTAGCATTTTTATCCTGTGCAATGTAGCTAAATGATGCAGTTGTCATCTCTGCACACGGATTTGACAAGTTAGGCCTTGGGATAGATGAATAAATAATAGCAATTCTTGCTCTTGTCGTAGCGAAGCCAAATCGTAGAAGATATTAATACAATGATGATAGAACACAAAAAGCTGAGCAATTTACTTGCTGTGGTTCAGCTCGTATCATTGAGTCGTGCCAAGAGCACAGGTTATTCGCCAACAGTCTTGGAGATGCACATGCTTTCTTTCTCTTCATTTATATTTCTGTGTGTATACTGAGGCAAAACGTTCAATATCTAACAGTTCATTGTTATTTTATCCATATTCAGAGTGAGGTTGTTACATCTGAACATAGGTCATAACCATTCAGTCCTATCAGGTTGCTGTGTACAGGCTCGTAGTGTGGCACAGACTTGAGGCAATTCTTGCAGTTATTTTCCAGTAGCTCGAGCATGTGGGCATTCATGAAATGCGGGGATAATTAATGCACAGATCTCTTAAATGCCATGGTTTTCAACTAGTTTTCCTGTGACCTCTTTTTAGGAGAGCATGCACTTTCATTTCTGTATGTTGGCAGTTGTATGCGATTTCACTAGTGAAGTATTGCATATGGTTTGGCAGTATAATTAAAATGATGCCTTTTGCAGTTTGCTTCCTTTCCTGAAAAAACAAAACAAAAAAAATAATAACAGAAAGCAGTAGTATGATGTTATCCTTGTATCTGTTGAGAACAGCTTAGAGCAGACCTCAGTAACCTGACTGATGGTCTGCTGTCAGAGGGGCCCCCCTCCTAAAGCACAGTAGCTTGGTCAGAGCAGGTGGGTGAAAAAGCAGGAATCCAGGAGGACTAGGGAGAGGTAAGGAGAACAGTCATGATACATTTTGGAAAGGCCTGTGGTATTTCATGTACAAAAGAAACAAGATTGCTGAAATTGGCAAGGACTTGAAAAGGAAAATATGTGAATTTACCCAGTTTTGGAATGCCTTCTGTGATTTCTGTGTGTTCCAAGTGTTACTGAGTGTTGTCTCCAGTTGACTTTGAATCTATTCCTGACCAATACGCCTTAGTAGGTAATACTTAGATTCATGGACAAAGGCTTAGTAGCTAACTAGTTTCTTCTTGTAGCAGAAGGAAAAAACAAGATAATGAAGAATTGCAGATATTGAGAAGTTGTGTAAAATTTCAAGAGACTAAAGCATGCAAGAAGGGTAATCATTCCTCATGATTTCTTTTTTTTAAGACAAGAGATGATCTCGTTAATTCTTGGTAAAAAAACATCATCGTTTCCAGCCTGGGCTTTTGAGTAGAACTATGGAAATAATAGTGAGAAGCAAATTCAGCATGAATGTTTTGAAAAACAAGACAAGTTCTGACATTTTATTTACAACTTATAATTTTGCTATTTTTCTTATAATCTGCCCAACCTTCTGTCAAAAATGACAAAAAAAAGAAGCAGTACTGATATCAATGATGTTTTCCAGTGTCTGAAACTACTGTTTGTATTCTAATGTTGTCATTTAGTATGAGGTGCTCTGCAAAACAAACTGGTAGTGTTACCAGAAAGGGGGAGAGAACAGCTTCTTGAGTTGAAGTCTCCAACCAGAACTGGAATGCTTCATGACTAGAACGTTTTCCCATGTTCTAGTCTGTATGGTGTCCATTACAATACATTTTCAGAAGAAATATTATTTACAAGGAGAGATTAGAAGGATTTTACAGTTTCACATCAACAAAGCCATGTGCTTCTGGGTATTTGGACTAGGTTGGTAGCAAGGATGGGGGTTGGATATGTGAGGTGGTATGCTGGAATCAAAGGGATGAAATTCAGAGGAGTAAAACTTGACTCAGATCAGGCTATTTTGGCTGTAGAAGAACTGTAGTCAGATTTTAGCAAGTATGTAAACCTGCTCCATCACTGGAAACTCACAGGCTAGTTATAATGCTAGGAGATGTGCTTTTGGAGAACATTGGACTGGGTTGCGTAATTGAATCTACTAAAAAAAATCAACACAGAACAAAAAACAAAGAGAATGTCTACAGGTGGACAGTTGAGCTCTTCATGTCAATTATTTCAACTCGTCAGACCATTAAAAACTATTTTTTCTACAAGTTTCCTAGCACCATAGTTGCTTTCACAGTAAAGTTTACCTCTGGGTTTGAAATGGAGCGCGGCAGTTTGTGAGGTCCTTTCTTGCAGCTGTTCCAGCAGCTCTGACAACCCTCTGGGGGATTTTCTCTTAATTGTTAACTACCAGATGTATTTAGCTTTTGTCAAAACGTCTTAAACATTTTGTGAGAAATGCCACCCAGAAATATTCTCAAGTCCTTTAGAAATGCCAAAGGGTGTCAAGGCAATTAGGTATGTAATATATGAGGTAATATAAAGGTAGCACACCTTACGAGTAAGACTTGAGCTTTCTGCCAGCTTCTCAGGTTCTGGCCTACAGTATATTCCCAAAAAACCTGTGAACTTCTGTGGATTCATTATTGCTTATATTTATGTGTGTACCTGACCCTTAACCACAGATGGGGTATTCAGTGTTTGATGCTGTACAATTACAGAACAAAAAGATCACAGCTCCAAAGAGGTTGCAATTTAGACCAACTGAAAAGAGAAGGATGCTTGGGATAGTGACAGCGATACGCCAGGCTATGTTTTTGACACACTGATGCACCAACGATTGTCCAAGCTTTTCTTTAGGGCTTCATGGGAGAGAGCATTCTGAAGGGAACTGCGAAGGAAGACAATAGGGTAATGATGCCAATACGTTGCAGCTGCCCTGAGAGATCTTCTGGTCACCATGGGAGCGTGGCAGGAGGCTCAGGAATGTGAAAGCTGGGCCTGCGGCTCCGTGTGAGCAGAGTGAAGCACCTCAGCAGGGCATGAAGAGGAGGAGGGAGAGGGCTGGGACACCTCAGTAATCAGAACGGGCAGGTTGTATTCGCAGAGAAGCAGCTGGTGTTAGAAAACTGCTGGGAGAGACATGGCCTGGTCAAAGGAACGAGCCAGGAGAAATCGTCTTTGCCACAGGATTTCGAATGAAGTAAGAGGGACGGGTTTGCATCTGTCAAGGCCAAGGGAAAGTATGTTGTGATAACCAAGGTAAGAACTGGAGCGTTAGCGGTGTGGGTGGGAAAGTTGTGTCTCTAGATAGGTTATTATACAGGTAGTCAGCTTGTGCCGAACAAATTAACTTCTCATGGAAAGTAAAGGTCATCTGTCTCAAGCAGCTGTTTCTTAGAACTCTATCAAACAGTTTGAGAGGAAGTGGAAGGACGGGTGAAGTGACAGACAAAAGAGGTAAGCAGCAAACTGCAACAAGGGTTTTCAAAGCACTGTTTTCCTATGACAGCATATTGTGGCTGGGATCTATGTGTCAATCTGATTATAAGGTCATAGTTGGTCTTTCTCTTCACTCTTCCGCTGCTTCTGAAACGAGCAGCTTTGGTACTGTAACTGCATCCATGTTGTTTGCTCATCCTTACAGCAGATGATTCTCTTAAGCTTTTCCTTCTAGTTAAGACTGCAGACAGAATCTGACAGACAAGTGACCATGGGATTTGCTGCTGTCTGAGAACAGCTCCTGGAATAAAGCTATATTGTAAATTAACTTATATGGTACAAGAGATATATAATTCAATAGAACTTTGCAGTTCTATTGAAAAGTGGAATCTTTGGTGGGCCATTGCCATGTTCTGCTGCCGGGGATCTTTCTCGTACGTTCCCTGAACCATCTCTTCTTTGTAATATGAATACTAGTTCCTGTAAAGGCTGACTCGTAACTCAGAGAACTTTTTTGGAGTACTTCCCTGTGAAGTCTTGCTGAGAATGTGAGGGAAAGGTGCTGGCTGCTCAAAGCAAGATGATGTTCTGACAGCTACACTTTTCTCTTGATGGGTGCTGAAAGCCAGTCCTTGATTTACAAAAGAAGCAGATACGTGGAGTGAGATTTTAGACTCAGGAACCTTTTGGGATAGATTGACTTGGTATTTAAGAACTTAAAATAGAAGAGAGAGGAAGGTTTGTTGCACAAGGAAGCAGGAGTATTATGATGGTGTGGCTCATTCTGTTCTCAAAGAGGGGTGGGCTGTGTAAGCCAAGGGAGGAAAAGATGGCTGTGAGACACAGAGGCATTAGGGGTGGAAAGCAGCAATGTCAGCTGCATTCTGCTGAGTTCCTGTGCTGGTTACGGGCAGAAGTCAGATGTGGTGTTTGCCCAGCATTGAGGTTTTTCTGCCTTCTTTGGCACTCTGTATTACTACTCCTGGTAGTGTAACAACTGAGCGTATCGCTGAGGCTGGTAGTCCTGTGTCCTTTCTCAGCAAATTTCCCGTTTTCCTTTGCTGACTTTGATCGTTTCTAGCATCTGTTGCTTAAACACAGTAGCTTATGGAACTGAAGAGTTCATTCCTTGAAAATTAGCTTCAGGTAAGCACCTCTGATTGTTTCATGAAACATGCAGACATTTTCCTTCCGTAGTGCTGCCTTTACAAGGAGTCCTGTATAAACACACTGCTCCCTCAGTTTATGTGGCTGACTTTTTCAAAGGGAACACCTGTATCATTCTAACTAGGCAGAGTAAAATTATGGCGTTTAGTTCTCTTGTCCTCAGAAGCTGTAGGGACAAACTGCCTCTTGTAGCATCTTCATTTTCCTTTTTGTGGCAGTCAGTGAAAGTCAGACCCAGGTGACTACATGTGAGGAAAGACTGGCAGGCTTACTCAGTATGCTGAATGCTTCTTGGCTTTAAAATGTATGTCTGTCACAATAACATAGTGTCCTGCACAAAGCTGTGTAACTCTTTCTCTCTTTAGGATGCCCAAAAATAAGTTACCCTACTAAGCAATGTTAAACATTGCAAACTAACTTCTGTTACATGGTTACACTCGTGCAGCTCAAGGTATCCTGCAATCATCAGAGCAGCAGTAGCTTTCCTGTCTGATGTGCATCAGACAGCTCATCAGACAAATGCACTATCCTGAAATATTTTCCAGGGTCTCAGGATCCCGTACTTTGCCTGGATAGTTTTTGGAAAAGAAGCATTTAAACATTAATCAGATGAAATCACCTTTAGTTGGTTAATATCCATCTCTTTGTGGGCGGTTCAATAATTTTTTCCATAGTTAAAACAGTATTTGAGAGATCCCAGTAACTTTTAATTCCTAAGCTATGATCAGGTCTTTTCTTTTTCAGTAGGGTTTCATATTTCAACAAGTTTTTCATTAGGGATAGCCATGTCAAAGAGTAACTGAATTGTTGTTTCCTCTTTGTGAAGTTACTGCAAAGGGCGTCTACTTTGGGAACAAGGGTTTGTTCAGGAGTCTCCTTTTCACTGGCTGCTCTAAGCTCTACAAATGCAGCTTGGTTGTAAAATAACTCCTTTCCCTTCTGAACTGGAAAGCCAGCTCAAAGTCCACTTGAAGAAAGGTCAGGCTTCTTGCTCTAAATTACATTCAACTCATTAGAAAGTGACCTGTTGATGGTTAGTACTGACCTGTGATTTGAGGAGGTGCAACAGCTGTTCTGTTTTGGTATTTTTCAATGCCAATCATTTATCAATACTGACAGTGACAAAATGATGACTGTGATACGTCTTTGTGCTACGACATGGGTCTCTGGGTATATTTTGTAGGTGTTACCTCATGTCGTGGCTGGAATGGTGGGGATGTTTTGCTCAGTGGGACATTTGACAAGTAGCAGAAAGAAGAAACAAACACATCAGTGTGCTGCTTTGTTGAAATGCTCCTCAGCTCTTTGTTTGTAAGTGCACGTGTATGCTGAGGGTCACGGTCACAGCTGGTAACCTACTGTAAACATGGATGTGCCAGCTGAAATCTTTCCATCTCTGTCTTGCACTGCTTGGCATATCAGTAATAAGACTAATAAGATGATATGCTTTCAGACCCGTTTCAAGCAGGGAGGAGTTGGTATGACCTTTTAAGATTTACTTGAAAGTCTCTGTATTTTCAATCTGCCCTCAGGTCGATTGTTTCCAGTTCTGTTAATTAACAAAGGAACCGGTGAGGTAACCTAGTCACCCATCTTCTGCAGCAAAGAAATTCTGAGAGAGAAGCAGCACCTGGCCTCTTCTCACGTGGTGAATATGTGTGCATTAACGTGGTTCTGGTTCACATAAGTTTATGTGGAGTCATTTTTAACTCCTCGGATTCCATGCCTTTATTTATGTAGACAGTGCATTGAAAGGAGCCTGAAGACCATGCTGTTGAGCGGAGGTGATTGAACAGAGAAACAAGATCTGAATCCTTGGCCAGTAGCACATTTCTTAAGGGATCAGATCTGCTTTTCTTTTCAGTTGTGTTCCTCTTAACTTAAGGCAGTGCTTGCCCTAAGTTACAAGGCACACCCTGAAACCTCAGTTTTGCTTTTTTTTTTTTTTTGCTTGAAGCACAGCTCAAGTGTGGTTGCTGTGTGGTTTGCTGTGGTTCTGGTCCTGTTGCAAACGAGCAGTTTCTCTGTCCTGCCCTTATCCTACCTGATGAGAAGTAGCCCATGATTTTTCCGCTCAGTCTGCCAGACCCTTGGCTGCTTTTGTAAACCTACCTTGAAGTTGTGATCTGCCCTAAAGCAAAGCAGGTGAGATAAGAAAGCTGGCAGACACAATGAGAAGTGCTACTGGGTGCAAAGGTTCTTGGTATGAATGTAGTACCTCTGCTGATGTGAACTGTAGCATTAGCCTGCTGCTGGCTGCGTTGCACAGACTGTTGCCTTGCCATAATAGAGTTGTGGTGGCAAAAGTAAGATCCTTCGTAATATCCTTTTGTTAGTTATTTTTATCAATGTATTTATTTTGATCCTGTCCTGAGAACAGGAGAAGAGCAATAATTCCTAGAGACAAAGAGATGAGAAATCAGAAGGCTAATTCAAACTGCATCTCTGATTTAACAACAACAACAACAAATAAAAAGCATGATGTTTCGCATGAGTTTGGGCAAGGTCATTAATGTATCATGTCCTCTTTTCCCTTTCTCTGATTTGGGAATATGCTTTCTCCTATCATCTGTCTGGCACATCTGTTTAGACCTCTCTGGAGAACTGTTTGTTGTTGTACATTTGTACCAGTACCAATTTGAGTTGGGGTTAATCTGTCCCATTACTCATCTCCATTTGTTCTCCTGTAAGTACAGAAACGGGAAAACAACTAAATGTTATCAAATGCTCATTTGCATTCGTGTTCAAAAAAAACCACTTGCAGGAGACTATTTAAGTTTCATTGTTATATATTAACAAAATTCAGGTGCGCTTTTCTTCAGCTTTTCATTTCCTTGACGTGAAGCCTTTTATTAAAAGATTTTAGTCTTCTATTAAAAACAAAACAAGTGTCTTTTAATTTTGAGGGCTATAGCACAATACTGTATATCATACTGTAGCCAAAAGGTTTGTAGATCTCAAGATTATCAAGAAGTGTCCCCTACATGCCCTTTTCTTTTTTGTTTTTTTTTTTTATTATCTTAAATTATGGCTTTTTAAAATATATGTGTGTGCATATATATATGTATATATGTATATATCAATATACATATATATATGTATTTGGTTCTTTAAAACTGAACTGGGCTGTGTGTTTATTCATTTGGAAATCAGTCGCACATTTTCAGGTTGTTGATCTTTTGGTTTATGATTTCAGTGTACAAAATATAAAGCCATGAAGCTGCTTCTCCGAAGCCACGAGCCTTTTGATGCCAGCTGCCTGCATCCTCACTTCCACACTGACTGTAGCTTTTCTTGTTATCATCTGCATTCCACCCTGAGTAAGACAGAATGCTCGTCAGTGCAGATTTCACCATGCAAGGCTTTTGAGTTCCTCTTCATTGTGTTGCTTATTCTTCTTTCATTCTCAGGCTGATCTCTGTTGGAATGGATGTTTCTCAGCTTTGTGAGATGTTAATCTCCTTGCAGTCAGGTAACCCAACTGGCTGTGTTATTCAAGATAGAAATTTCCACCTACCTCTGAGGACCAGTTTGTAAGATAAGTTATGCTATCTCGGTTTCCTTTCACTGCTGATATTTTAAGCATAAGAATTTAGGAATTTCACCTCAGCATGAAGTTTCACAAAACAAGAAAGGTTATAGATGGAAATAAGTGGGTGGTCGATGTCCCATTAGAACAGATTATTTACAATAACTATATTGAAGCTGACCTTATCATGGCTTTAAAGAGCAGGAGATTTTTAATATCAACAGTTAGCTTTGGTAGATGATAGTGATTTCTGTTTATTTGTTTTCCTGAATGATGTTAAGCAGCTCTTCATCACTGGGAGCATCCTTTAAGTTATGTGCCATTATTTACACTTAGAAAATAAAAGTAAGAAATAAAAAACTGGAATCTACATTCTGTGGAATCAGGCGCACAAAGGGAAAGCACCACGGATGTTTCTGTAAAGGAGTCTGAGTGCTTGCTGAGGTTTAAAACTATTGAAATGAGCTGAAGTTTGTTGATGTAGAAGAAATAGGTTGATTGGCAGTGAAGAAAAGTTACTAGTTTGAGTGTGGTATTGTGGTTTGATGGCATTTGTGTAGTCAATAGAGAAGGAGCTTATGGCAGACAATATAATACAAGGCAAAGCAAAAGCTTCTTTTGGAGTGGTGAACTCTGCTTTGTCAGGTTCCATGGATCTTTTCTCACCTCTTTTTCCTGAGGCTTCTGTTTAGTTGTGTTCTTCTTCTTTCCTCAGGAATAACAGGAGGATGTGTATGTAATCTGTTGTCCTTCTGATGAAACAAACAACTCTATTTTCAAACAAATTGTGCCTACAGGAGTTGTTGAAACAAGTATAGCACAGGCATTGTTTTATTTCACTTATTTTTATTCTTAATGTCTACTCAAATATATTCTCATCAGACAAGTGACTTGCGCTTACATAAGTAACAAAAGAAAACTTGTGTATTATTTACAAAGCAAGGGTGATAACCTGGTATTTTGACAACAGGCTTTTGTTTTATTTGTCTGCCTGTGACTTTCACATGAGCAGCGTGCTTCTAAAGCACTTACTTGCAGATGCCACTTTAAATATTATTTTCCAAGAGTTTATTTTTCTTAGAAAACAGATGTAGGTAATTATGTTCTCTGACCTTCGAGACTTATCAAAGTCAAATAGGTAATCATCCAATCAGACAAGCTATCATTATCAGAAGAAAAGTAATTATAATCTGAATACGTTTGAACATGATTATTCCAAGCCTTAAACAGTTACACTTCTGATTGGGACAGAACTAAAGACATTATTGCTTCATAATTCACATGATGTAACTTCACTTATCCTTGTGATTTCGGAATATGAAGAGCTAAATTTACAGAACAGCGTAGTGAATAAAATTATGTAATATCCTCTCTAAAGGCAGAAGAAGGATTCTCAAAGTCTTTGTGCTGAAATTAAGGAAACCTCTGTTTAAGAACATGGAAACTAAAACACAGTGCTAGAGAGATCTCTGAGAGCAGAGGAGCGCAGCATGTATTTGTGTCTGAAAGTACACTCGGAATAAAATGTTTTACTACTCTGGGTCCAATTTAACAAAACAATGAGAGTCTCTGTGGCCCTAGGCATTTATATGATCAGCTCTGCATCTCCTGGGATCAACCCCAAAGCTAGTCTATCTCCTTCAGTGCGTATCTTCTCCCGCTTAGGGGACCGGCAGCTCAAGTATGCTTTGCTGAGCACAGCTTGAAGGGCACAGTGCTTGGCTGAGGTCAGCGAGACGAGGACCTCGCTGCTGCAGGAGTGGCTTCAACGTGGGCTCATCTGGGGATAGCTGAGGTCCTGTAGTGCATCTGGCACCATGCTGAGTGCTCAGCTGAGCTGCAACGGAATGGTCTGAGACCTCCATTTGGGAATCAGAGTGTTTATGCCCAGCATAACAAAGACGTGAGTTCTGTTACACTGCTCCTGCACAGAATGGGTGTGTGAAGCAGAGGCTGGCTAATTAAACAGTGGCAAAGAGGACACGAGCTTTTCAGATCACTGGGGAAATCTGTCAGAATAATCTAACTGCACTGTCGGCCATTTCTGGAGTCTTGTACATCCTTGAAAAAAGCTATCAGCCTCAGATTCTCTGTGGACCATTGAAAATCAAATCATTGTAAACGATGAGGAAATAGATTCTTTCTCAGCAGGATATGGCCTGTGGCAATATTAATGTTTTTAGGCTTGGGCAATACTTAATGGTTCTGTAGAGACTTGAGCAGAGCCTTTTCATTCCTAGAAGATGCCTTGGTGCTTATTGCGCCTCTGGAAAGGAATCAGTGCTCTCACAGATGATGTAGGGTAGCCTACCAGCCACCAGTCTCAAGTGACAGCAAAAGGAAGGGCTGGTACTCTGTCAGAGAGAAAGTGCCCTATGCATAACCAATGAGCCAAGAATTTGCTTGGATGAAAAGATTGGGGTGTGGGGCGTTGAAGTTCTGCAGAACCATCCAAGACTCCCAAAACTCGTAGATCTGTAGAGTTGATTGTTCTTTTTTTTTCTTTTTTTTTTTTTTTTTTAAAGGACTTCATTCCCATTACAGAAGGTTTATTGGTGAGCTTACCCATATTTCAAAGCCACTGCAGAAGCTGGATGAAAAAAAGGAAACCATTCTAGGAGTCAACAGCATGATTTAGCACTTTTCAGTACTGAAAAGGGAGTTTGTGGCTCCTGCAGCTCACATATGTTTCAGAGTCCTTTTGATCTTGGACGCCATTCCTACAGCTTTCAGGCTGACATTGGACGCAAGTGATGTTGCTCGAGGTCTGAACTCTCAGTGCAGAAATTAATTGCACTCTCTGAAGTTTACAGCAGTATATTTCCAGTGGTAGCTGTGTGAAGGAAATTTTTTAGGCAGGAGATAAAGTGTACCACTGTGGTGTGTTCTGTGAATGCAGGAATTCTCAGGACTCACTGTCACATGGATGGGAAAACTAGTACTGTGATACAGCTGCTGTGCTTAACTCACGGCATAAGCAAAATCGTGCTTACGGTGTCTGTAGAAAGCATCAGGAGTGCTTTGTTATCTTCTTGTGAAGAGCAGGGAAGTGGCTGTGAAGTGAAATGTCGTTGCTGACAAATGTGTGGTTGTCGTATTTCCTCCCTGCTTTGTAGGAATGGAAATATCCTAGTCCCCTGAAAGGAAGAGCATGGAGATTGGAATCAGTCTCTAGCGCAGTTAAAAGCTTCCTTGGTGCTAAAATAGTGCGTAATTTGCAAACTTCGTTTGTAGTAATGAATCAGAACAAAATGTTCGTGTTCCAGCCTAGCCTCTCCACAGCATGGGCAAATGAGAAACACCCTCTCCTGAGCTGCTGAAAAGAGAGCTGGGAGAGAAGGGGAAAAAAAACTTCGGAGGTACTTGAACAAAATGGAAATCCATTCAGGTTTGGTTCCTGAGAATGTTCTGATAAACAGGTATATGGTGTAGGTATATGCGTATGTGGTATATGTGTTCTGCAAGTCAGCTGATAAATTGTTTAATTCTATCTGTCTTCATGGGTTAAGTCATCCTCAGAAGTGACATTCTGGGACCTAGCCAGGGAGTGTGTCTGAAATCCCAGCCAGACACAGATAAATCATTGAGCATGCCAAACCACGTCTTCCTCTGCCTTATGGAACGGGTTCCTTTGAGCAGCAAGAGGACTGCAATAATAGGAGCTGTTACTCATGGTCCTCAAGCAAAGACCTGTGGAGAAACCAGCTCAGGAGATAAGAGATTTGTCTGTTTCTGACTTTGATGTCAAGTCTAAGGCACTGAGTGACAGATGTGAGTGACTGGATTTCAGAAGCTGCAAGTGAGAAAACCAATGAAGTGTGTGTTATCTGTGAAAGGCAAGGGAGACAGCTTGTTAGAGTACAGGTCTGGTTAAAAGTCAGGCTAGGATTTCTGAAATAGGAGACTGTTGTTCTGTTTTGTTTCCTGTGTTTGTTTATAATATGATTCTAATACATTTGGAGAATCGCAGCTTTGTTTGTTGTGACGTTTATTGCAGAGAAATCTGTCTGCAAGTAGAGATGGATATCCAGCTTGTATCATCCTGTTGCTCTGACGGTGGCCTTATGAAGCTCTTTATTGCCCTTTGGTCCTTCACAAAATTTTAGTAAGCCAGCCTCCTCTGCTTTATTCTGAATTTGAGTAATCTCGATGTTGTTCTCCTAGCACCACCACTTAAGTGCAGCCTGGTATAAGCTTGGAGAGTGAGATCTCGCCTGGATTTATCCCAGGATTGCTAAAAGCTTCAGTCGATCAAGTTTGGCTGTTCCTCCTAACTTCTTTCCCATCTACGTATCTGTTCACTTTAAAGACAGTCCGTAATCTTCTTGGGTGAAATCCAACTCTCCCTGGACTTTCCATTCTTCACAAATAGCTGAAACCCATGTTAACAATTTATTATATAAAGGAGAGCTTCCCATGCGGTGTCGATTCCCTGGCCACCTGACTTCTTCATCAGAGAAAGTCAAAACCAGATGGAACATCTCCTTTCCAAAATATCTTCATAAATTCTTGCATGATCGTTACGGAGTATGAGCTAATACTTTGTATTTCACAATTGGACTGACCTTCAGCAATTAAAGCAATGCTGTGTCAAGGATGACAACTTCTTTTTATCAACTTCTTTGATTATTTCAAAGTTCTGGTTTATCAACTCAAGATCATTTGACATGGAGGATGGTAACGTTCTGTATCTCTCTGTTCTTTTATATGTTTGTTTGTTCACAAGCTCAGTACTTGTCCCTGCCAATTGTGTATTTTAAATCTGCTTCACATGTAATTTCTTCCCTTTCCTCTCACTTCTTGTTAACTTAAATCACACATATTCTTGCCCACAGACTCACTGAAGTCTGCTCTTTTCATTACTGCTCCTCCTCACACCATGCCCTTAAACTTAGGTATCTGAGCTGACCGTCACCTTTTAGGACACGTCAGTCTTTTCTTTCCCTTTGATGTCGTTGTCCTGCATTGAAGCTGCTTACCAAGGAGGCGAGTTTATTTTTAATGGAAAAATACTTTCAACTAGCCTGAAAGATTCTTTTTTTTGTGTGTCACCTTTGCTGTTCCTTCTTGCCCGAGAACTACCTGTGATCACACTCTTCCTTTCTGAAGAGGGAATCCTTCTGGGCGTATAAGGAAAGTAATTGTAGAGATTTACTTGAAGCCATACTATAATATAGTGACTCCTATTTTCAATATGTTGCACAACAGGCAGCTGTTGAACTTCTCCATATGGCCCATTCTCTAAACTACTTAGGTAACAGATAACACAAATCACATAACTGATATCCTCTCTTCATTTTTAGTGTTAACGGATCGGAGCCCTGCACCATGACAGCGCAGTGCTGTTTGCAGGCAGTCCAATATAGTCATAGAGCTGAGTTAATTGGATAATAAAACTAGTATGTATCTCTCAGTTCAAAAGCATTTGTTCATGGAAGCTGCTGGCACTCAGTCCCAAATAGTCAAACCTCACGAGTTCTAGGGACTGAGGTGGCTGGCTGGAGCCCTGTGCTCCTTTATCCTTTAGCTTATAATCTAAAATTCAAACAAACGTAGATTCAACAAAAATGTAAGATCTAAATAATTCTTCAGTCAACAAGAGAATATTCTCTGTTCAAAGCAAGTAAAAGCAGCAGCAATTGCATGAGCCAGCCTCTCCGGACAGAATTACCTGCGTAGGACTGACATGTTGCCAGCTAAGTTGTAACCTTTGTGTTTAGATGTTGATACAAATTGAAACAGAATTCATCCTACAGCATTTGTAACATAACCCTCTGAAAAACAGTTGGTGTTCTCTGAGAAAGTTACTGTCTGATTCTTATTTGTCATGTGTTTACTTCCCTTTAGTTTTCTCAAAAGCTGTCTAACCCAACCTTGGATGAGTTCTCTGAAAACTTGAGAGCCTTTTGCCTTTATTTTCTCATATTCTATCTCGTTTACCATTTTTACCTTACAATTCATTTCTCGCTATTTGCATAAAATGCAGACATTCAACTTGTATGATAATCTTAAATGGGGAGTTGCATTTATATTTGTGTTCTTCAGACCACAAATGCCATGATCACTCCCACTTGCTCAGCTTCTGTTCATATCATGGTTCATTCTGAGGGTGCAACTCAGCTCTTTGTGCAGAAATGTCATCAGCTGTGCACTGTGACCCCACTTTAATGAACTCCAAACACTTATGAGTGTTTGGTCCGTAGGATCCATGAGAGCTAGCATTCTGCTGTGCCAGATCTTTCATTTTACAAATATGTTCTAATGAGTCCATGCTACTATACCTTGATGCGTTAAAAAGGATCTATAGCTCTTTTTTTTCCAGTTTAGTTGAGGGTATTGCAGAACCACGTCTCCTTGAAACTTCCTTGTTGTCTAAGAAGAATTAGTCTTGGGATGAGGGGCAGAAGTGACAGTGGTTGTGTTTACATTGGATGTCTCCAGCTCTCTCAGAAATCGGAGATGATTTTGCAACGTTTTTAGCTAGTTTCTGTCCAAGGTCATTTGCCTTTCTGTAGCTTACCATAACTAATCATAATTTACCAATTTTAAATGGATTTTTCTGTTATCATGAGATGTTTTTTTTCACCTTTCCTTCTAATTCTAGTGTTGACACTTTGCATACCTGCTGCTGTTGCAGAATTCTTTACTTGGCTTTCAATGACCTCAGTAGTTTTTCTAATGAATCTAAACTCACTCAATTAATTAAGTAGCTTATCTAATTATTCTTCAAAAGTTCATCTGTTCTGCATCACAGCTGATCTCGAAAACTTGGCGTGAAACTATGCATGACTTACTTTAGCATGCTGTGTTCTTCAGGAAGTATGGCAGGCAGGTTAGTGCCTGGGCACGTTTTTAAAGGGTGAAAGACTGAGGACTGTTAAGCCTTTAACCTCAATTCAGGGAAATCTGTGAGCCACAGTTTATGAACATGGCAAGAATACAGTGGTACGCTCTCTCTGCTACCTCCGTTGGCTGCTGTTGGAGTTAGAATGGGCTGAATTGACTTTCTGTTAGATCCTTTATGGCTGTATTAATGTGTTATTAAAAAAAAAAGTTGTATCTGGTAAGTGAAGTATCCTAGCATGCTGTAGGTAGTATCATTTATAACAGTATTGAAAGTATAGCTGGTAGATGGAAAGAAAGGGTTAACTTCCCTAAATTATGAAATAGCAGACTACTGGATCAGAAGCCCTGCTGGTTTGTTAGCTATGATGTGGCTTCATCGGTTCTCTCTGACTTCATTGAATCTAAATGTTTGTAGCGTAGTAAGCACAAAAGGCATTTCTAAAAGAAATCCAGATGAATCAGGACTTACACATGGGTCTTTTGGCTAAAATCCTAGTCTTAGTTCTTAACACGTGGGCATCCTTTTAAGTGTTTGCATCGTTACACACTCACGCATGGAGATGTCTTCATCTTTCATTAATTGGACACGATTGTCTTTTGTGACCACACGTGGGACAACAGAAATTTGAGCCTGTTCCTAGTTCTGGTATCAGTAGCCTTGTATTTTGCGTGATATTTACTGGCAGTTTTGCAACTTGATGAGAGTTGAAGGCCTGTCTTAAGGAGGTGTGTAAGCAGTGTTATATAGCAGCAGTTCTGATGTATGCCTGCATAATATTTCTGGGGAGATGAGTGTTGTTAGCAATGGGTGTTGACTTAATCATAGAATCATGAAATGGCTTGGCTTGGAAGGGACCTGAAAAATCATTAAGTTCCAACCCCCTTGCCACAGGCAGGGCTGCCAGACACTGGATCATGTACCAGACCAGGCTGCCCAGGGCTCCATCCAACCTGGTCTGGAGCATCTCCAGGGATGGGGCACCCACAGTCTCTCTGGGCAGCCTGTTCCAGCACCTCACTGCTCTGAATGAGAAACTTCTACCTGATATCCAATCTAAATTTTCCCTCCTTTAGTTTAAAACCATTCCCCCTTGTCCTGTCACTATCTACTCTTGTGCCAAGTTGATTTCCCTCATGTTTATGAACTCCCTTTCAATACTGGAAGGCTGCATGGAGCTAGTTTGGAATTGGGGATTGTGTGCATCCACAAATGCTGCCACGTGCAAGCGGCCCTTGGGAGCTGGGGGACTTGCCAAGAATTAGTGACTTAATTACCTCAGCAGCTGCTATGTGAAGAGGAAATTATTTTTCAAATGACTTTCTTAGGACTGTGTTCTCAGACATTTACATGCAGCTGCACTCAGGGCGCGCAAGGTACATGGAAATAATCCCAGTGCCACGCAGGGTGTCCTGACGTCCCAGTGAATACGGGCCATGGTTGTGTTTCGGAAGGGCATAAACAAGGAGGTAGTTGGGCAGGCTTGGTAAATATTCGCTCAGTAACGTTTTGGGAGGGCCTTGAATGTGGGTTCAGGCCTGGCCGTGCCGCCAGGCGGCGGGCCTGCAGCAGGCGGCGGGGAGTTTGCTGCTTCTGGAGCCGGGCTGCGCGCACAGCTGCAGCTTCACGGCCCGACCGAGAGCAGCACCAGGTAGCAGCTGTTTCAAGTGAAAAGAATAAGACTTTCAGGTATCTGCCTGTGTAAAATACACCATCTCTTTTTTTTTTTTTTTCCTTTATCCCCTCGGTGTCAGCTAGAAAAAAAAGCAAAAAGCAAGAAAGGCGTAAGCCTGCCTTTGAAAGTTCACAGAGCCCAATTCTGTGGCTCTTCTCCATGCTGAGCAACATTGTAACGTACCTACAGAATCGACCTGAACTGAACAGAATCCGTGCAATTTCCATTCAGTATTTCCCATTTTTTAATGTGCACAGCCGTGTTGAGCACGTCTGATCCTTGACAGAAATGCCTACACAAGGATTGTTCTTTTATGTATATGTATCTTTAATTCTCTTTATAAGCTAGACATGTTCACGTAAAGAGAACTTAAAGCATGGGATCTGTTTTCATTTCTGAAGAACATTTGCATTCTGTCCCGGGGTGAGTTATTCTGTGGCATTTGCATTCAGCAGGAGATGCTTAGAGTTGCTGCTGGATTTTTTTCTGTTTGAAACTGGAGCCGGCCAGCGGAATTACCACTGAGTCACTGCAAGCAGAGATGGAAAAGCCCAATTAGATCATCCAGCCCTTCTCCTTCCTGGTGTAAGATTATTGTGTACCAAATACTTCAGTGCTTTTTCCAGTGTAGTTTTAAATGTCCCCGGGGATGTGCCTTGTGTGTCTTCCTTCAGGCAAATATTCCGTAACCTTCTGCTCTTCACTATTAGAAATCTTTTCCTGAGATTTGACCTAAATTTCTCCTTTCTTAAGTACATTCCATTTGCTGAAGATTTATTACCTTGAACCATTCTAAGTAATTCCAGTCACTCTTTGATATTGACATCCCTAACAAGCTGTGTTCTTTGTCCCTTAATCAGAACAGCTCTCCATGCATAGTCTGTCCGTACAGCCTTCTGGCACCTCTCCTTTAGCCTATGGGCTAGCAAGGATTTTTTTCTATATACGTTGCACTTCTGCCTTATGTTAGTTTTCTTCAGGATGTCTTCTTATGACGGTGACTTTTTCATAATTCATGAAAAACTGAAATTTCAGTTTTTCTCTGGAAGAAAATGATAAAAATGCTGTCACTGGGCAACTGCGGCTATTATTTTCTGAGGATGTACAGATAGAAATAAAAGATGATCTCTAAGTACCAGGCCTGCCAGTTTAGCCAGAAACTGTCTCCTGCATCATACATTCAGATTTCAGGGTAAGTTACTAATGGCTCACGATACAAAAAGAGTGTAAAAAAAAAACTTTCCTACTCTGCTAAAACTTTCCTAGATCTGCCAAATCTGTGATAACTGTTTTACTTTGCAGAGAGCAAAAACTAGCGGAGGAAAATAGTTAGCCAAGACCAAATTCTCAGTGGCTGTATGTTGAGCAGTTCTGTAGAGTTTGAAGGAAGCAAAAAAATCATTCTTTCAAGTGGAAATCTTCATCGTAATCACCATAGGGATAAATTTGCAGGAAAGGGGAGTAGAGATACAAGAGATGAGGGAGTTTTGAAGGCTGCTAAGTTCTTTCAAGATTTTTATCACTCCCATCAGCCTTTACCAGCTTTTAATTATCAGGTTTTTGGTGGAAAGGGTAAGAGGCCCCAAGCCTACAATTGCATTTCCCTTTCATGAAGGTTGAATTTAGCAATCAAATTGCATTTGTTGAAATAAGATACCTGTTAGTTTTCCAAATTCTGACAACACCGTTGACAATTGTTGCTAGACTGTCTGGAGAGACTTGCTGGTACATGTGTAAATCTTGATAGAAATTTACCTTTTGTTCCTTTGCTAAAAATAAGAAACTCCCTAGTTCGTATCAGATATGGAGGGGAAAAAAACAAAAACGCAAAAAGATTTTACTGCTTTCATAAAAGGTAGTGGACTCAAATTGCAATACAAGAAATTCCATTTATATGCTTTTTTTTAAGAAGGCTTTTTCGTTGTGAAGCTGAACGTTGAAACAGGCAGCTCAGGAAAGTTTTGGAGTTTCCATCATAGAATCATTGAATGACCTGGGATGGAAGGGACCCCAAGGATCATCAAGTTCCAACCCCTGCTACAGGCAGGGCCACCAACCTCCAGATCTGTACTAGAGCTGACTGCTCAGGGCCCATCTGAACTGAACACCTGCAGGGATGGAGCATCCACCGCCTCTCCAGGCAGCCTGTTCCAGCACCTCACTGCTCTGTGAAGAGCTTCCCCCTGACATCCAATCTAAACCTTCCCTCCTTGAGCTTAATGAGGCAGTGCAAAACAAAGAGGCAGACAGTCTTGGTGTATATGTTTATGCCTAGACATCCTCTTCTGCTGCTTCACCATTTGCTGACTTTTCATGGACACAGTGCAAAAACTGCTGCCAAAGTGGCATTGTCCATGTGTGAACTTTCCCCTTAAAACCCTGTGCCCTTCATAAACTGCATCAGCCTACATGGCAGTAGGAATTAGTCTCCTGTTCTGGGTACAGCACTTTTTTCTCCTGTTCTCTCTGGATTATGCTTCCTTGCGTACACCTTTACATACCTCAGGTGCTTAGGTTTGTATTTTACTTCTCGTTGCTGTGGAATGTACATGTGCCTATCCTTGTGCTCTGCTGTGCTGTGCATTTCTCTTTGCTCTGTTCTTTTTCCCTCTCCCTGTTGCTTTAACTCAGAATTGTACTTTTGCAGCCTAAGCTGGACTTCAGCTCTTTCAAAGCCCACTTGATTGTTTTTCATGCCTTTTTCAGTGAACTGTTTTCCTACAATCCCCCTGTCCCCTTCCAGTCTGTTAGTGCTTTTCTTTTGTACTTTGTTAAACGAGACCTGAGGGTCTTTGACCTAAGTTGTATGGTAGCTGTAGCTAAGTCGTGTTCTCCCTTCTCTTTGTCTCAGCTGTTGGGGTTTGACCTGTGCTTCTCTTGGCATGGAACAAACAAGCATCTCCACAGTTGACCGTTCTGCCCTCGGCAAGGCATGTCAGTAGCTTTCACACTTCTTAGCCAAAAAGTGAATATAAGTAAGACCTCGGTTCAGTTTATCTCTTGTAGATTTTTAACTTTTGTCTCCTATCCTGGGTGTATATTTGACACTGATTTCCTGGTTTGACAGAATTCCCTCTGGAGAAAGCCATCCTTGCTTTTATTACTGCAGAGTCTGTATGGGGGGAATGTTTCATGAGGTTTCTGGAAGACACAAGGCTGTCTTGATTATCAGCTTGTTGTCATTCCCAAACTTCTTAATCCTTTTGCTGCACATTTCAAACACTGAAGCTTAGGTGCAGTGACACAGGTCCCCCAGAAATGTACCATGCACGTGTGATATGAGAAGAGTTCTGTCTCCCTGGCTGAAAAATGACTGATTTCCACTGCTTAAAGGTCACACCAGTTTCTGACCCCACACATTTTAACGGGGTCTTGGACTGTATCACAGCACTCAACAAAACAGCCGTCATTACAGTGGAGTTTGCACTGCTGGAGACTGAGCAGCACTATTGGCTGCCCTTTAGAGCATCTCTGTTCTGCTCCAGGCAGCCACCTGCTCTTCTACCATGTGTTAGACCAGTGTGGAGAATTGAGGTGCATATATTATATTTGGTAAATGAGTCCTTTCAGTCCGTGCTTTTTGCTTAGGGCCCTGACATACAGTTCCAAGGTTCTGGCTGCCACTTTGAAATCATGTGAGATGGAATATGTGTAATAGAGATAAGTATTTGAAGGAGGAAAGTTGATTTACCAGTAACTGAACTCTTTGAGAACATTTTTCCCTTGTACGCTCTCCAACAGCAAAGACAGTTTAATGTTTACCACTCCTTTTTCTTTCCATCTGCTCATCTCTTCTCATTCATTCCCTTTTTGCCACAATTTACAACCCTTTGCTTCCCTCTTTAGCCAGTGTTAATTGGATCAGCTGGAATTACATTAGTGAAAGGAATCAGGATAAACATACTTTTTTAACCTAAAAAACAGAGCAGGCAAGACAAACAGAGGAGAGCAATTTCCTAAGCCTGTCTTAGTGCCAAAGCTAATATGCTAAGCTATGGTTTGAGAAGCTGGGACGATGCAGAGCTCTTAACACCACCCTGTTGTTGCAGTAATAAGCAAAGAAATAGCAATGCGTGCATTGTGTACCTAATGTTGGAAAAGTACAAAAGTACAGCATGAAAGCTGGAGTGTTTGAGACATGCTTACACCCACGGTGAAAGTGCAAACAGGTAACCTGATAGGATACCCATACAGCTACATAACTTTACTGTGGAACAAAAAAAACCATCGTGTGTTTGGCATGATGATTTCATGTACTGTTCTGGCTTTGCTACTCCATACTGGAGGAAAAGAAAAATATTCTTACCTAGTTTTTAAGTTTCCACAGTATGAAATCCATTCTGAGAATGTACTGTGCTCCTAAATCACTTGGGCATCACTTAGGCTGCTTTTCATGTACTGCTGTTAAACACAGTGCCTGGATGTGACTGATCCAACGTGCTACCCAAAAGCCCTGATCATATTGGAGAACGCTCCGGGGAGACCTCATTGTGGCCTTGTAAGGGAGGCATATAAACAGGTGGGGAATGGCTGCTTATGAGGGTGCATAGTGATAGGACAAGGGGGAATGGTTTTAAACTGAGACAGGGGAGGTTTAGGTTAGATATTAGGAGGAAGTTTTTCACACAGAGGGTGGTGATGCACTGGAACAGGTTGCCCAAGGAGGTTGTGGATGCTCCATCCCTGGAAGCTGTGAAGGCCAGGCTGGATGTGGCTCTGGGCAGCCTGATCTGGTGGCTGGTGACCCTGCACACAGCAGGGGGTTGAAACTGGATGATCATCGTGTTCTTTTCAACCCAGGCCATTCTGTGATTCTATGATTCTATATATGCTATGGCTTTAGGGAGCCCTCTGTATTCCGCTTCTGTAGAATTTACTGGTTGTGAATAGTGACACTTACGAGGGCCTCCTCAAAGCTCAGCTCTGCATCCTGTAGGAGGGAGTGGTGGGTGATTTCATGTGGTGCACAGTTCTTTCACTTAGCTCTCACTACCTGCCTAGCAAGTCTGAGGCTGCAGTTTTGGTTATCATGGAGAGGAAGGCTATCATTGTGCAATCCCAACATGATGTAAGCATTAGAATGCAGGACTTGTTTGTCCCCAACTCTTTCATAGATTTTTCTGTTGTTTTGAGCAAAGTGTTCAATGCATCTGATATTGCTTTCTCTAGTTATAAATTAGGTTCTAGTCTAAATTGGTATTAAGAGTATTCATCTGTGTGCTGTGATCTTGGTGCTGTGCAAGTGCAGGGCATTAATCTGGTGATTGCACCGTTGTATATATCCCATGTCCAAGAGCCCCGAAGGCCTTTAGGCTTACTGGGTACTTTGAGGGCTGGCAGCAAGGATTTCAGTCTTTAAAAAGATAACTGCACTGCAGATGAAACTCCCAAGAGCTAACAAGCAGCACAGGAAGAGCCTAAAAACGTGGGGTTGTTGGCTGTACGGGTCACACAGCCTCACGGTGTGGCTCACAGCCCTGTCCCTGGGGAAGAAGCAGCAGTGCTGGCGGCCTCCAGCAGGTCACGCCGAGGGAGCGGCAGGGGCCGCAAGGAGGCTTTCTTCCCTCAAACACATGGGTTTAGTGGAGGAGAGAAGAGGGAGGGAGGCTGAAGCGTGCTATCTTTTTAGCATCTGCGGCTGCAGGAAAGGGGGGATCGCTGCTCCCTCTGTGCTTTTCCTGCACGAGTTTGGGAGCCTCCTTGGCGGTGTCCGCACAGCTGGTTGTAATTACGCGCTGCAGCTTCAGAGGAAGTTGCTGGCTGTGGGGAGCGTGCAGTGCTTGGCTGCAGACCCACTGCTTTTATGGATACGATGGAGGTGGAGAGAGTAAAAGCAGTGGCACAGAGCGAAGGGGAGGGCAAGAGCCTGATAATCTTCTACTCGGGCCGGCTGCCTTGTTGGATCGTTACCTACTTGTGAAAGTCCCTTGGTAGATGTATAACACAAAACCCTTTAAAACTAGCTGGAAAACTTTTTATTTATTATTTCTTTTACTACTCTATAAAAAAAGAAAAAAAAAGTTTGGAGTGATTTACTTCTCTTGGAGAAAAAAAAAAAGTTAGGTTGAACTGACATATTGCAATGACTATTTTTGGCGTTACCGTTTAAAATTATAGCGTTATAAATAAAGCTGCTCAAAATGCAGCTATTCTGATTCTTGCTGGGGTTCACGCAAGCGTTTTCGTTGGTTTCTATCACCGGATTTAGCCCTCCATTCAACACTGATTCTGCTTTGAAGGCAAAGGATTCCTTGTTTTTAACTGTGAGTGAAGAAGTGTTTGCTGACTCCAGACCCTAAGGTATGTATTGTTCTAACATCTCGTTGTCTCAGGATGCAACTGTTTCAGGCTCACCAAAAGAAATGCGAAAATTTGTGTGAAGTTGGCTCTAGTCCTGGCTTTGCAACAAAACCCCAAGTGAGGCAAGTTTTGTCTGGCGTTGGGCTTTGTAACAAAAGCTTTGGTTATAAATCTCAGGGAAAGAACATTTGTAATGGAAGTGGCCAGTGAATCCTAAATAGCAACAGAACGTGTTGCTATGAAATGCGTGTACCTAGAGGGAAAAAAACAGATCCCAGTCCTGATAGAAAAGCAGTGGCTTACTCAGAGCTATTCTCAGATGTCAGAGTCAGTCATCAGCTCCCTGGCCTGTGGTTGCATCCTTCTAAACTTTGCCCCTGCAGGCAGCCGTGATTTATGTCTTCAGCAGATGAAGCAGCCAAATGAATAAAAGAGGAAAAAATGTAAAGGTGGGCAAGATAATCTGCTGTGCCAGATCATATTTGAGGCTGCATCTGCACTCAGACCAGTCATCTTTTTTTTTTCCTGTTTCCCAGACGTAGACATTTCTTGGGGCCACCCATCTGAAAGCTCTTACTTCATCAACTGTCTGATTATTTCAGGTGCTGCATCATCACATCAGCAGTTTTCAGTTTCTGCAGCGAATTCCTGCTGTTCTTCATACCTCATACTTTGGGAGAGTGTTGTATGTGGTGAGGCAGCTATATGGAGGTGACGAGGCAGGGCAGAGCTGCAGCACTGAGTGGCTCCCAGGATTGTATTCATACGTTCTTTGCTGCTGTTTTGTGCAGTAAGCCGTGTGGATTTTTCTGTACCGGTTTTCTGTGTTTGTGTTGTTTGGCTGTTGCAGAAAGATCAGATAATTCAACAAGGCAGTAGAAAATGCCAGTGGAACAGAATCTACAAAGATTTACTTGTTCATATTTCTCCCAACTCATCGCAGTGTAAGATGCCTGGTAGAGACAAGATAGAAGAGGGGATTGGGTGCTTTGGTGGTCCCGATAATACCGAGACTAGCTGTAACTGGTGAGGAGCAGCCGCAGCTTGCCATGGAGATATTTTTATGCATTCATCTGATCGAAAGAGTATGGGGTATCTTCTTTTTTTCCATAGCTTATTATCAATTTTCATGGATGGTTTCCCCAAGCCCAATTATGAGGTTGAAGAAAACGGCATTCAGATTCTTTAAGGTTTCTTGCTAGTTTTTGAAGAGCTTGAAATTTTAACATAAGTAATGATTACCATAAAACGGCTGTTTTTTCTGCAGCCTGAAGTTCTGGTAGCTTGACTAAAAACAAGGACTGCTGTGTAGTTATTACCTTGAGCTGGTGACTGTTCAGCTACAAAGCTAAGGAGTTGCTTGTGAGGAATTACCTGTACCTATGAAAAAAGGCTCTGCTACTCCAGTTTCATCTACAGACTCTCATGATTGCCTTAAACTGTTCTTTTTTAACAGCTGTAAGAAGTTATGATGCTCAAGGTATTGTGAACATTTCTTTAAAGATTTGCACAACAATCCATCTCTTAAGGGTTCTTATTGTATGAGCATCTTTAAGTATTCTACCATCAAGCAAACACATAAAACTATGTATCACAGTATTTCTAGCTGACAGTTGTTGCATGTCTTCCTGCTTTTAATGCATTTAGGAACCCTTACTGAGGCAAGGGGGAGTTAGGAGTTGAGCTGAGTTTAAGGGGCCTGCGATCAGGAGGTAGATTGAGCCCCAGCAGTCTCTAGATACTGTGATGTCTTTTCCCCACTTTCTTTCACTCATAAATATTTAGGAATGAGTACACTCTGATGCACAATATCTAGGAAGATGTACTGCTGATGGACTAACGTCTATTTGTTTACTTGGTTGAAACATATATCTTATAACTGTGTATAAACACAAAATAACTCTGGGGCTTTCAGCAGAACTACTCCAGAGGAGTAATTCTCCAAAGCCTGTCGCATCCCTGGACACTTCTCAAGGTTGTCCTAGATCTTGTCTCCTAACCAGTCCAATAACATGCTGCCGTTCCTTCTGACCACGCATTAGGTTTCTGTGGACAGAAGCCCATGGAGGTAAGAGGCTGACCTCAGCGTGGAGTAAAGATGCAGTCAAGACCCAGGAGCCCAAAAGTACTCAAGCATCTCCTAGTTTATGTACAGGCCTGGTCCGCCGTGCAGATGGCAGGCAAAGAAAAATCTGTAGGTCATAACTCTGCACTTACCTGAATAAATAACCTGATTGCTGGAGATTTTACAACAAGCAAACAAAAAAATCCCAACAACTGTATCTTTACATTAGAGAAGCAAGCACTATTTCATGGGATGTGCATAAGTAAGCAAGGTGCCTTTGAGTACTTGGCTTGGGCATACAGTGTTACTGACTGTTTGACCTAGAGATGTCACCTGTTTGGTGTGATTTGTCCCCAAGAAATTGCTTCTAATAACATTTCCCACACAGTAACAATGCCCATAGTACATATTTCTTAGCTGATATGTTGAAAGAAATTAACACAAAATTTCCATTCTTGAGTTGTTGAAGTCACTGAGTTATTAAAGCACAGAAAAACACCTGAAACTGAAACAGTGAGATTTTTCCATACTTAAAAAAAAAAAGAAACCAAAAAAACTTTTCACGAACAGAACCTTTCATACCAAAACACACTGCTACAGCTTTTAAAACTGTAAAAGGAAAACAAAAAGCAGAAAAGAAAGGGGATTTCACTGTAACTGGAAGCAGTGGCAGATTTTTAAGTGTAAGGAATAAGTATGGATGCTGACAGTTTATGATGTCTGAGGATGAGTTTTTGTTTAGGCATAAATAGGTGAAGATGCAGGAGAAATCCTCTTAATGGGAGGAGGAGTAATGCTGGAGAAATGGTCTGAATTTATTTCATGCAATACTTTTGTAATAACAGTGTCTATTAAAGACACCTGCTGAAAGTCTGTAATGCTGGTTTATTAGGGAGAAAGAATAACAAAGTTCTTGAGCAATCCTGTCTTCGGTTCAATATTATGGACTGTTAAAAGAGGGTTTATGTGTGCAATGTTATTAACTGAGATTCTGCTCAAATTGAAGTCAGGACCATAAACCTTGCTTTCTAAAAGACCTTGCTAGGTTTCTAAAAGAAGATTTTAGAACTAAACAAGAGAATTAGAATATTCTTGCTCTATTTAGGATATTTTAAAGACAATAAATCTTGGTAGATTTATATTTCCAAACAGTTGTACTCTCTCTTATCACATGTGGCTTCTTTCTAGAGATGTTGAAGTGTGACAAAAATGGACCAATTTCCTGTACGAAGTCATTACTATTACTGGAGAGGAAAAGAAAATCTATCTCCAAAGTGACCCAAGTACAACTTGTAATAATAAAACACCCAATATTTTGTACTGGCTTTGTCAGGGCTAGAAGACGTGGGCTTAGTTATGAGAGAGATTGGGGCGATGGGGACACTGTCCTGGAAAAGAAATTGAAGTCTGAGTTTATAGTGAGCACATTGTCGTCTAACTGTGTTTAATATTGTAATTTGTTTAAACTTAAATTATAACGCCGAAAATCAAATACTAAAACACTGTGTTTTTATCACTTGAGTTTGGAGAGGCCTCATCTTTTCCGTGCCTGTAGCCCTGATGATTCTTTTGGCAGCTCTGCTGGCGATAAGGGGAATAACTCACCTCAGTCAGAGAAGCTGGCTGTTTCATCACTGACATGAGAGCCCAGCGTAACTCCACGGTGATGGCTGTCTAAATGACTTATGTAATTTCTTCATCTACTTTTTGATTGAAGAGTGATAACTCGGGCGATGAGTTATTTGGCATCAGCCTCAGAGACAATCTGTTTTCCTTAAATAAATCCTGAGGCACCTTTCAGCCACCCAGTTTTAAAATAAGCCTGTAGTGGATCGGGTCTGATGTGCCTGGCAGATTTAGCCGAAGGTTGAAGTTAGGATTTGCTGTCCTTATTTCGCTTTGTTTATTGTTTGGTCATTAAATGAGAGTTGTAGATGTGGTACTGAGGAAAATGAGAAGTGGGCTGAAAGGCAGTTTTTATGTTCCAGCACAGGGGTATGGCAGGGCATTTTGTCCCTGGCAGCAGAGGCACTATTTTGCTCAAAAGCACACACGGTTGTCCAAGAACCAGAGAGAAAAATGCACACTAACGCCAGCCTGGGTCCGTAGCCTGGGATGTGGGGGACGTATCTAAGAGAAGGGAAAAGAATAATTAATTTTTCTTCTACAACTGAATACATATCCTAGTGCAGAGTATCTGTGTCTGAGATTAGAATGTAGAGTGCCATTACACAAGGCAGGGACTTGCTGTGTGTTACATTCAGTATGCAATGGGTTGATATACGCTGCGAGCCTGGCAGGATTTCAGGTAAGGTTTTGCCTCTGATTTGTTGGGAACAGAAATGGTTTTCGTGCTGAAATCACAAAGATGGGAGCCTTGGGTAGAGTTTTATTTGCAGGGTTCCTAACGTAGCTGTGGAGTGCTAAATATAACCTGAAGAGCTGCAAATGTGGCGGGTGTTTCAGGCTTCATCTTGGTTAATATCTGCTGTGCACGTGCTTTTTTAACAGCAAGACAATTCAATCTTACAAAAAGGGTTGAAGTTAATGTTTATGTTAAACGAATCAACTTCCCATGTTTCTCTTTTTCTACTCTTAAGCTCTTTAGTTTAGAAAGAGCAGTCGGTGACAGGTATAAGCAAGTTTTACAGTGCTTATGTTACTTGCACAGGGCTCCAGTTGGGATCTACATCCCTTTGTAGCAGGTGTTATGCACAAGTACATGGGCATGTTTTCTTGAAAGCATGCACAATACAGGAAGCATCTTCATCAGGCTTGTGTCTTCATTTGGGCCACAAAAGCAAACATACTCTCTTTTTAGTTCTGTTCACACTTTGAAGTGATGGTGCATCATTGTATGGTTACCTTCAAATAGGTCTAACTATGCAAAGGTTAGTATTTGCCAAAGGAAAATAGGAGTTGAATGATAATAGATTTCATATTGGAGGCTCAGCCTTGGATCTGAGAGCAGTCACCCAAAACAAGGGCGAAGAGAATTTCGACAAAGTGTTGTCATTTTTTCTTTTTTCTCACTTTATACTTATTCTTTTCTGTTTTTTCCATTACGTGTGCATGAATAGATTTTTATTGATATTTTCCTTACGGTCTAGGAGGCATTTCTTCATGGAAAAGACGGAAGCATGACCTTCCTTACTGTCCAGAAACAGGCTGTTAGCTTTCTGATTCTGTGCAGCACAGCAGAATTTGTGGCAACAGGTGAAGCAGGACTGCAGCTTCACCCTTCCCCACATGCAGGGCGTGATTGAGCTGGAAAGCAGCCTGCTGTATCCACATGAGCAGCACTGGGAGCGCCTCCTGTGGGTGGGGAGACACCATGCGTTCTGAGAAGTAGAGTTCTAGAAGTAGAGGTCCATAAGTGTGCAGCCGTCTCATTCACAGTACAGTGGCACTGAGTGCTCATTTGCATGGTGCTTGAGCAGATTCTGCCTTCTGATCCGCTTTGGATTCTGCCCACGTGGGATTTGCACAAAGGTTCCAACTTTCAGATCTGAATTTGCTTTCCGTGATTCTGACAGTGAAGTTTATCGATGTTCGATAATTCGACCTGACAAAAACTCGCTTTAATTTTTTAATTCGTGTTTATTCTTTCTCTGCAGCAAAATCTGCCAGTCAGGGCAAATTACACGAGTGATTCTGTGGAGGCTGAAGCGGGATCGCTGAACTCATTGTCACGCGTGGCTGAACAGAGAACTGAGCCTTGTGAAAGGTTAGTGATTTTAGCTAATTTTTAAGCTCTTGCACAGGAGGTGATACAGCTGCTGTCAGTCTACTGTAATCCTGTTCTCCGCTGGATCTGCCCTTGCAGAGGCACTGCTTTCTCTCAGTGATTAAGGGGAGACATTGCTTTCAGAGGTGCTGATTCAGCAGAGCAAAGAGACAGTAAATTAGCAATGACTGTAAGGGAATTTTAAATATTGGTTAAGTATGAAACTTCTATTGTTACAGCGTCTTGGAGATGAAATTCTAATTAAGTCACCCTACCAGGCAGTGTGGGAGAGATGACAGTCACAATACAGAATAGCAGGGAAACTGTATAGCTAGGTTTTGGGTTCTCAGTGTCATTGCTATAAAATGATGCTAAAGGGCCACGAAAGAATAACCAAGTATAGCTGTGTACATTCTCCTGGACTGTTTATTTAGTCACAAAGTGATACACACTCTTGACATGTAAATTAAAATTAAAAAAAAACTGCAATGAAAGAATACTACCTTCGTACATGCTATCATTGGCATGTCTTGAAAATACAAATTGCTTGGCTAGTGAGACAAGTAACTCTATCCTTAAACACTGATCCATCAGTGTGCTGAGCTAGAAGCAATATGCCAGTTACTGTGAAAAAATGGTGGAGACTCAAGGACAGTTTACATCAGTATTCACAGTGACCACACTAACAGGTTATCTTCCTGTGAACGAGTCACACAAAAGTAAAACACTTCTTTTTTCTAAGTTTTGTATGGGTAACAAATTGATAGAAGAAACGTGAGTCTGCAAGTATAGGTAGGTGAAGTGGGAAGGGAATGACTGTACGTCTCATAGAACAAAGAAGAGGTCAAAAAACAAAAAGCTGTGCATGTGACACTTTTCCATGTTATGCCATGGAAAAGTTAAAAATTCTTTTACCATTTTCTATTTAGAGGTGTTTTTACTAGACTGTGTATTTATGCAAAGACAGTGCTTTGGTATTCTTGGTCAGAAGTGCTAGATTTCTGTTGGCTATTTCCTCATAATTCATGGCAATACCAGGTTTTTTGTCTGCATTGCCTTACTTGATCAGAGTACCTTGCTGAGATAAGAAATGTAAACCAGGCTGAAGCAACTTAAAATATCTATTGCATGAAAATTGTGCTGCTATATTGCTACAACACAAGTATTTATTAAGTACAGACAAAATATGGACAAAAAATGGGGATGTAAACACCCCACTTGAGCACATCTACTATCATAAAATCAACTGTAATTATGAAATAGCAGGATTTTAGGCAATACTTTCAATAGTCTGCAAAGTTACTAGTTCACCTGGAAGGTGAAAATGACTGTCGAGGTAGCAGAGTGAAATGAGGAATCATAGGCACTATCTTTTCTTTGTTACTTCATTTTTTCTTTGTTACTTCATTTTTTCTTTGTTACTTCATTGTTCCATGGCCCATATTTTGTCAACAGTAATAATGCTTAGAAGGGTTTGAGAGCTGCAAGCAATGAACACTAGTTATCTTCAGTGTATGTTTCTGGCAAACTCTGAAACAAGATCAAGGAAGAACCAGAAGGTCTTCAGTAGTTGCTTCTTATTTTACCAGCTACACTTGTCATGTATTTCAATTTGCACTGTTACATGTAATGAATACATACATATACACATGTAGGTATGTGTATATATGTATGCTGAACTTTAAGGCTTCTCTTCAAGAATGGCTGCAACAGTCTTGGGTTCAATATTTTTGGAGAGCTGTAGAGGCCAAAATATCCACCATTGTTGTATTCATTTCAATATGACAAAACTTACCAAGAAGAAGCAAGGAGTGACATCCAAGACATCTGTAGAGAGGTCATGAAGACTGCAGAATAGCAAGCAGGAAGCACAGTGCTTGTGTGCATCATTTATTGGACATTCCTGAGAGTGAACTGAAGAGATCATGGCTGATGAGCAATGAGAAGCTTTCAGAAAGAAGAGTCATTCTGAAACACGAAAACCTACCTAAATGTTGAAAAGTTAAAGGATCATAAACACTGACAGGTGTAGTACTAAAGATACAATTAGGCAGAGCAGTTCAATATCCTTCTTCCCACACATCAGGGAGGAAAAACATTTTAAGTGAGTCTGCATATAAAAAGGGTATAAAATGAACCCTCAGGGAGGACAGAGTCACTGGAAAGAACCTGAACTCTTTGTATCCTTGTTCTCTGTGGAATAAATTGGGGAAATTCTCCCACCAGGGCCCTTTTCAGGCATTCAGGGAGCTCCACAGAGTATTATTCGTGAATTGTATCTGAAAAAAGTAATAATACAAAAGAGATGACTCTCTAGGATTTGAAGAATTTATTAAGAGTTGTAGGAGAACTCAGGGATGAAATATCCAATGGCAACACGTAACCTGTCACTCTGTTGTTCCTCTCTATGTGAAAATCAGAAGGTGTCAAATGGGATGTCGATCATGAAGAAAGGCTCCAGGGGCATCCAGCAAAATAAAATTAGACATCTGTTCTGGGTGAACAAGTAGGTATTGTAATAAGCAATCGAATTAATATCTACCTGAATAAATATGATCTAATTAGTGAGAGTTAACAAAGAACTTGGACTTGTTTGAAGAAGTCATTGACATGTAGATGAAAACGTCTAACTGATGCAGTCAACTTGGATTTCCAAAAGACTTGACAGAACTTATCAAAGTGTTTCAGAAAACTGAGCAAGATAAGACTGTTGCTGACATAAGAAGGAAGGCCTTGAAAGATGATTTGAAAGATTTGAACTCAACATAGACCATCACTGGATTTAAGTGCAAGTTCATTTTTTAACAGGAAGATCAATAGTGAAATTCCGTATGGTGTCTTTGTTGGGACCTGTACCATTATAGTCTTAAATCACAGGCTTGTAAAATAGCTTAAGTTGGGACCTTAAACACCATCTAGTTCCATCCCCCATGCCATGGTCAGCAATAACTCCCACTAGACCAAATGTTCCAAGGCCTCATCCAGCCTGGCCTTGGCCACTTGCACAGATGGGGCATCCACAGCTTCTGTGGGCAACCTGTTTCAGTGCTTCACCATCCTGTGAAGAATTTCTTCTTTACATCTAACCTAAACCTACTCTGTGACTTACAACCTTCTGGTTTAAAACCGTTACCCCTTGTCTTATCAGTGACCTGGAGGAGGGAAGTTATTGGTGAGGTGGCAAAGCTTTGCTGATGATAGGAGGTAATGCAGGATTGTAAGGGCAGATTGCAAGACGTTGTAAGACTGACTGTACAATAAAATGATGGGTGCACCTCAGTGTAGATAAAGGTAGGTAGAGTAGTACATCCAGGGAAGATGAATCCTATCTTCACTTCTTGGGTCATTTCTAAGTTGGCCTAAAGGTCTTCAGGAGCAATATCTTTTGGTTATGGTAGACAGTGTCATGAAAATACTGGCTTAGTAGAGAAAGAAGAAAAAAAGTTCTAGATTAGGATTTATTACTAAGCAAAGAGAGAACAAAATGGAAAGGATCATTGTGTTGCTGTTGGAGTCCATTTGTCACTGTAAAAATCCAAGGTTTGCATGCTTTTGAATACTGCATGCAGTTCTATCTTGAAAAGGCATGCTAGAACTAATAAATATTCTTGAGGTGATGATTAGTCACATACTGTGACTTCCATACAACATATGAGGAGCTCCACACGTGGAATCGTCAAAACTCTGGAAAGATACAACTGGGGAAATGTAAGAAGGTATCTGCAGAACTGAGAGACCTATAGAACAGAGGAGTGGCTTTTCACCTTCTCTGCCACTACAAGAATGATGTATACCAAAAGAAGTTGGTCAGAGCAAATCCTTGGAAGAGATGCTGTAGAGTGTACTAACTAGATAATCACATAACCTAACCTGAAAATGGTTGGAGGCTGGGAGGCCGTGAGTGTGTTTGCCCTGTTCTTGCTTTTCTGCTCAGAGCTCTGTGATAGATGGACCCATGGTCTGATCCAACACTGAAGTTTGTATGTAACTTTCTTACATCGAAGTCAGGGTTAAATAAATGAAGTTATTAACTGCTACAACACATTTGTAACTTTCAAGCTCCCCAAGTAATCATAACGTTACAGCAAGTTAGGGCTGGAAGAGGCCTTAAGAGTCAACTAATCCATCCCCTGTTCCATGGTTAGCAAAATCAATTACGTTCATGTCTTTACAGACAAATTTGTCTATCCTGTTCCCACAGCTTTCAGTGATGGAGACTCAACAGCTTCCATAAGCAATCTATTTAAAGTCTCACTATTCATACTATGAGAAAGATTTTTTTTTTCCTGTCTGACTGGAATCTAATCAGCTGTTGTTTGCTGTAAACCATTAGTTAACTGCAAGTCTGAGCTAAGATGAGAGGCGTCCTAGACTTCTGATGAATGTTGTCTAGTGACTTTAGTGACTCTGGAAATAGCCTGGAAGCAGGGCTGGTTTTCAATAGAGCTATCAGTTCGTTGTACTTTGCTTAATATGACCAAGCACAATTAGGATCCTTTTAAGGATTTTCAGGTTATTTTAATGTCTTATCTCTTTAGCATTTTTTTGGCCTCAGGGAATCAGAAAGCGTGCTTTCTAAACACAACGTGATTTGACTTCAGGGAGGGCGAGTTGAAAGGGGTGTCTTCAGAAAGAGCAGGACAAAAAGTGTTTGGTTGTTTGTTTTTTCAAGATGACTAAAAACCAGCATGTAGTATTTTATTGTTTTTTCTGCTCGTTTGTTTTTTGCTGTGGCATCTAAATGCTGGTTTTGCCAATAAATTTACTGAATTATGTGTGCTTGAGATTAAATGTCTGAACCGTCTTATGTGATTTTATTCATTTCACTTAAGCTCTTCTTGCCGGTGATCACTAATTCTGTTCCTTGTTTTCTGTGTACCAGACTTGAAAAGGGGCTTTTGATTAACAGAAATGCTAGGCACCTGCAAATCCTGCTGAATTGATGTGGGCTCATCTCATGATACGTGGTGTACCTTAAGTTGTCTAAAATACAACTTGAAAAAAAAATCAGCTCAAATTAGACATTTTAGCAAAAGATTTAAGCTTGATTTCTTTGTTTCAGTTTCCAGTTTCTAACATGAATGAGAGCACTATCCTCTCACTTGCCATAAACTGTGAAAAATAGTTTATTGGTACGTGAAGCACTCAGGAGTCATAGTGGTGGTCATTCCACGGAAACGAATGTCTAGGAACAGGGGTTTGAATTAGTAAATAGATGTGAGGTCATATGCAGAACAAGAAGGAAAAAATGTATTAAATAGCTGTTCACTGGTGAGCACTGACAATTCTGTGTACAGAAGGAAGCAAACATCCTGTGGAAAAATAGTTTGTGAGGGTGTATTTGAAGACTTCATCATGCAATGGATTACACAAGGAAGCCAAATAAAGATTGCACAAGTGCTTTGATTTTGGTGGTTTTAAATTCGTTGACTGCAAAGCTTTAACCTCACTGACATGCTTTTAATCCAAGTCTTCATGTATGCTAAATACACATGTGTTGGTAGATTGTCAACGATGGCAGACTCAGAAAGACAATGGCAATAGTAGTGGGCACTTTGGGATGAGGGGGAATACAGAGTGTGTCTCTTGCTTGAAGGCTGAACTTACATCAGTCCTACGAAAAAAAAAACCCAAAAAACAACACTGTGAAAAATGACCTTTTGTTTTGTTTCTCTGAAAACTAAGACTGAGTGAAAACCTTTATGTTTTAACATGATACTTGATTGGTTACGCCAAGGATTGTGGAACCATCATCAGTCTCCCACATGGAAAAGGATGAACAGTAGTGCTCCTTAGGTTCAGTCTCTCTTTCTGTCTCAGAAGATTCCAAGTGATCGTGTTCACTCTGGAACTCTTATAAATGGCTGACAGTTAACAGCAAATGCCTGGAAGAAAAAAAAAAAATTCCCTCAGCTGCTTCTTCATCAATAAAGCTGGGATTTGGTTTTACAGAGGAAAGATTTTCTGTTTGTTGCCTTGCTAATTCAAGCTGAATGGAAATGGGCAGCCTTTACTGAGGAGTGGGCTACTCAGTGTAAGAATGACTACATAAGTTTGAGTTGCTTCATGTATATTTATGGTGTAAGCCATGAGGAAACCCCCCCAGCATCTCTTTAGGAATTTTCCTTGCGTCCTTTCTTCTCTCTCTCTCTCTCTCTCCCCCTGATTTCCACCTTTCCATCCCAGTTACTGACCTGGGATCCTTTCTCCCCTTTGCCCTCTCAACTCACTGTTTCCATGGGCACCTACAGCTGCTACCTCTGGAACCAGATGCTCATAATAAAGAAAAGGTACACTGTGGCCTACCTGGATTACTTACCTTAGTTTTGCTTCCTAACCTAGGATGGTGTTTCAGTAACATTCCTCTAACAATGCCACTCCATGTAAATTCTGCCACTTCAACAACTGTTTCAATTTCTGCATGGATTGCATGTAAGGTAGCTGCCCAGGTGCTCTGGGAAGAAATGGGTGCAGAAAGGATGAATTATCCCTTAAAACTTGGTGTACATCTGTTTAGCCTTGTTGCTAATGACGAATGAAAGTCTTTGTGCTACCCAAAGAAAGAACAGAACCCAGCACTTGTAGTTCTGTTCACATGTTTGAAGCACAGACCTACAGTTTATATTCTTTTATATGAATGTTACCCTCAGTATAAATAGAAAGTAGTTTCTGAACTTGGACTAGAAAGTTAAGAGAAAATTTCTCTCCTGCATTTTGTGTGAAGCCGTCTGCTGAGCCTACAGTACCGTGCCAGTGTTAAGCTCTGCCTTCTCAAGGCTCTGAGAAGGCCTGTTAGCATTAACTTTGTGGATTTAGAGATGTTTACAGTCTGGAACCTCATTCAGATTTCTCTACTTGTAAAGCACATGCAGAAGCTTTGCTGTGATGGGCATTTTTTCCTTGGTTGGTGGGGCCACGTAAAATGCTCTGGTTTTACATTCTTGTGACCTATCTATACTCATAAGAGGACAGTGTGAGCCTTCTTTCTGCATCCTTTCCCCATGGTTTTTGTGTCTGGATTTAGTGGAGTGCTTAGGCGTGTGTATCTGGCATGTGTATCTCAGTCCATGTGGCAGTCCCGCTCTAATACCTCACTGAAGTGGAGCATTCAGTGTTGTTCACAACTGGAAAGACTTGGTACAAATTCTGACTTGGATTCCCCATGTTCTGCCACCCGAATAGCATAGAACTACTGGCAGGCATGTAGATCTGAGAGTGCTTCAGGTTTTTGTATTTCCACAGCCATCACTTCCTGCAGTCTGCCTTAGAGCCCCGACTTCTGCAATTTTAACTAGCTTTCCGATTTTCTTTGTTGCTTCCCCTTCCCCCCTCATTGTTTTGCTCTCCTGTTCCTTTTCAACCTCGATGACTTTTCTTTAACTATTTAGAGCAACTTCTTTTGCTCCAGCCTCAGTTCATTGCTGGAAGGATTCCTGCAGCTCCAGCTCTCTGACAGCAGCAATTCATGGCCACTCCAGCTGTCCTGAGAATGTTAGCCATGCTGCCACACTGCACTTGGATTTCACTGATGCATTTGTGGAGGTCTTGGGGTTTTGTTTTTAATCAACCCTCAATTATATGGCTTTTCTTCTAACTGCTCTGGAGATGACATTATTATTCTCTTTGGCCTACAGTTGTATTAGGCAACGTGCACTTAAATAGCTTACTGTAGTAAGTGAAGTACATCTGATGTGCTCACTGTATCCTGGAGAAACTTCACCAGAAATTTTTGAAGTGCTTTTTTGTGATATAAGAAAGCTTCATCCGTTCCCAAAAGGCATCTGTTGTCTGGCTTCCAAAGTTACTGTACTCAGTGGGCACCTGAGCTGTTGATGCTAGGCTGGCCTTGCAGCAGATGCCAGTGTCACCATGGCACCCATTGACTTACACCGTTTAATTATGGTAAGAGCTCTCAGCAAGGTTTCTACCAGGCAGTGGCTCTGAAAGTCACTCTGCTGCCCGTGGTGGTTTGAAACTTGCTGCCCCAAAGCAGCAGTTTGCAACCTGTATGAGAGCACCAGCACTTCTGGCACAGCAGGGATCAGCTTTATCCTCAGGGTACTTTTAACGTTGCCCATCTACTGGATAGCCCGTAGCTCGGCTGACAAAGGGGAAGTGGTTTCAGTGTGTTGCTCTGCAAATACGTATTTTCTAGTGATGTATGGAGCTCCTCCCGTTGATATGACTAGCTGGGTTATCTGTGGGGCTTTACTTGTTCTGAAGCCGCTATTGATTAAATGCTGAGATGGTTTTTTTTTTTAGAAGCTGTCATTGGAACATGCTTAGGCTGCATTTGCTGTCAGCTTAGCAGTCATGTTGCTGCATCTTCCTCTGAATTCCTCTCCCAGCTGGGCTCTTTCATTTCTTAGCATTAAAATAGATTCTTCCTAATTAGACAGATCTCTGTCATGATAATCATCTTGAGAACGTATGCTGTATATTCATATTGCGTCTCTTTTCACAGATCAGGCCCATGCTTTGTAATTTTTCAGAATCGTAACTGACTGAACAGATCCTTTACCAGGCAATCATCTCCCGTAACCCTCAATTAGTGCCCTGCCAACCGATACTGGCAGGCATCGGCGAGTGCACCATACATCCCTCAGCCCTTGGGAATGGATATAGTTCCCCAAACAGCAGATTTCGGCTGTAGTGTTTCAGGAGCCTCAGCGTTAGCATCCTTAAATAAAAGCGACCCAAAACCAAAGGGTGAAACCTCCCGGCTATTGCGCTATTTTACAATTGCCATTGAGCTTCCAGCACCGAGCTCCGGCTACCGCAAAACTTCGCCGTTCCGCTCGTCCGCCCTGAAGGCACGGCGCCGAGCCAGGAGCGGGACCCGGAGATCCCCGTGGGTCCCCGCCGCTCCGTGGGGTGCCGGTGCTCGGCGCACGGCGGGCTGCAGGGGGCACTGCGGGGAGCTCCGGAGCGGCGGGGCTGAGCTCAGCTACTCGGCCGCTGCCGGGGAGAGTTCGGGGGGGAGAAGGGGAACGAGCCCGCGTGCCCCCGCCGGCCTCGCGAGGCGCTCATTGCCGATCGGTGTCAGTTGCCCGCTGGTAAGGATTTGGTCTGCTCGTGGCCGGGAGCTGTCGCAATAGGAACGCGATAAAAGCCAACTTGGAGGCTGCCGAGGAGACAAAGGCGGCTTTTTGCCGTTGTCGGGAGCTCGGAAGCCGTGCCCTGTGCCAGCGTGCAGCGGTACAAACGGGGACGGCGTAGGTCAGCTCCACGCCCGGTGCGTGAGTTCCCACTTCTCCCTGTTTCCAGCGGCGCGTTCCAGCACAGGGGTGTCCCCAAGAGACGGGGCTCGGCTTCACGCGTCTCTGTTCAACAAGGAGTTGGCAAACACCGGCTGACACTTTGAACGCGAGAGCCGTGCGTCTGCCGAGCGCTCCAGCCGCTGCCGTCCGGTTGCGGGCGGCCCGGCAGCGCTCCCCGCCGCATCGAACGCAGAAGTTCGGCGGGCTCGAGCCGCTCGCTTCTCGCCGTTCGTTATGCAGCGGTTTACGCCGGAGGGAAACGCGGCGTGCCCCCCCGCGGGGCCGCTGGCAACGCGGGCTCGGGGCCGCCGCTCTGGGCATGGCGGGGAGGGGGGCCGAGCGGGGCGGCAGGTGGCGGCCGTGCCGAGTCGCGCGGCGCCGGGGGGCCCGGCCGCGTCCGCTCCCGCTGGGCGGCGTCCGCGCCGGGTTTTGCACCTTGTCCCCGGGTCTGCCTCCCGGCCCGGGGAGCCGCGCCGTGCGCCGAGCGCTGCCGCCCTGTATCACTCCGCTGGCACGGAGGGGAGGAGGAGGAGAAGAGGAGGTGGAGAAGGAGGAGGAGGAGGAGGGCCCTCGATCATTGTGGCGGCGGCGGAGCGCGGCGCCCGGCTGTGTGAGCGCGGCGCTCCGCACGGGCTCGGCGGCTCCGCTCTCCCCGGCGCGGCCCCGGCTCGTGCATGTGCGGGCCGGCCGCGGGCCGAGGCGTGCCGCTGGGTTCCCGTTGCCATGCGGCCCGGCAGCGCGAGTACTTTGCGAGCGCGGCGCGGCACGAGAGCCCAAACTTTTCTCTAGGAGGAACGTACAATGAGCGAGCGGCCGTGCCCGCCCCTGGGTGCCGGGGCGCGCGAGTGAGTGTGCGGCGTGTGCACGGCGCGTGCGAGCGTGGGCGCGTGCGGAGTCCCCGCGTGTGCGTGTGCCGTCCCCGCGTGCGCGCGTGTGTGCGTGCGGAGGGGCGCGTGTTCCCCTCACCCATGGGGAGCGCGGGCTCTGGGAGCGACCTCCGGCGGCCCCGCGGAGCCGCTCTGGGCACCACGGATCGCGGAGGAGCCGCGGGAGGCGAAGAGCCGCGCTGAGCCCCGGAGTTGGCCGCCGCCGCCGCCGCTCAGTTGTTGCGCCGCTTCCCGGCGGTCACCCCCGGCACCTTCCCCGCTCGCCGCACCCCCTCCCACCCCCCCGCCGCGCTCCGCTTCTTCTCCTCCTTCATGTTTTGGAGCTCCTCGAGGGGGATTGGCTGGGGGCGAGCAGCAGCGCTCGCCGGGGATCGCCGCTTCCCCGCTACATGCCGGTGCCCCCCCCGCCCCGCGGGGCTGTGAGCGGGACCCCGCGGGGGGCAGCGCGCCGAGTTCCTCAGGAGCGGCGCGCGCGGGGCCGGGCATGGGGGATTTCGCGGCCCCGGCCGCCAACGGCAGCAGCGTCTGCATCAACGCCGGCCTCGGCGGAGGGCTCGCCGGGGCCGGGGCCGGCGGCAGCGGCGGCGTCCCCAAGCACAGCACGGTGGTGGAGCGGCTGCGGCAGCGCATCGAGGGCTGCCGGCGGCACCATGTCAGCTGTGAAAGCCGCTACCAGCAGGCGCAGGCGGAGCAGCTGGAGCTGGAGCGCAGGGACACCGTGAGCCTCTACCAGAGGACGCTGGAGCAACGGGCCAAGAAGACGGGCGCGGGCGGCAAGCAGCCGCCGCCGAGCAAGCAGCCGCAGGACGCCGAGCCCGCCGCGGCCGAGCAGCGCAACCACACGCTGATCATGGTAAGGGCCGCTCGGGGGGCGCGGCGCGGCGGGAGGACAAACTTTTTCCCCGGCTCCTCCGGCGGGGGGGTTGGGAGAGGGACCGCGTCGCCGCGGGCCGGAGCCGTGCTTGGGGACGGTGCGAGCTGCCCGCCTGCGAGCCGGGGGCTCTCGGGGCGAGCGGCAGCCGGCGCTCGGGCGCTGCCTAAAGTTTCCTCGGGTTTTAAGGAGCTCGGCGAGGAGCGGAGGGGGGGGGGCAGGGGGCGGAGGCTGAGCCGGTCGGAGCGCGGCTGCGAGTAGGAAGCGGAGTTTCCCACTCCCAGCCTGCGCCGATGATGAATAATAAGAGGCGGCGCGGGGGGAGCGGGGCTGCCGGCCGCGGCCGCACGGGGAGCGGTGGCCGCGCGTTCCTTCTGCCGTGTGTGTCCCGACGCGTCCCCGCACCGTGCTGCCCGGGGGCGGGCGGCCGCTCGCCGTCTGCCGGGCGCACAATGGGCGGCGGGGGGAGGAGGATGAGGAGGAGGAGAAAGAGGAGGAGAGAAAGGCAGGCGGCGGCGCGCCTTCCGAGCGCCGCACGTCCCTCCCGCGGACCCTCCCTCGCCCATCCCGGGCCGAGCCGAGCTCGGCTCCCGGCGCCCCGGCGGCGGCGGCACCTTCCTTCCCCCCGTCCCTCCCCGCGGCCCCGCTTTGTCTGCCCGTTCCGACGCGCGGGGGGCGGGGGTGGCTCCGCCGGCGGCAGACAAAAGCTCCGCGCTGCTCCCGCAGCCTCCCGCCCCTCGGCCGCCTCCCGGCCTCTCCCCGGGGGCCCGGCTCGGCCCGGCCGCGTAGGGGCAGGGCGCAGCGGCGACCACACAAAGTGGGGGAGGAGGGAGTCCGCTCGCAGGAAGCGGAGAAGCCTCCCGCTGACATCTCGCCGCTCCCCTGCCGCTGCCGTGGAGGCACGGCCGTTCCGACTAACCGCGGGGCTGCGAGCGTTCTGCCGGCTCCGGGCCGTGCCCTTCACGGTCCCGGCCCCGCAGCGCTGCCGGATTGCCGTTGGGCACTTCGAGGGTCGGTCCTTCTCCCTGCGTCTGGGCGGGCGGGCTGCCGTGCTAAAGTTGTGGGGACCGACGGGACGACGCGGGTACGCCGTCCGCGTTCGTTTGCTTCGCGTGGGGAAGGAAAGTCGAGGAGCTGAGAGCAGCCCCGCTTAGCGATAGTTGGCAGAGATCCGGTAATTGCACGGCGGCGGTGTGCCGTGTGTAGGTACGGGATGTGCACGGACCTTTCGCGTTGGGGAGGAGCGATTCCAACCCTTGATCAAACCAGACCCCTTTCCAGCGACCGCTCTGTTTATATGGATGTGCGTTGTAGAAAAATATGAAAGTATAATGTGCTCTTTACACTTGTAGAATGTTAATTATGACTTCTGTCTCATCTGAGAGCATTAAGGAACATTCACTGGCACGTGAAGTTTATACTTCAAGCCTGGGAAGTTGCTTCTTTCAAAGCAACAGAAAGATACTTAATTTGAAACCTTTGTGCTTTTTAGTAGTACAATAAACCTAAAGCAAGAAGAAAACCAAAGCGGAGAGTTCCTGGTGTCCAGCTGTCAAAAGTTTGCAAAGAAGTTTCACAATGTAAATGCGTTGGGATTCTTATTTAGCAAACCAGTTTTGTGTTTCTTATTTTCTTTTGCCTTGGCCTAACACCAGCCTGTGCGTTGGGCTTTTCTCCCTTCTTGCTTAGGTAGGCGAGGGCAGGGAGGGTTGCTGAGTGCATTCACTTCCATGAGGGCTGGGGAGCCACAGGGCAGTGCTCGCTCCCGAGATTCACTGAGGTACCTATTGAATCCTAGGTACCTGATCGAATCGTAGAACCGTGAACATTGGACAAGATCACTAAGATCATCAGCCATCACCACCAGTGCTGCCTGCTCATCACATCCCTCAATGCCACGTCCACGTGGTTCTTGAAGAGCTGACTCTGCCACATCCCTTGGCAGCTGTGCCACTGCTCTTTTAGAGCAGAACTGTTTAGGACCCCATGTGAACCAGTAAGTGGTTCTCACTGGCAGCCCTTTTTGGGAAGGGATGTAGGAGCATGGGCTTGGCTGTGTCTTGTGAGCTGCTGATCTACTCTGAATTTGCACCTTGCCATAGACCAAGTTTTTGCTGGATGAATTTTGAAAGACATGAACTGCTAGCTGGTTTAGTCTTTCCCATTTGAGGAGAGCAGTGAATCTCAGAACTTGTTTGTGCCCCTACAGGCATTGACTGGGATGTGCCCCAAAATCCAAGCTGTTTATATATAGCTGGGAGAACTTTTTTTTTTTTTTTATTTCCAGTCCAACCTGGCAAAAGCCACAGTTGTTCTCTGTGTTTTTGTGTTGGGTTATTAGAATGTCATACCAGCGAGGTTGTGAAGGAAGCATTGGGAACATTTGCAGGCCATCCAAAACTCTGCTGGTTCCAGGAAACATCAACGCATGATTTCAGTGCTTGGGAGTTAATCTGTCTTTGCGTTTGCAGCTCTAAGTGCGAGAGTCTTCTGGCTTTGCATCCACAGTATTGTGTGAATGTGGCCCAGAGGCTGTATGTGTGTGTATGTATACGATATAAACAGCACGTGTTTAGCATACAGTAGTGTATGTAAGATGTATGTTGCCAAATTAAACTACCTACGTCCTATCCCCGGCTCTGCTCTTCTGTGCAGTCTTGTCATTTATTTTTGTCCAATGAAGCACAGCTTTGGTAATTACCACACTGACCTTCTGATGCGCCTATATTTGCATCTGAGCTGTGCCACAATGTATAAAGGGACTGGAGCTACTTTTTCCTCTTTCAAAGGCTCTTCAACACTTTTCTTTTTTAGCATCATGATAGGCTCGATAGCCACTGTGTCGGATTGACCGTGTATAACCCTGAAAGAAAAATGATTTTTAAACACCGTAAAACGTTATTTAGATCACAGAAATTCGTGATGGAAGTTAACTGACCTATTAGATCATCCTTTCTGTTCCCCTGCCAGGGCACACTATGCCAGTTCGGAGTTGGTTGAAAGTTGGAGAAAACACAGCTGGCAAACGCAGTGTTTTCCGTCAGTGCTCTTTTACCCACCCTGGGCTAATGCACAGCCTCATGGAAGCGGATGGTCACATCCCTCCTACCTGTGAGAAGGGAGATGGGCAGAGCAGTGCCTTTAGCTTGGTCGGTATAGGCACGGAATGACGTGTTTGGAATTTCAGCCATCTGGCTGTATCTGCTCCTTGTTGGCAGATGTTCCGCCCCAGGAAAGCGGTTACCCTTTTTGTTGCTTCCTTTCTGTTGGAGGGGGTATCCCCCGTGAAATAAGCAACTTCTTCGTGTGTCTTAGTGATGAGACTGAGCGTCAAGTGATGCCATTGGTCCTGTAGGCAGTTTCTTACAGCTCACATGTGCTGTATGTGTTGGCCACCTGTGTGTGTGTTCACGCATCTGCGCACAGTTCTCGTGCTTCTCACGTAGCATTGCTGTGCAGCTTCTGTACAGGTGCTCAGGGGTTCATCAGCTGCTCTACAGGAAAGGTCTGTTTCTCCATCATTGCAAAAAGGTGAAAGGAAAGATATTTTTCAGATGTTTCTTGTTTTCCACAAGAGGTAATAGTGTGGCCCTTACTCATGCCGGATGATGAAGTGGAATTAAGCATCTCTGCAGTTAGTGAGCCGTGCCTGAGCTTGTTTGCATGGGGGTAAGGTTGGTGGTGAACACAGAATTGGGATGACACCAGAGTTAAATCCCAGGCCAACAACACTCCTCCTCTCATATGCCTCATGGAAGGAGTCATCCTGTAACCCTTTTTATTTTGCTCTTCCTCTGAGGGTGGATCTCTGTGTCTTTCCACAGCCTCTCCCATTTCAGTTCTCCTTTCCATAGCAACTCGTGCTTGGTGCTCCTGTGTGATTCTTGTCCTTTAGGGTGAGGAGTTTCTGTGCTGACCTCCTTTTGCAGCTCATCAGCACAATAGGTTTCAGCTCAGCAAATGGAAAGGAATAGAGACACTCTTCACTGCAAGCCCCGCCAGCCTCTAGTGACCTTTATGTGTTTTGAATGCAACCGTGTCTGTTAAAGAGCTAGCGGGTTGGGCCTGAATGAGCCATATCTGGAGCAGGGAAAGTTGTGTCTTGACACAGTGAGCGCTCGCAGTGAGATCTACCTTCAGCTTGGCCAAACAGCAGGGTGCGAAGTCCTGCCCTGAAGTCTGAGGCCTGGCGGAGTTCAGGAGGAAAGACTTTGGCTGGAACTCGTCCAAAACTATTCTGCTGGTGGAGCCAAAAACATTAACACGTGTTGATAACAGTTGATTGCGTTTAGGCGATCCTAAGTTTGTGCACACTTGACCAACGTGTCACAAGTAGCTTGAGCTGGCGTAAGTGGGAACTGCAGCCACCGAGGAGGTCTCATCTGGGGTGAGTGGCTGTGTTCTCTGGTTGCCCCTCCTTTGCGCATGGAGCTTCCCGGTCAGCGGGTTCACCAAGCAGGTAGGGAGGATGGAATTTATTTATTTTTTCCTTTTGTTCTGGGATGGCTTTCAGCTGGATCAGGTCCATGGTTTGTTTGACTGTCCCTCCCATGGGCAGCGCAGTCTTACAACACCTTAATCCTGCTGTGAAACTTTGCCCTTATCCCAGGACAAACACGTGGGATGTTAGTTAAAGCGTGCCTACCTGCTCGCACACCCTTTTTGTCAGGGCTCAGTAACCTCTGGGAAGGGGCGACCGATCCTGTCCCTTAATACAAGCGAGGGATGAGAGAGCACTGTGAGAAGCAGCAAAGGAGTCGTAGTTCATTTTTCCTTAACCACTCACACGTATGTGCCATTTGGTTGCATATTACTCCAATATGTATAATTCATGTGGGAGATGTGCTTGGATTAGCAGGGGCTTAAGGACAGGTCTGACAGCCAGGAACTGCTGACAGAAGTCCTTCAAGTGTTCAGTCTGCTCAATTGAAATGTGAGGTTCAGACTCAGGCTGGAGCTGGGAACCTGTAGTCAGTTTTCCAGCCTGAGATCTCGCTGTTCAGATAAACAACACGCTTGCATGTTCAGTGGGAATTTAGGAGCTTTAGCAGTTTGAAATATTTATTTTCCTAGTTTGTCTAAGATGGTGAGTCATAAAATTGTATAATTTTGATTCCCCTTTTGTTTCCCCCTCACGTACTTCAGGTGCACAGCGTTTGCAGTCTGCTCGTTTGCTTTTGGAATATTTGCAACCCAGTTATACTGGGGTTAGAAATAAATGTGTTTTTAAACTTGTGGTGGTTAGTAAGATAGCAGCTACTGAATATTTTTTTGCCTACAGGAAGGGGCTGAGCTGCTCTCTTTCAAGACTTCCCACTTTCAGATTGATTTTGGTTGCCATCACGTCCAGTGTAACCGTAAGGAGATGTGAATACTTGAAACTTAGCTGACCTGTGAGAAAGAGAAGTGTGTCTGCCTGTAATCTCCTTGTGTTTTCTGTAGTTTTCTCTGACTGTTAAGGCTAATGCTGAAGTGCTGTTGGTAGAGAAGAAGATCCGTTGCTTTTTGCTTGTTGTCAGTTCAGCATAATCGCAGCACGCAGGGAGTGGAAAAGAGGTTTGAATTCATGACTTTTGGAATAACTAGGCTAATAAGCAGGAAGACCAACAACTCTCCTATTTTCCTTCCTGTATTTTTTATCGTGGCCACTTTGTACAAGGTTTTCAAATAGGGCTGTATACAGTTCTGCAAGGTCCTTGCTTCTCAGCAGTTGCATCTTGGAGGAGTGAACCAAAGCTGCTGGGATATGGCTGGATGTGGCCCAGGGCAGCCTGGTCTGGTGGTTGAGGACCCTGCACATAGCAGGGAATTGAAACTGGATGATCGTTGCGGTCCTTTTCAACCCAGGCCATTCCGTGATTCTGTGAGTTGCTTTTTAACTGGTCAGAGCTGGGGGCTCTTGGGCTCTGCCTCTTTGGTGCAGGTTTCCTGCATTGTTTTTATGCCACTTCAGAAAATCTCAAGCCTGCTCAGAAGGCCATTGGATGCTGTGCACATAGGTGAGGAGCAGAGTTGGTGCCCAGCCTTATTCTTCCCCTGCACTTATCACAAGCAGTCAGTATGACTGTACATGCGTGTTTCCATAAACCAGCACATGTACCCATATGGCAGCTTTTAGACTGTGCTTTAAAAGACAAAGTAAAAGGATTTATGCTGCAAGGATTTGTAAGGGTGGAGGGTGACCAGTGATCGGTTCTGAGGGCGGAAGGGGATGTACTAATCAGATAAGAAAAACCCCTGATAGGCATCCATTTTCTATATTTTCAGCTTTCTTTCTCTTTCCTTTGGCTCGTATCTGGTCCACAGTGGTATTTTGGCACTTCTTCATTGTGTTTAATCTAAGGGAGGAAGGGAGTTGGTTATGGCAGATGAGAGATTGGGAGAGTTATGGAAGGTATTGGAGTTTTTTAATCATTTACATTTCCTTGTAATAAGGAGGATAGAGCAGCACTTAGCCAAGAGAGAAATTGCAGCATTTCCTGCCACTTCTGTTTATGCAGAGTTTTGTGGTTACATATGCTCTAGTATTTGAGAAAATGACTTAAAAATATATCTTAGCTGGCAGTCGTCATCTTTGGGCTGCTGAAAGGATTGTTGCATTTCAGCTGTGATTTTCGCTGTTGCTCATTTTTGTCTCTGAGACTGGTGCCTGTTGTTATGATTTCTCTGGGTTGCATTCCAGCGCATAAGTGAAAACTGTTACAAGCATTAAATGACCAATTCTTAACAATGCTTTTGGCAAGCAGAGTCTCTTTTCATTGCATGTAGTTCTGGTTCTCACTGGAGCAGGTAATGGACCTTTGAAGGTGGACTCCTACTTTTGGTGGTAGACCTCTCTGGTGGATGACAGCCACGTCGTTTGGGCTCCTGGTTGGCTGAAGCACTGCGGCTTGTAGCACATGGCTGCATACTGAGTAGTGGTTCCAAGAAATCTGTAGATCCTATCTGTTTTTCTACTATGATGACATAAATAATTTGTGCTAACGAGTTTGTAGGCTGGAAGATTGTTTCAAGTCTGGATTGCTGCAGTTCTGAAAATTCATCTTAGAGAATTTGACTTAATGTTTTTTCGTCCAGAGAAGCTGTCTGGGTTTCTCTAAGGCTTTGAATATACTTTCTACCTAATGTGAAACAGAAAAAAAATATTTTTTTTTTCTCCTTCGTTTCACTGTTAAAAGCTTTCTACCTTTATATTTTCAACACTGCCTATCTTGGTCACACTTTCGTTGCCAGCAGTGGATAGTGATAATGGAGGTTAGTGAACGCAGGATAGCAAAAACAAAACTGAGTTCAGCCCTCCCTTCCCCTCACCCATGGCTGTGGTGAAGTGTCTGGCAGTCCTGTCACAGCCAGAGAGGGGCTCCAGAAAGTTGGCACATACCATCTTTACAGTTGTTACGGATGTTTGAATACGTGGAACAGACTGTTCCATTCTTTCATTTGGTGTCAAAATACGTGCTGTCATGAGAAAGTGATTCCTTGGGGATGACAAATTTGTCCCTCTCTTCTTTTTTATTATAAATTTTCCTGTTGCTTTAATCCAGTGGTAAGAACGCATAGGTTTAGCCATCTTTGAAGTAGTTTATCCAAATGGACCAGCTGTATTTGCATGGCACACTGCTTTTACTATGAGAATTGTATTAAGTAGGTGCTGCAAACCTGGCAGTGTCTGGAACATCTGTCTGGTTAACTTCTCTGGTCTTTTTGTATGTGTCTGCCTAAGGGTGAGCCAGGTGAGGCAGCTGGGGCAGTTCAGCTGTTTGCTGCTGATAAGCGATGGCCCGATGCTGTGCCTTACCTCTGGGCACCTCCAGCTGAAAGCAGTCAGTTGAGGACAATTTCTATGGCCCATGGGAGAACTGGTAAAGGTGGGGTAAGTTGTAATTCTCTGAAGGGATTTTTCATGAAACTGCAACTTTGTGATTAGAATAGATGATTTGGTTTTACAGGAAGTTACGGCTGGGTGATTAAGTGGGATGTTTTTGTTTAGCTGTTTTTTGCACTGTATTTCCTTTCCTCCTTTCTCAGAGATGCTGTTTTTTCGGGATTAACTCAATAGAATCACAACAGGTAAACAGCAGCACCGGGGATAACGGTATTTCTGATGCAGCGTGTTCCAAATGCCAGGTGACAGTGGTGGTTACTTGAGAAGATGCTTGCTTCTGGTTTCAGAATTATTTACCTCCCAGATCCGTGACGTGTGCTGTGGGCAGCGTGCACATAATGAACGTGTGCCGTAAAGCTGTGTTAAGAGCAGGGCTCGCTAGCTTTCTCACAAAGGTAAAGGCAGGAGGGAGGCATGCTGGTCACCTCCAATAACAGCTTTGGATTCCTTCCCCCCTCCCATTTTTAGACTGCTTGTAATGATTGTTTTTTTAAGGGAGAGGAGGTTTTCTGAGCTCTTCATTTGCAAACTTAGATGTTTGTAAAGGCAGGAAGAGAACTGGAGGCCAATAAGTGAAAAACGATGATTTTCATATGCTAGAAAACTAGCATAAACAAACTGGTATGAAATATGTCATCTCATTTTAGAGGTGCTTTTTTTTTCTTTAAGCGCAGTTCTTACATGTTTTAAGATTGAATACATCTTTCCTGTTGTGAAGGGAGGAAGCTAAATGCTTGCAGTTTTATACAACTGTAATCAGTTTTATTGCAACTGTAGCAGTGTGATATCAAATATCTGTTTTTTACTAGATGGGATTCATATGCTATTTATATTCAGGTATGTAATGTTGGGATTTTTTGCAATAATTCACGTTAGGTAAGATCTGCTTGCTTTTGCCTTTGGTTTAATTGGTTACAGATTGTTGTTTTGTTGTTTGTCTTTTTAAGCAAAGCTGCTTGTTTCTGCTTAAAAATGTAGAATGTCAAGTGCAGTTGTCCTAGTGGAGATGGATTGGTATCCTGAGTGCAGATGAGAAAGCCAGATGTGTTTGTATCCGAGCTATGAATTCTCAGTCGTTAGTATCATGTTTTGAAAGCCAGTTTTTCTTAGTTGGAAACTTGGGGGGAAATTGCCTCGAGTGGTTTATTTGCTTAATCTGAGGATAACATTCAGCAAAGCACACCGTATGCTGGGTATTTTTTGGAAGTTCTTGAAACTGTTGCGGTGAGAATCTCAGGTACGTTTGAATCTCACATCATGATCTGCCATTTGTGGTCTCTCTAGCAGCAGTGGGAATGGAGAGGAGGGAGACATTAAGTGCTTCATTACCTGTGGAAAGCGGTGCGCTTCCCTTGTGCTTAGCTGTTCCTTGCTAAGGTACGTGGAAGGTTTCATCTGCGCTGACTGCAGCCTGCCTCCCTGCAGCCCAGTGGGGGGCACAGCTGGGGTTTCTGCCCTTCCAGCTGCACTGGGAGTGCAGAGACCCAAAGAAACGTGCCTCGCGTCCCTGAAGGCCTCACAACCCGTTGTGCTGTGTGATTTCTGAATGGTTGTTAAATTAGATGATGACGTGGGGTTGTTTTGTTTTGTTTTGCACTGATCTGAGGAATTCTGAAAGCTTTCCAGTGGCACACAAAATGAATTTGTTTGACAGAGTTGTTGAGCAAATGTAAACCTGCAGGCAGCAGGCTTGTTTCTGGAGCTACCTGGCGCATGTGTCGTTCAGGCTGCCCACAGACTGCGGCAGTTCATAGGAAAGCTATTGTCCAAATGACCTCTCACAGTTAGAAAACAAACAGGTGGGTGTGTTTTAAGTCCTTTCTGTCCAAACCGTAGGCACACTTCTCAAGTCGGTTAAATGAAGTATTGTTTTTCTAAAGCAGGCTTTTTTTCAGTACTTCCCTCCCATCCCTTTCAATATATCCATAACTGCTACTGTAAAGCAGTTTACAAACTTGGTTGTGGCGGGAGGCAGAAGGCAGTGCAAGTTTCTGAGGCCAATGGGATGAGTGGAAGGTGTTTTAGGTAGTCACAATGGTTTAGTGCTGCCTGTATTCCTGCTTTCTGATGGATCTGGAGAAAAATGCTGAGCAGTGTACCACAGGCCTTATTTAAATCAATAACTCTAAGAGATATCTGGGTGCTAGTATGTCGTCTCATAGTTTTGAAGGGAGGAAAGGAGCTTCTCTCCCTCAAGTTAGTCTATTCTGCCTCAACAGCAAGGGTTTTCAGAACGATTGATGTGTTTAGCAATGCAATAATGTGCAAATATAATATCCTCTTGTTGGCTGAGCTATCCTGTCGATGCTATAGTGTGTGGAGCGGGCGGTTGGCACCTCAAGTGCTTGGGCTGGTTAAGTTAGATGCATACTGCTCAACAGGTGTGCATGAAAATTAATACCATGCTTTGTCAGACCTACTTGGACCTGCACACGTTGGATCATTACTGGCTCAGATGAAGGAACTGTATTTTTGCATAAGAATATTTTAAAAGCTCTTTAGAGAGCACTTTGCAATAAGTTTTGTCTGGTACAAAAGGTGGGTTGTAGCCTTTTCCCAATTTAGAGAAAACTTCATTAGATTTTGAGTAGATGGCAGAACTAAGTTCCATCTGCAGTATTTCATATTTCAGCTGCAATACTGAGCTGACACCATTGCTAATTACTGCACATATTAATAACATTTCAGTAAGGGAGGGACCTTAATTTGTAGAGTTACCTTTCCTCATCTGTGAGGGTGGCAGAATGACATATGTAGCTGGCAGTATATGCATACCTTCAGCACAGTGTGATACCTGTCCAGGAAGTATCTGTACTCAGGTCAGGTAAATTTGACTTGACTTCATCACAAGACATTTGAGTTTGGCATTGAGATAAAGGCAAAGGAAGTTATAGATGCTTAGTCTTGCAAAAGTGTGGGAAAATATGTTGCATTTCCTACCTGGGATGTAGGATGCACCAGCCCACCAGCGAGATGCATTTCTTCTCCTATGCTGTATAACAGAATGGAGGGTCTCTTATATTTTGGTAATAGTAAATAATAGCAGGCTTATTTTCCTCTCTACTTACTGACAACTGTGTTTTTATGTACTGCTTCTGTTCCTTTTGTTGTTTCGTAAATATCAATATAAATCAATCTCTTATTCTCTGTCGTGTTGTGAAGGAATTGTTTGTATAATGGACTGTTAAGAGGGTCATTTAACTTCGTTCAGTTGGTCTTTGAGACAGAGCTTGTGAGAGAAGAAATGAAAGATATTCACGGTGATGTTCTGTCTAGAAAGGAATAGAGAAGTGTAAGCACTGTGATAATATTTGGAACAAGTATTGGGGATATCTTGGAAAGTTACTGCTGGCAGGCAGAAGCCAATACTTGCATAAAGAACTATGCTGATTCTTGTAATAAATTTTGGGCAAGCTGAACAAAAAAATGCAGGTTAATTGGTTCTATTTGAGTGTTTATACAGGTGATTGCATTCGTAGCATTTCCTCTTGATTCACTGTCAACAATTGCTGGCCATGTTTTCCAAATTGCTCGATGTGTGGTTTTTGTTTTGGAACCTAGAAACCCAGGGCTGTCATTTCTAACATACAGTCTGCTTCGGGGTTCGTGCTACACCGCGAATGGCAGCTTAGAAAAGCAGTTTAGCAAGCGTCGTGTCTTTGCTGGGAAGCCCCCCCTCCCTCCCTCATCACTCAAGATCCACAGGTTGTAAGCTATTCAGACCTAGCAATGCGGGGATTAAAAGCCACGTGGGGGATTCTTGCAAGTTTAAGGAGGAATAGATGCAAATAATTGAGGCGTGTGAGCTGGGCTCTGGCTACAAAACAAGAGGATTAGGTATTTCTAAACACAAGGTAGATCACCTCTTTTACCTCCTGACTGAGTGCTGCGTCTGTTCTGCAAGGGCAGGAATCCCTCATCTTCAGAGTTCTCAGTGTTTGCATGTGCAGTGTTATTGGTCTGGGTGTTGTCACGGCCCAAAATACACACAAGTACCTCTTTCCAGTTCCTCTCAGTAAAACTGTACATATGTTTCATAAATGCCTGTGTGTTTCTGTGCAGCCACTCCGTGATTGGTTTCATTCGGCACAGATGATGTCCACTGGTGGTTCAATATTTATTAAGAAAATGTATTTTCACAAGAGCTTTATGATAATAAATACGTTGTGTGGCTCAAAGACTGTCATGCTTTGCAGCAGATGTTGCATTTGTTTCTTAAATATCAGAGAAGAGACATTTTCAGTTTAGTAGCCTCACACTAAAATTGTTCGTAAGACAGTATAATTAATTTAGGGAGAACCTTGCAGTGATTAATGGGTTTATTTATGGTGGATGTGTGTTTTGACAACTGGGAGCATATTTCCAATTTCCGTTTTTAAGGTGGAGGTTTGAAGAATTGGAGGGCTCTGACACTTCAAGAAAATTATGTGATTGGAAAAAGTCTTAATTTCCTCCAAAATCATTTTTCTGCAAAGGCCTTTCATCCTGGAACAACTAAGTTAAATGCCTCCAAAGGAAGTAGGGGGAAAAAAAGCCAGCAACAAAACAACACAACTCTCACTGGTGTTATGCAACAGGGTTTTTCCTGGTTATGTCAGTTTGGTATCCCTCCTATTACTGCCGTATGAATTTATCTTCATGCTGGCTCGGTTGCATGTGGGAGATGGAAATTTCGGAACTAGGCTATGTTTAAGTTAGCCTTAGTGTTGGCTTTGTTTTTTTCTGCCTGAATTCTGTGCGAGGTAGACCAGTGCTTTTGTGAGTACTGAGTTGTGATTCAGGCATCTCATTGAGCAGAATGTGTGGGAATGGAGGAATGTCATCTCTGCCCGGTGGTGTTTCGTGAAGCTGGTTTTGTTTGGTGTGATGTCAGAAATAAATTCTGAACCATGCACTAATGAAGGCTGTAGGTTTTAAGGCAACCAAGGAATGTCAGTCCTGGACTTCTGTAGCAAATGGCCATCGACTGTGGAGGACTAATTCAGCATGGTGTGTGTGTCATGGACTGGGACCGTAATGGGAATAAGCAGGAGGCTTTTTCTTTGTATTGTTATTTCTCAAGGTAATGGACTCTCTGGGACCGGACACCCTGCTGGAAAAGGATCGAATCCTGATTATTCAGTAAAGGAGACAAAACCCACTTCTGTAAAGTGATTTTGTCCTACAGTGGTTGATAAACACGAGCCAGAACACCTGAGGGGATGTTGTTTTTTTTTTTCCCAGCCAACTTTAATATGGATTCCAGAGAGTTTGTCATTCATCACATCATTCGGCTCCTTCTTGCTGTGAGGGCAAGTCCAAAGAAGCTGCTTCGTTAAAGCATTGCCTGAAGGGCTGGGGGGGTGGTTAAGTACTTTAACTTCTGTGTGAGTTCTGGCCTGGCTGATTTCTGCACAGCAGCCTCGATCTCGGCTGCCTGTGAGGGCCTGGAGCACAGCAACACCAGCTGTGTGTCTTTGGGGCTGGGAGAAGGAGCGTTAACCTGCAACCTTCATACCACCAGCTGCAGGAGGGAAGGAGCCTTCCAGTTCCACTTTCATGCAAAAGGTCCTGAGACTGTGAATTGTCTTGCTTTGTGTAGACACTAAGATGGTTTGTAACGCCGAACTTTTTAGATTTGGGAATAATTATTTAGATTCGTTGCCTTGTTATTATTTTCTAAAATAATAAGATGATGTTGGTGACCATCAAGCTGAGAGCTGCTCCAGGTATTAAAAGCTAAATGTGGTTTGTTAAAGTAACTGTCAAAGTGCTGCTAATTCAGATTCAGCTGTTCAATGGACTGTTTTGTGGCAGGGGAGCAAAAGGAAAGGACCACTGCCATACTTAGTAAAATAGAGTAGACCAGAAAAAGGAAAAAAATCTACCTTTTTCTGCAGACGTGAACAATCCTGTTCCTTGCAAGCTGAAGGAGGCAGGAAGGCTATAGTTAAGTCCTCTCTGCTGGTCCCTACAGAGCTGTGTGCAGGGTTTATTTCTTACTTGAAGTAGTACAGCCCCCGTGATGGTGAAGAAACAGCCTGAACAGCATCACTACCCCTCAAATACTCTTTCTGTCTGGATTTTCATGCAGGGCACCTACTGAGAAGGAATTAGAATTATAAGAGGACATTTTAAAACAAGGTTATGAGATACAGAATGTCTTACCCTAATGCTCCTTTTCTTCAGGTGGGTGTAGCATTGCTTATCCCTTGGCTTTTGAGGTTATGCTGTTGTTCTCCTACCTGCAGTCTGCATTCCAGAAGGATAATTCAGCACTGGCTCAGGCTCCTGTTTGCCATGTGTGTGGCGATTTTCTTTCTTCATTGTTGCTGTTTTGTGTGTGTGTCTGTGCAGTTTTTTTCTTTTCATCAAATGATCATCATCAGTAATGTGGGACACTTAGTTCTTAATAATTCAGGTTTGTGTGGCCTGTAAATTTAGTTTGAAATAAAACCAAAAACCCCGGAATTCAGATTGACAAACAAGAGAGCTTGTGTCTAAACTTAGTGTCACCTGTTGAAGTAACCCAGCCATTAAAACAAGCAGCTAAGTGCTGTATTTACACTGAAGTTTTAAAGGAAATCAAGCCAGCAAAGGTTAACATTTAGGAAAAAGAATTGGATTGAGCATATCCTCAATTCCCTAAACAGGACAGCAGGAGCCTTCTGTGCTGATGTGGTTCCTTTGTCAGTTTGCTCAGTTCCCTTAATTCATTTAAGGCAGAAGGAAGACTGCTCGGAGAGCAGAGCAGGAGGCTTCAGCTTCTCAGTTATGTATAAGGACAGGGCAAAATAAAAGTTATCTACCAATGATATATATTTTTAAATTCAGAGAAAAGCCAATTCGATCATCTTTTCTTACATAACAGATACACTGAAGGTACTTGTAAAATTAATTTTTGCAAAAGGAAAGCGTTTTGCTATGGATTAATGTAATTAATACAATTGTGAGTCAGTGGAATTTGTAACAATCACCAACAGAAAGTTCTAAAGAGAAATGAAGTGTTTGCTGGAAGCATAGCCTTTGTACACCATTTTAGACCTACCACATGTCAGGAGAATGAACCACTGATTGATCACCTAAGGAAAGGACTGAGTCAGCTGTGGGAGCACAGGTGAAGGCAATTCCTTCTAGACCCCATCTAAGGGCTGACTGCCACTGGGGAAGGATCTCCAGAAAGAGATCCTTCCTCTGTGGAGTCCTTCCTGCAAACTGAGATCTTCACATACAGGTGAGCATTCCTTCACTGTTTGTCTCTTTTCCCATTTTCACCATGATAATCTTTCCAGCTGTAACGCCGACTGTAACGTATGTTTTAGTAGTTACCAACCAGTGACCATCCCCTAGAAAAATTATTATAAAAATAAAAAAGCCAAAAGACTGATTTATTCAGATCAGGGCTTCCTGTCTGGTAATTTTAATCCTGATTAAAATCAGCAATTTAAATGACTTTGATTTATATCAGGCATTCTATCTTCAAACTAAGTGGGAACAGGATGGGGCTTCAGAGCCTCTACCATTTAGTGCTGCACATACTCCATCATGAGTCATTTAGCCAGCAGATCTGGTATGTCTGCGCTTCCTTTGCTGTGCTCATCAGCTCAAACATCTACCTTTGAGGGTTTTTTTTTAACGTGACCCTTATGGCAGAATAAGGAAAGCATCGAGGAGTTTAATGGTGTAATTCAGATGTAACACAGCACAAATATGTGACTTGTGCAGAAATAAATATTTTGTACTGTAAGGAAACAATTCAGGGAGTCCTTGCTGAGTCTTTCTAACGAAGGGCACTGAGACTTTGCCCTCACAGTCCCTTTTCTCAATCTGGCATGAAATTGTAGGAGCAAATGGTGCTTTTCATACTCTAGCCTCTGGATCAGATAGGCTTTGTCCGTGCTCGGATGTGAGGTGGTGAAGGTGCTCCTAAGTGGTCTTTGGAGCAGACTTAATCAATGCACTGTTCTGCTACCTGGGGTCAATTGGTTACTTTTGTTTAGCTAAGCTGACTGTTTTGCGAGCATCATAATGATTTTTTTCTTGCCAGCTGCCATTTTGGAATCATTTGTTATTTTATGAATTAAAAGCAATGAAGAAAGATAGAATGCTGAAGTAAAACGCAGAATTGTCAATCTGAATTGTGGACTGGTGGTTTGTGATCAGTAGGCATTGGAAAGGCAGTGTTGCTTTGGTGGAAGATTCTGACAAGCACTTGTTTTTTCTCCTACAGTGTTACTGCTGTTTCAGACATAGTGACCAAAGAAATATGTGTGTTTAAGTTTGGGAATAATGCCCCAGATTTCATTCTACCATGTTAAGCTTGAGTTAATTAGCAGATGGCTTTGAGGGTTGTGAAATGTTGATGTCATCTCCAGAGCCTTAGTTTAGTGCTAAGAACATGAAAACCAGACATTGAAAGAGGAAAAAGTCAAATGCAATAATCAGGAAAGCTTAAAGTATTGATGAAGGTGAGTGCAAGCTTCCCAGTTGCATTGGTCAGCTGCTGTTCAGCAGCTGTTAGCCTGTTTTGTTGAAGCACGTCTTTCTATATGGTCTCACCATGATTATTGTCTCCATTTAGATATATGTTAACAATAAAATTATTAATAGTGTTTGAGACATGTTTCCTAACCAGTGAGTTTGAAATCTGTTGCTGGAGACCTTATTCTGAGAGCTTTCCTTAGGTGGACATGGGTAGGAGATAAGAGTGCCTTTGGTAGTTACTTGAGGAAATGCATATTTGTGGGGATAAAAGAAAAGAAATAGATTGGCAGATGTCTCGCTCTTCTCTTTGTATAGTTCTTGCTGCAGTAGAAATCAAAGAGAAGTGAGGAGGCTTAACCTTGCCCAGCAGTTTTTTTGTTCAAGAAGTTTGTGGCTTGGTTTGGGAACTGCTTTGCACACCTGGGATGCAACGCTGATGGATGTGAGTAAGAAGCGTGGTTCATTTTGGGTGTAAGCAATAAGATTTTTTCAGTGCACTGCATGGAGTTGTGCAGAGAGGAAGATGAGGTCTGAGGTTGCATTTAACAGAAGTGACTGAAATGAACTGTTAGTTTGAAAGGTTATGTACTAATATATAGCATGGGATGCAGCTTGGCAAAAAAATGCTGATGTAAGTCTGTGTTTGTCTAATAAAAATATAATTGCTACTGTTGCCACTTTTAGCACTCTGGGGAGATAATGTAGCAAATGTTGTCTTCTGTGGACAAAACCAACCTTCATGTTTTGGGAATGATTTCAGGGTGATTTGCTAAATCGAATCCCCTGGGCCGTATTGGAAAGTGCTTAGCTGGAAATCGCAGGAATATCATGACCACTTTTGATTTGTGAATACACGTGGAAGATATAACATTTTTCTGGTTTGCTCTTTGCAGTTAGATATTAAGTGCAAAACAATGCAGTGTCTTTGAATGGTTTTTTTGTTTGTTTTTTTTTTCTTTCACCTCAGATTGTATGATTAGGAAAAAAATAGCAAATCTCAGCTGTAACCACCCTTTCCTTTCTAACTATGGAAAAAGTTCAAAATCTGATAGACTAAATATAGAATTTCTAAAATTGGACTGTGGGAAAAATGGGAAAATGATGACATGTAACAGATGAATGTAGAAACATTTGTGTGGCTTGGTCTCCTTTTCCCAGTTACATTTGTATTAGGATGTAGACAGATCTATTCTGTTTCTTTTCAGACTTGCATGGCACCAATCTTCTGCATAAAATGAAGTCTGGAAAAATGAGTCACCATTGGTTCTTCTGCAGGAATAGAAGTGTACGTGTAAGCAGTAGAAATGGTCTGCCAAATTTCTGTAGTTAATGACGTCTGGAAGGTTCATGGGCCTCCTGTGGCCCAGATCTGACCGGCATTCACAGTTGATTCCAAAATCTTGTCTTTCTGTGATATCTGGACCAAATTTCCCCCCCTTCCCCCTCAGGTATGGTGGAGAACATAATCTGTGCTCTACATGTGTAATCTTAATACATTTATTTTTAATTTAGTTACTAAAAGTGAGAGACCGAAATGGGGAAGAAAGTTGTCTCCTGTCCCTAGGGAAAAGTTGCTGCTGTATTTACTAGAAAACACTTCTGAAGTTTGAAAGTTTAGTTAAACACAAGATTTTCTCTTGATACTCATCGGTATCTTAACTCCCAGCTAATCTGGTCTGAGGACTGGTCCAGCAAAAACCTGGAACAGGTTGTGTGGGCTGGCGGAATGCATTCCAGTCAGATGAGATTTGGTACTTTCACACCTGTAGGCAGGATTAGGGTTTAATGTAAGAAATGTTAATGAAAAATATGAAAATTTGCTAAGGGGGCCGTCTGTTATGGATGGGGAAAGAGAAGAGGAAGGAAATGGCTCCTGCACTGATAGTGCCTAAGTGTTCATTAAGTCAGGGTGGAAAGAGGAATTAAACAAGTAGACTTATTTATGAACATTTAGGGTCATAGCTTTACAAATAGTGGCTCACTAAGAATAAAACCACAGGATATATTTCTAGGAGAGTCTGAAGTAGTGCTGATTTGCAGAGAAGGTTTTGTTGGTTTCTCCATAGCCAGTAGCCTGTTGCATAAGTCTTCACCTTGGGCAGAAGCTGGGCTTTTCCAGGGGAGGTGTCTTTGGCAGCCTGTAATTTAATACCTCTCATTACTCATTAGCAAAGGCATCCAGGTTCATGTTGTAGGTGTTTCCCTTCAGTCAGACTTCACTTCTGAAGACACGGTTGGTTGTCATTTGTGGCTTTCTTTACAACTAATATTAGTTTACTTGTTGATGTACAGGAATGGTCACTGCTGAGAATTGTTGGTTGTGAAATAGTGCCTGTTTTCATTGGTCAGATGTGTTAGTGGTTGTATCTTAGAGAAATTTTCGTTCATCGGAAAAGTTTTCGTGAATCCTTCTCTGCTGTGTATATTCTTTAGGACTGATCTGATGTCTGCCATAAGAAGACAGGGAAATAATGTGAGGGAAGGAAGGCTGCACCTTGCCTTTTAGGAAGGGGGCTTTATTTCTGTGGAAAGATTGAAGATTGATTTAAAGCTGCAGGCTCACCAAACTGTATACAAGTACTCGATCTCCAAAGCATAGCTTAATGTCACTTTTTGTCTTTTGCAGTTGACAGAACCATCCTTCATACACATTTAGGAAAGAAGGATTAGAAGGGAATTTCACTCCTTTAAGTCTTAATGTATTAGTTGTACTACAAATGATGCCTTATTAGAAAGGTCTTGTTGAAGCAGCTGGATGTCTTGGTTTCAGCAGGAGGCCAGAGGTGTCAGAAGCTTCCTATGGGATGAGCTAAGAAAGGGTTGGTGCAATCAGTCCCAGCTGCAATAAAGCCATGGTTTAGCATCTGCGTCAAGCTGGCAAGCCCATGCCATCCTTGGTCTTGTGAGAGTTCAAAAAATAAAGGAAACTGCAGGATGTGTTAACTGAGGTGCTTTTTTTGTTTGTTTAAGCGACAGGTTGGTGTTGGTAGGTTGATGTAAGGCCTTGCAGACAAGGGGTTGTGAGCACAGGGTGCTGCATCTGTACGAGAATGAATTTGAATAAATTAAACCTGGGAGGCTAATAAATAAATAAATACCACCACAAAAGTGCAGTTAAGTACTTATTAACACGTGCACTGACAGTGAAGCTGGAGATGTCTAACTGACATGTCCAGTTGAACGTGATTGTCCAGGTGAACATGTATGTGACTTGCTGTTTGTGAGCTTGTGGCTTGTTAATACAGAAACTGTCACTGTTCTAAATGTGTGGTTACGTCTGTACTTGGTTCATCTGAACACACCTTGCTTGGCAAAGCAGGTACTGAGCACCAGATCTCTCCTCTTCAGCAAGCTGCCAGCTGCGGCATTGGCCTGCAGTTCTTTGAGTGTGTGCAGAGGATGCCTGTACTTACAAAACTGATGCACGGTAGATGAGGAAGTGCATGTGATATACAGATGTGGGTCTCTTAGGTCACTGGTTTTGGCGTTTCTCTGACAGTTCCCCTCATTTTTGAGGGTGATTCACGTTTCTCCTTGTTTTTTCTCCTGCCTACTGTGTTCGTCTCATTTTGATTCCCTGTAGTCTTTATGTATAAATAGATATTACCTATCTGGCTTCATATATGTTACATAAGATTTCCTGACCAATATATTGCCCCGCTTCAACTGGTAAGATTTTGCTCTTGTGAAGTCTAGAGGCTCACTGGGTCAGAGTGCTTTGTTTAAAGTCTATTAGCCACGGGAATAAGAGGAAGAGTATTAATAGGCCAAACACCTCAGCAGAGTGTGAGAAGAGCCAAGAGCTCTGCTATCAGGCGTTTGTTTTTCTGCCCCCATGTTTTCGCACTGAGTTGCTGCTTCCAGGCCACCAGGTTTCCTCCTCATTCTGACCTGTCGGCCAGCTGGCCCGTTGCCGGTAAGCTGCAGAGTAAAATCTTTGGTGAGGACTGTGTCTGCAACGTGTGTGCGTGGGATCCCAGCAAGAGCAGTGCGTCCCGCTGTCCTCCCCTCCCCCTGTGGTGCTGCACTTGACAGGGAATTAGGTCCTCGTGGCAGCTGCAGATATGAGTTAGCCTTGGGCACCAGGAGCCATGTCACCATATGGAGGCCTTGAGAGTGGGGAAGTAGAGGACAGGGAAGCTGAGGACAGGAAGCAAAGCTTTCTATCTGCTGCTCCTGCTGGTAGCTGGACTTCATCAGAGGCACAAAGCACCAAGATGACAAGATTTATGCACAGGTAGGGTTTGTGACCTTTCCTTAGTCTGTTTGTGGAGTGATGTCTCGCTCCAGACCAGCAGTGTTCAGCGCTGACAACACCTTTATCCCCCTGCAACATTTTTTCAGTCTGTCCCCAGGCTCAGGCCAATTGGTATGGAGATGTACTGCCTGGTGTTTCCACTGCGTGTTTCTCCTCACGGTATCCTTGGTTTTCAGATCTACTAGAATTTGCTAGGCCAGATGCTTGTTGACTGCATCAAAATTCAGCAAAGCATGCTGGTGTGGCCCTTGGCTTGACTGTGCTCAAGTCATCCCATGTAGGGAAAACACTCAGGTCGTTATGAGTGAAACAGCCTATCCTTTCAAGCTATTAAAAAGATCATTAATTCTGATTATTTTTTTTTTTCTGACTGTGGATTCATAATTGTGACCAGAGCTTGCATTTCATTGCAAATTGGTAATAATTAGAAAAATACGTTCTTAATGAAAACTGGAGCATGAAATAAAGAAAAGAACCTAATCCTTGTAAACTAAACTGTTCTTGTGGTTTCTGGATTGTTATGTCAATTTTTGCAATGGCTGTGGGTACCTGTTCATTTACTGTCCATTTCATTAACAGTGGCAGGTGTCAGACAAATTCAACTTTTGTCTCCCTTTCGGACAGCATGCCTGCTGTGTATTCTGCGTGGGGATATTTATCTCAGATTAGCAGTGATGGATAGAGCTGGCATGCTTCTATAGAAGAGAATTGGTTTTCAGGCTCTACCTATTGGTTATGCATCTCCTGTATGAATTAATGGGGCTTTAGTGAGATTAAAACCAGGAAGCAGCTCCTCACTCTTTAGAGGTCAGATGTCATACCGAGGAACTCCAAAAGGGTACTGGTTCATGGCTCCTATGAGAATGAAAATGTGTTACTTGCATTGATTTGGCCCTTGGAAGGGAGAAAAAGGAATCTGGGCCATGAGCTTGAGAGGCAGGGTCCAAATCTCCTTTGAAGGGGCTCTGAAGTAAAGCATGTTTGACACTCTAACTACTGTTTTTCGAGCTGATGCTATGTTTTTTGATAGCACTGACATACAAAGACAACAGTAGGGGAAAATACGCTGCAACAGTAAGACTTAAAGGGGATAAGGAAAGGAATCTATTTGAGAGACTGTACCTCTGTATTGGTGAAATAAAAAACTGTCTGAGGATGTTGCCTACCTCTTAGTCATGGAAGAATCGCCCAGCTTCCATTCCGGGTAGCTGGCCTTGCTTAATTCTTTGTTGGGGGACGCCCAAGATGAGCCATGGTGTTGAAGGAAGCGTTATTCGCAGTGCTGTAGGTGGCACCCTTCCCTTTGAGATGGTGCTGAACCAGTGCCAGAAGGAAGGGGTAGGGGGCACTGCCGGTAGCAGCCCCAGCCTGAGCCTCTGCAGGTGCAAGCCTGCAGGTGTGCCTCATGTACGCCAGCAGAAGTCTCTCCCTCTGTCTCAAAAGCATGGGGTGAAAGCGAGGCCTTGGCTGCTTGTCGCTTGTGAAGGTTGCACAGCCCATCCTCTGTGGGATGTGTTGTGTGGCTGAACCTGCTGCCAGGCCGTGGCCGCTGCCCTTAGCGAAGCGGCCCCGAGGTTGGCATGGGCAGCGTTGGCTGTGCTAAGCTTTGGCATGGCCGTGTCTGGACACAGGGTTCAGATTGGGCTCTACTGAAGCATAAAGATGCTTTTGCGTGCCTTGGTTGTAACATTTTGTTTGGATGATGTGTTAAAAAGATGGGCGCTAAATAGAGGCATCGCTTCTCCTGAAGGTAATTTAGCCACAAATGCAGGAGGTGATACAAGTATCCAGAGGCATGCTTGGACTTCATGGGGCCTGAGGGTCTTCAGCCCTATTTATGTTCTTGTAAGTGTGGTCTGAAAAAGACTGACTTTTTATTTACCTTGTGGCTTGGGAGCTGACAGTGAGGACTTGGGAGCCTGGGCGCACAGTCGAGTTACTGTCTGTCAGCTGATCCCTGGTAACAGTGCATGGCAAACACGAGGAGTGCTGTGAATGAGGCATTCAGGACCTGCTGCTGACACTGGGATCTAAAGCATCTAGCTAAAAATATGACTCTAAATTAGGCAGTCATCTGACGTTTTTATTTACTATTATGGTTTGGACACCAGTGGATGAAACCTTCTCATGAATTGCTGTATCTTTCTGTTTCTGATTTATACTATTTCACTAATCCAAGAGGTATTGCACGCCCAGTGAATTGGGGATTTTGACATCTTGACCAACTTGTGTTACGGTTTTTCGAGGAGCAGAGAGGGCTGGGATAGCATCAAGAAAAAGGCAAACCTCTTTTGTTACCATTATGACCTGATCCTCCAGTAATCTACTCAGTGCCTGAAGGTATTTTATTCATATCCACTGCTGGATGAGAGTCCAGGGCATGCTGCTGTCCACCGGTTTGCCACGTTCAAAATAGATGTTGCTGGCCTTGGTCTTTGTAGTACCACCATCCTTAATGTGGCTGATGGTGCCCCTGCTGGGCATGGCGGTCACGTCCCAATTCTGCAAGTGTCTTTTTTTCCCCTCACCTCCCTGTGCTGGGGGGCAAAGTGCTTGATCGGTGCATCCTAATTGTGGATGTGATCATGGACGAAGGAATGACTTTTTGGCGTTTTCCCCCGGAAATGGAAAACACGCAATGATCTTGAAGGGCTGGTGACAGGAAGGGGTGCGATTGTGAAGCTATTCCCTGCATCTCACTTGGAAAATGAGTGTATGTGGATGCCAGAGCTTTGTCAAAGAGGGTGAAGTGGGGAGGAGGAGCTTCTACTCAGCTGTCCCTGGCACAGGGCTCCTGGTCCTGTTAATAGTGACACTCATCTGAAGAGCCATGCTGCTCAGCGGGGCTGTTGCTGCCGCATGATGCGGTAAGGGGCTCCTTCATTTTGATAGGAAGAAGTTTTCCAGGAAGGGGAGGAGGAAAAGAGGGCACCTGATATCCTCTCTTCACCTTCAGTGCAAATCCGAAAGGGTCTTAAGAGATGCTCTACGAACAGAAGAGAAATGTTCTTTTATCCCTCTTGGTGGTTGGTGTGTTTCCCTTCTTGCGATTAGTCCTTTAAACGCTGCAAGGAGACAGTTTGCTCACACTGCTACATTTCTGTAGCAGTCACAGCCTCTCTTTTCTCTCCTCCCTTCTCTCCACCCCTTGCTCCCTCCCGAACCCACTTAGGGTTTCTTTTGCAATGGTGTTTGTTGTTTTCTTTCTTTTCTTTTTTTTTTTGCATTTTTTCCCTCTCTTCCTTCCTTCCTTTCTTTTTTTTTTTCCTTTTTGCAAAGCACCCATGTGAGAGGAATAAAATAATTTTGAAGAGCATTATATGATGAGAATTTTGACAATGAGTGGAAGATTGTAATTACTCTCTTCCATTAGACTCAGTGGCTTTGGACAGATAAGCTGTATTGAAACGTGTGACCAGGGCATGGGATCATGGATTGTCTTTCACTGTTGTCATGGCGACAGTGATGCAGGTGGCCTATAACTGCCTGGCTGTCAGATCTTATACATCAAACTGGTGCTAAGTGAAAATATGTTAGAGGCACAGGGGGAAAAATTGCCAGCAGTGTTTATAGGATCAGGTGGAAGAGAGCTAGGCAGCTTTAAAAGCAGCTTTTTGTGAGTGCTGGAGATGGCTCGGGGATGATTCTTTGGAGTGTTTATGCCTTCATATGAACAAAAAACAATTTCAAAGGGGAAAATATATACAAATATATGGCTTTATTATGTCTTTGCCTCTTTCTCAAATCGAGATGATGATAGTGTTAGGTTTAAATAGAGAAGAAATGGGAAGAAAGGTAAATACTTGCAGCTGGCAGCTGGACTTGACTCTAGAATCTCAGCCATAACTGAGGAAAGTGTGATGGGTTTGCTGCTGCATCTCAGGGTGAAACTGCTAACGGGAGGTTGACCAGATGTAGAGATGTTAAAAGGATGTGGAGACTTAAACTGTGAAAAAACATCTTAAAGTCAAGATTTCTTAGAGAAAACGTCTGTTAGATTTGCTGTGACGTGGTGTCTTTCTTTTTCACAGGAGTTGTATGTCTAGTGGGTTTGTAGTCCTGTTGCATGGAGTCCCACATAGATTCTGACTATCATCCCTTTCTAGGTGATGACAGCTCTCTGAGCGCTGAGATTTCTAGTAGTTCCTGGCATTAAAATTAGTTCATCTGTGTAATTTTGCTTACTACCACTGCCTCGTACTACATATCGACTTACCTTCATTCGTTAATGTAGACAAACTCTTTGCAAGGAGAATAATCAAAGTGGTGGTTTAAACAACAAGAAAAAAAAGTTGAACTTGTGCTCGAATGAAATGTGAATTATTTGTTTCCTGCAACACCAGGTCTGTGGGAATTAAGCTTTGGAGGTGATTTTGATCTTGGTAGCGTATTCTGATCTGAGGTGGAAATATTACTTTGTGCAGTTATGGGAGATCCAATTGAAGATCAGTCTGCCTCTCTCCACTGTCCACTCTCTTCAACTGGTTGTTGACACTGGTCTATTAGTTCAGATGCCATTGGCAGTCTACCCAAAGCCCCCTTCTCTGTTTTGGCTGAACCATACATAGAAAAATCATTGTTGCTTCAGAGTGCGCACAGAATGATGTGGTTTCTGACACTGTATCCTATGCTTCATTTGCTCTAGTAGACTGCTAGTCAGCAACTGATAACACTGTGGCAGAAAGTGACCTCATCTCTCAGAGGCAGTCAACACTTGACGAGCCTCAGTCATTTGCTTATCCTGCCCCAAGAAGGTAGGTCTCACTATTTCAAGTGCAGTAGGAGGCTTTCATAATGAAAAAGAACTCAGACTTCCCTGAAATTGGAAGAACTGAGGACTAAGCCTACTAGAAAAAGTTCTAATTGAAAGTCAGGCAGGCAATTGAAAGAATGCTTCTGATTTTGTGCTTGGCAAAGTATTGCATTTTTTACACAGAGTTGTGTCTTTTTCATGTAGCGTTGTCATCTTTGGGATCTCATCACCTTTTGCAGTATCATGAAAGGAAAGGTGCAAAAAATGGAGACTGAACAGTTCTCAGTCTAAATGTAGTGGTCAGCAGTGAAGTCCGTATGGCTGAGACGTGGTATTGTGAGTTGGAAAACATCAACCCAGCAATGTAAATATCTTAATTTTATCATTTGGAAAGCGTGATCAATCTGACGTGGCTGTAATTTTCAGGTTTTGTTGTTGTTTTGTTTTGGTTTTGTTTTTAATATATCTGTATTTAAACTTCCTGGCTTGGTGCTTTCTGACCTAGTATTCAGCTTCTCTATGCACCAGAACCCAGCACACATTTTGGTTTCACGTCTCACTGGGTTTTTAGAGGTTACAACCATTTTTATTGATAACAGGAACTTCTCTCGTTTATCGAAGGTACCTACAGAGGTTTTAACTAGAATCAGAAAACAAGCTGCATACCTGTTAAGGATAGTACTGATGTAGGGAGATACTTAATACTTACAATTAATTTTCACAAAGAAAAGCAAGATCTGGCAAAGATGCATTTTTAAAAGGCTGACCTGGATGAGAGTGGAGGACTTCTGGGTTCTTTCCCTTTCTGGTAACTGATTATTTTTTTAATTTTCTTTTTACTGTGTGTGTTCCTTGATCAAGGTAAGATTTGTGCCTCTGTTCTACGGATTTATGTGTTCTAGACTGATACATGACAAGACCGAAGTAAAGGATGGAGGTCCTTTGGTTTAGCTTGTGGCTCTGGAAAGGCAAGGCATTCGTCCTTCTTCCTACTATTGTCTAGCATGTTTGCAAGAGAAGGGTTTGTTTCGTTTGTTTGTTTTAGTGTAGTTGGAGAGAGTACTCTTGATGCTTCAAGCCATGAAAAAGGGATCTTGCAGGAAGGCTTCAATTTCCAGCTTCGCTGCTGATGAGCAGTAAAACACGAATGAACCAATCCTGCAAGCTTCGGTTTCCTGTGCTTTAAAAACTGAGGTAAAAAGAGGACTTTAAAGATGAAATTAGTGTTGTTAAAACTTGGAGTTCCTTGCCTCAGAGATGTTGTCGAGGTGCATCCTTGCTACTGCTGCGTTACGGACTGAAAGCTGATGTAAAGTAGTGATGTTCTTTACCAAATGCTGAATGTTAGGTAATGGTACTTAAGTGATTCAGTAGGCTTCCCAGTGATCCAAGAGTTTGCCTGCAGCACGTGTTTGCTGATAGCAAACATTTAACCGAGATTGTAGTTTCATCTGTGGTTCTCTCTAAAAGTGCTGTGGTGCCTTTAGCTTTCATTCATGCCCCAAATGCATTTGATTTTCTCATATAAAGACTTCATCTTTCAATATAGTTTTGATACCATCAGAGCAAAAAAGCCCCAGATGTGTATACAAGGGTTTTCTAGCTTGAAAAGAAAAGAGTGTATTTTAAGATGATGCCTTAATTCATGTGCTTGAGGTGCTTCATTGTTTTTTTAATCATAGGTTGTTGGTACCAAATTAGCATTTGTAATAGGTTTAACATTAGTATTCAGGAAAAGTCTGGCTAGGAGAGGGTTGTTTTTGTTTTTTCAGTGGTTTCTGTTGTTCTTTTTCTCTTGAAGCTGGAACACAGAGGTGGTTTGATGTGTATGTTTACTGTAGCCGTGTACAACTTTAAAGAGCAAAAATAGGTGCAGCAGTGTAACTGCTGGAACTGTTTCCTGACAAACAAGATGGTCTGGCTGGTGAACGAGGCTCTTGTTTCTGGTGTTGTGAATCTGATAATGCCGTCTGGATGTTAATTTGGATGTAACCACGGAGGCTGTAGGCTGGGCAGAGTTATTACCTCATTATCCATTGCTCAGGGTTAGCTGTAAGGGTTTGACCATCTGTGCTCATGCAGAGAGGAGGAGAGAAACGGACAATACAGTTTACGTATTTCAATCTGATAGGGATCCTGATCAAGTCTGCAGTTCACAGCAGAATGACAGATCCCTCTGGTTTTCTGCCATCTTTTCAGCTCAGAAGAGTGACAGCAGCTAGTGCTCGATATAAAACGTGCTTTTGTAAAGGCAGTTGGTTGGGTTGCTTTATCTTTGGAAAGTAAGCGGTGTTTCTGCATCCCAGTTTATCTGAAAAACTGGGAGTCTTGGCTCTCAAAAGCAGTTTAATCGTACTCTCAAAAAAATACCTAAATGGAAATACTGTTATTCTGTCTTCAGATTTTGGGTACAACACTAGATGTAAATAGCCACTCTAGGATCAGTCCCAGCACAAACAAGCTGTAGCAGCACTGTGGCTGTTGCAGTTACAGCAGTGCACACTGCTTTACGCTGTCAGTAAAAACACAGAAGCCATACGGCGGTGTATCTAAGATAGGTGTGGTCCTTTTTGCTGTTATACCCCGTAGGAAATATTTTTGTAACGCTTTGTTCCCTGCCCGTCCTTTGAATTCAAAAGGTATATGGTTAGCAAGGTGAAGGATGCCATGTCTCGCAGAGGCTCCCAGTGCCAGCTGTCGGCCCGGGAGGAAGAGCCCAGCAGGATCCGGGGCTCCCAGCCCGCTGTGTGCGGCAGCGAGGGACCGCTTCCTGTTGGAACAGCAAAGCCAACTACGGTCAGGATGCTTGTCTGCCATAGAGGAGTGTCTGAGTTTGGGTGTGAGCTGGGTTTCCTGCTCCCCATGAATTTATTTTGGATCTCTGCGGGTTTCTTTCCCCGCTCCGTTTAGAGCCGGTCTCCCTCCCCTTCCTGCTGCCTCCAGCTGCACTGGGCAGGCGCTCTCTGGTCAAATCAACTGCTGAAGAACAATGGCTTCTGCAGAAGTCATTTGCACACTTACAGCTCAGCTGATGAAGGCATCTTAGCTGTACTTGCTGCCTCAGTAAACACAGCATCATACCTGTCCCGTTTGGGTGGACAGAAGTAAGTTTGGGCTCTGATATAGGGTGACTGGAATGGCACGTGGGTCCTCTCTCTGCGTATCTGTAGTTGGTGTGCTGCTTGGGTTGCAGGGATGACCTTTTGTCTGCCTGGAAATGCCCCTTGCGTGTTAGATGATACTGGGAATAAGTGCAAGTCAGGTGTGTTGGGAGATGAGGCTTTACAAAGGCCGTTCTGGGCACTCTAGGAGCAGGGATCATAGGTTTAATTCCCTAATATGCATTTTTAGCCTCTGAGATAATTTAGTCCTTTACTGTATTGGAGCAGACGCGATTTCCTGCATTAAACAGCGTTGTATGCAGTGTGCCTGCCACAGCATTTGCAGCTGCTTAGCATGAGCTTTGGTCCTAAGACACGTGCCACTTAAACCAAGTGACTGTGTCTATTGCCAAGAGCCTTAAATCCACTCATGGTTAGTGTACTTTCTGCGCACTTAGCTCAGCTTAGTCTAGCTTGTTTACAAAGAGATAAGGCAATGCACGCACTGCTGGGACTGTGCTGACATAGGAAATGAGCCACTGGATCTGTCTTTGTTAACCAGGTCTGTGCCCTCTTGCACAAAATAGTGAGGAAAGGCTGGCTGTTGTGAACGGTGAGCCCTCGCTGCAACAAGCGCCAGATGGTCAGACTTCTTTCAAAATGACTCCTGGTCCAGCTGCACCCCTTCCTCAAGTTTTTTTGTGTTTTTTTTTCTTCACGTGGTGTGTTCAGCAGCCCGGCTGGGGCTCCCCATCCCGTGCCAGCGCCTGTCCCCTTTGTCCTGCCGGCACTGCCAACAGGGGCCTGCTGTCAGCTCGCGTGTGGCTGTGCCACAGCACAAAGGGGCCGGGAGGGTATGCTTCCAAGTGCGTGTCAGCATGGGCACCAGGCCAGCTGGGGGAGAGCCAGAGCTATTCACATGTGAACGTGAAGCTGGTGGCGTGCTACAGACTTGTGTGATTTATTCCACCTTTAATGTAGCTAGTGTAGGTAAAAATTGCGGCGAGGCAGGGTTGATGCATGTTGTGTCGCAGAGTTTGTGCTCTCCTCAAGCACCTGTACTTCAGTAGGCCATCATCAGTGTGGTGGATCCTCTCTATGTCTTTTGGTTTTCATCTGCTAGAGAGGGCAACTTTCCCTTTGTTTACGGAAATAACCCTTGCATAGTACAGCATGTAATATATATGCTGAAGATAAAGAAGATGCCCCTGCTCTCAGGCAGCTGTGTGAAGGAATGTGGCAGCGTTCTTCTGTTCCTGTTCCTTCTGGCAGTGAAGGAAGGCAGGCAAAAAACTGCTGCTTGGAGCTGGAGGAGATGGCAGTGATAAGTTCTGAAGCTGTTGTGCAACTTTTTGATGAAGGCCAGTACAGATAATGGGGCTGGTATATGCTCTCATAAGCTAATGCTATAACTGTTCACATCCGTTAAACCTTTCTGCAGTTTCCCTGTTGCTGCTGCTTTTAACTTTCTTGCATGATGAGAGCATGGAGAGCTTAGCCAAAGCGCATGGCTCTCTCACATCAAGGGCTGTATGGAAGGAGAACTGTGCCAAGTATGAAAGGAGACAACGGATGGGTAGCAGGCAGAGAGCCAAGCAGCAGTGACAGGATGCTGAGCATGATAGCTCTGGTCTCAGTGCATTGGCCCCTGAGCTTTCAGTGCCGTTCCGACATTCAGCTCCTGGAAGAAAAATTGAGTGTTTATGGAGAGAGACTCTGACAGGCATAAAGAAGTGCACGTTCAGAGCTTGAGGAGATTTGTTTGAGAGTTTAGCAGGTGGAGAGGGGTCAGTGCCTGCTGTGGGCAGATCGGAAACAAGAGTCAGAATGTGAAATGGGAGGTAGAGAGAGGCTGTGAATAGCCTTCAGCATAGCTCCTGAGGGAAAGGAGAGCTGGAAAGGGCTGAAGATGATCAGCTGTACAGCCAAAACATGCCGACAGAGACACACCACCACTTTGCAATGCATTTGTGGCCTGAAGTTGCACCCTGGTAAGTTCAGGTTGGATATCAGGAAAAACTTCTTTACAGAAAGGGTTGTTAAGCACTGGAATGGGCTCCCCAGGGAGGCAGTTGAGTCACCATCCCTGGATGTGCTTAAAAACCGTTTGGATGTGGTGCTCAGGGACATGATTTAGCAGAGGGTTGTTAGAGTTAGGGTAGTACGGTTAGGTTGTGGTTGGACTCGATGAGCTTTAAGGTCTTTTCCAACCTGAATGATTCTATGATGTAGGGTGGGTGTAGTGGAGCTGGACTGCATGGCAAGGCAAAACTGAAGAATGCTGCGCTGTGTTGCTTCTGTGTTGCCAAAGATGGAGCAAGTTTCTCCAGACGTATACTTTGGTGTAAGTGCTTAAGTGCAACTTCTGGGAACTTCCAGAATTCTGCCTTTTTAGACCTGAGTGAATGAAGTGTTCTAAAACAGAGTAACAGTGCTGGAATAGAAGCAAGTTCATGTACCATGTATGCGTGGCAGATTTGGAAATTCTTACAGACTTTGCTGGGATAAATAACTTTTCTCCCTTTAGGGCGTAAAGGACAAAAAACAGGAGTGTTGTCTCTGAGTGGCACGTCCGGGGACAACAAAAAGAAGAATCTCTAAAAAGGTGTACTGGATGCATTTGCAGCTTCACAGGTGCAGTAGTCAATTTGTACATGCAGCTGAAAAAATCACTCTTTCTTGGGGCTTGACCTTATATTCTTAATTTTAATAGAACTTGCAGTGTGCAGTATAACGCTTCTTTGCTAGCGGGAATCAGAGTTGTTAAGGTATCTCTTCTTCATTTATGTATATGCATAAACTACTGGGATTTAAGAGATGTTCTGTCTGCTGCATGTAGTAAGCATTGCTTGAGTTGAGCATGTTGGCAGGGAGGGAGTTGAAGCGTGTCACAGAGACTTGCTTTCAGTGCCAGTTGTACCTTCACGGCCTCGGTGTGCTTCATCTGCATCTGCAGCCCCCACCTCCATCAGCCTCCATCTGATGCTGTTTCCGCGGAACTGGAATAATGTGCGAAAACAGAGTTTAATTAGAGATCAATATTCAAAATGTCTTGATAGCAGTGGAGGTTACCATAGCTATATTCTGCATTGCTGACTCCTCTGAGGGTGCCCTGGTTCTTGTCAGTGCTGCATTACAGAATACTACTTTAGTCCATTGAAGTGTGCAGAGTAATGGAGTCAGATTAGAAGTACTCTTCACACTTAGTTACTGGATAGCCAGATTGTCATTGCATGTTCAGTCCAAGGTTTGTAACAGATGTGCTCTGGCCTGAGACTTCGGTGCAGATATCTTGGGGAAAGACAGCACTTTGCTTGAGCTGGAGTCCTGCGTCGATCATACATCATAATCAAGCTATATTGGTTACATCTTAAGCTACACTGCCACGAAGATAAACATAAACTGCAAGATTGCAACAGTGGATGCATGGTGGGAAACAGCAAGCAGGTATGTGAGAGCAGAAGATGGTGGCAGGGAACTTTGAGCAGAAGAACTGGTGACACACAAAGTGGAGATTGATATGGGAGGAAAAGTGAAAAGCAGGCCAAGCCTGAAACTGAAATATAACCCAGTGGGCGCCAGGCACCAGACTTCTCTTCAGTTCCAACGTAGGTGAGTGCTGTCTGTCTGTGGAAATCTGACCAAGTGCTTACTGTCAAGATCTAAGTTACATGCAGGGTGCCTCTGCCTGCTGGAGCAATTAATGATTACTGTTAATTAAACTACCTGGCCAGTGGGTGGGAAACTGAAACGTATGTATTTTCTGCTGTTTTAGATGGTATATGTTTGCATGAGAGAGAGCTCTGCCTGTTACAACAGTAAATTACAGTCCCAAAAGAACTGCGTTTTGTCCTATGTGAGTTGGAAAAAAACTGTAGCTGTTTGTTGCAGTTTTGCCCATGCTGTTCTTATTTTAGACTTCTGGAAAACTATATTCACTGTTTAACCCTGAGCTGGGTGTTTCATGCTGTATGACTCGTGTTTGTTTGGGGACACGGGACAGGCAGAAGGGCAACTGGCAGTATTTATTGTGAGTTCTGCTTCAACGTGGTCAGGAATTCAGTGGAGTTTGTCTTGTGGTTTGTTTTTTTTCTAGTTCTGCATTCAGATGATTGGTGTCACTCAGCCAAGGCCATACTCTATCTCAGTTGGGAGTAGCCAGCACAGCCCTCATAACATAGCCAACTGAGCCATTGTTTTGTCTATTATTCATGCTGTCTGGTGTTTAGATAGCATAAGTCTCTGAGAATTCAGCATGAAGGGGGATTGCTTATGCTAAGATGGCGGAGAGGGATACTAAAACAATGAACTAGGATATGGTTTAGTGAAGGTCTAACATCCTTCTAGAAAACTTCACGTGGAAGGTGTTTCATGTCTGCTGGTATGTGACAGATAGGTCCTGTGTGTTATTAGGGAGCAGTCAAATCTGGCTAGCATGGGAGCATGTACATCTCTTGGTTTGCTTAGCAGGAGTACTGCAAAGGGGGAGCAGCAGCTGCAGGTTTCAGTCACGGCTTGAGAAGATGTGGTAGGATCAACCCTGAATGTGTGCTAATTCAGTGTCTCTGCTGATGGAAACTGAGCCCTTACAGCCAGGGCCACAGAGTTGCAAGAGGCAGGGTTAACAGGACAAGCCTGGAGCAGAGCAGAGGGACAGAGTCACCTGGAGCCAGCCTTGGTCCTCAGCTGCCATCAGAGCTGTCTTGCTGTGTCACTTTGAGAAACTGTGGCAGTTAGTGAATTCATCCCAGATGATTCCACCAGGCTTTCCTCCCTTGGCTGTCATTCAAACTGTCTTAAAAAATTCCCTCTGTGGAACTTCACCTAGCAGCTCTGATCCTTGGGTCGCACCACTGTTCCACTTTGAGGAGTGCAAAGAAAATATGTATTTTGCAAGCACAGGTTTAGAGTTTGGCAGAACCAGACTGGTAGGTGTAGAAAAGGCTGCCTTGCAATTTGTAGTAGAATAAACTATACTTTAATAGTAGAGAATTGCAGAACACAAGGTCAGCCAAGTCGATGCGAAGTGAAACAGAAGGCCAGCCTGCTCTGTGTGGTGGTGGGTTCAGGAGAACACCCGAATCAGGAGCTGTGTGGCCCGTGGTGGTGGGAGGTTTTGTTCCAGGCACCCTGTTTCAAAGCCCGGTTTGCTGTCTGGCTTAACATTTTTGTTCCTGGTGATAAATGGAAGGCTTCTGTATCACCATTGTGTTGTGACTCAGTGAAGGGGGAGGGGAGAACTTACTCGCCATAAAAGTTTCTTTTGGCTTGGAAACAAAAGAAAAAAGAGCAGTTTGCTGGCTCTGCTTAGCAGATAGGGAGCCAGTAACTGATCAGCTTATTAATACAGAGGGTTTCAAATAATACAGCCAGCCAAAAAAAAAAAAAAAAAGCATTTAAAAACACTTTAAAAGAAACAAAAGAGAGGGCAAATTACTTCTATGTTGGCCTTTAATTAACAATAGTTCTTGCATTGGCTGCTTACGTTTTAGAAACTGCTTTGGCTTATTGAAGTATCCGTTTCTTTTTCTCCAAGGAGAGAGGTCCTGATGGCAGTGGGAAATAAGCTTGCACATACACACAGCTTTACATGCATGTGCTTTTTCTAACCAGGAGCAGCTGCAATCTGGTTTTGAGCAGACCGCTGTCTTCCCTTGCTTTTCTGGTGACGAGTTAGAAAGAAAAGGCAAAGAAAAGGAAAGTGTGTTTTTGTTTTGATGCGTTTTTATTTGAGATTTCCTTTAGTTAGCATTGAGGAGCGTGCTGCTGGATGCACTACGGAGAGTTTATTGCCCTGTGATTGCAGCTCATCAGCGACAAACAACCTTTCCTTAACATGCTCTGAAGTAGGAGGTAGCGTTTGTTCCATGCTGCTTTGCTGGCTGTTTGTATCCCGCTCCATTTGTTCAGGCTGAGTTGCCCACAAAACAATTTTTCTCTCACTCACGGGAAAACCCACGGAAATGCATCTTGTCAGCAAATAAAACCCACGATTCTATACATCTGATTCCTTCTGGCTGCAAAGATTGGAAGGAATCCTATTCAGTTACAGAGGCAGTGCTGAATTAGAGCTAGCTGGAGTGGCTCTGCCCTGTCCTCAGGGGTGGCTGCTGCTCCTCGCGTGGTGATGAGATGTCACAGAGCAGGCTGACAAATGGAGACAGTGCTGACTTTCCTGTCAGCCTGGAAGACTGATCCCTGAGCTCCAAATACCAGCAAATGTGCAGACTGTTTGACGAGCTGAAACTCCTCTAAAACTGGGTGGTAAATTCCAGTTGTGATGCATTGCAAATAGGCAGGCTTTAGCCTTTAAGGAAGTGAATTCATTAAGTATTGATGAACTTACATGGCACTAGCTTAAGCTGCACCATCTAGGAAGCAAAGCAAAGCAAAGCAAGAGGTCTGGAGAGGTGTAGTAAATGCTGTGTCGTCTTCTCCTCTGCCAAGTCTGTGCTCACTCAGCTGTTGCCCTCTGGGTTTTCACCCTACGCAGCCCAAGCCCCTTGTTCCATTCTGTTTTTTCTGGGCCAGGCCCCTCCACCATGTTCAGATATGCTTTTGGTTGTCAGACAGACTCCCTTTGCCTCCCCCAACTGCCCACTCCTCTTTCCCTGTGAGTGCCTTTTTGACACTGTGCCTGCATTCCGCTTGAGCTTCCTGTCAAGCTATCCTTTATCTCCCCTGTACCTCATATATACCTCGCAACAAGTGTAGGAAAACAAAACTGAGCCACTGTCCCTAGGGCATGACTTACACGTCTGCTCCTCTGCAACAGACCCACCTCCACTTCTTCCAAGGTACAATTTTGGCTTTTAATTCTAGCATCTTTTGTGGCAATGGCTTTAGCCCCAACTTGTAGCTGTAATACCAGTGAGCTGATTCTGTTATCACTTCCTGAAGATACTGGGTGTGTTTCTGGGTCTCAAACAGCTATTGTTGGGTCTCATATAATGTCACTTCTAAATTTTTGTGGCATGTTTTTTCTCTGCCTTTGCGTTCTTCTATGCAGAATACAGCAGCAGGAATAGATGCATATAGTTTTTTCATCTTTATTCTTTGAATGTGTGATTCATGTTGCTTGAATGCCTTCACTGGGCGCTCCCTTTTGCTATTCTCATCAGGCACAGAATAATTGCTTTTATGGCTAAGGTCCTTCCCAGCCTTGTCCTCGTCATCTCCCTTAAATACCTCAAGTCTGTCCCCTTCATTCTGCTGACCCATCTTGCAGGCTGCGCTCCTCACTTGCTGCACCTCCCTTGACACAGCCCAGGTCTTCCCTGTTGGTGGGGTGCTCAGATCTCCTTGCTTCCTGTGCTGCTGGTGGTGCACGTGGCTGTGGAAACGCTGGCAGTAATTGGTGAGATGATGCGTGCTGCGAGGAGCCAAGTGCCCGGTGACAATTACTGCACGTGTCCTCCAGCATCGTGAGCAGCACCCTTTGGTCTCTGCTTTCAGGGGGCTGCGGTGCCTTAATTGGAGCACTTTGCTGCCAGCGTGTCTCGCTTGGCTTCTTGTCTGATTCTCCCTTAGTGGGGAGGTGGGGGAAGGCTCCTCTTTGTTGAGGTGGCTGTTTATTGTTAAATCCTATTGCAATGGGTGTCATTTGTCATGTCTTCTCCTAGGATTGACTGGCTGCCTTTTTTTTTCCCCCTCTTAAATGTAGCAGCTGTTAGGAGAGAAATAATACAAGGCACATTACAAGGTACATGTAGTATTAGTGGCAAGTTAGAAGTAGGCTTTAGTATTCCTGACAAGCTGTAGATCTTAAGGCTTTCAAATAAAACATGTACATTTTACACTGACCAGCATAGAAAATGATGTCTGTAATATCTGAGGAGTGACGCTATATTGATAGATCGCTTAGACTAAACGTACATAGACACTTTTCTTGTATGTAATTTATCCTTACTTTGGCAATTAATTTGTATTTTGGAGGTTCAGTAGATCTCATATAGCACTGACTGACAGGTGGCATAGCGTGGCACACTGGGTGGGTTCTTACAGTGCGCTTCCATTCTGACTTGTAGTATGAACAGTGGGCATACTTAGCTGATGGTGGTCGTAAATGATAACTCCAGCTTCTTGCTGACTGGGCTTTAAGGGCTCTCCTCTGAAGAAGAGAGTCTGTGAGTGAGAGACTGATGCTACAGCAGGGCGGACTGGGCTGTTGTGTCTGAGACACAGCTAGTATGAGCAGCAGCGTTGTAATGCTGGCCTGTGACAAACTGTACAAAATGAGAATCGGGTTTACACGTAGAAAAAGAACGCATTGCATAAAAGATACCAGGAGCTCCCCTTGCAGGGGTGTTTCAGTGTGAAGGGCTGTAAAGCAGAGAAACAGCAGGGATAAAAACTCCAGGGCAGGCAGTAAAGCTGCAGCAGTAAGTGGTGTGCTGTCAGGCTGCAGATCAAAGCAGTGACAGTAAGTGTGGCATCTCGAGCAGAGTGTGAAGAGCCAGCAAAGTCAGCCAGAAGGGCAGTAATGGCCCCATCCGCCTGCTCACGTAAACAGCCTGGAAATGGCTCAAGACACAGCTTGAAGGAGTGAGCCTCTGAGGACTCCAAGCAATAGCCTTTTGGTTTGGAGTTGTTTTGGTTTTGGATGCATTCACTGAAGGGTTATCTTGAGTTTTTACACAGGATTTCATTCAAGAAGTCAGTATGGCTGACCCTTTCCTATGGTTTCTTTTATGCTTTCCAGTAGCTATATTCAGATTGGGATATAGTTACTCTGGCCTGCCAAGCACCATCTTGTTATCGTCTCGTCCTTTAATTGCTAGGCTAGACAGATCACTGTTTGGTGAGAGCCTGCTAATACAGCTAATGATAGGAGGAGAGGCTGGAGTGATAATTTCACTGAAAAACATGTCATTTGTGCCAAGTGTAACATCTGGGTGCCCACAGCTTAAATGCTTTGTATCCACGTGTTGCAGCGTTCACTTCAGGATGAGAAACAAGAAACAAGTAGTTTACGCAGAGCTTCTGTTTCTAAGAGAGGTCCAGAATAAAGCTACACTTGCACTCTGCTGACCTTGGGCTGATCTGTAGCTTGAAACAGTTTCAGTGTTGCTTCCAGTGGCACAATATGCAAGTTAGGGTAACAAGCCAAGATCCTGAGCTGTCCTCCCTACATGGCCCTGGGCTGTTAGCAGCACTGCTGCTGTTTGGGTGGCTCGAGCAGCAGCTAGCCCATGATGCTTCCCCTAGAAAAGGCATGTAAACGATTATGTCCAACCCAGCTCCAGGTGCAGTAATTGCATTTTGTTCAACTAAATTCTCTCCCTCGTGTCAATTTGCAACTCCCATCCTGTTGTGCACCATGTTTCCATGTGCTGATAAACAGCTGCTGCATATCCTCCTTCTGTTCATGGCCGGTTCACTTGAGTGAATGAAACTGTGTATGGTTTCCGAAGCTCTTTGGGATGGCTCAGTGTATGGAGATCCTTTTATCTAGGAGGTGTTAATGTTCATGTGATATATAGCATTGAGGAGGTTTTTTTTTCAGAAAACAAATGAGAATATCAGGTGGCCACTACTAAAGTGCGGGAACTGGTTGAAAAGAGCTTGAAACAAGAAGTTTAAAAAGTATATATATTTTAACAATATTTTAACAATAAATAAAACAAGCCGTTCACTTTCAGTACAAGAAAGACTGGGTTCTCTCTTAGTGTTTGGTTATGAAAAGCTCTGTTCTGTCCCACTCTGAGGATCTGATCTGGGAAGGAAAAATTGAGAACCTAATTGTTTTCTCCCTGTCTGCAAGGTATTTCTTCTTCCGTCAGTTTTATACTACTGAATGTGATCGGATGCTAGATATGAAGAAAAGCATTGCACAGAATGGGGGACACCCTCATAGTGAATGGGGGGAGAAAGGAGGAGAAGGAGAGAAGGGGAGAAAAATGCTTAAATGATAAAGGGTGATTATTTATAGAGCCTAGAGAAACAGCATGGAGAGGGGAAGTAAACTCAGAACAAGCTGTGCTAGTAGAGTGAAGTACAAGGCTTTCGTAGGAAAACTAGAGACCAAGATGGATGAAAAGAAGATAAAAAGAACTTTTTTTTTTCTTGAGAAGAAAGCAATTTCTTCCAGAATGATATTAGGAAATCCACTGGAGAGCTGATGAGCCTGAATAGCTCAGGAGGCTCAAGGGACAATCAAGAAGAGAAAATGAGAATGTAAAATATTTTTTACACTGGTCTTCCATACAGAGGATATCTCTTGAGCTTAACGTTACTTTTGGTACAGGTAAAGAGTTGGCAGGAGAGACTTATTTTTAGTAAGATCTCATTGCATCACATGATTTAGCAGACAATAATAAAAGTGTGGAGAATTGAACTCTGCTTGCGGTTTTGCCCCATTACACCCTGATCTATGCTTCATTTTCTCAGTCTTCAGAATGGAACCACTTTTTAATGGCTTTCTTTGTTAAAGCATTTTGAGATTGGGCAATATGTATATGTCGATGTAGAACTATTAGCAATTTTAATGTTTGGACTCTTAACGTATGAGGTTGGTAGTTAACTTGTTCAGTATTAGCTGAATTACCTCCATTAAAAAAAAAAAAAGGAAAAAGAAAAAAGAGCAAGTAAATGTGTTTTAATTGATCATTATGAGAAGAATCTGAAGGATTGCCACAGTTCTTTTGGAGGTGGGAAAATGATAAGGGTGATCCAAGGAATTATAATCTAAAGGCCCTCATTTAAGTACCTAAGAAATTTGTTGAGAGTCATTGCAGACGTCATTCAAAAGTTACAGAGGCACAAGCCACCATAGCTTTATGTTATTAGATACTGATGCCCAAAGGTAAAGTGAAACCAGGCATATACTAAATATGTTTGTCCAAGTATTTGCTATACAGTTGTGTGAAACTTTTTCAAGAGGTTCAGTGGTAAGGTTCAGTCTTGTTCAGGCACAGAAAGGTCGACAGTGATTATGTCTATCTCTGCTCCATGCTCAGAAAAATAGCCTTGTTCTGGAAACAGTTCCAGCAAATGCAAGTCTGCTGGCTTTCTGGATGGGCACAACAAGTTAAAACCGGTGTCTTCTGGTGTTATTTTGTGCTGTGTTGTTTCAGGATGGAGTTTCATTGAGTTGAACCTTCTGATTTGGGTTGCAGCCATTGGCAGTTGAGCGTCTGCCATAAGGAGACAGAGTTGATCTTCCACGTGTCCTGTGTTATAACCTTCCCATTTCTGATAAGCAATGGTCAAGTGTGTGTTTGGCTTATTTTGCAAGGAAAGATCTCCGTGCATAAAAGCAAATGATCGATTTGCTGTGTGTTGATGTGTACAGCCATGGCTGGGAGAGATGAGGGGCAGGAGATGGCAAGAAAAGGTGGATGCTCCTCTTGTCGTGGCTGTGAGCTAGCCAAGGGTTTTATGCCCTGTGCCCACAGTGTGACTTGTAAATCTGCTCAATATTTGGGGTATGTTGTCACACTTGTAAGATTTGTTCCGAAAACTAGAGCATTTTTAGAGCTTGTGTGCAGTTCATAGGAAAGGACCTGTAGCAAAATTCTGTTTGGCATGGTTTTCCTTGCCTGTTACTGTGGGGCTGCTCTGGGTGCAAGCTTGTCCATGGATCTGATTTTTGTCTTTAGGCAAGAAACGGGGACTTGCAGGCACAATAGAAGCCATGCCTCCAGATGTGAGAAGCTAATGCATTCAGAAACTGTTTTAGTGAACACTCTTGAATATAAAGGAGATGCACTGGGGAAACACAGCAGGAATTCTTTATATTCTGCAGCTCCCTGGTCTACTTCTTATGCTTGTGCAGCAAATCCCATTGGCCAGCTACTCTCAGGCTATTTTTTTTCTATGGGAGCAGTCACTTTGGTTTATCCCCTGGTTGCCATGGCTTCTGCTTTAACTTTATTGCCCTTGTGGACTTGTTGGAGTGGGCCTTCAAAGCAAAACTTGCTATTTTACAGAAAGGCACCTGGCAATAAGTGAGGAGAGGCTGTGTGGGAAATGTAAATCCAAGAGAAGGAGCAGTAGTTCAAACAACTCCAGCCAAGGACATTTCATGACGATATGCCCTGTTTGCTGATGTAGGGAGGGCACATGCTGCACGTCTTTGGACTGAGGCATACAGCATTGTGTTTTAGACTTCGGCGTGGCTGAATTGGCAAATACAGGCACTGTTAATTGGCGTGACCATGAAGTGCAGTCTGCCAGAACTCAGTGCATACGGCCAGGCTACAGCAACAGGATTGGCCCCAGAGCCATGGGGACGTGCTCCAAAAGGGCCCAGGGTGCTCCCTTGCCAGGCAGCGCTGTGTGTGTGCAAACGTCTGGCTTCATCTACCTCCACCCAAGCACCCAAATGGGCCTCAGAGCGAGGAGCCACCTGTTTGTGTTGCAGCCAGGACAGCAGTTAGTTAGCTCACAGCATTTCTCTGCGTCGCTGCCTCAACTGCTGCTTTTTCATGTGTGTGTTTGTGCCGTGTGGAAGGGGAAAATATTGTGTAGCACTGAAAACAAACTAAAGTGACTTAGGAAAAGGCTTTTGTAAGTAATTCTATTTCACCGTCGTTCTTCATAAGCGCAACACTTATCATGGTCTTCTTAAATTCTAATCGATGCCCAGCCAGCTAATGAACAGAACTAAAATTAAAATGAAAAATGGAGAGTGGGGTGGTGTGTCCTTCAGTTCTGAGCAGCTACTTCACAGCGCGTTAATATTTTAATGAGTGGGAATTTGTTGTTGCAATGCTAGTCAAAAGGAGAAGGCAGATAGGCTGACAAAGATGGCTCTCAAGAAAACTAGCAGATGTGCCACTGCGCGACTTCAATTTCTTGAAGTCAGAGCAATAACAAGTAGTAAGAGTTACTCTGTGCTTTGCCCAAACTTGCCTGCCAGTCGGCCCTTAGTACTGTGTTAGAGCTGGTTGTTTCTGTGCAAGGAATCTCCAGTAACAGAAGTTGACTGTTACTGCAATGAAACAGTGGCAGAACAAAAAGGTGTTCTGAAAAATAGGTCTTTTTTTTTTTCTACTCCATTTCTAATGTATTTCCATGATGGTGCTTATAAATGTTCGTTGTACAAATAGCAAGTGTGAAATAGAAAGAAGAAACAGGGAACGTGGTTCTTAAAGGAGGAAGAAAAGCATATGTCTAATTAGATACGACTCGTGTCAGAGTTCTGCCTGGTTAGAGCTAGAAAGCTGAGAAGCATTGCGTTCCAAGTTACTTAGCTCTGCTCTATCTTGTTCTTCTTTTCATGATTCATATTCAGATTTACCTAGGAAGTAAATGAAGCGTGATTTTGAAGCACCAGGTTAAATTCCTCCTGATATAATCGTGGTGGAATCATGCCCATGATGGATTTGGTCCAGCCTTTCTATACTTGTTGAGAGAGAAATCAGAATCTAATTGAGATGGAAAAAAATCTTGATCTGAAATAGCACAGCATCACCAACAGCCTTTCTGAAGCATTTCTGTTTGTCTTTCCTCTCAACGTTTTGTGCTGATTACATTTGTGTTAATTACAGACATTGCTTTTTTTTTTCCCTGCGAGTGAACCATTCCAGGGGTGATGTATTTGCACAGAAATATAGTTACTGTATAAAAACTTTGGTTATAATTCTGCTTAATGAAAAAGCGAAGCATTGCTTACAGCCATGAATGTATGCTATTTAATCAGAGCTTTAACATTTGTAAATAGAAAGAAAATAGTTTGGGTTGCTAGATGCGCTTTCCAAATGGGGACGTTTTTGTATGGGATACGCATAGAGCCAACAGTGAAAAGTTCAGAGAGCTTCTCCTGTCTTCCCTAAGAGAGCACCTGATATCTGTGCTGTGCTATAACCATTCGGGCATGTCAGTTAGATTCTTGGTTTGTCAGGTTGCACGGTCAGTGTGATCTACAGAAGAAATCCAAAAGCCTCTCCCCGGAGGGTGCTTTGGACCCTCTGGACTAAGTTAAAAGTCATACCTGTGTAAGTGTGAACCCACAGGGACATGCTCAGGGTTGCTCTGGAGCTGCCGGAGTGAGATGGGAAGAGCCAAACCACTGGGCTGCACTGAGGAACTGTTGGAGTTGATTCTCCATGCATGAAATTTATTTGTAACTCGTGAGTTCATTAGTTAAGTAATGGCAGTGCACAGGTAGTGTTACATGAGTTATTCCATGCAGCACTACTGGCTGGCAGTGCAATGTGTGTTCTCCCTGGGCTGGCCAGTGCATGCAGAGGGCAGGCACACCAGGACAAAGCCAGGGATGTGGGCATCCGTCCTGCCAATCCTGGCCTCACCACGCTCGATGAAAGCTGCATCCTCCTGGCAGGTCAGACTGCATTCTCAAGCGTGAGCAGCTCTTCAGCCAAAAAAAAAAAAAAAAGCCAACCAAAAAGACCTACACCAAGAAACAACGAAAACCAACAGTGTAAATCTAGGCTTCTAACATAAAATGTTAGAGTAGTAAAGTATCATGTATTCTTTTTTCCAAGCTCCACTTCGGAAGCAAAGCATGCATTTTAGTACTTGAGTAACTGCACGTAATGGAAATTGCATCTGCTAGTAAGAACTTAGTCATGCAAGGAGCTGATGGTTTGGGGAACCTCTCAGTAATAAGATTTAAGCTATCATCCAGTTTTGTGAAGCTGGATCAAGATATTCTTGTTCTGCAGCAGAGGTGCCCACAGTTGCTGTTCTTCAGGATCAGCAGCTGTGCTTTGGTTTCACGTCCTACCTTAATCTGAATTAACATTCAAGTCCAGGCAGGTCCTTTCATTGGAGGAAACAGACAACGTTCAAGTAGATGGAAAACTGACTATTTGTAGTGTCTAATTAAACTGAAGTTAATTTTGACATAAATAACACACATGTGCAGATCTCCCTGTTTAAAAAAAAGTTCATAAGACAAATCATTAGAAAGTGGAAGCGTTGCTCTCCCAGCCGTACCTATGGCAAGACAGAGCTTCATGTCTCAGCCTGATCCCAGCCCTAGCCAGGCTCCTTCGTGACTGCAGCCCAGTTCTGGCAGTGGGTGCAGCTCCAGTGCAGCACTTCTGGGTGCAGCACCCGGAGACTCACAGGGCTGTGACTCCTGCAGCTGAGCCCTTTCTGCTGCCAGCTCTTCCACAGCCAGCCCTGTGCCTCGCTGTCCTGGAGAGGGCAGGTGGCTGCCCTGCAGCAGCCAGTCACCTCTCTTGCTGCAACATTTTCCCTTCTGTAATGGCACCAGGGTGAGCTGCAGTGCTGCTCTGGACTTGTTCTGGCCAGTTTGCACAGCCAGCCTTTTCCTAGAGATATGTTCCTGTGGCTGCCTGAATCTTCACAGGAGGAAAAACCCTCTTGAGCTCTCCCCGCCTCCCCAGGCTGTTCGTGGGCAAAGGTCAGATCATCTTCTCTTGGCTGTTCCCTGGTCTTGTGTTCTCTCTTCTGATGCAGCACAGGAGGAAAGAAACACCTTTTAAGCGTGTGAACCCAGTGTGTGTTTATAAGGGAAGTTGTAGAATGAGAAAGGGCAGAATGTGTTTCCCTAACTTGGAAAAAAGAAAAGTTTTCTTTCCACTCTATCCTGCTGTTGTGTTGCTAACAAAGTTGTTAACAGAGGTTGCTTATGAGAGTGCAGATGACTTTTTTGTGTGCTGTGGGCCAGCACTGGGGGGAGGTGGCCTTGTCTCAACTCCTCGTTGTTTGGGTGCATTAAGATGAAGTTCCCCTCTATTATGCTAAGGATGTTCTTTGGCCTGTGTTCAGTGCAACTGCTTACCCTCTGCTTGTGATGGCTCGTGAAAATTCATGCCTACAGAAAAATGAAGGTAGTGACTCAGCAGGCCTTACTTGTACAGATGATTGGGAAGAATACGTATCATGTTCACAAGCTCCATGTGAATAAGCTGCTCGAGAGGGATCTATATCCCAGTGTTAGGCTGCTGGGTGTTTCAGGTCAACCACATTCAAGTAGCTGGAAATGCTTGCTGAGGGGTGTTGCGGAGGAAGGTCAGGCAGGGTTGATGAATGGGTACTGTTAAAATGGAGACAGCCATGTTCCTTGGGAAGAAAGCTGCTGTGAATCATAAGTGTGGAAGTGACATACAGATGCATAGTGCTGGGCCATAATTCTGCAAGCTGTGGAAAGTGGATTCTGCTCCAAGTTCACTTTATTTTTAGTGGTGCCTTATGAGGGAGCTGCATCCTGTCCCCACTCACAAGCAAGCCTGGCAGAGCCACTGCAACAAGGAGGAACAGCATGAAAAGTCTGGGAGCATGCTTGCCTTGGGAGTGTTGTGTGAGCATAAGACCCATGCTTTGTTGTTGAATGAAACTCTGATGTCCAAGGAAGCTGCCCTTTCGTAAGCAGTCACACACTGTAGCTCTCACCTTTAGGGAGGCTGTGTAAGTAGCAGAGCACCGTAACGTACTGCTCAGTTGTACCTTTGTCCTGCTGTAGGACGTGTGCTGTGCTTTGTGGTGCTGGTAGCACGTAGCAGTGGGTCAAGTAGTTCTGTCCTGACACTACAGTGTGCCAGCCCTGCAAACGGCTCAACCACAATGACTGAAAGTTTTTCCAGGCAACAGATTGGATCTTTAACAAGCAGGTGTTTTACGAGCTGATAAAAAATGGTCTCAAAGGCCTGGAATCAACCTCACAAGCAGACAGAACAGAAATGATCAGTGGATGTTTCTCCTGCTGTTGAGAGTCAGAAATCAAACTGAGGCTTTAGTGCAAGGAGGGTTAAAACACCAGTAATTCAGTGCCTACCAGCTGGGAAGAATAATAAAGCCTGCGTTTCTGTGTTGGTACAGGGAGAATGCTGCAGAAACAGGAATTTTATTACATAATTATGCCTCCTACATAAAGCTTTAGGGGGGGAAAGCTAGCAGGGCTGCACATCATTAAAATGACACAAAACATGCCACCACGATCAGAGTCCTGTGTGAGCCTGAGACTGTTCAGTCTGCACATCTTCTTCATGGCCTTGCAGCACGCATGAGTTTCACTTAGCTCAGTTCATGGCTGGGAGGGAGGTAGCCTAATGAAAACGTGAGCCTTTTCTGCCGTTGAAGTGGCAGGTGAGGGGTGCTTTTTGTTGTTTGTTCCCATTTTACAAATGATTTAATTAAGTGATTGAAGAGAGAAGGACTGATACTGCAGTTCCCAACTCAAGAACTGCCGACTTCAAGGGCAGCAAGGCTGGGGGTGCTGTGGGATCTGTACGGCCCCGCAGGATGGCCTTTGGTTGCTTTGTGCTGAGCCCTTTGTCTTCTGTAGGAGTCTGTAGGAGTGCTGTTCGTGGGCACTAGTGGAAATTGCACCCAGCTGTTGTGCAGAAGAGGTGGTCTGCTCAAAACTGAAGGCTCTGAATAGCACTGGGAGACTCAAGATAAAAATTGGTACTGGTAATTTTAGTTTAGGCAAATAGAGAACCACTTTATCTCAAAGCACTGGGCAAGCAAGACATCATACTAATGTCTTTCTGAATGGGTTGAACAGCCCTTTTCCTGTTTTACGAGGGAAGACTGATGTGGAGTGATTGTAAATCTGTTCCAAAAGTGGCAGCTCCATGGTTTTTCCCTGTATATATGCTCACTGGTCTGTCTGATGAGATTTTTAAGTGTTTTCTGTTGACTGTACTTCTTTAACATCCAAAGCACAAAGTTTAGAGGAAACAAGAGAATGTTTCATTTTTGTGTGTGCTGCCAGCAGGCCATGGACACAGCCATGAAGAGCATTCTTCTCTCTGATTTTTTAGTTCTGCCTACGCCAAAATGAAAGCATCCTCTCTGTTCTCAATAGATTACAGTCAAAGGATTTCATTCAGAAAACTATTTAAACCATCTGTATTAATGACAGCATTCAAGCAGGCATTTAAGCACTTGTTTGGATTGTATCCTAATGAGGATTCTTTGTTGAGTGGGCTGTCATAGACAAACTGAAGACAGGTACAAAGGGTGTATTAAACATCTGATGATAAGTGGCAAGCATTTTGCTGCTCCTGTTTCAGTTCATAATCTATTTTGTTTTAATTGACTTGATTTTCAGTGTTAGTGGGTTGGATGGGGCTGGAGGGAGGCTTGCAGTCATAGCACTAGTGGCATAGGGAAGGCACCAGAAGCAAAAGAGTGGTATAGGTGACTTACCCATGGCCATTCTCCAAGGGAGGAACAGAGCTGTGAAAGGAAGTTAGTGTTTCCTAAATTGAGGTCGCAGCTATGTTAGTTGCCGTGTGGCTGGGAACCTGGAAAAGCTGAGCTTCTTTTAGTGTTGAATTCCTTTAGATATTCATTTGGGTGTTGGTACCCTGTGGGATGACCGTTCCTGACTTTTGGCAGCACTGTCATAAGACACCCGGGAAATACTGGTTAAGTGGTACTTGGAAATAATAGGTTAAAACATCATTCTTGCAGTCCAAGCAAATTTAAGGACTTGCGTTGCTCTCCTGAGGAATGCTTAGTTACTGGGCCTGTAGATTTCAGACAGGAGGGTGTAACACTTGTACCCCTGTAGGTATAAGTGCTGTAGGTGAAACGTTTCGTGTGTGGGTTGCACTAAACTCATAGGGAGCTTCTCTAGGATCCCCCCCTTTTCTTCCAGTGGCTGTGGGAGCACCTCTTCCTGTATTTGCTGTGACAAAAGCCAGCCACTGCTGTGCCACCTTTATGTTTAAGGCAGTTCTTTTCCTAATGTGCCCAAGGCCCCACAGATCAGTATGTCAGAGCATCATTACAATGTGTAGTTTCTAATCTGGTGTTGAGCTGCTCCCAAGGTGAAACCACTTGGTTGATTCCCTCTGTTTCAACAGATCTTTTCCTGGCACATCTAACAAGTCGTTACTACTTGTTGCAATGGCATAACTAAGATTTTTCCTGTTAGCACTGCTGTATCAGTAAGAAAGCACCACTGAGTTTCTGAAGAAACTTGTCAGGTGATCGTAGCACAGCCAAGTCCTGGGCAGTGGTTGTGATGTAAGATGCAGATGGAAGCAGACCCCACACTGGCTCTTCTAGACCAGTGTTAAGTATAAAAATGAGATTAAACCTGTGTTGACACCGCTGTTGCTAGTGTGAGGCAGGTGGCTGGGTGCAGTGTGCAAAGGTGAGATGCTGATGCTACTGATGAAAGCAGCAAGCCTCATGATGACTGCAGTGAAATGCAATTTCATCTGCAGCATTCAGTAAGTGAAGAAGCAGCTCTTGGGCCCCTTTCGTTGTAAGGAGACAGGTGCAGCTTCATTTTTCTTGCAGTTACTGTCAGCTGAGAGGAGCAGGGCAGGCTGGGGTGTGGAAAGGCCTTGATAGTCGGAGCAGTTACGTGTAGCTGTGTGACTTAACGTGCAAAGTAACTATAGCAGACACGTGATTTATGTGTTACACTGCAGTCTGTGATGGGTTAGCAGCTAGTGGAAACTCTGTAGTTGTGTATAACATAAACATCTTCATTTAGTGTTCGCTAAAGCTTAGGATATGGAGCAGGTCGAGTTTCTCTGAAGACCATTGCCATATTAATGCCCAGGGGGGTAAAAGAAAAAAAAAAAAAAAAAAGAGAGAAATGTAGTTGAAGCTGGATAGGCCACACACCAAAATACATTTGCTGTCCAGCTTTGCCCAGCTCTAGTCAGGTGTAGCTTCACTGCAGGCAGACCATTTCTGTGCTCTGCCTGATACCGTCGTGCCAGTACACGCAATACAGCTTCTAGGTACAGCCCTAATGTACAATGTACAACCTGTTCTGAAGCAATTACCTCCCTTTCAGTGAGCACAAAACTGAGTCAGTCTTTCAAGTAACTTTCCCAGCAGAGAACTTGTTCCCTTCCTCTGGGTTATGAAACGAGTGCAAGGTTTGTGACACAGACACAAGAGAGTGGAGGAGGCTGAGCAGTTCTGTTTTGTAAGGCACAGTGCCCCGGTGTTTCCAACAGTGATAGTGAAGGAGACCTCAGTCCTTCTAGAGTGAGGTAGCTTTGAGCCTCGCTTTTCTTGCATTGCTGGCTTTCCTTTGCTCTTTACCATGTAAAAATCCCACAGCCACAAAATCTGAAGGAATCCATGTCCACTCTTTTTACAATTGTCCTTTGTCCAGATGCAGCCAAACTCCTGCAATGCAGTGAAGAGAGTAGAGCAGATGGGAAATACTCAAGAGTGTTGTGTTGGATGATTCATAGAAGTCACACTGGGCAGAAAAAGGGGCCCAGGTTCACAGCTTTCATAGACCAGAGATGCCTAGAAAGCTGAAGAGTGGGTTCTGTTTAGCGTTTTCACCACCCACCATTTCCAAAGATGTTCTACTTTGCTCAGCAGCTTCCCTACTGCAGTAGCTATAAATAAGTATGTATCTTTATGCATCTTTGACGTTCAGGTTTAAGCTTATATTTAACTTCCAGGCTATATATAACAGGACTATATAAAAAGAAGACAAAATCCTCATTGTTCTGTTAATGCTTCATTTCAGTTCCTGTGCATGGGTGTGTGTGCATACAGCCATACATTCAGGTGGGCAGATGAACACACGATAAAAGGTGATGCAGATTCTCTCTCCTTTTTCTGTATCTAGGTGCTGGTATAATTAACTTCCATGATGTAGAAGGAGAAATTTTGGGATAAGGTTGGAGCAAGAGCATAGCAGAGCTCTGTTTGTACGTAGAGGTTAAGACACACGTGTATTTCATGGCAGAATAAATAATTGTTTGATAATTCCTGATTCACTGTAAAGATTGGTCAAGTGTATGCAAAAGAGGGAAGGAAGCTAACCTTTATGATGATGGTTCCAAATGGAGGAGGGAAATGCAGAGGGAGTTACTGGCATGGTAGCTGGCAATTATTTAGACACTCTGGATCACTTGCAAAAAAAAAACTAGTGTGATTATGGTTGCCCATCCTTTGCTCAGAGGAAGCTGCTTTGGAAACTTGCCAGGATCTGAGGAATATTCCTAACTTGCTAATTGTGGAGCAGGTTAATGATGCAAGTCCATGGGAGACTGTAATATTCGTGGTTCATGTTGCTGACTGTAAAGAGCTCAGCAGATAGGTTTGGGAGAGCAGTTTCCTCATTTCTACTCAGGGGGCAAACTAACCCAGCTAGAAGGTGGCAGTTCACGTCCACCAAACTGCTGGAGATCACCACCATCCACCCCACAAGTAAACTCAGTGCCTGTCCAAGTCTACTGCATTCTGCTCCATCAGCCCTGCTGCCAGAGGCTCAGAGGGCTCCCCTAGTTTGGGACGTGGGATTCAGATGACTGCAACAGAGCTATTATTCAGAGCTGTGCAGACAGCCCTCTGCACAACCACCAGTGAGGGATTTTCACCAGAAGGATGCTTTTGCCTACGGACTTGGGGTGTTAGTTATTAGCACTTGGGGTTCTGTGCCTTAGGGAAATCTTCCTCTTCACAAGTTACCTGGCCTCAACTGAACAGTTAAGTGACTACGTGCAAATACTCAGGAAATACCAGGTACCGTGTGTTAGTTTATACCTCTGTGGGAATGCTGTAAGTTAATGAGGCTTCAGCTCATATTTGCAATGATGTAGGAATGCGCTTACAATTACTTAATGTGGCTCATCTGACTCCTTCTCATTTGTTATGCTTGTAAACTTGGCCACTTTTTGAGCTTGTGAAATCCACAGCCTACCATATGCTGTATTTATTTATTACCATTATTTACGTTAGCTGGTTTGGCATCTGCCTGATAATCAAACGGATATGTTTTTAGGTGAGTAAGAACACTTTACTGTGGGGTCAGCTGTTTTCAGAAAAAATTATTATTTTTCTTAGGTACTTAAGGAACTTGAGGAAGAAGTCTGTTATTTCTTTTTTCTCAGCAGTCATATGTAACAAATGCTTTTTCTTCTGGGCACAAACAACAGCCGGTTTCACGACTGCTTGCACTGAGGAGTTCCATTTTGGTGCCTACATGGCAGAGGGAGGAGATATAGGCTCTATGTAATTGACACCAATTGATTTCCAAGGGCCTTTGTTGGTGCTGCCAGCTCATACTTTTAAAGGAAACTGTCAATGAAAGCTAAGACCAAGATGTTTCTAGTGCCTGAATAACAGGACCAGTCAGTATGTTTGCTTCTGGTTGGGAGTCTCCAATTAGATAAGGAGATATGCTGTGGGGACACAGCTGTGCACTGTGGACCATGTCTCATCTCTTCTAGTTAAATTGGCTAAGTTGTGTCATTGGCTCATTCTACTTTTCTCAGTGTGTTTTAGAATTTGTTTCTTTCAAGTCCAGTGGAAATGATTTTTCTTGCTGTGGAAGCCTCTGTTCACTTTGCTGGACAAAATTGACATCCCAATAGAGGTCTGGTGGGGATCTCATCATGTTAGTTTCAGAGAAAACATGTGTGTGTGTGGCTACAGAGAATTACAGACCTGGCTGCTAATTATCTTTACTGGAGCATCAGTCTTTCCAAGAATCAGGTTATTAAAATATCTATCCTCTCTCTCTCGTTCGTTCTTTCTCCTTGGAGAAGATTGCACAGACATGAAAAGTCTGGTGTATTGTTTGAACTAGGGAAACACTTTTTGAATTATTGGTAACAAAAATATTATGTGAATTTCTCTATGGGGAGTTTCAACAGAATTTTTTCCCTCATAGACAAAATGGATAGAAGAGTGTTATCTGGATATATATCTGAAGTGAGGTCCTCTCTTCTTAGAACCTGGGACCCTTGCCAGTAAAGAAACATATGTGCACAAGGTCTTCGAGCCCAACAGTAGTTCCTGCATTCCACACAGTGTGGATTTCTTATTTGTGCCTCTGTGTTACCTCCATTTGATGGTAAATGGTGGAGCAGAAACTTTGTCCTCAAGTAAGCTGCTGTGACTGTAATACTGTTAGATGGTGTGGGATGGGAGCTGAAAGTTTTGGGTTTTTGGGTTGTGTTGTTTTTTTTTAATTTATTTTTTATTTCTGAGTATAGCTGGTCCTCTGTGCTTTGTCATCTCTTCATTATTTTAGATATTCCAATTTCAAAATAATACAGTAATGCAGAACTTAACCTAGTGAAATAAGCAGTTGTAAATGCTCTTTGGGTATCCTTGTCAGTTCTTGCCTTTCCAAAAGCAAGGTGGGGTGTTGAATTGGTGGAATTAGATTTTTAATTGTTTTTAGAATCATACTTTAAGGCTTGTAGGAAGGCACCACATCTGCCTGCTTGTAAGCACTATCTTCTAGAAAAAGCTTGCTATCAGCAACCATCATGTTGCTGCTTTGGAAGCTGATGTCAAGACGTATCTGTCAGCATGCTGCCATGGCAGGGACCGGCAGTGAGAGCTGGCTCCATGGTTGCAGCCAGTGCTCAGCAATGGGAGCAGGTCTCTGTGGTGAGATGTGACCTTGGGTGGGCACGGCCACTCTGTATAAGGCAGGGTTAGGGTTAGGCATGTCCAGGGTTCTCGTCTATTCCTTTGGTTCCCCAGCAGCAAATGGGCTGGTTCACATCCTGACTTCTATTATGTGAAGAATATTATCGGCAACAGATCGTTTCCTTCAGCTACAGAGACAGCTTTTAATTCATGCTATCTTGGGTTTGAGACTGGGTGATTTCATTCTGTCTGCTTCCACTCCGCAAGCAAATTCTGAAAGGTGCAGGAAGACTGATGCCGAAAAATCATCCTTTCAGAGCAGAGGATGTCTTTAGTGTTCTGTGTTCAGCGGTGTGTCAGTTGTAAGCTCTTCATACTGATTTATAAAGCTCTGCATGGCCTTCGACTGCCTGGTGAAACAGTCTTGATAACCACCTACTGCTGCTGCCTTACCGACTGTGGGACTGGATTTCACCCTGCCAGTCAAAGAGCATTTTGCCATTTTTCTTCTTCCTTGTGAAATTTTCCCCGTGATGAGAGCTGGCTTTGAAAGAAATGGAAGTCTGAGCTTTGGTGGAACCACTTGACACCAGCCGTGAGTTTCACAGCTTGCTTTCTGTTGCTGGTGTTGCAAGCGACATAAAGCAGCAGTTTCACCAAATGGTTCAGAATTGCTTGTAAGTGGATTTTTATGATAATTTTATAGGACTTCTTTTTTTCTAAACGAAACAATTTATGGTGTAATTAGAATGAGTTTAAGACCAGGAGTTGGCTGGTAGATCTTTTTGTTGTTACACGACTTACGCGCTGTCAGCTGCAGCAGAGCATCAAAATCTCTCAGCTGCCTGAGATTTTTATCTAGGGAGGAAGAGAGTATCTATGTGGGGTCCCTGTCTGCACGTGCTGTGATTGTGTCACCAGGTTAGTCACACAGTGACACACTTTGGAGTACAGAGGGTCTGGTGATTGACATCCGAGAGGAGTGTAATGGCCACTCAAATGCACAAAGCTTTTCTCATAGAATGAGGCAGAGAAAAGGTTCAAATGAAAAGGTAAGGAAGGAACTCCACTACAAAAGGAAGAAGCCAGAAGGCACAGTTTTGGTACTAGGTTAGAAGTCCTAAATGGTAGTGGGTGTGCTAGTTAGCAAGATTGCATGGTGATGTTTTGCTTACCCAACCGTGTGTCTTTCAGCAAACTACAGTCATTCTGTGTATTGGCTGAATTTCTGTTATCAAAAACAGTATTTTAAAAGCAGGCTGCTGTTTTGAAATATAAGTAGTAAGTAAACCTCAGTTCTAGAAGCAGTGGGAAATGCCTTTGGCTGCTAGGAATTCCACATTATTAACACTAGGAAAATCCTTTATGTAACCCTTTCCACGTAGTTTACAAAAGCAGTTACTGGAATGAGTGGAGCAGACGGGTGGGACCTTTGAGCCAGTAAATGTGGGGAAGGATGCTGTTGGCAGTTTGATACGGGCACGAACAGGAACTAGGGGTGTGAGGAGGATGACTTCTTACCCTTCCCAAAAAGGAACCCCAAACCCACCGCAACTGAACCCAAATCCTATGATGTGCTTCACTCGCTTTGATGTGACATCCTCTTGGCTCATGCTGTGTTGCTCCATTGCTGCTCAGGAAAAACAGAAGATAGGGAGCTGAGTTTTGAAAGAGAAATCCAGGCCATTTCCAAATTGCTTTTTCTCATGTAGATTTTTTTTTTTTTCTTGTTCTCAGCATTTATTTCTTTTTTCCTTCAGTGTGTTGAAAGAAGCAAATTCTTTTATGAAAGTCTTGTCTGTGAAGAAAATTCCTTCCAGTGTGCACAGAGAAACTGGACAAAAGGGAGGCTTTTTTCCTTCTAAATAAGTGTATATTGTTTTCATTAGACAAATCCCCATTTCTCCCTTCCTGAATAAGAATAGGAAATTTGGTGTTTGTGCTGTTTAAAAAATAAAAATAGATCATTTAATAGACCCTTCTCCTCCGGCTTACTGCAATAACTTAAAGCCTGAATTAAAAGGTGGGCTGTTAGCAGACCTGGTTCTTGCTCAGGTCATGCCAGTTCAGAGCAGGGCATGCAACTCAGTCCTCAGCATGTAAGCTTTTAATCTGTGACTGTGTAATGTGGAAGCCTTGGGACGCCCCTGAGTCTGTGCAGGCTGTGGGATACTGGCACTTGATGCTGCACACCCGCAGGGAGCCGTGCCTGCTCTGCTAGTGCCATCCTGAGGGCCAGCCGGTGGGCTGTGCCTCTGTGCCCACAGCTGCCTGACTTCAGTTTGGTCAGAGAGGGGGCACTGATGTTTGCATGTTAAGAAGAAATGTTTATAGCTCTTCATGTAGTGCCTTTACTTGCGTGTATTAGCAATGGTTCAAGAACTAATAAAGTTTAAAAGCCATTGTTAGTACAAGGATAAGATGAAGTGAATAAACAAGCTGTAGGTTTTGCTTGCGAGAAGTCCTTCTATGGGGGCAATAATGGGAGAACTGCGCCTGCAGCTCACGTTGTAGTTCTGTTCCTTGGAAAATATAGGTTCCCTTTTAACAATGACATATACGTTTTGGATATACTGAATCTGAGGAAGTACTGTTTCCTTTTCTTTAATACATACCCATTGTATTGTTGAATATAAGGAAAACGTAATAGAATTGTCACACAAAAGAGGTGAAAAGGATAAAACAACACTCTCTGTTGCTTTCAAGCCCCTCATTCTCAATAGCAAGAGGCTCCCAGTTGCTTTTATACCCTGTCTTTTTAGAGCTGCAGAGAACTACAGCAGCTGTTGAGCTGCCGTGTGTCACTCCATGGCCAGTGCCCCTTTGCAGCAGGTTTGGTCTGACAGGTTAGGTGCTCAGACGTGGAGAGACTTGCTGGGATCTGCTCCATGTGCAAAGGAAGTTAAACTGTGTTTTAAAATTCAAGAAGAACATAAATGCCAAGCAGCTGGGAAAAAGAATGGGTTCATTTACATCAGCTCCAGCATTCATTTATTTGGGGACAGGGAAGAGGGAGACATACCTCAAGTATAAGAAAATGCTGCTTCCCTGCTGCATGCTCAGCTCTGGGAAGCAGTGGGAAGGAAAGCGCCCGATGGCAGCCATGTGGGAGGGTTGCAGGCTGGGGGTGCCTTGTTAAAGGAGCTGCATGAAGTCTCCCTGTCACTGTGGGTGGTAGCATGACAGAATCTCTCTGCTTAGTAATCTCTCTTAGCTCTCCCGTGTTTCCTGAAGCCCCTAAGACCTGTGAAGCACACATTTCTGCCCACCTGCACCTTTCTCAGCCACTTCGTTCCCTTCTCAGGAGGCAATTTGTTGTTTACATGTGGCTGGGACACAAGCATGTCCTTCTGGAGGCTCAGTAATGCAGCAGGCAGTGTCTTAGTGGAGTTGATGAAGTTTTTTCTTTTTTTTTTTTTCTCCACTGTTATAATCAGTAGGAGAAAAGGTAGATGGCAGTAAACAACTCATTTCTCATTTGTTCCTTCTAGGTAACCTTAACCCTGGCTTCACTCCTTCCTCATCTTTTCCCTTCAAACACACTGCATTTCATCTCATTATTTCAGGCACAGAAACCACTCTTCACAGCCTGCATTCAGTGCAGGCTCAACTGAGGTTGCCCGTTGTCGTTAGTCAGCTCTAAGGAAGCTCCTCCACCAGGCACACGGTGCGCGGGGCTGGAGCTGCTTGCACTGTCCCTGCTGCTGCGTCCCCGAGGGCGCAGGGCTGCGAGCAGAGCACGTCCCGCACACCGTGCTTGCCTCTGTCTCGCACAGGCGCACGCACGCCTCGCTGCATGGTTCTGCTGTCTGCCTCTCCTGCTTTCTGTTGCTAAGTGAACAGCTCCAGCTCGCACGCAGAGCCGAGCCAATAGCATCCTGACCTCCGCAGGCTGGTAAAGGCTGAAGAAAGGGAATCCAACGGTGCTGGCTTTTCTTTGCTCTCCTCCCGCCCCCCTTTACAGGGAAGGGTGAGGGAGAGCGCAGGGTGGTGGAGGTAATTCATAATAGCCGTTCATGTCCTGGAGATAAATGCATCGATACCTGGGGAAAGAAAGAATGTGATGCTCTGGTGTATTTACAGGCACGCACATACAAGGATGTTTTTCCCTGTGCCGTGAGCTCCGAGCTGTGATTAAGAAATGAGTTCACGCAATGAAGTTATTTTGCTGTGGTCTTCGTAGTTGTTAATCTTCTGCTAATCACTGATACCAGAATATGGCATTAGTCCCATCTTTGCCTCAAACAGACAAATGCCGAGTGGGCTTTGTCCTTTCCCTCAGTAATTATGACACATTCATCACCTTATGACTACTGCTCCCCCGCTCCTCTTTACAAGTATTTGCTGGGGGGGGGCTGCACAGCGCCCTGCTGGCACTTGTGGGCTTGCTGCAGACCAGGTGAGCAGACAGCCACAGAGTCAGTAGCTGTAGGAACTGGTCGCCGTGCAGTCATGTTCTGTAAGAAGAAATAGGTTATGGCTCACTTGCTCACAAATAGAGCACAGGATTTTTGTGATTCAAGTGCTAAGCGAAAGCATGTGCTCGGTAGCTTAATGTTCAGTGTTAACCTACTGTGAAGTCTTCTTGCAGGTTATTTTTCTTGTATTTGAAGTTCTCCCTGTTTAAATACATTTGCATCTTGATCACAGTTCTCTAGGCGCAGCAAAGAAGTGAGTGCATTTTATCTGCAAACCACCAGTGCTGGTGACAAAGGGCTGATGTGAAGCACTGGCTGTGGTTATGGGAATGACTGCAGTTAGCCCTGGATCCAGAGGGAACAGATGTAACCTCGGTGCTAAAGCTCAGATGAGGGGCAGAGTGTTCAGTGATTCTTGATTGAGTGTTGCAGCCACCAAATATCCCCAGCTGTGACTTTCAGGAGCAGTAGTGGGCAGGCAACATCAGGGCTGTGGTTGCAGCTGGTGGAACTCAAATCTATCTGAAGGAATTGAGAGTTTTTGCAAAGATTGTGTAGCCTTAGATAGATCCACATCATGACCATTAACCACTCGTTGATGGCTCTGTCCAGCAGGACTGATGGGTTTTCTGGTAAGCGAAAAGGATGAGTGTAGCCTCACTTTTCTACAGCTGTCACCCAAAGATGGGCAACCAGCAAAGTCTACAGCATGCAGTAGTGTATAATGTGAACTGTAGGTAGAGTAATTTAACACGTGTGTTGGACTGATGGAGGGTTGAGATGCTCATGAGGTTGTGGGGTGGCCATGCTCTGGTGTATTTGCCCACAGCAGGAAAGCTCCACTGCGGCTCTGTGTGGTGGGAAATGGTGGTGCCAAGGCAGGGCCTTCTGCTGCCTGCTGAAGGGCAGGGGACCTGAAGCATGGTTGAGTCCATTCAACAGTGTCACAAAGGGCCAACAGTACTTCTCTGGGTGTTTCTTTGAACTGCAGGCAGTTTGGCTGCAGCCGAGTGGGCCACGCGTGTCTTTTGCCTCAGCGTATCAGAACTGCTGCTGGGCTGGGACGTGATGCTGGGCTGGGATGTGATGCTGGGCTGGGACGTGATGCTGGCCCTTCCTAGCCCCCCAGAAGCCGTCTGTTAGAAAGCATGTGGCAAATTTGTTTAGTGCTCTGCAGAGCTAATAACGCGCTTGCCTCTTTAACCCTGCCAACTACCTTAAAAGGGTGATAAAACTTTGACGATCTTGCCACAGTCAATAATTTTGCATTGTACAATGAAATATGTTACAGCTGTCACTTCACCTTTAATTAACAGATGACGCATTGTCAATCCACAATTGTCAATCCAGCTTTAATTCCCAGTTTTGCACAAGTCTCTTTGCAACATTACCAGATTAACTGCCCTTACGTAAAAAAATAATTTACATAAAAGCATGGAAGCGTACTTCATTTATACAATAGCTCTGATCCATAGGTTTCAAGGAAAGGGACAAAGCTCTTCTGGATCCATTCCTGTTGTTATGTCTGGCTGGAGACTTCTTTTCTTGCTCCCTGCAAAGCCTCAGTGAGGTGGGAGGGGTGGGGGTCCTTTCTCTCAGGTGTCCATCTCTGTTACAACACTGCTGTGAGAGCACTTCTTACTGCTTTGGCTCACTCACTCACCAAAGGTGTGAGTTTGCCTGGCAGACCTGTTGTGTTTTGCTCTGTAAGATTCCCCCTAAGACCTTTTTCTCCTCTTTTTCCTTTTGCGGATTTATTTTAATTCTCCTGTACAGAACTCAGTGTGTTCAAACCCATTTGTCTGTCTCAGCTGTCGTGTTGTGTGCTGTTCCCAGTGTGCCTATCACCATGGAATCTAGGCTCTTCTTAATACATTCTATCTAAAATTCACTGTGTGTTAATAAAGCCTGAATACAAGGAAGGACTATGGTAGAAATAACAGTTGGGAATGGTAGTTAGGGAAAAACAGGTTTGGGTCATCATTGTTGCCGTTCTGCTTTCTCCAGAAAGGATTTACACCCATGAAATTTTGGTATGCAAACTGAGGCTGTGTCTTGCCAGTTCAATTTGCCTTCTGAACCTGGAACTTATTGATTGCCCTGTCACTTCCCATAACTGCACCATCACCAATCCCCTCTGTTCCCTTCCCTCCCTCCCAGCGCAGCTCACTTAGGCTTTGTTTGTGTTAGGCAAGTGTGCAGTGTAAATAAATTGCTGTATCAATAGCTGCCCCATTGTAGTCATCTCCCACAAGCACTGCTCAGGCACAACGGGAAGCTTGAGTTGTTTAAGTTGATTTGGCAATTAACTCAGATTCAGCTAATCTGGAAAACAACCTTGCAGTGTGCCAATTTCAAGATTTTCCCTGGTGTAACTAAATCAATTCACATATCAGGATTTTTTAATGTTTGTTGGGTGTTGGGTTTTGTTTTTTTGGTAGCGTAGTTGTTGTGCATTATGGAAGTGCGGGTTTTGAAACGTAGCATCAGATTATTTGATCCATCAATCCATGTCATGGTGCCCGTGTTTGGCTGTGGTCCTCAGTGGCTGAAGGACAGCCCAGTGGTGTGGCTGATGGGGCCGCTTGTGCATGGGGTCTTTGAGTCCCCCCCCTTTGCTGGTGCCACGCTCCGGCTGAAATTATGCGGCTGCCCTTTGCTTTGCAGTGGTTATGGAGGACTTGGGGGTAAGATTTCCTTGAGATCAGAGCATGTCAGAATATGCTATACTCTGCCTGCTCACATGTTCACACTGAAAGTCCTCTCTGTCCCAAAAAATCTTTCTGGGAAAAGCAAATATTGACTTCGTCTTACCTTGCACAGCACACAGGTGTTTGCTTCTGACCTGCCAAGCTGGAAGTTAAGCCACTTTATATAGGTTCAAAAGAATATACTTAACGTGAAAGCAGGTGGAGAAACAGGCTCACTTGGTTTTCCCCTCCTGCCGTTCAGTCCTGCGCTGTCGAGAAGAAGTCTGGCTGTTCTGCAACTGCTGCTCAGGATTACTCAGATTTGTGCAGTTTGTCTCATCTAGCAAATTCCAGTTCTTGAAAAACTGTCCTTGCTGCAGGAGAGTTAATTTCAAGAGACCAAATAAGTGTGTGTAATATAACGCAATATAAAATCATCTGTGGCTCTTAAAATATTTAACAGTGTAAAGTGGATCGTTCCCCCCAACTTTACACAACTGTGCAGAATTCCTGTGGTGTCACAGGATCTCCATTAATCACACAGATAGGACTGTCATCTTCTGGCTCCACCAGAATTGCTAAGGTGCCCTCTGCAGAAGATACTGTGGCTAATGTTCTCATTACCAACTAATTGGCTAAAGAGACTTCTCTCACATTGCATTTAGTCTGATTGATAGTTTTCTATCACCTGATGGGTGGAATGGACAGCCAAACCAATTATCACAGCAAAGAGTGCTACATTCCGGAGGAGTTCAGGCAGAGACAAAAGACCCTTATAAGATTACGTCTAGTCAGCGCCAGATGGGATTTTGTTAAACTTTTAAATGATTATTTCCCTTTTTTTTTCTTCTTTTTCTTTTTCTTTTTTTTTTTTTTTAAGAGCACAACTGAGGGTGCCTTGAAATTTCTGCAAGTCAGGCAAGCCCTGTTTTGCTGTGGGGTTGTGTCAGGGCTCTGATGCCCTGACCTGACACGAGGCAGGTGTGTTAAAAACCAAGCAGAGGCATTGCGAGATGCTAACAGACAGCATTCTGCTGAGATTTGTAACTGGCAGAGCTGTGTGACTCAAAACCTGCTGGGCATGTGCTACTGAGATAGCAATCCTTCGACACGGGGCGTTATTCAAATTCTTTTTGCGCTTATTTTTCCTTTCATGTAGCTCTAACCATTTTGAAGGAATGTTTGTGCAGTAATTGAGATGGAAAGTGTTTTCTTTGTAGTTGGCGCTTTTATTTTTGAAGCCTTTTCCTTGAAATGAGAAGACAGCTTTCTGGAGGAAGGGAGAACAGGTTGTACTATTCCTTCCCAAAGTTTGGGAGCTTAGCAGGGCACCCAGGGCTCTGGGTGGATTCGACCTTCCAGAGCTGCTTGGGCACCTGTACAGCTGCCACCTGTACTACTGCAGCAATTTATTATTATTATTATTTTTAGTCTGCCCCTTTGTAGCAGGATGGTTTTAAATAATCTTTCCATGTTTTGTTAAAACCATAATGAGAAGCAGCAGAAAGAGATTTCTCATGTAAGAGCAGGTGACACGGGATGGTTTGGCTTCCTTTCCTCATGCAAAGCAGAAGGCATGTGTGTGCTGTAATTCCTCCTTTTCCTTACCTTATACTGTATTCTTGCTCCTTTCCAGGGGTGGATGGAGGTTGGCAGCCCTGCCTGTGACCAGGGGCGTTACAGCTTGACCATCCTTGAGGTCCCTTCCAACCCAAGCCTTTCTATGATTCTGTGTCAGGCAGGTTTGGGCACTGTCCCAAGCAGTCTGTGATCTGAAGGGATTGGGAAAAAAGGGAAGTGGGTGAAAGGGTGGGGGAAAAAACGGGAGAGAGCAGGAAATGAGGTGGCTGTGTGCATACATGGGAGGTGGTCTTGGTAGGTGTTCAGTCAGAGTGCCTACAGCACAGTGCTCTGAAGGGGTGCTCCAAGAGGACGGGGTGGAGGTAAGGAAAACCTGCTGGAGCACCAGATCTTCTTAATATCTCGCCATGTTTTCTGGCTCTGCCTGGCTGGCCCACAAATTATATCTTTGGTCTGCTGCAGTAGTGAAGCAGAAGCACTGGGCCCTGCTGATCTGCAGCTATTTTGAGCTGCAAGACAAGTCTGAAGCTAAGCATTTCTTTCGTCCTCATTTGTTACCAACTGACAAGGACGATGGGAGCTGTGAGCAGTCTCGCCTGGTTTTTGGGCTCCGCTGGCTCCGCAGTGAGTCTGCACCCTCCCACACACTGGGGAGAGCCAGGGAACATGTAACTCGACATGACACAGGGCTTGTTTGTGTTGCAGAATGTGTCCTCTTGCATTAGTATGTAGATTCATCGGGAGCCGATCTAGGAAACGTCATGAACATGTGTGCTAAGTGTTGGTGCTTTGTTATTTCATGAATATGCCAAATAAAATAGAGCGGGGGTAGGTGCAGCCTGTGGCCTGGAGAGCAACAAAATGCTGCTGTATCGCAGTGACAAACTGTTGAGCAGTGCACTGAGCCTCATCATTTCCTATGCAGTTCGTTCCCTTGCATAGACAGGCTTTGTTTCTTGTTTCAAAGTTCATTTCAGTTCATTCCTGAATATAATGCGTCTCCTCATAGGCTCCTCAATAATAAATACATCGGAATAAAACTTTAATGAAAAAAATACAGTGTTCTGGTCGGAACTAAACCAAAGCATTTGCTTTCAAACTCAAACGGGAAAAATTTGGTGTTAAATTTCATTGTTCTATTAGCATTCTAATGAAAAGCCTTCCCAGGCGTTCCCTAAAGGTAAAGAAAATGTGCTGTCTCTTAAAAGCTCTATTTTATTAAGAGTGGCAACCCAAGATGCAATAATTGCACTCCTGGGCAACGAAAAAGGTCCATTTTGGCCAAGGCTGAAATTTTACTCAGCAAAGTATCCATTTGCTTCATTCACCTGCTAATATAACATGCCTGCATTTTCCCATGTGGTAGCCACAGTGAGATGGAGTGTTGTTCTGCACGAACATCTGCTTCTCGTTGTGTGTAAACCATCTCAACTTGCATTCCTCATTTTAAATTTTATTCAGAAAGCTCCTTGGTAGGTTTCTGTGCAGCCTGTCTTGCTTCTAGCACGTGCAGCCCTTTGCTGTGAAGGCAGGAGGAGTTACGCCAGGCTCCATGCCACCATCGGACAGTGAGCTGCAAGCTGCCAGCTGTCAGTGTGCTGGGATGCTGTGCTCACTGGGTGCCCCGTGGCTGTTCCCTGATGGTTGTCAGGGCTGAGTTCAGAGCTGCAGTGCTGAGGTGGAGGGAGCCATCTCTGCACGCTTACTGCTGCCCCAGTGGGAAAACGATAGCACTCACTTTATGTCTGTGTGTCTCGCAGTTGTTAATTATGTGTATTTTCTGTCCGTGTTCTCTCTGAGATGTTTGGGTTATGATTCAAACTGGTAAACTGCTGTTTATTGCACTGTGCCTGGTTTGTACTGGATCAAGTTTTGATATGAAAGCAAGCTCATCAGTGGCGTGCATGTGGTGTACTTGCATTAGAACGTCTGTAGGCACCATCGGGCAGGGTTCTGTGCTCTGATGCTTCTGCCAAATACTGAACGCTCCTGGAAGAATGTGCAAATGCCTGTCCTTGGGATGCATGGCTCACCTCTGCAGTAAGCTCACCGTGAGCAAATACCATCCTTGATTATTTAGTCAAATCAGGTGAAAAAAGACCCAGCAGAAGGGCTCACAGAGAGCTAAAACATACTCGCACTGGAAATGACTTTAAAATAATTCTCTGTTTCAAAATATTTATGTAAGAATTAGATTGCCCTCCCTGTGCATTTGCAGTTAGACTTCGCTGTCCTCTTCTTCAGTACAAATTTACAAGTGTCTTTAACTGCAAGGCAGATTCCTCAGGCTTTGGCTGCCGTTGCTGCTTCCTTTTCATCTGGCACAAATCCGCAGTGCTGCTGGTGGTGGGGTCCCACTTGTGGCTGTGTGTTCCTGCTGCCTTCTGAAGCCAGGACCGAATTTCCTAGTCTCACCCTTAGCTGGCCAGGAAGGCTGATCCAGCAGAAAATTAACTGATTAATCGAAATACAAACTCCGGTCCTTCTTGTAGCAGCATGGTACGTTGGTTAAAGTACTTTTAACCATCTGTATCTAGTTCCCAGTCCTTTCTTTTGAAAACTTTACAGTAAGTCAAGGGTTGGCATCGTATTCTTAAGGTTCCTCCAATGTGGCAAGTTCCTTCCCCAGAAAGCTGACAGTCTGAGTAACAGGCAGCCAAATGTGAAGGTGTTGGATATTGTTGGATATCAAAGGCCGGACAAATATGTAGATAGGTAACACTTGGGTATATACAGGGCTTTCTTATTTTGCTTTGTCTTTCATAATGCTTCTTTTATCTTGTGCTTCCTTGTAGGCAAGGCATGAGAAGAATGAACAGCTCTGGAAATACGATCAATGAAGCAGAATAATAGATATTAGCATGACTTGATGTCTGGGGAGAGGGTGGTCAGGTAATTTGCAAATACTTCTGTAGTCGCAGGACAACAAACAAAACGCTGAGCTGCCATGAACTAGAGTTGGATGCTGTATGGAACAGCCAGTAATGGCAGCAAGGAAATTTGAAACGAGCTGTGGTACAGGCACCCCTCTGGCAGCGCATCCTGCTGGTAGCTCAGTAGCTAATTAACATCTACAGTTCTAAAAGGGTGTAGGAGGGGTGCTGGGAGCTTTTGAGACTGCGCTGCAGCACACCTGAGCACCCAGACAAGGTCTGTAAAGTCAGGCTGGGAGGAGGAGGATTTCTTGCGACCCTCCAAGAGGGCAGCAGTAAGCTGTGGGAGAAGGGCAGCTACTGGTTGGTCTTCATCTTCTTGTGCTGCTTGTGCAGCTCCAGCACCAGGATGAGGCGGGCTGGCCGTGGGCTGTCAGCAGCAGTGGGTGCATGCAGGAGCCTTGTCAGGGGGTGGCTACACGTTTTTCTGTACTTCTTTGACTTGAGCTAGATTGTGGTATTTATTTTGACTGATTCAAACTTCACCAACTTTCATCATTAGCTTTAATACAGTTTTTGTTACACAGCTCTCATCTCATACAGGGATTTGTTGCTGCTCTTTGTGCAGACAGTAACGGAACAAAGCACTTGACGGTGGGAGATCCTGCACAGCCATTTCTAGCAATTTCTGTTCCTGTTACAGTTTAACTTGAAAAACAAGGGGAAAAAAAAAGTTTGTCCTGGAGTAGATTATACTTTGTGCACGGCTTAAACTTTTAAAAGCACAGGCAGCAAAATTATAGGTGGTGAGAGAGAATATTTAGAGTGCAGCTACATCTCTGGCAAACTAAAATACACACCAGCTGAGCAGCACCTCCAAGGCTCTGTGCCTGGGCTGTGCAGTGCTCTGCTACGCTTTGGAAAAGGCATCTTGCCTCTTCCTGCCTCCATTTCTGGTCTTTCTGAGCTCGCATGATTCAAAAGAAATAGGAATTCTGGATTAGAAACCAAATCTGTTGCACAAGAGGTGTTTAGATTGATTAATCTGCCTGTAATTTCCAGAAAATAATGAATTGGTGGTTTGCTTACTACACTTAGTGAGGAACGCACACAACTGTTGGGCTAATGTAAAAATGGCATTTCAGTAATAATTCTGGATATCTTGCTTCAGCCTCATTTAGAAATTGAAGTGATAGATAGATGTAGTGCTTATAAATAGTTTAGGTTTGCTAATGTAATAACGAGCAGTTCTTGCATTCTCACTTTCTCTAGTTTTTATTTGCTTCTACATGGCTTTGCTTCTGAGGTGTCTTTTTTCCTCTTGTTCTTCTCCACTGGGTACAGCAGTGTGGAGCTGCCCTGCAACCAAAGGTCTACAGGCAACTGACCAGCTGTGCCTGAAGGCTCTGACTCCCGGCGTGCTAGAAAGCTCCACATCACTAGGAATTCATAGTAGGCAGCTGCTTTAGACAGTGGGGCCTGGAGCATGTGCAGAAGTTGACTGACTTTCTTGGTAGTTTAGACAGGATAGCCACTCTCTTATTTATATATTCTAAGACCTCTCAAGGCAGCTTTCCACTTTCAGCTGCCTGCTAATGCTAGCCGCAGCCATGCAATGACTGCTAGTCAGGCAACCAGACCCAACAAGCTCCACAGTTCATAAATATTACTGAAAGATTGATTGAAAGCTTACTCTTAATGTCATCTCAAAGGAAATGAAAGAGAAGGTGATCAGGAGTAGTCAGCATGGATTCACCAGAAGGGGAAATTATGCTTGACCAATCTGGTAGCCTTCTGTGATGTTATGACCAGCGGAGCGGAGGAAGGGAGAGGAGTGGATGTTGTGTGCCTTGATTTCAGTAAGGCTTTTGATGCTGTCTCTCATAACATCTTCATAGGGAAGCTTAGGAAGTGAGGGATAGATGAGTAGGCAGTGAGGTGGAGTGGATTGAGAACTGGCTGACTGACAGAGCTCAGAGAGTTGTGATCAGTGATGCAGGGTCTAGATTGGGGCCTGGAGCAACTCTGAGAGGAAAGGCTGAGAGACCTGGGACTGTTCAGTCTGGAAGGGAGAAGACTGTATGTGGGGGATCTTATCAGTGCTTACAGATATCTAAAGGGTGGGAGACAAGTGGATGGGGCCAGGCTCTTTTTGGCAGGGGGCAATAGGCACAAATTGGAACACAAGAAATTCCGTATGCACGTGAGAAAAAACTTCTTTACTGTGGGGGTTACAGAGCCATGGAACACGCTGCTCAGAGAGGCTGTGGAGTCTCCTTCTCTAGAGATATTCAAAACTCCTGGATGCCTACCTGTGCAACCTACTCTAGGGAATCTGATTGAGAAGGGAGGTGGAATAGATTATCTCCAGAGGTCCCTTCCAACCTGTACAGTTCTAGGGACTTCTATCCAAAAAGTGTTTCTTTTCTCTACCAGAATGTAATGAGAGCAACGAGTTGCTATTTAGTATATTTTTAATAAAGATGTTTGTCACCACACATCTTTCATTTCGTTTTCTTGTGCATAAACAAATTGAGGTCTGAGTGGTTGCTCTGCGATTTTGTTTTGTCTGAAGAAGTGTGAAGAGTCAAATTATGAAGCTGAAGGGACAGAATGGAGCTACGTGGGCTTCTGATGCAGTGATTGCTTCAGGTGGGTCTGTATGTGACCGTGCCCTGCTTGCAAAGAGAGTGAGAATTGCTTCTCCAGAAGGAGTGACAAGGCATGAGCAGCAATGCACTTGATTTATGCACTTGACTCAGATTTATGTTGAAAGTATTTGTTAATAATGTCTGCTCTTCCATGTCACTGGAATACATGGAATGATGGCTGTTTTCAAATATTGGCAGCGTCCCAGAAGCTTTGCTTCCAGCAGCCTCTTTGGCCTTCCAAGATCAGGCTCTGTCTTAGGTGTCTTTTAGTGCTTGTGTCACTGACATAGAGAACATAGGCTAACACTGAGAATGAGCCAGTCTCAGGGCAGTCAGTAACAGCTGTGTTTCACATGTAGTAGATCTCATGAGAGAAAAAGGAAGTTTTAAACTATTCATTCATCTTATTGACAAAACTGTTGGTTTGGTTCGCTTTGGTTACTGTGTTGGTTTGTTTTTTTATGATCCCTTGCGTTGGATTGGTTTCACTTACAGACTTGTTGCTTAGTAACTCTGTACAGTAGGCAAGGCAGGATCCGGCCTGTGGGGGACCTCTTTCTGCTCTCACTGATGTAAATGGCAGAGAAAATTTCCATGGGCATCAAGAGCCGTTAGGAAGTATTGAGAAAAAGGGAATAGGCAGGTGGTAGAGTGACATATCACTGTGGGTTTTTTTAATGTCTAGGTAGCTTATTTACCTTCAAGGGAGGTGCAATTGATAAAGCTGGGGACAGGTGAGCATTTGTGGTCCAAGTAGTCAGGTAAGTGCAGACAGTGTGACTTGTTTTCTTCAAGCTAGGAAGAAGATCCTTTCTTCTCTTTGCTTTGACGCAAACCTAATGCATCTGCCCACCAGTCCAGAATTATCAGTGACAGGTTATAGCTGGGTAATGAGAGTAAAATACAGCATTTAAAATGGCAAGGAAACTGAGAATGTAAATGTGAGGGCAGATGTCTGGCTATGTGGATATTCTCATCATATCTGGGGGAAGCTGCCTTGATCTGAGGTAAGACTTGTCTGCTTGTAAGCACAGTATACTCCTGATGAAGTATGTGTAGCTGCAGCTGATGACTCCAGGATGTGTTTTTCCTTTTTTAAGGAGTAGCCAAGAGGGGCATTCCAGCCTTCCTTTATGAGTACTGCCCCAGCCTCTGCAGCACACGCAGACCTTTGCTGCGCAGCAGTGGGCTTGCTTCCTTCTTTCAGCAGAGCTGGTTATTCAATTCCAGTGTCCACTGAAGCAATCTCCCAGAGCAGTTAAAATAAAACTCATTACTGGGTGCATGGGATACAGTACATTTTGAATCCTGAGAATGTGCCGTAATAAACTTTCACTGGCTTTCCCTCTCCGTGGCAGCAGATAACAAAATTTACATTTCCACTGTGTATAAGAAACTGAAAAGATGAATCCCCACAGAATGGAGCCTGAGAACTATTGTTTCTTTGTCTGCTGAGGAGTAGTTATTATTTATTTCTGAGAGAAACCCAGAAGTCACCTCCAAAGGTGAAATCTTCTATATTTCTTGAAGATAAAAATGAGCATTCTGTGACTGACAAACAGCCGAGTTTTCTATAAACAGATTTTTTTTCTCCTTTGTTTTATGCCTCTGTTCTTCTAAGCAGCGTGAAGATACCTTTGTGCCCCCTGTGCCCATCCCTGGGATGCATTATCCTTCCCAGAGGCTGGGCTGCTGCCTGTGGAAAGCCCCTTCTGCTGGGAGAGGCTGCCTGGTGCAGCAGGGCCATGGCAGAGGCAGCACAGCCCTCATTAATACCTAACATAGAGCAAACATGGCCAGTCAGAGCTGCTGGTGTTATGGGCACCAAACATGGTGCCACAGCTGACAGAGGTCGGGAAAAGTGGGTCATCTTCCAGAGAGAGGATTGCTGGGTTGGGTTTTGTTGTTTGTTTGGTTTTTTTTTCACTGTAAAAGGCACAGAAGCAGTAGATTACCATACTTCCGAGGGCTGGTTTTTGTCTAACAGAGCATTGCTTCCTGAGAGATCCTCTTTGTACTAACTGCCAGGGAAACCGAGACCTGGGGGTGCAGCAGTTCATTCCGGAGCCCAGAACTGGAGGTGTTGGGAAGGGTGAGAAGCAACAAGGGGATGGACTGCTTTGATGCAGTTGGAGTCTTGTTTGGTTGGTTTGTTTGTGCAGTTGTTTCTTTTTGGGCCAACCATTTCCCCCGTGCGTGCATTATTCTCCTTTGTTTCCTTACCTCTTGGATAAGGTTGCTGCACTTCGACATCGCTTGCCTCCTGGAAATGTCAGCTCTTTGTTGTCACACTTGCGGAGTTTGTGACAGCTGTCTGAAAGACGACTTGGCAGAATAAATTATAACAGCCGTAAGAACTTCAAGTATCTGTAGCGAAGCACCTTGAACTGTTTGTTTTCCTGTTTGGTTCGGCACGCTGGAAAACACGCCTCTCTGAAGTTGTAAGTGTCCTGGGTTGCTATTAGCAGGGCAGCCTCGCTCAGCATCCACTCCCTCCCCCATGTCAGACTATCCCAAAAGAAGGCAAGCACAGACCCTGCACACGGAGATCATGTCCTGGCTGGGTGGGAAAACGAAAGACAGAGAGCTGAGCCCCATCAGCAAGCCCTCTGTAGAAAATGTCCCCCTGTTGTAAGCCTCCAGTGCCACAAGAAAACATGCTGCTTATCTTAAGGTGAGTGTCAGACCAGTGGGAGTTGATAAACTAGAAAGAAACTGGTGACCTGAAGTCTGCTCTTGAGGCCACAGATCAGAAGCACGGCAGGGACTGTATCTGTCACTGTCTGACTGCCTGTTAGAGGTGGGAACGTTCTGTTTGTAGCGCTCAGGATCTGCTTGTGCTGCTGCTTCCAACTCACAGACCTATCAAGGGAGAGGATGCCTGGTAACAAGTGTGTGCTGCCTCAGTCTAGCAGCTCTCTGGGATCCTTTGAGATAAAGGATGCTACACGATTATTAGAAATGATTTGTTTGAGTTCTGCATAAATGCAGCTAGAGCAGCTTTTTGTCACCGGGAAGTGATCTGGGCTGGCGTGCAGGTTTTCAGCAAGCTGTTTTCTGTGTTTTTCGGCATTGTTTAAGAAGTGCTCTCTAGCTGGTGGTTATGAACATAATCTTCAAAATGTGCACGGAATCTAAATTGGCGCAGAGCAACTTGTCAGAATCTGCACCCAGTCTGCAGCAGGAGCTCCAGGAGAGATGTGAACTGCCTTTGTTCTTTGCAGTGGGGGTGTTAACTCTGAAGTTTATGATAATGTAGTTGCCAACATTGTTAATTATTCTGCTGGAAGGAGCGAGCTGGAGAGTCTGCACGATTTGTATCAGTGTGGGTCTTGTTTGGGGGCTGCAGTTGGGCAGTCTGGGTGTCTGGGGGAGCGCTGCTGCCTTAGGGGGGGCTACTGTTCAGTCCCTCGTTTCTGTCCTTCTCTTTCCTCTGCCATACAATAGGATTGTTCGGGAAACCCAGATTAGCAGCCTCTCGATGCTTATGATGTTAAAGAAATGATTATTATTTTTTTTTTTTCCACTGGATCCTCACAATTGTGGAGCTCATTAACCTGAATGGCTCAATTATCCAAATGCTAACCTGCTGCCATTGCTGCCGCTGTCATCACTGCCACTTTAGAAAGGTTGTGTTTCCTGCATTTGCTTTAAATGTGCCACTTCTGTTTATCTCTGGGGGGAAAAAGATCAAGCATATACATTTACATATGTATCATGTAATGATACCTATATATATATATATATATATGAAATTGCAGTAGTAACTGAGATAACATTGAGTAGTAACTGCCCTAATACGAACTGTCAATACCTTGAGCAACGATATGTACTCCAAGTACTCAGAGGAAGAAACTTTCCCCGTAGGGTGAGAGGATTACTGCAATTAGCAGAATTAAATTCATGTGCTTCTCTTTGTCATGGTGTTAATGAACGTTTTGATTTTATGGGGATATTTTTAAGCGCATTTGGAAGTCGCTGTGTAGAGGCGTCTGGGCTGGTTTCACGCATTTCATCTGCCATTCCAAGCCTCAGCAGAGGTGCGGCAGCTTGTCAGCATCTTGGTGCCTGGCTCGGGGCCACGCAGCTGCATTTTGCTTCAGGGGAAGAGGCAGTGACAGAGAGCAGACCTGAGCGCGGTCACAGCGCGTGGCTGTGTGGGCTGGCTGCGAGCGGTACCTTTGGTTGGGCTCTGATCAACACAGGGCTTTATTTTCCCCTTTTCACAATGTCATTTTAATTATGGGAGTCTTGGTGGTGACCACTGTTGGATAAGGCCTGAGACACACGTTTCCTTAGCTGATTCGGTAAGCAGCAGAGCTTATTCAGACACACGGGGCTATGTCTCAGTTTCAGAAGACGTGCCTTACAATTGGATGTCTGACACGTGATTTCTCCATAAGTGACCAACAAGGCAGAACACATGGTTTGTTTGGATTAGCCTTTCCTCTCTTTTTCTTAGAAGAACAAATAAAGCTCCCCCCTTTTTTGTACCTCAGGACCGCTCTGTGGCACCAACCCCTGTTCCAGGATCTCTCTGAATGCAAGCTTTTGTTTCAGAAAGCAAAATAAAAACGAAGAAGAAAGTTTATGTTCCTTTGGTTATGAAAACAAGAATCCCAATGTCAGTTGCTACACTGACTGATTTTTTCCCAAAATGCAATGTGTGTGCCTTTGCAAGTAGCAGAAGTCATTCAGAACACAGCTCATCCTGTATGACATTAAGCCTTTGGGAAGGGAGGAAGATGGTTTAACTCTAGAAATTACTGTCTGTGTTGGTCAGCCCCCAGAAGGAGAGGTGTTAAGCCTGCTGCAGCCCGTGCCGTAGGCAGAAGCTGCTCTTTCTTGACCTCACTCTTGATAGATAGGTGCTCCCACTGACCAGTTGGTAATGGACTGGGGAAGCAGCAGCACTCAAGGGGTGAGGGTTCTCCATCCATCTTGCACAGAGCTATGCTACTTTGCAGTTCAGTACGCAGGGAGCAGCCCTAGCAGGTGCTGATCTCCATTTCTTGTTCTTTACCAGGCATGTCATTTAAATTTACCTCCATCCCACACAAGCCAGGTCCTAGCATTATCTCACTGCGTTATTACTGAAAATTATTTGCATTAGCAATGCTTTATCTTAAACAAAGCATAAAAAAGACTTTCACAGTGTGTCAAAGTGTGGCACTTCATGTCAGCCCTTCTTGTCTGCTTCTTTTATAGGGGAGTCTCTTTCTTGGGAGTTTGATGACTTGCAGAAAGGGCAGCATCAGCACGGGGGGCTCTCAGCTGCTGAGCAGTGACTGGGCCGTTGTGTGAGCAGATGCAGTCACTGGACAGGATAGAACCTTCTTTCTGATCTGTCGTGGTCCTGTGCTTTGGTTTTCAGTCACAAGCGGTACGTTTTGTGGGGCATGATGAAATTGAGAAATTTAATTACAGTGAAACCATTAAACAGTGCACTATGTTGCCTTCGCTTCAGCTCTACTCATGGCTGAAATATAGGTCTCTTAATTTTCCATGTTTATAATCCTGAGAGTTGCATGCTCTTTGCAAGGTGCCGCTCATGAAAGCTGCTGGAGGTGCACTGGAGGTCACTGGGTACCAGCTTGGAAATGAGCAGGTCTCTGTCCTTCTGGGGCAGCAGCTGAGAATATGGAGCACTTCATATTTTCTGAACAGAAGCGGAGAGCGATGTCTGCAGCAGAACTCTCTGGACAGTACACATCCAAAAAAGTAAAATAAAGGCATGCAAATGTCTACCTCTGCTCAGACTTGAGATTATAAATTGAACTACAGAGAATGAGTTAATTTCTCATCTGGTGGGCAGCTCTGATTTGTTGTGAGGCTGTGCACAGAAACATTGCAGCTCAGAGCGTGCCAGGCTTTATTTGCTGGTTGGTTGGATATTTATGTCAGGTTGCCAGGCAAATTCCTATACTGCGATGCTGCAGGCAAGGTCTTGGGGGTGGGGGAGATGGATAAACATCTTAGAAGGATCTAAAGGTGTAGGAAGAGGTTTGGAGGAACAGAATGAGGAGCCAGGTTTGCCAGTTGTAAAAGTTGCATCTATTTTTGTCCTCTGTTGCTGAAGCAGAGGAATACAGGACTGAACGGTTCTGCAGCACTGCCAAGTTAGCATCTAGGCTGTTCTGTACCTTTGGCATGAGCAGGCAGTGTCTAATGCTAAACTTCACCAGCTAGTCGGTGCCTGCAGTGTGATGTGAGTTTGTCGCTGCTTAGACATTTGCATGTTTATGGAGTCCTGAATACTCAAAAACCTGTAATAATTCCAGTTAAAGGCTCTGTTCTGCCAGTGCAAACCACCCAAAGTAATTAAATAGACAATAAATCTATCTGCACTCCGTGCAACAGTTCCCTTTTTCATCCTCGGCTGCTTCTTTCTACAGACTGTGTGTCAGCCATCAGCTCCAGACCCGTGGTTTATGATACAGGGAGGTCTTCTAATCACCACCTGAGTGCATGGGGAGAGCTGGAGGGCCCTCTGTTTGTAAGCCTGTGCTGTGATTTACTGGAAGGCAGCATGTGCAAGCCAAAGCAGTAATGTTCTTAAACAAAAGTTAAATCAAGAAACAGAAATAAAGGCCAATATCAATCTTTTATGTATGTCATTACCAAACAGCATCTCCTTTGTCAGCAGCATGTATAACAACCACAAAACAGACATGTCTCTAGCTTTTAGTTACTGTACATGCAGGGGCATTCTGTTCTCTCTACGCTCTCAGAAATAGCAAAAATGGTTATAAATGTGTTTCAGCAAACAGAAGTGGGTTTTTGTTTTTTGTTTTTTGGTTGGTTTGTTGTTTTTTTTTTGCCAATGTAATTGCTAGATAAACTTGGGGGTTGCAAAATGCTGAGGTTTAGCACTTCACTGGACAAGCTGTGCGTGTTTCCGAGACAGCCGGAATACGGGAGGCTCAGCGAAGCAGTCAGACGCGTGGTGACTCACAGGAGCTGTGAGTTCTGGAGGGAAATGGTCTTAGGTAATGACAGCCTCAGCACGTCAGGGGAGGCACGTTTTTCAGTTATTGCTCTTTTTTTCTCAGACTTGTTTGGAAATCACATAGATTGGTTTCACTCTCATTTGGTTAAGATTAAATTAGTGTTTTCGATCTATCATTTGCTTTATTTCTCTTTTGGAGAAGGGCGATAAGAATATATTAGAAAGGTGCGTTTTGTATCTGTTGTGTTTCTTTAAGCGTGCTGGAAACAATCCACACGTTCTGTTTAAAGTTGCGATGCACAAAAACATTGGATCCCTGCAGCTACTGAAGTTGCTCCTTGCAGGCAGCTGGGGCAGGTGTGCAGAGCTGGTTCGCTTTTAGCAGGCACAAAGAAGTTGTTTCTTGTGTGGGAAGATTTGAAGGGCAGAACTCCTTGCAGAACAAATTCTGGAAGCAGCCAGCCTAGGAGAAAGGTAGCTCCCAGTTTATTTATGGAAGCTCATAATGAAATGGTAGATAACAAGCTAGCATGATGTACAATCTGGAGGGATGAACCTGTACTTGAGATTTGACAACACTACTCTTAAAAAATATTTACTGCTGCAATTTAAGTAGATAGCACCAAGAGAAGTCATGTTTTATTTCTGTCAGTTGGCCTTCACCATAACATAAAACCAAGTAATTTAAATAGTAAAGGTTCCAGTAACTATCATACACGTTAATATTCATCTTCGTGCTCGCTCAGACTGTGCCTAAGTGTTCTTCTTTGGCTTCGAGCGGGAGCCACGGTACCTGCAGCTCCTGAGCTGCCTTTCTATTTTCCCTCCCTGCTGTTCCAAACTGCAGTGCATGTCTGGGAGGATGTCCTAAATAGGTTAGAAGCAGGACTGTTCTGTGACTGGACAACATGATTTCTGCTATCTGTCTTCTTTCCAAAATACATTTAAGTGCTCTGATACATTTCTGAGAAAGAGCAGGTCTGTCCTAGGGCAGTAACTACACTGCAGTCAGCTCAGTACGTGTTACCTCTCCATATGGAAGGCAAAGTTTGGATGCAGCAGACAATGTGAACAGCACCCCGCACTGGTGCTGGCAACGTCCGCTGAGATCTGAAGGTCTGATGCAGTTTTTACCCAAGTGGCATTCAGCTCAAAACGCCATTGGCACAGTGACCAGTGAAAGTCAAAAGTTGCCTTTGAATGCCAGCATTTTTGAGTATTTTCTTCTTTGTATTGAAGACAGGTTAATCACTGGAAACAGTGCCCTTCATTTTAAGCTGCTGATAAAATAAAATGGTATTTTTATTGCGGAAAGTGATTACTGCACTTATTAGTTGTTTTTAATGGCTCTTAATGGTTCCTGGTTTTCTTTCCTTTTACTCACGCTTCCCTGTTACTAAGGGCTAAAACAGAATATCTGATTTCATTACCGAGTTCCTCGCAGTGCGCTGTTCCTTTTGGAAGGAGCCGTGCTTTGTACCTGCTCTGAACTTGGATCCTGCCAATCCACATGCAGCAGTTGGATTGTTTCTGGAAAGGATCCGAGATTTCTGATTTCTTTAAGTTCTTTTAGGATGCAATGTTGGGAACCAAGAGCTGACCGTGTGTGCTTTCGACCACGAAGCAGCGTCATTGCATGCGGTGTCCCAGCAGCAGTCGGTCACATCCCAGGTCTAATTTCCAGATTGCTGCCAGGTCTCATTTCTAAACTCCCGCCTCAGTTTTACAAGCTGAGGTCAGCTCTCCCTTGCCCTCCTGCTTCCCAGACTGGCAGAGGATTTATTAAAACTGCAGCTACCTCCTTGGCTTCTCGAAGCCTGTTTTTCATGTCACTGCTCTTCTTAATATGTTGGCATTATTAAAAATCTAATCAAGCTCGCACTCCTTGTGGCCGCGGTTTCCTTAGCCTGGCTTACAGCTTCTGCTGTCTGTCCTCTCTGACAAGCGTGAGCTTAGTAGACAGAAGGAACAGAACTCTCAGTGGAGAGTTTACTGGGAAAAAAGCTATCAGATGAAAATGGCTTTGAGTGCTAGCAAGGGTCTGACGGTGTGACTTGAGGGAAAAAGGAGAGGGTGAACTCACGACCCATTTGTTTTTGAGGGAATGATGACATCTTTCTGGCCACTCTTTTTTTCATTTCAGGCTGCATCCCCGTGTTTCTACCTGCACAAACAAATGGCTGGGGCTCTCCCCAGTGAAGCACTCTGTGTTTGGAGAGCAGTGGTCTGGGGGAAGGCTGCAGGTTTTATCTCCCTGCAGCTGCCAGGAAAGCCACACTGCCTGTTCTCTGCTTGCTTTGCTCTGGCTAGGCTGGACTGCTCAGACGGGGCAAACTGGACCCTAGGAGAAGGGATGCAGGGACTGGGGCTGGGGTTTCACACTGCTTTGCACTTCCCCTTGAAGTTCAGTGTTTAATGGCAACATTTTGCCACCTAGGGAGACTGACATGAGCGATTGGTCTGGTTTGCCTTGGTTATTGTTGATAATTCAATTTAGAGCAGTACTGCATCTCTGCTGCAGAGTTGCACAGCAGCTTCTGTTTTAGTCCCTGCCACCTGTACTTGTCCCCCAGCCCTCGCTGTTCCCTGGGGAGTGCCGGCCATTCTTTGTCTGCAGCCGTTTTCTGGCTTTCTCGTCTCACAGACCTGCTATTTTCATTCACATCCTAATTTCTTTTTCTCCTTTTCTTCTGCCTGTCTCCCTCCAAATCTGTGTTAGGTGATGCATGCGTGCAGACGGGGCTGTTCCTAATGAGCTCCCAGGCAGAGAGAAGGCAAGATAGATCGCTGCTAAAATTGAAAGAGATGGGTGGGGGTGGGGGCCTACGCTGAGGGGCACTGTATTTTTTTAATAGATTCTTATTTAATTAAGAACACTTCTGGAGGGATGAGGAACGATGGTGTCTTTAGTAACGTATTAGAGGACAGCAGAGTGGTTGTTTAGATATTTTCTCCGAAGCATCCTGGGATTTCTGTCTCTGAGAAGCACCTTTGTGCTTCTACTTCAGGTGCTGTGGTTAATAAAGAGCACAGCTGTAAAGCCATTGTGAGGTACCTGCGTTGTCTGAAGTGCATTGAAATGAGCTCCTTTGGACGCACGCGGGAAAGTCTGATTCCTGTCAGGTGCTAAAAATGAGGTAGAGATTCTGGGCTTATCCTGACCACAATTGGGTCAATTTGACTCGCTTTAAGAAAGAAAAAGTATTTTTAATTAAATATTGTCAAATAGAAAAGGAGTATCGCTTGAAAGTAAGAAGAGTTGCCATTGGAGGAGATGCAACATCAGAAGTATTTCAGTACAGGATATGATTTAAGAAAGAAGCAATCCAACCCTAGGAAAGCCCCGATCCTCTTTAGGACATCTGCAGGGCCGATTTGGCTTGGTTATCACTAGGAGCTCATGCTTGGTGTCTCGTTTGAATTTGCAGGGTGGATAATTAGACGAGGTCCTTTTAGCTGCGTGCCAACCAAAAGTGAGTGCAGTGGAATAGGACTTTGCTTTAGCCTTCTAGAAAATGGTTAAAAAAGTGCTTGCAGCCTCAGGCATGTCACATAGCCTTCATGGGAGAGACAAAGTTGTTACAAAGCAGAATAACATGGGCCTGAAAACAGTTGCGTTTCCAGAAGAAGCACTGAGCACCCAGAATAGTCGTCTTATACTGTGGGTGTGCTTTATTCTAAGATGGACTGAGCGGGCTGCTTTTGTACCATCCTGCATTTCCTACATAGAATCCTGCACATCTCTAGCATCGTTGTGGGGATGGTAGAGGCAGAGGCTTAGGATTCATGCCTTCTTTATGCAAAATATTCAGTCAGGGAGCCTTGCAGCAAGCAGCAGGTCATGGTGTGTGCTGGCTGTGCTGGGGCTGCCAGGAGCTGGTGCCTCTGGCCTTGGCTGTGTACAGCCACCGTGCTCTCCTGGATGAGCTGGGAAGGCTGAGGTTGAATTTGTGACATTGCCTTGGTTTGGAAGCCAGACAAGGAGATTAAGACCATGTTTTCTTAAATATGTCTCTATGCCGTGTCCTCGCTATCAGTTGTGATTTGGTTATCTGGTTTTCCCTTTTTAGAAATAACAATCTTCCTGCTCTGTATTGCAACTGGGTTAAATGTCAGCATAAAGCAGAGGGACCATTCGAGAGCAACAGCAAGAATGCCTGTTGCAAAGTTCTGTCTGATCCCTTTCCACCATAGTGGCACAAACTGGGCTGGTGTTGATGTCTGAGGACAGGGTGGTTAAGCAGATGCCATTCTTCTAAAATACAGGGAGTTCCTCATAACCACTCGAGAAAAACAGGAGTTTGTTTATTTTTGAAGCAGTGTTATTAGCTACAGGTCCTGCTGTATCCTAGCAATTTGGCTGTGTCAGAGATATGATTAAGCTGCAGCTATGGGACTCGAGTAAAACTGCCAGGTCACATCGTTAATATAATTTGTGTTTGTACAGCAGCCATTTCCAGGTTTTTCTCCTTAAGGGTCTGTTGCAGTCTCAGTTTTGATTCCTCACTCCTTTCCTTTGCAAGGGCACAAGGGATTATGAATTGGTAGGTAAAATTTGTCTCAGTTGGAACATAGGAATTACAAAGTAATTCTGTCTGCATTGATGCTCAGGCTGGGCTGGCATATGCAGAATCTGCACTCCACAGAAATCCCCATTGGGAAAGCTGCCCCTGAAAACTGTGCTCTGCACTGAGCGTGTTCATGGGTAGCTCAGGGGGTGGTTTTGCAGTAGTACATAGGGCAGTGGGTGTGAGCTCCTGCCCACTGTGATTCCTTGATCTCTGAAAGAGATCCGAGTCCTGTTTTGGGATCACAATGTTCTCTGTCTGGTAGTTAAGCAGCTTCTTCCTGTTGATTGTTTTTATTAAAAAAAAGATAAAAATAAAAATGACTTTGGAATCTAGCTTATTTAATATATCAGTCCAGCTCCACTAAGCACAGCAGTAACTGAATACAAGGATGAAAGCAGTTCATGCAGGTCGCTTTGCTAAAGTAAGCTTTGGTTTCTCCTCAGCTACAGGCCTTCTAGCCCCCCAGCCCCACATGTGCTGCCCTGCGGAGCTGGGATTCGTGTTCTTGACTGCAAAAAATTGCACGATTTTTATTTAGCAACTTGAGAGATGTCATAAAGAAAAAATATGGGCAGGCACTACTTAGCCACCTGTTTCGTTTCCTTCAGTCCCACAAGTGCTAAATTTTGGATTTAATTTCATTATTGAAATGATGTGGCCTTGGAAGATCCGGCTGCAGTCCCAAAATGGCCTCTTGAAAAATACCTCTTCATTTGCAGCTGAGCTCTGTAACCTGCTGCAGGCTTCCAGGTAGCACTGGCAGCACGCAGTAATCGCTGGTTGCAGGCAGCATGTAGCTCAGGGACTCTCCAGCAGACTCCCTGGCAAATGCAGCCAGACACAGGTGTGCTGTGTGTTCTGGCAGGTGTGCATCACTGCAGGTAGCACACTCCTCTAATTGAGATGAACTTGAGCGCAGGCTGCAGATTTTACACGTTTCCATCTTCACTGCAGAAATGCTGCCAGTTACGTCAAAAAAAAACCGCAGGCTTGGTGCGAGCAACAGCTCACGTGATCAGTTCCACTGTCTGTGCAAACATACGTTAAAATCACAGGTAAAAGGTAAGCTGAGGGCCTGGAGATGCAGATGTTGCTGCCTAAAGCAACTGCTGATGGCATAGCACTAACATGCTGTGTGACAGCTGTGCTGGAGTCGCCAGTGGGTGCACAAAGCACTTGGAGAGACGGCATGGATCCTCTGCAGGAATTGCAAGGGAGGGGAGCAGTTCTTGTAGAGCAAAGAGATGATATTCTGAATCATTTTGCTTAATTTCTCTGAAAAAATATGTGACTGTGGTGTGACTGTCTGGGGAGAAGGCAGGTTAAATGTGCCGCAGTCAGTGTGCAGCTCACACAGCTCGGGTCTGGTACAAGCATTGTACTTATCTTCACAGCGGAGGAGGCACTGGTTAATTCTCAAATGCTGCACCCACTTGATCTTCTCACTTGTGAAGAGAAAACGCTGCAGCAAAGCTTAGTGACTGTTTGTGTGTATGTGCATACACGTGAGGTGTTGGCTGGTGGGAGCTGCACAGCTCGCACTGAGTTGTATGGGATTGAATGCCAGCAGTGAAGTGGACCTTCCCAGAGCCACCTTGTATCAGCCATGCGTACTTTCAGAACTATGCACTGCAGTGTTCCAGTCCCTAAGACTGAAAGAGTTGTTTTTGACAGATTCTGCCAACCGCATCCTTTGGCTTCTGAGAATGAGGGCAATCTGGCAATGCCTCTCGAAAGAATGTTTATCCTCATCAGTAAGATAAAGCTGTCAGAGGAACCCAAAGACATCCATGGAAATAAATAGAGATTCAATATGCAAAACTAGTTTTCCAGTCCCAGAGAAAGGCAGCAGAGGCATGTGTCTGGGAGCAGCGCTGAGCATCCTGATGAGTGAGAGAAGGGAGAATTGGAAGGGCACGTTGAATTAAATGTTCCGCAGGATTTTAAAAGATAGGAATTATTTTATTTCTGCAATGTTTGCTCAAATCGATTGATCAAGGCTAATCTCTTTGTGGCGTTTCAGGCTTTTTTGTATGCATCTGAGGTGTCTGATGCCTAGTATTGTGGGGAAAGTGCTGATGCTTTTGATATTGTATTTTAGATGGGCATGTGGAGTAGCCAGGAGAATGGCTAGACAGAATGTTCAGGAAAGAATGAGTTTATTGCATTTTCAGAGATTTGAATTGTATAATGGAATGGAATAACGAGTTACTAGTAATTGCCTCAAAGCAGCCCTTGGAAGGAGCAGGCAGGAAGAACGAGGCTAATTTAATGCATGGTCTTAGCGAGTTGCATTAAAGCAGCATAGGCTCTGGTGTGTGCTCAGAAGTTCGTGGCCAACACACTCGCTGGGAAATCATCCCAGCATGCAGAATGCTAACCTTGCTAGTTTAATGCCAGTTCACAAGGAGGACGGGATTCAGTTCCCCATTTTCTGCCTCTTAATGCACTTCAGTTGACCATAGAAGAAGAAGAGATTAATCATCATTTCAGTGAAGAATACTCACAACTAAGCAGGGTACGGGCTTCTCTCTTACAAGGTTACTGAATCTTGACCACGTGTTGTGGAGAGGGTTCATAATTTTGTTTGATGCAATAAATAAATTCTGGTTGAAAGCCAAGTGGAGTCTGCATTGTGCCTGTTGAAATGTCCCCAGCTCTCAGAGCAGGCATGGCATACATCTGTGGCTGCTGTGTGCTGATGAGGCAACCCCAGAGCAGGTGAGAAGCAGCCCAGGCACGTGATCTGAAGGACTGTCTATGTGGCGCAGAGCTGCAGGACACTCACTTGTTGATTTATTACAGTTTGAGGTGAGGCATTTTCTGCTGCTAATTTCCTGCATTCAGAGAAGAGGATGCCAGGGAAGCATGCAGTCATCTGCTGGTCTGCTACAAATTCTCTTTGGATGGTTCAGTTTGATAATTTCTTCAGAATTTATTTTTCTTTTGGTGATTAAGTGCGATGTCCTTGCAGAGATACCTTGCATGTGTTCCATCTCGTCAGCTACCCAGAGACTGCGTGGAGAAGGGAATAATCCCAGGGGGTGAGAAGGTGGGTTTGGGTGCCCAGACAACCAGTTCTGTGAGCCGAAGCTGGCTGAGATGCTCAGAAATGTGTGCTCTGATCCTGCAGGGATCTTTTGTCCTCTGAAAACAGGAACGTGTTTTTTACTTTTCATCTTTGTAAAGGCTGTCAGGAGGTCAACATCTTGAGCTAATGATAGTGATGAGGAAGTCAAATCACCCTGGATCATGGGTCAAGCCTAGGAAGCCACGTCAGGAGCTAGACAGCCTGTTACATAGACTTCTGGAGGCAAGCACTGTGGTGGCAATATTTTTTCATTCCTGTACTAAGTCTTGTTCAGGCAGCGGAGGGATCCGCCCATGTGGACATCCATCCCCAGCCTTTCACAGGCGGCTGTAGCATCCATAATCCCACTGTCTAATCCCACTGTGCTAATTTGTAAGCAAGTTGTTTTTTTGTTACTGTGCGGGATGTGGAGGGGTCCAGGATGAATGCTCTTGGTGTCTTGGGAGCATTTGCTGGTACTAGCTTCTGGTTGCATCTTGCCTATGAGTAGCTCCCGTGTTTTCAAAGTGTCAGGATTGTAGCCCTCGAGCTGCCGAGTGCTAAGTATGTTTGATCAGTGTCATTAGCAGCCCCTTGTAATTGATTATTGTCCATAGCTGGGTGTTCAGAGCGAGCACTCAACCAATGGCTGTCACTTAATCTGTCATGCCTGCATGTTCTTGTCCTCCTGAGATCTATCAGCTGTGTAGCATCTGACCCCATCAGGAGAATCATCGATGGCTGCTTTGTACTTAGAGCTTACAGCGTACCCATTATGTCTCCTGGATTAACCGCCTGAACCAACTGCAGCATACATGGGAGAGAAACGTACACTGGGCATGGCAGAGTTTGTGGATCTGAGTCTTCCTTCTCACGAAAATCTACTCTTGGGTTTTTGTGGGACGAGGAGGTGGTCTTTAAATGTATGCTGTTCAATTATTTTTCTGGCGTTAGTATTAATTGCGAGACTCAAAATAGGTTGATTAGAGTAAGACCTCACAGAGGTGTTTATAATTCAGATTTTAGAGATGTGACTAATGAATAACAACCACAGCTAATCAGTTCTCAAAACTGATGGTAATGAGCAGAACAGGGGGAGGAAGCCAGCCTCTCTCTCTGCTAATGCATTTTTTCAGCACTGCGGTGAAGGGTGGCAAGAACTCCTAACAAGTGTTTTACTTGGATGGAGTTGTTGATTTTCAGTGGAAAAGCCATTTTGCTTAAAACAGTGCCTAAAGGTTAATTTAAATAACCAGTTTCCAATTGCAGCCGTTGAAGTTAGGATAGAGATTTGAGGCCTGCTAGGGCATTTGGAGGCCTTGCAGCACATCTTTCTCCATGTTTATAGAATTTTAACCTTGGTCAGGGTCATTTCTTAAAGATGAGAGAATGTGGTAAATCTCTTGCTGCATCCTGCCAGCTCTTTGCTGCTGTGCACGCTTATGTGGAACAGGGCTACGAATTTACTGTCTGGAGCAGGGATGAACCTAGAAGTGTCCAGTATTCTTCACCTGGATCCTCAGCCAGGAGTGGTCCACAGTGGAGCTGTGATCCACAGGGCAGTGATAGCCTTCGTCCTTGTAAGTGCGTTTTTAAGGAAGCCTCTTAAGAAGCTCTCCTGCTGTGTGCCAGAACCTTGAGGGAGAAAGTATTTCCTAGCCACTTTTTTCCCAGTTTTCCTTTTGTTTTTGACACTGAAGGACGTGTTTGTTCTCAGAGTGTTCCCTGCAGTTGAGCAGATAATGCCACTGGCACTGCTGAGGCCTCTATGAAGGAAAGCAAGAGAAAGAACTGGCCTTTGTTGGTGAGGGGCTTGCATGCATTCCAGTGCTCTTGGGGAGGCTCTGCTGATGCCTATTGCCTAAATGAATGCATAAATAAAAGCGGGAACCTAGTTTTGTCATTTAACACACAGCTAAGCTGCCAGTCTACGTATTTTGTTTCTAAATAACACCACAAAACACAACTCAGTATGGGCATGATGATGAGGTTCCTCTTTTCAGCCACAAGCAGCGTGGTTTCTAAATAAAGCTAATGGTGGAAATCGGTTGCATTTAATACTGCGAGTACTGGGGCACAGAGGTTATTCCAGTCACTTATGTTCAGCATGAGGCTTTGGTGAAGCAAGACTGACAGCTCTCTCTGTTGTCCTTCACTCCACGTTCTCAAAGTTTCGTGTTCTGCTCTGGGGAGAGCAGGACGGTGTTGGTGGGCTTTCTGATGCACGCCAAGAGGAACGTTGCTGCTGATGTAGGAGGAGAAACAGGAAAGACTGAATACTGGAAAAGGAAGTGGAGAGTATGTAAAGGGACCAGGTAGGAATGGTTTGAGTATGTTGATTATATGCACACAGAAGTGCTTGCTTGAAAAAGAGGAGTTGTCTTAGAGGCAGCTTTCTGTAGAGCCTCTCTGAGATACTTCACATGCACGGATACGCATGTATCATCAGTCACTGTTCCTATTGTGAGCAATTTTGCAAAAAGCCTACAGTGTTTGTGATCTTCTGAACTTAGTTTAAGTTACAGCTGACCTGAGCACTACCAACAAGTGCAGCATCTCAGTTTTTGCCCACTGCTAATGACTCACCGTGGCCATTCAGTTCTGCTGGATGATTCTTGACACCCGATGGACGTTCTTTTGGTTTGTTTTCCTAGAGTACTTTTTCTAGAGTTCTCTTTTCAGTGCTGTCACACTTTATGAAGATCCAGAGGCCCTAAAGCTTACCGGCTGAACTGGTGCCAGTCGCAGCTTCCCCCTGGGCAGTCTGGTCCTGTTGGGTGACCCTGCCTTGTCCTCTGCTGTAGCAGCAGCATAACTACATGAGCACAGACCCAGCATGTTGCCGTCCTCCCAGGCTGACATTTTCTGTGAGAAACCAACCTTTCATTCTGGAGGCTGCAGCGGGTGCCTGCCACTGAAGTCCACATCAATTCTTGGGTCAGTGCTTGCCACAGACAAGTGCACGTGGCTTTTTATTTCTTGAGTATGAATTTCAAATCTTATGAACTGTAGAGAAATGAAGGTAGATGTTGGGAGTGAGGAGGAGAAGAGACTTCAGGTGGTGTTTTTATTTTCATTGCTTCAGCTGGCAGCACCCTGAGGAGAAGGACTTCCTTCATTCGTTCAGCCCCTAAATGTATACGCTGCCTTTCCCAACAGAAGGATCGTACTGAGCAGTTAAAGAAACATACTTTATGTTGCAGCTGTGGTCTGCTGAGAGCAAGGGTCAGAGGAACGGGGCACGCTAGTGCAGGGAGCACTTTGAATACACAGTTTCATTTCTTATGGTGGCATGGACACGTGGTGATGGAGGCACGCAGCCAGCATTATGCTATATCAGGAGGGAGGATGGGGCCTCAGAGCGTTACTCACTGTTCTGCTCCTTCCCCTTCCTGGGCAGGCAGCTCAGGCAGCTGGTGCTGGAAGAGCCCCATGGCCCGGACATCAGCAGAATCAGCAGCCCCCAGAGTGCCCTGCCTCCTCCTGCCCTCTGCCTCCTCTTCCTCTGTCATCTTGAGAAAAGAGCTGTAATAGAAGTAGGGAAGGTATGAGTTGAGTCTGTCCGTAGTAATTACAGCTAAAATCAAGAGCAGCTGAAACAATGCCCAGTTTTACAAAGGCTATTTTGGCCTGTAACTCTGGTTACTAATGTTAGTTGCCTGATGGAATTGCCTGCCTATGTTTGAATTCTAGCACTATCCACTTTAAAACCAGGGGAAGAGGATGCTTAAGTATGTTGACATGCCTGCATTTAAGCATTGAGATTTGTATGTTAGCACCCACGTCAGAGGCTAGATATTTGTACAATCCATGTAAGTGAGCAGTAGCAGATGATGTTAAAGACAGTTTATGTACCTACAAATACCTTGTGGCTTGAGTCTGGTAGCAACGTGGAGCTCTTTTTATTTCAGCCTTACTCGAGGCCTCCTTGGTAAAGCTGTGTTGGCAACGGCATGTCAGTCTGCAGCATTCACTTGGCTTGTTGAGTGGCTAACGCTCGTCTATATTGGCACTAAAGTGGGATAATCAATCGAGTTAAGGCATTTCACTGGAAACGGCGTTTTTCCCCTCGTCTGAGCAGTCCCGAGGGAGTTTTTCTGAAGTTCAGTGTCAGACACAATGTTCCTGAAATGGAGGCAGCGCGATCCTATCTTATTTTTTGCTCTCTTTCCAAGCGCGCGATGTAAGTAGGTTAAATTGAGCCGCACGACGTGGCTGTGAGTAACACTGCGGCACAGAGGGCTTCCTTCCTCAGAGCTGTACCAGCAATGGGCCCACAGCAGGCTGTTAGTTGGTGTAATTCCGTTAGGTAGGCAGGTAGGTACTCAGATTACAAGAGCGTAGAGGTACTGAAATTGAACAGACGAATCTTCTACATGAAAAGCTGCAGTTTGGATTCTGAAAGCACGTAGGCCTTTGCCGTTGGACTGCGCCTTGGTTACAGCTGCTGTTAATGTGCATAACGGGGGGCAGAGCGAAGTCCCAGGTCTCTGGAGCAGGAATTTGCTGCACTGCAGGTATGCAAGGGTTTTACTTGTGCATAAATGGGAACGTGGCGAAAGTTGAGGGACCTTTACGCAGTGTTTTGGCTCTACAGCATGCCCAAGAAAGAAATTCCATCGTTAGGACAAATTTTACTGGAAGTGACAGATCTGTTCATGTAAACAGCGAACTGGCCTTTCAAAGTCCCCGTCGAACTCCAGCGTTCCAAATGAATTCCAAAGAAAACATAGAAGCAACAATGTAGCCTGGTCGTTCCCTTTTCTTTTGTTATTTTATTTCCAGTGGGAGAGCAGGTAAAATCAGAGCCTACTGTGAAATGCCAGTGGGCCAACTGATGTTACATCCTTACACATCCTTGGAATAAGCTTGCTTGTGCTATGTAGCAAACATCAGTAGATTTAGTTTGGGTTTATGCCAGTGAGGCCGAGACAAAAGCTTGGGCTTTCATTGTTAATGCAGAAAGCCAATCCTACATGAGTACAAACAAATGCATTGAATTACCTGTTGCATATTTGTGGCATTCAGAGCACCAAAACTAGCAGGGAAGCAAATACCACTCCAGGAAGATTTATTTGTTGTTGGCTTCTTAGTGGGACTCTTGTAACGAAAAAATCTACTTATTCCTCTTGTCTGTCAAAACAGGACTTGCCTTGAGCAGCTGAATAAAATGTTGCAGCTCTGCATTAAAGTAATGCAATTCCCTACACAACCCAGCATCAGTCAGCTCCTGCCCTAATGCAGCTAGTGCTGGGGCGGGCAGCTGGTTTGTGCTCTGCTTTATTGCCTTTAGCTGCTGCCAGCAGAAGAAAGGCACCCTTAGTTTATGCAGCACGGCTCATGTCGCTCACATCACCCCACCAGGTGCTTCTGAGGCATCTCTTTGCCTCTCACCTTTGTCCTGCTCCTTTCTGGCCACCACCTTTCTGAAATCCTGTATGAAATGAAGGAGGGTGCTGGCTGACCGAAGTGCAAGGCAAGAAGATCATAACATGCTCCATGTGGCTGGGGCAGCTCTAGAGCAGGTGATGGGAGCCCCAGTCCCACTTGGATGAGGCCCTCCTGCCTTCTGTCATCCACTACTTGATCCTGAAAGTCAAGCAGAGGGGAACTGGTAAATGATGGCAGTGACCAAAAGGCATGAAGGGTCTTTGTGGTGGGAAGCGATCAGTAACATTAAATGCAAACAAACAGGCAAGTATTGTGGTGTTTCAGATTGCTTCGTGTTATGAGAAATTCCTTAGGCCAGGCTTCATTTATACATTCTTGTTGTAATTGCACAAACCACAAGACTGTAATTTAAAAAACAACAAAAAAACCCCTAACAAAAGCAAAACAAAAAGCCAGCAGTAGGGTTTCTTTCTGCTGTGGATAGAAGAGTTGATTCTGTGCTTCTGTTCCTTCGCAACAATATGCAGGGTCCGTGCAGTGCTGAGCTGCCTTGCCTGAATGTTAAATTATAACGCTTGTTTTACTCTTTATTTCTGTGTCTTGCGTGATGCAGTTTGTACCAGCAACATCTGAATGCTTTGGCTTACTTTGAAAGACGAGGAGAGTTAAGGGTCTTTCATGAAATAAAAGAAAATCCCCAAAATAGCCTTCTGTAATTTCTGAATTGTATTCTTAGCTGCATTAGCATATAGCTGGAGTTAATTCATTTGCATAGTGAAAAAGTCAAAGTGAGAGCAGAATTAGGCCCGTTTGAAACCAAGCTAGAAAAGTATCTGATGCAGCTCAGTCTCAGCTCTGTGTTGGCAGCCCGTCACAGTGCTTGTGAGGTGAAGATATGGATGTTTCAGCTTCATCCTGGGCACTGGCTCTGTCATATAGCCCCGGAGGGGACTGCCCTCACTCTTGGAGCTGCAGCCATAACCCAAGCGCAGGATTTCCTGAGGTGATGGGCGTGTGTCTGTGCTGCAGTGTCTCAGGGCCTCCCTCTGCCTGCCTCTGTCATGCACCAGCCTGGCAAGCCTGCCAGCCAGTGCCACAGCCACCAGTGCTTGGCCAAAGCTGGGCTCTGCAGCTGCCAGAGCTGGGCTGTCGCAGCCTCTTGTGTGCACAGGCGTAGCGTTGGGTGCGTGAAGATGTAGGTTGGTGTCGTGTGGGATGTCAGCAGCACAACTGCACCTGGTGCCCACAGATGGCGGGGGGAGCAGCTGCTCTGCTTGTGGAGGTACTTCTGAAGCCCTGAAGGATGATTTAGGGAGGTCTCCAGGGAAGATTTTTTTCCCCTGCCTATTTATCACGGTTATCTTTTGGCTGAAGCTGGACTGATAACGCATACAGACTTGTAGTAGAACTGTAAATCTCTCTAGCTCCAAATGCAAATTATTATTATTTTTAGATCTTGGAGATCTTTGTCACAGCAAGGCACTGTGTACTGCCCTTTAAATGTAGTTCCCATAACATGGCTGAGTCCTCATTTTTTTCTGTTGAAGGAGAAGAGGAAGGGAGATGGACACGTTTCAGGGACCTTCCTTAAACCATGTATTATTGGATACAATTATTGTCATAAAACTTCTGATCTTGGGTCTCTCTAAACTTAATAGTTGTAACCCATTATAGCCTTCCTCAGGTGGGAACTTCTACGGCTGTAACAAGTTTTGTTGTTCTTCATCTTTCTTGAAATGAGATAGTGAGCACTTAGCCTTCACACACCCTCAAGCTGCTTACGTATGGCTTCAGATGTTTTCCTTTCCCTGTATCAACACACCTCTCCCCTTGTTGTTCGCTCTTTGCCTGCTCTGTTCCGTGCAGAGCAAGTGGTGCTGTTGAACTGAGTGCTGCCTGAGTGTCCTCCAGAGCAGTTAGAGTTCAGGGAACTCCCATCAGTGCACGTGAGTGAACCGCTGCTTTTTATGTGCATTGCCTTGCGTTGGTCTAAGCTAAATTTCAGCTGATCAGGGAGTATTTCCTGAACATCTTTGGAGATTATATTGTCATTGGCTGAGGGAGAGAGGATAGAAATTAAATGGTCACAACATTTGCTTAATGTTTACTAGTGGAAAGGGAGGGCTCCTGTGAAATGAGACCAGTTTCTCACAGATTCGTTTCTCTGTGCTGTTCTCTCTCTCTGTATTAAGTGACAGGATTAGGGAAGGCATGAAAGAAATTTCCTTTAGTTCTCTTAGTTTTGGGACAGCAGGGCAGTGTGGAGGTCCTGCTGCAGGACTGTTCCAGAACACGTCATGAGCAACCTCTCTGTTTTGATGCAGGGGGAAAAAAGCAAGGCAGTTCCCTCCTGCAGACCCTGCACTCTGGCAGAGGAGGCACTGCACTGCCCTACCTGCAGTGGTCACTGCTGGCACATCTGTCCTTGGCAAAGGCTGCCTTTCCTGCCACCATGCACTTTCTGAATCGCTGCAAATGTAGGGGAAACTGTAACACCCATTGGTTTTGGTTGCCCCTAGTTTTCAAATAGTAAATTTTGAGTGTCTTAACTAATATTCATGAAGTGAAAAGCCCCTAGGAAGTTTAATTCCTTTTTTATTTGGACTAACCAAACAGATTTTTCCTTCTCAAGCACCAGGAGCCTCACAGTTGCCACCACTTGCCTCTCTATACCACAGTACATTAAGTTGACATATTGACCAGGAAACTAGAGGGCATATATAAGTTTGACTCTTAGGAAGATTTGTATGTAATCTTGTTGAAACTTCACTGATATTGTGGATTTATGTAAGGAAATACATATGTATTTAGGGTATGTGTCTGTAAACTTTCTAGGCAGCCTGTGACAAATGAAAACAGAATGTTTCAAATGTGTTTCCATCTGTGGAGACCAAACACACCAGCTGAGCCACATACAGTTCCCGTTGCCTTCCAAGCCCTGAAGTCTGCCTGTTAAATTAGTGGGGGTGAACTGGGTTTGAGCAGCACCTTTAGATGAAGATTTGGCATGTGAAGTATAGTTTATGTAGTGTGGGCTACTTTTAAGCAAAACTCTATGCATTCTTCAAAGAAAGTTTCTGTGTTTTCATGCCAACTGTTCTTGTGTTTGATATACCACCAGAAGGTAATGCAGAACACGTTTAAGAGCATCTTTCTCTCTTGAGTGTGCAGTGTCGTTCCGGCTCGTGCTTCTCCCTGTGCACCCATCTGCTCTGGGACTTGTAACTGCACAAATCCCTTTGCTGACAAGCAGCAGCTAGGGAAAAGTGGCTGTGGTTGCTGGTGAGATATGAAGGATGTGTGCTGGGAGGAAGGCTGAGCTTGGCCTCTCTCTGTGAAAAAGACTGGCTTGTCAGAGACCCACAAACTTCGGTGGCCTTGACTCTGCCACTGAATGTCTGAGGCTTTGAGGAAACCTGAACACCTTTAATATGTTTGGGATGGTTTGCCTGCACGCCTGCTACTTTACCATTTCACTGCGGCATACACTGCACCCAGGGAGCTTTGGAAAGCGAGGTAGCGATGGAGATGTTGCAGTGTTACATTTTAACTACCCCGTCTGCTTTCCCTTTTTCCTTTTGGATTCAGTATTTCAGCCTTTTCTCCCTTTCTGCCTACCCCTTTTATTCTCCAAGAGCACTCCCCCTCTCATGATGTAGTGCTTTGTTCACTTGTTACTTTTCTAAAATGCTCTGTGGTCCAGCAGTACAGACTTGCATGTCCTGGGCCTTCACTGCATGCTACTAAAATAGTTTGCTGCCTATACAGTTACGCTATCAAAGGTCCTGCCTATGACCCATTACAAAATGAGGGCTTGCAATGCCATATCTTTTCATCAGGAAAAGATGAACCATACTCCGTAATAGACTCTTGTTTGAAGAGAAATCACTCAGATATGCTGCAATTGGAATACCCAAATCGGAGGCTCAGCTCCTCCTCCTGGGGTCCTGGTGCAACTTTGATATGCAAACTCTGTCAAAAGGTTTTGAAGGCAGGAAGCCTGCCAGAAAGAAGAACACAGAAAGTGGGGGAAGATCAAGCTATCAAAGGGGATGGTACTAACTGAAGGGAGGTCTGCTGTGATAAAGCTCCTATGGATCTTTTCCTTTCTCTTTGCGGGGATCCAAGAGCTGTCTTCCCCCAGTAGAAATGCAAAGGTGAAGCAGTGGGCTTTAATACCTCCTGTTCTGTCAAGATGTAAGCAGCCCACCAGAGCCCAGGGAAGAGAGAGGGAGATGTGATTTACTTGTTTTCTTGCCAGCTTCATTGAATTTGGCTCACTGTGGGTCCCTCTCCTGCGCTTCTAAAATGCGTCTGAACTGGGTAGCAGAACAGATGTGATGAGTTCCTGGTCTGCCTTGAAGGGCACGGAGTGGTGCAGTCTTGCTCCTGGGCTTGCTTACATACACATTTCCTGTATCGCTTACCTACCACGCAGGGTGGTTATGAGGATTAATTAGTTAATGTTTGTACAGCACTTTGAAGATGTAATGCACTGTTAGGCTCCGGTCTCTGCTTGATGCATGAGTAGAACACCCATTAATGCTAATGGAGGCTGCACGCATTTCTCAAGCAGGGAATACATAAATGCTAAATATAATTCTAATTATTATTGTATTTTACGGTATTACTTGATCAGCCTTTTTAAAATGGAACTTAATTCTTTTTTTCCTATCTGACTTGCAGAAATAAAGAATGTTCTTAGTCTTGCTTTCAAGAGCAAACTACTTCAGCCCCATATAAGCGAGCATCCTTCATTCCTCATGTTTCATTGTGCTCTTCTCTTTGTAACCTGCATATCATCTGACCAGAGGTAGACGTCTGTGTTCTGCAATTGGCAGAGGTATCTTGCTAGCTAAGGAAGCAAACTCGTAACACCTAGCACAAATAGTATTTGATTACTGCTAATTGCAGCACTGTCACATAGACAGGGGGAAAGAACGACGGCTGACTTTGTCAAATAGCAATGAAATAACCCGCTGTCTGTCTACTGACTTAATGGCTTTAATTGCCAGCGCATAATCAAGATCTGGTGAATTTGTTTGAACATATCAGCAGGCACCAAATATTTCAATTAAGATCAAGTTGTATAACTAGTGTTACTCTAGCTAGAGCAGAATTCTAGCAAATTCAGATTTTTGAGGCTCCCAAAACGGTACCAGTGGCAAGAGCTAGCGAGCAAACTGATGGCTGGATTTTTTTTCAGAAGTTGAGTGACCTTCTTCTCTTCAGATGTTACTGGAACCGTGTGGTTGGTCCTCTTTGATTTGTTTTCCATCTGGTGTGTTTCTCAGGCTGATGTGCTCCAGCAGAGTCCATGCATTTCTGCTGTGACCCCTTTCCCAGGCACAAGGTGCACGGCCGGGGCTGCGCTGCACCGTGAGGAATACAGTGTCCCTGAGGAATGTCTGCCTCAGTCTTCAGAAGGAAGCACAGCACAGCAGTGTGACCCGAAAGGCAGTCTTAGTTTTCCTCGCAGAAAAACAGTGACCTAGCACACCCAAAGAGGTCTTTTTCTTCCGTGTGAATGATAGAGGTATTTTTCTTTTGTCCCTCATCCTCTTGCAAAAGCAGTCTTTTTTAAGAAATCAGCCCCTTTCTATAGCCAATGGATGCTATAGATGAGGAAAGGTTTGGGGTGGATGCTTGAATTATGTTCAGTTTTGACAGTTGAATTTGTCCCCAGTTATCTAAGGCCAATTTATTCACATCAAAGCCTCAGCCAAAGATTTTTGCTCTATCTTGGAAGGAACCTTCCTTCAGGGATTGGTGCCATTCAACCAGATTATTAGCAGCTTCTTAAACACAGAAGAACAGACCCTTGTGATAAAACTGTAAGGCCGTGACCTGGACCTACCCTCATTCTTTCATGAACCGAGGTGGGGGAATCATATACCTTCCTAAGGCTGCTTTTGAGTCATATAGACAGCACCTCCCTGTCCTGTTTATTCAGGATACTTGGAAAGACGCACCCCTACCAAGCTGTGCCCATTCACCTCAGCAGTTGCTCTCTAGCTGCTATAAGAATTTTCTGGTTTGTTGTTACATAGATGTGACAGACATTTGGCTGGACTGATGGATGGGTGTTCTTGGCACTGAAGATTGCCTTACTTTAAGCTGGTTTTAGCTTTGATGGTTCTAATTCTTGCCTGCATATCACAGCCTATGCCAGTCTGTATGTTGCTGCTTTATCTGTGATCTTAGTTTCATTCACATACTGTTCAATCCAGCTTTGCTTGACCCCAAGACCCAGCAATAGCCTATTCTCTCCCTGCCCCGAGTCCTTTCTGTTTGCTTTGAAGGACCTTTAGAAAGTTGTACTGCCTCCTGCGTGGTTCTGGCAAAGCTGGAATCAGCTGTGTATGCGCCTAGTGGGAGCTGTCAGCACTCCACAAGTCTCCAGATCAGACCTGGCATTCGAGAGCTGAAAACAACCCCCAAAATGCAGAAATGGTGCACGATTGGCAGATTTACATTTGCAAAAAAGCAAAAAAAAAAAAAAAAAAAAAAAAAAAAAAAAAAAGCAGTGTGAATAGTTAGAAGTGACTTTAGCTAGACAGTAAAAGCCTGTAGCTGGGAAAGGAATAGGGAGGGGAAAAAAAAAAAGAGCTTTCTTCCTCTGTTTTTTTTTTTCTTTCTGAGTTAAAGAAGAGAAGCCTAGATCATGAAACACTCTGGTGTTTTGCTTCTCCTGAACGCGTGTGCATGTGTTTCAGTGAGTTTTTAGTCTTTTAATTTGTTCTGTAGAAGGAACTTGGAACTTTTAAAGAAACAGATAAGCTGATATTGTAACAATGGGGTAAGGCAGTGATGCCAGGCAAGGTCAGTGTGCTTGTGTATTGATGAGGCCAAAGAGCAGGAGGACTGAAGAGGGCTTGTATTCTGAGTGTTCTTTGTGCTTGCTACCCTTGAATCTAAATTTAACTGAATTCAGGAAACCTTAATCACAAAGGAACCTGCTCTTTTCTTTTTTTTTTTTTTCCCCTCCCTATTCCTTTCCCAGTTACAGGCTTTTATTGTCCAGCTAAAGTAACTTCTAACTAGTCACACAGCTGTACAGCTCAGTGGCTGTGGTCATGGACTTTCCATCTCTGCAACACAGAAGATGCTGGGACAGCAGTTGCTGAACCATTGCACATGAAAGCCACCATTTTCATGGACAGGGAAAAGTTGGTTCCCTATTTCTAAGGGGAAAGTAACCAAAGTAAACAGAGTTTCACACTCTGTTATTTTGCCAGTGTGCTTTTCATTTCCTGCGTCTCGCTGGCTCTGTTGCACATAGGTAGCTCTAAAACAGCTTCCACGTCACGAAGCTCGCCTCCACTCTCTACCATGCAGTAGATTGTGTTGCTCCTGGTGCTCCATTTCACCACCTGCCTGTCATCATAGGTGCCCTTAACAGACCCGGCGTTTGGTGAATCGGCACAGCAAGGCAGTTGCTTCTGTTTACACCACCCAGGGACTCCTTGTGAAGTGTAATTATCTACCTTTTGTAGCTCCAAGCACTGTGCCTATATCATTATTGTCAGTTGAATCTTCATTAGTTTGCATCCTGTCTATCATTTTTCCAGCATTCCTGACTTGTTTACTTCTGCTCGAAAGCTGTGAGCTTTGGTAATTTTCCAAGTTGTCGTCTTAAGCTTCCAAAATCACCAGATTTCTTTTGTTAGTGACAGTACGGTCTTTGAAGTGTCCTGTACTCTCTGGCAGAGAGATTCCAGTCGGCTTTTTGAAAACTGAGAACTCTTTTTTTTTCCTTCGGATTGTTTTCCCCGCAGATGTTGGTCCGTGCCGATGCGTCAGTCTGCTAGGGAGAGCAGCAGTTAGGCATCCTGCTGTCAGTTCACACCACCTTTAACATTAATGAAGCGCAGGGATTGCCTCGATAGCAACTGTGTGAAATCCTGACTGTTTTTACACTGCCTTTTAAATTGGGTCAGAAATAATATTCCTGGAATGGCCCTACTGGAAAGAATTGTATTGAGGGAGGTGGTGAGGGAAGCAGCAGAAAGCCTGCAACGAGAGGTGCTGAGCGGAGCAAGGGTAGGTGTGATGGATGGCAAACTCCTTGCTGCTCGCTCTCATGTTTTGATTATTTTTGTGATCCTGGTTTTATTTTTGCTGATAGAACTTCCATTGGATGCCCTTCTGCAGAAAACTTCCTAATTTTCCTGCATAGTTAATATTCAGATATAAAAGAACTATTACAGTTTAAATGATGAATAGATGCTAATTTATACATATATACTTACACTCAGAATGCGTAATTAATGATCTTCTGTGTCAGTCACGGATATGCAAATGACTACATTTTGCAACTCTTAACATAATTGTGTTGCCCTGTCTGGCTTCAGTTTGGGAAATGTTTTTGCTGCAGTTAGGAGAACAGCCTGCAGGCAGGTGATGTCTCACCGCTGCAGCTGATGCGGCCCTCCTGGTCGTGCTGTTGGTTCTGCACTTGAAATGGCAGCAGCGAAGAGTACGGCTGCTATCTATCTGTGCTGCTCAGACAGACCCATGTCAGGCCCGTTCCGTCGGTGTGCCCTTTAGCAGACATACAGAGCACAGTGCCTTCTCTAAAGCAGGAGCCAGGCAGGAGGACATGAGCACCTCTGGGCAGCCTGGCTGTCCCCATCTGTCACACAGGGACCAGCGCCCGCCGCGCCGACGCCTCGAATGTGGGTGCTTGTCACGAAGCTGGTGTTGCTCATCTTTCTCTTTAAGAACTGTCTGCATCCACGGCACGGGGAAAGATTCATCACGTATTTTATTAAGGCTTGTGGGTAGGCTTCGCTACATAAATAATTTTACCTCCCATAATTACAGAGAACATTAATGAAAACGATGATTTTTCAACTGTGGTATGAATTTGCGCATTGAAGCTGGTCCAAATTTGCAATTTTTGGTATTTGGACAAAGGACAGTGAGCGGGGTCAGTTATTTTTATTGCTGTCTTTCTGGTTTCTTGGACTGAAAACAGCTGTGAGGGAGGAAAAAGAACCCCAAAACAAAATCTGACACATCTCATGCGATTACTGCTCATGGAAGACACAGTTTAAGGGATTAAGTGAGGGAAGTTTCCTTCCTGAATCCCCAGCACTGATGGCAGGGTGCAGCGTGGGCTCAGCGGGGCTCTTAGGGCCGTGCAGCAGCGGATCTTTGTTAATGGTTTCCCCTGGATGCACAGGGAGAATCTTAGGAAATCAGGAGTTCATGTTTCTGGGGTTGGTGGCGGTCTGATTAGGGTTACAGACAGGTACGTGCCTGGAGAACAGCCTCCTCGTGCAGCCTGCAGCTGGGCACAGTGAGCGACGCTGCGTGGTGCGGTGCTCACAGCCAGGGAGGGCTGGGCTGGCTGCTGCTCCGGGCTGTGCCAGACTTGCCCCCGTCAGCAGGGTGCACGGCTCTGCGCTTAGCCTGGCTCTGAAATCACCACTGGGACTCGCAAAGAGCTCACAGCAGCACGGCTATGGAGTCATGCTCCAAATTGATCCTGCAGGCTGTGATGTCGGGCCCTGGCCAGGGAGGTTATTGATTTCAGACAGGCAGCCCGGCAGACCGTATGATCTATGCTGTTGTGCCGCTGCCTCGCTTACAAGTTATGGCCATCACGACACAGGCATCCAGCAGCTCCGTGACATCGCGTGCTTCATCACCTCTGGATGTGTTGCTCATCTCTCAGTGCAGGGGCAAGGAGGATCCAGGCAGCAGATGCAGGTGAGAAGGAGCTCCCTGCACAAGCAGCAGCGTGCAGAGGAAGGAACGTGCTTCCCATGCGCTCCTCAGCACGCTTATCTTCTGCACAGTGCTGGACCTCTTCCAAAATGCTGAGGCTTTTGTGTCCTGCCATTGGGTACAGGTGAAATCTGTAATTAGTTGCAGCTCTTTAGAGGGACATCAGGTGCCGAGGGTTTTTCAGTGCGTGCTGTTTGAATGCTGTGAGGTACTTGCATCTTCTTGGGCAAAGAGATCCTAGGTCTTTCTGTTCTAAGTGTATATGTGCCTGCTGGCATCGTAAGTATCAACAAAATAAGGAAAATGAGGGAAGATTATTTAATTCCAAGCAAGGATTTACGGTATAATCAAGAACTTGCTTCTTAAGTTCTCTTCAAATCTGTGGTACTCAGCACACATCACCTGTATCATAACTCACACGTACAAATACTGAATGAGAACTGGAAACTTCCGTTACAGGGGCAGCTTTTGGTATGTTTTGTTACAAGATACTGTAGAGAAGTTTTTCCACACAGATGAGTATTTTCAAGTAAGAAAATCCTCATTCGGTTGTTTCCATATAGAAAAAAAGATCCTGCATCAGCTTGGGAGTTACAGGAAACAACAGCCATGTGGCTTTTTACTTCTTCCATCTGCTCGTTCTAGAACTCAGGAAAAGGCTTGACAAGCTTTGTTTGTGAAAGGAGGAGCAAGTTGGTACATAAGCACTGTCTGAGAGGTGCGTTTGGCACCTGGGCTGCTTCATGAGTGCTTTTGCTTTTGCACAGGATGTTCTAAAACATGGGTAGAGATATTGGCATACCTGAGTGCATTAGTGGAGATGCCAGTACCTCCAGGGCATGGCAAGCTGGGGACCTCAACTTTGTAGTGATGTTTCTGCAGTCTTGTTTGATTGTCCGCCGAGTGTTTTCACTGTTCATCTACCTTCACCTGCTTTAAAAGTAAGCAGGTGAAGGACAAAAATTGCTTTTGGAGTTAAACTAGGGAGAAGTTTATGAAGCTGCTGGAAAAACAACCCAGCCACCCCAAGCGAGCCAATAGTAGGGAAAGAAATACAACACTTGTTGTGTGAAACCTTCCTCTCTGCATCAGCCACGAAAATAGGAACACCGGGATCAAAGCTCTGTTGGTTAATGAAGAAGGTGAGGCTGTGAGGCTGCTCCATGCTGCGCTAATCATGTTCTTCCCTGACATAGGCAGGCTACCTCGGTAGTTACTGCTGCACAAGCGCAAGTTTGAGTCTGCACCTTCCGACATTTCTACTTCTGTTCCTTCTCTCTGCCTGCGTTGGGCTTTGTGGTCACTTTCAGCCATGTCAGCATGTTGAAAATTGCTGACAGTAAACAGTGGAGGCATGCATGCATGCTACTGAAAAAACCACAAGGAAAACAGCCTTGGGTAAAGGGTGGATTTGCTCCCTGTTACATGTTCGCTGCTTCCAGGCACATCCTGAAAAACACAGGGCTTGGAGTATTTTACTTCTACTTTTTAAAGGCAAACGATAGAGGACAGCTTGCTTTTCTGCATGTGGTTTGTGCAGTGAGGGAAAGGTTTATGCAGATTACATGCTGGGCAGGAGAGGGCTGTGGCCATGAAGGAATGGCCTGGGGCAGCACAGCCTGGGGCACACTTGGGGATATCACTGTGCTGTCCCTGTGCTCCCACTGCCTGCCTGCAGGCTTGGCAAGGCTGGGTCAGCACCTGTGGAGCTGAGTGGCTCCAGGCTGGCTCCTGCTCTGGCCTGGGTGCGACACCGGTGGGGGATGCTGGATATGGCCCCGTGCCCCATGTTGATCCACGTGCTGCCAGTGCTTGGCTCAGTTTACTAGGTGCAAAGAGGGAGTAGGCTGGGCTCGCTCAGAAATGGATTTTGCTGGAAGCCTGCTTCTATTTTTATAGGAGTTTACTTAGCTGCTGTGGAGCTACTGCTGCTGTCTGAAGCAATGGCAGCATGCACCTTGTTGGAAGTGCTTGTGCTGCCTCGTGTCATGTCACCCCTGAGCCAGGACCCTCTGTAACTGGGCGCTGCTGCGAGGGCAAGCCTGCAGCATCTGTCTTCTTCTCTTTCCAGTGCCGAGGTGGGACAGGGTCTGCAGCCTGATTCACAAGCACAGTATGCAGGACCCAGCCTCCTTTCTCTGAGATTGCAGGACAGAGGCTGTTGTGGAATTAGTAGCTATTCTGCCTACAGCTGATGCTGTTAGGATCAGGATTTGGACCCGATTTGTTTTAAGAATTGTTTAAGAACACGGTTTTCAAACTGTTTCAGCTTGCTCTAGTCTCGTTCACATCAGTCGAGGATAAATCAGGCTGGGCTAGCTTAAATCTCTAATTCAGGCTGACTTGAACAAAGATGATCCAAAGCTGATGGAGCCAGCTGAAGGTACAGCAGTAGGTGAAGCAGCTGCTAGAAGCTGGAGAAGAGATGGATGTTAGGGGGAAACCAAAGGATGTGCCTGCCCTTGGTGCTGGGGGTGCTGCTGCCTGCTCACACTGCTGGTCCTGCCTGCACAGTGCACAAGCAATAAACGACAACGGTTTATTTCTTGACGTTGGGGATTGCCTTCAGGTGCTGCCACGAAGCTCCCTGCGTTCAAGCCCCAAACATTTTTCAAGAATTTCTAGGAGGGTGCTGGCATATAGTGACTAATTTTGTAAATCCAGCGTTAGAAAGGGGGGCTGTGCATTGGAGTGACTTCTGCTATATTTAGAATAAAACTTCGTGCTCTTGCTGTCAGGATGTGAGCTTAATTACAGCGTGCTGCAAACTTTGCCTTTGTGAAGGATATTTTTCTGCACTGCTTGCTTCCAAAAGCCCAGTTTTGCTGCTATTTTTATGATGTTTTTGTAACAGCAGCAGGAGTTGAAATGGGTTTGGTGAAACCGGAGAGGGATCCTCTGACACCCAGCGATAGCAGCTGTGCGGTTCCCGGCTCGGAACTCCTCACCAGCTGAAATGAATCAATGTCAGGAGGAAGGCGTAGCCAGATGCTATTCCTTTTTTTCTCCTTTTCTAACTTGCAATTCACTTTTCTATTATACCCTGACATTATCTGTTAAGATTTCGATACGGATCCGCTTTTGCTGCTGTGTTTATGATTGGGTAACTGTTAGAGGGCTGCAACAGAAGTATAAAGCTGGTAAGTTAGCAAGTTTTACATCCAAAACCAATGAAAAGGTGCACACGATGCAGACTCCCTGCCTTAAAGAGAGAGCTGCCAGCTTTTCATGGTGGTTGCTGAGCCGTAGGGAGGCTTATGTCCTTATCAGAGCATCGCAGCGTGGTTCGCAGAGGCTGGCACACTCTGCTCCAGTTAACAGCAGAGCTGCTGCACTTCTGGTGTGGTGGTAGCAGGTGTGTGATGTGTGCGTTGTACCAGAGCAGCAAAGGGTGATGCTTGAAAGTCAGGAAGTGTGTGCGAGTGCACGAGAAACCTTCACCTTCCCTTGTCTAGATGTGGGTTGATCCAATCGTAGTGAATTTTGGGGGGAGGAGTCTGGCTGGTTTTTTTTTTTTCTTATGGCCTCACAATTCAGAGGGATTTCTCTGAAAGGAGAGATGTGCACGTTTCTCCTGCTGGCGGGAGCACGGGGTGTTGGGTGGGGAGTTGCACCAAGGTGCTCTGTGTGCAGTCAGACATGGGTTTGGCAGTCCAGGTTCATCCTGCACCTAGGAAATGAGGCCTTAAAGAAACAGTGTAATTCAAAGTAAGCAGCATCTGCTTTGCTGTTTGTTATGTTTGTGTTTCATGTTGATTGGAGCTGCCGTAAAATTAAAAAAAAAAAAAAGAAAAAGTAAAAAACAAAACCACCTTTTTAATGGCAGCTGTGAAGTTTTCCGCAAAATATTTAATTTGCCAGCATGTTATACTGAAAAATAAATGTGACATAACTTGCTGGAATAAAGCATTATTTTCACTTTTGCAAATAGTAATGTAAATGTTAAATTTGCTTTTATTTTTCCCTGTTGGCTTTAAAGAGAAAATAAAATAATTGGCCAGATGTCTTTGAGATTTGATGATAGATTATGCAGCACATAAGCATGACACCCGGTAGAAATTCTCCTTTCTGCAAAGCTTTTATAATGTAACAATATAAATTCATGCATCTCAGGTAAACTGCTTTCCTGCCCCCGTGGGATTCGTGCAAATTTCCCCTATTAGCACAGTGCAAGGATTCTGTTGAGACTGTTCACCTGACGAGCAGGAATCCACACAAGTGGCATTTGCAAAATCCCAGCTGAGAGGGACTCAGTTGCATAAAAGAATATTTGAAAACATTTTTAATTTAGACAGGACTGTGCTCAATGGCATTCCAGCATCTTGCTAGCAAGCAGCTGCATCACCACAATAATAAGCAACGGCGATGGTTGGAGGTGGCGGAGTAATTGAGGCTCACGAGGGGGTGTTTTGTCTGTGTGCTGTGCATCGTGGCTGTGTTTAACGTTATCCTGGCAGCCCTCCCCCGAGCAGGGTGTTCATTTCCTATCTGCAGGATGGAAAGCTCCCTCGGTTTCTGAAGCTCTTGCGTGTCCCTCCGTTCCCAGAAACTTTCTCGAGTAGCGCCGCTATCTGCGAGTCAAGGAAATAAACCTGCCTTGTCCTTGGTTTCCCTGGGATGTTGGGCTGCTGGCTCCAATGCTATTTCTCACAGAACAGGAAAGAATTTGTTGAGCTGAATTTACTAATTGCGGGCCAAATATTGACATTTTAATTCTGTGCTTACCTATTCTAAGACAATGTAAAAACACAGCCAAAACCCTCATAGTTCCATTTTTGTTTTATTGACGGTACGCCAGAGTAGAAGTGGCATTATGTTGGGAAGTGTAATGAATATTTTGCCTAGAACAACTTTGGTATGTTTATCTGTTTCTTTAAACATTATCTGAGACATTAAAAGAAACCTTTCTGTCACTGAGATCTAAGCGTTAGTCTTTAGACAATTCTTACTGCAATTAAGAATTGCATAATAATCTGATTGTTATGAGTCAAAGTAATAAACGAGTACAGATGAATATTTGGCTGGAAAAAAGGGAGAGTGAGACTCTTGTCTTTCTGTGAGCTGTGTGGAAAAAAGCTCTTGCATGGAGGCGAGAGCTTGTGGAAGATTGAAAGGAAGTGAAACTGATGATTTAATATACTTTCACAGAACAAATATTTTGACTAATACCTCGCTCAGGACATTATGGAAATGGCAAAGCAGAGCATTTCTTAGCTGAATGCCATTCTATTTGCATGATGATCTTTCCTGTATGAAGTTGGCTGGCCAGGGCTGCAAAGCACTGCCTTACAGGGGCAGACCGGGCAGGGAGCTTCGTAAATAGAGCACCTGTACCTGCTGTTGGTCTCTCTCCATTCTCCCTGTTCTTTAAAGGCTTCTGTAGTAAGAAAGCTGCAGTACGTATGTTTTGGTTTTCTTTTCCTGAAAGAAACCAAGTATCCTAGTTCCAATCGGAGTATGTTACTCCAAAGAGAACTTTATTAATACTAATAATTGTCTCGTTAATGTATTGCTGCTCCGCTGCGTGGTTACTGCCAGCCCCTCAGAGCTGGCTGTGGAAGGGATGGCCAAGTGGACCAAGGGCACGTCGGGACCTTCTGTCCTTCCAGCTCCCTGCAGAAGTGCAGGAGTGTGGGAAGACAGTGCAGGGAAGCACTAGAGAGAACAGTGGTGGTCTTTCTGCCTCCTTCCTCATGCAAGCAGTAGAGCTGGTAACTTCTTTACAAGCTCTTTACAGGGCAAGTCTTTCCATCACAGACCAAAATAGTGGCAGATCTGAGCTGAAGGTCACTTCTGTCACCTTCTCTTCCCAGACCCCAGTGCAGTGACGGGAAGGTCCTGGTTTCAAAACACACCCAGGAAGGACCTCAGGAAAGAGAAAGGCATGAAAGGTCAAAGAGCTTTGTGTCACTATAATACTTCTATCACCCCACTCTTATGTTGTGGGACAAAATAGCTTGCCTCCCAGACTACATAGAGAAGGGCTGAAGAGAGCATTCCCTTTCCCTGCTTTCTTAAAATGAATGCTGGGTGATGTTTCTATTACTTCTGAGATGTTTTGGAAATAAGCATCAACGTGAGCCAGAGAAGCAGAGCTAGCACCACTGCAGCTTTTTCACTCCACAAGCTTTCCTCTCCCCTCCTGTCAGTTCTTCTTCTGAGGAGACACCTCTGACTGAAACAGAAGCAGGCTCCTTGTTTCTGGCTTTGTGTCAGCCCGTCAGCAGGGATGCTTTGTGAGGCAGGATGAAGACAAAGTCCCAGAAGACCAAGTAATCAAAATGAGGGAGGCTGCCTACAAAGTACAGCTCAAGTTGTCTCTGATTTTGTGGCATTCGCAGCTGGCTTGTGGTCATGGCAGGCACAAGGCAACTGGTTCGCAGTGGACCTCAGTCTTCACCGCTGTGTGTTCTGTGCAGAATCTACCAGCTTCCTGAGGCCACTCTGGGCAGCAAGGAGCGGGTAGGCAGATGCTGCCGCAGCAATTAGTCGCCAAAATTGGGCAGCCCAAAGCCTGCCTGCTTGGCCTGCCCGTGATGTTTGTCTTGGTTTTGACTTGCAGCTGTTACCAGGCAGAGGATTTATGCAAAGAAATATAAATTTAGAATTTTGTCAGTTCTGGGAGTTCTGATTCAGAGCCACCACTTGATCAAACTGGAAAACAATCTCTCAGCTTTTACTGGAAGGCCTTGAGCAGCTTGATACTGTTTCTTTCATTGTGGATGACGCTGCTGCTGCAGCAATCTGTGCGTGCTTCCAAAGGAGAGCAGCAGAAAACACATCCATTGCAGAACTTGTCATTTCCATAAGTAGAACTATTAACATTGCTGCCAATACAGAAGTGCTGAGAGGAGCATTACAGTTGCCTGCTTTTTGTTTTTGCTCGGAGTTTCTTACAATATCCCTTGTGCAGAGCAGATGCAAGGCAAAAGTACAGCTGAACAGAAGCAAATCAGACAACTTGCAAAGGTCTGAAATGTGTGGTGAACTTTCTCACACATCCATATGCTTCATCATGCGCTGAGAGGGAGGGAGGGAGGAGACTGTTATGAGCTAAGAGGTATGTGGTGCTGTTTCCTATATAAAAAGAGCATCACAGCAGCATGTCTAAGGCAGCATAATCTGATCTTGATGTTTATCTATGATTTGCAGCGGGGCTTTAATGTTGTCCTATGAGGCCTGAATGACTTGGAAGGAGCTGGGTACCCGTATTAAACCTGGGTGAGGTTTCTCGTGAGCATCAGTGTTAGTTGTCTTTGAATAGCATGGTTGTGATATCCTGGTTCCAGGCTGGCACTTGACTTTTGGTCTCTACAAAGCTCCCATTGCCGGTTATCAGAATCACAAATTACTCAGAGGAGTTCAGTACTATTGATACCGTGGTCAGCATTAATAACCTTTTTCTCATCGTCTAAACATGCATAAAGAAAAGAGAAAGTACTTCAGACTTCTTACAGCCCAACCAAAACCAAATGTAGTCAGCAGCTTCTGATGTGAGTTTTTTTTAATGTTCGGGCATATAATAACATTCCCATTAGATACATTCTTTGAAATAAAGTGCAGCTGATGACTGCTTTGACATTTCTGTGCACCATTATGCGGTAGATTTGTGTGGTTAGTGACAGTAAATGCCAGTCTTACATTGCTGATTTCAAGGCAGTAACTATTGATGTGAACCGGCAGGAACAGAATGCATTTCCAAAAGCGTCTCTCAACTTCGGGGTACCGGTATGTTCAAAGGCCTAATGTTCAGAGATTTGAAACTTGGCACTTTTGCTTGATATATGTAATTAAGGCAGCCTTAATATTTGAATTGTTCTGGAAATTGTGTGGTTTTTCCTCTTGTTTCTGCGAGTGACAGCCTAAAATTCCTCCCCCGGGCCTTATCTTCTGCGGTGAGCTCTGTGCTTGCTTCCTCAGGGTCTCGGATCCGAGACTGCGGGTGACAGCCATCCCTACTCACCCTTCAGCCCCCCCAATATCCCATGCCCTTCTCCCACGTCTCGGTGCTCCATCACGCGGACTCACTGCTCACTTCTCTGTGAGTTCAGGAATGGCAAACACAGAGTTTAGTCTGCGTCTGATTGTTGGGATTTCTAATCTGATGGAACCTTGCTCCGCATTCCTATCTGGAGGAAATGAAGGAGGAAATGGCATTTTCTCCATCTCCTTTACCTTGGTGTTGCCCTATGCATAACCTGATGAGACGATACTACGCTTGAGAAACACGTAAGGGATTTTCTTCTTTTTCCCCATCTTTTTTTCCTGATGTGCAGATTCCTGAAATACAGATTCTGTCTTTCCCTCCATTTGCCTTGAAAGTGTGAATTGTAAGTGCTTAAAATCTAAGGTGATTACAGGCACTAGATGTACAAACATCAGTTTACTACTCTTTCCATAATGCTGATTAATTGTAAACTCTCTGCATTGTGTAGGCTTTGCTTCTGGAAAAATCTATTTTATTCTTGGGAATGATTCACTCAAAATGTAAGTGCACAGCTATGCTATCATGGAGCATGTTATTCAGTGGGGATGGGAAGGAGGAAACACTTGCTGCTCTAAACCTCAGTGTGGTTTTTTTTGCATATCTCCTTGGGCCAGATCTCAAAGATGGAAACTAGTCAGTCCCCTCTCAGGGATCATTTTAAATCAAAGAATGAAATATGTCTCAAGCAAGTAAGAAGTGTGCAATGTGTGCCTCTGAGAAACTGACCTCAACAGTAGGGTGACAGTTCCAACCTGAAATGAAACTTTCCATGGGGGTTAGTCTGCACATCTGTTTTATTGCTCGTGCTGGTCCATGTCTGAAGACAAGGGCTTGGTGTCCAAGGAGACTCTGGTTTGAAGGGACTCTTGAAGGGTTTGAAGGGAATAAGTAAAAAACAGGAAGTCTACAGAGTATGAGTAGAGCTCAGCGGAAGCAGACCTTGAAGAAGCTGGAAGGGTCCGTTCAGTCCCTTACTAGAGTCCCAAAATATCTCTTTAGTGCTGATGGTGGTTCACTTCCAGATAGGAGGACAAGGGGTAGCAGACTCTCTAGTCACTGTGCCAGAGTTAAGAGAGTGAAAATAGCACCTATGAATACCTCATATTGTGTAAAAGCTTGTCATACAGCTCTCTGTTTATCTCGAAGCTGAGGGCATGGCTGTTGGCTTGTTGGCCAATCAACTTGGTGGGTTCAGGAAGCAGGAAAGGTTATGCTGTTCTGAGTAGAGTGGTAAATCATGATAGAAACAAAGAAAGAGAAAACCATATCTTCTGTGCAGGTGATGGTGAGGGTGCGAAGCTCTTCTCTGACTGTAGCAAGTGCTGATCTTTGTGGGATGCAGTCATGGTTGCGCCCTCCTGCAGGACTCATCTGTAGCTTCCTCTCACTACCACGTGCAGGCAAGTGGGAAATCTACCTTTCCTGTCAGTCAGAGCTTCCCCAAGTAGCAGCAGAAGGACAAACCTGGCAGGATTCTTGTCAGTTTTGCTGCGCCCATAGGGTACTGATTATCATTAATGAGTCTTATTGATTTCGCTGTGCAGCTTCTTAGGAACAACAGGAGCAGCCTGCCTGCAGACTCAGAAACATGGCACAGCGGCGGGTTGTATTTGGAAAGTTATCCCTGCAGTTGCAAGGGCTGTATTTTTCTGTTTTGTTTAGTTCAAATTAAAGGCTGGATTCTGCACAGGCTGATGATTTTGAGAGCCACATCCTTCCCCAGTTGCATCAGGAAAGCACTGCACTTCCCACTGGTGAGGAAGTGAGTGGGCTAAGCTCTTAAGAGATGCAGCGCTCTCAGTTTCAAGAGAGGAAAGAAGTCGTAACATGACAAGAATCTCTCGAGGCCCTCAGGAGCTGATGCTTTCAAGGCAGCCTGGTTCTTGTTTGATTTGGTTCTGGTTCTTGCCGGCTGCTGCCCTGCTCCTCCCACGAGGCCAATACTCTTTGCCCTGCCTTAGCAGCAACTCTTCTTGTAAGGTGCTTTCCTGTGGAAATTGCATCCCCAGGGTCAAAGCCCCAGCGGCAGCAAAGTGTGTTGGAGGGATTCCCCCTTTACCTAGACATGATGTCTCCAGCTCATCCTCCCCCAGCCCTGGCAAGGAATGCCAACAAAAACAACTGCTGTTTGCTTGCTTGTTTATGTTTTGCTATAAAGCTGGAATTGGAAAGTTACTGTGCGTGCTCTCCTCTCCCCCAGCCTTCTTTATTTAAAAAAAAAAAAAGCTGTTTCCCAACATTCTCCCTCAGGCTGAACGCCCCTGGTTCCTGTCAGAGCTCCCCAGGCAGCCGCTCTCACCAGCCGTGCTCAGGCCCTTCTGGCATCCTGCTGCCTGCCTGGAGCTTGGAGCCTGTGGGGGCTCAGCAGTGTGCGGAAGGCAAGATCCTGGGGTTAACTCCATTCTCTCTTGGCCAGTTGTTTTCCTGCTTTAAAGGAAAATAAGGAAACAATCTCTCCCCTCACATGCCCTTTTGTTAAATTAGACAGTGCTTCCTCTGACTGCCCTCCTCATTGCAGTGCTGAGAACGGCAGCGTGTTCTGGACTGACAGCAGCCGGGTGACGCTTATCCCCAGTAATCAGTCAGTGCTGGCCCCCTGCCTTTCAGCCTGCACTGCTCAGATCCCCCGTGTGCCTGACCTGTGGGGACTTTGCTGGGAAAGCACAGCTTGATCTCTAAGCCCATTAGCCATGCCCTGGCCCTCCAGTGCTGGTGCGGCGCAGCTGGCTCTGATGCAGGCAAGCCTCAGCTTTGCTCTGCCTGCCACCTCGGTGCAGGGGTGAGCTTGGCCTGCAGGGACCTGCTCCTGGGGGGCAGATTTCCCTTCTATGAAGCTGCCTCTCAGTCCCACCTGTGAGCATGGTCCCAGCACTGTGGAGATGGAAAGAGGACAGCAGCCCATGTGGGCCATGGCCAGGGGCATGGGTATGGCATGGCAGCCCCCCCTTTGTGGCCGTGGCGAATGCTTGGAGAACTTTCCACAGCCTTGCAAAGCTGCCCTTGGAGTGAGGCCATCTTAGACTCTGCTTAAAATTAAAAAAAAATAAAAGAATAAAATGGAAACATTCCCTCCCTTCCCCCATCTCCTTATCTCTCACTTAAAAGCAGAGGAAGCGGAACATTTTAAAGAGGCTTTGTTTCTGTGGATTAAATGAACTGAAATACAGCTTCTTCCTCCCTTGATTTTCTGCCCTCGCCCAGGTAAAAAGCTGATCCATTGAAATATTGACTGTCATTAGTCTGAGGTTTGGATTTATTTCATCTCTCGATGAAGCACAGATCTTTTTTTGGTTACCATCAGCCCTCTCTCATCGCTGTTCCTGTGTAACGCTTCCCCTTTGATATGACAATGACTTTGCACAGGGAAAGGACCTTTCCCAGAAAGAGAATTGTTTCAAGACCTGATGAAGGCTGAAAGGAAATTGGTAGCATATCATTAAAAAAGCAGAAAAAAAGCCAGCACACCTTGGCACACAGAAGAAAGGGGAGGGAAGTGGCTCTGAAGGCAGCAGAGAGCATTGCTAACAGGCCGGCTTAAAGCCCTCTTCACGACGTGCAGTTGCTCTCCCCAGCTCGCCCATTGATTTCCTCTTGCCCTCCATAGGCCAGGCTGCAGTTAAACCTTGTGTCCTCCACGTGATGCTGAACCGAATCAGATTTTGCTTTTAGTTGTTCGATCAAATTTTCCTTCCTTGAGCTCAGAAGGCACACTTGGGACTTCATGGTAATTGCCTCCCCACACTGAACTGCTGATACCTTTATTGGATTGGCGTAGGGTTTCAGAGGACTGTGTTTAACATGCAGTGAGCCGCAGCAATGCAAACAGCTCCAGTGTTTAAACAAGCATCCATTAGGCCAGGAAACAAGACAGTGCCAGCCCATTTGGTGCTCTTTAGTGCTGGCAGCTTAAGGTGAGTGGTGCAGTGGGGTTTGCAGAGGGGGGGAGGTGTGGGGAGACGCAAGTGCAGTGTCAGGAAGACAAGAGGAGCATCTCTGTTAGGACTGTGGGGAATGAGCGGACAGAGGGAACTGTTGCGACTGGGGACATGTGCAAAGCTCATTAATATCTCATTATGTTCGAATTGCAGTCTCCCAGCAGATTGGTATTAACATGTGATGTGCTGGAGGAAGGGGCTACAGGAGCGCAGCAGGGATATTTTCAGCAAGCTATTTTTTCCTTTTTCCCTTTACGTTGAAGAAGCGGAAAAAATAGTGTGTGCAGAGCGAGGCGCCAGCAAGCCACAATGTTTTGTGCACCAGCCCAAGTCAGTGCCATCCCTCAGACAAGAACAGTGCTCTCTTGGGCTTACCATAGTATCCCCTTTTCGTGAGTGCTTAACTCAGTTCTAAAATTTGGCTCCATGTGGAACTTCCAGCTTTCAGGAACTTAATTCCCCATAGCCGATATTTTGCTTCATTCTGTATGTTTGTAGGTAGTGGGATGCTTGAAATACTTTTTCTCATGCTCCTACACTGAACTAGCTTTTGTTTTATCCTTAACTGGAGCATTGCAGTCATTAGCTTATCAGCTGATAAGCTGCAGTCATTAGCTTATCAGCTGACATCGGTGCCCATACTGGCTTCTGCAGTACCACATACATTTCTCTGATAAAATCTTGGCTGCCGTGTCACTGGAAAATACCCATTAAGTTTTCAAGCCAGTTATCCCTTGACTCTATATACATGAACATATAAATCCTCCTGGAAAATGAAACTCCCAGCCATGGCTTACCCAAGAAAGAGAAAGCATTCAAGGACTTTTTATAGCAGGCTCTCCTCCGTGTGCTCACAGTTACTAATTGCGTGATTTATCTTGGGAAGCTTTCATCGAGAAGGCTCCACTCATGGCAGGGACAGAAAATGTACTTGAGTTGCACTCGGCAGCGCTGGGCGCTCGTGCAGAGGGACATTTGCTGACACGTACCAATGAAACCTATGGTTTTGGCTTTTCTGCAGACAGCTAATCGTTCCACTATTGCATTAAAAAAATCATTTTAATGGGTGCTGTACTTGAGGAAGCACACGTACTCAAACTGTAAGAAAATCATTCTCCTTCAGCTCTCTCTGTGCTACAAGAGCAAAGCAACAGTCACACTAGCTCTTAACTCTTACAGATTACTTGCAAACTGCACATCTTGGTTCAGATTGCGAATTATGTTTGAACTTTATTGCCCAGGCTGTTTGTTACGTATTTATCCTTCCTAGTAAACTTTCTTTTACTTTTATGGAACAATATTGGAGCCCTCCAGTGGCCAAACTAATCATTCTGAGTAATGGTGCTGAAGTTCTGCCAGGGAGGTCGATTATTTCTTTCTTTTTAAAAAAAAAAAAAAAAAAAGTTGCAATTTTTTTGTATGCAAAATTTATGTAGAGTTTATTCAAGTCACAGCATCACATGCGAAGAGTAAGGAAAGCTAGGAAAAAGAGTAAGCAGTCTTTTTGCATATCTAGGATGTCCACGTGTTTGTTCTTACATATTTTCAAGAATTTAATGAGTTGACTGTTTAAGTGAATGCAGACAGATGTCATTTCCTGAGAGGATTCGTTTGTGCATGTAAAGCAGAGAGCACACGCTTGGACTAGCATGACAATTCACGTTTCCTTTCCTGGCTGTGCTGCGGCTTTCCATCCGCGGTGCGGCTGCTCTGCTCTCCGGCAAAGCTGCTTTCTGCACACGACATTGTCATTCATGTCAGGGGCTGCAGCAGGTCGAACATTTCAGCCTGAAGGCTCCCTTGTCTGCTGCTCCCACCGGTCCCGGTAGCTTTCTGACTGCGATATCCATTCCGTGTGTGAGATAATGGATTTTATTTGTACTGTACGCCCTGGGTGTTGGTATAAAGATTATTTTATGAGTTCTCCTTGTAAAGAATACCAAAAACTAAGGGCTGTCATGACCTGCGTATGGTTAAGAAAGTTACCACGAGTCCTCCTTTTAGATACTGAGCCCCAGCAGTACTCCTTGGGAACCTAAAATCAGTGAGGATGGCCAGTGTTACGCTGAAGTTCTGGGAGGAAGCGAAGGGTGACCAGGGGATAAGGAGAAAGTATGTTCATTTCTTCATCTTTTAATAGGATGACCACAGTCTGATGTTCAGACCGTGTTCAAAGAGCAGTAAACCAGTGCTTGAGGTTGTTATTCCTGCGCCAACTCATCTTTGTTCAGGGGTCACTGGAAATGGTGTTGTATAGCTGCAGCTTTATAAAAACCTGTATTATCACCAGAATGCTTCGGGAGGAGAGCACTCAAAAGCTGCTAGAGAGGGGTTTCTGTTTGTTTGTTGTTCAGTGAAAAGCCTCTAAGTAGATTTTCTTCTGCAGGCACTATAGATTGAAGAACAATGGTACTGGAGCATTTAGCCCAGCATTCTCCCTGCATCAGCACTCGGGAAGCAGAGTGCAAGAAGAGCAGGCATGGCACCAGCCCTTTCTTTCTGACAGCCACCAGTGCCATGAGCCCAGCTGCAAGCACGTGGCTCTTCAGCCCCTACACAAGTGATAGTTTCTGCTTATTCTTGAACGGGTGCTTATTCTTGTAGGGCGGAAATGAGGAAAAGCTAAGAACCTGAGCTGCAGCAGAAACTTGTTGCTTGCACTGCAGATAGGGGTAGCTTGTGCAAATTTCTCTTGCCATGTAGCTGGAATTCTGAAGCAACTCACGACATCATTTTGCCTCTCATATATGCTGTGTGAGCTTGAGAATTGCTAGAAGAAATGGTTGCCCAGCGCAAGTTGACTTTCTGAGGAAGGTGCTGATGAGGTCAGCTGTTCTCAGATTTTTCAAGACCAATAAACACTAGAAGCACTGTGAAGAGAGCAGTCAGAGAGATAGAGGGAGGCTGGCTGACTGCAGAACATGTGCCAAGGATGGGAGCAAGAAGAGGCTGTTGTGGGAAGGAACGTTGATGCTCTAAAGTCACTTCGCTTTCTGCAGTCTTAGAGCTGATGTTTGAGATCTGAACTGTGAAAATACAGGAAAAATGTCATGAGAGGAATAAAGATGGCAACGTGCAAAGGTGAAGCTAGTGTTCCCCACCTGCTTAGTGCATGGTGCCTTAAAGCCTCCATCACCACAGAGCTGCTGCCATGGGTGCTGGCATTCCACTTGCGTTTCTTAGCCTCAGATGAGAGTTTCAGGTGTCTGACGGAGCTGTGGAAAGCAGAGGAGACAAGGAGCTTTACAGCTCTTAGCTCCTCACAGGGCAGCAGCTCTAGAGCAATGCTCTCCCCAGGGCCTCCTGCTTGAATGTCTTTACTAAGAGACCGGGAACACCAGTGTGTGCAGGCTGTCTGGCAGCCCTGCTGTGCTGGGACCAAGAGGCCAGCGGGTACGGAGCTGTGGTTTAGTCAGAAACTCTGTGGTTTGAGCCGCTGCTAGACAGCAGCTGCTTGGGGAGATGGTGTTCCCAAAAAAGGCATCGTGCGTTGCTGCAGGATCTGTCCCCTGCAGCTCTGCAGGGAGCCTTTCACCCAGTTGCGTTCAGAGTCTCCCTGCCTGGCAAGGTTTCCAGGCCTTGTACTGAGAGAACGGCCTTGAGTTGCTTATGCTGCTGTACAGAGACATGGGGAACACCGGAGGGGGGGAAAATATCGGCATATATTTAGGCTCTGGCATGGCAGCCCTCTCTCATTAGCAGGGAAAGGGGAAGGCTGCCACAACTTTACTGATGAGTCAGGAAAACAAACTACGTTTGCAGTGTTGAGTGCTTCTGTGGTTGTGAATTTGAAGTTTGGCAATGATGGGCAGCTTTGGCTTTGGCAAAATTGAACACAGGAAAACCCACAAGTTACCGCTGTCCCCAGATGTGCTGAGACCATGATCCCCTGTAAATCCTTGCTGCAGCCACCAGGACCCAGAATATTCGAGGTTAGTTCTTGGCCTAGGGTCTTCCACCTGGCAGGGAAAAAAGTCACTCTGGGGCAGCTGTGCATTTTAAAGCTGGCCCTTAATGCAATTCTGAAGTATGCTAATTACCAGGCTTTTGTTTTCATTTGACAGTTTTGAAAAGCTTAGAAGAAAGGAGAAAAAATAAAAGAGTACTGTAAATAGCCCTAGGAAAGACTCAACCTGCTGCCCATGTAATTTTCTTTATAAACAAGCTCTCATACTGAGGGAAGCCTTATCATAAAGCAGACTTGCACAATTCTGTATGCCCTGTACCTACTCAATTTTCCTTCATTTCTTAAGCGTGCTTGCTCATTGTTGAAGTTGTTACTAAGGTTACTACCGCTGTTATTAAATAAGGAAGAAGTGCTTGCCTGTTCCAAAACTTGTCTGTATTTCCCTGCTATCTGTATGTCTAATTAAATATAGTTTTCTTTCTCTCCAGACTTTGCTTAGACTGTGCTTAAACCGTTGTGGTTATAATGCCGCTGTTTATCTGCAATTTGAACTCAAGGTCTCTACCCTTACCCTTGCCTCTTTTAAATTGTCCAGAAGCGATTAGGTGTATAGATAACTGAGAACTTGGAGCTACACATCCTTTTCCCCCTGGCCTTGCACACGCAATTCCATACTTGTAGCCCAAATTATGAAGCTTTCAAGTTTTTTCTTAGGCTTAAGTGAGACAAAACTGAAGCCTCTGGAAATGAAAGTGAGGAAAGGACTTCACCCACACAGACGGAGACCTTAATTAAACACAGATGTCAATAGCAGTAGCGTGTAGTTAGTGCCCTAATTGTGACTGGGCAAATAATGTTGGTGGCTTGGGGAAGATCCAGTGCAGGCATCTGACTGTGGATGCCCTGCTGCCACTCTTTGAGCGAGTTACGAAGGCTGCCTTTAAGGTCAGTGAAAAGGAACTTAGAAAGCATGATTTGTGCTATTCCTACCTCAGCCTGATACTGGGGATATGAATCTTGTCCTTAAGATCAACTCGTTTTTGCCTGCAACTTTCTTACCATTAGTTACCTGCAGGAGTTTGTGGGCACTTTCTGTCCTAGTTTTCATTTGTTTGATTTGTGAATAAGAAAAGAAGCAAAAGTGCTTATTGATCTGAGAAGGTGTGAGATATTTTATATTCCCATTGGGTGGGCACAGGATTTAGGAGACTGGAATTCAATTCATATACAATTTCAGGTTTTCCAAAGGGAAATGCAGAGGTTTAATCTGTGTCTGCATCTGAATGACAAGACACCATTTAAGTGCTAAGTGACGTTTTACATTTCTTTTGACGTAAAAACATTTTTCTGTTATAGATTTAGCCTGATTCTGTTCTCTGAGATCCAAATCCACATAGGTCTGGTAGTAGCACAAGAGCACTTTATCTGCAGACTGAAAGATTGCAAGTGCCTCCATACTGGCTGGCTCATCACTGCTACGGTGGGGAAAAGGTGGGAATTAAAAGTCTTGTAAGAAGGACAGTAAGATCAGCTGAAGCCCATTACATGAGTGTACAGCTGGTTTATGGTGCACTTCTATGACTTACCTAACAGCAAACTATAATGTCTTGTGTTTTGTATCTCTAAGGGGTTTAGTAAGGAACTGCAGTGCTCCCAGGGACTGAGGCTTAGCTCTTGTTTACCTAGAGCACCTAACAATAGAAAATGCTCTTTTGTCTTTGTGTGCTTATCTGACACTGTTCAAGGCACCAAGCTCTCAGAAGTGAACAGGACTTAAAAACTAAATATAGTTTGGATATATACTTAGTATGCTGAGATAGCTGAGACAAAACCCCATGCGAATGTCATGGCAGCAGCTATGTGTGCATGTACACACGTGTAAAACATAAGGATTTTCTTTCTTTCTTTTTTTTATTTTTTGGGGGGTGGAAGGAGGAAGTTGTGTACAGTGGGCATGTGCAGACATACGCAGCATTATGAGTTGCAGTTCCTTGCCTTGGAGGGCTGCTTTCAAAACAGATTAAAGTATCTGTTGATATGTTGGTGTGTAGCCACAAAGAGCTGGGAATTTGTCCCGTTCAGCACGGCACTGACCACCGCTCTCTTGGTTATCGTTTAGGATTGCAAGGAGGTGTGTTGAGGCCTTATACATCTTCAGGAGTTTCTCTAGCTTTTCTTCCCCTTTCTACAAGTTCAGACTCAGAACAGCGAGGAACTCAGGGAATTTCCCTGCAGACAGGCTGCTGCTGCTCTGCTGGGAGACACGGTCAGGCAAGCTCTGAGCATAGCTGAGCACCTTTTTGCATAGAGGTACCTGGGTGGCTTAAGATGGTAAGATGTGGTTTCCCCTAAATGACAGGTAACATTTTTTCCAAAAATGTTCTAGTGACAAGATATTCTGTTAATGAGGTACCTGCAAACATAACAGCTTTAGGAGAAGGGCAAAGCAGCAAATAAGGGATGTTTTCACAAGGCTAATAATTGCTGAGGTGTTCAACGTCATGTGGCAAGTTATAGCCATCCCTGCGCTCTTCTCCTTCTGTCAGATTGAACACAGGTACCTTTTTTCTTGGTGTCCTTCAGACATCAACAGAAAAGAGAGCTTTAGGCCAGATGACTGCTGGAAGAGCATCTTTTCCCGTCTCACAGCCCGTTCCCTGACACTGGACACGCATGTGGATGTGCATTTGCACTGTTAAAGAAGCTAAAGGGGAGCACTGGGAGAAAATGGTCCACGTTGCCCACTGGAAGGACACAACTGCTAGGAGCACGTGCTGTACTGCTTGGCCAGGTTTCCCACAGCTGCTGTCTTCCCTAGGCACTCCAGATACTTGCAGGGAGTGAAAAGATTAGCCATATTGCAAAGGAATACATCCTTGTTAGGATCTGGCTTCAAGGAAGCATGAAGTCAGTGCTTGGGAGCACATATACAAACCAGGTACTCCATGTACGCATTCTCAGACTGGCAATGGGAGCAGACTGGCAATGCTCAGGTGGAGGTGGCTGCTATGGAGGAAATAATGAAAAGGAGAGCTGAGCAAGGGCCTCAGATGAAGCCATTGGTTGCATAAATCATTCTTTATGTTTTAGGTTGCTTAGGGTGCTGAAGGTGAAGCACATGCTTAACTAGTTTGCTGAATCAGAACCTCAATTTAAAATCTCGTTTCTTCCTCTTTACACTTCTTCAGTAGAGTTAAATGGCACATTTGCAGCTCACTCCATCGAGTAGATCTGGCCTTGGGAGCCCGTGACTGTAATCACTGGGATCTGGGAGACCAGGCGAGTACTTTTCCATTAATTGTTGTTATTTGCCTGTGTGGGGCTCAAGGTCAGCTTGAAGTAAAGGCTTTGAGGCAGTGAAGAAATAAAGTTTATATGGTTTGCTTGGCCGTACTTAGGGCAAAACTAGTATTCACTACTGCCTGGCCTTTAGCCTGTGGCAAATAGCTCTCAAACCGTGCTCAGAGTAATCCAGGACACGTCAAGGGCATCTGGGACAATCCTTTGGCTCTGCTATCCCAAATCTTCAAGGGTCCTGCAACGTTTTTAACAGTGCTGGCTATAACCTCAATTGAAAGCAAAAGAGACTGTCAATATTTGCTTCACGAGGCTTAGCATCCCTCTCTGAGAAAGTATTGGTGCAGAAGAAATAGTCTTCTAACTGGACCCTTAGCACACAGTGAACTTAACAGGAGCTGAGGCCTTAAGCGCATTGCGTGACTGGGCTATGTAAGAGCACACAGGTTTGTGAAGGAGTCTTACAAAACTGCTGCTGCGTGCAGTCTTTTAAATAGATATGCAAAGGCAAGGCAAACAAGCAGTTCTAGTGCTGCTCTTCTTTCCTAGAGACGGATCAAGCTGATTGTACTGATGAGGGAACCGTTTGGAGGAAGGGGGGAAAAAAAACACATTCATTTTGGATTTTTCCAGTGCTTTTTCTATGCTAGAATTTTCAGTTGAATTTTGAAGAATTTTGTCTTTTTCTTTCTTTTTTTTTTTTTAAAGGGCTTTTTGTCTGTTATTATGAGGTCACGATCAGAGCTCGTATCCTGCCAGTGCTTTAATGGCAAAGGGAAACAGGCTGGGTCACAGTGTGGCTGCTTCTTTGCAGGGCACCAGGACTTTCCTCTCCCAAATGCCCCTTCAGTATGCATGTGAGCTGGCACAAGCACAAGCACACCTCACAGCTTGCCAGGACTTGTGCCCATCCCAGGACGATTTGGAGCGAGATTTCCCCAGGAGACTATTTCTAGTGTCACACAGTAGTTTAAAGAACTAGAGAATAGTGAATGAGTAGCACAAAACCAAATGTATGCAACAATGCTGGTTGGGGTGCTTCGTTGCTTCTTAGCTTAAAGTGTGATCTCCGTGCATTTATTTTGTACCCTGATCTGCAGTTCTTCAGATCTGTGTTGCTTTAATGCTCTGCAGCGTCTGCTTTTTATCATCATTCTTCTCCTGTGAAGATACAAAGCAGATTGGGTATGTTTTTGAAGGGTGAAGATTTATCAGCACAGCTCCCAGACAAGTCAATTAGAGCCTGCCTGGCTAATACCTCATAACGCGCCTTGAGAACGTAGCTCCTGCCGTCTGCAAGGGCAGTCACAGGGAGAGCGTGGCTCAGCTGTGCTGTGTGAGGCAGGAGATGGCTCTGCCAGCTAAGGAGTGTAGCACTCAGGCTCTTAGCACCCTCATTAAGACTTCTGCACAAACAGAGGAGTGCTGGCACTTCATACGTGATGAGGTTACAGCTTCGCCTGTGCTTATCCGACTGGACTAAAGCAGGATTAAATTGGATGGGCTTGAGGAGGAGCGAGCCATGTAGATCATGCACTCCGGCTGTGTGGCAGTGATGACAGCATCTCATCCATGAAATAATTTGTGCTGTGAAGTCCAGTTAAACTTGCCAATGATTTTGTATTGAGGAAATTAATTGCATCCATTGCCCATGTTTTACTCAACAGCTTCCCCAGGGACCCTGTGCTCCAAATCTCCTCAAAGCATGCCATTTAGTGACTCTGCATTCATAGAGGGAGAGGCAGGAATTAGAAGGGAAAATATTTTCAAGGCAAACTGGACTTGATATACAAGATATGTACGCACAAGTCTGCAAGAAAGATCACAGCTTTTTTCCCGAGCGTTTGCAAGTGTACACGATACCAGCTTTGCTGCTCAAATTTTTTATATATATTTCTCCACTGCTTATTGTATATATTCTCCACTTATGCATACTTCATTAGTGAGGCATTCTCCATCCTGTTAATTCCTACAGCAGCAAATGCTTCTTGTGGCTGTAGGATGGGTGGTTTGAAAGAGTGCAGCAAACACGGGAAAAGATGCTTATCTTCTCTGTTTTGCTGTAATTCATGTGTGTAGAGCTAGAAGTCCTCTTTTATCCCACAGTGTGAGCAGTGGAAACACAAAACCGCTGCAGAGTTGAGTCCTGGGGAAGAGGTAGACCTCTCTCTCACCTCTATAGGAATGTCCCTTTCCCTCCTCTGGCAGTGCTGAGGGAAGCACGTCCCTTAGGTGGTCAGAGTCACAGCGTTTGCCTGCTTTGATTTCACCATTGCTGCCAGCGCTTTGCCCTCTTGCAGTGCCTTTTTTGCTGCTGTTCTTCCCTGGGCTCCACTTGACCTCACAGCGTGATCCTGCTGCTGGCTGGGCGAGCAGCTTCAGAGAGGATCTGCACGCTGCTAGCTCTGCATCCAGCTGCTGCTCAAAACACTAACCCCTCCTGTCCAATGGACCCAGCTAAACTGATCATTTTCCTTACTGTTAGCTATTGCCTGACGTCCTGAGCTTGTTTTACTCCTTGCTGTTAACACACGTGGGGTGTTCTTCAGATAGCTGCTTGCAAAAACAAGGCCAATGGTAGTCTCCAGCAGACATGAGCTGCTCGGATAACAGGCAGCAGTTTAACCTCATTCTTTCAGCAGAGGTTACTCAGTGAACCTGCAGAGGTTACTGCGGAGATTGGCAGAGCAAGACTTTTACCAACTTCAAACAGACTTCACGATGGGAGTTTCCTCTGTATTTGCGATGCTTCAGTGGCCTGCAGGGCAACAAAGCTGGTGAAAGGTCTGGAGCACAAGTCGTACAAGGAGTGAACTGGCACTGTTGATTCCAGAGCAGAGGAGGCTCAGGGGAGACCTTATTGCTCTCTACAACTGCATGAAACGGGGCTGTAGCAAAGCGGGGATCGGCTTCTTCTCCTGCGCAGCAGCGACAGGATGAGAAGTAATGGCCCCCAGTTGTGCCAGGTTAGATAGTAGGAACAAAAAGTTTTCAGAAAGAGTGGTCAGGTACTCGCACAGGCTGCCTAGGGAGATGGGGAAGTCACCGTCCCTGGAGGTGTTCAAGAAGCGTGGAGATGTGGCACTGAGGGACATGGTTAATGAGTATGGTGGGGATTGGTTGATGATTGGACTCGGTGATCTTAGAAGTCTTTCTCCAACCTTAATGATTCTGTGAGTCTTTAAGAACTGGGCAGACAGGCCCAGCATGGAGGAGTGCAGTGTGTGCTTTAAGTGAGCAGTTAGAATCCCTAATCAATTTGCTGTGTCAGGCTTCATCCTGTAAGTACACATCATTGGTGTGGTGCGTGCAGCAGTGTGAGGAAGCTCAGGTAGTGGGGATGGTTTGATGCACAAAGTATTTTCACCTGTTCGAAGCAGCCTCCTGTCCCTGGGCTCTGCCTGACCACTTGTCTGATCTCAGTTCTTGTTTTTGAACACCTTTCTTGCTCTCACCTCATCTCTCTGTGACAGCTGTGCAGCATGAGGCTGCTGCGGTGCTGAAAGACCTCCTAAACTGGTCACACGATGTGGTCTTTGCTGCCTTTTTGCACTGTTGGCCTGTTAATGGCGATCTCTGAAGCAGTCCAGCAAGGACGCAGATGCCCAAGAGACGTGGAATCCTTTCAAATGTTTGGAGCTGAATTGGTGGCGATAGTAATTATTCCCTGTGGAGCTCAGATGAGGTTGTTATGCCTGTTGCACCTTGGCTTAGGTGATCTGTTGGGTCCAGTCATGTTGAGCAGAGCCTCTTAACACAACCGCTGTGACACGTGCCGAGCATTTGGGCACAGTGCAAAATGCTGGGGAGTGAACTTGCTGCAGCGTGTCTGCAGGCTGTGAGCCCCTGTGCCTGCAGGCTGTCGTGTCATCTGGCCATCAGCTGCAAGCAGAGCTGTGTTAGGCACTGTGAGAGGTGCTCCGCTTCCACAGGCAGGAAGAGGATTTAGTCTGTGCCTTTTTCTTTTAAATTTTTGAAAGAGCAATAAAAGAACTAAGCAGCCGCCGTCCTGGTCACTCCCCATACATAATTGAAATAGCTGCCCGCTGAAGTCAGCATAAGCAGGGGGGATGGGGCCGGGTAAGTGGCTCTGACTGTTGCTATAACAACAGCACCTTGGTCTAATTTCTTTTGAAAAATGAATTGCTGCTGGTGGGATGAAGCGAAGCGGCTTCTCCCGGCAGATGAAAGCCCTGCCGACAGCCTCGGTGCTGTGTTGTTTATGTGCCGGGTGTGCTGTGGCATGTCCGAGCAGCCTGCTGAAGATTTCAGGGCAGTTGAGTTCAGCTGGGCCAGGTCCTCGTGCGGCTGTGTGTTGGCGTGCACAGCTCCTGTCCTCCTCTGCCCCATGCTTGAGTCCTTAAGAAGTCAGCCCGCTAAAGTTTGACCTTTTCCTGCTCCGCGACAAGAGTTTCTCCAGAGGCATGTAAATAACAGCAAGTCCTGCTTCACCCTGCTTTCTGCTTTGAAATGCAATTCCATCAGCCAAATATTTTGCGTAAATAAAGGTAAAAGCCTATGAACCTGGCAAGGATTTTATTTTTGTTTTATTTTATGCATCAAGAGTTTTCTGCTCGAAGATATAAATCTCCACTCTGAGGCTAGTGTCTTCATGAAGCATGCTGTAAATCACATGCACAAGCTAGGCACTACTTCTTAGAAGGAAGTGGAAGGCACTTTGCAGGAGAATATTTGACTTCAGGCTTTGTTTTTATGGAGAGAAGGTGAGGTGCTGGAGTTCTACTCCAAGTCACTGTGCAATCCTAATGCAGTAAGCTGCTGGCCTGTCCGTGGTCAGTGCACAACACTCAAGCTATCCACTAGTTTACACGGTGATTGAGAATTAGATCAGGATGTGAGAACAACTACTTGCACTGAAATAAATTAAGGATATTTATGTGTCATATCTAAAACAGATGCATCTATTTTTGTGGCCCCGGTGCCCTCCCAAATACTGGAGTAAGATGCTTTGCCACCCATGAAGTTGGTATGCAGCAGGTTCCTTTCCAATAAACCTTTGTGTTATGTTTCTTTCCACCTACAGTTGTTCAGTGGGCAAACGAACAACGTATAGAGAATAGACTGTTCTATTGACTCTTAGTCCCCCACACCCAAAAATGTCTGAGGGAGAATAATTTGGAGCTAGAGACTTAGAATAGGCTTTGGAGTGTTTGGGTTTTTTTTTGTTTGCAGCAAGGCAAGATCTTTGTACAGCTGATATTTGATGGAAAATAGTTTCCATCTTAAATCTGCTTTTTGTTGTAATACATAATAAACAAAGATGTTGATATTTATATACTGGCCTTGCTTTACTTTCACTGAAGTCCTTGTATATTTGTACAGGGGGACATCCAAGTTTTTCAGCATGACTACATCTCTAGAAGCTGGTATTTTTAGGGTTGGTTATTTGCCTGTGGATAGTTTTGATTCTCTTGGTAAACATTCATGTACAAATAAGGTGATGGATTCAGGATAAATTACTAAAAGATGTAAAATGTGAAATGTTATCGCTTCGACCCCCTGTTCCATAAGGGATGCCCGCAAAGTGCTGTGAAACGTATGGAATCAGCTTTGTTTTATTTCTCAGACGATGACCGCTCACACTACTCTCTGACATGGTATTAAGACTAATTGAGGTCTGTCTTTCTTACATGGCCTTCTCTTCATCACTAGAAGCATGCCAGTGGCCGTTCTTGCTGCAACTCAGTATTTTGCTAACATGGTCTTAGGGCAAAGGGAAAACAGGCTGGAAGACTCTAGCCATAGTGACACCGTATAAATGCAGTGATGTTCAGCTTAATGCAGGATTTTAGGGCAGGGAGGCAGCAGGTGAGAGCCACGTAGCATCCCTGTCGTGTGCAGCTGTGCCCAATGGCCTGCACAGGGCTGGGAGAAAGGCTGCTCTCTCCGAGCTGCTCCCTCTGAGTGGGGATGAAAGATGAGTTTGCTTGCCTGTTTTGCTTTGCATTTGTGATGAAAGGGGAGCCTGCCCCCTGGCATGGGAGAACTAAGTGGGGTCTGCCGTGTGGGAAGAAACGAGGTTCAGGACCTCAAGTTTAGGGCAGGGATGGCAGCTGAGTGGCTGAGATTTTCATACCAGTAAAAGTACTTTAAAAATAGGATAAAATCTTCCTTTTTTTGTGATCTTCTATTGTTCTAGTATCAAGGACGCAAGTGTGTCCTGAAGGAGTTCTCTAGAGCTGTGATGTCTTTGCTTCCTCCCCTCCCCACTATTGTTTTTGCAGGAGTTAAAGAAGGCTGCTTTTTTTAGCCTGGTACACAGAGCAGAGAACTTGATGTTTGATTGTGGTAGGAGAGGATTGTACTCCCTAACACTGCTTTACTCTTCTTTTTTTAATGTAAAATAAAACTTATATGACTAAGTTATTATTTATAATATTCTCATAGCTATTTTGGTTGCTTTCCTGGACTTTTCCTGTTATCATTTCTGTTAGTTATTTGTCTTTTATGTTACCCCCTACCGCATACAGTATTTCCTTTTCTTTTTTTGTGTGTGTGTGTGATATGATTGGGTTAGCATTGTGCAAAATACGTGCTATTTTTTGGAGTGGTTATTTTTTTTTCCTCATTTAAAACTGATTCTTAATACGTTTCACAGCCAAAGAGCAGAGTGCTATTCAAATTAAGCTACGTTAATCAATATTTTCAGATTTTGTGTGTGTGTGTCAACAGCACATTTCAATACAAATAGTCAATCAGTTGCCTTGCAGATATTTTTTTTCAAAAACTTGGAGAAACTTAAAAAAAAATGTTTTTCAGAATAAATAGTATATTTTAGTGATTAGGTTTTTGAAAATGGAACGGAGGGCTCCTTAAAGGAGTCGAACTATCAGAAGATGCTGCTTAGTATTTTGTGAAAACATAAGTTTCGTCGCTGCGTCAGGCACCAACAAGTTGGAATATTCAGTCTGTTCTGTAAAATTCAGGTAGTCTGGGGAGTTCAGGCAAGTTGTACAGAGCTGTTTGTGGACCTGTGGACCTGTGCTCTCCTATTCAGGGCAGTGGGTGTTTTGGTTTTTTGCAGTTGTTGTTTTGAAGAGTTGGTTGGTTTGTTTTAGACGGTCTTAGACCTATTTTTAGACGTCTTTGAACCTACTGATCAAGGCATAGGAATGAAATCAAGGAAGCTTCCTAATAATTTTTTAAAACCTATGGTCACTAGTCAGCTTGGTAACAAGTGTCTGTCACAAGGCTCATCAGCACTTTGTCTCTGCAACTGGTCAATGTTGATTTTTTTTTCTCTTGTTTTCCCTTAAGCTTCAAGAGACTGTCAAAAGGAAGTTGGAAGGCGCACGATCACCTCTGAATGGAGAGCAGCAGAATGGAGTTTGCGATGGCAGCTTTTCTCCAACCAGCAAGCGGATACGGAAAGATGTACCAGGCATCGAGGCGATCAACAGCTTGCCCAATAACTTGCCTTTGCCTGCCGTTTCTCCTCTTCACCAGCTTGACATGAAAGCATCCTTGCCCCTGCAGAACAGTGGAACTCACGGCAGTGGGCTAGAGGACTTGGGTAAAAATGGTGGGCTTTCAGAGATAAAGCTCCCTGTTAATGGGTGCAGTGAGTTAGACGATGGTTTTAATGTCCTGCAGAACAAGGAACTAAAGCAAGAGCCTTTGGACGATCCTACCTGCATAGACACTTCGGAGACATCCCTTTCAAATCAGAACAAACTCTTCTCAGACATCAATCTGAACGATCAAGAGTGGCAGGAGCTAATAGATGAACTAGCAAACACCGTTCCGGAAGATGACATACAAGATTTGTTCAATGAAGACTTCGAAGAGAAGAAAGAGTCGGACCTTATGAGGCCTGCCGCAGAGACTCAAGAGAGTGCAAGCGTCAAAAGCGATCCATCTCATTCCCCATTTGCTCATGTTCCATTAGGATCTCCCCAGGTGAGGCCGTCTTCCTCTGGTCCTCCGTTCTCAAATGTTTCCACAGCCTCTAGCGTGACTTCTGTATCCAGTGCTCCACCAGCTCCAATCCCTGCAGGCTCACCAGCAAACTGTGTTGTTCAGTCGCCTCAGACTCCCAACCAGGCCCATACTCCAGGCCAAACTCAGACACGATCTGGAAACGGGTATCTTATGAACCCAGCAGCAGCAGCAGTGGCGGGATCAGGGCCTGGACCGGTGAATCTACCGAGTGCTGACTTGTCTCCAGCTGAACAGCTCAAGCAAATGGCCGCACAGCAGCAGCAGAGAGCTAAGCTCATGCAGCAGAAGCAGCAGCAGCATCCAAATCAAGCCTCAAGCTGGTCGCCTGTGGGCCCTCCATCTAGTCCGTACGGAGGGCCTTTCAGTGCAGAGAAACCAAATAGTCCAATGATGTATCCCCAAGCCTTTAACAACCAAAACCCAATAGTGCCTCCTATGGCCAACAATCCACAGAAGACCACGATGAATAACTACCTCCCTCAGAATCACATGAACATGATCAATCAGCAGCCAAATAACCTGGGCACAAACTCTTTAAGCAAACAGCCTAATATGCTTTCTTATGGCAACACCAAACCTCTGACCCACTTCAGTGCTGAGCTGAGCCAGAGGATGACCCCACCAATGGCAAATCCCAGCAAGAACCCCATGATGCCGTACATACAGCAGCAGCAGTCCCAGCAGCCACAGATGCAAGCTCAGATGGGACACCTGAGTGAGGAACAGAAACGCATGCTCATCATGAAGCAGAAAGGAATGATGAACCAGCCCATGGCATATGCAACACTTCCTTCCCTTGGTCAGGTAAGTGCAATGATGCAATATGCAGGCAACCAGAAAGAGATTTAATAACTCTTTGTATGGTCTCCTCCTACTTTTTTTTTCTTTTTTTCTGGAAAGTACGGAATGTCATTGCAGATGCTTTTTGGGTTTTTCGTGTGACATTGGAGCTTGATCATTTTATGAAATAACTGAAATTATGTTGCGTTATATTTAAGATATGTTGTTAAATGACTGTTTTTCTGAACCAGCATCTTCCCTGTTCTGCTGATGAGTGCATAGGGCCGCTCTGTAAAGCTTTGGTTCTGAAGTTATTGCTCCTTGGAGAGTTTGTTTCATTTTCTCGTAATATAAAACTTGATGCTTTTAGATCCCAAACCTCTGTGTGGCTTAATTTCCACAGTGTAATTAGCATTATAACAGAAAGATGGAGCGATTGGCTCGTGCTCTTGGGCTGAACACATCTGACATTTTGGCTCAGGGAGTGAAGACATTTTGAGTGCTGAATATCTTTGATTTCCATTGGAAAAAGTAAACATAACTGAATGGTTTTAGCGGTGCTTGAACCATGCCTGAAATGAGATGGTTTACACCAGGGCTTTCAAGAAGTCTTCAGCAGTCTTAAACGTTATAATGTTGGGAATCTGTAGAGTCTTCTGACTCACTTTCAGCAAGAGGCTAAAGCTGTGTTGTCTTGAGTGACTTGGCATCAGTCTTACTTGTATTCCAGGCTAACCGCCGGTGTGGCAGATGCCAGGCTTGGGGAATGCTTTGGAATTAATTAATGTCCGAGTATTGGCTGTAGTAATGACAAACAGCCCTGTCACCACCTAGCTCAGATGAGTGTTCTTACTTGAGTAGGCTCTGTAAATGTCTGCACAGTGGCGTAATGGAGAGGCTTGAGAATAAATCTTCAGAATGCTGTTATAAGGGATTTAAAAATAATTAAAGATAACACTGAGTTTACAAAGTAGGTGATGCTTTCATGGAAGCTGTGCCACCAAAACACATCAAGATTTGTGATAAAATAGTACACGGATAGAGTTGTTGGTTGATAATTTTGTGTAACAGTGTTTTACCACATGAGCTGTTTCCATGTCACCTGCAAGGAGCGCTTCCTTCTGAGCATGGATAACTGTGATGCTGTAATGCGTGTAGAAATCCCCCCAAAACTGTCATTTCTGCAGCCTGTGGTGTTTGGAGATCTACCAATAGGAGGAGCAGGAGGTTTGCCAGGTCAGAGTGCATTACATACTATTTAAAGTGAATTGCAAAACAAAAAGAAATGTTCGTCTGCCTCCTGTTTATGATTCAGCTTGTATGGTGACAGCTCAAAGGTTTATATTTGTGTTTAGTTCTGCTTGCCTACTGCATTAGCAAGTGCCAGTCTAAAGCTGCTTCCTTTTGTGAAGACTTTATCTGGAGCAGTGCTGTGACAATGACCCAAAACTCAGACTGCAGTCAGAGATACAGGTTTGTCAGGTTGTAATTGAGAGGCGTGTAATGTTTGGTCAGGCTGTCAAACGTTTAAAGTTTTGTTTTCATCTGTTGACGTCAAACACCTACCAAAAAACTGAGAGGAAAAACTGCCTATGTGAAAGAGTTAATGTCATCTCCTGCATTTCCTAAGTTGAGAAGTTCATGTTATTATCTCTCTGCAGTTGTCCTGTATGAGCAGGAAGTCAAGATTTCATATATCTAATCTCACTCAGTTCCTTTTGTAATATAAGAAAAACGAGATATTTGTTTAAACCTAGACATTCTTCCAAAACCAAGACCAGATATTAAGTCACTTCTGTATCTTACAAAGAAAAAAATCTAAGGCAAATCTGTATTTTATTATATAAAACTCACTTGCCTACCCAGAAGGGATTTTGTTTCGTGAGGAAGGCTGGAAGAATAGATTTCTATATGTAATGTATTCTTTCATTCCTTCTCTTCCTGCTTCCCTAAAAAGCATTTTTCTGTGGAAGACTGGAAAGCTTTATTACTGTGAAATGTGCTTGGTAGAAATGGATTGTTTTTGCAAAGATGGTAAAATGATCTGTTGATATTGTTGAGCTGAACGCAGGCTGATGCAGATGATCTGATTCTAATACTTACTGCAGGATGCAGACAGTCAGAGTTGCCAGATCATCTGCGGAAAATAAGGAGATTGCACTCTTCACTTTGCAACATTTCTGAGTGCGAGGGCAACGTACCTTTCAGTGAGCTTGTAGTTTCTACCTTCACGGCAGTTTTGGTCTTTGACACAGAATTGTAAAAGTGTGTGCGTTTGTTATAAATAATCATGAGGATTTAACAAATGCTATTTGAAGGGAAAGAGAGTTCTAGCTGTTGTATGACGTGGCTGGCAGTGACCATATGTTTCTGTCAGGTGACTGCTGCCGGGGGAATGATCAAGACCCAGAATGTGACTTAGGGAGAATCAGGCACGTACAAAAGACCACACCTGGTCCTCATTTTGTGTGTACTGCTGTGTCATCCAAGCATAGCTCGCTGTGTGTGTGTGCACCATGTACATTCATTTAACCTGTGTCCGCTTCGGCCGCCGTGTTGTTAATGAGCAGAATGCACTCATGACTTCAGTCACTTAGAGCACTTTAGAGAAGACACCATTTGGTCTGTTGAGGCCTTCTGGACACTGTGTGGAGCTTCACCAACAGACGTGTTGCTGAGTGGCTGGTGCTCAGGGCTGGTGTCTTGGGCTTGCTAGGTCAAATGCTCTTGTGAAGAGAGGAGAGCACTTAGGTCGACGTCGGTGACAGCAGCAAAACCAGTGTCTAGCAAAAGGCTTTCTGCAGCGTCAGCGTTGAAGCTGTCCTGTCAGACACAGTGGTCTGTTGCTTCACTGCGCAGACCAGACTGGCGCTGTGCCTGTAAGCCCCTCTGCTGATGGGAAAGAAGCACACACCCTGCAACGTGATAGCCTTCACTCTGTCCCACAGCTTGTTCTCTTCAAGGAAGCACTGGGTGAGGCGTTTTTCCACAGAACAGACCCTGCTTTGGGTTTTAAAGTAGGAGATTTTTTCCAGCATGAGGCAGAAGGTAGCACAGGCCACTCCTGCAGGACTGCGTATAAAATCCATGAGCAGATCTACATTCAGGAGGACTCTATCCTGCTACCAGCATTCCCTCATGCCTCATTTTTCTCCACTTGGTCAGGTTTTGACTTGGAAATCCCTGCTCTTAGCCTTGCTCCAGATACCCTGATCTGCCCTAAGAGCGTTTATTAGTGTGTGAGGATGTGGCATTTAATGCCTCTTAGCTTCATCCTGCTCATGGATACTGCTGTTGCTCTCCCTTTGCTGTGGCTGTAGGCTAAAGCATCAAACACAGTTTTTCCCTAGGGCTGGTAACTTGTAAGGTATTTGAGGGCTAGAGGTCTTTTGCTGTTCTGGTTCCTGTGCAGTAATAAAAGAAATTGGTTTGGCACTGAGATGCAACAGGGGCCCTTTAGGAGTTCTTATGTGATTTAAGGAATAAAAGCAACCATGAAACAACTTCTTCTCTAAAAAAGTAGAGCTTTAACCCAAAATGTTCCATTTAGTTTTTGAAGATGTGTGTAAGGTTTAATGGGAGGCATTTTTTCCTTCTTCTTTTTTTTTTTTTTTTTTTCCTCCCCTTTATTTTTAGACCAAAAATAATTTCAAATGGGGGAAAAGCAAAGACATTTTCTTTGGAAAATTTCAGAATCATTAATTGTGCCTGTTCTTGGTTCCAGCTGTTCAATATGTGTGCATAATGGTAAGAAAAAAGCAGCCAAATGGAATAGACGTTGAATGGCTGAGAGAGAATTTGATGTTCGGAGCCAAGTGAGGGAGGGAGAGTAATGAGAGGTCGAAACAAAACAGAATTCTCTGTGGGTGTAAGAAAAATAAAACTAGACTGCCGCTCTTTGCCTGCATGAGGCTGTGAGGATGCTGCAATTATAGTTCCTATTGAAACCACTGGTTACATTGTTTGAAATTAGAGGGGTGTGAATGAAGAGGAGAATTGACACCATAGTGGAAGAACTACCTTCAAGTTCTCTTTTCTGTCTTTTGTTTTAGTCGCGAATTGAAGATGCATCATCTGCTCAGTCTGTTTTTGTATGCAAAGGAGAAAGGGAGATGTGTGTCCAGAGAACATTTCTGACGTGTAATTGTCGTCGTCCTTTCCAAGTGAAAAGGTGTGCTTTGCCCTGGAGTAGTGCAGGGCTTTGAACTTTTGAAGGTTATCTTTGGGATAGTGAGAAAAAGAGACTGTTGAGGTTCTTTACTTTCAGGGTAAGCTAAAAGTAAAGAAGAAAGTCTAAAGATCTGTATTCACAACATGAAAGTGTAGCAGAAACACAACTGTCTTACGAGATTTTAGGGGAAATAGGATAGAGTGGAAATAATGACTGACACTTCGAGGATTGCTTGGTGAACTTTCTATAGAGACACAGTGAATGCCTGTCTGTGCTGTGTTTGACTTGTAACCATTGTTTTCCATGAAAGGTTTGCACTGGAGTTCAAATGCACTGACTGCCTTTGGTGCAAAAATTTGTTCCCCAGAAGCCAATCTCCCATAGACTTTTAAGGACAGAAGGGTAATGGAAATTAACTTGGATGGAATCTCACTAGATGATATCTAGATACCAGCAGGGCCTTCCAGTGCTTACCTTTCTAGTATCATCTGCCCATTTTCTAGGGAAGAGGTCAGAATAACATCAGTCACTGGAACCAGATGTTAACAGCACTTGGCTAAGATCGATCTCCACAACACAGAGCTAAAAAAAACTCTGGCTAGCTGATATTTCCTCATTAGCTATCTCTTGTGATCTGTATGTATGTGTGCTTTCTAACCTAATACATTCTTCCTATTCTACCTAATACGTTCTTCATTCCTTATTCCTGATGTTCTTCTCTAGTCTAAGCCTTGCAAAATCAAAGGATAAAAGCACTGTTATCTTGTCCCACCTGAACCAATAATTCTACCAATGAGAAAACCATTGCTGTCTTTGGTGAAACCTACTTTCCTGAAGCCACTGATGGGTTTTATCCTCTGAGTCATCGCTGACAGAGAACTGAAATCCATCCTTTTGCTGGGGACATGTCACAATAACTTGTCTTTTCCTTGTCTGAAATATCACAGTTGTAATGGCAAGCCTTCAATTCTTGGAAATTTCACCACTTTTTCAAGACTTGTTAAAATACATTGTGTGATTTGGTTCTGGTCTAGTTTCTGTAAGACTCAGAGACTCAGAGTCATTCTTGTCCTTAAAGAAATTGTCTTACGTTACCTTTAGAAGCTGAAAACGTGCATTACTGATTGCACGAAGAGTGTGGTTAGTGTCCTCTACTTTGAAGTATTCACAATAGCCATACTAGGTTTTTCTGCACGGTCTACATTGTGGCATAGAGCAATTTGCTCTGTTATTTACATTCACCCGTTAGTCTGATGATACAACGTACGTCAACCAATACTTTGCAAGTTTTATTGGTTACAGCAGTAATATCAAAACATGGTGATTTGGAAATATCTATAGCCAGTAGCACCATTATTTTTACATACAGAGCTACACCTTCCTGCTTTTTTTCCCCATTTTTCCCTTACTAGGCAGGTTGTCATCATCACTTTTCATTTTCCAGCCTTGTAACCCATTCCACCTGCTTTCAGCAATACTAGCCATGATCCATTTCTTATTGTTCACGGACCTCTCACTCTTCTTCTTCATTATGTATACTCTTAGTGTCAATACACAGTGATGTAACATCGTGTTCTTTCCACACGCTTTTATGGCTGGATCTGTCATGAGCTGACAACACAGCACCACTGAACATGCTGGGATATTCATACCACGCTCTTCCATGGGCCGGTCTGCCGTCCTCTAAGCATGGGCATACCTAATTAGCATGAAATGGCAGATGCTTTCAATACTGAACACTGACAGGGATTCAGTATTCTTGTGTCCCCTGGAAAATCAGAAGCCCTCCTCCGTTAACGATTCTTGTTTTCCAGCTTTTCTTTACCTATATGGGACCAAAGAATGCTTTTTAAAGTAAAGTTTTGATTCTCCCATCCACTCTTGACTCTAAAAAATGAAACTTAATGGAAGACATTTCAAATTACAAATATTGCAGTAACACGGCAAGATGACATGAGGCTTGTGGTTTTCCTTACTCTTACTTCAGTGTCATCTGTTCTCATGCCACCCAAGTGGACGACTAAGGCTATGCTGTCTTCTCTTGTCTACTCCTTCTCGTTCTTCTCCATTCAAGCCTAAACCTCTTACTCGGAAGAGTCTCTGTAGTCATGTTTGTATTTCTAACACATCACATAGATCTTTTAGGAAAGACCCCTCGCAGAAACTAATCACATTGGTTTCAAGCTGCTATCTGTGGTAAGGACATGGGTGAAGTAATTGCTTGGCACAAAGAGATGTTTTTATATTGCTTCGCCTGCCACCAGCACGTAGCTGTGCACCCATTTCTGTGTGCAGGGGACTTATTAGACACTGCAGTTAACACTAGTAATGAACTCATCACCGGGCCCTGGCCAGATTTAACAGTACAGATCCAGGTCTAGAGAGGTCTTCAGTTCATCTCCTCAGAAGCACGAGGAAGATACCTGTGCAGAAGTTGGTGGTTGGCTTTCCCTCTTTGCTAATGGCAGTCGCACAAGCCACGTAACTGAATTTGCAACAGCAGATGCTTTGCTGGAAGACAGGAGATGCTTTACAGCTGTCCACCCATTTCCATTGCGGTGGGCAGCTCTGAAGGGCAATACCTTTCAGGCAAGTCAACCATGAGCAGCAGCAAACCCACGCTGTGTTGTGCAGAATGCTCCTTGAGTGAGGGGGCTGTTTCACCGTGGCCTTCTGCTTGTCTTTACTGTTGGGTTTTGGCCCAGAATGTACTCAGTCCTACCATTTTATAAATGGAGGAGCAATTAGTCGTCATTAGGCATATTGCTGTGTGCTTTAGATAACTGATGGCTTGCAGCACTGGCTGTAAGGAATTGCCCAGGCTGCCTTCAGGCCACAGCTCCTCCCTGACTAGTGCAGGACTTTATTGTCTATCAAACATCTGAAACTGCCTTTTGACAATGACAGGTGAGAAACAAGCTGTTAGTAAACTCCTTTGCTAGGAAAGCCTGTTCCCTGGTAGTCTGGAACTTGTTCTCTGTTGTAGGTACACATATACTCTTTTTGTCTTTCCCAACCTTTGTGAAGAAAACTGGAAACTGGATTTAAAATTAACTCTGGCTCTCTATTTATATACATCTTTTTCCATCTCACAGTAGGGATCTATATGAACTGAGCTTGTATTCCAAGAAAAGTTGTAATTATTTTATTGGTATTTGAAGGGAAGATTTGCTTTGCAGATAGAGATTCTTTGGGCCAGAATTACCTCCTTTCTAAGCAGTACCTGTCCTGTGCTCCCTTTGCTGTGGGAGGGCCAGGGATGGCTGTGCTGTCCTCCCATGTGCATGTTGCTCCCCACCACGCATCTCTCTGCCTGTTAAGGAACTTAGAGCAAGTGAAACAGTTTTGAAGGATTCAGTATTCAGAGGTTCCAGGGTATCCTTTAATTAAAAAGTCTATTTCAAACTATTAACAGGTTGTGCTTACCTTAAAAACAAGTTGCATCTTGTTTGTTTTTTTTTTCCATTTTTCTGCCTTGTAGGTGGCTCCTTCCCTCTGCCCATAGCTCTGCTTTCAAGTAAACAAAACAAAACAAAAAAAGGAACGCTGACTGGGGGAGAAATCAGAGAAAATAACCACGGGGTGTGCATTCCCCCAGAGGCTGTTTTGCTGGAGAGGGAAGAAGTATTTGCAGCACCCGGTGCTGTGTGAATCCTCCTTGATCTCCTGCACCAGCTCCTGTCTTGTTTACAGGCTGGCTGGGAGCAGCATACTGCCTTCCCAAGGCTGAGTATTGGCACAGCTGAGGCCAGGCTGGGAGCAGGGAGCAGAGCAGGGCAAACTGCTGCCTTCCCTCCTACCGAGCCCATCCTGGGAGCCAAGAGTGCAGCAAGATAACAAGTTGCTGTGGAAGGGGAGGGGAATCCCACTGCTACTAATGGCACTCGCTGTACTTTGGGTGAGCTGATAACACCGAGTGCTGCAAGGGAAAAAAATCTGAAGGTTTCTGCCATGGCAGTGCTCCACTTGGGTCCTTGTGTGGGTGTGGAAGTTGTGTGTCAGAAGTGATGGTGCCCATCTCAGAGATCTTGCAGCTAATTCAAGCTTACATGCACTGACATCTTCATTTCAGAAACCTAGAAATGCTGCAGTTGAAGTTGTCTATCTGTGCTGCTCTGGAAGCTGCCAGACGTGGCAGAAGAGGAGAAAGGATGCAGGAAGAGGAGTTAAAACATACAGATATCTTAAGGGAGGCTGGGCTGGCCACTGCCGGAAAGAGCAAATTCTCTGCTGTATCATGCAGGAATACAGGCCAACTCTTTTGCTTGAGGAGAAAATTGGTGAACACCAATTGATGTTCCCGCTTTAGTCCAAATAATACTTTTCAGAAGAAAAGTAATTGTCTGGTCGTTGGTGGCTCCTTGTCACTCATCCTTGTTTGCCACAGTTCATGGCTTTTAGCCTTTTAGTGGTCTGCAATTGTGTAATACCTCTTGAAAGACAGCCCTAGTAAGTGGTTAAGAGTGCGTTCAGGAGGTTCTGCCAAATCCTAGCTGATGCATCTAATTTGCTAAAGAATGTGGCTTCTGCGCTCTCAGCAAAGATTTCATTCCTCATGAGCAGTGGGAAACCTGCCCTTTCTGTGCCACTGTTCAGCAGCTTAGCATTAAATCTGAGACAGCCACCTCTGTCACTGGGGGGAGAAACCAATCTGTTGGTTCCTCAGTTATTGGTTCTCATGCGGTACTGGCATACATGTACTGAGTTCTCCTGTCCTTATTTAGCCTCTTTTCCTGCGTGTGGGAAGCATTTTGTGTGTATTAGCTTGCAAGAATGTCTTAAATATTGTGAAGAAACCACAAATTCTGTGTCAACACATCTCGCAAGAAGGTGGCTTGCTTGTTTGCACCCAGCAGGGGCTTGTTAGCAGCTCTTGCTCCACGGTCAGAGGGAGCTGTCTAGGCAAGGCCAAGTATCTGTGAAGAGAGCAAGGCCAAGTCCATCAGCTCTATTACAAAGTCATGCTTTTATGTTTTAGCTGTCTCTTTTTCACTTCTGCTTCTCATGTAGACAGTGTGAAATATTCCTCCCTCTGCAAGCCTAGTCCTTGCCTGCTTGTGCTAGCATCCTTCCGTAAAATCTTTTCTGCCCACTTCCTTGCTGCAAGCTGAAGCTTTTAAATAATGCAGGTGTATCTGTAAGCTGCCTTCTGTTTCCTTCTGCTGTGTGGAGAAAGTGAGGGAAAGGCAATATGTTTGAAATACAGAAATAAAAAGATTTTTAAAGGGTCAGCCTAGAAGGAGTTTAGGCTCTGCCCAGCAAAGATGCTTCCTCCCCATCTGATGTGATGTTCCTTACAGGCTTGAGAGGTAACACCCTCAAAAGAATCTGCATTATAAATTTCTTCTGGTACCTAGTATTGCCTGGAAAAAAGAGAATTCCCAAGATCACCCAATATGTGCATTCGAGGAGTTGATTTCCAGTGTGTTACTCTTTTCTCTCTGTTTCTCCTCATCAGCTTTTCTTTCTCTACCTCCCTTTCTGATCTCTTAACTAGCACAGAGCTATTTTTTCAGTCTTGTCCCTCTGCAGGAGATCACTGCAGACACTGTGGCTTTGTGTGGTCCATGAACCTCAGGCTGATGGAAATAGTATGAAATATTTGTTGTCATATCAAATGCTTTTTTAACCAGTCTTGAGACAGTTCAAGGACTGGGAGATCTTAGGTGCAATTTCACTGATGTGGTGGCACCATCCATGTGATAAATTTGGCTACTTCACCTTCAGTCTGGCCACTCATCCATCTCAGCCTGGGCTCTGACACTTGAAACTGAAGAGCAGCTTCACTGGATCAAGCTTATCGTAGAAGACTAAAACAAAAAAGTCTATATAGGAGTTTTCTATTGCAGAATTGCCAGTGACATGCAGTTTCCCACAAGGTGATGTTTCCATCAGTAGAAGGCAGTACGTTATTTGTAAGCTCTGGTATTCGTACAGATGTAAAAGTAATTTCAGGTGATTTTTGTTGTGACTTTTAAGCCTTTTCTCTTGCCCTTCGTGTGGTGTGAAACTGTTCCCATCAGTTGAAGATAGCTTCACTGTTCCCAACAAGAGGCATGTAGAATCAAAACATTTGAAGCCTTTCCAGTCATTTCTGAAATACTACATACATCACATGTGATGTACATAGTGCACAAAGGTGTATGGTAAAATGTAATGTCTGCAGTTACTGCGAGGCAGTATTTCCCTCCTTCATGTCCCCAGTTAGGGGTCACCAGTCCAGCAGCAAGAAGGAATGTGTGGGCTTTTAGGAGGGCTGGTGGCTTCCCAGAGTGTTTCTCTTGGCCACCAGCCTTGCTCTGTGCAGTACAAGAGCACGGTGGGCAGATGTGCAGGACACTCTCTGCCAGCTCCCATTCCTCACACAGCTTACGCTTTGGGTTGTGGCTGGAGATTTCACACCATGACATGAGGGCGGTCCCTGGGTTTGCTGATGAAGAAGTTTTCATTTGCAGTTGCCCAGTTCTGCAGCTGGTTTGCAGGCAGTGTGAGTATAACACCTTCGTTTCTTCCCAGTGCTCCCATATGAGTGAAAACCACTGCCAAAACCACTGTCCTCTGCTCTGGTTGCTCACAGTGTGGGCTGTCCTCCAAGGGCTCTGCTGAAGGGGCACAGGTGTCACCCGCAGATGCGCTCACAGCTCGGGGCAGGCTGTGCTGGCTGGGCATGGCTGGCATGCCAGGTGCACTGCCAGCATATGATTTTAGAGGTGGAAAAGGATCAGGTCAGAGGCAACATAGCAGTGGCTGGACGGTCGAAGTTGAGAATTGCCATTTGGATCGCTCAGATCCCTTACGGTTTGAACTTCTCCCCAGCATCCGGAGCATCTTACATACCTGCTCTGCTCACCAGCTGCCCCACAGAGGTGTTACGTCACATGGCCCTTGCGTTTTGGCTCTGTGCAATGGTCAGAGCCAAGTGGGAGCATTGGGAGTCCTCGGAGAGCTTCCAGCACCGCATCTGCTGTGTCAGGTAGCGGGTGGCCAGCATGAGCTCCAGTCTTACTGCATTCACCCAAGGCAGGTTAGGGTTCTGCTTTCTTCTCCTCCTGCTCAGGCCTCTGCTCTGGTGCAGCGCACTGTGTCAAAGAAATGAAAAGCTCTAATGCAGACAAATGAGCTGTTTTGTTCATGCTACAAAGAACCCGTTCCTCTGGAAAAATCATGGCCATTTGGAATATCCTCACGGCCAAGCCTGAAATCTGTGTGCTGCTGGGGATGCCGAGCAGTGAGGTACTGCATTGCTTCTAAGGTGGTGTTTTATCACCTCGCAGATTTTTCAAAGCAAAAAATGCAGGTTATTGTGATTGATTTTCAATTAGTGGCGAATCACGTGGGATCTCTCCTTCATTTTCCTGACCTATTCCACCACTTCTATTTTCCTATTAGTAGAGTAGTCTGTGTCTTCTGAACCTAGTGAGCGCTTTGTCACCTACACAGCCCTGGTCAATGAGAGCACTTATGCAAGGATTGCACGGTCTGCCCCCTGCGCGTTAATGAAATTGCAGAAATGTTTTTTTTCCTACTTCTTTGGGATTCGATTCTTCTTTTCCAAAGGGTTTTTTTGGCCTCACAAAATTAGATCATCGCCATGTAAAAAACACCCCACTGTGATCACGGCTTAATTGAACAATGCCAGAGTTTTCTTGAATGTTGGTCCCATCTCTTCAAGGTTAAGTAAGATCCAGTGGGCTGGGCCTTTGATCTGCATAAGAAAGGACAACGAGGCAGTTTGCGAATCCTTTCTTTCCGTCTTTATTCTTTGCAGTTTGGGACCAGAAGGCTTGAAATATTTTCTGCTTGCTAAGAGGAAACTTTATGTAATATATGTGAAGATGCCATTATGCTAATTAGCGTTGTTAGGAAAAATCAATGCATGTATGTCATCCAACAGCAAGCGATGATCTTCTCACAATCAGCAATTTATCATGCGCTACCGATGCAGTAGGGCTAGGACTATTTTATTCAGATAAATTTCTCATTCATTTAGTCAGTAAATCATGGTGCACTTCATGATAGTCATTTTTAATGTGATTGCATTTTGTTAAGTTTTAATCACGCATAATGGATTTTATCTGGCAAGGAGGTCAACCTGAAGTCTCTTCCTCTGTCATTTGTATCTTACCCTCCCAGCATGGTGAGCTCGTAGCCATTGCATTTCTTCCTCCAGACTCCCTGTTTTTTTTTGTGTTTGCCACGCTGCTGTAAGAGAATGACACTTTGGAGACTGATGACTCTTTCTTCTGCCACAACACCGGAGGCAGATGAGTAGGAGATTTGCCCTGCTGTATCAAGCTATTGAGACACCTTGCGTGTAGTGATGCTGCGGCTTTTCACCCTGCTATCACTTCCACGTGGAGCCTGATGTGCTCTTTTCAGGTCTCATGCTCAGTAGTTATGCTGGTGCAACTCAGACATATTCACTGAGTCAATGCTGTGCATAGAAGCTGCTATCCAGAGGAACTTGGTCTTCTGTCTGGTAAATGGAAATTGAGTAAACCTGCTCTATGTTGGTTGTGGTTTTTTTTGGTTGTTGCTGTTGTTCATATTTAGAAGTGCACCCTCAAGACATTTTATGTCTTCAGAGGTTTTCAGTGCATCTCTTCTTTCTTTGTCTCTGCAATGCAACTTTGCCTACAGCCCCAAGCATTAGCAATGCAAAGCAGATTTTGAAAGCCAAGAAGGATCCAAATTCTTTCAGATGAACACTGTGATTTAAAAAACAAACAAAAAGGGATTCTAGATAGAATAAAGATTGTCCAAGTGGCATATGGCATGACAGTGACCCTGCTGTAAGGACAGACGTATGGAGCTAATGATAATCCTATACTGGAGCCAGATAACATCCTGAGGTTAGGAAATCAAAGCCCCATGCTTTGGCTTAGCAGAGAATTAGCATGGAGAGCTTGCCTTAGCTTTGGAAACAGGGCAGTTTGGCTCTTTGTCATGTTGCATTTGGGATTTGTGGTGTTGGCAGCAGCAAGACCCTGTATTACCCTGTGCAGGAAAACCAGACCCGTGGAGTCTGACCAGAATACGTTCAGTTAAGCTTCCATTTTAGGTGGACTCATAGAGGGGTGCGTGCTGTTACGGTTAACTCTCGTATAAATAATTCTCTGTTCCCACCTACCTGTGCCACGCTGGGTGATGCTGGAGTGATGCTGCGAGTGGTGGCACTTGGAGCAGGGGCTGGCACAGCGACTGTGGCACTTGGTGCCACTGAGATCTTCAGGGCTTCTTTACACGGGGACTGCCAGAGGTAAATACTGGAGTTTGGAGAAGAGGTGCTCGATGTCCTGTAAGGACACAGCTGAGTGCCAAAGCCACTTCATTTCTCCTTTGTGCCCTGGTGCAGGCGATCGTCCAGCCAGCAGGGCCGTGGCACCAAGGCTGGCATGGCTCCACGGAGGAGCTGTGGGGAGCTCTTCTGTGCGGTCAGGCGCTGTGCCAAGGCACATTTGTCTTGCAGAGATAAACATGTGACATAATTATTTCCCTGCTAGTAGCGCACAGGCATGGCTTGGCATCAAATGAGCGCATCACTTGTTACATAAATGCTGTGTCCTCCTTAAAAAAAAAAAGGCAAGTTGAGGTCAGTAATGAAAGCTAAGAATTTTGGTATTCTCTAACAAAATACCTCAATACCACTCGAGCCCACCTCCCTCTGCCTCTACCGTATGCAATTTTCTCACTTCTTCCCCTCTCTGTTAAGATTTTAAGAGACACTTCATAGTATAATCTTTCTTAGTCATTTTCTGAAAGAAAGTAGGTTATATCTTCCAATATACAGTGCTCAGTGTTGATATCGATGCTTGAAAAACAATAACAGAAATTAATAGGGCAGTGCTATCATTTTTTGGTGAGTTTTGGATGTCTCGGTGGCTTCGTTTTTTTAAATGGCAAAACAGTCCCAGATATCAAAAGTGTCAACAAAACAGGCAATCGGAGCTGAGACATTTTCAGTATATTCATAACATTTCTTTTCATGTTTGCTTTCATTTGCCCACAAAGAAGGGATTTGGGTACGGAAAAAAAGCACAAATATCAGTCTAAAAGCAACATATGATTTAAAAAAAGAAGTTTTTTTCATGCTTATTCTGGATGAAAGTCTCCTGGCTCAGCTGCAGAAGGTAGAAGAAGAATTTGAAGGATTTGTTGTCGTTATTCTTAAAAGCATGTGCATATCTTTTAAATGAGATGATTGTTGGTCAGGAATGGGAATCTGTCCTATTTTTTTATGTCATATAAATAATTTCTAATGAACTTGTCACCATAGTATCTGCATCCAGCAGATACTATCTACATGTACTGTATGTATACTATACACATATGCTTAATCTACAATCATTCCAAAGTTGAACTACTTGATCTATTTAAAAGGCACATATCAGATTTTTTAATCTTAAGTTTTTGAAAAGAATTTGGGTTTTATTTGTTCTTCTAGATATAAGCTTGAGTGTTTGTTGTTTCTCTTTGCGTTTTGCATTCAAATGGTGATGTTATTAATATATATCTTTATTAATTGCCCTCCGTGCATATCTGTCTTTGCTTCCCTGTTGCATAGTCTTCTTTTTCTATCCCTCTGCAAATAGAGTTACATTCTCCTGCTTAGAACAGTATATGATGGAGAAAAGATGATAGTCATTAAAATGCTTAACTGGGAAACAGTCCACTTATACAATCCCTTCTATGAAATCCAGTCTGTTGACAGAGCATCTATGTTGTATTGTTGCAAGTGATCGATCACTGATAGTTTAAAGCTCAGAGGTTGGGAGTTGCTTTTGTAAATTGAAGAGGATTATTTCATGCTGTTAAGCGTCCCTGTCAGAATATAAGAGTGTATTAGCAGAGATATGATTGCACACCCCAGGGTTCCTTGCAATATTTAATTCACTAAACGCACTTAGCAAAAATCAGACTAAGCAGCCGACGTTTTAGCTCTGTGTGCCTTCCTTTGGATCACGCAGGCAAACAGAAAACACTACACTAAGCTAGCCCTGCCCCTAAGATCTCTGCACAGTTGTTTTTTTACGCTTTGAAAAATGTATTTTGGTTCAGCACCTTACCAAGTTGTTTGCAATAGGATCAGCTAATGGCTTGCTCAGTAATGGGGTTGTGAAGACTCACTTCTCTATTATACGTAATTGTTTACCTGTGCTCATGTAGAAGATCTTTTCCTGAACTTCACAGTATTTCTGGTTGGAGTGCTAAAAATAAGTTTTAACAGTCGCAAGAAGGGAGCCAGTATGTGGTGGTGTCCCTTGCTCTGGGCCGTAGCTACCACACCTTATTGCACATTGCTGTATTCTGCATGTGCAAAGGGTAGTTTTCCAAAGGGCAGAGATGATGCCCCGGATCCTACAGAAAGTGGAGGTTGGATCCTTAATTCTTGTCATTTTTGGAACATCTTCTCTCTGCATCTTGATTACTTCTCTCTTTCTAAACCGCAGTAGGCAACCTCTCCTCTGCCCCTAGTGAGCCATGCAGAGGCTGCATCGGCGTAGCTGAAGGGGCAGCTGATGCCACAGGGCTAACAGCGTGGGGCTGTGTCTGCTGCCTTGCCTTCCACTGCTGGCTGCATGCGGTGTGCTGAGGGTGTGCTTTGGGGGCAGCTTTCTTTGTACCTCAGCTGGTGTGGGCAGATGCTTCTGCTGCAGTGGCTGGAACTTCTGCTCCTTGTTACAAAACCGCATCCTAAAAAAGGGTACCTTAGCTTATCATGCTCTTTTTGCACCGTGTAAGGGGATGATTACTTTCTCCATAATCCCTTCGACGTTATAAAGTGTCATTTCTGAAAATTAAGAACATCACCCAGGAGTGCCTTACGTTGGTTTGTTCGGATTTTCTTAGCAGTCATGGGGACATAAGACTCCAGTTCCTCAGAGGAAAAATTGCACTGTTTAAAGTGATATTTCCTATTTCGTGGAGTGTGCAGCTTTTTCTGCGTCCTGGCAGACTCCCATAGTCCTGCATGTGCTCATTTACAGGTAGTTGTGACCAACAACGGGTTTGTTAGGGAACTGCGATCGATTGTTGATACGGGAAGCAAAAGGGCGAGAGAACTCTAAAACCAATTAAGAAATAAGACAGTAACCATTATCCAATCAATTCAAATGGAAAGGAAAAGCAGCAGAATTGAGTATTTAGGAAAATATCTTTGAAGGTGATACTGTAACTGGTCTCCATCCAGTAGTGTTGCCTTGTTGTTTACCGTGTTACTCAGGATAGTATTCCTGTTGCATCAGTCAGACTCTTAGATATCTACTTATAATTAACATTTCCTGGTAGGTTGGTTTCTGGAAACTTTTCTATCACTGTGTTGTTTAACTCCACACCTATTCCAATCACTGTATGAGATTGTCCTAAAATACAATTTTACTTAGTCTAGTCCAAATTCATAGTGGCATAATTGTTACAACAGCATCTGAGCTTTGTCCACAGGGAGAGGTTGTATGTAAAGATAAATTCTCATTTACGTATTTTTGTAGGTAAAGATGAATTCTCATAAACAGATTGTAAATGACATAAAGATAGATTTTTTTGTGAAGACCTTCATCAGGCTTTCATTTTGCTTAACAAATCTTCATGCTCAGTCTCATCAGAAGATTTGACGGATAAGTATAATCCTTGCTATCCTTCTCATGTTTCTGGTTTCATAGATGTTGGCTGTTAGAATCATAGAATCATTTGAGTTGCAAAGTACCCTTAACAGTCATCTAGTCCAACTCCCCTGCAATGAACAGGGACACCTACAGCTCGACCAGGTTTCCCAGAGCCTGGTCCAGCCTGACCTTGAATGTCTCCAGGGACAGAGCATCCACGGCATCCCTGAGCAACCTATGCCAGTGCCTCACCACCACTGCTGTAAAAGTCTTCTTTCTTATATCCAATCTAATCTTTCCTCTTTTAGCTTGAAACCATTTCCCCTTGTACTGTTGCCACAGACCCTGCTGAGGAGTCTGTCCCCTTTTTAGATACTGAAAGGCCTCTCTCAGGTCTCCCCAGTCTCTCTTAGCCTCTAAGACTATCAGTGCCAAACACGGAATATAAAAAGGAACCACAAAATATCTGTCATTTCACCTACTTATCACATATGTTCTATCGGAGTTGTGCCAAAGGAGCTTGCTCCAAACACCACCTCTCCACAGCCTGCATTAGGACTTGACATAGCGTGGGCCTGGAAAATACCTCTGGAGACTTAAAGAGTGGACCTAGGGATCATGGTACTTCTGCTTAAATCAGTGGTCTTACTAAAGGAGCCTGGATACATTCAGAATTAAGGATATGACCTTTTGGAGAAATATTGGCAACCAGGGGAGAGCTGCAGCTGGAGAATGTGGGCTTTTTCCTGGAGCAGATGAGCACTTTTTTGTCATCTAAGCAAAGAAGGAAGGCTCCTGAGTGGCAATGCTGCCTTAGCAAATGCGTTGTCAGTAACAGAGCAGAACTGCTCCTTCTGAAACAGATGAAGTCATTGTCAGCAACTCCGTCTTTGACATACTCAAATATTATCCTGCTCTGTGCACATGCACTTCTCTTTTCTTACACATCCCACTGTTTCTTTGAAGTCTTTGCAGGGTGAAGGAATCAGCTGTGAAATGTTTCTTTCTGCTCAAATACACATTTTGAGAGAAAGGGAGAAGGGGCGTTCCTCAAGTACATCACCTTTTCTGTTTGGGGATTCTCCAGGTTACTCAGGAAGGTGGAAAGGATGTTGGGCCTCTCAGCCTAGGCTTGGCCTTCGCTCTGTTCCTGTGCATGACAAAAGCCCAGCAAATGGAAAGGAGAGTGAGGCGTGCACAGCTGATATGGAAACCTTATGAAATATTGAAGCATCCTTGAGATACTGGAGATACTGGACTCTTTGGAGTTCACCTACCAGTGGAGAGTGGGAGTTGATTCTCCTCTTGAACAAATAAGTGATCACTGAGAAAAAGGTGCACGTTCCACTATAGACCTTGGTGGGTTCCTCTGCCCTACTCCCTATGCAGTCCAGCTAACTTTTACAAATAATTAAAGGAAAATGACATAGATAAATGAACCAAGGAATAGACTTCAGCATCTTTTGAGGTGGCAAATATTGTGGTACTCATCGAACTCTAGCTGAGGACAAAGATAAGGTGCATTTTGCTGCCTCATCTGTGGATGTCCAAGGCCTGATGCTTCCAGTCTTGTTGGCCTTACCTATGATGAATGCACTTTTCTTTTTTTTTTCCAGAATGAACTCACTTTAGGAGAGAGGTGATTTTGTCCTGACAGGCTGGGAGACTGGCAACTGGCTGAGAATCTGTAGGAGGTGTCTTCAAATTCTACACGTACAGGGAACTTGTAGTATTCCTTATTTGTGAGCGAGGACATTTTCAAATAGATCATTATTGTCAGGTTCGTATCAAAATGAATTTAAATCCAGAGCTTCCTTCTAGGCTTATATTGATACATAAGCCCCCTATTTCCCCAACCAACAAAAACCTCTGCTCCCACAAAGAGCCAACGCTTTGAGAGGGATACTTTGAAATTTAGCTTAAATGTTTTACAAAACCCGCAGGTGAGTGTAGGTTTTCTTGGGCACAGGAATTCCACTTTCCAGAGGAATCAGTGGAAGCAGAAGAGACTGCTCTGTGCAGCAGCAGAAATTAAAGTGAATTTCCCCTCATCTGTGGAGAAATCGCTTTTGAATTCCACCTTGTTAAATGGCTGGCTGAAATCGTGCATGATTAATGGACAAAATGAAAATTAGATTATGTGTCTTTACTCTTCCTCTGACCTCTACTTTCTCCTGTATCAATTGCAAGCAGTCTGTGTGAGGTGGGGGGAAAAAAAAAAAAAAAAGCAAAAAAAAAAAAAGCTGTATAAATACCCTGAAGAAAGAGAAGGAGAGAGGCAAGGCTCAGCACCCTGTATAGACAGTATGCTGTCTACAGAATGCAGAGCTTCTGAGTCTGCGTCCAGCAGAACTGAGAAGTCACAACTCGGAACAAATTTCTGAGTTTCAGGCCACCTGTCAGTAGTCACCACATATGTCTGTCACTCACATACGTGGTGACATGTGGAAGAGCATCCTGTGGGGGATCTGGTTTCCCTGCCTCAGCTGCACACAGGAGATGACCTGTGGCTCAGATACAGGCAGTCTTTTTGAACAAATGCTTTCTTCCTACTTAAGGGAGGTGTGAGCGTGTTGCCCATCTTCGGACTACTGTGTGGGTGACGTATTTAAGATACAAGTTTTAAAGGCATAGACAAATTCCTGCTTGCCTGTGGGCATGTTTGCCTGGTGTTTTTTGGCATCCTTGACATCCCCCAGTGCTGCCTTGTGGCCCAAATGTGGGTCTCTGCACCCATTCAGAGGCTCCTGCTCATGTAGAGGCACTGGCAGCCTGTCCTTTCAGCCTGCAGCAGCCTGGAATGTCAGAAAACAAAGGTTTTTCATTTTTGTTATGGGCTGCTTGGGCGGAACAAATGTGTCCTACTGCATCCTCTGAGTTTGCATGTGAACAGCTCCAGTGATGTGACTCTGCCACCTTCCTGGACAGCCTGTTCCATTACTCTTTCTGAGAAGAAGTTTTTCCTAATATCCAGCCTCGTGTGGGTGCAAAACCTCCTTGTGTCTCCTGCATGCTTCTGAGGATCAGAAGGGCTGATGAGTGAGAACTGTGGTTTGAGCTGCAGACCACAGTCAATGTTTTCCAGCTCATGTTTTAGCATGGATATCTGGCGTTGTCTTTGGCAGGCCTCGTGTCCTGCCAACCCAATGTATGGGAGAATCTTAGGTTCTGTGTTTTAAAAAAGTATTGGTTACCAAGGGAAATTTGAACCTGACACCTGCGACAATAGGCAGAAGGAGAAAACACAAGACTTGCAGTTCATGATACTAAATGATACTGCATCCTAGCATAAGAAATGCTATGAGACACCTCAGAGTTTCCCACGGGAAACAATAACTAGGTCATGAGTATGATTGCTGAGGAGGTTCGTGTCGTTTCCTTTAAGTTGATCTGCAAATCAGAGGTGTAAAGCAAGAGGAGTGCTATTGCGAGCAGAAGCTCATTTTCAGGATGGCTATGTTTCTCCTTGCTTTAACAAAGCTGTTTTTCCACTCTTAATAGAAATGAACCATTTGTGCAGATTCTGTTCCTTTCCTGTTGTCACTTGGTGCTGACCCAAAGTTGGCCAGCACAGAATCAAGTTGAGTAGTGATACCTTCAATGCAAGCTGGGCTGGACCTCTTTTATGCCTAACATCACGTGCGTCTCAACAGGTCTGTTTGGGCATCCTCTGCCTAACTAATGTTTGAGCAGTCACTGCAGGACTGCTTGGCTGTCAGTCTGAAAGCTTCAGCTCTGCTCATGTGAGCTGCGGCATGAGGTCCTCTTCTCTGTGGTACTGTGCTGCAGGGCTATGGGATTACACTGAGGAGCAAAGGACATGGTGTGCCCTTGTTTCTTCATCTCTTTCATGTCATTTTTCCTTCAGTTTCCACGACAGAGATTTTTGTTCGTATCTTGTTATCTTCTAATGCCTCATGTGAATGGGAGGAGTGCTCTTAGTGCATGTCTCTGCTCAGGCTGTCTGATTTTACAGCGAGAGACTTAACCAAGTGACCCACCTCTGTAGAATCACAGTGGAGGGCCAAGCACTGTAGCTTTTATCTTGACGTTGCTAGTCAAGGTCAGCCTGGTCACTGAGGAAACTACCTGTCTCCTGTTTCTGCTGCAGCTGTGCAGCAGGCTTGCCGTCTGTAGTTCAGTTCTGCTGTAAAAACATCCTCTCGTTTAGAGGGAAAATAGAGCCTTAGAGCATCGCAGAAAACAGCGGCCTGCATCTCCAGTAACATTTTGAAGCCCCTTTTGTGAAGGCTGCCATTTTCTTACGAATCCCACTGACTCGTTTTCTTTAAACAGCAAGCAGGCACACTGCTCTTTGTGCAGGTGTAGGCGTGCTTGATATGTGGACGAGAATCGAATGCATGTATAATTGGGCACACATTTCTGCACAGATATTTTGACCAGACAGTCAGCTAATAGCTCTAAATACGATACTCTGCCCTCTTATATCAGTTCATCTGTCACTCAGACATGCTTAACAAGATATATGCCGCTTTTTATGCATATAATTCTTGTTAATGCTAAGGATCATTATGAGTGTGTGTGGAGAGGTGTCCTTGCTACATCCTTTCAGAATATTGTCTCTGAGGAGAGAGGGTTTCTGCTCATGTAACGTGGCTGTCCAGAAGTGCTTGCAAATCAAATGTTTTCATTTGCTTTTTATGTAGGGGTTGGGAAGGGGGGCTGCATGCCTTAAAAAATTCTGTCACTCAGCGTGTTGCTTTAAAGAACAAAGTCCTTTTAGATTTTTAGGAGCTCAAAAAGGCATACAGCCACATCCGCTTCGAATAATTTGGTACAATCCCATCTTGTCAGTTAGATATCTGTCTGCAAAGTATAAAAAACAAAACAATTGGTCTCGGTTTGATGCCGTCCCGTCTGGAAAAGGAGCGAGCGTCAGGAAACTCCAAGTTTGCTTCCAGCTGGTTGCATGGCGCACAGCGAGTCACTTAACTTCTGTCTTTCTTCTTTGCGTACTGGTGGAAGAGTCTCCCAGTGTATCTTGTCTTTTATGCTGTCCATCTGTTCGGTTCTGTGCTTTTTTTGTACGAGGATTTCCATTATTCCTCTATTGAGGCATGTTGTCAGGGCATTAGGCATAGCAAATACTTCTCGCCTGTTCAACATACAGCAAATGAGAGTGAAGAAAAGCAGAGCTTTATTTACACAACAGTGTCAGCCTGTGCCATGGCACTGTATTAAGCACACAGGAGGCTAGCAGTGCACTGCTATACATGTTCAGTAATATGCGTATTCCATGTGTTGTTTTTTAGCCTCCTGGGAGAGCTTGCCTGCTCAAGTTCTGCCGTCTGGATCTGCCGTGTATTCAGTGTTGTTTTGGTACCAGCTGATAGCATAAAGACAGAATAAATTTGCTGCATGTTAGACGTGGCCCTCTGCAAATAAATGTGCATGTTAAGAAACCCCTCCATGACATAATTAGTTGTCTGTAAGCCGTGGTGTCACTGTGCGGGGTAATTAGTTCTGTTTGTTTAAAGGAGCCCTGGAAAGCTATTAGCAGTTGCCAGTGGCCCAACAAGAAGAGGAAGAAAAGATAAAAAACCTGTGTGTGGCGGTTATTAGTCTCTTCATCATGCTAATGGACAGCTTGTAAGAAATTGGGCTCCCTATCAGTGGCGCCGGGTTACACCGATTGTACGGGGCATTGTTTCCTCTGGTGGTAATAACGGCGGCTGGCGAAGGGCTTTGATAGGAAGCTCATTTTTATCTTCTAAGTGCACGAGGCTTGCAAAAACAGCGGCGGCCTTGTTACCACTTGACTTGACACCAGTTTTTAGCTGTTTACATTTACAAGCCACTACACTTTCAAAGCTAGAGACTGGGGTCAGATTCATTAGAGTGCTTCAGAAATGATAGATAGATGTAGCATCTGCTGTGATTTCTTTATGCTCTCTGCTTCAGGCAAGGGGCAGAGGGGAAACACCCAGCTCGTGGTCTTCACTTGCTTGTCAGATTTACTTTCTGGGAGGGAATAGCCCAAGGCCTTTGGAAAAGCAAATGAAGTTTGCTTGTCTGTGGTGGGGCATGAAGGAGAAGACAACCCTGTCTGTAATGCCTTGAGGGGAGAACTGGGATCTGGCTCCAGCATTGGTGGTACAGAGCTGGCGTGTGAGTCTGTGCTGCAGCGTGAACATCTCTCAGAGAAGAATCAGGGATGAATTCTTGCATAGATTTAGGCCAGCTGAATATGACAGGGTTAAAAAGAGCAGCAGCTACAGCAGTAACTTCTGAAACCTGGGGAATTTAATATATTGTGGTTCTTTCCTACCAGATTTCTAAACCGCCTTATATAGGCTATTAGTGAACTATTTCCCTATGCTGTAATTCTCTAACTTGGCTTATAAATTTTACAAAGAGGTTATTAGCTATAAAGACTTGTGACAAATGACCTGGGAGAAGGAGAAAAGTTGGTTCAACTTTTCTTACCCTCTCTCTGGATTTAGCAGCTGTGTCCAGCCTTGCTTTTCTGGTCTGTGCACACTAGGGTTTTGTAAAGGTGCAGGTACTTGCAGTGCTCTTAGAGAGATCCTGGACCCCAAGGAAATGAGGACACTTTCTCCCAAAGGGGTGAAAATGGTCTGTAACTGCTCTTCAAGGTGCAGTAAATCTTCTGCAACAAGCCACTGCAGTCAGCCAAAACAGGGAACAGAAGAAAGATAGGAGCCCTCCAGTTCTGCTAACGTGTCGCTTGCTGCCATAGGTCAGGGCGCAAGGCAGAAGGGTTTTGACAGAAGCAAAGTTGCCTGTCCCAAAGCCCACCAGCTTTTGCGAGAAGACTTTGCTGCCCTCAGAAGGAAACAGTTTTCAGATGGTGTTGGGAAACCTCTGCCACTGGTGCATGACTGTAATCCATCTAATAACTGTCAGGGCTCCTTTGTCTGAGCTCCTGCAGAAGCCCGTTTTCAGATCTGCATTCTTTAAGGTGTCCTGGCAATTGCTGTTTATAAAACAAGCTGAAACAAAGCCCTGTTAGATAAATAAGCAACCCCGTCTTCTCAGTACCCCCAGATTTGGGTGATAGGTCAGATTATTTATTAGGGGCTGTCCCTTAGATTAGCTTTTCTTCTGGATGCTGTCACCTCTACAAAGCATGTGACATAATTAATACCGCTAAGAATCTGCAAGCTGCAGCGAAATGGCTGTATTATTGTCTGAATTCACGCTGCTGGGTTTGCTGCTTTTGGCTCGCATCCTGACCGCTTGTGCATGTGGCTGTCCTGTCCTGTTCAGCACTCAGCCATGTTCTGGGAGTGCTGCCTGTGTGATGCATCTCTAATCATTCAGCCCGAAGGTGTGGGGGAAGGTAGGCAGCAAAACATATGAGTAAGATTTTTGCAAGCATCCTTTAGTCATTTGTCGTGAGTTGCTTGTTTCCATGGGAATTAGCGAGCGAGAGAAGACACAAGTGAATCTTATTACCAGCTTTAGCCTCCTCTTGCCTCAAGTCGGACTGCTTCAACTGGCAGGACCTATAATTTAGACCCAAGGGCAACTGAGAGGGCTCGTTTTCCGTTTTAGTTATTATTGCAGTGAACAGACAGTGACCTATCAAGGGAAGAGAGGGATGGTGTGCTTATTTGTTAGCGCTGCACAACGCCGCAGCCCAAACTTCCTGGCGCGGCTGTAAATATGCCAGGCCTGCCGTTGTGGTGAACTACAGATGCTCTCAGACTTTTGAGGAGCCTGGGGAGATGATTCCAGATCCTGAGGAAGAACAATTCATCTCGTTCCCCATCCCCCTATACACACATACACCATCCCCTTGTCTCTTTTTAGGTCATTTATAATCAGCAGTCATGGAGCACTGGCCTCATTAGTGATATAGCCATTCCTTCAGTGCTTCAGAAATAATCATTTAGAAAAAATGCGTGGTTTTCTTCCCTTGAGAGCCCATGAGTGATGAATTTATTTCAGTCTAGCTGTCTTGGCTGTCTTGCTCAGCCTTATTTCCATATTTATTTCAACAAATAGTGTACTGTGGGAACAACAAACCCGCTCCGTGAGGCAGGCAGGGGAGCCTGGGTGGGAAGGGTTAACCGGGAGAGCTGGCGTCCCAGAGCTGGGGCTCGGAGAGAGGTCTTTGTATTCTGGATCATTTTGAGTATATAGTTCCTGAGCGCTTGTGTTGGTGAAGGATAGAAGCCCTGGGATTAGGACATGGATTTATTCACAGGGTACCATTTAGAGAGCATCCACAGTCCCCTGCAGTGGTCCCAGCCACCACCCTTTCTCCTGAGGAGACCTTCCTTTTGTAACGGCGGACAGGTGATTGACTTTCCATGCTGGCTAATGACACGGTCTCTCCAAGCAGCATTACTAATCGCAGCCAGCCGGGAGGGCTGGCTGGCACGCTGGGACTGCTGGACCAAGCCCAGGGCACTTGCAGGCCAGCCCCCGGTGCTCCATCTCCACTGGGACACTGGCCTCAGGCAGGAACCCAGACTGATCAGTTTTATTCTGGCAGTACGCGTTTCAGTAATTCCAGAGTAATTCCAGAGTAAACTCAAGTGCATGGCATCGCTTTGTACCACATGGTGTCAGGCCCAAATCAAGCAAATATTCCCCTCCAGTCCTTTTCTTTAAGGCACAACGATGGTTTTCTTCTTTTCTAATGCACTGCTCTCTGATTGCCCAGGCAGCAGAGAAGAAATAGCCGTTGGTTTGCTGCCTTCTCCCCCGGAGGAAGTCAGTGCGTGCCTCTGCCTTCTCTTGGTGCTGCTGTCGCAGGTGCTGTGTGGAGGGTAGAACTGGGAAGCCTCGTAGTGGTGGCATCTCTCTGTAAGAAGGGAACGTTCTCGGGGGAGGAATTAAGCACTTTGCTCTTTTGCAACTGCCGTTTGTGAATGCTTTCGGCTTTTGCAAAGTCATGCCTCCCTTGTCTTTGAAGAATTTACCTAAGAGGAAGTATGGAGCCGTATCTTTAAAATCTTTTGCTGGTCACCTTTATTTTGTAGCTGGGGAAAAAATGGCTTGAATAGGCTTTCACATCAGGCAGCTGTGGGGGAAGAAGGGTGCATTCTGAAGAGAGCAGGTGTATTTCACTTTGCCTTACAGGTCTCAAGGATATCTCTGCTTTCTGACAGAGAAACTCCTGAAGCTCTCTGAGACATTTTTTCATCTTTAGTGAAGAGCTGGGAGCTTTGCATTTGCAGAACAGATGTCCTTTGTTACAAATTTTTCATTTCTTATTGAAATAGATATAAGCAAGAATTCACACTTCACAAACTCAGGGGGAAGCAGCATTCTAAGTGGAATGATTAAAAACCCTTCCTTCTCCCATTGCTTCATTTTTCACGTATGGCTCCTGTAATGTCACTCGTGCTCTCCTCCACTTGTTGTAGCTTTTGCAGGAGAAGAGAGGAAAAGCTCACCTTGGGTGTCCGTAGACAATGTGAAATGCAAGTGAAAAATAAAATGGAGGAGGGGGATGTACCTTTTAATCTTTTCAAACCAGAATGAACTCAAGATCAATCCTGGGCCTGTACCCAATATGCTGCCTTGATTCTCATTAAGTTGAACTTGTGATAACCTACTGTAAAATATTTGGTGCTTCAGACACTAGAGCAGGCTAAGATGCTGTGAAGAAGATCATGCACAGACGAATGATCAGAAGCGATAGGTCAATACGTACAACAAAAACAAGGTAGAAGCTAAGTTCATTGTTAAGGCAGCATGGGGAGGAGGTTCCCACTGCACATGCAGGGAAGGGAAAGTATAATTGAGGTCACCGTATCTTAACACTTAGCGTGTTAGCCAACTAAATCGCAGTTTACACCAAAAGGCTGTGAGCTTCTGTGAACTGTATGGTTGCCGATGATATTAATTTACTGAAAATCCTTCCTGTAAGCTCTTTGTAGAGTTACACACTGCGAGCTTCTTTTTCTGTTTGAAGTTGTTCTTTTGTGAGGGTGGGTTTGGGGCTGGTGAGGAAAGGCAACCTGATGTCCGTGGAAAATGAAATCCTGTATTTATCCATAGGCTAAGTGCCAGCTGTTAAGGCAGAGACACACACCACAAGATTGAATTCAGCTCACTCAGCCCTCTCCTTCCCCTCGGTTTGCCTTCTCCGGTTGCCTGTTGTGCAGTGAAATTGGTAAGATGGATATATCATCCATCCTGAGTCAGACTGACACTGCTCAGTTCCCCAGATGCATTTTAATGGCTTTCCAGCTTTTGTCAAGCACAGTGATATCGAGCCCCTTGCTTTAAATCTGTCAGTCAAAGCAGGTGCTTCTGAGGAGCCGTGCTTTACCTTTGAGTTTTGCCAGCTGTGGTCCATGCCAACTGCTAGCAGAGCTCACAAGTGTAGGGGCTTCTGCATCTACCCTTGGAGAAATCCTGCAAAACCTTGGGCGGCCCCTCTGTCCTCTGTGAAGCCATCCCTCCACGCAGCACCAAGTGGAGGTGCTGCTGCCTTTGCACAGCAGGATCCCTGCTGGAGGATCCCAGCTTGACCGCAGCCGGGTGGTACGAGCCTCATGAGTAAGGTGCTGCGAGAGAGGTTGTGACTTGTGTGTTGCAAACAAGGTGACTAGAAATATTCATTTTGGCCTTGAGAAGTACTGAAGCCTTTGTCAGGAAAGGATAAAAACAGAAACCACAGAATGCAGACCAAAAATTGGAAGAAGTGGTGAGCATTTTAATGAAAAATCCAGTAAATTTTCCAGTTTCTTTTACTTCTAATCTGGCAGGAATTATTCTTTTTTTTTCCCCCGCTACGTTGGTTTGCCAACAGCTACAGAGGCCAGTTTTAAAGTCAGAGCAAAAGCACCATGCTTGCACTACTTTTCCTGTTGTTTCAGCCTTAGGTGGTTTCGCTTTGAGCTGTGAACATGAACCAGTCTCCTACAGTGCTTCCCTTTTTCTGCATCTGTTTGTGTATCGTCTAAGTGAATGGAGATTAATTATATTTTTCTTCCCGTCCAGATCTGACCATCTTGAATGGCCATAACACCTGCAGGATATGGTGCAGTCAGGGATTCAGATGGATTAATATGTCCCTCTTAGCCCCTAAGCAAATGCGGGAAGAAATCCCATCCCAAAGCATCTTAGTTTTCTTTAGTTTGGCTGCTGCAATTCTGTGCCTAGACCTCGTCAGATTTCTACAGCTTCAGCTCGTAAAAGATAGGAGCAGTCCTCTTTACCTCCCTTCTCTGTGCCTGGCACTTAGTTTTGTTTCAATTGTGGGAGCGAGCGATTCATCACACTGAACAAATTCTGCCCAGATCTACAAGCTTTAGTTGCATTAATTGAAAGGTGATGCTTTCCACAGAAATCGTGGAACAAAAGCAGTGCCTCTGGTTATAGAGCTGCTCAGCTGTCAGCGTGCAGCCAGTCTTTGTTTGTAGCCTGCCCTTCTCTCCTAACCACATAGCCATTCTTTTAATTGCCACCCCAGCAGTTTGATGGGCTGCTTACATCACCCTGAGCCACCAAAACTCGTGCCATACCTTGGATTACATATTCAAAGTCTCGAAATACTACTTGTGTTTTGTTACCTGACTCAGTGGTTTACGATCGTGCTTTTGAGCACGAGTCCCATTTTGTCACATAGAAAAGTTGAGATGAGATTTATTTTCTTGCAGTTTTCTTCAGATTACTGAAAATCTGTGGGAGGTGACGGGAGATGAGACGTCCTTTTTTTAATTCATCCAAGTCTAAAATTAAATTGGTGCATAGGGATAATAGCCTCTAACAAAGCTGCCAGACTGACAGGTAAGGAAGGTATAGACAGCACTGGCAGAAAGACTGCAGAAATCTGTAGGTAAATTGCACCCGCCGCTCACTTGGTGCCATTTGTGTTGGCACCACCTTGCTCCCTCACCAAAGGCAAAGCCTTTGAGAGGCGAGTGGAAAGTTTGGGGTGTAGCAATCCTGCACCTAGAATGCAGCACTGTGCCAGCCCTGCTGTTGGGAGCAGCTTGCCTTCTCTGGCCCCTTCCTGGCCACTGGCACTGCGGCCCGAGAGATGCCGGATGTGTCCTTGACGCTCCTCCTGTGCCTTTCTCCCAGTCTTCCCTCTCCATCCTTCCCCCACTCCCTGCTCCCCTCTCACTCCCCGCTGCCCACAGTGAACATGTACAGATTTTACGGTTCACTGGAGAATAAGTGGCTGTCATTTCACAGACGGGCCAGGATGTAATTAGCCACAATGCATCGAAGTAATGGAACAGATGTCTCTTTGTAAACCTGGGTTGCTGTTGCGCACTGTGTGTGTGTGACCTGCCGACTGCTCGGGGCGATTCCTCCTGTCCCCCCCTCCTCCTCCCCTGCTCTGCGCTGCTGAGCCCTGGGCTGGGCTTGTCTCCTCGCCGGCTTGGCTTTTCTCTTTCTTCTGCTCTCATCTCTCCTGCTGGAAGGCCACTGATTATGTGGCAGAGTGTTAGCAAGCAGAGCCTGCATTTATCGACGGAGTCATTCAAAATAGAAAAGGTGATACCCCTCTTATGAGATAATTGGCAGTTTCGAGTTGCTCTTATTACCCGATGATAATACACCAGTAAAATCATAAATTACTGTTATGATGCCAGGCCTCCTCCTCTCTGTCTTTTTTTTTAACTGAAAGTAAAATAGCTGTGTACTCCATGAACCCTCAAATTAGTATTTACACATTAGATAAGAGATGGGATATTGAGCTGATCACGATGTGATAATGCACACGCATTAACGACACAACAAGCAGTCTCAGGAAGATGTCTGTCTGGTGGTGAGGAGCTGTAATGCCAACACCCTCACCTAGCTTAAAAGGGGCAAACCATGGATCTGATTTCCAGGTTCTTAATCGGTAGAGCAAGCCTGTCTCTGCTGGATGCTGGCTAACTCCAATTCTTGCATTTTCAGGCCTTCTTTGTCCAGTTTTTCATCCCTGCAGTTGTCCATGGCCATGCAGCACTGTCTTGCATCATGCAGCAGTGCTGCTCTCACTGCTGTTGGGGAGTCCTGCTGGGAGCAGGGGGACCTGCTTGGCCAGGCTGGGCTGCAGAGGAGTGAAGCACTGCAGCTAGGCGCAGCGGTAGGAACTCTGTGACAGCACAAGCAGGGAGAACAGTGAGAGGTGATTGTGTTCTTCGTGCCTGTGGGTCTTTTCCTTGTGCAAATAGCTTGTGTGAGAGGGTGCTCACAGTCAAACAGTTTACGCAGTCTCTGCGTGTGCCCGTGTGCTTGTATGCTTTGTGTGTTTACAGGTAATTTTCACACAAATTTCCTGAAAAACTGCAGCATTTCCCCAGGGCGGTTTTGATAACCAAGTTCCCATTAGTTCCCCTGCTTTTGACCCAGCAGGCTTAACTTCAGGGCGTACATCTTCTGAGTGTTAACTCTGGTGAGAGATGTTCAGTAGGGACTGTAAAAGCAGTGATTTGTGTAGGGGTGAGTGCGTTTTCACCTGGAGCTAAAATGCTAAAGAGACTGCTAAGCAGCATGATAAGGGGGAGCAAGGTGTAAATACAAAGGGTACGTTAAACCTCTGAGAGAAGAATGCTCTGCCACTGTTTGCCTCTGTGGACTGAGCATTGGCCTTGTGTCTTCTTCCGCTTTTCTCTTCAAGCCTGGTGTGGTTGATAAGAGGTTTTAAAGCATGTCTTGTCCAGAGCGTCTTGCTTCTTAGAAAGAGCCATAATGAAACATGAGAGAGAGCTGGCAGTCTGGTTGGTGCCTGCTGTGAAAAACCAATCCCTCCTGCAGAACTCTTCCCCACACGTTCAGATAGATTTCTCACTTGCACAGATGTGCAGCAAGCACCATGAAAGTCAGCAAGCGCAGAACCCCCATCCTGCAAGCACCCATCACAGAGGGCACCTGAACCATCTCAAATGCCTTTCCACTCCGGAGGCAGCTGGGTGCATCCTCAGGGCTGGGGCAGTGCTGGAGAAGTATTCCTAGCCATTTCAGATTGTCACATTTCAGCAGATTTTATGGCCCTGGTGCTATGCAGATTCCTCTGCATCAAACAGCATGTTTATGAAGCATAAGAAGTAGCCTGTAGTGCAAGAATATCTGAGGGTTTCTGAGGAAAAAAAATAAAGCAAATTTTGTCGTGCAGTTAGAAGTACAGCATTTCTTTTCCTCTGATAAGCAGTAGGTATTTTGTGAGACAAGGAGTATGGGATTTGGCACTAGTTGTAGCCTTCAGTAGCTTGTTAGTTCTAGTGGTGGTTGGAAGTAGGGTCAGGAAGAGAAATGGTATTGAGAGACTCTTCTCTAAACATGGATCCTGCATGGCAGAGGCAGAGTGATTTCCAGGACTTCCCAGCAATTACTGTACAGTGTAGTTTATAATCTGCCATGCTATTGTGGAATTGCACAAAACCATTTCAGATGTTTCCGTTCTTGAAGGTGTTTGCTCATGAAGGTGAGTCAAGAATGACTCCAGGCAGCTGAGATTCAAACAACTGCTTGGTCTTGTTCAACCTGGGGATCCCAGTGAAAGACACCATCTGCTGTCAGCCGTAGGCTCTCAAGAGGATGCCAGTGCCAGCTGGGCCCATTCGTGGTGTTAGGTTCCCTGCAAACCTCATGTCCCCTGGGGGAGAACTTCCCTTAGCCACCTGCATCCAGCTGCTTGGGTTTTTTCTTTCTGATGCACAAATCCAGTGTTGATCTCACCTGAATTGATGGAAACAACCAATCTACGTTAGTGGGAAACAAAAACCTGTCGTTAGTTAAGATTTTTTGGATTTCTTTAAAAAATGATCTTGTATGTTCCTTGGAGTCAGTCAACATTGTAGTCTGCGTGGTTGTTCTGTAACAAGGTTAACAGGTGCGTTGGATTTGGGTTGGTACGGTCCCTGCTTTTCAAGAGACAAAACTTAGGGTTTCTTAAGACTTTCCAAGACAGTCATGTCTCAGAGCAGGTACAGCAGATTGGTTGAGCTGTGCTTCTGCCTTGTCTCAGAAGAGTCAAGCCTGGTACTGCCAATGCAGGACATCGTTGAGCTGGGAAGCAGGAGCTTGTTTCGGTCTGAATGAAGGCGTTTTCTGGCAGCCTCAACTAGAATGTGGCTTGTAAGGCTTGTAAAGCCATACGTAGAACACTTAGGGGGACAGTTGAGCAACAAGAGCTTATGACATTGACTCTTGTCATAATAAACTCTTTGTTAAAGTATATCCGGTTTTGTTAATGAGAATTCATTTTTCTGCAGCATAAACGAGAGTGACTCCTGAAGCCCCCTAAGCAAAGCTCCCCCTGACTGAGGAAAATGAAGACTGAGCTGAAACTGTGACAGCAGCTCTGACTCGCTACATGTAGTGTTTGTGTTCACTGATTTAAAATGAACAGCACGCTGTCACCAATATGCACAAATGGCTTTGCAAGCCCCTGTTGCTTGGTACACCATCCCAGGATGTCGCTTTTCTGTATATGCTACTGATGTGTCATTTATGTACGTGGGTAAACTGAGGCAGGGGGCAATTAAGGAACTAATTCTGTCTACTGTGAGGGTCACAAAGCATGAAGCTGCGGTTCAGATGTAGGACCTGCTAAATGTGGAGACTTTGTGAGTTGTTGCTGATGTTCAGTGCTACAGTTGCAATAGAGCAAAGAGAGCTCACTGAAGGGCTTGCCTGCACATCCCCATGTGCTGGGCCAGCAGGTGTGGGTTTGTACAGCAAGAAAAGGAGCGCAGCATTGCTTTGATTTGAGGGTGACCCAGGAGAAAACATGCTCCAGCGCAATTCCTTACTTTGGTGCTGAGGTGCCAGCATGGCACAGGCTCCTGTCATACTCTAAAAGCATGCCTTGAAGTCTGAGGTTTGTGGCTCATCAGGATGATCTATGAGAAAAGGTCTTTCTCTCACACTTCTGTCACATCTAACTGGTTCTCTGTGGCTCCTTTGTACTGCACTCTGCTTGTAGGGTTTCCTAGCATGTGAAGGCGTAAGAACTGGGCTCTTTCCCCATCTCTTTTTTCACTTGCTTTGAAGTAATCATCTATATTTAGGTCAGTGACACGATGAAAGATGTTTATGTGTTTTACCAAAAGCTGGAAATGGCCTTTCCGGCTATCACCGAAGGGAAAAAGGCTAATGGAGCTTTGTTGTGCTTCCCTTGCTCTTGCAGCAGCGTTGTGGTTTGGGGGCTGCAGCGCACAGCACCCATCACTTCACTCAGTGCTGGGCTTCAGCACCTCCGGCTGGTGGCTGGGCCAGCGGCCCCACGAAGGACGAGAGGAAGGTCACAAAGCACTGTTCTGTTCTCCAGCTTACCTGCAGCAGGCATTGCCTGCTTGCCCTGTCAAGTAGAAAATGTGGCGCTGATAAATCCTGCCCGCTAAGGAGCCGAGGCTTTTTAATATGCAAGTGCTCAGTCAAAGAAAGTAAACAGACATCTCCTTCTGCAGGGAATTACTAGACAAACGTCTCCCTCCCCTTAGCCTCCCTCCTCCCTCCTCCCTTCCATTTAAGTGTAGGAAATGCTGCTTTCTTTATTTGATAAAGAGGAGGAGGGGAAAGGACATGTACTGAATCACGGTTAAGCTGCTGTCTTCTACCCCAAGACCTTTCAGTCTGGATGTGCTTCATTAGTTTGATAAGCAGACACCAAAAAGGGGGAGGGGGTGTGGGGTCTGTGCGAGGGGATCTGCCTAGGGGCTGCCCAGAGGTTTAAGAAGATGAACTGCTAATGATGTTGAAGCTGTACCTTTTTGGGACCTTGGCTCCTGCAGGAAAAGCGGGCCCTTTGCACTAATTGTGTTGTGCTCGGTAGTGTGATGGAAAGGGGCTCACAGGGGAGCAGGAGGAATGAATGCAGGCTCGTCCCCGAGCAGCCCCTCACTCCTCCCCCAGCCCCACACTCCTTTCCTTAGCAAGATATCTGGCTCTAAGTCATCCCAAATATCAGGAGATAGCATTAGGAAACGAAATTAATTTGGTAGGTCATTTATTTGAACAATCTGGCGTGATCCTTGCAAGATAAACATTGGTTTTAATGAATGTTGTCCACACTGGCAATGCAAATGTTTTCCTGAACAGCTACCAAAAAGGCTGCGAGCCCTGAAGCCGGCCCCGTGCGTGTGCAAACACAGGGCCTGAGGACTTTGGAATCTGACTTACCCCAATCCCACGCCAGCCCTTTTCCTCTCAGCAGGCTCTTGCAGCCTGTCCCTAGGGTGCCACAGGACAGGTTCACGTGGGCTCGTTTGCCTTTTGCTTAGACACTGCTACTGCTGAGAAGACCAAGTTTTGCTTGAGGAGACTCCAGCCTCACAGCCAATGAGTAATTCCTTCATCCTGCCCCGAAGCGTGGCCCAGCACAGGTGTACCTTGTGTCAAACTGTTGGAGCTTGGTGTCTTGCCCTTTGTGCCTTTAGGCTCTCTTACACCAAAGCACAACATCATGATAAAATTATCCATCCTTGCCACAATCCGTGGATATCTAGTTAGCTGCAGACTGGTGGGAGTAACTCAGAACACTGCTCAGCAAATGGGACACAGCTGTGACTTCAGGAGCAGGTAGGGAACTGCAGCAACCATGAGGTGTCTCAGCATCAAGAAAAAAGAGTGTAAGATTTGTAGAGTCCCTGGAGCATGCTAGCAGCAGAGGAGTGGGCAGCAGGTTTAAAGCCAAGGGAAGCATTGTTCTGTTTTGTTTTTCCACACAACACCTACTGAAGGAGCATAATTCCCTTCTGCACCCTGTTGCAGGGACTGAGTGTAAAAGGAATTGGATAAAGGCAGGAAGATGTTTGCAGCTGACTGTGAGCATGCTAGGCAGATGCAGCCCCCAGCGAGGGTTCCCCTCGTCCTCTGATTGCTGGGAGCTGGGAGAGATCCTGGGGAGGGCTTGCTGTATTCTCTTCCTTGTTCCTTTTTGTGCTCTGCCTAAGTGTTGGCAACTGGCTACTGCTGGAGATGAGAAACTGAGCTAAGAAAGCCTTTATGTGTAAGGCCGTTGCGTTACAATGGGGGGATGTGGTGGAACGACCTGGGGAACGGAGCCCAAGGAATCTGCTGCCGGTGGCACACAGTCCCGTGAGTGACCCTCAGCATCTCTTTGATGGGGTTAGTCAAAGGAGGAGCTCTGGCAGACAGTGCAGTAAATGCTGGTGGTGTGTGTGCTGTAAACCACTTCACAGGGAGAGGTGAATGCTTCCCAGGGTGTGGTGTGTGACAGCGGAGAGACAGGCTGTTTGAAGTTGTGACCAACTGTTCCTCTTCCTTGCTTTTCCAAGCGTTCTTTATGTGGCAGGCAACACAGACAGGCACAACAGTAATTTCATCATCTGAAGGTCACTGGGGAGTTGTTTCCTGCCTTCCACCCACTGCCTCCTGCCACAGGAAGGGGACACCCTGGCAGGGACAGGCTGCTGCCACACCACTGCAGGGCTTCACAGGCTCTGGTCCTCCCTCTCACCCAGCAGCTGTTGGGCATCCACTAGAATCCCCACTTTCAGGGGGCCAGAGCAGAGCTCGTGCTCCTTTTGCTACCAAACTTAGTGCTCTGGGACTTCACTGCCCTCTGCACTAATGGGACGGGTAAGGCTGTTGTGCAGTGCAGTTGCTTTTGTTTGCTGTGCCCTCTTGTCATTGCTGTTGACTCATCAGGCTGAAGTGTCTGAAGAGCTTAATTGAAGCAGTAACAATGCAATCAACATTTCTCTCTATTTTTATCCGCATCTCCCCCTCCCCGCTGTTTTTTTGGCTGCCTGGCATGCCATTCATGGGGCCAGGAGCCTGGCAGCCTTGTTGAGCCTTGTACTGGGGGGACTGACCCAGAAGAGGAGTAAAGCCCATCCGAGGCAACCAGGGCTCACTCTTTCTCTGGGTGATACTGGACTCCCACATTACACTGCCATCCCTACTGTGCTCCTTGTGCCACCTCCCTGTCACCTTTCTTGCAGCGTGGGAAGGCCTGGGCACCAGCCAGCAACCCTACAGCAGGGCTGGGCTGTCAGTTACTCTCTCAGTCCTTTTTCTCCGCTCCTGCAGTGCCAGCTTTGCCTGGGGACAGGTGGAAAGCCCAGAGCTGGGAGCGCAAAGTCAGGGCAGGGAGCTGGGAACTCAGAGGCTGCTGGGAGTGCTCTCGCTCAGGGGAGAAGTGGCCGTGGGAGAGTGGCAGGAGCAAGCAAGAAAATGTAGTCATTTTGTAGTACGTAGAGTAACTATACTTAGTGCGGCTTTGTTGGACTCAGCATTAAGTGCTGTGACTCATCTTGGGGCCCGCTGTGGAGAATTTTGGATCCACGGCGACTTTCTTCTCAAGTGAGAGCATTTTCATGAGTTTTAATGTGCTTCGCCTTAGGAGTTTTGCTGGATGTCCTTAAATAGGCAGGCACCAGGTGAAAAAGCCCAGTGAGGGCAGAGCAGCAAGGAGCAATTGTCTTCGTGTTTTAAAAGGATTCTGCCTCACCATAATTTGTCTTTTCTTTTGAAGTAGACACTGTTGCTGAGAGCAGTAAGGTGCTGAGAGGAGAAAGTGCGAGGAAAACCAGTGTTTTTCCTTTCCTCTCGGTACCCTTAGCAGCACAGCTAAGTGGCAATACACAGATTTATTCTATAGGGTTGGTTCATTCCCCCAAATGCACATCTGGTCTTTGGTGAAGTGATGGCAGGCAGAGAACCACCTGCACGTATACCAGAATATCAGGTCGAGAAGAAAGCAGAAGACAGACCTGGTGTTCAGGTAGGTGCATTTGTTGAAAATCCTTTCAGCTCGTGCCTTTGGAAGTAGCAGGATTTGGGGTTGGCAGAGTCCCACAGCAAGGCACACCTCTCCTCTGTGTGCTGTGCTCCTGTGCGGTGCTGGGCTGCACTGCACTGCACTGCCCTGCCGCCTCGCTCGCCACTCTGTACACCACTGGACATACTCTCTTGCTTCACACACTCTCCCCATGGCACACTGCCCACTGCTTTGTACCTGCCCTGCCTTGCAGCCTGTCGGTCTGTCTGTCCTTGTGCTCTCCCGTGCCCTTGTCTGCCCGTGGCTGTGGCACAGTGTGCGTGAGGCTGTGCTGGGTGAGGAGTTGGAGGCCAGGGAGGGAAATCGGTTGCCTTGGTGGCTGCAGTCAGGTGAAATAAAATGCTGCTTGGAGTTGATGGGAGTGGGGATCGCTCTCAGATGTCAGCTCCTTAAAAATGGCCTCGCTTAAAATGTATACGGAGAGTGGGAAATGGATTTTTCTCTTCCAGGAGGAGCTTTACCCTTTGCTTGGCTCTTCGTTTTCTCCACTCGTTCTGGGCGGAGCGCGGTGCTCCGAAGGGAAGGTCTTTAAAAACAAAACAAAAGGCAGCTGTCAATTTAATCCAGGCTCCCTGATAAAATTCCAGCAGAGTTCCTTTTCTCAGAGATGAAATAAGAACCCTGGCAGGCCCTCTCGACTGGCCACATAAATCATCCGCGGTAATTGCTCAGAGAAAGATGAGCGCCTTGGTGCAGGGCGGGGGGAGAAGCTGCGCCCACACGGCCATTGGCAGCACCCAGCCCTACTGGGGAGCACCACCAGTCAATAACAGGAGGGTTTTGTCGCCTTCCCTTTGTGCCTGGTCCCGCTTTATCACCTTGCGGGAGTTAGGGGCTTGGGGAGAGGGGCGCTGAGGAGGAGGAGCCGGCAGGAAGGATGGAGGCAGGTGGAGGGAGCGAGATGGAGGTGAGGAGAGGAAGCGGGCGATTGATTTAAGTGAGGAGCATTTAGCGTGCTGGCGGCACCATTTCAATTAGCTAATATCTCCCTGGGTCAGCACGTGACTCCTCACGCTCTGACCGGGAGCGGGAGGGCGGCAGAATGCCCAGCGTTGGTGGCGGCTGATGGCTGCAGTGGTGCAGGACAGCTGCTGTCAGCAGCACGGAGCTGCCATTGCTGCCTCCTGGGTAGCCACGAGGCAGTGGTGATAAAACAACGGCGCTGCAAGCAGCGTGGCTGGGCCACCACCAGCCACACACATGGATCTGTCGCTGCTGCCATCTGCATGACCCTTTCTTTACTGCTCATTGAGTAAGCCTAGCGGTGAGGGGAAATAGACACAGCTAAGCATTAATGCCTGAATTTTGCTTAACAAAATCAGCATGTATGGACAAGTGGATAAAGCTGCAGGGCATGGAGGACTGGGGTGCTGGCTGGGTGCCCGGAGGTCTGGAACGACGTCTTCTGGCTCTGCACCCTGGCCACTGTGGGCTCAGCCCCTTTCCTGGGGCCATCCCTGCAGCCCAGCTTGCCATTGAGATGCTCGGGATAGGTGGCAGAGCTGCGTGGCTGCCTCAGGTCCAGTGCTGTGGGACCTGACACGTGCCAACTCACGAGGTGCAGCTGGCTGTCCACATGTGCTTGTGCTTTGCTGCGAGTTCTGCTCTGGCCCTGTGCCTCTCCAGCTAAAGCTTTTTAAGATCTGCTTCATAGTAGCAGCTTTTAATCTCGAAGCACAGCCTGAGCTGCTTGATTCTTACCACTTGGGCACCCAGCTCTTCACAGAGGAAGCCCGCTTCCCTTTTCCCCAGCTGACACTGCCTCTTTCCCTTACTGCAAACACGCTGCTCTGCCAGCATTTCAGATGCCTCCTTCCTTGCATTGTTTGTGGGCGCAGAGCCCAGCTGCTAAACACACACTTAAGCGCCTCTCTGTGTGCAGCTCTGAAAGACGAAGGAACAAAGGCATGCACAGCCAGACAAGGCTTCTCACCTGTGCCCTGTAGGCTGGTCGGGGATGTGGACATGAGCACACCAAGCACTGTGCTGCTGCTGGCTCCTGGGTGGTGCAAGACCGGGCTCTGTGCAGGGCATAACAACCATCAGAATCCTTTCTTCCCGGTTTGTCCTGCTCCACCCTCTGCTCTCTAAGAAGTTGGGGTGGACAGAACCCTGGCTTCATCCATCAGCACTTCAGAACTCACGTCAGCAAGCCAAAGGTGGAGCTGGCACAGTGCAGGGAAGCACAAGCATGTCAGCACCCTCCCTGCACAGTGGTGCAGGCCTCTGGGTGCCCTCCCAACCTCACACTGGGGTCAGCAGCAGCTGTGTTGCCTGCTAGTGACGGGGTCGGCCTCCCGATGATTAGTTAGGAGGCAGTTGTGGTTTCCCGTTTAGGAAGACAGACAAAGGGGTAAGGGGCCAAGGGTCAGAAGGAAGGGATGTGACATGCTAGGGAGGAAGGCCTTTGTATTAGCAGTGGTGTTCTGCTCTCCCCCTAGTACCGTGCTTCTCGTTTTCTTAAACACTTTGCTTCCTGCTAATCAGCTCTGCATGAAGACTTCACACTGTTTTGCAGATACAACATTCGGTTTCAGTTCCATTTATTCTCCCACTTCCCTTTATTTTCCCTTTCAATGTATACCACTATTGAAAAACATATTAAACTACATTTCCTGCTGTTTAAAAATGAGCTAGAATTAAAAAGCACCTTGCCTGCAAGACAAAGATGTTAAAATCTTAAAACAGAATTAAACTATTTGCATCTGCGCCGTGTGTCAGAGGATCTCGATTCGAAGGAAGCTGCTGGCTTGGTGGAAAAACTTGCTGTTCCCATGTGGGCCAATGGGGGAGGGATAATTTCCTGCAATGAAGCACTTGGTAGAAGAGGTGATGGAGATGACTGACCACAAAATTGGACCAGAATCCTGTGTGAGACCCTGGTTGCTCAGCTTATCTAAATGAGGTGTTCCTTGTGGACGTAGCTCTGGGGAACCTTGTTTGAAAGTGCATGAGTGTCAGCATCTTCTTACTGCGGTCAAATGTGTTGTCATTTTCCCATGACGTGCTTGAATGTGGCTCCTTGAAGTGCTTCAGAATCATAGGAAAGTTGTTCCAATAACTGCTTTATTCTGAACTAATCTTCTTGGTATCTTCCTGCAGAATTTACTGGGGATCTAGTTTGCTCCTAAACGCTTCTGAGATGGATGCATGGGTGGAGAGAGTTTTCAATCAGATATTAATTGCTAACTCCAGCATGTATATGGGACAGATGAGTGGCACTCAGGGGGTTAATGCAGCAGTGCACGTGTCAGTTGTAATGGATAGTGTTGTGTGCACGGTGATGTTTTGAGGTGCCGGGAGTAATTCCTCTTCTGCTTTTGTTTCTGTTGAGAATGAGAAGCAGGGATTAATGACTTCAGGGAAGCACGTGCAGTCAAGCGCTAGTCCCTCTCGTGCTTCAAGTCCTACTCCGGCCTGAGAAATAGATCAGAAAAGGTGTTAGTGCTTTCTTTGACTTTCCTGTCCAGTATGCTCAGAGCTATTACGCACATTTTTTCTCATTTCAACTCCCTTTTTACATCCCAACATCTAACATTAAGCTAAGCTCTCTCATGCTCTCATAACTAGAAATACAAGTTCAGATGGTTTGGTGTCACTGGATCCTGCTGCTTTCAGCAAGGCTGCAGGCAGGAGCTCAGGCTGCAAATGACTGTGCTGCGGTTACTGGAAGAGTTCGTTGCTCTGTTTCCACAAGCGTGCCAGCATAGCTGCTCCTGCAAACGTTCCCTGATCTGCTTTAGTTCAGAAGAGCAGGTTAGTACAAAATTGCCGTTTACACTATCTAACCCTTTTGTTTTGGATGTGGTGGAGTAGAAAACTCTTGCACAGGCATCACGTGGTTTCCAATGTAATTCTTCTCTCCTTGCAGTCAGGACAGCTCAGTTGCAGGGGTAGGGACTGAACAAAGAAGGGGAAGTATTGGCCACCTTGTTGTAGCAACTTCTGGCGCTTGTGGAAATACTTAACTGAGCTAGAATTTGGGCCACTTGATGCTGATGGATGATGGTGTATGCTAACGGGTGGGCACAGGAGCACATCTCCTTCGCAGCTCAGCCTGAGTTGCAGCTGCATCCTGCTAAAGCAGATGGGTTGAGAGGACACTCAGGAGCAGAACAGCAGCTATTCTCAGACTTCCATGAAGAGGCAGAAAACTTGGGCATGAAGATGATGGGAGAGCCTCAGAGCTTGCTTGCTTGCTTGCTTGTTTGCTTGTTTTTTTTGGCTCCAGGGCAGTGACCAGCTGCCCCGTGCAGGCTGGCCCATTTTGCCTTAAAAATCTGTCACTCTGAAGAGGCTTTTTATTATCTCACTGGGAAACACATTTGCCTCGAGTCACTTCTTCCAGGCAGATCCCATTACCCATTAAGAGGTCTGTTACCAGTTAGCTATTGACATGATGGGCTTTTTGTGATGGTGCAGGTGGGGTTTGTTTGAGAGACACGTTTTTTCCAACATTTGCTATCTGAAATATCTACTTTGCGGCCATCTTTTTTTCTTTCCCATCCTGAGCCTTAGAGGTAAAGAAAGGGCTAGTGGCATCCCATAGGGTGCTTAGCTACCTACGCAGACATTAACAACAGTTGCTGATATGCAAGCTAGTGTAATGATAAGAAGGTGAGCAACTTCATGCTCCTAGGCAGAAGCTGGAAGCCTCCCACAGAGAACAGAGTGCGATTTCTGGTAGCAAAAGCTGACTCCTTTTGGCTCTGAAGAGAATCTGTATAGGCAAGTTCCAGCTGCAGGGAGAGGGCTCCCTGATCTTCCTGGACAGTGCAGAATGAATAACAGAGAGGAAATATTACTGCAGATAACGTTTATGTGTTCGTGGGGTCAGACAGAGACGTTGTACTGGCATTAAACTAAACCCCAGTCTCATTTTTAACGTCTGCTGTGTGAAATGCATAATCCAGGGTTATCTTTTAGATAAACGTAAGCAATTGCTAAGTTTCCAACTGTGAATACAGCTTACCCTGTGACTGCACGCTTGGATGTTGACGGATGTGTGTGTGTGCTTTAAGAGCTGACACGTAGGGAGCCAGATTGATTGGCTCAAATAGAAATGCAGAGATTTATTTGAAGGGTCGTGTGGGTCCTTCAGAGCATCTCCTCGGTTCAGGCTGTCAGTTCTGCCTTATGAGCACGTCTGAAAGGTGGTTGTACAGGTGCTGCTCAGATGGACTATGGCAGAATCGCAATTTCTCTCTAATTTTTTTAAAAATATGCATTAAAATAAAGTTTGAGGCTTCTCTCACTTCGCTGTATAAGGTCATCTATAAGCTAAGGATTTGAGAACAGCTTGGTTAGTTCATGATAATATACTGGCAGTTCTAGCCCCTCCTCTGAGGCTCTGTGAGGTATTAAAGCGGAAAGATTCTGAATCTCAATGGTATTTTAGCACAATATATTTCATTCTGTTTCCCTGGAATGTCTTTTTAATGACAGCACAGAAATCTCTGTAAGGTGTACTTCCACACTCTGGTCTCACGCATTTGTGCTCACGAGGTGCATTCACTTTGTGCTTCCTCTCTTAGATCAAGCAGATTGTATTTCAGCACATCTCTGGCCATGTTATATCTTATACCTGAATAATCACGAATTCCCAATTAGCTAGCCTTTTGCAACTAGAATCCTGTTGATTTCCACAGTGTAGCGTGATTCAAAATACACAGTGGCACCGCCCTTCAAGTACATCCCGGGGGGACCTTGTAATCTTATTAGATGCACCTGCTGCCATTTTTTATTAACCTCTCAGTTTTTCCCTGCTGTGTAATGAATTCAATATCCCTCTGCCACGGAAAGCCACCCTGGACAAGCTCTGCTGTCATTGTTAGAAAGCACTGCTCCACCTGGAGCAGCCGCTTGCCACATCTCCCTCCTTGGCAGGTGCCCCCCAGCTCGGGCTGCTGGTACAGCTCTGCCCCATGCGGGCAGCTGGCATCGCAGGTGCTGCCGAGTAGGTCAGCCCTCGCTGGCTGCAGGGGCTTGGCTCTAAATCTTTTCCTGCGGCTGTTAAGTCAGTAATGAAGCAGGATATAAAGTGCTTTTGCAGCTTCTGGGAGATCGGGCCTCTTCACTGCCGGCTTCACAGCTGTTACTTCTAATCAGCTGGGCAGGCACCAGAGAAATGTCGATTTTAATCAAGAGACTTTCATTTCAGATTCGGTGTGTGTTTTGCACGCAGTGAGGGGAGTTCTGACCTGGTGAACACCACTGCCCCTCGCTGAGCACATAGACCTTCCCCTTGCTGCCCACCAATGACCACCTTGGGTGGGAGTGGTGGGGGGGGGAGGGGGGGGACGACAGCATCCCATGCTGAGTGAGTGTGCGGTGAGGCTGACCGCAGGGATCCCCTCCTAGAGGTTCTCCAGGCTTTCTGCTGAGGGACCTCCAGAACGACAGGTCATGCCTCTGCATTTAGTTAGTAGAGTTTAACTAGCATTGGGTCTGGGTGGGTTAAAGGAAGGAGAGGAATAATGCCAGTTTTTACACGCTTCAGTCGCTGCTGTGGAGTTACGGGCACGACTCCATTCCCAGGAAGCCAGCAGCCGAATTTGTAAAAGAGCAGGAGATGAAGTATTCTCAGCAAGGGGAAGTAAATCACGCTGGGAAAGAGACAGGAGGAGAAGGAAGGCCCCCCTGGGCCTCCGCGCAGCTGCTGCCTGCCCCGTGCCGTACATCGCCCGCGAGCGGCCGCAGCTCCCAGACTGCTGCAGATGTGCTTCATCCAGCTGCTGCGGGGGGCCCAGCACGAGGCCTCGGGATGCCATTCGTGGGCCGGAAGCGTGCTGTTTGCTGTCCTGCAGGTCTGCTTGCTTGTTCACGCCCGTGGAGGTTGGGGCACGTGGAGCTGAGGGTTGCTGCTCGAACACGTTTTGTCCCCCGGCCATCCCTCATTGTCGGGACTTCAGTATTTTCTGGGAAGGTGTAATGCGTCTGGCCGGCCTTGTCGGTTGAGGAGAATCGACGTGTGGGTTGTAATATGTATTAATTCTCTGGGGGGACATGGAACTGTTTCCTCTGCCCAGGTGGAAAGGGATAAACACAGCCACTGACATGCTGTTTAGTCTGAAAATAGCCCGCTGAATGCATAATGAAGAGCCTCCTGAGGAGTTACTCTGCATGTTAAAATGGTGTTCAGCAGCCTGTGCTGTCACACGACATAATTTGAAGATGAATGTGCATCCAATCAGCCTACCGGTGGCTGACTGTCACCGTCTGGCCATTAGTATTACCTGTCTGTTCAATGGCAGCGGCGTCTCCAGGAAGCAAGAAGTTAGTCGGTCCCAAAATGTGTCTCGTGTGTGAACAAGACAAATGAGGAGCTCTGTGCTCGGCACCGGCTTCACAGCAAACTGCCGCTCGGCTGTGAGGACAAAGGAAAATGAAGGTTTTTCTTCGGTGGGAGGGTTTCTCAGCAACGGGGGGAGAGCAGCCCGCGTCTTTTGTCAGCCTGCCGGAGGCTGCGCGGCCAAGGGTTCTCCGGAGGAAAATGCCACATCTTCCAGTGGCAGTGCTCCCCACCCGCCCTGCAATAAATATTGTCAGCCTTGATCCTTTAAAATGTGAGCCAGTGTCTGAGCAAAACGGCTCACGTTGGAGTCAATTGACAAGTGGCTTCTGCCGTTTAATTCACAGCCCCGTAACAACACTTGCATGAATGATATGTAGGCACCACTTTTGTCTGTGAACGTTTGACAGCAATTAGGGTTGCACTCCAGGGGCAGACCATTGCACTATCGCTGGAGTGCCGTGGGAGGAGGTTAGGGTAAAGAAATTAGCCATCTGTCTGGTGGAGACTGTATCTTCCAGGAGGCAGTTAGATGTCAACAACAGGCAAAATGTTTCCATTCTCATTGTCCCGCACTTCAGCTCTGCACAATGGCATGAAAGACGCACAGAAATCCCATTCACTTCCAGTTATATAGAGGTCTGCCACCAGCCACCCTGACAAACACTCCCCGGCTATTGTGGCTCGTGGCAGCTGAGAGCCTGCTCCCCTCTGTGCTGGTTCCAAAGATGCCTGTCAATTTGGGATGTCCCACAGTGGGAAGCTAGGAGGGAGGGAGGTGGGCATTAAGCTGTGTAAAGCAGAGTCTGGCTGCAAACAAGGATGCAGGTGGTTTGTACAGACCTGTGCTGCAGGCAGGAGAAAGCCCACGCTGCTGCAGACTCACTCTGCCTTTGAGGAGTCTGCAGCACGTCCCTGGGCTGCACACCTGGAGTGCGATGATGCGGGCAGATCCCAGCAGCTTGCTGCCCTGCGCACCCATCAGCTGCTGCAGAAACTTGGATTTAAGAAACATCCCCTCACCAGGAACAGTTGCCACTAGATTGGTCCAGGTGAGGGCTCATGGGGCGTGAGTTGGCGTTTGGTCATGTTACAAGCCTGAACAACTGGCTTTTTGCTTCCTGCCACACAAGCACACTACATTTTTCTTCCTTTTTCTTTCTTTCTTTCCTTCCTTCCTTCGTTCCTCCCTTCCTTCTTTCTTTCCTTCTCTTATGAACAGGCATCTGATAAACGGGGTGTCCTTGGACAAGTTCCCTAGCTCCATGGTTTAAAAAAATCAGGTTTAGGAGCATTATTTTGCTTTTCTTTGACACAAACGCATCAGTAGGGAGAAATTCATGGGAGAACAAGGGGCACTGAAACATGTTTTCATTGGCTTGCAAAGGTGAGTTACCAATACTGTGACTCAATTCCAGACGACTAACATTGTAAAATAGGCAGTTCCCAAACAATTTCTCTTTCAAAGGAATCCCTCTTTGAACTCCTTTAGTTTTTGCTCTTGTTCTCAACCAGGTTGCATGAAGTAATTTGTTAGCTGTCTAGAGGCAGAAGACAGGATCTTCAGCATTAATAGCGCAAGTATTGTCTCTCAGGAGATCATCGATTACCGACGCTTTCTTCTGACTTCTTCCTTATTCCTGGCTGTTTTGTTTTGTTGGGTTTTTTTTGTAACTTTAAATGAAATTTAATGAAAGCATTTGTGTAGTAACCATTACAAAAACCAGAATTTATGTCACTCATGACTTGTTACAGAGCATTTCCACTTCTGTCGCAGATCAACTTTTGCAAAGAAACTTTGGAGTTGGCCTTCTAGAAATGGTTCGCACTTGCCGCTTAGTTTGTGTAGGGGTGTTTTATTTGGTTGGTTTCATATACAGTGGTCTGTTAATATAAATGGTGAGCCATCAACAGAGCCAGAAGGTTGCCTATAGAAGAGTCACTGGACAAAAGCTCATGTTGAGTATTGATTACATAGGTTTTGTACCATAGAAATTAGTGTCTCCTCTTGAAAAATACGAAACATTTTTGCTGAAGGTTGGAAGATGTCTGATGTTTTATAAGCACTCTGCTCCCCAAGTGTTTGGCAAAACTATTATTTTTTCCCTGAAAACAGGAACCTGTTGTGACGAATGCAGTTGAAATGGTAATTCTATAGGGAAAAGAAGTCTCAAAAGGGTAAAACCCTGTTCTGGTATTTAAATTAAATGCTACATGCAGGTTGTGCCTGCCTGTGAAAGCACTTGGCGTAGCACTAGCTTAGAAATAACGTCACAGTTTCCCCAGCCAACAAGATTGCGTTTTGCCTTCTTACTGCCACAAGTGGCAGCCGTTTGGTTGTCAAAGCAAATCACCCATTTTCCTTTACAACTTGAGCTCACAGCCTTTATAGTGCTCCTTACTGTGGCTGGTTTGGGGAACAAAGATCCAGTAATCAACCCGGAGCATAGATCACAGTGAGCTGTCGCTGCATCGTGTACGACAGTCACAAATTTAGCATTTCAGTCGCTGAAAGCCCCTGCTGAGCCATTCTCTTTAAACTCACTTTTCAAGCCAAATTTGAAGAGGTGGCAAACAGATAGATGGCTGCGTTTCAGGACGGGAGCAGCCTCTGATCTCGGACAGATAAAACTTTCTTGTGCTTTCCTTTTCTCTTTCACCAGTGTTTTCAGGCTGATTAAGTGTTCAGTCTTGCCTTTGCAGGCCGCAAATTTGTGCTTTTGCAGGGGGGTTGGACTCGATGATCTCTGGAGGTCCCTTCCAACCCCTACAATTCTGTGGTTCTGTGATTCTGTGATATGCAGGGTTTTTGTGGCTTGGTTGGAGCTGCGCGGTTGTACTGCAGTGCATGGGATGAGTTCAGCCACAGTGTGCTACCTTCCTGCCTTCCTAAAGAGCAGCCGAGGAAAAGCAGCTTGTCAGCAGGCTAGGGGTGCTGAAGGAGGAATCGGGTGGCCTTGTGTGCGTTCATCCTTCAGGCACTGTTTTTCTTGTGGCATTCAGTTCAGCAACATCAGAAGTGATAGGGAGCAGAATAAGGAACTAAACTGGTGTCCGGTGTTGTTAGTATGCTGGATAGCATTTAGATGAGTAGAAATTTACAACCCTCTCAGGATGGGCTCGAAAGAAGTAAGATCTACAGAAAAAAACAAGAGCAAAAGTTGGTGAGGGCATCTTCTACTTACCTGGCTGTTAGGATTTAATTTATGTATTCCAGTAGCAGTCAGTACCTAAAATGAGCAAAAGACTGGCATTGTGAAATCCACATACCTTTTAGGAATCTCCCATTCCTTGGTGGAAAGAAAGAAAGGAGAAAAGATACAGAGGACAATAACAGCAGTAAAATCCATGGTAAAAAACAGGACGAGAAATTACAAGAGAAAGAGAGAAATAGATATGACTTGTTTCCTTTTGTATCGTGTAATGGTTTTGGATGTCTCGCCACAGCTGCAGCTATTGCTGGTGCTGCCACCATTATTTATTATTCATTATTTTAGCACAGCAAAGGAGCAGTAGTTGAAATGAACTCAAGAGCACGACATTTGATATGAAATGATTTTGAAGACTGTCCCCCAAAATAAAGTTACAACTTCATGTTTCGGAGGATTGAGATGGAAGATTGCACTGCAGATGAAAATAAAATCAAACCAGGAGGAATGTGGATCTGTAAATGAATGTTGTTCCTTATTCTTCGTAACTGCTCTGGCTGCTACACATTTTGGTAGCCTCAACCTGCCTGCAGCGTTGCATGGCTTTGTCCCTGAGCCACGTACTGACTGAAAAGTCCCGGCACCCAACCTGTGCTTAGAGATGTGCACAGACACAAGTAATTAGTGATGCTTTTTTTCAAAGTTGGCAGGTCAGAGGTGGCACCGTGGTGTAAGCAGGGCTTTGAGCTGTCCTGTCCCTCAGGTACCCCAAGTTTTGAAATGTCCTCTTCTGGGAAAATCCATTTCTACAGAGAATTATGTTAGCTGCTGGTACAATGGATTTAAAAATGCTATGCTTCAAAAACCTACACGAAATGATGTAAGTGGAGGTTTTGTACAAGGTCTTTTTGGTGAAGGTGAAGATGTGACAGCACTGGTTACGCATTCCTGGGTCATTTGCCAACTTCATTCTGCTTGAGCTCTCCAGTGCTTAAAATCTACAGATTTGCTGCCTTCTGCCCTGTCTAACTTGTCCAGGATACATTTTGTTTGGATCAGCAGACAAGATGTCAGTGCAGAGATAGCGCAGAGGAGAGGGCCCTGTGTGTGTGACTGCATGTTGTGTCCTTGAAATCAGTTCAGCTCTTTCTTTAGCAGTAGGAAGTGTGTTGCAGCTGGCAATCCTGGAGCACTTCATGCACCTGTGGAGGTTAGCAATGCAGAACAGGAGAGGGCTGAAACAAGGAGCTGCTGAGAGTGGGTGGAGAGCAGTCAGTATAAAGAAACGTCCTGGAGAAGATTTGAATTGAAAGCTGTTGTGGCCTTGCTGTCCCAGAGGGCGTCAGTTTGTTCCTCCTCGCTCTTTCCTTTCCCTTTCTTTGCAGAAGTGGGAAGAGGGGAATTCCTCACCTATGCTGTTTCTTCATGAATCATTGTTCTTGGGATCCCTTATAGGCCTGAGAAATCTGGAACGTGGTTCGTGGCAGGAGGCTGCCAAGTGAACCTCACAAGGGAGGTGTGAGTGGATGGCGTTAGCTCAGAACAAGTGCTGTGCTACACATACTTCAGTCCAGAGGAGAGGGGCTGTTTAACAGTGAGAAGCACAAGAAAAAAGAAAGAAAACTTTCCTCCTGGAGCTTGGTGCAGGTCCTCCCTGCTCTTCCGTGTGAGTCCTTTGGTTTCCGCAGACTGTGTGCATGGCAGTTTGCTTTTGACAGAAGGGTGGTTCCCTGTGCCCTTAGAAGGAAGCCTTTGCTAAAATCCAAGGAACAACAAACACTCTCCCTTCAGTAAGCCAGAGCTTGTTTTTTAAAAGCGTACATGCACATCCATCGCTTTTGGCACGGTCTTCATGCAGGTGTCCATGGAGAAATTTCACCCTGAAAGTGTGGTGATGTGCACCACATCAGGAAAGAAGCACCAGTGCTTTGCACATTCGTGTCCTGAGAATCTCAACACGGTGGAAATGTCACCCCAGTGGACACGTATGCTCAGGATCCAGTAGTAAGTCAGCAGCTGGTGGTGGGCTATGTACTGGATTTCCTGACTTGCAGTGCTCCAGGTAGTTACTTAAACATTTTAAAAAGCATCTCAAGAAATAGTGTAAATCAAACTACAAATCCTATCTTTCTTTTATAAACACAACTAAATATCATTGTAAATATTTAGTTATGTTGGTGTATGGGAGCAGTTGAGTCACGGCCTGAACCACTGATTGATCACCTAAGGAAAGGACTGAGTCAGTCGTGGGAGCACAGCTGAGGGCAATTCCTTCTAGACCCCATCTAACAGCTGACAGGCACTGGGGAAGGATCTCTTTCTGGAGATCCCTCCTCTGTGGAGTCTTTCCCGCAAACCGAGGTCTTCAGATAAAGGTGAGCATTCCTTCACCGTTTGTTTCTTTTCCCATTTTCACCTTCACCAGCACGACACCAGTTGGCAACACCAGAAATGCAGTTTAAATACCATTCTACACTGGCTTACTTTACATTTTCATCCAGGCTTCGTCACTGAACAGCAAGATCTCCCTTGCTGATTCTGGCCATGTATAAACATAGCAGTAATGGGATCTTGCAATTTTGTCCCTAGTTTTTTGTTTCAAGTCTTCGATTCGTGGAGTCAGGTGACTGAATGTCTGAGCTCTTGTATTTTTTTAAGCAAGTTTCTGTACTCATAAAGTTTTAGGGATCCAGAGAATAGTCTGGAGCTGACCAGTGTGCACGTATGTTATTAATGGTCTCATGTTGTGCTGGAGAGGTTTAGAATGGACATTAGGGTTGATTTCTTCATGGGGGCAGTTGAGCGTTGCAACAGGCTGTGCAGGGACGTGGTGGAGTCCCCCCATCCCTGGAGGTTTTTAAGAGACATCTGAGAGTAACTGCCTTTGGTTAAAGGTGAGCTTGCAATTCTCCTCTCTTTGTACCAAATGGCAGCTTTAAAGAGCGCAAGGGAGCCTGGTAAGTAAGGGAGCATGCTGTTGCATATGCAGGGATTTGATTTCAAGGGTTCAGTCTGTGTCCAGGGATGTGCTGTCCTTGGGTGTGGAGGCGACCCTGCTGGAAGCCAGCTCATCAGGAGCAGGCATGTGGGGAAGGCAGCTGGTTCCCTGCTGCTGTCAAATGGCAAGGCCATTTTACTCCAGAGTAGGCTTCTCTTCACAGCAGCTGGCAAATGAAAGACTGCAGGTAAAGGCCACTGTGGGAAACACCTACCACTTTTTACCTTTCTGAGTACTCTTACTTCTTTCAGATACAAAAGAAAGAGCTGACAGGGAATGCTTTCCCTTCTCGTAAATGATATTTCAATGTCTGAAGTAGTTGGCAGTGTCCCTCCCCATCTCGAATCCTGACACCGTAGAAGGCTTTAGCTTAACCCTGGTAGTTAAGCTGTAATTGTCTGAACTGAGCCAGGGGGCAGCTGGTGAAAAGTGACACACGTATCTTTTTTTTTTTAAATGTTACTCATCCAATTGGCTTTTAACAAGAAGGCTCTGCAGGCTTTCTGTAGAAGGACCTGTCTGCTAATGGGCATATATCACAAAGTTCTTGATCACCTCCTCATTCTAGGCATTTCATTGTTTGTTAAGGAGCATTGATGTGCTCTGAGATTCTCTCACTGCAGTAATGCCTCTGTGTCGGGCTAAAAAGTCCTCAAGGGAGCAATCCTGTGCAGCTGAGAGAATGGGTGATCGCCTGCATCTCTGCCTCCTGTGATGCTGCTGCCCATGCTCTGGTTGTGTGTGACACTCCACTAAACAGTGCCCTTGGAGAGCACTCCTGGCACTACATCTGAAATGCTGGGATTATCCGAGAAGAGCCTTTTTAGCTCGGTGTACTTCACGGAGAGGTAAAGTGTAGGCAGTGTAATCCCAGCAGCAGTTTTGCATCCTGTGTGGACTGCAGGGGCTGAATCTAGCCAGGTCGCAGCTGGGCACAGCACTTTTTGGGGACTGTGGTGTGCCCTATGGAGACGTCAGCGACCCAAAGAGCTGCCCCAGTAGAGAAGGTTGCTGAGCAGCCTTTTACCCTGGCACACATTCACACTTTGAGACCAATGCCTCCAGAGTAGAAATCTGTCACGCTTTTCACTGCAAAGAGGCCTCCCTTTTACCGCTGGCCTTTGATTCCTGCGGCCAGCTCATCGGTAAGCTGGCGGTGCTAACGGAGGCACCAGGCCTCCTCCGGCGAGCAGAGCTGCCGGCTGGCAGCCGACAGCAACCCGCTGCAGCACCCGTCTCAGCATCGTCCTTAAATCTTCCGGCAGCAACCGAGCCTCACACAGGCGCTGGTAATGAGGGGCTGAATGTGTGCCTGGTGGTGTGTAGCACTCAAATTACACCTGACAAAGAGGAAACAGATTGTCGAAGGGGGAGCGCACAGCTGTCAGCTCCCGACAGCCGTGACAGATTCGTGGGGCTCTGCCACTCAGTCTTACTGAGCTCTGAAAGAGGGAAGGGTTTACGGTGGGGTTCAGAGAAATGAGCGCTGCCTGGGCTGCAGCGAATCCTTCCTCGCTGGCCAGCTGGCCTGCCTGCCTTCTCCTGCATGGCAGAAAGGAAGCCAGAGTTAAATACAGTACGTGAATTTGTTCCTTTTCTTCCTTGCTTAGTTCTGAATCAGATTTTTGCCCATTAGGTTGTTTGGATGCTTGCAGAAAGTGAATACAATTCTGATGGTTCTGTTTTTTTGAGGAAATTCTTGGAGCACGTGGTTGTCGCTGCAGCTCGCCAGGTCCTGGTGTGCCGTGTTGGTGTCAGCACTCAGTGAAATATGGCTGGGGCTACTGAGGCAAGGCAGTGATTTGTCCAGAATCAACCGGGACTGTGAGTGCTTCAGACCACCAAATCCTGTCTTTATAACTAATTGCCTTCCTAGAAGTTCTGCGCACTTTGTTAAGGCTAAATCCATACCTCTACGCCCTCTCCTTGCATGAACGGCCTGTTTGGAGGAGAAGAAATGAGCTGCTTCTTGTGGAACCAGTCAGCTGTAGACAGAATGGCATCAGCTCACAAGAAAACAGGTTAATCTTTCTTAGATAAACCAAGTTGCTTTTTTTGGTATCAGCGTGCAGGACTCAAAGAGCCGTGGTACTTCCTTCGGCAGCTGCTGACAGAACGCTTTGTATCTGGAGGAGCTCGCCCAAGAGGGGACCGCTTGTTTACATTTCCTCCCTTTTGATTCTGTTTCATAAACATACGTGGCTCTCCTGTTGCTGAGCAAAGAGAAGTGTGCTTTGGGTTACTCGTGTTACTTGGACCGTATGAAGCTTTCCCAAAGCTGAGATAAACGCACTCAGCTCGCCTTACTTGAGAGAAAATGATAAGATAGTGAAAGAAAGAGCTTATTAGCAGAAAACAAGTTGGCTTTGCATCCCGTCTCTTCTTTCTCTTGGTAGAGAATGGCCTCGGGTCATGTTCCTGCCTTGCTTTGCTGAAATTGGCATGCCTGATCCTTTGGCACAGGGCTAACAAAGTACAGCACTGCATGCAGTGCCTTGCAGGGCTCACAGGGTGAGGCCACCAAGCACAGGGACCGCAGCTTGCCCCGAGGCCTTGCCTCTCACCGTGTCTTTGCAGGGTGATGAATTTTGGCCTATTTTAAAGAGCCGTGAAACCTGTATCTCAGAAGTCACCTCCTACAACTCTTCCCTTGATGGAGTATTTCCCTGTGACCCAGCTCCAGGTGAAGCCCACGGAGATGCTCAGAAGCAGGGAGGGCGCTGTGAAAATCCTGAGGATTCTCTGTGTTCCTGCTCCCTAGGTCTGGCACCACAAGCCCCCATCAAGCAAGGCTTTTTTTAACAAAAAAGAAAACCGGTGTTGAATGTGTATTCTCTTCTATGATTCATCTCTTTTTTGAGATGAGTCTGATAACAGCTAACATCTCCTAAAGCTTCAGAGGAGGAGGAGGTGCCTGTGCTCCTTCAGCAGCTCCACGTGTATGCATGCCCCAGCTCTGCCACTCAAACCAGTTAGGGGAATGGGAACGGGACGGATCAATACAGCATTATCTGAGGAAGAGAAGACCGCCCCTGTTGCTATGTTTAGCTCGTCGGGTGTACCCTGCCTGCCCAGCTTTCAACACAGTGGAGTGCTTAATTCAGCCTCCTCGCTTGTCTGAAAGAAGGCTGTTGAGCACTCCGACCACCACAGCTCCACTTTTACAGCTGGCTGTAAATTTCCGAGCGTGCAGTGATATCTTTAGCTTTGACTCCAGAGATTTCCTGTTGAGCTGCAAGATGCAGTCCTGCAAGCACACAAAAGCTAAATATACCCTCTTGGGCTGACACACGGCCAAATAAACAAGGGCAGTGTCAACATGAGTTTTTTCCACTGCTGAACGGCTTGACTTATTCTTGAGGAGATGTAACCTTGTTCAATTAAGCAATTAAGTTTGGTTTTGGAATTTAAATAGCTTTAGGTCTCTCTTTGCACTAATATTCCTTTCATTCCCCTGGAAAAGATGCTAAGACTGCAGCTCTGTACTTTGCACTGAGCTGTGACTACTGAGTCTGAGGTGGGTGAAGATTTTTGTCCTGTAAGGCAGTCATTTTTGGCTTCAGGAAAATGCAGTAGCTTGTTGCCTGCGCCAGCCAGCTTGGCCACAGCCTTTGAGAAAGAAGAAATTAATTTTGAAGCTGTCTAAGATTAGTGCGGGAGAAACATGGTGAAAACATATTAATGAGAGCCACAATAGTGGATCGCTTTCGAGCACAACCTTGGGAACAGGAGTGTCTTTGGTTTCTGAATTTTTAGAGGTGGTTTTATTGTAATGTGGTTATTAACAGTCTGTCCGCTCCTCTTCATTTCACCTAAGATATAAGATGTATTTTCAGACAACAAGAAGATATTTTGGGGCGAGGGAACGGGCTAATTAGTCTTTCAGCTTGAGTACTTGCTTTTGCCATTATAAATCCTGGGTCATTTCCTCTTGTGAGCAAACGCGCCTCTGCTGAGCACCTGCTGGAAGTGCAGCAAGCCTTCCTCTTCTGCAGCTGCGTGTTGATCTGTGCGAGCGTGGTGCTGCTTGGTTTACAGAAAGGCACTGGAATCCTTGCAGAATCCTAACAGAATCCTTACAGATCTTCTGTAAGAAGATATCCTTAAAGATTCCTTACAGAATCCTTGCAGCCGCTGTGCAGCAGGGTGCCCACGCTGCTGTGGGGAGCAGGAGCAGGAAGATGGGAGCAGTCAGAGGCCAAGCTTCAGGGCTTGGGGCTCTGCCTTGCTTGTAACTGAAAAGCCACAAAAAATGACATCATTTTTCAGGTGGTGGTGCGTTGGTGTTTCTGAGGAGTGTCTCATCACAAGCACTGAGGCAGCGTGCTACCTCAGCTCAGTCACAGATTAATTGGAAGGAAGCCAGCAGAGGAAACATGCCACTTACAGTTAAGTAAAGATAATAATGCTAATTGACGAATATGGGACAACAATGCACGTTAGTAACATGTTGTGCCTGTTAAGGAGCTGTTTTGATTTTTTCTTTTAATTATTTAACTTTCTTTTTTTGGTGGTGACAAACGAAATGCTCAAATCTTCTGATTCTCTTACAAATTGAAGGTGTTTGGCCAAGGTAGACACGTATCACCGTACTGGCTAAGAATCACAAGCTTCTTGGTGAAGCTGAGCTCTCTTATTGGAGTGCAGAGGCACGCAGATAACGGTGCCTGGACACGTAAGCACTGCAGCTAGGCTGCCAGAGATGTCCACAGTGTGTAAGACGCGCAGTACGTGGGAGCCCTGACACTTCTGCCAGTGGCGTGGCCTTCCTGCTTTGGCTCTGCATTTCCCACAGAGGAAATTCCCCAGATCACACCCTGGCTCTCTCGCAGTCTCTAAGCTGTCTCAGAGCAAAGGTCTGGCAGCTTCGGAAAGAATTGGAATGAGCCCACCGAACGCACCGCAAGTCGGAATTAGTGGGTACCTCAGGGTTACATGTTCTCGTGCGTCCTGTCTAGGAGATCAGGTTTGGCATCATTCGATTGAAGTCAGGTGAAAACTCAACCAAATGTTTCCACACAAAAGAAGCAGCTCAGCATTTTCCCTGTGCCTTCATGGAAGGGCACAAAAGCTTTAATTTGTGAGAAGCAGGCTCAGGTCTGCAGAGACTCGTCCAAATTGTGACACTTTTAGTGACCATGAATGCGTCTCTTGTTTGAAGTTTGCAAACCTAGCTTACCAGCTGCCATCCCTCCTCTCCTGGCTTTTAGGGGCATATTTGATTACTGAGTTTGCTAAGCAAGCTACGGTGCTGCTGGCAGTGATGACCCAGACCTGTTAAACTTGTCTTAGGTAAGAATTGTGATTCCTTAGGTGCTTCCTAGGATGTTCCCTGCTTGTTGTAGTGTTGTAGGTGTTTTTAGAGGAAAAGAGTTTTAAGATGCTAATGACAGAATTACGGCTACAACCTAAGGGGAGGGGGAGCCAAACAAAAAAAGGATTCATTAGAGAACAAAAGAAACACTGGAGCCTTTGAACCTAGGAGTCTCCCACACATTAACTAGGTGTACTGCCAATGTGCTACAGATGTGCATTATGTGAACAACACACAAGGTAATGATATGTCTGCAAAGGAGTGAATGCATCTGTTTGATGTTTTGCAATGAATTACACTCAGCAGGTGGGGAACTGCCAACTTCTCAGAAAAAAAACTATTAAGAGGTCCAAAAGATATCTTCTGCACTTTCTGTAGAATCACAGCTGACAGCCATATCATGTGTTGGCACATTGGAGCCTTGCTCTGCCACCAGAAAGCACAGCCCGTGGCTTCAGGTAGGCGCTGCTCGCTTTTATCTGAGAAGGGGTTGAGGGATCAGCCGTCTGGGCCAGATCTTGAACACAGGAGCTCCTGATGTGCCAAGTAGCTGTGATGATGCGTCCTTTCACGCCTCTGCTCCTTCCTGGGGCTGGGAGCGGGGCTGGGGGAGCAGAACACTGCTGGGTGACATGCGGCGGAGAAACAACCTGATTACTGCACTAGGAATTCAGTCTTCCAGATTTAGATTTATTTAGATCTAGAGGTATATCTATATAGGATTTTGCTTGGTTCTGTTCCGTCTCTAGCAGTTGTACCTTGGTACTCTCTCCTAGGGCATTTGAACATGAAGGTATCAGAGCTGGCTTGACAGATTTATAATTGCAGGTTTCTCCCTTTCTCGCTGTGCGTTACAAAAAAATATAGTAAGAATGCTGGAGTAGAGGAGGTCACCAATAATCTATGTGCCATTAGCTCCTTGGATTTTGCACTCTGGGGGCCTAAAGGAAATAAGGTATAAAAATAGCTGTCCAACTTTATGAAAAATCGGGCAAACCTTCCTTCAGCTGAGCTGCAGCTGCCTGAGCACTTAGAGAGCTGGTAATAGAAAGCTGCAGCGGGAAGCGCTCTCCTTTTCTCAGGATGCTTGATTTTACAAAAGATAAAGAATGACGGATGAGAGATCTGCCCTGTTTTAAGTTAAATAACTTCGATTACCACCTCAGAGAAAACAGAGAGATTCTGTCACCCCATCAGCGTTTGAGATACGTGCAGAGCACAGCCTTGGTTTGGTGCCTGGAACTTTCAGAGTCACCAGTACTCTGCCACTTACTTCTGGCCTTACAGATCAACATTTGGCTGTGGCACCCTGCGACACAGTCAGATGCAGCGTGGCAAGAGGGCTGGCCGTTGTAGCAATGAAGAGCATCATCATTTGGCAAACAGGTTTTTTTTTTGATAACTTCAGCTGATCTTTTCAGAGGTTTGCCTTTCCGTTCCTTTTTATTTTAAGGAATATTGATAACAATATTACAAGGATGAGAGTGGGGGCAGGGGGACCCCAAAGCCTGCAAAATAATTACTGCATTTTTTTCAAAAAAGCCTGTAGTCTTCATTCACGTTAGTGATGGCTCAAACAAGGCACCGCATTTGAGTGGCAACTGCACCAATTAGCACTGCTGCTGTTGGGTTGTGAATTGCATGTGAAATGTAGAATTTGTCCAGAAGTGCTAATGCAAATTGCTCAACAAAAATGTGCCCTCTGTGTCAAGTCTTTTCACTTGTTCTGACACACTGATGTCTTCCCAGATTTCTCTGATCGGCAGATTCCTCTCTCTGCTGACAGCTACCAGAGCTCATAAAGTAATGGAAATATTTCTTGTTGCCATTAGCTGTGTTTCTGCAAAGAGAGTTACCCGCTGCTGCTGGGACTGGCTGCTCACTATACAACATAATTTTGACTTTTATTTGTAAGTTGATGGACTTCAGCTTTCTAGAATGAAGTGCTAAAACCCCTGTAAATGTCTTAAGACTCCACCTGCCCAGAAGTTCAAAGACCTGATGTCTGCCACAGCGATAATTTGGTCACTTTGCAGGAGTTCAGCATCCTCTGTTGCTGTGTACAGTGATAACCTTTGAGCCTTGCTATATGAGCCTGAGTTACAATTGCCGTGGGAACTGTAGCTTAGCATTTCCTGACTTTTTCAGCATACAATATCTCATCCTAATATTGCACCCTTTACAAGGAGAAGAAGTAGAGCAAGGGCACATTGTGAACAGCGAAATTTCACATCTACAGAATATAAAGCGGTGTCCTTAGCCACACACAGATGTGAAGCTGTACTTGTAAATTGCTGTGCTGGGTGGCACCCCTGAGTCACAGCCCAGGAGCCCTATTGTGTGGGGCTCCCTGCAGCGCAGGATGTAAATACATTTCCTTCCCCCCAAGCACTTCCAACCTAAGAGCAAGATAAGAGATAATGCGGGAGACAAACACACCAGGGAGCGCAAGGAAACAGCAGAGGCTGCTGCTGGGCATCGTGGAGACAGGAACTTCCACAGACTCCTACAAATCTGACTGCGCTGGGGCCAGAGGTCAGGGGCAGATTTGCATGATTTGGAGAATCTCCTAGAAATGCAGTCCAGCAGGGAGGAAAGCATGAAGACGCTTGTGTCTAAAATGTAACAACTAGGGAAGAGCTGGTCATGATGGGGTAGGCTTCAACACTCAGCGGTGAACAAGAGACGGTGTGTGAGTCAGGATATTCTGCATTTGGGTTTGAAAACAAGGGAAGGGGCTGAAATTGGAAAGGAAAGGTAACCAGGCTGGAAAGGGAGAGATGGCACAGTCAGGACAATAGGTGAAGAACGTGGCTTTGGGCAGCAGCACTCCAGCTGCCTGCAAGCAGAGTGAGACTGTGATCATCGCAGTGTGAGGGGATGCCAGCCTGACTGTGGGGCTTGGCACAGAGTCTGAGGCAAAGATCGTGGCCGGGTTACGGGCCAAGTCACAGGCAAGCGATGGAGGACTGGAGCCTGCTTCGAGCTGATGGGTACCCACAAGGTGATCCCAGAGGCAGGTATGAATTTAGGCCAGATAGGAAAAGGCCTGTGAGCTGCCAGCATAGAGGGAGTCCTTGGACTTGCGCAGAGAGCTTGCTCAGAGGTGTGACGAGGGGAAGAGAGAAGAGGACTGAGGTTGCAGAAGTGTGCAGGGCTGAGCAGTGGCTGGATAGTACAAGTAATGTGGAGCGGGCAACGAAAGGTGCTGGAGGCAAGGGAAAGCACTGGGGAGAGAGGAGACATCAGGTAGGGTTGGGTTAGCAGTGCTAGGAGCTGACAGGCAGCCATGGAGAAATATAGCACCGAGCTCCACAAAAGATAAAGGCTATTAGGGACTCGGTGATACTGGTTTCTGTGACAGGCAAGAAGCAAAAGCCTGTTTGGAAAAGAATCTGTGCTGGAGATGGAGGCTAAATCCAAATCAAGTCATAGGCAGCACATTCAGTAGGCTTAGAGATGACGGTGAGAGGAGGGATAGGGTAGAGGCTGGAGAGGGGCTTGGAATCAAGCAATGCTTAGATTATTTTTTTTAAAGCATGCTTATATGGTGAGGGGAAGGAGGCAGAGGGAGAGATCTGAAGGAAGAGTTAGCAGATGGGATTAGGGGAGATGAGAAAACAGGACACAGCGAGGTCATCGGGACAAGCAGTGGGGCCACAGTTGAGAGGGAGAGCTGGGCAGGAGGCAAGGGAGAGCAAGCAGAAGGGAGCGAGGGAGATACTGTTTTGCTTTGTGGAGTTTCTCATGGCAGAAGTCAGCACAGCCCTGAGCAGAGATGGGACTTTTCAGCGATGGCAGAAGGCAAGGCTTGAGGAGCGAGTCCAAGGCTGCAAAAAGGCAGCTGGGATTGCGCCGGTGAGGGCTGGCTAGGCTGGCAAACGTGAGTAAGCATTAGGAACATGACAGAATCGAGGAGGGGAAAAAGCATTCATGGTGTACAGGAAGTTTAAAAAAAAAAAAAGTTGAAAGCTTAGTAAGTAATTGTCTCAGAAAAGGTATTAAGGATATTCAGAAGGCCTCAGGAGGAGTGAATGAGGACTTCCTCAGTAAAGGAAGCCATTCCTTAGAGATCTAGAAGTCTGGGGGACTGCCTAAAGCCAAGCTGAGTCAGGCCTTGCAAAAGAAATTAATTCTGGAGTGGAGTTTTCCTGAGCTGTATAAATAAAGGAGACCCTGGAGAGAAGGCAGGAACCATGCAGTGAAGAGCGTGTTATGGCTGAAGACTGCCTAGGCACTGCCCAAATGAGAATTATTTGTCAGTTCTTACTTGGGCTGGTGAGACTGGATGTCAAAACAAAGGCTGGGTGGTTAATGGAAGCACACGGGCTGTGTCCAAGCTGGAGGAAAAATGAGCGGGGTTTCAGTGCTGGAACTGGGTGATGGGCAGCCTTGGTTCAAGGATGCTGAAAGAAGTAGCTCATAAAATCCCAGGACTGGCATGCCGTCCCAGGCACCTCGAGTGAGTTATTTGGAACCACTGCGAAGACAGCATGGCTTTGCTGGGCAGCAGCAGTGGACTTTGGTCTTGCCAGATACGTTTGGGTTCTCGATTTTAGAGCGAAATACCACCTGCAGGTAAGCTGCATGGACAAGTACCTGCATTCAGGGATGAGAGTTCCTCCAGCTCTCTGTGTTGGTGTCTGACAGGAGACGATCCTGGAATTTATGCATGAATTGTACAGGTCATCACAAGTATCCGTGTGTCTGTTTTGGTGCTTTTAGCCATCACACGTGCCGTCTGCTTAAATCCACTGAAAGCTGGTGGGCTGTTTCTGTGTTTCCTACATACGTGGCTTTTCCCATAGCGATTCAGCGAAGCAAGGGGGAACTGAAAAGGGTCCTTGCTTCATTGAGGCCCTTACGGGATGTGATCTTGCTGCCATGTGGGCACGCTGTGAATGAGACGGGGAGGGGGCTGCAGAAGGAACAGTTGGGCTGTGTGGGTTGTTCACTTGCAAATGAAGCAGTGCCAGGAAATACTGATAAGGATAATGCAGCGGTACTGTGAGCATATGCACTCCCTGACCCCATTTGTGCAAACGCAAAGCCAGAGAGTCACCTACAGGGTGGGGAAGATGCAGGAGAGATTTTGTGAGAGCCCCAAACCTTTGCGCTGAAGTTCTCTGAGGATTTCTTTTTGCCTTGGCAGAACAACAACATGGGGCAACTGCAGCCTCTTACCAATTTTTGAGGTAAGTTGCCTTCTGTGTAGGGGAAGGAGAGCATATGGCCCGGTGTGTTTATTTCTCAGCCAGGATTCGTTTGGGCTTGGCAAATTACATGCTTCTTGCTGAGGATCAACACCAGTGCCAAGTTTGTTTTTGCTAAAAATGAAAGAGATCTCATTTATCACAGCACAGAGGAAAGGATCTGAGAAATGTCCTTAAGCGTGAAAAAATACCTTTGTTTATCCTCAAACAAAACAGCTGAGGGGAGAACGAGCAAAATTTCACCAAGAGGAAAACAAAAACAACCAAACTCTGCAAGCATCTAGAAGAGCCACCAGGCAGCTCCTGCCAGGCATGAGCTGGAGCTGGGCTGTGAAATGCCTCTGTGGGGTGCGAGGTGATAATGTGACGTGGGCTGGGGACATCGGAGCAGAAGGGACAGCCGGGTTGCGGTTTAGCGTTTGCTGCTTGAAAACTTCTTTAGAGCATCTTTTCCTTATATCTGTGTTTTCTCAGTCTCTGTATGTGCTATTCTCTTACAGCATTTATTTTTATTGTGTCATTTTCCCTCTGTTTCCCCTTTTCATTGGCCCTGTGTGACTGTTTGTTTAAACCGTTTGCCTGCTTTCATCTTCCATTTTTCTTCTCTCCCCCTTCTCAAGGGCTCTCTAGCCATAATTATCCTTGTGTTTCGCATTAGCTCTCCTCCCTTCTGCTCCAGATGGACTCGAAGCGGGCATTGATTAAAGCTAAAACCTTTAGTGCTGCCATTTCCAACAGGCTCTGGCCTTGGGGTCAGCGCAGCCATCGCTGCATTGCTCCCAACCACAGCCACGAGCACTGGCTCCTGAGGGAGCTCTATGCCCATGTGGGGCAGCAGGGACACACCGTGACGCTACTCCCAAGCAGGATTGCAGGCTGTGGTGGCCGTGTGGGCGCTGCTGAGGGCCTGCATAAGTCTTTAGCCCCTAAACGGTGTTAGGAAAACACTTGCTCATTTTCAGATCCTTTGTTGTGTACTTTGTTGCTAGAAATAAAGAACTTAGTCCCTCTGATGAGCTAACACGTACACCGAAGTGATAGTCTGGCAGATACTGTTTGTTCTGCGGCAAGAGCAAAGCGTATCGAAAACGGGGGGAGGAGAGACGCAGGGGAAGGGAGGTGAAAGGAAAACAAATGGGCTGCATGCAGAGGTCTGGCATCAAACGTCAGAGTGATCTTGTTCGCTCAGATACTATTTGAAAGGCCATGGCAACCGGGGACCCAGGGAGAGGAGAGGTTTGTAGCCCCTCCCTGGGATGGATGACAGAGGATGAGGGTGAGGCGGTCTGCTGGTGGGTGCAGTCACAAAGCAGTTTGGCCCGTCCCTTCGTCCTGCATGCTGGCTCATGTGAGGCAAAGTCAGAAGTGAATGGATTTGTAACTCCCTCAGTCAGTCAGATGGCACCTATCTGCTGAAGGTGGCTGCGCTTGGGCAGCCAGATTTAGACAGGGATTAAGATCCCTGCCAGACACAGAAAGTGACAACAGTACAGGAATTTAATAGAAGTATTTCTGGGGGAATACAGGAACGTGTTTGTAGGTTACTCCAGAAACACTGGGTATGCAGTAAGTTTTCTTGTGATGGAGTGTACAGAAATCTAGTAACATTTTTGCTGCCAGCAAGCAGAAGCTCAGAGTGCGTGGAGGTGAGGTCAGCAGCGCCTTGTCCATCACAGACCTGTAGGTTGCAGTACATAGTTGTGTTTACCCGGAAAGGCTTTTGTCTTAGGAGGCATCAAACAGCAGAGACTTGCCATTTCTGCTGGGTAATGAAATCATGGCCTAAGAATTTGATTCTTCTTTCTGATTTGAATCCGTCTTTGGCTTCCAGCCCTTGTATCTGGTTTTGCCGCCTTCAGTGGATAAAAGGGCTCTTTAAAAGATTCGTTCCCTCGTGAAGGTGTTTTTACACGCCGTGGTCAAAGCATCTCTGTTTTCTTTGTGGTAAGCTGAATGATTGAGCTCTTGAAGTCCTTCACTGGAAGGCACTTTCTGCCTGAAATCATTTTTGTTTCTTCTTTTTGTGCTCTGACTTGAAAATGTAGACATCTGATTGCACACATCTTTCTAGTGTCGTTCCTCTAATGCAGTACGCAGGATAAGCCACCTTCTGGCTTCTGTTTGCTCTGTTGCTGCTTGCGCATTGAAGGATTGCATTAGTTCACATCACGCAGAATGCACAGCAAGCTCAGGTTCCATCCACTGCTTCACTTTACCATTGCTTTCAGTTCCACTGATGTTAAATGTGCATAACCGTACATACACACGCATCACCCCAAACTCCTGAGAAGGATCCATCACTCCGGCTGATCCCCAGAAATACATTTGAAGAACATGAGATTTGTGCTTAACCAAGGACCAATTGCCAGCAGCGGGCAGCTCCCTCTCAGGCACTGCCAAGGCAGCTGGGTCCCCACAGTAGTCCACCCTCGTGCATACGTATGTACTGCCATGCAGGGCACCCCCACACACAGGCGCACAAGTGACACAGGCCCGGGGGAAGGAGCGGGGCTGTCCCCTCGCTGCTGTGCATCCCCAAAAATCTGTCTGGAGTCACGGCAGCCTGAGTCACACTCTGAGTCATACTGCAGGAAGGGGCCAACAGGCGTCGCTTCCCTGGGACTGGTGGGGGTGTTCGGAGGGTAGCAAGGCAGCGGTGCCAGTTGCCAGAGAGAGGAGAGCAAAGAGCAGGGTCAGGATGGATGATCTGGGAAGTGGGCACGCTTGGTGCAGCAGCGCCCACTGCAGAGGTGCTCGTGCGGAAGAGCTGGCGGGGCCCTGCTGCCCTGCTCCTGCTTCAGGACACACAGCCCTGCGCTGCTCCTGGTGATGTCAGCGGGGCCTTTCATCACTGTTTTGAGAAGAGCTTTGGCCAAAAAAGATGGAAAGCGGGGGGGGGGGGGGGGAGTGGTGTTCTGGCTTGATGAAAAAGGCCTGGCTTTAAATCTGTTATTAAAGCTGGAAGCAGGAAGTTTTCATTACGAATAGGCAAAGTCCTGCGCCTAGAAATGGCCGAACACACAGCCCTGGAAGTAACACCTTGGTGCTAATCTTCACATTTCCTCCAGCTGCTGTGCGGGCTGTCAGCTGCAGGGGTGTCTTGCAGAGCTCTCTGCCTTCTGCAGCCCTAAGGCAATACGGCCCTGAGCCCCTCTGCACGCTGCTGCCGTGGGGCACTGCGCCCTCGGTGTGTGTGAGCGCCGGATGGCCGCTCTGCTGTGAGACTGTGTTGAAGTGGGCTGCGGCCCCAAGGGCGCGGGGCAGCTCCTGCTGATGTTACAGCACAGCGAGCCTTCTGGCTCCTGGTTTTCCTTTCCGCCTTTCCCTTGTTGTAGCTGCAGCAAAGGTTCTTTGGCAGCGTGGCATTGCTGTTGTCTATAAATGGAAGCAGTTGGCCCGTCTCCCAGTGTAACACAAGATAGCTCTGTGCATCAGTTATGCAATCTTCAGCTCGATGACTTCAGTGGGGTGAGGGGAGGGCAGGGGGGCAGGATGGAGCCCTTACCTCATGTCCCTGAGCTAGGAGATGTTGGAGCAGGCGGTGAGGTGCTGTGTGAGAAGGGAGCGGGGAGCAGCGGGGAACTGTCAAACCGGGGCACGAGTTCAACAGAGACAGAAGCTCAACGCTGAGAAGCTGCCTTTCAGCAGAGAGCCCTTCAGGGACGCTCTGTGTAAAGTGGAGATGTGAGCAAATTGGATTTCTTCTTGTTTCCTGGCTGAAGAATAGTTTGCTTTTCCCTGCCAGCGAGTTCGCCCCACACCACGGCATTACGTGGTAAGAGGAACCCTCCACCTCTGCTGCTGGCAGCTCGCAGCTCCTGGGTACGGGAGCGCGGGCCATGGCAGCGCTCCTGGCCTGGCCTCGGCGCTCGGTGCCCAGCCGAGCCGAGCCGAGCCGAGCCGAGCCGAGCCGAGCCGTGGCAGCGGGCGGGCAGCGGCCCCTGCTGGCAACTCGCCGCTCCCAGCAGCACCGCGGGGAGGTGCGGAGGAGATGGGGTCTGATGGCGGGGGAGAGCAGGGTGATGTTAGGAATAGGTTTCTGTGGCATCACGTGGCCCGCATCCTTCCAGCTACAAGCTCTTTGTCCTGGTGGGATGGAGTCTCGGATAAACGTGTGATGTGGTTAAATCCTGAGATTCTGGTGCAGTACAGTGGAAATGAGGGCTGCTGGCTCACGGTGTTCTTCTCTGTGCGCCTCAAACGCTGGCTCCTGAGCCCATTGCTCAGAGATTGCTTATCTTGAGCGCAAATAAACCTCACACCCCGTTTTCTTTTCTTACCACTGATGAGTCGTGAAGTGCTCCTGCCTTATCAGAGGGGGCCTGGAGCTCCAGGTTCTGGTGCGAGAAACCTGCCCGTGTCCCTGCAGCAGACATTGAGGCCACAAGACACCAGCATTTGCCCAGTTTTCCCGCTTTCTCCAAGCTCCAGCCCTCGCCCACAGCCCCGGCGCTCAGTGTTAATGAGCCCTAGCTTCCCTACACGCAGAGCACCCTCAGTAACGAGCCCTTCTCCCTCTCTCCACACAGGAGCAGCACCAGGTGGGACTGTCCCGGAGCACAGCACCTATGCAGCCCTCTGTCCCACCAGGAGCCAGCAGCGTGGTCACAGGCACGAGCTCAGGGGGGGCCTTCCTGGGCAACCAGCCGCAAGCGGCCATCATGAAGCAGATGCTGATCGAGCAGAGAGCCCAGCTGCACGTGATAGAGCAGCAGAAGCAGCAGTTCCTAAGAGAGCAGAGGCAGCAACAGCAGCAGATCTTAGCAGAGCAGGTACGGTGTCTGTTTGTCTCAGGTTCTGCAGCTGGTGTGAGACGGAAAGTGCTACAGACAGTGCAGCACAGCCCTTCCTTTCACCTTCAGCAGTTTTCTCTCTGATCTCCCAGATCAGTTCTTTACTCTGTTTTATCACACAAACACTGCAAGCAGTCATGCTAGCCTCAGGGAGAGGTTGGGAACTGCGGGCTGAAGTCGGGGAGCAGTGGCACAACCCCAGCAGTGGCAGTGTGAAGCTGTGACATTCAAGCCTGACACCAATTCCCATAGCTCTACACTTTTACAGTACAGACATTACGTTACCTGGTCTAAATGGTCTTGTCTTATGCGTGTTTAATTCAGATGCAATTTAAAGGAAACCCAACAGAAAAGCCAGCAGAAAGTCACACTGTTCAGTTACTGCAAGCTCACACCTCAGTTAAACTTGCAGTCCCCTGCTTCACCTAGAAAATGTTCTGATAGGTGAGTCTAAGCTCAGCAGTGTCTCTCTTGCTAGGGGAAATACAGTTTAAGACCTGGGTGCCACTTTGAGTTAGAACTTGTGCATGCCGTATAACCACAGAAGTACTGATGGTTACTGATGGAAGAGGGTAAATTTAGACTAGACGCTAGGAAGAAAGTCTTTCTTTTAGAGTGACGAGACACTGGAACAGGTTGCCCAGTGAGGCTGTGGATGCTCCCTCCCTGCAGGTGTTCAAGGTCAGGCTGAATGAGGCTATAAGCAACCTGGTCTAGAAGGAGGTGTCCCTGCCTGTAGCAGGGGGATTGGAACTAGATGATCTTAAAGGGCCCTTCCAACCTAAACCATTCTGTGATTCTGTGATCCTATGAAGATGCATGAATGGTTTCAGAGGGAACAAGTGTAGAGCAGTGACACATTAATATTCCCTCTGCGTGGACCAGGCCAATTCACTTGTATAAACCCAAGAGCCAGTCACTGACTTGGATGCTGAAGGCAAGGCTAAAAGGCACAGCCCATAAGCTCCTAGCTCGTGAGTGCTTTGGGCCTAATAAAGTTCCCTTGATCTTTTTTATCATACGTCATGTGCATTTATAAACATCAGGATTAGTATTTGCTTCCTTTCTGTCTTTGCCATTCTCTTTCCTTTGTTCCTCAGCCCTGGTTTGTGACAAAGCATCTGTACCGGTGCAGATGAAGCAACGAGAAGTGTCACTGTAGTAACTGCTCAGTCAAGTATATCCAGGGCCTTGAAAGCTCTGATAGACATGCTCTCTGTTTTTATAATCAACCCTTGATTCTGTTTTGGATGCCTGAGTATCCACAGAAAAAAAAAGCACAGAGGACCAGCATGGGCTGGACTAAGGGTCGGGGGCATTTTGTGATGGCCAGCTCCCCGGATAGCATGAGGAAGAGGAAATGTGCCTTAGTAGCTGTTTCTGGTCTGGCTAGGCAATGGTCTTGGGATACAGGGCTCAGATTAGGAGGCACTGTCCCTTGCAGCTGGGCGCTTTGGTTGTGCAGAGGTGGGCTGCAGTCTTGCACAAGGACTATACATATAGGAATATATATATTAATTATATGTATGGTAAAATATATTCATTTATATACACATATATTAAAATATATGTATTCCTGTCTATATATATAGGTCTTGTCAGAGCTGGGGGAGGGAAAGGGTGTGCGCATACAGCAGCGCTCAGAGCTGGGTGAGAAGAGGTATCTCAGATCTCTCCCTTCCCATCCAGCCCGAGGACAGTTCAGTTTGCTGCTTAGAGGTCAAGATGAAGTGCTTGTAAATGAGGAGAGGTGATGTTAGCCTCAGTGCTTACTCCTTTCTGAAGCAGAAGGAGTCTGTGTGTTGAGTAGCCCAAGTACTCTCAGGAGGATTCTTCAAATGTCTCTACTTGTCTCTCCAAAACAGCTTGCTAGATAAGGAACGCTGCAGTTCTGCTGCAGCACTTTTGTCACCAGCCTCTTTCCAGCTCACTAATTAATTAATCATCTTTTTCACTTCTGCTTTCTTTCCCTCATTCATTTTCAGCAGTTGCAGCAGCAGTCACATTTGCCTCGGCAGCATCTGCAGCAACAGCGGAGCCCATATCCAGTGCCACAGGTCAATCAGTTCCAAGGTAAAAGTCACATTCTTTTTCCTGTTGTGGAGACAAAATACGCCTCCGGAGCAGGCGTAGGAAAATCTGCATTTTGTGAATGCAAGGAGCTAAGCAGTGTGGCAGAATAGTAAGGTGGGCTGTTGTACACTTGCACGTACCATAGACTTCACTAAAGGGGAATGCCCAGCTTGGAATGTTCGGTCGTGTTTCCTTTTGTTTCACTCAGCCAAAGCTGTATTCTGTATTTGACATGTGTTTTGCCTGCTTGATTCCTGGGTTCAGTGGATTCATCATGTTTGCCTTCACTCTCATCGTTCTTTTTTTTTTCCAGCCAGCATCTCTCGCTGTATCCTGGTTTTACTCTTCTTCATGTCCTACTTTATTTAATTTGATGAGCAGGGAATTTCACAGAGGTCATCTTCATCTGGGGAAGGACCAGCAGTAGTGTCTGACAGGAGTCAGGTGTGAGAAGTATAGTGAAATATCGGAGGTGAAAATGGAGATTTCTGCAATGAGCTCACAAAACAGGGATTATTTTGCTGTGCTCACTAATGATTGGGGAATATGAGGGTACTCGTTTTGGTTTAGGAAAAAGGTTCATTCTGAGCTTTTTTAGTGCAGTTCATCGGCTCGAATGCCTTCGCTAGCCGTGGATTCTGAATATACATAGAACCAGCATGTCCTTGTGTTGCATATCCACCACAGTGTCACAAAACTGCGACAGAAACGAGGCAGGCGAGCACACTGCAGTTCTGGTACTCAGGAAGCGAGCAGACAGCCAAAGCTTCTGCTGACAGACAGCAGTGTGGCTCTTTCTAATTGCCTCCCCATTCTCGATTTTGGCAGCATTAATTCTGTACGAAGTGAATTCTTTCCCAATAACTTGTTTGCAAAATCAAAATGTATGTGTGCACTCTCACGCATTATTTGAGAAGCGTATGTAAAGTCTTTTCTGTGTCAATGCTTTTTTGAAACCTTGCCTTCGTATGTATGATTTAAAAGAAATGCAAAAGAGAGTTTAGGCTAATGTGACAGAGCGAGGAATTCATTTTCATAAATGAGCCAATTTAAATATAAATATTGCACCTTTTTTTTTTTCTGTTTAGTCACAATACTGTAATCCAGTGCAGTGGGTTATGTGGGACGGAGACCGGAAGATGGCCCAAAATCTTCAAATCTGCTGCATCTCCCCTTTAACTGCTGCTTGCCTGAAGCCCTGCCTCTCCCGCCAGGCGCAGCAGCTCCCAGAGGCAAGGAGTGAGCCACTCAGTTCTGCTGACTCCTTTGGAAGTTTGCAGCTGCTGTTTGCAGTTCATAGATGGCAAGAGGTGCACTACAGGTTTTTAGCATTACTGTCCTCGTCAGCAATGGCTGGAATGGCTGTAGGAAGAGGTATCTTGCAACCGTGGAGGAAGGAGATGGCCTACATTTTAAAAAAAGCCTCAAGGGGACCCGAGTGCCAGTCACTGAAAAAAACAGTTTAATTGGTAGCGTGGATGAAGTAAAAGCTGCTGGTACATTTGCCCTCTGCAAGTAAGGTCCAGATGGACTCTCTTCAGGCTACTGGATGCTCCGTTTATGTATATGTTGGAGAGCTCAGCTACGAGCATCCTCCTGAAGCTTGTCCCGCTGCAGGGAAAAAGAGATGCAGGCATTTGCTGCATCGCGTGTGTCGCTATGGGAGCGACACTTCAGTTGTTCATAGCCATTTCTCATGGGAATGTGGCCAACAGAAATAGCAGGGCCTACCATTCTCTGGTCTCCACAGACATTTAGGTACGTTGTCTGCCGCCGAGAGACATCAGGTAGGGGCTGATTTAAGAGCATCCTGATTTTGTTGTACAATTTATGACTCTTAGAGCAACTTTTTTTCTCGCATTTAGAGATATTTGAGCTGGAGTAATTGTGAGCATCTTGCTCCCGGAGCTCTGCCTGCCGAGGGTTTTATTTCGTTCGGTGCGGTATTGACTCAAAACCACAGTGAACCCGTGGCACAATCAGAGCTCCGGTAATTGTTTTTAAATAAAGATAGTAAATACAGCAGCGTATTGGCTTCCCAAAAATCAATAGCTCCCCCACCCCTCAAAGGGACACGAGCGCGGTCCAGTTCTCTGCCACGGTGTGGAATTTAACAAGGTTAGGATTTTCTGGTTTCCCATCACCGGCCTAAGGAGGACTAAAATGTGCTTATCATATTGATTCACTAATACACTTTCCTTGCTTTAAATGTCCACAAAAAAACAATTTTTCTTCTTTCCATAGACTTAATCAGTAACAATGGTAAAGAAAATCCATTCATTTATGCCTCCTGAGCTATTAAAACATTGATTGGTCTTCTGAGTCTGACATTTCCATTTTCAAGGCTTACTTCTGAAAGACAATGGAGATATTTAAAAGGGAGCTTCAAGCAGATAACTCGAGTTCAGCTTTTGGTTTCAATTGAAGGCCAGTGGAAGCATTCTCATCTGCTTGCTAGAAGCTGAACCAGGTGTATCTGAAGAAGGTTAAGTACTTCTGATCACAGTGCTGTGCAGCTTTCACAAGTCTGAGGGAGTAACTAGTGCACGGAGCGGGGCGAGCATCATCCCCGGGCCTGTGGAAAATGGCACGCAAACAAAAAAAAAAGATTTTACTTTTGAAAGAAGGCTTTTCCTCCTAGGTCAGTGCAGAAATAACTACTTGTTGGCCACAGCAAAGTAACGGAAAGATGGGCCTGTGTTAGCCCCGCTGCCCCAGCGGCTGTGCAGCATGAGCAGCTCGTTAGCAGGGAAGTAACCGTGGCTGTAATGGCACGTCACACGTGGAAGGAATCACACTGCTGCAAAAATCCAAAGCCACAGATCCCTTTGGGTACAAATCCCCAGGCTGTCATAATTGAAAATTACTTAGTGAGTAACCTGTTGGCCTTTTCACCTTGCCAGCCTTGCTTCAGGCCTGATGGGAAATGAAGCTGCTGGCCTGTATCGACAGCGCTCTGCGGAGCGGTGTCCCACTTCACAAATGCAATACGTAACTCGATCAGTGATTCCTGGTTGGGGCAGCACTCAGCTGTGCTGCCTCTCAGCTCTGAGAAGTGGGGATTTGGCAGGGCAGCGCCAAGGCTGCAGTCACAGCAGTGCGCAGAACGCATCACCTCTGAGATGCGGCTACCATTAGGCTGCAAGTACGTCTCCCAAGGACAGGTAACCTTCTAGTTCTCTGCCAGCCTTCATGTGAAACAGTAATTTATTCACTGGAAAAGCACAGCAAACTGAAATCCCGCTGTCGTGCAGGAGGCTCCTACAGATTCTCTTGTCAGCACAGACGTGTTGATTTGTGTAAGATTTACAGGATCATGTTTTTTCTCACCTTGCTCCCTTTCTGGCACAGGTTCTCCCCAGGACATAGCAGCTGCAAGAAACCAAGCAGCGCTCCAGAGCATGAGGACGTCCCGAATGATGGCCCAGAGCACGAGCATGATGGCAATGGGTCCCTCCCAGAACCCGAGCACGCTGCCCACCACGGTGGGCCAGTCAGACCTGGGCATGGCTCCTTACAGCAACGCCTCCTCCAGCCAGCCGGGAATGTACAGCATGAGCACAGGGATGAGCCAAATGTTGCAGCACCCAAACCAAAGCAGCATGAACATGGCGCATAACGCAGGCCAGGGAACGAGGCAGACTGCCTCTGGACAAGTGGTGGGAATGGTCAGCAGTTTTGGTCAGAACATGCTCGTAAACTCTGCTCTTCCCCAGCATCAACAGCAGATGAAAGGAGCGGTGGGCCAGGTCTTACCCAGGCCGCAAGCACCACGGCTTCAGAGCCTGATGGGAACCGTCCCTCAGGGAACGCAGAACTGGCAGCAGCGAGGCTTGCAAGGTATACCCGGAAGGACTAGCGGCGAAATTGGGCCTTTCAATAACGGCACGGCGTATCCAATGCAGTCTGGGCAGCCTCGGCTGCCCAAGCAGCATTTCCCACAGGGACTCAACCAGACAGTTGTGGACACGAGCGGAACAGTGAGAGCCCTGAACCCGGCAATGGGGAGACAGTTGCTGCAGCCGCTGCCCGGGCAGCAGGGAACCAGCCAGGCCAGGCCGATGGTGATGCCTGCAATAAGCCAGGGGGTCCCCACCATGTCTGGTTTTAGCCAGCCTTCCGCGCAGCAGATGCCAGGTGGTAGCTTTGCTCCGAGCAGCCAAGGCCAGGCCTATGAGAGGAATCCCACTCAGGACATATCTTACAGCTACAGTAACGAAGGAGCTGGGGGCTCGTTCTCCAGTTTAGCAGAGGGCGCAGACCTCGTGGACTCCATCGTCAAGAGCGGACCAGGGGATGAGTGGATACAAGAACTCGATGAGTTGTTCGGAAACCCCCAGTGAATGGGCTTGTATAGTCTGGAGTTTGGGTTGTTCCGTTTGAAGAAATCAAAGAGAGGGTTGGATGCGCTCCCCATCCTCGGATCGTTGGGGTTTTTTGTTTGAATTGGTTTGGGTTCTTTCGTTTGTTTTCTTTTGTATTTAATCGTGCAAATCGAGCTGATCTGTAGCCAACTTGGGAAGGTTCGGGTGATGCTGAGAACATTGGTATCACAAGACTTCCACAGGCAGTCTCCACTGCGTGGCAGCACCTGCTGCGTGGGTGCAGGGCAGGATGGGGAAACTGGAAAAGCCAGCTGATGCCTCTGAAAGGGAACAGGGTGGTCTTTCTCTGCTGAAATGAGGTTTCCTTGCACAGCAGTATGGGCTAGCCCCGATGTGTCCCACCTCACGTAACTGCGAAGGCCGCGGCTTTCAGGGTAGCAGATGGAAGCCCGAAGAAGCCCACCGATGACCACGCACAACCAGCCTTGGTGTCGGCAGGCCTCGGCGAACCGTGGCCAGGCTCTGGACTGCTGCAAGGGGCGTACATGTGACAAACCTAAACAGTCACAGAGGGGTCACCATTTTCACTGCAGAGTGATAAAAATCCAGTAGGAGTGTAACAGAACGTGAATGTGGTTGCGCAGTGAGGACAGTGTGATTACTGGATCACTGCTGGAGATGGCTTTAGGGAGTGGGTTGTGTAAGGAGCTATTTAGTCCCCAAGGGACTTGCAGTAGTGCTTCCCTGTCAGAGCACTTTGCGTGCCCGGGTTGCAGAACAGAGCTGAGAGAGATGCGAAGGCACGAGGGGACACCAGCGAAAGTCCTAAGGAGGTCCCTGTCTCTCCTCCCTCCCCGGTATGTTTTCATACATCCCCCTCCCATCTGTCAGTGTAAAAGAAACTAAAGTCACTGCGCTTTTCTTCACAAAGGGGCAGGAAGGAGATCAGAAGGCAGGAAGGAGAAGATGTGCGGGGAGGGTCTGGCAAGCAGGAACGAGTTCCTCCTCTCATATTGCAAAACGCAGGCTCAGCAGGTTGGTGTGCATGGGCTCTCAACCTGACATTTAGTGCCACCTGGTCTTCTGTTTTAAGCAAGCGGTGGTCTAACCTCCTTTGTTTGCTGGAATAACATTCACTGCAGTATTTGAAAAGTGGGAGCCAAGGAAGGACTACAGTGAACAGCATGAATGAATGGCTAAAATAGCGGATTTAGGCATCAAAAACATCGAGTCTGCCTAAATATGCTTTTAGGTAACAGTGACGTATCACCGTCTCCACTGTCTATTTCCACTGTGTGGACCGGTGCCGAGAGCACTGCAGTGAAGGGGTGATCCGTCTTCCACAGAGACGCTGGCCATTCTGATTGCCTGATGCAGCCGGGGCCCGAGCCAAGGAGAGCTGCCCTCCAAAACCTGCCTCAGCTGAGAGCTGCCCACTGGGGTGGGTCACGCTTACCCCATTCTGAAGCACAGCACGAGGTCTCATTCCGGTCGCTGCCAAGGATGGCAGAGGTTTGCCTGTCCGCTACTGCAGCAGGAGCCGGGTCAGGCCCCAGCGCAGCGAGCGAGAGCAGCAGCCAAAGTTCTCAGCCCACAGCCACGCCGCGGGCAGACGACTCTTGTGGGGACGAGCGTGAGGGAAGGGACAGCCCACAGTGGCAGCCCCCTGAGGGACAGGGGCAAGGGAGCAGCGTGGGGGCACAGGCGGGCCACTGGGAAGAGCAGCTCTGCGTGTGGACGGTGGCCAGCAGCGAGCTGTTGTCTTTGCAAAGCTTCCTCCAAATACTCCGTACTGGGACCAAGTACTAGACGTAGATTTTAATAGATTTGAGGTTTTTTGGTTGGTTTTTTTTTTTTTTTTCTCCTCCTTACTATGGTGCTGATGTATATGTAATATTAAAAAAAAAAAAAAAAAAAAAAAAAAAGTTATTTGTAAATATGTTTTTACAATTCTACAGATATCACTGGGTCTACTATCTGTAAAATATATACATATAAAAATATATATATATACTGTTTGTTTAAAATAGAGTATTTTTATTTCATTCCTTAACTCATCCTTCCTGCAGTGGTATTGCACTTCAGATGATGTCTGATTACTAATTTGTACTGTATCCCTGATGGCAACTTGCTCCATTTTATTCAGATTTTTCTAGTTTTCTGTTTTTACTTTGTACATTAAGCATTGCTTATTTCCTTTTAAGACCTGTACAGAGCTCTGAAAATGTAGAAAAAAAAGCTGATGTTAACATACCACTTTTAAAGAAAAAAAGAAAAGAAAAAAAAAAAAAGAAACACCAAGCAAACGAATAAAATAAAAGATGGTTATCTGAGTCATATGCAAGGCTGGTCTGTGAGATCACCTCTCAGCCCTCTGCTCCTGCGGCGCTCCTGTGACGCTGCCCCAGATGTCGGTTACCAGGCGGGCAGCAAGCGCAGGTGAGTGCAGTGAGCTGCTGGGGCCGGCAGCTCAGCTGTGTGCTATTGCTCTGAGGCCCTTCTGTCCCTTTCATAAGAGCAAGGAAGGCTCTGCTTACTTCCAGGTGTTGTGAGACAAGGTTTCTTGTACTCTGTACTGGAGCGGTTGCTACAGGTGAGCTGATCCTTCATTATGCCACCGCCAGAGGCAGCATCTCTCGGTCTCAGTGACTGCTGCGTGCAGGAAGGAAATGCTTTTGGGGAGACACGGGGTGAAAGGTGTTGGAGTGCTGCAGCTGTGCTCTGGAGAGGTGAAATGGGAGGGAAGGAGAGAGACGTGGGGTTGGATGTAGGAGGTAGACAGATGAGTTGGGGAAGCGAGGGAAAGGCGTGTTCACAGCAGCTCCCCAACCTGCTGCTCCACTGTGAGGTTTTGTGGTCAGAAACCCTTTGGTAAGTGCGTACGGGCTTGTTGTATTTACATGACCTGTGTAAGACAAGCATGTTGTGCAGCTTTCAAGGCTTGGCACGTCTCTCTCCTGTTCCCCCCCCAGCGGAGTCATAGTGAAGCACACACTGGGTGCTTCAAGCTAGTGCAGCTTACAGAAGCCCTGTGTGTTTGAGCTGCCGGTCTGGCTTGGTCCAAGTACAGACCTTAAGGTGAGTCGCCCTCTTCTCCTCATGTCAGTCCGGTGCTAAGGTAAATGCAGCTCTGAGCAGCTGAGGCCTCATGTATCCCACAGTATTACAGCTTGTGCTACTATGTGGCACTTGGCAGCCTTACATCCACCTTTCTTGGCGCATGTATCTGTCCCTGTGTTGCCTCTTCCTTCCCCTGGGGTAGAGGGGAAAGGGTAGCTATCCATAAGCATGCCAATGCATTTCAACAGGTGAGCTTAGTGCAGAATAATTTCAGAAGCAAGGACCTACATGAACACTACTAGCAGCCTTTGGGTCTCCTCTATTACGTGTTTCAAGCCTGATGTGTGATTGAGACACCTGCCTTCTTTTCCTTGCTGCCCGCGACTGCCTCAAGGCATCACTGGCAGGTAGATTCGCTGTCCTTTTGCCTGTCAGAGGGAAGCTGTGGAAGAATTCCCAGTGACTTCTGTGGCTGTTGTCTCTGTTCTGCTTTTTCCCTGGAACCACGTGCCAGAGAATTGCCTTTTCTACCACTGTGTCAGCTCTTGCCTGCTCACCCCCGTGATCTGTCCTCTGAGCTCAGCAGCTGCTGTTGCCCTCAAGTCCCACCCCTGTGTACACACTTTGTTTTATTATTTCAACTGCCCCATCCCCTGTCACCACTTGCAGCCACTAAGGTATGCCTTTAAGTCACATTACAGCATCTGGGAGGGCCAAACTTCTGCACATGCACTGCATCCCCCTTTTTTGTGTGAAAGGTGCCGATGAACCCAAGCCAATGCTCACTAGTACTCAGGTTGCCAACCCGAGTGGACTTCTAGGAAGACAGTAAGTGTTCATTATGTAGACTTGACTGAGCAGAACTATCAACATGCAGTTTGGTGGAACTGTGCACCAGGCACAGCAGAGAGAACTTCTGCCTGCTGGCTGTAGCGTGAATGCATCCAGCATTGCCAAAGTCCTTTGAATTATCACGATCTACCAAAACAGTCGGTCATGGTCTTCACTTCTCTGTAGTTCCAGAGCATTAGAGCGCCCCGTCGTGCAGGATGGCTGCTGCTGCCGGGAGTGAAGAAGAGTGAAGGAAGGCTTCAGAGGCATCGACAAAGCCAGAGGATGCTGGTAAGGCGGGCTGTTGCTTGCAGTGTCAGTTGGAGCCGAGTTACTTGGTGAATTAATGGGTTTTGGGTTTTTGCGATTTGTTTTGAGTTTGCAGTACTGCATAGGAAGACAGACCGTGTAAATGGAGAACGCCAATGCGATGCACCGTTCTGTCTTAGCAAATTCTTTTCAGGAGCACAGGGAAAGGAGCAAGTGTAAACAGCTCAGAAAAAGCACAACGTTTAATGTTGCAGTGGAATGCTAATGGAGAATTCTGATTCCTCATTTACATACAACTTATCATCATCTTGGTGTCCAGGGAGAGCTTGTGGGTTTTATTTACTTGGGGGTTTTATTTTGTTTTAAAGTACTCAGAACAATTTATGTAATTTCTTCCCAATGTTGAAGCCCAGGTATTCATCCGTAAAGCTGTTAACGATCCCAGCTGCACCAAGGATTGCCAAGCAAGCCAGAACTATCAGACTCAAAAAAAAACCCGTTAACCTAGAAGTAGGAAGCAGAAAAAAAGCTGTTACGAGCTGTACACGGTGTGTTTGCAGTGAAACCAGCTGCCTGTCTACCTCAGTTAAGAGGAGCCGTGCTCGGTGGAAAGGATCACTGTCGGAACAACACCTCGGGTGTTTCGGCAGTAGAACCATTCCCGCATGTCACGTGTGCTAGGGAGGAAAGTGATTCCTAATGGCCTTCTAGAGGAACACACTTCCCCCAGTGTTCCTTGATACTTACGTGAATTTGAGAACTTTTTCTGATGTGAACTACTTCATCCCAAGGAGGCATCTTTGTCAGATACTCTCTGCTGAGCTGGGAGGTCTGCTTTTGGTTATTACTTTGACTTGAAGAGAGTCCCGTGTTACCGGACTGAAAAGGAACAATATATTCCTAAAACTCACCTATCAGGGCACTCGTTCGTGCTGGGAGAGGATCAGAATACTTTTTTCAAAAATAATGTTATTAAGCATGGACAGCACATCAAGGGAGGTGAATGTCCATCTCTTTGCCCTTATGAGACTCCATCTAGTGTATAGTTGGCATGTGGGGATGGTGAGGTGCTGAAACAGGCTGCCCAGAGAAGCTGGGTGTGCCCCATCTATGGAGATGCTTAAGGCCGAGTTGGATGGCGTCCTGGGCAGCCTGATTTGGGGGTGGCAGCCCTGCCCATGGAAGGGGTTTGAAGCTGGATGGGCTTTGAGGTCATAGAATCACAGAATGGCCTGGGATGGAAGGGACCCCAAGGATCATCAAGTTCCAACACCCCTCATTGAGTACCGCAGCCTTCTCCGTATCTGTCATAGCCAGTTCTCCTTTCTCATTTACCAAAGGAGATAAGCTCTCTTTCGCCTGCCTGATCTGGCCATCGTATCCATAGAATCCCTTTCTTGCTATTTTTAACGTCTCTCACCAGCTTCAGTTTCATCCGCACCGTGGCTTTCCTAATCCCCTCTCCGCAGGTCCAGACAGCATCCCTGTATTTTCCCCAGGTGACATGCCCTTGTTTCCACAGCTGGTACGGTCTCTTACAGCAGGTCCCTGCCAAGCCATGTGGGCTTCCTCCCTCCCCTGACTGCTGTCTTATTGTGGGGGATGGAGAGCTTTTGCACTCTCAGAAAGGCATCTTTAAAGAGCGGCCAGCTTTCTTTCACTCCTTTGTCTCTAAGGACAGCTTCCCAGGAGATCTCATCCAACAGTTCCTTAAGCAGCCTGAATTTTGCTCTCCCAAAGTTCAGGGTCCTGACTTGACCTTTGCCAGACCCACACACATTCCTTGAGATCCCTCCCAACCCGAGCCATTCTGTGATTTTAAAGTAGAAATCTCAGGGAGTGCTTGGAGAGCTCTTCAGCCCTGAAGCGCAGCGTGTGGCTGGCACACAATAACAGCATGCACTCTTCTTTGCTCTTGGCTGCCTTGGAGCGGACTCTGGTCAGGTAGGCAGATACTGGGAGTTGCTGGAGGATTGATTTCTGCAGGCAGAGCGAGTGAGGACAGGCCGTTGCATAAGCACTGGAAAGATATCTGAGGAGCTTGCTGGACTTGGGTTTATAGTCCATTATTGCCCATGCCTACAGAAGTGCAATGGTTGGGTATTCAGCAGCTGCCTGTGGAGCCTGAGAACCTCACTGGTGCCTAGAGGCTTGATACATACAGCCTCCCCATATGGGGTGTGCAAAACAAGGGTTTAAAAACGGTGAGTGTAAGACCTCCTCAGTTTCAGTTGCACGAGGGGATAAGGCTCTGTCTGATAACGAAGCAAGCTGCTATCCTTGGGCATCCTTGTAAGGGTGATTTTTTAAGCCCAGAGTGCTGAAGTAAAGCATGGGAAAGATTTGGTTTTGGTTCTTTTTTGTTTGTTTTTTAGTTTGTTGAATGAAAGTGTGCTGTGCTCTCCTTGTTCATTTGTTTCGAAGGCTCTGCTCCCTAGACTTCCTTAATAGTCACCAGTCTTCTGGTCAGTGCTCTCTGTATCGTTTGGGCCACTGCATCTCTTAGTGGGAGCCCTGGGTCAGGAAACAGCAGGTAGTGCTGTGCCTTCAGCAAAACAAGAAGCGGCGTGTTGGAGTGTGCCTGCACACCAGAGGGGTGTTCTGCTGATGCGTGTGTTTGTTGTAGCAGGATTCATGTCGCTACATGCAATGCATTTACATTCATTAACATACACTTATCTGAAGCTGTGCCTCTTATCTATTTGGTCAAAGTTTATCAGCCTACAAGGACAGATGCGTTTGCTTCTGCGAGTGCACTTTGTATGGGTAAAGGTTCTTGTTGTGATAAGCTGAGGAAAAATGAAGCAGCAGACAAGCCGGTGCTGTGTGTGCCTTGCCTGCTTCACAAGAAGCTGCAGAGCTGCTTCTGCCTTTGGCCCTCTGAGTGCGGTTGCCCGTCCGCTCGGCACAAAGCAGGCCCCTGTGAGGTGGGCATCAAACCTTTCCTCCCATCACCTGCAGCGCGTGCACACCTTACCCCAAGGCTCCCCTGTCACAGCCAGCCCTCCTCCCCCAGGACCTTTGCTTCAGCTCTCTTGCTGGCACGCTGTACACGTTGCACTCAATTGCCAGGCCTTGGCTCCCAGCCCAGCTCAGGCTACAGCTGGGGTCTGTAACCTGCACGCAGCTCCTTACCTTTTTGATGCAGACTCCGCATAGCCGTGGAAGTACTTGTGGCGAGCGTACATGTACAGCAGGCCCAGCAAGGAGGCTAGTTCTAAGAAACAAGTAATGGGAAACGTGAGGGCAGTTGCAGACAGTCGTTTTAGTTATCTGGGGGCTGTCCCAGGAACTGGGCAATGGGCTGCAGCACTTTGGCTTGACCCAGCTGTCACTTGGTATCATTACGGCAGTTCGTGTTCAAGGGCAATGTTTGTTTTAGGAAAGAGAATCTTATTTATGTTGTTAGTAACCTGCTTTGCATTTATATAGCAGCTTTTATCCAAGGACAGGAGAGAAAGCTGTAGTGCACGTCAACTTTCCGATCTCCCTGTGGGAAAAGCATGAAGATAATTCTGATGGATGGAGCAGGCTGTGCGGCCACTTGCATTGCCCAGCACTAAGCAGTGCCAGTGAATTTGGTGTCCTTTCCAACCGCACAAATATTAGGGAGGACAGCTTTTTCTCTGCTCTGGATTAATTCCTGCATACACGCCTGTGGGAGTTGCTGTAAAAGTGACTTAAAGTGGAGTTAAAGTAGTTCTCCCCTTATATATGACAGCATGCATCTTCCCTGACTCAAATATCTGCTTAGGAGCACACGAACCATCTGACATCCAGCAGCAGTGGAGCTGCTCCGGATTCATCTCAGTGTAATGGAGATGGGAATCTGTCTGTAAGGGAGCCCCAGAATGAAATGTTTGTTTTTTGGTTTTTGGTTGTTTTTTTTTTTTTAATGCCAAAATGCCAGCCTGCGTAGGTATGTGAGAAACACAACAGATTTTAACAAGTCTGCCCACATACCTGAGGGACAGTAACCATGCGTGGCTGGAGATGTTGTGTGCTGACTGCTCTTCGGTGCTTAGCGCCATGTCCCCGAATGAACAAGGGACCATAGCTGTGTTTGATGTCCTGTGAGAACTGCCCTATAATGCGCATGTAATTGTTAGTGGGAAACATCTGGGAGTTGCCTTTTCTGCCCGGAAAATCCTCAGTGGGTTTTCTGTGAATGAGGAGTGTGCCATGTCGCTGCTCTGTGATGTGCAAGAAAAGCGAAAGCTGGTGGGGCTGTGTGAAATGCCGTGACTGTTTTGTCATGGCGCTTCACTGCAGAGCCTTCGAGCCTTCCTTCAGGATGACTAGGGTAAGGCAACGCAATGAAGGGAAGGCAAAAGGAGGCCTGCATAATTCTACCTCCCAATAAAGCTGATTTTTACGTCTTTGCAGTCCCATAGGTAGCAAGAACTCCTTACCTTGATTGCAAAACCATCCTGCGATCCAGAGGAGAGTCTGGAATATGGGGTAAAACTCTGCGCAGTTTTGTCTGTGGGATAAATTTGACATGAAGTTATTCTGGAAAGGGAAAGGACCATGGGTGAGAGAGATTTTTTTAAGGAGAATCAGCTTTGGCCTCACTTTGTTCCCACCAAAGTTAATGCTCTTGAATTCAGCGGGAGCATGCTCAAGCCAGCCTTAGGTGCTCTTAAACATCCCCTTCTTGTAATCTCAGTATAAATACAACCGATTTCAAATGTCTCCTCGTATTTAAGGTTTTGTATCCCACCTACAAGGAAGTGCTTAACCATTATCTTAACTCAAGGGAGCAGTACAGCAGGAGCAGGCAGGAGTTCAAGCACAAAGATATGGTGTTGACTGCTTATCTGCCTGCTCAGCGAGCGCGTTTTGTGGGTCAGCAGGACTTCAGCCAGATCCTTCAGGACTGCAGGAGGAGGCACAGAACCACATGCAGGCAGTCCAGGTTGCTCCGCTGAGGCCAAGTGCCTTTACAAAGTGCAGCCAGGCACAAGCAGCACGCTATGGATTTTCTTACGATTAGGACCGTAATGTCTTCGTCAGCATCGTCAGTTTTCATGCCAGCACACTGAGTTCTGTAAGGTGCTGCCAACCAGTTCTGAGCCTTTGCTGAGGATTGGGGGATCTGATGGCCCATCTTTATCAGAATTCAAATGGGGACTTTTAAATTAGCTGGACGTACCCCATTGTCATAAAATAATATCCTCACCATTTGAAAAGCATTCTTTTCATTCTTTTTTCATTTTTTTCTGAGCAGAGGATGCAATTACAAATGTAATATCTGAAGGTAATGTTTTCGCTTCTCTTCCAGATTGAATTGTTATTCATTGCCACCATCTCCGTGGTGTCAGGACTTACTGTGCACGAAATGTTCTTTCAAATTCTGGAGCTCCAGTGACAGCCGGGGGCAAGACCTTGTGCTTCATTCTTGATTTTCCCACCAGCCGAGCAAAACGAGCTGTAAGCAAAAATAAGGGCTTGTGGATTGCACGGTTCTTCTCATTTAGGAAGAACGGTTCAGTTGAGTCTCTAACACATTTTTTTATTTATTTTTTAAAGCAATCATTGTCCTTTGGCTTTTTTAATCAGACGGCTACTAGCTAAAACTGTTTTTTTCCCTGCAGAAGTTCAGGTCACACCTTCAAGTGCGGCTTATTCTTGAGAAAGGGGAGAAAATTGCAAAACTGCTGTTTCAGAAATGTATTTTTCCCCTTTCACTATTCACTGACACTATTTAGGAACCGAATAGCCGAGTCCTCGACCCGCACAGCCCAGGCCTACAGCAGCGGTGCTGCCGCAGCCCTACCTCAGCCCTACCACCACGTTGAGGTCAGGCAACACGGCGCTCAGCTGGACTCACAGCAGTTCATCTGTGTTGGTTCACCTGTACTGCAGCACGTGCTGGGAGTAAACCGAGCTGCAATGTTTTACATCAAATGAACAGCTCAGCTTGGGCTGGAGTTATCCTGACCCGCTGGTGATTTTAACCGGGTTTAGCTAATACGGATTCACCACCACAAGGAAGAAGGTATGTATTTCCTCTTCCCCCTTTCAAGGTCTAAACAATTTGTGGAGTTTTCCAAAGGCACAAGGCTTCTGGTTAATGTGCTTTGGTTTGGCTTTAACCCTTCGCACTCCTGTGTCAAGCACAACTACAGCGTATCTCAAAGCAAATCATTACAAGCACTAAAAATGCTCCCACAGTCACCAACGGAACCACAGCAAGCACAGCAGAAGGGATGTCACAGACCGGCCCACCTCTTTGGTTCTCTGCAGTGTGCCAGCAGCCGTGAAGTGCATATTTTAGATATTTAAGGTATTTTGCATATCTTAGAGAAATGCACTGAGGGGGACATGCTGCAGAATATCTCTATTATTGCTGCCTGGTATAAAGGTTCACTTTCCTCTTTCCTTTCAGATGCTGAAGCACGTGTCTGTCTATTTCAGGAAGCAGTGCTTTCAGTCCGGCATTGATGTACTCGATCTGACAAAGCAACTCTCCCTTTTTGAGGTTTTCAGTTGAGTAGCTGCATAAATAAGAATCGAAACCAAAACATGGCGCGGCTGTTAGGTAACTTCACAGATAGCTGCAGGCTCTCACAATAGCGTGATTCCAGCAAGCCCGCAAACCAAACAGAATTGAAAAGAAACGCGTTTCTCCTAGAAGGAAAAGTAGCCTGTCCCACCTTGCCAGCTCCCTCCCGGGCTGCTGCACAGTGGGCAAACAGTGCTCTTCCGGGAGAAGTCTAATCAGTCACAAGAAGTTAAAGTTACAGGGCAGCCAGTTGGTTCTAAAATAATTTCCAGTGCTGCAGAACAGGAGGAAACCTCCCCGAACCCCAGCCTCCCAGCCCCTGGGGAACTACCTTGCTGGAGGGCAGAAAGCAGAGACACGACAGCGAGCAGAGCTAAGTCACCAGCCATGTTCCCGGCAGCTCCCAGTGTGTGCAGTGTGCAAGTGGGGCAGGGAGCTCTAGAGAGCAATAAGGAACTCGGTGGGTGGGGGAACTGCAGGGTTTTCCAGTATTGCGACAAAGGGCTGCCTTGGGATGAAAAATGTCTGCCTTTCTGAAACGAGTGCGAAGTTACAGCCGGTTTTTTTGCTCACGAAAAGTTCAAATGCAGTCAGCCAGCTCTGCCTGCCTTTGCCTGTGTGAAAACACAGAGAGAACAAAACCAGCCCTGCCTGCCTCTGTGCATTCAGCTGTTCTTTTATGTCTTAGCCTTCAAGCTGTAATCTCTTTGGGGGTGAAGACTTTTTGTTCGCCGCTTGCACGGGCCTGTGGGGTAGTGCCGCTCTAAAGAAAGCAGCAGGTGCAGCAGGTGGGGAGGGGAGCTGGCTTTGTCCTGGCCCTGTGCTTGATTTCTGGGTTTTGCCCAACGGGTACAACTTAAGGCTGTTAGAGATGACGCGAAGCCTCTCAACCTCAAATAGCTTGCATGCCACGAGGAGTTGTTTGGGGTAATTCGAAGGGTAAAACAACTGAGAAAGAAAGAAAAACTTCTCATTTTACCATCTGTTGTGCATTTCCCATAGTTTACGCCTCGGCCTAAGATTAGGAGAGATCCTCTCAAGGCTTTTTTGCCAGCTAGCTTTAACCATCGGGGAGCTCGGTGTTGTTTGCCTCTGCGATCCCAGAACCAGAACAAAACCAGCGTCGTGTTTCTTGTGACTCCAGGATCACCCATCTGCTTTGTTTCTGACTGACATCGAGGGGGGTATTTTGTTGGCTTCAGTCCATCAGGCTAATTGCAATGGCTCAGGCAACAGCGCCTTTACATCAGCTACCTTAGCGTGCCAAATTTGATTTCTTGTGCGTTAATTCAGCACGTTGTTCTTTTTAAAGATTAGAACAGAAGATATGCTTAATAACAGCAGTTGGATGTTTGAACTTAGTAACTCTTAATTGCCGATTCATGCACTTCAGCTACTGTTCCTGTGGTAGTTTGGGGTTGGCTTTCTGACAAGACGGTTTCTCTGTGTTTCTGGTCAGCTGAGAAGGTTTTAAAGCCCCGTCACCCTGCCCATATAGGGGAGTGATGGAAAATTGAGGCACGGAGCTGGTCACCGAGAAGTCTGGAGGATCAGCCTAAAAAAAGTTCAGCCCATAAGAGCTGACCGTTGTGAGGCTGGCTGAGGCTGAGGTTGTGCTTTCTTTCCGACTTCGTTCCAAGTATGTGACTTTCTAAAGGAGAGCAGACATATGAAGTTCCGCTGCAGTTTGACCAGAAGGTAGGCAGCGATACAGTTTGGGCTATGAGGTTAAACCCCCAGTGTTCTTATCTTACGTGGCCATTACGGCTGAGCTGGGGTGCTTTTAAAACAGCGTTCTCATTGCGCCGATAGCAAGAGGTTCGCAGCTGCCTATAGATCTGTATTGCTTTTGGCTGCCTGTAGTCCACAGACAATTGAAACTAGAGTTACGCTCCCTCCTGGTTACCATGTTACCCAGTAATAGAAAATCAGATCCTACACAAAACAAGGCTTTTAGGATAGGTTTATTTCTGATTGTGTAAGTACAGTAGCACCTCAAATGCGTAGAGCTTTTATGATGTGTCTAAGTCCTAATCAATGAGTTGATGCCGGGATCAACTGAAAGGTTTCTCCAGTTTTGCTGGGACCTTACGGCAGCTTGTCTGTGGTTGATCTCTCAGCTCTTGAGGAACGCAGTTTGATTTTGTATTTCCTCCACTTGTTTCTATTTTATATGTACCTGGCTTATCTCTGCTGCTGTAAGTGCATGTGTTTTTTCTGGCCGTCCACAGCCAAATAGTGAAAAGAGAGGCTCTGAACAGTGAAACATCATGTGAGGTCAGAGATACTGGTGGTGTCTTAGCAGACTTTGGTGGTATTTCACTACCATCAGTATTCCACTTCCACGCCACGCTTTCCCTTTGTGCTCTGCAGGGCAAGTCAGCGATAGTTCTCCGTTGCCAATATAATCCGGAGCAGTGCATACCAAGGCACAGGGCAGGGAAAAGAGTGGCAAGTTTCAATGTGGCACGTTCAATATTGGAACAATGGCAGCTCAATATTGGAGCCGGAGATCCACGTAGCCACAGGATTTCTGGCACACTCCTGGTGTCTTGCTGACCCGTGCTTCCCTGGCAGACCTTCCCAAGGAGGCCGGCTCTTCTTCCTGCAGAGAAGCTGCCACTTCTCAGCAGCAAAGGCAGATCCCAGCAGGGTGGCAGAGCTGCTGTCACAAGAGAGCAGATGGTTGGGGTAGTGAGACCAAAGGCATTTTGAGCATGAAAACAGACAGATCAAATAAGCTCTTTTAATGGACTTACACTGACAAAGCTGCTTGGTTTTTGTCTCTTAAAGAGCTGAAAAGAGCTTTGCGAAGGGCAGGATTCAGTCCTAGCTGTAAAGGCCGGTCTCAACTGGTGGAGCAACATCTTTTATATTTAAACACCTCGTGGAGGCAGGCTGTGAAGGATGGAGAGGCTTCTGGAAGGGAGAGCATATCTGAACTCTCACATACTTCACTCGAAATGCTTATAGGGTAAATCAACTCTATTACAATGTATGAGGCTGGCCCATGAGTCAAAAGCAGTTTTGCTGCAGCAGTCAGTGAGCTCTGTAGTTAATTAATTTACTGTACCCTAAAACAACATTTAACAAAGAACGTGGGCCTGCGTGGCACTGAGCCATAATCAGACTTCAAAATCATCAGAACTTTAGAACAGATGAAAGAGGAAAGCAAAATCTTTGTTTCTTCAAACGCTGCTAATGCTACTGTCATACGTATACTTTGTGTGGGCCCTCAGAGAAGGGATAGGCGATCCATTTGAAGGCCTGGCTGCCCAGAGTCCTCTGGTTTGCCCAGGCTATACCAAAGGGAGAAACAGATCCTCAGTTTCCACCCCTTCCTGAGGATGTCAGCTCAGTGAGACCAGACTATTTTTGGTGGTTGTGGCAGAGCAGATTTAAAAGGATTAAATAAAGTAGTAGCCGAAGGTTCCGATTCTTCCCCAAGCTGTACCTTCTGCAGCCTTTTGTCACCTGCATCAATATTGTATATAAGTCAGGGAATAATTGGTTCACGGCGTTCCCGTCTGGGCGTACAAAAGATTGATGTGCTGTAAGTCCCATCAGTGCTAATGCGCGTTGCTATATGCACATAAATTCTTGCATGCCCACAGGCCTCTTGGATTTCTTTGAAGCCTTTGGGTAGGTATCATTACTTTTTTCTTTTTTTTCTTTTTTCTTTCCTTTGGATATCACAAGAACATACGCAATTTTGGATTGGCTTAGAGCATGATATGATTTCACACATGTTTATGAAAAATAAACCGTGCCGATCTTGCAATACATCCCATTGTGATCATACCAGGCTTTTTCAAAATAGCAGCAAGAATAGGAGTCTAGATTGTGCAAAGTAACTTCGTGTGAGGGAGGAAGGTGTGGGGTTGTTTTTTGTGAAAATGATGTTTTTTTCCCCCCATTAAAATGTCTTCACCCGATCTCAGCTCCGAGTGCACTGCAGTGGCTTGGGAGAGACTGTCAGAAGGCTTGCAGGAAAATGGTGTGCACAAGCACATCTGCTCTAAGGTGTAAAGGCTGTGTGTACGTGGTGATCAGGGGGTACTTACATTCACCACCTCCCATGTCTCGGTCGTGCTCCTCCCAACCCAAAAGTTTCCAGAACATGCAGTACATCTCCTGGAAAGAGGCTCAGCCGGCCTCTTGCATTCGACAGTACAGGAAGAAATGCACGACATGAAGCTATTTCACCTTTTTTCCTTTGACTTCCCTCTTGCAATACTTGCTGTGTGCTGCAAAAGCTACCAGCCTGGAGACGGGCTGGCATTAAGGGGCTCGCGTTCACATGATGTTTGAGGGGAGACTTAGGCAAAGCCACATCTCTTTTGTCAGCACATGCGATGATGCCTGAAGATTAGAAGCAGCTCTCCTAGATTCTGCACCCTATGGAAATCAGCGTGGCGCACGTTCAGCGGCTCATTCACAGACTAAAGCTGCCGAGGCCCAATACGATCATCTTGCCTGACTGCCTGTATAATACAAATTGGCAGCATTTCAACAATGAATAATAATAACTCATTAATAAGTGATGGGAGCTGAGAGTCAGCGGTGTTTCCAGACACGAGAAGGCTTCCTGTAGCACACAGCCCTGCTGGTTCTGTGTACGGCATCTCCGGATTACAGCAGGCAGTCTTGGGAGAATTGAGGGCTGGTCTGCGAGATGCAGATCTTACGTGACTTATGTCTGGATCAAAAGGAGGTTTAAAGACTTTCCTGTTGCTATTGACCAATTGGAAGCAGATCCCAGGCCGGCGCGATAGCTCTGATATGTGGAATGCAGGGGATTAAAGGAGCTTCAGCAAGAGATTTGAGGACACGTCGGTTGTACGTCTCTCGTCTCCCTCACAACGCCTAGTAGGTCTGTGACAATACTTGGTACTCGCTCTTTTACTTTGGAGGAAGATCTATTTTAATTAGAGCACGACTTCAGCTCCAGGGATTCTCTTCAGCCGTGCTCACGTCAGGACGTTTAATTTCACCTTTGTGGAAATCAGCTGTGCTTTGGAGGCACATAACAAGCTGTGCTCCTTTCCAGCCTTACCCAGAGCCTGCAGGGAGAGTGGAAGGTCTCAGCATCCCTGCAGGCAGGTCTGACCCAGTCCCTCGGAGCCGCCTGCCCTCAGTCCGCACAGCGTGCATCACGGGCATCCACAGGGCAGCTGCCATCTCTGGCAGCCCCTTGTAGCCCTTGCTACCTCCAAATCCATCAGGTGGCCCGGCAGGGAGTGGGCCGCCATGCCACGTCCCGTTGCTTAGCAACACCTCACTGCCAGCCATCTCCCCTCAGCCTGCTGAGGTGAGGTAAGCGCAGCGCAGAGCAGCACCACGGCGACGCTGGCTGCTGTCGGCGCTGGCTTCGTGCTGATGGTTATTGCCGCAAAAGGACCGGGGAGTATTTCTTCACATCCTTCCTCATTTGAAATTCTTAATCCTTCAGTGGCTGGCCTGCATAATTAATGGACGGTCACTGTGCTACCGTGCACCTGACATGCGGTCCGATCAGCCATTTCTAAAGCGGTTGCTGCTTCTGGAGGTCTCTATTTTTCAGCCGTAAATTGGAACACTTGAGGCCTTCTCCTCCAAAGGACCACAGTTCCGTATCAGGAGTCGGGCTTAGTGTTGCCAGCTGTGGCCATCGCTTTTTGGTCCTCGTGTATCTCACAAACCCTGCTGCTCACCACTTTCTGTCCCTTCCAAAAGGACACTGATGCTAACATGAAGTTTTCCAGATTGCAAACATTTCTGCGCACAAAGAGGAAATCCAGGAAAGCCGGGGCTTTACTGACGTGAACAGACTTCTTTTTTTTCCCCTCTGATTTTAGTCTGACCGTCCTGAAGAGGTATTCCCTCGGCCTCTCCTTGCTCGATAACTGCAGCTCAGGGCTGACCTGGAAGGCTTTGTTCGTGCTGCCAGCTAGTTACCTGCTGCCAGCTCTTCTGCTGAGCCTTCATTCGAGATTAGTTTTATTCCATTGCTTGGCACCGAGTGACTTTCTCGCTCACGAGAAGGTCTGGCAGGCAGGGGAGAACTTTGTTTTATGTTGGAGCAGCGCTCTGCGGCGACACATGCATATGTATATCTGCCATTGCCCTCTGCTGGGATACGCCAGAACTACTGGTGTGTGCCTCCAGCCGTTCTGATTTCCTCAGTAAAGTCTCCTTTACTTTGGGAAATCACCTGCTTTGGATGCACAGACAAGATAGGTGCTTCTGTTCAGCAGGCACTTAATTACCACGTAGCACCCAGCACAAGGAGCAGCACGGGAGCTGCCCCAGCACAGACATGCACGTGGCCAGGCTCAAACCTCCGAGGTTCAAAAAAGCCGTCTCTGCTGTAACGCTGAGTTTTGCTTTTTTTGCTTTTTCTTTTTTTTTTTTTTTTTTTAAGGATGGGGTAATACATCTTTTCTTCATCATGCAGCTCTTTTTATCGCTGATCGAGCTGCCTTTATTGTCTGAAGTACTGACAGATGCGACCAGTTTGCCACTTTCCATTTTAGCTTGTATGTTTGGTTGCTGTTTATGTGTTTTAATCACCTGGAATCAGATGCCCATGCAGTTTCTGAGCTCAGCACTCAGGTATCCTGCCTGATCTGCATCTGTTCACCTTCGTGCTGAGGACGGTGTTACGAAAGACCCAGCCTAAAGGCTCTGAGATGGAGGACTCTGAGTCCGCCTTTGAATCTAGTTTTCCCACAGCTGGGGTCGTTAACCGCAACCTCCTTGAAATGGCTTCCTAAAACAGAGGCCTTTGAAAGACCCCGAAATGAAGACCAGGGTAGAAATGAAGGCCCACCGCTGGGAGAGAGGTACACCTGAGAGGAGAGGCAGCATGCACCTTCACGGCACTGCACCAGTAGAGAAGAGGATGGCACTGCCCAGCTGTTCCTCAGAGAAGGAAGACAGCTGTGAATCCCACTCTCTTGGTCAAGGCAGACTGGTGGTTTGGGAGGAAGTTGTCTGAAACGCAGGACAGGAGCGGTCTGTGGGAGTGACACAGTGCCAGCCATTTCTTTCTTGAAACTACAGCGAACAGCAGCAGAGGTACGTTGTGCGCCCGCTTTTCTTTGTTTGCTCACGCAGAGGGGAGAACAGGAGATCAGCCACGTAACGTGGGAGTGCAATTAGCAGTACTTTCGTTGGACACCTCGCCCTGGTCATTGCCTGGATCAGCTGATGTCCCTGTGCTGGCTGAATTGCCTTTCTCAGCTCAGGGAGAGACGGTATGGCAGCGTGCAGGAAACTGCTGCTAAACTAACAGATTTTGAAAATAAGAGGCATCCCAGCTGCAGAATTGCCTTCATAATCTTTGAACAATCCAAATGCTTCTCAGTATAGTTCATGTAAGCGGCTCTGAAACGAGGAGTGTAGAAATAGGTGGCATCAGCTTGGGACATTTATTTTTAGGTAACACTTTTTTCCCCCCCTTTTTTTCAGCATCAGAACTACTTTCATCTTCTTCAGAGCCAGAGCTATAAATATCTTCCATTCAGATCGTGGGCCTCTGACATGAGTATGGAGCACTTCTCCCAGCTGCACATGACAATCATATTTTCTTCCATTCCGTGGCACTCTCACAACCCTCTGATAGAAAATGCCCTCTCAGCTCCTAAAATCCATTAGTTATCTTCCTGAGGAGGAGGTGGGGGATACTCCTGGGAAGCCACTCAGGATGGGTTGTATCTATCAAATGTAACACGTCCCATTTCTGCCTGTTCCTAAGCAGTCCCATTTCTGCCTGTTCCTAAGCAGCGTTACACAGTTCACTTCCCTGCATTTCAGAGGCTTGCTGCTTCTTTGCTTTACACCTTGTGAAATCAATAGCATGCACCAACAGCTTTTGTCCTTGCTCTCCTTTGCTTACTGGTTCTTTTCACAGTGAGGTCCTCGCCCCCGAGGCTGGCACCTCGACAGCTTCAGGGTGACAAAGCTTTACTTGTCAGCGTGTTTTACAGGAAGGACCTAGCAAGAAAGAAATTAAAGTCTCTGTTAATCCCAAATTTAGTTCCAATCTCAAGATTTGTCACCAGACAGACATGTAGCCTGTAGCACTTAGCCTGTCTGACAATGTTCTCCCGCTACAGTCCTGTCGGTCCCACTTGTCAGAAGAAAATGGTATTTCCAATGAGGACTAGTGGGAGCTGCGCACAAGTGCATTAGCTGCTATTTCTGATCCATCACACGAGGCTGGTTTTCTGCTTCCACGAATTATGGAAGCATCCCTAGAAAGGGGGTAAGTGCACAGAGGGTTTCCATGCCAATCGCGGGGAAAATACTGGAATTGCAGCACCTGTTCTGCAAGGCTGTTTTTTTCCCTCTCCTGCATCCCAAGATGAGAACGGAGCAAAGAGAAGAGAGGCTGCAGGGCCTTTGGTGAAGCTGTGGAAAGGCAACATCACCTCAGAGGAGGACCGGGTATCGAGTTTAGGTCCGTCTTCTCTGACTGGTGCTGTTCCTCTAAGGAGCCTTGCTCAGTTATCTAGAAGAAAAAGCGCCGGGAAAAATAAATAGGCATTCCCCTACCACTGAATGTACTGCTCTGTGCGCCACAGTTTGGAGTTGCAGGTTGAGCAGTAACATTTCCGCTGTGTTAATCGTCACGTGCTTAGGTTTCCTGTTGGTCAGAGGTGCTGTGCATTACCATGCGTGGACATGGTTATGAAAGCAGTGTTCCCTTAAAAAATACTCATAGCTCGGAGTAAGCACAGCATGACCGTGGAATATACTTCGAGTTGAATTGTCCCGGTGTCACTCATGATTTATGCTAGTTTGAAAGCAAACAAAAGCACTCGAGGTGCCTTTGGAAATTCATTCCTTCTTCTTTTCCTGGGGTCCGTATTGTTCTTCGTTTGTCAGTCGGGATTTCATTTTTGGCAACTGCTAGTTTAGTATTGCTTTCAGAAATTGGTTCTGCTTTTGCCTAGCGCTTTCAGCATCACTTTTCTTCCAAGGGGAGCTGAGGGAAGTTAACTTTTTAAATGGAGGAAAGGTGAACATCCTAAGCATTTTTATATTTTGAAATTGCAATGCTACATCTCCTTGGAAGGTTTAAAGCGCAAAAATCAAGTCTCAAATAAAATTAAAAGTTGATCTTTCTCGAATTAATTTTTCTCTGGACAAAAACACACTAGTGAGAGTGCTCAGATCAGTGCGAAAAACAGGTCTCTCTTTGAGTGTGTGGCTTTGTTTGATCCCTGCTTTGTGCAGTTGCAGTCTGCTCTATGGCTTGTAAGCTAAAAACATAAGGATGTAGTCATCTTCAGATATCGTACCGTTCCAGCTTATAAGCTGTGAGAAGAATAAGGCAATTTGCACAGGAGAGAGAATGGGATGCGCTTTGTTTTGACACACCTTGGTGTCAACTCAAGCCATTATCTCTTGTCAGAACCCCTTCGTTGCAAGCTGTAGGGACCGAAGCTTGGAAGCGCTGTCTTTAAGGAACACAAACTCGCCACCATCACAGTTTATTAACGAGCACGGCTAATAAACGAGTATTGCTATTTTGTGGCGCAGAAGAACAGAGCCACTCGGTCTGTGCCCTCTCATTTCAAAGCACAGCTTTCATAGTGCAGAGAAAGCCTCAGTGTTTGATTTTAATGGGCAGTATCTCTTTCTGGGAACTGAAATGTGGTTGCCATTTTGGCACCAAGGTGAATACTTCTTCATGCCGTTTCCAGGCTCAGATGGGTTTTATTCCCTTGCTAATCTGAAGAGGTACCCTTCAGTCAAGTGAGGCAGTCTAAGAAAATCCTCTCCTGCTGTAAATCTCTGAGCCTGTGTTTAGCATAGAAATGAATTTCCCGAATCAGATTAGGAAGCATAAGGGAACTGCATGAGCCTAGAAGGGACTCATAGCCGGCCTGTGTAGGAGACCCATGGGCTGGTCGCTCAGGTTTGCCTCACACAGCCTTTTCCACACCTCCCTTCCTTCTGTCTCCTGAAATAGCCCCCTGCACTGTGTGCGGGGACCCAAGTTGCAGATTGCCACGTGTCGGCATCTCTTTGTCAGTGAGGGTTCAGTACCCGGAGTGCCATCTCCTGCACTTGTAACTCGGCTGCACGCTGAGCTGAAGCACCGCTGAGTCACATTCCTAATTAGAGCCCCAGATGTGTGCATACCTGTGGGGGAGCCAACAAGGAGACGGCCCCTAGCCCGCAGCTCTGCTCGGGGCAAACCCAGGGCCTCGTCTCACTGCTCGTGCCAGGGTTGCTGGTTTGTTACCGGCAAGAGCGCAGCCTCAGCTCCACTCACTTTGTTAACATTCACTGGTTGAACTGCAGGAATAGAACCTCTGCTTTCTGAAAATCAGCTTGTCCTCCAATGCCCTCTGGTGACGGGAACTAATTAGATGCCATTGCTGTTATTGAATCCAGTTGCAAAATACCGATTTTACTTTGTTCCTGTTAAATATTTTAGACAAATATTACAATTTAACATGAACAGCAGTCTGTGGTTCACTCGTTTGAGTACCAGCCTCTCTCTCTAATTGCTACAGCACTTCCCAGCAGTGTAAAAATAAGCATGTTCCAGAGACGCCATAACACAGCAAATCTCCAAAGCTTATTAGGTTTATCCTTTAAATACGTTAGTCCTGATCCTTATGGCAGAGAATTACGCTCGTGTGTGTGTGCGATGGGTGCAGAAATGCCTCGTGTCACCTTCCATGCCCAATCTCGAGCGACGGAAAAGCAGCGGCCGCCAATCACCGTTAGGAAAACCATTGCTGACAGAAACGTAACTGCTTGTATAGGCAGGTGTGCAACTTCGGCCTGTCACCTGCCAGGGCATGGCACAGAACAGCCAGGAAGCCAGGACATGGATAGGCAAGAAGATTGATGTTCCTTGGCATTTGGGAGTCACTCTGCACGACAAGCTGTCGACAGTTTTGAAAAGGAGACTCGATAGAAATGGCAAAATACGATAGCTGAGCCACGAATCCATGTGAATAACACTGAGATAGACACTGACTTATGGGCAAACGCCATTTGAATGGAAAATGCAAAAATCCTGAAAAATTTCTCAATTTTGTGAGCCTAGTGAGCTTCCGTGTGTATTTTTGCATCATTTTTCTTACGATTTGCAATCTCTGTTCTTCCAAAAAGGCCTAGAAATAGCACCTGCTTTAAGAACAAGGTGCTCCAAGAACTTGCTCCTACGGGGTGCTGCCACAGGCTGAGTGCTTACAAGCTCAGTGATTCACCAGTGATGAAGGTTGTGTGCAACTGGAGCTGCTGGCCGAGCCTTGAGCGCGGAGGGGATGCAGGCCCAGGTGTAACTGGCTAAGCTACGTCGGCATGCAGCTCTGAAGCCATCTGCAGCTGCTTGCAGAGGCACCGAGCGCTGTGCGTGACATCTGCAGGCTCTATGGGAAAGGCTCCGAGGACGGCTGGAGCAAGCGAGGGTGCATTGATTTTGTCCCTTCTGCACAGCTGAGGTTTGTCGCTCTCCCACATCTGTGCAGTGTCTGTTCTGACAGCACCCACCGCACCAGATTTCGTGGACAGGATCCCTCATTTTCACATCTACAGCACACGTGCAGTGGATACACAGAGGCAGGAGACAGAGGCAGTTGACAGTCTGCACTAAGCTCCCTGGCTTTAGGGCTCCAGGAGGGTGAAGTCTCCAGTTTCGGAAGAATCTAGAAGTGGTTTCCTCCTGCAGAAGCAGAAGTCAGTGACAGTAAGCAGACCTGAGCCAGGGCAAAGTGTTATGGAAAGCATAGCCTGAAATGACTTGCAGCAGCTCCCTGAGGGTCTGTCACGCGGCCAAGAATAGATCCTGCATCAAAGGAGCGTTTTGTCTGCCCCTAGGCCTGGAGGCATTGCCAGCCTTGCATTTCAGAAGGAGAAGGAGATTCAGCACCTACATTTTTAATGGAGAATTAACCCCGGATTTGAGTTATTTGGAGCACCGTGCGTGCAGGTGGATGTCTTTGTTAACAAGTTATGGGCCCTCTGAGCAGAGTGCTTACTCTGATGGCCTGGCAGACAGACTTGCGTGCCTTCCTGAGCAAACAGGTCAGCGCTAGATAGGCACATCAAAGGTCATTCACTACTACCTTGGCAGCATACAGTCATATTGCAACAGCAATCGAAACCTTGCTATTAGAAACAGAGTAGCAAGCGCTCTGAGCACTGAAAGAAAGTAGCGTGTGCAGCTGTTGTACAGCAGTAGCTTTAGTTTTCTGCTGTTGCAGGGCACGGCTGATGTGAGGTCAGCTGCGGATCAGCACGATGTCAGAACAGCCCTGAGGAGCACAAAAGAAGTTTTGCCTATTAGTAAGGGGAAAAGTGCTGAGGAAAAAAACTGCCCAAGATCAGTTGTTTTGAGAGGTTGCTCAAAGACCTTCCCTGAGCACGAGCAGTAGGAGGCCACGCTGATTCCCACCGACACACGGTGCCAAATAAGTTGTGTGCTTTTGAGGCACGCATGATGTATTCCAGGTAAACACGGAGAGCTGAAGTTCTCACAGTGTGGTATTCCTTGTGATGGGGTTGCTGGTGTATGGGAACTGCTGAGCCAGGGCCCGAACCTCTGATTGATCACCTGAGGCGAGCACTGAGTCAGCCAGAGGAGCACAGGTGAAGGCAATTCAGCTGTGCTGCAGGAAGGGGTGGAGCCTGGCTGCACCCCTCCTGGACCTATTTAAGAGCTGGCTACCAGAGGGGAAGGATCTCTTGTGGAGATCTGCTCTGCTGGTGTTTTCTGAGTGAGCCCAGGATAGGGATAAGTCTTCTATTTATTCTTTTGTGTTATCATAGTCTGTTTTGCCTAACTCTCTTGTTTATTTTGTGATTATAACATCCTAATATTCTTTAATTATACAGCTGGTGACTGAACAAGCCCAACTAGGTTCTAGCAAGCGTGGTCCTGGGAAGTTGTGGAACATCAGTGAAAATGGAGGAGCATACATTGCGCTGGAAAGCTGAAGATGACATACCTGTGTTCCGTCAAACATGGAAAGAACTAAGCAGTGTTGCAGCTGAGTACACAGTTCTTATCAGTAGCTGACTTTGAAAGGTGGGGTTGTCCAAATGTGACTTGCTGCAGGAATAGATGCTCAGGATGTTTCACGTGCATGCTCGTTGCTCACGGCATGCTAATTCTGTCACAAGAATCTGCAAGCGCTCAGCATCCCCGTCTGTTTCTCAGGCGAGGCAGAATGATTTATCAAAAATCACTGTGGCAGAGAGAAGAGCTTAGAAGATCAGGATACACGTGTGCACACGTATATGTGAACCACGTCGTGTTCCCCTGTGTGACATCATGTTGCTTTTCTGCCACTCGCTGCCTTGCCCGCCGGCAGCTGTGATTGTTCACACACTGCAGGGTGGGAGGTCCCACCTGGCCCGTGCACGCACTGTGCCTGGAGCAGTGGGGCTTCGCTGCGTGAACCAAACCATCGGTGGGGTCTTGAGGGAAGAACTGCTGCTTGCGAGTCTGGTGGCGTGATACGGTCAGACAATATTTTGTCTCGCCCCATGCAATCTTTTCAGGGCTTAATAGGTTTCTCTCTGTAGATTACATGCACCCTCAAGAAGGAGGAGTCTTTTTCTTTCTCCTTTACTTCCCTTAAACATCTGTGCAGTGCCTGGTTTCTTTTTACAGCTGATCTGTGCAGAGACAGGCCAAGGAGGAGCCTACCCAACGATCTGCAAGACAGTGCTTGCACAGAACAGCTGAAAAAGCCAGCTGGGAATCCAAGGGCGGAGTTTGTCGGGGCTGGAAGCAGAAGGCTCTGTATTTGTAGTCACATCTGACAACACCTTCAGAGGAGCAGCACAGTCCCCAGTTCTCAGTGGCTGCTCCCAGAAGCACATATGGTTCCCAGAACTGATGACTGGTACCGTGAGTCATGTTGCAGTGGGAAGCTACAGGTTATCACTGCGCATCCCGCAGAGAGAACATCCCCAAATTGGAAGCAGATGGGAACCCGTCTTCTTGTAAACCGGTGCCAGAAAGTTTCTGGTTAGAGTCGTGCTTTGTTCAGCACACAAGCGCAGCATCATCTGTGTGCCTCCGCTCGGCCTCCTCCCGGCCTGACACAGCAACTTACGTAACTGAAATCACAGCCTCTGAGCAGCCCGCTGCCATGGCTGGAGGGAGCAGCACTAAGCGATACGGCCGCACCCAGCACGCATCCAACAAGCTCCTTACAGTAATGCACCTGTTCCCCACAGCCCTCTCTGAAATGAGGCACTTTCAGCCACTCGTCGTGGCTTCGATAGCCCTCGGTCAGTGCTGCAGATTCACCTTCGCTTTCAGATGAGTACATCCATATTGACGATGGCTTTGTAGGTACAATATGTACAAATTTAATCACAGCACGTTCTTGTGTTTATGAAGAACCAGACTCCTCCACTGATGCCCTGCCCCTATCTCTGCAGACACCCAGTAGCACGCTCACAGATGCGGACCACCACTTCCCAATCCCCAGTCTCCCCAGCCAAAAACAGGACTGCTGTTGGCCTCCAGAAAGACTCCAGCTGGATTTCACTGCTCTCCTGCAAGGACTGTAAGACTGTTCAGGCTTGCAAATGGCCCCTCTCTGGGAAACCACACTGCGGGAAAAGTACCAAATGCCAAACCCTACTCAGTGGAATTACATGAGAATCCACTATGTGGAGCCAGCCACTAATGATTTGGCCAAAGAGAAAAGTGGATTTGAATGAGCTCCTCACCAGAATTTCAGGTGCGTGTGCTTCCCCATCGCCTTAAAGTTTGCATCTCTGAGCAGCCGAGGCACAGGACAATTTGCTGTGAAGCAACTCAGGTGCGTAAGTGCATAGAGGAGTTTAGTGACAGAGCTGGCACTGTTGTGACAGAAAGTCATATCCCTTCCCTCTCCTTGGGAGCGAATTCTCCACCAGATTTCCGCAGTGCAGCTTCATCCTGCGGTTCCGTTTGCCTCAGTCCTTACTTTGCTTCCATCTGGCCTAAGTTCTTGCGGCCCGTCAAAGAGCGCAAGTTTCCCACTCTAAACAAGGGAACTAAGCGTAGCTTTGCTGTTGTTGCTGATAGCGTGCTGCGTTTTGGGTACTGTGTTCTGGCAGATGCAGAATCTCCTTCCAGCATTAGATCAGGATAGAACTTGAGCTAGAGGACATAGTGTTCGTGCCAGGAACCGTAAGTTGTCTCAAGAGTGTCGCTCGGTCACAGCAGAGCCTTCTGTTGCAGGAGGAATTCTGTCCGTGCTGATGAGCAGCTGAGAAAAACACCGTTCAACTCTGCAGCAGTGCCCAACTTCTGGTTTTTCTCGGCTTCACTGATCCCCTCCCCAGAACGCAGAAGGGAAGCATTAGGAGCGGAGATGGGAAGAGCCCATCCAAAGATGCTGGCGAGCGCGTGGTGAGGTGGGTGCAATGGGGCTCGGGCTTTGAGCAGCCCGGTCCATACTACACCCGTCCGAAGGAGCACCGCAGTCGCCACCGCGGCCGCGCCCCCTCCGCCCAGGCCACGCTCCCTCCTCGAGGCCACGCCCTCGGCGGGGCGGGCACAGGCGGGGCGGCGCGCGCGCTCCCGGCCGCGGTGTCGCGGTTGCGCCCCGCCCGTCGCCGCCGCCGCCGCCGCCATGGACAGCGACGAGGAGACGCTGGAAGAGACCGTGGAAGGTGTCAGCCCGGGGCGGGATGCGGGAGGGCCTCGCCGCTCGGTATCGGCGGGGCGGGATGGGCCCGGCCCCCGCCGCTCGGTCCCGCGGGCTGCGGGCGGAGGCTCGGGGCTGCGGGCGGCCCCGCATGACATCAGCGGGCTTATGCAACGGCGCCGAGCACATGGCGCGGGGCCGGCAGGGGGGCTGCGGCCGCCGGCGGGCCGCGCTCCTCCGGCCGTGGGGACGGCTGTGCTGGGCCGCCGTGTCCGAGGGGGGGCTGCTCGCACCTCGGGTCTGGGGGTGGCGGCGAAGGGGGCAGTCCTGTCCTTAGACGCCGGGTAGCCTGGGAGGAGTAACGGGAGCGGCAGATCCGGAACTTAGACGCGTGTTCGGACGACTGGATTTTGTTGTCACGACAGGGGAGAGTGGCAAGGAAAGGGAGCGGCGTTGTGCTCCCGCTGGAGCGCTGGGGGAGCTTCCATTCATTGGAGCAGAGCTCAGCAGCAGGCCTCGGCTCTGTAGCAAAGCTGCATCCGTGTCGTTAAGCTTCGGATTGCTTGTTTTCTTTTTTTCCTGTTGACTGAGAGGCGCCGAGCATCTCTTATTTGCTGAAGATGGCTTTAATTCTTTCTTCACGTTCTGCGCCTATTAGAAGGGCTGAGTCGTTTATGCTGTGGCTGAGACTCAGAACCCCCGGAGGGGCCCTCAGAAAACACTGCACGTGCAGCTCGGGCTGTCCCGAGCCTTGCCGTGTGCGCGGAGCCCCTGCGCTGGGCTCCGCAACCCGGCGCTCCTTAACGGGGCTGAGCAGCCCCACGAGTGAGGTCAGAAGGTGGTTTGGTTTGCTTTTCAGAAGCACCGTGTGCCGCTTATTTTGATTTAGACGTAATCCGAGCGCTTTATAAAAGCCTCGCTCCTGCGGCAAGGGAAGAACTTGTGGTGTGCAGCGTAGGGTTTGTGAGTTACACCGGCGTACCTTCTCATACTGCTAAGTTAGGAGTTCGGGCCCTTTATTGAAACCTTACGTGTGCGCGTGGCGGTTTTCCCTGTGAAAGAAATGTCCGCATCGGAGTTATCAGCGCTGTGATAATGACACGGGCATAATCGCTCAGCCCGTCCCGCTCTGCAGCGCGGCTGTCCCGGTGCCGGGAGGGGCCCGGGCTCTTCCTGCTCACGGCGGCAGTAAGGGTTCCTCTGCACCATTAGGAGAAGCCCTCGGGGACACAGCGTGGTTCTGTACTTCTGATCCCTTGCTCTGTTACTTCTCCAAGCTCTCATGCTGAGCGGTGTCTGATGGCTTTGATATGCTTTGTAAACAAGATGGGATATCTCATCATTTCCTCCTGTGCACCTTCCTGGGTGCGTTTCCATACTTGGTTGTACCACACGTAAGAGATGGTTAATAAACCCACAGAGCATAACTCAGTTACTGTGAGGAACGTTCTCTTAGTTACTTCAAGCTGGTGAAGGTCGGGTGCGTGCACATGCGGGAGGGCTCCTGGCATCCTCACCGTGCTGCTCTCCAGCAGCTTTGTGCCCCCAGCACAGTGCTATGGGCTCCAGGTACACCGGGAGCAGCTGTCGGTTTCCCTCTGGCTCCGAAGAAGCAGCGAGAGCTGCAACATGAGCTCCATTACGCTCTAAGTTAATCGGAGCTGCCGGTTGCATTCGGTCTGAAACAGAGCCGCAGCGGGGATCTGTGTGTCCCCCATCTGCCGTCCCCGTGTGTGCCAGCTGCGATGGGGAAAGCTGATACGGCCGGGAGAGGCTTCGCGCATCGCAAAGGCCAGGCAAGCAGCGTTTGAGGTACAGCGTGGCTGACCGACAGGCATCCTGCGTGCACGCGGTGTTGCTGATATTACATGCTTTTATTTTTGTGTGCTTATGTGGATATAGCTATGAGGTGGCACGCCCACATTGTTGTAAGGCTTATATTTATCCCAAAACCCCCATCTTACTCAATGGAGTGAAGTGTAAATGTGGTCTTTCTCACCAGGAAGAGCATAGTTTAGATTTGACAAGTTACTGTATTTTTAAAGCTATCTGTTAAGAGAAGCTAGAGTGATATGGAACGTGTTTATTTGGCTCCGGGGAGAGCTCGTTGTGGCCTTCCAATCCTTGAAGGGAGCATTTACGCAGGAGGAGGAATGGATGTTTACAAGGGTGGATAGCGATAGGACAAGGGGGATTGGTTTTAAACTGAGACAGGAGAGGTTTAGGTTAGATATTAGGAGGAAGTTTTTCTCACGGTGGGTGGTGACGCACTGGAACAGGTGGCCTGAGGAGGTTGCGGATGCCCCATCCCAGAGGCATTGAAGGCCAGGATGGATGTGGCTCTGGGCAGCCTGGTCTGATGGTCGGCGACCCTGCACACAGCAGGGGGTTGAAACCGGATGATCATTTGGTCCTTTTCAACCCAGGCCATTCTATGATTTTATTTCAGATAGGTTTCTATGTTTTTGCTTATTCTTCTCCTATCTCTCACATCTTTCATCCCTCTCCTGGTATCCTGCTCCTTTTTACTTTTACCTTTAGGTGTAGCTCGTTGCACGACAGCAGCCTTAGTTATACTGAATCTCTGAAAACTTTTCTTAACGTAAATGTTTTGGTGAGAGTTAAAGTTAAATACTGGAGAGCTGCTGCAACTCGGGCATCTGTGTAATCGAGGCGGATGTGCAAACCGATATCTCGCTTAATGTGTTTTGTTGGTGTTTGTTATGTGCGTTTTCTTTCAGGACATCTAGACGACGATGGGTTGCCACATGGATTCTGTACGGTCACGTATTCGTCCACGGATAGGTTTGAGGGAAACTTTGTTCATGGAGAAAAGAATGGCCGTGGCAAGTTCTTCTTCTTTGATGGAAGGTAAAGACCAGCTCTCCTATGTTCTGTATTTCTCTATGCTACGTATCTTAATCCACGTTCCTCGCACTGAGAGTTTCCAAGTAATGTATGTTGTAGGAAGAGCTCTAGTGGCAGACCTTAGGAATTGGGATGTAGTCAGAACTATTGAAAAGTCACAGCGACAGGTGCTGGGCTACAGATTTCAAGCCTGTAACTGCAGTGAACTTTTTCGGAGGCCTGCGAGGCAAATGAAGGGCCTACAGCTTCCAGTGCGTTGCCACGCACAGATGTAGGGGCCTTTCCGGTCTTCACATGCACTCGGTCTAGGGAGCTGCTAGCAGCTCAAAGGAGCGAGTTACGTGTGGCGTTGTTCTCAGCTCTGCCCCGTCTTTTGCACGTTGCTCGTGGCCTGCTTTATTTTCAGAGAAGCCCCTTGAACTTGCACTTTGTTTGCCGGGAGCTGTGGCAGCGACAGGGGCTGCTCTGTGCCTGCGGGCGCGCTTCCTTCCGTAGCACCCCGACTGCCTTCCCCCACCAGCAGCGCTTCTCCTCGCAGTTGCTCAGAACTTCCTGGGAAGGAGCAGCAGATGTCTGAAAGGACACGATTCTTCTTGGCTCCGCAGCTGCCGGTGGCACTATGAATAGCAGCTGCGAGGCCGACAGTCGTGCCGGCTCCGCTCTCCCCCTCGCTCTGCAAACCTCCGAGCAGGAGCCGAGGTATTGTGCCGCTCTGTGAGTCAGCTCCTTGTCTGCGCCCATCTTTGCAGCCGCTTCGTACGGAGACTGTGGGGCTGTTTTCATGGGGAGCATAATATTTTTCTTCAGTTGTGCAGAAGCTTATTAGGCCTCTCAGCCTGGATGAAGAAAAATCCCCACTGTTGTTTGATAATGGGGGCTTATTAAATCTTGTTGGAGACGCTGAAAATCACTACTGCCCAGCAGCTGACCTCTCCAAAGCACCGTTTTTTTCCGAGTTGGCAGGCAGTGTCTCTGTGGACACGTGTGCATAACGTTCCTGTGCCTGTTGATGACCTCAGCAGAGCAAGCTCTGAGCGTGCAGTTGGAGAAAGTGGCCCACGGCTTGGTTGGTGGAGCTGCTCCACCTCACTCAGAGTCCTGGCAGCGCTCCGTGGGGGAACTGGGGCTGCTGCCGTACCTCTTCATCGTTGCCAGCTCTTGATTTTTCTTGAATTAACGTAACCCTTAATGAAATGGTAGGGTTGGCTACTGCGTGACTGCAGGAACTAGCAAAACGAAAATATACTCAGGCAGTCTGTAATACGGGCTTAGAAAAAGTTTATTCCTACAAACTGGCCTGCGCTTATTGTAATTGAGCTACGGCAGCCATAAGCAAGCAGTGACTCTGATGGCATCACAATTTACCTAGCTTTGCTGGGTAGCGGGAGTGCCCGGGTCACGTCAGGCAGCACAGCGAGGGAGGATGACTTGGCGTAAGGCAGGGCCTGCCGTTCCCATTAACTGTGCCTTCAGCCAGGCTGAGAGCTTAGGAAGGGAGCTTATGAAGAGAAATAAATGGCAAACATTTCTCTGAGCAGCTCTCCCCCATGGCACCACGCTCCGTGCTTCAGGGCAGGAAGCGGGCAGATTTCAGCTAACTTTAAGGGTTATTAATCCCTAAACTCAATTAAACATTTTAATAATAATAATAATAATAAACAAATTTTAAAAACATACAGTTTTGCTGTTTGTTTTTTTTTTTCTCCCCCTTCAAAAAGGCAAGACACCCCACATGTTCCTTTGGAGAGCAAGCTCACTTCTGGCAGATTCTTCTCTCGGATGGCATACTCCGAGCTCTCAGCGGTGCTAGCACTTGCAGGAGAGCACTTCACAAGCACTTTGCACGGTAGCTGTGAGCGTGAGGACTGCGCCTGGCGCTAAGCTGCAGCTGCTGCTTCCATTAAGCAGGCGCTCCCATAAGCTGACAGCTCCCAGATCACAGCAGGGACGCGCGTTATGTTTGAGAAAAAGCTTTCAGTCCTGCCACCTGTAAGGAGTGGTGGGTCAGGATCCATTGGCGTGGCTAAGAATTGGGAGGCACATTGCATTAAGAGTGACTTCTTTTAGAGAGTAAGCTTAAACGTGGGCTTTGTGTGTGTTATCAGCTGCAGCGAGTTTCACTCTTGTGCTCTCAGACAAACTGCTTATGTTGTAAACATCTACATTGGAAGCAGTATTATGCAGCGAAAGCGTGTGTGCTGCAGCTGCCCGTGAGCTAAACGTGCGGGAGTGGAAGCTCAACAGTTTGTATTTCTTAGGCTGGTTTTGGCTCGAGAGAGAAATAACCGTGAAGGAGGATCTGCTCGGTGATGCTTTCATTGCAGTTTCCATCGGCTGCCTTTTTAAGCAAGGAAACAAAGCAAAACATAGAAGTTGTTGCGTCCCTTCTGAAGGGTTTGTGAGACAAAGTCAAAGTGAGCTGAGCGTGCCTTTGTTCAAATTGCAGCACAGCACGAGTTGTGTTTGACAGGCTCCGGTCCGTTGTAATAGAACCGCATGGAAAAATGACAGTGCCTTTAGCAAATCCAGGACAGGTCGCTGCTGTGTGTGTTGCTAGGGAGCGAGCTGTGACTTGCTGACAGGCTGCGGTGTGTGCTCTAGTACGGTCCACCTGGATGACAGTTCAGTTTCTTCTCACCGGAGCGACGTCACCACAGAGCCACACACAGGAGGTAGAAGAACCTAATGTGAGCGTAGCTTTCTTGAGCAGTATGTGCTTTTTGGACCAGGAGCAGTCCATGCACTGTTTTAATTTGCTACTGCAGCCTATTAAAAAAAAAAAAAAGCTCAGCAGTGTAATTCAGATGAAGAATGCTTTGTACACTCCGTGTGCTCAGGTCAAAGGACAGCATAAAGAGCGCGGTTGCGTTGTGCCCACGTTGAGGCTTTAGATTTGCTGTTTACAGAGGTGAATAGTCTGCTATAGCTGTTCCCTTTCTTTTGTTGCCAGCACCCTGGAAGGGTACTACGTTGACGATGCCCTGCAGGGCCAGGGAATCTACACGTACGAGGACGGAGTGGTGCTTCACGGCACGTACGTGGATGGAGAGCTGAACGGCCCAGCCCAGGAGTATGACAGCGACGGGCGACTGATATTCAAAGGGCAGTATAAGGACAACATCCGACATGGAGTTTGTTGGATATATTACCTGGTAAGCCTGACCTCTCGCTCTCTTTTTTGCTGAATGGAACGCTCACATGTCTTTTCTCTGCAGCCAAGGGAGATAACTACCAAGAGCCAGTTATCTGAAAGGAAACACAGGAACCTAGGTGGAAGTTGTTTTCGTTCTGGTTTAGGATAATCCAAGGTACCGTGAAACCTTTTCGGTGCTGCTCAGTGTACAGCAAGGCTGTGAGCTGCCCTTAATGTTTTAACGTTCCGGGGAGCCCATTGCCACATAAGATTTATTTCCATACATCTCCTTGAGAGTGCAGGGCAGCAGTTCTGTAGCGCTGACCGCTGACGAAACGCTCGGGAGCTGTGCAAGCTAACGTAACCGGCTGCTCCTGCTTAGCTGGGGGAGGACTCCTACGCAAGGCACGTGCTGCTTTGGCCCAGCAAACGAGATAAAACTGGTGTTAGAGCTGTGCGTCTGCACGAGGGGTGTGCTAGTACTTCAGGCATTAAGAGAGACAGAGTTTTTCTGATTCCTGGTAGAAGCTCGGGTATTCTTCTGGAAAAAGCCTTCCTAATTGCTAGGTGCTCTTACTACCAGGCTAAGTCACAGCAACGAGGGTGGTTGTTTTTTCTCAGGTGGGCTTTTGTGCGTGCATTACTTTGGGCCTCGTTTCACAGTCTGTTCCCGTAAAGCTTTTGTGAATTGAAGCTCAGTTTTGTCAGGCGGGAAAGAGCACGGGCTCGGACGGTGCCTCACCATGTAGAAGACCCAGTTCATTTCCTGTGTCATTTTCATCCTGTCCAGAATCGTACCCGGCTTTTTGATGTCTTTCTTCCTCACACCTGAGCTTACGGCAGTTAATTTAGGTTGCTTCTTTTCAGAAAGTCCAGAAAAATCACTGCGTGCTCTTCTCTTCCTTGTCCATTCAGGACGGAGGCAGCCTCGTAGGAGAAGTGAATGAAGAAGGAGAGATGACTGGAGAGAAGATAGCCTACGTGTACCCTGATGGAAGGACTGCATATTCCGGAAAGTTCATAGATGGAGAAATGATAGAAGCCAAACTGGCAACTCTGACATCCTTAGAGGATGGGAAACCTCAGTTTGAAGTCGTACCAGGCAGTAAGTTGGGCTAAACACAGCGACTTGCGTTCTTGCTATCAGCTCTGCGCCGCAAACAGCTCAGTCTCAGTAATATGTTCCATTAGAGGCTCTAAAGCCTGGCCGTGGTGAGAGGATGAGCGTATCAGTGAGAAGCCCTTTTTTTAAATGGTAAAATTGGGCGGAAGAGCTCAAGCCCTTTGCTCTGCAGACAAACGGGAAGTGGCCCACGTGGTGGTGCTGCTGAACTGCATTCCGTAACCCTTTTCTGGCACGCTCGGGGACGCGGTCCTGTTCGTCGCGCTCACCGTTGCCAGCTGGGTCAGCATGAAAGCCCGCTTAACAGCGGTAGCGCTGGCACAGCTGCAAGCTCTGTCTTGTAGGTAACATAACCAGCAGTGCAGAGGGGGGCTGTAGCGTGGCTGTAGCTCCGTCAGTTCTCGTGGACGAGTGTACATTATCGCTGTGTGTATCGTGCCGTCTGTGTTACGGAACGGGAAGGACACAGGGATTGGCATTAGCGAACTAAATTCAGTTGTTGTGTAACAACGTGAGTCACCAGGACCCTTCGGTCTGCTGACACAAAGAGGCTATAAAAAGGTTGGAGTCAGGCACGTCATTCCGGGATGGCTTTGGCGCTCTGGGGCGGGCGCTGTGTTTGGGGGCGACAGGGGCAGAGCCGTGCGCATGAGCAGGAGCCGTGCTGCTGCAAGATTGGCTCTTTGGCCACCTAAGATTGCGTCACCCAATGCGAAATAGAAGTCAGTGAGAAGAGGATGGGAACTGAGAGTATCCCTACTGCCTTTTGTTTTTATTTAAAATCTCTTGGTTTTTACTTAAAACAAATCCGAGATGGTGAAGTTGAGCTTTAGAAATGGGTTTTGATTATGTTTTGAATGAAGCTGCCTTAGACCGGAACAGATTTGTTTTTAGCACTTGGGTACTACGGGCCATGGCCTTTTACCAAACTTAGTAATAATTGGGGTTTTTTTTCTCCTTACGTCCACCTTCGTCTTAAGCTGTCTCCCAGACAGCTTCTGGCATTTGTTTGGAGAGGGATGTAAGGATTTCATTAGAACCGTACCGCTGAGTTGCTTAGAAATAGCAGGAAGTAAGCGACGGTAGCAAATGTGTTTTATGATTACTGAACATTACCTTCTAGAGGATGTCTGTTCCGGTTCTGAATTAGAAAACATCACGGATGAAATAGTCCATGCTTTTTTTTTTGTTTCTTGTTTGTTGTCGGGTTTTTTTTTTCCTGTATTTTTAAATATATCCTTTTAAACTTTGCTTTAGGTTTCAAGTAAAGACTTGAGAAGGGTCAGCTTTGGAAGGCTGTCCAGTGTCTTTAAACTTGATAGTTTAAGGATGATCTATTCATTTGCAAGCAATCTGCTGCTCCTGTTACGTTGAGGGGAGAAAAGTAAAACTCCTGCTGAAGCAGGCCTCTCATAGAGGTGCACGTCCATTTAGTACCCTTTTTTCCTTCTCCTCCCTTTCCCCCAGCAGCACAGCGTTTTATGCAGACATTAATTTAATTTTTGAACTCGATTACGTTAAGGGCCGTGTGTTTTGCGTACCGCCCATTCATTTGTTTCCCTCGTTGGTTTCTCCTTTTAGGCCCGGTGTACAGTTTTGACAAATCTACTTCATCCTGCATTTCTACAAACGCTCTTCTTCCCGATCCTTACGAGTCAGAGAGGTAGGCTGTTTTTTTCTCCCTTCCTCCAAAGCTGTCCGTACCTTTTTGCTGTAACGTTTTTAGGACCAGATTTTGCCAGCGTTTCCTCGTTTGAAACAACTGTTGTCTGAAGGCTTGCGGTACGGAGCCTATGCCACACGTCAGGAAACATTTGACTTCATTGGATTTTTCTGTCTTACGCAATAAAATTGCACTCTGGTGGATAGAACACAGCTGTACGTTGTCAGAGATTCAACTGGGATCTCTGTAGCGCTTGAGATACGTGCTGAGTCCAGTACTTGAACTCCAGTGATAGCCCCCATGCGTAACACTGCGAGCAACCGAGCGTACCGCTCTCCCCTTCTCTAGACGTAGAGCCAGCGTCACGGCAGCTCCACGCAGATGCAGCGTAGTGCCAAAAGTAAATGCAGAACCTGGAGGAAAGCAGGGTTCTGCTTCAGCGAGTCGTCCCATGGTAGCGGGTGACACTCATGAACTGCTTCTGTGACTCGTACGCAGCCCATCGCGTAATTTACATTTTACTTAGAGTTAAGAAGCTTTGCTCTGTAGGAGACTCTATTGTAGTGCTGTTCTTCTACCATGACATATTTCAGTAATCAGCGTGTTCGTTCTTCCCCTGGTAGGGTGTACGTCGACGTCTCTCTCATTTCCAGTGCTGGAGAAGGATTGTTTTCCAAAATCGCGGCAGAAGCTCGTACCGTTATGTCCTTCTACAACGGAGTGAGAATTACACACCAGGAGGTAAAGGAGAGAAAAAAGTCAGTCTCAATTTTCATTGCTCCTTCTGAAATGTTATAGCATCCCCTTCCTACCGTTAAGATTTAATACGACGGAGTTTAATGTGAAGCAAGTGCACGTTCAACTGTGTATTTTAGGAAAAAATACATAGCCGGGAAAAGCTTTAGTTGCATGCGTTTGAATGCTTGCTTTCAAACTGCCAACGAGGTCGACCCTCCGTGCGCACACTGGGTTTTTGCCTTGCCAACTAGGTAGACAGCAGAGACTGGGCCCTCAATGGGAATACAATATCCCTGGACGACGAAACAGTCATAGACGTGCCGGAGCCCTACAACCACGCCGCCAAGTACTGTGCCTCGCTGGGGCATAAGGCCAACCATTCCTTCACTCCTAACTGCATCTACGACCCGTAAGTACAAGTTTGTGTTCCGATGCTGAAGCCGCGAGGACGGTGCAGCGGCCAGGGCTCGCGGGCCGCGGGCAGCGTGGGGCAACGGGTCCCGGTGCTGAAGGAGGTCCCGCTGGAAACTGGCCGGCATTTCCCGTGCCTGGAGTCTCTTGGGACTAATCTGCGGCGGGGGTCGGGGAATATCTTCAAGTTGGCAACTTCGGTGCGAGTTCGGGCAGCTGTCCGTGAGTTATAAAAGGCATGAACTCTGTGCTCTAAGCCCTACTGGGAGTAGCACCGCGCTGGGTCGGCTGAGCTGCAGAAGCGTGGCCAGCAGCGTCAAATGCGCTGCCACTTGGGAAACGCAGAAAGGAAGCGTCCTGCTGCTTTGCAGTCGGTGCACAGCGTCAGAAAACTTCCGGTGCCATACGTGTGCCTGAAGGTCCAGACGCCTTTCGTACCAGCGTATGAAAGGACAGTAGATCTGTACGTGGGGAATAGTTTTCCTGCATCGATTTAGCTGGTTTCCTTTACTGTTGGGCCCTGGGAGAGGATGAACGGAAGCGCCTTTTGTTTGGTAGGTACCCGAGCAATTTTCTGCACTCGCCTGTCTCGTATGATGTGCGTTCATTTGCTATTATCCAGATAGTCACCCCTGCAGGCCCGTGGCAGCGATTAACCTTTCATTTTTCTTTGAGCGAGCCATGTCGCAGGGCTATTGAAAGACCTCTGTCGGCAGAGCTGGGCAAACGGGTGCTAAGATATCGATACGTATGCCCTCGTTCCTCAAGCCTTTATGAGGCTGACTCGGAGAAATCTGCCGACTTAATACAGATTTCAGGCGGAGCGACTGCCGAAAGTATGCACAAGGGGGGCTAACGGAGTCTGTGAGCTGCCAGCGAAGCCTCGCCATAGTGTTTCTTCTCGCCTTTAGGTTCGTTCACCCTCGGTTCGGGCCCATCAAGTGTATCCGTACCATCCGGGCTGTGGAGAAGGACGAAGAATTGACCGTGGCCTACGGATACGATCACAACCCTGCGGGGCAGAACGGGCCGGAAGCACCCGAGTGGTACCAGCTGGAACTGAAAGCTTTCCAGGCCGCCCAGCAGAAGTGAAGCGGAGCCTCCTCAGTTCAGCAAACTCAAAAAGAAACTTGGATCTATGCACTACCTTTGTACTGAAAACTGGACAACCAGGGATTGTTCATGCCGTTGCATCATAACTTTGCATTCTGTGTTAAGAGATAAGTTTCTTGCATACTAACTAGGTTTGACTGTGTTACTCATAGCAGATTTAAAATTAGCTAGCGTCGCACCAGTCTTATCTGGAGAAATTATTTAATATTCTATACGAGACGTGATATTCTTTGGTAGCTTCTGCTTTTGCACCATATGCAAAGACGCCAAAAGACTAGACAGAAAACTAACATGGGTATATCGTTCACTTTTAGTCGGCAGACTTAGTGTCGCTCTCTATCGGCCTAGGCATTATTGTGCAACTGCATTTTGCATATATGCCACTTGTGATGATAACAGTAATATTTTGATATTCTCTAATAGTAGCATCATTTTGCCTTTTTAAACCTTTGATCTGAATCTTGCAATAGAGCAGTTTATTAGCAACTAGGAGGCTGGGTTTTAACTTCCCTTTCCTCTTGTCTGAACGTTGTTCTTTCTACGAATCCTCTTTTGCAGGAGAAAATCCTTTCTAACTAGCGGAAAGGCTTGTACGTGTACGTGAGAGTGCTGTGCGTCGGTCTCTGTGGCTCTCTAAGTAGCATAGCGACGTGTCCAACCCTAATATTTATCTGGCCTTTGTGGCCGGCTTATTTTATTTAATTTATGATTATGACACGCAAATGAAGCTGTTCTTTGCACGAAGATTATCCGAGAGGAGAAACGGACCGTCTTTCTGAAGGACGTTGAGAAGTACAGGGTCCGGAAGGCGGGTACATGAACGGCGTTAGCGTCCGCGAGTCGGTCTGCGTCTTTCCCCCGGTAGGGCGGCCAGCTCTCAAGGCACAAACGGGTTCTTTTGAAGGAAACGTGCGTACCTGAGGGAAGGCTGCAGAACTCGGTCGAGGAGAGCTGCATCAGTTGTCCGTGTTCCGTTGGCAAGGAATATAGCTGTCGTTAGTAGCGCTCAGATAGGGAGCGAATATGAGCGGAGATGTCAAACTGAGGTTTCTGCGAAAGCTGGGAAGATCGTTTCTTGAAAGGCAAACAACTGAACGTTAAAGCTTCTCTCGCTGTTCACAGTCAGAAGCAGCAGTCAATCCGTAGCTTCCTTACAGTCGGCGGCAAGGGTTCGTGAATATTTGTCTGCAGGGCTGTGTTTTGGTGTTTTCCAGGGATAGGGGAGTTGTTCATTTTGTTTGGATGCTATACCGTCTTGCCTGTGCTGTAGGAGAGAGAAATTATGGCCACTTCGGTCTGGATGCCGGAGCCCATCCGGGACTGCGACGTTCTCTTCTGGGCTTAGCAGCTTAGCGACAAGTGAAATGCGTTTGCGACGCTTTCTCTAAACGTTTGTAGTTTACAATGTTTGTATATATGTAACATAGATGGCTCGGGAATCAGACCCACCTTTTATTGCAGCGTTTGGTCACTTGAACTGTTGCTAGCATCTGGCTGCCTCAGGAGCCAGCCGTCAGGCCGTTGGCAGAGGTGGAAGGAGGTTGCCACGAGTTCTTTCGGAGAATCTTGACTTGCGGTAGGCATTGCGAGCGCAGACCTCAAACCTGGGGCTCTGCTTATTTCCTGCAAGCGACCACAGAGCACTTTTTCCCCACTTCTCTGTTGAAGCTTACACAAAAGCTACAGTCTGTGTGTCGGGGAGGGGTGCAGGCACTCCACAGGATCTTTGATGCTCTTCCAGCAGCGAGCGGAGCGTGAGCTCCAACGCAGCCGGAGACTCGCGCCGCAGCTCCGCCGCTGGTCGGTCCGAGGCAGCGGAGGCGATGCCTCCAGGGCTCGACCGAGCGTGCGGAGACAGAATTGAGCCTCACAGGTGAGGGAGAATTGTCCAAGGGCGGTTGTCGGCACAGCTTCAGCAAATCGACCTCAGTGAGAAATCCGTGTTTTTACTGTTGTTTTAATTTGTTTTTCCCCCGCTTCCCACAGGTTGTTGTTTTGGATCGGGGCTGTTTCAGCTTGGCGCTGCGTTGAAGTGCAAGGAAGAGGAGAGGGACATTGTATGCAAGAGGCGAGGGACGGTCTATACGCAGCTGTGAGCAGAGGGCAACTCCTTCCACAGTAACCTGCTTTACTTCTCAGTAACCTGCTCTGGATTACTCACCTCTTAATGCCAGCTAGGGAACTGTGCTTAAAAGGTTACGATCTCTCGAGCTCCTGTGGCTTCTTTGCCGATCGGTCTGACTCCTCGGCTGTCACCTCTTCACGCAGAGCTGATTGTTTGGATAGGTTGGTCTGTCTTCCTATCGCGTGAATATAGAGAGAGGCAGAAGAGAGGGGTGCTCTCAGCACACGGGGTTTGGAAGTAGCATCGGTGGGTGCGTCGTGAAATAGGGAAGTCCCCGAAAAGAAGGCACTCGGATGTCTGCGTGCGTTCTCAAAAGCCCCTGATTCAGTGCTCGCCAAGCTCTTGCTCTTGTGTATGCTTACAGCCAGCTAGCATGCTGCAGCTTTTGTTTGCGTCAGCTCCGCTGTGGTGTTATTCTCCACTCTTGGTCCTCCTATAGATCCCTTCCTCAGTATCAGACCTGGGATAAAAGTTGCGATTATAAAGCCGCTTTGGCTCGATTCAGGACCAAGCCCTTGGGTTCTTCTGTGTTTTCTCTTTCTTTGCGGTCTGTTACCGTAGAGGTGGATGGGACGGTTTCTGCCACGGAACGGCAAAAGGGCTCTCGGCTGAGCGGGTCCCTCGGGGATTTCTGGGAGGTGTGTCGTGGCAACCTCAGGTTGAAACACAGGTTAACTACGTAACTCCGAGCGATGCCTTAAATTGGTCCACGCATTTTGCAGCTCAGCTTCCGGGGCTCATTGGATAGCGAGACCAGCTTAGCCAAATTGCTTGCCAGTAGCCTTGCGAGACCCACCAGGGAGCTTGATTTCGGCTGGAAGCGGATGAAATGCTTATTTTGCAAAGCGATTTGTTTCAGTTATTGAATAGCAGTGACTATTTGTGAAAACACGGGAAGTAAAGAAACTCTACTTCTGAGAGTCTGGCCCAGGTCCTGTTCGGTCGGAGCAGAAGCTGGAGGAAGAGCTCATAGCTGTCAGCTGAAGCTGGATGACCGGGAGGATCACGGTGTACTCTTTGTGACTAGAGGATGGCTTAAGAGATTTTATTACTGCTGCTTTTTCAGGTACGGGTCGGTTCCCAACTTCCACCCTTAGTCTGCACACCTACCTGTGGCTTCTGTACAATTTGAGGGTCGTTACCCAAGTTCCTTCGTGCGAAGGAGCCCGTATCAACCTGTGTTATAGGCCGTTGACCCTCTCTTTGGAGAGGTTAAAGAAAGTAATTATTGTTTTGTTGTTTTTTTTTCTCCTGTGGCAGCACTGTGTTTTGTCACCAAGAGCAGGAAAGTTTATTTTTCCGGAGAAGCGGTTCGCCTTGGAAATGAGAATGTGAGTCAGTTTTCGCTGAGAGCTGCCTGCTGGGTCCCGCCTGTGGGTAACAGGGAGAAGGGCTTAGGCCTAGAGATGGGTTCTCCTAGCGAGTCTGCTGCTATTCCGTGACTCTCTGGGATCTGCTGGAAGAAGTAACTTTCCTTTGCAAATCTGAAAAAGCTTTTTTCCTATTCTTTGGTATTCATCAGAAAAACACCTTAGCCTTCAGAAATCGAGTCCTGGAAATACACATATAGTTCTGGAGCCATCGGAGCGATGGTTCTGGTCGCTCTTTGGCTTCTTCAGCAGCTGCGCCGATGCCTTCTGGCACGGGCCTTACTTTTTGTCCGAGTGCAGCTGAAGGGAGGCAAGAGGTGACTCTCGCCAGTTTCCGGGCAGCTGGGGATGCGGTGCTCTGCCTACTGAGGCTGTGGATTTTGGGACCGTTTAGGCAGCTGACTCTGGCTGGGCCTTTCTAGGCGCACAGCTTTTACTCGTGACGCACGCAGTCGGCAGTGGCTGTGGTTTATTTCTCAGGGCCGCTGTGTTTCTGGGCCGGCACGGAAGCAGGCGTGCCGCCAAAGGCTCTCTTGCCCTGTGCCACACGCTGGAGGAGCTGGTGTTCGGTACCGGGAGCCGAGAAGCGGTGGAAATCCTCACTTGTCCATTTCCTCCCTGCTTGGCTCTCCGAGCCTCCTCCGCTGCTGCGTTGTCCCCATCGCTGTTTGCAACTGGCAGGCAGTCGTCCTTTGCTCGAAGCCTGGGCTCGCCGCTTCAGGCGTGTCCGGGCCGTACGGCACGGTGCCTGGCCCGGGATCGTGCCTCCATGATTTCTTTCGGCCTTTCGTAGCAGCACGCAGCGTGTGGCCAAATGCTGCGGTTGTGATGAGGTGACGAGTTGTACAGAGCTGTTGCCCACCGCTTTGGATTCCTCACGCACAGCAGAGACGCCGAAGCTGCTGCGGGCGTCCGAGGAATTCACTTCTGAGCATTTAAAAAAAAAAAAAAAAAAGAAAATTGCTTTGACAACAGTGTCGCAGCAGTGTCTCCTTAAGCGCTGGGGTGCTGTGGCCACCGCCGCCTCCTCTCTCTGCGCGCACTGCTTTGTGCCGAGGGCGTGCGGGTGAGCAGCGCGGGCTTGGCAGCAGCTTTGCCTGCGGGTGTACGTGGGCATCGTGCTCACCTGCGCGTGGGGAGAGCTCGTTCCTTGTGCTGCGCGTACCGCGAACCTGAGGGCTATATTTCTGGAACAGTCTGGTAGAGAATTTGCTTTGTTCTTTTTTTCTCTTTTTTTTTTCGAACAAGGTGCAAGATTGAGTGCATGTTTACTTGCCCCAGATCAAAGGTTTTGAACACTAAGGTCGCTGTCAGCCGAATGGACCCTCCTCTTGGCGCTCTTCTGTCTTCAGGCAATCGAAGCTGCTGCCCTTTCTCTCTCAGTTTTACTGTAACTACTGTTGGGTTTTGCTGTTTTCATTCCCGGGAGAACTCTGTTCAAAAAATTGAAAGCAATTAAATGTTCAAGCCATAACATCACGAGTGCGGGAAGACCCTCTTCACAAGTTTTAATGTATTTATACGTAAGAGGATGTTTGTATGAAATATTTTCTAGGTAGGATGCGTATTTTACAAGAAAACAAGTTCCGGTAAGACGAAACAGAGTTGAAAAGGATGTGTTTTTGTAAGATGCACCTGTAATTGGTTCCTGATCAGTAGACTTCTTTTTTTTCTTTAGGGGAGAAGCAACCAGTTATTGCAAATCACAATTGCAAGCGGTCCTTTCTGCTGTTCGGGGAAGTATTTATCCAGCATCCCGCGTGGCTGCCATAACTCACGGCAACAGGGAGGCCCGTCGCACGTTCAGGACATAGCTCTCCTGCCCCACGCCGGCCCCGTGCAAGCGGGGCCCTCCCTCCTTTCCGCAGTTTCGTCCTGTACATCTTTTCCTACTGTAACCGTGCTGGGTTGAACTCTCGAGCTCAGATGCAGACTAAAATTGTGTGTCACTCGACGGTTTCTGCGGGGCCTTCTGCCGTTTTAATACTCTGTTGCCCATACTTACTGGGTCTCTCAGTTCTTCAGAACTAAGTGCTAAGGAATAATCCTTGGGGTGAGCTTACACGCGTGTTCACAGTTAACCCCGGCGTATATAACTTGTATACAGTACTTGATAGGTGTTTTATGACATTTGTACTCGAACTACGAGCCTTACCGAACATCTGTAGGTTTATTCATGACTTTTAAAAATGGATAACTCTAAGAAAGATGTTTACATGACTGACGATTGCCCTTCCTTTGATGTTACGAATGAGGTTTTTATAGTGTGTTTGGGTGTATGTGCAAGGAAGCAAGACCAACAACAACAATAAAACGTTTCTGGGGTTTGAAAAAAAGATAAAAAAAAAAACAACACAAACAAACAACACACAGACTCGAGAAACATTTGTAATAAGTGAATTTTAAAGATCGCTTTAATTGCGCTACGGAGGCAATGCAGATATTAAAACGTTCAACAGCAACGCCTTCTGTCCGTGTCTGCTGCGCGCCGCCCATCGCCGCGGGCACCGAGGGCCGGGCCGGCTGACGGGCAGGGCCGCCCCCTGGGGCCGCGCTCCGCCCCGCCGGAGCGCTATGGATCGCTACCGGTACTTCGTGTTCAACCAGCGCAACATGGTGCTGCTGGGGCTGCTGCAGGTGGCCTTCAGCACGCTGTGCGTCGTCAGCGGCTTCGTCGACGGCATGTTCGGGGGCGAGTCGCCGCTGGGCAGAACCAGAGCGCCCGTATGGGCCGGGATGGTAACGCGGCTCTCCGCTTTCTACCCTTCGCGGTTTCCTCTGCGGTTTCCGAGGGGGGGGGAGCGGCCGCGGCTCCTCGCCGGCCCTTCCCCGGCTTCCCGCTCAGAACCCGGGCGGTGCCGCGGGCGGAGCTTCCGCGCGACGGAGCGAGAGCCGCTTCTGCCGGGCGATGCCGAGAGCGGGACCGCTGCGGCCGCCGCCCCCCGCAGGCCGCCGCCCGGACGGGACGGGCCTCGGCGCGGAGCACCGCGGGCGGGCAGCTCTTCCGTCCCTCCGTTCCTCGGAGCCCGACCCTGCAAACGAGCGCCTTTCGGCCCTTTCTCTTCAGAACCCGATTCCCGTCGTCAGCTCTTACCACCGACTCCTTTTCTGCGCTGCAGGTCATGGGAGTCCCGGGCGTCCTGGCGCTGTTTTCCTCTCAGAGGAAGAACCCGGTCCTTGTAAGCTACGGGGCTCGGCGTGCGGATGGGGCGGGGGCTGGGTGCCGTGCCCCCAGGGGGCCGCCGTGCTGGGGGCCGCCTCCTCACCCTGCGGTGCCCGGGTCTTAGGATGGCCCTCGTGGGAAGGGCCGCATCTATAGGAAGGAGGAGGACGCGATGTCCGTTCGCTTTCTAAGGCGTAACGTGAGCTGCGGCAGGCTCCAGTAACCCAAATCTGCCGAAAACGCTCGAGAATGCTCGTGTTGTTCATTTACTCGTTTATTCGTATTTGATCGCTGCCTGGCATTAAGTGCGCGCGCCAAAACAGGACGCGAGTCCATTCTCCTGCATTTCCCGGGTGGGCGTCTAAAGCCGCGCTAGCCCAAAAGGGGGATGCGGTTCCACAGAGCCCTTTCAGAAGGACGCATTTCAGCCCCGCTCCCGCCGGGGGGCGAGATGCGGGACTCGACCGTATCTCAGCAGCTCGGTCCCGCGGAAGCATTTATTGCGCTGTGTTTGGTTTCCACCCAGCTGTTGCTACCGGATCCTTCCTAGCGTTACAGCAGGTCAAAGTCTGGGACCTGCCGCGCGCCGGCCCCTTCTGTTTGTGTTCATGGCGTTACTTTAATATTCCTTTTCCCTTTCTGATTCTCCTGTCGTTTCTTTGCTCAGGTGAACGTGCTGGTGGCGGCATCTATGCTGTCTTGCGTGTCCATCCTCATTGTCATAGTTTACAGCTCCCTCACGCTGTCCTACAGAGAAGAGGAGGAGCCAAGCTCTCACCCGGTACACGTTGTGCATACGGTGAGTGTCCCCTGAGCTCGTGGCTGTCCTTGACGTGCAGCTTCCCGCGGCCCGCCGACGGGCCACGCACCCCAACGCAGCGAGGTCGGCTTCGTAAGCGCCGACGCCGCAGCAGAAGGGTTGGGTTTGTCCTAGGGGTGAGTTGGTTTGCCCTTTTGAGCATCGCGTCCGTTCCGAACCGCGTACGGGTACATCCGAGGCGCAGTAAGCTGTTTGTCAGGTCAGAGCCGAGCGTCAGGCCGGGGAGACGCAGCCTAGCCAGACGTATCTCATAGCGTGACAAGGAACAGCCCATTCCTCCCGTTGCAACGCGTTCAACCGGAGCGCTTAGCTTGGCTCGTTCCTCAGTGCACAGAAGAAAGGTTGTAAAGAACACCGACCTGAGATCGACCCCGATGCGTGATCACGGCTCTCTTACGGTATCTAGAGAATTTTGGTGGAAATCTTCGCCATCTGAACGTGGCTCTAACGTTTCCTTTTTTGCTTGCAGAAGTTCGTTCTGAATAAAGTTGTCAAGGGTGCTAACATCGCAATGTTAATCGCGTCCATCTGCAGCGCCGTCGTCGTGCTGGTCATCACCTACCTGGGGTGCCGAAGTCTTCCTCGCTGCTCCTGCTACGACAGCGCAACCGGGATGGTGAGTGCGGGGCTGAAAGCTCAGCGCTATTGCAAGCTCACGTTACCTCGGCTTTGCCCCGGCCATCCTGCTCCAGTGCTGCCAAGGGAAGGGGGTGTCAGAAGGACTTCAGCTTTGCGTCCTTCTTTTCGCTTCCTCCCAGCTCTTACTTACTTACCAGCTCGCAGGCTGAGGTTTGTGATGGGGTTCTCTCCTTTGTAGGAATGGTTGCAGCCTTGTGACGACCAGACTCAGGCCGTGGAAATGGTTTGCGCCGTACAAAGTGAGCAACTCTTCTGATCTGCGTATTTGGGCGTTCGCTGGGGTTACGGGTGGAACGTCCTGAATGCGCCGCAAATCCCCATAAGCAAAATATTCTGAGCAGGGACCCTGGAGTTTGTGCAAAGGGTTACGACGCCTAACAGTTCCCTCTCCCTTCCCCATGCAGGTCCTGGGGATGGCATTCTTAACTTCCCGACTCGGTTTCCAGCACAGGACTGTGACACAGAGGAAGATGCATCCAAGCCTCCGCCATACATCAGAATGGCTTGAGAAAGTGACGGACTGATCTAAAGCTGCTCGTCGAGACGTACAGTGAGACGGGCGAAAGGAGTGTTTCCATTTGAAATCTTTATGCGCTTTTCCTGGGCCTTTTAAAAAATGCACACGGAAGGAGAGAAGCCGTCGAAGGCCCGACAAAGATCTCACCGCAAATGAAGGGACCTGCAGATATTTGGGGACCTTCAGACTCCACTTAGCTAAAACAGCTCACTGCCTTTGCGAAGCGTGAGCTTTTTTATCCGGCTTTTGTACTTAATTTGTATATTCTTTCACTGGAAATCATTGGCAGTTTGTCTAGCAGCACTAGCTGTAAACATTCAATTATTAAAGACAATTTATTTTTAAAAGAAACGGATTGTGGTGTATTCCCCTTATCTTCTTCCCATCCCCCTTGAATCATCTGTCGCAAAGGGTCCGCGCAGGATCCGCCACGCTCAGCTGTTGGCTGAATAGTCGCCCTCCAGCCGGGACGGGGCAGGTCACGTCAAGGACAGGAAGACTTGCAGCGCCAGTCCGACCCTAGAGCTCTGGGCGCCTTTGTTCCTGGGGGCAATTCAACTTATTCGTGAAGGATAACGCTAGGTTGATAGGGGCTGAGTTAGCGCAGTTCCTCATACGGAGTCACTTACCTAGTTCACTTTTGGAGAGTGAAAGTTTGAAGTGTTCTGCTGAGCTCTTCTACAGATCTCGGCTTAAGCACTACCTTGGGAGGAGCCATAGCTTTCGGTTGAGTTTTCTGAGGAGTATAGATTCCCACCTGCACTGAAGAGTTTGCTTCCAGGTAGGCCGAGAAGCATCTGTAGCCCGTAGGTCCGCAGGCTTTGAGCGTGCAGCAGGTTGCCGGTCCCACGGCACGCGTTACCCGGCACCTCCGGCCATGCAGGACCGGGCAGGTTCACCTCCTGACTCCAGTAACCTCCCGCTTACTGGAAGGGTGAGTCATGCTTGCAGCGTAGCTCCAGGAAGGAGAGAGGTTGGAGAGTGCCTTTCCCTTTCCGAACAGGTGAGGGAGTTATGCTGTTCCCGACTTTGTTTTGCTAGAGACCCAAGTCTTCTTTCTTGTACTAGGAAAAGAACCCAGACGCCTCGATGAAACTGGGGCTGTTTAGTTTGGAGAAAAGGAGGCAGAGGGGAGACCTTATTGCTGTCTTCCAATACCTGAAAGGTGCTTTCAGCGAGAGCGGGGTGGTCTCTTCTCACTGGTGACAGGTGACAGGGTGAGGGGAAATGGCTTCGAGTTGTGCCAGGATCAGTTTAGGTTGGGTGTCAGGAAACACTTCTTCACAGAAAGGATTGCTAAGCACTGGAATGGGCTCCCCAGGGAGGCGGTCGAGTCGCCATCCCTGCTCGTCCTTACAAACCATTCGGCTGTGGTGCTCAGGGACAGGATTTAGCGGAGGGCTGTTAAAGCGAAGGTAGCACGGTTGCGGTTGGACTCGATGATCCTTCAGGTCCTTTTTCTACCTGAGCAATTCTACGAGTCTATGGTTCTAAACCCTAAGCTGCACATTGAAGATTGCTTACAGAAGCTGGCACCTCGCTACATCCCCTCGGCACCCGGGTGCATATGAAATCTCAGTCGCCGGGCCTGCTCACTGCAGGTAATTAGTCAGTGAGAATCCACCGTGAGCTTCCACCTGACTCTCTGTCACTCTGTTGTTTTAAATTATTTGTCTTTAACATAGTAAGCCACAACGTGAAGCAGAAAGTGATGCCGTGCCTTGTCTGTTGTAGTGTAGCAAGCATCAAAGCGTGCGTGAGAGCATTCCCACCCTCCGATGCTTCTGGCAGCCTGCAACAAATTGTTTTTTCTCTTCGAGTAACAGGAACTGATGTCCTTGTAGATTAAAAGCGAGCAAGGCTCCCTGAGAGGTTCGTGTGATTGCTGATTCTTTATACCATGTCGGCTTTGATTCTCTGTCTTCTGACAGATTTTGCCTTTGAAGGAGCAGCTTGCCGGAAGCGTTTCGTTGTCGAACGGTGCCACTCAGCCACCACTCCGTGCCCAGGTGGATGCTGCGGTCCCACCGGAGATATTGCTTTGTAACATTGCTTTATACTGGGAGACAGGACAGAACCGAAGCATGCGTGCAGCCTGGAAGCAGCGACAGTGACACTCGGGGACAAGGAGACCCACCGAGGACCCCTCGAAGGAGTCGCCCTATCGGTCTATTCTGAAGTAGGAGTGTAGAAGAGGAGCACGCTAGAAACTAGAAACTAGAAACTGTAGAACCACACGCAGTCAGTTCAGCAGCAGCTGCACAACTCCCAGCATCCGTCTGTGTTTTGCAAATCGGTTTTCTGTCAGAGGTGCGATTGCGGCACCGCTATCACGGTACCGGCACCCTGGAGCCCTTGCGGCTGCACGATGCAACATGTCCTTTTACAGAAGGAGAGTTTCGAGCAAGGAAACACCTGCATTGTGGAAATTGGTGGAAACTGTACCTCCGTTCCATGCCAGTTGCTATCATTGGGTAGCAGTGCAGAAAATGTATTCGTGCTTGCAGCTTCCAGCGCTATATGCAGTAGGTGCTCCACACGTGCATCACGTTCCCCCGAAGCCCGGCAGCGGCTCCCTCACCCTCAGCGTTCCCCGGTGGCAGCTGGAGGACACTATTCAGCATGCAGGCACCGTCCCCAGCACCTCCAGGAGCGACTAACTTGGCATTTGCTCCTCCCAGACTTTTGCTACTTGGCAGGCTGTTCGCTGTTCAGACATTGTAATGCAACATTAATTAAGCAACCGGTTTCTGTGAGTTAACATTCCACGGAGTGTGGAGTACGTGCCGCAGCCGTTTCCTACGTGGAAATACAGAGAAGGAGCTCCACAGAAGAGCTCCTCAGGAGACTGTGGTTGTGAGCAGGTTGGGATATGTATATGATCACTGCTTCTCGGGGCTTTTATCACTTCCCTTCCCACCTTGTCATAGCAATGCCTGACAGTAACGACAGTTTCCTTTATTTCTCGGCCCTGTCGGGGCCGCAGCAGCAAGCGCACTGATGGGAAAGTGCAGGAGAAGCCAGAGGACAAATCTGCCGCGCCGCAAGGGCCGCAGAGCTGCCCGTTCCAGTGTGATAATGCGTTCTGTGCGGGAAGTGAGTCTGGGCATGGACAGTTCTCGTTTTGTAGAGAAAAATGGGTTGGCCTGATGTATAGCAGAAGTGCTCTCTGGATCATCGGTGAAGGTCCTCACCCAAGTTGTTGCTTGGTCTCTCTGGCTCTGCTACAGCAGATCAGTGAATCACAGAATCACAGAATCACAGAATGGCAAGGTTGGAAACGACCTGCAAGATCATCCAGTCCAACCCCCTTCCATTCCTATCCCCCTTCCATTCCTATTACTAAACCATCTCTCGTAGCTCCTCATCCAGGCGCCTCTTGAGCAATACCAGGGCCGGTGACTCCACCACCTCCCTGGGCAGCCATGGCAGTGCCTGACCACCCTCTGACAGGAAAAGTTTCTCCTCATGTCCAAGCTAAACCTCCTCTGGTATAACTTCTGGCTGTTTCCTCGGATTCTATTAGCCTGGGACAAGAGGCCAGACCCTTTAACACCACAGCCTTCCCTTCAGGAAGTTGTAGGGTGCAATGAGGTCTCCCCTGAGACTGCTCCAGACTAACCAATCCCAGCTCCCTCAGCCGCTCCTCATAAGGCTCGTGCTCCAGACCCCTCACCAGTTTAGCTGCCCTCCTTTGAACACGTGCCAGGGCCTCAATGTCTTTCTTGCAGTGAGGGGCCCAAAACTGAACATAGCATTCGAGGTGCGGCCTCAGCAGTGCTGAGTACAGGGGGACGATTACCTCCCTGCTCCTGCTGGCCACACTATTTCTAACGCAGGCCAGGATGCCCTTGGCCCTCTTGGCCACCTGGGCACACTGCCGGCTCATGTTCAGCCGAGCATCAAGCAGCACCCCCAGGTCCCTTAAAAAAATACAGGCTGCTATCAGAGAGACTCTCCACGCTCTTGCAGTTTACAATTCCATTCTGCGTGTGCACAGATAGGTCAGTGTGACAGTTCTCTGCGGGTTATTCATGGAACGCGGGGAGGGGGGAGGGTGGAGGGGGGGAAGGTCATTGGCATCTCAAAGGGAGCAAAATGTTCTGAAAAAGAGCTCATAAAGTGTGAGAGAGGCCGTGCTCGTCCCTGTTACAATGTGTCGCTGTAAATACATCTGCCGCTGAAAGCCAGAAAGAAACAGCGCTTTCAAAGCGCAGAACTGGCAGCTGCCGTACTGCTTTCGCACTCGAACACGGAAGCAGGTGGCTTCTTTTAGCACTGAACCGTACGGGCATGCTTCACAGAGCTACGGAGTTGTCTTACAGCAGGACCTAATGTGAAGATTTTGTAAGGAAAGGAGGCTTATGACGAGCAGACGGGAGGAGCGAGAGGAGCCCTGCGCTTTTGGGTCCTGTCAGGTACGGTTTTCGTCTAGTCCCTGAAATCCAGTGAGTACCTGAGCATCGCAGCAGTTGGTGGAGGGGTCAGGTGTGGTAGACGGTGTTTTTTTTTCCTTCGCCCTTTTTCCTTTCCTAATTTTTCTCCTTTCCCCTTTTCACTGCACGAAACAAATTTTCAGTTTAGGTCATCGGCACAGTTCGTGTATAATAGTGTATTTAATTTGTTAAGAAACTGAATGTAAGGGATGCGTTACTGGAGAAAACTGTTCAAAAGGAGGTTGTGCAAAGACGGAGTAGCCGCTCACCGGATGGTTCTCTAGTTGTCTAACAGTTACCTAAATCATACTCTGTTGTTCCTTTGCTTCGATTAGTTCGCTAAAATATGTATAAGCCTGTTAAAGGGTGAGCAGAGGTTTTTTAGAGCTGAGTTCTCGAGGTGAGATGCAGTTCTGCTGAGTTCTGCTGAGATGCAGAAACGAACGAAAGCATCCGTTAATGGGATGAACACGTTGGATGAAATGGCACCGGCGGGATTGTGACCTTCCAATTCTGAATGAACAGGCGTCTCTATGTGACGCCCAGTACGAGGGTGGCTCCGAAAGGGACGCCTTGTCCTTTGCGGCGTTGGCGCACAGCTCAGGGCGGTGACTGCGTTGAAAATGAGTGTTTTGCGGCTGGGCATTCTGTCAGTCCAGCAGCGCTCTCGATTCCTGCGTGTATGTGTAATTATGGTTTTTTTCGATTACATTTGTGACTTTCCACGGCTGTACGTTTAGTATAGATTCAGAAGTATTTTCTTCCCATGTAACTGTAGCCAGGTTTTCTGTTGGAAATGGATTTAGATCCTTTTATTGTTTGTTTGTTTGTTTGTTTGTTTGTTTGTTTTAGTGGCTCTCTGTGTAATCGCGATGTTGGATTAACCTTACAACGATCTCATTGTAATTGTAACTACGTGGATCACCTGACAAGGGCCACGAAATAATTAGGAAGCAACGCCTTCTGAATGCTAAGGAAGCAGAAGGGCCCAGTCAGGGCCCGAAGCAGTGATTGAGCACCTGGGGCAAAGCCGGGCCCACCCACGGGAGCTCAGGTGCAGGCAATGTTCTCTAGTGAGCGCAAGGGGCGGAGCTAGGGTGCACCCCTTCCCGTCCTCATTTGAGGGCCGGCAGAGGAGGAGAGAGTATTTCTCTCTTGTGGTCTCTGCCTAATAGGACTTTTTGAAGGTAAGTGGGTGTTTTTTTCCCCTTGTTCGCGTGCTTGGGCCGTTGCTTTTGAGCAAGCCCTCGCTCACCGCAGCCCACGACCTTGTGGCTCTGCTGTCTCTCCTCTTTCCCTCCCGTTACCCTGAACCTGGTAATTTCCAGCAGTTACTTGCTGCTGGCGAGGGAGCTTTTTCTTTCGCTTTTGCAAGAGCTTTAACGAGGCCTCGCTTTGCGAGGCCGTTGCAACTTTGTTGCCGTTAACCCAGCGTTCTGTGTACGCGCTTGGGATATTTCCACCGTCAGAACGCAGAGCCCCGCAACTGTCCTGGAACGACTTCAATGTTGTCGGTGCGAAGAGCACGGCTTCGGAGCTCCGTGGGTAGGGTTCAACCGCATAGTTATCTTGTTACTTAGTTACTCGCACCTTTGTGTTGTGGAAAGGTAAACTACGGGAACGTCACCATCGGGTGGAACTGGATTTGGAGTGGGAGTTGGATTTCACTTTCCTACTGCAAGAAATGAACCTCTCTTGCTTCTTCTTGAAAGTGTGGGGAGGGGGGGGGAAGAAATAAGGCCAAGTAATGTTAGGACGACTGGCACGGCCAGTGCTTTCTCAGAGTGAGTTTGTTTGTTTGTTTGGTTGGTTTTTTTTTCTATTTCTTTAGTCCTTGAAGATGTGGAAGTCCTGAGCATAGTTGCCAACTGCGTTATATTTTTCCATAAATGGTTTTATCTTGCCAAGAAATGCCAGCATGCTTTCCGTTGTTCTGGAACTGCTTGACCTCATCGTATCTGAAACGTCTGAAACAGAAATGAGGGCGGGCAGCTCGGAATGGAGAGTTTAGGCGCGGCGCTGCGGGACCGCAGTGTAGTAACGAATCCTGCAATCTACCCCGCAGCGGTGCCGGTATTGAACCCCTGACCCACTATTTTTAACGTCATCTCAGGGTGCGCTCTGCGGTGGGATCGTAGCACGGGGCTTTGGCCTTCGATAATCCTTGCTGTCCCTTCCAACTGAAGATTTTCCTGATTTGCTAAGATTTGGTTTTTGTTCAGCGAGAATATATATATATATATTATATAATATATTAATATATATATTATTTTACATATATATATATATATATATATATATATTTAGTCCTAGCTTGTTGTGGGTTTTTTAATGGAAATTTCTGAGTATGCAAATGAGAAGAGCAAACAGTTGTCTTTTCGTCTAATTGTAAGTAGTTTTTTCAACGTGTCCTGTTGCGCAACAACTTTTGCCAGTTAAGAACATAGGACGTACATATATGTGTCTTTGTAGCAGAGCTCATGTCCTGTAATTTTAATAATCAAGAGTAGGGTGTTAGTTGCAGCTGGGACTGAATGTTTGTTTATTGTTTTTAAAGCTCCCGTTTTGATGCTCCGTTTGGGTTGTGGGAGGAAAACAGTGGTGCTTATTCAGTAATGTTTACAGTTGCTGCTCGGTAGTAGTGTTCAGAGCCAGGGCCCCTTTTTCTGCGACGAGCCCGAGGGGCTGGGAGGGGACAGAATGGCGACAGCCGACTTAAACTGGCCATAGGGTTCCACGTCGTGCCGCAAGATTTCGGAAGGGGGTGAGAGTTCACCTGAGGCTGTCGCTTTGTGGGTATTCAGCTGTGCGTGGTTGGGTCGGTGCCGTGAGCAATTAGCGGATTAGCATTCGTTACATACAGAAGCATGCATTCACATATACTGTTGGAAGTAGTCACCTTCTCTTTGTCTGTGTGAATACTGCTATCTCCACCCATTAGTGTTTTTTGGTTGAGAGAACAGCCGGGCAGCCTTTAGCCACCCCGTGGGGTCTAACAGCAACTGCTATGCCTGCCAATGGTGGCAAACGAGCTTTTATTTGAACAGACACAAAAGCAACTCTTCAAAACCCCGAAAGCTTACTGCAGGAGTCGGTAAAACGCGCTAGGGAATTACACGGAAGGTGCTTGTTTCGTGGTGTAGGTATGTCAAGGGAAAACCTTTTCCTTTAGCCATACAATCAGCTGGCATGCAGAGTCTAAGATGCCTTGTTGCACAGAATTGGAGAGGCTTTGTTTTGGAAAACTAGTCCTTTATTTTGCATTAGTCTGTAATTAAGTGCAGGTCATTAAAATACACAGGGGGAAAGAGAATGTTCCTCAATAACATTCGGGGAGGACAACTCTGACAAAACGCCAGCTGTGTATTTTGAAAGCACATCACACAGAAGTTCTTTCGGTAATGTGACACTAGAGAAACTCCACAACAGAAGGTGGAGAGAAGGAGTTGGAGCACAAAGGCTTTAAGCCTGAGAGTAGTTAGATAGCTACACGTGAGAGTGGCACATATGGAATCGAAGATGGAAAATTGCAGGAGTGGAGAAATATTGAAGCATCACTGGGGAAAAGGGCATTTGTAAAGTAAAACCTATCAAACCCAGTACAACTGCTTCTTGGAAGCAACTTTAAGTTATTATACCTTACATTCACTAAGTAAAAGGCAGACACACCAGAGCAAGGCTATGTATTACCACAGCTGTAAAAGTAGTTTATTGAGTCAGTGAAGTTATTACAAAGGCGTAAAATCAGCTAAGTGTTACAAAGCATGGTCTTTTTCCATTTTCTGATAAACATACAGCCATGCAAGAAATGTATAAAACAAATGCAATAGCGCCTGGCTGTTACACAGGAACGGTATCTAAACTATAGCATACTTACAGCTGTACAGGAGAACTGAACAGTATTCATCATTCTTACTAACATCACTGGAACTGGCTCTTAGAGTTTAAGTAATCATTTCAGATACATAGAAAAAAACAGTTTACAACATCAATGGAACTGGCTCTTAGAGTTTAAGTAATCATTTCAAATACATTGAAAAAAACAGTTTGTAACATCACTGGAACTGGCTCTTACAGTTTAAGTAATCATTTCACCTATATTGAAAAAAAGAGTTTGTAACATCACTGGAACTCGCTCTTATAGTTTAATTAATCATTTCAACTACATTGAAAAAAACAGTTTACAACATCAATGGAACTGGCTCTTATAGTTTAAGTAATATTTCAACTACATAGAAAAAAAAACAAGTTTACACCATCAATGGAACTGGCTCTTATAGTTGAAGTAATCATTTCAAATACATAGAAAAAAACAGTTTACAACATCAATGGAACTGGCTCTTATAGTTTTTTCTCAATGTAGTCGAAATGATTACTTAAACAAGTTTGTAACATCACTGGAACTGGCTCTTATAGGTTAAGTAATCATTTCAACTACATTGAAAAAAACAGTTTACAACATCAATGGAACTGGCTTTTTTAGTTTAATTAATCATTTCAACTACATTGAAAAAAACAGCTTATACCATCACTGGAACTGGCTCTTTTAGTTTAAGTAATCATTTCAACTACATTGAAAAAAAACAGTTTGTAACATCACTGGAACTGGCTCTTACAGTTTAAGTAATCATTTAAACTACATTGAAAGAAACAGTTTACAACATCAATGGAACTGGCTCTTATAGTTTAAGTAATCATTTAAACTACATTGAAAAAACAGTTTGTAACATCACTGGAACTGGCTCTTACAGTTTAAGTAATCATTTCACCTATATTGAAAAAAAGAGTGTGTAACATCACTGGAACTCGCTCTTATAGTTTAATTAATCATTTCAACTACATTGAAAAAAACAGTTTACAACATCAATGGAACTGGCTCTTATAGTTTTTTCTCAATGTAGTCGAAATGATTACCTAAACAAGTTTGTAACATCACTGGAACTGGCTCTTATAGGTTAAGTAATCATTTCAACTACATTGAAAAAAACAGTTTACAACATCAATGGAACTGGCTTTTTTAGTTTAATTAATCATTTCAACTACATTGAAAAAAAACAGCTTATACCATCACTGGAACTGGCTCTTTTAGTTTAAGTAATATTTCAACTACATAGAAAAAAAAACAAGTTTGTACCATCACTGGAACTGGCTCTTATAGTTTTTTCTCAATGTAGTCGAAATGATTACTTAAACAAGTTTGTACCATCACTGGAACTGGCTCTTTTAGTTTAAGGAATCATTTCAACTACATTGAAAAAAACAGCTTATACCATCACTGGAACTGGCTGTTACAGTTTAAGTAATCTTTTAAACTACATTGAAAAAACAAGTTTATAACATCACTGGAACTGGCTTTTTTAGTTTAATTAATCATTTCAACTACATTGAAAAAAACAGTTTGTAACATCACTGGAACTGTCTCTTAGAGTTTAATTAATCATTTCAACTACATTGAGAAAAACAGTTTATAACATCAGTGGAACTGGCTCTTAGAGTTTAAGTAATCATTTCAAATACATTGAAAAAAACAGTTTGTAACATCACTGGAACTGGCTTTTTTAGTTTAAGTAATCATTTCAACTACATTGAAAAAAATAGTTTACAACATCAATGGAACTGGCTCTTATAGTTTAAAACAAGTTTATACCATCACTGGAACTGGCTCTTATAGTTTAAGTAATCATTTCAAATACATAGAAAAAAACAGTTTACAACATCAATGGAACTGGCTCTTATAGTTTTTTCTCAATGTAGTCAAAATGATTACCTAAACAAGTTTGTAACATCACTGGAACTGGCTTTTTTAGTTTAATTAATCATTTCAGCTACATTGAAAAAAACAAGTGTATAACATCACTGGAACTGGTTCTTATAGTGTAAGTAATATTTAAACTACATTGGAAAAACAAGTTTATAACATCAATGGAACTGGCTCTTACAGTTTAAGTAATCATTTAAACTACATTGAAAAAAAAAAAAAACCAGTTTGTAACATCACTGGAACTGGCTCTTTTAGTTTAAGTAATCATTTCAAATACATAGAAAAAAACAGTTTACAACATCAGTGGAACTGGCTCTTATAGTTTAAGTAGTATTTCAACTACATAGAAAAAAAACAAGTTTGTACCATCAATGGAACTGGCTCTTATAGTTTAATTAATCATTTCAACTCCATTGAAAAAAACAGCTTTCACAATTACATCATTAAATTACTGCTAGCATATCTCCAAGATTCCCTTTTCTTGAAGCACTGTCTGACTTTATGTAGTTTTCAAGTCGCTGGGAGCGAGGGGGTCCGTCGAAGGCCACCTGGTCCAGCTTCCTTCCCGGTCACCTATAGGTAGATCGGGTCACTCAGAGCCTTGTCCAGCCTTCCATCAAACTCCTGAAAGAAACAAAGATAGACTTGAGTCTGGTAGCGGCAGTCGTCTCATACTTCATTTAAAAAGGGTAAAGTTTAAGTTGGGACATAAATAAACAGTTCTCATTTCACTTCTTCCACCAAAAGGTGGACTTGGTTTCTGGCTATCGCCGCCGCTATTCCGAAATTATGAATGGACTTAAAAGCAAAGGCTGCAGAGAGACAGTTAATTGAGACAGAGACAAGCAGATAGGGCTTGGCTAATTCAGGCTCACATACAAACACTCCTCACAAGCCAGACAGGTTCAAGCTGTGCACTTGCAGCAGCATACTCAAGAAAGAGGAGCGATAAAACTTGGCACCGAGGAAGAGCAACCTGCCACCTCCTTTCCTGGTATTTGAGAGCTAATCAAAGGAGGATGCTCTGTGCAGTTGCAGGAGATTAGAAACTTTTAAAAGAAAAAAACAAAAAAAGGTAGAAAGCTTCCTGTAAAAGCATAAAGTTTATTTATTTTTGTAAGCTTTATTTTGGTTAGGGGATATAAGGGAGAGGAGGTATTCAGCTAAGCGTGCTATCAAAGAACGCTGAGCCCAACCGGCCTTCTTTTGCTTCACACAACAGAAGAAACTCCTAAGATAAACAACTTTTTTTTTTTTCTACCCCCAGAAGAGAAGTCTGAATTCACCTGCTCCATCTGCTCCATCGTGCCAGAGGAGTCCACCTTTGAATCAGATACGCTAGAACAGCAAGCAGGGTTGAAATTGCAGCGTCCCCAGCCCAGTTCTCTTCCTCAGGCAACGCGGGTAAGTGACAATCTTACTTCTAAAGGATAAAGCAGAGTTTGTACCTTAGCGAGCTTCATTCAAGTGAGCTTTCCTTTCAGGTTCTCATCGAGATTCTTTTTGACAGCAGCATTCCTCTCTAGCTGTTCATCTCACCTTTTGATTTCACTTCTTTTATTTCCTACAGAATATTTCAGAGTAGGGCATCCATTTGGAAATAAGTAGACAGCAGCATGAAACGCCCAGGGTGAACAAACTTGATTAACATTATTAAGCAGTCCAAGTGGCAAGTTTGTTTTTTTGCTGCAAGCCATTTCTGATCGCAGGATGTGACCACAGTAGTACTACAGGATTTAGGCAGCTGAAGTCACAGCTCTTTGGCAAAAGCCGCATTCAAATATCATCGCCTAAAAGAATGCTGCAAGAAGTTATTTGCAAGGGAAGAAGTTCTGAATTACAGTATTATTAATCTATGTAATGTAAATCAACAGCAGCCTCGCAAAGAGCAGAAGTATCAAGCCACTTGCTAAGTGGACGCATTCGCTGCTTCCCATCTACATTTTCTCTTTGGGGTTTAGGAATTCTTGCTGCCACACACGTTACGAGCACTACTTGGGCTGCTCCCACCAATTGCTATTTAATAGCAAGCATCTTTCAATGCAGCCACCTCATTTCTTTCTGTTAATTGAGTTTAAGGGAGCACAAAATATAGCAGTGTCAGAGTTCATTTTGAGAGTGTGAATGGCAATCCTTTTGCATAGCCTCTTGACATACAAGTGCCTTTTTTTGTCACCTGCAACCTGCCTTATGCTGGTGAGCAGTCTCTTCAACGGCTGTCTGGAAAGCTAGGTACGCAGTCACAAGAATCCATTTAAGGTGTGTTGCTTAGCAAGAGCAGTTTTTCTTCCCTGTAAGTTTTAAGATAACTTAGCAGCATCTCTTTGCTGTCATCCACAAATGCAATGAAGTTCACCTGCAAGCCCACAGGAAAGTAAGTTACATAGAGCAGTTCCAGCAGCAAGTCTTAGTCTCTTTTTCCATCAGTGCTATTCGTGCCACCTATTTGCACCTACATTTAAGTACACATCATCTGGCACTTATCTGTTAGTAGAAGGTTGGCAATCTGAGAAGCACTTGTTTTACTTTTTTCCTTTGTGTTTGCAGGACTCTGAGTATTTCCCCAAAACAGAAAAACAAGCAGAGAACAACCAAGCAGCCAGCTTTCTCCGCTTCTGAAGCGCTACTCGAGGCCCCACCACACGTACAGAGCCAGCTTCACCAGGAATGCAAGGACAGCAAGCTGCCACCAAGTCACCTCCAGCGTCAGAACTGCCAACGCCGAGCTCTTCACCTCCTGGGATTCCTGTGTAAGAGGTAAGGTCCCTACAGCCAGTGGCATTCCCACACAGCTAGGATTCACAAGACATTCATTTTTGTTTTTCCAGCCCAAGCCCAGCTTAGCAGGGCTATTCCCAGCAGCTGTAGCCGAGGCTTCAGCTATCATACTTAATTGGGGAGTCCCTCTGAGAAGTTAGCTCCAGTTCAAGTGTCATTTTGGGATTCGAGTACCAGAGCAACTGGAGGTAGCACTTCAGTCAAAAAGCCTGGCTGCCAGTGGGGTATCACAACGTAGCTAACATTGCGGCTCAAACCTAGAAATACCAAGTGCTTGAGACGGTAAGCCCACATCAACGCTATTGTTTGAGACGGTAAGCCCACATCAACGCTATTGTTTGAGAAAGAAAGCCCACATCAACGCTATTGCTCCTCTAAGCTTAACAGCTAACCCCTGTTTCCACCTCAAAATTAACACCTCTCCTCCTTCTAGCAAGTAGCATGGATTACCACAGCAGAATCCTCAGAGCAAGGAACAAGCACCACTGACTAAGCAATCCATGTGGGAAAAGCCTCATATTCTATTGATCCCAGTGACTTTAGGGTGATGCTTGTTTAGATGCTTGTCGTTGCAGAATACTCATCGTGAACCAAGGAAGAACACTCAGCTGCCTGCTGCAGGAGGATTTCACAGCCATCCACACCAGCAAAGATTTTTTCCAAGGCACCTATCTGCTCTTCAGTAAAGCACAGACCTCGGTTTATTCAAGTCCTGCCTCATCTTTGAGCCTGCGACCAAGATCACCCCTGGGCCACAGTGAATGCTACCAGGGCCCACTCCAAGATCCCAGCTACATACACTCAGTCACCCCAGAACCAGGGCATTCCCCAAAGCTAAGGGGAATGCCCATCTCACTACCCCCCCCCAAAGGGGCAGGGGGGGCAGCAGGGCCTACTTGGCCCCAGAGGGGTGGGAGGGAGATAGGGGAGGGCAGGGGGCCCTTCGGGGCCTCCTCAGCCCTAAAGGGGCAGGGAGGGCGGGAGGGAGATAGGGGAGGGCAGGGAGAGTGGGAGGGAGATAGGGGAGGGCAGGGGGCCCTTTGGGCCTCCTTGCCCTAAAGGGGCCGGGAGGGCGGGAGGGGCTCCTCAGCCCCTGGCGCCACGGGGGCGCTCCCGCGCGGCCAGCCACTCAAAAAAACAGACAGTCGAACCCACCCACCCTCCAAAAAAAAAAAAAAAATATATCTCTTTAGAGATAGTGCAAATTTCGCGGTCTAGCATTCAAAAAAATTCAAACAACCCCCCCCCAAAACCAAACAAAACCGACAGAAAATACCCACACCAGTGCACTTATTGAAATGCCAAAACAAACTTCAAAAAACACCAAAAAAATCTAAGACTACCAAAGAAAAAACACTTAAAGTAAAACCAAGTTACAACAAGAAAATCCACTAAAAAAAAAACCAAAACATTTCACCAAGTACCAAACAACCAAGCCAAAAAATAAAAACCAAAAAGTAACTCTATAAAAAACACTTAATACAACACCAAATAAAACCAAGTTACAACAAGAAAATCACTAAAAAAAAAAAACACTTCAAGTACCAAACAACCAAGCCAAAAAAAATTAAATCTACAAGTAACACCATAAAAAGCCAAACTATTCACTTAGTGCAAAACCAAGAAAATCCTTTAAAAAAATACCCAAAACAATTCACCAAGCCAAAAAATAAAATCAACAAGTAACTATAAAAAACACTTAGTGCAAAACCAAATAAAACCAAGTTACAACAAGAAAATCCACTAAAAAAAAAACAACATTACATCTACAAGTAACTCCATAAAAAAACCAAACTATTCACTCAGTGCAAAACCAAATAAAACCAAGTTACAAGAAAATCCACTAAAAAAATACCCAAAACAACCAAGCCAAGAGATAAACATTAAATCTACAAGTAACTCCATAAAAAACCACACTATCACTTAGTACAAAACCAAAAACCAAGTTACAACAAGGAAATCCATAAAAAAAAAAGCACAGCAACTTGAGCAACACTCCACTAAAAAATACCCAAAGCAATTCACCAATGCCAAACAAACTACAACATTAAGCAACTCCATAAGAAAAAATTATCAAGCAAGACTCTACTATAATTATCTAAATCAATTCACCTACTCCAATACCAAACATAACTAACCAACAACAAGGAACTCCATAAAAAAAACTAACACAGCTAAACAACTCAAACAAGACTCTACTAAAAATAACAAGCAAACTCATTTAGTCCAATGCCAAACGTAACTAAACTACAACTTCAAGGAACACCAGACAAAACACTTCCCGAAAGGGTTCTGCCAACCACATCCAAGAGCCCCAGAAAAACAACATGAAAATCACCCAATGCTAAACCCAGTAGCCTCAAACTCTTCAACTTAAAGTCAACAGCAGACATGAGCCCCAAAAATCATAGTGACTAATTCTTACACCATCAATAGCACTTCTATCAAACCAAGCACAGCCATTACCCGTCACCTCACTCAATTAAAAATATATATATATTAACCATCTACTTCAAAAAAGTACAGGCAAAAAAGCTTAAAAACTCAAAAGAAACCATCACTGTGCATATAAGCACCCAACTTCATCCCTAAAGCAGAGTTCGCAACAATAACAAGACTCGCTTCCAAAGACTGCAAGCCATTGCCTCAGACAAGTAGGAGATGGATCTGACTAACCAACATCACCCTTACTGCACAACCAGTAATTCAAACACGCGAAAAACAAACCCGGTAGAACAAAATAATCGCACGCACTTACCAGGCAATCCAGACTCCTGGTGAGAGGACAGACGCGGCACGCAGTCCAGCCAACACCCGTCGCAGGGACCGCTAACGCTGCCAGAAGCTGAAAGGAAACCAACAAAACTAAGTCGATGCTGCTCGACAGACCCGGGAACGGTCCGCGTTCTGTCACGTCCCAAAATCCACCAACACCAGGCACGCTCGCCGCAGGAAGGAGGGTCAGCCCGCTCCATCGGCGGTCGCTTCGACCCGCGTCGTCCTAAGCGCGCTCCTGCTTCGTCGCTGCAGCTTCCGGCATCGACCGCACCGGGACCTGCAAAGGAAGACGCGGGGACCCGCGATTCCCACAAGGAAGGGCTGTACGAGCAGCGCTCCCCGTGCGACTCCCGGCGTCAGCCGCTTTCCTCCGGGGATCCTCCGCCGCACGCTGCCGGGGCAGGAAAAGCGCCCTCCCGAGGGAGGACGGCGCTTCCTCCCCGTTGCGGCCCTCGCCTGGCAAAGAAAGAAAAAACAAGATCAAGTGAAACAAAGAAATTTCTCACGCGTTCGTCTCCTTCCAACTGCCCCCTGTCCTGCTTCACGCCGGCACAGGAAGGATGAGCGGGAGGACAAAAGCCGTGCCCCGTTCTCTCACCCCCAGTGCGGCAAGCAGGAGGGGCTCTGAAAAACCAAACAAACAAAAACAAACCAGCCCGGGCCAGGGGTGGCGCTTGCGGTCTGCAAACAGGCACAGCTCACCTCCATCTGTAAGGCCTCCTACGGCTTCACACCGCACTACTCCTCCCTCCGGCCCTGGACCTGTAGGAAGGTTAATAGAATTGGTTATGTTAGGACACCCTTAAAAATCATTTACCCACACAGGTGTACACAGACACACTTACATTTAAACGAGGTCAGTTAAAGCCCCATCCAGACTCTCCGGGCCGTGTGCTCCCCTGCAGCAAAGTCCTTCTCATGATATGACCTCCCTTCAAGGAGAAAACCGTATAATTAAAATACTCTAGATTGCAAAGTACTCCAAGGAGAGTGGACATCCAACCTACCCATCTGATACTAAGCCGCACTGATTGTCATCCTGCTATTCCGCAGCTGAAGAGCTTCCCCTGATGGCCAAACTAACCCTTGAGCTCAAAACTATTCCCCCTTGTCCTATTTGTCCTATCTCTGTCTACTCAAGTAAAAAGAAAAAAAAACCAATTAATTCCCCTCCTTATTGTAAACCCCTTTGAATACTAAAAGGCTGCAATTAGATCTCCTTGCTACCTTCTCTTCCCCCGTTTTCTTACCAGAGACACTCCAGCCCCACGTTCATCTTCACAGCTCCATGTCCTTCCGCTGCGAGGATCCACAGACCTGCATACAGAATTGAAAATAGGGCTTTACGAGAGCAAAGTAAAGCAAACCCCTCCCTGTCTCTACCCCTCTTACAGTGGAACCCAGGATACCTTATCGGCCTTCTAAAATGTTAGAAATTCACTTGTTCTGCCAAAACAGACCCTGCAGAACACACCGCCCTCCTTTCTTACAAGCCCTCCCTTCTCTCGCTTAAAAGCTGCTCACTTAACTTCCTGAAGCCTTCTCCAGGAGGAACAGCCTCAACTCTCGCAGCCCTAATACAGAGCTACATTAGGCCTCAGGGAGCAGAAAAACAACCCTACTCCAATACCCCCAAGTAAAGAGCTGGGAGCTGAACAGCAACTCAACGCTAACCCTGAGAATCAAAGGCAACTCACCATCATCCCTGCAATAGAGCCATAAAGCAGGGTAAAAGCCCAGCAGCCTCCTCAGGGCAGACAGGGAGCCCTGGGAGCCCCCTGTGCTTTTCAATCCCCAGCTGCAGACCCTCTGCTAAGGGATGGAAAGCGCATCCCTGAGCCCCCTGCTCTCACAACCCCCACGGCCTTACTACTGCCGCAGCTGCTCGCAGGTTTGCGCTGATCCTCGCTGCAAGGGGCTCCGCTGCAGCCCTCGCCCTGCAAAAAAACACAAAAACAAAAAGCTTAGAGTGAAGAACCGGCAGCTTAAAAAGAACACAACACTAAAGCAACCTCTCACTATGCTTCTCACCCACAGTTGCGCCGCGCTTCATGCCGTTCACACTCCCGTTGTTGAAAACAAAAGGGCTTGTAGCTCTCACACGTGGCAGGAATGTGCTTCACCTCGGGAAATCCGGCAGCAATCCAGGGCAAACTCCTGAAAAGAAAAAAAACAAAACCAAAATAAGAACCAGAAAACAATACCCCACTTACCCACAAAGTAACGAAATCCCAGCAGCAATCCTGCAAAATAACTCCACCGCAAGCAGACGGAGAGCCCAGCACTTACCCACCACACCAAGGAGCAGCAGGAAATCCTGTGTGGCTCCCAGCAGCCTCCGAAAGGGTTTTTAAAGGGCTGTGGGCGGGCCCTGCCCGGGGCTTCTAACCAGGCGCACCTGTGCCTGGGCGGCCGGGCCCCCGCTGCACCTGCGAGTCGTTGCGTTGTCAGCACAGGTGGGCCTCGTTAGGGTTGACAGGGTGCTGACAGAGATCGTGGAACGCTTAGGGCCGGCTCAGTGATCGTCCCCGTGGGCCAGGGGGCCGTGGGTGTCCCCTGCGCTGTGAAGGGGGTGCTAGCACACTTAGGACGAATGGTGCGAGGCTGCGGATGAACGCTGGAGCCGCGGTCTGGGGGGAGGTGAAAGCTATAGGGCGCTCCTGTGCACAATTAGAGCTTGTGGGATTTGGTTTGAAATCTCTAACTGCCATTCACAAAAACACATGCGTAACACACCATGCGTATTAGTGTTCCTTGTGATCTGCTTTGGTACAACACTCGCCGTCTCCCCGACTGTCTTCCGGTGCTCCGATGTCTTCTCAAGTGAAGGCGCTTCATCGCAGACGCACACACAGGCGACAAATCGCACTGGCAAATCCATTTCTCATTGCTACGAGCGCAGCTCAGGGTGTGTGCTGTCAGGATTCTATTCTGAGCGCTGCAGGCTCGATTTTGAGGTGGATAGCATTCAAATAAAGTGCAAAGCTGAGAACTGAAGTGCCTGCTTGCCCTCGGGGATGCCACGACAAATCAGGAAAAACCACCTAGTCTTACACGGTGGTTTCTGCTGCTATGACAGTTATCTCACTTAAATTCTGTACGAGCTTTCATCCGGGCACCGCGATGACAACCCTTGGTGCTAGGCGACGTGCTTTTGAGGTACACCTCCCTTATTGCCCGTGCCTCTCTATGACGTGCCAGCCCGCTCCCTCGTGAATCAGAGCATCCGGAGCGCAGCTCCGGTTTCTAAGAGACCGCCTGTGTTCCCGAGGCAGCCTCTTGGCAGCGGCGGACAGCGGAGACACTGCGGCCATCCCCACTTGTCTCTGCCTGCGTCGGTGGCACTGCGGAGAATAAAGCCGCTCGACGACACTTATGGATCAGGCAGGAAAACCTTGGCAGAGCCACTTAAATGGGCTTGGGGCCGGTGCGTGCTGCCAGCAGGCCGCAAAGTGTCTGTAAAGCAACAAGTGGGGCGTGTGGAAAGGGTGGTGCTGTGCCTGTCCTTTGGGATCCCGCTAAAAAATGTGACCGGTGACACCGATCACCGACCCGATCGGATTCAGACTGAACATGGGCAGTAAAATAATGCGACTGTTCAGCCGAGCCCTTCGCTCGCTTCTGCTCTCTCAGCTCTTGAAGATGACAGTCAGTTAGTTCCTCCTCAGGCAAGAGGTTCATCCGATTCACGGGGCATTTCTCCCTTTCATTACGAAAAAGATGAACCAGCTGCTGTAGCTCTCGAATGCGGCATCGTCTTTGCGGCGTATCGCATTCGGTTGTTTTGTTGAGGGAGTTGTGTACAGGGAACGCAGCAGTGAACAACTGCAAACGCAGCAGTGAACAACTGCGAGCACGGTTTCCGCCACGGCTGCACTGACAGCGTTACTGCCTTGTTCAGGAAATGGAATCATAGGCTCATAGAACCACAGAACTGTGTGGGTCGGACCTTTAAGAGCGTCTCCTTCCAACCCCCTGCTGCAGGCGAGAACACCTCCCCCTGGACCGGGTTGCTCACAGCCCCGTCCGGCCTGGCCTCGAAGGCTTCCAGGTTGGGGGCTCCCACGGCCTCGCTGGGCAACCCGTTCCAGTCGAAAGATAGGTTTGTTTCCCTTTAAAGGCCCTGGCAGCATTTCCAAAAGCACAGGGGGAATGGTCCTCTGCCACGTGCCTGCCGCTGCCCTTACCTTAGCTCCGGAGCTTTTATGTACCCGAGAACTATCTTCTAAACCCTGCCCTCGGTTCTGTCCGTGGGGCGGCTCCTATATGGCAATGTGCCTACGATTTAAGGACCGTCTCCTCGAGGAGTCCCCGGAAATGCTATGAGTGTGCAAGGTCTGCTTTCTCTGCAGGGGTTCCGGTAACGGACCGTGACGGAGGTGCCTTTGAATGGGGAGCACTTGCAGGCGGCCAAAAATAATTCTAAGCCAGCATAAAACTTCTCCTAAACGATTTTAATCCAGCAGAAAACTCGGCTCGTTTCGGATATCGTGTCTGGCGTGCAGGGATCATTGCCAGCACCTCTACGGCAAGATCCCCACTTAGCGGCAGCAAGGCTGCAGAATGATTTTAGTACAGAAAAAGCAGCAGAAGAATTTATCTAATTGAAATCGTGTGGGGAATTTAAGCAGGCAAAATGCAGCTCCTTAAGCTGGAAGATGCTCATTCAAATACTGAAGGCTTGAAAGAAATGTCAGAAAGCACACGCATCTTCAGGAATGTATTTTCAAATCACAATTCCATTAAGAATAAACAAGGATAAAATACACGGAGCAGATTCTGTGAGGGAAATGAATTAACTCCAGAGGAAGACAAGGATGGTAAAGTTTTATCCCCTTCCGCCCTCCCCCCCCCCCCACTTTTCCCTTTTCCCTTTTCCTTTCTGCAGCTCTCACAGGCCCTCCTCTGGGCCGTGTCGACACCCTGCTGCGCTGCGAGGAGCCGCCTCCAGCACGGCCTGGGCGCACGTCAGCCTCTCCGATTCCAACTTTGCGGCCGGGTGGCTGCGCGGAGCTCAGTGAATCCAAACGGGTGAGGAAAGCCAGCAGCAATTCTTTCCCTATCAATGTGGCTTTATAGGCCTCGCCGAAGACTCTGTTCAGCTGTATGAACGCTTTCATTTGCACTTGCAGAGCAAACTGACAAAAAAAACCCACAAAAAACCAACCCTTTCTATGAATCCCCCCTTCAAGCTCCCAACAGCGTTCCTTTTGTGAGAGCATTATGAAGAAAAGGGACTCCGGGACTTCTTTTTGCAAACAGCCAGCGAGACTATCTGCTGAGCCCCAGCCGTGTGGCAGGGTAAGGGCTTTCCTTTCTGCACGTGAGGTAGGACTGCGAGTGTGACAGAGACGCCCCGAGGACACCGACGTACGTGGAAGGCCTTGCAGCTGCCCTTGTAGCTGCCAGCTTGAAATGTTCATTGCCTGCCATTCTCCGGGAAACCTCCCGCACGACCTGAACGTGCTACAAATGGTCAGGGGGCTTCTTTAGGTGCTTGCAGAAATCGCACAGCGCCCACGGCGTGGCAAACACTGGGACGTGTTGTCTGAAAAAAAGCACGGACTCATTTTCCTCCCTTTATCACAGTTTATTATGGATTTTAATAAGAGAAACGTTATCACCGTTTTACTGAAAACAAGTGAAAATAGCCTGCGGCAAAGCCAGTTGTTAAGTTTCTGGCACTGTGTCTTACCCTTCCCCGACACATACAAAACAATGCAACGTTACGGTCGGGGAAGGTGAAAATACGCATACAAAGCGTTCGGTGCTGTTCACATCGATTCTGCGGGTAGAACGCTACGACTGACAGCCGGGAAGCGCACCGAAGCCCGAATGCTCACATTATCTTCAAGGCAGAACCATTAAAACATGCTGTGTGCTCAAGACAAGGTTACATACTGAAAGCATCGTTTGTTTCCACGCCACCTGAACGGCGTGAGAACCCTGATGTACAGGTTGCCAACGCCTCAGAGCGCAACAGATCTGCAGATGTCCGACGTCCCTTTCACATGGGCGCTGTATCTACAGGGCTGCCTTACCTCAGACCCCAGCCTGGCGTCGGAACGCTTCATTCTGTGCGATCTGCTGCGCTCACACCAATTCAAACACAAAAGACAACGACAACAAAAGAGTGTTGGCTGACGTGCTTACTAACACACAAGTTCAGATACTAACATTCCAGTTAAGAGGGACCCTTTGGAGGAAAAGCATTCAGGACGTGAGTGGAAAATAAATGCTTCATTTATAGTGCTACACTTATAAATTTCAGGTTGCTCCTTGTTTAAAAAAAAACAAAAAAAACAAAAAAAACCCCCAAACCATTAAGGACACTACTTTCAACAAGCTGATCGCTGCTGAAAGAGCACCGTAAGCCCGGTCAGCTAAGGATCAGAGCAAACATTGAAGTGTCCCTGAACACACGTTGCATTGGCAACATTGCAGTCAGAACCGTTGCAGCTTCATTTGGACAGGAATAATATTATCTGCATACACACCTTTTAAACACCCTAAGCGTAATAGGCCAAACGGAATGCTTTCCTACATCTAGAACAGAGTGGACACATTTTCCCTTTTATGGGTGCAACTTGCACTTCAGTGACACAATTTCCGTAGCTCACAACGTACGAGCTACTTTGTTTCAGTACTTTGTTTCTAGCCGTCACCGGGCTGGCAGCTTCTGACCCGGCCTTCCTATTTCCAGCCCGCACGACGCGTTTCACACTGCAAATCAAACACCTCCATTTGACATTACATTGCTTTAAAAAAAAAACAAGTGGGAAAATATTGTCTGACCGTGGCATAAGGAGCCGTACACTGAAATCTAAGGATTACGGTTCCCTTCGTGTAACCATAAGCAACCAGGCACCACAGCACCACCTTTGTCATGAACTGTGACCTTCAAAGAGCAGAGCAAATGGTGGCAACGAGGGGAACGTGGAAGAAGACGGCTATGGAAGAGGAATTACTGACTCGCACTGCCAGGCAGGCACGGCTTACGGCCGGGACACAGGCGTATTGTAACCGACATTTGTCACAGGGGATCTATGTGGCACTTTTTTCTCTGGAATTCAAGAGCTAATTGTGGCCTTTAAATCGAGTTAAAGAAAATGCAGTATTCCCTACGCTGTGAATGGCTGACGGTGTTTTTATCAGGATGCAAACCGACCCGCAGCAGCCTTCGTGCGCGCTAGCGCAGAACAGCACGGCTCCTCGCAGTACGGCGGCCTCGAAGTTTCCAATACGTAAGGCACGACTTTGCGCATCGAAAGGGGCACCCGAAGGAGGGGCCTGTCCTAGGCGTCCTCGTCCCTAAAGCAAGTGACCACGTTGCCTTGCAAAAAGCTGTCTTTTCCAAGATATTTTAAAAGCATTTATCAGCAGGAGCATCCTCTAAAAGCTGCGTCTTGGAAAGCCCCAGAACGCCTCGGATAAAATCACGCCTATTTTTATTTCAATGGCAAGTGCTTACACTTACCCCGGCTCGCTCGACTCAAACACGGCACGTTTACAAGCCAATCCTCATTGAAGATTTCAATCTTAGTCAGGTCAGAGAGGCTGAAGAGAGTTCTAGTCCCTGGGACCCAGAGGCAGGGACGACTCGCTCGACTCTCCCACCACTGCCACGGAGAAGCGGTTTACCGTACGACGACAGGGCACCGAAGCCCACGGTTTGCACTTGCGCCGATGGCTCTACCTTAGTCTGATGGTCCAGTCTGCTTTTAAAATGCTTACTTAAAGAGGAAGAACAGGCCCTCGCTTCTCAGTTTGCTAGCAGGCATCCGATACTCCTTTGCACGTCACAAACCTCGCCACCTGCCGATCTGCTGGTCGAGCCACCCGGCTGTCCCGAAACGCTTCTCCTCCTACGTTATGCCAACGCAGGCAGCAACCGAACACATCAGTAAACCCTCTTACTACTTCCTTTAACTCCGTTTTACTACTTTTACTCTGCCACGAGTGACAAAACCGATCTCGGAGAGCCAGAGCTTGACAAGACTTGCGTGGTTAACGCTGCATCCGAAAGGTTACTTTCCTGCATATTTATAGTGGAACTTCAGTAATTCAGAAAGTGGAATAAGGAAGCGCAAGAAAATGACAGGGGCACATCTACACCAGGAAAAAAACAAACGACACAGCAAAGTGCCAAAGGGATTCGCTATAATTGCTACCAAACCCTTGATCTACGTCGAGATCGTAACCAGGGAGCGTTCGCACAGGGCACGAGGTGGCAGCAACAAATAGTGACACTTAACACCAGCAGGTCACGGCGGGTTTCGGTTCGGGCTTTATGTGTATTTGATCGCGATCTGGGGGTTGGCTTAGCATTAATGGCTTGTGACTTTTAAGCTTGTGAGCCAGCGTCATAAATATGGCCTCCACGTGGTCATTGTCATTGGGGTTTTTGGCAGAGGTTTCGAATAACGGCATGCTGTGCGTATCGGCAAACTTCTGAGCCAAGTCCGTGGGTACCTGAATAGCATTTCGCAGGTCGCATTTATTGCCAACAAGAATCCGTGGTATATCGCTGGCAAGGAGGTGTTGTTTGCATTCCTCTATCCACGACGGCAGACTGTGAAAGCTGGCGATGTTGGTCATATCGTACACAAACACGACGGCGTGGACGTTCCTGTAATAGTGCTGCACCATACTCTTCCTGAAGCGCTCCTGGCCCGCCGTATCCCACAGCTGGATCTGAAAACACAAGGGTAAACAGAGAGGAAAATGTGTTAAGGCACGCATTCGGAAAATACTACGACTAAGAAAGTCAGGCGACGGCAGCAAATCGCTCTTTGGAACCGATGACGCCGCAGTTTGTACCGAACAAAACGACTGCTCTTACAGACTTCTCACAAATCGCTGCTTCCACAACAGTCTGCTCACAATTGAAGCTACGAAGAAATCGCGAGGCGACTTCGTAACTAAGACGCATTTCGGATGGTTTACTGAAAGCGGCGCGCTGTAAGATCTTTACACAAAGCAATACTAAAGTCCTGCCACCGAAGCTGTTCTAAGAAAAAACAAATCTCAGCTGACAGGATTGTTTCCTGCCAAATACGATGGCGTCTTCCCCGAAGCGCAGAGGGGCAGAGCCCCTAAAAGGAACACCAGCAACCCTGCAAAAACAGCTGCAGCAAAATAAACTGCACGAAGCAACAGCTCGGCCTCTGTACTCCGGTCCAGTTATTGACAGCTTCTGATCCACGGGCCAAGAAAGATCCACGCAGTGCTTCTAAAGGAGTCAGCGAGATCACCAAGAAAACCGCAGCGAGGCATCCTAGCCTCTGACCGAAGGCAAACGGCAGCTGCAATTCATCTCTCCGCAGAGCAAATACTGCTTTTTGCTGTGCTCTGTTGATAGCCCAATTTCTTCATCTCCGTCGCCTGCCGAGACAGTCCGAGCCATCAGATTCCACACAGTCACTTCGCTTGAAAGAAGATGCCCTCACCTACCGAGCCGAGAGAGAACGCTGGTTCGATGCCCTTGCGGAACGCTGTATAGGCAGGAGACTCGTGGGAAAAAAAAAGCAACAACTGCAACTTTAAATTGAAATATAACAAATTTGAGAGAGACAAAAAAGAACCCAGCGTACAGCTGGGAGACCCCGGCTTATCGTCAGAGGACGTGACGCTCGGGGATCGCTGCAGCTAGCCTTCCCAACGCATGGACCAAAGCTAACACAGACCGGCAGCTGCTTTCCACAGGCAGGAAATCACACGTGGGCAACAGTGTTTCATACGCAGCCGTCAGCCTGCTGCGCCGGCTACGGACGAATACACCCACCTCGTGGAATTGGAAGAGAACGCGTGGCAGACCCTCGGCGAGATGCGCTGTGCTTGCAATACTGCCAGTGACGCAGCGTTTTTCCAGCTGCAAGGGAAGTGATCTCTGTTCCGTAGCAGCACAGAAGCGACCGCTCAGCTGGCTGGGGGAAGGGAGGAGAGGGAATGGGAAGACACCGACTTACGCTCTGCTGCGAAGCAAGAGGACAAATCCCTCTACTCAGCAGGCCCTTCGGGGCACGATGAGAACGGCAGCGATGGGATTCCTCTCAGCTTCTCTCTTTCCCGGTTCGACAGGCATGGCCGCAGAGATGCCGGGAGCGAGAAAGGTGGGGGTGGGAAGAAGGGAGGAGGCAAACGACAAAAAGGGGGACTCTGTGACATGCAGCATCCTCCTAATAGCTTCGGTTCTGGCAACGATGATGACGGTTATTCCTTTTCCAGCTGAAACAGAACCTCCTGGGAAACCGGGCATCGGAAAAGCATCCTCCCCCGTTGGCCACCTCCCTCAGCCAGAACCCAGACGTATTCGACGGGCAGCGTTTCAAAGGCAGCAAAGCCAGCCACGGCAGCTTCCATCGCAACAGGGCACGATATCCCAAGCGAAGCACCTCGGCGCTGCGGATCGCGCTTCTTCTCGGTCGCTGCTCTGCATCAGCCAGAGTCGCTGACGACGCCAGGCAGCAAGACGGCACCGACGGGAAGATCTCTCTCCACAGGTTCTCCTCTTGTTACAGGCAGCAACGGACCAGGGTGCAGAATGTCAGCTGGGAGCTGAAGAAGCGCGATTCCATCGTTTCACAAAGGAAAGGAGGAATAAAGGCTCTCGTAGACATTTCCTTTTCAGTCACCAAGGCCGTGGGGTGACAAAAGCACAAGAGAAGAGGTCCAGGGGTGCGACGGGCCTCCCACAACGTCTTCAACCAGGAAGAAAGATGCTGGCTTTCAGCTGACCGTCAGCTGTAATTACCCGCTGACGGTACAGCCGCGTGACTGCCGCCGGTCCCTCTTACCACACGGCTACGAGCATCTGCTCGTGGAAACAAACCGTCAAGCAGAAGTAGGAGGGAGCTTGGCTCGGAACGACGTGCCTGGCAGCAGCCAAGCGCTCTGCGTTCGGAAGCGACCAGCGGTTCGAACCGCAAACGGCACAGGCGGCTGTTTCGGTAACGCTCCGTCAGCGCGACCCCGCGAGCGGAGCGCAGAAGCGCAGAGTCGTTACGGGCGGGAGGGACCCCGACGCTCGCCCCGCCCGCCCGCCGACCGCCGCCGCAGCCCGCCGGCCCACGTCCCTCGGAGCCTCCCGGCCGGTGACCGCGCGCAGCGCAGCGCTCCGCTCCCCGACGGACGCGCTTGGCTTGTTCCGGCGGCGGCCCTCCCCGCCGCGGCACGGCGCCGCGCGCTGCCCGCTACCTTGATGCGCTCCCCGTCGATGGTGACGGCGCGCTCGCGGAAGTCCACGCCGATGGTGGCCTCGGTGCGCTGCGGGAAACGGCCGGCGCAGAAGCGGTAGGTGAGGCACGTCTTGCCCACGTTGGAGTCGCCGATGACGATGATCTTGAAGATGCGGGAGCGCGCGGGGGGCAGCCCGCCGCCCGGCACCGTGCCGCTGCCCGTGAAGCTCAGCTCCAGGGAAGACTCCAGCTCGGCCGCCATCGCCGCCGCCTCGCGCCCGCCCCGCGGGCCCGTGCGGACCGCCTCGGGGAACGGAGCGCCCGGCCCTCCCCTCGCGGCGCGTCACGGCGCCGCGCTCCGCCCGCCCCGGCGCGTCTCGCGAGAGCTGCGCGGAGCGGGGTCGCCGTCCGGCCCTGCGGCGGGGTGCCCCGCGGGGGGGGTGGCGCCCCGGGCCCGCAGGCGCTCGGCGCCGGGCGGGGTGCGGCTGCGAGCGGCGCTCTCGGAAGGGAACCGTCCCTGCCTACGGCACGTGGGGTGGAAGGGAATGGGCCGCTCCGAGCCAATCCGTTCTGTAGTTCTGTGCCGCTGACCCTCCGAATGACTGTCGTTTCAAACATCCCTATAAATACATACACGCAAAAACATTTCTGCGGATCTGCCGTACCGCTCGCCTCTAAATGCCGCAAAGTTTCTATATTTACCGGCGTTGACTGTGGCCTCCGATAAATCAGTCCCGGGCAGCAAGTAATCCCACCTGCACTGTGCTCTGCCGACCGTGCCTGCGCATGTGTGCGATCCAATTAGAGACCTCGATCCCCACCGCTTTGTTTGTGTCATGGAGTTGATCTGAGAACACGTTGATGCGAGAACACGTTGTGCATTTTATTTTCAGCACGTTTTGCTTTGATAGTATGGGCTCACAGGGTGATGCTGTTACTCATTTCTGTGGGAAAAAGTTTTTCGTCTTTACTGTTACCAAGGACGTAATCCCGCTCCCCTTTAAATGAATACCTTGAATAAAAAGTCCCCCCGGTGAGCAAAGCTTTTTTTCTTGGAAAAAGTCTATTGATGCTGACAGGTAAAAGACCTCGTCAAGGTGCCAGCCACACCGCTCAGCACTGCAAGGCTACCGATGAAAGGTTATCAGAAAGCAAAAACGACACCACACTTGCACTCGAAAACACTTTGATACACCCACAGAAATAACTACAAAAACAAATAATAGTAATGTAGGCGCGTATGGGAACGGCTGCGTCAGGGCCTGAACCTCTCATTGATCACTTGAAGCGAGCACAGAATCAGCCACGGGAGCACAGGTGAAGGCAATTCAGCTGTGCTGCTGGAAGGGGTGGAGCCTGGCTGCACCTCTCCCAGACCCATTTAAGAGCTGGCTACGAGTAGGGAAGGTTTTCTTTCTGGAGGTCCCTCCTTTGCAGTTTTACGGTGAGCCCGGGACGTGGGTAAGCACTCGATCTATTCTCTTTTGCTATAGTAACATGCTTAGCCAAACTCTCTTGTATATTTCATAATTATAACATCTGTATATTCACTGATTACGTAATATGGAAAAAGCAGACAATAAAAACAAATGGAGGCCGTGCAGCTCATGATGCGGTTAATGGTAAAGAGACTGAAGCTCTATTTTCCCACTGATTTATTTATTTTTTTTTGGTAGCTCCTTACGCTACCAAACTGTCAGGCTTCTCGCTGGGTACGCGGTTCCCATCTTCCCAAATGCATTTATCCCGGCAGTCTCGGTCTGTCTTTTGCCGTTCCTCAAAATTCAGCAGCGGCCTGTGTCTTGAGATGAATGATTCAGCGCCACGTGCAGAGTGCTGGGCTTCCTCACTTCTAACAGATCTGAAGCGCGAGGGTTTTTCTCCGCCGTCCCCTTCCCTTCTCTTTCAGGGTTTTGAGGAAGGGTGAATTGAGATTAGCTCACGCTATTCACACGGTATGCGTGCATTTTGTGTATCTGTCAATAATTTATTGAAGGCAGAACGTGACAGGAGCTAAAAATTGTATTCTCTCTATCCCAACTTGCCTTCTGTATTTCAGTTCAGAGTTTTGCTGAACTGAGAAGTGACGAAAGGGCAGGGACCGGGCCCTTCGTGTAGGAACTGTTGTGCAAATTAGATGGCAGATGTGGGAGGGGGCTCGCGGGACGGCCTATGCTGCTACTCTACTATGGAGAGCTGTTTTGGCAAAAAAAATCTGTAAGTGAGGGCAGTAACCAGCCTCTGCTATGATAGAAAGACAGTCCTGAAAGACTGAACGGAAGGATTTGTGGTCATCGGGGTGCAAAAGTGGAAATTAGAAGTGCAAACGAGGCTACTCTGCAACAAAGCTAAGACTGTTTTCTAAGCTCTACGGCGTAACAATTTTCCAGTCCTGCTTCATACAGATAACACAAGTGAAGCAAGATGCAGAATGATAAACGTTATTTGATTCCTCTAAGGAAAAAACGGCTTGAAAAGCATGATGTGAAGCACCAGACCTCAAAGCACCACAGCAGTGCCAGTCTTCGCTTACAAATTAATCAGCAACTCCTCTTGCTCCCTCCCAAATAAAAGGCGTTTACGTAACCCTTGCATAACCTGCAGGGCAGAACAACACAGCAGCTGCCTCCAGTTCAGAAGCAGACAGCAGTACTCAGAACTCAGAGCGGTACGGCTCACTGCTTGGTCTGCGAACCAGCGAAGCGCCTCTCCTTACCTTCCTTCACGACGGTACAGCAATTGCAGAAGTCATGCGTCTCCACCAGGGTGTTACTTGTCTGCTTTCTTTTTCTTTGTGCTTAGTCTCTTCAGTGTTTTCAGGGGGAGTGACAGCAGAGGGGTTTTGTCATCTGCTGCTGCCCGTGACCCGCGCAAGGTTCCACAAGCGTAACAGCTAAGCAGAGAAACGTCCTGTGTACTTGATGGAATAGAAAGGTACCGATGAAGAGTCACACCTGATCGTTGTGTTAAATATATACTTACACTTGTATTTAAGTGTACTTGTGTGAACGGCCACGCTAGTTCGGCTCCTCGTATCTGCTGTGCTTTTGGTCTGTGGCAGACCAGTCGTGAGGTGCCGTTCATCGAAAGAACTTTAAAAGCTTTAAGTTCAAGGAAGGCAGCGACCTGGAGCAAATGCCCCCCTCCACCTCTAAAAGAGAAAACAAATTACTGAGGAGGTGAATAAAGAAAGGATGCTGTTTTATAGTAGGGCGTTATCCACTAAAATCCACTTTTGCTGCAACGAACTCCTGTTTCAGACTCAAAGGTATCAATAAAAAGCTATTTCTGAAATTACTTCAATATTTGCGTATCTAAAAATAAAAATAAAAGCTGTAACTTCTACTCATCACTGCCGCAGTTTTTAGTCTGCTGACTGAGTCTGCAAGAATTTGAAATGCCCTGGGTGAGTAAAGCTTTGTAGACTTTTCGATGGGGAAGAGAAGGCTGCTGAACTTTTCCACCCTCCCTTGGATCCAGACCTGACAAAAACAGCAGATGATTCCCTCTCAAACTGTGTGTGTGTGGTTTTTTTTAATTATTATTTTTTTAATATTATTATTTTTTTAATTTAAATCCTACAATAAAAGCGTCGCTCAAATCCCCACCTGGAGTCTTTTGTAGCCTAGAACACGGGACTGAGGGCCTTTTTCCATATGCATGTAGATGCAGCTTTTAGGGAAAGACTTAGCATCAGCAGAGAGATGTCACTGTCCTTTTCTATTCTTACTCCCAAGGTAGTCACATCTTTTCCCCTACTGGCCTTCCTCCATTTTAGGAGACACCCCCAAGCTTGCAACCCATTGGCACGACGGGGCTCCCTGCGTCACAGCCAGCTGACAATGAAGAGAACTCTGACTGACTGCTGTCCTCTCAGGGATCGTTTACTGCAAGGCTGCTGGATATCGGAGGGGGACGCTGAACCCTACAAGGAAACGCTGGCACTCGTTTACAAACAGAACTCAGCATTTTTATTCGTTGATTGACTTCCTGCCAGTTTTTGGTTTTTTTCTCTTTAATATCTGCTATCGCCAGAGAAAAGCATAAAAACACAGTACAACGTTATCGACCGGTTAGGAAGGCCGGAAGGGAAAGCAGATCCCAGTACATTTGCGAGTAACTCGGCAGAGTTGAGAACTTAAGATTTTTGAATGGATCAGCAATGAAGCAATAAATATGCTGCCACACTGAACCAACAAGAGGACTTTTGCTAAATTTGTGATTTATTGCATTACATTTTATAACTGAATGTATCCATCATCATACAGTTGATCACCCACAATGCAAATGACACTTTTTCTTACATTATGTGCTAAATGGCTGAAGTTACGCAGTAGCTGAACCGGGCTAGAACTAGTAGAGGTAGATACTGAATGGGCAGTGCCAGGCAGAAATACTTTCTCCCAGTACTTTTTACCTTTTGTTAGGAACAATGAGCAGATGCAACACTTTCAATTAAACCAACAAACATCTTAGGGAAGCTACTCTAAGATGCTTTGAATTGGCTAGTGATGTTTACCTCGACATACTTCGTTGTTACGGTCCCTTGTAAATTGGACAACCTTCAAGCTCTGGGTTTTCTGCCGCGATTTACCTGGAGACCGACGCGCAAAGCTGGAATCTTTGTGAACGTGCTACTCTTGGCTTGAACCGCTCTAGAAGTAATACACGCGTACAGCTGCCAGGACACGAGAGACTGCATTTAAATTATTTACAGTTTCAGTAATCGTTCTAGCAACAAAAAAAACCAAACCAAAACAAACCCTACTTTGATGCTTAATCTAAACCAGAATTTCTATGACGCTGCCTCCTCGTAACTCCCTTCAGTCTTCTTTTGCCAAGATGCCGTGTCAGCGACTCTTGGCCGTTCTCATTGCTAGCTGTGTGCTCCGACAAAGTCTCTGCCCCGAAACAGGCTTTGAAACTGGCACGTGCAGCTTACATTTCCAGGAAGTATCTCCTTCCGCCACCAGAGCGGTTCCTAACCAGAACGTTCCTGGAAACGAGAGTCTTTCCTAGCCTCAGCTACCGTCTTCTTCCACCTGGAAGACCGCCCGCTGCTAGCACGCTCACGGGCCGTTCCGTTCCTCCCTGACACTGCCATCTAATTAGACTACATCTGCATCACGTTCCTCCGCAGCATCCCAGAGCAGCGGGTCAGGCTGTACTCCGTTACCAGACGAGCCCAACTTTCACTTCCATACGATAGGAGCTGTTGTATGTTATCCATCAGGTACGCGCCCCATTTTTAGAGCAAATTTCCTAGAGGGGGAAGACGGGGAAACGATTTCGAAGCTAGCTAGCTGCTAGCACAAAACGCTTACAAAACATTTAAAGCGATCGCAAAAAGGGGAACAAGTAATTTTTACTCAGGTCTACTGAGCTGCATTGCCCTATCAGATGTTGCAGCACGAGTGACGAAAGTCTGAAGTGCAGCTGTGGCACGTGGGGTGCAAGCGCTACACGAACGATGGCACCGCTGCTAAAGCCCTCAAAAGCGTAACCTAAGACCGAGTCCTTCCATTTTGTACGTAGGAACTTTCTCACGTGGCGGCGAGATCGCGTCTGCGCCGCGAGTCTCCCGCGTCCGATCTCACCCTACTCTCGCTGGTGTTTCCCTTCTGTATATAAAAACAACTACAATGAGGTGTTGCACCAACTTTCAGGGGCTGCTGTACAGCTGAGCGCCTCCCAACTTGTAAAAACAAACCGAACGCTGAAGGAAGATCTGTTAGGCGAACGACACGCGCCTCATCAAACGCTCCAGAAAGATCGACTAGGCTAACGTTGTCTCCCTCATCTAGCCCTGCCGATCTTCCCGAGAACCTCAGAACCTTCTCCTTACGCTAGGGAAACAACCGAGAGAGACTTCATTCGGTACTGACACCAGGAACGTCCTCTCCCTGCAGTCACGCTAGCGTTAAGACCTCTCCCAAAAAGTGTAACCATAGGAGATGCGGAAGCTTTTAAGGCGTTGTAAACGCAAAGGCGTGACATTTGTTACCGAGAAGCTCCTTCCAAGAACGTTTCATCTGCTCGTACACGCCTACCGTCCCGATGTGCCTGAATGCTCTGCTCTCCCTACTATCTTAGCGTCTCTTTTACTTACGTACTTTCTGAGTCCATTTCCCGTTGATTTATGCAACATGCGTGAACCCAAGCGGCAGTTTTGTCTAAGGAAAACGTATGGTTCGAGTCCCAGCCCTCCTACCCCTCCCCTCCACACCCCGAAGAAAAACAACCCCAACAACAAGGACCAAAAACCGATATCCACGTCATGCGACGTCAGCCGTGGCTCCACTAACGGCAAAAGGATGTTGCTTCAGGGGAAGCTGTGAAATACTGAACCAGAATTTGCTGCTAATAAGCTGTTCTAGATGGCTCTGACTGCAACTGCAGCTGCTGCTCATCCGCCTTGGCAGCTGAACACCGGCGTCTGCCATTTATCTCCGTACAGAAAGGGAAGTTTTCACTGCAGCACGACACTGTGCTGCTGCTTCACAAAAGATGCGCTCAGGCGGGTTATAACTGTGTCTCCAACTCTTATAAGCACCTCCTCGGCCGTCAACCGCACACCTGCGAAGTGCGGAGATGAAGCGATAAGAATTCCTACGCCAATTACAATAACCTTCTAGGTCAGGGAAACTCTCTACTTCCTTGCCCGAATCTCCGCTCTTCCGGAAGGGAACGAGGAACTGATCCGAAAGCATCCCTTCTGAAGCACAACGGACGCCTTTGGAAGTCTCGGGGGGAATCGGAACGGATATGTAGATGAGGATTCTGGAAGGCCCGTACGGATATCCTTTCCCTCTTGCATCATGAAGGATAACGATCCTGCTTTGAGTTCATCTATTTCGATGCAAAAACAGGCGGGGAACAAGTAAAGCACACGATCCCGTTTATAGGCGGCATCCAAACCGCGTTTTGAAAAAACAAAATTGCTCGATGCTAGTCACGAACCGTTTTAAAAAGTGAGCATTTATCTGCCTCCAGCTAAGCGTCAGAAGCCAAGAGAACGGCAGCCATACTCAAAGAGGCAAGGCCAAGAGCTCGTAGCTCGCGTAGGCAAGATTGAACCGCCTTCGGTGGTTGCAGAAGACATGCAGTCCGAGTATCTCAGGCCACAGAAAAGACCGAGATCTAGACGTTAAAGAGCAACTGGAGGCTCTACAGGCATTCTAGACCTCTGAAGCCCGGCAGATTAAATAGACAAATACAGCGATACAACATATATTTCCAACGTGAACTACGCCACAAACATACGAGAGGATCACCTAACAGAGAAAAGAAAGGGTTGCCGAACGCGCAAGCAAAAACTGGCGCAACTACAAACCTCAGGAAACCTTCCCAGATTTCTGACCTGTACCATCGATCGCTGACATCTGTTACGTGGTAGAGGAAGGCTGCGTATCCACACGACGGATACTCTCTGACCGAACTCCTGCAGCAAAGAAGGCACTCGCTTTGTAAGCTGTAGTTTATTTTCTGCTCTGCTTTAGGATAAACCTATTAAAAAAACAACATTCGGGGACGCATCTATAATATTAACACAGTAGACTCGCTGAACGTAGCTCGACTCAGAAAATAATCTTCCACGGAAAACCGGTGGAACGAAAAAGCCAAGCGGGAAAGCATTCTGCGTTATAGGACTAGCCAGACACTCAGTATTGACGTAATTCGTTTGCGCTTCATACTCGACATCCGCCCATCGGCAGTGACGCCATCAGCGTAACCGGACAGCGTAGTAAGCCGACCCTGAGCTGCGCTCCTGGGAACCCGTTCGTTTTCAAAGTACAACCGAGCTTGGTTTAAATATTCACACGAGTGTTTTTCAAAACGTTTTATTGCATCGTATTTGGTACCTTATGTTTGACAAAGGAAATTACATCTGTAACTGCAGGAATAAGAAGCTGGTCTGTTATTGAAAAAAAATCTTGGGCCCCTTAAAAGTTACAAAGTCTCGGGCTTGCCTGAAACAACTGAGCAAGAAATATATTCTTAGAAATGTAGGGCTTCAAGTATTACAAACCTGGGACACTGTGGAAAAGTTCCAGAGGTATCTAAACTGCAGCACTTTTTTTTTTTTCTGCATAACGTGAACAAGGCCTGCTGAGGTTTTAAACTATTAGTCTCTTGATCGCTCGAAACGGAAGTCGGGAGTTGTCCTCTTGGCAACGTCAAGCCATAGTATGTTCTCATTTTGCTTTCGCTCTACGTGAAAAACGCGTGCTATCTTTCCTAATTAGTTGGTGCCACATCACAGTGCGTAATTTTATTTGGTTCTTGCATTACAGTTTTAACGAGCTCGGCCAACCAATTCGGACAGGCGCATCTCCTAACCAGCGACGTCATTTCTTCTCCCCGCCCCGCCTCCCCTCTTTCATTCAGAGAAATCGTTTCAACGGGTTCCCTGGCTTCCCGCGGTTAAAAACTGTGGTGCAAGAACACCAAACTGATCGTGTACAGTGAATTTCAGAGACGCAACGAGCTTATTGAACACACTACGTTTCTTAATTCGGCTTGGTATGCGTACGTCCCAGCATCCGCAACGTACCGCGGACGTTGCGGGTTTCTCTCTGTTTATTCTGATTTCACATTGCGTACTTCCTATGGACTGAATCATCCCCGTATCAAAATCAGTCAGATGCTAAAGCCCCAACAACTCTTTGTGCTCAGTGAAAGAATCCAGTGCTAAAACAGCGTTTTCGCTGTCTGAGATAACAGTAATCTCACAAGACAAATTTAAAGTAATATTTCTGCCACACACCTGCTCTGAAGGCTCCGCGCCTCCAGATTTCATATAAATTAGTTTAAAAACATGGGTAGGTAGGTAAGGACGAGGGTTGTTGTTTTTTGTTTTTTTTCTCTTCAATTTTAGCAGCTTTTAATTTTTAAGAAACCAAACAACCTATATCCAGTAATACGTTAGATATTTTATATATATACTTTGTCAGCAGGATAAAAAAAAAAAACGTAAAACTATTTGAAGGCAACAGTTTTTTTCCCTTCCGCTCTCCGTGTAAGTTAGAACAATTCAGCAGGTGCGTGACAAAAATATTATACGCCAGATATGGTCCAATGTCATTTTTTTCCAATACAGTTGTTCATATTTCATTGGCCAGTTCTTCAGGTTCTGCAGAACTATCTCCGTTAACTGTGATCTTCATATCCTCTTCATAACCAGGGGGCATGAAAGCCAAAGCGTAAGGGAAAAGCTTATGACAATTTGCTCTGTAAGTTTCAGATGCTTCTTTACAGTCTCCAAGGCTACCGTCACATAAAGCTTCTAATACTTCCATACAAGTCTAATTAAAGAGAAAAATAAGAGAAACGTTACCAACTCTTCAACTTTCACCCGAGCACTCACAAACAAACCGCGAATCCCGAGAGCTGTTTTCAGGTGTCCGCCACCACCGAGGGACTTTTTTCTAGCTAGCGGCAGCACGATGTAGCGGCGTAGCTTCCTCTGAAATGATGCGCTTTCAAGAGATTTAAGCAGCAGCTGGGAAGCTCAGCTGAAGGCAAATATTCTCGTTCGTCACCTATAACTCATTTTCCTGAAACTACTCTTTCTCACTGCTAGGCAAGCGAGCTTATCGGCAAGCAAAGGCGCCTCGATTGAGGTTCCCCCCAAGACTTTTTTTGGATGCACTAAGCGTTTCAGCAATACGTGACATAAATGCACATTTCTAAATTCTAGAACCCATTTTTCCTTTGTGAAAATACACCACGTTTGCCTAAAATTTACTTTGGCGAATGCACCTTCATACAGCAATCGAAAGAACCGTGGAATGCAATTAAAACGTAAAAAACGCGCTAAGTGAATAAACCCAACTCGAGGCGGTCCCATTTCTGACAGCGCAAACTTTTTTCCCCACGCTCGAGGGTGCGTGACTTACTGTGCGTGGCTGCAACTACTGAACGGAACTGCAACCTGGGTTTTTCACTTCCTGCACATTTATTTGCACTTTTGTATCCACGTAACGATTCAGAAGAGGAAAAGGAGGTTGCCTGCTTTTATGGTTTTGTTTCAACGTCATTTGCAAACGTGAGAGGCTGAGCTTCCAGAGAGCTCGCCGGTGTTCGGCATCCTTCCACCTCGCACGGCTATTCTTTTCCCGCTCCTCAGGAACTTACTACAGCTTTTATTTGTTCTGTGTTGAGGGTGACTGTTTGGTCCCCCTCTCTATGGCATCCTGAAGTTCTCTTCGACAAGCCCTGTACTGCCTTGCGTGAGCTCTGCGCCACACGAGAATATACAGGCGGTCACGTACATCTCATTTAACATCTGCAACGTGCCCAGAGACATGCGATCCCTACTGCAAATCAAAAGTCACTTCCTTGCTTATGAGAACGCCTTTCGAGATATGTCTATCCCCCCCCTTCAGATCCTGATATTAAAGGGCACTTCTGCTGGAGAAATAACACGGTGTCTGCCTAGCTATTTACTACAAGACGTGTGCAAAGCGGACAAATTTTCGGTGCCGATGACCCCGACGGCCCTTTATCTCACGTGACAACCCACGCTCCCTAACATTTCAGCTTCCTCTTACCTCTGTAGCTTGCACAAAGCTTTTGTAGACAGAGAAGCAATAGTAGTTTACAGTGTATGTCTGTTACCTGAAGATTTCTGTTCATGAGGGATTCGTCCAGGGTCATCGCCAGCTCCACCGCTCTTTTCTGACTGGAAGGGTCTAAATAGTACATCATTCTGGCAGCTACAAGAAGAAACACGAGCTTCAACATTCAACGGAAAATCAAAAATTTATTATAAGCAAACATAAAATAGAGATAGAGAGTGTGACTAATAGGCAATATGACCGTAGATCTGCAGTAGCAGTTCAAAATAACACGATGTGAAGCATTACAGACGATACCTGAGCAGTTAGGAGGGCAGCTGTTATTAAACGCTAGACAAAGCACTGAAACCAGTAGGTCGCTTCTATCCTGCAGGATAGGAGCGTTTGGCAGCAAACCGTACAGACAACAAAGAGAACCCATCGGATCCGCGGCCACAGACCACGGCTCCTTCTAGCAGCAGCGCTCCTATTTCTGGGGCGCAGAAGACATCAGTGCACTGAAACCCGTTACAATACGATCGTAGCACAGAACAGAGACGCAACCGAACAGAAGCTCCGAGTCCCACACGAGGGGTGCTTGGAACTCGGACGTCAGAGAGGGCACAAAGAATGAACTCGCTATTCACTGAGGCCAGGTTGACTCACGGAGCCGAGACAGTAACTCTGACCCCTTGGGCGCCTTACATCCTGCTTTCCCGCTATAACACTGCAATACCTGATTGCGGGTACTCAGCACGCTTCTCGACAGTCAGTCTCTTCGAAGACACGTATTAGAAAACTTTACAACTCTGACCCAGGCGAGGGATAGCATTCCGCACGGAACGAGCAGGTTTTACGCGGCTGGTGCAGGCAGCGAGAGGACGCTGCCCGATCCGAGAGAACACAGAAGCCGGGCAGGAAAAGGAAAAAGGCAAAATACCTGATAACCTATGCGGTAGCGAGTCGTAGTTCTTCTTAAGAAAAGCTTCATTGAAGTTCTTTGGATTAGTTGCTCCAAAAAGCCGATTCATCTCTTGGTTCAACACTGTTCTAACTGCATCAGGCAGATCCTTACTTTCAGACACTAACAAAGAGGAAAAAAAGTTAAACCGGAGGTAATCACGGTCAAATCTACTTCATGTTTTTATTTTTGTGATATTCGCATTATTGGCACGATCGAAAAGGACATATCTCAAAGGAAGATGCATAAAATAAGGTAAGTAACCAGGACTGCTTGGAAAAAGCTGAGATAACGGTTTTCTGATGCGCAGAAAAAAGCCGAAGCCATTTACTCCGATACACTGTCTATCTTGCTGATTAAAGCCTATTAGGCTCAAAGACTGAGACGAGAAAAGTCCCTTCTTAAATATATCTGGTCTTTAGCCATCGAGACGAAGAAACACTTCCGGGGAAGGGAGAAAAGCCTTCCAGTCATCCAGCGCAAAGAAAGAAGCGATTCTACTCCTTCTCCTTACGCTCTGACGCAACTGAGAGCACAGAAGCCAAGTCACTCATTCTGCCGTTTCCGTTTGCTTCTCTGGCTCTCGCAGGGACTCACCGCGTTGCTCACAGTTGGAAAGATACTAACTAGCACTCATTCAAAGACTAACTGGATCCAGCCGCAGGTACGCTACAGATACCTAATTTAACATACAGTCAGATGCTTGAGAAGCTTTCTAATGTTATGACTAATTGTTTTGCATTAACGATGCTAACAGTTTGTAAACTAAGAACCAATGACCGTATGTAGGTTAGGCAGCATCTGGAAGTACAGACAGATGAAGTCATGCCCAACAGATACGTACCGCTGCTGAAGAGATGAATCATACACTCGTGAAGCCAAGGATGACTGGAGTCGATAGCAAAAGCTCTCTTCACAGACTGAAGCATCAGAAGGAACTTCTCTGGAGAAGAAGGAATTGGCAAACGGTCAAAAAAACGTAGCTGAAACACAAGGCCGTACGCTGCAGGAAAACTTAACGTCTGGAATTAGGCTGATCAGAACAAATGAAAGGTGAGCGTTCTACAGGAACCGTTTCTTTTGCAATAGACATTTATTTAGCCAGTGATTTAGACCTGTTAAACTAGGAAGTAAACTTGAAGTTAACTAGTTCGTAGAGCATAATATTTAACTGATGCTAATATTTAACTGATTCTAAAGCTGAGCGCTTCAAAGGGCTCCTTAGCAAGCGTGCATCGCTTCTACACGCTGTGCGTTCCGCAGACTTGTGATGCAAACAAGTAACGAGGGCAACTGCAGTTTTATAGCCCAACAGCTTCTACGAGCAGCAAAAAAATCAGATAACCAGCAAGCGTTCCAACTCTGCATTCTTCATAGAATGCTAACGGCTACGTTGTTTGCACAATGAATCGTTCCGTCTCCACAGGGTCTGATTCCTCAACAGCCCAACGCGTGGCTCTTCGAGTCCTACGTTAGAATCCAAACGAACACGTTGCTTTATTTCGCCACAGCTCTTACCTACCTTTTCGAAAATAAATCTCGAAGGCAAAGAGATGTGTCTCTATTTTGTTCTTCACTAAATTCTTCAGGGGGGTCAAAAATTTAATGGCTTCTTCCAAAGGTGCTTCAACCTACAGATTTCGAGAAGGACATATAAGTAAGACATTAACAACTCTCTCACAAGTCAAGCTGCATCAGAAGGTTACCCTCAAACCATAATGCACGTGATACTTAGCACCTGTCATAAATTGTGCTTATTCTCCTCCGTGTCTGAACACAGACCGTCAACTCCGACTGCTTCGCGACGCTTACAAATCGTATTTTCCTATTGAGATACATCTTGGCCTTCTGTCATATATCAGAAGTAACAACAATTGCGGCTGAACCTGCACAGTCATGTGCCGAAAGCTGGCCTAAAATGTCGAGAAATAATTGGTTTGTGCTCGTTCCTGACAGAGCCTGTTCAAGCGAGCTGCAGGCAGGTTCCGGACAGCTGCCGGGTCGTGGCAACGTTCCCACCTAAGACATTAATGACGGGTTAGAAGTAACTAGATACCGACTTCGGTCAGCGGCTCTTAGCTAGCACAACTCGGTAACGGATGGCTTAAACACAAATAAATTCGCTTCATTTGGACTCCTTACAAACGGACCTCTCGCATTAAAAGATTAAGGATCATTAGAACAAGAAAATCCTGCTGCCCCGTGTAAATTCCAATAAAATTCATAGACTCCTAGAATCGTAAGGTTGGAAAGGACCTACAAGGTCACCTAGCGCAACTGTCAACAAACCTAAGTTGTCTGTTTGTAATGCTTTTGCAACGTTGAAGCAATTGGCTTCGTTAAGCTGCACAAGGAAACGCTGAAGATGGTGACAGACACCTCGCAGAGCTCTCGCTAATCACAGACTCTATCAGTTCTCGTTATCAAAACTTAATGGTTTGCACATGCTGCTGGGAGCTCGCGTAAGCGAGTCGCAACTCCACACTTAAAAACTGTTTAGAACACACCAGTCCCATTCCAAAGCTACGTGCTTAATGCCAAAGTAACGTATCATCCGCCAAGGAAATCTGGTTTCGACTGTGCCAGGAAAACCGTTTGCAAGTGACCAACAATGTCAGAAACGGTATTTCAGTCCTGACAACCAACCGTATCTGGAGCTCTCTAAAGCACGATTCCGATACTAAATATGGAATATAACTTGCAAAGATACGACAGAGGAACGCACTATACAGCTGTAACTATTCCCTATAACTTAAGAACAGCTTAGGTTTTCACGAGACATCCCATCACATCCTCTGCTCCAGAGCACGCCATTGAAACCAGTTCAATCTCAACGAGCATCGCAATTAGAGCGCTTCTTCGTGCAATACAGTGGGAGTAGTTAAGTTTCTCGAGTCCCTTGGTTCCTGGCTGTAAATTACACTTGGCTTTCCAGTACGCCCCGCAAAAGCCAATAATATTAATCGCACCTGCAAAGTGAAATCACTGGATTCCCAATCTAGCAATACTCGGACGCTGTACTGCCGGGAGTAAAGCATTTTTGCTGTCAGTTTTCATGGTATCGTCCCCCACCTTTTTTTCCAAATATTTTCCTACTCCTTCCAGACACGTTATCTCAACAACCTTCTAAAAGGTTGCTGCGACCCTTTCTGGCCCTCCTGCAGAGGGATGCTTCTTACTCCCGATTGCAAAATTCACCTCGCTCTAGTCGACTGCTGTTTCTAAACAGCTTCTTCCAACTTTCCTTCCACATTCAAAACAAATGCGATTAAATGCTGTTCAAGCGCCCTGGGCCTTTACGTCTCCTTCTCCACAAAGCGTCCATGCTTATTAACTCAAAACTTAATATGAGCCACGACGAGTCCAAAAGCAATCAGGTTACATACGGATGTGCACCTGTTCAGCTATCAATAGGGTACAGTCAGCAAACACATAAAGACACTTTCACCTGAACCAAGAGCCCGTGACTTCCATTGCGACCTTGGAAAACTAGGCACAAAAGCAGTCGTTTTATTCAGCTGTTAACAGTACTCCCGCCAAACCGTTCCTGGCAAATAGGTTGTACGATGTAATTCTTTTTAACGCTGCCCGCAAAAAGCAGGGAGGCATAAAATAACCAGGTTGTCAGAATGGCTTTCAAATGGTCTGCAAGCTCGCAGCAACTTCCCGTAAATTTTGGCTTAATGCGACATTAGTAAGCACCTTGGCCAATTTCTCAGGAATCAGTTCTTCTTTCGGGCCTCCGATTTCTTCATCGTCGTCATCTTTCTTCTTTTTCTGATTCCTCTGTTGCTTCTCTTTCTCAGCATTCTTCTTCTCCTCCTCCAGCTGTGCTTTCTTCTGTGCTCTTCTCTGCTTATTTCGTAGCTTCTTTAGCTCCTTATCAGACATATTTGCTGTATATATAGAAAGGGCAAAACGGACAACATCGAAGCGTAACGTTAATGCGTGTCAAGTGTCAGGTGCCACCGACTTTTAAACCACATCTACTAACTACTGACGCTGCTATTACAATTGTAAAAGTTTGTTTAGTAGAGAGATTATTTATAGTCTACGCTGTTATTTCTTTTGTGAAATGAGGGCAACAGGGATTTGAACAATTAGAGCAAGCTGACGGCAAGACTAAGTCGTTACCAAATGACTTCAGCGTCAGGATTAAAAGCTCACGCCGACACAAACTGATTTCTTCCTTAGGCATCCGTAACAAAGAAATTATATTTAAGGTATTAAATAGCGTAACAAAAACAAGGTGAATGGTCATACTTCGATGTAGAAACCTCCAGCTTCGCTTTTCGGGTCCTACCAATACCTTACGCTTGTCTCACAGTCAGATCCTGCCCTCCCTCCAATTAAAGCCCGGAGAAATCATTGAAAATGCATCAGAAAGCAGCTACACGGAATTCAGCAACGCTCCTACTCGTCTTTGTATGAACCCAAATCCACGTAAATGAACAGGAAATGGGAAATCTTCTACCTGGACGAGTTCTTCTCTAAGTATTCAAAAGCCTTATTTCGTAGCGCTAGAAGCGCCCCAAGCCGCAACCACTGAAGTTGCTCTCCCTCTAATGAGAAGATGGGCCGAAAAGAAAATTAAAGACTTAAACTTCTTTTAAATTAACAGCCAGAGATGGCTACATTTAATCCGCTAGCCATTTCACTGCGTGCCGATTTTCACGTATATCTTCTTCTTCGATCTGTGGCAGATGAACAACCGTGACATTTCAATGTTTTGTCAGCTGTTTCCTAGCAGAAATGCTTTTACTTAAGAATTACAACCGTTACTACAAAAAACAAAAATCACAGATTTTTTCCTACTAGATACAAACTTAGATTTGATTAACTGTCTGTAGAATATTTACTTCCAGGACAACTTACCATTTGAGTTAAACGCTTCTATTTGGTTACAATAACAAACTTACAGCTGGCAACCGTAGAAGGGCTGGGCCTTCTGAAAATATTCACCGATTAGCGAAACTTAAACAAATCTGGAGGGTTGAATACCTGTATCGGCCTCGTGCTCTTTATTTTCATCTGTTAAGGGATTATCGTGAAGTTTCAAATATATCTCTATGGCAATCCGTGCCGCTTTGAAGTAGAATGGATGTTGTCGAAGTACATCTTCTAGCTTTAACAAGTCCACGTAAGACCTAAGAGTAATCTTCCTCATGCAGTAAGTGTGGAAGTCAAACTGGTCGTCTGTGATTTCTACAAAATGCTAACACAACATAACGTCATTTAGCAAGCGTTAATCACATACTAAACTTGACTTGACCCGCTTCCCTCCCCTCCAAAAGGAATAATTTAGTAGAAGACTGCTGCTGACGCTAACTTTTCCAAGTGTGAATTAAAAACAGCAAAAATGTAATTGTAAAAAAAAAGACAAAACCACCAAAACAGAAGACATCCTAGTTCAGAACCGAATCGTACAGCCCACAGCATCTCAGCTGTAACCACCCTCTCATAACGTGAACTTTAAGAGATGATCCTGCCTTGATTGCTAACAAGTGACGCTCCAATTTTTCTTTTATTAACTCATTTCATTTTTTCACTTCGTACTTCTGACTTCCATCAACTGCTGTGGCAATTAATTCCATGTGGCGTGGCACGAGAAAGTACTTGCTCTTGTTCTGTTTCCTCAGCGTCACCCAATGCTTTTGTTTGAGGGAAAGTCATTCCCCTCTTCCACTTGCCAACGTATTTATGATCTCGTGCAGCTGCTGCTTGTCAAACTGAGGATGAAATACTAGGTGTGACAAGCTAAGTGCACTCCCCTCGTGTAGAAGCTATTCCACAGCTTATGTTCTACCGGCTCGTTTTTAGAAAGAGCAACATATGATAATCAAATGTAAACTACGGATTTCCATAACGGAAGGAAAAGTAATTCCCAACACCGTTAGTCCTTTCAGCCAATTTTCAGCCAGTCCTCTACACCAGCACAGATTCTAGAAAACTGCTCCGCAATTTCTTTCCCGAGCAGCAGTAATTCACAGCAGACAGGCAAAGTGCTCTTCTAGTCCCTCGTTCCCCAGCTAGACACGTTTCTTTAAAAGGTTTGCGCCAACAGAATGTGGTCTTGGCCACTGCTTGGGAATCACGTTCACAATATTTCCTGTGAGCTGCTAGAAATAAGTTCTGCCAGCAGAGAAGCATCAGCGTTGAAACCTTAAGTGTCTCCTTTTGAAAAGACGCGTTGCTTCCTGCTACTCCTCCTTTTCAAGTACTTCACACCCTCAGCTATCTTGTCATGTTAATACGCTTACCTGCTTGAAAAACAAATAAAACATGATACGGCTGTGGGTTGCTGTCGTCGTTTAATTTGGGGAATCTGCACATCCCAAACTTCTTTTGTTTGCTTACAGTGGATGTGCATTTGACGTGCAAGGTTTTATCCCTCTGATTTGGGATAAAATTTCTACTTTAAGAAGTTTCCATACTTCTAATAGTTCCCTTTCAATCTGGAGCTTAGTCTTAGCCTTTATTTTGAAAGGAGAAGATGCTAGAATGAAAATAATCAACTCTGTTTTTGACAGTTTCCTGTTCCTCCCCGGACCTTTACAATACTTCGTATACTCTAACACACTGCTATCTAATTTTAAGGTGAAAACATCCTTTTTATCAGCTCCCCGGCGTCCAACAAGAAACAAAAATCACTCCGAGAGCAACATGAAGTACACGCTTACTGCTCAACAAGGAAACATACCAGCAATGTAAATTTCAGCTAGTACTTTGCAACCCAGCCAGTCTGACTAGATACATACTCTCTCAATTTCGTGGCATTTCTTAAGTGCTTCTCCGAATTTATTCATCGCTTTGTAAGCCTGCGCACATTCTGTCTGAAACCACATGCACTGCATCTCATTCAAGTTCTCCACTGCCGAGGTTCCTTCCTACAAGCAAAAAAAGTGTTGTTAAAAACACATCTCAATTAGTTAACCAGTTAAAAGTGCAAGTGAGCCAGGGGAACGCTAGATTTCAACTGTGAGGTCCTCAAAGTACCGACGTTGCCGTAATACAAATTATTCCTTCGTATACATTAATATATTCCTTTTGTGCACTTGCACTCCGATATAAGCTCTGCCGTACCGCCGCCACTGACGTGGTCCCATATTTCCACAGCATTATCTGTTTCCTTCACCCACAACGCTGTGTCAAGCAATGGGCAAGACGGATTTGCCTTGCCCGTTAACCAGGTCTCCAAAGTGAAGATACCATTCCTCTACGCTTCTATTTTCAGAAGACTCAAACATGCAGTGAATAGCCACGTAGTGACCACTTCGCTGCGATATCCTCACTGTAAGGATAGCAAAGGCACTCATTTAATTGCTTTTAATACTGTGTGCGAGTCTATCGCATTGGTAAAGCAAAGCAGTACCAGTAGTTTTGATGATTTCTGTTACAGAAATGCTCGCGACTGTCTGTCCCATCTGGTATTTGTATGTACTTGCACAGATCTGTAGAACTGATGTGCCTTTCAAGGTCAACCCCAGTTTCGACCATTCACAAAGTTTACTCCAGTCACACAGAAAAATAAAAAACAAAAACAAGCTAAGCAAGAACGAGCCAAGAACCAAGGCTGGGAACACGACGGATAACATTCAAATGTAAGAGTACGGAGAATGCCCCAAATGAAAGAGAAAGGCAGTCTTCCAATGAGTCGCATTTGAGCGACAAGAAATCAGAAAAACGGCCCAGGTTCCACTTCCAATAGTTTTCATTTAGGACTTTCAGAATTGTTTTTCAAGAAGCTTCTACTTGGAGCAGTAGAAACAAGATCAAAGGAAGATGAAGACCAAAAAGGGCAACATCGTCAAGTACTAATTTTGACGTTTCGCTCTGGGCAACTACGCTTGCTTTTCTGACGTCATCTTGAAGCCGCTTAGGGCATGCAAGTAAGTCAGTAGGACTGCATTCAGAATAATTTTGCAACTGTACACATAAACACGCAAACCTTTTGAGGTTAAATCATTTTTTCTTTAAATTTCATCTGGTGTTTGCCTGCACGCCTCCAAAAAAATTTATTTTCAAAAGAAGTCCTTCATTTTCCCTCCTAACTGCCCCCGCTCGTACTACAGTACTACAGGCTTTCCTTAGTCTTCAACCAAGAGAAAAATGGGCAAGACATAAACGATAGGGCCGGTACTAAACAACCCTATTGTTCGAGAAAGACATCAAGCGATTTTGACTTTCCTTTTTATAAAATACCAACAGCGAGATAAATAAATTTCAAAAGAAAGTAACCTATGAGACATGTAACCTATTAGAACAGTTGACGGCAGGCACAAAAGCTGATGCGTGAAATTCAGTAATCCGTACGGTGCAAACTTTTCCTGACCGCTGACAGAGTAAGCAGATGCAAACAAAAAGATACCGCGTGCAGCTTCCCTTTGTGCCTACTGACCGTGGCTTTGGGGATGAAAGCTGCTCTGCAAAAAGATGGCCTTTTAGGAATGCTCTCATCCCACGGCCACACAATTTCTTCACACAAATTTCTTATTTATAGGGATGTTTGACTATTCCTAACGTATTCTGTGAGAACAAATATTAAGACCAGAGAATTTTCATCCAGAAAGGGCATCCCTACTTGCATTTTCCCTACTTTGCAAAAAAAAAAAAGGTAAAATGCTTTATCTCTGTATTTTCCCTTAATTCTGTGTGATTCAAACCGTGACGCTGACTGCAACTATCAGTAAAGCCAGAAACCACAGTTCATCTGAAACTGAACCTGAGGATTGCAATAATGTTAAGTGGAAAGCTAACACAAGACTCCATTCGGAATTAGGCCTATGTTATGCCAAAGAGTTATAGTTAAATGGAACCGACCCTCGTAAATTTCGAACACATTTCCTCTGCTTCTTTAATAAAGTTTGCTTTCAACATGTATTTTGCACATTTGGAGTTGATAAATCGGTCTGCCGTGTCCAAAGCCTGAGCCTCATCCATCCACCTTGCGGCTTCTTTGATATTTCCAGCATGCTTAAAGAAAAAAAGAGAAATTAAACTCAGTAAGTACACAACGCGTGCATTTTCTCCCCTCGCTGCATTAATCTAATTAGTTAATTTTTTATACGTTCCCTTTTAAGTGGCTGTCCTGAGGAAAACAACATATCTTTAAAGGGGAAAAAAACCCCAAGTAACTACTTTCCGTTCTTCTGGAGTTCCAAAGGTCTCTCAGCACAGGAAGTTCACTTAAAACCACTTGGGTTAATCCCATTTTCATAGAATACCGTGCTGCAGCTGAGGAATTAGTTTCAAACAGTTCAGAAAATAAGGGTGTGTACGCGCTGTCAGGTGGAGAATATCAAGAATAAAAGAATATAGAATATCAACTACGTTCTGCAGTGCGGTTTTTATAATTCAAAACCTAATTGTAAATTGACAATGTACATGTGCAGTATGCTTCTCCTTCACCGAATTTTAAAAATGGGCTGATTCAGACAGAATGAAAAACCCGACCGGTTCGTCCATAATCTACTGTAAGAACTCACTGAAACTCACTCAAATGTTTTCCACGGATTCTTTGCGTCTCGCTTAAGACAAGCCCAGCATTTTGATGTTCCCTCAATAACACCGAAGCGTAAACGCGTGTGAAAACTTTCATCGAGTCAAAAGAATAACCAAGGATCACCAAGTGTGAGCCAGGCTTACCTTATAGATTTTTGCCTTCACAAGGAACAGCTCTATCAAAGTGGGAGTACTTTCTATAGCAGCATTTATGTATTCTAGAGCCAGCGACGGCTGCCCTATTTTATCGTAATGTTGAGCCAAATAATACTGGACCCAAAGTAAAGTGGTTGGAGGTTCTTCTTTACCGTCATCTACAGTAAGAAAAAAAAGAGTGAGATTTTTTTGCTTCAGTTTATTCAGACAACATGGCAGAGGACAAATTCTACGCAAGTAGATGCTGAAGTTAATTGTGCCTCTCTGTCAGGCTGCCACACCAGACCTGGGAGCGTTTCCAAGCTCCAGTTAAGCTCAACACCTTTTAAGTCTGTCTAGACAAGATTTGAGCACAGTTTTCTTTTCTCACGCTGTGATTTCCTTTCAGTGAAAGGAAGCCTGAAGTGGCGGGTCAGAAGAGTTGCGTTTGGATCCAAGTAGCCCCTCAATCGGGACTGTCAGATGAGCGGCACTGAGGCGCACCCCACCTGTTCTTGCAGAATACTGCTTTCAGGTGAAGGATAAAGCAAGAAGTCCTGCTGAGCGCAAGTGCTGCCCAGTAACGACATGAAGCATTTCAGCACTTTTAGCATTTAGATGCTTTCCACCCACAAAGTTGATTATTTTCAAATAAAACTGTCTGTTGACAGCTTTGAAAAGGCTTTTCTATCTCTACAGTGTCACAGTTCATTTAAGCACATCCTACGACAACTGCTATTCAAAAGTTAGAAAACTGCAGCTGTGCTTCACGTTCACAGCGCTGCTGAATTTTACATTTCTGATTTTTGTTACAGAGCACAGCACCTGGCAGGGGGAGGGAAAAAAAAAGGACCTGGATTCTGGTCCAGTCACCCGACAGGACATAATTTAACAAGAAATTGTACCGCTCATTCACTTTGGGCTGGAAGAATACCGTTTATTTGAAAGAAATTTAGCATCACAGCAAATATTTAATTCCAATTGCAGCAAGTTATTTCCTCAAGTGGAGAAGTATGCGTATTTGAAATGCCTGGACAAATTAAAAAAGCTACCGAGTAGTCTTCATTACCGTAGCCTCAGCATGACATTCAATGGAAAAACTCAAGCAACTTCTCAAGGAAGCATTACATTATTTCTGCAGAGGGAACAACTGCTTATAACTTCAGTACAGATGTCTTTAATGTTCTTAATTTATGCTGTCATTCGTGCTATCTTCATTATCATACTGTTATAACCTACCTACTAAAATTTCAAAACCCCTTTTGTTGATAATTTACGCAGAATATCTTTCCTAGGTATTTTCTTTTCAACATGGTTATGACACTGACTAAAGAAACACAAAACTATCAGAGAGGACGCTACGGAGGGGGATTCTGTGAACGTAGAATCATGCCTTGCAACACTCGTAACCTGAAAAAGGATTTCAACTCCCAAAGAATAAGTGCACAAAGAAACAAAAGAGCAACGCGAAACAGACACCGTCTCGCCACCAACTCTGAACGGGAGAAATCCCTGCAGATTGTGCTACCCAATCAGCGTCGATTCAATTGTTACTTATGGATATAACAATAGCTTTCAAATTTCAGTTTCCTGAAGAATATGCAATTCAAGCCTTGAAAACAGGATACTTGAACTCAAAACTGCAAGAGAAATGGTAACTGGATGTGTGAGTAGAGACTTCATGTTAGACAGCTGAAATACATTTTAAGGACGGTTGTGGTTTGGTTCTGTTTTAGTTAAGAAGGAAAAACAATCCCACGCTTCTTGCACTTCACTGATTCTCTGCCTCTGAATGGTCACATGGTTCCTACCAGGCACAACTTATTTCAAGCATGACACTTTAGTACTCACCATTTGGGTTAAATAACCGGCAACTTCTTAGGGAGGTTTCGTAACCCACCACCAGCTCTTCAATGATTGCCACCTACACGTGCAAGACAAGACCAAAAGAAAAAACACAACAATAAAATCTAAGGGCAAGATGCTACGGAGCTTCAGTTTGAGCTGCCTGGCGGTCCCCAAACTAGTTATTCTTGGGCAGAAGATTCTGCAGTCACCTAAAATGTCACGCATACGGGAACATACCCAGTATCAGTTAAACCAACAACAAGCTCCCCTCAGTTCAACTCTATAAAGTCTTCAATTATTAAGTCTTAGTTTTCTGCATTCTCCAAATGGACACAAGGCTATGTATATGCTTGTACTTTATTTTTCTGGATATACTAGGCCATAATACACAACAGTGCAGGCACTACTGAAGGAAAAAAAAATTTGTTTTTTTTTTTTCTTTTCCCTAGTGCAGAACAGCTTTTAAGAGACATCATGTGGCAAGTGTGAAAAAAGAATCCTACCTTCTCCTTGTCTTTATATAACGATCGTAAGGTATTGAAGACTGGCGGGCAACCTTTGCTGAAATTCATCCTTAGGAACTTGTCCAGACATTCCTTAAACTTTTCACCTTGAGAGGAAAAAGACCTGTTGATTTTGTTTTATCACGCATTACTTCTCAATTGTGTACAAGTGCTGTTAGAACGTTAGCGTTTAAGAAGGAAGCACTAGTGTAGATTATTAGCTGCTCGGCCAAAAGGCATTTACCTGACAAAAAATTTAATGGCAATCTTCTTGGAACTAGTCCCCTCGGGTATTTAGTCCAGGCCTCTTCATAAATCTTTAGCCTCTCCATCATATTAGCTGGAACAGAACAGAACAGTTTACTTTTTCTTGTTTTTTTTTTGTCAGGATGGGAAAGGGCAGAAGGAAGAGAAAGGAAACATTTGCATCTGCTTAAAAACGATCAGAATACATAGCAACAAATATACACTTTGTTCATTTATAGCACTACGTGACTTCAGGTATTAAGTACGCCTAAATCTCCCGTCCAGCAGTGTTTACAATTCTGTGCCCCTTATCTTAAAGAAGGATTCTCGTCTTACTGTTGTTATCGTGCCTTTTTCCAAAACCTGTACTACCCACGCCGTGAGATTAAGATAAAAACTATAAAAAAGAGCTGTAAGAAGTAATTCTTCTCTATCAACAATGCACGCGGAGATGACTGCTGTTTGTGTTGCTGCTGTTACAACTTCCTCCCTACAATGCATCGAATCATCACCTGGTTTAAGTGCCTTTTCGAGGCCCTTGTAGTAGGCCCAGTTTTCAGGATTTCTTTCTTGCAATCCTTTGTAGACATCAACAGCTTCTTCAAGTCTGCCAAGTTGAAGCAGGAGTTCTCCTGTGTGAAACACACGAAATTTTAGTACGGTAACAGGAGAGCGAAGCAGTGTAATATCAATAACTCTACAGCAAAAAGATAGATAATCCTCAACTCCACACAGATGCCGACTTTAAGGAAAAAAAATAATAGCTGTATCACAAACCAGCTGACAGATAACCTTTTACTCTAAAAATACGCTCACTTGACATAGCATTCAGTGATTCAGCTGCCATTAACTCTTGAAACTTACTTGAAAATTTAATCTGAAAAGCAAGATGTGCATGTTTTTTCTCACTGGTTATTTTAAGCACAGGGAATGAGAAGTACGACACGGCATTTCACGTGTACAGAGCTGCAGATAAAAGAAGGGCTCTTCAGACTGGTACCTAACGAAACTTCACCGTTTTAAATCAAAACACTGATCTGAGTCATGCTCAAGATCATGCAAGCAAGTTTTCCTTCAATCATTCTTTAATATATGATACAGTCATTAAAAGTGAGGTCTAGATCTTGATATACATAGCATCTTCCCCGACGCTGGAGTTGGAACATAATTCAATTTCCAATTTCTCAATGAAAATCTGTGTTTTACAGTGCTTTGCTATGTGCAAATGGGAGGCACTAGAATATGACACACGAAGGGCAAAACATCGTCATTCTACACTAAGGCCCTGGCTCTGTTTCAAGAGAAAAACAAAGAAAACAGATTCCACTGTGGGCTATGAACTAACAGTAACTCGCTAAGATGGAATTTTTACTTAAACAGTGAGAGGACGGCACAGCATCAAGCAGAAGGCGTATACCAAGTGTACCTGTCAGTAGAGCTGAACGAATCCAACTTCTGCATTTCACTGTTGGAATTTCAGAATGATAACGTACAGTATTATATTGTTTGGTTGTTACATGCTAGACGATGACATTGCACTGCTTATCTGGACAGTATCTCCATGCATTGCAAAAGTGACTGAGGAAAACCAAAAGCCTTCCACTTGGCCCCGATGGCCAAGAAGGCCAACGGCATCCTGGCTTGCATCAGGAACGGTGCTGCCAGCAGGAACAGGGAAGTAACTGTCCCCCTGTGCTCGGCTGTGGTGAGGCCGTGCCTCCAGCACTGCGTCCAGTTTTGGGCCCCCCGCTGCAAGAAAGACACTGAGGCCCTGGAGCGGGTTCGAAGAAGGGCGACAAAGCTGGAGAGGGGTCTGGAGCACAGGGCTTATGAGGAGAGGCTGAAGGAGCTGGGAATGTTCAATCTGGAGGAGAGGAGGCTCTGGGGAGACCTCATTGCTGTCTATAACTACCTGAAGGGAGGTTACAGTGAGCTGGGGGACGGCCTCTTCTGTCACATAACTGGTGATAGGACTAAAGGGAATGGCTTCGAGCTGCGCCAGGAGAGATTTCGGCTGGATGCTAGGAAATACTACTTCTCTGAAAGACTGGTCAGGCACTGGAAAGGGCTGCCCAGGAAGGTGGAGGAGGTGTCCAAGGAACCTTTGGATTTTGTGTTGAGGGACATGGTACGGTGAGAACTATTAGTGATAGGTGGATGGCTGGACCGGTGATCTTGAAGGTCTTCTCCAACCTTGGCGTTTCTGTGATTCTAAGATTATTCCATCCTTTCAGCACGTGGCCTGTCTGTCAGGACCAGCATTAAATCCTAGAGCAGCTAGGCTCTGGCTATGCTATGTAAAGAGAATTTCACCTCACCAGCTCAGAACTATGTGTCTGAAACGCTCATCAGCTCCAGAGTTTCAGAACAGCAAGTCTGCACTCTGCTGATGATTTACCTACTCGGGAGAGACACGCGACAGGCGTAGCACAGCTGTAAGGCAGGTTGATCTTTACCTGCCTTTACAACAGTTTAAAAAATTAATATAAACATCGAACTAAGAGTTTGTTTTTTCAATCTCAATTCCAAAAGACGGAAAAAGCTGACAGCACAGGCATTCCATGGCCTAACCGTGCATTCAAATGCATCTTTGAGTAGTAATTACCTTTAGTTTCTTCCACAGCCAATTTATCACAGATCTGTTTTTCATAGGTACAAAGATGCTCCAACGCTTCTTTATGTAGTCCTGCCTCACGAAGGACTTGATTTTGATACAGCAGCAGCTCACTGTACTCGTAGTCCACTTTATCAGGTGATGTCTACATAGGAAAGAGGCATGAGAAAGCTCAGCTTTCTAGAACTCGTTTGGGATTTCACTCGTTTGACTAAAAAAACAGCATGAAGTTTTTGTATCACGAAGGGAAACGGTGTTTCCTTTTTGGCTTAAGAAGCAATTCATGCAGGAATGCCACCATTTCCTCTTACCTGCTGAGTCTTCCTAAATTCCTCTAAAATTTTTGCTGCCATTTCATAGTCTTCCAACAGATGGTAAGCAATAGCGTAGCCTATCCATGATGCTCGTTGTGCAGGTCGGAGCTGAAGCAACTGATATCTTGTTTCCTGCAAAAGAGCAGCTATTCGTTTTCTTGCTTTGTTCTGATGCTTTGTGGAATTCCCTAAGCAAAACTATTTCCAGTGTTATGAAACTTAACAACTGGCACTAAAACGTGCTTTTCCATATGGAAAAGGTTGCTCCGAACCAAAGGAAACCAACTTCAACAGGTAGCAACTGCCTCGGCCAAATTAAAAAATTATACAACTAGTAAATCAAATAATGCAATAAGAATGAGGATCACCTACGGTATGGCTGCATTACGCAGCGCTGGAGCGAAGTATAGCAAACAACCCTGTAGTGAGATTAAAAAAGAATAATCTGAACACGTTAGAGAAACTGCTCAATAATCCAACTTATTTTCAAAAACTATGGAGTAAATGCTTTTAACGCCGGATTTCGTAATGTAAACGTGGCTTTTTTAAGTTTTTCATGCAATAATTGGCAGTCTTTGCTGCAATTCCCTAGAAGCTGGTAATACGGGTAAGTACGTATACTTACCCTGTAACCTTCAAGATCCCTCATTTGAATCTGTAGCAGAGAAAGATCTCTCAAGATTTGAAGATTGTCTTTGTCCCATTTCAGTGCATTTCTATAGCATTTGATAGCTTCATCATACTTCTTGTCTGACCTCTGAAGCAGACCGTAGACGTGCCAACCTGGAAAACTCTGTTAAGGATTCCACTGAACTTGAGCAGGTAGAAAACAGATCTAACCTGGCAGTGGTTGGTAAAAAGAAGTTGGTAAAAAGCTCCAAAGCCATTTTATAAACAGTATCACTGCAATCATTATACTCTTCTCCTCTGCTGCACAAAACAGATGGAAAATATAAAACTACTGTCCAGGTAGATGGTTACAGTGCCTGTAGTACGTCCTAAACTCTACTTTTAACGTACCGGGGAAGAAATTGCAGCAGGATCTCTGAGAAAGACCATCAAGCGTACTTAAATCTGCTTCTGAGTAAGGGCTTGATTAGACAACTGAACCAGTGTGCTTCCTGCATTCTAACTGTACGACCAGTTCTCATCAATGCAATAGCAACTACTAATGTTTCTGAAGTAAATCACATGCTTAAAGGCCCAGTTCAGCCCCCGACAAATTTACAGTTGTGCTCGAACGATAAAAAAAAAATATACAACACCAGCCAGAATAACTTTTGATTTAACTCCACCTGCAAGAATAGCTGCAAAGCAACTGCCTATTGGATAGTTTAAGCATTCCTAGATACCGCACACTGTTTCAAATTCTGAAATTCTGTAACTTTAAGCATAACTCTACTGGCTCTCGCTGCAATTCCACAGGTCGTGGAGTTAAAGAAAAGGCTTTCCCACTCGTAAGCAAAACCTCTCTTCCAAAAGGATGCAGACATGACTCTTCAAGTCATTCCTTAGGCCTCTGCGCACCAGCTCATAAGCTTCCTCTTTCTTCCCTAGACAGTTTAATGTTAGTCCTTTCATCGCCAAGGTTTCTAAAAACAAAAGATCAAACAAGTATCAGTGAATCGGTTCTACGAGATTTTCTATTGAACATAATACCTCTATAGCATAAATGTAACTTCAGACTCCCTTAACAGCATGAAGATACTGCATTTTTTCCACAGGGAAAATTAAACTAGCAGATTATTGAGAGTGTCACAGACAACAGTAAGTTACATTCAGTAGTTCCAGAGCCAAAGCAAAGAAGATGTTTATTTTCAGGACATAAAAAACTTTCTGCTTTACAAAACCTTTGGGAAGATACTAATTTAAACCGCTCGAGCATCTACTCACAAAACACTTGGAGACTTCTACAAACCCACCCGTGACAATCTAGTTCACAAAGAAAATTTTTGGAGAGAAGACAGATTCAACTCAGCAGTAAAAATACAGCAAGGGACAAACAATTTTTTCGCCTCTTCCAAAGAGACTATTCCTTCAGAAGAAGTAATGAGACCACAGAGCTGAGGGATACGTACCGTCCATAGAATGACCTGGGTTGAGAAGGATCTCAAAGATCACCTAGTTTCAGCCCCTCTGCTACGTGCAGGATGTCCAACCACCGGACCAGGCTGCCCAAAGCCACATCCGGCCTGGCCTTGAATGCCTCCAGGGATGGGGCATCCACAACCTCCTTGGGCAACCTGCTCCGGTGCGTCAGCACCCTCTGTGTGAAAAACTTCCTCCTAATATCTAACCCAAACCTCCCCTGTCTCAGTTTAAGACTCTTCGCCCTTGTTCTATCCATATCCACCCGCATAAACAGCCGTTCTCCCTCCTGTTTATACGCTCCTTTCAAGTACTGGAAGGCCACAATAAGGTCTCTCCGGAGCCTTCTCCGAGCGAAACAATTCCGGTTCCTTCAACCTTTCTTCATAGGAGAGCTGCTCCAGCCCGCTGATCATCTTAGTCGCCCTCCTCTGGACCCGTTCCAAGAGCTCCACGTCCTTCCTGTGCTGGGGGCCCCAGACCTGGACACGGTACTGCAGAAGGGGCCTCACAAAAGCTGTGTAGAGGGGGACAATCGCCTCCCTCTCCCTGCTTAGCACTCCTCTCTCAACGCAGCCCAGGATATAGCTGGCCCTCCGGGCTGGAAGCACACAATGCTGTGCGCCGTTGAGCACCATTCAATCCCTTTCTATTGCCCTGCATTACTTCCTACACATCGGTGAACAGTAATTTCCCCCGATAAGTGAATTCAACATTACGTACTTGTATTAAACAGCTTGCATCATGTTAATGACTATTAAGACTTACAGCATAAAGAATGGCAAGCTAAGACTATGGTAAGATCAGACTTTAAAACCACAACCCTTACCAGCCATGACTGCGTGTCACGGTGCAGGCTTTTGGATGACACGCTTTTCTACTTGAAGAAAATCCGCTTAAGGGCAAATCATCAACAATAAGGCACCATATAAATTTTTACAGCTTACTGAATATAACTTATTGTGGACTATAATATACTTAAGAGAATAATTGCCAGTTTCATTTTCTGCGTGGGGAAAAAAGTGAGCCTGTGCCATTTGACAACTTACCTCCATGTTCTGCAAACTTTGGGTTAGAAAGGATCTGCTTACAAAACTTCAGCCCATTTCTATACTGCTTATGTTCATAACACCGCTGTTGAAGAAGAACAGAGCACGGTTATTCAAAACATTCAGGGTAAAAGTATATCCCACAGAAGTGAACTGTCAGCGAAGACGGGACTTTTAGAAAACATACTGATGTTTTATTAAGACTTCGTTACCTTCCTATAATTAAAAACTTTCCCATGCCCAGATAAAGTACTATGTTCCGGTGGCAACGCAAAGTTAAACGTATACCTGAAGATAGCTTTCAATACAGCATGCTCTCAGATAAGACACCACAGGAGAGATGTGACGTACCTGAGATAAGAGAGATTCAACCTTCCCGTACGCAAACCTTATTTAATAACGTAGCTTGGTAAGCACTCAACTCATTGTAGCTCAACCACCTTTCACAGAAAGGCTGCGAGCATCTCCAACAACCGCAGAAGCTGTGAAAACAAGGCACTGGGTCTTGGTTTAAGCCATCTCTGTAAGCCACCTCTGTAAGCAATGTCTTACAATAATTTGAACACCACACAGGTCTGATATACGTCCAAGCTCTCACAACCAATGCACACTAGCATTATCTTGCCACACTCAAAATAGTGATGCAGAAAATTAAGCAATTCTGCAGCCTCCGCAGGTGAAGTATTCCATTCCTGTACACCCTGACAACTCACACCTACAATCTGGTGGCACGCTCTGAGCCCACGAGTGCCAGTCATGCGCTTCTTTACAAGGCTGGAAGTGCTCAACACAGAAGATCTGTTGATAAGCAGCGATCACTCCATCGCTCAGATGGCATGAATTGAAGCCTCCTCAGACATGCTGCATCACAGTGAGGGTGTATATACTAAAGAACTACAAAAGTGCTTTGTATTTTGCTACTCTTCCATTTACAGGTTAAGTGTTTAGAACAAGAGAAAACCTGCAAACAGCCAGGAGGGTATCAACAGTTCTCTGCACAGCAATACAAGAGTCCTGTGGTGCCAGCGGCTGGAAACTGCCTTACAGCTACAGTGAATACACACGTAACTGACTCTGGAAACTTTCAATACATCGCTTTGGCAGTAAGCTTTCAGACCAACAGGTCTGAGCTGAACGTGCTGCTGGCAATCTGCGTGGGCCAGAACTGCTACTGGCCTCCCTGCATCTCTCCAGAGCTGCGAAGCTCAATTTCATTATTCCCGTATGCAACTACACTTCTTATCTGCACAGTATTTCACAGCGTTTAGGGAGCAAGAAGGTAACAATCTCAGCATGCAAAACCACTGTGAAGCATGCTGTTAAATGCACTATTATTTTGGGTTGCCAAGAATAGAGTCTATACTAATTCTTAGTGGTTTTATTGGTAAAGATACTTGTCCACGCTGAGGCCGAGTAAACCCAAGAATTAACAGATGGGCGTTGGTACGATGTAGATAATTAAGACGGTTAAGAAATCTGAGCTCTGCTTGCAAACAGAGGTTCTCCAAAAGAAATCCACATAAACAAAGATTATGCACTGCATACGAACACAATAAAAGCCGCTTCTGTATCTTCCACATCTTCCTTTCAGCAACCCATGTTGCATTCCAAGGGTTCTTACTAAGAATTTGCACTCCATAAACATGAACGTAACATTTGCTGAACTCTACTGCTGTCAGAACTGAATCGGGGAGGTACAGGCTATGTATTAGGAGAAGGTTCTTCCCCAGAGGGGGGTCAGGCCCGGAACAGGCTCCCCAGGGCAGCTGCAGGAGTTCAGAAAGCAAGTGAACAATGCTCTCAGACATAGGGCTTGATTATAGAGTGGTCCCCTGCGGAGCCAAGAGTTGGACTCAACGACTCTCACGGGCCCCATCCAACTCAGGATGTTCTCCGATTTTATGATATTATACGAAGTGAAGGACAGCTCTGGCCTGAAAACCACAACTGAGGAACTCTGCATGGCCAAACAACTTCCATGTAGCTCAAGAGACTGAACTTTGGAAACATCTGACTTCGGCATCACCAATCAATGCCTCGATCCTTCTAAACAGAGATGCCAAAGATGAAATGGATTCAGGACCTCTACAGAAATCCACTCGTTTCAGGCTATGCTCTTTTCCAATCATCAAAATTCTGTTGCTTTAGCTGTTACATTTATTAAAGCCAGTTTAGAATACACTGCTGCTACTTTCTTTCACAAAAGCTCTTAAGTGTTCACACAGGTAAGCTATCAACAGTTGTATTACCTACAGAAACCACCGAGAACTAAGTGCCTATTTAAGCATACATTATTATTTCTAGACATCAGCAGCAAAGGCTTCTAGAGCTCATTTCGTATGTGAAAAGAATTTCCTGTATCCCTCCAGCTAATCCTGTATTTTCCCTGTGCTTTAGTTCTCATTTTTCCACGGTTACACTGTTGTGTAACGTAACACTTGTTACTCTATTTGACGAAGCTATTCATTATTTCATGCACTGAACTTTCTCCCCAGAAGAGAACATCACTACAAGTACAAGAAAATTCTTCCTATTTCTGAAATTTGGGGACATTGGAAGAATAAAAGCACATCAATCCTTACACAGTTCTGTATCTGAAATGCTTCTGTAAACAGCGTCCTGATTTAAGTAATTGAAAAAAGCTGAAGGACAAGCATACTCCTCATTTATTGTTCTATTTCACAGAGCTCTTCACCAGAACGTAAGCAGGAGACCCATTCCCAATGCTAAGAGCAAAGACCTGGAGCCAACGTGTTTACTTGCACAATGAAGAAGGCCTGAAGCGTACTGCAACATGCTCTAAAACTGAATCTTTATTTCACTGCAAACACGACTGAACTGACTGCGAAATGACAAACAGTTCTGTTGAAGCCAACAATTTGCTTGTGTGTGACTCATCTCATTATGCAAGAGGACGGTGATGAGAAAGAGGCACACGGCATGAACAAACTTTTGAAACCAGTTTCAGTCTCTTCCTTCTGTCAGTTCACAGCCTGTGCCAATCTCCAAACAGAAACCAGAGGAAGCAGCGGCTCTGTGAGCACCGACACAATCACTTTCAGTCATTTAGGCAAACACCATGAATTTCTAGGGTTTCATTTCACTCCAACGCCAAGCCCCAACTTCAGTATAGGAGCACAGAGACATGCATTGCTTGAGCACAGCCCCAGCTGCTGCGGTCACTGGAAAGTCTTTTAGAAGAGGGTCTTAGTGGCTCTTGTTTACCACCTCTGGGGGCAAGAGTGCTAAACAAAGCGAGAGCCGACCCTTTGCAGAAGTTCTTGTAACAATGTTCCTCCTAAGCACACCATCTTTCCTCAGACCCTTCCACGCTGGCTACAAAAATGCACCAGTAAAAATACATCACACCATCTGCCCTTCAGTTTAACTGAGCTAGACCAGAGAGATTTCAGGCAAAACAAAGTTGAAAAAAGAAAACTCTATTAAGTAGTTACAGGGATGTAATGGGCACGCTTAAAAAAATAAAACAGCACATCCACCTCAGCGTCTGGGGTTGAAGTCGCTCTGGCATCACAAGGGGTGCTGCTTAACGCCCCATCTTCTCTTCCAAAGTAAAGATGGAAACACCAACAATCAACTTCAAAGATGTTTTTGGTTTTTGTTTTCTTTTTTAAATGAAAAGGCTATACTAAGTATCCGTATTGCTCTCAAGGTTCCCAAGAGCTGTACAGCCAAAGTATCAGGCTGAAGACCGAAGCCAAGGCTCTTGCTTCCCACGCTGGTTAAAAGGGTCCCGGGACAGGACAGTGGTCAGAGGACTCAAAAGGTACCACTGTAAGGTGACTTTCCCTATCTCCAAAGGCAGAAAAAGGACAAACCGCCTTGCAAGAAGAAGGGAAGGAAGACTAAGGATTAGATAACAAATCTGTACAGGCATCTTGGGGAAAAAAAAACACAGCAAAAAAAAAAAAAAAAAAAGTCTGATTATTATTTACACCTTTTGGGTATGACCTGATTTAAGAAACTGGCCAAGTGGCTTTGATCAACCACTCCTCACAGCTGACAGCACAACAGCATCAAGCCTTTTTTTCTTCTCTTTCAAATCACCCATCATAAAAGCTGCTGCCTGGGCACCCTCCCATTCGCTCCCACTTAGGTGGGTGGGGAAGCAGTAAAACCTGCCACAAAGTGGTGCAGCCACAGGAACTCCAGAACATGTCTCCATGCGTGTCACAAGCGGTGACGAGGGGTGCTCCAGGGCTGCGTGATCTGTTTGAAGTACAGCTGTTCAGATGCCAGCTATGAGCAAGAAATCTTATCTCTAAGCACTCTCATTTCATGTAGTCCAACAACTGAGCTTTCACCTTGAAGTTTAAGGAGAGTCAGCCTAAATAAAGCTGCAAATGAGAGAAGGAAATGACGAATGCAGCATGAGCCACTATGACATCTGCTTACCAAACTTTACTGAAATCTTATTGATGCAAACCTTATTGAATCCTTCGTGGCTCGAAGGAGCAGAAACACAAAAGGAAAACCTTTAGGAAAAGTATCCAAAAAAGGGAATGGAAGAAGAGTTGCACACAGAAAGATGGCTGTAAGCTAAACGCCTAGCCTGGGAGTGAAAAATCAAATGACCTGCTGGGGGTCAACTGGCTTCTGTAAGAGGAAAGAATCAGTGACAGAAAAAGTAAGCAGAAAGTCTTCTTCTGGGGCACTGCTTTCCTCTCAGAGGAGCAGCTTGTGGTGGCTATGCCCAGGCATCACACACACACAGTGGGACAGCTGTTCTACAAAATAACATCTTCCATGCTTCCAAGGACTGCAGCGCTGCCTCCCCTAAGCTCCTGCACACGCACACTTGTGCAGCCAGTGTGCTTGTGATGCTTGCCAGACAAGTGCCCTGCTACAGCTTGTGACAACATGCCAGGAAAAGACATCAAAGTTCATCTTCTATGAAGGCCATGTCTAAAGCTTTAAAAAAAAAAAAGACTATCAGCACCGATTCTCTAATACACACTTGCTGCCCCCCTGAGTTTTCCTTTCCTCTGTCACCAGATGTGTACAAGTATTCTAGCAAGCGTTTCTATACACGCTGTAGCCAGAAGTACAGCCTACTCCAAGCATACCAAGATTTTTTTAATGCCCAAACTCAATCTCTTTATTACATTAGACTAAGGAAATGACACCTACTTTAACACAATTATACTAAAAGCCAACAAGGTGACTTTGTAAAAAGTAGGAATTCTTTGAAGTCACTTCGGATGACAGCAGGTAAGGCAGTAATTGCATTCGTTCTTCTCCCCCCTACTAAGTACTTATTGACTGGAGCTGAGCAAACAGCAATTACTAGCCAGACTGACAGGAGGAAACAGAGCTATAGCCTGTATTCTCTAGAATCCAAGCTCAAGGCTGAAGGAGGGCTCATGTTCGAAAGTTTGAGACACCAAAACTGGTTCCAGACATCTAAGCAGAACCAGCCGGCAGCCAGCCTTACGCACTCACATCCACCACGCTATATGAGAATGAATTCCTCTGCATTTCTTTCTTGATGGCCACCATAAAGCAGAGGGAAAAACCTTACCCAGCAATTCCACTGGTGACCCCCCAGGTTGAATGCAAGGCAAAACCGACAAATCAGGGGGCTGCTAGAGCTAGCTGAATACTCAAGGGCTGCCAACAAGAGCACAGACAGCACTTCTATACAAACTTCATTCGGCACTGCACTAATTGCTTTCTCTTCACTATAAGCTAACATATTCTAGAAATTTTGCAATGTTAAACTTGTAATTCACAGCAATAGGTTCTGAAATGGAAACAATAGTGTGCAAATTCTAATAAAAAACTGAATTCTGCAAAGAACGGTACAAAGTACTTAACTCTCTTCTAAGATGACACGTTTTCTTGGGTCACGAGGAAGTCACATTTTTAACTCCATTATCTGCAGGAACTAGCACTAGTTCCATTGCTTCGCTGATGGGAACTCTGCCAAAGCTTGCAACTTAATTTAGCCAATACCAAAATACGATTTTCTTCAGAACCAAAACTGGATTCTGCCCCAAACCAGTGGAGTGGCGACCTTAATTTTCATCACTAGTCCGCTGTACTCTACCACATCTCTCTTCCTCAGCAGGTCACGTAGCCTGTAAGCCTCATCAACAAACAGCAGTATACTGCAGGCTATTTGCCATCACATTCAAGCGTTACCGGCTTGGGGAACCGACTGACATACGCGTGCGGGTAAACGCTTTGCTTGCTTCTCAAAGTTCCCAGCAGAAAATATGATGAAGAAGGGTCTGCCTGTGCCAAAACAACGGAGGGATTCCATTCTGCTGCCCACTTCCCTGAGGGACTGCGAGGTTGAGCAGAAGGTGGAAGAATTCTTCCAGCTCCAACAATACACTCCTTCAAGGACTGCAGAGCATTTCCCAGCAGCAGCCACAACCATCCTTGTGGCATCGTATGGGAACACCAGCACCTCCACTGGTTTTTGCAGCAGAACGTCTGGGCGTAAACGGCCTCAGCACTAGCTAAGGCATGCACCTGAAATGCATAACGTGCACGCCTGCTACTCAGAAGCTATCTGCTCCTGCAGCGCTGTTTAGATGTAGCCACGTAGAGGAGAGTAAACCCTGCCAGTGTGCATCTCAAGGTTTCCCAGCAGTTACTCTCTCTACGGCTAGACTAGATCAGGTCAAGTCACTAAGGTGCACTAATTCAAGCTAAAAGGAGTAAAGAAGATCCTGCAAGCTGGAAGCATTAGGAGCAATTGCTCACCCTGTCTTTTGAGCACTGACCATAACAAGCGGTTCAACAGCTCTAGACAAGTACTCCAACCACAGCATTCCAGTTCACAACAGACAAAAGACCTGTATGTGAGAAGATGGAAAAAATTAGTCAAATCTAACAGATAATGCTGAAAAACTCCATGGCCAACTTGCATAAATTTTTGCTCTCAACTAGAATTGAAAACTAGCATCTTCCTCCACTGCCGTGCAGTTCACAAACGCAACGGCTTTGTCTAAGGAACAGCTACAGCAACTGTTCAAGCCAAGGGACCAAGGCATCCTCCTCCTGCACAGCCTGCCTTACTTTTTGGGGTGAATGATACTCCACAGACAGCATTCCAAGGTGGGATACATCAGAAGGACAGGTTCAAATTGCAACTAGCAATTAAGAAGAAGAAATACATGAACCTCTCCACTTAGCACAGAGGCAGGAAAAATCAGCCTATGCTTTTAAAGCAGCCTTGCATTGCAGCGTTTGACAAAATCCAGTGGGAAACAGCTGCAGACAAATAGTTACAGCTCTTCCACGAGAAAAACTAAAGTTCTGAAGCAGAACTTTTGCTGGAAAAAAAATAAATCAATTATTCAACATCATCTCCATTGCTTACTACTTGCTTATTTTGCTTGCACCCTGAAGTCCCCTCAAAAGAGGAGTGGCTGCCAGGACAAGGGAGGGAACTGTACCCTCCTCTTTGCCCTTGAGAGGCCCTGTCTGCTTCCAGGCCTGGGGCTTCCAGCCGAGGAAGGAGGCAGAGCTGCTGGAACAGGTCTACAGCAGGGCCACGAGGATGATTAGAGGGCTGAAGCACCCCTCCTCTGAAGAAAGGTTGAGGGAACTGGGCTCATTCAGCCCGGAGAAGGCTCCTAGGAGGCCTCATTGTGGCCTTCCAGAAGTTGAAGAGAGCTTATAAACAGGAGGGAGATTGACTACTTACATGGGCAGACAGCAATGGAACAAGGGGGAACAGCTTTAAACTAAACAGGGAGATTTAGATTGGATGTTAGGAGGAAATTTTTCTCACAAAGGGTAGTGATGCAGTGGCACAGCTGCTCAGAGAAGCTGTGATGCCCCATCCCTGGACGTGCTCAAGGACAGGTTGGATGGGACTCTGGGCAGCCTGAGCTGGTGGGGGCAGCCCTGCACACGGCAAGGGGGGAACTGGACAGGCTTCAAGGTCACTTCCATCACAAGCTATTATGTGAATCCATAATTTTAACCTCTCCTTCTTGGGAAAAATTGTCACAAATCTGGCCTTGTGTCAAGTCAGATCAGCTGGCTTCTGTCCATTTCTCAGTATTTCCAGGGCTCAGGCTTCATCTTCGAATCTTGCATGAAACGGACAAAAGATCTGGCATGGATAGCAAATACACATTATACTTCCACAATCACGTAAGTAAATAAATTCAAATTCTAAATTAGGATTAAAAAAAAAAAAAAAGGGGGCTCCCACAAAAGGTCATTACAGACTCGTACGGATATTTCAACTCAGCTGCAACTCGTGACACAGCCTGGGGCACATGCTGAGGCCACTGACACTTTCTACCTTTGTATTATGTCCGAAGTATTCTTTACACTCAGCTCTGAGGTATGAGTTGTTTTCTTGTAGCACTGAGTCATTGCAAAATATCTAATGCGACTATTAAGATAAAAAAAAAGGTCGTTCTTCAGCATGACCAGGTTTGCTACTTTGATTGTGTGCCATCATGGGAGCACCCATCTCTCTAACAAAGACGCAGCAATGCTACTAGACACAGAAGATCCGTCCTTTATTTCCATTCCAATGTTTCAACCAAGCCATTTTTTTCCTCCTACTTTTGGGAAAGCCAAGCGTAGCACTCCTTCTTACACGGGGAAAAAAGTGATTGACGTTTCTGCAGCCACAATATCGGAAAAGCCCTGATAGCAATTCCATGTTTCAGATGAGACAGCACGCGGTACAACTTCAGAGGTGAGCACGCCTGATTACAGTACAGTCATGCAAATGCAGTGACGATCGCATACAAAATGTGCTAATTTAATTGGTGACCGATAAAAGCAAAATTCTGAAAGTTAGTCTTTAATCTTGTCTTTAATCTCCAAGTGAGACCATTTAAAAAGATACTCCAGGTTTGCCACCTCAGCAGCCTTGGAGTCAGCACCCAAATTGCTGAGACGGCATTATCTTCAAGGCCTGCTGCTGCCTAAAGCACGAGTGAAGGAGAAGCACAGGTCTGTCAAGTTTGGAAGCGGAGGGACAACGAGCAGATTCTGGAGTGAAGACACAGGAAGATGGCCCGGCAGGAGGGACTTGGCACATTCACAGCAGAGCAACTAACGAGATGCTGTTCAACAGGCTTTTTTTTTTTTTAATGTCATTAGGAAGTTCCTACAGCTTTTAGTAGAGCGCTCGACAAAGCTGTGGACAGGAAGAACAGCTCAAAGACAAACACGCTTGCACAGAGCAGCATTATCACAGCAGTGAGCAACCCAAGGTGAAACACAGCACTCTTCCTGCAGCAGACACGCTGGTGCTCTTGATGCCCTGCTGCAGGACAGACTGCAGCTACGCAGAGCCAAGCCCTGGCAGCACGTAAGGGAACCGATTCTGACCACCCATACGCCACCCCAGGCATCAAGAGCACAGCACAGAACCACCAGACCTGAACAAAGAGCTTCCATCTTATACAACCTTACAAACTTAGGGATAGGCCAGCACTGCACTCCGATTTTTTGCTTATTACTTTTATGTGCTGGATTACAGATCAGTACAACCTATTAATTCAGGCCTGAAAACACTTAATTCCTTACTTACTCACTGGCATCACGTAATACAACGATTTTTCACTTAAACACACGGACTTCTCTTTTGCTGCTCAATTCGCACTCAACTGGAGGCAAAGCCTACCAGCTACAGTGAGCACATGCATCTTCCTGCTCTGCCAGAACATCCTGACTCTGAAAACCGTTTCCTCTGCTGCTTCCAGGAAAGTGGAAAAAATCCCACCTCAAATAGCATTGCTTTTAGTATTTTTAAAGTACGTTTCAAATATATTCAACTCCTACATCCAAACCAAAGTTTGTTGGATACTGTTGATGGGATTCGTGAAGTAGAAACTGAACATACTCAGTGAATGGCATCTGATCAGACACGGTGGCATAATAAGCTGGCAGAAGGCCAGAGAGGTTCACCAGTCACATTTGAAACAAATTAGTCAATCATATTTCCTGCAATTATTTTTCTTATCTTTTCTAGTAAGAAGGGCATAACAAAAAACAAAAATACTGAACTGTTTCCTCCATTACTTCATAGTGCATCCAGATTTCTGAGTGTCAACGTTAACTCCTCTATTCCTTCGGTTCTTGCATTCAATATTCTACCTTATCATAGAATCACAGAACGACCTGGGTTGAAAAGAACCACAATGATCACTCCATTTCAACCCTCCTGCTACGTGCAGGTTCGCTAACCACCAGACCAGGCTGCCCAGAGCCACATCCATCCTGGCCTTGAATGCTTCCAGGGATGGGGCAGCCCTCTTCCTCTGCCTGACATCTTCTTCAGTGATCTGTGGACCGCTCAGATTTTCTGTGTTTGAAAGAACGACACGGACTCAAATCATTCCAAATGTTCAAGCGGGCCCAAAATAAATGAGTTGGGAAAATGTACAGAGCCGCTTTTCTTCTTCTACATTCTACAGGACCTTTGGCAAATGGCAGCAGCACACAAATACCTACCTGCAGGCCTAAGAGCAAGTAGTCCACACCACGAGAACAATATAAGCTAGAAACTTTATTTTTAACAGAAGCACAAATTGAAGCAGCATAGCCATCAATTATCTTGTGACCGTTTGTTTAGCTTTTTCTTGTAATTCAAGCTGATCACACAGATTCCTTTCTCTCTGCACTACAGAACATCAAGCTGTGAAATGCCATTCATATGGAAAACTTCTTTGTATTAGAACCTCCACATACCTGTAATGTGACTGGAAGAGGTTAGTCTAGTTAGAGTGTTGCAACAAACAAAGGCATAGCACACACCTTTCTGAACTCCGAATTCGTCAGCTAAGTGGAAATGCTGGTTTGCAAGCCCTTCTATATGCAAAAGAAACTCACAGATCACGTAAGCTGTTTTCTACCAAACAAAAACTCTGAAAAATAATAATTAACTTTCACTACAGAAAGGTAAACGCAGGTTGGGAAGCTCAGTACGGTTTTTGCAAGACCTTAATATTTCACTTCTGTACTACAGGCAGATTTCTTAAAAGAAAGGCAAAGAAACGAGGATTCAGAAGCAACGCTTATTTTTTTTTTTTTTAAGTTTCTTTTTAAACTTCACTTAGAAAAATACAAAGGTGCTCACCTGCTTAGTTCCTATGTTCACTACTTCCAGAAAAACCTAAGCGTGACTGATATCCTATTTCTGTTCATAGTTTCACTACCAGCAATTACCTATCTGAAGAGTAATGCACCCTTGCAATAGCACTTGGCCTGGTTGCCAAAGCATCTGCTGAAAAATCCTCATCCAGTCTTGCTCCCCCGGACAGCTCTAGGTGCCTGCCTGGGCCAGAACATGACAGCCCGGGCCAACTCATCTGGCCACTGCACCAGGCAGCCTGGGTTCCACCAATGGGCCAGCTGCCCAGGCAAGCTTTGGTACTTCTTTCTGCTGCTCACCAACCCTGGGCCACAGGAAGAGTGGCTGAGGGTACAACATCGTGAAGGATGACAGCCTTTTGAAATGCAGGGCTGCGACAAGGAAGGGTTGTAACAAGAGCAGTATAGAGAGGTGGCGTGGGAGTAGGAAAGGTGTGTTTCCTTGGGCTTGCATGGATAAATAGGATGTGCTAAAAGACACCTCACACTCAAGCCAACCACGTAATCAAAACTTTACAAAGCACGGTCATTACCTATAATAAGGCAGACAAGTAGTTCATTAGCCATGTTTTCAGCATGATGAAAACTGACCTTAACCCTTTTGCTATTCAAAAAGACACCTCAGACAGAGCAGCCTTAATACTAGACTATGTGTCACCAGCTTACCTCTGGAAGATGCAGGGAAACAGAAAGCCAAATAACTTGTAGCTTAAACAGTACCTGAAATTCTTGTGTTTTTATTGAAGTTGTTCAGGTAAAAAGACCACAAAACTGTAATTGCTTCAGTGTACAAACTACAACAGACATTTCTCTTCAGTGATCTGAACCAGCTCTACTGTTCCAGCTCAAAACGTGTACGTGCTTAAAACACAGCCAGGCCAACTGCTGGGCAGGACTGAATCCCTCCAAGCAAAAGTAAGCTTCACAGTTCCCTGTGCCTGCTCTAATCCTACCCAAGTGGTGTGTCTTCTCATGTCTTTACCAAAGGGACATGATTCAGCACAGAGTTGTTAGAGTTGGGCTAGTATGGTTAGGTCGTAATTGGACTTGATAGTCTTTAAGGCCCTTTCCAACCAGAGCGACTCTACAGTCTATGAAATCAGAGGTTTGCAGCTCTACAAACAAGATCCCATTTTCACAACGTTCTGCAGATCAGCCACGTGCACCGCTTGCATGGCAGAGGCTTACAGAACTCTAGCAGTGCAGCTGCTTTGGGAGGCCTGCGCTACTTCTCACTGCTGGGCTCTGGAGGGACACCACTAAACCAAGCCGATGGGGAACGTAAGTTTCTTGGACAAAACAGAGTTTTTCAACAATATATAGATAGTTAATGACTCTGATCACACACCCTCCTGCCCAGTCGAGGACGGCTGCAGCCAGCCCTAACCTGCTAAAAAAAAAAAAAAAAAAAAGCTAAACTTCAGCAAGGCTCCCGAGCCTCCACCGCCCTTCACTTCCTCCTCTAGAAGCCGCCTTCCCCGCCAAACTATCGTGACTGCTGGAGCACAATCCGAGCTCTCAGGAGCCCAGAAGGCGGCCGCGTCGGCGTCGTGCGCTCGCAGTGCCCCTGGGCGCTGGTTGCGGCAGTGCCTATGTTACCGCGGCCCTCCACAAGGCAGAACGGGGGCCGCCGCCCGCGCCGCGCGGCCCACCCGCTTCCAGCCCGCCACTCACCAAGATGCGCTTGAAGAGAGCGTTCTCCTTGGGCGGCAAGCTGACCGACGGCATGGTCCCGCCGCTCCGCTCCCGCCGACAGGCTCCGGGAGGGGTGGGGGGGCGGGCGGGCCGCGTCCCGTTCCCGCCGCTCGCTCGCCGCCGCCGGGAGCCTTCCCCCCGCGCCGGAGCCTGGCCGCCGCCTCCCCACCCCCGCCGGCCCGCCCCGCGGCTGCCGCGCTCTCCGTCCGCCGGTCGCGGGCCCGGCCCCGTGCGCCCGCCGGGCTGGGCTGCCCCGCGCCGAGCCCCGGGCGGCGCTCACGTGGTCACGGAGCAGGCCGGAGAAGCGCCGCCAAAATGGCCACCGCGCGCGGCTTCCCCAGCCGGGTCACTACGCGCAGCGCGCATGCGCCACGACCCCGCGCCGGCCCCACCCGGCCCCGCCCATTGAATTACGCGTCCCCGCAGCGAGCGGCTTAAGTTCTGAGCCCGCCCCTCAGCCCGGGCGCTCGTTGGCCTTAAAGGACGCGGTGTGGGTTGCGGTCGTGGCTGCCCACGCGCGGTGCTGTCGTACTGCTTGTCCCAGCGTCCCGCAGGACCGGTTCCGTGCCCTGTGGGACGCGCGGGCTCCGCCCGGCCGGTAGAAGGCGCTCTTTGGCGCAGCCTGTGCGACTGCGACCGACTCGCGCCCGACGGGCAAGATGGCGGCGCCGTTGAGGATAGCGAAGCGGCTGCAGCTGGCGGGTGGCAGGCCCGGCCTCGGTGAGCGGCGGCAGCGGGCCGATGGGGTGTCTTGTAGCTGCTTGACTGGCCTTTCCTTGCTCACAACCGTTACGCGTTAGCGTGCGCCGGCGGGGCTTCGCTTTGAGTCGTGCCCTGCAGCCTGCGGTCACTTGTCCGTTTTCTCGCTTCGTTTTGCATCCCGGCCGGTGGTGTCCCGTCGCGGTGCCCGACGTGTCCGTGTTGGAACATTATACATTAACGTGACTAAAGTCTTCTGCCTTTACAGCTTTGACTCGTTCTGCGTTTTTTGCTAGAAAGCGCATCTACGACCAACCAAACTGGGTTGGAGTTGGCTTGGCTTTCACCACCAGTGCTGCCCTGTGGGCTTTTGTAAGTGTTGGTTGATTTTGTTCAGTTTAATTATTTCTGGATCATAGTGGTATAATGGCAATAGCTGCTATTAGTTATGGTGATGGTGCAGCAGGTGTCAAGGCTGAGGCATGACTTGAGGATTACTTATGCCTTACCAAGTCTGTGTTGCAATTCACTGTGTAAGAGCTCTTGGGCTTGATGTTGGAATGAACAGGATGTAGTTTCTCTCATGAGAAAATATAAAGGGTGAGCAGCATGTGTGAGGGTCACAATTTCCAGGGCAGGATGTATCCCTCCTCCCCTTGGTCCAACAGTTCCTTTTGTGGAAGCAAGAAAAAAAAATTGACCAGCAAAAACTCTTAGAATGCTATGAGTCTCAATGGACTTGGAAACCCATCAGGTCCTAGTCTTCTGCTGTGGGTGGGGATCTCTCTGACCAGCTGAGGCTGCCCTGAGACCCGTCCAACCTGGCCTTGAGCCCCTCCAGGGATGGGGCATCTAGTGCTTCTCTGGGCAGCTTGCACCTGTGTCTCACCACCTGAAAAATTTCTTCCTAACGCCTAACCTAAACCTCTCCCAGTTGAAGGGAGGGAGGGGAAAAGGAAGCTGAGGGGAGACCTTATTGCTCTCTTTGATATCTGAAAGATGCTTACAGCGAGAGCGGGGTTGGTCTTTTCTCACTGGTGGCAGGACGAGGGGAAATAGTCTCAAATTGTGCCAGGGTAAGTTTAGGTTGCATATCAGGAAGGACTTCATTATAGAAAGGGTTGTTAAGCACTGGAATCGGCTCCCCGGGGGGGTGGTGGAGTGATTAGAATCCCTTTGGATGTGGTGCTCAGGGACATGACTTAGTGGAGGGCTGTGAGAGTTAGGGTAGTACGGTTAGGTTGTGGTTGGACTTGATGATCTGTACGGACTTTTCCAACCGAAGCAATGCTATTATTCTATGTCTTACTGGCCAATTGAGAATATACATCTAATTTACCCTTTATCTTCCCTATGTTCCCTGTGATTACCTGTTGGCTTATTTTCTGATATTAGGATTTCATTTTTAAGGAAAAAGTGGTGTTTTTTTTTTGTTGTTCTGTTGTTCTGGTTTTGTGTTGTATAGCCATTTAACATATGATGTTTTTATAGCTTTTCAAGCAGCATAATGAAGATATAATGGAATATGAAAGAAGAAAACAAGAAAGGGAACGTAAGTGTACAGGTTGTTCATAGTAAGTATGCGTGTAGAGATACATTTGACACAGACCGATAATCCTGCTCATCTTTCATGTAGTTGAATTATCAGCATCTTGATTGCTGGCTTTTGTTTTTTGTAGTGTTTTCTTTAATGTTTTGTCTGGGCTTTTTGATATTTAGCCACTGCGCTCCCAGTTTCACAATCGTAAAGTGACAGGTATTCATTTATGTGCATGTTGGCTGTTTGCTTTTTCTCTTAAAAATGCAGATGTGGAGAAAACAACCACTGTTGTACTAACAAATTTAGATACCGAAGGGCATGCCTTACGACTGCTTCAATGGCAAAGAGTTAAAGACTGGGTGTGGGACGTTTTCCTTAGTTTTGATTGTGTTACCAAATAAGAGTGATACGAAGTCAGTACCTTCAGATTTGTGTTGTTAAGGAAATAATAAGACTCATTGCCATTATTAGACATAAGGAAGAACTTTTTCTCTCAGAGAGTGGTCAGGCACTGGAATGGCTGCCCAGAGAGGTGGTGCAGTTGCTGTCCCTGGCAGTGTTCAAGAGGCATCTGGACGACGTGCTGCGTGATACGGTTTAGTGCGAGTGGTGGCAATGGTGAAGAGGAGATGGTTGGACTGCATGGTCTTGTTGGTCGTTTCCAACCTTGTGATTCTATGATTCTATGGATATTGAAAAGACAATTTAACTGTGTTTCTGTCAGCTGGCTCAGAGCGATTCAAGTGTTATTTGAAAGAGATACTTAAAACTAATACAGAAAACCTTGTAGCGTTGTGGCTATTTTCCTCCCAAGATTTCTTGTGCTGCTAAACACCTCGAATGCTGTGAAGCTTTTCTATCTGACTACATTGTATGTGTTTTCCCTGCATTTGTTGTTTCCTGGTATATGCATTTGTTGCTAAGGGTTTTTTCTCTCCTCTCTCCTAGGCTGACCAAATGTTCAATAAGAAATATCATCAGTTGTGTCCTGTGAATTAAGGAATACGGCAGACCCACCTACAAGTATTTAAACTTTTATCTGTTTATTCATTTCACGTGCATAATTATAAAATAAAGCGTGGAGGAAGCTTCTGAAGACTTCTCTTGCCATTTGTATGTTATTCTACTAGCTTTTATTAATTTTCTGATTGCATTTATGTACTTGATAGTTCTGAAAATAATGTGGATCAAGTGTGTGGTTTTGTGGAATGTGTATTACGAAGTCGGGCATCAGTTAAGAGACAGCCCAGCAGACAGCTAGAAGGGAGCTGCTCGTCAAAGGCATTCTAGTCAGCATCTCAAGGATAGTGCCGTGACTTTGCAGTGTTTCTGAAAGGCAGCACCAGTTGAGTGCTTGCGGGGCTGTGCTCCGGGTGGCACAGAGGCAGGAGCTGGCTCAGCCGGGGGCCGTGCTGGCTGTCTGTGTTGTAGCACTGTCTCGCTGTTCGCCTGGTGAGACAAACAGCTGCCGTTCTGCAGTCTTCTGAGTGCCTAGCCCTGCACTTGCTGTAAGTCAAGGTCAGGCAAGGTCGAAGGGAATAAAAATGGAGTAGCGACAATGACGCTGCCTGCCTGTGTGGGAGGGGAGAACCAGCCGCGCTGTGTGACCCTGAGGTGCTCGTGAGCGGGTTGGAAAGGTCTCGCGGCTGTGATTCGCTTCCTGCGGGCTGTGACCGCCTCGACTCTAAATCTCTTTTTTTCCCTTTGCTTTCAATTGGGGCGGCTTTTCCGGCGTGTTTTTCACGAACGCATGGCGACGAGCGCTTCTAAACGAGTCCCTGCTTCTTCCCCTCCCACCCGGTGCGGTCCCCGCGCTGAGGCCGATGGCTGCGGAGCCGTGCGAGCTCCTGGCTCGCCCAGGTGCGGCGGCACGCGGCCGGGGCGGAGCTGAGGGGAATCCCGCCCTCGGTGCGGCAGAGGCGGGCCGATCGCAGCCCGTTGCGGTGGCCGTTGCGGTGCCGGCTGCAGCGCCCGCAGCCCCGCTCTCGCCGCCATGTACCTGTGCAGGGCCGCCTCGCAGGCGCTGGCCGCTCGTCTGAGCCGGGCGCCCTCGTCCGCCGGCCGCCTCGCGCAGCGCGGTACGTGCCGGGTGCGGGGAGGGGGAGGCGGGGGACGCGCGAAGGTCGCGGGCGGCGGGACGGTAGCGGGGCTGCGGGAGGCGGGTGCCTTGCGGAACGGCGGTCCCGCCGTCGGGAAGGGATGCCGCGGCCGCACCGCCGGCCCCGTGCCGAGGTAAGCGCTGCAGCCCCGGTAGCGGGGCGGACTCGGCCCCGCGAGGCTGGTGATACCGGGCGCAGTCCGGCGCGTCACGGCAGGCACTGGGCTATCGTCGCTCGCGACGCTCGTTTTGATGAGCAGCGCTATGTGGTGAGACGTGCGTCGTAGCGGATGGGATCGCGAAACGCAGCCGGGTGCCCGCGCGGCACCTGTCAGGTGTGAGTCCTCCTTATAGCCGTATAGGGGAACCCCAAGGCCGCAGCGAGCATCGCAGCACGGCCGTGGTGGGCGGAAAGAAATGGCTTGCGCTGTCATCGCCGTGCTGTGTGTGCTCCGATGGCGTTGTGTAACCCTGCTCTGCTCACGTCCCGGCCAGCATCTGAAGGTCAGCTGGGAATGTAACGCTGCGAGTTAAAAGCAAAAGGCTTCATCCTAGAGTTCTCTGCTGCTGAGGAATTTGATACCTCTGCTGCTAGTGAGTGCAGCGAGAATGACTAAAGGCAGGTTGATCCTTTTACTTTCCTTAAGCAGGACACATTTGTGTGACTGCGCCCAGTGAGTGGAAGCTGCCAGGCATCAATCATTCTCAGCAAATCGTAGGCTCACTGAGAGGTTGCAGATGTGCTCCTCATTCAGTTAGGCAGCGCTCCCTGTTCTACTTCATTGTCCTACAAGCCATGTCTCCCAGTTTTGCTATAGGTTTTTCAACCATCTCTTCCCATAATAAAGTTCAGGCTCCGTAGTTCTATTTTATGATCGTATATTAGCATCAATTTCGCATCACCGTAAGGAACGTTTCTTTGTAGCACCTCTTCGCCAGATGTCATCTGGGAGCGTTCCTGGCTCTTCTGGAGAGAACATGATTTACTATCTCATCACTGGGGTTGCTGCATGCGGTGCTTTGTTCTACGTAAGTAGGGGGGCTGTCTGTGCTTTCTGAGCTGACGTAGATCAAAGTGCGTTCAGGGTTTTAAAAACACGGTCGAAAAATAAGATCTGTTAATAGAATGTGAATGTTGTGGCATGTAATTAAGTACAGTTGCATGGAAAAATCAGTTTAAGGTAACTAATGAAACGTTGCATATTTCTTGCTTATTTCACTGTTGTTTTGGTGTGTGTGACTATTGAGATTCTCGGGGGAAGATTCGAAGTTATGTGAAATGGATTCCTCCAAAGATGGAATAAGGCATCTGTCTCTAACACCTCGCCTCTTCTTGCCAACTGCAAATGTTAAGAGCATGATGCAGTGGGCAGGACGGATGTGAAGGAAGCTGTTTGAAGCTGGGAGGGGAAGATTAGGAACCGGCTTAATTGGGGCACAAAAGAAGATAAGAATATTAATTACTTAGAAAAAGCATGCTTGAGCTTTGTAAGCACCAAGTGCTTTCAAGCTTTTCCAGCAGTCTTTCACCAGCCTTTCTCTAAGTTTATCAGACTGTGCTGCAGGTCCCTAAGGCCTTTATTTTATATCTCCCTTCCCTCTCTGAGAATTGAGATCCTGACTAGCACATCCCCTAAAGGCACAAATTTATCTCTTCCCCAAAAATAGCATGGTGAGTGGCATGTACTTGTCCACAATACCATCGCTCTTGTGTTCCTGCCTGGCTGAAAGAATTACAAATCCTCTTGCTGCCAGCTTTTTGATTAGTAGTTTTTTTAATAGAAATAGAAACCTGAGCATAATTGCCTTTTGAAATATTCTGTTCAATCTCTGCAGCACTATATTTTCTTCCTAATTCCTGTATGTTTCATTAACGTGTTAGTGGAGAAAAATGGACTTTTAGATACGTTAGTATTGCTTGCGATCATTTGATATGCCTTTTACGATGAGCAGTAGCACTTGTTTGAAGCCCTTTCCTCTCCCATTTATTTTGTTTGGTAACCTCTGTTAGCTAGGTATTATCTCATGTGTGTATATGAGTTAGATACGTATTTAGATATGCTGTTTTTCAGACCTACAAAGTAGTCGGTTCGTCCCGTAGCAAGTACATTGAACATGTGAATGTTCTCCACGAGAGAGGGCAGAAACACAAAGCTGACTCTTACAAGGGTAAGTGGAGCTCCTCTCTCTTGTTCTCTGGGTACGTGAGGATCCAGAGCAGATTTCTGGTTTATCTGATCAGGCCTTCACCATCCGAGTCCTTGTCTGCTTTCTGTGACTTGGAGCAAAGACTGTCCTGCTCAAATGTTGGAGATGGGCTTCATGTTTAGGCAGCAATCCTGTGACCAAGCTGCAGTATCTTTGGATGAAAAGAGTTAATGTGTGAACCACTACTTCTATCTTGGGTATTTTCATTTGATATACTGAAATCTTAATGAACTTTGACTGAATGCTGTCAAAATCAGATCTTTTGTTTTGCGGTAGTGCTGGGAAGAGATGACAGCTCTTTCTCAGTCAACAGGTTGTTTCCAGGCCACGTGTGTCAGGAAACACCATGGAAATGTTGAGTTATGAACAAAAGCAACCAAATAAATAGGTGAAGGTAGTAAATAGAACCCAGTTCTTGTCCCATTGCTTGGATTGAATCCTTTTTACTTTAGGTCTAAATGAAAAGCAGACAGCACCTCAGTGTATGTAAATCCTTACATAGTCCTTCATGCTTAAATAATTAGACCAAGTTAGTTCAGATGCTTGTAATGGAATGTTGTCTCTGCCCACATCAATTAGTGTTACAGCACAGTTAATCTGAAAGATGGAACTTGACAAGCGTGGCCTTGCTATCAAAAGCAATTATAAAAATGGTGTGTAAAGGACCTCGTCGTGATTATTGATTTGCCACTTTGAAAAAAACCAAACCTCCTAAAAACAATAAGCACACCTTTTTAAAACGGGAAGCCATAGCTGTGGAAGCTGTCACTTATTTTTTTTCAGAGGCTGGCATCTGGAGAATTGATTTAATATATTTGCATGCTCAGAAAGAATAGGTCGGAGTATGAGTCGAGATTTCTTTTCCAGAACAAAATCATCCTTTAAGTTGTCTGCCTCTAGAATGATTTATTTTCAATTTCTTGAAGTTCCACAACATGCTCTTTATTTTATAAACTTCAGAACTAGCAGATTTTAAGATTTAAAATGGCAAAGGGCTTTCATTTATTTTAAGCTGCTGGGAATGATGCAGATCTCGAACTTGTAGTCAGCAGAAATGTTGGTTACAATTTTAGTGCGCTTCCTTCTCGTCCCCAAAGCAGAAAATTGGGCTGGGACCCAAGTACATTTTTTTTCTCCCAGTGACCTTGCCTTTTGCTGTTCAGGGATGAAAACAGAGTTAGGCCATTGCAACCAGAAGAACATAGTAGCATTAATTACACTTCCCAGGCCACTCAAAATGTCAGCACATTCCCTCTCCTCTCTTAGGGTTCTGTTTGCAAGGTACTGAGCTTTAACCCTAGTTTACCAAAACGTTGTGCAGGATACCAGCAATCAGTGATACTGCAAGCCCCTGGAAGGCTATAGCTGTGCGGCTTGAGACCTTGATAAGAGTATTCAGTGCTCTGTAACTTAACTGCTGCTTCGGGCACTCTCCAGACATCCCATGATCTGATACATTTTGTTGTTCAGTAATTTACCTAAATTCATGGCAGATGATTGCTATGAATAATGAGAGGCAGGAAGAGGTCTAAAACTCTACTGGGCCATCCGGTGAAGACCTCTGACGCTTGTTTTCTCTGTTGATTTGGATATTTAGACTCCTGACTAGATGCTCAAGCCCGAGTTTTTAATTGGACTCGTGACTAATTCCAATTCACAATACGAAACCACTGTTGAATCAGCTCTTTTTTCAAACCCTTCTTCGTTCCTAACTGTATCCTCCCCAATGAGGTTTCTATGCTTACTATTCCAATGGAATCCTCTCTGTGCCTTCTCAAAAGAATCTTCCCCCCCCCTTTCTCCTGAGCCCTGTGTAGTCATATTTCGGTGTGTATCTTGTCATGGCCTGTTGCCCCAGTGTTGCTTTTCCCAACACTTTCTCTGCAGCTTCTTTCTCCCTGTTTTCTTTAGATTCACTTAAGTCCTTACACTGTTTCACAGCAAGCATTGCTGGTTAAGAACTATGCTCTCAAAGTCATCCAATATCATTTAGGATCGTTTAACTTCAAGCTTAAGTTACGCTGTAAAACTGTTGGTAGCAGTGTGGAATGGAGGAGAGTAAAGCAGCATGCCAATCAGCACGCTGTTATGTAGTCAGAGAAGAACATTGTGCTGGAAGAACTTAGAACCAGGGCGCACCTGATCAGAGGGTGTCTCTCCTGATCCAAACGACTTTGGTGGTTCTTCATTCTGAGGAAAGTTCTCTCCTCGTGCCCCAAACCATACTGTCTGTTACTAAGACCTTGAGGTAGCAAACAGTGTCGACAAAGTGAATGAAACAATCAAATGTCGTTGTAGGCTTTTCACTTAATGGTATTTTAATTAATTATTATGTGACATAAATGACATAATAATAAAAAAACAGCAAATATTCTGCAGCTCTTTTGATCTCAAAGCTACTCTGACATAAGGAAGGATTTTAAAATGCCTCTGGCAGAAGCTGAACATGAAGTAACAGTAGGACATTCGGAACGTGATTCACAATTTGAACTGTGAAATGATGCTTGCCTTGTGGAACATTCTACTTGCTTATTTAGCAAATAGTGAGTTTTGCCTTCCATTCGCATGTATCTCCTTTAACTTACTCTGTATTTCCTACTTTTTCAGCGATGATTTTTCTTTTTAACTTAATGCAAGCTGATTCAATCTGTCTAATCTCTACTCTGCTTTTACACTTTCCAGACTAAAATACAAGGGAAATCTCTTTCCAAACCTGAGGAAGTTAAACACCAGGGACAGTCCTTCACCATTGCTACCTTGCAGCCTACCCTGGGATGACTTTATGCCTTCTATTGTAAAACTCCATCCTTGTGAGACTCTAAAAGAAATACCTATGTTTGCAAGGCCAAACCATATTGAGCTCCTATTAATCTGCTTTGCAGAAGGCAGTGCTGAGATCGAGAAGCTGGCTGTTCTGAATGAATGCACCCTATATTTGACTGTCCAATAAATTGTACTGAATGCTGAGCTTGGCTGTTAGTCTGTTCTTTGTGTAATCGATGTAGGTTTTCTGAACTATAGCGTTCTCTTAAAGGGACATGGTCAGGTTGTGCAGTACCAAGCTTTGATTTTGCCTAACAATGAGTAGACTTGTGTTAAAACCTGAATGCAAAAGGGTTGTGTTTGTGTTGGCGTAAGAAAATCAAGAAATAAAATTGGTTGGTTCAATTTATGATCAAATACTCTTCAAATATTCAGAAAAAATCTGACTATGTCTCTTCAAGTCCTTCTCTTTTTTTTTCTCACTTAGTTCGTGCTGTATTGCAAATTTTATTTCCTGTTCTGTTATGTCACCTGGTGAATTGGGTCTGGTAGTAAACTTGCAATGGACACTTGCTCTATAACTTTGTTGATCTTAGTGCATACTTGCATGGTGTTTGTGTACTTTCACTGCTTTGTGCTGTTAGTTTGTGATGACTTGTCTCAGCAGAGTTGTAAATTCACACGCTTGGGAAGAACTGGGTTTTTCATTTCTGCAGGGTGTGACCCACAGCAGTAAGGCAGTTCTTTGAGACAGCTGGGACTTCATAAAATGAAAATGAGTCATAGCTGGTCGTGTCAGTGTTGGGCACTGTCTGACTAACACGCTCAAGTTATTTTCTTATTTATGTACCTAATTTCAGCAGGAACCCCTTGTTTCTCTCTGTCCCACGGATCTTTTCCTTCTTACTTGAGTGCTATGGCTTTTGCAGTCCAAAGCCTGGTCACAGCACAATCAGTGTAGCTTTAAAGGATGCAGGATGAACAGCGATAGCAGAATATCTCTGGTGGCGCAGAGACGAGAGATGCCACAAAACCCATCTGAAAGCTAATTTTGAGTTGGGCTCTGAACTCTTGTGGATACTGCCAGCCAAGGTTGCCGCCTTGAAAATAGCCCTCCCCAAACAGAAGCCGTGCCTTGAATTGCAGTGCTTCTAACGTGTCAGCCCTACTGATAACACATTATGGAAGAGCTTGTAAGTATGCTACCGAGGGGCTATTGTGTGGTGTGTAATGCCACTACTGGGTGCAAACTGGGCAAGAATCCACCTCCCTGCAAAGTCAGAGAGTGCACTGTCACTGACCCTTTTGATAGAATGGGATTGGAGCAACACTTGGTACGATCTGCTTCCTATCACTTCTTTATTTTCATCCTTCCCTGCATCTCCACCTTTTGCACTCAGTTGTTTAAAGCCACACTGTGTGATAATATACTCAAGCAGCTGTGACACTTGGTAGTTAAGAATATGGTTTCTTTATCTTGTAAACATCTTTTATGGTGTCACACTTGGATGATAGGGGAGATTAAGTTCTGATATAATGACTTGCTCTGTAAATTCTGGTCCCGAATGTTAGTTAGCTTCCCATTTTAAAAATTGAAAGTGACGGTCAAGTATTCTGTGAATTTGTATTGCATGCATGCACTTTACACTTTCTTTATTTGTATTAAATAAACCTTTAAAAGGTGGTGAAGAGGAGACGGCTGAAGTCACTGGAGCAGACGTGGCCACAGAAGAAGCCGATGCAACAACTGCTGCTGGACCTGCAGCGCAGGAGGAGTGTTCTGGGGTTACCCCAGAAACTGGAGGAGAGAGTGACTTGCCGGCTGCAGACACATCCACTGCTGTGGAGGGGGCACAGCAGGAAGCTGCTGCTAATTCAGAAGCTCCTGCAGTGCAAGGTTAATCTATGAATGCGGTTTTTGTGCGTGTGTGTTCAGTTTTGAAACTCTGCTTCTTAGGATGCTACAAAGAACAAACGCCAGCATCCCTAATGGAGGTTGTCCTGTAGTGAAAACTAATTCAGGTGTTACCTTGGCATATCGTGAGCATAAGAAAGTGATCACAGCTTTCAAGAAGGCAACGTTAAGGGGTAAGCGTGTAATACAATTGATTAAACCATTATTGCTGTGATCAGATTCCTGAGGTTTCCTAAAGCTTTTCCTAAGATGTTCACATTGAAGCACATGGTTCTTCTGACAGTGAACTTCAACAGAATTAGGTAATGACCCACATATCGTTATGACATACCAGATGGAAAGTTTCAAAATGCATAAAACATCACATTAGAACTAAAAACAATTTAGCTGGAGGCTACGTATCGGGTACTCTTAACTCTGTTCAGAATACTTTGTCAGTCCTTTTTAATTTTAGAATAATAAAGAAGCGACTGTGTCCGTAAGTTGCATCAAATGCAGAATTTTAATTTAACTTGATTTTTTTATTTTGTTATGCAATCAAACTTATTTACTGCTAACCTGTCAGTGTAAAGCAATAACTTTTCCCTCTTGATTGGTTCGGTTAAAGTTGAATGGGGCACATCTAAAGCAATTGGAATTATTCGATAGGTAGGAAAGCAGCAAACATTGCCATTTGGTATCCGCAGTTCTTTAAAAGCAAACGAAAAAGAAACTGTTGGCAAGTCTGTGATGAAAGAGAAAAATCACTGTAATCACTGCTTTGCAAAGGAAAACTTGATTGGGGCTCTACTAAGTGGGAAAACCAGTGACAGTTTTCAGTTTGATCGAACATGGAACCTTTACTGGATGTTCCTGTGTGACTTGTTTTGGGAAAATAAGCATGCATCTTCTTGGAAGGAAAGATTCAAAATGCAAGGCAAACTGAAGTTAGAAGGATTTCAGCTGCGAGTGTGCGTGGGGTTACTGCAATACCTTGAAAGGTATTGTGTGATTGCAGAAATGTTTTTGCCTTTTTCCTTGGTGGCTCCCTTGAGGATTCATCTTAGTCGCCTCTTCGACAAACAAACTTGGGATATGGTGCAGCTTTTCATATTGTTGACTGCTATGAAAACTTTGGATATGAATTGGATCTTAATTCTTGTGTGAGTAGTTCCTGCACGAGTCTGCAGAACAATCTATTGAAAGGGCAGATTTTAAAATGATGCTCGGTCCAGCCTGTAAGTACATTTGCTGTGACTGTTACTGTCTACGTAAGATGTTTATGAGGTAGTGGTTAAATTACTCGCAGCTTAGAAAAACCAATCAAGTTATTTCTATGGAAAGTTTGGACGAATTAATTTAGGAAGGAGACATTCTGGTGCACCTTAAAGTTAATGAAACAAAGCTGCTGAGAGAGGTGCTATAAGATGGTCTTTGTCTGCATTGCCCTACAGAGCAATAGCAAATTTTCACTCTTAAGGAGTGGGCACTCACTTGTGCCCAGAAGTGCTGGGCGTTCCTTTCACAGTGCTGATCGTGGGATAGTTACTGACTGCTGGGGAGGGTGGGGTTTCTGTATGGTAAATATTCCTATCGTTCTCTTGAATACAAAGCAGCAAGGGCTCTAGACTCTTGCCTCAGAAACATTGTAGGTAAGTTGAATGTGAGTATTTAAAGCCAGGCAGGGTAACTCTGTAGCTAGTCACTATTTTAGTAAAAGCGAACCGGTGTGGTGTAACCATTAGTTACTGCTGGGGCCCAGCAGCTGTGTTATTCAGCAATTATGATTTCCTCCCTCTGTTTTCTCTGGCAACACAGTGGAAGCCCAATGCTAGAATGGTGCTTCTGTTGCAAAGGCGATTATAAGGGATTCTGAGGGCTGTATCCTCTGTCCAGTCTCGCTGCAGCGATGATTCTTTGCCGAGTGGCAAAGCTGGCAGAAATGAACATGTGGGACATAAAAGTGTAGAGATTGGTGTCAGACTGTTGCTTCAGCCATCTTCCTTCCAGCTTCTATTGGAGAGTTTCATGTTAAGAAGAACATGTCACATCTCTCAGCGGCTGTGCTTCACCTCAGTGATCAGCAGCATCTGAAGTAAGGGAGTGTCTGATCCCTGTGGTGTTTCCAGGATGTTAGAACTAGGTTTGGAGAACAGGTCTGTTGTGCCACTGGTCACTAATGAAGGCTGTAGTGATTAACTGTGCCTAAGCTACGAGTGAAGGTTCATGTGAGGTTCCTCTGCTAGGACTAAGTTGAGCCGTGGCCGCTGTGTAACCTGAGTCCCATGGTGGGAGGCTGCCAAGGCAGCTGTGGCCCTGTCAGCGTGCCACCTTGGTGCTCCCCTGCAAGCCCAGTCCAGGCCCAGCCTGCCAAGAAACCACGCTTCTGATCAGTTGATGCCTCAGGCCCTGACCTTGTGAAGGTTTTAACAAACACTGTGGGGTCTGAACACGAAAGTTTAAACCGCTATCGCCAGTATCCCTTTCCTAAAAGCTGGCTCCAATTGACATTATTAAATACAAGAAGAGATGATTTTGATTCAGAAGCTCTCTGGACGTGTACCACTTTGTTCAGAGTGCTTACCTGTGTCTTTAAAAAGTGGTGGTTTATTTAGAAATTGCAATTATTTTGGAAATACTTTTTGGTTCTGCATTTGACCACATTGATCCTTCTCTCAAATGAGAGAAGAAGCATCTGTACTTTTACTGAAGCAGAGAAGAGTTTTCTCTCAGAACTGACAGGCAAAATGCAGGCTTGCTCTGAAGAGCGCTCATTTAAATCGTTTTGATTAGTTTTGTTGATAGGGTGATGCTGCTTCTGCAGATGAAGGTGCATTTTCATTTCCATGAAATCATCTGCTTTTTTAAATGCAATTGTTTCCTTTAAGATAAGGCTTCTTCGGAAGCATCTTTGGAAATGTAAGTTGTTCAACCAATGGGCAATCATCTCAGTGGTCCAGCAAGCAAGTAAAATGAATGTGTGAGCTCCTGTGGATGCTCAAAAATGAGCAAAACCTTGGATGTGGGCACTTAGGGTAATTTCAGATTTAGAAATTTACATTCCATTGCTGGTATCTGGAACTTGGGGAAACACTGTTGCAAAAACAAAACAAAACAAAAAAACCCACAACCAACCAAACCAAAAAGCCCAAGTATTGTGTTGTGTTACTCTCTTCCTAAGATTTTAGTTTCCTCTAAGTTCTGTTTCTACTTGCTTTATTACTCCCTTGGTTGCTGTCTGATGCTAGTAAGTTTCATGCTGTTTTCCTTTTAATGTGCACTCTATAATGGTAAGTTAAGATCAGTTATTTCTCCAGTGTAACAAATGCTATGAAATGCACAGATTGGCAAGAGACTGTTAGGATTAGGCACTGCTGTTGCATTAGTAATTGTTTTAGTTTGTTGGATTGCTGCTAAAAACTCCTTTTCAACTCAGATACAGACGTTTAAGGTTTTGGCATTACCAGCTGGAATAATCTATGGGAACTATTGAATCATGGCCTGAACCTCTGATGGAGGCAAGCAATGAGTCAGCTGTGGGAGCACAGGTGAAGGCAATTCACCTGTGTGATTGGAAGGGGTGGAGCCTGGCTGCACCTCTCCCAGACCCCATTTGAGGACTGACTGCCGCTGAGGAAGGATCTCTGTCTGGGTATCGTTCCTCTTGGAGTCTTTTTTGGTAAGCCTGGGATATGGGTAACCTTTCTGTTCATTTTTGATTATCCTCTAACACGATAATCTTTTCAGCCTAACTTCTCTGTCTGCTTATTGATTATATCTCTGTGTACTTGTTGCTTATACAGATAGTAAAACCAATTAGTGCACAGCCATGATTCCTAGATATCTGTAATGTAAGTTCTTATTAATGTTGTGGGTATTGAAGGGTGAGGTCTCTTTTCCACTTATCATTTCAAACACTGTTCTCTCATGGCTGGATTTAGGAGTGGTGCGTAACTATGTTAGAGGAGGATTAGCGTGTGATTGTGCCAGTGTTTTCCATGCTAAGCTTTGAATGACACTATAATGCCAGTTGTCTGCAACCTAGAGAAACAAATACAGGCAGTGCTGGGCAGGAGTCATAGCTTTCTGGACAGAGCTTTTGCTGACCCCATCACACGGCGATGCCAAGCAGATAAAAACACTTGACATGGTCAATGTACTTCCAGGTGTATTATTCTGGTAAATTACCAAAGTCTGAGCATGTACCCAGCTGCCTTCTGATCTGTGCTGTGACACCGTCACTATTTGGAAGTTGGCTGAAACGTCCTCGGAGTAGTCTGTGATTGCTCAGACTTATTTGGAGGCGTTTAAAATGGCAGTGCTCTGTAGAACGAATGCGTTCTTCTGGTCTTTTGTGTGACATGTAGGAAGAAGAAAAACTGCTCAACCTGCAGATCCTGGTGACCTTAAGTGGTGGTAGCACGCAGTGTGGGTAGGGTTGGACAGGATTAACAACTGAACCACAATTGGAGCTGTACATTTGGAGTTGGTGCTATTCTCCCTGCAGCCCTCATCCTTGCAGCTCACCAGAGGCCTTTCCTGTAGACTAGTTTATTGCCTTAAGTGGGCCTCCAGATGTAGAATGGTGTAACAGCAGACAAACAGATTAAGGGAAAATCTTCACTTGATCAAACTAAATTTACCCGTAATTATGAACTATAATAAAGATTTTCTGTCTTGAGTATCCTCTTAGAATATTTTAACTTTACATTGGTTATGGTAGATGTGGCTAAATGTATTGGGCTTTAGAAAACTGAATTATGTGAGTGTATCCTGTGAGGGCAGTGTTCATAGTGGTGGAAATACCGTTGGCTGTTCGTGCTTCATATTTATCCGTTTCTTTATCCGTTCCTTGGGCTGCCATGTTTATCTGCTGTCCTTCAGATTGCTGTGTGTTGCCCACTGTTCTCTTATCTTCTGTTTTTCCTTCATGTAACTGAGCTCATGGATGACTTGTTAAAGCGGAAAGAACAGGAAGATCTCTGTAGTGTTGGAACAATGGGAGCAATATCATCTGGAGTGAGATCACACAGCATTTGTGAAACAACCAGGGGACCAGGCCCAGCCAGCGTGGGTTCACAAAAGGCAGATCCTGCTTGACCAACCGGATGTTATTCTATTATCGAGTGATCTGCCTGTTGGATGAAGGAGAGGCTGTTGATGTAGTCTACCTAGACTTCAGCAAAGCCTTTGATGTGGTCACCTACTGGGGTCAGCCACTTGTCTTGTGGAAGTAGTGATAAGACCGGAGGGAATGGCCTCAAGCTGTGCCAGAGGAGATTGGGGTTGGATGTTAGGGAAGTTTTTTTCTCTTGCGGAGTGATGGGGTGCTGGAACAGGCTGCCCAGGGAGCTGTTGGAGTCACTGAGCCGGGAGGTGTTCAAGAGACTTTGAGATGCCGTTCTGAGGGACAGGGATTAGTGGGGAAATATTGGTGGTAGGATGGATTAGATAAGCTTATCTTTTCCAAACTTAGAGATTCTGCAATTCTATGAATATTTAGGTAATAATTCTACAAAAGCTGTGAGTACGTAAAGGCATCAGCTGGTAAATGCAGAGACCGTTCAGTTAAGATCACCTTTTCTGAAAAGAGGATTTTACAGCATGCAGGGGGTGGATATTGCAGTAAAAAATCAAAATATAGCATGCAGAGGAATTCTCATAGTATCCTCCTTTACTGAAAAAGCCGCAAGTAATTCCTTTCTGTCTGCTTGTGGTGGCAATGCAAACCAGCGCAGGAATTTTCGTACTGATTTTTGGGCAGTCTTTCTCATCGTGGAGTGAAACAACTTTTCTCCAAACCAGCAACGTTGCTACTCTAGAAACTGTCTTACGTGAATAGGTGTACAGATTTAAGGGAGCCAGGCACGCCCCACCTTCTCAGCTCTGTTTTTCAACTTCTCACAAATACATTCTTGATCTATTTTAAAATGTGGCAGATTTTGACTTTAAGCAAGTTCTACTGCGCTGCCAGTTTTGTTTTAGTAGCTTTTTGAACTGTCAGCAGGGAATGTTTTGCTCTGAGTGTCCCTATGTTTCAGGGACATCCCAGAGACCCACGTAGAGCTCACAGAGATTTTCACTGTATGTTGTGTAAACATAAGCATCATATTTTGGTGTGAACTGGTCTCTTATAAACAAAACAAAGAGGAAACATGTTCATCTGTCAATAGAATACTGTTGTGCTTTTTCTCCTTTGGAATAACTGAGTGTCTCTGGATATGTCATAGGTAACTTTAATTCTGAAAGCCTTTTTTGGTTCTTTGGTTTGAGCGCGTTCTGTGGCTCCAGGCAGATTCCGTTTGTATTATGCTGGCTATCGGGTATTATTTTAGCTTTGTAAAGCCAAATTCTTCTGCAGATAACATTTGCAGAAGTAATGGAACATGACTTGCTGTGTGAAAGATAGCAGTCTCCTCATGACTGTTGGGGGGGAGTATGTGAAAAAATAGGGCTGTGAGTGAGATGGTTCAGAAAAGTGCGTTTTGAATATAGTAAGCGTTGATGAGTAACATAATAAGCCGTGTAATGACACCTACTGACTATTTTTATTGGTTATCTATAAATTGGTGTTGTTAGACTGCTTAAAAATAATCACAAGTGGTCAACAGCAAAGCACTGGGAACAAGGAGAGCACTGCTGCTGTGCTAAGTGGCCAAAGGTGGGGGAAGTATTGCTGTGAGAGTGAAGTTCTGAATTCCCAGAGTGCCCTCCACCCCCAGCTGTGTTGTTTGTGCTTCTAAACGTGGACTTTTCCCTCTTCCCATGCAGCACTGCGTGAGTCCATTTTCTCTATCTGCCTTTACTTGAAAGGGTGTTTTGCTTTCACAATGTGGAACTTTTCATCTGCTTGAGGAGTCACTTCTATACATAAATACTTCATTTGTTTCTTTTCTTAGTGATTGTTAACTAGCTGCTACTGTAATGGAAGTTTGAAGACCTAACTCTCACATTAACGTGCTTAACAGTGCAGACATGACTCTAGATGAGTGCCAAAGGTGAAGAAGTTAACTTCTTTTTTTCTTCTCTTTGATCTCAATGTGGTGGGTTGTCTTTTTTTTTTTTTTCCTCTGGAATAATGGTCAGTGAGACCTCACATATGAAATAATAAGTACGTATCTGACCTTTCTTAGCTCAGTTTGTTAGCGTTCGTGCATGATGTGAAATAGAACTTGGAAAATCCGCTTTACGAACACTGAACTCTAAAATCTGACAGTAGCTCTCATGCAGAAGGGCTCTCAGAAATGTTATCTTCTATAAAATTTCTTATGAGAGCCAAGTTCTTAACAGACTTCACATCCACTGCCATCAGTGTCTGCTCAAACTGTTCTTTAGCTCCCTTTCACTTGCCTGCTTCAGGATCACCCTGCAGCAGCATCTTGTTTTCCAGGTGGTGGGACATGGCTGCCAGTGGAAGTAGGTTCAACTTCAGAAGAGAACTGTGAGTCCCAGACAAAAGTCCAGACTGATTCCCTTCTGAGAAGTCCCTCAGGGAAGTTTAAAGCTTGTTTAGAAAGCTTCAAAGCTTTGGGGGAAGATATTATGAAAGTAGTAGGATCTGAATTCTGAAAATCTACCGGTATGTTGTTGCTATTGGCTACAGAAGGTCAACACGTGTGATTTGAAATTGCTTTTTTAAATTATTGTCTGCACCAAACATCAGTCAGTCATATGGGCATGCAAGTCCCTGCTTATCATGTTTATCTGTTCAGCTGGGAGAATGCTGAGCTTGCTAACATTAAGACCAGTCAATTGAAAATCACAGAGAATGCAGAAACGCAATGCATTTGGAATGCTTTCTGTTCTGTTGCGAACACACAGAGAAGTCCTGCCTCCTCAATGCTGGAACTTCTTTAATTTGTAGGACTAAAAACTGTGTTCTTAGAGACTGTAGGAATGGTAACTTGGTACTTAAGGAAGATTTTTTTCACTGAAATGCTAGAGATACAATTCTCTGCAAATGGTACTTCTGGGTGGGACTAGATATTGGACACGGCCAACTGGAGCTTCCTAATGCTGCTGCTTTGTTTAAAAACAAAACAAAAGCTTAATTTCCTTTTGTCTGAAAAGTCAATTTCCTTCTCCATACTCGCTCAATTCAAAACAGGTGGGTTTCCAGAGCAAAAGCAGTTGGGCATTGTTTGATGTGTGTGTATTGCGCAGTTGGTTCTTGCCCAATCTTGTTTCTACACGCATAGTTTGGAAGGGCATATTTCTTCTCTAAATAGTGACATGTGGTTCAGAATGAATCATTTGAGATAGATTGGAACACTCCAGATGTGTTTTTTAAAAGATGCTGAGGAACTGCAGTAATGTTGTATAGTAGCTGTGATCAAGCAGCTGGGCATTCAGTGCAACAAATGCTACCAATGGTACTTAACTACCATGTGCCTTCACTGCAGAGAGGCAATGAACAATGCAGGTTATTTTCAAAGCGCTTAGAAAATGTACAAAAGCTGATGGAAGTAGAGAAAATGGGTCCCAGTCATTGCTGTGCAAATGCTTCAGGATTTCAGGCTTTCAATCTGATCAGTCTTCAGGGAGCAACACCATCAGTTAAGATGTTACAACATCTCTGGAGCTCTATTTTGAAACATAAAGAAGCTTAAATTTTGTAGAATTGTAGAACTAACAGAAGTGAGAAGTGGTTTCATGAAGTTAAATCAATATGCAGGGAAACAAAAAGGAGAAATACCAGAGCTTGGCGATTTGTGCTACTAGTTGATCAATAAAAGAGGCAGGTATGGTGATCTGTTGTTATATTTAATGTTCTTCCAGTATCACGTCTGTGAAGAGAGGGTAACTTCAGATTGTTCTCAGGTAATCATTAACCTGGAGTTGCCCTGGGATCACTGGGATTCCCTAGAGCAGAGAAAAATGTGTTTATCTGGTGAGTGGAACGCAGCATTTGTTCCAAGATGGAGCCTCTTACAGAGCAAGGAATAGACTTGTTTTGGTATACCATGTTCATTTTCGAGATAGCTTTCACGTTTAAGGACTGGTACAACACTGTGTTCATCGTGATGCCATCTTTGGGAGATGTGTTGGCAGTGCAAATACAGGTAAAGAACACCGTGCTTCTCTGCAAGCTGTTCAATTTGAAATTGAACAACCAAAATCAACCCAAGATCCTCCCCGATCTGTATGTCCTACTGCACCTTGGACTATGGAGCACACGTGACACTATCCCGGGGAACAGAATGGTGATGTAACAGATGACCACATAGAGTGGCTGATTGCATTTCCACCTAAGTTCGAATTGTAGCAATATGGGGAAGCTAATATCTTGCAAGTATTACATAGTTTTCTATATCTATACTGATATAGAATCATTGGTGTTGGAATGGATCCTTAAATGTCATCCACACCAACTCCCTTACAATGAACAGAGATGCCTACAGCTACATCAGGTTGCTCAGAGACCTGTCCAGCCTTAGCTTGAATGTCTACAGTAATGGGTCTTCCACCACCTCTGTGGGCAACCTGTTCCAGTGCTTTACTCAACTCCATATACTTATATAATTTTTTTTTTTAAGATAAGCTTTTATGAGGTTGATGTGAGGCGCCTTCTAGTTGCATATATGTCAAGAAATCTGCACTGGTAGCAATAATTACAAAATGAGCAGGACTTATTTTCATAGTGCTCAAAACACCAAACGACTTTCAGTAGCCAGTCACAATTGCAATAGGGCAATAGGCAGTGCTTAAACGATCTTCCTGGGCCAGCCTAAATCTTTGCTGAGGATAATATGTGAAGCAGTGGGTAGTGACTGCACTAACCTGCCACGGCTGATATGGCTGTGGGCACACATATTCTGTATATGAGCTGTTTCCAGCCTTTTCCTCTTGAGAAGAGCACTTGTGGTAGGGCACCAGAAAGGTCCCTCCAACACAATTTTGTCAGTGTGCATTCCAAGTATGGGAGTGAGTGCTGCTCCACGTCCTAAAGAATCAAAGTACAAGGTAGAGTGTTCTGAAGTGACCAGGGACAATTGCTCATATGTACAGACAAACATTTTCAAAACTGCAGTGCCTAGGTTAGGATGTGATAGGAGATATTTTACTGGAGTAAAATAGGGAATATAAATAGTGGATATTATGTTTCATCTTCCTGCAGAGTGTAGACACGTATAGAGGTACTAATGAATAGACATAATATGGACTTGGCTATACAAATATATTGCCTTATCCTTAAGGAGAACTGAAAAATGGCTAGTTGGCAATCATGCTGTGCTGGAATCGCTGCCTGATCCTCCAGCCTGAAGTTAGGACACTTTTTTTACATTAAGTCTCCTAATTGCTTCTTTGCAAGGATGCATGGAGTATGAGTGTTACGTGTGATGCTGTTGATCAAATGAGGGTTATTTCTACAGAATCTTAACCATCGGTATTCTGCGTGTCATTAACAGTTAGGGAGAAAGCAGAAAATAAAAGCTGTAACCGAAAGAGAACGCACAGCTTAGAACCTTTTTTCTAAATGTGTGGAAATAGCTCACATTTCTATCTTTCTGCCTCAGGGCTAGGAAGAGTCAGATACCTGTTGTGACATTTTATGGAGTTCCGCTTGCAGAAATGTATTTGCGTAGCAAAATGTAATCATCTTGTATACCCTGTTGCCTTCAATTACTTCCAACACACCTGGTAGGCGGGCACTTTGCTCTTTGTGAGCCTGACTGCTTTCCCTCTCTTGTGCTGGTGAATGGAGGGGGAAGACAAGACAATTATCTGTCTAATTTGATTCATAGAAACTGTGAGTGAAGTCTTGGATGTTGCAGCTGCTTCTGCCCCTGAGGAAAACCTGGACAATGTTGAGGAAGGAGTAGCCTCAGCAGCTCAAGAGATGTCTGACACAGCCACGAGGAACCAGGACGCTGATGCTGAGGAGTCGGGGAGAGCTTCAGAAGGTGCTGGAGTGCAGCTGGGTCTGAAACCTTTTGTCTCCAAAATCACTAATGGTTGTTGGCACTGAGCTGGCTGAAGTGACGCCTGGTGTTGTTAGTGGTGACGTAGAGGGAGCAGAAAATGTCATTTTGGAACTGTTTGCTGTGCATTAGAAATAGATGCAAGTTGGGGGCTGGTGGCATTCGAGCTCAGTGCTTGGCTAAGTGGCTGGGAGTGAAGTTCCCTTCTGCTACATGGGATGCAATATGCTTTTTTTATAAAGCCTCTGACTTGATTTGGAAGGCAGTGTCTTCTTAAGTTACACCGCTGTGAAGAAAAACATAGAATGCACTATGTGCAAACCTTACAATGTTTCGGTGCAGCTATTAAGGATTGCTCTTCAGTTTGAATGATAGAATGGCATGCAAAGAAAAATGTGTGTTAAGATCATGACAGCAGAGATTTTCAAAGCAGTATTGAGGTTTGGCCCCAAAACTCTATTACGGCTAGATGTATTAAGTTTTAAGGAGAAGTGTCTGCATGCCCAGTGTGACTTAGGAAATCATATCCCCTTAGTCCAAAGGATTCTTGTTGTTCATAGCTGAGTAAGTTATTTCCTTTGTTTCTGCATGTATACTATTCGTTGTTTATCACTGGTGTTTTGTGTCCACTTTCAGTTTCTGAGGAGGAGAAGGCACCTGGAGAAGCTGATAAGGAACCCTGAAGGTACACAGCACAATTGCAGCAGGAGGTTTCCTGCAATCCCCCTCGATGTCTTTCCCTGGTAGTGGCGATTGCAGCATGTGGAGAGTCTGCATGTGCTCTCTGATGGTGGATTTGTATTTCCACACACTACAATGACCCAGAAAAAAAAAAACAAACAAGGAAAAAAGAGGAAGAAAGTAGTACTTCTTACTGTTTAAGAATCATTGTTAGCATCTTCTAGATGCCTAGGGAGCAAAGCTTTCTCAATTCTCAAGCTGGGTATTTGTTTAAGGAATGCTTAGGTATCATCAATTGTGTTTATTACTTCATAGAGAAGAAGTATTTTGTCCATATTTTCTTATTCCATGTGACTCTTTTTTTCAAAATGTACAGTAAGATGCTAATAGAACCCCAAGGGGAAAGAAAAGCTTGGCTACAATATGAACAAGAAGCTTGGTAGAAAATGTATTAGTAGAAGCAAAAGAAAGCTAAGCAAGTAAAGCTCCCAGGTCAGGAACTCTGCATATTGTTTTTATTCTGAGTTAGTAATTAATACACTGGTTATTAGAGCACCAGTACAAGAGGAGAAGGAAACAGAGGAAAGAAGGTGTTAATTTTCATTGTGTCCTCAAAAAGCTCGATGTCTACAAATCCTGAGGACACACAAACAATGCAGTAGAGAGAAAGTTATAGTGTTAGGAAGTGTTTATTTTATCCTTTTTCTCCACCTGTCAACATCCTGCTGCCCTAAAAATTGCACCACTGTTATACTAGTTGACATTAAAAAAAATACTACTTATGCAGTGAAGTGGCAGTTATGGAGGAAATTATCACATGAAGCCTGGAATTGATTCTGAGAGTTTGTCTGAATAAGAATATGCTGTTGTTGCCCTTCATTTTGAGAGTATGGAGCAGTTCTGTGTGTGGGTCTCAGCCCCAAACTGGCATTGCCATGGAATTACTTACATCGGTGGTCTCAGCAAACATAATTGCTGGACTTCATGCTTAAAGTGAGAAACTATTTGTAGGTTTAAGGAGTAGTGAATGTGCCCAGCGTGCAGGGAAATAACTTACACCTGAGTAGCAGGGCTGAAGTCAAGGGATTCATTGAATCATGCTTTGGTGGGGGTAGCTGAGCAAGTTCTTACAAGCCATCCGATGAGTAGGATTTACGCAGCAGTAGTGTTTACGTGCTGTAGCTCACGTAACCTGCAGTCAGAAATACAGTGTACTTTGTATGTTTGCAAAGATACAGACGTGATGCACAAAGTCTGTTGCTAAACATCCATCTAAAATGCATTCTTTTTTTCTGTTTTTTTTTTTTTTTTTTTTTTTTTTTTTTTTTTTTTTTTTTTACCAGTGAGCTGCACTGATGCCTTTGAAAAGTTTACCAGAAAAGTCTGTGGCAATCGACCAGCTGATTCCTGTGAGAAACCTCAGGCTCTTCCTTGGAGACATAGAACAAGCTGTGCAGTTTGTCTCACCACACGTTACATGTTAGGACCAGTGTTCATTGCTGCAACAGACAACCTAATACGACTTAAGTTAGTTAGACAGGCGCTGCTGTCATTAACAACTCTGCTTTAGAAAGTAGCACCCAGCACCAAGTGCCAGAGCGCCACCCAGCATGCAATAGGTAGATGTGCTAAATGAAGCAGTAGGCTTCACCGTATCCCTGCCAGGTGAGCTTGTTCTAGTTCCTGGTTGTCCAGGTGTCTACTTTTGTTTCTTACTTTAGGTCCAAACTGCGGTGCTTCGTTGTGCCGCCATCACATTCCGCTCCAAAATGGAAGTAAGAAGTTCTAAGCAAGTTAAAACCTTATGCGAATTACCTGTTTGCAGTTGTAACCATTGGACATTTGGCTGTACTAAACATCTGGTTTTCCTCCTGTGTAAGCATTTTACATGCTATGCTTCCTCGCACCATAGAAGCCCAGAGCAAACATTTTTATAGCTCTTGCTCTGAGAACAAGAACTGTGTGCATGTAGTAGCAATAAGTACTGTATTGCAGCTTGACAGAAACAATGAGCATCAAAAGAAAGCTGGTTGAGGTTGTTTTTATTGCTCAGAGTGGTGGCTCATACTTGGGGGTGCTGAGCCCCCTTCCTACCAAGCTTCGTTCGGTTTGTTATGATCTTTGTTTTGTTCTGCCTTAGCAGTAAGTGGCATTAAAAAACAAACAAGCAAACAACAAAACAGCATTGAGAGAAGACTCTTGGACAAATGAGCAGAAATGTAGGCTGTTGTGAAGCTCCTGTCAGAGCTGGCGTGTGGCTTGCAAAATCCCCATAGGTGGCTATGGCACAGGTATTCAAACGGATGAGGATCTTTAGGGTCTAATGAGGAAAAGAATAGCTATGGAAAATCAGAACAAGCAGTTTGTGTCACAGTACTTTGCCTCTGAGAGGGGCGCGTTGCAAGTGGGACCAAATGTGAAAAAGAGAAGGGGAAATTATCTACAAGATCCTTCACAAGCCAATAGCCTTCTTCCCCCCCCCGTTTCTTGGCTTGTCGTTGTTGTCTTAATAATGAAAATATCTCTAATAATCAGTTTGCATGCTGATGCTGTCCTAACCCTGTTCTGCTATTTGCAGGCACACAGTTGTATATCTACTAAAAAGTGTTTACGGAGATCCTCATCAGCTAGAAAGTGTTGCAGCCCTCACAGCATAATAATAATTCTAAATGAAGCCTAAATAAAGTATAGTGTACACAATTAATATAGTAACTCTGAACCGAAAGGTCTGACTGCTTTCTCTGCAAGCAGAAATTTGAAGAGATGCTGGAAGGGTAATTACAGTGTTATCCCTACCCATTGTGTAGAGAAAGTCATGCTGTTTCCTTTATTTATAGTAAATAATTAGTGTATCAACAGAAATATGGCCTAATGCCTCTGCACTTGTTTGTAAATACCTGGAATAATGCTGAAGCAAAATCAGGCTCCTGAGCACCACAAAGTTCTCCTACTTAAAGGGTAAAGCCTCTGTGATTAAACTGTTTTTACAGACAGAGCTACTGCAATAAAAGTCTAAGGTTGATATTTGCTGGTTGTCAGTCTGTAGTTATCTGGTAGATTAAACATTCTATGATAGATAGATGTGTGCTCTTAATAATACTATTTCAAATTTAGCTATTTTCAATAATAATTCCCAGTGGAATAAAGCTCTAATTTCTACACCAGGTCGTAGGGTTTCTGACACTGTAGGACTTGCTGACTGCTTCTTAACCTCTGGAGTTCTTCAGGTATGTGGCGAACAAACCACAAGGGATATGTATTAGCCCAGGGTAACTGATGCATGAAGAACATATGGGGTGCATCTCAAAGCCTATCATCTCTCAGTTTCCAAAAAAATGTAGTAGTTGCAGGATAAGCCATATATATATATATATATATATATATGCTTTGTGTCAGAGATCCTCTATACACTGCTTCTGAAGGAAACTAGAAATGCATTATCAGCTTCGGCTGTGATGACAGTGCAGCATGGTTTGCTTCAAACTCATTTACCCTGCATTAACAGCAGATGTCATGTCCTATAGTAGGAAGAGGGCAAGACTAAATGAGATGGGGAGAAAGGCTGTGCTTGACAATATACTTGAAATCCCAGGGTAAAACTTGAGAGTCTTGTCTTTGTCTGAACTGCCGAATGCTTCTCTGTGCTCAGCAAGTGTCTGCAAAAGCAGGCAGTGAAGCGTTTACCTCCCTCTAGCGCTGGTTTGTGGAAGGGTGACCACCTGCTGCTGCTAGCAATAATTCGCTTAGCTGTTGTGCTGGACACAGGTGAAGTCCATCCAAGTCTCAGTTGTACCCTTTCCCATGCTCATATCAATACACAATTTCGTTTTTTACTTCTTAAAAACATAAGACTATTTAAATAGACACCTGAAACTGCAAGTTGGTACTCAAAAGTTGGAAAATCTGAGGGTGAAATGCCTCAACCAGGATTTCTTGTGCCTGAGCATCAAGGTTTGATGATGTGGTTAAATCCAATTTTTACTTGGTTGTTTGCTAAACAAGCAAAAAAAAAAAAAAAAAAAAAAAAAAAAGCTGCTTTTCCATCTTTCTCTCCAGTTTTGTACCAACCAGCCCCCCCAGCTCCTGCTTTAGCACAGAAAGGGAAGTACACAAAGCTCCTCCAAGCTGAGTGACAACCTAGGAGCTCAGTGGTTTGTTCTGTTGCGTTTGCTTGCCACCTTAGAGGTGCAGCTACTGCAGGCACTGTTTCCTGTTTGCTGATGATAAGAGATAAAGTGGTGTCACTTACAGAGCACAGACACACACGGGTTGAGGGGACACATGTAAAGACACAAGGTATTCTGTGCCAAGGGACGCGGGAGCAAATATTGCTTGGTCTGCTGCCTGTGGATTAACTAGCTTATTTCTGGAGTGCTGCCCCTATTGTCTCACGCACAGTTCTACTCTTTGGAATGTTTTTTTCTTGGTTGCATGCTGCTGTTGCTCTGCTTGCTGCTGCAGCAAACAGAAGGTGTGCAGAATGAGAGAAGTAAAGTTTATTACACAGCTGTGATCAATGAATGGTGTGGTAGTAGCAGGATTTTCCTGCGTTCTGGTCTTTACTCCTTCTCCTGGGATGCTGTGGGAGCTGTTGGCTCCTCCAGCTTTACTGGGACAGGAAGAAGGGCTTCTGATGTGTACTGGCTTCATTACACATTCAGTGTCATTTAGCTATCTAGAATCCTGCTTATTCAGTGATAAATAATTATCCTTATTTTAAACCTTCTTGAAGTCTCAAAAGATGCAGGTGAGCTCCAACTATGCCCCAGCACAAGTTTTGTACAGAAAGCTGTGCCATCTGTACTCTGTCTCTCCTGTTTGGTATTGACTTCAGCGTGCAAACCAATTGAATTAAGGGAGAAAACACGAGAAGTGGAAGAAAAGAGAGAATTATGCATATTCAGATGGTAATTTCCACGTTTCTTTCCCTCTCTGTAGTTAACATACAGAGGTCTGCAGAGACTTCGTAGATCACCTTCTTGTAAACTGATTTTCTCCCGCCTTCCTTCTTCGTCAGGCTACTTTAGTTCTTCAGTAGTGACTGGGAAATTCTGTTCTCCACTGAGGGCTACGTGGGAGTAATTAACCATTGGTTAACATGCACTCACGTAATCTAACAGAAGAGGGCACTCAATCAAAGGCGGTAGGGATACTAAAACGCAGAGCAGAGAAAGCATTCCCCAAAAGCTGAAGCTGAGCAGGAAGAATTAAGTAACGTACGATTCTGCTCACTGGTTTGTTTTTAATAAGCTGAACTGCACAGCTCCTTTTCATTCTGCTCGTTGCAGTGAGCAACTTAGTTCCAGGGCAAACTGTGGTGTTCAGGCTGTTGTGGCAAGATAGAAGCCAAACTTGGAGTTCAAGGCTTGACAGTTCTTGGCAGCAGGCACACAGTCTGGCGTTCTTCTCAGATGCAATCTTTGTTAATCTGATGTTTGTGCTTGAGAATACAAACGTGGAACATCAGACTTAGAATCATAGAATGGCCCAGGCTGAAAAGGACCACAACGATCATCTATTTTCAACCCCCCTGCGATGTGCACGGTAAAATTAGGTCCTCGAATGAGGTCCCACGTCACTGCAACAACAACGTGACTCTTGTACAAAGTAGTACAGGGCTGGAGGAAACCTCTGTCGCTGTGGCTTCTGAGAAGCTTTTGTTTCTGTGTCCAGAAGGGTACTTGTAGCCGATAAAGCCCCACGTCTGTCGCTCTGTTCCGAACCTCCCAGACCAAGGGACGGAGGCGGTTGGCCGTAACGCTCCTTTGTGAGGGGGCTGACGGCGGTCCGCCCGTACCGACAGGACCCCGACAAACGCTGCGCTGTGCAGCCGGCCGATTTCGCGCAGCGCGTGCTCTAACGCTGACAACCGCGACTGGTGGACTGCCGCACGAAAGGCACAAAACCTTTAAAGCCGACTGAGGCGGGGGGACTGAAACCGGACAAGCTCCTGCACAGCCCGGCTGAGCGCCGGCGCCGCGAGGCGCTATGAAGCCGCCCCTTCCCGAGGCGGGCGGCGGCTGCGGGCACGGCACCCCGCGGGACGGCCCGCACGCCGAGTGGGGCAACGGTTCCGGCGGGCGCCTGCGCAGGGGCCGAGCGGCCGCGCATGCCCGCAGCGCCCCGCCGAGCGGCTCGAGCGTGTGCAGAGGCGGCGCGGGGGGGGCCGGGCAGGTTGAGCCGCGGCAGCCGCCCCGCCCGCCGGAGCCGCCGCCGCCGCGGGGCGGCCTCGGCTGTGCACGGGCGGCGCCCGGCCCCGCCCGCCGCCGTCCCAGGCGGGCGAAGGAGGCGGCCTCCGAACCGCGGGCACGGTAAGGACGCGGCGCCGGCTCCCGCGGCGGGCGGGCCGGGCGGTGACGGGCGGCCGCCCGAGGGAAGGGGTCGGCGGCGCCCCTGCTCCGCGGCGCTTTCGGTTTCGAGTGCCCCTTCGGCGGGCGGCTCCCGGCGGCTGTCAGCGTCGGCGCGGCCTGCGGGGCGGCGGGGCAGCCCTTGTTTACGCGGGGCGCGGGGAAGATGGCAGCGCGGCGCCGGCCGCTCGCTCTCTCGCTGTCATGCGTGCTGCCGGAGCGGCGCCCGGCCGGCCGCTCCCCTTCCCCCGGCCCGGCTCGGGGTGCCCGCCGCTGGGCTTGTGCTTCGAGTGCGTTGCCTCTGTCCTCGGCGGCTCCGGCGCGGAGCGGGTGCGGCCGGCCCAGGCGCTGCGCTGGAGGGTCCTCGGCGCTCCCAGAAGTGGGATTCTAGCAGTAGCGCGTCCAGGCTGCTCCGGGGTTTGTGGCCCGAAAGGTGGGGAATGGGGACCGCGTTTCGTGCCGTAATGTTGGGTTGAAACGGTGTGAATGCTGCTGGCGTGTTGGAGAAAGCTTTGTAGCAACGCGCTAGCGTGTGCTGAAAGCTCCTCCGGGGGCTTTGGTACAGCTGCTTGGTTAATTGGGTGCCGAGGAACAGAGAGGTCTGGATCTGAGGTTGTTTGCACGAGCCGTTGCTTCCCGGATCCTGAGGAAGCGAAATAAAAGGCTGCATGTCCTTGTGGGACCGTGCCGTGGGTGTGAGCCAGGGTTCCCTGCCCTCTGCTTATCTCCATTGCTATCAGTTATTTAGAAAAGGGAGGTGTTGTATGGCCCCTTTGGTGGCACTCTGTTATGAGGTTCCAGCAGTGCCTACCTCAGAAAGCCCCAGAACGTGAGACTGTGCATCCTTGTGCTGCGCGGTCGCTTAGACGGCTGAGGGTTTCTATCTCCATAACTTCCTGACTTGAATGCTCTCAGTCCTTTGGCCTCTAGAACATCCTTCGAATATGAATCCGGTCTTGTGCACGCCACTTCCTTTGTTGTTGTGCTGTTTTGTTTTTAAACCCGCATCCTTTTTTCTTTGCGTTGGTCCCTGCTCTTTTATTATGTAAAGTGATGAATAATTTTTCCCTACTCTGATCCGCTGGGGAGTGGGAACGGATGTTAAGGGCCAACAATTGGCGTGGCAGAGAGAGGAGGCCTGGGACCAAGCAGGGCGGTGAGGGGCGAGAGGGGTTTCAGGGCCAGTGGGAAGGGAGCCTGTTTGTAGGGTAAAACATGGCAGGGTCCAGATAGGTGTACTGAAGTCACAAAGCTTTCTGCAGAGTGCTGGTGCTTTTTATGTCACCACAAAATTGCATGTCCATAGGATTCATAGGCTTCGGCTATTGAGCTTCCAGAACAAACTTTGGATGGTCAGATTTCTTGTTAAATATACGTGGAAGCTGAGTTCCTCGAGATCCTTGCTGTGTTGGTACGCTGTTAATTGGAGCCATGGTAATAATTCCTGTGTGTTCAGCAGTAGAATGACTGCCTTGTGAGGTGGGGGCTCTGATGCTTGGACACGTGTTGTGACAGGACAGTGTGCTCTGAGCACTCCCCTGTTTGACTTGTTTTTCTGTACCCGTTTGTTGTAGTTGATAAGCTGCTGCAACTAGCCTGGACTGTCTGTTTTGTTTTCCTGAAATACAAAGATTGCCCCACGTCAGCTTTTTGGGCAGACCTTGTGATTCTTTAGCTATGGAGAAGTTGTTTTTTTCTGCTTTTGCAGAAGCTTCTCTGATTCTAGACTTGTTCCGCGTTTCAAGAAACCACAATGAACTCACAATTTCTTCTGTCAGGGTAAACATCTTGGAAAGGCTTTTCAGTTGGCATAACGTGTTTCTTTTTAAGTTTGTAGGTCTCAGGGTGAAAGTGACATTTACTGGTGTGCTCGAGGTGCTGCCTGTGCAAGACTGCTATTGTACCCGTAGGAAGCCTTGGTTGCAGTCAGTGGGATTCGGCAGCGATCTCAGCTGCTGCATTTCTGTCTGTATAACTGATTCTGTGTGCAAGCCAACTTCTTTAGCTATTCTGACCGACCCAAAGGAAGGCCTGCTTGAAAGCCCTGGTGTGTGATAGTGCTGCTGGCCTCGGTCCTGCTCCTGCGGCTGTATCTGTGTAGGTATCCACATAAATCTATCCTTGGGGTTCTGGATGCCAACCGAATAAAAGGGAGACATTGTTCCAGAGGCTCGTACACGTTTTCTGAGTGCTGCAGGAGCAGCTGCCTCCCATCAGTGTTACCCAGCGTTCCGGGTGTTTTTCTTGTTTTCTGTGTGGGTGCAAGTGTGTGGAGCTTTTTTCAAGCGCCGCTTTTTCTTTTGTTTGCTTACAATTGAAGTAAAACCAAACCGACTTGCAGATTTATGCTGAGTTTTGTTTTGAGCCAGACCTGGCGTAGGGGAGGTGACGTGCTGTGCCATCTTTTTCATGCCAGCTTATCGACTTCACTTATTCTTTTGAGCCGTGTGCTTGCTTTGCTGTTAAGTGGAGAGCGGCTGTGTGCTGAGGGATTGACTTAAGGTTCTGTTTTTGGATGGCTGTTACGTGCTCAGCACAGCTGTGGCATGCAGTGTTTTTAACCTTGTCTGGTAGTTGCTGAAAGCATCATAGGAGTGTTTGGATTTCTTGTGGGGAGGTGCTTGGGTATGTAGACAGACCATTTTGCGATTCTATTTCTGAGGGTGAGAGCAGCTCGGTTTCTTTCTGTTTTCCCACAGGATATGTGTTTAAAGAACTAGATGTGGTGCAGCAAAGCCCTTTTCCCTGTTGCAAGGGACTTGATGGGGAACAGGCCCGGAGTTGTCTGAGATTCAAGGTGGAGGCAGGAGGGTGTCCTGGGGTGTGCAATAGGGTAGAGAGCGAATGCTTGGCCACTTCCCTCAACAAGAGATGTGTCTGCAGGACTCTATCGCGTGCACAGCCCACGCCTACCAGGATGTGTGTTGTTCGGTTTGTTTGAGCACTGCTAAACCAGGCTGGGTCGGTGGGCTGCTGTCTTTTTCCACCCTGCAAGGTTGTTGAATAAGTTACTGAATAGGAAGAGTCTCTGTGTGAAGTTGGAATCCTGATTTCCAGAGACTCCGTAGCTTTCGTTGATTCCTGGACTGTTTTGTGTCATCTGTCTAAATACACCACCTTTAGCGAACGTGAGGGTGTAGTGCCCTAATGATTCTCCCATGTATTTTTCTCTTGGAGGGTTTTATTCATTAGAAATGTCGGCTGTGCCTGGAAAGTGAGGATGATCTAAGAGCGTGTGTGTTCCTTACATCGCCCTAACTCTGCTTCTATAGGTAATTGCTTATTCACTTGGAGAGAAATCAGTGCAGAATTCATCTAAGCTTCTTCATTCCTAGAAGCCAAATAAATACATTTCTTTCTTTCTTTCTTTTTTGGCATAATCTGTTCTACACATGAAGCGTTCTCTCTTGCTGCAGCTGCGTTAGCCACCTGTGTGGGATTATCGTAGGTTCAATATGACCAGACAGGAGTCGTGGTCTAATATATGAGTATTTATTTGTATTGCTATACAGCATGGGGACCAGGATAGTCTATGCAAGAGTGCTGCCTGAAGCTCCCTCTGCTTTTGTATCAATGCGTTATTCCTGAATTGCTGGAATAATGTTGGGGCTTGGAATTGGTTGGAGCCTGCGCTTCCCAACTGAAATAAATTTTCCATTTGTTGGACTCTTTTTTTTTGTTGGGTTATGATTGTGCTTGGCAGTATTTCTAATGTGGATGATCACGGAAAAGTAGAACAGTCTGTTTCCAGGATAAGTGTTTTTTTTACTTTTCCTTTTGGTTATTTTTGTCTATGTTGGGCTTTGGAGTTGTACTACAACCATAGAATCATGGGCTTGGGTTAGAAGGGTCCCCAGGGATCATCAAGTTCCAACCCTCTGCTACAGGCAGGGCCACCAGCCTGTAGATCTGGTACTACACCAGATCAGGTTGGCTCATCCAACCTGCTCCAATGCATTGATCTCAGTGGAGTTAGCTGCAAGGGTAGTTGATATCAGATTGGCTTCTTATGTCTGACATGGAATATGTGCTTTCTCCTGTGGAGCTAAGAAGCTAAACTTCTTAGGTTGCATCGTGCTGTAGCAAACTGCTCCTCACTGCCCGGGGTTTATCTGCCTCTTGGAAAGAAACAGGAGATAAACAGTAATACTTAGGGTAAATATGTTGTAGCTGTTTAGAAACAAAGCTCTACTCCTCAGTCTGGTCAGGAGAGATGGAAGAAGTTGCAGGTTGTGTATCTCTGTAAGCTCAACCAGTCTGTGATTTACCCAACTTAGAGTGTTATGATGTGCAGTGACCTTCTTCAGACTCTGGACAGTTTCCTCTAGAAAAAGGAAAAAGTGGTGCTGCTGCAGTGCTCTTTAATTTAAAAGATAACCATCCGATGTGTATTGATGGGTTGTGTGTTATATAAAAAAGGCAATATGGTTGAAAGTGTTATAATGAATCTACAGCTGTTATGGCTGTGGAATCGGTAGGAAAAAGAAAGTGTCATTTAAAAAAAAACATATCCTGACTTAATAGTAGCTCTAGGAAAGCCGTGCTGGCCCAAATTGCATGGTTTGTATGTATCTGTACCTCTGTAACTTTGAATTTCTCACTGATGTCAAACGTCAACATGGTTATTTATTATCTTCTAATAAAAAGTTAGTCTGTTAGTCTGACAAGCAAGCTCTGTCTTTTCTATATGGCTGTGTTCAGTGTTACCTTTACCAAGGTCAGCACAATCTTTCTCTCGTGTTCGCTGGTGCCCTTTCTTGATGTAGAGATACAGCATGCAGTAACTTTCTTAACTGGTGAAAGTCTTTTTAACATCAGCGGTGCAAATAACTTAAAATTATTTTGTGTTTCAGCCGCCCTCGCCTAGCAGTTGTACAGAAGTGGATTGTGAATGTAAGCCTTTGATAACCTCAGCCTATCAGCATTATAGTCCTTGGGATAGATAGCAGCTCTGCAAGCCTCTTCAGGGGATGCACCATGACATCAGCAGTGATTGACACTGGAGGCCCTGGCCTGGAGTTCGACAGCACTGGGATGAAAAACCACGAGGTTAGACAAATAAGCAGAATGTATTTACTGACGTGCTTTATACTTTCTATCCTGAATTGAAAGAAAAAGCTGCTGTACGCTTGCGTGTGAAGTGGACCAGGGAGTGTTTACAGAGCAGATGGCTTTTCAAGGATCTCTTAGCACATCGTTGTTTTATTGCAGAGAAGTGGAAGTAGGAAGCTCTGAAGTCTGCTGTCCAATTGTAGACTGAGCTTCCGGAATTAAATTGCATATTAAGCATCTCTTTAAATTAATGGTCTTAGGTGTGCCTTAAGGTAGGATCAGGTGAGCAAAACAATAGAAGGACCTTTTTCAAACATTGTATCTGCTTGTATTTTGCATTCTTAAAAAAAAAAAAGAAAAAACCCACAACAAAAGCATTCTACTGTCCTGTAGGCAGTAGTAAATACTGTAGCTGGCAGGATTCTACTCCTGCAAAGCTTGGACAGATTAAATATACTGCCACAGATATTTTGATCCTAAAACAAAGAAAGATAGGCATGTGGGCTTCAAATTAGCTAGCTCTTTTATGGTAACTTACATACTTAATCCAAAACATGAATGTTCATAAGATATGGGTCAGACAAAGGTATGTTGCAGTATATGCAGGAAGGCTTGATTACATTTTGTATGGAGCAGAGCGAGAAGAAACACTTGGTAAAGCTGAGTAACTTAGAAGCTTGGTCTTTTCCAATATCTTAAGATTTAAAGCATCAGATAACTTTAAGTGCTTAGAATCAGTAAAAAAGACCTTTGAGATTCAGGAGTATCCCCTGGGTGAACAATAAGCTCTACTTGTTTGTTTTTTTTTTTAAATCTCTTCCTTTAGAAGAAAATTTCCTTTAAAAATCTTCAGAATTGTTATAATGATTCGAAAAATATGTAAAAGCATAAGAGAAAAACACTGATTTGGAGTTCAACAGTGCAGTATTTAGAGGGTTTTTTTTTTTTTGTTTTTCCCTTTCTATAGGAAAATGAGCCAGTCTCTGAATTCCCAGCTGTGATTGTGGAGCCAGTTCCTAGTGCCAGACTAGAACAGGGTTATGCTGCTCAGGTCCTGGTTTATGATGACGAGACTTATCTGATGCAAGATGTAGCAGAGGAACAAGAAATTGAGACTGAAACTGTGGAAACAGGTAGACTTTAATTTATTTTTTCATTTCTTTCTTTTCTTTCTTTCTTTTTCTTTTTCTTTTTTTCTTTTTTTAGTAGATTTTCTTACTTTTAGAGGTCCCTGAGGAATGTGGCTTTACGTTTACTCACAGGGTAGAGATCCTGACCTGGGATCAGACCTGTTAGCACTGCAGTTAATTGTAATTAGTTGCAGCGGCAGCAGGACTGGGGTTTGACAGGTAAAAATGTCCCCTCAGGTTTAGGATGCTGTATTTTCTAGCACTGTGTGCCCTCATAAGTAGGGTAATCTTCATTTATGCGTTTGTTACCTACTTACGTAGGGGGTTAACTAGATAACCTGGAGCTCTGAAAACTCATCTGAGCCAAGAACCTGGTTAGAATTTAGTTCTACCGTGTGTCTGAGCCAAATAACTGCAGGACAACTGGCAACATGGACTGCATTGTTCTACTTAGCCTATCTTCAAACTCTTTCCCCCTCCCCAAGAGCTCCGCGCTTTGTTCCTTTCTTCCTACCTTTTTGGTCTGAGAGCAGTTTTATTGCTGCTTTAGTGGCAGGAGCGCATGGCTGAGGGGAATGGAATTGGGCTGTCCTGTTAGAGGCAAAAAGCTTAATGGACTGAAATTAACTCATGCTGTACAGTAAAATAAGTAATGAATGAAGAAAAGAGTAGAGCTTGGGCATTAACGCGCCTGACCTGTGCACAGAAAGATACGTGTACCTCTAAACCTTTCTGCAGAACACATGCTCGTGAGCTCTGAACTTCCTGAGGAGGACCACTGGCTGTTTGAACTGTCTGAAAAAATGAAGGTTGTGCTCCTATGAGAGCCTATGACATCTGATGGTCAGGCTGCTGCTGTGTTGCAGTGGCTGTCACCCGCCCCGTCCGCTTTCTTGTGCTACTCTTACTTATGAAACTTTGCAAAACATTCCCCTATGCTAATTTTGCTAGAACAAATAGCAGAGAAACAATAGAACTAAAATGTTCTATATTGTTCCTAGAATTAGCGTGTTGATGTGGGGTGGGGAACTGCAACCAAAGGGAGGAAAAACCCTCCTGGGCAGTCTGTACTAAACCCCTTGAGTGGAACGTGGCTGCCTGATACACATACCTTGGGGCTGCTTAACTTAGAGAGTTTGAATTCCTGTTGTCATATAGTCAAAACACAGCTCGCTGACTCTTCTCACAGTTGCTGACTTTGTAGTGCAGTAAATATGTGCACGTTTCCATCAAAGTGGGTTAAAGTCCAGTTTCTCCCTAAACAGTGGATGTAATTGCTCATACATTTTTGGAATAGGAATGTTAATCTCACGTGGCACTGCATCAAAAATCACATGCATCAACTTTGTAAGATATGTGTGAACGAATTGTTCAGGTCTTGGAATGCTTCCAGTGTAATGAAATGCAGTTTAAATTAAATATACTAATTGTAAGTTACATTAATGTAAAGGAAAGGTATGAACTGTGGCTTTTTTAGAAGTTGCTTTTCACTGTGGTGACAAAACTTATAAGATGAAGGTAAGTGGGAGGTGAGGGTGCTCCTCCCAAGAAGCTGACCTTTATGAATTAAACCTGTATTTGAAAGCTTTCAAGTGCTCATATTTTGATACCTTCTGCATTAAGTAGTGTTGCTTTTTGGACATGAAGTATCCTGTTTCTCATGAGTAAGATTTTGATAGCTTAACGACTAACAGAGCAGCGCTCTTAGAATAAGGAGCTATTGCAAGTGAGCTCTTTCTGTCTTTAAGTATTATGTTTTGGCCACAGTCAGCTGGGGGAAATGCCAATTAAAAACTCATAGTTCTCTAGGATTCTTTCTTTTTAGCTGCTGTTCAGAAGTATATTCAGTATGTTCAGAAGGGCAGGAAATACAAAGGACCCAGGAAACATTCACTTGGGTAATGTGCCATTGCAAGCAATGGACTGCAGCAGTGTAAACTGCAATGTGTTTTATTTCCATGTTCATTGCTTAAGGTGTTTGGTAGGAAGCAGCTTGACATTGGAGATGTGGTAGAAGGTGCTGTTGTTGGTGTTAATGAGGAAGCAGGCTAAAACAGAGAAACAACTAAAGATGATATACTAATGCTAAGAGCATTTCAGGATCCCTGTTTGGTGAAGTATGTGCTTCTGGTATGTCCTAATTTAGATACACACAACAACTTGTTTTCTGTGTATCTTGGGAAAAAAAAATGATGTTGTTCAATGAACCCCTTCTGTACTATGCAGTTAATTGAGTCCTGTATAATTTAGTAAAAGGCAGCATTTCTAGCCATCAGATGCATGGGTCAGCGCCCTTTGTGATCAGCATGGCAGGGTGGCTGACGTGCTTCTTGGTCCATTGAACAGTCCAGCCATTAAATCCACCTTTCCAATTTGGAGACAAGGATGCTGTGGGAGGGTTGTGTCCAAGGCCTTATTCTAAAGTATGGTTACCTGTAGGCTCTAAGGTAACCTGGTAGCAGCCTTTCAGTATCTAAAGGGGAGCTACAGGGAAGAAGGGGACAGACTCTTTCTCACCATCTATGGTGATAGGGCAAGGGGAGATGGCTTCATAGTTAATGAGGGTACGTATATATTGGATATGATGAAGAAGTCAGTTACAGTGAGGGTGGTGAGGCACTGGAATTGGTTGCCCGGAGATGTGGTGGAAGCCTTATTCCTAGAGACGTTCTCAGTCAGGCTGTACTGAGCTCTGAGCGACTTGGGCAAGCTGTAGGTGTCCCTGTTAATTGCATGGGAGTTGGGCTAGATGACCGACCCTAGTTGGGCCTTCTAAGTGTTCCTTCCAACTCGACCAATTCCATGACTCTATGAATGCTGATGATTTTTTATTTAATTTGAGGGGAGTGTATATGTACATATCTGTATTTCTCCTTTTGGACACTTTCCAGTCATCCGCTAATCTATCTTATCTATCTTGATTTGTCGCTGGGGAATCATTAATCTTAATTAGTCAATCAACTATAAAAATTAACCCATGAACTAAAAAAGTAAAGCCCAACAAGGTTACTGTAAGAAACACCAGCTGGTTCAAGTTCTGTTTGTCTGTCCTGTTCCAGGAAATAAAAAGCTACCTGTGTGCTGGGAATGGGGGAAAGACTTGATTAAAAGAGTTATCTAGGGAAAATGAAATGCAAGGGTTTTAATATTTTCAGGTGCTCATACGACATTGTCGGTGGAAGTAAAAAGCCTTTCTGATGTTTCAAAGGGAAAGTGTCAGCCTTACATTGAAATAATGTTTATCTTCCTGTGCACAGTATCACTCTTATCACCCTTTGGACCATTGGGAACAGAGTTACCAGCTTTGTTTATTGGAACAGTCAAAGTGTTTCTATCACAAGCCTTCTTAACAATTGGTTTATAATACATGGATTTTGTTTGCTTCTACTTCCTGATTACTTATCCATCCTTACAGTGTTTAGCCCTTCACAGCAAACCCTTTGTGGTTTATGTAACAGCATAAACTGCCATCCCTAAAGGAGCAGTCTCTCTGAAAAGGAGTTATTATAGTTATCTGCCATGACACAGAGCCCCTAACGTGGATGTGTATGTTAGTTAGATGATGCAATCTTTGGATTACATTCATTTGAATTTACATACATTTGGATTACTCTCTATGCAGATCTGAAGGTACCACAGACATGATCTGCTGTTCTTGTCTGTGGATGATGCTTTGTCTTTGAGCCACGTTTCTTCGAATGTGGTGTTCCATCAGAAATCCTCTTGTGGTGCGAGCTGAAATTCTGGTTTAATTCTGTAATTGGTATTGCCACAGAGGGGTGGAAGGTGTGCATGAAACTACTTTGATGTACTTTCATGGACATCTGAAAATGAGCCCCTGCAGGATTACAGTCTGATGGAAGAATATTGTGCTACAAAGACAACAGTGATGGTATGTTTGTCTGTGATCTCTGAAGGCTTTTTTCTGCCCGGAAGTTCCTGTAAGTTATCAAGTAAATTGATAGCCTTCGTTAAGGAGGGAGGAGATGGATGTGCAGTGAATTAAGGCTTAGCTCCTCCCCTGAGAAAAGAAACGCTTGAAGCAATGTTTATTTTTAAGGCAAATCTTCTTTTGGAGAGGAAATTTCAGGTAATAACTCAGTTATCAGCATGAGAACCAGTTACGTGTGTCTGTGTAACAAAGTCCCCAATTGTTATCTGTTCCGGTATCTGCATCTCCTTGTCTTCTCTCATCATCATTGAAGTTGTTTTCCACTTACTTATTTTAGGTGTGAACCTGTGAACCCTTTGGTTTCTATCAGTTGTTAGATGTGATAGACTTAGATCTGGTAAAAACCTTACATTTGATTTGATTATGTGTACGTTGGGGTTAAACAAAGCAAAGTATCCTTCACGTCCGGACGTGATTTGATTGAACTGCCTCTTCTACAAGACAAGTGGGCGTTTGGTGGACATTGCAGTAGTGCTGACATATTGTGGTGATTGGTCTTTGTCTCCTTACTCAGACAGCTTGACCGAAATTATTCTAAGTGCAGAGCAGTGTGCTGTAGAAGGCTGTGCTGATTAGAAACCAGAATCTGGATGTACTATGAACCACACTGAACTCTCAGCGTAAGTTGGTGCTGCCTTCATCAAAGGGCTGAGATGATGCCCATTAGCCGGATGAAAGAAAAAAATCAGCCATGAAACTTTGAGTGAAGTGCAGAATAGTTGCTCTACTGCAAGGGTTAAATGTCCCTAACATGTTCATAGCTTTAGAATGCGAGTTCACATGGTGTCAAAAGAGAAATTGCTACTACACTGGTGTGAGTTCTCACACTGTCAAGAAATGCACTGCATTTTTGCTAGCTAAATATCAGTGAGGATGAAACAAAATGATGCCCCTCCAGTTGCATGTGCTACTTTGTGTGGCTCTTGGAGCATTCCTGCTGCAGACACGAACGTCTGTTTTCAGTGACACTTTTAAATCAGATGCAAAATTGAGCGGCAGCTGAAATTTTGTGTCATATTTGCCGGCGTTTCCTTTTCTGAGATATTAATGGAAAGAGCTGCTGCAGGTGCTCTGTGGTTGATGTGTTTGTGCAGCAGTAACGGCCTGGCTGTGGTATTCAGTTCTGTCTAGATTTCAGGTTTGCACCTTGCTGCTTTCAGTGCTCCTTTGGTGCTTTAAGAAAAAAAACCCAACATTGCAAAACTAAGTTCGTTGTTATAGAACCTAATTTAACGTATGCTTTTCAGTCATTGTTATTTTCTGTGGTAAATATGAGGCTGACTGAATGGCTTGCTAGAATGGGACGTTCAGACTCGCACGCTCTTTCCACCTTCCAAGTCTAGTTCTAGTTGGTAGTGAGGAATTGCAGACTGTTGATCAAAGAGTCAGCCGCTGTGTTTTACTGATGGAAGCTGAGCAACTCTGTAGTGTGTGTCTTGAAATCAGAATGCAGTATGATGTGTGCTCATGCCAAGACAAATTTGGTGTAAGATAACGGTATTTATTGATCAAAGGTATGGTGACTGACTCATAAGGAATAATTTTATTACAATTATGCAAGGGATTGCGTATAGCAATATTTTTTGAGACACAGCTGTCTGTCTTATTCTGCATTCACAAGAAATCATGCCGGTATTGAGACTTCTGTTATTTTGAATGACTCCTTTCTGTTTATCTGTGGTATCCAGTCCTGAGCGTGTTTTCCTCACTATGTGGGATCACTAGTGGCCACACGAATAGTGAACACTAGGAGCCTAGGTCTACCCAACCTGATATGGTGTAGTCAGAGACAGCCTTAGTACAGTCCAGCCACCCTGCTTAGTATCTCGCAGCTTCTTTGAGGGGCACGTTGTGTTTATCTTGCCGTTATTTCTGCTATTTTCTGTAATGGAATCCACAGGGGATGCTAGTGATTATGGTGATAGGCTGATAAAGGGGACTGTTGCATCCTCTTTCGTGTTTCTGAAATCTGTTTCGTTACGTCAGAGGGTTGCAGTGCAATGAAGTGCCAGCAGTTTCATGGTTGCTGTCCTCAACAATGGGCTATCTCTGTAATTGCTCGAGGTGAATTGCATGGGGATTCTGTGCAAAACTGGCCTGGAATTCTGAAGTTACTTGAAACTTTCTAGTTTGGATGGCAGTTGATTATTGTTCCTCTGTTATCACTGAATAATAGAATGGCCTGTGTTGAAAAGGACCACAATAGTCATCTAATTTCAACCCCTCTGCTGTATGCAGGGTCGCCAACCAGCAGACCAGGCTGCCCAGAGCCACATCCAGCCTGGCCCTGAATGCCTCCAAGGATGGGGCATCCACAGCCTCCTTGGGCAACCTGTTCCGGTGCGTCAGCACCCTCTGTGTCACAAACTTCCTAATATCTGACCTAAACCTCTCCCGTCTCAGTTTAAAACCGCGTCCTATCACTATTGCAGGCATTCATGTAGACTGCAAATGCCACTCAGTGACAGATTGCTGCCTGCCCTTGGCTCTTTACACAAGCAAAGTCAAACCAATCACTGCCAAGAATCAGTAACTGCTTTAAGATAATTTGCCTTTTCTGGCCATAGCTTTATCATTCTGGAATCGTCTGTGGATAAAAATAGTTCAGTACATGTCTGTCTTTCTGATTCAATGTTTGCCATCAGAGATGGGCATGGAAGAATAAAGGTGCCATTAGAGGGCTGTCATTTTAGCATGTGGAGTTACAAAGCTTGTGAAGGACATTCCTCAGGGAAGCTACAATCTGCTAACAGAGATGTTCTGTTAAGAACTGTGGTGGAAAAGGAAACTTGGCATGGGAAACTGTGGGAGATGAGACTTGCAATTCCTCTGTAGTTGCTGGATGTTGTACTGGTTTTGAGGACTGCCTGAGAAAGCACTGGATAGGCGAGCCTTTCTCTTTGCAGATCAGTTGAAACCTTTCCCTTTGTCTAATTTTGAATTTGTACATCAGCTGCCTAGCATGCAGTTAATCCCATCCCTCTTCTTCTCTTGGGTCGTCTTTCACTATTGAGGAATAATCAGTATAAAGGTGCAACTTGTTTCCTTTAACTTGAATGGAGTTGTTCGTATGCGTTATTAGGAAAGGGTGAATTAGAGCTATTTTACTCCTGTATTCCAAAGTCTAAGGCGGTATGGTTCACTTACATTGTATTCCTGTCATCCAAGTGCCTTCTCTGCCAGACTCTCAAGTGTGTGGAGTTGGAGATGTGTGTCTGCTGGAAATGCTCTTGAAATCACTTGTGAATGCACTAAGTGGTAATTCATGTGTGTCATTAACCTTAGTGTCAGCGTGGGCTTTCCTGAACAGTGGGACGCTGTTGGGTTTCTCTTTTCTCCTTATTTCTGGCAATCATTGCTTGTAGCATGTGATAAGGTGTGGGTCTACTTGGAGGAGGCCCGGCTGCCTTGCTAGCTGAGCTTGTGTGAACTCATGACAGTGAAACACAGCGTATCCTAAAGGGTTTAAAAAACCCTGTATTTATTTATTAGCAGCGGAGGAATGGAAGTTCATCTTCACATGGTCCTATTCTGCAATATCATTATTTCTTGCCTCTCTAGGCCTTGTTTTATCGTTTATATCGTTTTATACTGTTTTTGCAGCCCTGTTGCTAGCCCACTGCCGAGGCTGGAGGCTTTAAGAGAGATTAAAAAGTGCATGCTTGCTTTTTTTTCCCTAGCGACTGTAGGTTTGTTTTTTTTTTTTCCCCACTTGAAATAGTAAGATTAGATTAGTGGGACGAATCAAATCGCGTTCAGCATAAAATACCGCAAAACCACGCGGTTCAAACACAAGGAACCGCAGGGGAAAAGCGGCCTTCCTCCTTCAGGAGGCGGTTGGCCGGGCAGGGAGCTGCGTGCCCGCGCGGTGCCTTTCCGTGTCCTTGGGCCTGGCTGCTGGGGAAGGCGGCGGTGTCCCCTAGCGGGAACGCGCTGCCAGGAGAAGCGAGCGCTGCGCTGCCTGTGCGTGCGGGGCTCAGAGTGGTGCCCCAGCGGTGTGTGTGTATGGGGGGGGAGGAATAGGGTCGTGGAATTGCGCTCCTAAAATGCCGTGAGAGCGGCAGAAGGAGTAGGGGGACATGAGAAGGATGCGAACTGCTGAGCGGAGCAGTTGCGGGCTTTTATTCCGAACGCTTCCGACTCGCGCTGCTCCCGTCCGTCGCGGGGATGCTAAAACGGGACGGCAGGCGGCCGCTCGCAGCCGCGGCCTTTCCCCTCGTCCGCCGGGCCGCGGGCAGTCTGAACTCCGCGCACAAAGCGGCGGTTCGCCCCCTGCGTCATCGAGGGAGGGTCGGAAACGCGCGGCCGCGGGAGTCCCCGTGCGGGCCCTGCACGCGGAGCTCCGCGCGGTTGGGGCGGCGTCGCGGCACCCCGCGTCCGTCCGCCCCCGCCGGCACCGCGCTGCGGGCGGCGCTGCCTCGCTGCCGGCGGGAGGCGGGCGGCCGCGGGGCCCCGGCGCTTTCCCCCGCCCGCGGGCGGCCCCGCGCTGCGGCGGCGGCGAGTGCCGGCGCGGCACTTCCTGTCTGGGGCCGGCGGCGGAAGGATCGCGTGCGCCGCGCCGCCCCGCAGGAAGCGCCGCCGCGGTGCCCGCGCCGCCCGCCCGCCCGGCCCGGCCCTGCCTCCCGCCTGCCGCACTTCCCGCGGCAGCGACCCGCCGGCCCCCGCCCCGCGCGCCCGGCGGGCAGCGCGAAGTCGCGGCGGAAGCGTCAACATGGCGACCTCCCTGCACGAGGGGCCCACCAACCAGCTCGACCTCCTCATCCGCGCCGGTAAGCCGCGGCGGGACGGGGGGGAGGGGAGGAGGAGGGAGCGCGGCGCGCCGCGACCGGGCAGCAAACGGGCAGGAAACGGGCGGCGCGGGCGGTGGCGGCACCCGCCCGGCTCTGGGGCTCCGCGGAGCGGTGCCGGGCGGGCGGGGGGCCGCGGCGGCAACCAGGAAGCGCGCGGGCCGCCGTCCGCCCGCCTCCCGCCACGCCGCGCGGACGGGCCCGGAGTCGCGGCGCGGCCCCGCGCTCACGTTCCCCGCCCGGGTGCCCTTTTAAACTCGGCGCGGGCGGAGGCGCGCGCGGCCCACGTGTGCGGTGCGGCTCGGGGCGGCCGCGGTCCCCCTCCCCCCCGAGCCGCGCGGCGGAAGCGGCCCCGCGCCCCCCGCTTTCGGCACGGGGGGGTCGGGGGGGCGGGGGCGGCGGCCGGAGCGCGCCCAATGGAGGGCGGCGGGGCGGGGCGCGGCTGCCGCCAATGGGCGCGCGGCGGGCGGCGGAGCGGCGGCTCCCCGCGGGTTGGCGGGGCGCGCGGCGGCGCCGAGGGGCGCGGAGTGTAAACACGGAAGTGGCGGCGACGCCGCCCCGGGCGCACGTGGTCGTTCCCGTCGGGGGCCGCGGGCGTCTGCCGCCCTGCGGCCCATTCCTGTGCCCACCGGCCGCCGTGTTGCGGTACGGCGGTGCGGTCGGTACCGCGAGGTGAAGGCTAGGCCCAGATTGTTCCTATTTGGGGCTGGCTCGGTTGACGGCCACGAGAGCGTCTCCAGTCAGCCGGAGAAGGATAGGTGTGGGGCTGGCAGATAACGTTGCTCGCGGTACCGGCCTGGCAGCGCTGCTGTTCGCTGTGCTCCTTTAAATGCTGATAGGTGAACCCGGCGAACTTCTGTGAGGTGCGTTAATGCCCTCCATCCGTGCTTGGAATTGGGAACCCCTCATTGCAGCGCTGTGCTGGTGCCTGGCAGCATTAAGGGATAAGCTGTTGTAAGCCCCGGGGCTGCAGCTCCGTGTGCTGACCTTGCGCAGGTGAAAGGAGGTTGCTGCAATGCAGTGTCACAAAGCTCTGTTTTAGAAACTACAGTCTAGCTCTTCTTGTAACTGTGGTTGCTCCTGTTTTGGGAGCACCGTCAAAGGTGTGCGTTGCTGGTGCTTCTTGCTGTGAAGCTCAGCTGCAGCCCTGTTGGGCTTAGCTATCAACCAAGTTGGGCTTTTTGCAACAGCAGTTGGGAGCCCTGAGTACACACAGCACACAGCATTTGATAGGGAAGGGAGAGTGGGGTTGGGAGGTGCTCAGTCAGCGTTGGAGATGGTTCTCAGCTGGCCTGTTCTCTTTTCCTATTTAAAAAAGGAGAGCTGTTTTCTTTTCTGGTAGAAACATAGATTATTTTACAAGCAGATGTTTTTCTTCTGTACAACAGACCAGAAAACTTAGTTTTAATGTGAAGCGTGCCAAAAAATGTGCCCTAGAATCTTATTACTTCCTGAAAGCAACGGGATGAGATTTGGGTTAAAAGAATGGAAACAAACGTGGTGTCCCACAGCCACGGGTGAGCAGAAGGACTGCTGCAGTATGCCCGTGTTAATGTGAGCTGCAGGGATGCTGCATGGTGAGGAACCTCAGTGATCTCCCATGGCAGTGTCTTTTGGCTGCAGTTGGCGTTCAGGTGAGCACTGCTGCTCCTCTGGGTGCAGTTCTCCCCCACGCCTCTCATGAGGAGCGCTCCCAGTGCTGCAGTGCAGGGGAACTGGGCTGATGGCTCTGCCTTCTGCACGTCCCACCCTCTTAGTGAGCCTGTCCCTCGGTGCTTGCCCTTGCTGTCATCTGTTAACAGGATGTCTTTGAGAGTGGCCAAAAGAGCTTTTATTTAAAATTGGCTCTGAGATGTTGATTGATGCTTTTCTCAGTGTGTCAGTGCAGTAGGGGTTGCCCACCACATCTTACAGATGGGGCTTCCCCTCCTCTCCCCTCCGCTCCTGTCCTCTCCCATCTCCTCCCCTCTCCCCCTTGCTCCTGGTCAGGTTGGTATGGTGCTGGTGTGGTGTTGGAAAGGTACAGAGAGGCGCCTGAGTGACCTTGTTGCCCTTGTCCCAGGTGAGTCAGTCATTTGCTTGTGTGTGGCTGAGACTTCCCTTGGGAAGGAGGAACACTCAGGTAGAATGTTGCCTGCAGGGCCTCTCTTGTGGGTGCAGGTACCCCAAGTCTTGGGACCGCCCCGAGCTGCTGCTGGGAAGGGCTGTTGGGACACAGCAGGTAACAGCCTGTCCTTTGGCAAAGTTCTCTGTGCCCGCAGGGTGAGCTTCTGTTGTTGCCCTGTTCTGGAATGCCAGCCTTATCAGGTGCCCGCAGGAGATAGAGCCCCCTAAATAGCATCTGGGCAGGGCCGTGGCAGAGGGTTGGCTCAGTGGGGTGTCTCATTCTACTAGAAGTTTTGTGTGTTTTCCAGGTGTTGCTAACTTGTTGCTTGTAGGGTTTTAAAGCTTCTAGTCCTTACTTTTAAGGTCTGATTTGCTAGCTTTTCCCCACGTGTGCCTGCACTAATCTGTTTCTGTCGGGTTTCCTGAGGCAGAAGTAGCAGCAGCGGTATTTTCCTGCTTTCCAGCAGGCAGCCATCACTTGTTTCTCAGACACTGTCGGTAACAGGATAGGTGCCTCAGAGCTGTCGTGGAGAACGCTCACCGAATGCCCGTCGGATGGCAGGGGCTGCAGACAGGTGACCCTGCTGCAGCTAAAGATAGCCCTGCGTCTGGCTGCAGGGCACTCGGAGAGACACATTGCCTTAAATGGTGAGCTGAGCTGCAGGAGCCGGCACCTTGTGCTGCGGTGACACGGGACAGGTGGCTGTGCTGCCTGGGACCCTGCCCACAGGGCAGCGCCGCAGCTGGCATCCAGAACGCTGGGGTTCCCTTTTTGGTGGTGTTGTGCTGGGGCCGGATGGTTTCCCTTGTATCCAAGCTTAAGTGCGTTCTCTTGGAGTCACTTTAAATTAGTTTTATTTAACTGCTTAGTTTTCGTGAGTTTTCAGAACTCAAAAACAAAAAAAAGACCTTTTCACCTTAGTCCCTCAGCTGTTGTTTAAGAGGAAGCTTTGTGGTTCTGTTGTTTTCTCATTACCAACCATGCCCGCTAGCCCAACTTGCCAGTGTTTTCAGTATTAGGAAACAAGATATCACTGTTGTGCAAATTAATCTTGTTTTTGTATGTACGCTTTGTCTAAATAGACTGAAAATCTGAAGATAAGTGATGTTTGTATTTTAATGGGATCACAGTTGGAGATGGGTTTGCTTCTCTCTGCTCTGTCGTTTTACAGCCATCTTCGTCACAATTCCTATTTTGCTTAAATAGGAAGTAGAGGAGAAACCCTCAAAAATCTGTCTCTGTAGGCTCTTGCACTCCTATTAGAAACAGGGAGCTTGGCTGTGAGCCAGAGGTCTCAGAAGTGACAACGTTGGTTCTCGTTGGCTGCTTGTGTCATGTCTTCCCTGAACGTTTCTGTTGGCAGTAAGGTGTAATGGTGTGAAGGCACCGGACAACTGCTTGATCTTCATGTTTAAGATTGAGCAGCGCTGTTGAACATACAGTGATTTGTATGGACTTGAGCCTGGAGTGTTCAAGGCCTGGCTGGATGGGGTTGTGAGCAACCTGGTTTAGAGGTGTCCCTGCCTATAGCAGAGGGATTGGAACTAGATGATCTTAAAGGGCCGTTCTGACCAAAACCATTCCGTGATTCTGTGACTTGTATGACTAATCTGGTCTCATAACACTTTTATCCTTCTGCAGTGGAAGCATCAGTACACGGAAGCAATGTACACTGCACAGATAAGACAATTGAAGCTGCAGAGGCCTTGCTTCATATGGAGTCTCCTACCTGCCTGAGAAATGCCAGGAGTCCTGGTATGTCAGCTACAGTTTCTCCTCCTCAAGCAGTTTTTCTTTCCACTAATGACTAAAACCATCATAATGTAAGAAGCATGCTTCCAGGTGGTATCATTTACCTGAGTCGTGTTGTTGGGTGCACATACTCGAATAAGCTACACATTTAAAGTGGACTTTTCCATCTAAACATCAGGTAAAACTTCTTTATTGTGCAGGTGATGGAGCACTGGCGCAGGTTGCCCAGAGAGGTTGTGGAGTCTCCTTCTGGGAGATCCTCAGTAACTAGCTGGAACATCATGGTCACCCTGCTCAGGGCCTCCGTGTTTGAGCAGAGGTTGGGCCAGGTGACCTCAGGCATCTCGTCCTACTTAAGTCGTTCTTTGATGCTATGAGCCTGACATTTTGCTTTGCTAAAGTAGTTACTTCAAGGGAAAATTATTTTCATCTGTTCTTCTGTTTTAGAAAGAATATCTGAATACAGGATGTTGTAAATTGTTACCAGTTTAAAAACCCAGAAGTCAGTGTTGATGATTCCTTTAGTTGTATCTTCTTTCTGAAGTTACTTAATATACATCGGATGAAATCGTGATCAGATTGGAACCCAAAAGCTATCAAGTAGGAAATGGAATTTGGGATGCAAACCTTAATGAACTAAGGATCAGAGATTGAGCTCTAATTTTCTTCAATTAAAATTGAATTTCAAGTTGAGCTTAAATCAAAACAGTATTGCTTTGATACAATTATCTTATGCTCGACAGTGATCACAGGTGTGCATGTTTTGGGGAGTGGACTGATTTTCTACATGGCAGTTTGGTGGAATTGAATCTTGCTACATTTTTGCACGTGCTTTGTTTAAAGCAATTTCATGTAAGAGAGGTTGGAACAGTCAAGTAGAAACTTTGTAACATACTTTTTCTTTTTTCCCCCTTTTCCTCTTAGTGGAAGTTTTGGTCCCTCCTTGTGTGTCAACCCCAGAGTTCATCCATGCAGCCATGAGGCCTGATGTGATTGCAGAAACTGTGGTAGAGGTGCCAGCAGATGAATCTGAACCAATGGATTCATCTCCTGCTCGAACGTCCCCTGATATCCATGAACGAATGAAGAAGAAAAAAGGTGCGTATGGCTCCTCGTAGCAGCTACCTCAGGGTTTATCTCTTATGCAGGCAGCCACACATGGTGCAGTTGAGATGCATACAGATAGGTTAGATTAGCTGATTTCTCTGCTCAGGTTAGCAGTGTGGTTCACGTCTGAAATGTGAGTTCTTAGAGAGCAGGCCTGTGACAACATCCAAAAGTAGCGAGAGAGTGCGTTTTACCAACTGCTAAGGAAAAGGATTTCTTTTATTGCTCTGTGCCTTGTAAAGTGAAGTCTGCAGAGTGGGGGAAGGGTAAAGAAGGATTCAGAAAGGACTTGAAGGGGGTAAATGTTTCTCTGGAATAGGTGTGTGAGAGCAGGTGGTCTCAGGAGTCCTCGAACGGAGCAGTAGAAAAGTTACTAGCTTACAAGCTTATAATTTGATTTACAGAATCAGTACAGTGTCTTTCTGGGAAAGAAGTATCTTGTTTGTCTGATCGGTGTGCCTTGGAGGAGGCACTAATGGGAACAGTGAACGAGGTCTAAGCATTCAGATACCAAATGAGATGGCTCTGAACGGTCGGTATCAGTCTGGTCTAGCAGTTTGCTTACAGGCATGTTATAATTCTCTTAACCATAGGAGGACTTTATTAGAGATTCCAGCTGTACGTATGAAGGGTTGCTTCTAGTTTAGGGGAAAAAAACTTCAGTGTCATGGTAAAGCATTATATAGCTGAGGTCTACAGAGGGGTATTCCAGAACAGGTCTGCAGAGATTTGGTGAAGTCACATGCATGTCACAATGGCCGTAACTACCCTAAATGACATAAGCAGGAAAATACAGTGCTTTTTTATAGCTGTATATTGGATTTAAACCGTTCCTGTATTTTTTTTCACTGTCTGTCTGAATAGTCATCAGTGGGCAGATTATGTTACAGGGCTGTGCTCAGAAAGCTGAAAGTGCATAAGGTCATTCAGATGCAGCAATGGAATGATAACTTCTGTCGTCATAACTAATGCTTGTTGCATTCAGCATTTACCGAAGAATATTATTCATCAGCAAAAGATAATGCTGTTGCTCCTGAGGAAGGAGAGTTACTTGCTGCTGCTCTCCTCAAAGTGACTGCAGAAGTGAGGGTTGTTTGCAGTCTGCTGCCCTAGGTTATGATCCTCTCCCCTGCTTGGGTCCGTTTACCTCCATGGAAAGGTCAGTGGAGTGTAAAAGGGTGAGGATTTCCCTGACACCGGAGCACAGCAAGGGGCTGCGAGGGCAGAGCAGCCCCAGCACCACCCTGAGACCTGCGTGCCAGGGGTTGCACGCTGAGAGGAAGCTTGCCTGTAGCTTTTAATGGGCAGATGTGGAGCGGAAGTGGGAGTTTTGTGGATTCAGCTGTAGGATTTTGTAGGAAAACTGATGCTTTGATGGGCACGTGCTCTATCGAAAACAAAGCAGGCGGAAGAGTGGTAAGTTCCAGAGTAAGAGAGGCATGTGACTGAAGGAATGCAAATACACTGGATTTACTTCCCATGTGTGGTGTGCACTGCACCTGCCAGTAATTCATCTGAAATGAGGTTAAATCTGCCTCTGGAATAAGCAGACGAATGATGCGTTAAATTGGATGTGCAATAGTCATCATCTAAGAAGGGCAGTTTATCCATACTTGAAGCAAGGAAATAGCATTAAAAAAAAAAAAAAAAAAGAACTTGTCTTTCAGCAAAATCGAACAACAAAATGCTTTTATTCTGCATACAAGTAATACTTTTCATTTTTCCCTGCATGTGTTGTGTGCGCAGCTGGCCGTAAACCCAAGAGCCAACAATCGACCATTTCAGATGGGTCTCCAGACCTAGGTATAAAGAAGAAACCTAGAGAAGGCAAAGGTACAATTTTACATTGTTAAATCATGTCATTTATATGTATTGTGTGTCTCGTAGGTAAAACTGAGATCTTCAAAACTTTGGTGGGTGAATTTGCACTGACTTCATTCGGTCTCAACTTTATTTGATGTCTTTGCGTTTGTTGTTGCAAGATGAAGTACAAGGATGTTTCTAACTCCCCTGCATGCCCTGTAATACAACCCGTACATTTTCATTTGCTTTGCATTTATTGCTGTCTTCTGTGGTGTGTGTTAACTTGTTGCCAGGCACATAATTTGCTAAGCTGCCGCTGTAGGACTTGCTCTGAAGTAGAAGCAGCTTGTGGGCATTTGTAATGTTGAGGGCTGGAAATGTGTTCCCTTAATTGATTCACAGACATCAGTGGGAATGTGTTGCTTGACTAATAGATACAAATTGGCTGAAGGGTAAAAACAAATGATGGTATGTTTCTCTGCTGCTTGAGTGAGGAGCTTTATGCAGAAGAGTCATTATTGTTATTGTTTTTCATGATGAAGAGTCCTGTCTTAGTTTGCAAGTCCCAGCTTTTCACCCAGAGATCGCAGACCCACACACCCACTCACAGGTTACTGTTGAATTGCAGTGCAGTGTATCAGCTCTTAGCCCTGCCTAGGTGCAAAACGTGGATCTTGTTCCCAGCTAACTTCACGAATAGTTGTTAGGAGATTGTGCTTACAGCTAGGAAAATAGAGTTTCAGCGAGTCTCAGTAGCAGTGTACCAGCTGAAAGAGCATGCAGTTGTCAGCACGAGAGCTGTTATTATTTCAGGATTTGTTTGAAAGCAGGATCTCCGCTACTTACGTCATTCCTTATCTGGGGGCAGCTCCTGAGTCGTGCCTGTGAGCAGGCTGAGGAAGAATGGATGCTAGCTCATGGAAACCGGTGCAGAAAATAATTATGTTTCTAGGCATCGGTCTCTGTTGGTGCCTTTGATTTTTCACTGTAGCAGATCTTTGTATTTGCTGTTCTTAAAAGTGCGTCTTGTTTGATTTTTCTTTTTAAATATTTTTTTAAACCTTCTTTGTAATTCTGATGTTGCTTTTAGTGCTTCCTGTTATCTGAAGAGCATTTGTGAACTGCCCTTGTTGCTGCAGAAATGACTTTCTGTCCTTCCAGTTTGTGTTTCTACTGCTGATTTCTCTCCTTAGCTGTTAGTTTTATCAAGTGTGAGATGTTACTACTCTTTTTTCCAGTTCCTATGGGCACTTAGGGTATGCTTATATTTGTTGTTCTCACAAGGTATCTCAGTCCATGTTTTGCACCACAGCTGGCATAACACACATTTTCTTTCTTCATGAAGGTTAACTTGAAGTCTTGCAGAATATTTTGTTACTGGCTTAATTTTATTTACTGTTTCTTTTAAAAAAGGATTTGCTATATGCAGGTTATTGGACACGTAACATGTTTCTGAAAAAACAGGAAGTATTGCTAGAGCTGAGTGCTGTCAGCAGATTTAAGTCATGGAGGAGGAGAACGGCTGGTTGTACGCAGCTGGAAACAGGTTGCTTGTTGTCCGTGCAGGTACTTCTTCCTCTGTGCGTTCTGGATGGGTACGAAGTAAAGCAACTGTAGATAATCAGCTTGAGTTTGTTATATCGAGGGAACTGAAGGCTCCTTAATTGGGGTGATAGTTCTAGTAGCTGTCCTCACATAGAAGATTGAGAGTTTCTATCTTAACTTCCCTTATTTTGTTTTTGCTTTGCTTAAGTGCTGTTTTAAAAGTGTAGACCGACAGCATAAAGCTGCAGGAGAATTTTTTCCCTCAGAGGGAGCAGAACTGGCCTTGAGCCTTTCAATGTAAGTGCTGGTACAACCGTGACAGTTGATACACTGTTAGTCCTTGTATTTTGAGACTACAGCTGACACAGTGAGTGGTGTTCCCCAGGGGTCGGTACTGGGCCCAGTCCTGTTCAGTATCCCTATTGATGACCAGGGTGATGGCACTGAGAGCACCCTCACTACGTTTGCAGGTGACGCCAAGCTGGGAGGAGCTGTTGATGTGCTTTGGGGTAGGAAGGCCCTGCAGAGCAATCTAGGCAGGCTGGATTGCTTGGCTGAGGCTGTAGGATGAGCTTCAACACGACCAAGTGCCAGGTCCTGCACTCTGGCCACAGCAGCCCAGGCAGTGCTACAGGCTTGGGGCAGAGCGGCTGGAAGCCTGTGTGGAAGAAACGGGCCTGGGGGTGTTGTTGGGCACCTGGCTGAACGTGAGCCGGCGCTGTGCCCAGGTGGCCAAGGAGCCAACGGCAGCCTGGTTTGCATCAGAGATGGTGGTGCCAGCAGGAGCTGGGGGGCGACTGCGCCCTTGTGCTCAGCGCTGGTGATGCCACACGTGGAGTACTGTGTTCAGGTTTGGGCCCCTCAGCACGAGGAAGACGCCGAGACCCTGGAACGTGCCCAGAGAAGGGCAGCGAATTGGTGAGGGTGTGCAGCACAAGCTTTAAAGGGAGTGGCTGAGGGAGCTGGGATCGTTCGGTCTGGGGAAGAGGAGGCTCAGGGGAGACCTTACAGGTCTCTGCAACTGCCTGAAAGGAGGCTGTGGCAGGTGGGGGTCAGCCACTTGTCTTGTGTAAGTAGTGATAAGACCGGAGGTCTGTGCCAGAGGAGATTGGGGTTGGATGTTAGGGAAGTTTTTTTCTCTTGCGGAGTGATGGGGTGCTGGAACAGGCTGCCCAGGGAGCTGTTGGAGTCACTGAGCCGGGAGGTGTTCAAGAGACTTTGAGATGCCGTTCTGAGGGACAGGGATTAGTGGGGAAATATTGGTGGTAGGTGGACGGTTGGACTGGGTGATCTTAGGTCTTCTCCAAGCTTGGTGATCCTATGATTCTGTGATTCTATGATTAAGTAACAGACAGTTGTAATGATCAGCTAGATACAAGCAAAGTATTTCACTGTGCCAAATTGCTCTGTACTGAAGGTAAGGTAGGTAATAATTGTGTCAACTCTGTGCACTCTTAAGGTATATTGGTGATCTTGAGACTTTCCAGGTGTGGAGATGAGTTCTAGATGCTACTGAAAAAGGCTCCTGTCTCCCTAGCAAGGTGTACTATGTGTTTATGTCTACCATGCTGGATTTTGGATGCATAACAGCAGCATGAATGTAAACCTGCTCAGATAATACATTTTATAGTCTTATCTTTTTCTTCCTCAGAAGTCGATAGGCTCAGATTCATGGTATGAGGAAAGGTTAGTTTTCTAGGGAGAGAGGATTTAAAAACAGTGCAAACATTTCTAAAGTTAGCTTTTGTGTTAAATGCATAGCAACCATTATTGCCAGAGCAGCCGAGTAGATGGCCTCTGAGTAACATAACTATTCCATAGGCCTCATGTGGAAAAATGTTATTCAGGTCACTAAGAGTTTGAAGAAAAAAGGAAAAAGTGTTGAGTCAGCAGCTCCTTTCCAACAGAAAAAATAGGGCACTTTCAGGAATGATTTCTCTCGAAGGTCAGTTTTATTTCTGCAGTGAAACGGTTCCAAACTTCTACAGGCTTTGTTGGTGAACCCAGAAATTCGATTTCTAAGGAGCTAAGAGAAAAAAAAAAAAAAAAGGAAAAAAAAAAACCCGAAAAACCAGAATGAATTTGAAGGGAAACACTACAAGTTAATATTTTTTCTCTTATAGAAGTCTTTCTGAAATGGGAACTTACTGGTTGCTTGGTTCCGTGCAATTATGAGGAGTTAAAACACTTAGCATCTAACTAACAGCATTCTGAGATTAATAAGTTAGGGAAGATTATTCTGACTTGATAAATGAAATGAGAAGAACAATATAAAAAGCTGCAAGAGTTTTCTTTTTTTGTCAAAATTACCCTTCACTTCCCTAAAATACAGCATGAAGATTATCCAGAATGATTCCAGGATTCTGGAACATCTTGACTCATATAAGTCCTATATTTCTCTGAAATGCAGCTGGATTTTCATATGACTTGATTCTGTACTTGCTGTTTACTGGAGCACTTACTAAAATGTTGGGTCGTCTGTCTCTGAGATCATCATCCAGAAGATGGAAACCATAATGAGATTTTTCTAAGGTAGTTGACTTCTTGGACTCTGTACGAGAGGCCTTTCAACTGCCTTAATATATTTTTGTTGTTACGCCGTGCTACAAACAAGTGCTGTGCTGGGCCATTAAACCTCAAGAGTTAATGATCTCTTTGCACGCAGAAAATATTGGGGTGTATGTTTTAATTTGCCCATGGCACCTGCTGCTGGCTTGGAAGCATGATCACGTGAATTGAGATGGCCATTCTGAGGTTGTTACTCTTGTGGATCTGTCTTGGTTTTCCCTTCTTGAATCGCTTTAGCGGTCTTCTCCAGCACTACTGATAAAACAGAGGTATCTTTTTTCCTTCTGCTTTTCTTTCCCTTTTGCTAGGTGTAGTCAGAGTCCAGGCAGCCCTCATGTTATGTTTTATGCCATCCTGATAGTCATTGTTACAGATGTTGTCTTGTGGCACCTCCAGTGGAAATGGTACAGAAATTGTACGCCCCTGAAATGTCTGAGAAGTGTATTGAATTCTTATTCTGTAGGCTTCTTCGTTCTGTACCTCCCCAGTTGCAGGAAGGTACGTGGCATTTCTGCCGTGTAAATCCTTGCAGGGAGTAGCAGGACTGGCTTTGCACCTAGCAGGGTCTCAATCATTGTGCAAGATACATTTGGATCAGAACACGGGGTGTCAGCAGTGGGTGTGAGAGTCCCCTTGGTGCTGATGTCCCATTGAAGTCAGCAGGATGATCCTGGACAGGAGGTTGTGGCCTTATTACCATTTGAGATGGTTATTGAAGGTTGTATGCCTTTGTGTGTGATTTATTTCTGTCGTCTTGTACTTCAGCATCTTAAAGTGCACTGGCTTTTCTCTCCTCTGCTTAAGAAACTGAGAAGAAAATTCTGAACTGTGTTCCTGTCTGCGCAGAGCAGCTGTAGGTTGTAGAGTCTTGAAACACCCTCCTGTACTTCTTTTCTCTTTCAAGAACTGGGAATGGGTGTGGAATTGAAGAGGCTCCTGTGCTATCCAACAGATCACCAGGGTTAGCTCCTTTCAGAATGTAAATATTTATGAAAGCTTTACTAAACAGAATGAATGAATGCTTGCAGGTTGCATTACATACCATCCTCTGCGTAGTGTTTGCCTGTAATTTAGGTCATTTGGAGTTAGCTATATATGGAGAATTTTCTGCTGTCCTTGAAAGTGGATTTCTAATGTTCAAATGCTTTCTGATTATAGGAAATACAACATACTTATGGGAGTTTCTTCTGGACCTTCTCCAGGACAAAAATACTTGTCCTCGTTATATTAAGTGGACTCAGCGAGAGAAAGGAATCTTTAAGCTTGTGGACTCGAAAGCTGTCTCCAAACTATGGGGAAAACACAAAAACAAACCTGACATGAACTATGAGACCATGGGAAGAGCTCTGAGGTAAAATCTTAAGCTGCTACTTACTTACTGCTCTTACTATAATTTCATATCTGACTCTTAAATCCTCAAGTGTAGATTGAACTCTATAGAAATAATGCCAATTCTGAGGTGTTAAAAGCTGCCCTTCTGCTGACTTCGCTGATGAAAAAGCAACAGTTTTGCAGTTCCTGTTGCTTTCCACGTTACCAGTTAATTTGCAATTTACCTTTAGAGGTTTGTGTTTAAAAGGCCAGATTTTTTTTAAGCTGGATACTTGAGATGCTGTGCAGCTTCTTGCCATGCCTTCTTAGATTTTATTTTTGGCTGTGGTTATGTTAGATTTTCTTGCTAGCGCAGAGCGAGTTTTTCTCTAGAATCTGTATCAGTTACCACTTAATGGTACTTCTCTTGCAGATACTACTATCAAAGAGGAATCCTTGCCAAAGTTGAGGGACAGAGGCTCGTTTATCAGTTTAAGGAGATGCCAAAAAATATAGTTGTCATCGATGATGACAAAAGCGAACCCTGCAGTGAAGATTTGTCAATGCCTACAGATGAGAAGTCATTGGAGAGAGTGTCTTTATCTGCAGAAAACCTCTTGAAAGCAGCAACCTCTGCACGCGGAGGAAAAAACTTGTCTCAGTTAAGCTGTACCAGAACAGAAAAAGCAGTCACCAGAGTGGTGAATATTGCCTCACCAGCACACGATTCATCATCATCTCGCCCCTCGACAACCACTACTACTGTCCCAGCATCGTCGGCTCCCAGGTTGGTATTGATGTGGCTTGGGCTTGTTGTTCACCACTGAATGACGAGCAGCTTTTTGGTTGGTGTGGTGTCTTTATTACTTTGTATGCTGGAAGTCTTCTCTGATCTACAGGCAGCCATGAATTGTGGTAGAATACTGTGAAAGTGTGGTTTATGAGACAGAGCCGCCTAGCAGTGCACTTGCCCTCAAGCATGTTTTAAAATCACGTAGAGAAGAGAGAGATGGATGCTGCTCAATCTACAAACTCCTATTATGAGATGGACAGGAGGTTTTTGTCGTCGTCGTTCTTAAGGAACCAGTTAGAAAGCTGCAAATTCGGGATTTGCGTATCGCTGTTTTCAGCTCTAACGGTTTAAATGCACGTTTTTGTTTTGCAGGACTGTACGTGTGGCAATGCAAGTGCCTGTTGTAATGACCTCTCTGGGACAGAAAATTTCTACTGTGGCAGTGCAGTCAGTAAATGCAGGGTCGCCGTTAATTACCAACACAAGTCCGACAACGGCAACAACTCCAAAGGTGGTAATCCAGACAATCCCCACTGTGATGCCAACCGCTTCTGAGAATGGAGACAAAATCACCATGCAGCCTGCCAAGATCATTACGATCCCCGCCACGCAGCTGACGCAGTGTCAGGTACAGACAAAACCAGGCCTGACTGGGTCGGGAAGTATCAACATCGTTGGAACCCCGTTGGCTGTTAGAGCACTGACCCCGGTGTCCATAGCTCACGGGACACCGGTGATGAGACTATCGGTGCCTGCGCAGCAGGCGTCAGGCCAGACTGCCCCCAGGGTTATTAGTGCAGTAATAAAAAGCCCGGAAGTGAAATCAGACACAGCGGCTGTAACGCAAGAACGTGAAGTGAAAACGCTGCAGCTCTTGCAGGAAGAGAAGACGGCAGATGGGAGCAAGACTGTAACCCATGTCGTGGTAGTTAGTACGCCCTCAGCTATCGCGCTTCCTGTGACAATGAAAACAGAAGGAATCCTAACGTGTGAGAAGTGAAGAACAGGTTGCTTCCAGCGTGGACTTACGGACTGTTACTGTTTTGTTTAAACTGACATAATTGGGGAGGGAAGTGGAGGCGATCGCCACGTCAGAAAGGAGAGTGGGGAAGTGTTAAAAAACATGAGTTGCATTGGAGACGTAGTGGGGAGAAAAAGAAGTATTTTTCCCGTGTTTCAGTGGGAATGGAACCACATTGCTATGCTGACAGAAACGGCCTCTTCCAGTCAGGAGACAGCTGAACCCGTGGAGAAGGAACGGTAGAGAGACTGAAAAGGGACCAAGCAGTTCACTACGCTGTCACAGCACACTAAGACCTGGAACACTAAAATTGAATTGTGTGAGAGGTTTGCCTTGGTTTTTGGTTTTTCAGGGAAGAGGAAAGTCTCATTTCTAGAAATGGCAAAGTTGATGAATCTTATATGCATACCAGCAATCACTACTGCGTGCCCGCAGTACTCAACTGGTGCTAAGTGAAAACCTCTGCTACTAGGTATTGTAGAATGTGAAATAAAGGAGATTGAAGAGCTTCTAAAAGAAGACAGAGACCTAGAGGGATTTTTGTATCATAGCTTAAGCAGATTTAAAACGAAAGCCTTAGACTGATTTTCAATTATCTTTCTTGAAATAAGCTAATGGCTTGTTTGTTTAAAGCTTTTTTATTAAAACAAATTTTTTAAAAAATCTTGTACCTAGCACAGTATTGTTATAGAATTACATGTAACATATTTTGTATGGTAGGTAAAGTCTGTCTAAATTTCTTAATTGTGGACAAAACAGCAGCAGGCCTCCGGCCTTGTGCTGTAACATGCCTGTGTCTCTCACTTAGCCTTGACATCTGTGCATACATTTCAGTTTCAGCTCTACTCTGTCACTTGAAAGGTCACACCCAGCATGAGCTTTCGTCAGGTAGTTCTAAACCTGTAAATTTTTTTTTTTTTTTAGTTGAAGTTAAGAGGGAAGTACCAGTGTTCAGAATGAACTATAATAGTTTGTATATTCAACATTTGAAGTATATTCTATTTTGTTGTACTCTTGTTTCAAAGTGTATTCAAGTAGGTTTTACTGAAATATAGAAATGAAATTTGTTTTGTCTGCCTTCTGTTTTTAACTTTTTCCTTTCAGCTGTTTGGTTCCTTTTCTGCTTGCTTGAAATCATCTGGGCGTTCAGCCTCACGTAGCTGGGATAGTGTGGTAACATGGAGCTCCCCAGCACTCTGACACTCCACATGGCTGGCAGCTCTCCCACACAGTGCACCGAAATAGGTTTTGTTGAAGTATTTGAGAAGCTTGCAGTAGTTGACTTCTGACAGGGCTCTCGTTCTCTAAGCTTTTTTGGCATGGTCAGCAATACTCAGTGTTCTTCCACTGTGGCTGATTGGACGAGTACTGGAGTGGAGTAACTCGAGTAGCTGGTAAGGTACTGCCCTGCAGTTCATAACTTTGTGTGCTCCCATTTGCTGTCAAGCAAAGAAAACTGGGTTTGCTGAAATGGCCCTGAGAACCAGTGTCTCGTAAAGCTCTGTGGACGACTTACAGCTCCTCCAGCAATTCTTTCATTTTCTAAGGCTGTACAGCAAAGTAAAAAGGGGAAGTGAGCAGACTTCACCAGTGGAGTGTACTGATCTCTCTGAGTGTCTCATAGACAGAAGTAGAAAACACTGGTGAGTAGAAACTGACAAAGGAGAGATGTGTTGCACTGTTGCACTTCTTGATGCTGTTATCGTTGACGTCTTCAACTGTTCATATTTTGGCTTCTACACAAGTCAATAATTTTAGGTAACCTTCTCTCCTCCCCCCCCAATGAGGTAAGTATCTAAATAGGGTTTGTATTTATAGTCACCCGTAAGGCGTGGGTGCAGGGTGAAGCTCGGGTGAGATTGCAATGCAAGACTTAGGCCACAGTGACAGCCTGCGTATAAGAGTGTGGCCTAAAACAGGTGTGTAGTAGCTCATCCTGTTCTCATGGGGATCCACAAGTGGTTCTACAGCTGTCACTACAGGAGCAGCCCATCAGCTTGCAGGTACCCAGGTGCCCAAGAGGAACCTCCAGTTGCTAGCAAGATGCTCTGGGAAGTCTTCACAGCAGGGACTCGGTAAATCTCAAAGTAATCAAAGCCATTTATGTACTTCATGCCCAGACGAGCAGTTCAAACAGAAATCTGCAACCGAGGACTTCATTGCTTGTAAATGAGGCTGGTAGTAAACAGCTGCCCTGAAGTTTATTTTTTTCACATTAACTTTTGAAGCTAAAAAACAAGCTGCCCGCAGAGTCCTAGCAGTAAGCCTATTCTTGCCTTCAAATGGTGAGAAATGTGGGAATACTTCCATACAGCCAGGCTAGCACGTGGGGACTTCGTGTTTCTTCTTCTGAAGAGACTTGTTAGACACTCTAAGCAGGGAAGCAGAATTTAAGAACAAAGGGATGAACAAAACTGAAGCGGGGAAACAACTTGGGTGTAGAAGGCAGCAATCCCTTCCACCAGTACTTAGCCCAAAGAAGAAAAGGTTCTTGGAGGTGAACTGTGCTTCCAGGTCTTGAAATGAGGGAGAAAGGCTCTTTCAAAGGGGGATGTGAACGAGAAGGAAGAGGATTTGTGCTGCCTAGGAGGAAGTGGGTCAGAAGGCCATGGCCAAGGAAGGGGGAGACCAGAAGGCCAAGTGGGGAAGCTAGTCAATGGGAGTATGCTTATGGAAGTTTGAGGCAACTCTAATGTGCAAAGGAAGTGGAGCAGGGTGAAAAGAGGCAGGCAGTGCTTTGTGCTGTGTGGGTAAAATAGGGTGGAGACAACAAAGGCAAAAGCAGTAGCATTTTCAAACCCACTTTTCTAAGTCTTGTCTGTGAGAAATGATTCTCTAAACGGCTGTTACTTGATCGTGTGTGAAGGGGAGATGCTGTATCTCACAGCATGAAATGTATATCGCTGGTGTATTTGTAGTTAAGACCTTTCCCACACCTGATTTAGATACAAAGTCAACTAAGGGCAGAGTACATTCCTGGAAACAGATAAGGATCTCCAGCTGACAACCTCCTCCTGTTAAGTTAGATCCAGGATTTCATCATGTAATGGCGAGAACAGAAGGAATGAAGGCACAGATGGCTGCTGCTTGCTAGACAAACAGCCCTCAGCCGTGCTTGCAGTTAGTGCCCACGCTCCAGCTGGTGATGGTCCTTTGGCTCTCTCCCCTGGCCACGCAGTGAGCGACAGCCGTGTACCAGCTGCCTCAGGACATGTAGTAGAGGTAGGTTGGGTGCTGCGAGAATCTCAAATCAGTATGAAGGTGCATTGCAATGAATCAGTACTTAGCAAGGTCAGAGAGAGAAGTGCCTTCTCATTCACCTTTCCACGTATGGCTCCGTAAGCCCCACTTGGTTAAACATTTAGCTGCTAGATGTAAATACAGGTGGCCTTTGTACAGGTGGACTTCAACATGTCTGCCTAGCTGCTGCTCTTCAGTGTTGCCTGGTTCCTCTGCGTTGATGTGACCAGTTATTCTTCATCAGAAAAACGTGTCGCTTTGTTCTCAAGCCATGCTTACAGGAGGCAATCTCTTGTAAAGGTTATCGTGGAGGTTTTCTGAGCTAAGAACAAGATTGCTGACTGTCACTGCAGTCATTGTGCAAGCTTGCTCTTTAACATTCTTCTTCATTCTGACGTAATTGCCGTGTGGGCAAGAAATACTTGTACTGATGATGGTGAAGGACATGAAGTCAGGATGGAGGAGCTTTGGTCAGGTCTGTAACACCTGAAAGACAAAGGGCTGCTAACCAAAACGCTGAAGTTAGCATTTAGATACATTGTTGGACTTGCAGTTCCTTTAAAAGTCTGGTCCTGTGTAGCACTGCTGTCTTAAGACATCCGTAACTGGTGGCTCACGAAGAAGAGTCTAGGCTGAGCCCATTCTGGGCAAGTAGTAACTCCTGGGGATGCCACGAGTGGAATGAAAATGCAGTGTGCAGTGAGCACGCTTCACATAGAAGGCATCAAGGCATGGATTGTTATGGTACCACTGATACCACATTATGTGTCATGATTATTTTTCAGATATCCTCTCGTAATATTGTAAATTATAGGGTGGAAAGGGTAATGCTGTGTGATCTACAGGGAAAACTGTAACGTGTGGCAACTTGAAACATTTCTGCGTTGTGGCTAGAGAAGTTGAAAAAGGAATCTCATCCCGGAGAACTATTTTTGTTGCTCTCTTGAACTGATAAAGTCTATCTTTCCGTGCAAACCTGGTGAAAGGGTTTTTACTCTTCATCGAAACTTCTTTCTGGCATCTCAAGCTTAGCATTCAATTGCAGGGTTCTGTGCCTTGGCACAAGTGATCCGGGAAAAGCGTGGTGTGGCGAAGGCTTGGCTCTTCTGGTCCTCTGCTAACTAATTTAGTGGACTTTTGGACTTGGCAAATCGTGTCTGAGGTGATGAAGGAGCAGTGAGCCAGAGGTGCTGAGGCAGGAAAGGGGAGCGGTGCACGAAGCCTTGGTTCTTACCCTGACTCGTCCAGCGGGGTCTCGGTTATGTGTGGAGACCATCCCAATCCATACAAGCTAAATTCAATGCTTGCCTTGGAGATGCAGTGAGCTTATTAAGTGGGAAAGTTTCAAGTGACACTACCTACTTCTGATCTAATTGTTATCTGAGAGAGAGCGTTCTAATAAGCTTGCAGCAGCTTCTGCCTTTCAGTGAACGGAGTAAGTGGGTCACTTCTTCCCTCAGCTGGCCTGGGGGCGAGGGGAAACTCACTGCTAGAGCTAATGCACCTCTTACTCAAGATGAGAGCAAGGGAGCTGCAGGGACTTGTAGCCTTGGTGTTCTTATGAGACACAAAATGAGCTCTGAATACATTTTTATTCTGAGCGTTGTGCTGCTACACTGAAAAAATAGAAAAACCTCCTGCTTTTTCCGATGAAAAATATTTACCATACGGATTTTATAGAGGGCAGAAGCATTTCACTGCTGCAGGCCTCATGCTTGCTGAATAAAACAAAAGCGAGGGCAGTATTTCATTTGAGCTTTCTATAACATTATCTGCAAAAATACATTTTATAGCAAGTACTGGAATAAAAAGCTGAAGCTGGCTGGGAAGTTAGCAGCTCCTTGTTGAGCCTCGTCTGACCTTTATTACAGTATAATGGAAGGCATTTACTGTTCTAGGAGGCATGTGTGATTTTAACATTCCTCCCCCCACACAACTCTCCCTTCAAAATTGCCCTGTAAGGACATGAAGCCGTGGACACTCACTGCCATGTGTCCAGGGCAAAATGAGCCTCACAGCCCTTTTCTCTTTAGAAAAGCTCTACAGTGATGGCAGCATTGCAGAACTCATGCTGCCTGCCCCCACTTATCATCTTCTCATGGGAGAGATGAGATGAAAGCCAGGGTCTCTATCCTGGGCACTGTGAAGCAGTGCCACGCATATGAACACTGGGATACCATTCAGAAAATGGACCGATTCACCCAAAAGCAAAATGGAAATCAGAGCTTTTTCTTTTTTACGCTTTTGCTTTGTTTAAAGACAGCTCTGCGTTATCTGATTAATAATAATGTATGCTTATCTTTGCCTTACTACTGCAAGTGTAGTTTCTTCCAGAAACTAACAGAAGAGGATGAATATAAACCCCAGCTCTCTGGTGTGACTTCTGTGGTAGATGCCTATTAGGGGTGCTGTTTAATACATCCATGCTGTAGTGTAATTCATGGGCTGTGGAAAGCACGTACCTGTATTATTTCTTGCCCTTCAGGTGTTTCGTAAGCGACAACCGGAGCTGCCTGTTGTGAGGAGCCAGCCCTGCTAGGCATCATTAGTGGCTCCTCAGGGAGGAACACGTGCAGCCTGGGGTGCAGTCCTGAGGTGAGTGCTGGCACTGTTCGTAGCTTCAGACAGCTGATGGGAAGAGAAATACTTAGGGTAATTTAAGGCCTAGGCTTCATTACTAGCTAGGGCAGAAGGCAGCTTAACTTCTCCAGAAGTGTAACCCCTTTCCCTACAGATTTGCTGTGAAATGTAGGCATGCAAGTTTGAGAAACACCACTTGCTATGAAAGTGGCTGTGACAATTAGTAAGGCTAGGACTGTGGACCAGGAGGAAGGTCTGGAAGCGATAGTATCATCCACTTATACTAAGGAAATGTAAAAGATGGCAGTACAGGATATTTTCTTTTCCAAAGGACTTTTATTATTAAACAGCTGGAACATTTACAAGTTACCGTGGGCCTTATGCAGCATGGAAGTACTGCTTTATTTGCTTTGCCGAGTCTCCAAACTATCTACATGTCAGACCAACTCCAATTATTGGTTCTCTCCTTTCCCTTCCCCACGTCCTGGCACAGTGGCACGTATACAATCCACATATTCAATACCCATGTCACACACAACAGCTACCACCCTACCCCACCTCTGTCATGGCCTACGATCTGGGCCACGGAAAGAGGACCTGTAAGTGCTCCTGAGTGCTGCTGCTGTGCGATTTCAAGTCAGGTACAGGATTACCAGCTTCTCACAATAAATAAAATTTGTTTCCTAACAGGTTCCAGTGTAGATCTAGGTTCCGAAGATAAATAAAAGGAAGTCTTTCAAAATGAAGATTGGCCTTTTACTGAAACTGCAAGATGGACAAGGATATCAATTTAAACCATTCATAAAGGTAATACTTGAAGCAGACAAGAAAACACTCCTTGTTAGGCGTGTACTCTGGAGGGAAGCACAGCATGTACACCTACAGAGCATCTGTGTGATGGACTCACGTGCATTCTTTGGAATAGTGAGGATGTCACTACAGGATGTGCTGCAGTTAGCCCGTTTCCTCACTCGCTGGAGGGGGCCTTGCTTACACTGTGTTGTTACCCCTTCACTTTCATTAGAGTCTTCCTCTTAAGTCGTGTGGAAATAAGAAGGCTACGCCAATATGATGTTAGATTTGTTCATGTCTACACCTTGTTTAGCTTCCTTCATCTGCAACAGAAAAGGACTTAACAGAATCTGAGAAGTCAAGCTTTGTTCCCTTTGGTACCGGCACAAGCTTAACATCAAATAAACAAAATTAGCGTGCTGCCAGGGCAAACTGTTTTACATACGCACATTTAACTTTAAATACTCAGGCCTCCGCATTCATTAGAGGATTATACTCTTAGCACAGGGGTTAGTGAAAGGATAAAGCTCATTTCCCTTCCAGTTTTCAAATCTGAGTACAGAAAGACCATCATTACAAGAACACTGACTCCTTTCTTCCTCCTTCAGAGGCTACGGATGAACGAGCTCTGAAGGATAAGTGTAATTCCAAACAAGTGCTGTTTAGTCAACGGTACTTCCTCATCCTTAATAGCTTCTAGCCTCAGAAGTTTTCAGTAACACAAAACAACGGTGAATTAACATATGGCAATATCGGGTGGCATTCCAACCAATTATAACAGTCTGTCAGGGTCTTGGTTAAAACTAAAGTCACACACCAACGACAGGTGATCTGAAGGGTAATTGAACGAGGGCAGCCTGTTGGGCCCAATTTGCTCTTCAGTCAGCAAGCCTAGGGCTGAGTTCACATTCAAGGCATGCTGGGAATACCAGATATAATCCAGCGTATGCCGGCACTCTCCCGAGGGCCGAATCTTCCAGGTGGTGTACGGGGGCTCCGACTGCCCGTCGGGGCTCAGCAGCTTGTACGCGCTGTTTAAGTTGAGGCTGGAGTTGGAGAATTCTCTGTAGACCTCCTCGGTCGGCTCCGCATTGAAGTCTCCGCAGATGATCAGAGGGATCTTTGCACCCTGGGTGATGCTCTTCAGGTTCTGGAGCAGGTCGCAGCCCTGCGCAGAGCGGAACCTCTCCCAGCCAGTGCGAGCCTTCAGGTGGGTGACGGCGATGCAGAACAGTCTTCCAGTTTCACTGCACTTCAGTGTCTGAGCTATGGCTACTTGGTTGGTCTTCAGTTTCATGGCGGTGAGCCGGATGTTTGCGCTGTTGATGAGCTCGAAGCGTTCTTTGAGGAAAAACAAGGCGCAGCCGTCCGGCCCGTTGTTCTGCTCCACATCGAGGCACGGCGACCACGGCTTCGGGAAGAAAGTGCACTGATAGCCCAGTCGGCTCAGGAGTGGCTCGAAGGTGTCAAAGTAGTGGTCGACTTCTTGCAGGCACAAGATGTCCGGCTTGTAGGCAAGGATTTCCTCCAGGATGAGGCACTTCCTCTCCTCCCATTTCAGAGCTTCCATGGGGCACTGGACGAAGTTGTCCTTGCCTTCTCCAAGAGCTGAAATGAGAGGTGTGAAAGAAGGAAGTTAGCAGTGGCAAAAGTAACTCAGATTCGAGACTTCTTCCCCTTCTTCTCAAAGGTCACCACACTGTCTTCCACCTGCGGCTGCCACAGCTTACCTGAGACAAAATGCAGCACTGCAGGGGTTACTTAAGTAGAGAACACGAGGGCAGTTCTTACGCACAGGATTGCCCTCTCCCACCCCAAAGGTGAGGCTGTTGCATAATTCAACTCGCAGTCCTGACTTTAGGGCTCTGAGAAAAATCAATAGCGATTATTTGGAAGAACTAAGAATTTCTGTAACCCACCTGAATCCCCAAACAGTTCAGCGAAGCACCAATTAGAAAACAGAAGAGCTTTACAAAGAATCTTACAGAGATGGGTCTCTGTTCTGGGAGCTGACAACTACAAGTGACAGGCGTGTCTTTTTTGGACACAGCATGTTCTAAGACAGGCATTCAGAGCAACTGCTGGATTCAGAGATGGCAGAAGAGGGAGACCTTTTTTCTTTCCTTCCGAACGGAAAACAAGTTGCCGTTTCAGGTGCTTAAAATTTCCCCCTATCAGCTGGGCCTCGCATCAGTCATCTCTCTCCCTTAATCCTGTCAGCCCCAGACGTGTCTAACTGCACAGACACACCTGCATTTTAGACTACTTGCTGCATTTGGTCTTCAGGTTCCAACTCGAGCTCCTACCTTGGGCGAGGATGTTCCACTGCATGACCCGGATGGGGCGGTGGTTACTGGCTGTGTTTTTCTTCAGGTCCACAAAGTTCCTCTGGAAGCGAGGTGGTCGTTTTTGCAGAACGAGCTGGCATTCCTCCAGCAGGTCCTTGGGGTCTATGGGCTCCAGCTGAGCTGAGTCAGGCTGCTCCAGGCAGTCCTGGTGCTGGGACACGGCACTGCTGCTCAGCGTCTTGGCGAGCGCGCTGTAGAGCCGGCTGGTGCTGTTTCCCATGGAACAAGCTGCAGAGGGAAATCTGGCATGAGCGATGTTCATATGCTTTATAGATCATCTCATTACGCATGAGTAACATGGGGTTTGTGCAGGAACTTGCTTCCAAGACAAAACAGAGGTGCAGAGATAGGGATTAGCTCTGCTCACGGTCCTGTCTCATTTTGCTTGTTACCGGGTGCCACAACTGCTGCAGCATGCAAACCCTCTCGTTTAAGACAGCGTGCAGGCATCCCATAAGGGGAGAAAGGAGGCTTTCATTCAGAAGGAGGGCTATGATTAACTTCTGCATGCTTTGTGGAAAGCAGAACAAAGTGTACTTTTTCCCTCCTCACCGAGGAGAGCCCAGCAGGTAAACAGACGCTGCGTGCTCCCTGTTCCAAGCACAGTGTTAACGAAGGCAACGAACTGCACAGCACAGTGCCCTGTTCCCAATGTGGATGACTGAAGGCCCATGGAGCAGCAGTTAGCTGACTCTCTGCTTCAGGTTAATATTTAATAGCAACCTCCGTCTAGGATTTTATTCCCCCTTACAGCAGCAACTTTCCCTGAGTGTTTCAGCAAGCTCACAGCTTGGGGTGGGGAGAGGAGACACGGTTCACAGCACTGCTTTCTGTGTGGGCTGGTGACAGGCATGTGGCAGGGCCAGGCCTGGCAGGAGGGGAAGAAGCAGGACAGGAGCCTGAGCAGCTCAGGGAATGAGGGGAGGCAGATAAATGAGCAGGAGACTCACAGACTTGTAAAACAGGTGCTTTTAAATGTGCTAAAAAATAAAATACTTAGGTGTTCCAGATGTGTAAGCTAATGGAATAGTGCCTCTGCTATGCTCAGTTAGGGGTTGCTTAGCGCTGCTTGAAGGCATTAAGTTAGGAAGAGAAATTGGACATAGGAAATCCTCCATCCTCACCCCATCTCCATCCTTAGTGAGGTACCAGGAGTTCCCCAGGTTAAGAGGTGAGCTTCTAAGGGACTGCTTATAGCATTTCAATTCCAGAGATTTGGTCAGTTCAAACTATTGTCCAGAAGCCGAGCACAAGCAGAAGAGATACCACTTAATGGCCAGGGAACGGGGCACAGCCATGAAGCCCCTGAGCAGGACCCCAACACTGCTGTGTGGGGAAGGGGAGCGCACCAGGAAACACTCTCTCGAGGTTGTCCTTGAGCAGCAGGGGTTGAGCACAGACAGCTCCCACGGTGTGATGTTGCAATGGGAAATGCCAGCTCAGCACCGCCTGCAGTTACTCAGTGAGTGCGTAGAAGAGGAAGGAAGAGAAAGGGACAAGAGGGCACCTTCTCAGCCGAGGTGTGGTCTCAGCCTTTCGAAGAACACGGCACAAAGTCCAAGGCTTTTTCTGTCACCTAATGACAGGACCGTGCTCTTTATTATGAAGGCTCTGCTTTGTAGCCAAGGGCCGTGGGACGGCTGTCCTAGTGAAGCAGAGAGCACTGCCATACCTCCCGCCTCAACCCCAATGCTCGCTGTCCTGGTGTGACACACTGGCTGCCCGCTGTCCCACTATGCGTGGAGCCCTTGCTGCCGCTTGCCGTTCAAGCCTTGATTTTGGCAGCGTGCGGGAACGGCACGGTGGGACTCGGCGCCAGTCACAGCCGGAGCTGAAACCCTGCCCGAGTGACACTCTACAGGCCCGGTCAGGAGACGGCTTTAGCGTCGGGCCCTGACCTCGTGTCAGGACACGGGGCCTGCCAGGGGAGCGACCTCGGGCAGCCTTCGCACCCGGGGCCGCGAGGCCGGGCTCTCGCGTTTCGAGCGCGGCACGGCCACCGGCACGCACGGGACCTCGACCGCAGCCGGCCGCGCCGTACCCAGCGCCCCGCCTCGGCGCGTCACACCGGTGCGCAGCACGGCTCTGACAGCGGAGCTCCTAAAGCACCGGAGAGCCGGAACCAACCAACGGGGGGCTCGGCTCCGCCCAGCGCCGCCACTCGGGGACTGGGGCAGACCCTGGCCGCGCCCCCACGCCCCTCAATCCCGGCCGGCCGCACGGCATCGCTCTCCCCCCACCTCTCCCGGCACCCACCTGCGGGGGGCGGCGCGGCCCCCGCTGCAGCCCACGGGGCGGCGGGTCCGAGGGCCGGCGAACGGCGAGGCCGCAGGGGCGGCGAGGCGGCGGCGGCGGGCGCGCGGCGAAAGGCGGGCAGCGCCGAGCAGAGGCAGCGCGCGGGGCCCTGGTACATGCTACCGGCGGGGCGGCTACAGCAGCGGCTCCGCGCCCGCCCCGCGGCGGCGCTTTTACGGGCGGCGGCAGCGGAGCGTCCGGCACCTACCAGCTCCGCCTGGCGGGGGAGCGCCCCCGGGCCAGCCCCACGTTCCCCGCCGAGCTCGGGGCTCGGACCGCCGGTGGGTTCTCCCCGGTAGCGTTCCGGGACTCTCGATGCCGCGGACGTGGCCGCGTGGCGCGGGGTCGCCCCGTGCCGATCGCCTCGTTCCCCCCGCGCGGCCGCGAAGTGGGCTCGCCCGGCGGAGGCGTCGCCGCGGAACCCGCCGTGACGGCAGCGGCAACGCGTGACGTCCGAGCGCGGGGGGCGGCGCTACCCGCATATTAGGCGTGGCGCCATGAGGCGGCGTGCGTAGAGGGAGGTTGTGTGTTTGGCGCTGCGCTGCGCCTGACTGAGAGCGGCCGCGTGCCGGTTCGCCTCCGTATCGCTTACACTGCGCCGTGAGCGTGTAAGTGTTAAAGGTATGAAGTTAGTATTCCGCCGGCTTTTTTGTTTCCCTGTAACCTATCCTCCGTCCCCTTTCCTTGAAGGGCGGATGCTCTCTGAACACGAAGCTGTTTTCCCCACTGACTGCTTTGCACTAGAGCCGGGCGGGCTGTGCTCCCAGGTGCGAACCGGTGCTTTGGCTTCTATGTTGCAGAGTGACGCGGCTCGCTGGCCGGGAATGGGAAATACGAGTTCTCCTGGAAATGCACAGAGTGTGCTGTTCATTTAGGGTACGTGTGACTCAGCTTCCCAAAACATCTCGCGTCTCTTCTTCTTGGCTGCCGTGAGGTGCCTGGCTCTATTTCTGCAGCCCCAGGGTTTCCCGTGCTGCCTGCAGCCCGTATCCTGAGAGAAGGCAGTAGGATGCTCACAGTTTAGGTCGTTGAGCAGCACTTAGGCATTGGCTTCTGGGCACCTGTGGGACTTTGGGTGTGGCTTTGGGAGGCCTGCAGGCAGGCTGGGGGCTATTTGGGCACGGCAGGGCTGTTGTGTTGTGCTGACCTGATCTGATGAAATTCCGCTACGTGCCAGTTTTTGGAGGGGCAGTAAGGTTGGAGTGGCCCGGGGGAAGGCAGTAGAGTGGGTGCTGTGACAGGGCCAGGTTTTGTTTGTGGCCAGTGCTTTCCCTTGCAGGATAGCAGTGGTGGAGGTGCTGGCCCTGCAGTATGCAGGGCTCACGGTGGCCACATGCTCAATGGCACACAGAGATACAGGGCTGGGGTTGCCCGAAGCAAGGAGAGCATCTTGGGGACGACGGTTTCATGCACTTAAATCAGCCTTTGTGGAAGCCGACCTGTAAATGGTGAGCAAGGTATTTATGTGCTGAGTAACACTGCTGTCTGGCTCCCCTTGAGAAGCAAGGTGCTGACCGGGGTCTGCCACAGCTGAGGTGGGAAGGCCAGGAGGGATCCAGAACCTGGGTAGAAATAACCTCCAGAGTGCTAACGTTCCAACTGGGGAATAACCTCGGCTTTTCACAATTTATTCCCTCAGTTTCACAGTGCCCTGGTGTCCTGGTGACCGACCTCTCCAGTGGTTGGGTTCCAGCTGGCACGTTCCTCACAGAGGCGGTGTTGGCAGCTGGGCAGCTTTGGACTTTCCCCGAGGGAGTGCTGGTCCATGTGCGGTGATTGGGCTGCCTCAGAGGCAGGGCTGCTGCCGCTCCCACATCCGTCCCTCTGTCTGTCTGCCTGCTCAGAGTGCAGCCCATCCAGTGCCACCTGTCCCTGTGGTTATGTAAGCGCCCGGTGCCAGCTTGTGCCAGCTGAGTGCCAGAGGTGAATGTTCAATTCCTGCCAAGCCCAGGATGTGCAAAAGCCTCTCTGCTTGGAATTAAGTGTCTGTGCCACAAATGGTTGTATTTAAAGCAAATTTCTCTGAGTTGCGTATCTGTTGCATCAAACACAGAATGGCAGGTTCTCAGTTGCAGGGCAGATTTACAAGGTGTAGAAAGCTCTCTCTACGCTCCTGTTTCTTCTGTGTGAGTGACTCTCAGGGCTCATCCACTAGCTTTCTTCCCCATTTGTTTCCACCAAAGTAGTCTCTTATTAGCTCATATGTGCTTGAGTTTGGGTGGGCCTGCTGACATTTTTTTGGTAGAGCAGCTGGGCTTTCTGAATTCATGTTATTCTCATTGTTTTCTTTAAAAGGAATTCTGATTTTTCTTTTTTATTTCAGGGATATTATGATATTTGTATGGCCTCTTAGGAACAGGCTTTCATTAGCTGCGAATCCAGAAGGGAATTGACAGAGGAAGGCAAAACTAGAAGCTGATCTTGATGTACCTGACTGTGAAGTGAAAACCAAATCCACCTGTTGGCACATGGGAATCCCTCTCCCACGATCCCACCGAAGTTTCCTAGCCAGAAGAGAAATGTGTGACACAGCAGCATTGGCTTTTTGGTATGAAGTAGTGATGCGCCCACTGCTGACAAAAAGAAGGTAGGAAAAGAGCTGTGTGATAGGTTCAGGGATGTGATTTCTTTAAAATAGCATGTTAGGAGGTTGCAATACAGTGGACAGACCAGAAACAGCTTTGATCAGGTTATCCTTCTTATGGAAACAGGGACTATGAAAGTCATTTGACCAGGGCCTTGGCATGACAGAGTTATAGAATGGCCTGGGTTGAAAGGGACCACAATGATCTTCTAGTTTCAACCCCCCTGCTATGTGCAGGGTCACCAACCACCAGACCAGGCTGCCCAGAGCCACATCCAGCCTGGCCTTGAATTCTTCCAGGGATGGGGCATCCCCAACCTCCTTGGGCAACCTGTTCCAGTGTGTCACCACTCTCACTGTGGAAAAACTTCCTCCTAATATCTAACCTAAACCTCGCTCATCTCTATTTAAAACCATTCCCCCTTGTCCTGTCACTTTCTGCCCTCATAAACAGCCATTCGCCCTTCTGTCTATACATTCCCTTCAAATACAGGAAGGCCACAATGAGGTTTCCCCTGAGCCTTCTCTTTTCCAGACTAAACAAGCCCAGTTCCCTCCACCTTTTCTCACAGGAGAGGTGCTCCAGCCTCTGATGGTCTTAGTGGTCCTTCTCTGGACCTGTTCCAAGAGTTCTCCATCTTTCTTGTGCAGGGGGCCCCAGGCCTGGATGAGTATTCCAGATGGGTCTTCACTACAGGTAAGACCTTGTTCTGGGCTCAATTTGAGGTGGGACAGCAGCCAGTGCCCTCAGGAGAGCAGTGAGCCCCAGGCACTTGAAGGTGGCACAGGGGCCCCCACAGGAGTGGGGGTTTTGGCTACCGGGGGGCTTTTGCTGAAATAATAGCCTTCATAGGGTATGTGGGATAGGGAGATGTTATGGAGGGACCCTCCTGTTTTGATGGCATGTGGAAATACCTTGTGGAAGGTTAAGCAGGGGTGCTCAGTGACCTGGTCTGGCAATGACGTGGTATGGAGCAAACCCATGGACCAGAAAACATACTTTGTGAGCATGGTGAAACTGGGGTAGTTGATCATTGCTGGCTTCAGGAAGTCTGATAGTGTGTCTTGTGGGGAGATCACCGCTCAGCACAGCCTCCTGCAGGGCTGTGTGGGGCCCAAGGGCGAGCACAGTCAGGGTTTTTTTTCTGGTGAGGGGATTTTGTACTCAAGTCCAGGCTCCCACTGCCTGCTAGCACTTGGCCTTTGTGCTCACTGGGGTGGGTGTATGCAGGAATTAAAGCACATTCACTGCCACAGGCCTGAACCCTATCCAGCTGCTGCTGGTTGGAGCAGCCAACCGTCACCTTGTCCCACAACCATCTGCAGTGGCAATTCTGGCTTTTCTGGCAAACACAGGAAATTGCAGTTCCACTGTACTTAGGCACTGTCACACCACTGTGAGATGCAGTGACTTCTCTCCTCTTAAAGGAAACTTCATCTATCACCTTAATTTGAATGTTCAAGAATGAACATAAAGGCCAGCTCCAATCCTTCAGTCCTAATTGTTAGCAGTTAGACTGAGGTGAGAGGAAATGCATATGGAAAAAGCCACTTCTCCCTGGCTCTTAGAAGATCTGTTTTTTTCTCAGAGGTCCCTATACAGGCAGGCTTGCTGGGCCTGGTTGTGCACTGTGTCTTTGCTTGGACCATTGGGCTGGTCCCAATCGCACCAGGCTGCCCAGAGGGGCTTCCTGCAATCCCAGCATCCCTGTTGGATATGCAAGGCTCAAAGTGTAGCCATCACCCATGGATTTTAAAGTGGTCAGCCTTAGCATCCATCTCCATGCAGCTCCAAGGGTAGGCTAGCTTTGGCTCCATGGCTCTGTGTCTTACTTGTGTTGGGATCCCCAGACTTGGACACTGTACTTCAGATGGGGCATTGTGAGGGCAGTGTAGAGAGGGGGACAATCCTCTTTCTCTCCCTGCTACCCGCCCCTCTTGATGCAGCCCTGAATACTGTTGGCCTTCTGGGTTGCATGAGCACACTTAGCCCTTTTATTCTGCTATGCCATGAGATTATGGGCGTAAGGGTGAAGGGTGCTGGCTGCATCTGTACCACCAGCTGTGCAGGGCATCTTCTCTGTCTGGTTATCTGCTGTTTCTTCTGGCAAAGTGTAGGTATGTGAGGCAGTTTTTACTGTCTGTATTTGCCTCCGTGCTTATGTTGTCTTATCTGCAAAGAGTAAACAGTGCTTGAGCAGCACAGTATCATTTTTCCCTCTCTTTTTTCTCTAGATTTTTAGTTCCAGGGATGCTGCCACCAGCTAGTTATGGCAGTGATAAACTGTGCTTTAGGCAGACTGGATAACAAGGCAAACCTGGCTTCTGCTGCTTTGTATTTACATTTTGGTTTGAATTCAGTGTTGTAGATGTCCTCTCAATTATAGAATTTGCTTCCTTCAAGATTTTAACTTGGAATGGAATGTTGAGAGCTGCGCTTTGGGAATACTGCTTCTTTTCAGATTGATAGGCATTGCAGCTTATTAACACACTGCCCGTGCCAGACCTGCCTCTATTTCACTCTGTGGCCATTTTTTTCTCTTCCTTAAGGGATGACACGTACACACCCTTGTGCATTCTGCTGTTTTCTTGTGCTTTTGGAGCTCAGTAATAGAAGTAGGAAGGGATGAGGTGCTCTCATCCAGCTCGTTGTGGTTGAATACTATGAAATTTGGGAATGGTCAGTGCTGGCACCTGTGGGTAGACCATGTGTGAATGGTGATGACGGGCTCCCTGGGAAGTAGGATTGCCACAGCAGCCCCAAATTCCTCTTGGGGCTCTTCACAGGGTTCAATTAGACCCCAAGAAAAATGGGAAGAGCAGCTCCCTGTCAGATGATTATCAGTTAAAGCTTCTGAAAACGTGCCTGGATTGCCCATGGGTGAAAATACTGGGTGTCGAGGAAGCCAGCAGCCACAAGTGGAGGTGGAGATCACTCTTTGTAAAACAGTCAAAGGAAACTGAGCAATCCTTGTGTGTTTTGGAATGTACAGTCAAAGGGAAAGCTGCCATTTTGACTGGAGGTGCAAAATTGCCTGGGTGTTTTTACTTTTTACGTGTCTGTGTAGAGCAGGGTTTCTCTGCTGTTTGAAGAGAAGGAAAACACGGAAAGGAGAGGACAGAGAGAGGAAGGAAAATACTGCTTTTGTTACTGCTTGATATTCTGCTGGCCACATTAGCAAACAGCACTGTTTGTTCCAAAGCTGCTCTCCCATGTGTGCGAGGCCTCCCTGGGGATACAGCAAGGCACCGCTGCTGGCAGCTGGAGTCTGGCTGAGCTCCTGGCTCTTCTGCATCTTCCTCCGTTCTCTCGGGATCCAATTTGTTTGCTGCCTGTTTAGCCACCTGAACTGCAAAATGGGACGCTTCGTTTTGTAGGGGATGGAGAAAGTTGGGAAACAGAAAGGCGTGCTGGTGTCTCGCTGGCGGTATTCGGGAGATTTTGGAACTTTGCTCCCATCTAGGAGCCTTCTGCAGCCGTCTGCCCTTCTGCCCCCTCTGCCGACGAGTGAGTGAAGTTTTGGTGTGTCCTTCATGGCGGTGGCTCCTTAATACCCATCGAGATTTTGGCAGATCTCTCTGTCTCCTGGCTTTTCTCTGTTCTCTTATCTTGTTCACGAAACTGTATTATGTGAGACAAAAATCATTTGTTGGAGAGGAAGGGACATTGTACTCAATGGGATATTTACTGCATACTCGAGCTATAATCTATCCTCTGCAGTAATACAGACTCCAGAATGAATGGGTATTTATTTATAATAATACAGCAGACAGTCCATAGGGAGGTGTCATCCTGTTTGTAATCAATCCCGGTGCGCTGCTCTGGCTGCAGCACAATAATGCTTTGCATTAAGTGATGAATTGGTTTAGTTGCCTTATTGCGGCTGTCATTTTTCTCCACCGAAGATGCATTGCCTCCATTATGCACCTCTTGTCGCTGAGCATCAAATATCCACTCTTGACTCTTGAAAGGCAGCCCTGGGGTGGTGTGTGGGGAGGGAGGAGCGTGGCACCAGCACCGCTCCAATGGGCAGCGGTGGGTCCAGGTGGGCAGCTGGGCACCGCAGATTCGTTCTGCCAAAATGGATTGTTATTGAACTAACATTGTGCTTCTGGATTGATTTCAACTCTAAACCTGATGACAGAGCGGATGTTTTACTGCCAGAGAAATAGACCATCCATGATATCGAGTGAGAGAGATATATTTTAGAAGAGAAATTCTTGCTGTGCTGGGAAGAACAATAACAGAACTTCTATTAAAAGGACTGAATTTGGGTGCTGCAGAGATGCAATCAGTGTCATGACTGTTACCATCGCTGCACATTGCTCAGCAGCTCATGAATGAGATGCCAGGAAAGTAATAGCCTGCTTTGTGAAAGACAGCATGGAAAATGCAGCTATGTAGGCTAAAGGCCATCCTGGCTGGAGCTGGCTGCTCTACCAGGCAAAGCTGCCTGCAGAGGGAGGGCCAGGCTTTGCCTCCCAGGGCACTCCAGGGTGGGTGAGGGTGCAGGGCTTGCCTGTTTTCCTTGGTCCGGCTTCCTTTTCCTCCCAGTCTTGGCCGAGCCCAAGACATCCCTGGTGCTGCCACAGGTGGGTGACCTGCCCAAGTCTCTTGTCCAATGGATCTGGACATTAGGATGTCCTTCAGTGCAGGGCAGGCTGTGCTGCCCCTGTGTGTGTTGAGCTGTCCCTGGAGACTCAAGGGCTTTGAGAGCTGAGAGGGCAGGGTGGGCAGACAAAACAGGTCTGCGTTTGGTCCTTTCTGCTCCCAGGGCAACTTCTCTGGGCAGTCTGCTCCAGGGCCTCATCACCTTCGTTTAGTTTAAACCATTTCTCCTCGTCCTGTCACTACTTACCCTTGTAAAAGGCCTCTCTCTATCATTCTCATACGCTAGGGAGGAAGGGACAGTTTTGAAAGAGGCTTGAGAATATCCATGCATCTTTTTATACGCCTTGGAACTGCTTTTCCTTCTTTTGTGGAGCACTGAAGTTAGAAAAGCTCCACCTCGGTGCAGTTACCCATCCCCAGCGGCAGAAGCCCGTTGCAGAGCAAAGATGACAAAAAGAGGCCTTAGAATTATTCTTCTGAAGTCAGAGCTCCCACTGGGAGCTGAACTGGCAGCTAGCAGGTGTAGGGGATCAGTGGGCTGGCAGTGCCAGTCTGATGTCGAACTGCCTTGTATACCTCAGGCTCAGCTGTAGCTTCACTGGGCTTGGAATAAAGTAAAGGCAGGTGTGTGTGGTGGCTGTGGGTTCAGGCGTCCTCTCTGTCCTCAGGTTGCTCCTGTATGCAGCTGCCCATTGCCTCAGCCTGGGCGAAGGCTTTCTAGGTGTTCCCAAGTTCCTGCGACTCCTCTGCATGTGATGGTATTATTTCTAAACACAGGTGATGCTGTCCGAGCATGCAGCTAGAAGCCAGGGTCCTATCTTATTGCTCTGTGATGTAAATTCTTATTACAGCAAATGGGATTTATATCCTGTAGTAAAGAAAACAGACCCCAAGTCTTTTATTTGTCCTTCTGATTCCAGTAGCCCTAAGGAGACCAGGAGGGCCTTTGTTTTCACTTCTCTCTGAGCTCCTTTGACTTTGCTCCGGTGCTGCCATCCACTGACCTCTCTAGGAACTAGAATTGGGTCAGCACATCCTCGTGTGCATGTTTAAATATCTGAACGTGTGTGTCTGTGTTAGATCTATTTTTCCTCTGACTACTGCATTAGCTCATTCAGATACAGAGCTGATCTGCCGATTATTGTGTGCTGGCCAGAGCTGTAGTGAGGGTGAGAGGCTGTGCTATGAAGTGCTTTGATGACCGTGAGCACTCTGAGACCCATGTATTTCAAGGTTTTTGAATGGAACTGAGCTCATGGCCCTTCTTTGTGCCAGTTTGCCTGTGGCTGAGCTCAGTGCCCGGCTAAGTGCTGGTAAATGTGTGCTCACTGAGGTCTGAAGGGCTGTTGTCCATGTGTCTTAGCCACACAGTGCAGCAGGTGGATACCTGCTGGTGACCGAGAGGTGAGAGGTGTAGGATGTCTCTCTCAGACCAGAAGTTTGGGATAATGTGGGGCAGCCTTCAAGGATGCAGCGGGCAGGATCCGTGATATGTTGGTCCTTCTTCCTTGACTCTGAGCACTGGAGAGGATGGCTGCCCGTCAGACTGGCTTTTGCTGCTGGGATTTTCACCTTTGAACACTTGTTTTACGGTCTAACAGCGCTCTTATAAATTCATAGAATGGCTTGTGTTGGAAAGGACCTTAAAGACCATCTAACTACAACCCCCTACTGCGGGCAGGGCTGCCCCCCCACCAGCTCAGGCTGCCCAGAGTCCCATCCAACCTGGCCTTGACAAGCTCCAGGGATGGGGCACCCACAGCTTCTTTGGGCAGCTGTGCCACTGCCTCAGAACCCTCTGAGTAAAGGATTTCCTCTTTAACATCCAACCTAAATTTTCCCCTCTTTTAGTTAAAATCTGTTCCCCGTTGTTTTACCACCATCAGACCGTGTAAAAGGTCAGTCTCCATCTTTGTTTAAGCTCCCTTTACCTGCAGAACAGCCTAGTCCTTCTCTGAGGCACGTTGCCGTGCCATTTTGGGAATTGCTAATGGCCAAGCTGTATTTTGAACAGAGATTTATGATCACCTTCCCAGTCAATTAAAATCCTGGATATTGCTAAGGCAGAATTCAATTAAGGTTAATTGGAGCTTCTGAAAACCACTTTTCCAAAGGGAAACAATGGTGGGATTGCAGATCCTAGAGGGTTTCTATTACTTTTAAATAACTTTCAGTTCTGTTCCTCCCCGATGCTGCTGTAATCTTCCCTCAAGCCCTACGCTCGTGCTATTATCAAGCAATTCTAATGTTGATTTTTTTTTCTGTCATAATTTATCATTTTGACTTATTTGTTCTTTATACGTCTTCTTCTAAAGGCAGGAAAAAAATCTACAGAAGCCTGGAAATGTTTTTGTATCAGTCCCAGTGGCCTGCCATGAAAGATATATAGGCACTTGTAAGAATTTGACAACGCTTCAGCAACAATTATCCAGACAGGTACAATAACAACTCCCTTTTCTTTTGCTGTTGAGAGGGATGCTAATGCTTTAATGAATTGTCAATAAAGATTAAAAAAGAATAAAATAAACAAAGGGTAGGGAAAACAGGTGCAAATGAAATTCCATTAAAATGCAGCTCAGGTTTACCGTTCTACCCTAAATTTTATTTTCTTGGCATCAGGGACTGTTGTGACAGTTCCTCGCACACTTGATTGAACCGGGAAAACACATGGGACTGTATCTTAGTCACAGCATGCAGAACGTGCAGCTCTCAGCTCACAGAGCAATCTCTTGGAGGGATGAATAATCATTTCAGCCATTGCTGTTGTCAGAATTTGCAACCCATTGTTTACTGCGTGGGGACTAATAACCAAATGCCGGGGAGGAATTAAAGGAAGCAGCAGTGTAGAAAGAGAGAGCTGCTGCAGCTTGTGGGTCCGTGGCCCCGTGGCCGTGCCTTTCTCACTTGCTGGCTGGGGCTTTTTGTTGAACTCTGCTCTCTGCTTTGGGAGTGGATTAACGCTTCTGACTGCCCTGCGCTCGGCCGTTTAAAGGGAAGCAGAACAACTGTCGACACAAGTATTTTTGTAGAGTTTCCCTCTCTTTGTGGGAGATAAAGGGAAGCGAAGCCACGGGCAATTATTGTGTAGAAGTTAAAGGGAAAAATTTCTTTGATAAGAAATGATTGTGTAATTATACGACTGCCAAAGGAGAGGAACATGTAGGTGGATGCACTCTCTGATGTGTGATTACTAATGAATTCTCTGTATCCCTTGTGGAAAAGAGCCACAACTGTAAAATTAAATAGTCGATGCTTCTCTGATGAAAGGATTCACAGGCACTGATGTCCTTTATCAAAATACAGCGAGCTTTGAAGGAAGAGCAGGAGCAGCAAGCCTCAGCTTCAAGTACAGCAATTGGAATGGAGGAGCTCGGCTCAAGCCTTTCTCTAGCAAGTTTGTGTTCCGTGTTTTCTTGGGCAGAATCATTTTGTCTGGGGAAGTGCTGGGTAAGCTGTGACCAGGCGGTGGGCAGCGGCTGAAGCTGTGGCCAGTGCCATACAGCTGGTGGGCAGGAGAAAGTAGGTTTGGTGTCACGCTGGATATGAGTGGACTGACACGTATGGAGACTTCGGAAACATCCTTGCTTTGAAAGGTGAAAAGTGCCATGTGACTACTCAGTGAAGCGTGCATCTGCTTGACAGTCCAGGGAGCGCTCGCATGCAACTCTCTGCCTGTCTCTCTTTTCTCCTTCCCCTTTTCCTTTTCTTTCCCTTTCCTTTCCCTCTTCTGACTCTCCATATAGATACACTCAAACATGACCTTTTGGAAGGTAGCCTCCTTTCATGAAGTTTACTATTTTTGGTCTTGCAGTTCGTGCAGCGTGTTATTTCAGGGAGAGCTGTAGTTCTTTGTAGGAATGTAGGTCCTGACGTGGAAATGGGACTCTTGAAGACCTCCAGAAGGAGGCAAAGAGGGCAGAAGGGCTGCTGGGGCACTACCTGCAACACTATGGCTTTGGTGCTCTCAAATGGGAAGGCGCCGTGAGCACAGAGATACCCCCTGGAAAATAAAGAGGGGAAAGTAGCATCAAAGCAGTGGATACTCATCCCTGGGCTGCTCAGTGCTAGGAGTGTCTCGAGCAGGAGACAGCAGGAGGGTGGGGAGGGGTTGTCTGTGGTTCTCCTGCCCTGCTATGGTGAGGTGGATGTCTTTGGCCAGCAAGCAACAGTGATGTTAGTGCCCGCGGCTGTATGTAGCTTGTTGTCGGCAGCATCCCTTGCGCCTCTGTGGTGGGACATGGTGTGGAAGACTATGAGGTTCCCTGGAGAATGGGGAGTAGCTGGTTATTTTTATTTGCTAAAAATAGCTGAGAAGACCTCTTAATACAGAGCTCTAGCCATAAAATCAGAATTTGTTCTCCCCGCTCTTATCGTCTCAGGAAACAAATTTTGCTGCAAAGCTTTTCCTGGACCTTTTTAAAGCTGTAGCATTAAATACATTAAAGGCTACTTATTTTGAATTCAGGTAGAGCTGAGACATGTTACGACTCTATAACTAAAATGGAAAACCTAGTTAAAAAAAAAAAGGCATTTTTGCTCAGACTGAATACGACTACTGCTGCTTAGGTAGATTATTCTCAAGAGAAGATCCATGGGCTGAAAATAGTCCATTGCTGTCCACAGGGACATTGTGAAGAAGATTTAAGAGGATCTAGGTGAGCCTGGTGTCCTTGGAAAAATAATGACAGGAAGGCTAGCTAGCCCAAGGCCATCGACAGCAATCTCCTCAAACGTTAAGAAAGTGCAAAAGGCCACACAACACATACCTGAGATCGTGAAAAGAGAGGGAAATAATAGCTTGAAATAATGCTTGAATAAACAACTGGAATAAATGCGTGACTAGGTGGGTGTATTTCCCTATGGATGCAGTGCAGGGAGTATGCCTAGCTGAGGGAAAAGCACTGCAATCTTTGCAGAGGAAGGAGTACAGGCTGGAGCCTGAGATTAGCTATGGCAAGGCTGGTGATCCGGAGTCACAAAGCCTTCCTCTTTCACTGCCTTTTGTTTTTCAGACTGGAAATGCTTTTTCATGGAGGCTTGTACTAGAGAAGCTCAGAAACGCTTCTGTCATTACAGCACATTTGTCTTGGATCATGCAGGATGTATTCGTGTGTAGCTCAAATTCCTGCTAGGTACTGAAAATGCAGGGAGATTATTTTATTATCCCTTTACTGCATGGTATATTAAAGGTTTCAAGAAAATCCAGCCAATTGATCACAGAGCATGCTGTCCGTGAAAGTTATGCTAGTCTTTCCAGTGCATTAATCAATGAGGCAACTGAAGGCAATTCCACATTGGCATCCGATTTCACATCCACAGGTTTATAACCAGTGCTTATATCCACGTTTATTTACATTCACCTCAGCTCCCATGTTGAGAATTCTGTGTGTGTGTGTGTGTGTGTGTGTGTGTGTTTACATCCAGAGATGACTGAACTGTTCATTTTTTTTGCTCTACATCATAAAGGTTCAGTTTTCTTCCTTCTGCAGCCTTTGTTTCCTGGCTCTGATGATGTTTCCTTAAAGAGGATGCCGTGTGCTTGTTCTACAGCTGCCTGTGACCATCGGGAATGGATGCACACGGAAGAATCTGGGCAAACACACATCTGTAAGTAAGTTTGTGATTTAAACAGATCACCCTCACGTTTGTGTTTGTGCCTCAAAATGGTAAGCTTCCTTTTGTTATTTTGGCCTGTGTTGGTAGTTAACTGCGTAACATTACAAGATACCCTATTGAGAGCTGCTGTACCATTCGTTTAGGCCTTGTGAGTTCATCCAGTTGTCAAACACAAATTTACCTGCAAGTATTTTAACCAAGAGACAAAGCAGTATTCCAGCAGCGGGCGGAAATTGGAATGTCTGTGAAAATTGGTTCAAACACAACTTTTATATACAAAGGGAGAGTTGTAAGTTCACTAAGAGGAAATTCTCTTAATTCACCAGTACAGTACTGATAATATTGGTCAATGAGATCTTCCCAACTGAGAAAACTATCATAAAGAGTTGTGAAGGAAACGGAAATTGGGACTCTGCTGCTCTGTGTGAAGACAAAAAGGACTCTCATGCAAAGTACTTCACTGCACCCTGCCTTGATTCTTCTGCCTGTGGGCTGCAGACCGGGGTGTCTGCTTTCCAAGAATATAAACAAGATATGTTTATTGCCATCTGCAACGTGTGCTGACATCCTCAGCAAATGCTAGGGATGTGCACGCTACAGAAGCATCTTAATTACAGGTTAACTAAAAGTACAGTAGCGGACAAGCAAGAAAATGACCAAATATTGTCCTCATGTCTCATATCATAGCAGATACTAGCGGACATGATTTTTGAGTACCTTCCTTCCATTAATGAATTTTAATTTCAAAGTGAAATCATTTAAACTTATCTGTTTCCTTCTTCTTTATGTTGATACGATACAACTATTCTGGGTTACATCCCTTCCATGCTCGTGTTTGTGAATCTCCAGACTGATGAGCAATCTGATCTGGTGCTTTATTTGGTCAGCAATGCTGCCCTTGGCAGAGGTTTGGAACTAGATCATCTCCGAGGTCCTTTCCAACCCGCATCATTCTGTGATTCTATGATTTTACCTGAAAAAGGAATATGATGTTACCTAGACATTTAACGATGGTACTAATGAGGCAGCAATTCTTTTGTTTCTTCCTGGATTTGGTGAGGTTATTCATTTCAGACCTTGAAAACTGAAAGAAGACAGTTGTGAACACAGCATAGTTTTGTGTCTTCTATGGCTCCTGTTCTATTTTTGTATGTTTACATGCTCGTTTAGGGCCTTTGGATTCAGTTGTGCTCCCCACAGTCTTGCTGGCATCACAGATCTTTCCTGACTAGCTGATGGCTTTTGTTAAGCACTCTGCTCCATAGCTGTTAGTATTATGTGCTTTTATGCAGCTTAGTGGAGAAACATCTTGTTACTGCTTTTTCTCTTGGAAATATGTATTTAGAGGACAGTTGCTTCCAGACTTTCTGCTATTCCAATTTTTCAGCATTGCTACCCTGAAATTACACTTAACCTAGGCAAGCTAAAACAAAAAATGGGGAGAAGTGATTATCTGGACAAATCCCAAAGAGAACCCAGCTGCAGAACTGCAAGCCCAACCACAGAGGAGTTACAGGGACGTGGTCTCCCAGAGCTGGGCTCGGCACTGCCTCTCACCCACTGCTTGCCCCTGAGCATCTCGCCTGGGCGATGGTCCCAAACCGGGGCATTTATATTTCTCCCCATAACTGTCCAGCTTTACAGCCGCTTCTTTGCTGCACCATCTGCCAGAGGCAGAGCCGGCCTTCTGCTTTCTGCCGCCCTAGCGGTGGGTTCCCCATCCCGCCCAGCGCTGGGCTTTGGGCTCGGAGCAAAGCCGCGGAAAAACCAGCGCCGTGCAGACTGCAACAAGAGCCATTAGATGGCAGCAAAGCCTTTCGAAAAGGGCGGTGGGGGAAGCGTTTGTGCAGGGAGCTCGGAGAGCCTCGTACAAGAGGGACCCTGGTCGTAAATCCGGCGTGCAACAAGGGATTCATCGTGTGTCCTGCAGGGTGCGTGTCGTACCGCTCCCCAAACCCGCTGTTATTTGCGATAGAGACGACCCTTTCTTTTCTTTCTTCTTTTCTTCCCTCCTCCTTTCCCCCTGGCTTGTTATAAGCATGTAGCGTATTCCCGGTGTTTAATTTCCTTTCCAACAAATGCGTGTCCTAAGCCTTTAATGTGAGCTGACCGAGACACCTGTGTGATGTTTGTGGGGCAGTGCAGGGCTGATGGCACACGGGGGTGCCGATCTATAAGGTGCAGTTCTGGCAGGCTGGACAGAGAGCCTTGTTTCTTGCCTAAAAAGGAACATTACCCTTGTCAAAAATGTATTTGTGGTGAGCCACTGAGACAGAGTGGCCAGGCACAGAAAGGGATTTTGCAGAGGTTGGCTTCATTATGGCAGAATAGTCAAGGAGGAAAGGGAAACGTGATTTTGGCTTGTTTTGTCATCATCTGTTGCTCTCAGTTAAGAATTTGGATATGAAAAACAGGTGGGAAGAGGAACAGAAATTTTTTCCTCCACGCAGTGACATTATATATTCCCCTGATAATAATGTAATAAGAAAAGAATTACTGATTCTTATGAAGGTGAAGAAAAGCAGACTTATACCTGCCACGCACCCACTCTTCAGCCTGTTCCTATCACTGGCATTATGCTTTGTGCATTCTTCTCAGCAGCAGTAATGAAAAATAGGTTAAAAGCCATTAGTGATATTTCCTCCTTTCATCCTACACGAGAATGGTGTGAAATGCAGCGTTATACATGATTTCCTTGAAAACAGCCTTTCTAAAAGCATTGCTTACAGTTTGGGATTTGGGAGCTGCCGTGCAGGGAGGCAATTTTAGATTCTTGAAGCTGGTTCTGTGAACTGCTGTCGGTGGAGCTGGTGAGGGAATGTATGCAAAGGCCGTCACCGCTTCAAATGTGCTAATGGACAAAATGGATGAGAGAGAACAGTAAAAGCTTTGGCTTGCACAGCCACCCAGGAGCATTCCTTGTTATCAGCATGTGCTGCCTTAGATCTGAAATGCAGAGAGGGGGAAGAAGCTGATCAGAAGAAGCTGATCCATGGCATTCCTCATACCTGCAGCGCTGCTGGCATAGTGTGCTGTTGGTGGCTGTCCTCTACTGTAAGACCAGCCAGTCATACTTCGCTTCTAGAGTTTGGACGAGGACAGAAGAGTGTCTCCTCACTCAGATTGCTCTCAACCCAAACCCCTGGATTTCAGCTGGGCTGAAAGCGTAACTGTGGCACCACTGTTTTTGGAGTGTTTTGAAGGCTGAACTTTAGGAGTAGGATTGTTGAGGCTGGGACAATTGTAATGTTATTCCCTTCTCTGTGTTGTGCGAGTACTTAATTTTCCCTACCTCACACTGTTATATGTTTTTTTTTTTTCCAGGATTCTGTAACTCTTGGTGTTTTGTTTTTCCTGTGGGAGAGTTGAGTGGAAAGGAGATGTACAGAGGAGAATTTACAAAGTCTCATTTGAAAGGTAGCCATTTCAGGGTTGAGTGTTACTGGGAGAATGTGCAAGGGAGATTTGTGTGGACAGTCCTTTCCTGAATGCCTTATCAAGAGCCGGTGCCATTGTTTATACTGACTTGAGCTCATCATAAACTTTGGGGTAGGAATTGTCTTATGGCCCCGGTTAGCTCTAGTTATCTGGTTTTGAATTTCTGTGTGTATTCTTTGTTTTAACAACACACAGTAAGAGTCTAAGGCCAAGTCCTACCCTCAGTTCCTCCCAAGCAACGCTGTATCTTGACTAATGTATTTAACTTGATTTGCCTTTAGGAATGTTATCTTGGAAGCCTTAAACTTGAATTTGTGCTGTGACACTGAAGGATAGGAAGGGGGATAAGTTCACTTTATAGCCTCTTTTTTTCTCCTTCTGTCCTGCCCTTCTTGAGCCTTTCTGTGATGCAAGTGCAGGGTCTAGGAGGGCCCTTGGGCACCCCTTTGGTTGCATTGACCCAGCTGTGGATTCCCCCTCAGAGAGTTCTGGTAGATGTCGTTTGTCAGTCTGACTCAGTCCCTTGACAGAGCCTCACTGCTGAAGGGCACTCGGGGAGCCTAGGCATCAGCTTTCCAGCTCCTTGCAGCCCTGTGCAAGAACACGAGCCTGAAGTCATGTGGCAACCAAGAATCCTTCGGATTTCACCTCCTTTTCCCTCTGTTCCTGGCAGGTCTTCTGCTTCTTTTTATAATTGGAGATACTGTTCTCTGTGGATAACACCTACCCATTCTGCCTGCAGGCCAGTAGGTATCGTATAATGTTACTTTCCTGCTCCCTGAGTTTATGATTGACAGAAGCTTTAGCTTTTTTTGAGCTTGACATGCAGTTTGTCCCCAAACCATTTGCGATGTTCTAGAAAATAATTTCCCTTCTTTTTTAGACACTTTCAAAGTCTTTTGGCGTGCTGGAATTGATTGGGAAGCAAGGATTGCAGGGCCACATTGTTTTTAGAGCCCATGGTCGGGTCTTTGACCTTGTAGCAGGAGGCAGCTGGTAAGGAATACTTCTTGAGAAATCCATTTGCTAACATGTCAGGGTGCTCTCTGTGCTACCAAAAGTGAGATGGGCATGAGTTCTGTGTCTAGCTATTGCTCCCCTAAGTTTATGTCACAGAGCATTATCGGTTGTGTAGAACTGCATCATTCTTGCTTGCTGGTGTCTTTCTTCATCTCCTTTCAGTGATTTCATACTTGGGTACACATTTCCTGTGCTATTATTCTGGAAACCGTATGCATAAAGAACACAAAGTACTTCACAGCTCTCTGACTACCAAGAAAAAAGTCCTCCATGGCTCCGTTTGATTTAGTTTTCACAGTACTTTACACCTCTGCTGGTGGGTTTGTTTTTTTTTTTCTTTGTATCCAGGGAGACTGAGGTATACAGAAAGTACGAGTGTCGTGGGGTCACAGGTTTCACCCCAAACTCACAGGTAACCTACTTTTTGTTGGAAGCGGAACATCTGAGGTAGAGCAAAAATATATTTTGCGTTTTGACATTTAATTGGATTTGTGCTCAGAAGAGGCATCCAAACGAATCAAAGAGATCTCGGGATGTTCATTTTTGAGCTGAAAATGTAATTGCTTCTATGAAATGCAAGTCCTTGAGCATTAGCGTATTTTCTTGGTGAATGTTTGCTGTAGCTCTGCTCAGAACTGAGGCAAATCCTGTTGGCCTTCGGTCTTATCAGCATTTAGTTACCTTTAAACCTACGTAGAGATCTACACCTGGTTATTGCTTAGTGAAATTTAGCAAGTCTGTTTCCACATGTATTTGCAGCTCCAGAGGAAGGGCAATGTTATCGTCAGCATTCATGCTGCTGTCCACCCGCCCTTGTGCACAGAGCTTGATTTTCTCAGTAGTGCTCGGTGGTACAGACCTGTCAGAGCAGAACTGGAGAAAGGTGCTCCTTGCCTCTGTGATGGCAAATGAGCTGTGTGGCTCCTAGCTTGTCGGATCTTCAGTTAAGCAAAACAGAATGGGAGCCCTGCATTTCTCACAAAATGAGGCTTGAGTTTTGTTTTTTGCTGTCAGCGGGCAAACTCATCACTGGGCTTCTGAGTCCAGCAAATCAGTCTGAGGCTGCTCAGTCGGTATTCTGGGGGCAGTGTCAGAAGAAGAAATCTCTGCTTCTGCTCTGTCCCTTCTCCTCTGAGGCAGAGCTGCTTTTGCAGCTGCTCAGGAAACTGGATTGAGCAAGCTGAAAAAAACAGTATGTATTTATTTATTTATTTATTTTCCTGTGGGTTTTTCGGTGTATTGTCAAGACAAGGGAAAGCAGGCGGGGATTGGAAGACTTGAGCTGCTTTAAAACCTGCGGCTTCACAATATTTAACCATAGGCAGATGTAGGCTCTAGGCAGCTTCCTGCCCACTGGAGGCTCTCTTGTGCCGTCTGTCCAGTTTTCTGTCCTCTGTTCTGCAAAGTCTGTAGGCATTTGCAATCCCAGTTGATGAGGACTCACTGCGCCCTGCAGAATCCAGCCTTACACCTCTGGGTACAGGCTTGCAGTGTGTCCTCAGGCAAAGCTAAAGCATACAGCTGCGGTGCAGAGATATGCACAAGAAATAACATAATTATTTGCAGTGTAAATGCTGCGTTCCCTTCGTGTTGTTTCCAATATTCCCAACACACCTTGCTGGTTCCCCTTGTAAAACAAAACATAACATGGCAGTTACAGCAAGCTCTTTCCATGAATGGCACATAGTTTCACTGAAGTATTTCTTTCTCGCCTTCATCTAAAAATGAAAACTAAACAAACAATGTTTCTGCAACACACTAAGAGAGTTGGTATGAGGGAATTTGTCTCTGGAGACCGCAGTGCATTCTCAGCTATCAACTCGAGGCATTTTTTCCTCAGTGGAAGCTGTTTGTGCAATTCATCTCCTGTCTGTTCCTTGGCTTTTATGTTGTTATAGGGCCCAATTCTGCAAGCGGTGATGTGGGAGGTGAACTTGCTCATAAATGGGCTCATTGATTGAACTCATTGGAATTATGTGCCTAATCAGACATGCACTGCTCTCTGCTGGATCAGGTCTCTCCCCCTCCTCCCCACAAAGAGAGAATATTCTGTCTTCATAAATTGATGCAGCGAGGAAAACCTCCTGGCTTGTGCATTTGTAACACAGAGCTGTAACAAAACCTGTGTTTTTCTCCCTGAAGATTTGCATTGCCTAGGATAGAAATCCCCTCACAGCTGCAACAATCTATATTTTAAACATTTTCCCTTCATGTGCCTCCCAGTTAAAATATCATATGAAGTACAGCTGGAAAATCTCTTGCAGAAAGAATACTTCTTTTTCCTTTCTGTTTTCTGGCTATTTCTGAGCATTTTACCTTACATCCACTTGTCCTCAGGCCCAGACAGTGCTCTGTAATTTATGGATGCCCTTTGCCTGTGTCAGTTGCACAGGAGTTTGCAGAGCTTCTCCTGCCTCGAGAAACGCTGGGAAGCGTTTGATGGCATCCTCATGCACAGCCAGCGCTGTGATTCCTGCGTGTGGAGGAGAAGTGACGGGAACAGCCATGGGGCTTCATGGAGGGGTGATTAAAAGCAAGCTGGGATGGGGAGAAGAGGATTGACAAGGAGATAATGAGAAATGAGCCTGCAACCTTAGCGTTCTTCATTTTACGCTTGATTTCTTTCCTTAATGTCTATGTCACATCTTATTTTTGCCATAGCCGTTTCACACATGTTAAAACTGAGGCACAAACGGAGTGGCTGGGAAGCTCATCTACACTAGAGGTAGACAAAGGTACCACAAGACCTTCTCTCAAAGTCTCGGAGCCTTCCAGAATTGGTACGGAATGGTGGCTACTTGGTCACTTGGGGGGCTGTTTCTGCAGGGCTGCGTGCCTATTGGCACGGGCACCCAGGAAGCTGCTTTCTATGCCAGGAGGTCGGGATGTGACCCAAGAAGGAGAAGTAGGTGTGATGGCATTCGTGAATTTTGACTGCACGGTGGTGTGGGCAGGTTCTGGGCTGTCTGTAAGCTGAGTGCCAGCCTGAGCACTGCGAGCTCTGCAGCCACAGCAGCGTAGCTGATATGGCTGGAGTGTTCATCCGGCTTGTCGGGAATTTCTTGCCTCTTTGCTAAGCTTGGTGGAGCTGCAGCACCACTGTTCAGCCCAGTGCAGGTTTGTCACCCCAATGCTCTTCCAGCCCTGATTGCACCACGGTGTGTGTCCATCGTGGCTATGGTGTGGGTGTGTTGCCTGGCTGATGTTGCCAGTATCTCTTCAGTGTTTCTAAATTGAAATTCAAAACTGCAGTGTTTTTATTGCTGCCCCATCAGCAAATTGACCTGACCCAGGCTGGTAACTAAAGCAGAGGCCAGGCAGAGGCTGGTGTTTGGGAGCGGCGCTGTGAGCTCTTGGAAGAGTTTTGCTGCACGCTAGCGGAGCGGGAGCTCGGGAGCCTGACCAGTGAGGAGGGTCTGCTTCCAGTGCAATAGGAAGATAATCAATCATGCTACTCGCTTGTGTCTTGGCAAAGGTATTTAGCTATCAGCCAGCTGGTTAGCTGCCTCAAGGCCACCTGCCTGACTGAAAAACAGAGAATCAGTTTCTTTCCCTCGCAAAGGGAAGCGGGGAATATTGACTTGTGTGATAATTTTAGGTGGATGATTAAATTTGGCCTCCTAGGCCCCGGTTGAAAATCCAATTCAGATGACTAGTTTTCTGTTCATACACTGCTGAGCAATCTCGTATTCTGCCACCACTAATGTTCCTGATGTTGATTGTCCTTTCACTCTAACAAAGCACAGAAAAGCCCAGCCTGCTCTCTATTTCCTGTGGCTTTGGGCTATCAAAACATAATGAGGAGACTGCTTTCGGTTTATATTAAGGACATAGAGCCTACCCTCAGACAAACTGACTGTCTACCTTGTAGTCACATAGCGGTGTTGTAACAGGTGCAGAGCTCAGAAAGATTGTGAATTTTCTACTGACTTAGGCTGTTTTCAAATAGTCTAATTAAAGCTGCCCAGATCCCAAACACAAATTTCATGGGGGGGGAAAAAAACCAAGCCCAAACCACAACTGGAATGAGCTTAGTGCTGTTACAAGCCGTGTGAATGGTAGGGCTGTAGGGAAAAAAAACCCTCTGTAAGCAGATGTGAGCTAGGTGGGGCACACAAGTAGGGACAAAAGGAAGATGGGGAAGAATGTTTTACTAGTAGTATGTTACTATGGATATACACATGCAAACATCAATCTCGTTTTCACTAGGAGCACCAGACTGCTCCTATCTGTTAGGGAATTACACTGTTACTGGGGAGTTCTGCTACATCTCTTTTTAAGAAGTCTATTCTCTCAAACAAATGCGGATTCACTTAAGAAGGCTCCATTGTGGCAAGCACAGCTTATTTCCCTGAGTTAATGAATGCAGGTGCTCAGAAAGTGCTTGCAGGTGACAGTTTCAAAGAAGAGTGCTCATATCACAAAGGGATCCTGAATAGTAGCAAAGGCTTCTGAAGAAAAGAGTACATAAAGGGCAGTTTGGAGTGCGTTACCCAAAAAGTTGTATTAGGAAGTGAGCTTCTGATTGCTGAAGATAAACTGCTTGGAAGGTATTAATGGAGGTAGAATACAGCTGAGTTTGGGTTTAACAGATAAAGCAGATATAGATAATAGGATTAGGAAATAAGAGAAAGATAAATTCATACGCTGTAAAGCGAAGGCCTTTGCCCTTAGTGATGCTTTCTTGTTCTGAAAGCAAGGAGTGGATGCCATTTCAAATATTGTCTAAAAGAAGGCAAGGACTGCACGATATCTTGAAGCTGAGCGAGGGTGGGGATGGGACAATCTACATTGCCTTGCAGTCCTCCTATTTATTGCCCTTCAGTAGGCACGTTTGAGCAATGCGTTTATGCAACAAGCACAGGTGCAATTACAGTACAGGCAGGTATAATGTAGGTTTAATTTGCCAGCCATAACCTCTGTAATGTTGCACAAAGCAGGCTTTATTTTGCCATGGGCAACTATAACATAAGCTCTGCAGAAAACTTGTACATGTGGTGCAGTTTTTAGGAGTTGCCGCTGTGTCTTTGTTTGCATTCTTACTGAACGATGGCCAAGACCTGTAGCTATCACTTGGTTTCCGTCAAAACAGTGCTTCCTACTGGTGTAAACTGTACAAGGAATGGGAAAATACAGAACGCACCTCAGTATCTCTCTAATGACAGATGAAAATGCTTAATTTCACTCTTCCAGCCTTTGAACTTAGCTGAAGATAAATCTGTGCCTGAAAGAAGAAATGCGCAGCTGAGTAAAAAGTAATTGCAGGTCATAGTGAACAGGACAGATGGTACTAAAGCATTACATTAGATGCTTTTTATGCTATCGGTGGTGCCAGTAAGTTGCACTTAGCATTTTGCCCAATGCATCACGTGATATATCACAATTATCAGACAGGCAATATAGGACTGCAGTCATTAGGGGTAAAAACGAACGGGTAACAACATAGGAAGAGAGAGATAGTTAGCTGGGTGGTTACCAATTTGTGTGGAAGACTTTGTAGCCGCAGTAAATACTCTAATGCGGGTATTTATGACTACTTGTAACATAATGTGAACATACTGCAAATGTAAGCACAGTTTGTAAGATTTGTAGGAGGTCAGCTTGTCTTCCTTTGGGTACTGCTGAAGAGCAGCCATCAGGCTGAGGGTTTGATTGCCATGTTTTTGTAGCACACAAGCACCTAATAGCAACGAGCAGAAATTTGGTCATGTACTCTGACAGACTGGTCTTATTTTCCAGGGAAATAACAAAGCCATTGCTATAGGAACAAATAATAAAACATAAGCAGCTAAAGCAGTACAATGATATGACTGTACAGCGGAGCTGAATATGCAAGCCTGGCACACTCAGTGCTGGCACACAAACTTTAATTTCTTCCAGTCTCATGATGAATACATTATCAGCCCTTAGGAAGATGACTGTATATAGGATTACCTTTATGAGCTAGGAATGACTTTCAGACAGCCTTGGTGCAAACTTTCCCAGAGGTACATCGCCGTGCTTCTTCCCCTGACTGCTGCTGATTCTGGAGAGCAGTCGCAGCACCTCACGTCCCTTCAGAAAGGCACTGTGCACTTTGCAGTGTTTGGGCAGAGCGGGGAGATTTTGTAGTTAGGTTTCCCAGCGTTCCCTCAATCAGACACAAGATTTTCAGCTCTGCCTTGAAAGATCTGGCTGCGCTAATGAAGCCAGAGAGATGGCAGGGGTGGGGATGGTGCTGTTGATTTGGGAGATTACTCAGTTAGCTGAGCGTAAGCAGAGAGGCTGTGACAAGAGAGCCTGTTTCTCTAAGCAAAGGGCACAGGAACGTATCTGGAGTTAATAAAGTTGTCAGGTTGTGTTCTCTATGGGTAGTTTTCCCTGGCTGACATTTTACCATTTCTTTCTTACATTTTGTCAGTTTTGTATAAGAGTCTGTTCATTTGCGCTCCTTTTACCCTCGTCATCCTTCCTCGGGTGTATAAATAAATAATGAACATTTTCATCGTTTACATGTGGTGAGTGTTTCCTTCCCCCCCCCATCTTAGGCTGTAACCAAGCCTGGCACTGGGACATGGCAAAATTGCGAGGGGAAGAGAAGTGGAAGCACACTCAGTCTTCTTTTATGGGCTGCTCACCACCAGCAAACAAGAGGATGGGCAGTCCCTGGCAGGTGCCTGTTGTGGCAGTGGGCATAAGAGAAGGCAAAGTAGAGCCCTGCCTGCTATGCTGAGACCACTGCCTGGTGGCACAGTGCCCCTTGGCACAGCCACGGGGGCAGGAGTTGGCCATTACTGCAGCAACAGGAGAAGTTAGAAACTGAAGAACGGGGAAATAACGATCTATTGGGGATACCGTGCCCTGACTGAATATTCTGTGCAAGAAATTCCAGCAGATAGACAAGCTAAGAACCCACAAAATGAAAAAGCGTACTCAGGCAGTCTCACATCACATATATCATTAACAACTGGAAAGAAAAGTTTCCTCACAGCAGAAGAGTGTGTGGCTTGTGTTCAGCAAACTGATGACGCAGTTCATGGAGCGGTATTGGATCGTAACAAATTTTGGTCAGTAGGGCATTCTCTCTTTCTGAGATAGTTTTTAAAACAAATGGGTTTTGCTTAATATTTTAGGAAAGGAAGTAATATTTTGAAATTTCTCAGCAGCAGCCAGTTCTGTTTTATTTTTACTGCTGTATGTGCTGGGAGCACAGGGAAAGTGTTTTCTTTCAGCTGCCCAATAGTGTTGCTGGGGTAGGGTGATGGATGCCTGCATCTGAGGAAGACTGTGTGATTCCAATCTTGAGATTGTCATGACGAGATAGGATTGATTCCCAGCCCTTTTCTCATTACAATTTGTGGCACTAGAATGAATCTATTTTGTACCACCAAGTGCTCTTGTTGCAGTCTTCATCACAGGCTCTGGAACAAGCAAGGGGAGTGAAAGGAAGGCAAAACGTGTTGCTCAGAGCCAACCAGCCCTTACGACTGACATGTTAATGGGAGAGGAAAATGGGGAAAAATAGGGCTCGCTTCTGTGTGGAATGTTTGTATAGACAGCATGTAGCTGAGACGGTATGGCCTTAACTGTTAGTACCGTAAGAGACAGGTGTAAGGTGGTAGATTGCAAAGGTAAAGACCCCAGTGAGGATGGATAGTGATAGGAGAAGGGGGAATGGTTTTAAACTGCGACAGGGGAGGTTTAGGTTAGATGTTAGGAGGAAGTTTTTCCACAGTGAGAGTGGTGACACAGTGGAACAGGTTGTCCAAGGAGGTTGTGGATGCCCCATCCCTGGAGGCATTCAAGGCCAGGCTGGATGTGGCTCTGGGCAGCCTGGTCTGCTGGTCTGTGGCCCCGCACATAGCAGGGGGGTTGAAATTAGGTGATCATTGTGGTGCTTTTCAACCCAGGCCATTCTATGAATCTATGCCTGCTGGGGTATCCTCTAGGAATATCAGGAATTTTTTTCTTGTCCAAGGGAAATTAAAAAGAAACAAACAAAAAGCAGAAAAGAAAAATAAAAAAGCCAAAAAAAAAAAAAAAAGCTGTCGGTTTAACAAAAAGCAGAGTGAGGAACAGGGTGTCAGTGACTTGAAAAAGGAACTTCTGCTACAGCGAGTGAGTACATGTGCTCCATCCTGTGAACATTTTTAGTATGTCTCTTGTCTCAGCCCAGTGCCATCCCCTGGTGTGGAAGTAATGATGAGAGTTGAAATTTGTCCAGACAACGACTGAAGGTATAGCTATGAGGACAGACGAGGTGGGAGGTGAGAACCGTGTGTATGAAAACCAAAGGAAAACCTCTGCACAGCATCCTGTAGAGCAGCAGGGCTGCATTGGCACAACTCCAGTTAGAACTTGTCCGTCTCTCATTGGTACCACGTTAAGTAGCTGGTAGCAGTCCTGCATACAGAGAGTGAAGCGAGGTAAGACAGCTTAGTCTAGCTGGAGGAGAGTCCTTTCCCTTTCTCTATTTATACTGACCTGCAGCGGAGTAATTGTCCGTCAGTACGGAGTTTGATTGAGTTGGCATTTTGAACCCCTTTTGTATGCTTTTTGCTTCAAGAAATATTAAAGTCTAGATAAAATTGGAATAGCTGACTAGTAATGAGATCATTATGTATAAATTTGGAATTGCTCACAGGGGGTATAATGATTCCTTAGCCGAGGTATGCAGCACATAACTATTAACTACGAAGCACAGCCTGCCTTAGAGATATGTTTCCAGTGCTAACATACATAACCCCTTTCAGCATAAAGTTCACATCACACAATATGAGTGACTGGGAGTATGTTATTTACAGCTCGTGTTGGGAGGTGAAATGAGCTGGGGCTGGTTATTTACTTTTCACATGGAATTTTAAAGAATTCTGATTGACTGAAAAGACGAAGAAGGAAGAGAGGGAGATGGTTAAGGACGAAAACCACATCAATTCACAGTGTGAACTCGGCTTCCTTTCAGCAGCCATCCCCTTTGCGCAGCACTGGGCATGCTGTCGGGAATTAAAAGTTAATAACTATGCTGCCTGAGATGGATCTGTGGTGAAATGTGCTGTGAAGCCTGAGCCCCTCCTGCCTCTGAGCAGCAGAAACGCTTGGTGCTTGTTCGGTGCTTGGTGCTCTGTGCTCATGCTTGACCGGGGGCTGGGGCAGAAGCTCCCTATACCCCAACCATTGGATGCGCGTGTGGAGTTGGGGAACATCTGTGGCTGCTGTTCCTAGGCTGGGAAGGGCCTGATTGATCTGCTGCAGTTTTCTGGAGGGATTTGGTCTCTAATTTACAAACAGGGAGCGGGAGGTAAAGAGGGCACGAGACGCCAAGCCTGTGTGCATCCCTGTCTTTGAGTTCTCACCTGTGAGAGAAAAACAACAGAACTGCCTTGGAGAGCATGAGGGCAAATATATTACAGATTATGAGATGTTGCGGTGCGAGGATGATGGGGGATGAGTAAATACCGATGACAGATTCATTATGTCTTATGTCTACCCGGAGAGGCGAGGACCAATAAAAATAATGGGCAACTTTGGACTTGTCAGAGCGGCTGATACGCTGTGTCTCCACTGAAATCAGTGAGGTTACAGCTACTGTACAGGTAACAGATAGTCCTGATGCTCTTCATAATAACAAGAGGGATCAAATCCCATCAAAAAACCATATGTCAACTGCATGCAGAAAAGCTGCAGAAGAGGCATCTTCTCTTGAGATGCTCGCTTTTGTGACTTTATATAAGACCCTGTGCTGTCTGGTTATTATTTCACTGCGCCAGAAGACAAATTTGGAGTGTCCTGTTTGCTCTCTGATGCACCCACTCTGTGGGGCTCTTGTATGTTTCCTGATGTCTGTGAGGTTTTTTTTCCCGAGTTGGTATAACAAACCCTCTCTGCATGTGCTAGAACAAAAGTAGTCCTGGGAAAAATTGATAAAGTACGCTCTAAGTTGCTTGGCTTATGCAAGCCTTGTCATACCAGTAAAATAGACGGCTGCCTAGAATAACAAACTAGCAGAGGTACACGGATGACTAAAGGCTGGGAAGGAGAAGACATCTGTCTGATTGTCTTGAGCTGCCAAACTCCTACACCCAGCCCTAGGGAATGAAATCCTGCTGTCACTGTCAATATAAAACTCTTTAGGCTGGCATTTAATATGCCTTAACCTGGAAAGCTATATTTAAGCTAATAATCCAAATTTTTGTGTGTGTGAACTAAGTGGATTTTAGGATCGCTTGCAGCTGCCTGCCATTATGGATGCAGAATGAATTTCTGTCAGCAAACTCAAAGGGTTCATAGGACTCTGCTCCTTGAAGGGAGCTGCTGTGAGTCCACAGGAAAAAAAAAAAAAAGATAAAACCAGGAGAATTGTAGTGGCCTGTTTCAGGTGCTGTGTTCCACTACAGTGGTGACACAGGTACAGCCATCCTGAGCTGCATGAAGGGAGGTACTGAAAAACATTAAGGGGTGCTTTGTAACTTCAGAGAAATCAAAAAGGGCATGGCTTTTCCTTAACAGAATCTTTTTCTTTATGGGTTTTCATCTCTTTTAATTTCTTTTTAAATCCTTTTTATGCTAGCTCAGACCATCTCAATGCACCTGCTCCAAAGCCTGAAAAATGAACTCGACCCCTTCTAGCAAAGGCTGGACTAAGCCAATAAGAAAGCTGCTTCTTTGCTTTGGTCCACAAACCAAAAGCTGGATTAGAATTTAAATGCTCATCGGTGGGTTCATGGGTCATTAGAGCATTCTGCTTTTCCTCTGTGTTTATTTCAGAAAGCTTTGCAGGGTTAATTAGGCTACACCAAGGGTTAGAAGATGACATGTTGTATGGGAACTGCTGAGCCAGGGCCCGAACCTCTGATTGATCACCTGAGGCGAGCACTGAGTCAGCCAGAGGAGCACAGGTGAAGGCAATTCTCCTGTGTGCCGGAAGGGGGGGAGCCTGGCTGCACCCCTCCTGGACCTATTTAAGAGCTGGCTACCAGTGGGGAAGGATCTCTTCTGGAGGTCATCTCTGCTGGTGTTTTGTGACTGAGCCCAGGGTAGGGGTAAGCCTTCTGTCTATTCTCTTTTGTTATCGTAGTCTGCTTTGCATAACTCTCTTGTTTATTTTGTTGTTAGAACATCCTAATGTTCTTTGATTATACGTACGTGCTGCATTCCCTTGGCCGTGTGGCACCTGAGTACTGCAGTACATCCCATACCTTCTTTGTCAGGCTGATCTTTACTCCACTTTCTCCTTAGCTGTCACCCTTCTGGCTCATGTTGGAGCAGAGGACAGCTGCTCGGGCTGAAGATATGGTACACTTATGCTTAGGCACTGGCTGCTCAAGTCTTGGCTTCACAATGCGTTCTGCGCCTTATATCACTTTTTTTTTTTTCCTTTTGACTTTATGCAAACTTCATAAGAGATGAAAATTAGGGTTACTTTCTTTTTTTTTTTTTTAAACATTAATAGCCTTTCCTGTTTGTTCTCCTTAGTCTTTGGTAGAGGCTTGCATTGCCATAGGACTGCTGCAGTAGTGCCTACTTTGTTGTTTTTGTTTGTATGTTTATCTGCCTGACTTTGTCCCAGAATTAATTGTAAGGGAGGTAAATGGTGCGAATGAAGTTCACTTGGATTAAACTGTGAGGAGATTTCAGAGTCATGTTTTAAGCTTCTCTCGCCTGATGGAGGAACTGAGGTCTTAACATCCAAACGACTGTGGTTCAAGTAAATTAAAAGCCGTTATCTGACCTATGCTCATTATAGAGTTAAAATGTGGCCTATCATCACCACAGCACTTTCTGGTCTTCTATGCAGCCTAAGTGTTTTAATGTGTCTATTTGGCTATGTAATTTATTATCCCCAGGGCTTCTCAAAAAAAACAATCCATTTGGCTGAGACAGGGTCATGAGACCTAAAACAGTTCTGTACTATTGCTCTCCTGGTTGGTCAATAGCTTCTGAACTGTTGACCATGTAGCAATTGGCAAAGAAAGGTCTCCTGACCCTGTGAACTAAAAATAGATAAAGCTCCCTAAAAGGTAAATCTGAAGTTTGAAGGGCGTTTAGAGGAAAAGTGCTTTTCAAGTTGAAATATTTAGACTTGTTCCGCACTTGCAACCTCCCATGGCTTGTCTCTTTTTTTTTCTCAGCATGCTTTGTGGGATTGTCAGACAGATTACAAGAAAAAGTAAGTTTAAAAAACAACAAAAAACAAACTAAGCTAAATCACCAGGGGAAAAAAGAGTAAATATAAATACTTGCAGATACTTCCAAGGAAGTTGGGAAGCATCTGTAAGGTTGTCCTGACTAAAATGAGATTTTAGAGGTGATGTGACTGAGGGTAGCTATATAAACATAGTTGAGGAGAAATGCTGTTTGTATTAATCCAAGATGGAGAGTTGATTTATTAGGGGGTCTTTCCGCTGGTGTGGCAATTGTACATGAGAGAGAGCAAAAAACACCTGACGCACACACAATATAAAAGTATTTATTTTTAAGCAGCGGATGAAAACGTCTGTAGTCTGGACTCTTGAAAAGAGACCCAGAAAAAGGCTGTGTCCTTCATCACAGCGGGGATACCAGATGCCAGTGGTAATCCCTGCTATCAAAATTTCTCTCCTCTTTCTACTTTTGCTGGCTTTGGTGTCTTTTTTTTTTTGTTGTTGTTGTTGTTTTCTAGGAGTGAGGAGAAGTTCTTTCCTAGATGTTCTTACATGATTAATGTTCAGGTACAGATAGTACTATCACAGCTGTCATTTCCCCCTTTTTTTCCTCAATTTTGTTTTTTGGGAAGAATGAGATGGGGCTGATATGGGAGCAGATATGAGGCTGATTGTCTTGCAGAATAATGCTGGCTAATAAAGCATGGCTTCACCTTTCAGATAAGTATTTGTTTAGCTGCAATAGTGTTCAGACTGTCAGGAGACTTTTTGGCAGAAAACTCAGTGGAACTGCTAATAGTGGACCAAAATGCATGTTTATTTTCTCCAGTAAGCATGGCTGACCAGTTGCATTAACAGTGCCCTGAATATCTACCTGTTCACAGTGTGGGGTAAACGTGGGACTCTTTAAGATAAGCAGAAGGTTTCTTCTCCCCCATTTCAGAATCACAGAACGGCCAGAGTTGGAAGGGACCTCAAGGATCAAGGCCCCATCTGACCTGGCCTTGAACACCTCCAGGGACGGGGCATCCACAGCCTCTCTGGGCTCCAGCACCTCACCACTCTCGTAGTAAAGAAAAATACAGGACCAAACCCCTATGCAACTTGCAGTTATTCTGCCAGTTGCTGCTGGATGATTCTGCAGGTGTGGGATTTGAGCTCTGGCTTGGTGCAGGGAATTCTCTGAATTCATTTTTGTTTTTATTTTCATTTCTGGTCTTTGTGATACCTTGTGCTTGAGACAAGCTGGGTAGCAGCACTTCCGTGCTAGCTGTAGGGTTGAGATGATCTGTGGCAGCTGATTTGCATGCTTAATACAATTCCATTCTCCCTTGTCTTTCCAACACACTGTCTGCTGTGTATTAAGATCTGAAAGTCTTGGATTTCTGCAGAAGCATCCTTGCAGAGTCTCAGGATGTGCTTTGGCACATGCAAAATCAGTCACTGAACCCCTGACAATCTCTGCTCTACAGAGGTATCCTTCCATTTACATACTCCTCTGTGAGGCAGGAAATGAAGCTATTGCTTTTTAAGCATAAATGAACATTTGTAACAATGCCCCTCTGAAGATGTGGTATAAGTGGCACTCACTGGGTTGTTGACAGGGTGCCAGGGAGCCTCCTGACAAAGACTGAGCTGGTATTAATCTGAACAGGTCTCTCTCACTAGAGAGGCTTACTCACCTGTTCTCTCTTTGGATTGCAGATTTCCAAATATACCTGGCAACTCTTTATTAATTATTTTTCCTCTCACAATGTGACTATGTTTGTGTATGTCTATCTATCTACGTATGGATAAGAGGACCACACCTGTGGTCTGTTGCTCCTTAATTGCCTAAGCCTTGCCCAGCTCCACCTGGGACTGCTCTGCCCAGTCCTCATTTCAGCCCAGCTGGTGCCTAGAACAGCAAAATAGTGCATTGCTGCAGGGGAGAGGAGTACCTCTTGCAGAGCCTGGTAGGTAGGAGCAACTGGTGTGCAAAGCTGACCTGTGCAGCGAGGGGCACCCTTTGTCCTTGGAGCTGCTTTAGGTAAAACCTGGAGTTGAGGAAAGTGATTTCTCAGATAGAAATAGGAAGTGGTGTGGAAAGGGAGAAGCACAGGTGGTACTGGTGTGCCTGGGTGAATGGTATGGTCAGGGTGTAATATCACTGAGGAGTGGCTGAGTTGCTTGCCTGGGCTGGTTTTTTTTTTTTCTTCAAAAGTGTGAGGAAGGAGCAGATAGCCACAGCTGCAGCTTCACAGGTAGGTGATATCAAAAAATACTCTGTCCTGGACAGAAATAATCCAGCAAGTCATTTGTTGGCTCTGAAGTTAAAGGGGTCCTCCTGTGTCTGGCGCTGCCCACTTTACCAGGGTGACCATTTCCCAGGCATAGGCTCTCTCTACAGCAGTGAGCAGCAGGCCTGGAACCTCCAGTGTCTTCAGTCTCCCTGCAAGAGGCATTTGCTCACTGATGGTTATGAGTAATGAGTTGAAGAGTATGTGTGTGGTGTTCTGGCTTAGTGGGCCTTGTCTTTTTCCCTGGCATTACACAGAGAAATGCTTTTGAATTGAATGGTGTCTTGGATTGGCTAAAGCTATGCTACCTTAACAACTCTGCCTGACAGAGATCCAAGGCTGAGGTATGCAGAGGATGTTTCCAGGTATTTTTGTTGAAAGGGATTTCAAACAGTTAGCTTTGGCTAATATATTCCTAGCCAAAGCCTTCTATTCTTGTGTAGGCAAACCCACTGTGGGAGTTAGGGCTTTTGTCTGATGAAAGGCACTGAGATTTGGCTCTGTATTGCAGGCTCAGTTGTAGTGCAGACACTCACACTTAGCTTTTCTCAGAAACAGGGCAGAAAAGGCCATGTCTCTGCAAGGGACTGAGTATGACTGGCTTGTAATTATAAACATCTGAATCGTAAGCCTGAGAGGCATGCTTTGCACCCTGAATTTCAAATGGCAGCTTAACTATTCATTTGACCATCTTTAACTGAAAAACATCTTGAACCTTATTAATGCTGATTTCTACTTTTTTTTTTTCTTTTCCAAGTAAGATCACTATATTGGCTTTGTGTCTTGCTTTCCTGCTTGTTTCAAAGATAGTGTTCCAGTCCGTGCAGCTTACTTGGGGTACAGTAATCACAGCAAGTATAGCTGAAGATGTGTATTTCCAAATGAGATTCCTAAGATACAGAAAGACAGTCTCATTCCATGAGGCAGGGCAATCGGTTTGAAATGTCTTCTGGTGAACCAATAGAAGACCGTGCAGTCCCTCCCCACTTCAGTAAGCAAGAAGACTCTGGGCTTGAGGCGATTTAGTGAGAAAATTATTTGCTGATACTTTCATGCACTAGTAGTGCAACAGAATACTAAACAAAGACATGTTACATCCATGGCTTCAAAAATACCCATGTTGTAGCTCCACTTAGAGCAACTAGTAGAAAAACTAGTAGAAAATATAGTAAGTAACTTAATGGTGTTTGGTATTTGCTGCACTGTATGCATCAGTACTTATCCCAGCTGCAGTATGTGTGGCAGCAGTGGACAACGCTGGTCTGTGTGAATTTTGGGTCCAGAGGTGGTCCATGGTTGCCTGTTTCTTGCTATCTAGACACATGGCTATCATTCAAACAAGCTGTGCTGTGAATACCTGCTATCAATGTCCTTATTATTATTATTAGCAGTGGTTAAAACTAGATAATCTTACATGTTCTTACAATGCAAACTATTCTATGTCTAACATTTGTCAAGTTGTCTGTATACCCTGGCTAATGTTCATTATGTTAAACCAAAGCTAAATGAGGCACAAGGTAACTGTGGATTGCTATAGCAATCTATGAGTTTACTGTTAGTCATTGCAATCAAAAGGATGATTTGTTATTACCGATCTTGTGTTTTCTGTTCAAAAACAAACCAGAACCCACTGACAAACAAGCAAAGCCCACAAACCAGCAGCAGTAAGATAGTAACCAAGAAACAAAGGAAGGTGGAAACCAAGGTTTGCATCACTCCCACCTTTCTCCCACTATACAGTCAGAGCTTTACTTGAGGAATGAAGGAGTGCAGCTTTATGTGCACAGGAAATAAAATATATTCATCCATTGAAATGGCTTAATTGACCAAACACCAGTCTTTCCTGCCTGGACTAAGAACAACATCTCTGCTTAGAGGAATTTAAGTTATAAAGAACTAAATCAGTCAAACTGAGTGGCATAAGTGAATCGGCGAGGTACTTGAGTAAGGATGGGTTTTCTTATGTCATTTTAAGGTTTTCTTTAAGGTGTATGTCTGCTTGAACTATAGGCACATATGTTAGCTTGAAACATTGATGGCAGACCGGGTTTGGCCTTCCTAGATGCGCTGTACTACATGTCATGCCTTTTGGATGGGAAGGGGTCCTTCTATTAAGTGAAAGTAAGTTTTATAATGTGCAGTAATTGGCATATCCACAGTCTGCATTAAGTTCAGCTGGCAGCAATTAATGGGAACAGTGCAAACTGCTGCATTCCAGTTTCACAGCAGTGAGAGGATGCCTGTTTGCACAGCTCTTCACTCAAAGCAGTGAGGACTTGACTCCTCAGCGCTAATGGTGCGGCTAGTATGTTTTTCTGCAATGAAAGGTCATTTTCCCTCAAAGGAGAAAAACATTAGAAGTGGGGTTTTTTTTCCTTAAAGAAAGTGAGCAGGATGGACATAACCTTTAAGGGTGACATTATGCCTTGGACCACATACCTGTGGTGGGAAGCACCAGCTATGGGGGATTGATTCAAATGTGCTAGGCGCCTTTCTTCTGCGGAGCTGATGGGCGAGAAATGTGAGAGGATGCTGGAGTAAAGAGGAAAGACTGCTTTCCTTTCTAGCTGCAGAAAATACTGCGAGGCAGCTATAAACTACTGTCCTGTACTACAAAGCTGATGTCAAAGAGAAACTGTGTGTGAGGGCACATCTCAAGGCCAAGGTTACTCCTTCATGTGGAATAAACACAACACACCCGCGTAGCTTAGATGCTGGAAGCAGGCAAACTGCAGCAATATGGAGCTCTGAGCAAGCTAATTGACTTGCAGACGGCTGCTCTGCTGTAACTAGGGAGCTTTTGTTAGAATAATTTTTGGTAAGATATGTAAGTACATCTGCTGGTAGGGTTTTCCAGTGCTGGTATTAGGTTGTGGCTGGAACGGTTATAGTTTCTACGTCAGTTAAAGAGAGGTAACTGCCTGAAAGGTCAGAATAATTGTTGATTATGGAGAGAGTTATGACCGCTGTTCTGTTTCCTTCCCCCCCCCCCCCCCCCCCCCATAGTTTTGAGTGACATTTCACTGGAAAGGTATAGCCAAGTCCTCAAACAAGTTCTCTCAACCTAAGAGAATGGTGGAAGCTGTTCACGTAGTTGCAAGTGTTCTTTGGTATTTAACACCTTATAGTGGAAATGTTAAGTCCCAGCTTGAAGTAGTGATTGAGAACCTGGTGGGGAAGCAGGGCCAACCCACGGGAGCTCAGGTGCATGTGATGTTCCTGAGTGAGCAGAAGGAGTGGAGCCAGGATCCGCGTCTTCCCAGGCTTCATGTAAGGTTGGCAGTGGAGGTGAGGATGTCTGTTTGGACATCACTGCCTACAGAGGCCTTCTGAGGGTATGAAGCTGTTTTTTTTGGGCTGTTTTTTTTTTTTCTTCCCCTTTGTTTCTGTGTCCATGTCTGCTGCATTTGGGCTTGTCCTCACTTGCTGCAGCCGAAGACTTGGCCATCCTGCTATTATCGCTGTATTTTCCTTCTCGTTACAATGTTGCACATGACCATCTCGTTGTAGGAGCTCCTAAGTGAAAATGAATTCTACTGAAAATGAAGCGTATAGCCTTGTGATCTCAGTGAGGAGATAGAGCTTGTGCAAGCATATAAGTCTGAGGATGAGGACATTGGTTTGTGTAGACCAGTATACGCTGTGGTATTCCCCAGCTGAAGGGCACCCCCTAGCTTTTTGCAGTTGGGGTAGGAAACTATTGGTGCACTGACTTGGATGTGTTAAAGTCTTTGAAATATCTGATGCGGAGTTTCATCACTCATGTCTGGTTCTGAAGTGCCAGCCCTCTTCTTTCTTTTCTTCTTGTTAATTAAAGCTCCTTTTGTGTTTGCCATATGTTTCTGCAGCAGAACGATTTTCTGCTTTAAGTTCTTTTGAATTGTTCTTATGCTTTGTTTTCATGTTTAGTGTCCTAAAAACCTTAAAAACATTACTGCCATCAAAAACAACTTGCACAAATTCTGGGAAAGGTGCTAAATCAGAAGCAAAAGACTTGTGTATGTCAAATGCCGTGTGGGAGATCTTCCACAGTGTGGGTCCTGCAGGTCCTCGGCAGGAGCGGAGCTTGCTTGAAATAACAAAGTGTGTACCGTGCAATATAATTTTAAAAGACCAGCAGTGAATGAATAATTATAATGCATTGCATCGGTTTCCAATTGAGATGAGTTTGTTGTGTTATGTAATATACTGTAATATACCTCTGCGGGGCAGTAGATACTGGTAGTGGTAAGGATGTTATTAGACATGGGGAGAGAAGTGAGTTTCTAGTCATGCTAGGACTGGGCTTCTGCTCTTAGTGAGGTGCAAGCTGCAGTTGTGCAGCTGTAACATGATGTATGTCTGGAAAATCTGTGTTAGAAAAAGTAGCAATTAGGGCCAAGAAAATGTTTCTTTTGGTGGGTGACCAACTAGGCCTGAAGTGTACCTCTTGAGGCTAAAGGGTGGGAGGTGTGCTAGGATGAGAGTTTGTGGCCTGTTAATCAGAGGCAGTCATCAGCATGTTGCCTTACCCCAGGTGGATGAGGCACAGGGTGGGGAGAGGTTGCTGCAGCACTGCAAGTGGCTTGCATAAGAGAAGGCAGCAGTGCAGGCTTTGCATGCCTGAGTTTGTGATACCTGGGTGTTATTTACACTGAAAGACAGCTGCGTTTTCTTCCATGTTTATGTGATTACCTTTAATTCCCAGATGGGTGGTGTGGTGTGGCTGGTGGACAGCTGCCGGCTGCTTCTTAGCCTGTGTGTGCTGTCACTCTTCAAATTCTGCTCCAAACATCTCTTGCAGAACTGATGGAGTGCATTAAGCTCCTTCCAGAATGTCAGGGTCTCTGATAGAGCTGGTCATGCTAATCCCGTAGTGACAGAGCAAATGACAGATGATACTCAGAGGAGTCCCTTCCTCATCTCCAGCCACAGTGACCTATGCTGCGATCACATCAGCTCTGCCCTGACTATGTGCTGGCGGGGGGGGGGGCTCTGGTGGAACAGGGCCGGAGCTGGAGCTGCCCTGCTCCTCCAGCTGCTTGGCAGATCTGTCCTGCTGTCAGGGAAAAACAGCAGTGGGTAACCTCAGGGCTGCAGCAGCGATCTGGGAGCTGCTCAGAGTATCTGGGTTTTATAAGCAACGCTCCCCACCGAAACTGCATCTCTGACTTGCCAGCTCTTCTGTTTGGCCTTAAGTACTGTTTAAAATGATACGCAACTTACAAACAACATTCAACAAATCACCGTATCTTTTCTTTTTTTTTTATCTGTTCTTTTTTTCCTGAGGTCACCTTGCTTGGGCGACTTTGTAATCTGAGCCACTGCTGTGTCAAATATTGTGCTAAAAGCAGAGCGAGCTGGCTGACAGGCAGCCTCAGAGATGCTGAAGATGAAAAATCAGTGAAGCCAAAAAAAGAATCGGTTGCCGCACTGTCACCTATAGTGCTTCAAGATCCCAAAGCCCACCTGGAGTCTCTGTGTACCAAACCTCCTGCTATGTGGAGGCTGCTGCAGCCTCTGGTACCGTGCCTTCTCAGCAGGGACTGGGGACAGCAGGTTGCTCTGCTGTCAAACCCCAGCTCTACAGTTAGTGATTGGATAAGTACAGTAATATGGTGCCATGCAACGCACATCAATGATGCTTAATGAAATGCAAGCTGATGAAAATTAGCATCAGCAAAAGAATCCCTTCAGGTTTAATTTCTTGTTTATCAGCTTAGGCCTGCAAGTGAAAGCTACAGTAGCAGCAGTGATTCGGACACTAAGTAGATCTGTTCAGGTGCTGGAGCAGCCATCATTGCTCCTGTCCATGCCTGTACTCCTACAACGTGCAACCCATTGCTAAGCTTTAAGGGAGGCACCTTGTTCCTATTCTGTTCCTGTGTTGCCTTGGTAGCTCTTTCTGCACCCCTAGAAGTTGTGCCCCACTCCAAGTCCACGCTTTACTGAAAATGGCTGCAATATTAGCTTTTGTTCTTAGACCGCTGTAAGACAGGATAAAATGCAGTCTTCTCATCTGTAGTTTTTGGATTTGGATATCCTGCATTTGGATAAATGCAGGTTTCTTTTTTTTTTTTTCCTGTCCCTTCCGATAATATTTCAATGGGGAATGAACAAAAATGATCACTAGTGTTTGGGAGAATGGCCCATCCGTTTTTGCTCCCTCTGCTGGCTCAGCAGCTTGATGCATTTCTAATTGTCCTGCATCATTAACTTTGAAGAAGATGAAAATGGAAGTGTTGTGACATTACCAAAAGAAACTCAAAATCATTAAATTATCAATTAGTGTTCAATTGCTTGTTGAACATAGGCAGGGAGACAAGGAGATAGAGGGCAAATGTTTTTGCTCTTAGTAATACATTATTTTTACCTAAATGAATGACAGGGTATTTTTAACAATACGGCTGAAATAATCATGATGGCAAGGGAATCATTTTGGGCAGAGGAAGCGCATTTCGCTAAAGCATTAGGGGTGGCACCAGAAATGCCTTGAGTTTGACTGTATGTACCTGTGTAGGTGTTTGGATTGGAGGTAGCAGGCTAGACTGTTTCTTTTACTGTTGAAAAATATTAAGTACAGCATGATTTCACTGCTCACCACATTATTATATTGCACTAATGTGAAAAACAAGGATGACCGCTTTCTGAAATTTGCAGCAGAAGAGTATCTAACCTCCCATTAAATCTTCCTGATCCAAGTCTTCCAGTAGGAACTTCCAGGATGGCAACTTGGGTTGCTAAATATCTTCTAGTTTGTGTTACTACCCCACTACCTAGCACTTCCCAGGTTATTGCTGTGCATGCTATTTGCTTTCTTTTCTCCTGATGTGTTCAGATCTTATGCAATTGCTCATCTGTTGATGGCTAGAATGTCAGTAGTTTAAGTAGCTCAGTTTTTCTTAAAAATTGGTGCTTTATTTCCTTCATTGCAGCCTTCTGAGCCTGTGCTCAAGGACTTAAAGGAAGTCGTTGCTGCTAGAAGTTGCTTCTAGTAGCTCTTGAAAAACTGTAGAATCCTTCTAGCACCCATTTCCTGATTTTACGCACTTTAATCTTTTTTTTCCATATCGTTATCCATTCACTGCTTTATGCAAATCATTTTTGGCCTCGGATTTGCTATGTTGCCATGTTTTTTTACTGGTGTGCACATGTAACAGAGGCTGAAAATGCCAGGTGTTTCAGGCTCTCTGCCGCTTGTTTCCCTTCCATTGACTGTTTGGGTGCTGAAACCTTCCTGAGAAATGCTGTGTGCTGTAAGATGCTGTGAGCCCAACTGCAGCTGAACCCCATTAATGACAGTGGGACCTGGGACGCACAGGGCTTCCCTGGAGACGCAGGGAGCCTGAATAAATGCTACTCAGGTTTTAGTGCTCTACCAGGCCACGTTTTCCTTTTTGCCTTTTAGCTATGTCTGTTTCGTTCTGCTTCGGTATTTTCCCCTGCTGGATTTTAATGTGAGAATAATGACACAATGAGCAAGGAACAACTGGAGAAATGCCTCTCTCAGCCAGAGCCTGCTCATTTGCTTTGGCAGAGCTCTCAGCCTTCAAATTCCTGTTAGTCTTTTCTCATTGGTCAACACATGGACAAAATTACCTCACCTCTACCTGTTTTTTTTTCTGCTGGAGCATGAGATACTGTTCTAAGCCCAACCCTGTATTTGATTCCTGCTTTACTATGGGAAAGATCACAAGAAACTTGAGAAAACAGAATCATCCTAACAGTCTTAGACATAGTGGCTTCTTGTCTGTATTGGTCACACGGGGGTTATACACGAGTGCTGCAGCACTGGTTTGATGGTTACGTACTCTCCACCACACAGTTGTGCTCTGGGCCCTCCCTGCAAGGGGGAAGGTCTTTTCCCTAAGATAAGGGAGCAGCTGATGAAAAAGGAGGTTGAATGTAATAGTGGGAATATCTGTGAAGTTGCATGCATTTTAAGGGATTTCCTGAATGAGGCAACTAGACCCAGATTTCAGCGCACTCATGCCTAGTGATTACAAGATTTTTATTTTGAACCTGTAGCATTGACAGTAAAAAGAACAGCAAGTGTTTTCCTGGAGCAGCTAGATAAGATTTGCTTCAGTTTTAAATAAAGAGATGCTACGCTGGGATGACCTCTGCATGATCCGAGACATGAAATTTTGTAAGGGCTGAACACAGAGACAGCAATGTGGACATGAAAGCAGACACTTGGAGGGAAACTTAGCTTCAAGTGGCCACCTTGGCCCTACTGGTAGGTTTATCGTAGACTCACCTTACGTGCTTGCCCATTTGGTGTAGCTGGTTGCGTGGCAAATGTGGCAAAATATTATATAGGCATGTCATTCTTTCAGTGCAGTAGGGCTTTAGGAAGCTTGCTGACTGATGATTAATGCAGCTTATTGAATTAAAACTCCAACTGAGCTGGTTTATTGGTGAAAAATGTTTAACAGCAAGCTCGTCTTCCCGAAACATTGATTTCCAAGAAGCTAAGAGTGCAACAGAAGAGTACGAGGTCTACGGGACTCATTTTGTTGTCTTTGAGATTATGCATGTTTGAATGTGAAACCTTGAAGACTTGGCCCATTGAGGAGGTACAGCTGGATGGCCGTTGGAGAGGTCGCTCCGCCACTGTGAAGCCTTTGTTATTTTTTGAGCAATTGGATTTTCAGAAGTAAAAAGATGCTTGGGAGGGTGGCGGGGATCCCTTTTTAATCAGAACGCCTGACTTTCTGGGTTAACAGCTGCAAGGACTTTTTGTGCCTAGTTAATGCCACAGTAAAATGTAAGGTGACTTTTTCCCTTCAGACCCTCTCTCTGCTGGTAGCCACGTTTTTTTCTGGTCTTTTTCTCTGGTAGCCTGCTGCCTTCTCAGCGTTTCCATGCTCTCTCTGATCCTCTCTGGTTTTGTGCGACTTATCTGAAAGCACACGTTACTAGAAGGCTTCTCTTCAAACAGCCCTTTACACAGATGTTGCTTGGTTCTGAGTTAGACTTAAAAATAGAATGGTTGAAATGGCCAAATAGTTCTGTGTTTGGAAATAATAACAAAAAAATCTTGTAGCTAGTGAGATGTGAAGCTAATTTTTTTTTTCTCCCCCCCAAACTGAACTATTCAGGGATTTACTGAAGTTTTGTTATTTATTGCGTGGAGATAGAGCGCAGTTGTTGGAGAATCAGGTGCACCTAAGAGAAAATGTGAAAATGGAAAAAGAAATTTTGTGTAATGTATGAAGAAAATACTGAAAAATGGTAGGAACAGCTGTCTATGAGACTGTCAAATAGCTAAACAAATATGAACAGCTGTTAAAAGAGCACTATGAAATCTAGAACCATAGGGACCGGGGCTGAAGGATATAAAAACTGAAATAATTGGGAAGGATCAAGATCTTTTACTTTCAGGTAATTTGGAAGGAAAGGTAACAATAAATCAAAATGTGGTTTAAAAATGGCACCGAATCAGCAAATTAAGTTTCGTAGGAAAAAGGTAGTGAATTTACAAAAAGTCCAGGTTGTTTACTGAGTACCAGTGAGCAGCATGCATTCTCGCTTGTTGGAATGGCTATAATGAATATATAGACCAGAAAAATGTTTTGCTTCCTACTTTAGGAGTACATTTAATGGGTTCTGTGTAGCTTTTGCTAAATATTGATTGGTTAGCTCGTGTTGAGCCAGGATTATTTTTTCAGAGAGAATTGCTGTCTTTAGCCAGTGAATTCTTTGGGCTAATTCTCCAGGCTTGATACAAGCAAAGGGACCTCTGCAGTCTGGGTGACTATGATGGGAGGAGTGTATGTTCTTTTTACTCCTATTTTGGTCCAGATTTCTTCTATGACTTTAGTCAAGCAAATCCTATTAAGCTTCAGTGTGAATATGAATGTCAATGAATATGTCAATATGAATGGCGATGCTTAACTGATAAATCTGAACATTTTATACAGGTGGCCAGTGAAGGTGCTAGAAAGCTTTGCTTGCAAAAGCAGTCAGAATAAAATAGGGCAGGAAGAGATCAGCGCTCCTCATCTGTGTGGCAATTAGAGCTGGACTGACTGTGGGGCAGCTGCTGTTGTACCCCATGGAAATTAGTGCTGATTTCCTTAATGCATGCTAGTGTGCAATGCAGTGTTTGACCCTTTCCTGTTGCAGAAGTGAGACCTGTGAGATGAGGAGCAGCAAACGGGCTGCAGACAGTGGAGAATTCCCAGCGGAGGCAGTCCTGCTCCTGAGCCAGAGTTCTGTTTTGCAGGCACTGCATTTAGAAAAAACTGGTCTGCTCTCCCTTATCTTAGTGCATTAACCCATGGGGGAAAAAAGATAATCATTGTAATATGTGAAGTGCTTTGAAGTCTTTTCTGACCTAGTGGATCAGAGTGTTTAGTACCTATTCCTGTGATGGGTCTCTGGTACTTAAGCATGCAGCGGTGAGTCAGAAGAATCAATTTGTTGCTTCTGCGAGGACCATATTTCATCCTCCCTGATTGAAATGATCAAAGATGCAGAGGCAGGTCTCTACTTTCAAGTAAACACTCCTTTTATGTTCCTTTAAAACAAATACCTGACACTAAGCAGGGATGCACAAAAGGAAGTCAGGCTGTGGGCTTTTTCCTGAAGTAGGTGTTTTGTGATGGATTAATGGTAAATCTTGATGCATTATTTATCAGATAATAAGTGTGATAATTGTTCTTATTTATCATGAGTCTAGCTCAGCTCATTCTCCTGTCATTATTTCAGTCAAGCTGCCCCTGGGAATTTGCCAGATAAAAAATGGTCCGAAGGTCATTTCAACAATTTTTAGTTATAATGGCATTCTGATTACTTCCTAATTGGAAAGTGTAAACTACAGACACTGTAAGTAATGCAAGCGACCCTGTTCTCACAGCATAATGTGGAAAAGCCCTGCGTATCTCACAGCCAGCTGCTGAGAATGGGGGGAGAAAAAAGCTGACATTTTCCTTAACACAGGAAAATGACACGGGTGTGCAGTTGCAACCTTGTGGAAGCAATGCAGATATGTTTGGAGCTTAATTCTGGAGTGTGAGTTAGCACTGCCCTTTGGATGTCAGTCAAAAATCTAGCTGTCTTTGAGAGGATGTGAAAATAATAGTTGCAGTTTTCCTGCCTCTGTTTTTATACATCTTCTCATAAGGAAGTGCAGAAAGGTCATGTGCAGAGCAAGATCATAACTGTAAGAGTGGAAAAAAAAGGCAGGACTTGGGTGATTTCAAAAATTAATTTTCCAAAAAGCGCCAATTACAATGCAGGGAACTCCCCGTTTTCTTTCTTATATATCTCTAAGGTACTCCAGCAGTGTCGTGTTAATACAAAATTCTAAAGTACTGCCAAGAACAAATACAATATTGGCATTACTCGGTTCTACTGTTTTTCCTTAGAGCCCACCATGTGCGTTAACTTTTTCAACTAGATGATTTATTCCCCCAAATTCTTATCATGTATTCTTCATACACCTATCTCTCGTCAACCCCACGATTCTGCACGTGGGATTTGTCTGACTAGAGTCTGCAAATATGAAGATTTTATGTTGAAGCTGCATAATCATTTGCACAGAGCTTACATTATTTCACCTCTCACCTCCAAAACAAAACTAGTATTAAAAGTGTACAGGATGCCTCTCTATATAGCTTGCATTGATACAGAAGGAATGAGAAACTGCAGAAAGCATTTCTGAGCAGCAGCTATAGCAGCACACCTGTGGTTCCCATTCTGCAGCATTCCATCTGGAAATAATATTGGGCTGCTGGCCAGTGTTTATCCCACTGAACTAAGGACTTCACAGTTGCATTGCCAAAGTGATCTTCCTTGGAAGCCTGGGAAATATTGTGAGCACACCAAGACTCAGAAGTAAGTCACTCTAATGCCAGAGCATGACTTGAGGACAGGGCACCAACTACACAACTGTTCATGAGGTCGAGTTCCTGAGATAAGCTGTTAGGTTACACTATGCCTGTTGTCTTCTCCACGGGTTTTTCACTGATGTATGTTCTCTCTTTACGAATACTAGAAGAGCTTCAAGCTACCCACACCAGGGAGAACAGATGATTTAATGCATGCAGCAATGATTTTTTGTTTCTGTTTAGAATGGGCCTGAGTAAATATTTTGTCTAAGCAGTGTAAAGCGGCTGTTCCACACTGTGTGTTTTTATTATTCTTCATAAGCAGTGCTTTGTGCAGCACAGATCTTATCTGGGAGGGATTTAATTTTATTGGCTTTGCACATGTAGGAGGCAGTTGTCTACATTTGAGTTAATTTGCCTTTCCAAGAGGAAAAAAAGTGTTCTTTTCCCAGTTTCAGATGCCTGCTTCAGTCTAATTTTGTCCTAGAAGTCTCAATTTAATTAACATTGATTACAAAAAGACCAGTGTCAACCAAGTTTGACCAAGTGTTTGCATGTGATCAGATGAGTCCCAGTCTTTTAGTCCAAGCTAAGCGTGTCATACAGAAAGGGGTGTGAAATTTAGGCTACTCTAAGATTCGTACTTCCCTGTTTTTCCAGGAAAAAAATAAAGTTATTTGATTCAAGGAACTCTTCATTTCAGGTGTGGAGGTTGTTTGAGCTAAGCTTCATTTCTGCATGAGCAGCACAGGTTGGTCCTTTTTAACCACTAGTTTTATAATTTTGCCAAGCTTTATGATGATGACACCTTTCAAAACAATCCACAAAGACCAAACCCACAGTGCTCTGCCAGGAAGGGGAAATGGTGAGCAGTGCCAGGTCTGTGTAACAGCTTGCAGGTGTGGTCAGGACCACAAATGATCTGGTCCAGCTTAGCAACTTGAGAAGCAGTATCTGACCTTGTCTGCTCGTAGCTCATTGCAAGGAGGAAATGTAACAGGCAAGCCTAGAGCACAGTAGAGATTACTGACATGATTAAAAAAGAAAAAAAATTGTGTTTTTTTTCACAACGTAATCTCCAGTACTTTATCATTTGGAGAATTTGCCTCAAGGTTTCCTCTTAGACAAGACTGGTAACTTCCAAGGAGAGGACAGTAGTTTCCTTGTGGTGCATTAATTTAAATGCTGACAGCAGTGTGCTCCGTCCACAGGTTCCTGGGAGTCTAAGAGGATGTGGTAGGAGAGCACCAACTTGTACCACTTTGTATTTGCATTTTAGAAAAAGGATGGATGGCATAAGCCAAGTCTGCTAAGTTATTTTTTTATGAACGCGTTAAAGGATTTTATCAGTAGCTGAGAAGCTGAAAAGAAAGCTTTTGAATAAGGGAGTACAAATTTGTGTCTTTTCTGAATGTTTTTTGTAGCCTAACTTGTAAAGAAAAGAGATTCTTCAGGTTTCTGAGGTGGCATCTAATCTGTTTTAGGAATGAACTTTGCATTTACAGCTACATCATAATAATGCAATTAAGAATAAATGCACTTGTTTTGCTGACTCTCAGTTAAGTTGAACAGCAGTAACACCTGTTAACCTTAATGTGCTTTTTACTTATCAGTGCAATTACTGAAAAATCTTGCGGGCTAACTTGGATAGAAATCAAGCTTTCTTCTTGAAAGTGCAGAATGTCTGTTTACCCTATTTTTCTTAAAAAGTATGTATCTAGAAAGTTAATAATTCAAGAAGCTCTGAGGAACTGTGGCTGTTGAAGTGTCTTTATAGCTTAATCCATTTCACATTTTAGTATTTTATTAGTGCTTCTTGAGTGTGCTGATTAAAGTACACGCACACACAAAAATTCATTTCCTATACATGTTATTAAATAAGTCAAATCAGCACTTTTTCACATTATCACTTCAATGCCATTATATTGATACAATTCATTTACCCTCGCTCTTCCTTACTAAGCAGTAATGGACCTAAAATAAATGAAAGGTCTGGGACATAACCCTGCAAGAACCCCCAAGCCTGTGGGCAGAGCTCAGTAAATTTTCACAGCTCTGTTGTTTTCAAATGGCTGAATGTTAGTGCTTCCCTCAGCTGAAGGTTATCTGCCTGTTGAGAGATACCCCAGGAGCTTTTCTTTCCTGTGGCTTATTCTCCGCAACAAAGTAATAGCCGCCTTAAGGACCACATCCCGATGACCTAAATTTGGTAGTACCTATTCAGTCGTTGCTTCTCTGAGCTTGGGTGATGCAGCCTTTTCTTATGGTGAAGGTAGGTTAATGGTTTGTATCTGAAAGCAGGGACTCGTATTCACTTGTTGCTGGGCTCACTGGTAGCCCAAATTCTGACAGCCATTTCGAATCGTGCTTTAGGAGCTCTTGTAAGTTGCCTTTGCTATTCCTTAGTAGAGATTAGTGGTACCAGCTGATGTAAACAAAACTGGCCTGTTAGTAAAAGCTGCAGTTTTTAAACAGGTCGTGAGACTCGGTGGAGAGTCGTGCAGGATGAGGGAAATAGGTGTCATGCTTTGTTGAGGTGTAAATGTTTCCCAGTGTTCTCTGCTAAGCAGCCGCATTGTAATAGCGCATGTTGGATCCCTTGAGTTTCAGAAAAACCTGGATTATTACAGATAATACCCTTTATCTCTGATCCAAGTTCAAAGGCGTGCCCTTCTATTTTTTGTCTCTTGAAAAGTTAATGATATCTCTCTGTGAAAGAACCACGCGAACCGAGCAAGAGAGATGTATTCATGCAAGCTGGAAATGTAAGGAACAATGCCTTCTCAAAGGGAGACGTGTTACTAATGCATCTATTATCCTGCTTCACTTACCTGCTGTAGCTCATGCCTGGCTCAGAGAGAGCCCAACGCTGCAGACCACAGACAGCTGTAAGCACACAGTGCCTCTGAAACCTCTCCTTTTTACCTTGCAAACATGAAAGGTAATATAAAGGTGACCTTCAAACTTGGGTTTAACCCTGAAGTAATTTTCAAGCTAGTTGGTTTTAAAATAGTCTCTCAGACTGATCTGCCCTTTCTGTTGTTTGTCAATTCTTTAGGGGCTTAGGAATGGGGTGGAAAATGTATACGGTGTGCAGAAAAGCCTCTGGACTGTGTCCACGGGAGGGGTTTGGCTTCTCTCACGTTTGTTTGGTTTGAGAGAAAAACTACAGAAAGGACTTGAAATTGGAGCTGATGTGGGCCTGGGCACAACTGTAGGGAGTGTAAAGCATTGCATATTAATGTTGAGAATCAACTGCTGTGCCTGGATCTTTGTTGCAGAGGATGCTTTTTCTCTAGTCTCGCAAAACAGGCAACCTGAAATCCCAGTTACTTGGGTTTTGTATGCGTTTTCAGAGGACCGGAGGACCAGTTCAGTATATTTACAGTAGTCAGCTCAAACTGAAGAAGCATAAATGCATGAGGTGAGTGTGAGTTGAGTGTGACAGACTTGTGACTTCTAGAAAACCCGGAGACTGGTGTGCTTCAAGCAGATCATTTGGTACTGTACGCTCCTGCTCTGGATAACTGAGAGATTTTTGAGGATCAGGAGGAATTTCTAAACAAAGTTAGGTTTTGATCACATTCAGTTCTGGGTCTTCAGAGTGTCCTTTTAAGCTGCTCTCTTTCTCATCTCCAAACACAGCTTTCAGTCCTCAGAGCCCTCCACCAAAGGGTGGTTGGCATTTCAAGCCAGGCTGTTTCATCTCAATGCTAATCAGCTTCACCTCCTCCCTGTGTGTTAGGCAGAAACATGTCTTGGTGGGGAAAAAAGAAGTGTTGTTTTGGTAACTAAGACTTGCAGATAAAAAATCGGGTTCTGTAAGGCACAATTGTAATCTATATGTAAACGTCTGCAGCCAAATAATCTTTTGGTGTTTGTTTGCATAGCACTGTAAAGGAAGGGATGTTCTTTAGCCATCATCCTAAGTGGGACCAGTGTGAGACAGTTCAGATTGGTAGAGCCAAGCTTATCGAGGCGGTTGCTTTGCACCCATCGAATGGGTAGGGAGGATTGTTTCTTTCCTACTGTGTCTTGCAGCTCTTTTTTTCTTCTTTTGCTGTTTTTATTATGAAGTGGGGTAGATCCTACTGAGTTAATGCATTGCCTGACTTACACTATGATGTACGATGGCCTGCTGCGGCTCTCCAGGGGGTACTGGTGTCTGTGCTCCTTATCACAGTAACCTCCAAGGGGGAGTTTGACCAGGTTTGTTCCTGCTGGCTTCTGCAGCTGAATCCAGCAGACCCAGGATTCCACTCGTGATTGGCACATCCTTTAAGGTGGTGTTAGATCATGTTTGATATTGTTGTAGGTGCATCAGCCAAACTGCAGAGAACAGCAACAGTATCGTTTTTAATAGTGCAGCAAGTCAGAAGAAAATGCACATTTACTGGATTTAATGAGAAGCCTGGCAGACGAGTGAGGATCTTGTAAGATTCCCTCCTGTGCTGTATAGTCAGCTGGCAAGTTGGGACGGTAATTGTTACATGTAGTTTGTTGGAGACACTGATAGCAAACAACAGGGGAAAGTGTGCTGATTTGTCACGAGAGATAATGCCAAATAAATAGAAGCTGAAACCAACTTCTTCTCATTACTTTTCTGCCGGTTTTGGTGAGGAACGTTTTGTTCATAAATGTAACGTCACATGCACGCAGACCAACTAATGAGAAGAGATGCAGTCCTTAGCTGTATATAGAAAAAATGATCTCTTGCTGAGTTGCTTGCAGATGGATTTGCACTTCCCTGCGGCAGTCAACCAATCTAACTGTTAAACTTCGCCTGGTTTTAGCTTTCAGTACTTGATGTATGGAAACTGCTTCTGTGGGCTTTGTCCTAGGGACCCATCACTGGCTTGTGTTTTGGTCGTTGGAGCAGTCACGTTTGGCTGAAAGACTGCTGATTTCTCAGTGGGATCTGCAAAGCTCTGTGTAAATTTCAGAATGTCACCTGGCAGTACAAACAGGTTTCTGTGCTTATCATAGAACAATTTGATTTCAGCCCACACTCTTTAGCAGTATGCTTAGATTGAGCTTAATCTTTGCTAATCTAGTGAGGGTTTCAGTGGAGAAGGCAGTAAGGAGACTTAATTTGATACTCTTTAAATGAGCTTAGTAGTAACTAGCAGTGCAGCAAACAGTTTCAGTTGTCTTCATGTGCCAGAGAGCATTACGTTTTGGTGATGGTAGAGAGTGTTCCTAGATGCTGTATTGTTTAAAGTGCCTGTAAGCTACCTCACGGAGGTGCGTGAAGAGGGAAGAGACTCAAAATTGCTGAAGGCCAGTGTCAGAACCTCATGTCTTACAGCGCAAACCCCTGGTAGTTACTGGCAAAAAGGAAAGAGGACCAGGGAAAAGAAGTGTGCCAGCCACTCATAAGAAGTATGTTTCTCTGCAGTGAGAAGATAAAAGAAACACTTTGGTGCTTCTGCATTAAAAGAACCAGGAGAATTGAAATCTTGGGGGATGACTTAAATAACCGAGTTCAGACACGTTTGGCTAACACTATTTATTTCATAACCAATGGTGCATGTCTCTTTGCTTACCTGTAGTTAGGAACTTTTGTTAAAATTCGGCACTTGTTTTTAAAACCACAGTTGCCTACGTTTGAGGAAATTTTCCTCATCTTTTCCTGGAAAAGATGAAGAAAAAACAGATGCCCCAGGCAGGACAGACCAACAAACAACAACAGCAAACAAAAAAACCTACAGGAAAAAAAGCAGCAAGAAACCAAATCACTGAATTGGGAGCATGGAAGAAATGTATCAGGAGTAATTGCTTAACTGGCATTGAGTGTTGCTCCTGTAAGTGCCAACATCCCACTGGTAGCATGTACATTGTTGCTTGGCATGTTTGTGTACATGCCTTCTATATAAGTCTTTTCAGTGCTGTCTTCTTCTCCCGTTCCTCCCCTGTATAAACTGTCTGTGGCTTTGGCGCTAACAGAGGGTGAGTTAATCAAATTACACAAAACTTCCCCCCTCGTGTGGTATTTCAATTGAGAGCAGGCTTTAGGGTAGGAGAGATTGACATGGCATGTGTACGTTTTCAAGGAAAGAAGGGGGAAAACCAGGGCAGGACTGATAAGTAACCTGGCTAACCCCTCTCCCTGTATACAGCCCTTGCTTTTTTTCTTCAATATGGCCTCTTTCAAAGCTATCTCAATCTTTCATCAAAGAGCTTTCCAGTGCACTCCCAATGGGTTTACATAAATCTCGCTGTTCTTGCTCTTTTTCGTCTTTCACAGCCCCCACAAGTCCTTGTGTGTCCATTTCTTTACAACTTTTATCCTCAGGTTGCTACTGATGGCAATACGGATTACCTATCAGCGCCTCCGAATATTCCGCAAAGCCTTTGCCTGTTCTCACCCTGCAGTGCTTACAGTCACAGTTGTGATGAAAGAAATGTGAAAGGCACAGCTAGGCAGTCCTGAACCAGGCTGAGTGCATTCTCCCTTTTACAGCTTATTGCTTTCTGGATGTTTCTTTTGACCGGTCATCAATCATTGCGGTGGTAGCTCTGAAGCGGTTCCTGAAATATCTGTTCCTCTGCTCAATGTTAACAATATACCTAGTGAGGAAAGAGCGGCACGTTGGGTTTCAAGTTAAACAAATGCTTTGTTCTGCCTCTGGGTTTCTTTTCTTCCTTTTTGTTTTTTTCTTTCCTCCCTTTTTTTAAAAGTAAAAGATTTTCTCAGCAGAACCCTGCTAGTTAGCCTGAGAAATGGCTATGTGCATAAGCGGCAATTAGAAGCAGCAGAGAAACGGGTCTGAAGGCAAATGGAGGTGCATATGGTCTGCTACACAAGGGCTCCAGGGAATGGGAGAGAAGAGCAAGACACGGGCTTAGAGCTTCCTTTCAGCCTCCAAAATTTACCTTTTCTGGGAGGGTTTCTAAAGAGCACTTCAGCTTCGGAAGCTTGGCAAGCTTGCTAGCAGTGGCAGAGCATTGCCCGGCTGGTGAAACAGGCCTTCAGACTGAGGTTTTAATTTGCCAAAAGTCAAAGCAACGTGAGATGCCCTATGCAGCCCATTCCAGGGGCTCAGATGCGATTTTGTGGGAGCATGCCAGTGCCTCAGCCTGACCCTATGCTATTGCATTGAGGTGGTGGGGAGGCTGATACTGCGGGACAAGGCAGTAATTTGTGTGGCCTCCGGTTTCTGGGCTGCAATCCTACATGTTCACTTAAACATTCTCTCTCTGTTTGAGTTGTATTTAATTTTTATGGGCTGGGAGTTAGAAACGAGTAAAAATAACTCCTGTCTTTACCCTGCTCCTGCACTGATAGTGTTCTTCCCAGACCTTTGATTTGCTTCTTTCCTTTGCTTGGATTATTTCCATTTTAAGGCCTTGTACACTTAGAAGTGAATCAACCTTGTAATTGAACTGCAAGCTGTGAGCTCTTCTCCGTTCTTTGATTAATCTGGTCCATTGATCAGAAGCATTTTTGGGGAACTCTGGAAATTTCTGAGTCGCTCTTGGAGTTTAAGATATTCCTGTGCTTTTGATTAACTTGAATAAAAGAGCCCTGGCAGGATTGACATATTCTTTTGCCTGAGTATCGACGCTGACAGTTCATTCTTGTCTATCGGCTCCACTCTTTGCAGAGAACTTGCAAATGAAGACATTTTTGTCACTAGTGGATAGAAAGGCAATAAAAAGAGGTCCAGATTAGTCAGACTTCAGTGGCTGTTTACAGCAAAAGGCAGAAAGTTCAACAACCAGCTGGGAAGTGAGAAAACTGATTTCTTCAGATGCCAAAGGAACCACTCATCCGTCCTTAACCTTGAGAGTAAAATACATCTCTGCTGTAAATATAGAGCTAGCCACAAGTTGAGGAGAAGCAACTCAGAAGATTGGCTTTGTGTAAACACTTCATATAGAGCCTGCAGTAACGTGTTGAAGGAATCTGCCAAGTTTTGTAGTTACTTAAAAGTTCAGGCTACCTTCTTTTTGCTGGAAATGTTTCGTTTACCTTCTTCCATTCTGTTTGTCAATAGAGTTCTTCAGATGTTGCAGATGCTGTTGTGGTGGCTGTCGGTATAAAAGAAGATAATGTGGAAGGGCTTGGTCTGCTAGTAATTCGTTGTGAAAGAGCTTAGCTTATAATGGGTTTGATATAAAAATGGGCAGGACAAAAATGGGCTTAAATTGCGATGAGGACAGTTTGGATAAAATTTGGGAAAATTTTGCAAAGGTGATGGTGGTAAAACCACCGGAAAACAATGCTACAGATTGTTTCTTGCTGGAGGCCTTGAGGTAGAGTCTTGATAAACACTTGTAAGGATTAACAGAGCTCTGGTGGAGGTTGGAGCCAATACCCTCGGTCCCTTCCAGTGCTGTGACTCTGTGACTGAGAGAAGCTCCTATAGGGTATAAATTGTGAGTCTGCTGCAAGCTTCTTTGGCTGAAGTGGAAGGAAGGAGGAGAGGTGCAGAGACTTGTTTTTTGTGCTTTCTTGTCTGCTGCGTTGCATTGATGGTATGTATTTTGTGCATTAAGCATGAAGAATAGGAAAGACAGATGCAGAAGTCTTAATTCTGGGTTCATTTGAAGTAACAAGGTCAGCTGAGTTCAAGGAATGTTTGGACAGTGCTCTCAGAAATATTGGGAGCTCCTGCATGGAGCCGTGAAGTGGAATTCATGATCTGTATGGGTCCCTGGCAGCTTGGGGCCTTCTGTGAGTTTAATACACGTGCACTGTACCTCACGTTGCGTTTAAGTAGCTTTAGCTAAATGCAGTGCTCCAGGTTGTAAGGTAGTGCGTATTTTTATTTGCCCAATCCCAGACACAAACAATTAGGCACTTGTGATTTCATGCTTAGAAATGAGAAGCTGGAGATAACTGCAGTCATCTCTGGGAACTCTTGAATGGCAGTGCCAAATGCTGTGCTGACATTGGAACAGAAGATAAATGCGGTTCGTTGCTACGTTTTGCAGATTATTTCGGGTGATGAGCTGTGAGAGATGAGTAAATGATTGTCACTGATTAACTCAAGCCAGAGTGCTACAGGAGCAATACCCATTGCTCTTGGGAAGGCAGCACACAGAGTGCCCAGCAGTGCTGGAAAAGGGCCCTGTTCCTGCTTTCTGTGCTTATCTGAGAACATGAGGTTGCAGCATAGGTCTCAGAGAAAGATTGTTGGAGGACAGTGGTCAGCATTATGGGTAGAGTAAAGACTTGAACATCTTTCCCTGTGATGCTGGGCCACCGATCTGTGTGGCGGGTACTTTGTGTCTCCTGGTGCCTTCACGGGTCTATCTCTCATCTGTACAACCACCGCATCTGCTAAATGATAGGCTTCGTTCAGAATTTGGGCAGAAGAGGTTGTGTGGGTGTTGGTCTCCATGTGGACACCTCTCAAGTCTCATTACTTATTTTTTTTGGACATCTGGTATCAGAACTGGAGCTGTGTTTCTTGGCGTCACTAACACCTAGTGTGCCTTTGTGATTCTAGCATTAAAACAACCCGTATTAGTCTGTTATTTCTCTTGTTTTCCTGCGTTTCTGCTGCTTGGTTTTTGCTGGCCAGTCTAGTTCAGTAACTGCTTGTACCATGCTTGTTTCAATAGTTAAAGATATATTTCTTTGAAAGGCGACAACTCTTTTTACAATGTTTTTTTTTTTTTTTTTTTCTGGAGGATCACATCCAGGTAGTACAGACAAATACTAATTGATTGATTATATCTTCAAGCCTGGGACAACAGAATTACTGCATTAATTTGGTTCTCTAAATGGTACTGTGGACCTTGTACAGTATCTCATCAACAGGCAAAGCCGTTTCTCCAGCATCTTACAACCTGAGGTAAGGGTCAGGCTTTCTGTTTATACTGTTGACGCTCTTTCTGAGCTTTGGATTTACCACTGCTGTAAACAGAATTTACTCAGTGTCCCAAATGGAGCAGTGTGTGCTAGAGATTAATCCAGTGGTGAACATTCTCTGTAGTACGTTTGCAGCAGCACAGATCTTATGGATTTGCGTTTTCCTCCTTGTCTGTGGTGCTTCTGCTTTAAATGATGAGAGAGGATTTTAAACCTTTGCAGAAAATGGAATCCTTGCTGAGGGCACAATGGATCATGCATTTTGCGGGACAAATCTGTCCCGGGCTTGTATAGCTTGGGAGCTGCCTGCTAGAAGCACTCCTTCCTTATGGGATGTTGCAGCGGTTGAGTCAGCAGGTAGGGCTGAACCTTTAAGTATGTAGGATTGATGAAACAGAGGAATGCTAAGAAGCAGCCATTCACATCCTTCCAGCTTTTCAAGATGAATGTTTCAGCACCATTTATTTGGATAAAAGTTCAGTTTTGTATTAAATTAGGTTTTAGCAACGTTACTGGATTTTATCCAGCTTGTGGAAGCTTGGCAGAGGAAAATATTAAGGTGTAGATGGGTGATCACTAACTTACAGGCTGGCTTTCAGTGTGTTTGTGATTTGTGAGATGATTAGAGCCGAAGTGTGTGTTAGCCTATTAGATAGGGAAAATAATTAAAAGAAATGAATTTAAAATTACAGCCTGTGCAGATTACCTTGCCACTGGGTCTTCTTACGTTACTTCTGTAATAAAGTCGTGTCAGCTGTACTTTCTGTATTGTATTTCCTCCACTACATTTGCCTGGAAGCCTGTGTTAGAATGAGAGAGGCAGAATGTTTGCTTTCTGTGAAAGGTATGTTCTGCTTTTCAATAGTTTTCAAGTATTATAATTATGTTTGGGGATTGAAGAGCTGTTGTGTCATCAAACAAGGCATCATTTCTTTTAGACGGCTCTAGGTTTAGCACCTAGGTGCTAGAAAACAAAGGGAAGGTCTCTGCAGTCTGTTACTTATTAGATCTTGCTGTTAAGCAAGGTTAGGCATCTCTTGTAACTACTGTCTCTTTGTCAAGAGAAATTGAAGAGGGGAAACACCGGAAGGGCTCTGTCCATCTGAAGAGAGGTTTCTAAGATAAAATGGCTTCTAAGTTGTGATTGGCTTTAGGAACCATCTCCTTCCAGTGACTACAGACAGAGCTCAGATAGTTGGTTAACAATAAATGCCATTTAACAGTTCAGTGGATAAATCCAATGCTCGTTATGCAAGTTCTCTGTTCTGGCAAAGTTAAAGTAAACAAAATCATTTCATTTAACCTTCCTAAGAGATTGTGAGTTCCGAGCAAAATCCAACTAAGATGTTTGCTTGAAACGGTCCGTGGAAGTTCTTCTGCACTGTGTCCTTTTGCAGCATAACGTGAGCTTTTCCCTGGTCCAGTTTTTGAGACTGAGCCTGGGGACTATGAGTTGGAATGGGCAATATAGACAGGAAATAACCAGGTTAGTCTTTTTCCAAAATAAAACATAGATCCAATACAAGTGCCCCTCTCGTGACAGTTAGGTGTCTTACTGGTGGAAAACTAAAGTATGCCATAGAAATGGACTCCAGGTTTAAAAGCAGAAGCCTTGTTTTGTTTTTTTTTTTTTTGTCATAATGAGTTAATTTTTATTTTTTTTTAAAGTCTGCTTCACAAATGAGACTCGGTGTTTCTGGAATACAAATGCTGTGGTTTGTGTTTGGTTTTAAGGTATAAGTTTAGGCTTGTGTGAGTGACTTGTAATTCAAGGAGTTTGCAAGGAAAGATTGAGGCTTGGCAATGCCCATCTGCATGAAAAATGGCAAGGTCTGAGCTACAGGTCTGTCTGTCTTTGTTCCTTGGCCTGCATCTTGAGGAGAGGATGATGACTTTGGGTGCGTTGCCCAGCCAGCCATGCTTAAATGGGGGTCTTGCCAGTGAGCTGCTGTGGGCCAGTCTTGAGGATGCCACTTACCATGCAGGCATTGACTGGTTCATGCAGCAGGCTGGAGATCAAAGGAAAAGAGGATTTTCCTCCTGCTCCCCTCCTGCAAGGAGCTTTGGTACTTAATTAGGAGTTGGGAGAAAACAAGGCTGCTCTGTAGCCTGCTTCAGTTGCAGCAAATTAGGCTAGCAGTTCTTCCCAGCTTCCATCCTTCTGTGAGATATTTCTTTGTTAGTGGAGATGGTGTGTCCATGACGCACAAAAAGAGAAGTGCCATTGTGCATATGACAGACATGTCAGAAAGCATGTCTGCAGTAAATGTGAACTGCAGACAGCTTAATTAAAGAAATAAAAGACAAAGAAATGCCAGCGTCTGGGCAGTTTGATGTTCAGCCTTGGTGGAGCACAGGGATGTTGGATATCCTGTTCCACATAATTGCATAAACAGACTTCATCACCTCCTCCCTGAGCAGGTCCTATAAAAGTAGTGTAGATGAGTGAAGCATTGAAAGGTGGCAGGCATATGACTTTCCATCTCTCCTACTCTTTTTCTTTTTTCTTTTTTTTCTTTTTTCCTTTTTGTAATGAATAGGGGTGTTGTCAGATGCCTGCATCGTGTTCGTCACTGTCAGGGCTGGCAGTGTAACAGATAAGTGGATGGATTCAAGGCCACCCAGGGAATGGAGCCTGACAGGACCTCATTCATCACTTCCATTTCAGAGGTCTCTGTGGAAGAGCTGGCATCAAAGAAGTAATCAAGGCTCACAAGACGGTGGGGGGGGGGGCATGGGAGGAGTGCTCTGCATTGCAAACAAACTGAGCTGTCAAATCTGTTTTGTAAATGAAGTGTTTTTCTGGAGACTGTGTTCATAACCGTCACCCTAAGCGTACTCCTCATAATATACAACTGCCGTGGGAGCCTGGGGCCACAACCCGGGCTTCTCCCAGCCTCCAAATAAAAAATGGCGATTGCAGGGAGAAGTCAAAAGGTGTGTGTGGGGAGGCGGGGACGTTTAAGATACGGCTCGTCTTAGTGGTTTGTTTCATCAGGTAGCCTCTCCATCTTCAGCTCTGCTCTTGGCACCCCGGCTCCATTCATCTCGAGTAATTGGCCCGCTAAGTATGGTGCCTTGCCTGTTGCAGACGAGACACGTGGTGCAATTTGCCACTGGCTATGCCAACTTGGTGACAGCAAATGAGCCTGCTCCAAAGATTAAAATAAATAAATAAATCCCGTTAATACGGACCTAGGGGACGAAGGAGAAAGCATCTGGTAGCAGCGTGAGGCCTGTATAGATCGCCCTTGCAGATGAAATCATGCTGAAAGCTTTGAGTTTCCAGAAAGAAAATCAGGTGAGCAGTGTGCTCTGCTGGGTGGCTGCTCAGCTGTCAGTCTCTTCTGACAGGCAGGATATCCAGCTGTCTGTGCCAATGGAGTGCAGGGCTGAATGTGCTGGTGAAAGAAAAACATCCGTGCTAAAATGTTGCCTCATTTGCTTGATCTTAACATTTTCTTCGGTTGTATTCTTACAGCCTCGTAGATGATGCTTGGCCAGGTGTGCCTGGTCACCTGGCAGCTGTGGCTGTTTGTTACCCACTGACCTCGTGCCTGTTACCTGCATGCTACTGGCTTTGCTGCTGCGCACTGACCAGAGCTGCTTGGTTTGGTGGCAGAATTGATTTAGGTGTCACCATCTGAGCATGCCTGTGTTACGTGATTTTTGCATCCCTCAGGTTACCAGATTCCTCCTAAGTGCAAACAGTATAACGTGAACTTGTGTGCTTTGGGCTTGCAGAGTAGAAACTTACTTTTGTATTACCGTTTTTCTTATTAAACACTTCAAAGCACTCATTGTGACTTACGCTACTTGGAAGTTACGTGTATGTGCTAAGAATACCTTTACATAATGCTGCCTGGATATTTTCTTTTAAGTTGCAAGTTTGCTTCTGAGTCCTAAGCTCTCTTGAGGCAGTGAAAGCTTAGTAAATCCTGGAAATAATGCTGATCGAATGCAGCTTTGGGTGACAGAAAAAAAAACCAAGAGAGCCCAGAGGTTGTTTAGGGCTTTCCCCTGCTTTGGTAGCCTGGGTTACAGTCAGTGTTGGGTGCCTGAACCTACCTTAAAGGGCATCCCATGGCATAGCATTTGCCATGATGAGATGAATTTGGTAAGATGGCCATGATTTTTATTTGTATAGGACTTTTCACCCAGGAGAAAAACATAGTGCTTCACAAAATGATTTTTATAAGCTGCACCGGCACTGAAAAACAAGCTCCTCCAGGATGAAATACACCAGCTGCTAAGCAGCAGCATTGCTGCATGAATAAAATAATAAAGCTATTTGGAGAGGAGTTAATGACTGCCATTGAGCAAGTCTGATCAACAAGCAGTGGTAGGTTTTACCGAAGGTGATGGGAGGTTGAACTCTTCTTTTTCCAGGAGAACAGAGGATGTGATTGAGTAGTCCTTTGCAGAGAGGGATCTGGTAGGAACGACAAGCTCGCCCCTGGTAGCAAGGGGCTTCTTGAATGTTGAGAATGCAATTGAAAGACCGGGTGAAAGAAAGAAAGGGGACGCAGGACGGGTAGGTCATTTACCACGAGCGTGTCTAGTGTGGCCCTGTTGCCTACTGGCTTCATTTTCCATGTCCCTTGGCAGTTTCTGTAGTGGCTGCAGCTAGGAGTATGTCAGACCAGCCGGGAGCTGGTAGTCTGGGGAAGGTTTGATGGTCTGACCAGATCAGTTGACTGATCTGGCCAACTCAATATAGAGGAAGCTAACGCTGTGCTTGTTGACAGTAGGAGAGTGATGCAGCTTCTCTGTAAGATGTGCTAGATGGTAGATTTTCTCTAGGAGTTGTTGCAAACTCAGGGCAGGATAGGGAAGAGTTAGCGTGCTAGCTGTGTCTGTACATCTGGGTCTCTGAGCTTTGTCTTTGGCATCTTATGTACTGGACTGTGTCAACAACGTTTGTAGACAAAGGTTGCAACAAAGAGTACTTGAGTGCATAGTTATCTCTTTCAAGACCTGACAAGTCTTGCAAGGAGAAATAGGTGCTCAGACCATAGGGTTATCAATGAATCTGGCTCAGTAAAATGGCACAAAGTCAACTGAGTCATGGCAACCGAGAAGACTGAATTACTATGAAAAGTGTTACATGATTATACCTGTCATAGCTCTCTACGATTTATTCTTCAAATGTATTTTAGGACTGGCACTCTCAGGGTTAACTCATCAGCCATTCCTGGGGAGTGGAAAGATCCTTCAGTGCAGGGAAGAGCGTGTTCCTGGCCAGATGTCCGAGAGAACCTGTCCTGTTTCCCAAAAGTAAAATCATCAAGTCATTTGTTTTTAGTAACTCTGATTAAATAAACTTAAGCAGTCAGATTGTGAGAATTTATGAAGCTTAAACATACAGAATGGTGGTTATGAACCACTTGGGAAGTTCAGGTACAATTGGATTTGTTCCTAAAAGTCAAGAGAATACAGACCCAACACTGTAATTAAGGATTGCCTTTTGTTTACAGATGTATTTATAAGTGGCATAAAAATCTCAGGAGTTTCCTTTGCCACAAAGGAATTCTCTGGGAGAATCGCTGTGTGAAGGTCAAAATGAGCATTAGAGAAATTTGAAGACAAATTGGGATCTGAGAGGAAAAAAATGATTTGTGAGGTCTTACTATGAAAGATGTAGGTTCCTAGTTAATGGTTTCTGTGATCACTTTGTTAAATGAACAGTTCAGACTGTACCAGCTCTGTATTCAGTGATACCTGCAGTTAAAAACTAACTTGCAGTTAAGGTGCTATAGAAGTTCTTATTATCCCTTGCTTCTGTTTGCCACACAAACGTTTGTTATTGGTATGAAAAATCAGGTTCACTGTTATAGAACTAGTAAGAAATAAGTCTATTTCATTTTATTCAACGTGTATGGTCCTGGAGATATCCACACAATGCGTCAGGCCACGCAAATCAGGTCAAATACCGTAGAAAGAGGTATCAGTTCATTGTCTATTTAAAACCAAAGTTGTGGAACTTCAACAGCTAGCCCAATCGTGTAGCTCCATGGAGAACACATGGATGCAATATCTGCGTTATATATCAAGAGGCAATCTTTGAAGGATGTGAAAGTGCCACAGCAGGTAAGTGCTTTGGCCTTAGAGAATTTGAAAGCAACAAGATATTTTGCTTTAGATGACATACTTGCTTCTCAGGTTATGCAACCAAGAAGACTAAAGTTTCAATTGCTTTATCAGCAGTTGGGAGTTCTGTAAAGAACCTGTCTTCCATTTTAAAATCACTGTTTCCTGAAATGTGCTCTCTAATGCTGAGATCAGCTATGCTTGGATGAAATTTAAACCAAGAGAAAAGGTGAGGACAGAGAATTGCAAATAAGGGATTAACTGCTTTGGTGTTAAAAAACAGAGGGAGGAAAGATGAATCTTTGCTCCTCTTTATTGCAGTAGATCATAGAGCTCTGTATGAAAATAGAAGCACAAAACAAAAATAGCAAGCTGTCAGTTGGTAGCAGCTTGTTACCAAACTGGATTTGATGCTTATGGTATGCGGGGTGGAAGGGAGAAAAGACAGGCTGTTTCTCCTACTGTGGAAGGTAGAGCTGATGGTGTTGAAGGCCATGCGACTTCATAGTCTCTCTTACAAAGTAAGCCGTGAGCAAGTAAAACGAGACTTTGTATCCCTTAAAGAAAGTGGTGTGATCTAGTTAGCATAGCGTGTTATTAATTAGCATGTAAGGTCAGCTATGACAGTGGAAGAAGGCTGAATAGAGTTTACTGGGGTTCAGTATTGCAGAAATATTTGATAGAGTAGCCCTTAAAACATCAGTAACTTGAAGCAATTCCTTTTGAGAAACAGTATGCTAAAGATATGCAAAATAGGAATGCATGGTAACAGCCAAAGTCAGTGTTAAGGCACGTTTGCTTTGATCAGAAGGGTAATAGATTTATTTGTATTTTCTGGAATTTATAATTTTTACCTACTGAAGCTGAAGGAACAGTTGTACACCATGAAGAATAACTGCAACATGGCTTTTTGGTTATAATTCATTTTTCTGACTGTAGCTGAAATGGGCCGTTCTTTGCTGGAGTGTCTGATTCAACCAGCCTCGGCTGGAGGAGGCAGCTCTTCTATGTGGTGATTCTTTGTGGTCTTCAAATGAAATTGCCTTTATCTTTTCCTCAGTGCTGGTGAGCTTCCCATAGGTGCTATTGTGTAGTGAGAGAATAGTAGCTCAGCTGCTGTGATTTTAAAGCATGCTGAGAAAAGGGTTAGAGAGTATGGTGCGAATCCCCTGCAGCTCCCATCTTTAGTGGTGCCTTGACACTATTCTAGTATTCTGTGACAAAGTGGTTTTTGCCAGGCAGTGCTGAGGAGGGATCTGCAGAACAACATTTCTGACTTCCGTACCAGATGCTACACCACTGCACAAAGATCCCACATGGGTAGAAATGACCTTTAGGGCATGGTGAAGCTCCACTGTCAACAACTCCCTGCACAGCAGCACAAGCTCTGTGCCAGCTAGCGAGCACTGTCAGTGCCTGTGTGTGTCAGCAGAACCTCGTGGTTCAGCCGTAACACTGTGTCAAACCATTTCCTCATTGCCTTTCATTATTTTTTCCTTTTTAGTGCTATGGTATGAATTAATCTTCCTTCCTCAGATTTGCTGTCACCATTAGACACAGAAGTTGGTTTCCTTTAATCTGTTTTTATCTGGTAGCCCGATAGAGGGAGTAGGCTGGGCTCTCGGATGGGTGGCAGTGGCCTCTAAATAGTGAAAGGACATGGCTGGAGTATTTGTGATTGATAGGTAGACACAAAACCAGGTGTCAGGCAGCAGCAGGATTTGTACTTGCTCTCTTCTCTGCTGCCAGCCTGAGCTTTTGGGCACTCCATACAGAATGTGAAAGAAATTTCTGGCTGTCTTGATTCATCTTTTCAAAAACGCTTTAGAAAAATAAAGCTTTTTTTTTTTTGCAGAGAGAATGGGGAAGGAAGAAAGAGTTGTAAATATAGTGATGATTTCAAAAATTAAAAGTAATTGTCTTCTTGAAGGTGGGTTGGAGGGATCATATTCAGTAGTTGATGTGGGGAAGAAGCTGGCTAAGCATAATTCAGTGCAGTGCTCCGTGTGTTCAAGGTGATAGCCGTATCCACCACTGTAAAGCACCGAGCCTCTGATTTATTTATTTTTTTTGTCCTGAAATGTTCTTATTGCATTATGAATAGATTAATGCCTAAATAACATCCTTGTAGCTCTTTTCCCAATAACGTGCCCATAGCTGGCAGATCTGGGATGCTGCAAACATAATAGAAATAAAACTGGACTTAGTGGCCCAGAACATCAACCACTCTAATAAAAATCACAACAAAAGGAAAACAAGCAAGCAGTCTGGGGAACTGTGAGCAACTGAAAACAGTGGAATCGGGATGAGGAGGTGCTGTTCCGGTGCAGCAGTCTGTTCAGAGGGAAATCTAGGAGAGAGAAGAAAAATAAATGGCAGTCTCAGTCATGTTTGGCCTAGGGATCTTGTCACTTTGAATAATTCAGGGTTAACTATTAATTTCATATGCCATAGTGAAACCTTGTGTCAGTATGCCTTGCACTGGTGTATTGCCCATTCCTTCTGATTAATGTGGAAAGTGAGGTATGCATTTATAAGTGCCAGGAGAGAAATCTTGATCTCCAAGTTTTATTTCTATGTTTTTCTATTAAAATTTGTAGTTGGATCCATGCATTACAGAAACATAAATATAAGGAACGTGGTGAACTGGGTCATCAATACATTTCATGGTACCAGTAACATAATAACCCACATGAATTTTGCTCTTGTGGTTTATTATGCTGGTTCCAGGACTGTGGGAAATATTTATGGTCTTCAGTATTCACTGATTATATTTATAATCACTAGAAAGAGTCATTTGTACTTGGTAAGAAGATTTTTTTGTTTGTTTGTTTTAGATTTATTTTTTTTATTTCTCCAGACTACACTTTGAGTTTAATGCGAAAGTTCAGAAATTTATAAGTGGATTTCAGTCATAGACCCAAACAGGATCCATCTTCCTTTGCAGTGAGCAATTTGTTAGTATCCCGAACAGGTCTGAATGCTCTGGCAGTGGCTGAGCTGGGGGAAGGAGTGTTGGTTGGCTTGTTTGATGCAGTCAACGGTGTGTGAAAGAAATATTGCATGCTGAAGGTCACGCTGGCAAGTGTACATCACGTAGCATGAGCACTGCCATTTGAGATTTTACATGGCAGTGCAAGTTGCCAGAAATAAGAGGCACCAGAATAGCATTTGTTCAGCTTAATTCTTCAGTTATCTGTGATCTCCTTGCTTATTAAACCGTTTTGTGTCTGGCTTTCTGTTGATGTCCCAGCAGTTACGTTGGAGTGGTCATAAGCTTCACATGGCTCTAAGCCCTCTTGGTGGGCGACTTCAGGTTGTCACATAACACTTCTGTTTCCCTGCAGTGATTTAGAGCTGGGGCCTTAATGAGATCTGAGACACTCAGGCAAGTTCAGAGGGTTTTGGACAAAATCTTCATATGTGTAGATCCACTTTGTCTGTACGAACGATTTTTCTTTAAACAGAGTACGCTTTCAACTGAAGTTAGCCTTTGTCTTTCTGTGGTGTCACTGTCAAATACTGACCTGAATATTCTGGTTTGCTTATGCAGTACACAGGAGAAAGTGTAGTAAATGAGAGAAGTGTTTGTTCTTGTAGGGAAGTCTTATCGCTTGATTCTACTTGGAGCAGCCACTGCTATGCTTTCATACAGTTAATTTTTTGGGAAAGAAATACAACTCTTTAAGGGGGTTACTCCGTCAAAGTCAGCAATAGTAAAGATGTATGTTGAATAAACAGGCTACAGGAAAGAGAAGTGGTTAAAGGATAAACGGGATAAGGGCCCAACCTCTTTGTTTGAAATCCAGGTTAGGGATCAGTTTTTCATTGGAGAGGAGGTCGCTGGCCACGCAAGGTTGGAATCCTCTAGTTCTAGATTTAACAAAGAAAAAAGCAAGAACTTTTTTTTTTTACTATGTATAGCTTTGCTATGTCCTATTTTCCAGCTGCACCGGTACCCACTGTCTCTGAGATAAGAGTTGTGTTTTTCAGTTCAACAGGCTTTCAGGTAGAGGGGTCATGCTTTGATTCTCCTTAAACAGACAGAGTTCTTCTTGTCACATTTCGGGCTTGATGACTGGGCTAGCTGCATTCTTGATTAAAAATAGATACATATTTGTTTAAGTACAAAATGTCTTGACGGTGCCGAGGTATGTGATGAGAACCGTCAGCGGTTTTTTCTTCTGAAACCAATCTGTTCCTTTGAGCTGGCAGGTAAGAAAGAATGCTGCTCTTCAGAAGCCTTCTCTTCCTAAGTAACAATTAGAGGAAAAAAAAAGATTTTGCTGCACTGTATTTGCCTAGTAATTTTGCCTTTGTTAATTCTAAGAGCAAACCCTCTACAGGCATTAGTGATCTTGAACATAAGAAGGATTTATACTAAAATCCCACTTCTTAATCTTATGCAGTCTGAAGTGTTTAATGTTTGATGAGGTTTGTTTTCTGAAGCTTGATATCTGTGCTTCTGAGAGCTGAAGTGGTGTTGTAGTCCCTTCAAAATCAGGAATTCAGAGAATTAGGTCACAATACAGTCAGCAACTTTTCTACAGTTCTTATTTTCTTCACCTTGTGCTGTCCTATTTAAATTCCTGTGAAGTAGCCTTGAAAAGCCTTCTCTTTGCTATTAAAGAGGATTCTTTTTCGTTGTAAAATCTAAGATATGCAATATCCCAAAGCGTAATCGCAAGGAAGACTTATTAGTAGTATCAGAAGCGAAGCAAACAAAATTGACCCATGATTGGGTAAGCAGTGCTGGTCTTCTGTGCTTTTAAAGTTTTCAACTTGTTCTGTACTAAAACCAACTTATTCTATCTTTGCTTTTCAGTTAGTTATGCAGAAGTGCTACATTGTCAATAGCTAGAAGGTCTTCAGTTTAGGTTTGAGTCCAAGCCCTAAAACGCAGGTGTTTCAGCCTACTTCTGCAATACTATAAAAGAGGAGAGTCATTAATTGAAAACCTTTCTGATGCTGGGGACCTGACATTGCTGAGTAAATTTGCTCGGAGTGGACCTCTGGGAGGTTGTGTAGCAGGTGGGGTAATAGTCCATTGAAAGGTTTCAGTCTCTTGTTGCAGTCCTCTTTGGAAGGAGAGGATCAACTGATCAACTAACTGTAAGTCAGCGAACTGTAATGAGCACGTGATCCTGGTTAGCAACTGTTGGAAGAGCATAATGAATGCAATGTGCAATACTTGTGTAAGACTGTTTTTGAGGTTTGGGTCTGAATGTCTTTTGCCTCCTTATTCTGCCTACTAATCTAAAGAATCTTGATTAAAAATATTTCTGCTGTCATGTTGATTGCTAGTATATGTTGTCAGCATGTCTCACAGGAGAGTGGAGTGTGAGCTCCTTTGTTTCTTTCTGTGTATGGGAACTGCTGAGTCAGGGTCTGAACCTCTGATTGATCACCTGAAGTGAGCACTGAGTCAGCCATAGGAGCACAGGTGAAGGCAATTCACTTGTGCTGCAGGAAGGGGTGGAGCCTGGCTGCACCCCTCCTGGACCTATTTAAGAGCTGACTGCCAGTGGGGAAGGATCTCTTCTGGAGATCTGCTCTGCTGGTGTTTTGTGAGTGAGCCCAGGATAAAGGTAAGCCTTCTGTTGATTCTTTTTGGTTATCATCAGCTGCTTTGCCTAACTCTCTTGTTTATTTTGTGATTATAACATCCTAATGATCTTTGATTATGCACTTCCTGTCTATTCAGGTCTCTCATTTACCAGTTAGCCCAAGCATCCCTTTCACCTTTTCATGCTTAATCTCTTGATTACCCTTTTGCAGCTCTCCAGCGTGAGCCTTTACGTTCCTGTGTAAGATTTTTCCTTACCACGCAGGCTGACCACTCTCTCTTTGGGGCTTGTTCAGGCATGCATACATAGTCTTGTTTGGAAGGCATTGCGTTTTGGATCAGAAAAGTTCCTGAAGGTGTGTAGATGTTAAGCTAGGAAACTTCTGTATCATTCTCTTTCTAGATGTTTAACAAAGGGAAGCCACACGTTCATTAAACTGGAATGGTATTCAACATGTGTTCCTCTGATCTTTCCTTCCTCGGATGTGTTTGTGCATTTGCCTTGTTAGCTGTCACTTCTTAGGAGTGGTTGATCTGTGAGTAGGTGTGCTACAAAGTTCATTGTAATTAGTGACTTCATTTTGTGACAGGATGCTATCAGAGCATTGCTAACGCAGGAATTTAATGTCTCTTCATTCTGCTTTGTTTTATGAAGTTTTGCCAGGGTTTGAAGGAAGATCAGCCATTTCAGATGCTTCATGCGCTCACAGAAAGCTTTAAGTTTTAATTAGTTAAAACTTGTAAAATTTATTTAATTTCAATAGCAGTGAGATGCACTTGGGCTCTCAATGACTTGAACAGGTATCTCCTACCTTCATGTTTAATGCTTTGGCTGGCTAAGTGTTTTCAGGGAACTAGTTCTGTAGCTTTTACCTTAAAGGATCTCTATTAGCTGCCACTTGCTGTAGTGTTTACTTGTATACATGTACTTTTGATATAGAGAAGCTGCCATATACAATCCTTTCTTCAGATGAAGAATATTTGCAAATAGATCTTAAAGAAATTAAGCTATCTTCAGTGTCTTCAGGAGGAAATGAAATCATCATTTTTCAGTGCAACTTTTCATATTTGAACAGAACAAAAAACAATTTAGAAGCAATGAAGAACTGCAAGTCATTTCAGTGTACAAATTTACTACTTTGATATTGGAAGAAGAAACATTTTCCAATTACTGTAGCAGAAATGACTATTTGTTCAAACTTTTATGGGAATTTACGTAAGGTTTTCCTGGGAAAAGTAGAGGCACTTTTTAACTGAATATTTGAAGCTTGGCTCTGGAGAAATGCAGATTTCAACCCAAACGCCTCCTTGAAGTGTTCTGAGCACAATGCAATTTCTTTTAAAAGCACAAAAGGGCTTTTCTAAAATGTCTTCTCAAATTTGTTTTTTAGAAATAATTGATATTTATACCAAACTTATATCTGAAAATGATCTCTTTTCATGCCCTGGTTGCGCATAAGATGAGTTCATTTTTTCTTTTGTGTCTTCTCTAAAAACAGAATTCTTTAGATGATTTATTTGTCACTTGCAGTAAAAGAGCTTTATATGATACAGACTTTATAAAAAAAAAAAAGTTAACATCTTTCATTTATACACTAGAACAATAAATAATATAAAATGTTTAAAAAGAACTTGTCAACCACTTGAAGAGTTCTTTTCTCCAAACTGTTTGTTATGGCTGCTAAGTCTTACCCTCTGATGTGTGAGGTAATCTTTGAAAGGAGAAATCTCCAGGAGTGCCTTTAATTTGTCTGAGCGTTTTGTTAAACAAAATATAAAACTGAGAACTCCAGCAGAAGGTTGCACCGTCTCTCACCATCTGTGTGTAATTGTAGATAACCTATTAAGAGTGCAGTGATGGTGATTACAGGTGGGACTGGAAGCTATACTTTTTCCTAGGGTTGCCTGGCATTTCCCATTATAAGACTATTTTCTGTTCCATTTAATAACTTTCTAGGATTTTGAGCTCATTTTCCATGCTGGGTGATTGCCTCCGGCTCTTCCTTTCTTTTCATTTGTTTAGAAAATTTTTCTAGGTTTTTTTTTTTTTTTTTTTCCATCTTACTTTGTTATTTTGGAGGAAGAACAGAGAAAATGCTTTTTCTTAAGGAAATAATTATAGCGACCTTTTTTCCTTTCAGGCCCCTTTCTTTCTTTGACCCTTCAGACTAGCTTTCTGCAGAAGATCTGCCCTTGAATATATGAGTGTGGTATTTCAGTTGTGTCTGTGCAATCCCTGCCTAGAGACACTACAAGCTCTAAACCCACAGAGCTTGCTGTAGCTTTGCAGCCCACCCAGGTCTCAAAAATTCAGGGTGCCCATGGGTCACTGCTTTGTGAGTGGAGGACACGGTTATCGAGGCTGTTGGGGTGTGTGGTATCCCTATCTGTGTTACGAGATGCTGACTGCCCTGCAGGGGAGAAAAACACTGGGCAGATAAAAGGGGTGTAAGTGGCAGGACTGCAAAGGGACAAAGTAGCTGTAAAACAGCAGGAGGAAGGCTCTTGTGCTTTTTCATGTCAAAGGCGTGACTTCTTCCTGACCTTCCTTCTCTCTCACAACACATTTGCTATTTCTGCAGCAAGTACAGTAGTTTGGCTGACAACAAGATTTGACTCTGTTTTTAATCCTGAAGTGACCTTCTATCTCATTCAAGGGGTGCGCAGTGCTGGCAGAAGTAGTTTTGGTGGTTAAGTTCATCTTCTAAATTTGAGATCTAGCAATGCTGAATTTTGGGACATTAGAGAGGAATGCTTCGTTTGCCTCTTCTGGGGCAAGCCCAGAAACTGATGAAGACTGAGTGATTAGATGCTGGGATCTGAACAGAGAATCAAGAGAACCGAAAGGCTCCTTGTGGTCCTGTGGCAATAGTCTTCGAGGGCTATGCTGGAAAATGGCTTTTTTGCTCATCATACATGCTAGTTGCCTGCAGCGTGTTGAAAGGTTGTGCTCTATTCCTGTGTCCAGGTAACTCCATAGCATTTCTGGTAACTGTGAAACTTCCACACCTCAGTTAGCGGCACCCAGAAAGTGCAAGCCTAGCAAATGCTCTGACTGTACCCAGGCCTTCAGATTGCTTGGTGTGAAACAAGATATGCTTTTACTAAGCCCTACAGTGTTAAGTTGTATATTTCCGTTGGTAACAGGGAAAACAAACAGTTTAACTGTGATTGCAGAATTCAGTATGCAGCATGTATTATTCATGACTCCCCGGTGCTCTTCTCTCCTGTCTTGTTGTGCTGATGCGGCCAGTCCATAAGATGTGATATTTGGCAATCTGTACGTGGTCTGTTCTGAGCTTTATGGTCTGCATTATGTGCTGTTTTCCTTTAAACCGTTTGTAGCGTAACCAGGAATCGGAACAAGGCAATTTCTCTGTGTAGAAAGAAGAATGCCAGAAGTGAGTTGTTTGTCAGGGCACCTTCACCTGAGGACCTAAGAATTACAGAATCATTAAGTTTGGGGAAAGTCCTCCAAGATTGCCTAGTCCCCACTGTCTACCTACCACCAACATTCTCCACTAGCCTATGTCCCTCGGTGCCACATCTGCGTATTTCTTGAGTAACTCCAGGGAAGGTGACTCCACCATTTACCTAGTCAGCCTGTTCCAACGCTTGACGGCTCTTTCTGGGTATTTTTTCCTAATATTCAACCTGAACCTCCCATAGAGCATCTTAGGACCTAAAAAGAATGGCTTTTGTGGATGGAGCTGAGGTATGGTGCTGTGCCCAGGCCAGCAGCCTTTATTGCTTGCCTCTGGCAGCTGGAAGAGGCCTCAGGTGGGTCCTTGTACAGGTGCATAGCAGCAGCTTGGCACCCTCAGGAGCATTGCATGGCTCTGCCCTGAGTTACACGTGCTCCCTGTAGCTCGGGATTTTGCTAGAGGTGAACAAGAATTACTGAGGAATGAACTGAACAGAGGAGTAAATAATAAAAGCAATGACTCGTTGGCTTTGTTCTACTGACCTGTGTAATTTACCTTGTGTACTGAACGTAGCTAGATTCTTGTTGAAAGTGATTTAGTTATCTGGTAGCTTGAGCATAGACAGTCTCAGAGATTAAAGTGCAGTTAACACATGAAATGAATTAAGTTTGCAAGGGCTGTAAGATGAGACCAAAGCAGGGATCTCCCCTAGAATGCCAATCTAAGGGAAGCACAGATAAACAGTTCATACCAGTGTATCTTAATGCTCTTATGCCACTGGAGCAAGCGGTACGTGGGCCTTTGGAGGAAGGAAAACACCTCACAACCAGTAGAAGTGATTACCTGCTTTCATCATCTGCTGATGGTTTTATTATCTAAGGCTGATCCCTGTGGTCTGGTGGAGGAGACTGAAAACCCTGTAAATATTCATGATATCTTCCTGGGACCTAGAGAGAGTTCAGCAGGGAGAGAGAGCTGCTTCATCTCTTCCAGGTTGTGCAGCAGCATAGTGTTCTGATGCTGGTGTGCTGGACTGAGACAGAAATGTATGCTGTAGGTCAGTGGAATGGCAGCATCCCTGCAAAGCACAGGGCTGTTAGGAGGGCTGCAGAGGTGACCAGGCTCCTCACAGAGATGTGTTGATTTTCTAGCCTGTGCCTCAGTCCAGATATGGGAGTTTAAGGAAAAGTTAGCTTGAACACTGCTTTTCTCTTTATCTTTGGCTTTCAGCCCTAACAGTAGCAAAGAATTATCTTTGCTATCTCAGTTAACTGTGCTAACAGCAGTCCTCGGTACACACTAAATTTGGATCTCCCCATTCCTTTAAAGTGCTATTAAGGTAATGACAGTGAGTATGTAAATAGACTCCTCGCTCAGTACAGCTTCTTCCTCACTGAACACTGGCCAGAGGTCATAGCTACTTAACTGAAGGATGAAAAAAAAAGTTTTTTTCTTTAAGAAGTATTTCAATACCTGAAAACTAGCACAGTTTAGGGCATACGAGGCTGTCTCTTATGATTTTTTTGAAACCTCAGCCAAATTGCTAACAAGGTTCCACTAAAATAAATTTAATCCTTGCTGAAGTCTGAAATGGGAAGAAGCTGGTTTGACTCACGATACCGCTTCTTGATTGAGAAGAACAGCTCATCCTTCAGAACTGTAATTCGTTCCCTTTGTATCTGCCCCATCGATTTGTTTTAACTCAGTTGTGACTTAAGTATGTAAAACTGTTTTTGGCTTGTTTGTGTGTATTTGTGTGTGGGTGCCAGACTAGACTGAACTGCAGGCAACAAAAATGTAGAAGATGTAATAGCTAATTCTACTCCTGGATTCTACATACTGAATGGAGAACTAGTATTCAGAACTAGAACTAGTGTATTTTCATTTGTAAAGTCTCTTGCTGTGTTCTTTGATCTACCAAGGTGTTTGCTGCTACCAAAATCTCTACTCAACCAAAACATGTTCCTGAGAGTGTTTTGAGAGTTGCTGGATGACAGCAAATACAAGTGTTAATCTGAAAGTCTGTCTTTTTTTTTTTTCCGGATGATAGGCAACTTAAAATAAAAATTCATCATAATGCACCACAAGCATCGCTTCCCTAAAATAAAAAATGACTAAGTCACCAAAATTAATCATTGAGTGGCTTATTATTTCAACTAGAGCACAGTCATGTAGGTATGGGTTAAGTGAGTGGGCTTCCAGAGTGATGTTTTTTGTGCTATGACCAGTCAGGGCAGTTTATTCTGGAAATGTTGTCAGAGGAGAGAGTGTGAATAGGGTCACCCTCGAGTATGAAGCAGTCACTCATGTCTATCAATCACAAATCTAAGCACACTTTAACTTGCTTGAGAAATTCGTTCTCCTGCTCGGGATTTATCTGATTCTTAATGCAGAAGCACTTTAAATACCAAATTGCATATAGAGCTCTATCCTGTACCTGATTAATGTTTCATGCTCTCCTGTAGCTGTTGTGCAGCTGTTTCCAAGAGATGGCTCTGCAGAGAGCTTGGGCTGTGTGGAAGAGTCAAGGGAGGGAAGCTGCACTGGTAGCTGATTTTGAAATAGCTGTGAAAGGAGGAGTAAGACATTGGGTGCGTGGGGGAAACCAGAGGAAACAGCAGAGAAACAAATGTTGCTTTTCTATCATGTCCCAAAATCCAAGTGAGAAGTCTCAGGTAGTTACGGTGTCGGAGATGAGCTGTTGCTGGTCTAGCTGTCAGCTAGTTCAGCCTACTTCAGTTGATGAGGTTGCTGATGCTGGTTGATGGTTTTATGAATGCTGACTAGAATGTCACCTGGGGTTTCAGCAGCAGCGAGCCGTGCGTGGTCGGCATAGGCAACGCTAATGCTGGTAATAGCAGTCCAACTCGGGGTATATGTGTGGCTTAAGTCCTCTTACAAGCTTCCTGATAGTGGTGTTAATGATGTTTGCAGTCATATCCCATAGTAGTTCCTCTCCCCAGAGAGTCTGAGCCTTGGTGTTTCCACTTAAAATGGTTCGCTTCTGTTCTGTGGAACATCATGGGCTGTTCTGGTCCCTAGTGGACACGAGGCTGAGAATGGGGAGTGTAAGCTCATCGTGTGGAGCACGAACTCCACAGGGCCTCCTGATCCTAGCATGTTGGGCTAGGCAGCAGCAGATGAGCTGGTCTTGGCAGAGAGGAATAGATTTTGCATACCCTACTTTTCTGTTTAGCCTTCAGATCAGGCAGTCTTTTCTTTGAACTGACTACGGTCCAAACGTCTAGGAAGCTCTCTTTTGCTTTGTTGCCTCCACAACTTCTTATGCTGCTACAGGAAGGTAGCAGAAGGGCCTAAGTGATGTGGCATAGTAAGTGATACCTGTGGCTACGTTGCTGTTAAAAGCTGTAGTCTGTCCTGGAAGAGACTTTATAATTGTGGCAGCCCTTGTGTAAGGACAGAGAGTGATATTTAGCTTTCACAGGACCTGAAGTGGTTGCTGTTTCAGGTTGAAAGCCAAGGGGGGTAATTTGGTTTGCAATCACGTTTAACTGTACCTGCACAATTACCTGTACTTGTGCAACGTGTCTTTTAACCGTTCAGTTGCAGAGGGAAGAGGAAAGTGGGACTAAGTGGAATAACAGCTTGCTTTTAAAATACTCGGACTTTTTGAGTATCTGTGTGCCATTAATGTTTCTATCATTTATCAGGTGGGTTTGCTTTCAAAGGGAATTTGTCTTATTGCACTGACCCAGCAGCATGTGGTCCCTGTTTCCAAGGTGAGGGAGGTCAGCAGGACTGCTGACTGATGTGGTAATAAATGAGAGATGGAAAAGATGGGCTGCCTGGTTCTGCCCACTCATCCCTATCTTTAAGACAACGATAGACAGGATAGACTTGCAAGGGCTGCCAAGTAGTTAACCTGATGGGGGAAAAAAAAAAGAAAGAGTGCAGCTGCAATGAACGAACTGTCCTTTGGTGAAAACATCTTAATGCTTCCTTAATTACACCCCTGTAGGGCATGCACATCTTAATAGCTAGCAGTGCCCAATTGGAGATGGCAATTCAAACTTAACTCTTGCGAAGTTGCAGAGAGAGCAGAGAAATAACTCTTTCACGGTGTTTTTGAGAAGTCTTAAGGGGAAAGAAATTGAAGTGGATTGGAGAATTGGAGCCTAAAGTGTCTGATATTACTGTATTACATTTCCTTTCTGCTCCCACTGTAATAGCCGTGTGCAGCATAAACCATCTCCTTACCGAGCATATTCTCACAGCTTGACTATTTGCATGGGATAGTTCTACAAGTTATTTCAGCAAAGCTGTACTAGAAAATTGCCTTCTTTGAAGGATTCTTCTCCAGTGCGAGTGCATCTGCATGAGGAGGCAAACACAACTAGCTTTATTTAAATCCCTGCTTCTGGCTCCACTAATACTTGTCACCCTTTGGGCAAGACTGAATGCAGATCAGATTTTCAGCTGAAATGAAGGTTGTAAGGAGAGAGTGATCACTGAATTTATCTAGACTGTTTTTTCCCTTTCATGTCTCAGTGATGATCAGTATAATCTCTTGTGATGTGTTCCAGTATGGGGAAATCTAACAACTGGTCCAAACCCTCAAACTAAGTAATTCAAAAGTTTCTCAGCTTTCGGTTAATTAAAATAAAATTAAAATGCTCTTGCATAAATGTATCCAGATTTTCCTTCAAGTCACTGGAATATGCCTGTGAGGTACAGCTCTACTGCCTTCAGACAGCTGGCTAAATGGCTTTTGAGTAGAAAACTGACAGTTTTCTTGCTTCTGAGGCAGCTATGTATTATGCCTCGTGTTTAGAGGTGTCTGAGTGTGTAATTAGGTGGCATGTTGAGGATCTCTCTTCATATTTATATGCAAGTAGGAGACATTTTAATTTATAAGCAATAAGATGCAGAGTTACTGGGACCTGACAGTGAAGCTGGTTCTATGCTTTGGCAGATGCTCAGACAGCTGTTTGTTTGGGTCCTGTGCCTTAGGACCCTGCCGTGCTCTTCAGTTTCTCTTCTCAAGATGCTGCAGTATTGGCTGGCTTTTATTTGGTCTTTTGCAAGCTGCCATCGATGACGTGGGAGTCAGCAGTCTGGATGCCCTGGGCTACAGCACCTTATCCTTATCCCTTCTCTCTCATCTTTCTTAATTCTCTCTCTAATTCCCAAGTGGACTAGTGAAAAATTGACTTTGTTGAAAAGAATGAAAAGCCGAAAGGGCAGAGAGATGTTTTTGGATCAAGTGTTGTCTCTGTAAACTGTTTCATTTCAGAAGTGTTTTTCCTTCTAAGCATTTGCACCTCAGTGCATCTTTCGATGAAATGCTTCCAAACATTCGGATGATGTCAAAATAAAAATCTTAGATGTCAGAGGAGTTTTCAGTCAAATTTGCCACGCTTGCTAAATTTGGCATTAAAATAATCATTAGTTACAGTTGCCTTAAACCCATGCTTCTCTGGATCACAATACATAGGGCTGCAGTGTGGTTCTGCAACTCAACGCCTTCAAGGCCTCAATGTGGGACAGCACACGACCTGCTGGGCATTCTCTCCAGAAGAGCCTGATGGTTGATGTGAGTCGAAGTTTGGAAAGATCATGTACTTGTACTAGATGGAGAGTTCAGTCCATCTGGCAAAGCTGTAGCCTGCTTGCTAAGCTCTCTGGAGGCTTTTGCATGTCCTTTGCCTTGAATGTTCTGAGAAGACATGTGCTGAGCCCATGCCTGCAGGAAAGCTCATCAGCTCTAACTCAGTTTATGCTGTGTTGTCAGTATAAATACGGAGTTTGGGGATAAGGTATATCTCAGCTACTCTGGAGGATGCTTTGATGCCTCGTGCGTCTCATCGAAATTCAGGTAAATCTGTGGTTTGACCATTCTCAGGAAGGACTGCACCATCCTTTTCCTTTGAGCCATTCTTTTCCCTGTAAGCATTGCAGTTTGAATCCTCTTTTTAACAGAATCATTAGCAATTTGGTTTTCCTCCTTCGTTAAAAATCTTACAGACCTGCCCTCCATCCAAGCCAGCGCGGTTTCAACCTCAAAAGGCAGGAAAGCCGAAAACTCTATAATATTTGTAGGGACTGTACTGTCACTGCTAGTGTAAAGTAAATTCTCTAGAGAGACAGGAAAGTTTATGGTATGAACGTAAGTAATGTGAGCGTGGCAGTGGTCAGCATCTCTACTAATATCCTCTGAGAGTGAAGAACAAACTTCTTGCAAAAGAAATGATGTTCACCTGAGAACAGAGGGGTGGAATTAGTTGTCTGCTGCAGGACTCTCCTGTCTTTTCAGAGACTCCAATGTGTGCTGCCAAGTGGCTAGTTTCTGTAAATAAGAAAGTGGGTAGGAAGGAAGCTTGCATGAGGTTGCATGTGGCATGCCAGGCTACCTGCTGGTAATCTCTCTCGAAGCGTTGCCTGGAGGGAAGATGCTGGTGTCTAAAGTTTTTTTTCCTTATTTCCTCATCTTCAAAAGAAAAACTTCAGGTGAGTACAGTCAGTGAGTGATAATCACCACTGAACTGCTAATTAGATTGGAGTGACTCTGAGTAAGCTTTGTAAATTATACAGCTAAGGCGGAGAGCTGGAGGAAACCCTTTGAATTTAATTTGAATGTTGGCAGTCATCAGTGGATGAAAGATTTCAGGACATCTGAGCTTTAATTCTTTTAATATTTTTCTTGAGGAAATGAAAGGGAGGGAAAGAGAGGCTCCTGATGCAAGTGTAAGAAGTTGGCCTTTGGTAGGCCTTGTAGAACAGCTGGCATGTTAAAATGGATGAAATATCAATGTTGTAATCAAGGCGTGTAGATCTCAGAACGTGCAAGCTCACTTTTTTTTCCTTCTGACTCATTATTTATACACATCTATACTTCCATTCTGCAGTGCTTACCACGGAAATTCCAGTTTCTCCTGTAGTGCTGCTTTGCAGCCCTCTGCATGCTAATGCAGTATTCTGTTTCTAACTTGATGGTAATAGATTAGTGAATACATGAGGCTATTGTTTCTGTGCTAATGTGACTCCAGTCATGCAGAAAACTTGAAATTTGTCTTAAACAGGCTGGCTGCTGAGCATTTTTCATATAAAATTCAATTTAAATAATTTCTAATTTAAGTGTCTACTTTGTTTTCTGCCTTTCAGCTTCTCTTTTTTTTTTCTTCTGGAAAACTTGAAACTATTTACTGTCAGTGGAGGAGGAGGGAAGCTAGTGCAGTGTGCTTTAGTCAGCTAATAGTTTCAACCTTTGTTATCCTCTCCTTGAAGTTGAGATGTATTTTAATTACTCTATGGAAGAGATGTCTTGATTAGAATTGGAAAGCTTGGATGTCTTTTCCAGAGGGGGAATGGCTCTTCTACAGGTGTTTTGCTTTTGGCTCCTGTTCTTTCCAGTACATCTGTGCAGATAGAGGTGCAGTCCAAGAAACTGACGGAGAAATGCAGGGACCACAGTGATTATGTTGTAATTCCCCTTGTTCCTGAGTGCTGAGTTGTGGGTGGCATTGTGAAACTCTACATACAGCCTGCTGGGTGAAGAGCTCTAACTCAGAGAAATTGAGGTAATTTTATTCTTGCTTGCAGAGTGAGAGAAGAAGGGAGAGAGCCATTGTGAGGTCTTCTAAGAGGGAAAGTGAGCTATTTTGTTGAAGTAATCAAACTAGGTCTGCACAGCTCCTTAAGTGCCACAGTGTGGGTTGTGGATAGGGTATTAATAAAGCTTCTCTCTCTGGCTTTAAAGCTTGGATGTGAAAATCAGCATACTCAACTTTCCATGCCTGATAGCCAGGCAGGAAATCACTCCTACAGGCAGGCGTCACCTGACTTGTCGCAGAGTCCCTTAGAATCTGCAAAAAGAGGACTTGCTCAACATGACTAAGGGTGGACGATGGCCATGATACCACAAGTGCCTTGCCCACAAAGAGGGGGCTGGGATGGGGCTGGGTGTGCGGGGCGTCCCTGGCACTGGCAGGTGCTGGTCAGACCCTCGCTCTCTTGAATCTTCCACTGTCACTCATGTTGAAGGTTCAGTGGCCAGGAGCCACATCCAAGCTGGTTCAGTTGTTTCTGCGTTGTGCAGTCTGGAGGTACTATGTTATAGCTCTAATGTCTTCGAGTTCTTCTGGAGATATACGAGATGCTATTGATATTTGTGATAGACTGAGGATGTAAAGGGGAGCCATTCTGAGCCCTGCTGAAAAATTTGGGTTTTTCAGGCACGTTCAGTCGCCAAGTCAGTCATCTAGGTTACGAACCGTTCCCTGCTTTGTATTTTATCGCTTTTAGACGTTGTGTTTCTGTGGTTAATTTTTTTTTTCTTTGGATTGCTTTGCTGGGGAAAAATTGTATTTAAAAATGCATAGCTATTTGCTCTGGGCTAATCTCAGGTTGAGATACAATAGCTAAGGGATCTGGGAAATGAGATATTAGTCAATGCTATCTTTCAGTTCCTTTGTGTGAAATAAGCAGATTCACTCCACTAGTAAAATATCCTCATACGCTTGTATTTTAAAGATGATTTTCTCTTTGTCTGCCTTTTCCTATTATTCACATTGCTTTGATATCTTTGTGCCAAAGCTTTCCAGAAAAAAAATAACCTTAGAGCTGAAAGCAAGCGTAGAACATTTTAGATCAAAAAGGGAATTTTTCATTAAGATAAAAATAAATAAGAATATGGATTATATTTGAAGGTAGTTCTTATTTATTCATCATCTACAGTTATGGTTGTGTTCTACACAATAATGTGAAACTTATTCCTTTGTTTTATAGGACAGTTTCTCTTTGCCTCTGTAGATATCAGCATTCAGAGCGAATAACATCAATTTAATCCTGTCCTTTTTCACATTCATGGGAGCTTTTCCATTGACAACAGCAAAGCCAGAGCCTGTTCTAATACTTCTGAACTTAGGTGTCAGAGTTTAAACCTGGGTAGTGCTGTTTTCTGCCAGAGCTGTATCACTTCTTTTTTCACTTGTGCGGTTCTCCGGCGTGTAATGGGATGTTTACCCAGACTTCCAGGTGCCTGCATGAGAGTTATAGAAACAGGAGATGTTTGATCTCACTCTTCGCTCGAAAGGTCTCTCACCCTATTCAAAGCAAGATAAGAAAGGTTTTCTTCTCTGTATCAAATTCCAGCCCAAGAGGGACTCCATGAAACCGCACTGGAAAAACGTTCCCAGGTTTTCAGTGCACGCTGGTGTTTTGGATGCTACTGTAGAAAGCACGTGCCAGCATTTGAACAAAAGATCAAATATGTGGATCTCTGGATGCGTGTGTGCTGTGAGAAAGGAAAACAGGATAGCAACCATCACCGTGTACAAAAGCTGGAGTAGCTGACTATAGGACCAAGAACAGCTTAATGTCTGATATTTCCCATGTTTCTTCAAGTTACCTTTGTTTACATCCATCATCTCGTGAAAGCAGGATAGTATAGAGATGGTTGATCTATTTGGAAAACATGCAGGTTTTCAGCGGTGAGATGCTGGCCCACACAAGTGAGTGGCATCTTACTTGCAGCTGATGACACTTGCTGTGTATACCAGAGCGTGTGGCTCTGCATCTGAGGGTGGGACTCATACATGAGCGTAGACCCCAACCTGTTTTTTCACTTCAGCTGCTGCCACGTGCTGTAGCTGCCCAGAGGAGAGGTAAGAGAAAGCTGCCAGTCCTCCTGTCTATCCACAGGCTTAAGCAGCGACCCATCAGCATGCATGCTCATCGGCCTGTGGATGGGTGTGTAAGCTGCTCCAGTATGGATGAGATGGGATTTTTGCTGGTCAGGCTTGATATGGTGCTGCGAGCCATGTAGATCTGCTTTCTAGGGTGCTACAAAAGCAAGCAGAGTTTTAGTGTCCCATCAAAACTAGCAGCATTGATTATAAATCTCAGTGGCTTATTTCAAGAGAAAGAATTCAAACTGGAAGCATTCTGGTTACCAAAAGACTTCCAAACTCTAAAAGGTTGGAGGTTTTGCGAATCAGAATAAACTTCCCTGGAGTGCTTGCATGCCTAAGGTCTCGTATCTTGTCTCTCAGATGGGGAAGTGGATTGAGGCTTGACTTGATATGTTAATATCACAACTGAGAAAGCTGCTATATCATTCAGTCTGCTCCAGAGGGAAAAGACCAATCACTTTAGCGTTAAGATGCATGAGTGAGAAAGTGCACATGGGCCAGGAATGATTGACGTCGGGAGAGATTTTTTTTGCTCCGTTGGATGATACCTGGGAAACTCCCTGGGCTCAGAATAAATAAGGGTCACTGAAGAACACTACTCAAGGCTGCTGCTGCCACATAATCTTTGGGTATGATAACGAGTTCCCATGCCCTGGAGAATGGGATGCTATGTTTAAACTGTTTAAACCATGAACTGGTTTATACGACAGCAGCTTCTTTTCAGCTAGCAGCAGCATAGAATCTTCCATGAAATTTGCTGGAAAGAGTAGGTTAAGTAGTAGGTTTAAAAAAAAAAAAGAAAAAAAAAAAAGACCAGCAGTTTCCTAATCTCCACAAGCAGCCACCCTATAATTTAGGCAATTGAATCTGTCATTCCAGAACTTAATGCGATGGCACAGTGGGAATTCTGCCCCGATATAGTCGTGCATCCACAGTACAGTCTGCAGAGTCTGGATTTATTATTGGGTTATGTTCAATAAAACGTGTCAGAGTAGATTTCTGTTTGGGAGATGATGTGTACGTCTAAGCCTGGGTTTTGTAGCTATTTCATGAAATAGTTGCTTGAAAGAATCTTAAAAACTTAATGCAGTTAAGATTTTGCTCAGCCAGGTTATGGCGTATCTGAAAATAAATAGTTTCAATAGAATGACATATCTCATGAGAGCTGAATCAGCCTATCTTGAAATTTAGTTTTAAAATGAGAGCTTGGACTGTCAAAGTATCTTTGCTGGGGTAGTCCGAGGACAGTGTCGCTTTTCTGTTTTAGATTGTGGAAGCAAAAGGTCACAGAGAGGACTGTATTTCTTCAGCATCAGGGCTGGCACTAACTCTCGTTAGGAAATCTCTTTGTATTCACATCTTGGCTTTGGCAAAGCCAGCTTCAGGCTGTGTAATTAATCTATACCGGGGCTACTGGGAAGGAAAGTAGTATGGAGGGATATGAAAGATAATAGTGTTAAAGCCCTGAAGAGTCACCTGGTGCATGAGTGTCATCTGTCTGAATGAAACGTCTTCATTTGGAAAGTCTGTCCTGGAATGGTATTGTGGGCTCTGGTCATACAGCCAGTGAAGCGTCAAACTGCTATCTGCACAGCAAACATATCAGAACTGGTACCTAACTTGGCTTGGTTGACTTGAATCTCTTAGATAATTACTTAATACTTTTTCACCATTTAAGAACATCTGTGTCTTTTTGTCTTTAATTGAACATATTCATGTTGAGATGTATTAGTGATGATGTGAGAGACTAGTTTTTAGCTACAGTGCTAGAAGGATATTTGAAAAACTATGTGCTCCCCAAACTCAACTTGCTCAGTGTTATTACTTTAACCTGCATCTGAAAATCTGAGACAATATCTCGTTTGTAAGAAAAATATAACATGGTCAAAGTAGAAAGTTGAACCTGCACTTGTTTCTCAAGCTCTCCAGTAACAGTTGCAGGAAAATCCCGTGACTTCCTGTAAGAAATAAGGTTTTGATGTCAAGCTCTGTAAAGCATATAGCCTAATACTGTACTCAATTGTAATTTGGTTTCCAATTCAGCAGTTAAGTGTTTATTTTCGTTATTGTTTGTGAAGGACTGAATAGAAAAGCAAAACCAAAACTATTATTCACATTTGTTTTAACATGTCCAAGTGGAAGATAAGGCATTTGTTTAATGTTAAGAGCATTTGCTTCTTCATTGGCAAGGCCTATGTATCAAAATAGGTAGATGATCTTTCATGACCAGATTGTTGATCATACTGAGGAACTATTATGCTGCTTGTGCATCAGAGAGAAGTGTATACGTATGTGCTCATGAGAGCAGAAAGAAAGGGTCTGTGGAGTCTCCTAGCACACCCAGTGCTGTAAAACCTCTCAGAACACCGTAGGTGCTCACCATAGGAGCCATCAGCTGAGCAGGTGGCTGGCTTTGGATGGAGAGAACTTGATAGCTTGAAATAACCACAAATCGTATCTAAATTAGTAGAAATTAGATTTCTTAGTGTTTTTATAGGTATTTAACTCTTAAGAAAGAATCTTAATGAACAAGCATGTAAAAGCACTCGAAAGATGACCACTGTGGTACTCATGTTCTAGGCAGTACAGCAGCTTGAGTTACAGCTTTGTTTTCGTTGTGTTATGATAATTGTTAGCATTGCTAATACGTGCATTATGCTGCATTTCTGGAAAGTAATCGTACTCAGAAGGTTAGGAAGGCACTACTTAAGGCACAGTTCCATGCCCAAATTCTGTACCGGGTTCTTGCAGTTTCCATTTTGTTTTGGCACCGTAGTGCTTTTTACATGTATCATATGAGGCATGGCTAGTTTTCAAATGCTGGTGTTGGAAGTAGCTTGTGCCAGATAGAAATCGAGCATAAACAGCGTGCAAGGTTTGATCTGCAGTTTTGCAACCAACATGTGGGCTAAGAACAGCAGTATTGAGACCAATTGCTTTTGGACAAGCATCTTCATTTCTTGAGCATTGCATTAATGATACGTTCGGTACCTTCTTTGCCAGCTATATGAAGCATGGTGCCAGGCATTCCCTGGAAGTGGATTTTCTTTTTTTCAGGTGACAACCACTTAAAGTAATTAAAGTGGTAAGGATAGCAGCTGTAGCAGTCTCTAATTCCTTAATCTTAGAGTAAGAGCTAGAAATGCATTAGTTAGAGATAAATATAGCTTATGACATTTTCTCCTGAGAGTAAGCCCTATGAAAATATTGCTGCCTTGTAGCAGGACTAGCCAGCACAGTGGTGAAAGCCATTTTCCTTTGCTGAAAGGAATTCTCCAGGCTGTACTGAACGGAAAGAATAAATGTAGGCTTACTTTAAGGAAGGCAAATGGAATTGGACTGTAGGCTATGAAGATAGTTCTGTGGGCTGATCTTGAGGGAGACAATAAGAGGTGTGGTGTAGGTGTGGAGGATCTTAATACTGGTCAGAGATGGGTTAGGAGGAGGAAGAGGAACAAACTGAGGAGGTGCTGCTGCTATCAGCGTATCTGCTGAGAGGCTGCTGTCAAAGGAATGAACAGAAATTTCACGAGATGAATATTCTTAATTAACCGGTCTATGTTCTCAATTCACTTGTTTTCAAATATCATATAGAATTCTTTCTCCATTGAAGAAATCACTGAGTTCTTAACTGTCATTAATTTCTGGGATTTGTTGGATTTAAATGAGCGTAACGATGAAAGCCCTAAACAACTGTAACTGAGGTGCTTTGTTAGACGTACCTGACTTCATCATTTGTGACTTGAGTGTATTTGTACATCTCATCCGGAGGACGAGCTGATTTGTTCTCTATACTTTTTCTGACCTTTGCTGAGACAGCCAAGAAGGCCATTGGGAAGTAGTTTGGCTGTTTCATTGGTATAGATGTTGTCCTCTGGAGAATAAGTGTGAGATTGCTATCTCCGACAAATGAAATCAGATTCATTTTTGGTCTCTGGGTGAAGGAGTTAAAGCACGCTCAAAGTAAGCATTCAGCAATTTCTAGTGGCTTTAAAAAGGGCCGTGATTGTAAAATCTTTACTAATTGAAAAGAAATTAGATCCTTAAAAGTAGCTGTGCAGTTAACCTGGTTTATTATCCTTGCCAGGAAGCATAACATTTACTCTGTCAGAAAATCGCTAGTAATTTAGTGTGCGTAGACTTGAGGATAGTAAAGCTTTGTGCTGGTCTGTGCTGACCTTTCTGCCTGATTTAAAGACCGTTGTGAAAGAGCTCTGAGGAGAATCCCAACATCTTTCACTGTGAAGGTGAAAGCTTTGATGCGAGTGCTCAAGTTAAAGGCTGCTGCTAGGAAAGAATTGAACAGCTAATTCATGCTGTGTTTGCTTTGGGGGAAAAAATAAAGACTCTGGGCATGACTCTGTCAGGGTGTTACGGATGCTAGGTATGATTTTTGTTGTTTTGTAATTGTATTTGCGTAAATTGAGAGAGAGAGCTTCTGAGGAACGTCAACACACAATTTAAACTCAGTTTCCTGTAACTTTTGGGGAGCTGGTGAGAGTCCTTTGGGAGGCATCCAAAAGCTTTGAGGAAGTCAGATCAGTTTTTGGTATGAACTCCCATTACATCCACTTGCAGGGTTTGTGTGCTGGCACTGGGCAGGCTCCATCTGCCATGCACCCTTTCCAGCAGGGCTGCTTTGCACTGAGGAGCCAGAGATCAGAGCTCCATGCTGCCCTCACCCCTGTGACCCGGTCCTGCGCGTCCAGCAACACCTTCCTGTGACTCTGGGAGAAGGCTGGGTGATGGTGCTCTGGCAGAGCAGCTCCTTAATAGCTGGATTTTAGCTGATCATGGTGTAGATCTGGCAGCAAGAGGAGCTCGCCAACATCTGTCCTGGCCGGGTAGGATGTGGGGCTTGTATGAGCACATATGCTGCCACGTGATTCTGTACTGTGCCTTTTTGTGGCTATATGTGGTAATTTCTTTGAAGCGAGATAGACCCGTATGTTGTAGCTTAGAAACAAATGCATTCCCCCTCCTCCATTTCCTATTCAGCAAGAACCTTACATTTGGGATGGGGTGATATTCTCTCCTCATTGTTCTGGTGTGGTGGAACACTGTTCAGCTATTTCCAGCCTGAAGATGTTGATGTGAAAAGTTGCAAAGCTTCTGTTCTCGCTCATGTGGAGTAATAGTTTTGCAGAAATCAGCTGGACTATTATTGAGGCAAAATACCGCCCAGCATGAGGAAAGCCGGTAGGGGCGGGCGGTGTGTAGTACTGAGCTTTAGGTAGGCTGGATAATAACGGGATTGTTTGTTCTCCACGCTGGCGGCTGTGCTGTGGCAGAACACAGGAGCATCTGTGATTGAAAAATGACGGCATGTGGCGATGGGTACGCAGCCGGCTCTGAGGACACATCTGACATGGTGAGCCTCGTCTGTGAGGCAGCAATGAAGCAGTTAAGATAGATGGGAATCATGCGGCTAAAAATCCTGCGTTTACTTTGAAAACTCATCCAAAGTACTTACAGGCGGCTTTTATTGGTGTCTCTCAGGATTTGTGCACAGTTTCTGGAAAACACAGTGTACGCTGCTGATAGAGATATGTCTCCTTTTTCTGCCATCCAAATGCCAAACAAAGAGGAATAGAAACCAAATGGAAGGAGAGTGCTTTTGTTTGTGGACTGAAAAATTTATGGCTATTTGTAAAAAATGCAGAAGAACTCGGTCTGCTGCTGAAAAGCAAAGATAAGAAGTAAAACCTGTCATTGGCAGGGTATTGTGGGGGTCAGTGTCAGGCAGGGTGCTTCATTCCCGGCGAGCCTGTGTGGCAAGTAGCTTCCTTCAGAACAGCGGGCCTGGGGTGCTGCCTCCTTAGCAGGCACTTAACTTGACAGGGCTGGCCATTATTTGGCCTCTGAATTGACATGAGGTTCATGGACCCTCTGCTCGGTAATAAATAACGAGTCTGGTTTCTTTGTGACACAGCGTCTGGGCTTGAGATTTACAAAATGAGTGCTACTGTTTTAGAATTACTTAATTGTGAATACTGCAGTAGAGACTCGGTGCCTTCAGTACGTGGAGGACGGCTGTGCTTGAAACAAACTGTCAGCTTCTAAACCTGTAGACTTCATCTTTATTTGCCATCTTGGTGCAGCAGCCCTCTTCCCTTGCGTCCCGGGACACTGAATGACTGCTGTGAGAGGAATCCTGTTGCAATTCTGATCTCGATGACCTTCTTGAAAGCAGCAGGAAGAAATATCCTTCCCACTGACATCTTTGGAAGAGTTGGGATGAGATTGATTGGAATTACTCTGCTACTGCTCTTTTGTTTTCTGTTATCAGCATTAGCCTTAGCCTTCCCTTTTGCCCATACCTTCCTTTATCATTAGTGTTCTCCAACGATGTCTTTGGGGAGTTTTTTATTATTCAGACGCAGTGGGATCTCCATTTGTAGGAGATTGCACAAATTGCAGTGGTTGAAAAAAATGTTTGTGACCAGCTAGCTTTTCCGAAAGAGTCAGAGTTGTTTGCAGGTTGTATCAGAGAATGGTCATTTGTTGTGCTCTATAATTTGTTTAAAAAAAAAAAAAAATAGCAATGCAGCAAGGTCTTAAAGCTTGTCTGGCAGTTACCTGTAGTTTGAACTACAGAGATACATACGCATGTGTTGTTTTTTGCATATACTTAAGAAAAAATAAGTCATGTCGGATATACCAGACAGAATCACTGTTCTCAGTTACGTAGCAACCAAATATACACTCTTAGCGTTCCTGGATATTCCAATTATAAGATTAATGAATTACTATTGGATGCCTTGTAAGTCTGTGTAATGTGTTTTAGAATCAAGTACATTCAGTACTCTTGTATCTGCAATTGTCTGAAGTGGAGAAAGGCTTGTGGAAGGAAGTTTGGCTTTTTGTTAGCTAGAAAAATCAGAGAAGCTTTCAGGTACTTATGTCAGCTACATTTTTTTTTCCTTTTTTTTCTTTTTTTCTTTTTTTTTTTTTTTTTTGCTTCTGCTTCAGCAAGAAGGTCACAGTAATCAAAGTATCTAAAAAGCACATTGCAATAATGTCCCAAATGTTAGCAGAAATCTGATTGTGTGAACTCCAAGTGCGATCATTTTGTATAAAGCAATACTTCCTGCATCACCAGATAAATAGCCCTTGGTTATCTGCTGTTCTTTTTCAAAATGTAAGAGCATTTGAATTCTTGTTGGGACAGACCAGGGGACGCTGGCTGGAAGGACGTTAATTTAATGTGAATGGAGGCACTTCTGATGTTCATATCCCTTTTTACAACATCAGTAATAAATGCTGGAACAGGGCCTCGCTGGGAAGGTTATAATGATTGGCTGAAGCATTGTCGTTCTCATTTGCCATTGTGGTCTGGTCCCGCTAACTGGGCCAGAGAGCTTTAAGACTCCCTTCGTTCTTTGAATTAGTGCCACAGCGACAGCATTCTTCAGGAATCTTTCATTGCCATCTCTTTGCAGCTTTCCCATCACAACAGAAGAGATCAACAAACAGAGAAAATTACAAAGTCCATTGTATTAGAACGCGTTACTATTCACAAAATATATAGGACAATAAAACTGGTTACTTGTTTTCATTACAAGGACTCTATGGCTAATAGTATATTATACAAATTAGACCATTCTTTCAACAGTGACTGTAATGAGGATGATGTACCGAAAGCCATAGTTTGTTCTTCTAACAGAGTAAATACTGGAAGTTTATATCCTCTTCTTAATAGTTATTTTAATAAACAAAAGCTTGCAGTTGAACCATAAAGATAATTTCACTGTGTGAGTTAGAAATAACATGACCATAGGAGTTTACAGGTGTCATGCAGCTGGGCATTGGTGGGCTACTTGTGGTGTAAATGGAGTTTAGTAGTGTGGCATTTCCAGGTTACGTTTGTGAAAAAAGTTTCTTATGCTGTGCAGAAAGATTTGGGTTTTTTATTTTTGTGGGAATGATGAGGCTTTGAGGGAAAAAAAGCTTTAATGTTTTAAACAGAAGGGATTTACTTGCTTAAGATGATGATGGATTTTTAGGAGAGGGCCAAGAGAAGAGGGGAAGAAAATTATACTACCCTGTGATAAGAGTTAAGAAACAAAGAATACTTGGAGCGGTGTGGAGGGTGAGGACTGAAATGGTTATGGTCACTAAAGTCACAATTTGCATGTGTTGGAGACTATTTCTTTGGACATATGCTCCTTTGCTTTGTTTCCATTATGTGAAAGAGTACTATTCAGAAAAATGTATTGAAAATATTTGGATTGTAGGGACTAGATTGCTGCCTTCCATCTTGTTGGACTGGATGGGATGATGCTGATTTTAACTGGAATTCATCAGTTCAATATTTACTGTTTGGTGACCGATGTCTTCCAGCGGTGTTGATGTCTGATCAGTTCTAACTTCTCTTTTTATTGCACTCGGTCCTCCAAGTGATTGCAGGGATATTTCTGCATGCCATAATTTTATTACACAAATTTTAAATCAACTGTAGTTTCAGATGTAGGTGCGTGCACAGGCTTCTGGTAGGAAGCAAGGAATAAATGTGTGTTCTACTGAAAACTGAAATGCGTGAGGTCTCACATGCTTTTTGTGGAAAAATACCCCAATCCCTTAATTCTCTATTCTAGGAGAGCCTTCAGCTCTCTCCTTGCTGCTCCAGTTACTCAGGATTCAGGCCGTGTCCAGTTACTGTTGGGAGCTCTCGCAACTGACAAAACCTTTATCTAAAACTCCATATGGCACATCACTGAAGTACCTAGACGTGTGCACTTTTGTCTTTGGTCATTTCATACAGAAAACACAATTAGACTTGGCTGTGAAGCAGATGAGATCTGTCATATTCCTCCTGTAGGAGCTGAACGTGGTCCAATAAATATTAAAAAATGCTTGCCCATAAAGTTGCAAATGGAGCCTGCAATTCCAATGCACGTGGGCTAAGATTCTGTGGAATCTGGCATACTCTGAATTGTAGCTGAGCAACTTGTTTCTGTGATCAGTACCGCTTCCCTGCTCCACCATAAAAAGCCATTGTCATAAAGCAGCAGATAGCTTTGTCACACCTTCCCTAAAAGGGTGGTTTGCTACAGAAAATGGGACCTCGTATCTTTCTGAGGAAGGACCTTAAAATCACAATTTGTTCATACAGCCTTACTAGGATCACTGTAATTATCTGCTTTTTGTGTTCCTTGTTATATCTTCATAGCTCTTAATATGCCTTGCTTATTTCAGGCATGTCAAAGAAGATGAAAACAACTCAGAATTTTCTCTGTCTTGATTTTTGTGCTCTAAAATATCTCAGAACACCCCATATTTCACAGACCTGTTTGTTATTTGCAGTGGCTGAAGTCTTGTGGCCGATGTTGGACTGGCTTGTTACCTTCAGGCAGCATTCCCAGGGAGCTACATGGCGGGAGTTGTGTGTTGGGTTATGGTGATTTGGGTGGTGTGGGGTCGTGCCAGTTCCTTGACTGCCTGCCTCGAATAGATGGAGAGTTACAGGTACCTCTTACTGACAGCTGCATGGGAAAAAACACCCATTGTTTGCAGAATAATTATCACCAATGCTACAGCAGACAGTATATCATTCTTCTCTTTCAGATTATTTCTGACAAAATGCCTGTATGTGTGTATGTGACAATTTTATTTTCAAAAGGGCGCAGCCTTTTATCATTGCGTTTCCCAGGGCAGCAGCTTCTGCATTAGAATGTCTGCCAAGGGGATTGAGGTATTGCTTGTGTTTTTCTTGATGCAACGTTGTATTTCATACTGTAAACCTAACAAGTAGGTGGAATTAACTGATCTTCGCTTGTATTATGGCTGTGTGTTATCCAACTTGATTATTGCCTGAGTGGACAAAATCAATTTTGTAAAGTTGTCCTTTACAACAATGTATAGCATAGCATTAAATGCTCTTCTCTTGTCCTGCTCTGTACAAATACTGTATGATGGTTAGCAGCTACTTGAATTTGCTGGTCTGTCTTCTGCTTCCGTCTCTACAGTCATCCTCTTATTGCAAACAGTTCAGTAATTGTGCTGGCTGCTCCCAGTGCTTTCAGGCCTGTGCATAGGTGGTTTCATGTAGAATCAGGTGTGTGCGGAACGGATGAGGTTGACGGGGATCTCTGGAAGTCAGCTGGTCCCAGTGGGGATGCCCAGTAGGTGGCCCAGAGCCAATGCTTTGTCACTCTCACAAGTTTCTCCTTGGATTCAGATTGAACCTCCTGTGTTTCAGTTCATTCCTGTTGCCACTGAAAATGGTCTGCTGCCATTTTTCTGATATCCTCCCCTAAGTTATCTGTATACATTTAACTAAATACGTGGAGTCTTGTACTCATAGGGCCTTCAGTGTATCCATCAAGTGGGTTTTCCAGACGTTGTTCCTCACCTGGCTGCTGGATTTGATCAATTCTATACTGTGCTACCACAGTGAGACATTGGCTCTTGGTTGTGGCATTAAGCCGTGTGCCAAGGGCTTGCTCATAGCATCACTGGCTCTGTTTTTGGATTTATTATGTTCTTTGCATCTTGGTCACTGAATGGTCATTTGCTCCTACGTTCTACTCTAGGGAACTATCTGGGAGATTTGTAGGCTAAAAACTGCTCCTTAGAGGCTTTCCCAGGCACTAGCTTCACAGCTTGTTTTTCAGTACACGAGTGCCTGGACTACAAGCAACAGCTGCTCTTGTTAGGGTTAAAGGAGCAAAACCCAGTGGGGGGGCACAGGCAATGGACTGAACAGGCACAAAGTTGTTATTGCTGTTCCACTTCTACGTATTCAGGACTGAAGTCTCCTGGAATGACAGTAGGATGTAAAGCCTGACTTTCCATGTAGGTGTTGTACATGCTCTGTGGAAGTTTTTGATTCATTTTCATTCATTTTTCGGGTGCTGTTGATCATTTCCTAAAACTATATTCAATAATAAGAATGGGAAAAAAATCATGTCTTAAAGAATGTTTTTGCATCCCAATTCCCTTACCTTGCATCGTGTTCTTACTGCCTAATGTTCATCGTGCTCTTGATACGGTCTTGAACTGCAAAGGTGTTCATTTGCAGTGCTTATGTTGATTATGAGCTGGTACTTTGATGTGAGATGACGCAGGACTTCCATGTTGCATCAGAGAGTCTAAGACTGACCTAGTGGAATCTAGAAATACCTTAAGTGCAATGCATCTGATTACTGGCAGGGCAAAAGGCAAACAGTAGCAGGGTGCTCTAAGCTGGTGTTGCATTCAGGTGCAGCTAATTCGTGGGCTTTTCTAGTATTTTCTTCAGTTTATAACAGAGTGCACTGAAACTGAAAGGCAGCTCCCTGCAATCATTTGAAGCCTTTGCTAGTGTACAGAAACAACTTGAGCAAAACTGAGAGGATGACAGAACAGTTCAGTAGTAAATGGAACGCAGGGCAAGCGTAAGGGTAGGACTGTAATGAACTATCCGGGGCACTAAGTCCTGTACAAAGACTCTTAGGCAACAATATAGTAAGCAAAATCAGATGTTTCTAGAAAGATTTCTCTGATAAGCTAATAAGTGTGCTTTATGTTTTGCCTTGGTCTGATTTTTGTTTTCTCTTTCAGCTCTGTGTTTCATTTTTTTCTTTTTAAAAGCTGTAACTTGACTCTGACTTGCAGTGAAACTGAGCTGATGGTTTCTTCCCCATCAGGAAGACACTTGCAAACAATTGCTCTCCTGTGCCTTTCTTGCTGCTGGAAACTTTTTTAAAGATTATTAGTCTACAGTGCCATTTCAAGATTCAGACATTCATTCCATGCACCATTACCCATGGAAGAAGGAAAAATAGACTATTATAACTGTAAGTGCAATACTCCAAGCTAATGGACAGTATAAGAGATGTGTACTTTGCACATGCACGCTATTAGTTTGGAGAGAGTGCATGACTTTGACATGCCTTCCTCTAAAGGAAAAGCAGTTAATAACATAGAATATTCTTTGTCGGAAGAGACATGATTGCCACCCACCTATCTTACGTGGGTAGAACAGATTGAATAAGGTTTATGAGAGAGAAATATCTTTAAGTTCAGTTAAGAGACTTTTTGACACTAGAGAGCCATTTGCTTTTTATTGCAGACCAATTAAGATGGAAAGCGTGTAAGTTGAACGTCCTTGCAAAATAGCAGCACGAATGCATTACTCCTGTGTGATAATTGTAAGTAGACAAGAGGATACTCTTGTGGGTGGTGTTATATTTGCGTACAGTTTCTGGCTTTCAAGGCAGTAGCATGTAGTGCATACACATGTGTGTATGTGTGCATTATTGCATATAAAAATACGTAACATATTTGCGAAGGAAAACGAGTCAAGTGCTCACATCAGTGTTCTGTGAGATTTGTTTTCCCGTCACGAGTCCTTATTCTTAACGCTCTTTTTAGCTTCTTCCTTTGTTTACAAGAAAACTGTCTAGTCACAACTTCTCAATATTGTTTTTAGCTGACAAAGCTTCAGTCCTATGCAGATTCTTCCCTGTTATGCTGCAAATCAAGCTAATTTTTCTGAGCGATGCTTAGAAGCGTCTGCTTCTAACGATATGTGTCAGAACAGTAAAACTGAAACATTTTAAATGATCGGGGCTTGTCAGCCAACAGTTCAGTCTTTGACTAAACATCTATTTCTTTGCTTACCTGCTTACTGGTGACCATAGTTGACGCGTGTCCTGCCTCTTTCTAAAGATGTTGGTACTGAATTGAGTTGTTGCCTGGTGCCGTATGGGAGAGTATCCCTACAGGCATTCTGTCTGTTCTGGACTAGATTAAAAGGTGTAAGTAAGACTATCTTCCTTGCAGAAGAGAAATACAAAGGAAATGAGATGTTAAGCTTTAATGTGAAATTCGTAACACACTGTATCTTTGTAGTTCCCATTCTAGGGTGACGTAGGGATGCAATTGCGTGTCCTTCATTTCCAAAACTTTGTTGGACTTTAATGATGACTGAAAAGCTTAAAAAGTCTGTTGGTCCCAATAACCCTTGTAGAGTTAAGTAGTGATATTTTAAAAAGGCCTCAGTGGTTTTGGTCTTGGAATTTTCATTTCCTTTTCAGCTCTGTTCACTACTCAGAGTTCTCCTTGATCTCCTTACTGGCTTTTCCTTTCCTTTGCTCGTTCACAGTCTGCCCAGATCTGTGTCTTTCTCCCAGTCATCCTGGTTTACTTCAATCACATTCTCAGACTCTTCGTCCTGAGTTCACTTCCTTGCCAATTGTAAACTCTTTGGTTTCTTGGTTCTGTTTTCTTCCCAAAAGATTTTGATTCTTTGGCTCCCCTCCTTACCCTGACCAGGTGTCTCTGGATGTCTCCATTATTTCTCCAACAAATCCTTTACAACCTTGTGATGTAGCATTTGTAACAGAAGGATACCTCAGCAGGTCACTAGTTTCCTCTGACTGCAAAAGATCTTTGCGTGATCTTATCTTGCACCGAGTCAGTGGGCTGTCAGATCTGTGGCATACTTAACGCAAGGCATCTTTCAAATCTCTGTTAGGATGAAAAGATAAATTGACTCAAGTGAGATTGCCATGCCATGCTGGGATCTTGATAATTTTTAGGAAAAGTGGTGTGCAGAGAGATACTGTTGGGTGTAATGGAGGGTGAGCGTTAGCTAGAGGACCTAGCTTGTGTCATACTTGGTTGGAGGCGGTGGTTCAATTAACGTGATGAATAATGATACTTATCATACAAAATCCAATGGATTTTATTTTCCTACATGATTTAAAAACTGTCTGACTCGCACAGTTTATCACTATATTTAATTGATAAGCGTGGTTGGAATACTGATAATAAAACAGCAGGCTGTAGCCTCTGAGGTCCCTGTGAATTCATTAATGAATTCTGACACAAGAATTATGTTAACTTTTAAAATTTGTTATACATTACAGCTCGAGGTATATTTGGATTCAGGGAAACAAAAAAAAAAACAACAAAACTGAAGACAAATATAATCTCCAAAGCATACAAAACCATTCCGCACATACAGAATTGGATTTTTAAGTGCAGACGTCTTGTTTCTTTCTGCTTTGTTTGAAATCACTTGGTAACTTCGTGTTGGTTGGGATAGGAACAGATTTTTCTATGCAGTGAATGCATTTGAAAACTCCATTATTCATGTCTATAGCTGGGGTGTTCTCAGAGACAAGTCTAGGAATTGTAAGAGCTGAGGATGTGGTTGTGTCATTGTTGTCTGATATGGGTGGGGTTTCCTTGTAAGAGGATGGCAGTGTAAAGATATTGGGATTATTGCAAATCAAAAGGTTACTAATTAGGTGGCTAAGACTTGTTGTGTGCACAGAGAATTATGCTCTTAAGCTATGCTCGCACATGTAGTAGACCAAACAACAGAGCTAATGTGCCTTCAGACTCGCTTCCATCTCTGAAAACACTGACTTTCAATTTCTTCTTCTGGCTGTGACTGATGTGATCCTTGTTTCTGGTCATCAGCTGCCTCTACTGGCTGTAGCAGCAGCTCTCACTTCACACCCCTGCTCAACCAGCAGCTTTGGGCAGCTGCTCCAATGGAGCTTTGGTCAGAAACATCACTCAGGAAGGTCCCCTTGCCCTGGGGACACATGAGAGCACTGAACCTCAGAGATGAGTATGTTTTCCCAGCACGCTGTGTGTTCCTCTTCCATTGCAGACGATATCAGGGAGTAGCTGCGTCTGTTAAGCTGCTTTGCTTTGCTGCTCTAGGAGAGCCACGGGTGAGATAATTGAGTCTAAGTCCTGTGTCTAGGACTTCTCAACAGTGGACAGGCTGAATGCCTGCTGCCAGGAGAAGGTAGTATTATTGCACTTAATTCAAACCAACCAAAGCCCCTAAAATTATCCTAATAGTTTAAAAATAGTTTTCAAGTATTTCCATGAAAAAAACAAACCCACAAATGAACAAACTCGACCGGTGCTTTCTGTTCCCTGGGATCAATCAGCCCCAAGCTCTTAGTAGTGCTTCTTGGCAGTTTTCCTGGTTAATCCTTAGGCATTGCAGATTCAGTACAAGTGGTATCTTTCTAGTTTCCAAGTCCTCGCTACAGTAATTGGTGGGAGTGGAGGGAAGCAAGATTTTTGGTTTAGATATGTAATTACCAATGCAAGTCAGAATTCAGCTTGTTAAACAGTAATACATGAGAGGAAATTTGACTAAGAAGTGAAAGAATGAGTACTATGCAAACGCATTTGAGAAATGCATCAACAAAATACCATTAGCTCCAAACACATCTACGGAATACCATTAGATACCCTTTGGTTAACATAAATACGGCTTCACCTAAGCCTTTAGCAGGTCTGTAGCCATGGCATTTAATTGCCATCTGCCTTTATACCTCGAGCAGGTCAGCAGAGACACAATGCTATCAGGGATAATTTGTCATTTATGTATTTCCATGGAGTGATATATAATGTCTTGCTGAGAAGGGTCCTTGTGGGTGTCAAACAGTGCTGCTGCCTGTAATGGAAATAAAGGAAAAAAATAAAAGGCTAGCAAATAGATGTTTCTCTAAATTTAACTTTTAGTTTGCAAGTAACCTTGAGGCTAAAAGATAATTCCACCTCTGCTGGGGGGCAGTAATGAGGTGGCAGGTGAACAATTCAACCTCTGTGTTATTTATTGATTGAAAACAACTCTCAGCATGTGTGCTGCTTCTGAAATTTATTGAAGCCAATTGAACATACAGTGTGTGATATACACAGACTTGGTCTCTTCTTCCCTTTCCTCATTTCAATTTTTAAGTGCTTCCTAGAGACAGATATAGAACCAGTCATCACGTCTGGCATGCAGTGTGCATTTAGGGCTGGAGCCAAAACCTATTGAAATCATCGGTTGTCTTTCAATTGACTTCGACTGGCTTTGGCTCAAGACCTCAAGATGAGGGGGGGAAAAATAAAAATGGAATGATAAAGGTAAAAAGTATGTTCTATCTTAAAGAGCTGAAATTCCTGATGAAAAACTCAGGTTGTGATCCTTGCTTAAACTCAAAATAAGAGAGATGCAGATACTTGTGGAAAGGAGCAAGGGAGAATAATGCTGTGCACAGTTCAGGTACCACGTAAGCCAGGTTCTTTATGTGGATAGCTGAATCACAGGCCTTGCTTAGAGACCTGGTTTTTGCCTGTGTTGCTGACAGAGACATGGTTTATTTCTCTGCGCATTTTGGAATTATGCTGGGATGCCACACTTTGTCCTATGTGCTGGGCATGTGGTACCAGGGGAGTTCAGCCTCGCAGGTGGGCTCAGAGCTCCTGCTCAGGTCTTGGCTGCTTCTCATGCCTGTACTGATTTTGACTCTACCAGATGCCTCAAATTCTGTGCTATGTATCATGGAGATCTTTCACATTTGAGATGATTACTTTGGTCATAGGCAATTTGTTCTACAAAGGAGGGGTCTTTCATGGAATTCAGGCAAATAGTCATCCTACTGTTGCAAGGAACTCTTGCCTGTGGTGAAACAACACTAATTGGTTCTCGTAATGGCTTTCGCTTAGATGAGAGGCCTTCATAATATGGATAAATTTTGTGTCTTCCCTCTGTCTCAAGTTGTTTTTCAAGATGAGGTGATGGATTTGGAAAAAAAGTGGGCTCTTTGCTAATAAAATCATAATTAAAGAAACCCGAAGTGTATACTGAGCGCTGTTCTAAGTACCTGCCTCTTAACCTGGGTGCTTTTTTGCTCACGCTTGCTCTGAGGGGCTTTCTTAGAGTTCCCTCTCAGTATGTGCCTGCCCAGCCCTGCAAGCTCTGCTGATGCCACTTGTTTCAGCTGAGGAGAGCCAACGCCGTCCTTGCCTAAATGCCACCACAAACAGCCTGGGAGGATGAGCACAGGTTTCTGATAGGGCTCCAGGTCCTATACTCAGTGTGTGTAGTACCAGCCTTGGAAGGGGGAGATGGTGAAAGTGCAGAGGAGCTGAGCACAGGGCAGTGTTGCCCACTGCAGCAACTGGGAATGGTGAGCTGCAATGAGCTGAAGGAGGTGGTGAGATGCAGTTAGTTGATGCTATTTGGGATGAAATATTTAAATTGTTACAATCCCAAAATAAATGGTATAAAGTAATTCCTTCTATGTTCTGCAGTGATGGAGATTATAAGTCTTTTTTGTCTCAACTATTTTTCTATTTCTGTAACCCTCTAACTTTTTGCCTCTAAGATAACATTCCTCCGTGTCCATAGAGACAAACTGTGCTGTTTGTCTCAGTCCTTGGTGTCGTGCAGTTGGTTGAAGCCAGGACAAGGATCTGCTAAACCATTTTTCTTCCATGGCCTGCAGATATAGGCTGGCCTCAGGTTACTAAGCATCAATGGGCCTTCAGTGTCAGACACTATTTTATTTTTTTTCTATTGCATTCGTGAAGATTGCACTTTCTTGTGTTAAGGATAAAGTAATAAAGGCCCCCATTTGGCTTTGGCAGCTCATGAGAGATGACTCTGAATGATTTATTTTGCTTATTCCTAATGGAATTAGCACTACATCATCTACTTACTGTTTAGATAGATTCAAGAAATTTATCTCTTCCTGCATCTCAGTGACAGAGAGGATGTGCTGTGCTGATTTCGTACTTGGCAGGTTGTGTGGGACATAAGGCTTTTGCACTGCATTATTGCTGCTGGCGGAGCAGAGCCAAAAAGATGGATGATTTGTTTGTAGTTTTGCCTTCTTCATTTCTTTCTCACCCAGCCCCATTTTCTTCCTTGCTCCCACCCTTATGGACCTGCTTCAGCTTAAGCATCTCCCCTGGTTTGAAAAAACAAACAAGTGTTACAGCCGAAAGTTTCCTTAAGCATCTTTTAAGAAGGGTTTCACGTAATCTGCAGAACAAAATACCCAAAAGCTACTTTGTGCCTTTCTTAGTGACAGGCTGTATTTATGCACTGGTGTGATCTATTAAGTAAAGGATGAGGCTGTGTTTTTCTGAGCCAGGGCTTTTGGTTTGGTGTAGGTTTTCCAGCAGGAAAGACGTGCCAAGTTCACCTTGCTGCTGTTTGGGCCTTGTGTTGTTCTGCTGCTTACAGCCCTGCTTGGCTTCTGAGTGTGCATTGCTGTAAGTCATGAATGCCAGAAATGCTGATTCTTGAAACCCTGGCACTACAAAGCCTTATGCTTTATAGCGCAAACGGATCCCACATCCTTTTAGGCTGCCACCTCTACTCCTTCATATTCACTCTGTTTGTCATGCATTGCAAAGGTGTACTGCCTTATCGCAGCTGAGGCAGGTGGATCAAGGCTTTAAGTAGAAAGGAGGAATTTGTTAATGGTTAACTCCACTTCATTAACTCCCATATTCAATCACTTTTAATCACGGTGAGGGTGTCTAATTGTCTTTGCGTTCTGCTGTTGTAGTCCTTGATCACTTCTCTGTGGCAGTCCTTCAGGCATGCTCTTTGGCGTTATTTTTGGAGGTTGTCTGCTGGCTCTGCTCTGGCTGCAGTAGATGCACATTGTAACTCTAGGTAAACATGAACGGCTGGTGCGGAGCCATTGGCACAGTCTCTCCCACTTCTAGACTGTTTTGTGGCTGCAGTGCATGCTTTGCGTGAGCCCAAGTGAGCAGTGGTCCTGCTGCTCCTCCCGGAGCTGAGAGATCTGGCTGTACTTGGTGCAAAGCTGAGGAGTCCTGGGTGGATCTTGGCGTTCCACTCCCTAACTACCAACCTGTCTCTGGGGTTGTAGGTACCTTGACTTAGGGTTTTGGTGATCCCTGAGTACCCCATGCAACCCCAGATCCCCATTCCTGGGATCTTCAGTGTAAGAAAACAGAGGGGATCAGGTCTGCTGTTTCGTCTGCTTGTTCTCTCTAAACTCTCACTGAAAGTATTCTTGTGTATTCCTAGTCATGTGTAGTATTGATGCTCACGTGTCCTTGAACTTTCCAGAAGTTTTCTAGAGAACTGCTGTACAGCTGCTGACTCCAGAGCTTCAGGCACTTGGGGTTTTAAAGAGCTGGTTCCTAAGGCTCACCTGTATCGTGCTGCTACGGAAGAGGCTTCTTCATGCCAATAAATAGCTTGCTATTCGGTCCTTTCATCTGCCTTTGGATCATTTAGTTTTCCTAGCTGCAGACCCCAGCTTTTCGCTTGTCTATGCTTGCATTATCTTCTGGGGAATGCTTCATATATCAACTAAGAACCAAAATATAGAATGTGATCTGTTCTCAGAAAACTGAACGTGTCTTACAGAAGATAAGTTCTTTAAGGAGTTTCCATGGCTTGATTTTTTTTCAATTGCAAAGATCACAGAATTGTGTGGGTTGGAAGGGACCACTGGAGATCATGTAGTCCAACTCTCTGCTTGAGCGGGTTCCCTACAGTATGTTGCACGAGAAAGATTGCACTTAAATATCTCTATATATTTCTTCACTAGATGGCTTTAGGGTGCTACTGAAACGAGTTATGGAAAAGAAACACCTGCTTTTTTTTTTTTTTTCCCCCAGTGAAGTTTCCATATAGGGTCAAGAAAATCAATGCTAGTACTTGAAAGGGAGAGCCATGAGGCAAACCAGATGAAGCTCAGGCACTGCTAGAAACATGTCAGGATCCATTAATGCAGATAGGGTTACAAGATTGGTCCTTGATTATTTAACATAATGCCAATTGAAATAAACAAGCATTTCTTTTCATTGAATTATTCCTACTGGATGCAGTTTGTATTTTTACATATTTTAGAGCTTTTTGGAGAAAGCCCTCAGTGAAGGGACTAGGTAAATTGCCTTTAAAATTCTACCATTTGGAGACAATCTGGGAAACTGGTCTTGAAAACAGACGATAATAATTGAGAAAGCTGTCATCTACTCTTCAATCCCAACTGTTGTTCTCAGTGGAGTCAGGTTGGAATATGGCAAATACTTGAGTTGAATACTTGTACCTCTATGCTAAGTCTGAAACCTATGGTGTATGTGCTTGATTTGTGGTTTTACAGATAAGCGCATTTAGCCATGCAATGTTTTGAGATTGCAGTGCTAACAAATGTCTGAAGCAGGGCAAGAGAGATCTAAAAATTATACAAGGTGAGAAAAAATTTGCAATGAATAAAAATAGAGAAAAAGTATGATGCGAGTGAATGTGGCTGTGTTCAAACTTCAGTGTTACAGTTGTAAAAGGGTTCTCAGAGGGCTGTCAGGTTTGTCTCATTGCCCAAAGCTATGGATAAATTACATTCCCATAACATTAATGAAAATCTTTGTATTAAAATTGATTGCATGTACTTCTAGATCCTAATTGGTTACGGTATCTTGTATGCAGGCACAGAGGACATAATATCTCACCTATGATGTGAGGAGGAAGTGACAAAAAGGCATAAGAGAGGTAAATTATAATGTACGAAACCCTGTGAGCTTGGCAAACGAGTATCTGATTTAAAATTTAGCAGTAACTGTGTTCCTCAATAGATTATTGACAACGAAGTTGTCCTGCTGCTCTTGGTATTTCTCTTCCAGGTCTGCTTATTTAATAGCTTTGAGATCTTTGTGGTGTGCTGTGGGGGCTGTATAGGTAACGAGCTTTTTTCTCCGTTTTTGAAGGTGGGAAAACGGAGCTGCAAAAAGCAGAACAGTTAATCCTGGGTCACCAAGCAGCTCAGTTAGTGCTGTGCTCTGCCTATTACAGAACGGGGCAAATCTTCTATTCCTGGTGAGCTGGGGCCCTTCCCAGGCTTCTTACTCACTCTGCTTGGCATTTAAATTCAGGTATAAGCTTAGTGTTTGGGAACTGCTGAAATCAGGGCCTGAACCTCTGATTGATCACCTGAGGCGAGCCCTGAGTCAGCCAGAGGAGCACAGGTGAAGGCAACTCACCTGTGTGCCGAAAGAGGTGGAGCCTGGCTGCACCTCTCCTAGACCCATTTAAGAGCTGGCTACCAGGGGGGAAGGATCTCTTCTGGAGATCTGCTCTGCTTGTGTTTTGTGAGTGAGCCCAGGATAGGGGTAAGCCTTCTGTTGGTTCTTTTTGGTTATTGTAGTCTGCTTTGCCTAACTCTCTTGTTTATTTTGTGATTATAACATCCTAATGATCTTTGATTATACACTAAGGAATCATAAAAAGCCTATGCTAAGGTCAATGTGTGGATCTGGCCTCCAGGGCACTGGTTGCAGGGTAACTCGGATCGCCTCCTAGAATCTCTCTGCATTGGCGCTGCATCCATGTGTTAGGTTGTTTCTGTCTCTGAGATCCCTTTCTGTGGAAAGCTGAGAATTCACCAGGGTTGAACACTTGCTGGGAATGATAAAATTGGTCTAGATGCATGTGGTTCAAAAGATGAGACAGCAGTGTTTGGTCAGGGCTACAGCTTTCTTTGGTAAAGCGGATGGGGCCATATTCCCACTTGCCGTTAGCGGACTGTTTCGGTTCAAGCAGTTCCATGCCAGTGGGGGCCTGAGCCATCGCAGCCTGAGCGTGAAGGCATGAGAGCATCTGCAATCTGATGTGAGAGCTAGACCACTGGGTTCTGGGGTTGGTGGTGTTGCAAGCAGGCAGGTGGCTACTTTACCCTACTCAATAAGAATTTCATTCTTTCCCTCATCCCCTAACTAGTAGCCCTCAATGGGCTTTGCTCGGACTGGAGGAATTTTGTCTTTGGAAGAATTCAGATAAATCCCCACAATCATTTTTGCAGTCGCTTTCTAAGGCATGATGGCTGTGTACTGTCATGCTCCAATTTCTCTGCAGTGCGAAGGGAGGGCTCGGAATCCACTGTATATTGATTTTTGAGCCCCTCTCTAAACTTCTTTTCATCAGACTTCAGAGATGAGAGAAAACAGTTTGGAGATCATCTTATCTGTTATTGCTGTTGCCTCCTGCAAGCCATTAGGAAGTGATATTAATGAATAGGAGAGGGAGGGCTGTTTTTTTGTGGTGATGCATCTTTTAAGTTAGTGAAAATTGCTGACTTGGAACCTGGTGTTACAGAAAATGAAAGCTCCTTGCAAGCTGTACATTAAGGTTTTGCAGATGATAAACAAGGCAGCTCTTCCAGGCAGAACTTTAACAATATTGTTCCAGTCGTGCGTTTTTTCATTATAAATCACTGCAGTAATTTTATTCTCCAATTATAGCTAAAATTTTATCCATGTAGAAAACAGATTTCTGGTATGATATGAGACAGCACCAGAACCATCATTTTCAGGGCTGTCAGTAGGAGCATCTATTCCCAGTGGTAAAATTAAAGGATGATCTGAAGTCAAATACTTGTTTTTGGTAACGGAATTCTTGTCATTCCTGCCCATTGATTCTTCTGGAGCTTGTCCTTCTCAGTTAGCATCTCCTAAGCGAACCTTGCAGACACGATTTGAAAAGCTATACGGTCGTTCCTTATTTTGAGTGACTCGAAAAGGCAATAACTTAATTTGTTTGTTAGACTTTTCCCACAGTTTTACACAGGAGAGAAGTCCTCTGTTTGCTTTGCAATCAGTGCACAGATCGTATATTTGGATGAGCTGGCAAAATGATTGTCAGTAAACCAGGCTCAGCCAGATAACATGTCTGCGCAGACTGGTTTTCAATCCAGAGAATAAATATGAGACTAAATCCAGAAATCTCATTTGAAAGACTGCGGTTTTGTCTGAGATGGGTTTGTGTTTTACCAAGTAATTTTCTTCCAGACAGCTCTGGAGGGCAGCATTGCTCTTTGAAAGCGAGGACTCTTGCTATTTATTCCCTTGCTAATGGAAAAAATGAAAAAGTGAGTTAAATAAAATAAAAAATGGAGTATTGGGGGCAGGGGTACAGGGTCAAAAAGAATGAGAGAAGAAAAAGCATAAGAAACACCACCTGAGAGTACTGGAATATTGGCAGAATATAGAGGGGGGGGGAAAAGGTTTGTGGTTTTTTTTTTTGTTTGTTTTGTTTTGTTTAAATATATTATTTATATTTTGAGTATTGCTTATCACACAGTATAAGGTTTAAAGCGAAATTATTGAGATATTCCAGAGGATGTTACACTGGACGATTGATCCCTTTCTGGAATGGAAAACTGCTGTTTTTCTCCTTCTCCTGCATGATCTCCTGTTATTTCTTGTTTATCCATCTCCTTCTTACCTTTCCTGTTTCCAAACAGCTGCCTGGAGTATTCATTTAAAACAACTGCTTTAAGATTAAATTGCAAGCATGCTTTGCCTGCAAGCTGCCTCCTACAGCAGCCCAAGAACCCTGAAAGTCAAGCTGTGCGTGCCAGGATCTGTACAAGCAATAGTTCAAGGCTACAGGGAGGAGTTTGAAAGCCCTTCTTTTCTTTCCTTCTGTTTCTTTTCTCCATCTCTTTGTCTACTGCAGTCCACCTTATCTCATTCAAATCTGAGTTGTACCTTCGGTCAAGGGAAGTAAACCTGCAGCCTTAATGCCAGGTAAGATAGGTGAGGGCTTGCAGTGGTCTGTGCTGCATCCCAGCAGGTTGGCTGATGCAATGTGTTGATGACCTTTTCCTCCAGTTCTTTGTTACTCACCTTTTTAATAGCGTTTGTGGTCCAAAATAGGCCCTCAGACTTTCTGCAAGTAGGCTTATGTGAGGTGGAGCTGTAGCATCTCACAAAGAGGTGGCTACAGTGCTCATAATCCAAACTCTGGTGCTGAAAGCTGCTTTTGTGTCAAGTTTGCCTTGATACTGTAGCTGACATTAAATGGGGATACTCTTATTATGTGATTATGAACCCCTGTTTCAATTTAGGGCATTTCACATTGTTGTCTTTTTAGTCTAACACTCAAGAGCGTTAGAGTATAACATAAGACTTGATGTTGCTGGGAACAAGCAGTGGAATGAGCCCCTGGGTTATGATACAGTCTCAGCATTACCTGTTATGTTGTGTTTGCGGAGCTGGGAATTCAGGTGAGCAGGCTTTGTCAAAAACAAAACCCCAAAATACTACCACTGACAACCAAATAGCAAAAAAAAAACAGCCAAAACAAACAAAAAGCCTCCAAATCTAGAAAGCCAAAACCTTTTTTAGTAAACTTGTCTCATTCTAAAGTATTCCAAAGCTGAAACTAACAGGAGAAGAAGAATCAGCTTGGCTGACTGCATGGTTTACTAATTCAGCAAGGGGATTTGGATCTGCTATTCCACATGACAGGTGGGAATTTACAGCTTGGACTGTTAACCGTTTCCTGCTTTTTCCCTGCTTTTAGTCTGTTTATGGAAAAAAAAAAATTCCAGAGGGTGAGACTTGTCCTGATCTGGTGCAGGCAATCTTTTGAAATTGTCAGTACTTCTGCAGCAAGAACACTGTAGTGCTTATCTAGTTATAAGCTCCGCAAACGTGTGCGAAAACTCGCACAAGGACAAGCCTTTATGTTTGAATAGCAACCTTGTAAATGGCATTGATTTAATTGAAATGAGAAGTTATTCTTTCCTCATATATTTATACCTTTCGGAAAGAAACAGGCAATATGAGGAAATGTTTTACTTTGGCTGAAAGTACAGATAGGGCAGGGTATAAAAGACCACATGAAGATTAATTGCTCCTGTTGAAATTTAGCGTGACTGCACAAGGTGAGATGGTTTAATTATTTAATCATAGTGCTGCCTTTGGCTTTCGAGGCCAGGAGCGTAGTGATTTTGTTCCCTTCCCCACCTTCCTGCTTTTAATTTATGTGTCTTCATGTACCTTACCTTCCTGCTCCCTGTTTGAGTCGGAATAGGGATTAAAATTTATTTCTTGGAGTGATGGTTTATCCTTGTGCCTTTTGTGTGTCTCGCGTCAGTTCTAACTGATGGACTATACTCATTACGATTGATGGAGTGCAGTGATTTATTGAAGGCTTTGGCAGTTGTTGTAATTGTTTATTCGCTCAAATTCCAGAAGAGTCTAGAAGCTTTAAAATGGACTGAAGGTCTGGTTTGAAAGAGCTATATAAAACTGCTGTGCGATTCTTGGCTATTTGAATGCCTTTTCTCTTCTTGAGCAGATGCCTCAGACAACTAATACAGATAACACAAGCTCTCTTGTGATTTGACTCAAGCCTTAAGGTTGCTTTCCTTCTGTTCCAAGTCTATTACAATGTTGCATTAGAGGGACAAAAAGCGTTCTTTTAAACCCAGTGAGAAATAAGGGGAGATTGCGCTGAACTAGCAGCAACCTTCCCGCTGACTTTAGTTGGCCTCCAGGTTATGTGCCTGGACGCTTAACAGAGGACAGCGTTTTCACATGTGTACTTCATTGCATTTGATGTTGTCCAGTCAGCCTAGCTTGCTCTCCTGTTTTCCCAATGACTCTGCCTATTCTCTTTCCTGCGGGCTGTCCTGCCTCTTAGTTTAGTGCTTGTGCTGCAGCTTGTTTTGCTCGATGATGTGTTTGATGATGGTGCCCTATGCCCTACGGTTGTTTCCAGGACTGTCAATAATACATGGCATTATTATCACAACTATGCAGCATGCTGCTAGTTGGTTGTAACCCTCTTTCTCCTCTCATTGTGTTGTGTTTCCTTGTAATTACTTGTGTAGTTTCACAAGGGTTATTCCAAAATCTTGGCTTAAGTACCAACAGAAAATGAACTGATGTTAAAGAAGTGAGTGGTTTGAAGCCCCGTTCTTAATATGCAACTCATCTATGGAAAATGCTGGGCTGTTGCTTACCAGGACTGAAGTGACCTGGCAGCACAGCTTGCTGAGTGATGTAGGGATGCAAGGGAGATGGTCTGGAAACCCTTTGTGTGGTTAAACACCTGCTAGGGCACACCTTGCTTACAACAGCCAAATTTCTCTCTTTTTTTTTTTTTCCCTCCTGCCTGCATGTCTGTCTTGAGTTGTGCATTCCAGCTGATCGCACGTACCTCCAAGTGCTTTCCCCCTTTGCGATTACTTTTAAGATCCAGGGTTTGAACTTCATTTGCTATTCCCCATCATCTCATGAAATATCAGCGGTGCTGTGTGCAAGGCTTTATTGGTTCCCTGGCTGCCTTCATAACTTAGAAGCGATCTAGAGATTTGCTGGCACCTTGAGAGTCAGGAAAAAGAAGGGAAAGAAGCAATCCAATTTCTATGACACTGTATTAGTAATATTTATTGCATCTTAACTTGCGTGGCATTGTTCATTCATCAAGCTTATGTTGAGTGATGATGGCTGCAGGATTATATCAGTCCAAAAAGACAAAATTTGGTTTCTTTGTTTAATAATTGGCTTTCCATTTACAACTTACCTCTGGAATAGGCTTTCTGGTCTCATCAGCACGAAGCGTTATTTTTGCATTGATCTTATTGATCCCATTTTATCTAACTTACAGAGAAATGGCATTTTTAGCTAAGTGACGATGCTTATTGATAGTTGGTGCCCTAAGGATTCAAACAGTGCACTTCATTACAGGATTTCACTGTACTCCTTCAACACGTTGAAGATTTTCTCAGGATTTCAGTCTGCTATGCAAAGCAGATTTATTTTACAGATGAACACAGCATTTCCTGAAGTGAGATAATGACTAGCTATTGGCAGTTAGTGTCTAAAATTATCCCTGTACAATGGACAGGGGTGAAAATATAAAGCTCACACTCAAGTCTAAGGAGAATTATAATTCTCTATGTATTCTAGTTGCTGGGACGATACTTGTCTGTCACACAGGTGAAAGCTCCATTCAGAGGGCATTGGAAGCAATAGCAAGGTAAGCTACCTCCAGGGCTCCTCTCAAAGCATTGATGAGTGTCAGTGGGTGACACTGCTTCTGCGTGGAGGAATTCAGTGGATACACCTTTGATTCATACCCACTTCCATGTCAGATGTCATTCTGTCAGACTGCTCCTCTGCTGCAGCCTGTCACACAGCTGCAAACCTATATGTAATATTGGTGGGAAGGTTCAACTTCTACTGTCATACCACCAAGTGCCTCTGATGTTGTGGTCCAACATAATAAAGTAGGAGGCATTACTTTTGGAGCAGCCCTCTATTCTATTCTCATGAGTATTGATGCTGTGGGAAGGCAAGCAAAAATGTTCTTGCATTCTTGCAGAGGAAACGGTACGTAGTCAACAGCAATACTGCAGCACTGTATTGTCAGCAGTAAGTAACACCTCCCTCTCCCCCCAACTCCGGGGTTGGCGTGGATCAGATGTCTGGTGGCCTGCTTGCGCTGCTGATGTAGCATTTTTTGGGGAAGTAGGAATTCACTCTGTTCTGTGAATGGATACAGATCATTAATTTGGTCACAGAACAATGCTTGTGTTATTTGATGCGGAGAAGGCTGTTTGGTAACGTTAGACACAGCACTTGCCCACCTTACTGATGGGCTTCGCTTGCTGCGTACTACCAACTGATAGCAAAATGCCAAATGCAGCTGTCAAGTCTGTCTCCAGATGCTAAGGGTAGCTTTTGCGTGCATTCTGTGAATGATGGTGCTTCAGTGCTCGGCTGTGTTGTGTTGGCACTTCAGGATATCCTCTGTGCAGCTCTTCCGCCTTCGAGCTCAGGGTGAAGTCTGCAATGCTGCAGTCCTACAGCACTGCTGTTCCAGCTCTTTTCTGCCTTGCTGTTATGATAGGGAACTTGGAGTGAGGGCATTTGGTAGATAATTGAAGCTACTAGAAATTTCTCTCTGCAAAATGACAGCCCTCTTCCCATATCTCCCCTTGTGATGAATGTGCAGTTGCCAGACTGCTGGAAAAACATTTCCTTTAAGGAAGGTGTCTTATTTCAGAGAGATTAGGTACAGTTCTGTTCTCCTTGTTGTGCTGTATGAGAGCCTTGCAGTATTCCACGCTCAAATTTAAATGCGTTGTGACTAAAAGATGCACCTCTCAGAAATAGATTACGAACATACAGAGCAATTCTTTGCCTTTCCCGAGGGACGAACCTTCCTGTTGGTTTTTGCTGCCAATGCCAGATATCAGAGAGCCACTTCTCTCTGTAACCCTTAGAGCATGGGAGTGCAGGGAAAGTCACGCTGTGTTTGAAGGCTGAAGACTTTTAGAGAACTCATCTAGTTGATTACATGTAGCTTCTACTTCGAGAACTTCTGGTGTGAAATATTTTACGATTATTTACTCCCATTTGAACAATAAAATGTTTTTGCATGGTGGATGCAGAAGTGTGGGTTATATTTGATGCAGAGTCCATACAAATGAAGCTTATTTGAAAATACAATTATTGTTTTTTTTTCCTAGATAATGAGTAGGACTGTTTGGAGTTGTGTCTTTTTGCCAGGTCAAAGTATGATCTGAAACTGCATATCAGGCTCTTGTGATCCAGAAATTGGGGAAACAAGGTTAGGTCTTGGTAGATTTACAGCCCTGGGAGGCAATCAAGGCAAGAAAGAAACTGTTCTCTGCTGCACAGGTACTTCCCTGCTGTCACTTAGACCCATCAAGGTTAAAAAGATTGCCCCATCTGAAAGAACATGGAGCCATTTCTGCAGTCCACACATACAGAGGGTAGACAGCTGGGTTGAGAATAAGAGGACTGGAGGCAATTTCTCTGCTCCAGATAAATGGATAATAAATCAGAAACCGGTAACCATAGCCTGTAGCAGAGGATGAAGGTTTATTTTAATCTTCAGAAAGCGTCCAGCAGCTGAGCACATACTTTTCTGAAAACCTGGACCAGAAACCAGCTTGTTACTTGAGTGGCATGCCCTTGTTAAAATATGATGCTTCTCTAAAGCTCAAGCCTCGCTTCATTTCTGGATCTGTTTTGCTATGTTATACCTTGAGCTCAGATGGTTTAGGAGGTTTTCTGGAAGGAAATTCCTTAGTTCCTGGGGATTTTGAACTTTGTGCAACTTAAATTGGACCTCAGTCCTCTCTCTGTGTCAGCCTGCTCAACAGCAAACAAGATGGTTGGTGGCATATAAACCAGGTTACCGGAATGCTCTACGGCTGGTAGGAGGGCTGTCCCCAGGGACTGGCAGATTTGTGTAATATCTGTTACAAAATTTGTTGAACCTTTTAATGAATGTGGTTGAAGTGTCTGTCAATAAAACAACGGGAACAAATGGAGCATGTCATTAATTAAAAATTCAGACAAGTCTATACTTCAATTATTATTCCTTTTGCTTCCTGTGGGATTTTGGCACAGAAATAGAAGCATTTCCACCGCAGTGGTAGGATGTGTTTAAAAAATTTATTTTAAAGATTTGCATAGGAAAAGAAGCTGGGGAATAGAAAGTGACCAAATTACTTTGTATTTATAATCAAACCAATTGCTTCTGGAGAGCTATGAACAGAATTTCATCTGTCAATTCCATTAGTTTATTGTGAATAAACTCAATCAAAAGTCACTTGCTAGATGGCAGGATTTTTCATAGTAACTACCACATGAATGGCATATGTATATTTGCTGTAGTTTTGCAGCTGCTTGCATGAGTAAGAACAGCATGGGGAAATCTGTATGAAAAACTGCAGCTATAATGTCTAGCAGGTTTTGCTTAAAAAAGTGATGGCAAGGCTTTTGCAATCCTGTTTGCTTTGCCAAAAGGCATGCGTCTCTTTTTCAAGGTGCCTGATGTTAACCCCTCTGTCAGACCTCAGCTCCAAGCTTTGGCACTGTGCTGTGCCTCTGATGGGCCTGTGGGTAACACTTCGCTGCTGCTTGGTGGTGGGAAGGTTATCTGAGGTGTAACTTGCTGCCGTGTTCCTGCAGTACCTTCTTGCTTATTAGAAAAGCACTGCCTTTCCTTACCCAGGTCTTCTGATCTCAAAATGCTCCATTTCTTCTAGCGTTTGACTGGTTTGCTCAGGAAGCAGCCTTGTCCTGTCGTACCAGGCACACGGGCATATTCCTCATTGTTGAGCCCGATGGCCAGTTTCAACCCTTCCTATCAACATGCTCACAGTAGTAGACCAAGAGGGCTCTCGTGTTTCATGGCAATAGGTGCCAGGCTAGTGAAGAGTCACGCTGCTGGACACCATGTGCATGTGTCCTTAATGATATTTTGAAATGGCCCGGTGCTGAGGTATGTCCCTCGATTTTGCCAATATCGATCCTGAATGTATGGTGCACTGATTGCTTGTTGATTACACATCATTAATAAGTCAATAAACTGCTTCAATCCTGATGTGATTTTTTTTAACTGCAAAATGAGCAGTTTTTCCCTGTGACAAGCACTGCGTGCTTCTCTTAGGATGTATGAGCCCAGGGCGCACTGTCGTATCTTATGAGTGATGGCAGGAAAATGAATGACTGCAGTCTCCATGGTTGCATAAACCTTGCAAGAACACCTTCTTATAAGGATCAAGGCTGTTATTGGGCACAGGGCAGCATTTCTTCTAATCTGTTTCTGCTGGGTTCTTGAAAGACTTGATGCTCCAGTGGCTTGTATTTGAGATTTATCCCAGACATTGGGAGAACCAATTCCCTCCCGCAACTTCTGAATAGTTGTGTGGCTTAAATTGTGAGCCAGAATTTTTGAAGAAATTTGTGAAGTATGCTCTGATGTGTTGTTCCCAAAATGCTTGCTAGACTTGGGCAAACAGGGCTAAAACTCACAGAAGTTGGTCTGAAAAAATCATCACCTCAATTCTTCGTTTGAGACATGGGAGCTTGTTGCCCAGAGAAGATGTGGTCACTTGCTGGAGCTATTCAAGGCTAGGTTGAATGGGGCCCTGGCTAGCCTGATGTACTGAAAGGTGTCTCTGCTCACAGGAGTGAGGTAGGAACTACATGAGCTTTAAGATCCCTTTAAGCCCAAACTGTTCTATGATTCTCTAATAGGGGATTAAATAAGCTAAATACTCACATGTTGCTTAGTTATTCTTCTTCTACTGTGCAGTTAGGAATGTTTGGATGATGCTAATGTGTTTCTTTTTGCATTAGAATTTTCTGTTGTTGCAGTGGTACTTAAGTTCTGTTTGCACAAGACAGCTGAAGGCATTCTTGTAGACTTGACAGACACTGAAGCCAGGATGCCGTGAAACTTGTCCATCCCCATGCGACATGCATATGCGTGTACAGAGCTGCACTGAAGTGCCAGTGGGAACAATTCATTGTCTCTGCTGTGCTGTCACCTAATGAAATTCCCTGTAATCTTTAGCGTAGCAACTTTGCTTATTGAGAGGTTTTGACGTTTCTGTAAATCAATTCACTTTCTGCTTGAAGTATTCTGAGCCATCTCCTCTTTCTTCTCTGCTTCTTGTGGTAGGACATATGAAGACAAATCCCACTACGCAGGCCATGATATTGCGGTGGCAGTTCCCTTTGAGCCTTTTGGCAATAGGAGTATTTGCTTTAGAGCTCTACATCGTATTAGAATCTATGGAGAGCCATTTTGTGCCTGACAGGAGGTTTATAAAGGGCAGCATTAACTGCAGTTGCCAGACAATATGTTTCCTTCTCATTGACACAAACAAAACAATAGTTTTGAAATATTTAAGTACAACATTGCCTTTAAAAAAAAAAAATAGTATTTCTATCACTGCTGAAAGTGGCAATCTGGTGGAAATGAATTTGAATAGGACAGTGGGACCTGGCTGAAATTTCTGCTTAATTTTATCCATCAAATTAGAAATATAGAAGCAGAATGAAAAGGAGGGGTGTACATATATATAGTATTAGTGAGAAAGATAAATGCCCTCAGTTAAGCTTCAAAATGCCTACCTTTCTTGAAGTCAGGCCTCTGAATCTCAGTCAAGTTGAATCGCTGCTTTGTGTTTTGAAGGACTTCATAAGCTTTTAAGTTTCTCAAAGGAGTCTTCACAAATGTAGAATCTTAAGGAAAAGATAAGTTTTCAAAAAGAGCAGAAGCTTCCAAAAGGGCAGGACCTTCTTTTTTGCTCTCCCACAGCTGGTGCAATGGTTCTCTCCATTGCTTGCTATGGGGTACCACCAGTGGCTGTGTTTAAACCATGCAGTACCAGATAAAGGCAAATGTAGTCCCGTAACCTGGAAAGACTTTCTTGTCATAAGAAAACAACACGGGTTGTCGGTCTCTCGAATTTAGGATTTTTACTGTCTCTCCTTTGTAACTAGTAACTTTGTAAATAAGTCCATAGATTCAGTTTTTTTCTGGCTTTGGTGAAGTTTTGAGTTTGGCTGTTCTACATTCTAATTGATTTTAGAAACAACTGGCAATCCTGCATGTTTTGTGAATAGCTCAAGATTTTGCTAGGAGTAATTTTAAGTATATGGGTTTCAGTGGCTGTTGCTCACTTGGGTATTTGAGTGTACTGCTTGGTTTGGACTTGAGTTGAGGAAAGCATGTGAGCACAACACTGGTTCCCTTGGAGTTCTCTTCCTTGTGGGCAGACCAATCAGATGTGTGCACCTGAGCATGGGTGCTTGAATGCCCCATTTACCATGACTGCCAGATCTCCCAAGGTAGCCTTGTGCTCATCCATGGGTTGCACCGTGTGGAAAATGGGACCAATTTTACTGCTGGTAAAGACAAAATATTAGGTATCATAAGATCAGAGAGGGGCTTCAGTTTGGAATGGATCTTTGAAGTCCATCTTATCCAGCTCCCAGTATGATCTTACAAACTACACTGTTGCAAATTGTACCTTGCTCATGCCCTTGTTACCAGTTGGTAGTGCAGGTTTACCTTCTATTTCAAAAGAGGTACCAGCTGGAAAGTTGACAACTGTAGTTTGGTTTTTATCAACATATCATAACTTTTTCTGAAACTTTTTTTTAATTAATTGCAGTCATTGTCTGGGTGTTAGAGTTAACTTCAGGTGTTTTTCAAAATGTGCTTTGTTTCAGTGGTTCTCATGATACAGCATGTTTATTTATCTCTGTTTCATTGAGAGAAGTGTCTGGAGAGAACTCTTGTTGGTTGGACTACTGGTATTTAATATGATAGTGCTGGAGTTGCTTTGAACATGGTTCATTGCCTGCTGGGAGGAGGAATTCCATGTACTAGTAACATTTGTAGCAGCACAGCCGTCTGTGCCCACTGAATATGTTTGCGGTCTGCGGCAGCCTTTCATTTGGGCATGCTTCACATGCTTGTCCTTTGGAGCTCTTGTAAGAAGAGTCCTGGAGTTTGTGGGGATATATCTGGACAAGTGGATATTGATAAGCACTGTCAGAGCAAACACGTATCCTAGATTTACGTAACGGATTATTGATGGTAGCAAAAAGATGTCTGTTAACTGAGGCAGAAGAAAAGCGAATTCCTAAATAAGAAAATATCTGTGTTCAAGTTGACAGCAGTGATGTTCCATTTCCATGCTGTGTGTCTGAGGTGATCTCTGTGGGCATGGAAATTGTGCTAGACTCTTCTGTATGTAGTATTTAGACAGCTAAAGGCAGAGTTCTGTAATTAAGGATTAAACTTAGATAACCAAGATATTTCAAGGCTGTTATTTTGATTAAGTGTGCAGCACACTTTATTTCTTACAGAGGAACTGACCAAACCGATTGGTGTTTAAAAGCAGAGTACTAGAGTTACTGACCTTCTTCCTATCCTACTGGGAAGATTTGGACTTGTCTGTGCTGCTCCTCAAAGTGATTGTTGATGAACCCTTTAGATTTCGAGCTGTGGGTAGCCAGAGAAATCCAGCAGATTTCTGTGAACTCTAATGTTCTGTCTGATATGACTTTTTATGCTGATGTTTTTCAAGTCTACTTTGAACAGGGAAAATGGGATAAATGTTATCAACAGAATAAATCTAGTGGGCAGATTATCTTCTTGTCCTTCTCTTTGGATTTGCTTTTGATTTAATATCACTCAGGCTGGGCATGTCCTGTACGCTTTGATCAGACTATCTCATCTAGCCTTGTTTTTATTGAGGAGCAGCAACCAATGACCTCACTGGCGTGTGAAACCAAGACAAGTTACATGTAAATGTTTGAGATGTATTTCCGTAAGAAATGAACCTTCATTTGATGGTACAAATGGTATGTTTTTTTTGCCTTCCCCTGTTAAAATTCGAAGGATGTTGATTGTAACCTAATGAGAATAGAGTAGCTATGTTAAAGGCATGGTGTTCTTCTGAGGTTTGTTTTGAAACTGGCAGTGGGCGAGTGGAGAGTTGTGTGTTAATGCTGATGCTGAGGAAGAGAGAACTTCTAGCCTGGCCAGCGTGTAGGCAGCTTCAGGCTGGTCTTTGGGAGTGTTGGGAGGGAGCTGGGGTGTGCAGAAATGGAAGAAAACAGAGAGGAAGGGGAAGGAGGATGCAGACGTGTCGGGAGCAAGTTCATTAGTTCTCCTTCTCAGAGAAAAAAAAGGCATTGTTTGATTATTATGAAAGTAGTAATAGAGCAGGTCTCTGCATAAAATAAGTGAGCAAAATGTAAAGAGCAAATTCTCTTGTTTGTGTGAAGTGCAGCCATTTCTAATTTTTTTTCTGCACTTGCAAAAAAAGGTCATGTTGTTGACTGTGTCGCAAGCTGCAAGGTTGCTCTGAACTGTGTTGAGGACAGAGCCAGTGTGAAATTCAGACAGCCATAAACATTTTCTTTTCCTTTTCTCCCCCATCTGTTCTCATGCTTGCTAATGCAGAGTGTTCCCAAGTCCAACCGCAAATGTAATGAGCATTGCCTCATTGCACGACAGAGCAATCATGTTGTCATTAACACTGGTTATGGTTTTCTTGTTTAGGCTTTCATTAACCCAAGCACTGGCAGTGGTACCAACAGGATAACAATTTATACCTTATTAGCAATACTGCTGCAAATGGTAACTGTAGCAGAGAGTAGCTGGCTCTCGCGAGTACTACAAGAGCAGATTGCATCTTCACTTCCACGCTACCTCACCTGGCCTGAGCTGCTTGTTACAGGTTTCACCATAATGCCTGCCTCAGAGTGCATAAAAAAGCATTATAACAGGACCAAAACAAACTTCTTTCCTTTCCCTTCCTACAAAAGAGCCTTGTGTTCTGCTTGCCTCCCTTTTTACGTTCATTTGTTTCTATTCTTCCCACTTGAGCTACCTCTGGCTCTTGCACTTTCAGACCGTCCCACTGTGTTGTACAGAGCGCTCTTTGTTTTCGCTTTCTCTTATGGCCGATCTCCAGCTGCTTGGAAATTTTTGTCTGAGACCTGTTGTTGCTGCAGCCTGAGCTTGCTACACAGCTCCACAGAACCAGTGGATCTGAGTTGTTCAAGTGAGCCTCTAGGTGGGAATTAAACAAAAATTTCCATTGAAAGGCTTGAAAGTTTTTTTGGGTAAATGTTGTCCCACAATAACTGTGAAGCGTTTTTCGATTAACAGAAGTCTCACTTGTGCTTTTTCTGTCGATACTGCTCATCTCCTGACTGCTGACCACCAGCAGCAGTGCTAATTAAAGAGGACAGTGTGGGCAGGCAGAGTGCTGCCATGAAGCACAATGAGCCAGTGTGTCAGTACTGCTGTCTAGAAGGCGCAACAAAGAGAAGCACAACATGAAAGCAAACAGCTCGTGAAAAGCAACTGGAACTTTTTCTTTCTTTCTGGCAATATTTTTAGAGAAATGGCATCAGTTACTGCTCCAAGAGCATCCCTGATGCTCCTTCAGGCTGCTTGGGGTTCGGGGAATCTGTCTCGCTCGATGTGCAATCTGCAGTGAGGGTTGGTGGTGATGGCCTTATCAACACTTGTTCTGTAATATCTGCGCCTAGTCAGGTTTATTACCTGTTTCACTTACTGTGTACTGATGTCCCTCCTGGGCTGTTGCCCTAGCAAGCATTAAACAGAGTATACAATTTGAACTGCGTTTTCTGAAGGAAATGGAAAACAAACGGGGCAGTTGTGCCATACTTTTGTTGTGTCTTCAAAGCAGTGCTGAATATGGGATTTCACAATTCCTTATTCTGTGAAGCAGAAGCCCTAAGATGAAGCCAGCAGGAAATTAAAACTTGAAAGATAAATATGTACGAAATTGAGAATGTAATTTAAGATTGTGGTGATTGTTAGAAAACCTTTATCAGTGAATTGATGTAGACACTTGTGTGTAACAGTTAGCAGGCAAATCAGCTAGGAGCTAGTGCAGTATGAATAGTAAGTAATAATTAATAATACATTACAAAGATGAAGCACCATTTCCAATCCTGTTTTAGAAAGAACAACACGATGATCATAATATTTACTTCAGTGCAAATGCCCATACTTGATTTCTGAATATTTGAATTTTTTAAGGAGTCCAGGCAAACCGTTATGTCTGATACTTGGTATTTTTTCTTGACTGTTCCTCTGGTTTCTTTTTTAAAAGCAAATGATTTTATTTCTAAGAGCAGGCTAATACCTTTCGACCCATCAGTTAATAATAATAATTTAAAATGAACTTTATTGTTAGTAAGAGGTAAAAAGATGTGAAACAATTGTAGACTTACATAAGAATTTGTATGGAAGGTTCATCAGTTTTGAGTCTGCTTTGGGTACAGCTTACCTTATATGGTGCGTATGAAAATCTAACAGATCTGTGAATTTATAGTTCTGTCTCTTCCCTTACATTGAAATGAAGTTACTTGTCTAGTTCAAGAGGTCACAATCATAGTTATTATTTGTATTCATTAGAAAATAATTTTGTAAGTCATTTTTCTTCAGTAAATGTGACAAATTCATTTGTGCTTAGAAAATTTTTTCATCATTAATCTTTGGCAGATGGTGCAACTGGTTTTGACAAAGCTAACCTGTAAGATCATTCGTTTTCCTGCATAATTAACAGAGGAGCTTGAAGTTGAGACTTTAAATATTGATTCGGTCACATAGGAAATGAATTAATAATTATAATGTAATCTTGATAAATATATTAATAGCTTGTTTAGAAACCTGTATGCTGGCCAAGTACTTACTGTCACAATTGTGCTGCATTGTGCGTAAATGGAAAGATTTGGGGCTAGCTATTCCAGCTCCAGCTAATGTTCCTATGTTTTAAGAAGCAACTCATGCTAATAATTACTGTAGAGCTGTGCTTTCTTATGTTGCAGGCTTTGTGCAGTGCAGTACACAAAATCCCTTTTCTAGTGGGTGGATACTTCTCTAGCAGAAAAAAAACAAAAGTAAACTGTTTGCTATCCTTGAAATGTTTATTCAATTTACTGAATCTGTCATCAGACATAAGAAGGAAGGCAATTATATGAGTTGTCACCAACAAGTTACACTTGTAATATACCCAGGAATCTCCAGAGACTTGAGGAAATGTGCTTAGATGTCATCGCAACTTTGCATCCTGAAAGATTGGATTTCATCATTGCACAAAGCAGTACAAGAATCTTATATCTTTATGTTGATGTTACAAATTTATTCAGAGCATGCACTGATCCTCAGGAAATCATCAGTACCATCCGAGAGTGCTTTGAACTATTGCAGGAATCTGTGTAAATAGATCAGTATATCTCATTTTCAGCTGATCTTTCCCTTTGAGTTGAGTGAGGTTGCTTGAAATGTGAAGTTGTACAATTTTCTTCAGGTCCAAGGCTATCTGGGGGAAAGGTTTGGAAGCCAGGGCTGGAAGTGTTACTGCAGCCAACTACTAGTTGAAATATTAACAGAAGGTTTTTAATCATTACTTGTCCTTTACGTTAATTGTTTCTTACTGCTTCTCCTTGTTCAGTTCCCTTTGCTTCGCTAGCCTTTTGAAAACACTTCTGTTGAAATAATTTTTGGTGTGAAATAATAACACTAGGGAAAAAAGTCCATCTTTATTTTCTTGTTTCAGTTGAAGAACAAACTTGGACTAAGAGCACTTGTTGCAATCCTGCTCCTTATGCGTAAGCTCCAATGAAAGCTTCATCTTAGAGCCCCCCCTTTGATATCCTAATCTTCACTGTTGTGATAACTGGGAAATAACCAGCTTGATTTGTGTGAGAGCTATAGGCTTTGAAGCCTCATATTAGCAAGAAAGAGGGTTCTCTGGGGCTCTAACAACCTGGGAGGTGTAAGGTAGTGCTGGAGGAACGATGATGGTTGTGTAGGTATTTGGCTAGGTTTTGACAGCATGCAGATTTTGTTCTTGCTCTGTTTAAAGGCTCAGTTGTAGCTTGATGAGGTGGACCCAGAGACCAAGGCATTTTCCAGCTACAGGCACTGGTAGTTAATTGTGAGGAGGGCATATCTGTACTGTTTCCATGCTTCTCTTAAGAATGAGGCAAAGAATTCAGAAAAAGAACTTGCTAAAACACTTCCTGTTTCCAGTGGTATTGCTAAGGGGATAGGCAGTGTGCAATCAGTTGACTAAATGGGCATGAGTAGCATTATCTATTGTTTTGTTTGGATAATTTTTTTACTATCTTGTTTATTCTTTCAGTATTAAGCAGAATATTTCTTTTTTGTGATCTATGGTGAGCATTGGTCTACGTCTGCTTTACAGTGCTAGTAGTACCCTAAATTGCTGCATGTTCATTCCAGTATAGAGTAGTCGCAGTAAAGGTTCTGGAGGAATGGTCAGATTTGGCAGGAAAAAATCTGTACAGTATACAGCTCTGTGGAGCAGCCATTTCTGGAGTAACGTCCCTGGGAATTCATCAACTGCAGGATCTCCCTTCTGAGCTGTAGGTCTGTGCCTGGTGTTGCTGCGTGTGGCAGTTGTAAAGTTGTGCTGGCTCTCTTTGCTTTCCCCCATGTCCTCCAGTGTGCTGCCATGTCTGTTTTGGGACGAATCACTGTTTTGAAATGTCCTTGAGCCTTTAATGGGTTTTGCAACAAGACATTAGAGTGTCTTATGCAAGTGCATCAGGGGGGTTAGCTAGTGACTCCTTTTACCTTCCATAGTTATGCACGTCATCAAAACCAAGCCGAGCTGCTCATTTCATAGCTGCATTTACCAGCCTATAAATCAGGCTTCCACTTCTTACCCAGCTGAGGCGTATTTTGGAAACCAGCCTGGAGCCTGCAGTAACATCTGATGACCAGGTGCTGCTGTTCACATAGCAAATGAAATACAAAGCTCCTGTTGGAGAAGGAAACTGAAATAAACCCTCAACCATTAAATAACCCTTGTTTTGTTTGTGTTTTCTGCTTGAGGGCATGGAATCTCTCTGTTCTCCCTTAAATGTTGTAATGGCATGTTTAAAAGGCAGTCTTGTAAAGCTGCTTCCCTCCCACTTTAATTACAGATGCTTATAAAGAGCATACATGGGAGAACCAAGTGTGACTTTCTCATACATCCCAAGACTTACTGGAGTTGAAGGACTGGTCTGAACATGAGGAAAGATTCTAGGACATGTTTATTTTCAGAGATCAGCTTGTGCGCTCAAACCTTGAAAGATCTGTATAAGAAGTAGCTAAGCTGCTTATAAAGGTTTTAGTTTTGATGTTCTCTTCCTGTGAGTTTTTTATGAAGCATGAGAGCAGATGATTTACAGTAAAAGAACAGTAAATCTGAGAGTAAAGGAGAAATAATCGCTGTAATTCTATTGAAGTTAGTCTAAACTATTGTCTAACTGATTAGATCTAGGGCAAACAACTAGCTCTTACAGATGGTTTGTGAGAAATGCTTTGGAACTCTTTGCCTAAATATTTTCAGAACTATTTTTAATGATGTTTTGTGGAAAAGACTCCAATTCCCTCGAGGCTATTCAGAAAGTCCTTGAATTCATTCATTTAATTATTCTAGCAAAAAAGGAATCAATTACTTTCCAGGTTTGACTTGATCTTCTGAACAGGTAAATTATCATTGAAAGAGTGCCTGGGGTGTGTTGGCAGGAGGCACAGGGCAAGCTTCAGCTGGCTTTGGATGTGGCCAGAGTTGCATCCAGAGACACTGCAGTGTGTAAATACCCTCTGGAGCCCTGTAACTGCTGGCAGAGAAACTGCTTTGTTGTTGTTTGCTTGCTTAATCCAGAGTTAGTGAAACCTGTTGCCGTAAAGTTGGTCTGTGCTGTCAATTCAACTGAATGAATGTAAGCATATGAAGAAAGACAGGGCGGAGGGGGAGAAGTGCAAGTCCACTGTTGTGCGATAGTAACTGTTCAAATTGCGGCATCAATTATATTAATAAAAGGCAACAGGCTCATTTAGCAACGTGGCTGAGATGGGGGTGACCTTGTTTCTTGTTATAGCAGCTGAGAGGACACGCTCTTTGACAGCTCCTTGCTTCTCAACCCTGCGTGCCTTTTAAGAGTAAAACCTTAAAACAAGTTCTATAGAATTAACACTTGACATCAGAAGACCTTTTCTTAAGCAGACAATAGCTTGAAAAGGATTTCTACAAAAGAAAGGATCTGAGGGGGATGGATACAGTGCTGGAGCCTGCTACCTAGTGCTGTCGTAGCTGGTTTTGTCTGAAAGTGATACGCTGCAGACTGGAGCAAAAGCAGTTTGGGAGACAAAGGAGATCTCAAGAAGAAATGGTGTTGAACTGGAGAAACAGTCTTCAGTCAGTAATGTAAGAATAGATCTGTTGAGCATTGGAAAAAGCTTGAGAAGAATGTGAAAGCTGTGACACTATTGATTTTGAAATGGAGACTACAAAATCTGATACACTATGGACATTTTGACCTTACTCTGTTGTAAAACCATCTGTTCTACATGTGTAAATCTTCATTAATGAAGTCCTTAACAGACCAATAAAGGCTTGACAGACTTTCTTCCTTTGGGAGCTCATGGTATGAAGGCGTGAATCCAGGATAAGCATCTTCTTGGGACTGAACAGACATGAGTATGCCCTAGTAAATGTGAGTTGGGCTGAGGTGATAGAAACTGGAGGGAATGTTAGGGAGATGCAAGGGCCTGTTCAGCTACGTGAACTCCAAAATGCGCAAGAAATTTGCTTATTTTCTTTTAAGAAATACTGAGCAAAAATATGTGCACGTGCGATGGAATTGATAGAATCCTAGAATGGTTTGGGTTGGAAGTGGCCTGTAAGGCCATCTAGTTCCAACCCCTGCTGTGGGTAAGCACACCTCCCTCTAGACCAGGTTGCTCACAGCCCCATCCAGCCTGTCCTTGAATGACTCCAGGTTGGGGACACCCACAACGGCTCTGGGCAACCTGTTCCAGTGTCTCACCACCCTCGCAGTAAAGCATTTCTTCCTTCTACTTAGTCTAAGTCTACCCTCTTCCAGTTTGAAGCCATTTCCCTTGTCCTGTCTCTATGTGCCCCCGTAAAACAAATCGTGACATGAACAGGTCACATGCTCTGTGCATGTGCTGTACTTGTGAAGGAAGCTGATGCTGTAACTTCAGTAGGAGTGGAGGTCTTTGGTAGACAGAGCCACGTGTTCAGATCCATGGTGTACCCCATACGAGGCCATGCTGTGTCACGCCATGGCTTAAGCAACAGCAGCCGTTCATCCGAGGATGCTAACTGATGCTCTTGATCTCTGGAAATCCCGAATAGCACTACTGAGGAAATGTGTACAAATAGGAAATAAGAGCTTGCAGTGTTATCTAGTATTGACCTTGGCAGACTTTATTACCACTGTTCAAAACTTTTTTAGTTGCTGGGTTTTTTGTTTTGCTTTTTTTATTATTTTTTGAGAGGGAGCTCTTTGAATGGGGGATAGAAATTAATGTTGAGAAACTGAAACCTGCATGAAAACCATTTTTTTCTCAGCAGTTTTGCTTGATAGGTTCAATTCTGGAAAAGACAGAAGCTTCTCTAATTAGCTGAGCCCTGGTGACCTAACAAAACAAGCTCTCTTTGGGAAGCCTTTTCAGTCATCTGGTGAAATTAATTTCTCACGAATTGCTTGGCTTCTCTGCTTGGGTCAGATCTGTAACTGTCTTCAGCTTAAAATGGCACATCTGATACATGGTAAGGGTATGGTAAAGCTGTACTTCTGTCAACCTGTCTTATTCCTACTCTCTAAGGGAATAAACTTTGGTGGCCTGAGTGGGATTTTGCTGTAGTTTCTATCTTTGCCGACAGCTTTTCCTGATGCTCACCTTTGGCTCCAGATCACATGCCTGGTAGACGCAGGTATGTTGGCAAAAAGAGTGAAGAATTAGTTGAAAAACTGTGATGAAGGGTATGGATAGCAGAGTGAGTGGTTTGGTCACGCAGCCCAGTTTTAGTGAGCGGTTCCAGCTTCAGCCTGAGTAATGCACCTTCTGCCCTGCACCTCCCATAGGTTGGCATGTGTGTTAAAGCTGGTTTAGTTAAAATTCTTTGAAGTTATGCCTTTAGATTTTAACTGAAGGTATGTACCAGATTGCCTTAAGTCATGTACCTTACAAGTTCAGAAGACAATACTGTATGTATATAGTATTAGGTAGATAAGTGCACACATTTAAACTACTATAAGAATGGTTTCTGTCTGAGACTGTCAGACTGTATCAGTGATGCACTGGACGTGTGGCATTGAAAACCCAGTGTATCTGGAGCAGGGGCTGCCCTTATGTTTTAACAGATACTGTGGGAACAGGATTACCTGACTTAATGTAGTCTAGTTTGGGTACTATTTCTATTCTACCCACAGCAGTGTGGAGTTGGGAGAAACAAGGTTTTGCTTCGTTTTATTACGCATTGATAGCATCTGAGCCTGGGCTCCTTCTTTCCTTCCCTGGAGCACTGGGAGCACTGGGTTCTGGGTGTGCAGCCTGTTTCAGTCCCACACAGCCTCTCCTCATGGTCTAATAGTGCTGAGGCAGAAAATCTTTACTGGAGTACTACCGTTTGCACCAGCTCTTTCCCTTCCCAGCATGATGGTGTAGCTGCCAGAGTACCTACTGTGGTACCTGATCAATGATACGTGTGGTGAGCTGAGCCAGAGTTCAATTTAGTGTTACTGGATATTCCCCTCACTTTTGCTGGTGGGACCAAACCCAACAAAGAGACAGGGAATGAACAGAATGTAGGAGGGGAAGATATCCACCTCTTCTTCTCCAGTATGAATATGCATGTAATGGTGAAGATAAGTCCTTAAAGCTAGCAAAACTCCCCTGTTCTGGATCTGGAATTCCTGTGGGTTATTGAATGTGTTTTCAGAACCATTTCAACGGTGTATTCAATCTCTGCTCCCAGAGCTTACGGATAACGTTTGCTTGGACATACATGCTGTTTTGTCACTGTAAATGTACTCTCCTCCATTCGGTCCTCAAATTTCACTGCTTTTCAGGAGTGTGGTTGTGGGTGCCATGCGAAATATCTCCAATTGACTGTAGGGTTTCCCTTTTCTTCTTCTGTAATGCCATGATTTTAAAGCTGCAGTTTCGTGCATGGAAACATGCAGTTTCATATACTTGATTGTGAAGCAGTAAACTGGTTTAGAGAGTGGACCGTATTTGTGAAAACCTTATCTTTCACTTCCTTGATCATTTTGGTAGACTCTTAACTGGATTAACTGAACTGTCAATAACAGCTATTATAAAAACATATGGCATAGGGATAGGGATGTTTTTCCTTAGCATCTCATGTCAGTTCTGCTGGCAATACTTCCTGCTCAGCACTGAGGTGCAAATTAATGACTTAGTACTTAAACAGTGATTTTATCCCTCATCCTCCCCAATATTACTGTGCACTAGGCAGCTATAAGTTTCAAATGGCACTACTCCCTTTTTAGTCAGCAAATCTTTCATATAAATGCACTTTCAGTTTCCTGAAGAGGGATATGTTGCTTAAAAATATCATTAGAAAATATTACTCTGTCATCTGCAGAACTGTGTTTACATTTGCTCTTCTATGGCTGCTGGCGATGACCTATCTGCTTAATGCTGCAAGAGCCCTTAAAAGTAACTATTGAAAGCTCTAATCTTTATTAAATGTGAACTGTGACCAAGGACTTAGTGTGTGTAAGAGAATAACCCTGCTGGGTGGATGGGGATGCTAGTCGTGGTTTTCTTGCTCACACGTCATCATTTGGGATCATCCTTTTCCTTGCAAAAAATGCTTTCCTAGGTTTTCATCTGGCTTGGCTTGGCCAGTTGGCAGTTTCTGTGTTCATCCATTTACCTTCTGTGATTCATGAACAAACCTTGCCCAAAACGATTTCTACTTAATTACAAATAGAAGCTATGAGTATAATCTCGAAGTTGAATTTTGGATCCTCGGTCAAATGCAATTGGGCTAAGAACGGAGTGATTCCTCTACTTGAACAGCTCCATGAGTTCTGAGCTGAGCGCCGCTGCTTAGCTTGCTGGCGTTGTCAGTCAGCGGTGAAAAATGGGGACTGTTCTGCTCAGAGGTTTTTTACTGCACTAGACCTATATAAAGGCGACCCAGCTTGACGGATGGAATATGTTGCATTGTTATTCAACCTGGTGTGCTATTTTTTTTCTTGTTTACAGAATGTGGCACAATAATGAGTAAAACAACTTTCTTCTATCCCCATGGAGTTGAAGTAAAACTTAAAAGAATGGAGACAGAGCTATAGGTCACCAGTCAGTGATAAGATCAAGCTTAATTAACTTGATGTCTTATTGTGGAGCTGTGCCCATGTGAGATTATTCTGAGCATGCTCCCTAGCTATGCGCCGGATGCTCTTTTCTTGCTGCTGCCTGTGAGATGATATCTTTTGAGAGGCTATTTAGATGGCACAGTCTCTGCCTGGTGGGAAAAGCTTTTCAGCGCTTGTCTATTGATCTTATAGTTTTGTTGCAGTGGGGAATGAAACAGTGAGCGTGTTTATAGCCTTAGAAGCAAAGAGCAGTCTCCTTCCCCCTGCTTGCCTAAGATGTCATATCTTAAAGGAAAGCAAAGCAGAAAAGGAGCAAATTTATTCTCAGAGCTTGGAAGACCATGAATTATTTATCCTTTGAAAGCCTCCGCTATCTTTGCATGAAAGGAAGCCCTATTATTAAAAGCAAGGGTTTCTTTTTCTGCATGTCAATAAGATGGAGATCAGAGTTGACTGATGATTAAGATGTCTTTTTTTCCTTAGAGAACTGGGCATCTCTAGCTGGTTGGCACCAAGAAGCTCTTCTTAAAACAACAAAGCTGTTAGATTTGATATTCATGTGAGATGGAGCCCTGCTAAAAGGCCCACAAGGATCAAAAGATGAAACAGAGCCTTGGAGGGGTTTATGCATGACAACGTAACTTAAGATTTTCTCTATCAATCTATTCGGTACATTCCATGTATTTTCCTCATGTGTCCTAGGATTTTGGTTTACTTTTTCCGACCGGCTGAGTTTATTCAAAAATTCTTTCCTGAATTTCTGAATGTCTACTGAATATACTATAATGGTTGAAAATGATCTTTTTCTGCTCTAAAGCAACCAGCATTTCACTGTGACGCTGTCTCTTCTTCTGCCTCAGCTCCATGAACTGAAAAGGTCTATTTGTACTCATGCGAACCAAGTCCCATAGGTTTGATGGATACCTACTTGTTATTCTTGGGCGTATCACGCTTCAGTTTTTGTCTTCTTTTTTGGTCAGTCTTTTACTTGAGATCCCTTGCCCAGTGCAGTCTTACCTGCTCTGATGCACGTCACCGCAGCAAAATGGATGTGTGAAACAAGACTTGTTTCTGTTCCTGCTGCTAAATTTTAAGAAAACAGGCTAACTCATCCATTCCGTGATATCACCGTGGTAGGAGAGCAGTCGCACAGAAGCCTCCAGCAGACCCGATGCTTTTTTCATGGCCATGGGTCCCAAATTCCCTCCAATTTTGGTATGATCTCAATTCTACCATCCTGTCTACTGGGCTGTGGTATGGGGCTCACAACACAGTGAGTTGTGTGCGTATTTTGCTATTCAATTTGGATGGGATTCAATTGCCCTATTAACTAGAAATTAACCGTATTCTTTTTGAATTTTGTTTTGTTTCATATCAGAGTACTAGCAATGGAAGTAGATAGCAAAACTTTGGCTGTGCTTCTTTATGTCTCTCCTAGTATTGATCAAGAGATGGAGGTAAGCTTTTGATTTGAAAGCCTTCGCTTTCCAGTCATACCTTAACACGTGCTTGCACCAGTTTTCTGTCTGTGCTGATCCCGCTTTCTGTTCTAATGACAGTGTAGCTGAACTAAACAGGAATAATTTTGGTGATGAGAATTTATTTGAACGGAATTGCTTAATTATAAGCAATATGCCTCCAATGAAAGCAATTGTGACTTTGTAAGTGGAGTTTATATAAAAGAGTTTAATATACGGATGGATGTTTCCAGCAGGCAGCGTAAACCAGAAGGTGGGGACATTGCCATGGCTGTCATTTACTGAGTGATAATCTCAATCTCGTCGTATGGCCACATGTATGCTCCCTGCACTGCAGCACCTTGCCAACTTCTAGCTGAAAGGTAACCATGGGTCTGTGATGAAGTGGGAGTCTCTTTTTGCAGACTGGAGGGTGTCCAAAGGAGAGCTACAAGCAGTAGTCCTGCAGGTGCTGCAGTCCCATTTCCAACTGCAGAGTGCACGTGTATAATAATCACTGTATACTGTATCTTCACTGCATATGAATGCACTTACTGCTCTGAAGCAAACTGATACTTCATTTAATTTTATCTAGAGACACAAAAAAAAAAAAAAAAAAACCAAAGAGAGGTAATAATTCATTTCACATGTTGGGGACTTGGTAGCTTCTTCCTAGGCATCTCCTCCTCTTGCAGGGAAGCAGGAGGCACGTGTTTGTCCTGCCTGGGCTCCCATTTCAGGACACATACTAGATGTACTTCATGTCAAACTTGAATAAAAAGGAAAAATCTCTTCAGTGAGCACCAGCTAAGGAAATAAGAGAAAGCCTTGGCGATTTTAGTACTAGGTAGCATCCAGCTATTTAGCAAGGTGGCTCTCTTGCTGTGGTTAGCTATTGTGATCATCTCCAGCTCTACATGTTGTTTCACTGAACAGGCAGTGTGAAACTCTCTCCTTACAGCTTGGATTTCTGCTCTTACTACACTCGCATGGTCATAAATGTCACTAATAGGGGCTTGCCTCATTTTTATTGTCCAATGACTGCAGACTATGACAGGTCTATCAAATCTCCCGCAGTTTTCACAAAAAAAAATCCAATAATGAAGAATAATCACAGTGTTAATTATAAGCATATGTGGAGCTATTAAAAGCTGTAGCTTGGCAAAACATTTTTGCATACGCTAAGCTTTAAGCATATGACAATGCTCAACCTCTTAAGATGCTCTGCTGGATTGAGATCAGAATTCTACGTAAGAGTCGTTTAACTATTCTTTAAGGCACAAACTAACCTTCTCTAAGTGCTATTAATAATGCTTGCACGCAGTCATTCTCAAGCACTATATGTAGAATATGATGTATAATCAAGTAACACTAGAATTCAGCTGAAGCTGACAAAAATAGGTCTCTGAAGTGTTAATCTCTCATCGCTTTATACAGCAGGTAATGCAGCTCAAGCGTATTTGGCTTGTTTGTCTTTACTCGAGCAGAAAGAAGGCTCCTGATGTCTAGGGATTCAAGCTGCTTATACCTGATTCTTGTATCTTTGTGGCAGCATAATGTTCTCTGGGGCTGGAACATTCAGCTGCCCTTGTTTTCTAACAAATGAAGAAGTGAAGACGAGATGAAATCGATGAAGAAGGTATTTGCTACCCCACAAAATGGAGGATGCAATTCAACCTGCGCAATGTGTATATATCACATTGATTTCTATCAGAAGACAGCCAGAGAAGAGGTGCCCTGAAGGCCCATTCTTAATGTGGCTCAATACCTGAACCAGTGTGCAAATTGTTACTTGCTGGAAAAAAGTATTTAAGTCTTATGACTTTAAATGTGTCTTTCTAAGGGCGCATGCTTCTCATTTTTCTCCTGTTTTCTGGTGCTCACCACTTGTTACCTTGGGTAGCAGATGCCAGGGCACTCTGTGGGGCTCAGGAGAAGCAATGAAGCCCTAGTTTTAATCTCTCTGGGGGAGTCAAGCACATAGTCGTGACGTAGCTGTTTGATTCTTGGTGCTGTGTAGGTGCTGCACAGCTGCCGTATGATAGGTGCACTCAAGTGTCCTGACAGGACATGGATCTTGTAATACTTAATTGCTGGATCTCTGGTTTACAGAGAAGACAGTGATGGGGAAATTCACCTCTAGGCAACGTAAGTATCTGCAATTGTGGCTGTTTACAGATTGACAGTGAGATGAAATACCTCAGATGCATTTAAATGCAGAAGAAACAGTGTTTGTGGTTTTTCAGGAATGCTGATGGTGCCAACAGGTAGAAATCCCTGCTGTACTACAAGGCTGAGAAGGACAAAGAATACAAGGAGAAAAACAGATTGACTTTCATTAGTCCAAAATGCGCAGATGGATTTTGGGAGCTTTTCTGTCTTCTCAAGAAGATCAGAATAAAGCTAGGTGGACCATGAAAAAGAAAATGAAGGCAAGGAGAAATGGGCTTAATTTTTATTACTAACGATATGCTTATAGGGAAGTGGTCAAATAATTGCGATCAAGGGAGATCATGACTCTCAACAACTGGTGGGATTTGAGATCTCTGGATATTCTGGGAGCAAACTCATGACTGGTGTGAACTGGGTGACTTTCTGTACGTGAGTTCAAACGTGTAGACTTCTCAACATGATGTGTTAGCTCGAGGTAGTCACCCATTTCTTGCTGTTTTGGAAATGTTAGTATACCAAAAGGTTTTCTATTGGTGGGATCCTGATTATGAAAAGAGGTGTACGTTTAGGACTTCAAATAGTACCTTTCTCGTGATTTATATGGCTATGAGGTTGGATGAGATGTTGACTTCTTAGAATAGTAGGGGAAATACAATTCGTTTTGGACTTTGGAAGAAGTGTGAAAGGAAAGACAAGTAGCCTTGCCTAGTAGCAGTCATATTATCTCCTTTGGCTGTGGAAAACAGTAATGTGAATTTTAGCTTTCTGGTGTGAAAGTTACTACTGACTGTGGGTTCTGAAATAAATGGTAGTAAGAAGTTGTAAGCTCAAGAACTCTTCTTACTGAACGCTATAGACATCATCAGGGCTTTATAGCCTTCGTCTGACGAATCATCAAATCAACAAATTCAGTCCTGCTAACAGTGCAGTGTAACACCTACATGTTTTTCTCCTTATTTACTTGGAATTCTTCTTCAGCAGAACAAATTTCTTTTTAAGCATCACTAGAAAAGGCAAGAGGATGTTGCTTTTGTTTTGAAGTGTGTTTGTGACAGATGCGAATTTGGAGGTCCTAAAAAGTGATAAGCTAATAATTGCAAATTGTGAAAGATTGATCTGTAGAAATCTGATGTCTCCAACTATGTGATATTTTAAGGAGGTTAAATTCTATTGCCTTAAATCATTTAACTGAAGAATCTGAAGTCAATTTCCAGAATGGAAAGCAAAAAACCCCAAAGGAAACCAGCAACAAAATGGAGCTAAATATTGGTGGGAAGGTTCAACCTCTACTGCTACACCACCAACGTCCACCTCTGATGTTGTGGGCCAACACAATACAATAGGAGCAGCCCTTGTATAGGCTCAGTTTCGGTTCTGCACAGACTGTATGGCTGTTCTTGTACTCGGGTATTTCTTTTTTTTTTTTTTTAATTAGCGTTTTATAAGCTTTTGAAGTTGGTTTGTGTGTCTGTTCCTACAAGAAGCGTGTTTGGCTTTTTTGTTTGCCCTCTATTTTGTTTATGGAAAAAACAAAGGTATAATTTGGTTGAACAAGATGTGTTTTGGCATTTTCCATCACACTAAGGCTTCACGGGGTTGCTGTTCATGCAAGTGTCCTTACCTTCTCCCTGGGATTTGAGTTCTTTGTTGCCATTTGTCTGAGAGGTGATGGGGTGACCTTTCCGGGAGCGTTGGAAGTATCTCAGAGTACTTCAGGACAATATTGTCAGAGGAAAGAAAAATTTTTTGCCAATATCGTTATTTCATTTGGATGGTGTCAAATGCGAGTTTGAGCCACAGAGAAGGAGATGATCACCCCAGTTCTTAGTATTGCATCAAAGAAAGGAAAACAAGCATGCAGGTAACAGGGCAATTTACAGTGGCAGATGTGAAAATCAGTACGCAAGATGAGTGTACCTAATAGTTGTATTTTCCTAGGATAAGAAAAATGATGTCCTTGCTACATTATCTCCCATCACTGTATAAAATTTTGTTCGAATAACTCTTGATGTGCACAAATGTATCAGTTTTATTTTTTGCCTTGCTTGTTAGGAGAGAAAACAAAAACAAAACCCTGCATCCCAAACCGTCCATGTTGGAGTGGGGATAGTAAGCCACCAATCTGACTCGTGTACAAGTTTTGCAAGAATTTTTAATTTTCCACTTGATGCTGAAGTGCATTTTTAATAGGCAGATGTTCCATGTGATGGCCAGTTTCAGAAACACAAGCTCTCTGTTTTAATAAATCGGCCCCTGTAGTAAAATCTAAAATATCTTCAATATGGTGCCCTTGGACAGTGTACTTGGTAGCCTAGTAAGGAGCTGGACAGAAGGTGTTAATCTGAAATGGGAAAGCCTGTGACCTAGTTCTCTGTCACAGAAAAATTGCCTAGAAAGAGTGAGAGCGTGTATTTAGATCTCTTGTAGCTGTACACAGTGGTTCCTGTTGCATGGAGGCTGTGCTGTTCTTAGTTTTGCATAGATGCACGCAAAAAATGGATTCCATCACAGTGTGCTGGATTTCTTGTCTTTAAATTGCCCATGCCCCTGTGCGAAAGACATATTCAATGCAGTGAAGAAATAGTAGTCATTGTAACTGTTTTTCATTACATTGCCAAATGCTTCAATGAGTAGTTGGCCTGTGTAATTGAATGAGGTTATAAAATGTATGCACTTATCTGCTTGTACGTGCACTCTTAACCTGTGGTCACTTCTCTGTGTGTCCTCCCTCGGTGATTAATTCTGTGTTGTCCTCATCTGTTCCACAGAAGCTGGGAGTAAACTTTCTAATGCATAGAAAGATCGGTGCGTTAAACTCCACTGGGATTGATGCTCATCATAAAGGGGGAAATATATTTCATTGTTTTCAAATGCTATCGAGTAAAAGAGAAATCTGCTGCCAGAGCTTTTAATGTATTTGCAGTTGGCTCTGCATGAGGGATATCTTCAGTATGCACAAGAACACGCTCTCTATTTATGGAATTGAAAAGCCAGGGGATGCTGTATGGGGCGCTGCGTTGGGTGGGCATCCTTGCCAGTATCAGCTGTTGTTCCTTCTTGATTTGCAGAAGAGGCTCTCTGCTGAAGGGAAATATGATTCATTCTGTGTTAATTAACTGACTGCAATTTTCTGAATCTAGATGAAAGATGTTGAAATTTTATCCCAAGTTCTTTTCATCTTTCCAGTTGTGCTCGTTTGCAGTAGTCTCTAGAGGAAACAGCGTGCTTTCATTAGCTAGGAGTGGGGTTCCTCTGTTAGAGTAGGTTATATAGGGCTTTTTTTTTTTTTTTTTCCAGGAGTTTACATAGGAGTGTAGTGTGGGTTTTGTGGATGTTGAGTTGCATGTAACTATCTACAGTCTAAGACCTGTCTCTGAAAACATTGAGATTGCTTAGCCTCATCAGCTTTCTTTCCCAAAGATTATGTAGTGTCTTCATATAAACATTGTAGTTCTCCAACATCCCAGGGGCAAATATGCATAATTATACTTTTGCTTTTACTTGGAAAATATTTTATAAATTTGTAATAATTCCAAATTATCTCTGTTAATACTTAACCCACGATTTGTACCAGAGGGTAAAGTACAGAAATTTTGTCCAGGATTTTTCAGTGCTACATGAACTGTACAACAAAATATTTCCTACTGTATTCAGGTCTTATAAAACCAGTGATCACACACAGCCTCAGGACTGCAGAAGCAGAATACACTCCACCGTTCCTCCTTGCTCGTTCTTTTGATAATGGTTACTGGATGGAAAAAGTTAGAGATGTGGAGACACGAAGTCTGGAGAATGCAAAAGCTTGGTTTGCACAATGACCTCCTTGCTGTTCTGATATCCCAGAAGCTCGTGTCAGTATGTCATACTTTGACTCTTCTGAATGTTTGACAAGAGTGTTCTGAAGCACTGACTGCTCAACGCTGCGCACATGAACAGCTCATAGCTGTGTGCCTTCAGTTGCCTGGTTCCCAAAACCCTGGGTCACTGAAAGAGCACTCACTCTGTAGGGAACTTGGTGCGGCATGCAGCTGGCACACCACAGCCTGGAGCTGGCGCTTGCCCTATGTTTTCTTCTCTCCAGCTCCTCTCTGCTGCCTTCAGGGCTCTCCCATGGACACCATCCCCACTCCCTTTGCAGGGGGCACGGGCAACCAGACAGGTGATATTCGTACAGGTTCCAAGGTGTGGGTTTTTCTAAGTGGGAGGAGTTTCACGCAGGATAACAGAGATTTAATACTGTAAGAGAGCAGCTAGTCAGTATTTTAAACGTGCTTTGTAATGCAGCCTGCTTCAAACCTCCTTAAGCCTCCTCAGCCATAATTATTATAAAGCTATGTCTTATTCTTAACCAAAGAACAATTGAATGGTATTTATATCCTATTCCTAAATATAACATTGAGCATTATTATGTTTGTACTGTGAATGCTTTTAAGAAATCGGGCTATTTACTGCAACTTTTAATTGATCTGCTCCTACTGTTTAGTGAAGCCATCTCCTGCCGCACTGTGATGCAGCCTATCACTGGAGTTAAATTTGATACTGAAGCTTTATAGAAGTTTTTACAGCATTACATCTTAGCCTTGTGGTGAACTGTCTGCAATTTATTGCTGTGTTTTTCAGCAAGAAACTGGAAAAAGAGATTGATGTTGGAATCATTTTATCTCCTAACTTCTGCATAGACATAGTTAACCAGTGGCATTGGCTTCACTGTGGTTTTACAGCACTTTTAAAAATGATGCATGGAAAGTGAATAAATCAGTCAAAACCACTGATACCCTTTCAGGGAGCGGATGAGGAGCCTTTTCACATAATTTCTCAAAGAGATTAGGCTATTCCGTGCTTTGTAGGAAATTTAGGTTAGTTTTCCTATGTAAGTTTTCTCGTTCAATTTCAGTAGGCTTCCTTGTACAGGGAAGTGTCTGAACTTTCCCATTCTTGGTGTTTGGCAGCTGTGGTCAGCTTGTGTCGCCTCTCCTAACAGTATTCAAAGTGTTTGGCTTCACAGGGTTTGTTGTTTTGGTTTTTTGTTTTTTTTTAACCTGGCTTGCACAATCTTTGGGTCTGTTTCTTTGCTTTCTTTAAGACAATGAGCACGGGTTTTAGCTCCAGATATTTCTAAATGATAGGAGACCTGTTGGACTGCATCTTGCCAGGCAGTAACACTATCAGAGCAGCTCCTCTGTGGTGAAAAACTCACAGGGCAGGCAGGGAGTCTGTACCAAATGGGCAATACACAACTGCACCTGTTGCAAGTTACCATACTACAAGGACAGCTTCAAAAGTAATGCTTCCTATTTTATTATGTTGGCCCATGGCGTCACAGGTGAATTTTGGTGGTGTAGCAGTAGAGGTTGAATCTTCCCACTAGTATTTCTTTCCGTTTTGTGGCTGTGCAATAGATGGCAGCAGAGGGGCAGTCTGACAAAATGCTGTCTGACATGGAAGTGCGTGTGAAGCAAATGTGTGCCATTGAATTCCTCTATAGGTAAAAATGGCACCTCACTGAACACTGATGGAGATGACGCAGTAGAGTTGAGCACAGTGAGCTGGTGGGCACTGCTTTTCAGCAGTAGTAGGTGGTGCTAGCAGGGAAAGGAGACTTCCTCCCCACTGATGCAGGTTTTTATGAGCATGGCATGCAGGCTCCTCTTCATAGCTGGAGAAAATGCATAGCTAATGGTGGTGACTGTGTTGAAAACCCGTGTTTTGTAGCTGTGAATTTGGTCTGTCACTTAGTGTTATTGTTCTCTGTGTGTCTGTTGTAGTTTCCATGGAAATAAATAGGAGGCATTACTTTAAGAGTGACTTCTGAATATGAAATTGCAGTATACTTATTATACCGTGTGATACTTTGGAGAGAAGGTCCAGTTAGGTGGTCCAGTAGGCATAATTTCCAGTGGGAAATCAGCCTGGATGAAAAAAAGCATGGAAGACAAGATGTTCTTCACAGCTTATCCTTCTATCAAATAATTTGCAGTGGCTGCTTGACAGGAAATTAGCGACCATCCTGGATACTAATGGTAGCTTTTGTGTAAGAGGAAACCTGTGCCAGGTTGCTAGAGGGGAAAGAGAATGACATGGGAGTTCTTGCTGCTGTCTATTTCAGCATAGTAACAGTTGAAGAACCGACTCACACGGTGCAATCGTTGCAGGAGAGAACAGGCAATAGGAGAAACACACCTACGGGCTCAATATATTTTTACCATCATATCTGAGAGACTGTGAAAGTCATATACTAGAAGCTTGTATTTGTAAATGAAACTTGTCTTGTATTTATTGCAAAAAGGGTATTTCTGGTTTGAATAAAATAAGCTCTTTTACTAAATCGTTTTTACCTTCCTCAAGGCACTGATGGTTTATCCTTTTGTTTGATATTGCTGTGATTTAGCTAATGAATGCAGCTCTTTAATTGTATAAGTTATTATTCCAGAGAGAGTTAAAATCCCAAGGATAAGAGACTGATGCCGCAGAATCGTATATTGATGAGAGCATTTAAACCTTGTGGCACCTTTGAAATGTTTCAATAGCTTATTGTGTGAAGAAAGGAAGAACATCCCTGTGGAGAATGTAAGAATAAGTAATAAATGGGAGATGAAGCAATATTCCCAATTTTTTCACACTATGCACTGGATAAAGCAATTTTTCTTGTCTTAATTCTTCATATTAAATAGGAAAAAAAAAGAGAGGTGATTCTTTTATGTAGCTTACTGAAAAGCTGAACATTAGACAACTGCTTCTTAGATAAAAGCAAGGTGGGTGAGTTATTAGAATGTTGGCGCTTATAGTTTTACCTCATGAGGAGTTATTGAACCTTTTCATAAATATAGGTCTTGGGGCATGCATTTCTGTATTACCTTCCAAGTAAACAATCAACACCAGCTAACTGCTACGTTTACTCCTGCAATACTTTGTTTTCAATCAGTGCTACCTCATAGATCCTGAGGAGGAAGGAGACATAGGTCATCTTCTCTCTCCCTCTCTTATTTCATGTCTTTATATTCCAGATTGTTTTTCTCTTTAATTCTTTTACTGGTTTGCAACCCAGGGAGTTCATAGATGTTTTGAAACTTATTTATTGTAAGATAAGTGAATACTTTTTATTCTCCTACTTTCTGGAGGAAGGCGCGTCGCTTGCGAAAGGTGTAGTTCAAATGAAAATGCCAAAGTGACTGCAAAATGCTGAATGTTAGCATTTTGTGAATTTTTTTTTGCTGACAAGACTCAGCAGTCCTGGAAAGAATACGAGCAAATCTGATTAGAGGGCTTCCAATAGCGCCGCAGAGACTGCCTCAGCAAAGGAGAGACTGCTACACTTTCCATCTGCTGGTTTGCTTTAGAGGTGCTGATAGCAGACCTGTGGAGGGTGTTTTTGTTTGTCCTTTATACACTAAAGATGCCCTTATGCTGCATGTGGCAGTCCGGTTCCATTAAACTGCTGACTTCGTTCTGTCCCTCTGAGCAAGAGAATGAAGTAACTCATAATAATTTATATAAGAAGAAGAAATGAAGCAGAAACCAGCTTTTATGTTGTTATTGTTTTCCTTCCTCCTTCAGAGAAGTTGAGGTGTGAGAGTTAGAGCTGTTTCTGTATCTAGTTCAGACCTCAGGCTGTGAACACAAAATGGTTTCTTACTGTTAGGGGTGAAGTTGCAGCAAATTCAACAGCTTGCCTGTTGTTTGGAGCTGAAAGTCCAACAAAGTGCATCTGCATCGAGAAATACAGTTGCTAGCACATTAGAGTTGGCGTGAGTTGGCTTTTAGAAGTTGGCCACAAATTTCAGCCACACTTGAGCTGCTGTCTGTACAACTATTGCTGTCTGTACAACTATAGCTTGTGTTAGTGAGAAACGAGCATGGATAACCTGACAGGATGGGTGGCTATATCCCACTAGCTCAGCCACAGGTATCAATTGAAGTGTTTCCCTAGTGGGTTGGACCTCCACCACTGAATCTCATGTCCTCATCTTGTCTCCTGGTAGAGCAGCAGGGGTCATGGCAGACGGTGCTGTCTGTATAGCAGTGCTTGCACACAGTGAATTAAGAATTCTAGTCTTTTTTAGCAACCATGTAGCAATGGCAGATTTTAACAGTTCTCTCAGAAAAACTTTGTGACCGCAGCTGGCTTTGAAAATCCCTTTATTGAATGTAAAATCTCCTAAACCTTAGAAGTAAGAGTAACGCAAATAGTAAAAAGATTTTGTATATGAAAACCTTTATGTAAACACTATCTTTTGTGAATGCGTGACACTATTTCCCACCTGTGAAACATACAATGTATTTACAAAGAATGCTCATGTTTACTCTGTGGCAAAATCTTTTCTATAATGAGAATTTGATTGTATGAACAGCTGATATTCTCAGTGGGGAAGGTAGATGTGGCACGCTGGAGTTCAGCTCAGTTCCATAAGGCATTGCTGTCTCTAAACTGGAACAAATCCTGTATCTTGGATAGTGCTGCAGTGATGTGGTGATGCTTCTTCCAGTTTTTTAGGTACAGACATAAATATAATTGAACATTGGAGGTTAAATCCTCAAGTAGATTTTATAACAAATGGCAGCATAAAAACATAGTTTTGTTCAAATAAAATGTTTAAATATTTCTTTTAAATAAACTAAAACATCTCTTGTGTAATCTCATTATGTGTCATGGATATGAAAACAGGAGGTAAGATATGGTTCCTGTTTTTATCTTTTCTCTGTGTGCCTGTATATAAAGATCAAAAGTTATTGCTTATAGAATAAGTATGTGTGCAGAGACTGAATAACATCAGCATTGTTTAAAATGCAAATATTCAAGTAGAGAGGTGCTTGCAGTCAGATTCTCCTTTCTTGGCTTGTTCTGCTCGGTCTCTGGCTGACACAACTGTCAGCCATGCCCGAGCTCCAGGGAGGTAGGGACTAAAACCCAGAGACTCGAGGAACCACTAATGCCCGCCTTTCTCTCCCTTCGCCTTAATTAAGATAGCAAGGTAAGCTTATGTCAAAATAGTATGCCTATTCCTAAAAGCTGTATTGATGAAGGTTAAAGGCAAGGATCTCCCACTAAGGTGAAAGCTTTCCTGGCATGTGTGAAGGCAGCTCTGCTGCTTTAGGAGGCTCCTGCGTAACAAACAGATGGATAGGAAGGTGTTAGTCAGTTTCCAATGTCATTGCACATCGCTAAAGGCATTAAAGGTCGGCCTTTATTACACAACTCCAAAAAATGAGGAGGAGCCATTTGGGGTGCCTAGCCTTTAATATTTTTGTTCTGTGTTCATGGGCTCGTTTGTCAAGCTCTGGGAACCTAGATTGGTCCAAGATTTTAAATCATACTTGGATAGCCATTTGTTGCTTACATTTCTGTTGGAATGCATGGTAAGGTGTTCAGCGAAAATTGCTGTACAAATATAATTCTCATTATTATTCCTCTAAGATGTGTAATCTGTGAAGAAAATGTTGTTTCAGCTGGAAATCCTCCCTATCTGCTGATGCGAGGATAATTTTTTCCTCACTTCTTTAAATGTCAGATCCCTGGCTGGAATTAGCAGTGAGGGAATTGGCTGTACTGGGAAAGGATGATTGTTGGCTCCAGAGCATCTTTCTTCTTTTTTTTTTTTTTTCTTTGCAAATCTAACCTCAGAAGCTTGGTTAGAAAAGTGGGAAGGATTCATTTCCAGTGTAGGGGCTTTTCCCCCCCCCCTCCCCCTTTTTTTTTTTTTCTGATCTCAGTATTTGATTTAATAGTCCATAAATTCAGTAATACCACAAGATATCATTGCTAATCAAAATACAGGTCTTCGATAAATGAAATAGCTTTCTGAGCTCACTTGCAGCAGTGGTGCCCCCAGAACAAGTCAGCCCCAAGGAGGGTTTAAGGCTGCTGGGAGCTTTGGTGGAGGGAGAAGCCAGAAATGGAATATAAGTGTCTCTTTGGGCGTGTAATCATCATTTCAAGGCTGCAGCACTTGAATTATTAGGCTGTCTAGCTTTGTCTGTGTGGGCTAACAGAGGGCAGGTAGCTTTTAACAACTGTTAGGATAAACTAAATAAGAAATAAAACCAAAAATAAATTCACAGCAATCTCGCTTAGAGCCAGGTTTGGCTCTGAAATGTAATTAAGACAAATCAATAGCAGTCCCACAGAAACATACTGTTGTTTCATAGAGCTAGGTCTACCTGAAGGAAACAGCAGCCCACATTGTCTCAACTGAAGGAAATTCTGCAGATTTTTGTAGGAATAGAGATATCTGTTAAATTCTATGGAGAGGCCAATAGAACCTATGTTCTATACAGTTTGTCCACAAACCAAAAAGAGAAGAGAAGGTATTATTTAGGGAAAAAGGTGAGAACTATATATCAAATCATTTTGCTGATTTGTATTCATATACGGGTAAGAAAAACAAAGCTGCAACTAAATTAGACCAAAACAACTCTAATTCTCTGAGCTGTCATGTCTGGTGCTGGGATGATGCTGAGTCTTCTGAGAATTTAAATACAAGGTGTCTCTATATGTGTCCCAGGTGCTGCCAGATACTGTGTGAACGTTGGGAGTATAAGAAAGACCTTAAAAGACAAAGAAGCGTAGGCCTTCACATTGCAATCCAAACAGAAGTACTGCCATCTTGAAGCACACAAACCCAAACGGGATTGAGTCAAAAGGAAGCAAATAAAATGCAGCATCTTGTTGACATTTAAGTTTTCATTGCTTGACTTGCACAGTAGAACAGGCTGAAGAGACATCAAAAATGCAGAAGTCACGCAGCCCAGCAGGGATACACCTGCACATTTCTCTGATCAGTGGTACCTGAGATGCCAGGGTAATTCTGTTTTATCCATTGATTTTGTGCCCAAGACTGAACAAAACAATGGGAAATAACAGACAACTCTCTCTTTTCTTTCTAAGTGTTTGTGTATGAAATATGTCCAATCCGATGCTGTTTTTTTAATAGGAACTTAAGCTGCTCCTTCTAGAAGGAGGTGAGAACTGGAAGAAGAGGAGTGTTGACACTATATAATTTCAAATATTTCTCATGTCTAAACCTCTTTATTTAGGAGCTATTTCTACTCAGTGGTAACAAAAGAAGAAAGCTGCCAGATTTGGAAACAGAAATTAAATACCTTAAGTTAGATGTGAATGCTGACCTAACCTCTATTTGAGTAAGTGATTTTCAAAAGCGCTGGGTGCCTGGTTGCTTCCTCTGACAATTTGCATCCCCTGATGGCTGCTTACCCACCACAGCAACAGCTATTGCTAAGGAAACCTCCAAAACCTTAATCTCTCCACAGGCTTTTGTCATCTTTGAAAGCAGAACAAGAAGGCTCTGCTAGAAGGAGCTTCAGAAAACCAGGTCCAGAAGTGGATTAAGCAGTGTGTGTGTGTGTATCGTGTCATTAATATATCCCATGCACAAAATGTATGGCTTTTAGATGTATATAACTATTCCTGCATGTGTTAATGTAATATTGTTTAAAGTTGGTATTTTTGAAATGAGTTTTCATGAAACAGTTATATATTTAGGGAAAGAACACTAAGGAGAAGTTGGCTTACATCCCTCTTGCAGTAAAATGCTACCTGAGCCCTCTAAGAATGTCTCTGCCTCCATGTGGTGTTTAAATCTGAGGTAGCAGAGGAGCAGGAAAACATTTGCATGAGCCCTCTGGATGCTTGAACACAGGCATATACTACAATGAGTGCTGCTTTAAATTTGGAAGAATGAGGTAGTTACTCTTGAACATAAATGTCATACAGTCCAGCACGTCAATCACAAATTTTGTAGAACCAACTTCAGAAGGGGCTTCACAGCCACTGGGAGCAGTAAACAAGGCCAGATGTGTGTATCCTGCAGTTCTATCTGTAGGATCTCCCTGTCTGGTAGTGAAAATGGTAGAGCTTCCTGCAGGGTGCCTATTCATGTATGCTTTAACACAAAGAACTTCATGGTTGGACAGCTGCCAGAACAGTGCAAGGTATGATGATGGCGAGAGAAGCTTTTAACTGCTTGGATTTCTCTTCCTCCTTAGGAGCAAGGTGCAGAAGGATGTAGAAACCACATTAGTTATTTCTGTGGAAGTGAACGTGAGGGATACTAGAAGGCTTGGGTGATAGCTGACTCATTAAGCTGGTTTAAGTGGAAGTTCCTTTTGAGTCTGGAGGTCACCAGGAACAATTACTGTGTTCTTGTCTAGGCACCAGTAGCTTCTGCTGGATGGGTGAAGGATATGCTTTCTGAGCAGTTGACTGTAGGATACTAGTACCATTGAGTTGGGAGAATCAAATGGCCAAAGCTACTGCAAGGAAGATGGGAGGGTTTTACATACCCTCTATGTCCACATGCTGTCTTTACTGTGCTGCATGTTTTAATATATAATCTAATTGTTACAGGGCTCTGGCGTATAAATTAGCAAGGAAATTTCTTCCATGTACTGTACGTTGAAGAAGGGTTTTATTTTACAATTTATATGGCAAGTATCCTAAACACAGGCAAGTTGTATTTTGCCTGATACCCTGTGATCAGCTGATTGTATTTGTCTCTCACTGATGGAAATGGTCCTAGTTTGGAGTATGCACCAGATTTTGTTATGAATATTCATATTCCTGTGTGTTTCTGATGATTAGTTTGACATCCTGTTGTGTGAGTTAACCTTGTGAAAATAGCTATGGAATAATAATGACAATACGGTGTTTGGAGCAAAGAAAGCAGTGCTGATATGCAGGTGATAAATGCAAACAAAAAATAACTGTAGAACAAGTTCAAAATTAATTATTTGGTCAAAATAGTTTACATTTGCAGTGAAGCCTGAAAGACTCTGTTCTTTAGCCTGCGTCACTCATACCACATCTTCCTGGGGGTCTTGCTGCAGGGGAGCCGCTGTCTGCATAAGATTGTGGTGACTGTTCAAGAGTTCGTGAAAAAACTTGAGAAGCAGTCATTTGGAAGGCAAGCTTTTACCTCTGTTGTTAAAATGTAGGTGCAGCGTCAGGGTTGCCTACCAAACACTGTCTTGCTTGGAATGTTTCTCTTAAGCTTCTACAGCTTCTTTTTGAAGCTCACTGGATACCTTTTCTATGCTTGTGAACTTCCTCTGTGGTCTAAGCATCGCTGTCAGTATTTTCTTCTCTGCTTCGCTAGGCTTATGTCTGCAGTGTTTTTTCCCCTGAGAGCTTATTGGGTGGATTATTCTTGAATCCCTGAGTTAGCTTGGAAGAGCTGATGCGGGATTTTTGGATGAACGTGAGAGAAAACGCCAGAAGAGGTACAAGTGTATTGCGAGGAACACGTAGGCTCTCCTGGGCACACTTGAGAAACTTGGTGGATATGGACTCCTGAGGCAGAGCTCTCCTCACATTCTTACTGAAGGCTGAGCGGGCATCTGCTGGCACAACTTGAGAGTTCCCAGAGGGTATCAGCTGCTGTGAGAGTAAGCCCCTCTTTCTACCTGGAATTTTGTATACTCCATATGGAGTACTGCACTGCATAGCATATTTCCCAGTTCTTCTCTGGCATCATACTTGATGGTCATTTGCTGTCTTGTTTGTAATGGGAGCTCCTGGGAGGTTGTGTGGCCCAGCCCTGTGTCTGTGTCCACAGTCACGTGGCGTTAGACTTGGTGGAACTGTGGCTATTAGACCTCCTTGATTTTTCTTTGAGCCCTATGAACGTCTCCGTGCTGAGGGAGGAAGCAATGTCTTCCAGCAAAGTCAGGGTTGGGGGTGGTAAACAGTGTGACGCAGGTGGCGTGGGAGGGCAGAGGCTCCGAGCTGATTCGTGCCACCCGCAGCTTGTGCTTGCATGGAGATGAGCATCAACTCCAGCCGAAGGACTTCTGGTGAGCAAACAAACAAGTGCAGCTTCAGGCATGGCAGCAACCTGCTTCGCTCAACTGCACCTCTGTGCTTCCCCAGTGTGAGTCAGGCTGCTAGTGCAGCTTGGTTTTGCTAATCTCTTATGTCTGCCCACACGAGGGGACGATTTCATGTGCAAATGCTTGCAGAGGCACACAGAGCCAGCAGACTGAGTCATTTGAGATCAGGAGTATTAGGCAGGTTGTAACTTCCCCGGGCCAGTTAAATAACTGGCTTAGAGGTTTCTCAGCTGCAACAACTCTTTGCAGAGCTTGGTGTCCTGCTGTCACGCTCACCCGGGGTTGGCTGCCCATGGAGAGCTTTGGGGAGCTGCATGCAAGTAAACATGCCACTCCTCCTGAGTTACACAGCCATATGCCTTGAGAACAATACCTGGTGTCAGTGCTTCACAGGTTTTCTACTTTTTCATGTGAGTGGTTTTTCAGTTGTCAGTGGAAGAGAAAGGAGAATTTCTGGAGGCAGTGGAATGAAACTGAAACGTGCACCTGCCAAATGCAGCACGTGGGATCCTCATCCCATCCCACAGCGCTGTGCTCCCTATCTGTTTGCAGTGTTCTACTCAGGTTCCTTGCAGTTTTGCTGCCAGCTTTGCCTCTGTTTCATTATCTATATGGTCATATTTCTCCCCATTTCTTCCATTGTTTCGTGTTTCATCTCTTTTTTCCCTTTCCCTCTCCTGCTTTAATTTTGGAATGAAATAAGAGGGAAATTTGTTACCACTGAAAGTGGACTTAAAGAGGAGATAAGAATAAAATAGGTAATGGAAAGGAAAATGGAGTAAGCGAGAAGACATATTTAGCTAGTGAAGTGGGGTAGAAAGAGGCTCAGAAGGGCTTGAAACAGCCTGTATTTGAAAGTGGAGTAAATGAAGGATCAGATGAGTGAGAATTATTTCCTCTCCATTACAGTGGAATAGGCTCCATGCTGCATAAGTAGCTGCTGTCAGATGGAGGCAGACATTTTAAACATCTTACTTTTTATTTTTGTGTGTGTTTGTTTGTAGATATGGTGGCAAAAATAGAAATGACACCTTAGCAACTTAGTGTATTGAAGATTTACCTCATCCTTTCAATAGACAGTAGAAAGCAAGCAACTGTGCAATCCTGGTGGGTCTCCAAGCCCACTCGCAGCCCACAGTGTGTGAAGAACAGAGGGGTTTTTCATGCTTGTGTTCTTTTATTCAATGGTCTCTCTGCAGTCAGGAAAAGACACAACAGGCAAAAGTACAGCTGGCACACAGCACAATAAATGAGTAATTTTCACTCAGCAAAGTTCTCTAAATGCTGCCATGTGCCAGACTCTGTGGAGCCATTTCTAAGATCTCAGAAGAAAGATTAAAAACATCTCAAATACACAGAATTGACAGGAAAGCAAACTTTTCTGTGGAAGGGACACAAGAAGCCAGATGGTAAGTGTTGCACAAAGACAAACAAACCTAGACTCGGAATTCCTGAGGAGTATAAAACCTCTGCAGAGAAATTAAATTTCTCTGAAGGAAAGTGAACTTTATGCAAATTCACACCCTGTCATAATTCTGTCATGCAGAACACAGATCTTGTAATTTCCCAAAGTTGTCCTTTCCCTACCCTTCTGAAAACGTGTTCAAAAGCATAACATAAGCAACATTTTCACTGAAGCAAACTGCTAAGGAGGGGGAGCAATTATATTTAGCAGAAGGGAATCAATTAGTGGTTAACTTTGTATCTTTTGTTCCGAGTTGAAGTAATTCTGTAACCACACGATGGTTTGTCTTTTGTTGCTGCTTTTTACATAATATAACCTGCTATTGTTATATTATGATGCAGCCAGCTCTTAAAAGGAGAACGTGATGGATGGTCTGTGGCTTGAATTCACACAATTTCAAATATGTTCATACGTGCTTAAGAAGAAATTGATTGAGGTGCATTAATACACACGTTATTTAAATTCCTTGACCAGTGAGCAGCAGTAATAAAGTTTAATAAGATGTTGGCTTGCATGAAGTGGGCTGTATGTCTAAGAGTGTTATGCTGTCACTTCATAGAACTCATTTTGTCTTCATCTGACATTTATTGCCCAACTTAGCTCACTCTATTTTGAAGAAAGATGTACTAAAATTGTAGAGCATGTGTCCTGGAGCATCTACATGACAAACAGAGTGGAAGGATTTATGTATGAAGAAAGGGATTATGCAAGTTTACAGAGCTGTGAAGAAACCATCTGTAGGGACATAATTGACATAAAGGTAGAGGGATTATAAACTTAAGAGATTGTATTTAAACATTTGTTATTACGTTCTGATTTTAGCTTAGCATCTCAGACCCCGTGATGCTCTTTTCTATGCATGATATGACACACTGTGAGAAGATTAACGAATCAGAGTGGAAGTTGGGAGAACGAATTAGCTGTAAGCGATTTGAATTGTTCTAATCGCTCACAACTAAAGTGGCAATTATCTTTATCAGCTTTTCAGTCTATATATTAAAGTTCATTTCTCTGACTTAAATTAGAATTGGAAAAAGTAGCTTTTTTTTTCTGGGTGTAACAGAATCAGCTGTTAGGGTAAGAACTGAATAGATGTGGGAATAGAAGCAAGTATTTGCTTTATTTGAGGCTGTGGCCTTAAATAATTATAGGAAGTAATCAAGCCTTTTTTTTTTTTTTTTTTTTTTTTTTTTTTTTTTTTTTTTTTTTAAGCTTTGAAGCTGGAAGCATGGAACATATTGCAGCATTTCAGGAGCTTGTATGTTGGTTTCACCCCTTTCTTGCACAAAAGTTATTTAAAGAGAAGTTAAAAATGAATTTACAGAAACTCAACAGTGGGTGGCTGGGCAGTTATCTGACAACTTCTTGAGGGATTAACTTGTAGTTACAATCAAGAACTGCATATGGTATTGCATTTTTTTGATGGACTGATGTTTTCTGTTAACACTTGAAAGCTGTGATGTCCCCAGCCAGGTTAACATTGACTTTGAGCTGTAGCTATTCTTCTCGCTAGATCAATTATATTGCCATTTTGTCTTCTCGTCCTTGATGCTCCTTTATATCTTCATTAATGATACTGGCAGTGAGGTTGAGCGCACCGTCAGCAAGTTTGTGGATGCCACCAAGCTGTGGGGTGCAGTCAACACACCCAAGGAAAGGAATGCCATGCAGAGGGACCTAGAAGGCTAGAGCAGTGGGCCCAGGAGAACCTCATGAGGATCAACAAAGCCACATGTAAGAACTTGCTGCTGGGATGCAGCAACCGCCAATGCTGATACAAGGTGGGGGATGCAAGGATAGAGCGTAGCCCTGCCAAAAAGAATCTCGGGGTAGCAGTGGATGGCAAGCTGCACATGGGCCATCAATGTCTATATTTTTTTCCTGGCATCAGTTGAAAAAAGCTTAAGGAAGTCAATCCGGGTGTTAGATGCAGTATAAATGAATATGCAGGAAGAACTGTGGTGGATTGAGTGAAAGGGTATATCAGAAAAAAATTAAAAATGGAGATAGTTGTGATTCTTTGTTCTTAGTTTGGAAAAAATAGATTAATGCCATTTAGCCATTTAGATATGCTGTACCAGTAGCACAGGAGTGCATGTTCATCATCCTGGATAGAGGATGAAATTTGCAGTGAAGACAAGAAATGATGAGTGATGAGAAGCAATTAAAAGCGCAACCCAAGATATTTATAGTTCATTGGCGCTGCCATACAATCATTGATAAGTAATTAATGCTCATGAAATGAAGCTGCAATTGTTCTGTAACAGATGACCTCCAGCTGTAAGCAGCTTTGTGTAGAAAAGAGTTCAAGAAAAGCTCTTTTAAATCTCTTTGGAAGTATGTGGATCTGATTTTCTTCTGTTATACTTTGGATGCTCTTAACTTAGAGCTGAGAAGACAAGTACTGAACCAAACAATGGGTTCTTGAGAACGAGGGCCAGATCCCAGGGCTCTCAGTGACAGCTCAGGTTCTTGTCACCAGTGACAGAAGTGGAAGGAGTGTGGGTTAATGGCTCTGTAGCTGTGCATGCAGAAAAGTGTAAGAAAATGCTAACTTTTTTTTTTGCTTAGCTTGTTACTTACCTTTTGTGAAAGGTCTTCTGTGAGGCAACTGGTGGATGTGTTACTCCCAGTTTTCACAAGTTGATTAGCTAGAAATTAGCTAGAAACTTAAAACTCATTAGGACTCTTCTTTCTTTCCTTTCATGTCTGTTTGCTATTTATGAAATGACGAGAAGGAATGCAAATTTTACTGGTATCCCTGGAGGTAGTACTGACATACAAGGAGGTGTGTTGACTGTTCTTTCACAACCCATGAGCCATGTGAGAACATTTACTTTGTCAGAAGGATAGCGGGGATGGGAGCAAATTTAACCTGGTGGAGAACTGTTCATCATTAGGTTTACTTGTTCTGTATGCATGATCTGTCCCCCACATGGTACCTTCTCACACGTCAGAGCTGTTGGACACCAGAACTGGTTTTGTAAGAGCTGATGTTGTTGTAGCGTATCAGTAATAGGTTGTTTTCTTGCTGCCTTTTGCAGGAAAGTAGTTTTCTCCTTTCTACTCCTCTGCATAAATCTAAAATTAAAATAACTGGAATAGATTAGTTAAGATTAGTGGGGAGGAGGGGGGGGGGGGGGGGGGGGAAGCAACATTTTGTAATATAGAAAATAAAAATAGGTTAAGGAAGTTGGTTCTTCCAGGGCCTTGCTACCATGATTCTGCAACACAGTGAAAGGATAAAATGCAGAGTAGTAATAGAAGGCCCCAAAAAAAAAAAAAAAAAAATTGCCAAGTCTTTGTGAAGCAAAATTGCTGTACAAAATAAGTCTATAGTCGTGGGAGCACCAATAATATTGTAATCCTGGGAAACTATAATGAAAATATAACTATAGTAAAATAATTATTGTTGATTGATTTCAGAGGCACTTATTACTAGCTCTGTGGGTGTTTTGTCACATGTAAGATAGGAAGGACCTCTGCAGAGAAGTATCCTGGTGGGAGTGAGTTGTTCTGCCTTAAAGACCTGTTAAAACTTTGTGTAGTTTGATTTCTTGAATACTTTGAGCGCCTTCTCTGTGGATATGCTGACCAATTCCTTTGGGAGATGTTAAAATTGTTGAAAAAACTCTTTTTTTTTGAGCAGCTTTCGTTTCATGCCATTTGGTAGAAAAATGTTTTTGATATCCTATGTTTCAGTATCCCTGCTATGTCTTTTTTATCATTAATTGTTAGGAGGCTTATGCTGTCATTGTCTTTTGCTAGCCTGTTACATGACTCTTTTTGATTGCCCAAGTTGAATGTGTTGCAGATGAATGCATTTAGTCAACTTAAGAAAACTTCAGAAGTCAAGACTGATCCAGAATGCATTTTGGAAAATACCAGGTGTAGTGTATAATGGAAAAGTAACCTCTCTTAGAAATTAAAGGCACGAGGTCTGGAACTGAGAAGTAGAACAACTGTACAGGAGCTTTAATCCCTGCAGTTATCTCATACAGAAGAATCAATGAACATTTATCACAAGTTAAGCCAGCAAAGTAAAACAGAAAAAACATATGAGTAGGTGACCTTTGTAGCATGCGGTGTCTTTTATCTGGGAATCACAGAGGACTATAAGCATTGATGAGCAATGTGTATAACACTGGTACAAGGAAATGTTTGCACTTGGAACTCATAGGATTTAACACAACTCGTCCAGTCAGATGAGAAATGAAGCATGTAATTCCAGCCTCTGGGTTTCCAGTCATATTTTTTACTAGACTGTGTTATCTTTCTATCCAATTTAATACAAGGCTCTCCCTCACTAATCTTGGATGAACTTTTTCCTTAAGTTAGTTTGTGTCTACACAGAATTAAAAAAGTAGGAAACATGGTCCCTTTAAACAGACAAAACAGAAAAAAAAAAACCTCTTAAGACCAGTTTGAACCTACGTACACATAAGTGACATTGCCTTCACTTGGTTGATGGAGAGGTGTCCCAGATCAGTGAAATCATCCCATTAAGTTTTAATCCTCCAAACAAAAAGCAAGTGGATGGGGATATAGGTTTGGGATGGTTGGCCACAAATAATAAAATGGAAACAACTGAGGGAGCTTTGCAGTGCAATATGGGGCACCTGTGAGTGATAAATTCCAGCCTTTACCTTAAAATGTCTCTATGCCAGCTTTGAAATCTGAGAATCACAAAGAAGGATTGTGGAAGGAGTGCATAGTGTGAATATATTTCTGAACTGGAAAAAAATGAAGTGAAGGTGACAGGAAACTTTGTAGATTCCCTGTGAGCTTTCTGAAATGGGCTGAGAACGGCCTGAGTGAAACGTCCTCTTGAGTTCATTCCTTCCTCTTCCATACAGTGCCTTTAATTGCTTATGAATTGCTGTTAGCTCTTATTCTTCTTTTTTCACTGAACTGTCTCTCTCCAAGTGAGCTGTGTGTTCAGGAATGTACCCTGAAGCACGTGGAGTTTGAGTTATGCTACTATAAAGGCCCTAGAAAGTATCTTTTTCAGTGCTAGCTTTATGAGTTTCTTGGGTGCCTGTAATGAAAAGAAAAATGAGTTTAGTTGTTCTTGAGATACTGTTACTCTGCTGAGTCTGTGTAAGAAAGGCCTGTGAGGAGATGGTGCTCCAGGCTGATTGAGACCTCGCTAAAGACATGCTTCTGGGTGAGGATTCATGGAGGCTGCCATGCTGTGGGATGAAGGACCTGCTGACGTACAAGAATTCCTTTATGGCAATATTGTCACCACCCATGGCAGGTGTTCAAGAAGTATTTAGATGTTGTACTGTGGGACATGGTTTAGTGGGAAATATCGCTGATAGGTGGACAGTTGGACTGGATCATCTTAGATGTCTTTTCCAACCTTGCTTATTCTATGATTAGAAACTATCAGGTTTCTCACTGGAAAACAAAACAAGAAACATTTCTGTATACAAGTATGTGTCCTTGCATCCTGTAACCTTAAGAGGCATCTGAAGACTGTGGTTTATGTTTTTTGGCATGGGGTTGAGTTGAGGTTAGTTGGGGTCCAGGCTCTGAATCCTCATTGCAATGGACAACCAACTATATTCTGTAAAATCTCAGATTTTAGAGTTCATGGTTTTCACTTTTACTAAACCTCGGCTTTGGTTGGGTTGATGAATTTGGAATTGAGGCAGGATAGAGCCCTTCAAACTGTGGTTGAGATTTGCTGACACGTGGTGAAGCTGCAAGCCAGCTGTCTTCTGGTGGTGGCCTTCCACTTGAGTGCACTGTGGCTTTGATGGATCCTGAGTTAGATGCATAGCAAACAGTTGCTCTGTGGACGCTAACGAGCGTGGGTATTTTTGGCATAGAATACAAAACTGGTGGGGGTGACCTAACAGGATAGTTTGTCCAGGTATTTTGTTGGCAATAAGTGCTAAATGTCATTGGTTTTACTCAGATGTTAGCCTTTATTTCAGAATGTTTCTGATGGTGGAATGTCATATTGGAAGAGATCAGAAAACCCGTACGTTGAGGCTCTGACTTGGTCAGCTGAAATGTTCTTATTAATGATTTTTTCTCTGTTTGAAGTGACACCAGTCATATAAAAGCAGAAACTAGATTTGATGGTAAACCTGTATCAGTTGATAATTTAGTTGTACTTCCTTTTCTTGTTGCGTCTTAGTTACAGACACCAGTAATGCTCATATGCTTTTATTGAAGCTGTAATAAATGTTGTATATTGTGTACAGTGATAATTAAGACCAACTTTGCAAGAAAATCTAAGATAAAGTGCATTTTCCATTGTGAAAAACAGATATTCTGTTCTTACTTCATGACAGCATTTAAAACAAACTGAAATCAGGAACGGAGCCTGTCAGAGCTCACTCACCTTTATTTGAGGTTATATTGAGTTTTTGCTTTATGCTTTCCTTGGGGATTGAGCATAGGCATATTGCTGAAGCTGTGTACATTCCAGTACAAAAATTAATGAAAAAGCCTCTTAGGGTTTGTCAGAAAATTCTGTGACAGTTTTAAGGGATCTAATTCAATCTGGTAGAGTAGTAGACAGTGAGTAAGCAACAATATTTTTTAAACTTTGAGTAATAAAAATATACTCAATGAAATAAAACCTGCACCTATGAGTGATACACATTGGCATTATGTGTTTTTGTAGAACTAGCCTTACAGCTAAAAAAACCCATTAGCTCTGTTTGCTTATGATCCTTATGGTGTGTTCACATACATCAAAGACTGAATTGCAGTCTACATGGTGCACTTGAACAGCCTCAGCAGGTAGAGGCTTTGACTATGAAATGTTTTCATAGGTATTATTACAGCATCTCTGTTGCCTGTGATTAATTATCCCAAATGGCATTTAGAATCCCTTTGAACCAATGATCAGTGACCATTCACAGTGTGCAGGTTCCAAATGCCAAACAGCTATGCTAAGTAGTCACAATGCAAACAGCAGGAAATACATTTTTGGGAGAAAAAAAGAAAAACAAAACTAAACAAAAACAGAGTAGGGGACTGGGGAGAAGTAAGCAACAAATCGCAGTCGCTTTGTTAGCATCAGAAATTGACTAAAAGGGAAAATTATTGGGAGATTTGTTTGAAAGGGCATTTGTGGTCTGGACTCAGATCCTAAGATAGGTGAGTCAAGGCTAGCTTGACAATAAAAGCACCGTACTAGGACGTGAAACTTCAAGTGAAGAACTGAGAATAGAAGGGAAACTGAAATTAACAACTGCTTATGAACATCTTGTCCTGCTCTGAGAAATGAATCTAATGTATGATTTGATGGTTGTTTGCATATGCTTTTCGTTTTAATATCGTCTGCCAAGTAGTCATGATCTGAATATAGTTTGGAGCCAGTTAGACTGTCTATCTGGAGATATGTTAGTCCTTCCTGATACCTGGTGAGAGGGGCAATAAAAAGAGATCAGAGGGCATTCTAAAAACAAAATTTTGACATTTCTTTAAAACTTTGGTTTGAACTCTGCCAGGTAATTACTTTTATATAGGCTTTTTGTTGGTGGTGTTTTTTTTGTTTTTGTTTTTTTTTTTTTCCAGACCCAGATGACTTTTTGTCATCTTTCAGTTCCTCTTCCTGAGACCAAGTTAAAAGTTGGGAATGGGAAATCCTTCACTGCTTGCAGTAAGTGAAGTTTTTCATTGACTTCACTGGACTGGACTCTGAACGGTGATTTTGAAAAGTAGGGGGTTTGACACTGTCTGAAAAGCAGTTTTCTATCAAAGACCTCAGGTTTTGCACCCAGAAGTGACGGTGCTTGTATTATTAGCTGTACTTGAAAAAGCTGGCCTAAAAATTTTGACTTAAAGTGAGTTAAGATTCCGTGAAGACATTAATCAGTGACGTTTTTTGTTTTTGTAATACAGTACACTTCAATTAGTTTTGGAAAGGGGAAATGGAGGAGTATGTTTAAAAGGATTTTCTTCAAAGAGCCAGTGTTTTTCCATTGACATTCAGTGGATAATTCTTGGTTTAATGGGGATGACAATATCTCTTTTGTGGGACATAGATTTTCTGATTAGACACACTAAGCTGCTTTAATTTGCAAGCAGAGGTAGCCTTTTAAGCTTTGAAAGAGGTTTATCTTAGGTATTAAGCTCTGTGTTAAACAGTTTATGGTGGACAGGACATTGAAGATGTACTCCGTACTCCAAAGGATCCAGTTAGGAGGCTGGTGGGTGTTTGTACCCTATATAGAGACTGTATCTACTCACAGATGGTTACTGAGCGGTGCTGAGGAACTTGGCAGCTGGTAGCAAAAATCCCTGTGATGCAAAAAGAGGATAACTTCCGTAATCAATATAATCAATGTAAACTTATGTAAGGGAGGTTGAAGGAGGAGAACTTGCATTCACTCTCGTTTGACTAAGACAGCAATCACAGTCAAGACTTCACTGAGAAACACCCGCTGGAACCTTGCTAAGGGCTGTCAGTGCCCCGTGCTCCTGTTCTGCTGGCAGAATACCAGCTTAGCTGAATCTCTGCTCAGGACAGCAGCACACTTCCCCTTTTTCCCTATCTTTTCTGTTATTCTCTGATTTATGCTCCTTGCTATTTCTTACGTCAGAAGAGTTTGCATTTCAGGTATGAATCTTCCAAGCGAAGTGTTTTATATCCAAAATAAAATCAGCGTTTTGGTACAGATCTTTAGAAATACCATCTTCAAGTGTGTTAGGTCTAATGCAAGAGGAGGTACGGTTCCAGTAGCATGTTACCTGCTTTTGTATGACTTGACATTTCTTAATAATCTCTGTGCCTGCGGTGACCCAGGCTGATCACTAATCTGGAAGACCAGGACAGTTAAATGTGCCTGTGGTCTGGGAGCTGCTCTCCATTTGTGTATTTGGTTATTGCATGTGTACTGAGAGAAAGGAGCCTTGTGTTCTCTGGGGAATTGTGATTATACAGATCTGTACCATGAAGGGCAGCATTTGGCCCTCTTTGATCGCTGCCTTTATTGATGGCCTTGCTGCAAAGGTTAAAGGGAGCTTCTTGCTCTGAAAGCTTGGAAACAGCCCATCTGTCAAAGAACCACCTTTATTTGTTAAAAGGTTTTCAAGCTTAGAGACCTGGAAGAGCCCCAGTAAAATCAATGAAAAACTATCCAAGATAAACAGGCTTACAGATGAATAAATGCTTACTACTATTTTTAGTCTGAGCTCACAAAATCTCTTTCTGGCTGCCTGGCCTTCTTCTCTAATAAAACAACTAATTCTCCAAATATTAATAGAGGCCTGTTGTCAGGCTTGGGGTCGCAATTCTTCCTGAGCTTAAGCAGAAGAGCTGCAGTTAGATGAAACCTTTTCCAGATTGTCCTGGAAATACTTGCTGAGCAAAGTTCCTGTCTCACCAAAGACTGATCTTTCCACAAACTCTAGGCAGTGATGCATTAGAGAAATGGTTAGCAACAGTGCAACAAAGGAAAGCTTTGCTCGTTCATTACTGTAGCCAGCAGGAAGGATTTCTGTACAAGTAGACATAAACAATCCCCTAATTTACTGGTGCAATTTTCCGGAGCGTTGAGCACTCAGAGCTGTAGTAAAACATGTGGTTTAAATGAAGATGGAAAACCATGCGTAGAGGGGATAGAGAGTCTCTGGGACAGTCAAACCTTTCTCTGAAACCATGCCTTCTGATCTGCTTTATTGGTGTTACAGTTTACAGATTTATGCACTAAACATGGGGGAAAACCACTCTGCTGTATTTACATATTCTGAATGTGGCTTATTTGAATGGCTAGGCGTTCTGACATCTTCAGCACTAAAGATCTTTGCTCTTATTTCTAACGTGTCTCAGAACAACACAGTTCTGGGTTAGTTTGCTTCTTCATCTTCCTCTTGACCTGCACAGCAAGAAAACTGAGGGGTTGTTTATTCAAGTTTCTTCTTAAACCTCCTTGCTTTGATGTTGAAAAGCCTCAGCCTGCAGAATGCAGCTCCTTGCTGAGGCACACAGTCAGGAGCGTATTCGAAAATTTGACTTTCCTTTGAAGTGGGTATAATTTTGCCTCAAACCAGCTCGCTATATAGCTGTGTTTACTAGTGTGTCCCTTTGTACTGAAGTAATTGGTGGTGTAGTGATGGGCTAGCATGACTTTCAGTAAGAGGAATAGACTTGTACTTTGGGAATGCTTTGTAATGGAGTTTTTATGTCTCTGATGTACTAGCATGATTAGATAGCCTAGGTCTGCTTGAGGCCTTGACCTGCATGTGGCTAGGGCTTCTACCTGCTTGAGTGAAAGCCAAGAATACTTTTTTGGATTTGCCCAACCCTTCTGTGGCCTGCATCTGCATTTTTGTTGCGTGCAAAAGGTCAACTTATAGGGACTTTCTGGTTTTTACTTGTTCAAGAAAGAATTTTTTGGTTTGAGGCTCTTGGCCTGTGGTGTGTGTCTAGGAAGTCAGCCAAGAGGAACAGAAGGGCATGAAGCTGACATGATGCCTGCTTTGTGTCCCACACTGCAAAGCTTGCCTTCTTTACCTCGTAGCCTACGTCCCACTTTTGTTAAATGACTGACTTTATAATACCTCAAGAGTATTTGTATTTTTGACTAGTAAACTCTTGTCATGCTCATGGTATGTATTTACATTTGTGCATCTCTCGTTATAGCCCAGTTCGCCCTGTAAATTTGACTGGAAGACAATAGCCCTCAGGGCTGCCATGAGCAGCAGACCAGAGACAGGATGACAGTGCTCACAAGGGAGTTGAACAAGGTCTTGGCGTGAAGTTCTGCACTAAGCTTTCTGTCTGGAATAGTAGGAAGATAGCCTGGAAATAAGTAAAATGAATGGGAAATGTGCTGCAGTGCCTGGAGCTGTGTTGTGGTCAGCAGCCTAGGTGAGGGCGTCAGGGCTCAGGTCTTGATACTGAAGCTACAAGCATTCCTGTGGGGACTGTAAGCAAGCAAGTATGCTTGTGCTCATGTTGGCTGTTAGAGCTACTGCATACTTCTCATTAGTGGCATTGATTTTCACTGTTTTGGGCAAATGTGACCAAATAGAGTTTAGAGTCAGCACATCTTTCTCCACGTAGAAGCCCTTTCCAGCGCATACTCGAGATGTCAACTTTTGGATTATTTTTTCTATTCTCTTACGTTGCATCTCAAAATGCTGTCCTATTTCCATTTGCATTTCTGTCCCACTTTCTCCTTATGACTTCATTAGCTGTTATCTCAACTGTTTTAGGCTCAGGAGAAGACTTTATCAGCAAAGATGTCTTTACTGGAGAGGAGTAGATGTCTTTTACTGAGCAGGAGTGGCCCAAACACCTGCTGCATGTTGATGGAGAGGGGATAACAATCAGTGCAGATTTGGCGAGGCTGCCCTCCAAGGGCTTGTACAAATTTGAGTATCCTTAAATCTCAGCCATTTTCCTAAACGACTTCTATTTAATAGTGTATTTCACAATCTAAAAGATGCTTTAGCAGAAATGTAATTCTCAAAGGTCTTTAAGTATTAATCCTAAATCGGTTCAGATATTGGCTGTGAGCTGCTTTACCTGTGTTACCTGCAACGGGGCCTGGGACTGTTGTAAACACCAATGACCAACATTGATGCCTGCTTTCCTCTTCTATGTTGTAACAGCCAGAAAGCTTGGCGGTCATCTTACAGGGTGCCTTCCTCCAGGGTCCCACGTGTTCTGCAGAGCTCTGGAAGCACCTTGCTGGTGCGTGTTGCTCCCAAAGTACTTATGGTTGGGTGTTGTGTTCATCCTTAACCTGGCTGGAGATACTCACGGTGAGATTTGATGTTTCTGGATTAACTACATACATGAAAAACCACTTGTTTCTCTGAGGAAAATCCTATCGCATAGACAAGCCGTGTGCAGTTCTGGTAGCTCTGTGACATTTTTTCTTTATTCTGCTGACAAACATTACTGGAATGTTGTGACAGAACTGACTCCATCTTGGTGGTGCTTCGGTGAGGTGAGGTGCACTTGGTAACAGATTGTACTACCAAAACCAACTCTTGTGCTCACTGATCTGGATGATGCTCAGCATCCATTTTCCCAAGTGTGAGAGCGCTTGACCTTATACCTTCTCTTGTTTCAGTGTGAAAAAAGCAAATTCCAACAGCTCAGGGCAGGGTAGGGAGAAATATATTCTGAACTTGTTCTGAGTCATTTTATTTCCATCAGGTTTGGGTGGCTTTGGGTCACAAGATGGTGCAAAGACCTTTCTGTTAAGATCAGCTGCTGAAAGATTGGTGCAGTAAGATACAGACTCAATATTCAGAATAGAAATTGGCTTGTTGCTGTGCTGTACTCCCAGGTGCAGAATGGTTGTTGCAAGTCCTTATGTCTTTGAATATAAATATCTGCATTTTGTGTGAGGCATTATTTGGATTTTTCGTCAGTTATTGCTAAACAGTTGACACTTCATAATTGGAAGTTCATTTTTTTTTTTTCCTAGTGAACAGATAAAAACAAACTGGAGAGAAGGATTATGAGAATGTTTCTCTCCTTCGATAATATTAAATCTAGTGAATGGAATGTTGCACCATTGTCCTGCAGGCAGAGAAGGTGCTCTTCGCAAACATACTATTGAGCTTGTAAAAACAATTAAGACAAAGAAAACCCTTTACTAAAGCGCTAAAACCATCGAGAGAAGGATTCTGATGCAAGGCTTCAAAAGAAAACCGCTGGGCTGCAGGCAACACAGTCGCAAGCACAACAAAAGACTCCTGAGGCTTAGCAAAGCCATGCAGGAGATGGGTTGGTTTGCTTGCCTGCACGGGGTTGGGAGAAAGGGTATTGGAACAAGATTAAAACATTGTTCATAGTAGGATTTCTGCACGGTTTGCACAGCTGACTGGGAAGGCAGAACAAGTCTCAGCTATCAGCTGTTATCTCTTTCCTCAAGTGGTGCTGAGGTGGGGAGATTGGGAGGGTTGCTGCTGGCTGTGAGATCAAGAGGTGCATGCCTGGCTTTGCAGCTCTCCACAGCAGGATGCATAAATGACTTCAAATAGCTGCTCAGTTCCTTACAGCTACAAGAATGCTTCTGCCTTCATTGAGAATCTCAGGAATACGTAATACAATGTAGATGCATACAATGTAATGCATAAAATGAATGGCAGCATAGGGAGTTCTTGCATCCCTCCATAGTGCTATAGGTTGTGAAGAAAGTACAGAGGCTAATCTGAAAACTGGCTAAAACAGAAATTTTTTAAGCCCTGAACTATCCAAGCGCTTTGGTTTGAATGCAGTTTTAAACTTGCATTCAGCAGGGCAATTCGTCTGAAACTGCGCTGGCCCTGCTCCACAGGGCTTTCTGAAGCAAAACTGGTGCATCGTCGTGAACATACTGACTTTGTACCTAAATTGTTCTCTCCCTGTAGGAGACAGATGCTGATGCAAATTATTAATCCTGCAATATAGTACTGGTGCTTCTAGTATTAAAATAGCTTGACTTTGTGCCGGAATTACATTGCATGTCAATGAAAAGTTGTGTGAGATGGTGACTGAAAACTATTTTGGTCAACATGCTGGTAGTGTTCTTGAAGCAGAGATCCCTGAGCTCCTGTCATGGGAGATGTAACCCATGGTTCTAATTGTGTATGGTTACTAGAAGTTCCTTGGTACTTTGCTCAATATTAACTCTGATATTTGTACAGTCCTGTTTGGATAACCTATGCTCTCGCTACATAAGATGTTGTGCCACAGTAGCTTCTGTTGATGGCCACTTCTGTTCTCCTGCTGAAATACAGTATGGTGGTCAGTGTTAGCAGTTTTCTTCTGTGGTGTTTAATTTTACTTTGTCAGCTTGAGTAAGGCTAAGGCCTGTGATTTGCACTTGTCCATCTTGCCAAGATCATGTGATACTTAGGCTCTATCAGTAGTGCTTGGTAATGCTGCTGTGGGTGTTGGGTTGAGAAATGGGCCATCTGAGACAGTGAGTGATGAGGAGGCTGTCCTGTGACTTCCATTGTCGTGTCACAGCCTCCTTTGCCTCTTCTGTAACTAGACATGACTTTGCCTCTGAAATACAGTCATTAATCGGTTGGATGTGCCTAAGAGGGAATGGAGCGTTCTTTGTCACCACTTCCCCATTTCAAGTTTTAGTCTCATGATTTTCTTCAGTAAATCAGGTTGTGCAGTTAACTTACCCACATCCTGCCGCCTTTGAAACCTCTCTGACCCTGTGCAGTACCTCACAGCTGACAGAAACATGTGGCAGGTTCTGACAATTGATGCTGAGTATCTCTGGCTATTTCTTGAGTTGGCAGAATCAAAGGCCGGGAAAACACAGTGGTGTATGATTGATTATTCAGAGTATAACAGGGTGACTTTGTGGCTTCATGGCAGGAGCCTCCACTGCTTCTTTTGTGTTTCTGGAAGTGATCATCTTGACTGCTGAACCCACGTTGGCTACAGACTATCAGCAGAGTTATGAAAGAGGGAAGCCTGAGGTGGTGTTGCAGCTCTTAAAACTTGGATTGTTGGAACCAGTGAAAACTGCTGGTCTGTAAGCCAGCATCTGGTTGTGTATTGCACTCAGGTTAAAAAAAAAAAAGAAAAGTTTAATTGTGAATGCCAGTGGGCAGAGTAAAATTGGGTGTTTGTGTGGGTGAGTGCCTGAAATCAAACTTTGGAATCTCAAGGACAAGCTCGCTTCTTGCTAGCCACAGCTGATAAGGGCTGGCTGTAATTTTGATATTGTGAGAAGTTGAAAAAACAAAAACATATGACACATCTTGAGTCCTCCAAATGGAGAAGAAACATGAGTACCACCAGCCTGATACTGAACATTCACAGTGCTTCTGCGCGTTGACTGTTCAGACAGGGAAATCACAATCAAAGTCACCATGGTGTTTCAGAGAGCTCTTGGAAAGAATGTGAAGATCTTGGCTGGAAGAGAGATCCTAGAAAGAAGGAGGAGAGGGTAGCTGCATGGAAATGAGTGCTGAGTTATGCCCAGGCACCCTGACTGGCACTATAGAGCTACCTGTGAAGACCTAAGCTAGGAAACTAGTGTATGACTACTGGGGGGCTTGCAGGGCATCTAATATGTTGGTAACTGGTGGTGAGGGTGCCAGGCTATTGGTAGACCGGGGCCTTTTGGACTGGGGGAGCCTTGCTTGGGGCGCAGCATTCCTATAACCCTGTGCTATGGCTGTGCTTAGCACTTGCCCATCTTGTAAAGTAAGCTGAACCTCTCCAAGGTGTTTAAACAATGCTGCTGCGTTCTGAAAGCTGCTCCACACAACTACTCCTCCCTAACATGGCATCTTGGCTGGGAGCCTTACCAAACCCATGGGGACGGAGGCCCCTGAGTGAGAGAATCTGAAATCTATACTTTTGCATATGTGCCAAAAACATAACCGATAATGACTGTGCTCACTGAAAGGGGTACATTAAGGAATACTCCAACTTCTGAGCCTGCAAACTATTGAGAGTATCAAGTGTGGCACAGGTGAGGGCCCAAGGAGATAGTGAGATGAGGTGAAATCCTCTGCATGCTACTCCTTGGAGGAGAGTTGGATTAGGAAATTGTATGCATGAAGAATCAAGATCCGCAATAGCATTTTCTCTTGTAAGCAGCGACTGGTATGGAGTAAAATGCATACTTCAACTTTAAGCATGAGGTCTTGAGCATCCTACAGCTTCAGAAATGTTGGATTGTAAATATGTTTTTTCTGGGTCTGTGTTTGCTTCTCAGGGCCTTCGGGCTGGCACACTGAATCCAAACAGCCCCTTTTCTTCCCTCCAGTTTTGTATTGGTGCATGGCCTGCAGTTCTATTCTGACCTCAAAAGGAAAATCAGATAAAACAACTAGCTGAAAGATGGAAAAGGAGAAGTATAATGTGATTTTTAGGCCATGAGAGAAGAAATGCCCATGAAAATGTATTTGAGAATTGTTCACACACAGTCTCTAAAATTGGAATGTGTGATAGTTTTGGCATTCAGTGTTGTCTGTACTGGCAGAGAAAGAACAGCAAGGAAAGCAAAGAAAACAAGATCTTTCTTTGCCTCAGAGAAAAGTACAAAAATCCAACTGCCTGTATGTATGGAAAATTGAATTTAGGGATTAGGAACAGTAGTGATAAAGGGGGAAAAGAAGAGATTGGCTGAAAAAATACAGAAATGAGAAAAATCCAAAAGAAAAAAATGATGAACTGGGAGGCAAGGAAATGGATTTAGACTGGGGAGGAGCAAAGGAACCAAAATAAAAAGGCCATTGAGGTGCTTTGGATGCAATTAGCATGCCATGAAATGTGTGTTACTTCTGCCACCTCTGTGGCATACCTATATTTGAAATTCAAATGACAAAAAAAGTTACTTAGCTTTTCTTCTGTAATCTCCCTTTAAGGAAAAATAACCATGCATTTTTTGTTTTGGTGATTGGCAGAGCGACCTCTTCAACAGTACTGGTTACAGATTCACAATTCTAACATTGTCCATTGAGTCCAGTCTATTTTTCTCCCACTGAGGAGAAGACACCATGCAGGAAGTGTAGTAATATCACAGCATCACTGCACTGAGCCAGATAATTTGTTTCTATGACACAAGTAGAAAATATACTTCAGGTTTTGCTCCTTTAAGGCATTTTATTTCAGGATTCTTAGCTGGGTTAGCCAGAGTGTTGGCTTTCCATTCGTTCTCGTTTAGCACCAGGCTCCTCACAATTCATTATTTATCTTTCTTTGCTTCATGTGCAAATGTAAAATGTGATTTATTTATTTGTTGTGGGCAGTCTGAGTAACTCAGCTTTCACGTACCATGAGATGCTCGGATTCCATCCCTGCTTGCCATGACCATTTGCCTGATGCAGGTAACACACCTGCACAGCAGTTTCTTTAGAAATCAGTTGTTTGGTTTCCGAGCTATCTGTTTCTTATGCTGGAAAAAGTGACTGTGCTTTCTATTTTAATTGTGCTTTTGAAGAAGCCTGTCCCCTACAAAGCAGTAGGAAGGTGGTGGGTAGTGAGGCCAGCAAGGACATGCTTGACAGCCTGTGTGCTATCCTGGCCACCACCTCCAGAGGCATTGGCAAGCCCTCTGTTGCTGTGCCCTCCTGAGATTGAAGAGAACTCATGGAGGGAAGAGAGTGACTTGAAGAGAAGTGAGGACAAATAAAGAGAGCTGGAAGGCGAGCTTGTCAAAACCAAGGGGGAAGGCTTCTCTCCCATATGGGAGAACAAGAGTACAGTTAATTAGAGACAAAATCTACGTCCTTATAAATGCTCTTCTATTAGGAATGCTCTTCTACTCCTTGCTGCAAATGTGTTATTTTTCCTGGCTGTGCTGTTACGTGGATACCCTCCCTCATTTGTTTCTGGTTTGTGTGACAGCTCTTGATGAAACATTGAAAAGAGCCCCAGTGAGAGAAGATAAGATTGGAAACACCTCATCACCCGTAAGCATGACAAGAAGCAAACCAGAATATGATAATGTGTGGAAATAACCAGGCTAGATGATACTGAAGAGAAAGTCGCTCACAGTGGCTGGAAGTTTCCCTCCTGTGAAGAAACTGGGAGATCCCCTGAGATTACTTTTAAGGTTATGTAGCTGTTTTTAGGGAAATGTTGGCATGACTTGCAGTCTGTGGCCCTCTGGCTTCCCTTAGCTTCCAGAACTCATTTTTCTGGGACTCCCAGGCAGCGGTTACTTCTTGGATAATGGCTTGGAAGTAATTCTCGTAGTATAGGGAGCTGTAAGCTCAGCGTTATGGGTCAAAGAGAGAATTTGAAGAAGTCCTGTTGTCTCCCCTGCTTCGTGCTTTCTGCTTTCAATTTGTTCAGAGCAGAAACTGAAAGTCAGGGAAGCTACAGATTGAGTTGAGGAATGCCGTATGTATTTAGGGTGATCAGAACTAGCTTGAAATAACACGAGATATGTTGAACATTTGAAATACAGTAGACAGGAAAGAGGTACTTGGAGGGAAACTAGCCTTGTAGTTTATTATGTCTATAACAGCCATTTTAACAGAAGTGTTTTTCTAACATGTTTTTGCTGGCTGGTCTGCCTTTTGTATGTGAAGAGTTCTGCATTTTCAAGTTCATTTCTGTCTTTGGCTTCAGAGACGTGGCAAACCTCCACTTGTGTCTAATGCAGTGCAGGCTCTCCTGATGCTGTCCTCAGCTTACTTACATTGATGTGGATCCCATGAGTTAGTGCAGTGGGACTTGTCCCGTTTGCTGGCTGAGCTTTGTTTCATTGCTCAGCAGCCTCCAGCATCTCCAGACGTAGACAACAGGATGGCACCCAGTACTTTGAAGTAGTGAAAAAGCCCTTTATCAAATACATGTAAAGAAATGAAGATCTAGTATGCTTCACAAGAATTAAATCCCTTGTTTTGTAGGCTTGTTTTTAGTGTGCTTTTTTAAATTATTTTTATACTTGAATAACATCAACTTTATTTTTCTCACAGTCTTTGGAGGGAAACATCTACCACAGGCTGAGGCTATAACTATATTCTCAAGAAAGGTGCCTTTTAGAGGTGTTTTTAATATCTGATGTCAGGGTGATTGCTCTTTGTGGTTTTACTGAGCCCTGAAGAGGTAATACTTAATATTGTCAGGGCATGAGTTTGGATTCCACCTCAAGCCTGAGCCTGTAGTTCTCTGTCCTTTCCTTGGGTTTGTATTGTTGTCTTATTTTAATCTCTTTGTTTTGCCCTACAAAGGCAATTAGTGTGGCTCTCATTAAATGTGGGACATGATGGCTTTGTCCAGCTGGGTGAGGCACAGATCACTGGACTTTACCTTCCAGGTGTATTTTGTGGTTTACAAAATTTATGGGGTCAGCTTCAAGTGCTCTGTGAAAACTTATTAAGATATTTAACAGGCTTCACTTACATGCCCAGAAGTGACTCATTAGAACTACAATCAACATGATGATTCAGGCTGTGTTAACAAGCTGAAATAAGCAGGTCGTGATCAGACATACAGATGTGTTTAGATTTATTAGGAGATTTCTTTTTAGATCCTTCCATTAGACAGTATAGTTAGAACTGTAACAGGGTTAGAGGGAGTCTAGCACGGAGGTGTGTACTCAACTTTTTACTGTACTTTTTTTTTTAAAAAAAAAAATCTGTAAAAACTTAGGCTATCTCTTTGGCATGTGGTGTCACTCTTATCTTCTTAAGTATGACAGCCTTAGTTTAAAATTCTGGGTGCCAAAAAAAAACAAACAAACAAACAAAAAAAAAACCAAGCATCTTCCTAAGAGTAATTTCTGAGCTCATAAAAGCCTTCAAGACACTGATGGAAAGTCATTACTGCTTTTTTTGTTGTTGTTTTTCATATGGTTTTGATTGAAGACCACCAACAACAAAAATCAGACTGTGACCTTTCCTTAGAAATTAGTATTCCAGTCCTCGTTGGGGGCAGTCTGTTCTGGAGCCAAAACTGGCAAAGGGCTTCTGCTTCAGAAGAGAAATAAACCAGCCCCGTATCTCCAAAGATCCCCTGGATGCAACAGAAATACAGTTTCAAGCCCCTTGGTGTATCTATACTAAGCTTGTGTCTCTTGAGCAGTCTGTAAATATTGACAGCCTCTCTTGTCTTGCAGCTGTGCCTAAAACCCCCCTAGTCTTTACAGTGGGAAATTACCAGTGCTGTAGCCACTGGCCTGTTCAGCCTCACCTGCAGACATTGAGGGAAAACAAGCTGAGCTCCTGCTTCCATCCAGCCCTTTTGCATACCATTGTGATCTGTTGTGAGCCTGTTAAAATCATTCAGAAGAGCAGGTTTTTTAGATCTGGCACAACAAAAAACGAATCACCTCCTTTAATGCCCCTTCAGAGTGGCAGCTTCAAATGAGGGAAGGGCGTAGGAACCAACGCTCTTTTCAGAGGCTGGGTGATTTGAATTTTTGCCTTTACTTGTTTGGTTAAAAAAAAAAAAAAAAAAAAGAATAATAAAAACAATGAGGATGCAGTACTGATATCCAGCAGCAGTCCTGTGGATGAGATTAAGTTTTCACTTATGTCTGCTGTAGTCCTGCAGAGGTGCAGCTTTGCTTCAGAATTCTGTCAAGAAGCAAAGCATGCTGATTTTGAATAGCATACTTTACTATAGTGAACAGTCCTTGTGAGATGCTTTGGTTTTATCTCACCTTGATATCTTTGGTTATGGTATCCTGTGACTTCACTGTTACATCTTATGCAGCACAGTCACTTGTGCAGGGTCCATTGCACTTCAAGTTGTACAGAAAGACATTAGGATTGCCCAGCAGGTGTAGGTCTGCACTGCAGTATTGGGCTGCTCTGTGTTGAGTTGCAGTCTAGTTGCAGTTCACACATACATGCTCTGGGTACACAATGTCAGGAGGCTAATGCTGATTGTTTATCACCTTGCAGCTGATGCCTGTAGCAGTTGAAGCTGATACAGTCTCTACTTGGATCAGGCAGAGACTTTCTTTCTGTCTTTTAGTGTAGTACGTTGTGAGGCATGTAAACAATGTGTTATCTAATACTTGATTAGCAGGAAAGGATTAAGAATGCTAAGGAAAAAAAGGTTGCGCTTTTGTTTTCCATTTCACAGTGTTTTTGCAATTCTTCGTGTGCTTTCTTCACTCATACCAGCAAGTGCAGAGGTGTGTGTATATATATATATATATATATATATATATATATATATATATATATATATATACTTGTGTAACTTAGAAGTTGCTCTTTTTCTTACCCTCTGCTTATGAAGTGCTGTCAGTTGAAATGACTTTCTAACAGTTTAGAATTGAAGTAATGCCTAATGGCTCTGGTGTTAACCTACTACTGAATATCACAAGTTGGTGAAATTAAAATCAAAACCATCAGAAGTCAGGAAGAATTGCCGTTTTCAAAAATATGACAGGCATCAAAGTGAACAAAAATGAGCATGTCTGAAATGGTCAGTTCTCCTGACTGTTCCTTGTGACTTGTGTAATAGCCAGCCTGTTGTATCTCTAAAGGCTCCAGGAGCTCTCGGATGGGTCAGCATCATCTCCCTCTTCTTCCTTGCTGTGTGCTTGAAGGCACATGCCATCCTCTTCACATGATGTATGAGCAGTGAGGGGCAGTGTGGATGGTCCCTTTCCTCAGCATGAAAGGGAACATTACTAGGCTGGTTCCTGTGTCTGCTTGCAACCCCCCCTTGAGTTGTCTTGTGAAGTGTTTCCTTCCTCGTAGCTGGGCTTGCAGTGTCTTTGCCCACCTCTGATCCCCTTCCCATAGTGAGACCTCTTGTGTTTCTTACTTGATTTCTCTCCTCCAGGCAGGACTGTAGCACCTAAGTACTGTTTTCCCTGTAGGTGCCCTGGGTAGCCTGTGAGCCATGCAGTAGGACTGCTGGGTGCTGGCCCTGCTGCCACTGGCAAGGCCACTGGCCTGCCCTACGTAGCTTCCATGCAGAACAGTGTGATGGCACGTGCTTTGCATTTATCTGATGGTGCTGTGGAGTGTTCTTATTAGAATGGCATTTCTCTTTGGCAGTAGAATCGATGAGTAAAGCTGCTTTCTTGTAAGGATTTCATAGCTTATGATGAGAAATGTGAACGGGATCTGAACAGAGCATGGTGGGAAAACCCAAGTTGTGATTAATGCCTTGTGAATGTGGGGGTCCCATCACAAGATTTATTCACTGTGTATATTCCTCTTCTTGTTCTACCTTGTTAGAATATCTGTTATTAAGCCCTTTGTGTTATTAAGCCCTTCCTGACAGATCCGGGAGGAGCCGTGCACCATCTCAGTCTGACCTCACGGAGCAGGTTGTGAAATTGTGAGGCTGTGGAAGTGAGCGTACGATGGGATCAGATCTGGAGCACAGCCAGCCACCAACACAAACATGAGAGGCAATATCTGAATTGTGTAGCCCAAGTGTTGTTTCCAGGCACCTACATCTGATGTATGCCTTGATTGCGTCCTAGCTAGCTTTCTCTGTGCCATGGTTTCCTTAAGAAGAAAACATGGACAAGTGACCCAGAAAGAAGTCATGGCTCACTTGAGTCATGTCCAGTCATACCAGTCGCTTTTGTAACTGGGACAGCAAGGCTGCAGAGCATGGTGTGGAGCCCATTCACTACGCAGTACAGAGAAGCTGTTGTCACTGCGGTGATATTTTGGTGGTAGTTATCTGTTAGCTGAGGACTTGTGGTTTTTGAGGACGTGATGTTGCTGTTTAAAAAAAAAAAAAAAGTAATTAATGGAGTTCTCCTGGCTTACTGTGAGTGTCTGCACGTAAATCTCTAGTGGTAAAAACTGTTACAGAGACAAAGCTTCATAGACTAAGTGAAGGCTGCAGTTTTAGAGATGGGTAGGCTGTGACCTTTATCAATCATAACAATGAATCGTTTATTAAACATCAAGGAATGAAGGCCTGAGCTTAGCAGTTTGGTATGCTTTACTATGAATGTTCACACAGTGTATACAGCAGTTCCTGTTTTATTTTGAGCTATCGGTAAGATAATTTTTTTTTTCTAACACTGATTATTCTTGTGTGCTCTGTTTTCTTCTTCTTTTACAGCCTGAACTTGACAAAAACATTTCTGGTCTTGCAAAACATGTGGAGGCACTTGCTGTTTTAAATCTCTGCCTACAGTAAGAGAGTAAGGCTAGTATTGTTTATATTCCACAAAGTCAGTCTGATTTTACTTACAGACGTTTTCTTATGGATTTATTTTTCCTTGTTACTGCCTTGCATTGAAACTTCAGAAGAAATACAAAAGGTCCAGAAGAAAATGTCTTCAAAAGCTGTATTGTCTCATCATTGTAGGATTTTTCTCCGCCAGATAATTATCCACCGGAAGAAATTCTAGAATGAGCACCACTTTCAGTGACAAAAACTACTTGTTTGTGAGATTTTGTTACTTAGCCACTTCAGCACTGATCTGAAAATAACAGATTTTACTGTGAAGAAAAGTGCCAGCTATGAACATTGTGTATTTAGAACTTTATTCTAAATGTTTGGAGGTTGAGATTTGTGCTAAATAGTTGCTTAGATTTCACTGAGATTTTCAGTGCTTTCAGGAGATCAATGTTGTGTTGAAAAACCATTATGTAAAGCTCTGCTTCTTAAAGAGAGGTGAAAATTGTAAACATTTCTATTTTTTTTTCAGCTGCTTTTTTTTTTTTCTTCCACATTTTCCTCCTATCTGGGCCCCTTTGATTCTACTGTTATCACTCGTGCACAAGCACAATAGTCAGTGATACCACTTGTGCAGATCAATTTCAGAAAACTGAACAAGACCCAAGATGATACTAGAAATGCTGACATTACTGGTTCACTGTATTGTGTGGTCCAACAAGGGGAAAGGAGTCTTTCAAAGCCCGTGTTGGCTCTGGTGAAGGCAAATGGTATCTTGATGGTTCAGTGGACAGAATTGTATGTTTTGATGAAATTGAATATTATCTTCACCATACTTCTTGAGGAAATCTACCATGGAATTTTTTCTCTATGCATTAGGTAGAGGATAGAGGACCACACACTGTTGTCAGTAAAATTCTTCTGGGTTTTTATAACCTGCAAGGAAAGTTTCATACCCAGGCTTCATGCTGCTATTGAGCGGAATCACTTCAGAGTTAAAAGGAAAGCTGGAGCATCAGCATCTCATTTTGAATCTGTGTGTTAACTTCTTTTGTTTCTCATGCTGAACTTCAAGATGAGAGTAGCTCCTAAGCATTCTGGAAGAGTGAGGGGTGCTTTTAATAATACAGGAGAAACTACGGTACCAGCAAGAACCATAAAGAATCTCTAAAAGCATTAGAACTGATGTTAGATGTTTTGCTTAGACAAAAGAAATTCTTGGAATTTCTGTGCCCTGGTTTATTTCTTATTCCCTAGTTAATTTGATCTCTCAAGTAGGGACTGAGAAAGTTTTAATTCTGAGTTGGCAGCTGGACCACACTGGCATGCTGAGCTGCCATCCTTTCACTTATCTCTCAGAGGAGACTACCCAAATGAAATAGCTCTGTTTCGCAGGACACACAATTTCTACATATCACACAGGGTGAGACATTAAGACAAGTGCTGCTGTGTTGGTACCGTCAATGTTGCTTATTTATCCATCGTGTTGTATTTTCTGCATCAAGAATTTCAATATCACCAAATAAATATCAAGAAGATAGTGAAGAAATGGCATCCTACATATGTATGGGACATGTGTGTCCTCCTTTTAAAAAGGAGAACCTTTGAGTGACTATATGGAGGCAAAGATCAGATGGTGCTGTCTTGAAGGAGGTGCATCTTTTCCCTTTGGTCCAGTTAAAATCTGATTGTTGTGACCTCGTTGTAAGTTGTGTGAGGATATTGTTGTATTTTGTTTAAAAGGGCAAAGTTGAGGCGGTGTCGCCAGAGTCTCAAGCACAGGCTCTGTGGTATTGCTCAGAGCTGCAGTTAAATGAGGTGCTCCAAGGGATGAAGAAAAGCAAGTGTGGAGTATTACCTTCTGGGTGGCCCAATTTCTGTAGGAAAAAAGGTCAAGAAAGCTTCAGAAAGTAACAGTTGCTATTATTTTCTATAATTTGCCCAGAATCATATTAAGTGTTAAAGGTCATGGGCTACCATCCATTTACAAGCCACTTGACTGAAATGACTTATTCATCTTATTATTCGTCTGCTACCAGTTTACTGTAAACTGAGGGGTAATTAGTTGTTTTCACTTAGCAAGTTTAACTTTCTTTTTTATTTTTTCTTGGTTTAGGAATTATAACAACAGCAATAGCATTGCCCATTTGTTTTATGATAGAATAATTGAATGTTCAGTGGCTGAGTTATGAGACTAAAGAACAGATAGTTTATCACAAGTGAATTGGATTACTGCTTTACAGAACACGGGGGCAATGATGGTATCACTTAATTATAAACTTCCAAGACAATCTGCTCAGCATTTCTTGGGAAGCCTTCAAGATGCAGGGCCGAACATGACCTTGAGATCAGTTGCTTGAGAGTTTCATGGACTCTTGGAATGCGCTTCCTGTGCCTTGTACCACTTGCAAGAAACACAGCTCGTCTGTAACAAATTAAGATGGCTTAGTTTCATCATTTCTTTGCTGGGAGACCATAAGCAAGTGCTGTGTGCTCCAGAAACTGTGATTCAATGGGAGAGAAGTAAATGCTGAGATGCATTTGAATCATCCACTGGCCTTGCAAAAATTGGAAACGTTTGAGATCCGTTATAATTGCAGTGTAGTGGAAGGGAGCAATGCTGGAAACTTGCCACACTGACATTCAGAGTTAATGATGGAAAAAACTGTGCCCTAAATGAGAACATAAACTTTTCCTGATTATTAGCAGTTATTTTTTATGAAGAATTATGAACACACACACAGTCACCCCACGTAACGAATAGGCGTGATTATTAAGTATAACAGCTGTGGTCCTTGGCATGCTGTCACTTTCGGGTGCTTTCCCTTAGCTGTGTTTTCCTATGATTTCTTTCTCCCAGCAATTATGGAACAATCTTATAATCTTAAGGACAATGGCTATTTATTCTCTTTCCATGAAGGTACTTGCTTTAACTTTTTATTCACCCCATAGGAATTTTTAAAAAGTAACCTATGTTAAGTAAAACTACAGCAAGTACTTCAGATGTATTCCATTTATTAGAGTGCACTGTGTTTATATAGATTTTAAGGGACATAAGGCTAGGTATATACCATATAGTAGAAGAAAAAGAGTCTTCTGTTTTCAGACTAGGGTGCTACAGTCGTGCATACATCACAAGGACAGATGTGTGATGGTGGTAAGAAGTGTTCACTGCCCTCCCTCTTGTGCCCCTTGCCCAACTCTTTACTGTGATGTAGTAATTCTGGTTTCTGTCTGGAATGTGTGCAAATATACTTGATAGTTCACATGGTTCTACAGTAAATGAATGCAATCGTAAGGACTTTGTGAACTTCTGTGGTGATTCACAGTCATGGGATTGGTTTAGAAAGAGCAGGAAGGCTGAAGGAGAGGTATCTCACCATAAACATATCCTGCAGCTCTTGAGAGAATGCCACGTGAGGGTAAATCTTCAAAGCTTAGATTAACTCCTTTGATGACAGAAGTTTGTAGAAGCTTTTAAAATTCCTTTTTGATCTTTTGATGCATTTTGGAGCTTCACATCAAAATCCTTTTCCTTCTCAGCCTCCTGCAAAACAAACAAACAAACAAAAAAACCCCAAACCTTGCTAAGGACAGGGATGCTGTGAGGGTAACTAACCCATGTGTGAGGAGTTGGCGTAGTTTAGAATAGAAGAGCACCTTCATTCCAGCTTGACAACAGCATCTGAAACAGCTGCTTGACAGTATTTGGCACTATGTCAGGCTACTACAGATAGCATTTTTTCAGTCCGCTGGGAACATGCTTAGAAAATTCTGCTACCCAGTGATGTATCTGAATGTCTTTTTCAATAGTATTTAGTGTGGTGGATGCTGTCAGCCATGTTACTTGGCACAGCTGCTTCCTGTGGATTATCCTGGGAGGAGGGCAAGCATCACAAGTTGTTGTGAAGGAAAGGCTGGACGCTCATTGTGTGGGATCTGCCTGGCGGAAGGCATAGTGGTGATGACCTGGGGAAACAGAGTATTTGTTACTGCCAATTCTATTGAGAGCAGCTGAAGTGCCTGTTCTTTCTTTTTTTTCCATGAATGAACGTTGAATCTACTAAAATTCTTACATTTTATAAAAGACATTGGCTTCTGTGCAAGGGCTGAAATGTAGGAGAAAGGATTTATTAGCACTATAAAATATATAGCGAAATGGAAAGCAAATGCTACTCAGATGATGTTTTTACAGATGTTACATTACTGCTGGAGAGCTAGGACAGATTATATTTGTGCATACAAACCCTTGTTAAATCTTTTAAGCTGTGCACGAGCTTGCTCATGATTTATTCTGTTGGTTATTTTTATTTTCTCTTTTCCCTGCAACTGTGATGGATTGCCTGTTTAATAGTGCCTGGAACTCTGCCAGCATCAAATATGAAGTACCCTTTTTTTTTTAAACTTGCAAATTTATGAAGATTTACAGATGACAGCAGAACGTGCAACAAATTGATTCTGTTTTGAATTCTTTCTGCTGTAAGGAATTAACTTGAAAGGAATTCAGGAACAAACATATTTCTGTTACTAATTCCTAAATACTCTAGCTGGCAGATGCTCTGTTCAGTTTATTCCCATGTTTTTGCATTGTAATAGTGGTCTTTTTAACGTTGAAGAACAGGCTTCAGGGGGAGCAAGTTGCTTGAATAGGTGTGATCCTAGATGTGCTCAAATTTATGAACTTTGTAGAAGCTTCGGTACTCCTTTATCCTCCTCTAAATGAATGGAATGGAATGCTGAAAATACTTGGAGGGATGGAGCGCTGCAGGATGAGGTGACACTTTGTTAAGCAAAGCGGTTGGCTCTCTTACGTGTTCTCTTTCTGCAGGATATTTGTTTCCACTGGAAACCAAAAGAAACGGCAAACTGATCTGTCAGCAATGATTGCATGCTGAATAAAATGTGTGAGGTGTGATTGGGACAGAGCTTTGGGTGACCTGATCCGGTGAAACAAATCCCTGCCCACAGTGACGGGGGGAATGACTAAATGATCCTTAATGGTTGCTTCCAACGCCCAAATTCTGTATGTTTAGCAGCCGTAGTAGTAGTAAATTCGTGGAATGCTAAAAATTGAAATAGTCATGTGTTTAGCATTACCTAAGGTCACGTGGTGGAAAATACAATGAAAGAGTGATGGGTATTAAGCTGGGACTTGTAAAGTTTTATGTACTGTTACTGTGTCGCTATTAAAGCTTTGAACAAAACCATATTGCTTTCTATCCTACAAATTTGGCTCTTGTTTTTCCATAGAATGCTGTCAATTTCCTCTGAGATAAACTAAGGTTTATCTAAAGTGTAAAATCTGGAATTTTTGATTATCAATAGAGCACAAAATTTTGTTTGCTTCTGTTAGAAAGTATTATAATTTTGTCCTTTTTAAACTCGGTCCACAGTGGGGCTGTGCATACCAGCCCAGTAGCAATTATTCCAGTTACTAATGCAGAAAAAATGATGTCTCTGTAATCTTACTGTTTTCAAATTCATATGCTAAAGATGGTATTGGTCATCCTAGCACATAGCTATCATCACTGCGTGGCTGATTGTTTCGTGTTACCTCCAAGTCATGTAGGTCCTATTTTAAGGCCAACGCCAACTTGTTGAGGGATGTTGCTGTTGTGCGTGTACAGACTCGATAGGACAGTGCTGGTTGCTGAGGGACTGAACCCAGCATTGCTCCAAGAGAAATTTTGCATGCATGGAAACTGGAGTTCGCTTAGTGTCAAGCTGTGAAAATCAGGCTAGTGAACGATGACATGAAAAATATTTGTTGTCTCTGTCAAAAACTTTTCCAGTGAAGCACCAGTGCGTGACAGCATCTCTTTCCTATTCTTGTTGTAGTCATTTTCAAGTTTCCTAATTTCTAGGAACGAATATGCCTTTTGTTTTGTCTTATGTGACATGATTCTAATGTTCCCTTACAAGAAGCCGTTTTTCTCCTTGTTAATTAGAAAAAAGCAATTCTAGTGGCTGTTTTCTAAGTTATCCAGCAATTAAGCAACAAAATGTTTTTCTGTCTAGTGCTTGTTTTCAGAAGCAATAGGAGAGCTGAAGATGGCTATTAATCTTTTCAGTTACTTGCTAAAGATACATTGCCCTCCCCCACCCCCTTTGATCTTTTTCTGTAGTACTGAGGATGCCGTTTTCCTTTTATTTTGTGGATTGGAATGCTGATGATATTCTTTGAGACTTAGCAAATGAATGTATTAGGCTAGCTGCAGAATTTCACTTTAGATTACATCCCTTCATTTGCATGGCAAAATGTGCTTTGTATGGGAAGATATTTGTCTAATGCTTCTAAGGCCTCCAGCCCTTTACTGTACTTTTTAGCTACCACTTGCTTTTTAGCATATAGTTTGGGTCACTGATCAAAAGAATCACTAAGAGTGCTAAACAAACACTTCAGAAACATGAAAGAAGCTAAGTGTTTTGTTTTTTTTTTTTTTAATTATCTGTTGTTCTTTAATGATAGTTCCAGAGCTTGTATTCCTGTCTGGCATCTAGTCCACAGAAGTGTCCTTGAGTGGGCTGGTGTGAGTTATCCAGCATAAACTACACAAGTCAGCTTTCTCAAAGTGATGCAAAATGTTTATGGCAGCCTGCTGAGAGGACACTTTGAAATCCTGTTAAGATCTTATGGCACAGCACTACTGGCTGCCTAAATAACAATTTAATAGGACAAGTTAGTTTATTATTTTCTTGGCATTAGTATTGTGTTGTCCATGATTTAACATAAGTGATAGATGGACTCAGAAAACCTATGACATTTTTCAAGTGACTGAGCTCAGTCTTTTCAAGTCTGGTGTTATGCTGATATGATGGGTGAAGATGCTCCAACCATCAGTGGAATGAGGGAGAATTTCAGAATGGTAATTTATGTTGTCTTGAGCTTCCTCAGCTAATCTTCCAGTATACTTATCAGTTTTTGAACTTTTCTCTGCATTACTTCTTTTCTCTTTTAGATAAGCCCACGACTCTGGGTGCTAAAGAAGCAAGACAGGAGTCAGAAATGGTGTGAACAATACATAAGGACACTTGGCGTAATGGAGGCTGATATTCATAGATGGGGGACAAAGAGAGATTGGCTTAAGGCAGTCTTAACTACATGTCAGGTACATCCAGAACTGTGAGCCTGAAAAACCTGTGTACAGCTCCTGTTTCTGCCAGTCAGGGCTAAATCCCTGTAGGCTCCCCTCTTCTTGGCTACCCTAAGGTTCCCTTGGCCACAGTCTGTCCGTATCACAGAATTGCAGATTGCCTAGACTAGGTTGCACAGGTAGGCATCCAGGAAGGTTTTGAATATTTCCAGAGAAAGAGACTTCATGATCTCTCTGGGCATCCTGTTCCACAGCTCTGTCACTGTCACACTAAAGAAGTTATTTCTCATGTTCACGTGAACTTCCTGTGTTCCTGTTTGTGCCCATTGCTCCTTGTTCTGTCACTGGGCACCACTGAAAAGAGCTACCCCTGTCTGCTTGACTCCCACCCTTTAGATGTCTGTAAGCACTGATAAGATCTCCTCTCAGTTTTCTCTTCCTAAGACTGAACAGTCCCAGGTCTCTCAGTCTTTTTTCACAAGGGAGAAGTTCCAGGCACCTCATCCTCTTGGTGGCCCTATGCCCAGGAGCACTTTATTCCTATCACTTTTTAGCAACTTGTGTCTAAGACCTGTCTCCTTGAAGATGTTTTATTTGTGAGGCATATGAAGAACATAAGAGCTATCCCAAACATGTTAGCATTGGCTATATCAGTATACAGCCAAGGGAGCAGTGGGAACGCTGCCTCACCCCACCAGTGAGGGGCTGATCTGAAGTAACTACAAATGATGTCGGAGGTCATGGGATAAAACTTACAGCATGGCACAAAATGTAACTGTGATGTTTGGGGAAAGGAAATTAGAAGGAGTCCTGTGAGTTTCAGACTTGGGAAACTGTTCCAACTGTAACTTGAATAGACTGAAAAGAGCAAGCAAGAGTGAGAAGCCTCTGTCGTATTGGCTGGTGTATCCTCATGGGAATCACTGGATGGCCTCAATACCAGCTTGTGCCTGTAATAGAAGTTCTAGTTCAGAGCTAATATCCTTCCTTTTCTGCTGACCTGCTTTGAGGTTTTATTCTTGCTCGCAGGCATAGGACAGAGATCGGTAGCATGTACTTTTCCTAGGATGGATCATTCACATTAAATGTATTCTGGGTGAGGTATCTTCACCATCGTTCCACTTGGGCACATCCTGAGTCTTTTGCGTGGTGACACGCTTCTGGAGAGTGCACCTACTTATTAGAAAGGCTTTAATGCTAAAGGGGGGCTAATGTCAATTCTTGATGATGGGGCTGGCATTTAGTTTGGGTCACTACATTGGCTTTTCTTGCCTTTTCGAGTGTATTGTAAGCAAAACCTTTCTGATTAAGGCTAACCCTGCTGTTGCAGAAAAATAATTTGAAGGGAGAACAATGATTTGTTTGTACTCCTTGGACAGTACTGTGTACAGTCTCCCTGTTGGGTGAGGTATTCTTTGGCTGCATAAGGTCGTCTTGCACTGGTAAAGCTTTTGCATTCTAACACTTCAACCGTGCACAGAACAAGCCCAGCTTATCTGACACAGCTGCTTTTATTGGTTTAAAACTGACTAGTATTTAAGTTTCTTCTTTGTGAAAGGCCTTTAAAAAAAACCCAGATTGCTGCTATTAATAAGATGTAATCTACTCCAGCACATTTCAGAGATTTGGTTCACTAATCCGTTACATTATGCTCCTTCATGTTGCAGTACTCTGCAAGTGGAGAAGTAAAGTACCAGATGAACTTTTAAGTAAGGTTTACTCAAAGTACAAGGAGCTTAATGTGAATGGATTTTATGTACATATATGTATCCTGCTTTTATTTGCCAGGCAGAGCCCTTAGCCATGACTTAGGAAGGCATTGTTCTAGCTGTTGTTCAAATGCAATGTGAGAGTCCCCTGCTTGAAGGGACATTGTCATTTAGTGATGGGGAGAATATGCTGGGAGGTGGACGTCAGGGTCGTGTGCAGTGGGGGAATTCAAAGCAGTGGTGGGGCTTTACGCTTGCCCATATAGCTGCCAGCTGACTTGTGGTTGCAATACTGTGGTTTTGGGATAACTGTTCTTATTAAGTCCCATTCTGAGTACTTCTGTTGTCTTTATAATTTAGGACGTTGTGTGCAGTGTAAGTGCATGTCAGATTTTCTATATGCTGTAATTAACCCTTTCTTTGGAGGAGCAGAGAGCAGGAAGAATGTGTATTGAAGTGGCTCTGTTGTATATGTTTTAAATAAAAAATATTTCTTTAAACTGAATAGTGTGACCCAGAGGACAGGTAACTTCTATTTGGGGAAGCTAATTATCTCATTTTGCAAAACTGAGAGCATAACTCAGAGTGGATGTATTTGGGTTTTTTGTTTGTTTCTTACTTCCTGTGAAAGCCTCTGTAGATGATTTCAACGAGGGCAGAAGCTCTGACAGCCAATGGACAGTGTTGGCAGAAGGAAGAACTTAGGAGGACACGCTCACAGGGTGCTGGAAGGTGTCCTTCTGCGTTTCTTCTTACCTTCTTTTTTGTTGTTGTGTGAAGGATTCAAAAAAGCTAAGGATATGTAGAAGGAAGAGGAGGCTGTTTTGGATTTTAGCTTAAATTCTGATGCAGAGTGTTTTATTGCATATTAAAAAGTAGTTCTTTCAAGCTGTAATCTAAGATGTGAAAGTTTAATTCGTAGTTGGAACATAGTTTAGGGCCAGAAGAGACCATTAAGATAGTAATTTTTAATCTCCTGCATAATTACTACTTGCTGTTGTGGAGTGAAAGAAAAAGGTGTGGGTTTTTTTTCGTTTGTTTGTTTGTTTTTTGAGAAAGATCATTAAAGCCAAATGCGTTTTAAACTAATTATAAGTATGTTCTGAAGTACTTCTAATGAAACTGAAAACATTAATGTGCTTTGTCCTGGTCATCCATACAAAAAAATATTTGAGGTGTGTCTTACTTTTCAAGATTGCATCAGAATAGTTTATATAATGATCAAAGACAGGAAGGCTAGAAAAGGCTTGGCATTCTTAATCCCTTTTTACTGCTAATATTTTTGGGTTTTTGAAACTCTAAGTTCTATCAAAAGGTAAATATTCACATATTTGGGCTAAAAAGAGAAGAATGTGAGGTTTGCATGGTAAAAACTGATGCCATAACATGCACTCAGAGTATTGTAGCTCATTCTAAACACTTCACAGTATGATTTTTCTCTTTTTTAACGTGCAGAATGTTGAACTTGAGGATTCCTGCTACTAAATACTTAGTATAAAATCAGTATATTCACGTATCACTTTCACTAGGTAAACGTTAAAACAAATGTCCATCCAGAGTTCTTGATGCCTTACCCTGTAACTACTGCTTTATGTATCATCAGTTGCAGTTGAATATATCCTCCTTAACACAGTGCTGTAAGATAATCTTATCATCTGCATGTAGTGCTAACTAGCAGAGATAAAATTCACATGCATGCAGTAGAACTGAGAAAGAATTGTGATGTCACTGCAAAAAATTAAGGTCAAGTTTTATTCTAGGCCATCATCTGATCTTACAGTCTTTTGAGTGGGCTGATTTTCACTAAGGTAAGATTTTTGGCCTGGTACTCTGAATTTGAGGAATACAATAAAATATTTCTTGTCATTTCTTGTCATCCTTATTAGCCATTGAAGTTATAGCGCATCTTTACATGGCTGTCTTCTGATATGTGCGTTACTTTCCCATGTATAGATGTGTGGTATTTTCAAGTGGAAGCACAGTAAGAGAACAGGAGATGTCCTTGATTATTCCATGGTTTGTTTTGAAAGGTATGTTTCTTCATGAAGTTAATATTCAAGTGAAAAGTCAGTGGCATCTGCATTAGGGACTGTATTTCATTACACTTAACCAAACCATTCCTTCTCAGATGTCAGTCTTCATTTAGCATCCACCTATGATAGGAAATTGTATGTGGGTAGGGTTGCTACCAGTTTGTTCTTTTTCCCTGATCGTGTCTTCCTTTTTTGAGCTCTGGAACTCTGTTCAAGCAGACTTATGGGAGAATTGGTGCGCTTTGCAATTAATTTTATTCCAATTCCTGTCAAAGGAAGGAGCTGAGTCATAGCTTCTGCAGAGATAGGCAGGAAGCTGTAAGGCTTGTCAGGCTGAGATGCCCAGTGCAAGGATGAGGGGTCAGCAGAAGGCTGTTGTTGTGTGGTTCTGGCATCAGCACAGTTCCTGCAAGTCTCATTTAAGAGGTATGGAGGGGAACAGAGAAAAACATAAGAGCTTTGTGTTCAGAGTTGAATAAACTATGCATTGTAACCTGATGGATGGTGAGGTTTCCATTCTCCTACCATTGTTTTTTGTTATGATTTTCATGTACTCATCTTTGGAAGCTGTAATTCTGGGTACTGTTTCCAGGCTGTCCCTTTCCATCCGTCAGAGCTAGCTATGGATCTGATGGGAGATGGTGGAGAGAGGTGGTCAATCGTGGCAGTTGTTACAGGTGGCAGTGAGACCGTAAGGGACAGGGAAACCTGACAGTGGTCATCAGACTTCCACAATTCTGCTCTTAGCAGAGAAAAAAAGTTGGAACAATGTGATCTAGAGAAGAAAATCACAGATAATGTGAAGGCAGAGGGAAGAAGAAGGCTAGGAGACACTTGTGTACTCAGAAGAAGAACCACAGGGACACAAAGGGAAGGACTGATCTATCTGGATCCCATTTAAAGGGTAATTGGATGCGATAGCATGAGAATTGGTTGTGTAATGTGTAGTCTACTCAGGTCCCTGTTTTCAGATCCAAGAGCAGTCTGTCACATTAATACAGTTTTCGGTAAGGTTGGATCTTGAAAGGCAGCTCAGATAGCGAGTCCCTTTTTTTCCTCACGAAGGTTTCCACCTTCTCTTTCACGAATGCCCACCTGATCAGTAGCTGGCTTGCATTTTTGTAAGCACTTAGCTCAGTCCAAGCAGGATCCCTGGCAGTACTCAAATCCTTGCTTTCCCGAGTTGCCTTTGCTGAAGTTACTGAAATCCTGACAGCTGTAAGCCTGACCTAAAGCCCCTCACAGATGGTGTGCGTCAGTGGGGTTGGGATCAGTATCCTTGAAATACTGGTGCAAAAACTCTGAGATTGGCTTAGCTGCCAACTGGAACTCTGATTTAAAGCAAAGTTGTATGTCCAGGTTTAATTATCCGAAACGCAATCCGTTATAAATCAGATAGATACAACTTAAAGAAGATGATATAAGAAGTTATAACTCAAATGAAATCTGAGGTTAAACAGCACTGTAAGTGGATCCAGAGAGCCTTAATTCTGCACTGTGGTGACAACAGAAAGAGCCACAGTGTCACACGGCAGGCACTTCCTTTTAAATAACTTGCAAGGAAATGTGTGTAGTCACCCTGCTGTCTCTGTACACCCTGTGCTTGGGTGTCCATGAGAAGGAAAGGTGCTGGGACCATTTTGCTCACCCTAGCAACATCATCTGCCAGCATTAGAATAGTCTAAGCATGAACATACACAATACTGAACACATATAAGAAGAAAAAAATAGAGAAAACCTATGAAAAAGAACCACCCCTTCCAAATGCATTAAATAATAAATAGTTTGTGTATGCTGTCATCTGTCCGTGTTCCAGCCTGAAATTCATTTCCTCTTTAGTGTCTTCCCAAGATCTACTTTGCAGATAGATACTTGTATGTTCTGGCAAACAGTTTAAGAACCCATTTTCCCCACTGGAGATTTTACTTTTTGAAAGTGTTTATTAGACCAGTCAGGTTTCTGAAATGCTGAGCAATTTATTTTGATTTATTTATTAGAGAAATTGATAGCAGAAGTGAAGCATTTTACTGTAAGCAGTTTCTTTATCACTGACGAATGAGGTACGACATGCTGCTTTTGAATTCCACATCCAAGTGTCAACCAGAACTGAAAACTAGCCTTTATGGTGCTTTTTGATATTATTGGAAAGCAGAGGGAATGGATATATATATATATATACATTTTTTTTAAATCTTTTTTTTTTCCTGTAGAATTTTACAAGAAGCTTTCTAAAAGTCTTGAGTACTTAAACAATATTTTGAGGCACTGTTGTGGTACTTGAAAATATGCGTTGGTCTTGGAAAGAAGTGCGGATTAAGTCAGTGGCATCCAGTTAGTCAAGAACGAAGCCACAATGTCCGTGCAAAGTTCAGCATCCTTGGCCTTTGCATTTCCAATGGCTTAAGTGAAGTGAATCAAGGAGATGATGAAAAGAAGAGCATAGCAGAAGGAGAGCAGAGCAATGGTACTTTGCTTGTACTTTCTTTGGAAAATGATTTGCATCAGCTAGGAAGCAGTTGGGTTAGTTGAGAAATGGAGCAGACTTTGGAGAGGTGTATGCAGCAGTGAATTGTTCTCTGGAATGCTTCCTGGAAAGGCTGGAAACAGCAGACAGAGGGGAATCTTGAGGATTATGGAGTAACGTTCAGTGTCATCACAGGCTCTGTCACTTAATTCCTTCTAATCCTATAATTAGTTTTCTTTTGTATTTAGAGGTTTCATTTTCCCACTAATTTGCTTAATTCATTGTTTGTCTCTCTGTCGCTAATTCATTTATTACCATCTTATTTATATCATAGATACATTTTAGTTGTAACTGGTTTTGGGCTACTGAGGTTTATCCTCAAAGACCTCCAGTTACTTTGTGTTCAGTATTTTTATTTCTGCCATAGCAGTCATAAGTAGGAAGGATATGGCGAGGAGTTGTAGTGTCACATGGAAGAGTTGTACTGTCAAACTGGAGTTTTATGTGCTCTGTAAGTTATAAGTTTAATATTTGATCAAGTTATATTGTTTTTTATACTTAGCAGATGATGTGCTCTGTTCTAGAAAAAAAAAAATAGATTCTGTGGTATTTACTCTTGGTATTTAGAGGCTCTGTATTATGTTTATCAGTGACTGTATGATCTCTATCAAAAAGTTGCAGGTACTTTCTATAGTTTTTAATTCTGTTGGCCGTGATTTTAAGGGTGCCTAATCACAAAGGTATAATGCAAAAATAATATCTGGAAAGTTTTTCTGTTTTTCTACTTGAAAGAAATAATTGCTCCAGATAAGTGCTACAGTCACAGCTACCACGGCACTGTGAAGGAGAAACAGCAGCTTCTGAAGCAAAGCAATCAGTGACCATGGTTTGTCCTTCTGTCATGGGTCGGGGATGTTGCCAACGCTGGAATCACAGATCCTGTTTTCCCTGCAGTAGTCCCTCAGATTTGATTACCAAGCTGCTGTTGAGCAACGTTTGTGACACCTTTTCCACTTGACACCATTTCCACTTGTGGTTACTATTTGACGAGAAAAGATCATTTCTATTTTTTTGCTACTTGAAACTTAAAAATTATTTCCAGGCTGCTTTTCTAGCCACAGCACTGATTTTAATATTGTAGTGAATTCAGAGTGCTAACAGAAAAATGTCTGCCAAAAGCTTGTTCATCCATTTTCAGTTTTGTGATCATCGGTCACTGGTCAGAGAGGCGCTAATTATTTGATGCTGGCTGCCGACTGATGGAATGACGTTCAAAGGATGCAGAACATTATAGGAAAGTGTTCATCAGTAAGTTAGGTAAGAAAAAAGTAAGCAGTGTGAGGCTCTTTCAGGGTTCAGAAGGGTCAACCGTAATCTGAACTGGCTGAGCCAAGGTCAGATGTCTCTGCCTAGTGGTGTCCTAATTAGTAATGCTACTGATGAACTATGAGAGCAATACTGGCAGTCTGATGTTAATCATATGAACCTAACTCACTTAATTGGATTGTGTTTTGCCACTTTGCAAATCCTAATTATACAAAGAGGCTATTTAGCAGCAAACCGGCTTTAACTCTACAGAAGACTTTTTTTCCCTTCTCGTACTGTTCTTCATTAGAAGAAGAACACTTCTTTACTTTCAAGGCTTCTTTGGAGAGCAGATACAGGGTTTTTATTTTTTAATCTTAAATCAATATTTACTGGTAAAATCCTGCCAGTTGGGAGTTCCTGCAGTTCCTGAAGAGATGGTATAAGCAGGAGAACACTGTCACAAAATAACGGTCTCCTGCTGATTCACAAAAACCAAAGCAGAGCAAAATTATTGACTGCAAAGTGGGGAGAAATTGATTGCTTGACAGTGTTTCCTTACAATGAGGTTGTAAGTTACTCATTCTTTCTGTTAGTCCAAATGAATAATATAGATTTATTTGTTTTGCTACGTGGGTGTTGGTACAGCAGTGAACACTGTGTTACTGTGTAATTGTATTCTGTTTGAGCTATAAAGCAAATTGACTGATCTGGCTATCTAGAGGTAGAGAACCTCAATTCTCCATCCCTACTGTGTTGTTCAGCAAATCAGGCTACCTCCTGTACAAGGTTGTATTAAGAGCTATGTTATCATCATATATCTCTGGGGTGGTACATTCCTGTGGCATTCAAGGACCAGAGAAAGTTTGACTCTGTCTCTTCTAGTTTCTGGGAATGACTCTTTATTGTTTTTAGCTATCTTTTCATCTGTGTATCCCAGTTATCCTGACTAGCATCTCTTATATGGCAGGCAGCACAGGGACAGGCAATAAACTTTCTCTTCCTGATGCTGAGTAAAGCCAATTGGAGGGTTTTCCCACTGTCTGCTGTATACAAAAGATTGACTCCTGACAGCCAACATGAAACCTCATCTTCAAACGACTTCAAATGTCCCACCCGGTTATTACTGCCTACATGGTGTCCAAGTTTGGGCAGTCTTCTTTATCTTTTTCTTTTTAATTTTTTATTTGCTCCTGCTGAGATTGTTTACTCCGAAATATTTGTCTTTAGGGTGGACTGATCAAAAGTACAAGTGTTGGCCTAAGCTGGCTCCCACTGAAAGCTGTGGTGAAGCTCCCATAATGGGAGTGGTTGAACTGAAGCTGTGTGCTAAATTATGCTGGTGCAATTTCTCTCACAAACACAGCCTCTTTCCTTTATGGAATGTGAATACACCATACAGTGCTGCAGTGACTGGAGTTGGCCTGAAGCACTACAGGCATGTGTGCCTAGTACTCAAGCAGAACTAATTATTTCAGCTCGTCAGCACTATTTCTCTGGCCCTCACGATTTTAGGGAACCCCCTGCGTAGCTGTTGGTGTGTCACTTTGTGCACTAACTTACTTGGCACTTCCTTGGAAGTCCTAAAAGCAATGCAGGGTGAACACACCCCCAGAAGCCTCTGTTTCATCACTTGGTTACCTGTTTGTTTCTAGGTGGCAACTGTATGCTTATTTCCACAAAAGACAGATGTATTTTTCTTTTCCAGAATTACAAATGAAGATGAACAGCTACCACAGGCAGCAGCACTGATAACCTCCTTCTGTTCTCAGTAGTATCCAGATCTGTTTTCTTCATGCACAAATCCCAGAATTCCTCTTTTGGAGAATCAAAGACGACTTGAGTGGAGTGGTGAGTAATTGCAAGTCAGCAGGCAGAGAACCACAAGAGGACTTGTGTTTTCTTCCTGTCAGCTTAATGTGCTTCTTTTTTCCAAAAGAAAAACTATTCTGTGATTTGAAAAATTACTCTTGTTCTTTAAAGTTGGGTTTGTTTTTTTTTTTTTTGGGAAACATTTCCAGAAACAGGTATTGAAATATTTCTGAGTTAAAAAAAAAAAAAAAAAAAAAAAAACAACCCAACAACGTAATAAAATGAAACAAAAACAAACAAGTCCAACACTATGAATTCTACCAGGCTTATTCTCGAGTTTTTTGGAAGAAAAAAAATGCTGCATTTCCATGTGGGATCTTTAAGTCTGTAAAGTAGGCCTACACAGACCTGTCAGATATTACTTAGGTCCCTCTTTACTTTGATTTTGGCTCACAAAGCTGCTTCTGATGGAGCTGTTAATGCTCATGGAGATCTGCAGCCTTCAGAGGCAGAGACCTAAACGCACACCTTGCTGTGACCTGCAAATAGCTTAGGCTGAGACAAAACTGGAAGTAATCTAGGGGAGGAAAAATAAATGATGCTTCCATGGTGCTCTCAGAAACCTTTGTGTCCATCCTGGCCAGGCAGGTGGCAGAGCTGGTCAGTGAGTGCTATTGCTCATCCCTAGTACAAGCACCTTGATTTTTTGTCAAGGGAACCTGAACAAAGTGATGGGGTGTGGGAGAAGAAAAGTGTGTGTCTGACGCAGTAAACCAGTTACAGAACAGCCACTTAGATGTTGCTTTGCTACTTTTTACCCCATTATGTATCTCCTCTCTTCTCAGACAGCTGGGGCACCTGTATCTGTCTAATTGCATTTTCTTCTGCTTGGGCATCTGCCTTGAATTTTTCATCACGTTACAGATATAATTCAGCCTATGATATTTCAAAAGAATTCCTCACTATAGCATTTCAAATGCTTTACAAAAGAAAGGGCCGTGAGAAGAAATGAAACACTGAAGGACTTTGTGCTTTCTTTTTTCTTTTTTATTCCCTTTATGGTTAGCTTGTTATTTCCAGGGAAGGTCTTCTCAAAAACAGTATGTGCATTTCACTCTCTGAGAATGAATTACAGTAGAGCCGAGTGTGAAATCTCTTGGCAGATTGCTCCATGCCTTCCTACTTTACTAAATGATCTGTTGTCAGATGATGAACATGTGATCTCCAGCTGTGGGATCTCAGAGGTGTATGACAGTGTGTCTGAAACACAGTGGATTAGCTGCTATTGAAGTATTGGTGAGCAAAAATACCAGAGAATCTGTACCCGTATCATCTCTAAAAGAGAGAGTTAAGATAAGTTCTAAATTTCAAACTGTATGTATAACAGTTGTGTTGCAGAGTTGCTTAGAAAGCTGCTTTAGATCTTGAGAACTGGTCAGTTGAGGTGAGCTTCCAGTCTAGGTAGATCAGATGAGACGAGACAGTTTCCTTCCTCAAGTGTAGCTTTTGTCTTGCTGCAGGTATGAATCTCACTATCCTGGTGGGCTGTGCCCTGAGCTCTGGGTCAGTTATCAGGGCAATGATCTCCTGAACGTAAATACTGTGTCTCAATGTGTTTAGCAGAAGGCAGCAAAGGAGTTAAATGCAGCATACTATATATATTTCTACGTTACTCTACAACACTGTGGGGAAATAAGATATGAATCAAAAATAAAATCAATCACCTTGAGAACATATCTCCTAACCTGAAAGTAAACTTTACCAAATAAAACGATAAATATTTCTGTGTTTTCCAGTACTGCAAGATCATTAGATTTTTTTTAAAAAATCGGTGTTGAAAACTACTGGCGTGATCTTTTATTAGGTAAACAATCCTTTTTCTCTCTCTCTCTCTCTCTGAAGCAAACAGGCTCTTGAGAGTCATCAATAATTTATGGCAGAGTAACTGTAATTGTAGGTAGCATGTTTGCCCTGATAGTGTTTGGAAAAAAAACAAGAAAACAAAACAAAAACAAACAGAAAACTGACTAACCTATATGGTGAGGGAAACGGGCACCCTTCATAATAGAAATAACCAGTACCCTAGGAAATGTTGCAAACAGATGGCTACCACGTGCTGTGCACAGGAATAGGTGATTAAAACTGAGAAACAGAAATAAATATGACCCTCACCTTAGCAGGCTTCTGGGCAGAGATGTAACTTAATTCTTGCGAACACTGAGTAAGTTTTTGTGAGGGCAGGGTCTTGGTTTGCAGTGCCTCCGGGGTGCTGTAATCGCTCTGTTTTGCAGGGATGCTCAGGGTCTGCAGTCAGAGCCATGGGCTCTTTGTGTGAGGGGTGGCAGAACATGAGCTGTAGAAGATAGCATGAGCTGGGGTGTTTTGTTGTCAGGCTTTGATCTCCAGACTAAATTTACTGAAATGTGTTGACTTACAGAGGTTACGAGGTGCGTAGGGTCAGTGCTGTGGAGGTGGAGACAGTGTCTGTGGTAGCAGTAAGAGCAAGTGAAGTGATGGGGTATGTTAGACAGTGACACAAAATTATACAGGAAATATTTAATTGGTGTTATCTAAACAGAGGTACATCTTTCTCCTAACCTTGAATGCACTCTAGTTGAATTACTTGCGGAAGGACATGGCAGAAATAGAAGAGATTGAGAGGGCAATGGAAATTATTAGAAGCAGAGGGGCTGGCTTGACCTAGTGAAGGAAGGAGATGTTAGGGTTATATAAAATATGAACTGGTATGGAGAAGCTCAGTCCTTTTTCTCATCATGAAAGAACAAAGGAACATTGAAATGAAAAGGCAACAAGTTTAAAACGGATGAAGAGAAACTTAGGTATTTTCATGCGACATTTATTCAGTCTATAGGAATTGCTGAGGCAGGATGATGCTGTTGCCAGTAGATTGGTTAGAAAATAAAAATGACGAGACACAAATGAAAAGGATTTCAGTTACATAAGCCAGGAAAATAGTTACTGTATAGAAGCAATTAATCAGCCTTCAAGGGAAAAATAATGATCAACTGCTGGGTGCAGGAAGATTTATCTGAACCTGAATTCTTAAAGACGAAAAGCTTCTCTTTAATTCAGTAGAATTTGGGCTAATTAAGGACTGTGACGGGTTTCATCATTCCACCTTTTCCACATGATTACATAATTAGAAAAAAGTATACTTAAATAAATACTGCCTACTGTCCAGTGCATAAATACAGGATGGAGTGCTAAACCCCATCTCGTTGTCCCTTGTACTTCTGGAATATGTTCTCATCCAACAATCAGCTAACACTTGGGCATGGCGTGTAAGAAGCATTCTTCCCTGTAATGCTCAAGCCAGGTTACTCTCTATTGGGCCAGGCTTCAGCAGAGAATCCATAGGCAAGGATAAAGTTTTGGGAAGAATCACATAAAGAAATGAGGCTTCCTGTATGGACACAAAATCACATGACAAGATATGAGTATTTAACATGCTTTTTCTCCTGGCGTACACAAGCTTTGCCATGTTAATACTAACATTCTGCTTAGAAAATTCTAGAATGTGAAGTTTTAGCTGTTATGTGCTCTTTGCTCTGTTAATGTCAAAAAAGATATTTACAATTGTGCCCATGATGTGGAATTGGATGAATCTACGTTGTGAAAATACAGAACTGCCTGCTTGCTGTGTGTTATTAGTTTCTAATGTTAAGTATTATTCTGAAGAAAAAGCTGCATTATTCCCCAAGTTTTTACATTCTTTACAGAAAAAATCCTTAAGAAAAAAAGATGGTCTCTTGTTGTCTCAGATCTCCTTTATATTAGAATCATAGAATCTTTAAGGTTGGGAAAGACCTCTAAGATCATCTAGTCTAATCATCCACTTTCCACCGACATTGCCCGCTAGGCCATGTCCCCAAGTACTACATCTATCCTTTCCTTAAACATATCTGGGGATGGTGACCTCCACTACCTCCCTGGGCAGTCTGTTCCAGTGCCTCACCACATCCTTCTGAGAGAAAATTCTTCTTAATATCCAACCTGAACCTCTCCTGGCACAACTTCAGGCCATTTCCTCTTGTCCTATCACTTCTTACCTAGGAGAAGAGATTACTTGGTTTAAAATTAGTTTTGAAGATAATTGCTTCATATTTTTGAAGCTAATCTTGTTTCTGCAAGTTATCTTTTACTTTTTTTTAAGCATTTTTCTTATAAGGATGTCACACTGGCTGCTTGTTTTGTATGCTATAATGTTCAATAGCAGTTTAGCTTTCTTCCTCTAAAAACATGTTTCAAGACCTAACTTTGCATATGTTGTGGATAGAATGGATATGAAAGGTGATGTGATTGCCTGTGTGTGAGCCTACTTCAAAGGTAAAACTGTCCTCACTGAGTTCTCTTTGTCTGTAAATCAAGGAGTTGCCCGTTAGGTGGGCAAACTGACAGCTCAGGCAAGTCCCTAAGCCTTTATTATCCTGATATTGTCTTGCGGGTCAGAGGCAGCACAGCAAATTATTGTCATAAATGTCAATAGTTGATTTAACTCCCATTAACATTTTCTGTGTTGTAAACCTGAAATTAGAGTCTAAGGGCATCTCTTTTATTATTCTCCGTGCATTATATTGGACTTTGGCTCACAGGAAAAGGAGGAAGTGACTTAAAAACCTTTTGCAAAATACACGGTGCCCCGCTGCTTTCCATTCAGAGTGACAGTCACTTGTCACTATGCATGAGCAAGTCTGCCCTGCTTAGCATGATGCTGACCCTGCCAATACAGATGCTCCCCTTTGCAGCGGGGAGGCATGGAAGCAGCCGAACCTCTCAGGGCTGTTCTGAATTTCTGTAGGTATCACTGTTAACTGCAGCCTGTGATAGTCAGCCAAGTGGGAATCTTTCTCCTTTGGTCCCAGGGTGAGAAGAAAATAACTTGCATGACCAGAATGGGCGTCTTGTTGTGCAGATGACACAAAAACCTGAATTCGTATCAGAGCTGCTTAAATCACAGTGAAATTCTAACTCTGGTCATTGAGGCTGGGCAGTAATTCAGTTCTTAAACGATTTGGAACTGCTTTGTGCAGCACCTGCCTCTGTTTTCAGGAAGTATGATATTAAACTTTTTCCCGCTTCAGAGGAAATCTTCTCTGAAAAGATGATCTCCAAAACTTGTTCAGAATATGGACTAGAACTCTTCCATATGCAGGCAAACTCAATGAAAAGAAACAAAATTATGGAGCTGGAGGAGATTGCAGGAAACATAATTAAAGGGACATGGATATTTGCATGCCTTGCCCTCCCACAGTCTTGCAGCAAAGAGAGTTACAGTTTTATTAGCAAATACAGTCAGATATTAATGTTCTTGCATAAAACCAACCAAGCAACCCCCCCCCCCCTCCCCCCTCAATCCTCATGGAAATCAGATCTTTGGGAAAGAACAAAAAAGGCATTTCCTTCATTTGCAGATGGCTAATTATGACCTGACGTAATGCTAACGAAGTGGTCTGCATGTCCCACTGTGACACTGCTCTTGTGCTGCCTTACCTTTAGCCATATTGTGCAGGCTGCAGTGGTGGAGACTTTCACTCCGATGAATTCAAGGGCAAAGTGAGTGTTTTAAAGAAGAGTTTCTTCATCATCTCTTGATTATATCATCAGATGAGAGATGAAGTACCTTGTGATTAGGTTTTTAAGAAGTTAAATTCAGTTATCTCTAATTGTTGACAGATGCAGGTATTTTTGTTAGCAATTAGCTGCAATTCACAAGGAAAATTGAAGTTCTCTTAAAGTTATCTCTGATTTGTTTGAAAGTTATTTTAGGACTTTTTTTTAATCATCATGGGTTTTAGGTTAAAGATCAATGTAGGCTTATGGTCTCATTGGTTATTTCCTATTTTATTTTTTCTGCTAATCTTCAGAATATTTGGCATAGCTGAAATCTTCTCAGGCTTCCTGTGTTTAATGTCACAGATTACTGAGGACTTTAAGGGTGCCATGAAAGTTTACTGAGGGTTTTTTTAGAGAGTAATAATAGAAACAAACAATTGAAAGCTAAGGGATGTTCTGCATTAATCTGTCCCATAATGTCCTTTAAAATGAGCTTTATTGTGTACCAAGAAATGAATTTTGGTAGACATATTGCTCAGTATGCACTAATAATCTCTGAAAATTTATTGCAAATTTCTTGAGGAAATTGCACGAGATTTGCATCACAAGGCTTAACTCAGAATCAGGCCGTCTTGATCCTTCTGTCTCAGTTGGGATGGTTTGCTGAACAAAGTGTGTAGGTTTAAAGGTGGAGCAAACAGTGAGGAATACAACTGTGAATGGCCTTACTGCCACAACTTTACTCTAACTGGTATTATGTAATTTTCTCGTAGGCTTTGCAAGTGCCTCACAATGATGCAAGGTTTCATTAATCTCTTCTCCAAAACCACATGCTCTTTTTTTGCCAAACTGCATTTCGTGTTCATGAAATGAGAATGAAGCTCTTGGTGGAGTGTTGGCGTAAATTTATTTTCTAAATCTGAGTGTCCAAAAGAGAGGATCTGTATTTGGCTCCTTTCAATGTCTCTACTGAGTTGCCAGCAGGTTTTCAGTCAGTGTTTTTCCATGTCTTTTTACACCTTCAGTCTATTCAGAAGTTTGAGGTAACCACGCTGCTCCCCTGGTCTAAATGATTCATTGTAGAGTCCTGGAAGAGTTGAAAACACGAACAAAAATCGATCCAAAAAAAATAATTACGGGATTTGAAGGAGACAGGTAGGGGACCTTGTTTCCTGTACGAGTATGCTCCATTGGCAACTCTACTACTATCATTTCCCTGTTATAAGGAAGAGTGACATTAGCAGAGGCTCTTGAAGTTTTGGAGAATTTGAGCTCTTGAGTATATTGTCTGTGTAACTTCTGTGTTGCAACTGATCCTAAACCTGGTCAGCTGTTTAAAATCTTTTTTTTTTTTTCCATTCGCAATTAGGAAATATTTTTATGAGGGGAAAAAAAAAGGCAGTGCATTCAACCACTTTTTTTTCCTCATGGTTTTACTGTACAACATTATGGTGATATTAAATGTTCAGCACGCTTTGAACATGTGATTTCAAAATGAGAAAACCTCATAGGCTTCTTAGTGAAAGCAACTGATAGTGGAAGTGGACAAGAAATAAATACTACAGAAATAGTGTAAAATGTTTAAATTTTGTGGATGACGTATTTTTGTGAGTAATAAATAGAGCCAGACTTCTCTTGGGGTTGCAGTCTTTCATTTCTAATGTTTCAATCCTTTCTGCTTTTGAAATGTACAGGGAAAGTGCTAAGGTAGCCCCCTCATTCCACAATCCATTATTTCAAAATAGGTAATTAGGAGAGCAAATAATTTAATATTAGTTGACAGATCATTAGCCTGTAATACAAAAAGTAGATGAACAAGTAAGAAAAGTCAGGAGCCTAAGGAAGCGATAGCTAAATTTGGAATTAAGTGGGAGAAAAAAAGAGATCTTAATGGTGAAGCATGGTAATAGCTGGAGGATAGGCACAAGAAAGCAGAAAATTGCTGGTACACAAAAAAACTTAAACTATCTTACTACTGCAGCTGAGTCAGCTCGAATCTGAACACTAATTGGCACTCATAGGCTGCTCTCTATGTTTCTACTGCATGACCTGGACCTGTCTTGGGTGATGGTGTATGCTGAGTATCTTAGTGAATGACAGCCATGATGAGCAAATTTGGGCCTCATTTCCCAAGAGGATTGGGTCTTCATTAGGAAAATTGTTTTTTGAATGACTGAAAATAGAGTCGAGTCCTGGTGAGGAAGTAGCCTGAGTATTTAATTTGTTAAGATTAGGTTTATGTGTCACCCTGAAACGGGAGGATGTGGTGCAGTGAGGAGGTACTGACTGGTGCATGAGATCACGGAATCATAGAATCGCAAGGTTGGAAACGACCAACAAGACCATGCAGTCCAACCATCTCCTCTTCACCATTGCCACCACTCGCACTAAACCGTATCACGCAGCACGTCGTCCAGATGCCTCTTGAACACTGCCAGGGACAGCAACTGCACCACCTCTCTGGGCAGCCATTCCAGTGCCTGACCACGCCCTGAGAGAAAAAGTTCTTCCTTATGTCTAGCCTAAACCTCCTCTGACAGAACTTGCGGCCACGGTGGGGGGGAATTTCATGAGACTGAAATGGGAAGCTGGATGGCCCCAAGAGTAGTTTTTGAAAATAAAGGTGTTGTTTTACATAATGACTTAGGGCTGCCTAAAAAAACCTAAAAACTTCTTGGCTTTCTAGGTAATGTCATTCATATTTGGGGAAGAAATCTAGTTGCAGATCTTCCATAATGAAGAAAGAAAGCTACAGGAAATGCCTGCTGTGTATGTCTAACTGCTGCCAGACCTGTGTGTAGTAACGCATTTATCACATTCCGAAAGGCATTTCAATAAACAACAACAGCAAGAGCAACAGGAGATGGATGTCCTAAGACAGAGAATAGCACATTCAGCAGGGAAAGAGGATAAGTGTTTTTCATTCAGGATTTTATAATGAGATCACAACAAAGAATGGGCTGGAACTAATAACTAGTTCATTTTTTACTCTAGGCGAATCAGCACAGTGCATTCTGTTGTTAATACATATTTTTTATTTTAATTTTATGTCTGATTACTCTCTGGCTGAACACTCACTGAAATTCAGTTTGCTAAATTTTGGTTAGATTTTGGGTAGGTTTTAAAAATAAATATCTATTAGAACGGTGACCTTGTTGAGGTATTATTCTTTGTTTCACCATCCTTTTTAAGGAAAAACCTGAAAAACTTCCAAGTAAAACAGAAGCCTGTTCTTCCCTTTCTGTATTCATTTGTAATATTTACCTTTTGTTAAATTAATGGTTTATTAATATATTAATGGTTGTCGTTGCCTTTTCTCTCCATTTATTCATGGCAAATTATTAGGAAGCAGGCGTAGAAGTGATGTCTAAAAATAAACACCAAACTTGAAGTTTGCTGTATCCTCTCAGAAACATGGATCCTTAATAATGTAGAATAGTATGCAGTTATTGAATATTACATAGTTAGGTGTTTTTGATTAAAATAAAGATACACCTGGTTAGAATAGAAACACTGTACACTTTCATTGCAATTCAATATTTCCATTCTGCAAAGACAAATGTTTGCATCACAGTTCAGCTGATCATAATTTATAGACTACATAGTCTTCTGAGTTTGAAGTGCAGTTTTAGAGAAGAAGTTTGGGATACGTTTTGGTTGGTGATTGAATTTACAGTTCTATGAGATTATTCTGAGGACAAACTATAGAATAGATCCCATTAGAAGTGATATGAGATACCTGTTCTTCATTTAAAAACATGTATATGGCACTTAAATGACATGTTTGAAATGACTTTAGATTGAAAAACAATAAAAATAAAAAATGCATTTTTTTAGAGGAGAGACCAATAAGGTGGAGGATGGGAGAAACAAACTTGATGAGTAATGGAGCTTGTTCCTTCAAAACTTGAACGTATCATAAATACGACAGTTGTGAAAGAAGTGATCTTTTGAGTCAAATGGTAGCCAGCAAGGCTAGGAGCTCTCAGCAAGATGGTTCTCTCTCCCTGCTTTGAACTTTTCTTTTGTTTTATATTTGCCATGTGTACATTTATGACTGTATCAGAGAAACACAGGATTCTACTGTCATCTTCTTTTTTGCCTTCAGCCCTGGAGCTGATTCTCCTCTTGACCAAACTAGGTTTCTCTTTAAGTTCTGTCTATGGAATACGTACATATGATTGCTCACAGGAAACTACTGGTGCTGGCTTTCATCTTACTCCACTTCAGATGCCTCGGAATCATAGGCAGACACCTTAAACTGTGTTGACAAAGGAAAGAAAGGGTATTTTTAGGTTCTGAATCCTCTGATCCATTTTCAGTTTCTTTTCACTTATGCTGCCTCCCACTGACCCAAGATACATGTCAGTATGTCCCCTTTGCCAAAGGAGTGTCACATTTCAGTACGATAACTGCAAATTTGCCTACGTGTTGTGCAGCAAGTGGAATCATCTAAATTGACAGACAAAAAAAAAAAGAAGTTTCCTTTAGAATTTAATTTGAAATAAAAATTTTCAAACACAGCCAGTTTGGCTTGCCCTGATTCTTGGTGAAGTGCTGCTTGTCTGCACAGGTGTTGACACTTCAATGCATCAGAAACATATTAGGCTCAAATTAATTTTACTACTTGTTTTGCATGAGCTTTTGTGGTCCAGATCTGCATCGCTTTGAGTTTTCTTGTCTGCAAGTGCAGGTTCATTAAGGTATTTTTTTGAAGTTAGAGGGGCCCTACAAATATAAACTATGCCCGCAGAACAGGAATTTGAGTTGCAATTACAGCTGACTGAAATTTTCTAGTGAGTGGATATGAACAGACATGCGCTGTACCTTAAATTTCAATTCAGGATGCTCAAAGTTCTTGTCTGCTTGTTGGTGAGGTGTAGAATTATTTTTTATTTTTTTTTCCTGTGAAAAAGTAAATAAGAAAACTCTGCTAAAGTACGGTCTCGGTGCTGGATCCTCTTGAGCCAGTCTAGAAGAAAAATTTTGATTATTGTTTTTTATGTGTGGAAAATTGATATTTCAGGCCATAGAGATTTACCCTTTGTGGCTAGAACTAGCTGAAGAGTTTATACTTGTATTAGAGACGTCTTGGTGTTTGCTGTGGGTGTTTCTCACTGCTTTATTTGAGAGTCTTTCATATACAGTTGTTTACAGTTCTCTGCTTTTTCTCTGTTATATGTGAAAATCAATTTCTTCAGCTTTAATTGTATCATGGATTCATCTGAAAACATTCCAAAACTCTAACGTGATCTAATGCTTCTGGCGTATTTCACTCATGATGATGCTCTTATCATCGCGACTGGTTTCTCTTCACCATGTCGGAGAAGTGTATGTGGTGTTTTTGAGAACCAACATTTTCTCGGAGACCTCTGGCTTTCTGAAAACCCTGAATCCCAAAAGGGAGATTGTTATTAGAAAATGAGGAGGATGTGTTTTTGATCTCTTGGCTCAGCTATTCTGCAGGGAAAGGCCGGAAAACAGGAGCTTTATTCTTCCTCAGTGTCTGGACAAAGGACAGCACGCCGTGAGACAAAGGGATAAATCTTCAGAGAGAGGTTTTTAAAAAGACATTTGAGGAAAGGGATTGTTGTGGGAGAGATGAAGGCTCGCTAATGGATTGATAATGCTAGGAACTGGCAAGACTGCATGTGTTCTGGAACTGAATCCTGCCCATGCAACAGAGACACAGAAATTACTTCTCTCTTTTATCTCCTGTGTGACAGCTAACAATTTAATCTGCTCTGTTCATTATGCTGGTTGGCTTCTCTTCCCAGTTAGTGGATTATAGGAACAAAAAGCTCTGTGGTTGTGAAACAATTACTCTGATCCGCCAGTTGTTTGTGTGTTATAAAGAAAGATAATCTTTCAGATACTAAGCAAATACATTTAGGCTCTCAATAACTTGACATTCAGTAGTGTGCTAGGTATTCTGATAAGCAACTTGTAGGCTCAGGTTTCATCTGGAGGTCAACTTAACAAGAGGTGTCATGGGAACAATAGCTTGGAGTCCCTCTTTGATCAATCGCTTATGTGGAGTTACTTCATTTCCCTTTCAAATAACGATCTCCCTTGAGTCTGAGGTGAGATCTGTAGGAATGTTTGCTGATTCAGTGTTGGTGGCTGTGTAAAGGAGCACTGGGGATGACTGCAGTCTCTTCTGATCCTTCCAAGCTCTTACACCAGCTTTGAAAAATTGTGCAGAAGTGGGTGAGTTGGGGGGGACGGGTGGACTGAATGGCTTGGGAGCTTGTTTGTCTCTGATAGAATGGCTCTTTCTCTTGCAGAGACCCCACATGTCACCTGAGATGGACCCTTTCTAGGTCAAGAGACTGCTACCCTGGGGCATAGTCTCAATCGCAAGGTAAAAGTGGACAGGTTTCAACTCTTTGGCATGTACAGGGTGAGAAAGCAGGCAGTTTGTTTTTAGTTGCTAGGAACCTCTGTTATTCTGTCATATCCTTTCTTCCTCTGTTTTTTGTCTGTGACATGGATATGAACAAAATGAGCTCTATCTTTTCTCCTTTGTCAAAGGTGAGATAATAAAGACTACTATAATAAACATTTGTTTCCTTTGAACTCAATGTTTTCATCACTTCAGTTACCCCTCCTCATGTTCATTTTCTTGAAAAGGTTTTGTTTCAGACTGATTTCTTGTGGACAGGGGAGAAGAAATGAATTTTCAAGGAGAAGGCTTATGGCATGCATGTTACTGTTGGCAATACAGGCGTTTAGAGTATAGGAACTTCTAGAGACACTGGTGCTGGGGGTTGTTTTACTTCAGTCCAGATAGAGGTTGAATCCTTAGGGATCCTTATAGATAAGAAAGGCATCTGAATCTCATTCCTGGCCTGCTGTCCTCCTGCTTGAAAAGCCGGAAGAGTTGCTGTGGTATAAACCAAACCTTTCTTCCATCCATCTGCTCTACTTCCTGATGCTTGTCACAGAACAGCTGCTCAGATTGGTTTGCACAGATGTGTTCATGAAGAAATCCAGGCTTTCCCTGTATGCTGTCACGCTGTTTGGGGTTAGGTGCTTCAAAGGTAGGTATATTCATTCATTTGCTCACTGTTTTTCCATCTCTTTTCTTGATTTTTAAGAGCATCAACTATGTGAAAATGACAACTTGTCCTATTAGAATTGCCCCACAGATTGACACAGTCTCATTTCCCTGTGTGTCCTCAAATAAATTTTGATTGTCAGCTTTATAATTCAGGTGGTCTGAATAAAATCTGATGGCAGCAAACTGTTGAGATATAACTGCTTTAGGTCTAGCGTCATTTCATCGGTTCTTTAAGTAAGGGATGAATAGAATTTGCCAGTTCAAAATCTGCCGATGGCCATGTTTTGAGTTATTTGAGTACTCTGTTGCCTCAGTCTCTCCACGTGCTTCTCACTAAGCTTTAAGTTGTACAAAACCTGTGTTCTTTACCTGCCTGTATCCTGGCTTCTCCGTTGCTTTGCGTTTCTAAGCCTGAGGTACTTGGAGCTCACACAGTCTAGCAAAACTCATTGTCTCGGCACCTTTGTATCTTTTCAGCTCTCTAGTATGTCTCTGATACAGAGATATCACGTGGTTAGAAAGAGAAGCAGCTTTATGAAAAGCTATTCCCTTTCCTTGATGGATGCTGGATTAATGTTGCTTAGCTCCTTGGCTGGCTCTGCGAACCAGCTCTTTATGTTTTCTCCTCCAATGCTGCACTCTTAGAAAAAGGAGTGCAGCAGGAGTGTCACTGCTTGAGAACACTTAGCCCAGAACGCTTTTGATTTTGTGTCTTAACATATAGCAGTTTTAGGGCTGTGCATAAAGCCAATGAAGCATAAAGAGCATTAGAGATTTGGAGAGTCTTAGGATGTAGCTTAATTTTTCTGGAAATGAATCAGTTGGGATATGACTGTAAATCTGTCTTCTCTGTCTCTGTGGTGTAGTCCTTCTGCTTCTGGGTAAAATGTTTGACATTTCAGAGAAGAAAGAACTAGTACATAATGCAGGGCAGCCTCTTCTCCATATCGATTGGGTGATGTTGGAGATACAGCAGCAACATTTTCTGATTCACACATGCCATTGTATTCATATTGATTTGTTAGCATTTATGATGCAGTAATATCTTTAAATAAGCGTAGTCATTTCTAATTGTCTTATTTTTGTTTTAAAATCGTCTTATGAAGACCAATTTTTCTCTTAAAGTTTTTGTTCTTTTGCCTCAGACATTTTGCAGTGATGAATCTTGGTTTGATCTTTGAGACATCAGCAATTATAGCCAGGACAGAGTGGCAGCAAATATAGTAGCTTTTGGTAATATGGGTAAATCTTAGCTATTTTTAAAAGGTCCCAATCCATTCCTGTGAAGTCTTTACTTCAGTAGCCTTCAGTGAGGATGAGCTAAAATTGCAAAACCGGGATCAGAATTAAAGGACGTTAGGAAACGGAATCCTTTGTCGTCTCCCATATGTAGAAGATCCTGTGCAGAGGCTCCTTGCCCTACTACCTCACCAAAGCAGTTCTGAGATAATTTTTACTGTGTTGTACTTGAAGGCTGTGACTGAAGGCTTCTCTGTGAGTGCACTTAGTTAAGCAGTGAAAGAGAATGCACGGCTACTGAATCTATTTTCCATTTTGCCATTGGTAAGAGAGGGGTTTATTTAGCAAAAAGATTACTAAACAGGCAGCTTTCCTACACTCTCTCTCGTCTGCACAATTGCATACTTCCACCCACACACCCTTTTCTCCATATGAATTGTCTGCATGCAACTGAACTGGGAAACTATTTCTAAAGCTGTTACCGGAAAGGAAAACAATGTTTCAATCCACTTTTACCTTGTAATTACTTCATCCCAATCAGTGGCTTGCACCTCACGTTTATTATTCATGTAAGGAATTGTGAGTGAGCCGCTTGCTCATTATTATGAAAGACAAATTTTATTTTCTGGTCGTGGGCTATAGATACAAAGGGCTGTTGATTATAAAAACCATTGTCTAAACTCTGTGCCTTTCTTGTAGTTTATAGAAAATGCTGTAATTATTTTCCTACTTACACAAGGCTTGGTCTGCTGTAACTGGATTACAATAGTGTAAGAGAAGAATTAGGGATCACTTAGCTGTAAGAAAATGAAAGAGGTTTCCAGTTCACTAGTATCCAGATGCATTGTGCATCCTTGGAACCGTAAAATTATTTGTTTCTCATATAAAGATATTTTCTTTATCAGAATACTACTAATTCTTTGTTTTGGAAATCAGAAATCTTCACCATTCAGACTTCAAGCATCCAGGTCTATACCACCGTGAATTTGAAATGCAATGCTGCCTGCAGAAAAGTGGAATACATAAGATTTTTCAAAAGGTGTGATGTATCAGCACCATAGTGCCTGTGCTGCTTATTCGTGGAGCTTTTGGATTTCCATTCCCAAGGTTGGCATTCCACTGTTCGGGGAAAGAAGATCTAGGTTTGAAGGCTACATCTGAGCTCGGTACAAGGTCATTATATACCAGTATTGGCTATGAAAACGCTGCTAAATTGTCTGTGTTCTGTATGTGGTTCTTTCTAGATGTTGGAATGATAGGACGTGACATTTTTTTTTGTCACTGAAGCTGACTGTGTTAGCTGATAATAGCTTACTTCAGGAATCCTTTATGAGTCTTTTTGTCAATATCAGTGTCTACTTGTTAGACCAAAGGTTGCATTTAGTGCACGGTCTAAAGAAACTTTTAGGGGTGGGTGTGAATGTATTGGATGGCATCAGCTGACAAATCCACCACTGTTTGTGTTGTTGTGGTCGGAAGGGAATCCTCCTGTCTGAGCTGCCTGAATGACACTGTTCTCAAGCTACCCTTCCTTTTGTTGTCTGTTTTGAGTGTGCAAGTCAGGAGTTGTTCAGGAAAGCCATCTCGTGAAATCATCCAAGTATTGGCTTATGATAATAGTGAAGAAAGAGCATTAGGACATCTGTATTTGCTACCTCTGAGGGAAATATTTTGGGAGCAGAAGTTACTGAACACTTGGAAGGGCGTTCAGCTTAACAGCGTTGCACCTTTTTCAGAACATCACTTCTCCAACTAGCATCTGGTCATTTCTTTCATGACCTCTTTATCCTCCTGATCATCCCGGTATGTTTTTCTGCCATTACTTGTCCACATAGTGCTTTTCTGTTGCATTATTAATGGTAACCTTTTCCCTACACGCTGTCTTGTTAGTCAGCCATTGTTTTGACCTCCTGGCCTGAGTTATCCAGGAGGAAAATGTCAGTGGACAAGCTTGTAGCTTGTTTGGTGTCCCTTCAAGAAAGCTGTGGGTTTATTTTATTTTTTTTAATATGTTTTTTTTTATTTCCACCTGTGGTAGTTTAGAGCAGCTGCCACCCTTGAAAGTGCAGAGCACAAAGGTGAGGCTATAATTATGGCTAAAGGCAGATCCCTGAAATGCTGAGCTTTGCCCCAGTGCTGTGGTTTGTATCAGAATTTCAAATAAAGTGATTCTGTGTTACAGGAGAAGCAAAACAGCAGCAGGAAAAGCCAAGTAATACAACCTCCAGCTTGGCCCAACACGTGATTGTAGAAAAGCAAACACAAAAGCTTTCTCTGGAGAAATGTTTGTGAATGGCAGGGTGTGTTTGTTTTGTGCCATCATATCTAAGCTCAAATGAATGATTAAAATTTGCTTTTTTTTTTTTTTTTCCCCTAAGGAAGTGTGTAATGATTGCCTGTTGATCCATAGCATTTCTTGCAAGGTAGCTGTCAAACTGCAGGGAATTCCAGATCAGAGTACTAATTGCAGATTTGTCCTAGCTCTTCTAGGCAATGTTATTTTCCTAAGATTTCTCTGATTTTTTCTTAGAGAAATGGAAATAAGTACTTTTTTTGGTCTTCTAACAATCTCTAGACAGCAGAAAGATTATGGCTATAAGAGCTTTTTATCTGGACATGTTTTGTCCCATTTACGGTTTCCATTTTCAAATAAACATTTAATTGACATAATGGAGACTCTGACATACAATCATTTGAAATGACAGTAAATATTTAGGGTTCGGTGTTGAGCCAGTTGAACCTTTTTCTTTCTTTTTTTCTTTCTTTCTTTTCTGTTTACTCCTGTAACTTTGGACCATGCCCAAAGTGATCTTTTGACTTCTGATGTCTCCTTATCTTGCCAATGAAATCAGATGATCTTAGTGTAGCTGAGATGCTGAAAGTGTTTGAAGAGTGAGAATAAAAGGAGGAACTGAGTTATTTGACAGTAGATCTGATAGAGAGGGAAAAGAATAATGTTGTAGGAAAGAAGATGTAATCTTAAGTATTTACCACTCTGTTGTCAATGTCTCTGGGCTGATTTAATATAGCATTATAAAAAAAAGTAAATTGTGTCAGACACACTTTCATTTTATATGAAAAAATAAATTTCGCTTCAGTCCAGTAAATGTTTAGGAAAGTAACAGATATTGTCTTGTATAAAGAACCCAAGATCAATATCAGTAACTTTTTAAAAGGACCTAAAGTTGTGCCTTTATGGTATGTTATAAATAATACTGTCCTTAATATTGTGTCCTCAGGCAAACAGACCCGCAACTCTTTAAGGAGTAGAATTTCAGTGTTCAGTGTGCTTGATTTTTGCAACCTGTGTCTAAGTTCCATATACTTATGGAACTTATTGCTTTTTTTTTCCCCTGGGAAAGTTTACTGCCTTTTTTTTTATTTTCATGATGACTGTCTTTTCTAGGATTACTTCGTTAGCTCTGGTTCAGACAGAGCTAAAGAACAAAACGCTCAGAATATTTCTTTTACAGCTCATCAGGGATACAGTACCTAGGACATCTGCAGAACTGTAATTTTTCAATTGTTTTGCAGAAAAAAAAACCCAAAACCAAAAAATGACAAAGTATAACCAAGGTATAATGTACCTTTCGTTATTTTGCGTGTAAATGTTAGTTTATGTGGAGTTACGTGGAAACCAGGCCCTTGCTGCCTGCTCCACTGCTGTCAGTTTGCCATAAAACGATGGGCTGAGAAGTGATGTGGGTTTAGAGTTCCTGGGTGGGTCAGACATCCCTGCCTCTGGGGCAGCAGCATCTGTCAGGCAGGTGGGGAGGGAGGCCGGCAGTGGCAGCGTGCCTTCTGGGCCTTGTGGCCATGGGCTGTTCTCAACCAAAACACCCATCTGGACTGAGGGTTCTTACTTGTTCTCAGCGTGATTGTGTTTGGCATACTGGCTGCAGGCCTCTGGCAAAAAAGGGATTCTTGCTACAAGGTGAGCCTCAGCTGGGCTGCATTCCCCAGGACCCGGCATAGACAGCGTGGGGTGAGGGACGACCATAGTTTGAAACATGAACAGTTGCCTTTTCCTCCTGCTTTTTCAATTTCTCTTACATCTTCTGCACCTTTCCATATTCATTTCTACCTGCGCTTTTACAAAGCTCAGTCATTTGCCCTGTTTCTCTTGCAGTATGCTTTTCTAACACACCTGAAGAGTTGTTTTGCTCTTTCAGACATCAAATACGGTGTTCATTTGGCTGTAGGTAGCGGCCACCCAAACACAGAACTAGCCTGGTCAGCAATTGAATTGGTGTATTCCAGTTGCTTTTGATCTAAGGATCACCTATCAAGAGAAAAAAATCCATGCGCTGTTGTGGGCTTTGTAGTCAAAATGGTTAGTTTTAAAAATTTGGGTATAATTTATACTTTCTTGTGCTTTGTTTGGTGAATTGTTTTCCTCTGTAGGAGTGTATATGTGGTTTTATTAAACAAGGTAACAATCATTTATGGTTTATTTCTGAGTGTCTCGCAAACTATAGATGAAGGGACTGCTCAGTCACAGCCAAAAACTTTGTGAGTCGAGGAGAAGTTAATGTAACTTGTCAGTTACGTCTGCATTTTCTTGCCAAGCTCCCAAATCTGAGAAAGTTGGAAGGAATTGCTTTTCTTAATGGAGTTCATCTGGTGGCATAGTCCATAGCAGCCTCTAGGACTTTAGCTAAGCTGCACCTGGACTACGTGCAGGGGTTAGCTATGATGTGTTCAGGTGTCCTTGGTGTAGAAGCTAGATTTCAGGAATAAAGAAAAAATTGTGCTTGTTTGGGATACATGCAGATGTCGAATTGAGGAGCAGGTATGCACTCCTGCCTTGTGGTGGAGAACTGTCTAAGGCTGCTAATACAGATATAGCTCAAACAGCTTTTGTTTATGCTTATGATGACAAAAATAGGGCTTCTATATAGCACTGCCTTTCCTTCTGGCATGAGATCCATGACAAAGAAAAGACAGGCATTTGTTCTTGTCTTTCATGCTGAAGAAACTGGTGGCATTGGATCTGGCGCTGAAAAAAAAGGAACCACAGTATAAGATGCTCTGGTAACGATTATTCAGGTGAGGTGAATGCTGGGGAGAGAATAAGAAAGGAGAGAATACGTAACTCAGTCGGACAGTGGGACTAAATCATTTTGTGAGAGGTTTCATCAGAAACAGAATTTTTTCTTCTTGTCTGGCTTCACCTCTTTTTTTTCCATCCATGCTCCCTTACTTCAGATGTATTAACGAGGATCACAGTAGTAGTACTGCTCGTGCTCAGTCCCTACTGAGGTGGAGCTCATCTCAGTTGCCTTTTACTTCGGGAAAACAAAAATACCGGAGTCCATAATAGGGGAAAAACATCAATAGTGGAGATGAAATGCAACCTCTTGCTCAAAATTTTGATTTGCCAAAAGCCCTGTGCTTTTTCTAAAGCCAGTCCCCCATCCTATTATTTTACAGTTAAAGGAGCATTATTCTTCTAAAATGCTGGATTAGGTGCATACCTTACGTTAAGAAAATAATAAGGCTGTTACATCTGTATGCTCATTTTTAGTCTGCTATAAGGAGCTGAGATTGACCTGACAAAGAAAACATGCGTCTGTAAGAGATGTGCATATCTAACATGAATCTGTAGATTGATGAGGTGTGCACTAAGTACACTTGGATGATAGGAAAAACATTTTCAGAACTCCAAAATGAAGTTGCTAGTTCTCTGAGATAAAGCATTCTTTTTCTGTGCTTCCATCCACTCGCTTTCTGTTCTTCCTTATGCACGTCTCTTAAATGAATGAGGGATATTTTTTTCCCAGTTAATTAAAACTGTGAACTGGATGATTTCATCATCTCAGCTTTACTGGATCACTCTGTGTCTAGAGTGAGTAAGAAAGAAAGATTTGATCAAGTAAGTATGTAGAGTTTCAGAACGCTTCAGTTTCACGTGGGAGTTGGTGTGGGTTTGTGCCAAATTTTATTTTAGATTATTATTTTTTTCTTAGTAGAAAAAGGCGAGCTGTGCATAAGGGTCATCAGATACTTAATCTGTTAGGATCTCTCTGAAGCGGGTGCCTGTGTTGCTCAGGTGTGGTGCTAGGTGTGTTCTTACTCATTTCATTGCTCTCCTGGGCAGACTGGCACCAGAGCCCAGCAGGCTCCCAGAGCTGTACTGCACAGTCCTTGCTGCACAGCGCGTCCCAGCGTGTCTAATTGCACTGTAATGAGGGATTCAAATCCACAGCCATTACCTGCCCCAGAAAGAGGGAAGGGGGAAGGTGTTGCCAGGCACAAGTCCTGAGGTGCCCAGCATTTTGGACTCTCTTCTTCTTAGCGGGTCCTCCCCAGCTCCTTTTTCTGTATGCTTGACTTTGCTTGTTTTCAGCTTTACTCTAAGAACTGCTATTGAGAAGGTGTAAGTGAAGTCGTCAACCGAATGTTTTCATTGTTACCTTTGATCATCTGTTATTTTGAATACATACCTCAGAGAAATGTTAAAACAGCAGATTAACTTCCAAAGTTCCACTCTTTCTTTTTTCTAACAAACCAGTACACTAACTGGAACCCAGACAGGATGCTCTGAATTATTTAGCTTCACTGGCACAGGTGGCACCATGTTCTCTCCTTTCTTCTCAGCCTGTTTATCCATGCAGATGTTGGGGATGCAGAATGAGATGTAGCTCAGACCTCACCGGCAACTTCCCTCTGGTGCAAAACTTGGCCATTTTTTTTCCATCTCTTTTATCTGGTTATTAATCCACATTGTTAATTTCCCCCTTCTCCCTGGGTACTTTTGTTTTGAAGTAGACTGGAGGTTTGGGGGTAATTGAGGACAGAATGTAAAGCTTTGGAGTCTTTGTATGGGAGGTTTGTTAAGGAAGGGGAATTCTGGATTGTGCTCATCTTTTCTTCTTCAGGAAAGAAGTTATGAGTAGGGTAGAGCTCTCAGAAATCACAAAGGAACAAGAAGATACCCAGTGCAGGCAGAAAAGCAAGCCTCCTTTAGACAGTTTGGTCTTTGTTGTGGTGTCTTAGGAATAGCTTGGATATTTCTGCTAAGCGCTCTGCATCATTAAATACTGTAAGCTCTTTGCATTATTAATTGTTCTCATATTCTGTGAAGCAGGAAAACAGCCAAAGGTGCATAATCTTAATTCCCACTCTCCTTATATAATTTAACTAGTGTTCAGTGACCTTTAACTGGAAAGTGATTTTTCAAAAGCTCTTTCCAAATCTATTTTTCACTTGACATCCTTACTGTCAGCTATGCCTGAGATTTTGCCAAGCTTAAGGGAAGGTCAGGACATTATAGGAAACAGATCATCTTGCTTCAAGCCACACTCCAATAAAAAAATAAAATAGATCAATAAAGAGTGTTGAAGCCATATAATCCAAATTTTGGAAATTCCTGTGGGCAGAGGAACTTACAGGTATTAACAGAAAATATGTTTTCTATAAGGATGAGTGACTGCAATAGCTGCTGTCAGTCAGTGACTGGGAGCTTTCTCTGCATGCAGATATCTCATCCAGCTCAAGAATGTATCATTCAGGTGGCAGCTTCCTTTTGGCCAGACTAGCAAAGGGAGAAACGTGTCAGTACTCTGATCACCCTTCCAGCCAAGCTAAACCTTTTTTGGTGACCTCAAAATAACCACATTCAGTAGTATGTCCTAAGTGATCGAAACAGCAGAAAGGAGAATCTGTTGCTTTTTTCAAACTTGGCTGCTTTTTTTTTTTTGCTTTTTTTTTTTTTTTTTTTCTGGGGCACATTACAGCTATAAAAAGTTCCAATAGAGACCTGATATATTTTCAAGCTATTCATCTGACTTTTGTTGATGTAAATATTCACGGCTAAATTCAAGAAGTTAAGATAGCAGCAGCCAAAAGAGATCAATAGTTAATATCTTTTTTAAAAAGTTGCACTTGATTTGAATGGATCTGATTGTAAACTTTGGCCCATGTGTTGCACAGTTTGAGCTGCAAATGGAAATTGCAGATCCTGGGACGATTGTCCACATTTAAAAGAGCCAGTGAAAGGTATAGATATATTGGCACGTGTGGTTGATTGATTGATTTTTTAGGCAAACTGTTCAATCACGCATTGTTAATGTTGGGAACAAAACGCCGAGCTGGAAGTGATGAAATGTGTTCACTTCAAAAATTTCAGGTTTGAAATGAGCTTAATTTTTAATAGAAGTTATTCTTTCATTTCTTTTCCTTGTGATGCTCATACCAGCCCAGGCAAAACAGAATTATTCTGTCCTGAGAAGGCCAGGACTTGAGCAGTCAGCAAAACAAGTGACTAAAGGTCTGATTAATTCTGAAGGAGCGGAGATAAAGCTGCTGCAATACAGTGTCTTTATTAGAACAGTTTATAATGATCCTAGCCTGAAGTGTTTTGCTAAGCACGGACTTGTTGTGTTAACTGGTGCTGTAGGGCATGTATTAGTTTTCTATAGTTCTGCTAATTATAAGTGTAACAGATCTATAAAACTGTAAAGTTGATTCTTCTGCCAGGTCAGGATTGTTTTCCAGGGCAGATGTAGTACTGTGTTAGGTATTTAACATATGAAGCTTTCAAGCTGCAGAGTGTGTGAGTCGGCAACCATGGTCACCCTCTGAGCTTCGCTATGGAAGCAGAAGAAACTCATAAAACTGAGTGGGAAGTTAACCAGCCCCCTGTGAGCACATGGGATGTGGGCATGAAGACTAATGCTTGCTTTCCTATTCCTCACTTCATCCCACTGTTCTATTTCTTATCTCTGATTATTCTCCAAAATTCAATCCTTATAAATACGACTAGTTAATCCTAATGGACTTGTGAAGGGTATGCCGACTTGAGGTGTCAGTGACCAGGGTTCTGTAACATCAATGTATGATTCTGTCCTTCCTAGGGAGACAGCAGGTGCATGCAATCCTTTTTGGTTGTTGCTGTTGTTATGCTGGGAATAAAATACATGGCTTTTATTGTCTGACTTCTAACGCCCAAGGCTACATTTATAGGACTGACAGTTGTTATAAATGTAGTGCTGCCTGTGGAATGATAGAGCTTGTTCTGGAAACTGCTGACAGGGAGCTCTAGCTCAACAGTTTCTGAGGTTAATTTTTTGAATGAAGTCTCAGCATAACTGCTAGAGACATTAAATAACTTCAAAGGAGATTTTAACTTGCAAAAATTTCTTAGAGTTTGGAAACCTAGATTGTATGTGATGTCACAAGCAGACATCCCTGAAAATGGACACACACTTAGGCAAGGAAACCAGTTTGTTCACCATTTATTAATAAAACTGTAATTTCAGAATGCTGGTACCTTTGTTTTCAAATGAATACACAACCTGTTCTAATAGCCATCCTTAAATAAGTCCTGCCTGACATCTGTTGTTCCTACCCCCAGTATCACACGAATGGGATGGAAATGAAGCTGCTAAGTGTTGGATCAGCAAAACCTTTTCTGTTGAAGGTGGCAGTTACAAAATCTTTCCTTTTAAGGCACATTCAAGCATAAGAACTGTTGCTTTCTCAGTAGTTTACATGATCTTTTCTCATTTGAAAGACTTTGTTTAACTGTGTAACATTAAAAGGTAATTTGCTGTTCAACAGTACTTGTTTATAGGGCTTCAATTACAGGAAAGCTCTTGGATTGCTGGTTTTTGGGTTTTTTGTTTTTTGTTTTTTTGTTTGTTTGTTTTTAGTTTACTTTCTGAAGGCTTAAAATATGAACTCATGTGAACTAAACTGTATTTTCACAAAGTAATGCCTATGATTTCAGGCCTGTTTTGGAAGGGAGGTATCGATGGTTGTTAGCTGTCAAGTATTAGGCCTTTAAAGAAATGAAACTGTAATTTACCCTCAAGTATTCAGTGGTACTGAAATGCAGACTTTGCCCTAGTTTTTAAAAAGTCAGACCCTGCAGTGCAAGGGACGTTATGCTGTTGTTGCGTTATTTTGTAGTGTTATTAATAAGATATTTTCCTAAGCTCGTAAAATATAAACAAACCTTGAATCATCTCAGACTGCAAATAATCATTTTAATCATTTAGGACAAAGGGGAATGGTTTTAAGCTCAAGGAGGGAAGGCTTAGGTTGGGTGTCAGGGGGAAGAGAGAGCAGTGACGTGCTGGAACAGGCTGCCCAGAGTAGCTGTGGATGCTCCATCTCTGGAGGTGTTCAAGACCAGGTTGGATGGAGCTCTGGACAACCTGATCTAGTACCAGATCTGGAGGTTGGTGGGCCCTGCCTGTGACAGGGGGTTGGAACTCTGGAACTTGATGATCCTTAGGGTCTGTTCCAATCCAGGCCATTCTGTGTGGACTTCACTGAATCATAGAGTCATAGAATGGCCTTGGTTGAAAAGGACCACAATAATTATTGATTTTCAAGCCCCCTGCCATGGGCAGGGCCACCGACCACTAAACCAACCTGCCCAGAGCCACATCCAGCCTGGCCTTGAATGCCTCCAGGGATGGGGCATCCACAACCTCCTCGGGCAACCTGTTCCAGTGCTTCACCACCCTCTGTGTGAAAAACTTCCTCCTTATGTCTAACCCAAACCTCCTCTGCCTCAGTTTAAAACCATTCCCCCTTGTCCTATTACTGTTCACCCTCATAAACAACAATTCCCTCTCCTGTTCATATGCTCCTTTCAAATATTGGAAGGCCATAATGAGGTCTCACTGGAGCCTTTTCCATGCTAAACAAGCCCAGTTCCCTGAACTCAATAGTATCTGATGGTTTATATTCAGCAAATAGGTATAAAATATGGTCTTACGATGTAAAGAAGTGTTTCTGCACCTCATGCTCTCCACCTGGGGAAACAACTTGGCTCCATTTACAGTCAGTGGAATGAAGATGAATGTCTGGGGCAAGACTGATCTCATTCTGTGTGTAGTGATGTGAAACAGGTCATATGATCCCGACTTGAACGTACTTTTTTAACAGAGCCTATGGCAAAATCTATGGCTGATCTGAAGCCTAACTTGTCTGACCTATGAAAGCTTAGTCATCTAAACCTAGCAGTTGGCGGTTATATAAATAAATTCAGAAATGTCTTAAACCAAAGAGCAGTAGCAGCATCAGGCTGAAAAAACTTTGGATATGAATACTCACCTAGTTGAAGTCTAGGCTTGCTTGGAAGTCTTCTCCTTTCTCAGTTTGCCTTCTTGTAAAATGTAATAATAATGCTTTTTGATTGCAAATGTTTTGGTGCTGTCCATGAGGTAAACTGGGGCCACAGCCACAATTGAATAAGCTGTAGACCACCTAGGTATGGCAAGTGTTTGCTCTGGCTTTACAGGAAAATTTAATGACCATAACTTGGTACAAAACCTGACATTGAAATCCTGATTTTGATGTGTCACTGTCTATACCTACAGAATAACGGGATATAAATCCTACAGGATTTGGAGGGGCACGTGGAATTGATCACAAACAGCAGCACTAAGGAAAAGGCGTAGAGGTCCTCTGCTTTGGGATGTGTGCATGCACTAACACTGGCATTTGTATGATGTTATTTACATTATAGTACAGCTCTTACGTATAGACCTTTTGGTTCTGGACAGCGTTGAAAGCTCAGAACTGTCTGTTATGTGTAAGACACCAGGACTGTCTTGGATACACACCTGAGGCATATCAGTAATAAACGATCGAGTGTTCCCTGATAACAGCAGCTGTCTAAGTCCCTACATCCAATTTAAGAGATGCCTGCAATAGAAATTCGCAGTTTGGCCATTGGAATTTAAATTACACAGGGTGAAAGCACGTTAAAACGGTGAACTAATATAGCTGGTTGGGTCTGTGAGAAGGAAAAATTAATAGGAGACCATGGGATCAAGGTTGGCTAGCTGTGATTGAAAATTAGAAGTGTTGAGCACTGTGTGATTTCTTCAGTGTAAATGGAATGAAAGCAATTTTGAAAGCTTAACAAGTTGGTCTCCCTATTGCTTTTTGTAATTCAAAGCAAGTGTCTGTGCTGGTAATTTCTGCCAGTCTCCTGAAACCCCAATAGCTGGAGAGTATAATTTTGTTAGTTTTCTAAATTCTAATCTTTGTTTCTTCTCACAAGGTCTGGATGTGGGGGTTAGTGTTTCTTTCAGGGAGGAAATGCAATTTGAGTATTACAAGAAGTGGCATCTCTGCAACTTGCAGAGGAGCTCTGGTGGTGTACCCTGGAGTGCATTTTGGTCGAGCTGGGGATGGATGTGGGAGCTGCAGTTTGATTCTTGAAATACTGCCTTCTTCTAAACTCTCTGCAATTTGTCCTGCCCCAGCCTTGTCTGTTTGATGCATAAATTTGAATATTAAATGTACTTATCTCAAGTGTGGTCTACCTTCCACTTGAAGGGTGCACGTCTTCTGAGTGCATGGTAGGGGGAAATCTGACCATTTTCTAAAGCAAAGTACTGAGTGTCCCAGTGCCTGTAGGTTGTGGTAGACAAAGTGGCACTCAGGACTAGATGTATGTCATGTATTTATGAGCTGATAGTTCTCAGACTGCAAAAGACAGATAAAAGGGTAGTGATTCAGGTACTTAATTGTAGGCACCTAAAGCATTTTACATTGCTGATATAGCCTTCGTAGGACTGGCAGATGTGAAACTGGAAGAGTGGGGTAGTCATGACCTACCTGTAACATCAGCTGAGGCAGAGGGACACCCGGAAGCATTGCATGTGGCTGAGGCATCAATATCCGGGCACTTGGATCAGTGTCAAAGTGGTGAGAGGTTAACAGTGACTTCCTGGCTTTTCTGCTTAAAAAAGCTTTTTAGCTTTTCTGCTAAATTCATCAGTGTGAAACATTCTGCTCTTCTCTCGTATGTACAGATGGTATTCTTATGTCCACTAGAACTTGTTTTTGATACTCAGCAAGGACCAATCTAGGGGGATGACAACATTTTGGACATAACAGCTGTTAAGAGAAAGATAGCTGGATTGGCACACATCAATTATTACATAATTCACATTCAGATCTCATAATTTGTGTAATAAATAGAGGGGCAGTAGTTTAGTTGCATCACCAGCACAATCATTAGTGACTTCATGTAGTTAGTGCAAACCATTTTCCTATATTTTCAGAAAAAATATCTATGTACATTCATGCCTGTTTTGAAGTTAATTATTTTATTTTCAAATAAAAACAGCAAACATACTGCTTCCGTAGATACAACATTATTTTTCCCATTAGGACATGATGAACATACAGAAGGGAATGGGAGATGTGAGCTGGTAATGCATCACTAAATTTCCATCAGTGCCTAAAAAGATGAGGATTTGGTCTTGCAGGACTCTGTAAAGCCTGAATTCTAATGAATTTAGACGAAATTTTTCAGTGAAAGTGAGGGAAAAAGTGATATCTGTGACATTAGTAATTCCTCGTTTCAGACAAGTTCTAACAGTTGGGACTTCTGTAATGCACACTGTGGTAGGAAAACTAGATGTATTATAACCTCGTGAAAATATGGTTAGAAATTTGTTTCCAGGCTTAGTGAAGAAAAGCAAAATTCCTTAGGAGAATAACTGCTTGGAGTAATACCTCAACAATTCTGCTTGTTGATTAGGTATTCATTTATTGGCAATTGTTGTTGTACTTCTCTTTTATATATTTTTTTTCTCTTTAGAACCTTCTTTGTACTTAGCAGATTTTCCTTTTAATTAGTTCTCTTCTTTGGTCCTAACATGTAGAAGAATTAAGCAAAGCTCTCCAGGCTGCTGGTAAGATCAAAATCTGTAAAATGAAGTGGAAGATGGAAATGAAACTTTGTTTGAACATTAAACAAAGAAAAATAATTATGATGAAGATCATAATAATAAGATGACTCCTAAATTACTACAGAGCAGCCTGGCCACAAAACTATAAAAAGAAAAAAAATATCCATCCTAGCATTTTGCATTTTAATTAAAATGTGTCATATTTAACTGATGTCGTAAATGTTACCCCCAGGACAATGAATCCCGATGTTGTACTTAACTCTGATTTTGCATCAGACCTTTGTCCCCACAGGTTACCATGGATTTACTTCTAGAGAATAACTCCAGAAGAAAGGACTCTTGCCTCCTTTGTAGGCTAAAACAAATATACAGTAAAGAAAACAGGTTTAAAGAAAACAGCTGCAGAATAACAACTGAGTCTGGATTTAGATACAACAATCGAATCTTTTCACTTCATGGACCTTTCATGTTCAGACACAAACAATCTGTGGAGCCCACTGGAACTGGGATGTTCTAGGAGCTCATGACCTCTCCTGTCTGACGCCTGAAAAAAGGCTATCTGTAAAATAAGATATGCAATATTGTGAAAAGTGTACAGTAAAAATTGATGGTAATTATCTTGTTGGGAATTTGCTTTTCTTATTGGAAAGCTTTGAATTTCGAAAGAGAAAAGTTCTCCCCAGGACTGTCTGAAGTTAAAATAATCTGTTCAAGTGTTTACAATGCCTTCAGAAAGAAAATATCATATTTGTGTGCTAACTTCAACTCGCTGAGACCTCCACAGCGTATGGTAAGACTGAGCTTCACAAAGTTACCTTTGCCCACCGCTGAAATGCAATAGTCTCTGAAGAGTGCTCGACTGCATTGAGTGGTTTTGTAGATGAAATGGAGAACCAGAAAGGTGGGTGGCTGGGGCTCGCAAGAGGCTGCTCATTGTGTTGCAATTACCTGAGCAGAAATTTAATTGGGGTGCTGGCGCTGGCACAACCGATTTTGTAAAGCTGCTACGAGGTCTGTATTGATCGTAACTGTCTTTGAAAAACCAGCTAGTTTATGTAATGCCTGTGGCATGCCTTTTGGAATCGTGTTAGGAAGTGGCTTTGTGATGGGGAAATGCTGCTAAAACGTGGTGGACTGAGGGCATTCATTTACATGGTGGACAGCTTCAGTTTTCTCTCTCAGTAAGGTACCATCCTTTCTTTTATCTTTACGTTAAGAAAACCTGCCTCTGTAACAGCAAAGAGATACTATTGGAAACTCTGCAGAGGTTGGGGAAATGCTTGGAAGGTCAGCTCACTACTCACCACATCCCTCAGGTGTGCAGGCAATATTTCTTCAAAAATTGCTCCCGTGCTGTAATCAGCATGCTTGTGACCTTGCAAAATGAAAGAAGGCCTACCTACTTGTTCATCTTCAGTAGGCTTTCCTTTCTGCTGCAAGAAGAGGAGTCTTGCTGAGCCCAAATTACCATCTCTGGGCATTGTGAAAACTCTAGGGGATTCATTTGTTAAGTCAACCCTCCAGTGAATATACATAGAAGTTGTGGGGTTTTTTTTTCTGCAGGTATGAGACTAGCACATTCATTTAGACCAGTGAGAGACCTTTGTTTTAGGAACAGCCTATTTCTCTTGTTCTCCACAGGGATTTTGTTGTGTTTATGCAGTATATTTTACTGGCATAAAGCTACATTTAGTTTTGTCTTCTATTATAAGCCTGTTACTGAAACTTAGACTTGTACAAACTCCTCTGTTTTTGTGCATTTGGGAATATTTGGATTTTTTCCATCTTTTCCTATTGAATTTGAGTGGCACCATTTTGCCCTTGTGTCACCGCTGAAAAAGAAACGTTACGACAGAGGTGCAACTGCAAACTTGAATAATGAATTATTACCCACCCTCCTGTTATGTTATTGGAATAATAATATAACTTTAACAAGATCCAACAGATGGAACACCTTCCCCACAAGGATGGACTGAGAGAGCTGGAGCTGTTCAGCCTGAAGAAGAGAAGGCTCCAGGAAGACCTGATAATGACCTTTCAGTATCTAAAAGGGGCTGTAAGGAAGAAGGGGACGCTCTTTAGCGGGGTTCACTGTAAAAGTACAAATGAAAATGGTTTCAAACTAAAAGAGGAGAGATGTAGACTGGATTTAAGGAAGAAGATTTTTACTGTAAGGATGGTGAGGCACTGTAATGGGTTGGCGAGAGGTGTGATCAAAGTCCCTTCCCTGGAGACATTCAAGGTCAGACTGGACAGGGCTCTGAGCAGCCTGATCAGCTGTAGGTGTCCCTGTTCATTGCAGGGCAGTTGGTCTAGATGACTGTTATGGGTCCCTTCCAGTACAAGTGATTCTGTGATTGTATGGCAATTTTAGAAGCTTATCAGTGGAGTTAGAGACTGGCTCTATTTTGGCCGGCGTACAGTTTTCAGTGATACCTCACACTTTGCTGAAGGTTACTAATATGCAATATAAATGGTGAAATATATTGTAAAAGGAATCACGTGCTATAGTCATTTGGTTCTGATGAAGCTGCTTCTGCTGTCACCTATCTAACACTGGTCTTAGCACTACATTAAAGCAGAATGCAAGTGACTTTGTGGTCCTCTGTTGTCCTACAGGTAGAAGCACTGCTGCCAGCATGGCTCGATATCAGTGTAAACACACACACAAAAAAATCACTGCTGAAAAATTCAGAGTGCATTAAAAGTTTAATTGTCAAAAGCTATTCATCAGAAATGGGATGAGAACTACATGTTATTGTCATGTCCTTGCTGCAATGGTTGTGCGTTAGCAGTTTGCTATTCAGCAAAAGTCCTAGCAGTGGCATTGCCTGCCATAGCACCAAAGTCACTGCACAGCTTAGCATTTTCCTCTGCTCTTTGTATGTGCTTAAAGATTCCCTTTCAATGAGTGTTTACGTGTATTTCTTTAATGTAGTTGTCACAAGTTTACAGCTGCTGCATGTTCCAACTCCAGTTGCCACCCATGCTGATCCTCTTTGTATTCTGTTCTGGTGTTATTTTATTCCTCTTTTTTATACCCCTAGATTTAGGGAGACAATTGTAAGTTATCAAAGATCTAGAGCTGGGATTGTGGCCCTGATAATTTAACGTGCCCAAGATTTCCTCGTGTTATACTCTGAATAAGTGAAGATGTTTCAATGAAAAAGAAGATATTAATCTTAAGGAATGTGAAGTGCACTTAAAACTGAAGGAAAAAAACATGAAAAGCATTGTAAGTGATTCAGTAACATCTTCATTTTGATTTTAAATGTACTCGAGTCCATGATGGACAAACTGCTAACAGCAAAGTCAGAGCAGGTAGAAATACTTCCTCTGAAATCTTTCTGACCTGACATGCAATGATATGCAATTTCCAGAAAGAAGACCTAAGTATGAGGCAGCTGTCAGGGGAGTGAGAAATGCAGGCACATATCATGGTATGTTTACAAAACGTCCACCTCCCACATTTCCTTATATAGAGTTTTCAGCAGAGGAATGATGCAGAAGCTATTCATTAAACCGTGGACTTGGTGGCAAAGGCTGTCTGCTGGCCTGTTTTATGTGTTGTTGTTGGAGTAGACTTTAAACATAGGATGAGCCAAGTTGTAAGTGGAGGATCTGTTCCGCAAGGTTGTTCTGTAGAAACGTGAGCAATAAGATGCTAGAATTGTCTCATTTTCTGTTAGATATTCAGACTCACATGTGCTGTCTTAGGGGGAAAATGAAGTAGAAGTCCTCTTCTAAAACAAAATCCTGCGAGTGACACAATCAGGAAGCTGTGTTGTGCAGTCAAAGCAGTGAACAGGTTTGTTAACTGAGGGCTCCTTGCTGCCCACGTAACACTGTTGTCTTGGATCCCGTACAGCTCCTGTGAAGTCAGGGATGCTTGGTGCTGACTTCAGGTGTAATGGTGCTACACTCCAAGAGCCATGGGTTGGTGAAGGCAGAACTTTAGGAAGAACTAGAACCACAGAAAGTGCAAAGCTAAGAGCTGGGAAATGTGTGGTTGTGAATCACACCGTTACATGTCGAAGAGAGTGGAGCTCCACATCTTTGTAAAGCTATGAAATGTAGTAAAATGTGTCTTCTCAGGAAATGCTCAGGAAGGGTATTCTAAAATGTGTTATTGAACACTATTCTTCTGACTTCTTCAGTGTGATGAGGGCTCACTGTGGCACTGCCTCAGTAACCACGCAGTTTCTCTGTAATTTTATACAGAGACATTGAAACTGTACTAATTCATGAGAGGTTTCTGTTCACAGATGACCTTTAGGTAGAGCCAGTTTTTGCTGGAATGGTATTGCTCTGTACTTCAGTATTACCATGACTTTATTATTTTTCCCCTCATAATTCTTACTACTTCCGAGTATCAGTCCATTTTCTGTTCTGCTCCGTTTCCTGCTTTGCTGATAAACAAAGCAAAAGACATTACTGTTTCTAAAATTCCACTATTTTGTAACTCACAGGTCTTCTGCCTGAAAAAGTGCTGCCTTTCAGTATTTAATATGTAGTACAACTTTCGATTTATCTACTTATTACTGAATTTACATTCGTGCATTGAATGTGAAACTTTCCTAACAAACTTTAAAAACCTGAATCTGTTCCTCTTTTGCAGATCTCTTGGAGTTGTCTAGAGGAGGAGAAGAAATCTCATGCTCAGATTTCCAGTGAAAATTCTTCTGTGAGCATCTTCATGTTATCTTTTGACAGAATGGTTATTATCCCACTAATCTTAAGGAGTGTGAAATATGTGTGTGTGTGTGTATATATATATATATGTATATATATACACAATATGTTATATACAATACCAAGAATCAATCATCTTGGTAAAATTTTGTGCACACATTGGGTTCCTTCTCTAAAATCAAAAATCGGAGAAGACTGATGACAAGAAATTTATCTCAGCATCTATCCTCTGTGGTGAGAAATTCCACAATTGTCTGATGCGTTACAGTGCTTCTCATCATCACCTCTTGTATTTCTGAATAACTCTATGCACTGTTGTGAAACTCATTACAAAGCTGGGCTGTTTTTGAAAGCTGACTGCTTCAATGGGTGGGGGCAGTAATAACTTATTTCTTATGTGTTTCTTTTTATGTTTCCAGGGTCTGCTAGTCCCAAGTATGAGCAAATTGCACACAGCCATACTTACATGGGCAATAATGTATATTTTTGCTCTCCAGGGGCAGCTTCTTGCATTTTTCTGCCTTAACCAAGATTCTGCAAAATTTTGTCCATTGCTGTATCATCATAGCACATAGTATTACTCTTGTGTTGCTAGAGAGAAGCTTGTTGTAGCTTGGATCTAGCACAATATTATCTTGACATGCACTAGAGTACACACAGTTACTTAGCTGATAGTTAATGTCCATGGAAAAAGCTTTTCCTAGATAGATGGAGCTTCAAAATAACCAGTGACCTCTGACTCTCCATCTGGCTGCACTTGGTTTAAAGCTGGGCTGTGTAATGCTAGATAAGCAGAGGAACTACACCACCTTTTGTTGTGAGAGCCTTTTATGGCCCAGAAGGATTATATGGATGTGTCTGAAAAGCAGAGAAGCTCAGGAACAGGTCAGAGAGACAAGCAAGGGGCAAGGGAGTGGAAAATTATGCTTCTTTTTTTTTTAGTTCCTTTTGGAACAGGAGTGTATTCACAACCCTCTTTGTCATTTTTCCTAATGCTGTTTCCTCATTTGTCAGTGTTTTTTTCTGCTCCCAAATGTGCCTGTGCAGGGATATTTGGTGTACTACTGGCTTTATTTTAATGCTGGGGGTTGTAACTTGGATGGGTGGTCCTGTTTGTTGTTTTTATGATGCTGCCAGTATTTGACCCTGGAGCATTGCAGAGGGGCATAGTAGCAAATACACTCTGCTGTAAATTTGCCTCACCTAGATGGCTTCTTTTACCCTGCTGGAGTGCTATGGGGTAGTCTGTCTAGTAAAAACCCGTCTGCTGCCTCCTCAGCTGAAGGAGCCCATAATTTATCCCTCTTGCTGATGCACATACACAAGCATCTTAAATGGGTTGGTAAGTAATCATTATCTTGAAGTGGCAGGCGGTAATTGCTGTATTAAAATTCTATGTAGCTTATTTGCTGTGCAGAACTACAGCAGAACTGTATGTACTTCGCCAAGCAAGTTGATTAGAGATGCCTTAGGCATCATCTTTTCCAATTTTTAAAAGATTAATCATGCATAGTTTTCATATTAACTTAGAACAGGGCAAGGGGTGAGTATGAGACAGTTCTTGCAGCACGCTCTGCATGTTCTGTATCTTTTTATGAGCCCAGGCTAACCTCCGTCTGTCTCTGATGACCCATCCTGAAAGAAGAAAAGAGAAATATTGTAATGAATCCACCTTCTCCAGGCAGGGTTTCTGTTCCCCCTGGAAAAGATACAAATGAAAAGAAATGTTGGAGATGCTGAACGTTCCTGTTGACCTTGCCAGCACTGGAATAGCTATGGTAACGTACGCTAGCATATGTCACGGTGTTAACATAGTCAAGGTGGAGGAGCTGCCTAGCAGAGGTGCAGAGTGTTTGCATTGTACCAAAAATGACAAATGACATAAGCTAAGCTTGCAAAACTACTCAGCTGTTAGTGAATCTGTTTCTATGCCAGAGATTTTGCTATCTTTGTTTGGGCTGACAGTGATTTATTCTGCCTTCCAATGCCAGCTGATGTAGTTCTGATGGAAAACCTTGTTGTACAGTGTCCTGCAATAAGTACAGGAATTACAACAGTCTAAAGAGTAAGTTTTGCACATCTAACAATATTTGGAGAAGAAACAGAGACCAGCAAGTGTTTTGGTGGTCATTCGTCTCCCTGCAACTGAATGCAACAGTTCTGCCTAAGTGAAGATATTCTTGTTCAGCTTCATACACTAAGAGGAAGGCTGGTTCTGGTCTAACAATATAACTAGAAGAAGCATGTTGTACCATGTGAGTTTATTTCCATTGTGATGGATCCAGCTGAGTTTCGGGAGTGGATTGAGTCTGTAGATGTGTTTATACTGCAGACTGGAGGGGTGCCTGCCTAAAATGAACTGGGGTGGATGGTGGAACCAGAGCAGTCACAGAAGCATGAATATCCCAGATGAGAAGATGCCCTTGCCTGTCCCTGTTCAAGCAGTCTGAGGCATTTCCGTTGTGTAGGTGGGTGTCCGTGTGTAAATTAAAGACCTAAAGCATGCATTGAAGAGCTTACAGCCTAAATCCCACTGAAATATGGCTATCAATCAGATTAAAGCTAAGCTTAGGAGGCACTGGATAAGCAGTGAGACCTGTGACATTAGCTACAAGAAAGGGGAAGTGTGAGTGTAAGCTAATGGTGAAAACAGGATTCTCCGGACCTGTTGTCCACAGTCATTTGGAGGCTATGAATTGTTCTCTTGGTGGAAAAGCAGTGTGAAAAATTCCCTCTTCTTCATTACTCACAAGGGAGGAAATTTTGCAAAAATTACCAAAGCCTACTTTAGAAAACTTGACGTATTCTAACCTAAGCTCAATCTGAAATGTATAATTCACTAATCTGCAATGATTTCCACAGCAAACAATGATATCAAAAGCATAAGATTATGATGAAAAGTATGGAAGAACAGACTTCATATTGATAATGGGTATACTGCACCCAAGAAGCAAAGGAGGGTAGACTGCTTTCTTTTTAAAGCAATAGAAATTACTTGATAGCTATGTAAAAATAAAATGATCAGTACTGTCAGTGTCTCTGTGGATAGATGCTGAGGTTGGTCAGGGATTGTCATTGGATGAGATTCTGGAATAAGCGTAGTTAAATCACATAGGCTTGGCTATGCATTTCTTTCTGCACTGCTTTGCAAAAAGTAAATGTGCACAGTTGCTTCCTTTTTTCTTCTGTGCTGCTTGTGTGGTGTGATACATGAATTTACTGTGTTTCTGATTACTACTGCCAGTTGGTAGAGTTAATTTTGCACTGAAGGTGGTTTATAGTACAGGGTTCGCATTTTCTTGATGGTTCATGGCAGAGGTTGTGCAGCTAACACACGTTTCTTTCAACAACTGGATGTAAGAATGTACTTAGGGAACTTCCTCTGTGTCCCCTCAGGAGAACATGAGGAGGACACGAATCTTTCTTCCTCTTAATTTGGATTCTCTATGTTTCACATTTTTCAAAACCTATATGCTGGGGCTAACAATGGAGTTAGCAATTTCAGTGTACAAATGCTGTTTATTTTAGAATGAAGATCAGCCAGATTTTCTCCCTTACATTATTGTGATCCATTAAATGTGTTTGAATCTGTGTCATTTTCTTTTTTAAAGAAATTGCTATTTGCTATTGAATATGTATTTTAAAAGATGATCAAGCCTTCTGCTGAAGTTGTCTTTCTTATATCTAGAAACCTCTACCCAAATAAGCAAGAGCTGAAGACCTCTCAGAGGACTGAATAGAATTCAGATAGTTAATACCTTAAATACTATTAACAGGTATCTCCTGAAGGGTATTTTGTCCTTGTTGAAGTCTGATATGTAGATTATCCGGTTTAAGATAATTGAATGAAGACTATATGAATTATAAGAAAGCAAATACGGTGGAAAATTATCGTGCTTATTTGTTTTGTCATCTAAACTACCCCCATTTTGGGCCATCTCTTTCACTCACAAAAGGGCACAAGGGTTGGTGCTACACTGGAGGATCAGTCCAGTGGTGCAATCAATCTCCCACCATACTGTTGTTCCACTTGTTCCCCACTGCAGCTTGTATGGGCTCAGCCAACTTTGTACTTCAAGAGAGTTTTACAAAAAAAAAGGTGAATAGAGATCATAGGATGTTTTTCTAGGGGAATTAATTTAAAATATTTAAGCATTACAAAGGTTTCTGACCTAAATGAACAATGTAAGAGAACCGGGGGTCTGCTTTACCGTTTGGATTCTTTTCCACCTGGAGAACCGTAGGCATAACAGTTAAAACTCACTATAACCTGTCTCTCAGAGGTCTCATTCGGAAATTTATCTTCCTCATCTTGGCATTTAAATTCCCAAGGAATTTAAAAGAGAAATGTTGAAATGTTTTAGTGCATGTATATGCCAAATTGCTCTTCTGAATTCTATTCAACAACCTTAATGGAAAATATAATCCTGAGTTAGAAATCAGGAAAATCAGGGTTCATTGTTTTGTTTTTTTTTTTTAAATCTATTTCCTTAAAGTTGTTGAAAGGTACAACCTTGAAAAATTCACTCTAAAGTGAATTTGGAAGAATTTAAAAAGGAGAATGGTTGTGGGATTTTTTTGGAGGAGAGGCATGAAGGTAGAGGGGTTGGTTGGTTGGTTGTTTCTTGACCATATGGTCTAAAACAAAAGAAAAAATTTGGATAACAATAAAGAACGTACCTTTTTTCTCCAGAGTGGAAGGATATCTGAAAAGTGCTTGTGCAAATTCATGGTGGGGGCCATTAATAAAGTGACAACTCAGATGCATCAAGATGCAACTCTTCTGTATCAAGAACCCTTGCGCCTGCGGCTGTTGCAGCTCTCTTTCTTGGGAGACTCAGTGAAAGGGTGGCCTTAATCTGATGTACAGTAGTTAATGAGGTAACCAGAAAGGACTTTGTTGGTCAAAAGAAATGTTTCTAGAGGAAAAAGATGAATACAGTAGCTCAGTATTATCTACAGTACTCTGGACCCACTTTTTTCCACTGTGCTGTGTTTGGAAAATGTTTACAGGGCTGGACCAAGCCATGAGGTCACTCATGTTTCTAAGGTGTAGGTGGAGGTGAAAGCAGCCCAGCTGTTGGCACGAGGTGGCACAACATCCCTTCTCCTTCTGAGGTGGTGACACCCTGTGATGATTGCTCTACCCTGTGAAGACTGCAGTTTGGTTTGATTCATCCAAAACATTTCAATTCTATTTCTGTCTGAAGTGGCTTTGGATGCAAAGCAAAAGGTGTTTTTCTGACTGAACAGGTTTTGTTGATATATGCACTGGGGGCTGGAGGGAATGCAGAGATAAGCATACAGCAGCTGAATTGTGTAAATGAGCAGTTGTGACCCTGAGTTGTTCCAGTAGTTCTGTGATTTAATACTCTCTGCTTTGAGTGCGATTTACTGCACAGTCTGCATCCGCAGAGTCTATAGTGCAGAATTTCGTTGTGCTAGATGCACCTATTAAATGGCTTCCAGCTTCCTTTATGCATTATTCCAAGAGGGGAAAATATATAGAATAGGAGGCAAGAAATGTTTTATTGCAAGATATAAAGACAGGAGGATTAAAAAACTAGAAAGAAAGAAATTGGCAATTGCTAGTTGGCTGTTCATGTTAATCCTCTTTAACACCCACGTGACTTCAGCTGGAAAGCCTCTCACATTTTTCAATCTGTTGTGGAGCACCAAGCTTAGTGACAGTTATAAGAACCTTTAAAAATCTTTAAGCAGTTTGTATCCCCTCTCAGTGTCACTCTGTGCCTTGGCAGGCCGGCGCTGCTCAGAGACCTAGAGCTGAATGATAAGTGCAAACCTCCTTTCTGTGTATTTCCAATAGTTTGTTGTGCCACGGCTACTGGTTCGAAGCGACGTGTCAGACACCGATATGTGGATTTCAACAAAAATTTTTGGAAGAGGGTTTAAGCAGCATTTTTATTTTCAAAGTGCAATTTGATAATTTTTAGTTCGTGCCATAAAACACGCCCTGGAATCCCCTGATTTCAGAGGTATTTCAGAGGAGCTGCCTGAGAGCATAATTATGAATGCTTTCCTTTTTGAATGGCCGTACAGGTAATAAATAAAATAGAGTGCAATAGATCATTTTTGTCTGTTGTATTGTCAAGGCTATGGCTCATGTGTCATTTGCAGTACTTATCCAGGTTGATTTTGATATTGCAAGAAGCTCAGTTTTGCTGCCACGTATGTTGAGATCTACAGTCACAGGGTTGCTTTTGTTGGTTTTTCCTCTACTGGCAGGTCTCACATGGATTATTGTGAGATATAGACTGACTGAGAACAATTTTACAAATAATTCTGGCATACATGGCTTGACAGCATGGAGAAACTATCATAATTTTTTTAGGCCTTAAAACGCAATGTATAGTCGTGGCCATTTGGAAGAAATATCAAACGACAAGAAAATGGTCAGGCTTATGGTGTTTGTTTTTTTGTTTGTTTGTTTGTTCAGCATTAATTTTTTCTGTGTCATCTAAGCATGAGAACTGAACAGCATAGCTGTCTGAAGTGCTACTGGTATGCTGCAGTGGAGCTGATTTTTCTGTTTGGTAGTTTCATGCTGTCTTTATTTTGCTGAAATTTCAAACATAGTGATCCTGATGAACTTCACTAATGATCCCTTTCATATCGTAAGAAATGAGATATGGCACAGCCTGGAAGCACCAAACAGGTCATTTAGCTATTCACAGAAGTCACCCTTTATGAGAGCTTGGATTTTGCTGTGTAAATGCTTCAGTTAGTTTGGATCCTAATACACACAGTAAACCTACAGAAATTAAATGAAGAGTGAATCAGAGACAATATATCTTAAAAGGTCTCTCTTGCATAATGACTTTGTATATGTCACAAATGCATATGTGGGTCTGTTTTGTCATACCAGTTATTATCCTTAAATCAAATTTTGATTCATTTATTCTTGCAGAGTCTTTCTCCTGTTTGGTTTCCAGGTCCTATCTAGTATTAATGAGCACAGTGGCCATTTCAATGCAGTGCTTTATAGACGTAAATGTTGCCGTTATGGTTTCACGCACAGCTTCTTTGTTAACTCAAAAGGTCATTGTAAAACTCATGTGTGCACGTAAATTAAAAACAAATGGATTGTATGCTTTTAAAATGATGTGGTGAGGGTAATTGAAAATGAGACTTCACGGACAGAGGGAAAGGCCTTAGGGAACATGACCCCTACAAATCTGGGCATCTGCCCCACTCATCCCACCCTACTGACCCTGAAGTTCTGATGGCAGGTAGCACAGCTCAGTGGGAATGCTGAATAGGATTTGAAATGATTTTTTTAAATGGAGTAACAGTGGAGCAGTGTATGACTGCACTTATGTAAACCTTCCACCGGGTGATATTTGAAAGATAAAACCTAGAAAGGGACAATGTGTGAATGGAAGCAGCCAGGCAGGCTGGGGGAGTGGCCATCAGTTTATGCACACAACTGCATTTTCAACATAATTAGCTGTCTAATTGAGCATTATAATTTAACTGACACATTTAAACATGTAATTTATTTGAATGCATGCTGCTTATAATCTGTTTATAATATTTTCCTCTTCAGGATGGAGTCGGACTCTACAGGATAAAAATACCTTTCCAATGAACAGAAAAATAACCAAAATGAATACATCAAAGAGCCCAAAATGTGAGTAAATTTCCACAATTTTGGATTTGAAGAGGAGTTAGGTAGCAGAAATAGCATGCAAGTAAAATTAAGCAAAACCTGGCTATCTACTCAGCATAATTCTAAGTGGAAGCTGCATTTTGTTATTTTAAATACCAGGGAGGTTGTACAGAACATCATATCCTCAGGTCTTCATGCAAAGCTGACTAGTTTGCCTGGCAGCTAGGTAGGAAGGACATTTTGGTGACTGAGAGGTTTAAACTGCACATCTGTCTTGTCTGGAGCAAAGAAGCATCCCTTTCTCTAGGTGATAGATATTGCCAATAGGCACAATTCAATTTGCTCAAAGAAGCAATTGAAAATGTTTGCCCTGGGTACTTCCCTCACAATCAGACCAATTTATATTTATTTTCAGGGGCAGATTCTGGACCTGAAGCTGATAGGTTCTGCCACAAGTAATCACACAGATACAAGTTTTTCTTCTGCACTGGTGATGCTGCGGTTGTGCTGATGCCTGCCTGCCTGCCTGCCTGCCATTTTGGTGTTATTTCTTACAGTCCTTACAGCAGTGCTTTGGGTATGACTGGCTCTCTTCCTATCTGAACAGGAACAAAATCATATATTCCCTAGGCTCTATTAAAATTTGGAGACCAGCCTGTGAACTGGTTAGAGAGGAAGGAGCCCAAAGTCCCTTTGTCGACCCTTGCATGCTCCCTGATGAGCTGAAATATGCAGTTTCCTATGCACCTGGATGTTTATTTTCAAGGAGAAAAACAAACCAATACATATTTATTTTTGTTCCTACGGTATTATTTTTACTTTCAGGCTATGTTTGCTGAACAAAATAGTTGCAGGTTTCGTTTTAACCTAATAAACTACCGTACTGTTACCCCTCATTATATATTTTGTGGCGCTGAGTTTCGAATCTGCTGCTTCAATTACAGAAACTGCCAACAGACGTGAAAATCCAGAAGACAGAGACTGAAGCGTTCCTGCCTTTTAGCTCTGGAATTACTTTTGCATACTCTGACAGTTTTCCCTTATAAACAAGGTTGGTGATAGCTACAGCTGCAGAATGCAAGTAAACTGATGCAAACTTTGCCAGAATTAAGAAGAGAGTGGTGTTTTTTTTTCAAATCAGAAGTTGGCAGAATTCCTGTTTTTCTGTCTTCACCTTCCTCCCTGCTCTCCCAGGTCTGTTACTAATTACCAAAAGTGGGGAAGAGGAAGTATATGCAAGGTCACACAAGAGGAAATACAAATGTGCAGGTGTTTTGCCCTGAGGAGTTGTAGCTTGCTTTCTGAGAATACGTAGTAGGATTTTGTGTAGTTTGAGTTTATTGTACTCAGAACAGGATAAGAGTTGATGTAAAAAGTTCTGCCCTTGGTGTACGTAAGGCTAGGAATTTTAGCTTTGGCCTTTAGCATAAGTGATTGAAAAGTGCATTTGTATTATTTGTTTAACTGACCAGAAAATGCACGAAGAGGATGACACATTGGGCTGTGTGGAATAGGAAGATTAATTCATTTTCAGGTTGAAAAAGATGGATTCACTTATGAGGAGATTAATAGAAGTTAATAGAGATGTTTTCTGTATACGTGTGTAGGTTAGGCTGTGGGGTAGGATAATCTCAACAGGTGAAATTAAAACAGAGCATGTAAAAAACTCTCCAACCCCTTGGAGAGACTCACCATTCACTGTGGCTGCACTGTGTTGGCGCATTGGTTCCCAAATACCTGGTTTCGTGTGTGTCGTGCAGAAGAACGGAGACTCGGAACTCATCCAGAAAAACTGGACTGGAGGAGATTAAAGGAGAGTTAGGAAGACAAATGGTTTCTCAGAGCATCATTTCTCATTTCCAGGTCTCTGACAGAGCAATTGTCAAGAGATTGGACTCCTATTTTGTCACTCTGTGTGTTCAGAATAACTTTTGTCTTGGGAAGTAATATTAGAAATATAAAGCCAAATGCATTCTGTTAAGTGAAATTATTTACTACTTTGACCTTTCGGTCCTTTGTGCTGGGGTTCACGAAGGTGTCCTCAATTCTTTACAGCTTACCCAGGCTGTCTGTACAAGGAGGACAGTCCATCAAAGCTACTCTTTTCCGGCATCAGGATCTGCTGGCAGTTGTTTGGTGTTTAGACTGTTAGTGCCTCTTCTGCTTTTTATGTGTTTTTTTGTTTGGTTATTTTTTTTGTGGTGATAAAGGAGCAGTGAAGCCTTTTCCATTTGAAAAAGGACCTGCTGAGCTTAGGGCACACCCCTCATTTGCCATTACCAGGAGAATGACCCCTGCCAGCCAGCTCCTCTAATTGTGTGCTCACAGCCCAGGCAAAAAATGCTCTGAGAATTTATGTTTTTTAAGAGTCGATATTGATAGTGAAGCGTATTAAAAAAAACCAAATTTTCTTTTATTAGTGAGTAAGGATGGTGCCTATAGAAGAATCACAGGGAAGATGAAACGGTGAAGGGTGTGGATAATTTATAATGGAGCTACAAGGACCTACATGCTATGTGTGTCAAGGTCTGAACCGAGGGCTTTGGTCCTGACTCACTGACTGTTCAGCCTGCCTGCTCAGTTGCCTCACATAATGAGACCACTGGATGGAGAGGAAGAAGTTTGGCACCTGTGGTTTGAGCTGGCATGGTTGAGTCTGCACTGGTGCAGATGTGGCAGCCTCCAGATGGGTTAAGAGATGGCTGGTATCCTGGTAATGGCTATTTCCTCACTGAGGTTTCTGTTTGACTGTGCGTTAGTGTGGACACACAAGTATCATATTTGGAAACAACTACATTATACACTTCACTAATGAGAGAGAAGCAGGAATATGTTTATTGGTACAATATAGATATAATGTAGTGATTTAACAGTGACTTCACAAGATTTGAGATGGCTGTATGCACTTGATTATAGATGTTAAGATTAAATACACACATACAGGAGACCTTCCCATTGAGTCATGATGTTCAAAGTGGAACCCCTTGCTTTCTAAAACCCTTGAACCACGGAGGGAAGGAGCCTAAGTGCAGCTGGATTCACTTGTAGTCCCAGGCTTTGTCAGTAGTTTATACCTAAGGAATTGTATGTGCACAATCAGTCTAAAATGATTTTGGCAAAGCTAGCAAAGCTTACAGTGAATCTAAGATATGATCTTAATGAAGCTAGCTAAACTTAAGAGAAACTATTAGTCACATTCACAAGATCTGCACTGGCAAGGCTTGTTGTCATCAAGGCGTAAGGGATCTCTGCATGACCTCAAGAGGCATCCCTACTTGATGTGAGACTCTGTCTTGCAGCCCCACTCAAGGAGCTCTTGGGCTGCTCACTATTTGTGGAGTAAGATAAACGGATTCACAGGCATGCTTTGCTTTTAGGTGCCTTAGCTGTTGAACCAGGTGTCTGCTATCAGTTCTTTCATCCTCCCACTTTGAGACCGATTTGTGGTTGTTAATCTGTTTTAGCGAGAGTGCTATCAGTACTGTTGCTCATTGTCTTCTTGAGCAAGGCTGGGCTGGAGGAGGAAGTTGGGAGAAAAAAGTCAGAGAGAGAACGCCTTCACAATGAGGCTGGCTTAGAGCTGGTTGGTCAAGTCCTCCTCAAATGAGCAATGCTGAAATAGCCTGAGGGGCAAGCAGGACAATAAAATGGCCCTGAGATAAGCTATTTGTTTGCTTGATACAGGTTTAATAAGCTATCTGCAGTCATGATGGATGCTGAGATCAAAGAATGAATGAGACTTTGTTCACAGAGATTTATTCTTTGCCCTGGGAAGGGGCATTGAAAAGTATGGAAAAATAAGAGAAATTTCTGAATAGCTCCTACTTCAGCTCAGAATTTATAGAGTGTACTTAAAGTGAGAGAAAAGGTGAGAAATGGAAAAAGGAAAATGAAAGTAAAGGAACAACAAATGGCAAAATACCCCAGGCATACCAAACTTGTTACTGTGATGCATGAGGATGTGTCTTGAAATGTATGTAGTTTTCAGAAAGCCAAATTGGGATGCTGTACTTTCCCTAGTTTCTCTGAAGGAATTTAATAAACTGAAGTTAGCTATTAGTAAATAATATGTTCAAATGATTATCTTGATCTCTCTGCTTAGACTGTCTTCCTGTCACATACATATTTATTCCAATTTTTTTAAATTAAGCGGGAAAAAGTCTGCATTATGTAACCAAGACAAAAAATTGATACAGGAGAAGGCCAGGCTTCCCCCAGCTTCCATAATACTTAAGTATTCATGTGATTTGCAGTATAGCATTGTTCAGTACCTTCTTCTAGTCTTACCTGGATGGACAACACCTCTGAAGAGTATATTGTGAATGTGGAAAAGAGGAACTCCACCTTCAAAGAAGCAGAAGCTGACCTCAGCACTAAGATGCTTTACCCTATTGAAATGTAGGAATAATATATGGAGCAGCACTAGTACAAACTGCTGAACTGCCTTGGCAGCCCTCCAAACGACTGCTCTTTCTGATGGAGTTTTTAATACTTCAAGAAGACATAGTGTGCACATTTAGATGCCAATAAAACAATTCCCTGTAGGATCCGTAGGCCACATTTCATTGCTAAATTATGATGCCAGTGTGAATGATTGACCACCAATCGCCAGTGAAGCATTTCTGCACACCCACGTTGAGTAGTGCTTTTGCTTTTCTCTGTTTAATCTCTCCTTTTGGTAAACTCTGACACTGCTTCAGCCCTTGGCTGTGAAGATTTTGTCCATCTCTAAATGCGCACGTTGTGCCATTGCTGCTGATGTTAAAGAAGTGCTAACTACCTGACAATTTATTGACTGGAGCCTGACCTTGTTGTGTTCATGAGCTGCAAGATGCTGTGGCCAGGACTTGGTTGGTCTCCAGACAAAAAGCTATATTAAATGAACCAGAGGAGAAATCCACAGATGCAATTCTGTTGCTGCATCTGGCAATCGAGAGAGGAATGAGAAGGGAACTAAAAATCCCATTACAATTATTCTTGGGTGCTTGGGTAAGAGTTTTCTGTTTCAGAAAAATCAAATAACTTTGAATCTATGCTCAGTGTAGTCTAAGTTGTATGCAACAGGAGGGGAATGAGCTCATTAAACTTGACAAGAGAGAAGGGCGACCTTCTTTTGGGGTGAGTTTAAGGAATTGGAGTACAGATTAGGAAAAGCGATCTGAAAGATTTCCCTGTGGAGTGGTCAATATAATGAAATTTTGCTCAAGTTTTTGAAAAACTCCCCTTTCCAATATTTTGTATAGATTATTTTAGTGGCAGGATTCAGTGGCTGAATTTCGTTGTCACACCTGTGATTTGGGATAGGTATCGTTAACTCATTAAAAGGATTTCATAGAAAATTTGACTCATCGTGGCAGAATGGGATTCACGTGAAGTACAGGACTTGGCCAAATAGAGGAGGAAGTTAAGTGTCCCAGCATCCTGTTTCTTGTGTGTGTAATACAGGATAAATTGTATGAACAAGGCAGTAAAAGCAAATAGGGATTAGTTAAGCGGCCAGCTCTCAGTATGATAATCTAAGCAACTGTTACCTGATTTCTTCACATGATAAGCTTTTTACCTAGTGTGAAGAATTCTCATCAAGAAAATGGAGAGATGAAGTAGGAAAGAAAACCCTTTCTGTGATAATTACCTGTCTTCATTTTTTAGCAAGCCTAATTTTTCAGAAGCGGCAATTAATTTTGTTGACACACTCAGGCTAAGTTAAGAAACATCAAGTAACATCTCGGCTTCCTGAAGTCAACAATAAACTTGCGTTTGTGCCAGGAATCTCTGCATTTTTGACAGAAATTTACCACAAAGCCTTGATTCTTGAAAGCCATGGGATATCTCAGCGTGTGCATCCAAAAGATGAGGAAGGATAACATAGAGACTCTGAAAATTGTTGTCCCATTCTGCTGACAAGAAATGCAAACATGAAAAAATTAAGAATAATATTTATGTACAGCTTTGCTTAGGCTATAATAGCATAGGTTACAAATATGAAAAGTGAGATGGTTTAAAGCACTATTCTTTATCCATATATGTAGGGCTTCAGTACAAATTGGCTTTTTTTCATTTGAAGTTCTCTTGCTTGGTACCAGGCATTAATGATTTTTGTCCATTTGAAAAAAAAAAATCATTAAAACATCCAACTGTTCAGTTGGAATTATCATGGGTGCAGCTGGAAATAAAGCTCTAGTAGTGAAACATACAGGATGGATTTCTGAAAAGCTTTGTTTTTTCTTTTCTGCCTGAAAACTGATAGGCAGGTATCAGCTAATTGAATCACAGAATCCTTCGAGCTGGGAGGGACCTTTAAAGGTCGTGTAGCCCAACTCCTCTGCAACGAACAGGGACACCTACAGCTGTATTAGGTTGCTCAGAGCCTGGTCCAGCCCTACCTTGGATGTCTCCAGGGATGGAACATCCACCACCTCTCTGGCCGACCTGTTACAGTGCCCCATCACCCCTATGGTAAAAACAAAACAAACAAACAAACAAAAAACAAAAAAAACAAACAAAAAAAACCCTTTCTTACATTCACATATGTCTTTTAGTGTTGAAACCATTTTCCCTTGCTCTATCACAGCAGACCCCTCTAAAGAGTCTGTCCCCTTCTTTCTTACAGCCCCCCTTTAGATACCAATAGACCACTATCAGATTCTCCCCTGAGCCTCCTCTTCTCCAGACTGAACAGCCTTGGAATTGGAGATTGAATCTTTGAAAGTATTTGCTTTCTAATCTGCTATCGTTGTCTGTAGGCTTCTTGGAAGCAGATTTCTATTTGCTGACTGCATAGGCATTTTGTTGGCAGTCTTTTACTGAAAATTCATGGAATAACATTTGAATTGCTTTTGTATTTCTTCTAGGTTTTCATTTGATTTTTAAAACCTATGAACTGGGTAACTATTTCATTGCTTCTCCTTTTCTTTTTTTTTTTTTTTCTTTCTTTCTTCTAAGCTATCTTTGTATCCAACACAAAGTGGAATGCAAAATAATTGAATAATTTGTGAGACTGACTGCAAAATAACATCCTCCAGCTTTCTCTGTAATTCCCTTTTTTAACTAAAACTCTAGCTTGAAGTAGAGAACGTACCATCCTCTTACAGATCCAGGTTTTCTTTATAATATTAAAACCCATCTTGATCTACTGGGATTTCTGTATATGATGATGCTTTCCTCACTTAATTCCCTGTAACAGCTGAGCATTTAAATTGCTTACAGGTATTTTTTTCCCAGAGTTAGTTAAAATATTTAACATTACAAAAGGAACCGAAAATCCCCAGTCACAAGTTTTTACTGCTAGATATTCTACATGAAACAAAGACTTGTAGGTATTTTGTCCTCCTTTGACATGTGAAAGCAGACTACCACTTTCCTACAGAGCTGCTTTCTGAGGCACATAAGCAGTTTGGATTATGCAGAGAAGACTCAGCCCAGTTTTCTAAACAACTTTTTCATGCCGTGCCACCCACACGGAGAAGTTTGGGGTTTTCATTGCCTCGCCATACTTCCTTTTATTCTATGTCTCCAGTGGCTGTGGCAGTATATGGCCTGGAGGCTTGACTTGTGACTCTTGAGATGCTTGATGCAGCGAGCTGATATGCAAATTCCTGGAAGGATTATCAAAACATTCTTGCTACATCTCGAAATCAAGGAGTTTATGTGGGCTTGAGAAGTTGAAACTCAGGTCCAGACTTGAATTTTAAGGTGTGTGTGTTGTGTCTGGTAGCTTTTCTCAGGGGAAATATCCACGCTGTAGCTTCTTCAGAGTCAAGGTTTAGTGGTGTCCAGAATCTGGCACAAGACCTGCTAGTCCCAACTGTACATCAAGGCTCTTCAGCCTGTGAAGCACTGTCCCAGGGCTGATGGTGCAGTTCAGAAGGAAGCCATCTCACTGTAATGATCTCTGTTATGTTTGAAAATGTTTGCTCAGGAGAAAATGTCTGGGGAGTGAGGGGGAAAAAAAAGCAAAGAGAAACAATAAAAAGCTGTGCACAGTGCTAGCTGCCATCAGGGAATGAAGGTTTATTTTCAGAGCATCATCTTTAGAAACACTGCTTCCAATAATTTCATCAGTCTAAAGAAAATTGTACCTTTTATCTTTTTGTTCTGTTTCCAGCAGGTTTTTATGGAAGAAGAGGGCTGTGCTGAGCATCAGGCAGTTAACGTTAAGCCCCGTGCCTTTGGAAGAGCTGTCTGAAAAAGACTGAGTGCTGTGCTGTGTTGTGCTGTGGTTGTCCAGGGATGGTACCACAGCCCATGGTGGGCTGCAGGTGATGAAAACGGGTTTGGAACACACGGTGTACTGTGGAGCAGCAGTGGGCATTCTCGGCAGAGGATTCTCATGACATTTCCAGAAAACCACAAGCCATCCCTTAGCACCAAATAAGTATTCTCTGTTCTGATAGTTTGAAGTAAACTTTGAATGTGGGAACTTGTTTGGCATTAATGGGTAGCGTAGAGAACTGCTGTACACTGCAGTGCTCACTGGGAAGGCTGCTAACAGCGTAATCGTGAGCAAGCTGCCAATAGTTCAGAAAAAGGGTTTTCTGCTTCTATCTCTCCTCGATTATTCACACTTTAGACAGTTTGGTGAGTTCTACATAGTCTCAAGCTTTCCGTGCCCACCATCCTCCCCGATAGAAGCAGTAAGCAGCCTTTTTCCTGTGTGGGGGAGTGTTACTAGCCATGTCCAAAGGGCAAATGTGGATTCAGAACATTTTTGCATTCTTTTGGCTAAGGATCACATGAAATTAGAAAGCCATTTGACTGCCTGGTGCTGCTACTGATGCAGATGGCTGGGTGGCGGGGAGCTGCCTGGGGATCAGCTGGGAGCCCACTGAGCTTTGATGTGATCCTGCAGCCATCTTCCTACTGAAACAGAGGGTAAGCATTAGGTAAGAATGACTGCATTACACTATTAGATGTTTCAAGATGTCATGTGTCTATTCTGTAAACAGCCTTTGGAAATGAGAATAAAGATCATCAGCCCACCCCAGTTCTGTGGTTAATGCTTTTTCCTGGTTCGATCTGGTTACTTACTTCAGGCATTAATAATCTTGTTGAGAGACTGTCTAACGAATGTATACCAAGGGAAAACAGTTCCGTGTAGTATGACACCTCCTCGTGGCTTCGTGTGTGACCAGAACTGGGGGAGTCAGCTCAGTTCGGACCCAGCAGTGCTGCGTGAGGAGCAGGCATGTCCCGAGGTCAGGTGCAAGCAGTGCTGGGGCAGGCAGGGCAGGATGTGTTCAGAAAACAGGCATTGCCAGTCTGCAGTCAAAAGCTCAAATGCTTTCTGTTTTTACCTGCGTGCATTTAAACCAGATAAGCTTTTAGCATGCCTTGTTTCACCTCGGTGCAAATTATTACAGGTGAGTGATAACTGAAAATGTGAGGCTTTAAAATCACTGTAATTTTACAGCTGCAGTGTTTTAGTACTTCAGCATCTCCTGTTTCCCGAATAAATGTGAAAGCACAGTTGTGCTCAGAGCTCAGCGCCTGTTTCTCACATGATAAAATGCTGCTTTACTGCTATCTTTCCCCACCCCAAGCCTAGGTCCCAATTAAACAGCAACCCCAGGAATCACTTCTTTGTGCACTGATCTGATCTGAAGCCGGGAGCAGCTGCAGAAGTTAAGCTGAGCAGGATTTTTCCCTTTGGCACATATTGCATGCCCCTTAATTAGCTGACAAGTGCTTGAAGGCTAGTGATTTTCACTCTGCTTGAGGAGAGAGTTCTTTTTAAGATTTTAATTTCTCAGGTTGGAATTTGAGGAATCGGGTGGTGGAACAGAAGTTTGCAGGGTCCAGCAATAATCTTTCTGCTCTGAGAGCCTTTGTGAGAGGGAACACTTGGATTGCAGAGTGGCTGGAGACCCCGTACTCCCTGCAGCTCTCCTCCTGCCAGAGCATGGCATCTGCAGACCTGGATGGTGTTTCTGAAGGGGAAATGTCACTGTTGAGTTGCTACCAACATCCCAGAAACACCGCCTATATGAAAATCACTGTACTGGGTAAATAACCTAGATTTTCACCAGTCTGATTTGGGTGTGTTGCCCGGCAACACAGGCTAACAGGGGTTTGTATGTGTTCTTTAGGTAGGTGTAGACAGTTCTCATAAGCTCACAGGTAGGCAGAGGCTGACCCACTGCAGCAAGACGAGGAGTTCAGCCCTGCGTGCTGAACTTTCACTAAGAGAACTGAGAGAAAAAGCAGCTGGATCAGACCCAGAGCTGACGTATCCTGTTTGATTTCTTTTCCCCTCGCGCTCCAGCACGCTTTGTGTTTCGGCAGGCTTTTGTTTCTGCATACAAGTTGCTCTAAAAAATTGGGGAGCGTGTCTGGGGGTGCCGGCGGCGATGTTCTGAGCTCGATGGGCTGGGTTTCCTGTGAAGGCTTTGTTCCTCCTACCACGCTCAGGTCGGTTGTGCAACATGCCCCTACGCTTTGAGAAGAAAAAAAAAAAAAGTGCTGAGTAATGCCAGAGGTTTCTCAAATGGCTGATGCAAACCTGGAGAATTTGCATCATCATTCAGCTGGAGTAACTTGGTACGACAAGAGCTTAAATACAGGTCCACGCGGAAGCTGAGCTGGTTCCCAACGATAGGGCAGTGCCCGTGGGCAGGGTGAGGGTGCAGGTGCTGCGAGCACTGGCAGGCAGCGGGGCAGAGCAGAGCTCTACCTGCACGTAGGAGCAACCCCGCCGATAAGAGGCGGCGGAGGAAGAGGCTGAGAGAGGGAAAAGCTTGTGAACTTTTTGGCTGCGCTCGCTGTCAGCACTCTGGTGACACGGTAGCATGGTGAGGAAAGCTGCCGTCGTGACGGTGTCTAATGGGAGCTACTTGCAGGGGCAGCCGAACGGCAGGTTGCCCTCCATGGACAGCAGGCAGCCTCAGGAGAAGGTGGTACTGAAGAAGAAAGTCACGCTGCTGAGGGGGATCTCCATCATCATTGGCACTATCATTGGAGCTGGCATCTTCATCTCACCCAAGGGGATCCTGAAGAACACGGGCAGCGTGGGCATGTCCTTGATGGTCTGGACAGCGTGCGGCATCCTCTCGCTTTTTGGTAAGTCTGCTCAATGCTTCCAATTGGTCTGGAGGGGCAGCCGGTGGATTATTCCTATTTTTTGTCTGATTTTCCATTGGATATCAAGGCTCAGCATGGAGCCCGAGGACCAATGGGGCCGCGGAAGGCTTTTGCTCTGCAACAAGCTGCGTGCAAGGCACAGCAGTCCACAGTCCCTGTCACCCGGCACGGTGTCAGCACAGGTTGTGAGTGCAGGTTGTTTCTCGTGGGTCCCTAAAGAAAAAAGCAAGTGCCCGCTTTCTCCCATTAGCTGTGCTGTATGTAATACGCTGTTTTTTTGGCTGTAAGAAGTAGCTCACAGCTTGTTTGTGAGGCCCCTGGCAGCTGGCGTGCGGGGCAAACTGTTGAGGCAGCTTTGCTTGGTTCCCTGGAGGCTCAGTCAAGGTCTCAGGGAATAACTCCCACCGGGTGTAATCTGTGTTGGTATGAGAGGGAGCAGAGCAGTAACACCAACAGCCCCTCTCCCCTGTCTCATGTTACTGCTTTTCACTTTATTCCCAGCTTGCAGTGTGCCTTGGAAAGTTCGGCTTGCGAGGATGAATGCAGCAGAAACAAATGCGTAAAATGAGTTTTATGGCTGGCTTGCCCATTGTGGCAGTTTTTACTAATTTTGCTGTGTTTCTTTTTAACAATATTACATTCTGAGGAATGCTGGGTGGTTTGTTCTGTACACAAAGCCCCATTCAGAGCGGAAAACCCCACCCTGGCTCCTGGGGGACAGAGGGTCCATTGACCTCCTTAATGAGTTAATCTCAAAGAAGCGGAGGAATAACATGAGCATTGGCTTTATTTAAAACAGAGACGACTTGTTTTCTGGCACGAGGTAGGGAGGACAAATAGGGGCTAACACGTGTCTGTCTAATAGGTGGAATGTGCAAATGCCACCCTGTGTAACTTGGCTCTGAGCTTAAAAGCAGCATTGAGCATTTGGAGGCTAAGTCCACCCAAGCCAAACAGATGTTTCAAGAAAGTTAGGACCTGTTCTGGTCAAATGTTAATTGTATTGGCACCATGTGCAACGAGTTTTGTTGTCCAAACTTTTAAGTCCTGCTTGTAGCAAAAATTCCCCTATAAAGAAACACCTCAGATACAATTCGTAACCCTGGCATAGGACCCTGGTCTTTAGGTGCAGTCAAAACAGAATTTGCTTAAGCATCTCCTATTTAGCTTTAACTTCAATAGTAGCAATTTTCTGACTGTGAAGTAAAGTCTGTGGAAAAAAATCAGGTGGCTTTTCCTTGGCGTTTTCCAGATCTCAACATTCAGAGATCTGTCTCATTTGGTCCAGTAAAAGATATTATCTCTTCCCTCTAAATGGACCTGCTACAGTTGTTATTTCATAATATTTTTGTCATTAATGTTTCTCATTTCCTACGAGACTTAAGGTCTCATACAAAGATCACCTAGGCTCTTGCTGAGGCTGTCTGTGCACTATGCATCAAACCATGGTTTGATTTTCTTCCAAATCACTCCAGAGCAGGTTGGCAAGAGAAAGCCCGTGAATATATTTTTTTAATGTGGCTGTAAGAATTCCTTTAAGTACCTTTCTGGGAAAGCTAAAGATGATTGGATAAAAGCTGTCATGTTTTTGCAAATCCCCAAACAAAGCAAAAGGAGGATGTAATGTGCTCTAAAGTCTTACGGCTTCTTTGGGCTTGGTGTCGGGCGGTTTGAAAACTGTAGTTTTCACCTTAACATGAAGCAACATAAAAGCAGGTAGGGAAAAGGCTTTGCATATGTTGCAGATCTGTGTAATGTTTTGTGTAATGCAGTGCTTACAAACTGGTTTACTTGTGGCTCCTCCAAAAAGGGCTGCCTGCATTGAGCAGACCCAGTGCCCTCGTTGCCCATGGAATGAAGAATCCACAGGCTGTAAGGCTGAATGAGGACCAGCAATCACGCATGGTCACAGTGTGCTGTTACAGCTCTGTAATGTCAGCATCATGCTGACAGCAGCCTTGAGCATCTCCTCAGGGAGCTGTTCTTTGCTGAGAAATCCAGTGCTGATAGAACTAAGCCATTCCCTGAGTTTGGTGTGCAAGACTTCAGTGGTACCAGTGAGGAAAATCCTCCATCCACAGATGCTTCCAAACATGAGCCAGTTGCTTGCTCTTCCTGTGGCTGAGGAGGGAGGGGAATGCCATATTCAGGCTTTCCTCCAAGGATGAGGCAGGTTGGATGGCGCCGGGCAATATTTGCTCACAACTATGTGTCAGAAGGCTTTGCACTGTTGGCATGATGCAGCACTTTGTGCCACACCAGTGTGGATGAGTAAGAAGCACCTTGCTTGTAAACACTTCGTGCCATGGCTTACACAAGTCCACCAGAATGACATGGAACTTCTAAGCCTCTTGAAAAAAGAATATGGAGGATTAGAATGTATCAGAAGTTGTTGTGTTACCATAGCAGCTCGGTTGTTCACCTCACAGATGCTTGGAAAGTTGTTTCTGGATGTCTCTTGTGATGCTTCAGTTTCACTCTCACAGGTGCCCTCTGCTATGCTGAACTGGGAACATGCATTAAGAAATCTGGTGGTCACTACACGTATATCCTGGAGGCCTTTGGCCCACTGCCTGCTTTTGTGAGAGTCTGGGTGGAACTGCTCGTTATTCGGTAAGTTGGTTGCTTCTCTTTTGGCACAACGCTTCTCAGTCATGATGAAAACTCTCCACTATGTGAAGCACAAAAGAAATCAAAGATATCTTGATCTATTAGCTAAGTTTTTTAGTGTGGCTGCTCCAGACAATTTAACAATGCTATTTTGCTTCTCACCTTTGAAACATTCAAAAAGACATATGTGTATGTATGGACGAAAAAGAGATTCTACAAAAGCTGTCTGTCACACAAATTCAGTGACTTATTTTGATTTTGCTAAGCTTACTACATTCGTTGATGTTAATACCCACGCCTACATGAAGTATAGTGGGAGAGGAATGTCACCTTTACATTTTCTAAGCTGAGGTGCTGGTTTTTGGAGCAGTCTCTGTTGTCTGTAGATACAGAAATAACACCTGGCACAGCTGTCACCCAGAAGATTTGAGATCTGGGTGCACTGTGTCTTATCTAGATGTCAATGCTGGTCCCCGTCTTTTGTTATCATGGTGTGTTGGAGAAGAAAGTTGGCCAAATAGTGCAACATTGAGTCCTTATGTATCTGAAATGCCCGAAGTACTGATGTGGTGGCATGCTTGTGTTGATACAGCCCTTGACATTGTATAGGGAAATTACAACAAGAAGATGCAGAATGACTAGATTGTTGCAAATAAATTTGCATAATGTAAACTGATCTTTTTGTTGAACTAAAATGTGGCCTGTTTGGGAAAAAATATATATATATTATTTTACAGTATTACTGGAACTGGAGGGCTCGTTGCTTATAGAACAGGGCAGTTCATTTGTGTGACATAAACTCAGGAATGCTGCGTTCCTGCCCTAGGCCAATCAGCACTTCTTTGCCTTCTCTTCTGATACGAGCAAATGAGTCACCGATGCACAAGCCTCATCACAAATCGCAGCTATGTTTACATAATATTGACGAGTTCTAGCACAGACTGTTGAGTTTAAAATCACTAACAGTGCTGAGTCATTATGAAGCTGTAAATCCTTATCTAATTTCTAGAGGAAATGATTGTGTGTGTCAGATGGCCCCTTGCATCCTACTGACTCATACGTAACCTTTGAATAAACTCCATCGAATGTGACAAAAGAGTGGATCCCTTAATCTTATTAAATGCTTTCTGAAAAGAAAGCCAGCAAGAGGAAGCGGAGTTAGGGTTTTCATTGAGGGAGGCAGTGGTGTGAACGTAGTTATACCCTTACACAATCATGAAAGGAGAGTCATGTGAGAAATCTCCTTGTTAACCTGCACCCTAGTAGGCGAGGGGATGCTTTTCCTAGGATGAGAGTACCCACAAGAAACCAGACCTTGTCAGTTCCTCTCCTCGATTATTGTTTTCATTTCTTTTGTACACACGACGGCGTCCCAGGAGTGCCATCAAAATACTCTTAGTCATTGCACTCTGCCCCACACCCAGTAAATAATCACGTTGCATGGGAAAGAACATCAGTGGGTCCTTTAATCATCCAAACGAAGAGGCAGCGAGGGAGATGGACTTGTTGTAACTTGTGTTCAGAGCTGCACTGCCAAAACTCTGGGCACAGTTTTAGGGCTGACTCTGGCATGGCAAACTAGTTGGCTACAGCTACCAAAGGGGCTGAGCCTTGGTGCATAGCGGTGTTATTGTCAGGGGGCCGAGCTGCACGCATACTTCTCACTTCAGCCTTTTTTTCCTCTGAATGGTTGCGGGATTTTCGTGCCCACAACCAAAATAAACATTTTCTGTTCTCATATATACTTACAGCCACTATTTTATGGTCTAAGACACACGTAGCTGTGTCCACATACTGAGTAAACCATGCTAGCATAGCCTGTAGAAGCGCCCCATGCTCCTCATCCAATACAGGTGGGAGCACCTTTTCTCTCAGGAGTCAGGTGCACTATATACTAAGAAAAAAAACAAACAAGAAGAAAAAAACGACAGGTTCTCAAACAAGTGAGGGTGAGTGAATGAGTTGTCTGCAGCACTTGGATCTGGTGATTGCCCACAGGTTGGGTAAAAGCATGCTGCTGAAGAGGTGACTCATGTGCCTGCAGCGTGTGCTGCCAGCCCTCTGCCTGCCCCTGCCCACTGGCTTTCTTCTTCAGGTTTTTTCTTTTCTCTTTGCCCTTAAATGAAAGCTGCTGATTTGCTTTGTGTGCATTTGTGAGCGCACAGCTGTTAGGAGCCTGCTGATCCTTATGATTGCAGTCAAAAGGAAAATGCCCCATTCCCTCAGCCTTGGCCTCAACTGGCTAAGTGCACTGCCAGCAGCATCTCTCCAGTTTAAGAAGCCAGGAGACTTAGCTATTTATTAAAGATATAACCTTAACAAGCTTTGTTTTTAGAAGTGAATGGTGTGGAGCTAGATTTTCCTTAAAACAAGAGGGAAAAATCCAGGTTCTGGAGGAAGGACCTGAGGCTGAGGAGGCAAGCCAGGGAAAACTTCAGAGATCTGCTCTTCTGCCTGATCCAGGCCACTTCAAACTGGGCAGATAGAGAACATGAGGGCTGGAGGCCGGTGAGCTGCCTATGTCAGTTAGATAGGTAAAGGCAGCAAATGGATGGGTAGAACAAGTGCCCAGGCTATTGTCTGCCTTCACTTGATGTGGAAAGTTTCTTAGGAGGATGCTTCAGGTCTTTGCTCCCAGCGGTTTTGTCCAAAGCAGTGTGTGGTGCTTTGGTTGGTTTGTGGCTCTTTTTGGTTTAAAGGTAAAACTCTCTGGTGGGAAATCCAATTTAGGATTCAGTGAACAATAACAACTTCTCTGCAGTATTTTCACACAGTTCTTAGCAACTGTGTTTTAGTTAAAATTCAACTGGGAGAGGTATATTCTGCACTGAAGGCATTGTTTTATTAAATGCTGTAGATTTTTCATAACAAATTTGCAGGGACTCTTGTTTCACTCAAAAATCCCTCGAGGCCCCTTGTCTCCTTGCTGCGTGTAGCAGTATGATGGAGATCAGATCCTGTGATCTGTCCAGTAGAAGGTAACATGTGAAGGCTTGTGGCAAATACTTAGCTGGTCTCAAGGAGAAAGGCTGTAGGGATGTCATTTCAGATTGGGAAATGCAACAGGCTCGCCTGCCTTTCATTAATGTTCCTCTGTCGCACGAAAGGGGCTTTCCGTGCTTTGAGGATTTTCCCTGCCACAGTGCTGGGAAGTTGTTTGTCAATAAAATTAACATGCATTTTAAGCAGTGTTTGCATTTTAGGAGATGCCATTTTCGTTCATCTTTTATGTTGTTTCAGACTTCAGTAACAGACTCGGTTTAATTTTGTGATTCCTATTTCAGTAAAGCAGAGTTCTCATCCTCATTGAAACTAATATGTTTGTCTATGAGGGGTGAGATGTATCTCACCACCACAGTTCAGTCTTCAACAACTTTTAAACTTTTAATTTGCCTATACAAATTAAATCTGGCCATGTTCACTGCGAGCATGGGAATGAATATTTGCACTGATGCATCTCCTTTCTTTGTATGGCTGCTTCACACTGGTTATCTGTTATGCTCAGAAATCATGGCCCGTGGTGCCATAGTTGCCAGCAGGCACCAAACCTTGTGGTTCTGTTATAATAATGCTACAGTGTGATCCCAGGTGAGTATTGTTTACATGCTATTGCAGATCAATTTTGTGATTTCTTTTTCCTATTCTTACTTTTTGCTCTAGCCCTGCTGCCACAGCAGTGATATCTTTGGCATTTGGACGCTACATTTTGGAACCTTTCTTTATGCAGTGCGAAATCCCAGAACTTGCGATTAAACTTATTACAGCTGTTGGCATCAGTAAGTATCTGATTTTAGTTGTCAGAAAGAGTAAAAATAATGTAAATTAAAAAAAAGTTAATCAGACACTGAAAAGGTAGATGTTTGCTGTGAATTGTTGCAGAGTGAGTGTGCATCCAGTGCCAAGGGCATCGGTGTGATTTTTTTGCCTGTGTGTGTTTCTGTAATAGTAAACAAAACAAAACAGAAAAGAAGAGCAGATTTTATTAATGGCAGAAAAAGATGTATTGCTAAGCCTGATTATGTTGCCACTTGAATTAATGGCAGAACTCTTATTACTTTTGTGGAAGCAATTTCAGTCCCTGGGAGATGACGAGCCAGTGCCAGAGATACAGAAGAATGATTACTTGATTTTAAGTGCATTGCTCTACCTTGGCAAGCACTTGCCAAGTATGATGCCATGAAGAGATGTAACGCTCCTGACTGGAGCACAGACAACATGAGATCATCATTCTTAGTCCCCCACTGTCCTGTGCAGTGATAAAACTTACTGAGGCACTCGCAGCTTGGGAAGCAGGCGCCCAAATGACTTGGGGAGCAGGGTGAGCGGTTGGCTCGAAATGCTCATTTATTATGAGTAGCTTCTTCTCCTCTTTCCAACTTTACAATTAGTGTAAAGGGGTTGTTTGGGGACCCCGAGAAGTAAAACATGCTGATGGCAGGAGGGAGGCTAGCCCTGGGCTCCTTGGTGTGCCTGGAGAGCGTGTGAAGCTGTGTGAAATGGAAGGCACGGTCCTGGTGCGAATGAGAGTTAGAGACATGCAGCAGGAGAGGTTTGTTTCCAGTTTTGTGCAGTGATCGTGGATGATGCTCGCTCTCTCTCTCTCTCTCTCACACACACACACACACACACACACACACTCAGCTGTGCTGGGAGGAGCGTGCAGGGCAGATCGGAGTAATTAGTAACAGATTGTTCCTTTCAGTTCGGCCAGTGCACATATCAGAAATAAAAGAGCTGGAAAAAAGGAATTAAGACATGCAAAATGATCAAAGGCATGCAGGGGACCACTTTAATTTTGCACAATAATAGGTTCAGATGACTTTTTCTTTCTTTGGGGAAGAGAGTTCAATTGACATGGAAATTTTCGGTCTCCAGGTTACTGGGGCTTTTTGTAGGAGCTCTCTTGATAAGAGCTCTCTTCTGCCAGGAGTGTTAAAAAATCAGTGTGTGACTGCATTTCTTTCTGACTTAATTATGCACAAACTATAGGTTTCATAGGAATAATTGAATTAAGGCTTGAATTTCGAGGTCAATGACTTTTTATGGCTACATCTGTCTAAAATATTTCAGTGAAAGATAAGGATGAAACAGATGTTCAGTAACTTCAAGGTCACTGAGACAGAAGGAATGTTAAGTGAGGAGTCCATTAAAAGTGTTTTGTTAAGTGCATTGCGATTCAAGCACAATAAGCGAACAATTTGAAATAGATTTTTATTGCTTTTAATTTAATTGAAAATCTGTGTGATAAACCGAGGCTACACGAAGTAATTAAACAAAGAAGTAATATTGCTGGGTGGGGGGGGGGGGGGGGGGGAGGGGGGTTGGATATACGCTGGAGTAATTACACCCTGAAGGGAGATGGGAGTTCACAGCAGCCTGTTCCTATGGTGACCGAGGGTCTGTGCAGAGCAGGTAGGATGTGCTGCTGTCTCACTGAAGCGAGAGATTCTGGTAGAAAGTTTGTGATTGTGATTGGGACGGTGCTGAGAAAAGCGGGGGCCTGTCAGACTGAGGCTGCGTTGTAATTCTTCGCACTGTGCTGCGTAGTGGATTTTCATTTGTGGCAGTTTTTTGATCCGGTGCTGCACTCTGGGCTAAGCTGTCTGAGAACATACAGCTGTTATTCTTGCGCTGTGAGAATTAGCTGGTGTGGTGACTGTGATGAATGTTCTGTGTTGTGCTGGTAGGCAGAGTGATAGGTGAGATTAAGATGTTGAGCTGCACAGACACATTGGAGCCCTGAAGATCTTATAATCCAATTTAACGGTGGCAAAGGTAGTGTTTACTTCCACCGGAGATTTTGTTAAGTTAATGAAAATATGAGCTTGTGAGCTTTTTGTCATCCTATCCACCCTTGGTCCCTTCTACTGTCTACGTCTGCAGAGTGCTCACTATATACCTACTGCATGGGGAGGAAGTTAGTAAGAAGCATCACTAACCTGTGACCTTGAAAGAAACTTTACTCTGTAGTGTTATCCTGTATTTTCTGATCATACTACAAAGGGAAGGAAGAGATTTGGAAAAATCTCCAGGCAGTCCCCTGCCCCCAAAGTGATCAGTGCATCTCTAAACAGCTCCTAACAGATGTTTGTCTGCAGCGGTCTTCACAGTTCCAGGGGTGAGTTCCTACACCTTACCCAGTGCTGTAGCCCAGTTTTTCCTGTCCTTTTCACAAGAAAGTTTTTCTTATTCTTTTTATTTTTTTTCTTTTTAATCTAAACATTCTGTTCTGCAATTTGAGCCTATTATTCCTTGTATTGCATAGAGTGAATATGGAAGGCACTTCTTCCTTTCCTCTTTATGGTCAGCAGGACAGGTTTGTGAAGGGAGATAAGGGGGGAGCAGTGAAATACTGCATATCAACATTGTGCATGGCCAAGACTGATATTCATGAGAGTTCCTTTTGAACTGCAATGCAAAGGTTGCCTGAGATGGATGCAGGCAGGATTAAGATGGCAGTGGCAGACACTGCTGACTCTCAACAAGCTGCAGAAAAGCACTGCTTGCAGAATGGCCATAGCTCACTCCTCTCCCACTGTTCCACTTCCTTGTCTCTGTGATGCAAAAGGAAAAAGGGTGCTGCAGAGAAGACGGAGATCATGTGAAAACTAAAATGGAACCATGGTAGATGGTGACTTTTAAAATTATTTCTGTCTTTATTCGTTATTTAGAGGAGCAAAGATGTGCTGGGCATAAAGTTCACCCTAAAATCACACCTGTCCTGAGCTGTAGATGCTAATTTTCTGTTCCAGGCCATGGTGCTTTTGTCATGGGCACTTTTTTTCTTTCTTACTTTTTTAAACAAAAAGTCTTTTTCATGTTTATTGCTTTTCCCAACGAAGAAGACATTTACAAAGCATGGAGACAGGCAGTGCAAAAGAAAAATAGAAATCTACATTCAAATTTTGCTTTATTTGTATCTTTTAACTCTTTTCGTAAAGTTAAGCTTATTTGTAATAGTGAGCAAGAGGTTATGCTGTGTGAACATATTGAACTGTGTTGTTGATGTATAGCCTGAATGGCACGCAGCCTTAACTGAGCCAGTTCTAATCTTTTCATTTGGTCTAAATATCAACAGTCAAATAAGCAGGATTCAACGGTAAAGAACTGTGAAACTGAAAGCAGGTTACCAACTCTTACATCCGTAAAGTTTTTCAACTCAGTCAAGCACATTTAGGGTAAAATATGTAATTTTTCCTCTCTGTGTTCGGAGGTCTGCCAAAAAGACCAAATTACTCAAGTCGTGTCTGCTAGACAGAAGCCATATCGTGCTTGGAAATCAAGGTCAGCTCTACAGATCTGTCAGGGCTTGCTGGCAGATACTCTGGGAATTTTTGTTGGCATCAATTGTGGATGTACATGGGAGCCAATAGCTGCTTTTTCTACCTTCACGGCAGATGCTGTGGACACTGCTCTCTCCTGCTGACTGTTTTCAGACAAGTGGTTTAAATTAAGACATCACTTGGCTATAGGAATAGCAAAAGCTGCTCCGATGGGTGCTTTTGTGCCGCCTGTGACTTCATTTTAACTGGTGCATTAAAAGCCACAACCTAAGGATACTTCTTGCTTTGAGTAAATGCCTTAACCCTAACAGCCTGACAAGCCAAGGGAAGGCAGCTCCCTTGGCTTCCCGCTGAGGCAATGGTATTCCTGAAAAGTAGGCTGGGATGCTTGCTGCTGCTTCTCCCATCAGGTGTTGTTATCCATTTATAGCTGTGGCTGTGTGAAGGGTAAGGATTGTGAAAAGCAACATGGTTAGTGTTACCAATTGTTCACAAACCCTGTTTGTTCTCTCTCCATAGTCCCGTAGATTAGGATTCATCTCACTTTTAGTTAGGCATTAGTTATAGCCGGTTGCCTCAGCTCCCTTTAAAATTAGTGAAGGAAGGGGGGGGAGGGGTATATCCTTCCTGAAGGCAACTGTTCTCTTTACTCGGTGTCTGAAAGATGGGTGATTAATCATCCTGTGGAGGTAAATGTCTTTTCGGAGGATGCTGGCAGACCAGCCACCTGGTCTTTTAGCTAACCAGTTGTGAGGTGAGTCCTGCTTTTACTGTCCTTTTGTCTGGGAACTTGCTGTGTCCTTCTGATCTTTGCTGTGATCCTGTGTCAAAGACTCTGCAATCTTGAAATATCCCTGCAATATCCTATTTGTAGAAGTGTGCTGTTGATAATGACTGCAGACCCAAGATAAAATTTCCATCTTCATTTGTGCAGTTGCCCAACTCTGCAAGGGAATTGCTCTTCTAGAGGACCATCCAAACTAATGGTGTTTTGCACTGGACTGGCTGCAAGCATAGCCTTTTTTTACCTTTCCAGTCAAATGAAGATCCTTGCTGTGTGCATTTTGCTTTCTCTATTTCATTAAAAAGCCTCAGCTGAAGCACTCTGCTGGTTTGACTTTGCGGGCAGGGATGGGAAAAGTTTAGCAGCCTGCTTACGTGGAGGTTGTCTTCACAGAAACATTGCTCTAGGTGCTTTTCTTTCAAGCCACTGTGGCTCTTAGGCAGATTTGTGGTTTGTGATTTGTGTGCGGCTGACGAGCAAGCAGGGTGATGAGTGGATCAAAATTGATGTTCATTCTAGTTTGCCATCTGATGACATTCTCATATCTGGAGGGTGAAAGCAATGCATTAATGACATTCAAGGAGGGTGAGGATGCTCACATAACCTGTTCTGCCACAGGTCAGGTAGCAGACTGATTGCTGCAGGGGTCTTGAACTCTAAGTATGCTAGATGTCAAGTCACAGATCTCTTCCTGAGATTGGAACTCTTAGGTGACATTTTCTCGTAGCCTGGTCCCTTCCTGGGCTTGTCCTGTGGAGTAGTAAAAGGCACTGTAATGAACTTTGCAAGAAATCTGAAAAGAGTCAGTGCTTGTTTATGGCACGGGATTTCTTAATAGCTTAATTACTGTTGGTTAAATAACTATGTTAATATACTGAGCTTGAATGACACCTGTTAGCCTTTTCTACCCTATTTTCCTGGTGTTCGAGCCCTAAGAAAGAGAGGGAGCCTCGGTAAGCACTGCTGTTCGGCAGTAAATTAAGGGGAGCTTTCAACGTTTCAGTTAATGAAATTACATCAATGTAATATTGGGAAAGTAGAGTAATGAGGTGGGCCCCATGGATTTTCTATTTCCTTCTAAATACACACACACAAGGATTTAATGAACCAAAAAAGTGTTTGGGTCTCAAATGAGACTGTAAGTCCAGGTGATACTTCTGTGACTACTTCTGTGACTCGGAAAATGCTAAAATATGGTAAAATACAGAATGGAAAAATATTGTAACCTTTAAGGTTTTATTTGTTTGTTTGATTGCTTTTGGTGCAAATTTAAAACTAAGTGATAGTGTGAGTTTGTGTTGACTTTGGTCAACAACATTGGTTGATTTTGGTAAATTGTTCACTTGAGTGTGGAGCCTGCACTTTCCCAAATGCCAATTTCAGAAAATGTTGTTCACATTTTTTTTTCTGGATTGCTTGTAGTTTTCTCACAGAATCACAAAATGGCCCAGATTGGAAGGGACCTCAAGTAAGGATTATGAATCTCCAACCCCCCTGCCACACGCAGGGCCACCAACCTCCCCATTTAATACCAGACCAGGCTGCCCAGGGCCCCATCCGACCTGGCCTTGAACACCTCCAGGGACGGAGCATCCACAGCCTCTCTGGGCAGCCTGTTCCAGCACCTCGACACTCTGTCTGTGAAGAACTTCCCCCTGACATCCAACCTAGATCTTCCCTGTCAACTTAAAACCATTTCTCCTTGTATTGCAGTTGTCTACCCTTTCCAAGAGTTGACTCCCTTCCCTTTTGTAGGCTCCCTTTAGGTGCTGAAAGGCTGCAATGAGGTCACCCCGCAGCCTTCTTTTTCCAGGCTGAACAAGCCCAGCTCCCTCAGCATGTGTTCATAGAGGAGGTGCTCCAGCCCTCTGATCATCTTTGTGTGCCTCCTCTGTATCCTCTCTCCAACAGCTCTCTGTCTTTCTTGTAATCTTTTTGATTTCAAGGGAGAATTGCTTATAAATACACTTTGGCCTTGCCACTGGCCAGAATCAATACAGAAGGCGTGGGACAGCCCAGCTGTTTCTGCAGCCAGAGCCCTGTGCTGTGCCAGGTTTGTGATGCCAGCTCCCACAAACCTGCAGGGTCTGGTGGGAGACAGTGCCTCGCAATTCTATGCATCCTGTGGTGCGCTATGTGGCTGATGAGGCAGATACAGCAGCACTCTTGGGAGGGCTGGAGAGAAGGAAAAGCTGTGATGAAGGACTAATTCATTAGTTCCACACGATGGAAGGAGCAAGATGATCAATGAGCAGGCTTGTTGTGCCACACTCACCTTTCCCTGTGGCAGAAGGGAAAAAGGAATTTTTATCTAGTGAAATGACTCACAATTTCCATTCAGTTAGTAAATATTTTTTTTAGGTGAGCTACTTTATTGATTCTGTTTTGCCAGGGTAATTGTTTACGTAAACTGGAATGAGTGGCATTTGAGCCGTAGGAACTCCCATCATTGAGTTCCAGCAGGGGCCCAGTGGGATGTGTGTTGGGCAGGCAGGGCAGGGAAGCTCCTCACCTGTGGGCTCCTTGGCTTGGCGAGGTGTCAACCTGAGTTTTGGTTTCCTCACCAGTTCCAATGTGGGCAGGAATGCCGCTTGCGCTCTGTCCCTCCTGTGTCACCACGGAATGGCTGCGCAGGAGGGGAAATAGCAAGAGAAAGGAGGAGGTGTAAACAAGGCAGTGAGTGACAAATTCATGCGGGGCCTAAATGGGGGTGAGAAAGTTTAATGTCATTATTAATTGTTACTGTTTTCTGAAAATGCAAATCTCTAATCAAGCTGGCACTGGTACAGAAATCTGGAGTGACAGGGCTTGTGCAATTATTATTTTTTTCATCTGAGGCAGCTTCTGTCAGCCCATCACCTACCAACAGCTAACAGCCCTGGGTAAACGAAGCTTTAATTTGGTGCGAAATGAGCTAAGTGGAGAACGGAGAAATGGAAGGGTCCTAGAAGATCTCAGCTTAAGCATTTAGTAGTACGGGAACTGTAAGGGAAACATGAGAGGGGTGGGAGGGCAGCAGATAGGGAAGACTAACAGGGCGTTATTTCTTTCGGCACTGCGGAGTCTGCTATTTGTGCAGCCTCAGAGAGTTTTGTGGTGATTTCAGCAGAATGAATATTTCTTTCTGACTTTTCTTTTCCTTCTTGCAGCGCTAGTGATGGTCCTGAATAGCACAAGTGTCAGCTGGAGTGCCCGCATTCAGATTTTCCTTACCTTTTGCAAGCTTGTAGCAATTCTGATAATTATAGTCCCCGGAGTTATCCAGCTAATTAAAGGTATGAAATGAAAAGTAAATGCTTTTAAAGTGCTTTTATCTTTACCCTCCCCAGTCTCCCCCCACCTGCCTCCACCAAATAATGCTTATAGCAGCAAAATCTCTTAATTAGTCTCTGCTTGTTCAACTGGAGCTCTGTACTGTCATGTAATTGATTAGAGGTGGAACTACACTGGGATGAACTGGTATTTCCTTCTGCATGCCAATGAGACTATTCAGATAGAGTTGGTTTCCAAGCCAGTGACAGGATTGCCCTTCTCTGTAAATTGCTTTCTGTGTGAACTTTGGGAACTGTGCTGGTGCCTGCTTCTCTTCAGCACAGGGGTGTGGTTGTCATAGGGATTCAGATTTGGGATTGTATGAAAGAAACGTTATTGCGGAGGCTGTTCCAATTGCGGGTGCTAATCTTGAACCAATAAGTAGGAATGGCTGTGATGATTCATTATCAGAGAGAAATGAATGATGTAGAGATATTGTCTTGGAAGACAAGATAGCTAGCTGCTGTTCTCACAGAGTCCCTGCCTGCAGCTCTCCAGCATGCTCAGCTGCATGCGTGCTTTACTTCTTACAATGGAAAAACAAAAGCGTGCAGCTATATCATAGACCAGAATCACAGAATCGATAAGATTGGAAAAGACCTTTAAGAGCATCTAGCCCAACCATCAACCCAACACATCCATGCCCACTAACCATGTCCCTCAGTACCACATCTCCACGTTTTTTGAACACCTCCAGTGACAGTGACTCCGCCGCTGTGGAGCAGCCCATTCCAGTGCCCGATTGCTCTTTCTGAGAAGTTTTTCCTAATGTCCAACCTAAAGACCGATGGTCTGGGCCTATCCAAGAGTAAGAAAGGAAAACAGAGCAGATCGTTGCTACCTGAGCAAGGAGTGTGAAAATATCCTGCATGGACACGGTATGCAGCCTTTTCCTGCTGACATTTGGATAAGGTCATGCGGCAGTGAAGCTCTGCTGGTCCCATAGAGTCACCTGAGTGGAAACTCTTACAGTAGAGCCCTGATGGCAGGGAGTGAGATGGGGACAAGCCACAACTCTCTCTCATTACAATAAAGCTAGATAATAATTACACAAAGCACCAGGAGCCATTCACCACAGTAAGTCAGAAAGGAGGACACATTTAATGAATCGGTGGCACACTTTATCTAGCAGAAATGATGGCAGTCGTTGGCCCAGCTTCTGAGGCCACTGTGGTGCCCCACAAAACTCCTTCCCACCTGAGGCAGCCGCACAGCTCTGGCCATGAGCTCAGTGCATGGCAGGGACAGGCGGCTCACTGCCCTTAGCTATGGTCTCTGAAATAAAGGTGATCCTGTGCAGCGTTCTGCTAGTTCACTATTTCTGTTTGCATGTTTTTCACTTGCTTTCTGGCCATCGCCATGCCTTCCCTTACCTCCTTTCATGTGCAAATGTTTTCTCTGTGTTTCTATCTGCCCCTTTGCCTTTGGAACAGGCCAGACCCAGGTTTGGACAGGCTTTATCCCTCAGAGAGCGTTTCCAATTCCTTTTTCTAAAGGAAAACTTCCACACACCAGTGGAAGTTCTGCCTGAGGGCTCAGTAAAGAGGAGAGGAAAGGGTTTGACTGTTGCTCGTTTACATCTCAGTGAATTCTCCTTAAAGCTCATAATGTGATCTTAGAATTCCCACTTGTTTGTTACAATTTTTGGAGGACTATTTCCAGGCAGGCTTTGTTCCTGCATGGGTCCTCCTCCCCATTGCATTGTTCAGCTGCAGATACCCATCCACAAGGAAAGATGAATATCTGGTGTTCCTTAGAGGCGGTGCATTTACACCAGCAGGAAGACTACTGGCTTTGTCAGCACCTTCCTCCATTGTCAAAGGATTGGAAAGATCTTTACTGAATGTTCAGTCTCATGGTATATATAATGTTTTTGGACAGAGACTTTGGTTTTCGCACACTCATTTGGTACTCATCTTTGGCGCTCAGCTGTTCCTGCACCTTTTCTGCTATCTGCCTTGCATTTTTCTCAAAATGTCTAAACGTTTGCATTTAGATTAGCGTGATTCTTGCTATAACATAAGCTACAGTGCTGCTTATAATGCAGAAGAGAAACTTACTAAATACTGAGAACTTCAGTCACAGGAAGACTTAAGATACTGGGTTTGTTTACTTTACAAATGTTTCTTAGAAGTGAAGTGCTATTAATGCTCCATTTGAAGAAAATGCTAACAAACAAGGGAAATGTTTATAGCAAAAACCCCAGAGCTCATTTTGCTCTTCAGTGTTGGTATGTCACTGCTGGAGACAACAGTGTGGTGAGTGTCATCAAACTCAGAATGCTTTACATAAACTAACAGGTCAGATTCTGCTGTGACATGGCTATGGACACAAGAACTTTTTACAGTTGCTGGCAGAATTTGGCTGTGAGGTTTGGGTCAGACATTAAGGTCAAGGGCAGAACTTGAAGTCAGTGAACTACTGGGTGATTAAATGTTCCATGGTGTGATATATTTATTTGTTTCAAAGTAAGAGGTGTCCAAAGAGCTTGTTTTTCAATTTTATTTTATTTTTTTTTGATGTTGCAGGAGAAACACAGCACTTTAAAAATGCCTTTTCAGGGAACGATGCCAGTATTATGGGATTACCACTTGCTTTCTATTCAGGAATGTACGCCTATTCGGGCTGGTAAGTTGTTGAAACCTATAAGCATTTGTCCTCAAAGCAAACACTAATATGAACTAACAGAGGCATTTATTTATACAACAGATTGAATTGCACATTCTGCCTCTTTTGCCAAACAGCATCGTGTAGTAAGGATAGCTCTTGCTGCTGTCCCATATGCTTGGTAGCTTCTCTCTGGCAGCTCTGAGAAGGAAAGATTATTCTTCTTCAATATGCAATATGTAAGCACTCAGTGAACGCTAAAAAAAAAAAAATCAGGCATATTTCTGTTCTCAAGGCTAGAAATAAAAGCAACAAGAAATGAACATTTTAAAATTCTAAGTGTTTTAATAGAATTCTAAAAGGAATAATCGTGCATTAGATTTTGTTGAAGAAGACAATGATTACATGAAAAAGATCTCTCTCAACTGATGTAAAGTTGTAGATCTCCATCCCACTTGTGTGGACCTCAGCCTTTGCTTTGTAAAAGCAGCACTTTAGAATCAGAAGCAAACTCTGATAAGGCCAGTGAAGACCACAAAACAAGATGAGAACACTGATTCCTGTGGCTTCTGCTCTGGCAGTATAGGACCTCACTTAACAAGAAGTGCAACTGGCTTCCACAAAAGTTAAGTGCTATTCACTGCGAGCAAAGTAATGAGAATCTGCCTTCAAGTATCTGGCTCAGAACTTTCTTTTAAGTTCTCCCCACCAAAGTGCATAGTGGCTGGTTTGAAAGAAGCTTCTACACTTCAAATCTACCTTACGATTTGTTTGTGCTTAGTGAGGGCTCCGCTCTGCACAGTGCTGATGTGCTTTGCGGCAGTGGCATGAAAAAAAAGACTACAATATACAACAAAAAGACTGCAGAGAGTGGGCTTATTTTTGAGATAGCTTTGTCTGGAGGTCTTCCTTTTCCCTTCCATAGCCTCACAGGCAGTGAAGTTCTTTCCCTTGTACAAAAGCTGGGGAACGAATGATAAGGAATGTATTTATTTCATTCAGAGGGACAATGGGACCAGCATCTGAGTTCTCTGTTGGCCTGTAACTCCCCCGTTGCAGGAGCAGTATAAACATGCACACTAAAGCACTGAACAGCACTTTTATATTAAATGGTGGGTGGGTGGTGGGGGGGTAACCTGAGCGAGTCCACAGCCTTTATCTGTGATAGATATGTAAGAAAAGAGCCTGGCATTTTGAAGGCTCAAAGAAATTGAACTCATTATAGGGACAGTCTCTTCCCTCTTCCTTCTCTGATACAGCCACCTCTGTCTCATACATCCATACACATGATGGTTTCTCACTTTTAAAATATTGCCCTTGGTGTACACATTTCTATGGTGGCAACTTTAAAAGGTCTTTAATATTATTCATTGCCAAAGCAGAGTTGCTTTACTGTGAAATCTTACATCAAGAAGATTGCTATTCTGCTGTTGTTTCTTTCCTATTTCTTTCCTTTTTCCACATGACGTTCCTCCTGAAATGAAAATCATCTCTGTTTTTCCCTTACACATTCTGACTTTTATTTCATGGTCCTGATTTGCCACTTATAGAAGAAATTAGCAGGAAAAGATCTCGTTTGGCTAGTGCTTCTCCTAAGCTGCCTATTTGTCTTTGTCACCAGCTCAAATTGATTGCCTCAGAGCACAGAAGAGCAGACCATTAAGTGGAGTGTCAATACCCTTGCACTATCAGTTTCATGGGGCTAAATCAATCCAATAAGCTGGATGTGAAGGAGTGCTGCAAGTGCTGGTGATGTGTCCCAGGACGGAGGCAGAAATTTATGCATAGCCTGTGACACTATTATCTTTTAATGATACAGCTTTAAAGTACAAAACAAAGGTGGTATTGCTTATGTATGTGAGCTCATCCTGCCAAGAGCAAGTATGGACTACTGGGTATAAAATGCTGAGAGAAAAAGGACAAATAGAGAAAAGAATGCAAGGAAACATGCCTTTGCATTAATAAAATGACTAATGCAGCACCACCAAAATACTTCAACCTGGTAGCAGCACTCAAACAAAGAAAAAATGTCCTGGGGATCCTGTTAGCCAGAAGCCATCTCTCTTTGGAACTATCCTGACTCCTTGTTTTGTGCTGCACACAGTAGCAAGTCTAGAAGCTGATGCTGAAGAGGATGGATGAGATGGCAAAACTGGTTGTGTGGAATTTCATGCTGGGTCACGACACGGCAAAAGACTTGAGGGTGCATATCTTCGGGTCTGTCTGTGTAGCATTAAGGGGAGCATAGTTGGCCTGTGCCAGGGGAAAAGATGTGATTTTATCCCTCAGTGACATGACATAGCCCTTGTCTTTTTTTTTTTTTCTTTTTTCTGCTTTACTGTTGTTTCTGAGAATTCCCTTCCTGAGCATGAGGAGCCTGCCGGAATTAACAGCACTGCTTAACTAAATGCATCTTCTTGAATCTCTGTGAAATAAATAGAGAATTAAAATCTACCGAGGCCTCATGATATATTTATGACTCTTTCCTAGGTTTTACCTCAATTTTGTTACGGAAGAAGTGGAAAACCCTGAAAAGTATGTACCTTTTTTTTTTTTCTTAAACTTTTGAAGGGTATTTGTAAAATACAAAATGCTGTAAAAATAGCAATCCTCAGAAATTCTGCATGCTGGTCAAATTGCTTACTTTCCAGCAGATCTGATATCCGTTTGAATTGCAACTACTTGAAGATTTGCTATTTTTGGCCTGTCGTGACCTTATTATGTGTTCTGCTTTCATGTGCACGGAGAGCAGAAAACTAAGCAGCTCTCCAGGGCTCCGATTTCCCCCTCAGGATACAATAACTATCAGTGGCTTCTTTCAGTGAAAGTTGCTGCTATCCTGTCAGGGAGATTTTGCCCGAGAAACTTCTCTGCTGCAATATTTGGCAGTTTTGCTATGTTTAAATATTAATCCAATACTTAGTTCTTCTTGCTTTAGATGTCCCCATGTTGCAGGAGCTTGAATGCGTGCGGAACAGCATCCCATCCAATTAAGCCTAACATGGAGTATTGGTGGGAGTCTATTTCAAACCAGAGATGAGATCTTTCACAGCACCTGTCTGCAAAATGTGAAAAGAAAAGCTCTCCTGTTATGGACAGCTTGACTTGGCGAGGCTGCTTTGACAGATACATCTTGGTGGAAGTGGTCAATAGTAGAACAATATTAACCTCTGCAATTAAAGAAGACATCTTGCCAAATCAAATTGGGTTGAGGGAAAAAAAATTATTATTTACTTGTTTAAAAATGATCGGATAGATGTCATTTCCTTAGTTGTTTTTTTTTTTTTTAAATGAGACACGTGACTGCGTACCAAAAGGATCTCCAGCACTGTATGATCATATGAAGTTGTACATCTGAGATGTGTAAAGAAAAAAAAGAACACACAGCCATCAGTGGGGAGCATGCTGAAGGGCTTTAGGTGGCTTCTTCAAGACTCAGCTCAGCCTGGTGCCTTTCGGTATTTTTCTGAGAGACCTAAAAATAATTATATATATAAAAAAGATGTTAAACGTGAGGGTGGCAGAAAGGCTGACAGATTTCTGTTGTCTCAGTGTATTTGAGGGGTCCTGGGTGTTAACAGGCTCTTCAGTGTGATAAGGATGTGTGTACCAAGGCATTTATGACTGGGACCTGAAGCCAGACAAATGCAGGTAGAAATAACATTAATATTTAACAAGGTTGACTAATCATTAGAGCAAATACCTATGTAAACATCAGATGCCTCATCGTTAGTCTTCCATTCAGACAGAACACCTTTTTGGAAGCTTTGCTTTAGTGAAACCCAAGTCATTTGGCTCCATGTCAAGCAGCTGGCTGATACTTTCCATCCTGCGACACACAGGGAATCAGGTTAGAGGATCTCATAGCAGATCTGGGTTTAGCTGCCAGGAATCTGTGTACTTTATAAGGTTAAGGGAGGCAGACCCGTGGATTTTTGTGCTTTAAAAAAGTCTCTTTTATGGCAGACTGATTTAAAAAGAAACGTGAAACTAAATGAAATGAGTTAAACAATTCTGCTTCGTGTCTGCTTCAGGAAATTCTGGGAGGTGGCTTGGGAGTCCGTCTTGGTGATGGGTTCAAAAGCATTTGCTAGATGCAATATAAGTTAAGAATTTTCACATGGTTACCATCAGTACTGTACAACGTTTTTAAACATGCACATGCTTACCACTTTTTGGGACTTCTCATACAGGTGTGTGTCTCTGCCATCCTGCCAGCTGTACAATGACTGAAGTGATTGTGATTTTTATTAGAGGTAGTTTGGTTTGTGTTGCGGTTCTGTTTTGTGTGGTTTGAGTTAGAGGAGTGCATATTTTTGATCATGTTGCCCTCTGCTGCTTAGGACAGAAAGGCATTGCTGTCCCACTCCCATAGTCAAAGCAGGGCTGGCCTTGTCTACATTATTTGATTTCTTCCCAGGCAGCTCTGGAAAATCAGTTCCCTTTTGCTGTCACAAAGCTGTTAGGGCTTGTCTGCATTACTTTGCTTGTTGGGTTGCACTTGTAGACAAAGATAAAGGCAAGAGCACAGTACTTGTAGCAGGGTGCCTGAGATCACAACCTCCGGGCAGCAGGACAAATAAACAACAGAGAAGGCTGGGATTGTACACCCTGTTTAGTAATTGGCAGATGGGGACAGGGCGAGTGGCTCTTTGCCTGCTGTGCTAGGAAAGCCCTCTGCACCCTTTGGAAATGAGCATGCAGGACTCCCTTTACCCAAAAAGGCAAAATGAAACAGAGGGGATATTTTTCATCCATTTGCCACCTGTGAATGGCAAAAAACCCCAAGCAAGCCAAAACCAGTTGCATACATGCGTCGTGCGAGCCACTGATCACATTCAGTGTCACAGGCATTTTTATAATTTATTTTGGGCTAAGATACTGTCTTTCCTCTCACTCTTGTAACGTTCCTTATGTTAAAGATCACACACAGTGCTGTAGTGTTACTCCAGGTGTTTTTGAAATGGAAGAAGAAGTGCAGCCTTGAGCCGCTTGGGGCTTGTAACAGCTCCAGGTGTGCAATTTGTAATATTTGTCAGTGTTAGGGATGCAAATTGCTTACAGCGACGGAGGCAAATGCGAGGATTCCTTCTGCACTGTGCATGCCAAGGTAAATGTTTGTCAGAGAATCAGTCACAGTTGCCTGTTTCCAGGTGTGCAGCAGCTTTAGAGTAACAGACAGCAGGAGCTTGGGCGATCAGCCTGAGCCGTCCCCTCCTGCTGCAAACATGCAGGGAAATGTGCTGAGAGGGTTCTGGGGGCAGCAGCGCCCTTACGTGAGTGGGAATGCAGAAATGCTCCTTTCTCCTGGGTAAGTCGTGGGCTGCCTCTGCATTCTTGTGTTGTGGAGAGAGAAAGAAGGACCAGAGCCTTCAATTTTGTCATAAAATGCGCAGGAAGATGCAAACATCTGCTGGGTCATTTTTTAGATGGTGCAGTTTTCCAGATAGGGATTTATTTGTTTGATGTGATTCCTGGTGCGCCTGAAGCTTGTTGGAGTGTAACGAATGGCTCTGGAAGGGCAATGGGGTAGGAGAGATGCAGGGATAGATGGTTCTCTTAGCCTTACTCAGTGGAAAGCTGTCCTTGTGCTCTGGCAGAGAGGCTGTTTATATGGGCAGAAAGGGCTCCTGAGGGCCTGGGAGTCTATGTGGTTGCAGCACTCTGCCTGGGCACGGTAAATTGCTGAGTTAGGTGTATAAATAGGATGAAATACTATGGGCCTGAGGCACTGAGATACCTAGGTGATATGAAATCCTGGACAGGGAGAGTGGAAATGAGCCAAGTGGAAAGGAAGCACCCTTTAAGTTACAGGAGGGAAAATGGGAAAGGAAAAGAAACAGCTTGAAAGTGAACGCTGTTGATGTCTTTCCAGACTTTTGAAACAGCCATGATTCTCACTTTGGAAATGGTACAGTCTCTTCTTTTGTGCACTCAAAAGGACATTAATATAGCGTGAGCTATCATAAGATGTAAAAGCAGCTGTTTCTGTCTCCTGCTAAACCCCCTTTTGATGTCTCATTTTTAAGCCTGAACTTATTTCTTTTATTCCTTTCCATTAAAGAGCTTCCCCCGATCAGTGCCAGAGGGCCCTGAAGCAGCACCAAGTCAGTGTTTGTTCCACTGGGAGCTGTGGTTGCAGTGCTCAGCTTCTTTAATGTGCGGTATTTTTAAAAGGAGCCTGAAATAACTTTATTAACATGAGTAAGTGGAACAACACTGAAGTGTAATAACGCATTCCTTTTTTACTTTTACTTTTTAAAATCATGCTTTGCATATGTGTGCTGGCTCAATCGTGATTGCTGTTTGAAATGGAATCTCTGACTAATCCCCGAGGCAGAGCTTCTCTACAATAACCTCGTGCAGCACCATCACGCGCAGCTTTGATCTTTTCGATTCTCTTACATTATAAGGATCAGCCCTACTCAGACTGAGGTCATATTGTATTGTCTAAATAATAAGCGAGCGAAGGAACAGCCAGGTCTCTGAAAGAGTATTTGTCACCTGAAAATTGACAGGAGCTGTGTTGCCTGGAGCAGTAAATTTAGAGGACTGGAAATCAAGCGTGTTGAACTTTCAGACTCATTCCTTATACACAGTCTTTGAGCTCATCTGTATTCTTGAGCCTCTGTTCTGTACTTCCAAGAAACAGTCCGAGTTATTTCAATCAAGACCCCAGAAACAGCAGGTGCCCAGCCAGCACTTCCTTCCTCCCTTTGCAGGTGGATCAGGCTCTGAGGCTGGTGCTCGACTCTGTCAGGAAATTTGACAAGCTGCAGAGGAGGAAATGGTACAGCAGTGTTTTACATTACAGCGCTGCCTTCAGAGCCTTGTCAAAGCTGGGGCCAGTTCGTGTCAGGTTCTGGCCAAAGAGAACCCTGCTTTAAAAAATTCATGAGCCACGTCCTCAGTGTGAGCAGATGATGAGCCTGAAGGCTTCATGTTATAAAGATTAGGCTCTTGGCGGAAGGGCAAGAATATTATTTCATTTTAAGAGAAAGGAAACTAAGACTTGAACTCATTAACAACTTGAAGGAAGTCTGTGATCAAGTGGGCAACTGCAGGTATTGATTCACAATCCTTCTGGAACCCAAATACCTATTTTTTCTTTGGCAGTGTGATTTTTTGTTAGTGCTGTTGGACTTGAGAAATATTTTTGCTTTAGCGGTCTTCAATTTCAGTTGCATAAAATGATGAACAAGAGACTTTTTGAAGGATGTGGTGCCTGAAAATATTTTATAGCAGATAGTTAGATTCCTTTGCAGTTACAGTTAAGTACATCTGCTATCTGGCCTCATCTCTTTTTTTCTTTTTCTTTTTTTCTTTTTCTTTTTCTTTTTCTTTTTCTTTTTCTTTTTCTTTTTCTTTTTCTTTTTCTTTTTCTTTTTCTTTTTCTTTTTCTTTTTCTTTTTCTTTTTCTTTTTCTTTTTCTTTTTCTTTTTCTTTTTCTTTTTCTTTTTCTTTTTCTTTTTCTTTTTCTTTTTCTTTTTCTTTTTCTTTTTTTTTTTTTTCCTCCCTGTTGGACTGTTTCATTTGCAAAAATTCTATTTCTGTTTGTAAAATAACTTTGGTCCAGCCCAAGCAATCTATCATTGTTTAAAAAGTTACACAGTGCAAAGAACATATTATTGAGATGTATAGTGTTTATAAGCCTGGTCTCAGATTGATAAATCATGTCTTGTGCTGCTGAAAAGCCAAGAAATGAATTGCTTTGCTATGACCTTGGGGTCTGAGATTAGTCAGTTTGTCTATTAGATTTTTCCAGTGTTCTTCTCACTTCATTTATTCCTTCTTTTCTAAGGAAGCAAGAAACAGTAGATGTATAGCAAGTCACCAAGCCTTGATGTCATTAGGCATTTTTTAAAATTAGGGTTTCAAAATGTTTGCTGTAATCGGTTTTTATATTGGATTTAAATAATGCGAATGTCGTGTCTAATTAATCTAAAGTGTACCACCCATTTGTATTAATTAAAGTTGAAAGTCACACTCGGCATCTAGGAGAACGGAGCGAGGCTTTTTCAAGGTGTCTGAGCACCATAAGGATGCAAATGGGGGGGAGGAGAATGGTGGCTGAGACACGGAAACTCCCCCAGTTCCCTTGTTTGTAGCTGACTGATTTTGGCACTTCACATTAGGATAAACCTCCCCTTCCAAAATCAATATCAGGAACTTGAACTGTGCTGCTGCTCACCACCAGTCTAGACCACCAGTAGTTAGCCCTTGTGTGTGATGTGCTCAGTAATCACGATGCAAAATAGTTTACATGTTCGTTGAGAGGACGCAAGCCACTGCCACCTCTGTGCTTCTCCGTTCACTTTTGTTATTTTATAATTTAATGCCAAGCTTTATTCTGAAGCAGAATATTGATGATTGTAACCTAAGGAACCACAAAATGGAAGAAGTAAGAGACAGACCTCCCTCCAGCTAGCCTGTCTAATTTGTAACCCGCCTCAGCGCTGCTTTTTATTTGGGAAAGAAAGACAATGCAATTAAAAGCACCAAACGGGGACTCAGGAGACCTGGTCAGGCACAGACTTGCTTAGAAAATGAAGGCTGGTTTACTCCATTTTTCCTTCTCCTATTTCCCTTTCTCTCCTCCCTTCTGTTTGTATCTGCCTCGTGGTGTGAGAGGTACCGTGTCCAGGCTGCAGTTTGAGAGTCTGTACTTGTTCCAAAGTTGGAGAACCTGGAAACTTTCTTTGGATTTAAAACTGTCTCTCCTGCCTGACCTGAAGGCTTTAGCAAGTGGATTAAGCCCTGTGTGTGGCTTCTTTAGGGCACAGTCCTGTAGGGCTCATGTGGTATCAGTGGAACAAGGGAGTGTGTAGATAACATACACAAACCTGACAGCAATTAGCATCCGAGGATTTCCCCACGGGGCTACAATCTCTTTCTTTTTTTTTTTTTTTTTTTTTTTTTCCAAATGAACTTTGGACAAGCTTTCTCACAAACCAGCTGAGTATAAGCACAAATCCTTTTAAGTCTGAAGCTGGATTCAGATATCCCACCTTTATGTAAGCCGAGCAGCTCTCTACCTGCAGACTGAAACCTCTCTTGTGTTATTCAGTTGCATTTACTCATAAAAGATGCATTTGCAAGTTGTTTTGTTCATGTCAGGCCACAGTGCCAAATATTCAGTGCAGAAATTATAGGATTTACATCTGGAGATAATCGGGAGAGACAAATGCTAATCTTTCAGCTATTTTGCAAAGCCCATTTGCTCATGTGAATTCATCAGATTACCTCAGAGTGAAACTCAGGTCAGTGCATTACTTGTGTATTGAATTATTTTTCTCTTTGAATATTTACTCTCCATCGTAGAATGAGAATGTTCTATTTGAAACTCTCCAGCTACTTCTAAGCCGTTGTTAAAGAAATCCTACTCTTCCTAATTTTCTTTGCACCTAACAGCACAGCAAAATGCCTAAATTCCATCAGTTTTCTGCTAAGCATCTCAGAAGACAAGTTGTCCAAACACCAGTGCATCTAACCTCCCTTTCCAGAGTTTAACTGTGCCCTGTGTCAGGGGTAAAATGATCGATTCGCAGCCTTCAGACCTATAAGGACCTTTAATGGGGGAAGTGAATCTCCTGAACGCAGAAAACAATTTACCAGACCAAATATCCTACTTCCACAGAATCAAGAATGGGTTTTGCTACTTGTGAAGTATATAAAAAAAGAATTTAATTAAGTCTGTGATTCAGTAGCATTTGTGTGTTTTTGTGAGGGAGAAAGAGATCATTATTAGATCATAGGGGAGCTCGTTCACCGGCATGAAATTGGTCTTGATAAAATGAACTTGCTTTTACTTTTGCTCTTTCTCTAAGCTGATTAACTGCTTACTCCTTGCGTGCTTCACATCGTCAACTCATTCATTATATTTTCTTACTGTAAGGCTGATAATTCATTTCTGAAGCTAAGCATTTCAGTCTTGGATGCATGTTTTTCAGATGGGTTCAGATTTCTGAAATCTCAGTTTGGAAATAAATTTTTGCACTTTTTTACTCTAATTTTTTGATGCTCCTTTTGCTGCAAGCTGGAGATTCTCCTAGAGTGGGACCCAAATATTCTGCATCGCTTTGTTCCTATTTATCATCTTTTTTTTTTTTTTTTTTTTTTTTTTTTTCAGTAAGCATCTACTTTGGAAGAAGTTAATTGGCAGATAAGTTGATGTTTTTTTCCTGATTTCTAAAGCATCTGTACTGCTATGTGCTGTCTCTCAGCGAAGCTCAGGTCTGGGGCTGGGTGTGCAGTGTCTTTGGCTCAGCCTGGCAGCCTGTGCAGTGCTGCAGTGCTCAGCCCCTGGCTCCTGCCAAGCTTCCCAGTGTGTAATACCCAAAGGCCTCAGGTACAGCATCAGGCTAAGAAATGCTTGACAAAATATTATGTGGGAGGCAATGCAGTCATTAGCTGTGACATGATATGCTTCATAAATACAATTCGTCGTTAGGAAGGAGCAATTATTACTTAATTTGTAGTTGATTCCAGCTAATTTTTGCTGATGGTTTGGATAGCTTGGATTCGAAGCTAATTGCAGAGTGTGGGGGACTGAACAAGCCGCTTGGCCAGCTGTGATGTCAGCCTAGGAATAGTAGTTTTGCTGTCTGGAAAATTTTCTTGCAATTGCTTCCTAATTCCTAGTGGGAATGGCAGTAAATCAATAAGGAATAATGCACCTGTATAAAAGCAGCCAGACTTCCTTCGGGACATACTGCTGTGCGGTCCTGCACGTCAGTGAGTGGAGATTTTAGAGTCACAAGCGAAAGGATCTGGAAGAAATTGTCCATGCTGGAGCAGCAGATGCTGTGGTAGGTTGAGCTGAGTTCTGCCTTCAGCTTTTGCTTCTCTCTCTTCTCCAACCACCCCAAGAGACCTGCTGTAGATGGCCTAGCCTTCACAAGCTGTTACTTCTCTGAGGGTGGATGCAATTAAGCAATCTATGAGACGTACAAATGTTTGAAGGGCTGCAGAGTGTTTGTGAGCCATGCTTGGGAGCCGTCTGTGATGGGGTTTGGTGGGAGTCACTGAATGCCCAGAATGTTTTCAACCACCTGGAGTGAAGGAGGGAAACTGTGACTGTAATTGTTGGTAGCTTGAATTAAAACAGGGAAAAGGTCAGGAGGGAATTGAGATTGGAGACCCAAATTAAAATCCAAGTGTTTTGGTTTTTTTTTTTTAATTTCAATTGTACTGAACTAGATTTTTAGATCAGGTAACGTAAGTTACCCTATAGTCTTGCAGCACAGGTGTTTGTTTCTTTGACACGGCAATTTTCAAGTGCTTCAGCAGAGTAGCTACTGTAAGTATCTCATAACAACTGAGGAATGTGAATTCAGCCCTTTAATTTTTGTTTTCCCTGTTTGAGGCTATTGAATGCAAATTTCTCCTAGCACACTTGGGTGTCCTTTGCCCTAGGGATGCAGTGTTGCCTTCCAGATAGCAGTCAACAGAGAGGAAACAGGGAGCACACCTGGAAAACAGGATGTGCCATGCAACGTGAGCCTGCAGTGGTTGACACCACACACACGAAGACTCTGGAATAGGGATCAGAGGGATAAAAGGTTTCAGTAGCAGGGATAACACACGCTGCCCATTTCACTGGGCACCTCTGCAGGCAGCTACAGGCAGTTGCTGCATGCATGCACTGCTTTCCAGAGTGTGCACATTTTCTTTGTACATTTTGTTAGGGACTGACCTCATGGGTGCTATCACCATCTATAATGCCTAGGAAAGTGTGTGTAACATGCATTCAACAAACGCTGCTATTTCTTTTTCCTTTTCTCTTGTGTGTTTCTGTTTCTTTCCCCAGCCCATCTTTATGGTGCTTTTATGAGTGCTGAGTCCTCTGGGGAAATTCCATGCCATGAAGAGGAAAAATGATCTTCGCCTGCAGTTTTCAGGCCCTGGCACCTGTGTAATTCATGGCTGCTTTCTAAACACCTCTTTAGCATTTGAACTGATTCAAGTGACTTCCAGTCTTTCTGTCCTCTGCTTCCACTTCATTAGAGCTACCTGTGACAGGTCAGGAAGTGTGAATGAGAAAAGAGACTGATGTAATCTGTGGTGTCTGTAAAGACTTCAAAGATATACCTTGATCATTAATTAAGGCAATAAGGATGTCTCATAAAATTGCAGTTGGGAAGACTAATAATTCACTATTGAATGAAGAAAGGCAAGGTCACTTGTATAATTACCTCTTCTAACATTTATATTCCTGGTACGAAATGCTCCTACTCACACAAAAGTCGAGGTGACAGCTGTGGAAATATTCAGGACTGGGAGACGTAACTTTGACAGCTTAAGCTTTGAGGTCATAATAAAGGAAAGCATAGTTGTCTTTTCTGTTCATTTGTTCTGCTTTATTTTCCTAGCGTGAGCATTTCAAACAGTCAGAGCTAACTTAGAGCGCACGGATGCCTAAGGAAGGGTGATGGGCAAAATGGAAGAAGAACAAAGATGAATGCTATGGATGTAGGGTTCAGTATTGCTGTGCTGTCTTTTAGCTGTGGATATTTATATTGAAATTAATAGTGCAATTTCTATTCACTTTCTTCTAATTGTCTCATGTACTATCCGATTCTAATCCCTTTTATGTTTTAAGAATGTAATAAAGATATTGTAAATGGTTTCAGCAATGGAATCGGAAAGGTAGTCAGCTGCTTGAGAAATGCGAAGTATTCAGCTAACATCACTGGAGGATGGAAGGAAAAAAAGAGGGTAGAAGGTGTTTGGGGAGGTCAAGGCCATACTGACACAGCTGGTGATGACTGTGCTTCTCTGGGACGCGAGAGGGGTGATGTGACCATCTTTCTGCATCAGGTACATTAAGGAAATGCTTCCTTTGCTGGATTTGCTCATGTTTACATAGATTCTGTGGCGTAAGACAAAAGCCCAACTTGAAATGACTGAAATCTCGCAGAATTTTGGAAACAGTAAAAATTTTCTGAAGATTATTTGTAGTCCTGCAAATGCATCAGCATGGAGTAATCTCTTCTGTGAGGGGGTGAAGATATTGTGACATCCTGACTTTAACAAGTGACTTCCCCTGTCAGTTTGATGCTGAGGATGTAATGTGCTGTGACCGGGCAGAGGTAAAGCTATTGCCCCTGGGGCAAATATGTGGTGGATGCTGAAGAGGCGAGCCCTCAGCCTGGCCTCTCATGCCCTGCTGAAATCTTTTGAGGAAGCAGAACTCAAGGAGCTCAGCTGGTGCTGTTGGGCCTCTCCTTGCCTTCTGGGGGCTCTTGGGTGGCACAGAGCCCCAAGAGCTTTGCTCTTTTCCCAAGAGTTTTACAAAGTTTTGGTGTCTCCGAGCGTAACAACATGGTGTGTGTCTGTATTTGCACCAGCACTGGGAGGCAGCTGCCCAGCCTGTTGCTGTGGCTGTGCTGTGTTTGCGTTGCCCCGTGTCACATTGCTGCAGTTTGCCTTCTCCAAGCCCTGGCGGCCCTCTTGGCGTGCTGATGTGATAACCTGCTGAGTGCAAGGTGTGTTTGCTTTGCTTTTTGCCTTCTCTGTTTGTTTATGTGAATCATTGTTACTGTGAATCAGCCCTGCTAGAGAAGTAAAACAAATGTTTATTCACAATCTCCCTGGGTAGTTGGCAATATTCTAATCTGCTTTAACAGCAGGCTCGTGCAATGTAACAACTAAACAGTGTAGCCTTCTGAGTTTCCACTAGCTTGCGTTTTCCTTCATTTTCCCTACTTTGGCACCCAAGATACACGCAAACCTATTGGAACATCTCCTCTCTTGCTGAGGGATGTGCAGCCCCAGACGTGCACAGCTGTGCATGTATAGGAGGATGATGGCACATGGGAACTCAGAGCTGCTGCAGAATATTCATTGCAGGAGTAAAAACCACTTGCAAGACTGATGCTGTCTTAAAGCTCTTAAGCTGTAAAACCTATTCTGTTTTACTGGAGAGATCACAACTCATGTTTAAGCTAGTGAAGGCTGTGGACTTTTGTTGGCCCTTTTTGTTTTTTTGAGGTTTTTAAGCAGGTTTGTCTTGGTGGCCTGGCTGAGTTCACCAGAGAAAGGATGGGAGGGCAGTGCATTTATGGTAGATATGAAAGTGAGTAAACTCACCCCATCAGCTAACGAGACCAAATCAAACAGTGTCTCAGTAGGAATCAGATAAACTTAAGTCTATAGACTTACAGCGTCAGCTATAGCATAGTGATGTGATTTGTTAACGTCAAACATTCCAGCCCAAACCAACAAGTGCTTTGGCTATCTAAGAGTTACTTGTTTGGGAACCAGTTTTTCATTCAGCTGTGATGATCTGCATGTTCGTTTACTAGTGCAATGCAGGAAAACCTCGATTGTGCCAGCTGATAACTGCTATCAGGTTGCACTTCAGGCTGGCAGCCGGATAAGGTAACAAAGCATACGGGCACTTGGCATGTTTCGGAGCCTGCTCTTTGATACAGAGTGTGATTTTGCAACTCTCCAACTCTCTTTTTGCTGTTGAGTACTACTCTGTAGATCACACAGATAGGAAGAAACCTGTGACCTGGACAAACAACAGTTTTTCCTGTTATTTGCAAAAGCAAGCCAACACCTGCTACCGAAGTATAATTATGTACAGCAGAGAGTGCTGGGTTAATTCAGCTTAATGGTCTGTGCCTGATACAGCTTTTCCTGGTTGCAGAATTGGAAGAATTTCTTTGTGCCCCCCTTGTTCCTCTTTCCCCTTAGTGCAGAGCCTCAGAAATGATAACATGCGGAGCCCTAAGCTGATGTTCAGCATTATGTCAGAATCAGTAGCAGCCTCTCGTATGCCATTAATGGCAACCTTTTACAAGAGCACCATCTTAAATGTCTATAGGCTGATTCCAGCAACTGAATGAAAGTGTATTTTTTCATTTGTATAAAACACAAGTTGCAGAACAGAACACAAATAAAGAAAATAACTACAAAAATATCAAAGGTATTATGTTCTTTGTTGTCCCCAGGTATAGGAGAAGTGACTTACAGAACTGCACAGTCTGTAATTACCATGTAGCATGTCATCAAGAGTATTTATCCTTTAGAACAGCCTAGTCAAAGCATCAGTAGCAATGGTATAATCGTACGTGAGAAACGATGTGTATTTCACTTACATCAGCTAGTAGAGCAACTTACCCAATGTTTATGCTGTCGTCTTTGGATGAGAAATTTAATAGGGCTGACTTATTTTTTCAACTTTAATGAGCAGTGGAATTGCTGACTTGTATTTAAGTTATACTGCAGTTGTATCGAAACAAGACCATTTGGCTTTGTGCATCTTTCCTGTAGATGAACTTCTCCCACTCTGTGATGGCAGAATTTCCATCAGAGAAGGCTGTAGGCTCCTCTTACCCAGTGAGTGTTGAGATTCATGTTCCTCTGCGTACCTCTTCCCTACATAGTTGCTGTTTTGTCTATGCTTATGGGTTTGCTGATATTTTGGGTCGCTTCCTGTGTAGCCTATATTTTGATATTTGCCTTTGTGTGCACTGGAAATTTAAATATGCAATGACATTGATGTATTATTTAAGTGAAGGAAATGGTTAACTAACATCCCATAAAGGTTTTCAATCATTTAAATTACACCATAGCCTGTATCCATGAACTGTAAACTAAGTGGATTTGTATAAGACTATAATGGCTTCAGAGGATCTGTGAAGTGAATAATCTGCATTTTACAAGTTGCACTGCTGTGGTCTATTATGTCAATCCTCATTCACTTGTAGCACTTGTTTTTGAGCAAGTGCTCTTATTTGCATCTTCACCTTGTCATTATGTTTTCTTCAGTGTAAAAAATGCAGAGTATATAATAACAGTATTTAATTTTTGAAGTATGATGGAATGAAGTGTCCCTTAGAAGGATAGTGTTGATATCATCATTTGAAAAGATCTAACAGCAGTGAAGAAACTCCCACCGTAAGTCATGAGAATGGGTAGAGAATAGCAGCACTCCAGTATGACAAGAGGTTTCACTTGCATTGGGATTATTTTAGTAAAAAAGAATCTGGCTCATCTTATCACGAAGGACAAGCACTTCTATTTTTTCACATTCACTTACTACAAAGCAACAGCAGCAACAACAAAAACAGCTGCTAAATAAGAGCAGATGAATGTAAATGTTTATCTACAAAGATCATGAAATTGCAATTCCTTAAGTGAAATTTCATTGCAGAATGAGCTTCTTGTGGATCTAAGGTGTTTTTTGTAGGCTTGTTTTTAGGTGTGAAGGCTAGAGAGGCTGGCCAGTGTTCTCTGGAGTACAAGGGCACAGGGCTTCCTGGTGGCACCATTACACAGCTTTTTAATGAGTTGATATTGAGTGAGACTAAGAGACCACATAGAAAGGTCTGAAGAAAACATCATTGCCACTTTGTTTTAAAATCTTAGCTTGAAAGAGTAGCATCTTATTGACAGAAGGTACATTGGGCAGTGTGCAATTGCAAAGATCCATTTTAAAAATATATCCTAAGCCTCACTGACCATACTGTCTGAGATCATTGAAAAAGAATAATTCTGGCTAGTTCATGTCACAGTCTGATTCGAAATACCTTGAAGGAGCTGGTTTTTCAGAACGGTTTTAATACCTTAATGTACTTTATACTTTACGTACCTTCAGTACCTTACACCTTAAATATAAGCCTTTAAGGCTTAGACTTGAGAGTCTCAGTTTGGACATAGAAAATGAAAATTCAGCTTCACCATTGATTTTGAAGATTTTGTATGCATATGCTTTTCTTCTCCTATGCATGTGATTGTAGTTCAATTATTATGAATTTTTAGTGAGAAGCAATAAAGCTAAAAAAAAATAGAAAAGTAGATATTCCCATTTGAAGTCTGATCAGTTGCCTCCGGTAACTGTACTCAGCAAAGGCACATTTCAGCTCACACTTGGATGGATTTCTCATCTGTGTCAGAACTTGGACATTTTGTGGAGTCGTTTCATTGTGCTGTCCCACATCTGGGGCCCGTCTGCTGGGCTGTCCTTAGCTGGAGCCTCGTTTCCTTACTTACTGCATAGCAAAATACCTGTCTGCTGGACAGCCCCTTCTTAGCAATGCGGTATTGTTAAGAGCTCTCCTTTTAATTTCATCTAAACCCTTCTATAGCTTCAAAATTCTAATACTGCAAGGCACCTGCAGTTGCCATTTTTCTCATTTCAGATTCCTTCAGCAAAAGAGTCTGCCTTGGTAAATGATATTTCAGTTTCCATGGTGCTGCTTATTACAAGTAGCTGCTCTTTTCATCACCGAACGGCACAATTTCCATTCATGCCGAAATATCAATGGTAACATACGGCAGCAAATTGTTCCTTCATGATCTTTGGCATTGTGGAAACTCTCCTGCTCAAAATTAAATGTCAGGGAATTCAACAAGTATGAAAAATCTGATTCTTTTCAGAGACACACATGGAGACATAAATTCCTTCCTCCACCCCTCTGTGCTCCTCAGCGTTTGTCTTCCGTTGCTCCCGTAAGGCGTCATTAATATGCTAATAGCAATGCTTCATTAGAAGTTCAGATGCCGGATGAGGGGCAGCGTTCCCTCCTGTACCCACACCAGGAGCTGGGCGACGTGCTTGGTATGCAGGCTGCTTGTCACAGGCTCTGAACCCCCGTGGTTCTTTTTCAGAACTATAGCAAACGAGCCCGCCCTTTCCCTTGCATTACTCACGGTGTAGCTTTGCCATTTACTGTTCCATAAATCAGAAACGCATGATCTCAGTATAGACAATATAAATGCATACAGAGCAAGGCAGTGCTCTGCTTTCACCCCAGCCCCGTTACCTGCAATTGCTTGGGCTCTTGTGGGAGTATGGGAAGGGTGCTGTGACAGGTGTTTTTAGTGGGAATCCAGTTGCAAGCACCATAATCTCTTTCCTGGCATTGACGTTATTGTTACTTGGTAGCTACTCCCTGCTGGTTTAACTTTCTGAGCTACAGGGCCTGGTCAGCTCATTTCCCATCTGAAAGCCTTGTTTGCACTGCTAAATCCCACTCCAGCTACTGCCAGCTCTGCCTGCTGCTCTCGGTGCTTTATGGGAAATGGTTCTGTAGGACCATAGCTCTGCAGGCTGGGAAATGTGCAGCAAACTTCAGGAGACGCCTCCTTTCTTGTTAGAAGTGATTCTGCCTGCAGAAAGTCGACCCTATTCATAAATCAGGTGCTCAGTGATTTAATAGTTTCAGACTTCCGGGACAACCTCCTGTAATAGATAAAACTACTTTTAATAGGCAATTATCTCTTGACACCCTTCTTATTACATTTATTTTAAGTCTGGCAGTGAGATATGTTTCCGTGCTGAAGAGTTAAAAGGAAGTTAGAGCTGAGATCCTGTGCTAGATAATGCAGGTTGGAGGGAGAGCCTGGAAGTGCTGCTCTGCTCCACTCCCCTTCATTTCCATATGCGATGGAATTGATACTCCCAGCCGGTGTTTTATTTTTAGCATCTCATGTCAGGTTGGTGGTTATAGCTCCCTTGCCTTCAAGCAAGCACTGTGATTTACTATTGCTTCTCATCATAACCTCCGTGACTGACAGGGCTGCAAGCACTGCCAGCAAATAGGCCTCAGAAGAGAATACAAAGCTGGAGCGTGTGAAAGAGCTGAGGTGCTCCCTTCATCTCCTGGCTGAATGTGAGCTAAGCAATACAAATAAAATCTGAGGTTTTGGGCCTCAAGTGGAGAAGGTTCCAAGCTTCCTAGAGTACTTGTAAGTTTCCGACCAGTGAGATAAACAGAGTATGTCAAAATACTGACACTTGGTAGGGAGCATGGAAGTCATTTATCAAAGTCATGATTGAGAGCCCGGTAGTGACGATACATTTGTGTTTCAATTCTCTGAGTCTAGATTTTTCTTTAAAAGACACTCTTCTGTGGAAGAGCGGCAGACGCTGTTTTAATTATGGGTCCAAGCTAAGGCACACTTTTCTTGCCATACCCTAGGTTATTGATACTGTCTCCAAAGGTGAGCACCCACCACCCGTGAAAGGTCTGGGGATCATCACTCATTCTGGGCTATGAAATGCTGAGCACAGATTCCTCAGAGATCCTGCTCAGCTGCTGCTGAGTTTTTCAGGCACCTGACTTTCCTCCAGTGCTGAGCTCCCAGGGACAAGCCTGGCCCATGCAGGGATGAGCAGGACTGACTGTTACAAGGAGAAAGAAAAGCTAGCTCAGATCCTTTGGATCCTGTAGGTCCTCCAGAAGGATGTGATTTATGGTCAAGTTACGATGCAAAATAAAAGCCAGGTCTGTTTATTTATACATCTCTCGGAAATGGTCATAAACTTTGTTCAGTGAGATTGCAAAGGGAGCAATCTAGAGACACTAGATACAGACACTCGAGGGATATACGGAGATGGTTTATCAAAGAGCTGAGTGAGAAGTCACAGGAGGATGATTTATATCTTAGGTTTTAAGTCTGTATTATTTATTTTTTAGATATATATTTCTTAAAATTCAGGCCCTGTTTTCCCTGTCACGTTAGCAGCTCTGTTTTCCTCTTTTTGTGCTTATTTCTTGGTTAAGAATTCTTAATGCTCAGTGTTAAGGAAATGTGTATAGCAAAGCAGAGCCAGTGTACCTCATACTTAGTGTTGTAATCTCAAAAGTCCTTTGCGGATTTTGCTGTCATCCTTAATACCTGCAGTGGTTTTCCTTGGAACAAATGGGAGCAATCCACTCCATTGGAAATGACGCCGGATCCTGCTTGAATGTCCAGTGTCTCCTTAGTTAGCAGTCCAAGTTTCAGATGCATCGATTCTGCTCCTCAAAGGAAGTTATTTTGTAAAAGACATTGGCTTAGCAAGTTAGGACTTGGGCCTGAATATAAACAATTTCTGCACTCTGGTGAGGTTTGGCTCACCATAGCCCCAGTGGGTACGTGATATGACTACAGGCAAGTTCAAATCTCTGTTAAAAGAGTACAGATCACACTGCTAGTGTAACAATTAGCCTTAGGCTCTCCAGGGCTGCCACCAGGTTGGCTGGTATAAGATGTTAAGGAGAACAGTGCTCTTCTGTGCAGTCGGTTCCTTTCTAGGTCTTAAGTTTTAGTCAAGAGAGTATTTATGCTAATTCACATTTTAGGAAACCCTACTGGAAGGGCTACTGAAAACATCTGAGAAGTTAATAGAATCTCCTGCCCTTCCCTGCACACTTACATCACAGTTTGACCCTTCAAAGTCAGTTGGCCATAGAAGACCCCTTTTATGAACTGTAACCAATTATAATCCAAACCTGTGAAGTCAAACACCAGGAAGAAAGCAAGTAATTAGACACAGCAGTAACCCTTTTCTTCTCTTGCAAGGTGATGGAAAGTGAGATGGGCTTTAAATGCAGACTTGATTCTTCACTCTATTATCCTGATGTCATGCTGCTGCATCTCTGCAGATGTCAGAGGTACAGAACCAGGGCATCAGAATGGAGACAGAAGCCCTTCGACTGGCACCCCAGCAACAGAAGAGAGTGCTGCTAATAGCCAGTCTCTGCTTTTTCATTTCTCCTCTGGAAAATTGCAATCAAAAGGAGATAAAGAGAAGTCACATAATTTAATAGTGGCTGCACTGCAAGCCCACTGACAGCAGTTGCAGTCTGGAACGTAAGGCTGGGGAGCAGTGAAGAGAGAGATGCAGGGATCTGCAGAGGAGAATGCTTGGTGCAATAAACAAAATAATAAAAGTTAGTTTCTGAAACCAGTCATTGCTGAGAACCACGTTAGCCTTTACAGATGCATGGACTCAAGAAGTGCTGTGATGATCCCATACTTTCTGCCTCTATATTCCTACCTTTGATTCTGTGCTGGGAGGTGGTCTCTATTTATGTTCTCCATCTTCCTTTTACTCCATTTCTTGTAACTGATGGGTGTAAGGTGGTAATTTTCCCCCACACCGATGTGTTGAGAAGCATTTGATCCCTTCAGTGTGACAGGATATCTTGTAGGCACTGCTTTTAACATGAAAAGGCAAGTAAGCGTGTGTCAGAACCTACTGCTGCATTGCCCAGGATTCAGGGTTGCCTTTGTTCACAGTCACCTGTGAATGCTTGGAGATGTAGGTCAGTGCTGATACACAGTATTTACTAAGTTTGTATGCTTTCTTCTCTTGCAGTGAAGTCCTGGGTTCTCTTTGCTGCCTTCTGTACCATATGAGGTTGTTTTTTTTCCAGTATCGAGATGTACTTGTGACTTATTCCTCCAAGCTTTGGCCCTGTGGACTGTGCGATGGATGATTAGATTTTAGGAGTGCCAAAATCTGGAAGCAGTTCATTTGGAAAATTGCTTAACAGATTGCAAATGGTGAATAAATTATTGCACAAGGGAACTTTTGAGAAGGATCTTGAAATTCCCGTGGTTGTAAATTTCTGCAGAATATATACGATCGCGCTTGCGAAAACCAAATCCTCTCTTGGAAACCGTGAGAAAGAATTGAGAGTTCTCCACTCTCCTTCTTTTAAATTAAAATACAACAAAAATTCACAATTAACACAAGGCAGTAAAGATGTGATTGATCAAATCTAACTTTACCAGCAATTTTTGCATTTGTCTAGACCCTCTTACTTATGTTTCTTGACCGGGTCCCATAATGCAGTTTTTTTTTCTAGGGCAGCCGCCTCAAACCAAGCATTTGTAAAACTCAGATTTAAAGTACATGCAGGAGAATGATTTCGTCATGGCCTCTAAACAGCACAGGATGTGGTGACAGTGTATTTGGTACTTGTGACCTCAGCTGAATCTGTGGGGTATATTTTGGTGGTGTGCTTGTCGTTTCATAGAAAGATCAGTCTGCAGTGGTCACAGCTCTTAGCACTTACTGTTTGTTCTTATAAAATTTGTCATTAAGCTGAGCTATGAGCTGTAAACTTCTGGGAATGTTCCTCAGCTGATTTATTGACATTGTTCTTCTTATCCCCAGGTTCTCACTTTCGATTTCTTTCTTTTTTTCCCCCCCACCTTTTATTTTCTTTCTTCTCTTTTTTTTTTTCCTTCTTACTCAATCTTCTCTGTGCATTTCTCTCGAAAATATGTGTGTGAGGTGGTGTGGTGTCAGAGCAGATTATCAGAAGATCTATGGTTCTGCAGCACCTGGGGTCAAACCCAAACCGCAGAGGATATCCTGATTGACTGAACCTGTGCCCCGGCTCTGGGACCCTTTCAGACTTGAGAAGGAGAGAATTTATTTCCAGGCCATAGAGCAGAGCTCAGCAGAACACAGCAATGCATTTCAGCCCCTCACAGTCACAGGTGGGACTGGCTGTTTTGCTAATGCTAGATTTCTTTGTGGCCGTGGACACCCCTGTGACTTGTGTTCTAGAGAGCAAAAGGTAGATGTGACTTGGGCTTAAGCTATCATGATCCTTCGTTTACTTTGTAGATAAGGTAGGAAGGGAAGCTTTGCACTGAACAGTAGCTAGGGGTGGTGAATCTGAAAATGCATAGAGATTCAATTCAGTTTTAATTACCATTTAGAAACTTCCTTCACTGTCTCAATCTCATCAGATTTGAAAAATACTTGTAGCGATATTGTCAGTATTTTCCCAGCTCAGGTCTCCCCAGAATTCCTTCCTTTTGATGCTGATTTTCTTTGAAGAAAAGCAGAGAAGCAGCCTAACTGAACGCCATCTTGGTGGTAACGCACAGGCCAGTTCCAAGGCATCCACACTTAGAGCTGTACTCAGAAAAGCAGCTACCTTGAGAATGATTTCTCTTGATTTTGAAATGCACTGAGATTTTACTCTGAGATGAAATGCAAAAGGAAAACGCTGCCCTGCAGTAACCAGCGACAACTTCAGTGCAAGTTCAAGTCCTGGGTCAGCTTTATACAAAACAAATATGTCAGTCTTCCATGTCTGAGCATAATGCTGTGGTTTTTAAGCCATAGGCCGTCCTGAGGTCTGTCTGGGTTGGACAAGAATTTGTCTTGGCTCTAAGACTTTTTTTCCAAAGAAATGTCATACTGAAATGGTTAGGTTTCCTGTCAAAAGTTTTAGCTTCAATGAATGAAAAATGTCATTCAAAAGTGAGAAATACTTTCTTCCTTGAATTTTCTGACTCGCTCTGCTCCAAAACGGTGTCTAGCATGTGGCAGTTATGAATTCACAGTGTATCAGAAACGTGACTTACTGGCTTGCTAACACCTTTTGTTGTGTTTGGTTCATAGGACAGAGAACTGAAAAGGTGAAATCTACGTTGTTAGAGGTAATTTAATGGAGAATAGACTTGGGTCTTGTTTTTCCTGATTTGGAGAGAGTGCCTAGGAAAGCAGATAAAATACTAGGAAACCAATAAAGTGATCTTCTAATGGCATTACAGTTTTTACCTCAGTTTGGTGCCTGTAGTTGATAGCAGTGAATTTGATGATACCCTGCTACAGATTGGGAACTGCCTCTTGAATTGGAAGGATAGGAAAGGCACGATCAAAACTCTCACTTAGCACAATGCTGAGGGTTCGCACCTCTCTCTGTGTCTTCAGATGAATCAAGAACCAAGTGTAAATCTGAAGTGTCACTGAGAAGCAAGCCATGCTATGTGCCTCACCCCTGAAGTCCTGCATGTGGCCTTTAACTTTCTTGAAATCTGTCATGGGGGCCAGCTGTGTGCAAATGTGCTGCATCCCTCCCACAGGCACTCATGCTGAGGGACAAATGGAACCACAACCTGAGCGTGCTTTGCTCAGAAACTTGCAAGCTGCAACACTCTCTGTGCTCCTCCAGGTGTGAGTTGGGATCTCTGAGCTTCTTAATGAGCTGACTACAGGCTTGTTTGGTTATTTTGCTGTACTTTCTCTTTTTTTTTTTTTTTTTTTTAATTAGTGGATTTTTTTGTTGCTGTGGTTACTGTCAGCATGGGGTAATGCTCCTCAGTATTGCAGGCTGTGGAATGGGAATGTTCACATTTGGCAGCAAGTGGCTTTTTTGCACTTAAGTTTTGAGGTGCCATTTTATTTTAGAGGAAACGAGACTGGGATTTAAGTCAGAAGAACATATGGCAACTAGATTTTGAGAATGGATAGAATGGACAAAGATAGTTTCTGAAGTTTGACACAGTGTGCTTCAGTAATTCAAACGGTATTTGTGAAAACAGTGCAAGTTTGCTGTTTTTGGTTAGAAGCACTTTCTAAAGCTGGAGTGAGTGCTAACTTATTCAGCAGCACCATGGTTGAAGCATTTGTCTGTGGAGCATAAGATAGCACTAAAATGTATTTTTTGAGAGGGCTTCAAACCATGTATTCCTACCTTGAATCAGGTAGTCAACAGATTTAATTTATACTAACATTGATTTAGAAACATAACCAAGCTGGCTGCAGAATATCTGGCAAAAAGTTTGCACAGCTGTGTTACAAACACACGGTTCTGTGGTATTTCTTGAGTTGGTAACTCAGTGTTTTTTTCTGGCAATAAAGCACTTGTATTCTGGTCTGCCAGCTTGCTATAGCTCTTGTATTCTGGTCTTTGCCATGACCTACTCCATCATTAATAAACATATGTTATAAACTGATTCTTTCCAGCTTCTTTACCTGAGAGCATGGGCCTGAGGTGGCACTGATATCAGGTCTGCTCAGATTTGATACTGCAGTACAGCGTGATCTTGTGTATCTGGGTCAGCTACAGGGCTTTGCACAGTGATTGCTGAGGTGGGCATGATGTGCAACTGTGATGCTACCCCGCTTTATTTATATATTCAGTTTAGAGCTTCTTTTCCAGCTTTATTCAGGCATACTAATGGCAAAGATTTCTCTGAGAAGTAAGGACTAGGAGTGAAGAGGATCATTAAATTTTGACCCTGCTGTGTTTCTTTAGGGAAAAATATGTGAAAATAATGCATCTTAGTATTGGCTTTCAAACTGCCTTCTCCTTTAGTAAATACACCAATCCTTGTGCGCTGTACCTGTGGTCTCTTCTGGTACACCACAATTCCCACTTCTCTCTCTTCCTGCTTCTGGATGGTCGGGTGGCCTTTACAGCAAAGCTTGCTAGTTGTAGCAGCCCTGATATCTCTTCTACCTCTTGGAATAGGTAGCCAAAGTGACTGGCTGTGAGGCAGCAGCTCTCAGCTCAGCTCTGGGGAAGTGCGTGTACTCGGTCTTTCAAGCTGCACCCCGTGGCCTTGGAAGCAAAAGACCTGGTGTTGGTTCCTGATCTGAATCTCTTATTGGTTTTGTGTAGGTATCATCTCAGCCTAGAGATGGCATTAAATGGAAAGAAACTTGAGTATGCTTGAAACATCTAGTCTGTCCTCCTAAGCTGATCATTTGCTTACAGTGAGCTTTGGATCCATGTACCTTGCTCATGCCTCTATTTTTCTTCTTTAAAACAGAAATATTTCTGCTTGTTTATTTTGCTGAATGGGAGGATGTACTCTGTACTGGCTTGAATTTATTATTTGTGTTACTGGTTGATTGTTTTGTTTTTGTTTTTTTGCTAAAATGTCAGAGGTTTTGTGCTGATCAATACCAATTTGTGCCATTCCTATTTCTGTACCTCACTCTACTGTCACGTATCCCTGAAAAAATGACGGGGAGAACAGAGGTGTGTGAGGGGTGCAAGGGAAGAAGGGTGCATGGAGAGGTGAGGGCAGATCTGCTAAATGTCTTGGCATGCAGGGGAAGGTATCAAACCACCCCCGAGTGCGTTGCCAGATTTGGAAAGTAATGCCCACCTTGAGCACCTGTTGGAAATGGCACTGCAATTGCCCTCTTGACAGGCAAAGTGCTGCGTCACCCTGTCCATGTCATCCATGCTATAGCTGGTTCCAACATTAAGACTTGCTGCTTTACTATTGGGCTCAGTCTGCCATGAAAATGTGCCATGAGTCTTGTATGGGAGATATGGAACCATGACTTTTTGGGATCCCCAAAGGATTCCTCCCTCAGAAAGGTGTCCCACCTCTTTGTTATTAAACTATTTACTTTGTCTAGAGGTTTTGTTTGGATGTGTTATTTTCACTGGTAGTTTCTAATTATGGTACTGCAGGATCACCAAAAATGCACTCACCATCATTAGTGGCTGCTTCTTACGGTTTTTTTTTTCTGTTTCATGTTCAGGGCACAGTAACCAGATTGCAAAATAATGAGCTACCTTATGTATTTCAGAAACATACCCCTCGCAATATGCATCTCAATGATAATCGTCACAGTTGGCTATGTGTTAACAAACGTGGCTTATTTCACTACAATCAGTGCTGGGGAATTGCTGCTTTCAAAAGCTGTAGCAGTGGTAAGTTACAGACGAAAGGTACAAAGCTACATCTCTGCTGCAGTTGTGTTTGTCCATATATTCTTATTTCCAAGGGGAAAAAGGTTGGGTGGGACACATAGCAATCATGCTTTGTATGGTTCCTCTGTTACACAGTAGAGTAGCAACCAGGCAAACTTTCATTTTTGTCTGTTGAGTGGGATTGCATTGAAGGTCACAGCATATGTAATAGTAATGTTAGACCATGTCTTTTTACTTGATGTAACAAGGTCAATAGGACTTGAATTGTCCAGTATGTACTTAACTATAAAATATTTTACTAAATCATGGGTTGAACCCCTGGGAAGCAGAAAATACAGATGCTTGAAAAGAAAGTGGGGGGTCCAGCCTATTTTGTGTAGCAGGAAGCAGTAACGCAGTCTCTGCACATCGTGTATCGTGGGTACTTAGTAAGGGGGGTGCTGTGAATCCTGGAACTTATTTGGAAAGGAGCTGCAAGGTACCTGGCTTGGAAATACTGCTGTGATTGGTCTTGTTGAATTGTGATGATGACACTGATTTTTATAGATGATATTGGACTCGCATTGAGGAAATAAAAATTTCCATTGACTTTGCAGTAGTGACACAGCCTGTGACTTTTTCAATTGATGTGTCATTTAAAAAATGGCCAATTCAGTAGTCCTGGGAGATTTAGGGAAAAAAAACCAAACCAAAAAACCAACTTTTTGCAGATCTCCAGAAAATTGTGCAGGTCTCCTGTGGTTCCCTAGACACTTTCAGGCTCTTTCAGTGACCTTGGACAACAAAGTGTGACCGGGTGGAATGCAGTGTTGAGTAGCATCAACTAAAGAAAATAAAGGCTGTGGAAAGAAATACCAGCTATGCAGATCAGAATCTGAACTGTTCAGAGTGAGTCTTTTTGGAGGCAAAGTCAAGGCCTGATTCCACCTCGACAGCTCTGCCTCAGCTGGAGCCCTGCCAGGGACAGTCAGAAGTAAGAGTGGAAGACCTCATCTGCAGCAGTCTTGAATTGGAGAGGGAGGAATCACAAATGCACGGCACGTGTTTCAATGAGGGAAGCAAAGAGGGTTATAAATAAAATTGAAATGCTTATTAATAATTTGTTAATAAAGTAAAATTGCTTTCATGTTTTCTGAGGGAAAAGTCATGGTATGTTTTTCTCTCCTCCAACAGACCTTTGCTGAACGATTAATGGGAAGCTTTTCTTTAGCTGTACCAGTGTTTGTTGCTCTCTCCTGCTTTGGATCTATGAATGGTGGCATTTTTGCAGTCTCCAGGTAAGTATATGTTAATATTACTGGAAGTGAAAGGCATATATTGAAAATAAGAAAGCAAGTAGAAGGAAGAAAAGGCTTTATTCCTCTCGTAGCAAATTGAAAATGACTGAAAAGTTTATAAAGTGTGTTTTTTCTGCCCTCGCTTTTCTCCTGTTGAGTTTAGTATCATTGCTAAAACCCTTTGAACAGTTTGGAAACGGATCCCTTTGAGTGTAGCACTTCATTAATGGCTGTTTTGTTTCATGTGAAGGAGGTAAATTGGAGGGAAAACACTAACTACTTCTAAACACCGATCATAGTATAAGATAATGGGGGGACACAAACAGAGATTACTTTGATTTCTGCTTATGGGCCTCTCCTGCTACTCTTTTCATTCTGAGCACCTCAAACGAGCCTAAGAAGTGCTGCTGTGTTGTGTGACTTTCATGAGCTGCTTTGCCTTCTCACAGTAATGAGCACATTTAAAGTCTGTCCACATTTATTTCCCACCAGGATGTTCTTCGTTGCCTCCCGTGAGGGTCACCTTCCGGAAATTCTCTCCATGATTCATGTCCGCAAGCACACTCCTCTGCCAGCTGTCATTGTTTTGGTAAATCATACAAACAAATGTTCCTGCACAAGAATTCATATTATGGGCTTGCTCTGGAGGATTCAAACAGAATTTGGGCACTGCTTGAGTCTCATTTATTGATGTATATGCGGGCTTTGGGCAGGGCGGAGGACAGTAAAGAGAAGAATGAGATCTGGGAGTTGTTCTTGTCCTATCATCTCCTCCTTGCTGTCTTGTTGGTAGCGCCTGACTGCCTATCCCTGGAACCAAATTCATGTCTTATTGCCCTTTTTTTTTTTCTAAGGATGTGTTAGAGATGGGCTTGCTCACTTTCAGAGAGACAAATTCTTGTTAAACAAACAAAAAAAGGTCTTCATTTAACTGAAAGTGCAGCTAAACACTGGTGTCTGGGGGCACCCTAAAAGCTCATTATACCACCTTACAGTGAAAAATGCAAACAATTATGCACTATGATAATGGAAAGCGAACCCTCAGCAGTGTGGTGTAGTGGTGATTAAAAAATGAGAGTATGTGTGCCTGGGCAATAGTCTGTGAATCGTCTGAAGAGCAGCCCCAGTATTATAGTGGAAATCCTATTGCTGTGTTCTAGCATAGAGGCAGAGGAAAATGTTGGCCATGTGTTTGCATTGCAGGCTAATTTGTGTAGTGAAATGTTAGGACAAAATGTCAAAATACAAACTTCACACCAATTTGCTTAGTGCCAAGTAGATTTCCACTTAACTTGCAGACTTTTTCATAGCTGTGGGTGTTCAGCCACTCTTTTGGGACCCATGACTTTAATGGGTTTGGACAGACCTCTGCATCTGGGCGAGTTCTAACTACAGCAGGAGATGTGTGTACGTATAAGTCTACACAAGCAACATCACTTGCTAGTAGTGGAATTTAAATCAGTTTTTTTTGCTAGACATGCCTATGAGCTCACTTTTGAAGTGCTAGCTGAAGTATTGAATCTTATATATGCCCATGCATCTGTAGGCATCTAAGTCTGTAAAACTAGACAGAATAATTATGGTGAAAAGTTTTAAGGGAATTCATTTTAATTAAATGTTCACTTTGCATGTATTTCTTTGGGCTGAAATATTCATAATCATCAGGTAGATTGCATTGACTTTTTCTGTGAAATGAAACGCCCTAAATAAACTAAAATATTCATATATATAGATAGACTTATTTTTTTACCCTGAAAAATGTTTACTTCTGTTGTGTCTGGTCCCATTACTAACGCATTGATATCCCCTTTATAAAAAGTCAGATTCATATGAAGATGGTTTTCATTCAAGGATTATGTTTTTCTTACCTCAGTGCAAGCAGAGGAGTTGCAGGATATATTCTGCATCAGTAGTCTGCATTTTAGCATTTTCTTCTTTTGTTTCTCCTTTCAAGCTCTACATGCTATACAAAAGGGAATGGATCTTGAGGAGAAACTGAGAAAATGAGCATGTTCAGTGTTTAAGGCCTGAAAAAGAAAATAAAAAACAAACATTTAGGAATTAAGAAATTTGCGTATTTCCTGTCTGCTGATGGATGTGTCTGTAACAATTCCAAGAAACCATTCCGTATGGTTTTGTTTCTCGTAGCTCTCTTTCACTGGCTGTGTCCCTTTGTTGCAGTATCACTCCCATAACTGAGATCTCTTCTCGGGACTGAGTCTGTATAGAAGACTTCTGACCCAGTATAATTCAGTGGAAAAGTTTCCTTTGACCTTTACAGAGAAGTTTGCTTAATATCCATGAGTAAAGAGCCAAGTGCTTTGTAAGTCATTAGAGTTTGGAAGCCAGATACCCATATTTGAAGTATTGATCCTTCTGATTCAAATCCACACAGTCCTCACTGCTTTAAAAAAAAAAAAAAAAAAAAAAAAAAAAACCCACAACCCACATAAATAGAGACTTTGACTCTAGATCTCTAATGCAAATGTTCTTTATGCAAAGATTTAGCCCAGTTAAATCTTTAGGGAGCTGCATTTCACCTGTTGCCTCGTTATAAACCTAGAGGGACTGTCAACACTAGGACATTCTCTTTTTCTGAAGAGTTGCACAATAGTGATGCTTGTGAGTGTCTTCATCCCCAAATGCAAGGGCTGTGTCATTGCAGGTATAGAGTCTCTCATGTGGAAAGTGTGGACTACCCTTTATAGTTGGTCCAAGCTACAGATATTCTGCTTTTGTCCAGAGATAATGCTGAAGCAGATCCATGTAGCCTACACTAATCATCCAACCCCAGGTACAGCACTCTGGTTTGTGCATAAGCTTTCAGCCATCTCACAAACATAACTCAAAAGACCTATTTAATGAAGAAATGTATTTATTTTACTGTTGTTTTCCCTTTTTGCTTGGTTCAGCAACCTCTTGAGTGACAGCTAATTGCTTATCTCTGCTTAGAAATGTTTGCATTTCCAATGTGCAGTAAGTCTACACCCCTCAAGCCTACAGGGCATGCTGCTCATACAAGCTGGTGTCAGCCTGGTGCGCCCAGCCAGCATCCCATGGTGTTTTGCCAACCTCTAACATGCTTCCTTTGTCATGAGCGAGCAGAGGAGTGGTGGGCAGGTCCTGTGAGAACAAAGCACAGGGTGCACGTGTGTTGTGGTGCCTGTGTATTTGTCTGGGTCACTGGGGACAGGTGTGTATGGCTCACATGCGGTCAGCCAGGATAGGCAGTGTTGATTAAACATGATCCCAGGGGACGGGTAGACACTTACCAAACATCTGGTTGCATGAGCTGGCAGGCTCGAAGGCTGTGGCCCTCATGTATCTCTGGATAGGACTGTTGCTTCTCTCCATGGTGATGGATTTGGCTGTAAAATAACAGAAATCAGACCATTAAAAGCCTCTTACGCTCTTAATTTCTTTTGCAGCACCCTCTCACAATGATAATGTTATTCAGTGGGGATCTCTACAGCCTCCTGAATTTCCTCAGTTTTGCCAGGTGGCTTTTTATTGGACTGGTAGTTGCTGGCTTGATTTATCTCAGATATAAACGTCCTGATATGCCTCGTCCTTTCAAGGTAACCTTCTCTCTAAGCTGTTCTACATGAATTTTTCTCCCTGGTATCTATTGTCTAGTCAGATAGCAGAGCAGCATTTGCTGATGTGAAAAGTTCGGCTACTTTAAGAAAAAACAGGAGTTAATAGAAAATAGTCTTTTACATTGAAGAGTCTCCTCGTGTTTTCCTTCAAGTTCTCCAGTGTTATCCTGGCTGAGCTCCCTTCTGAAAGACAATTTTTATTAATTCCCTGGTGGCTGTAGGGGAGCGATTGAGCTTGCTGTGCAAAAGGCAAGGTGTTTGCTCAGTTTTGCCTGTCGTGTTGAGGCGGTGTGAGGCAAGCTAAGGTATTGATGCTCTGCCAAGTTGTGTGAAAATACCTCCAGTCTGGTGTAGTTTCATAAGCTTCAAACTCCAAATACTGGGGCTAGTCATCTAGTCCTCAATGAATTCTATATTTTCTTAAAGGTCTGAATAATTTTTCCACCGAAATTCATGCCAGGTATGAGCATTAAATTTCAATTTATATTTCATCGTCTATTCAAAATAAATTATACCGAATATGATGTGCAAATAAGTTAGTAGTGATATTATTATGATATTTGGAACTCGCGAGTGGTTTGCAGGCACTGTTACTGTGAAACCAGAAGAAAATAACAATAGTTTGGCCCACTGAACTATAGTTACTTTGAACTTAGTTCTGTTGCTGATCTTGCTTCGTGTAACATCTTACAGAGTCAGTTTTCCCATTATGTGTATGGAAAGGTAACATGATGAAAAATGTGGAGGATTCTAGCCCTATTTATGTATTCCTAAGAAATCTATTTTATGAAGAACTCAGAATGTGCAGTTGCTTTCTCGCAGGCATAACAGCAAATAAGAAGGTCAACAGCACAGCCCATTTTGCTTAGATTAAAAAAAATGCTTTGGCAGTGCAGAAAAGAGGAACAGTAATGTTTCAAGGCATGAAAGGAAGAAAATAGTTTCCAAGGAATTCTCCAATTCTCCGTTACACCAAACATTTCACAAGCTATGGCGCAGGGAGGTGGTAACAGTGACTGTGGTGGCATTCTTTAAAGTTGTGAGAATTAATTTGATATTGCTATTATATTTTTTTTATCCTTTCAGCAGTGACACTGATAGTGCTACCAGCCATATTGTCAGAAAACTGCTTTTCCAGAAGCTATCAGTTGCATAATGGTATCAAATATCTTTATCAGTTGTCAAGTGGGTGTTTAATTTGCTCTCTTCCTGCCAGATGTTGATTTTTACCTTAGGAAGAAAATCAATATCTTCTTAATAGTTTTAAAAGGTGGCTTGAGCTCCGTGTTGTGTTTTAAAATGTTTTCTAATAGGTAATTATCAAAGAGGAAATCTTTACTGCAGTTAGTGCTGCTTACTTATCTACTGGAGGATTAGAGAAAGGAATTTTGTAATGTAATATATTTACAGCCCTTACTTTTAAAAGGGCGTAAAACACTCCAGTGTTTTAGTGTGTAATTAAAAGACTTGTGTGGTGCTTACTGCGCAGCACTTGGCTTAGCTTGGTTCCTGCAGTCACTGGCATTTTGTGCACCTCTTCTAAAGACCTGCATTTCTCCAGGACTATCCTGTACTGCTGAGTTTTATCTGGTTTACATTTCATGGAACATTAAATACCATTATCATTCAACAGCAAGGTCAATGCCAAGTAACGATTCTTTGTGTGGTTGTGTTCCAGGTGCCTCTATTTATTCCAGCATTGTTTTCCTTCACCTGCCTCTTCATGGTTGCACTGTCACTTTACTCCGATCCAGTCAATACAGGGATTGGATTCGCAATAACCCTGACTGGAGTTCCTGCCTACTACCTCTTTATTGTCTGGGACAAGAAACCAAAGTGGTTCAGAAAGCTCTTAGGTAAGTCCCCAGGGGACCCCCCTCCTTGATCTGACTCCAGAAATTTCTCAGGGCTCCAGGTGATGTGAAATCCTTGCTATCGATTCCCTCGGCTGCTCTGCTCCGGGTGTGACAATGCAAGTTTCTTTGTGGAGTTTGCTGTAGCATTGGTTACAGTCAATGTCAACTAACTAAAAGAGATGCTTACAGCAAGCCTATTCTTCAGTCAAAGAGAGTGACTTCAAATGCCTGCCTGCCTCTCTTCCTGCTTCCTTGTGCCCTCCTTGTCCTTACAACCATGTGATTCCTTTTAAATTCAGTCTCCCTCTCTTCTACACTGTTAGAGACAGTATTTTACTCGTGGCAGAATTGGTTTGGAAACTTAAATGTCACAGTTGTGATGACAGGATGTGCTTGGTACTCACTGTTGGCACTGCATGTCTGTGTACCACTGAGGAATGTGTGAAAATGGGAAAGGCTTGGTTAGGTTTGGTGGGGGTGTGTATTGTCCTTGAGGATGGCTGCCAACCAAAGGAGGGGAAAATAAACCAAACCTGACACACCTCTGTGGAAGCGGTTTCTGTGCTTTGTGACAAACAACTTCCTGAGTGACATGTAAAATACACAGAGAATCATTTTTATGCAATTTCTGAATGTTTATAAAGGCATTTGTGAAAGTTCGAATGTGCTTGAGAAGGGTTATTTGGAGCATTTCTAGTAGAAAGAGATCATTGTCATCTGTTACTTTCTTTTTTTTCTCACTGAACATGAGAGGAAGTTAGCAAAATGCAGGTAATATTCAAAAAAGGAATTAAGAACAGAGGCAAAGTACTCGAGATGGGAGAAGTGAAACTAAAAGAAAATCTCTTCCGCAAAACAAAAAACTCAACCCCTGAAAAATTTCAGCTACAAATAGTTTTAGTGTATATTCTAAAGTTGTGTATACTGTCCTATAGTATAGGTGGTGAACTGAAAATCTGTGTTGTCTTTTGTGCTGCACTAGTAAAGGACGCTTTAAAATGAGAAGCTCACAAAAAGCGCATCTCAATATTTATGTGTATTACACTATAAGCTATTATATGTATTTTTACATTATTTATAGATGATAAAAATTAAGTCTCTGTATTTATATCTCATCTATTGTAAAATCTATGAATTTTTCAATTCATTCTGGGAAATCCATAGACAACAGAGCAGAAAATATTTACATTAAAAAGGTTCAAGTTTAAGGCTATCCGTTTCTGGTCTACTTAATTTTATATCAGGGAAGTTGTAAATTACATGAAATACCCTGGGATTGAGTAGAAAATTCCAGTGCAGATGAAAATAATTGTGTGCAAAAAGACATTCCGTTAAATAGTTGTTTCTCTGTTTGTAATTTCTCAGACAAATAGATAGTTAAGGGAAAATCTCCTAGTCCCTATCATACCCTGGAGATTTTTTGCATTTTCTGTGAAGACTCAGAGGTTTTGGAATACAGTCACTTGAATCTCTGGCCACAGGATGCCAGTATTGAACCACATTACTTGCATGAGAGAAAAAAATGTTCTCTTTAAGGTAGTCTGGGTGTACGTGGAGCTCATTCTGCCAGCTGTGACAATGAAGGTAAATCTTATAGCTTTTCAGATAACACAAAATCCTCCTAGAAAGAAGGCTGGGTTCCTGTGTAATGTATGTGGACACAGCGTGCTGGCTCAGGGGGGAGAGCAGCGGGTGCCAGGCAGTGGGTGAAACAGCTTGTTTGCTCTGCAATTATTATTCCCAAAATATCAACAGTAATGATGGAAAAGTGATGTTGACAGTTTTTAGGTGGAGTGGAGAGGTGATTTACTTGTTAAACGTAAAGATATTTTTTTTACCTCTCAGAGTAAGCAATAAACATTCAGCACGGGGTCATTATTAAACTGGCATGACTTTGTTAAAGCTAAGGGTGCTCCTCTGTATAGCCTGAGAGTGTTTTTCAAAGTCACTGGGTGAGGATGAATTCACTTAAGGTACCTCTGCGAGATACAGGAAGGAATAGTCGTGGCACAGCTGAGAGACTGTTATTCTTGCTTCAAACCATATGCATTAGAAGAGCTTAGGCATGAAAGAGTAATTCTGGGCACCGTGTAAGTGGACACCGTGAAAAAATTGATTGCGATTCACCAAAGGCAGATCTTTGCCAGATGAGCTGGCTAGCTGTCTTTGAGAAGATAACTGATTTTTCCAGACAGAAGGGAAATGCAATAGATCTAGTGGACTTAGACTTGAACGGAGCACTGCGAGCAGTACTGCTGCGGGTCAGAGCTGGTTGGTCCGAGGACGGTGTCCTGCTGGCAAGGCTGAGCCCAGTGTGCAGGTGGCGTGGGTCCCTCTCTGCCCATTTGCAGTCACCGTGTTGTGAATGTCACTTGTTCATCTCTCCAGACACGCCTTGGGATGTGCTGCAAGATCCCACAGGTACAAACCAGCCTCACGTAAAATTGGTCTGTATATTAAGTATAGATTTTGTAATGATCAGAGGAGAGGGATATTGAACAGCCAGCAGTAGTGAGTTCAAATACCCAGCCTGAAGATGAGTCACGTTACCCAAGAAATCCCCACCAAGACTGAATGTCTTTGTTCTTTAGATGAGCACATTTTGACTGTCCTTAATGGCATTTACATTGCCCATTCTCTTTACCAAATTACTGTACTGAACAAAAGATTACTTCACAGTTGGAGAGGTTAATAGGGTCTGGGTGGTATTTTGCAGTGAGAATAACATTTTGTTCTTTTCCAAAGGAATTTTGCTGTAGCACCAAATGGCTGGGACAAATCATTTTCAGCTAGTACAGGCTTCATTTGACCTCTGCTTGCCTGCTTTTTGTACAGCTAATGTGAAAATGAAAAAAAAGTCAAGTCAAGCAAATCCTTTGAAGCAGATGAATGTGTAAAAAGATGCGGCACCAGCACCAGGCATCTTCCAGAGGGACCTGTCAGTTGATAACCCAACAGTAGATTCATGCTTTATTTCTCTAGAATGGATTGAATTGGGAAGTCATAGCCTGAGCCCACACTAGAAGAGAGCTTTTCTGTTTATATAACAAAATGTCTCCTTGAGGGTTATTTACAAACACCAGAGGATGATGCTTCCTCACTCAGGACACAGTATAATATATTGTTTGCTCTTCTCTTTTTTGAGCATGATGATTTTGTGATCCTCAGAAAATTTCCTCAGTGTATGTTCCTGCAGATTTTATGTCCAGTCTTATAAATATGCAGAAAATTACTGTTTTTTTACTCTTCCAAGCTCTATGTGGTACTCAAAGAGCTACCAGCTCAGGGCTTTTTTTGGTAGAGGTTGTTGGGCCTTATTCACAGTGACTTCTACGCTTGAAATGGGAAATTAGGGTTGAAAGTAGAAACAAGAGGTGTCTTTACTGATGATACTTTGTCTCATTACAAATGGAAAGGTGGTTGTAAATCCAGGTCCTGCTTAAAGCTGACAATATAAATACTGACTGATGACAGAATGAAACGTTCCTACTCTGTCTTACCTTGTGTATATTGCAACCAAAAGCAGCCAAACAAGCAACTCAACCCCCTCGCTGCCACGCTTGTGTGATTGCTCCTCCATTTGCCGCTCCAGCATGGAGGTGGAAGAGGGGTGGCTGCCTCCCACTACAGGGAGGGCAGGGCCTGACTGCAGGTGGCTGGGCATGGTTAGTCTAACAGGATATTGATGTCCCAGACAGCTCTCGAGGTGCCTCGGCTCTCTCTCTGCTGCTGTGCTCTTTCTCCAAGAATGGTTACACCTCAGTTCAGCTTGACATCAAGTCTCTTTCTTCTTGCTCCTTTGCTCATCTTCAAGCCTGGAAGGAGTGGGCCAGCCAGGGCGAACCCCTGCTGGCTTCCCACTGCTGGCTGTCCTCCTGCCCTTCACCTCAGATCCGCACAGCCTAAGATCTGAAGTCCCTGCTGCTGGAAGGGAGGGAGATGGAAGAAAATGCCAGTCCCTGCTGAAGCTCAGCCTCTCTGACTCCATCAGTGTGCAGTCTGAGGGCAGGCTGGCTATGCTCTGTGCTGCTGACCTCCAGAGGGAAGAGCAAAAGATGGCAGAGGCTGTTAGACAGCAAAGCAGGGAAGCAGTTCTGATTCGTGTCTTCTGAGAGCTGCACTGCTTTACCCTTCTCACTCTGCACTGGTGTAGATGCTGACACACAGTACTAGATAGGGAAACAGAAACTTTCTTTCACAATAAATCCTTCTAGCTGAAAATGTGTTGCTGAAAATGGAAAAAAAAAAAATAATAGAAGAAGTGGTGAAAGAATGTTCTCTTACTCTTCAGTTTATAAATGAACTGTGCCACTTATGAATCAGCACTCTGAATGGAAATCTCTAAATACACAGGATGGAAATATGTCCACAGTGACAAAGAATGTAAAGTTTCTTTATACATGTGACATCCTTAGATCTATGAAGCATTATAATCATTTTCTTTCTTCCGTAGTTTCTTTGTTTTGTTTCCTTTTTTGGTTAGGCAGAGCTTGGCACAGCCGAATTAACTTGTTTGAACCCCTCCAGAGTTTTATTTTAACATTATGACTGTGTTAAAACTAAGCAATTGTGGAGAGAGAGCCGTGTTTTACAGTAGTCCTTAAAAGCATGCATACCTTTATTGAACAGGTTTATACCTATGTACCTTTCTGTTGTTATTTTATGTGAAAATCATTGGATGAGAGGCAAAGAACACATAGTTAAAAAGACAAAAAAAAAAAAAAAAGCTAGGCATTTAAATGCTATGTGCATCAGGTGTATGTAACTCATGAACACTATCTGCAAGCAGGTTGTGTAGCAGATGAGATAGTTTTCCTGTCTGCTTCTTCCCTCTCCATCCACCCCAAAAATCTCCCACACGTTTGCTTTTATTTTTGCAGACACTGGAACTGAAGCATTGCAAATCCTCTTGGAAGTTGTCCCATCAGAGGAGGACCAGAAATCATGATCTGCATCTACCCAAAAACGCAGCCTTTGGCTTGATGTTTCATTTCAACCTGAGGAAGGGCGTGCGGAGATGTCTTCCTCCTCCTAGCGCTCTGCAAATTGGAAGAACAAATCACAGCTGAGATGGATACTGAGTGCGTCAGTTGCCAGAACTGTATTTTATGATGTTGCAATTTTTTTTTTAAATGTGTTTGGTTTATACGTAGAGAGCAAGAATTTATGCCATAAGGACTCTTTAACTATTTTTTGCTAGTGTTGTGTTTTAACGAAACATAGATTCTTCAAACAAGGATTTTTGTTGCATTGTCACTGAAAATAAGTTTAAGCATTGTGTAAGTAATAGTCAGGTGTACTGTGATGAACGTATCCTACTTGCTGTCCTGAAGAACCTACTCTGACTAGGGAAAGGGGCAGATAAAGCTGCTGAGTATCACTTAATAACGTTCTTCCTCTCCCTCTGTTTGGCAACCCTAGTTTACTTATGTCTTGCTTGGAGCACCAGTGCATTGATGCAGAAATACAGTTGTTTCTACTGCATTTGAGATCAAGGTATAACATAACACATAAAAGCATCTTCTGAGAATTAGTATTTCTACCGGCGGGACAGGTAGATTTTAGCCTAAGGGCAGTAATTTCATACATGTTCAAGTTTCTACCAGTCAAGAAATTATGACTATTTTTTGCCAACGTTTCTTTTCTGTGTGTGTGGGAAATACAGCAACAGAGTAATTACCTTCAGATCGGTATTTGAATCCGATCTCCGTTGTTATATGAATATTTTCTATCTGGAAGCATACAAATGTGCATTTATCAGTCAGGCAAACAGGATTTTAGAGTTTTAGATCATTACTTGTGGTCAGCAAATGAATAATGGTCACTGGTTTTATAATCTGCGGGAATTTTGTATAGACACGGCAATAAATGCAGTACTGTTTTATGATTAAGGTGTAGGGCGAGCTACAACAGATTTGCTGATTTGAGTTGGGAACACACCTAATCTGTGGGTTTTTTATTCAAGCACACTCCAATTAATCGGGCTTTGAAACACCCAGGGAACAGGTGCTCTGCCATCTTCTTCCTGGTTTTATCTCAGCTGAAACAGAGAAAAGCTATCAAAACTGATAAAATCAAACCAAATTGAAGTTTCACCTTCAGAATGGAGTTTGATCTGAAAGCTGGCTCAAATATGAGCTGAAATTTTGCCCTTTAAAGAAAAAAATGGAAATAAGGAATTTTTTTAATGCTTAAAAATTCAGTTTTATACAATTAATCAGAAACTACTCAACCTTAAGACTAAGGTTTGTTAGCGCTCTGTTAAGAATATAATACTTAAATACTGAATGCACTACTTTCTGAACTGTTTGCTATTAGCAAATTGTACGTTTCATGAAAGCTTTTATGGAACTAAGCAACATTAGACTTCCTAAATAGGGAGGAAAGCACAACTAATGGCCAGACCACTACAGTAAAGGGAGACTGTATTTTGTACATGTGTTGTATATATCCAGAATATTTACCATTTTAAAGGTGTACAGTAAAATATCTTAAAATTCCTAAATGGTTTTCTTTCTTGTATTTCTGTAGCGGAATTTCATAGAAGTAGGGAAATGGGAGTAACTGATGATCTAGAAGAGTGGTAATTTAAGAGAGAGAGCATTCTCCAAGCTTTTTAAACTTTAAATATTTGCTGTTTACGGTAACTTAAAGTGTTATTTGAAACTTCTTTTAGGCAAACATTTTGAGCTAGATTTTTGTGCTGACAGCGCGTGCGTTTAGCTGGTATTTACACACGGGGCAGAAGTGTGCTTTTGAGGCTGTCTCCTGCCCCATCCCAGTCCCCCACGTTTTGGCCTGCGTCAGCATGGAGCACCTTAGGCTTACACCGTTTCCATCCATTTCTCATGGAAACAAAGGCTTTTTGCCCTCTGGGAGCAGGCCTATCACACTCCTTGTTTGTGGAATCCCGCCAGAGCAAAGCCTCCTCCACACTGACACTGTGGGCAGCGGGTCTTCCACATCAGCTGTTCAACTCCATGTATTCGCTCCTATTGTGCCACATTACTTGAAAATTTAGACGTAGCCAGTGTTAATTTGTAGAAATAAATGGCTCTGCAAGTGTAAGTGAATGTTACTTTATTTCTGTTGTTTTTGCCATCATGGACTTTAAAGTTTAGGAATGTTTCTGAATTCTGACCCAATGACTGTATTTTGCTGTATTTTCTGTTCATGTAAGGGCTTGATTTGTCCTGAGAGAGCTCCTTTGACTCACTGTTTGTGAAGATGTATATTTTGGGAGAAAAAAATGTTACTTGCAAAATAAAAAAACCAAAGTTTTTTGAAAATGCCTATTGTGTCTGATTTCTGTTTTAGTTTCCTTAGCATTCACAATCGCCACACCCACACAGTGTTCTAATCAGATTTCCACTGTGTTATAAAAGTCAGTGTTAAGGACTTTTGTTATACGTGGAAATGATGCGTATCATCCAAAAAGGAGAGAAATTAGGTAACTATATATATATATATTTTAAAGATGTGGAGTTATTTTTTAAGACTTTGGAAAGTATTCTCTTCAGTCTCATAAAGGAAGTTCTTCTAGGATAATAGATATATTGTATATATGTTTTTCATATTAGAGATCATGCCAGTGAGAGTGCTCTGTGAAGAATTTAAAGATCCTGAAATGTTTTGCTGCTTTTTCTTGCCCTTACAACTATTAGTCCGCTGGGCTCTGTCAGACAGCTTCTTTCTTTGTTTTTTAGGTGGGTGCTGCTCTTTTTTTTTTTTCCTTTGAACTTACTGCTTTTCCGGGGTGTCGGCAGAAATCTCACCAAAGGCAGCAGAAACGAACACTTGATGCACGTAGAGAATACATCTGAGGTTTAGTGCATCTCTGAGAGAAGCGGGTCAGCATTTGAAGCCTCAGAAATCCTGACCTAACTTTGCCTCCCCCTGATCCAGCCTGCTGTGTGGCCTGAGGCATCATCACACCAGCAGTGCCTGCTCTGGCCCCTGCAGCCTGCCCACAGCACTGGGTGGGTGCAATGTGCCCTCCTTCCCCGCCTGCTACAGGCACTGTGTCCCACACTGGAGCCTGCCTTGTCTTTCAAGAGGCTATTGGGCAGGTACCAAAACATTTTTATAAACTTCTCCCACATCTAATATCTCCTAGAGGTGTTTGCGAAGCAACTTTCGTGTCTTTTATTGAGTTTCTGGTGCATTTTTTGCTTTATACAGATACTGTTGCTTATTTTTATTCTCATTTGTGCGTATTAAGTGTTGCCTTTTAATGCTAACGCACCCTAACAAAAGGATTTAATCTGATTTAATTTAAATATGCATCTGATCATAATAAATCAAGGGCTATGCTGGCTTAGGGAGAGACAAACTTGTGAAAACTGAGCTGCCACAGGTTGTGATATGTTCTGTGCTAAGACCTAAGATGCATCCTATGGGCCCCTCACTACAAGAAAGACGTGAAAGCCTCGGAGCTTGTTCAGTGAAGGGCAACAAAGCTGCCAAAGGGCCTGGAGCACAACTATTATGGGAAGTAGCTGAGGGAGCTGGGATTGATCAGTCTGCAGGAGAGGAGGGTCAGGGGTGACCCTATCACTCTCTACAACTGCCTGAAAGGAGGTTGTGGCCAGGTGGGGCTTGGCTTCTTCTCCCAGGTAAAAGCAATAGGATGAGAGGTAATGGCCTCACATTGCACCAGGGGAGATTCAAGTTGGGTATTAGGAAGAATTTCTTCTCCAAAACAGCAGTCGGGTGCTGGAATGGGCAGCTGAGGGATGTGGTGGAGTCACCACCCCTGGAGGCGTTCAAGAAACGTGGAGGTGTGGCACTTAGCAACATGGGTTAGCGGGCAACGTTGGTGGTAGGTGGATGTCTGGACTAGGAGGTGATCTTGCAGTTCTTTTCCAATCTCAGTGATAATGTTTCTAGAACAAGTATTTAGAGTAGATGAGATGATTTCCGGAGTCAATTGCAGTTCTGTTCTTAAAGAAGGAGATGGGGGCTAGGTGTAGGCAAGCTGAGCAAGAGTGAGATGACCCTGAAGTTACTGCAACCAGTATGAATAGTTACTAGAAGCACATAGAACATAAGCCAACTGATAGAGTATCCCAATTTCCTACTGAGAATTACTTTCTTTTTCAATTCAAATTGCAATAGGTGTTTCATTTGACTAGAACACGCTGCATTTTCCAGACTTTCTAATTAGAATCAAAGTGAAACCAAGCAACTTTTCCAGGAGGAAGTTCACCTGTCTTTGACTACGTAGCCAGTTCATATCCCAGCTTTCTGTGGAAATGCTTTTGGAAGTAGCTCTAATATTTCAGCTGAATGTATATTCTTCTTCGTTTCTGAGGAAAATCAACTTTCAATTGAGAATACTTCAAATATTCTGAAGACAAAGATGTAGTTACCCTGTCCACAGGGTAGGTTGCTAATTGTGTTGATACAAGATGCAAAAGGACTTTCTATAACATTTAGTAACTCCAAAAGTTTTGCTTCAAGCATCAGACAAATTCTAGAATTCAGACAGAATTTTGTCAGTTGTGGTCTTAGAAAACCAGTTGATCTTTTTGCTCGCTGCTGTGAGTAGGGGAGGGTGCAGATTCCCCCGTGCTCACGCAGGATCTGTTCTCTGTGCAGCCTTGCAGCTCTTGCTATTATGTTTTTCTCTTTCTGACACCCTGACCTATGTTTCATTCAGTTTTCTGAGGTGGCAAATCTGGAGTAATCCAGGGTGGTCTCCTTGCATGAAATGCCTTCGGCTGACTTGCTGGGACTTGGCAAACTGATGCTGGATTTCTTCATGGTGTTCAGAAGCCTGTATTTTTTTTTTTCCCTTACATGTCAGTCCATGTGTAATTTGATTTTTGCTATTGTCTTTTGCAAAGGAACTGCTGGAGAGCATGACTACAATTGACACACCAATTCAGTTTACACTGGCTTTCTTTTTTTCTATTCAAAGGAACTTTTGAAATACTCTTTTCCTTGAAGTGCAAAGACCCAAATGGATTAAACACCTTTATCAACAAAGGCTTGACTGTATCAAGAGAGCATTTGGATTCTCTTTAAATTCCTTGCAACAGGAATATCTACAGCATTGTGATCTAAACCACAGCTTTGATATTTTCTAAATATCATGTTGGTGATGATCCAACACAATTATTAAAGGACTGTGGCTAGGATGGGTTTTATGCTTGCGTAGCTTATTCTTTCCTACAGCGCAAGCTACAGTACATTCCCACTGCTCAGCTTTCCTGCAGGCCTTTTCCTGCTCACAGGAATCACCCAGACCTCCATCTGAGAGGGAACCTCCTCCCCTCCTCCGGGGTGCACCTCTCCACACAGCAGGATGCTCTGGAAGCTAACACATGTTGGCTGCAGATGAATGCTTGGCAGAGCCCAGGGCTTGCTCTGACAGGGGGGAGCTGGAGTCCTCAGCCTGAGGAAGAAGCTGACTTTTACAATCACCGCTCCCACTCAAAACATTTTAACACTGTTACCTAGGAATTTTGGCATTTTTTTCCCGCCCTGTTTGTTATAAGAGGTTAAAATATTATGGGATATCATTCTGATTTTACCCCCTGCTATTGGCTCTGCCTCAAGAAAGCTATCTGACACTGTTTTAGCTGCCAATATCTCCTTGCCACTCAGTCATTACAGTGTAATTGGATCTAAAGTAGATGTATAATTTACTGCTAGCAATGTTGCCTTATCTTAATTATGATGTCTAGCTGATTTCTAAGGATAGTCATCAATGAGTATGCATAGCACAGCAGGTAGACCTGTACGTTTGAATGATTTCACAAGAACCTGAGCTTCCACAGCACCAGTATATCACACCATGTAAATTTATCAGGGCAGGACCTCTGGATTAAGGCAGATGGCTACTTTTAAAATGCCCAGGAAACTGCACAAAGACTGATGTACTCTGGGCTGTGTAAGTGTGTGTGCTCTGGGAGGAAATGAGGAGTAAATATGAACTCAGGCAGATGATTCCTCTGTGCATTTTCCCTCTGCTCTCTCCTGCATTTAGAATGGCTGAAGGTTACAAATAACTTTTCACTGAGACTTTCAGTGCCTCCTCTGCAGGCCAGCTTTTCGAGACATCTGTATTTAATTTTAAGCTGGGTGCTATTCTTGCCCATGCACTTTCAATTTTTTTTCTAAGCCTCATATTTTTCCTCATCTGAAAACTGTCATGTCATAGACAACCAGTTCTCCGGGCTATAACAGTAATTTTAAAACCTGAAACGATTGTAAGCTGTGGCCACACGAGTCTCACCCAGCAGCTCCGTTCTGCCAGGCTCCTACAGCTTTGCTTGCAGACTGCTAATGGAGGGCCTTGCAGCTGAGCACGTTGCACCCAGCTCCTGTGGTGCAGCCGTATCGATGGACTCCACATATTCCAGTGCTCCATTGGATGCCCTGCCATGGCTGCCTGCCCCGAGTGATCTGGGCACCTGACAAACACTGCTGCAGGTTGTGAAAACTCTGTGAGAGTAGGATTGTAGGTTAGTAGAAATGGAGTGATGGTGTGCAGAATGGTGAATTCTGTGGTTAGCCACCCATGTGTATTACTTGCATACCTTCAATTACCAAGTGCTTTACTAATAATTTCCTTTTACCATTTTTAGGGGGGTGTTTCAGGTTTTCTGTGTTCTGATTACGAAAAACCTGCAGCAGGCAAAAAAGCTTCCAAGGGAGCTCTTGCTGTATTTTTGCTTGACATACTGCACTATGCAATTCAATATTCATAAATTACTTTTGGCTGCTGTTAGTATTTCACAGCTCTGTTTGCTAATTCACGGGCCAGATACATTTAAAATGAATCATTAAATGCCAGGAGATTTGGTGCTCGTTGCACATATAACAGTTCACTACTGAACAAAGCTCCAGCAGTTTGTACCGATGCTAAACTCTGGCTACCTTTGATTTTATAATGAAAATCAGCGTCAGAAAGAGGCAGGATAAATCAGATCCTGTGCTGTCAACCTGGCAGAGATGATTGATCGCACCTTTCTGACAGCACAGCATTTGATTGCAAGTCCCATGCAGCTCTGCTTTAGATCATACAAAGACATCTGGATGATGAAAAGCGTGCTAGCTGGGAAGATAGCATACAGTGCTGCACCAGTGTCATATTTATCCAGCGGTATGTGTACTCTAAAATGCTCCAGGCTGTAGCTCATGCTAATAATTATCTCTTGTGTTGAATCCACCTTGACCCATTTTTATTCTTCTACCCATATTTTAAACAGAAATTGTTTTCAAATTCCTTCCCAAAATGGAAATGTAAAGCCTTTATCTAAAACAGACACATGTGGGAAATAAAATGCCTATCTCTGCGCTCACTCAGAGTTGCTACATTTAGAAATGAAATCATTATAAGGTCAGATGGTCACTCAAACACTCCCCTTCTTCCTGCCTCAGAAAAAATGGCCTTTGTCAAATGGAGCATCTGAAAGAAACCAATCCTGCACATCCAGGTGTGATTTGTTGCTCTGTGGCTCTCGGCAATGGATGTCTGCTCCAAAGTCTGCACTTGAAATAGGCTCGGAAATGGAGCAACCTCCCTGAACGGAGAGGGTGCAGGAAAGCAGACTGGGGCTACTCTCCCTTCCTGCTTCCCCTCCCCCAGGAGCCGCTTGGCTTGTTCAGATGCTGCCCATGGTGAAATTGTGTCATTTACCTCACAAATGTGCCAGCGTGCGAAGGACAGGCTGGTGCAATATGATGCTTTTTCTCACAATGGTTTTCAAGATGTCGTTTGAGATGTATTTATGTTCAACACGTATGCCTTTCATTTGGCTTCTTCTTACAGTGCACATGTGGTTTTATATACATACATATGTATGTATTGTTTAGGGCAAGCTGTGCAGTGATGCACTCCTGCGTTGCGAGTTTAAGAAAATCAATAAAATATTATTTAATGCATGTCAACTTCATTTTTAATACTATTTCTAAAGTAAATTGCAGAAAGCATATAACCATCCACCATGGAATAATAAATTGATACAGAATGTGTGGGGAAAAGGCAATAAGCCAGAATCATTAGAGAGCTCAGCGTGCTGCTCCAGCAACACAAAGCAGCCATAAACCTGAGGTTGGAATTGCACGCAGCAAATGGTGTACACCAGTAAATCTGGCCCTGGTAATTTTATTGCAAATGACATACAAGCCAGAAAAACGTTTAGATAATTGAAATTAACACTTTTAACAGTGATCTATAAAACAGTGAATAATAATTAGGAGCTCCTTTCAAGCTCTCCGCAATGAGCTCGCGGTCTCTCTGAATCAGTTTTTCCCTATTGCAAATGAGTGAAGATAAGATGGATCCTCTTTTCCTTATGCATAGTTAATGGAAACATCTTTCTGGGTAGGGTGTCCTATTGGCACCTTTTTGCCAAACACTGCAGTCGTGCCTGAAGTGACAGCTTGTTGTTTTGAACTTGGATCAAAGCCAGATGGAAATGAGAAAGGAAAAATTAAAAAAAAAAAAAAAAAAGAGCTGCTGGAAAAGCATAACACAGACATTATGGTTATTATTTATTATTATTATTTATTGATGCAAATCTGCACCTGTCTTTGCCCACAGGAAAGTGCCTGTGCATGTCAGTTTGTGCAAAAGCAGCTCTTGGATACGTATAAATGCTGCTGCAAACTTTGAGAATGTGAGAGGTTTGGGGTAGTTCTTTTCCAGTGCTGAAAGGCTGAAAAAATTCTATTTTGTACTTCATCTGTACCATATTTTTCAACGTTGCTCTTAAGATATGACCATTTCCTTTCTTTCTTAGTAAACTGATGAATGAAAGGATTGGATCTGTTGGGTCATAAATCACCTTTTTGATGTTGGATCAGTTTTATGAATCACAGTATGATCAGGCGATCGGTCAACCTCTGCATTTACACTGCCTCCCAACAGGCACACACCCGAGACATGCCTTTAAAACAGGTCTGGGAATAGGTCTGTAAGGTCTAGGAATGCTTCCTTGCATCAGTCTGGGCACGTGGGTGAAATCTTTCTTTCTGGTTGGGAACAAAAAACACAGCGGACCCCCACTATAAGCTGACATTGTTCAAGAATTCCTTGCAGTGGCTCTGACACAGGTTTTGCTGGATGGACTCTATGTGGAAATCTGGCCACCGCTTTCCAAGCTATCAATCTGAGTTCTTTCATGAATACCAAATTCATTGTAAAAAAAAAACAGATTCAATAAAACAATTTCTGTAAGGGAAGCGGCGGCGTTGGGAGAGCGACTGAAATACGGTTTTGCATTAAATTCCTCTTTTTGCTGGATAATATGGATGCTTCAGAAGCACTACTGCAAACATTTTAAAAATAACATCCAATCCTCCAGACTTATATAAAACCTTTTCCCTCTAATAAAAATGGATGGGTGTGTGTATATGAGCGTGTGTGAGAGGGGGAATACAGAATTACAGGTGGTCTCAGCATCTAAAGGCAATTCTTTCGATGCCAGAGGTGAACTGTGAGAGAGACGGCTGTGCTGCCACGGTCTGGGGACAACGCTCTGGAATTAAGAGAGTCACAGCCTCTTGGGGAGAAATTTGGCTGTGATCGTTTCTCCTGGCTGGGTGGAGGAGATGGTTGTTTAGAGCAAGCTGTGGGCTGCTGGCCTCTGCTCTGGTTGCACCCATGGGTGCTGCTGAATCAGGGAAAATAAAGACTTGGGAGAAAAAAGGTGGCTTTTAGGACCCATCCAGAAATCGGTGTTTGTGACAAGCTGTCCAGACACTTGCCAGCTGTGAGGCCTTTTGTACTGAGCAACAACACACTGACCCCATAACTGAATGTATCAGTGCTGCCAGTGTCACATGCATTTCTGTGCTCCTCTGTCCGTAGGGGATAATTATTTCAACTCCCTGGAGAGCCAAGCGCATCTCAAAAAAGAAATAAGAGCCTCATTACTGGAGGGCAGTTGCAAAGGCTGGCTTATTTAAAGAGGCTAGTGAAAAGAAGAAAGTTAGCAGTAGGGAGACGGACTGCATTGAGGATCAGGGCAATACAGCCACAGTCACTGCCTGCAAGAAGAAATGGGAAAAGTTTTGTCCACATGACTTTCAAGACATGGTGCCTCGAAGGGGCAGCTACAGGCTTGAAGCCCTCTTAAAGAAAGCTGCCAAAGAGCCAGCCTCACCTTGCCTTGCCAGAGAAAGGCTGATGAGTGAAACCTGAGGACAGGGGAAGGATGTCTGAGAAAAGCTGCACTGAGTAGGATGGAGCTGAAAAGAGGTCAGAGCTGTTGTGTTCACTTGTACAAATGCAAAATGAACATTCATATAATCCTTTTGAGCTCTTCGGTTTTCCTTCCATATTTCCCCCTGCAAATTATTTTCAGCCAGCAAATTATAAATTTGGACATTTTCCATCACTAGGCCTGATTTGGCTTCATGTGCCTGTTCCTTTAAAGATGTTCTCCCTCTCTTTTTGAGCCTATCTAGGAAGAAAATAGCCACTTGTTTGTGTGTGTGTGTGTGCTAGTACTGGTGGGTGGTGGGTTTCTCTTGCATTTTGGTTTTGGAATGGGAGAAGGGAGCGACAGTGGGAGAAGAGAGAAGCTGTGGAGAGCTCATGGGTGGATAGGAGCCAGGTGGATACGAGCCTTCAGCAGGTGCTCACATGTAGCCCCGTGAGCCCAGAGGATAAAGGCGACGTGCAGCCCAAGGCCCTAAGAATGCAGTCTGATCAGATTCAAGGATCCCTAATGCAAATAATTCCCTGGGAAGGTTTGTCGCTCATATATGGGCACACTTTTTCTAATGATTCCGTTGAAAACTGCATCTCATTTTTTTTGTGAATATTGAATCTATGAAAAATTGTGGCTCTCTGAGACTCAGCTGATGTGTGTTCTCAAGTAACATTATTTTGAGTTCTCTTGTCTACGATTGAAGCAGTACGTCAGTAAAACAACTGTGGTTGATTAGGACAGGAACAAAATATGGTTTCTGTTTTGCTAGGATACCCATTACAAACACTGCAGTTCAAATGAGGATGAAAAGAACGTGCACAAAGTGCTTCTGCTACAATTACAGTCTTTGAAGTAATAAGAAAAACATATTAAAAAACAGCGACAGATTTTGGATGTGTCTGATTTGGAGTGTCTAATTTCAAATATTTTGAGCTTCATTTTCAGTCTTAAAAGAAACTTTCAGAGCCTTTATTTAGGAGCTTTATTTATGCAGTATTTTTATTTTTCTGAAAAGTGTAATGTGTTTCTTGCGCATAGCACTCCCTGTGTTACAAATGCACTTTGAAATTTTTGCCTGCAGAGCCTGCAATTAAACTTCCCATTAATAACAGGTTTTGTTCTTGAGAGAAGAAAAAAGAAAAGAGAGATAGACTTTGTTTTTATTATCTGTGCAATGGATGCAGTTTATATTCCTGTATTCTTGGCAGTGCTAGGAGCAGACCAGGGGCTATCATTCCACAGACAGTTATCTGAAATCTAGGCACAGTTATGGATTTTACATTAACAGCCTATTTTGCAGAAATCCTTTACTCCTCATTAACAAAATACAGGCCTGATGGGTACCATGATACTGCTGCTCTTTTATTTATGTTTCTGTTATTTCAAAAATTGATTGTAACTCCACTTTAGTTTGTTTTCCCATATATTACAATATGTCATATTTTAATGTGTTTCTTTCAGAAAATTTATTTTCAGAAGTTCTGGTTGAGGAATCCTCTTTTTTTTTTTTTTTTTTTTTTTTCTCCCAGTCCTGTCTGTTTTTCATTATGTTTGTTTGTAGTAATTGGTAATGCTAGCAGTACTGCATTTAGTCTTCAGCCGTCTTTGTGTCAGGCATCGTCAGTATTAATCTACTCCTTTTGGAAGACATTGTCCTTCCCCACTGCATCCTTACAGGGACTTACAGGCACCCCTTACTGTTGCCAAATTGCACATACTCAAAACCTGGGTTTATTTCCTTGTCTACATACTTCAGTGTGCCTTTTCTTTTCACGTCCTATCGCACGGAAAGGTTCATTTTGTCAATTCCTTTTATTTTCGCTCTATTTTAGACAGAGAAACGCAAAGTTGTGCAAGGTCTGCCTCATTTGTACATACGTTCATTTACTCCTGGATAACAAAATAGGGAGCGCTTACTCTTTCACCTCAATTTTTTCTCCTTTAAATTGATCAATGTGCAGCAAGGTTATATTTCAATTGCAAGAACAACCTTTCAGAAAAATAAATAAACGAACAAATAAATAAATAAAGGGATGAGATTAAGCGCTAGCATCACCACTGTGGAGCTGATGTCTTCAAAGCTGTATTGATTCCACCTGCATCTAACTGTCTATAAGGCAAGCATTTGGTCAGTGAGAGTCCTGAAGGTCTTTACAGGCCTGGGAGAGAAACTGCCCCTTCCTGGAAGTAGAGTAAACGCCTCTGGTGCCTGCTTTCTGCTCCCCCAGAGCATTTCTTTCTTTGTCTCTGTAGTCTTGCCGCTTTTCATGCTGGCATCTTCTGATGCATCTCAGTTTGCAGCTGTTGGAGTATGACAGGTTTTCTCATTGCTCCCTCTGGAGGAGCCTGCTGTTTCTTGTTGACCACAGAGGATAGTCCGTAGAGGTAAGGTAAGCTGTGCATGTGCCTGCAAGACAGCTGCTGTTAGTGACTCAGAACCACTCTTCAAAAGGTGTCTTGATGCCTGTCTCTGGGATAGAGTCTGCTTGTTATGGATTTTATACTTAAGGAGCAGGAGAAAAGGAAGCTTTTCCCCTTTCTCGCAGATAACCTCAGAACCAAAATGTTGACTGTTCAGTCATCTGACAAACTGATGGGAGATGCAGTTCAGGTCTCCCTTCTTAGGCTCTGCACTGTCGCTGGAGATACCCTCTGTTCCCTCTCCTAAGCCTGCTCCCCTCCACCTGCAGCCCTCATGTGGGTGTTGCAGCAGGAAAGGCCACAAGGTCACCAAGAGGAATGCCTTGAAGAGGATTTTGCTCCATGTGCTTTCTCTCAGGTACCATTCAGAGCAATGTAGTTCAGCAGATAACCCAGTGGTCGGCTTTTTGAAACAAATGAGCACTTGAAAGAGAAAACTAGTGTTTTGCACAGGAGAAAAGCAGCCTCAAAAACACGCAATCAGTGAGGATAAGAGGAAAACCTACTGCTTGTATAGAAGAAGAATGCTTCACAGCCCTAATCCATTACTAAAGGTTCCCATTCATCCTTGGCAATGAGATCAATTTGTGCTGAAAATTTAGTTCTGTATGTGTGAATTGGAAGCGATCTTATTAGTGTTTTACTGCATCAGGCCTGATAAACTCTCCAATCCATTTCAGTTAAGTTTCTATTGATCCACTTAAGAGATCAATTTAGCTTTGATTATTTTTTGAGGTGGGAGGTGGAATGGGGGATTTCATTTGTCTCAGATTGAAGTTATGGAAGAAAAAAAAAGGTAATTTAGCAACGGTAGTGCGTATGCACATGCGTGCACACACTCTCTCATGTCCACCCCCAAGAAAAGGTTTATGCAGCACAGCTGCCTGCATGATGCTTTGAATTTGCACACTTGACTCTCTATAGTTCCTGATACTGCAGTTGAATTAGAGACTCCAGTGGCTGGACTGAATAGTCAATGGGTAACAGAGCCTTTTTGAAGTTCAGCTTGAAGTTAGCTTGCAGGATAGGTAGGATAGGATTCTTGTCTCTGGAAAGAAGCTGGGAGTGGCTGAAGAAGACTGACAGGTGATATATGAACCCTAGGTGAAAGCTAGCTGCAAATGCAGTCATTTCTATCAGGAAGGAGGGTCCTTTCTTCTTGCACTGTAAATTTTTATTGGGTATGTTAGGGTATGCCCATCAGTGGAGGAAAGCAGGGAGAGCAAGACAGTGAGAAAAGCTCTTTTCTGCAAGATATCCATTGGTGGTTTTTGAGCCGCCTTATACTAACGACAGAGGGATGGCCCCTGGAGGTGTGGAATAGAGAACAGATTGGGGCCCACTGGATGGATCACAGGGTTAATGTTCTTTGCTTCTCATCAGTGTGTGCCTCTCACTACCACCAACCAGGAGGAAGAAAAAAAATCTTGTCACGTGCATATAGATACCCAAAACTACGCTGATGGCAAATCTGAGAAAAATTTGAGTAGTGCAATGGCAACTAGGCAGTACTGCAATTCTTGTCTCAAGTGCATGATGTCGATGTCATTGAGCAATCAGAGAGGCGCGACAGGCTGTAAGAAGGATCTCTCTGAGTCATCATTATCAGTAGAGAAGTCATAGACTAGCTAAATTGAAATATATAAACGTAAACTCAACCTAAATTTTCCAAAGCTGTTTTTCTATGGTACCACACTGTCTTTCCTATTATTGTTGACTTTCCATAATCAGATGAAATTATTAACACAAGGCTAATAAATTCATACTATCAAACTGACGGTGTCCCATTCATCTAAAAGTAACTCAGGACAATGAACTGCAGAGAGAGAGAGAGAGGAGGAAAAAAAACAAGCAACCAACACCACCTCAACACCTGAAGTGAGAGATGCAAGGGCTGTTTGGAAAGCAATGCCTCCTATGTTATTATGTTGGCTCATGACATCAGAGGTGAATGTTGATGATATGGTGATAGAGGTTGAACCTTCCTGCCAATATTTTGTTAAATTTTGTTGCCATGTGACAGATGGTAACAGAGGAGCAGTCTGACAAAATGGCATCTGACATGGAATTAGGGTATGAAGCAAAGGTGTATCCTTGGATTCCTCCATGTGGAAAAAAATTACACTCATTGGTGCTTGCTGAATGCTCTGAGAGACCAAAAAGTGGATGTGAGCACAGTGAGGTGGTGGCTGGTGCATTTCAGCATTGGCAACAGTGACGTGAAAGACGCTCTGGACAGCCGTGCACAGCTGTCACACCATGAAACCAAGAGCATCTCAATATGCTCACGGAAGTGGCAGATGTGAGTCAACACGTGTGACTTTTGAAAAGTTTCTAGGAGACTCATGAGGTCAAGACATTCCCTGTGCTCAGCTTTCAACATTTTTGTGGATGGAAATATCCTGACTGCAATAAGGTTGGGCTACTACTATCATCCGAAGTTTCATCCCAGAATATTTATTCGGATTTGCTGTTAAACATGGAATAGGCAAATGGAATCCCCAGCTGTGTAGTTGGCTCCTTGATAGCAAAGTGTTACTGCCACACTTAAAAAGTATGCACTGAAGTTCTTTTTTGAGTGTGAAGTTAAGTATAGAATATTGTACAGAGCAAGAGCCTAGCAGAAAGCACGGTGTCTTCTGTACAGGAAGCCACACTGTATCTCTCTCGTGTGTAATGTTTCTTCTGGGGGCAGAACTTGTGTTTAGCATAAGTGACAAACCATGTTAATAACAACACACAAAAAAAAATGTTTCTGTCATGTCTTGCACTGCTGCCACATTTAAATCTTGCAAAACTGGCTTTTTGTTTATCCAGAAGAAGATGCATTGGGGGATGTAAGTACAGATGAGGAAAGGGAAGAAAGAATCATATAAGAAACACTATGCAAAGGTAAGTCACACAGCTGTTATGAAAGAAGAGCTCTCTTGCTGGTATGTCAAATCAAAAAGTGGGAAAAAAAAATCAATGGAATCAATCCTAGAAGCCATCTGGTCCCTTTATGGGGGAAATTAGAATATAAATGCAACTATCTCCCTGAACCTTTCATCTCTGGGATAGGTGGAATTTCAAGCCATGATATCCTCCATTACTCATCTTATTAGTCATCTTGATATTGTTATCGGTATTGCTAGGCTAGATGCTTGCATCCCAGATTTTAACCTACTCACGGTGAACAGGGAGTGGAATTAATCAGCTCTCTAAGGGCTGGCTGTCCCTCTGTGAAATGTCATCAAAAATCTGAGTATATATTATGGGAAGGGGAAGGATGTTGTCCTGGAAGGTTTCTTTCAAGGTCAGTGCATTTTATAAGTAGGGCTCAGAACGGGACACTGTCATAATTTCACATGAAATTCTATACCATTTCGAATGGCAGAGGGAGGGATTCAGTTCTGTATTAGAATTAGCTGGTTTTCTTTTCTTTCCTTATACTTCTTTCTGTTGCCTCATATGTTGCTTCCTTTCCCTGTAGGAATTTTAGATTTGCAGTCTAGAATAACAGGAAAAAATTGGGTTGGCAGAGATTATTAGAGTCTGATTATCTAAGCAGGGCAAATTCTGTGCTGGGCTCAGTTGCTCAGGGGCATGCACAGTGGAGTTCTGAGTGCCTTTAAGAATGGCAACTGAACAGACTTCTGGAGAGCATGCTCTAGTGTTAGAACATCCTTGAGACGAAATAGTTTTTTTGTTACAGCTCTTAGCCACTTCTGATTTCACTCTTGTTCCTGCAGGAAGCATCTGGTCTTGTCCTTAAAACCACTCACTGGACAGTTGAAGATTTAAGCCTTTTCCATGTCGTGCAGTGCCTTAGCCTGTTCTATCAGATAAGTGCTCCAGATCCTCAGCTGGCTTTGTAGCCCTTCAAGGGATTTGTTCAAGTATGTCCATATCCTGCTGGTAGTGGGAAGCCTAAAACTGAGCACAGTACCCAGCACACAGAAGTGCTGCAAAGACTTCATTGACTTGCTGTCTTCAGTTTGGTATATACAGCCCAGTCTGCGGTTAGTGGTCATCACCACAACTGCATGAATGTTCCTCGTGGTTGTAAGACAAGTAAATATTTTACACATAAATGGAATTGGTATTACACGAGAGGAACAAACTTGGTGCTGAACAAATGAATGCTTGCCATTACAACATCCTAATTTCAGTTGGAAGCTTTAAATTTTGGCTGATACACTGGGGTAGTCATAAATATTAACTGTGGACTTCCAACTTGCTACAGACTTCTATAGTTAAGACAATTCCTGTAGGTGGGGCCCAGAATATGTTTAAAATGTGAAATAGAGGGGCATTTACAACCCTTGAGCAGTGCATTTGGGCTTAGTCCTTCATTATATTTACAGACAGACATTACCATCCATCATTTTAGATATTTTAGGTGAAACTCAGCATGTATTTTCTGCAATATGTGTTTCCACTCTTTTTTTCTTGGAAGATACCAGAATGTCTCCTCTAAGGTGCTACTGCACTTTCTTCTGCAGTGTATATGTTCACAAGAGAAGGTAACTTTAGCTTCACATCACACTTTCTGGTATTTTTCTGTCATGGCAAATATTGCTACAAATGACATTTTTAGGAAGAGAAAGCAAAGTGAAGGAAGGTCAGGATGCATTTAACATTTTCTCAAATATATTAGAAATGCAGGAATGATCTGATCACTATCAAAAGCAATTGTTCTATTGATATCTAGGTTAGAAGGGCTTACAAAATATCTATGCCACTCAAAATATCTATGACCAGCCTCACAGGTCACTAATCACTCTAATAGAGACAATAATCAATGTGAGATTTGAAGTAAGCGAATCAAAGACAAAAACAATCAATCACAGCAAGAGGCACAAGAGAGAGCGGAAACAAAAATAGAGAAAGACTGAAGTTAGGCCATAAGTATGTGTATTGACATATGCACCAATGTCCCACATCTGCAAACCGAGCACAGTGTTTTGTTAGGTTAAGCTCAGTACATCTGAACCTGTGAATCACAATATACTCCAAACAATAGGAGCTAAAACTCCCACCTTTTTGTCCTTTCCAATTCAGCAGGCCATCACTTCTGACATGAGATCTGGCTTGTGTGTTCATACAGAGAGTGCATCTTTACATGGAGTTTACACAATGCCAGGGGAAAACAAGCCTCTCCCTTTGTGGGACATCATACCATGCCTGGCAGACAAATATGCCTTGCAAGTAACAGGATTAAAATAGCAGCAATAGCAATCCAGGCATCTATCAAATGCAGGATACCACTCAAATGAAATCTTGATTTTAGAGTTTGGCATGTAGAGATTATCTTTTTGTTTTGTTTTCTTTTGTTTTGTTTTTTCAAAAAAGGGGAAAAAAATAAGGTAGATGCTGCTGCTGATGAAATATTTAAGGCTATTGGATATTAAAATGGTAAGATAACTTAGCTTCATTCTTAAATATGGCTATCAACACCCTGCCACTCTCAGCTCTAAGGTACATCGTCATATCTCCTGAGTTTTTGAATTGTTTGTATGTGGTTTTTTTCTGGCAAGAACACGATTAAGTGTATATGAAGAAATGGTGAGTTGTTTTTATGAGCAATTGTTGCCCAGGAGCATTAATTTTACCCACAAGCTCTACTATAATGACCAAATCCAACTCTGAAATTAGAGAAATGTAGTTCTTAAACTTTCGGTGCTCCCAAGGAAGAAAACGTATGGATTTCATCACTTGTTGAAATTTATGGCATTGAAATAAAGAGCTTGCTAAAGGCTAACTCAGCCAAATGTATTCAGAGCATGGGCAGAAGAGTGCCTACGTTATTTTTGAGGGGGAGAGCATGTCACCTAAATTAATACGGAAAAATTGCCTCATAAGTCATCTCCACAGTTGCACCGCACTACACTGGTGAGAAGACCAGAGTTCAGTGCTGTACTCATTTTGCAGATGTAGCACTGACTCATCTGTTTTGGATCTTCATGTCGTTTCACACAGGCGAGATGTAATGAGACTCAGATTAAGAAGAGGAGCAGGCTAGCTAGACCATTAAACTCACCATTAAATCTAGCAAACCCTTCAAGAAGCCTAAGTCATGTTCTAATATGCTATGTGCTATTGCTGATGACTCCAGTGGGGAAAAAAAAAGTGAAATGGACTCCATGTTACTAAAAGGAGTATTAGAAACAGAAAAGTGGGCAACTCTGCATAGCTATTAGTATGTGTCTAATCACTGGTTTTCCTGAACCTGCAGAGCAACCAAAACAAATATATTTTAAAGCATATGCTTACCATGAGTGTCAAGTTTTGTAGACCTGCATTTCAAACTTATGATGACTGGAGAAGTCACCATCAGGGAAGGCAGCTAGTGGGAAACAGATTTCTTTTTAAATTCTGGAGGTATCCAGGAGGCTTGGATATTTTTATTAGTATTTTAAGGAAAAGAAGAGCTACGTGTGAAGAACTTCAATAGATGAAAAAACTAAGGAAAAAGATTCCTTGAGAAACGCATGGAGGCCTCACCTGCTGCATCCTGCAGTCTGGATTTATTCTTGGGCTCTGAACTGTGGGGTAATGTTGGCTTCTCAAAGGCAGGCATGCTTCTAGGACAAACCCTGGGCTCCTAAAAGTTGTTCCACCTGGTTGAAAATCAGGCATATTTCTTAGTGTCCCTCTCCCTGAAATCAACACTGAACAGTTTGTATCTGAGGAATGTGGTGCCTTTCAATGACAGCCTGTTTGGCTTGAAATTTTCAGGCTCTTTGTGTTTGGGAATTCTCTTGGACAAATGCTGGCTTTTACCAAGGCACTTCTCTTGCATGGCTTTTTTTTCCAGAAAGGCACTGCCTTGCTTCATTCTGCTGCTAATGATGGCATAGCAGAAACACATACCAATCTGCTCATTAGAGAGCTGGAGAAACAGACTGAACAAAATAGCCTAATAATGATAGGGAAAATGTAAACTTGACAGGGTTTAGAGGGAAGCTAAACGTAGTCAGGCACAAGGAACTGTGAGAAGCGTAATGTAATCATACGTTCATGCTTTTATTGAGCACGGAACTTATTTGAGAAGGAAGAGTGAAGGATGCTTCACTTATGTAGTATTGCTTGTAAAGAGATAGCTGATTCCTCAAGTAGATTGCTTGATGAAGGACTGATAGTTTTTTCTTCAATTCTGTTTTTGTTTTTATTTTCTTTTCAAATAGAAACTCTTTCTGTTTCAAATTATAACTTTTCTAAGCAGATGTTTCACTTTTTCTGATAGTTATCCAAGGGTTTTGGTGCATTGTGATAACACTCTGAAAACTAACAAAATGCCCTTTAACTCCCAACATATCTATTTTGAAATTCCTTGCTTGCACTGTTTGTATACTAACTGCGACACTGCCAGAAGAGTATCAAGATGTTGATGACACACTCCCACAAAAGGAAATCATACAACCCAGGATATTGAGCACAGCTCTGAAAATGACAGAAGTGCACCAGAGAAAGCAACAAGCTGTGGCACTCTTTTAGAAACGGCTGGCTTTTGAGACAACTTTACTCAAAGGACTGAGCTGCCATGAGACCAGGAAAAGCAGAGCTATGATTCAAAGAAAAGAAAACATCTCGACAGCATCTCCAAAAAATGGAACTAATCCCAGTGCAGCGTGTGCTACTTTGTTGGCTAGGCTCACAACAAAAGCTTGAAGACGATACTTAAATACTGTAAGGTGTGCAGGGAAAGGCAAAATGTGTGTGTGGACGGGGAGAGATGGGGTAAAATTAATTTATGTATGAAATAGGTTTAGAAAATGCAATACCTCAAGGCCTTGAAAGGTGATAGAAGGGGGGTCTAATTGCATTACATAATCCATAAGGAGGTCTACATAGCAGAATGTGCTCACATTTGAAGGAAATGGATAAATAATCCATAGACCTCTTCTGAAAGGAAGGAATGAAAAGTTCAGAGTACCCATTAAATCCCTAGCATTTTCCTCAGAAGGCCTTTGATGACGTAAAAGCAGGCTAACAAATGAACTCATTTTGCCAAGAAATAGATTTATGTATACACACACAGATGTATATAATGGACTGGATGTATTTGACGAGTAGAGATGAAATACGTTTATTAATCTATCATAAATAATGCACGAATATGTGCTTTCCCTCCCACTTTGTATTCAGATTTCTTTCACTGATGGAGTCAGTCTTTCTGAACAAAGGCTGAGTCAAGCGTAAAGGCCGTGGGGCTGGAGGATGTTTTGTTACCTGCTTTTTTGTTGTTGTTTACCAAAAAGGAAAATTAAAAATCAAAGATCCATAAACAAATGCGTGGCTAACACGCTGCATGGAGGAATAGAACAGAGCCAAGATGGCCCCTGGCAGTGGGCTCACATCATTGCAAACTACAGATTGTCTACAAAGTTGTAGACAAATTGCTATTGTAATCATGAATAGCTGCAACAATGATAGATATGCTTCCAGAAGAGATGACAACAGTTGCTGCAAACAAAACACAGTTAGGATTTTTTTCTCTGTAAAACTCCCCTGACTCTGCACTCTTGTATACATTCGTGTGTATCCCCCACAAAGCAGCTGTGCCCAGATGACCCGTGGTATGGCGTGTTTGAAGCACACCACCTCCTGTAGCCAGAGAGGAGGTGACTGCACTTGACTTAGCATTTCCCTACATTTGCTTTCTGTCTTGAAACGCCTTTGAGTCCAAACAAGGTGAATGTGCATACTGCAACAGTGACAACCCTCACGAGGATGAAAGAGGTTGTACAGAGATGCTTTTACTAGAAGATTTGTTCCAGAATTACAAGGTGATTTATTTAGACCTATGGAAAATGCAGGCACGTTGAAGTATCTTGAATCTACAGAATTTTCTGTGCTAACAGGCAATCTATTTTTTTCTCTTTAAGAGGCTCAATCGGGAGCAGTTGGAATGACCTTGTCAGAACAAGTCGTTCTTAGACATCTTGAGAAATGCACAGAACAGGCTGCTAACTAGCACACTTTATTAGGTAGTGTACCTAAGTTTGGAAAGCTCAGAATTAGTTACTGAATCATGGAGAATTGCTCTCCTGTGCTTCCTGATTATGTATGTAACAGGGGCAGGCGTTATAGCGCCAGCAAATTAATTTTCCAGCACAGTCCCTTAAATGTTGCTTTAAAGTATGTATCAAAAGGAACCACATATCCTCTGCTGCTGATGTCCCCTTGCACTGAATTGCTTCTGTTTCTCACAGCTGTCACTGCCAAACATGTTCACGCAGAACAAAGAGCAGACATGTGCCTGGCCAGCAGGCCATTGGCAGCACTTAAATTGTGTCACAAGTGCTGAGCATCAGCTGAATTGCAGCCAGGTCAGGTTTGTGTGGCAAAACACAAGTCAGTTTTTTAGGAGACGTGTAATACTTTTTCTGATTTAATCTCAGTCATTGTGCCGATCAGCAGTGATTGGCAATGCGATGATTATTACTCTGAGTAACAAAAAGGAGGGACAAGTTTTTCCTCTGACAATGCAATTACATGTGTGTATGGGAACTGCTGAGTCAGGGCCTGAACCTCTGATTGATCACCTGAGGGGAGCCCTGAGTCAGCCAGAGGAGCACAGCTAAAGGCAATTCACCTGTGCTGCCCAAAGGGGTGGAGTCAGGCTCCACCCCTCCTACACCTATTCAAGTGCTGACTGCCAGTGGGGAAGGTTTTTTCTGGAGATCTGCTCTGCTGGTGTTTTGTGAGAGAGCCCAGGATAGGAATATGCCTTCTGTTTATTCTCTTTTGTTATCGTAGTCTGCTTTGCTTAACTCTCTTGTTTATTTTGTGATTATAACATCCTAATTTTCTTTGATTCTAGACATGTGCTTTACCTCTGACTAGGTTTTCCTGGATGTGATAACCGTCACTGTTCAGATCTGAAATCTTCAGGTACTCTCATTTTGAAAAAGTTTGAATTCTCAGCGGTGTCTGAGCAATCACAGGGGAAGGGCACAACAAAACCAATGCTTTTTGGGGAGTGCATTCCAAACGCCAACTTCATGCTCTCCTGTTTGCTCTCTTCACAGTAGAGATCTACGCTCTTGGGCAGAAAATCGGCAAGGGAAAGGACAGCAAGATACCTGGAACTGAACTGATAAGAATATCTACTCTTCGTGGTAAGACTCAAGCCACTTTGTGAGGACTTCCTGCATCCAGTACCCCTTAGGGAGCCCAAAGTGGATGGCAACTCAGTCCTGGTGAGCAAACAAAGAAGGGGCTTTGTGTGGCATGTTGGAAGGCTTAGGTTGTTCCCTTGTGAACAAGCTATTGGTATGAGGATGCTCCTGGGACCTATGAGGGGTATAAAGAGGAACAAAGAGTATCTCTGCCAGCATGTAACCTCGTTGCCCTCATTCTATAGGCAGCCATGTCCTCCTGTCTGTCTTCTGCCTTTAATTCCCTGTTGGGTCCCTGAGACAGAACATACTTCCTCTCTCCAACATTTTTATAAGGTAGCATAGCTGAAAGTTTGTGTGTAGGAACTGCTGAGCCAAGGCCTGAACCACTGGTTGATCACCTGGGGAAAGGACTGGGCCAGCCCTGGGAGCACAGGTGAAGGTAATTCAGCTGTGTGGCCAGAAGAATGGAGCCTGGCTGCACCTCTCCTAGACGCCATTTAAGGGCTGGAGAAGGATCTCTGGTTGGAGATTCTTTCATCATGGAGTTTTTCTCTGTCAGCCTAGATCTTCAGAAACAAATGAGCATTCTTTTCTTGTTTGTACTTTGCTATTCTATTCCTGTATTGCCTTTCCATTGTGCTAATCTTTCTGACTGTAACAGCTGGAAATCCAAATAACACAGTACTAGGAAATCGTTTAATTCAATGTGTTTCAAAGACAGTCACTTTGCTATGAAGTTTTGTCAGTCAGTCACATGATGCATAAAAATGCACAGAATATTTAATTTTAATTCAGTCGAAGTCATTTTGGCTTGAGGTAGGCTGTATGCTCTCTAATGAAAAAATAATTTAGAGGCATTAATTGTAAGAAAGAGAGAAGCTTTTTGCTTCAAAGAGCCCATCAGCAAGCTGTCTTTCCTGTTTTATCAGTAAGCAAAGCTGAGAGCAAATAACAGATGGGTACATCCCCTAGCGCCAGCAATGAATGTTCATGAAATATAGCACAATCTCCCTCCAGTGTGCTATGTTTTTTAACAGTAGTACTAGGTGTGGGGCAGGATGAATAACTAGCTCAGATCAAAGATCTTTTTTCTCCCACTGAGAACATGGCAGCAATTGGCATTTGGGCAACGACTGCATTATTTTGGTGTCGTTGCGGAACAAGTGACAAACAGCTTCAGCAGACAGGTGGAACAGATTTTATGGAGTGAGAGGAGCATGAAGAAAGTTTATAGGTCTGGGTTCAAAATCCCGAAAGACAAAATTTCAGTTTTCTTACAGCTATGTGAGCAGTCAAACAAGCCTACTCAAAGCACAGGAAACTCAGACTAGATTATCAAGCAGGTTTTGCCCTGTGATAGCAAACCTCATAGCCCAAGTATGAAACAGAAAGAGAGGCAGTTGGCATCACTCGGTGAGGCAGTTGGCATCACTCGGTGAGCCAGTGGGTGGTTTGAGTACCAGAAGGAGCACAGCTGTTAGACAACAAACCTCCAGGCAAACACTGGCTGGTTCTCTATGGGTCATGTGTTGACATAGCATTTCTGATACCCACACTGACCTGCACACCTTGCGGGACTAAGGCTGGGATGTGTAAAAACCTAGAGATGGGAGCTGTTTATCCTGGTAAGCGGAGAGGAACAGAAGAGTTTAGAAGCCTTGTATAAAAATGAGAGAGGGAAAGGCCGGAGCATATTTAGGGTTTGCAGCTGTGAAAGCTGGCTAGGAGATGCAGGCTGAGGCTGGTTACCACCTTCCCACTCCAAACTAGCAAGCAAACAACAAAATATAATGAATACTGGAGAGGCCACTAACATAGCTTTGAAGGCTTGAGGGGATTTCAGTTTCCCTCAGCCTTTCTGAACAATGTAAAAAAGAGATTATTTCTCCTGGAGCGTAGGACTGAAGTTGCCCGTTGATTTAATTTTGAATCCATTTTTGCAAGTCAAGCCATTTCAACAGGGGAAATTCAGTATACCTCTGGTGAGATGGAAGTGCCTGCCTGTGAGGTCTGCAGGGGATTGGCCATGGCACAAACATTAAGTAGGTCTGTGGGGGTTCAGCTGGGACTAGATCAGTGCAGTACCAACAGGCAGACTGAAGCTGAGTATTTTCAGCATCTAAATCTACAGTCGAGGCACTGACAGTGCTGGAGAGCTGTCTCTGCATATCTCTTTCTTACTTTCCAGTTACAATGGTTACAACTGTTATGCATGCATTTGCTGTCTGTAAGTTTATGCTCAACTACTCAGCTATTATTCTAGCTGTACTTGATAGAAAATGCCAGAGGGCCAGATGGTTAAATAGTGTAAATTAATGAATTTCACTGATGTAAACTGATTTTCGTAAGCAGAGATTCTGGGCCTCTTGAGTTTATATGTCTGTATTCATACACCTGGCTTTGTTCAATAAAAAAGCAGTGCTGTGTATTTGCAAACCAGCAGAAACATACAAATCGCAGTTGTTACTCAATTGCGATAGTTCAGATTTTGACTGTGAAACAGCTCTGAAACTATGGGACTTATTCTGGCCTGCTATGTGAGTCATCTTACAGCTTACTGGTGTAAGCTAGGCTTTGCTTGTTTTACGCTATCAGAGCTTCCCAAAGACATCACATGACTGGGCACAGCTATGTTAGGTTCAATGTGAGCTGAGTTTTATTTGATTTACAACGTGGACTAGGAAATCTGAAAATTAGAAGCTTGAGTAGAGGTGATGTGAACAGCATTTAAACTCGAGTTTGGGTAGAAATTCAATAGGGTCAGATCCCCCTTGTAGCTGGGAGCAGTAAAATTCAGAGGTATCACAGCCAGTCAGATTAGAGTTGAAGGAAATTTTTACATCATACTCTGAAATAAAAGCACAAGTTTTTTACCACTCTTGAAATGGAAGAATGAAGAACATTCTACGAAGCTCATGCACACAAAAATGTAATCAGGATGATGTATTTCTATGAGTGAGACTGTGGCACGTTTCGAAGCACAGTGCTATAAGACAGAGATATGAAAGAAAACAAAATGCCAAAAAGCCAAAAACCAATGTAAGTATCAGTATCAAAAGATGTAAATATAAGTTGCATTCAGAATTCTGGCCTGAAAATACTACTACTGGAGATGAACATGAAATGTCTGAGTGCCAATAATCAAAATATGTACAAAAAAAATTAAAAGATATGGTGAATCTGATCAGCAGATATATATTAAAAATACTTAGCCTATTTTTACAATGCATTTTACACTTCCTTTGTTCAATGCATACCAGAACAGCTGTAATACTGCTGTAAATATGTAGAACTGGATTCCTTGGAGTATTTCATCCAGCCAGGGGGAAATCCTTCCCAATTCATTTTAACAGCTTTTTGGTTTACTCCAGATTTTTTTGTCTGTTCAAACGATTCTTCACTTCTCAGGAGGGCATGCCATGAAGAAACCTGGATTAAATAAACATATCTAAGGAGGAAAGAATAAAATCTGAGGTTACTGTACTACATAAATGAATACTATACTGCTGTTTGTAAGAGTTATTTGTATCCATTACACATAAAGAACCAAGTGAGAAAAAATGGTGATAAAACACAGGAGGCATTATGGGGTTCTGATGGTAAGAAAGAGAAAAGCATGAGCAGTTTACGATATCTTCAGACTCCCAAGGCACACATACACCTGCATCATATTTTCTTGTTTCAACACTTGCATTATACTGCACCACTGTGAGAAGCAACATAATTTTCCTGCGTTTATGGGGTATAGTGGCCAGTTCAGAGACAGGCTTCTGAGGATGAAGGTCCCCATCAGTGCGATATCGTGCATGTTTTGCCCATAAAATGTTTTCTCCCTGAGTGCTGCATCCTGGCGATGTGTGGCACCGGGGAGCCTGAAGATATTTCTTATGGAAAAGCCGTGCTCTGAAGTTTAAGAGAACTTCAGGGGGGATAAAGGAACTCTGTATTGTGTTTGAATTCAGTTTGGACGCCGATAAGAAGAGTTCACGTTGTTTGCATTTGCAGTGGCAGTCTTTCAGAATGTGAGGGACAGCTGCAGCACTAAGAAATACCGGAGGGTATAGACTGAGGGCAGTTTCCCACAGACCCGTAGCGCGTGCCCTCCTTTGCTATCAGCAGATGGCAGAGCGCTGACTTCCCGCAGCCCTGTCTTGCTTTTTCCGGAGGGAGAGAACACTTCCTTTCAATTTTTACCATTCGGCTTCCTACGGATGCCCAAGCACCAGGGCGCGGCTAAGCCACGACCCGTTCCTTGTGCGGTTTCGGCGCAACGGCAGGCTCGTTACACGCATTTTTTGGGGGCTGATCCGCACCGCTCCCCCTCAGCCACTCCGCGGTCCGTTCCCGGTCCGCCCCACGCGGTGGCAGCAGCGGCACGAGGCGGGCGCGGCCGGGGGGAGAGCTGCAAAATGGAGCCGCGCCCGTCTGGGAGAGCGAGGCTTGGTGCTCCGCTTTGCTCTGCCAGCCTGAGTGGGGAAAGCGGGGGGAGCAACTGCTAGGAGGTGAAACTGAAGGCTATCGAGAGAAATGTGAGTTCAGAGCAGTTCCCCTTGCCCCGGCAGTTTACAGATACCTTGTGTAAGCAATATTTAAGGTAGATGGTGATGTCTCCTAGAGGAGGCTCACTAGTGTCCGAGTTTTCTTTTAGTAGTTACATCCTGTGACACGGGTTCCCTCCCATTCTAGTGCTGGTTTTTAAATGCATTGCTCAGTTAGATATGCCATTGGGCAGGAAAACCTGGCCCTTGTTCCGTATTTGCTTTATAAGTGCAACTATTCCAAGTTAGCGTTCTTTCACCATGCACAATTTAAAAGTTGAGGCATCCTGACCTCAGGTATAACACAACAGTACCAAAAGGAGAGGGGTTGAAGCTTCCTGTGTGTTGAGCAGCAGCTGCTCAGTGCTTGGAGGGGCAGGCAGGGCTTTTGTTCGTGGCCAGATGAGAAGAGACCGTAAAGCAACAAAGATTCGTGTGTTAAAAACCCAGATACATTGCTCAAAAGGCAAATTAAGGCGTCATCTCAGCCGTGCTCACAATATGCAATTGCGTTGCTGCCTTCAATTACATGATCACTTGGACCACATCTTCAGTGCGTATAAATTAATGTAGCTTTATTAAAGTCCGTGTCAGCTTACGCTAACAGAATTTGACACCTTTTCTTGAATAGAGCAATTTTCTGCAGAAGTACATTCAATGAGACAGATACTGTTTGCTTGAATTGGAAGGAATGCCACGTATAAAGTATTTTAATGGCTATTTATCCACAGGTGTAGGAATTTACTGAGAGCAGTGCACCAGGAAATGTGTTGTTGTTATATTTCATCATTAAAGACTGATCATTTACTTTGAGACTATATTATCATCCATATGCACAAGGGGCAGATCCCTGGAACCCAATTTTGGCTGGCAACTGCTTAACGGTGCAGCTTCCCCATTCCCTTAATGTGTAATTTTACTGGGCTGCCCTGGAGCCCTTTTTGAATATTATAGCAGCATTTCTTTCATTTATCTCTAACATGCCAGGATGCAAATACAATACTACTAATGCCTCAGCCTATTTTGTTTTGCATCAGCAGTTAAGGCGAAAGAAGCTAAATCCAATATTTCCAGCCCTCCCCATACAATTACCTTGATTATAAACACATAATGGTTTTTGGATCTCTGTGCCTGTTTGCTGCAGGTTCCCTGTGAGGGTTAAAGGCTGCTATTAAATACTGACCAGTTTTCAATAGCCCAGTAGGCAACAACATGAGACAAAGCTGCCGACTCCGTCCCGACTTCCCTCTGAGAGCACGGTCACACCTGAAGGTTGTGGTTTGGAGTTCCAGCAGCAGACGCTGCAGAGCAGACCCAGGTGAACCCTACATTTGCTTCCATATGCACACTCCTCCTCCATGTCTTGTTTTTGAATCAAAACTTTTGTTGTTGCTGTTTTTTAAACTTCCTGGAGCTTAATTAAGAAATACGACAACTAAGTGAGAGTTGGCATGAACTCTCTTTCTCATCTAGCACATGGGCATAGTAGGGCAATTGTAGTTATTTACATTTGGCATCCAGCTGACTGAACTAACTGCGCAGTATCTATTTTTTTCCCTCTCTCTTGGAGTAGAGAGGCTATTAAATTAAACAGGTTAATGTGGCTGCAGCATTTCACCCCCTGCTATCCCCGCAGCCATAGTAAATCTGCCACCTGTTTATTTCCATAAAAATTCAATTACAGCACCACCAGTTTATTCTTCTTATGTGAGCTGTTAACTTCAGGCAGTATCAGACTCCAAGAAATGCGTGACCTGTTCCTTTCCAAAGCTGTTCTGTCTGAAGCTCCTCCTTAGCTAGAAGCTTTTTTTCCTTTTGCTAAAGCTGTGTCTCAACCTCGTGCTATTTGAAAATGAGAGAACACGTTTCTGCCATGGCATCTTGCCCTGATGGTGCAAAGGGAGTAGCTGCACACACACACACACACACAGCTCACTCATCCCAAGCAGTGGGTGTGCCCTGCAGGGCACAGTGGAGAAGTGGTTGTAAGACCAAGGCAACAGCAGTCAAAGGAAGTTAGAAAATCAGGCTAACAACTGCTATGGAAAACGAACAAGCTTTTAAAATTATGCTTTTATGCTCTTCCAACTTTCTCCTCTGAGAGGTACAAAATCAAATGACAATAAGAATAGTGCCTCCCTTTGGAATTTAGGCTGTGATGGGGAAAAAGCCCACAATCCTTGCAGGCTTACGCTTACGGCTCTTGGGCTTGAATCAGATGCAGTCAGGAAACGATGAGTTTGAACATAGGGCATTACCCAGGGCAATGTATTTGCTTTACACAGGAAGGCTTTTCTGCTGGGGCAACCCTTGTGAGCAGGGTGAGCACGTGTTTGGGATTTGGGCTGACTCTGCTTTGCTTGGAGATGTTCATGTGGCCGCGCCAGGAACCGAGGGGTGCAGCAGGATGGGGAGGGGAGGGGAAGACGTGAAGCAAAAGCTGTCTAGTAGACTTGTTTCTTGTTATCACTTCATCCTGCCAGGTGTCCCCAAAGGAATGATAACGCGTCTCCGTTTTATGCAAAGTTTAGTGAGTGCTGGATGAAATATGAGTACGACTGGTTTTTTTGTTTTGTTTTTAGATTTTGTTATCACAAATCCCACCGTTCCTGCAGCTGATGGTTTCAGAAGCTATCACAGCCCTTCTATCCCATATTTCTGGTGGGAAAAATAACTAAGAAATGTTATTATTCCAGCAGTCTAAACTCTGGCAGATGCCTGATTTTTTTCCATTTCATCACTGCTGCTTCCTCTCCCTTCTCCTTCTTTTACTGTGGTCGAGAACTGTTGCTTCTGCCAAAAGCAACAGTTTTAATGGGGAGCTTGAAGGTCAAAACTCAGAAAGAAACAGCGTGTGACTCAGAAACTGAGTATTTATGCTGTCATCCTTGGTTCTGCTATTGCTTGTTAGCACAGACTTTGTGGAAACTAAGGACGCTTTGATACATGCTGCTTGCTGGGGGAGCATCACACATTAAGGGGGTGAGAACCAGAATGCCCTGACCGCAGAGAAGGGAAAAGCATTCGCTTAGGTTTCAAGGCCAGAGGATAGCATAGCTTCATTTTAAAAGTTGCAGTTGAACTTAACAAGAGACTCGGGGGCTGGATGTCTCCTGCCTCGCATTGTGCTGTGCCCCGGGGCACTGCAAGCAGTCTCCAAGTCTGTGATTTCCCTGTCATCTCCTCAGTGACAGCGTTTGGCAGTGGTACAGGATACTCTGCACTGAACAAGGCAATGAAGACTCGGGCTTGTGGAGCTCCTATGAGAGACTGGACATATTAAACATACGACCATGGGAAAAAAAACAAATGTTTTTCTCAATATCCTGCTGCCAGAAGAATATGGGTTTATAAAAATGTTGACTGCTGTTGTTTCCTGTTGCATTATTATTCTTGATTTTTACAATTGCAGACCCACTCACCTTGCAGATGTTCTCAGACTTGCTCACGCAGCATGAAATGAGCCAATAGGACTCACGCTCATGTGCTGCCTTCTTGTTCTGCCTTCATATTGCCTTGATGGGTGCACCTGTCTGTAAATGGGGATGTGCTTGATCCTACTTTACATGAAAATGTTAGTTATAAATCAATGGTGTTACATTTGTAAGGGAAATCTGAAGCACAGAGAAATACCAAATCATGCAGTTTTGTTGGCTTGGATGTTCGATAGCAATTAAGACAAAAACTGTACGTACTTTTATGTACTTTCCTGAGGTTTGCATACTTATTACTCACAAAGCAAGCATACAAACCAGAGTTTGCATGCCAGCTCAAGGGTTTGCATAGGAACATTCGAGTCAGTATATGCTAGTACAGGAAGGAAGTCTTGATCAAAACAGAAGAGTCTACTCTTTCTGCAAAATATGGGATAGTAATTATATATATATATATTTTTGCTGTACTTGTTGAACAATAAGGGCTCATTTAAAAAGAAAAATCCCAAATCCTCGTGGGTGATCTGACATAGGCTTCTGTATACTACTGGAAAATTAAAGCTTACTTACTTACTTGTGCTTTACCACAAGCTACATTAGAAAGAATTTCAAGAAAATAATTTGAAAAACATAAGGATAAAACACGACAACTAATCAATAAAGAAATGAATGACCATTTAACAGGGCTAATACATAGCCCAAGGAGCCAGCGTCCCATTTTCTTCTAGAGAAACTCTTTTTCACTGTGAGGAGCGATACAACTTTGCCTTGGCTTTTGGTTTTGTTTTGTTTTGGTTTGGTTTGGTTTTTTTGAGTCATTATCCTTTCACAGAATCACAGAATCTCCCGGGTTGGAAGGGACCTCAAGGATCATGTAGTTCCAACCTCCCTGCCTAGCAGGGCACCAAACATACACATTCAGATCAGGTTGCCCAGGACCCCGTCCAACCTGGCCTTGAACACGTCCAAGGACGGGGCATCCACAACCTCCCTGGGCAGCCCGTTCCAGGGCCTAACTACTCTCCTTGTGAAGAACTTCCCCCTAACATCCAACCTAAATCTTTCCTCCTTCAACTTGGATCCATTTCCCCTAGTCCTGCTGTTGTCAGCCCTTTTGAAGAGTTTACTCCCCTCCTGGGTGTAGGTTCCCTTCAGGTATTGATAGGCTGCAATGAGGTCACCCCGCAGCCTTCTCTTCTCCAGGCTGAACAAGCCCAACTCCCTCAGCCTGTCCTCATAGGGGAGGTGCTCCAGCCCCCTGATCATCTTAGTCACCCTCCTCTGGACCCTTTCCAAGATCTCATGCGACCCATTCAGTTAAGGAAAGCATGAATGCATTTAGTAGAAATCCAGACTTATTATTTTTATCTTAATTCCAACAGGCAACTGTGTGACAAAGGACACTGGATTCAGATGATCTGAATTTTACAAATTGCCTCTCAGTTGTCCAGAAAAGGGGAATGCTAATTTTTCATGTATAACTTCCTGGGGTAATAGTACTAGATGTTTCAAAATGGAAATATGTTACTGTTTATTGAGACTAACATTGCTTTGGCTGTCTGTAGGAAGCCTCCCTTCCCATATATTTAGTATTTGCTGTCTGTAGCTTCACAAAAAATTTACCTTTAATTTACCTTTTTTTTGAACACATTAGCTTTGAATTAATCCAAACTGAGTGCTTCTTTTTTTTTTTTTTTCTTTTTCTTTTTTTTTTTTTCTTCTTTTTTCCTTCTTCTTATCAGATAGCCTGGATTTATCTATGCATAATTTATTGTTTTGTGGATAAGCAAGATATGGTGTTCAAGAAAGAAAATAGAATTATGCCAGCTATGTTGTCATCATTCTAAGTACTGGCCTGGTGAATAGGTCACTTCCATCCAGAAAGGAGTGACTAGGACAGCTAGGAGAAAAAACATTGTAGCATCCTCAGCAGGTTTTACACGGGGAGGGGAAAAAAAATCCAAAATGAGGTTGTTTCTTATCTCCAAGCAGATTATTTGGAAAAGAGGACCGTTTTCTCTCCCTTGACCATTTTTACTAAACAAAGATCGATTTTCCCAAATTAGACAAAGAGAATACAATCAATTGTCTTATCAAACTGGTTTATCAACTGTCCAGGAATAAAGGAAGTCTTGAAACTGTTGCATTGACAAGTCAAGAGCTTAGTAACTTACAATGGTTCACTGATGGTCCTTAACTGTCCGGGCTGCCACAAAGGTGACCCAGTGAACATACTGAAAGAAGGACGTCTAATTATCTGGGAGCCACCAGACGTCCCAGATAAAACCTCCTGTTGAGGTGTAGCTGATAGGACAAAGAAACTGGATAGGCACAGAACAAAGAAACCGTGGTGATGAAGTGATGACCTCCAAGGAAAATGAAGGTCAGCAACAGGAGTCAGCAACAGGGGCTGAAGACCTGTGCCCATTCATCTAAGTGCACCCCAAACAGTAGTAAAAAGTAACTTACTGGCTACCGAAAACGAGCTTCTCTGCAGGAGAGCCCACAGACAGACCTGACGTTTGCTGGGGATGCCCAGCTGGACTTCTTAACGTGAAATGTCTGTGACATGAGATTTCTACCATTGATGAGCCCTGCTCCTTGGGGTGCTTTGGTACGTGCCATTACCAGTAACACCTTACATAAAATATATACGTATAGGCATGCATATATGTAAATGTTCATAAATATGTACTTGCTGCACGGGTTGGAGCCCTGTGGTAACTTGTAACATGTACTTGTTTTACTCTTATAACATATAGTTGCTTTCACAGTGGTAATTTGGCGATACATGGAAGTGTATTTTTGTTCTCCTACTAGTAACCTGTAATAAAGAACTCAAGCCAGGGCTCTGTCTAATTGTGCTATTGCATATAATCTGCACATTAGCTTAAGTTGTGTTAATCCTCACTGACTGTGGCCCTGACATATCCTCATACACAGAACCCCAAACTCACATGTATTAAAGTTGGAGCTTGAAGGACTTAGTACAAGCATTTTAAAATACAAAGTACATGCATGAGTGGAGGAGCCATACTTTCCTTTACTTCTTTTTTTTTCCTCAGTTTTAATTGCATCTGCTAGCATAGGCTAAAAGAATAGTTGAAATGTTTCCATTAGAAATATGTTTTCATTAGTTATGTTTACTGATTTGATCCTTTTGAAGTCAATGAATGTTAAAGAAATGAAAAAAAAGAATAAAGAGAAGGTGGGATTTCCAAAGAGGTGTTGTCCTCTCTACTTCAAGAGTTATTTTTGTTCACATTAGCTTAAAATTATCTTTTAAAACAAGTTATTTTAACAATCAGAGAAGAAAAAAGAAAGAGAGCATGTACAGCATCAAACAATCCACACTTTCTTTCTGTGAGGAACAGATGCCACTGTTTTTCTTCTTAAAGTGTGAATGTTGTGAATGTACAGGTGAAAGGTAGCTTAGAATATTGTCCAAACAGAGTATCTCATCCAAACAACTGTGGGATGACTGTCAGCTCTAAAAAATAACCACTGACAGCCACAACCTGGGGTGTTTGCAAGCAACATCAATGCGTCAATGGCCTGGCAGAGCTTGTCTGTCACTCTACAGAGAGCTAATATGTTCTGAAACTTGTGAGCTTTAAGAGGTAATGACAAAATAGGCAGTCTAGGAGATCAGTTCTCCTGTGTGTCTGTTGGGACAATCTTTGGGCTAAGCACTGAGCTTTTGTAAGTTTTTTACCAGAACTTTATGGAGCTGGGAGGACAACCAGTGACACAGAAGACTGGAATTAGCAGTTTTCTGCGTTAAGACTTTGACTTTTGCTATTTGAAAAGCCAGCATGAAACAGATCTCAGAAATTTGGATAGTCTTTGGCAATCTCTTTGCCTTTTATTCTCACGTTTCTTTAAATGTTTTCTATCTGCTGTGAGACTCCTAGCATAGTTAAACTAAATGAATGACACCTGTGTGCTCTATAGCAGCAGTGAGGAACTCTGCTGGTCAGCTGTGGGCTAATTATCCTCTAAGTCTGCTGACCCAGTGCACCTGTACAATTTAAATAATCCAAAGTGGAGATAGTCTCTGCTTTGGAATTGTTTAGGTGAAATGATAGTAAGGTGGGCTGGTGATCTGTGGCTATGTATGTCAATGAAGGAGCTTATAAAGCTTCAGAGTGTGCTTATTCACTCAGGTATTATGTCTGTTCCAGAAAGAAGTAATATGGAGGAACCATGACTTCCAATTTACAGACTATGTGGCAAGGTGATGGGTGAGAGGTAAGTACTATTATGGGACAGAATTATCACTACGTGTCGGAGGGAGAGTGGGAAATGATTATGTTGTGCATTGTGTTTGTTGTAATGCTTGCTCTGGTGAGGGTTAGCACTAGGAAAGGAGTTCTCAAGTTCTTGATTGCACACTAGGGAAGGTATCAAACTGAAACTGAGGAGCTGCTGTCTCAGCAAATAAAACTGGAAAATCCTGATCTGCAACCAATGTTGTCAATTGTGAGGTCTTAAGAACAGAATGAATGCCAAATCTCAGCAGGTTTTTTAAGGGAACATTGTCAGTGATTTTAATTACTTTAGCATACTGTATAGTTCAGTTTTATGTACTTCAGTATGTTTGTATGAGGTTGGGATGTGACTGTGACTTTTGCTTGATCTGGTCTTCTTATTTCGTGGTGTCCAAAGTTAATGCTGATTATTGGTTACAGGCTTTGAGGTACTCAGAATGAAGCTTTGTTGCCTGATCAGAAGGAAATACGATTTGACTGTCAATGCAAAAGTAACTGGAATGTTGACCTCAAGGAGTTGCTTGGCTTCTCCAGATCAAGCGTGGGGCACTGTGCTTCTTGTGCTTCGCAGGCACTGTCTGTATTAACGTGTTACGGTGGTTGTCCCCTGTGGACTATCCTGCAAACCACTGGAGGTGTTTCTCCCTGACAAGTTCATCTCAATGAGCAGCATGTTGTATATACTCACGTTTTAAGAACACGCTGTGGTTTCTGAAGTTGAAGTGATAGTTGGTCCAAGGTGATCTAGATAGGAAGTTCTACAATGTGTGTTAGCACTGTTGAATTTTAAACCTCTAACTCTATTTCCAAACAGATTTCTTTCACCATTCCTGTTAGTATCAATGGCAAATCTGTTCTAACTCTGGTTGTTGTTCTTTTGTTCTGACACAGTAAAGGTTATTGGAAGAAATGCCTTATAGGTGTGCTAGTGTGTTTTAGACAGTAGCTGCTGGGATCTCCTTCTTCATCCCTGTAGTTCTTTACGTAAGAAAGCTAGCTGTCAGGGGGTGTTTTTCTTCAGTTACATCCATGAGTCAAACGTGAAGCAAACTAAAGTAACTGATTATTGTTGCAGAGTCTAGCTGGCGATCTCTTGCCATGAACGGCAGTTGCATGGTCTGGACAGTTACGTTGGGCTGGAGAATCTCATGGTGCTGGCAGTGAAGCATGGTTTTGATGCTAGCACTTTGACAACTGTTTTTAATGGATTTGAAAAGCTCTGAGGGAAATGCGTTTTATTTGCATATATATGCGTAGTTTCAGAAACAAATTTATGATGTATTTGAACCTGAAATATTTTTGTGTTTTGATTAGTCGTTGTATGGGAACTGCTGAGTCAGGACCTGAACCTCTGATTGATCACCTGAGGTGAGCCCTGAGTCAGCCAGAGGAGCACAGGTGAAGGCAATTCTCCTGTGCTGCCCAAAGGGGTGGAGCCTGGCTGCACCCCTCCTGGACCTATTGAAGAGCTGGCTACGAGTGGGGAAGGTTTTTTTATGGAGATTTCCTCTGCTGGTGTTTTGTGAGTGAGTCCAGGATAAAGGTAAGCCTTGTATTTATTCTCTTTTGTTATCGTAGTCTGCTTTGCCTAACTCTCTTGCTTATTTTGTGATTATAATATCCTAATATTCTTTGATTATACGGTCATCTTAGGCAACCAAGAGGTAGAACAACCTGACTAAGAAATGAGAAGAGAGAGCTCTGGTTTGGCTTCTACTGAATCAATACAAATATCCTTTAGTTATCTGCTAAATACTCAAAACCCTATTAACCGTTATCTGTTTTGCAGATAATTCAGACAGATTCACTTGGGCTTTTAGTTGTGTTAAGTGATTGCTTCCATAAAACAAAGGATGAATGCTGCCAGCAATAGATGATGGAAGAGAATGAATTTCTTTAGATACACAAGTTGTCCTGAGTATCTTAAACATACTACTGGTAGACTGTTTGTGACAATTTTATTGTTGGCTTCCTGATTAGAACAGATGGCAGCACTAAAATGGTTAAGGGTGAGAACTTATTTTAGGGAGGAGTTAGGGAATTTAAATGACTGTAGAATTCAACCCCAAGGACAGTTTTTAACTAGTTGGCTCTATGAAGCTTGACTTTTAAGATTAAAATTAACCTTAGGTCTGTGTGGATTTCTTTTCTTTTTCTTTTTTATTTAATCACTTATTAAAAGATGTAAATCCTTGCTTGAACAAATTCTACCTCAGGCTCACGAATTAAGGATCTGTAGATGAACAAATGAATGAGAATTGACCTGACAATTTTTTTTTTTTCTGTTAACTTCTAAAATTCCAGTTAAGGGATCAAATGGATGCTAATATGTTTTGGGTTGCCATGTTGATGGAGCAGCAGAATGAAAACTGACTTCAAAAAAATAAAATCTGAGATACTTGATTGCCCTCAGTTATGATGATCTATTAATACAATATTAACGAAGAGCTTTAAGGTCAAATATTAATGCAACTGCTTAACTATATGGAACACTGTTTAAGATACTGCTGAAGGTTGTTTTTTTTTTTTTAAGGCAATGAATTTAATGTTGTATGATGTTGAGATATTTTAATTTTATAAGTAATTATGGTGATCAGGTTAAAGGTGGAGAAATGGATTTTAAGACTTCCTCAGGAGATTGCTTTGTTCTGGTTTTGGGGCAGGGATCTAAGCTGCTTTACAGCTTTGCGAATCTGCCTTTCCAGCTGGAATGATTTGGAAGAGTGAAGGTGTGTTTCTTCACCTAGGTTGTTTAGGCTGGAAGTTTTAGGAGACTGTAAAGCAGTGTGAAGGAGCCCCTCTAGATATCCTCTCTCCTGGTCTTTGCACAGGTGATGCTGACTGGGGGTTGTCTGGAGTGACAGGATAGCTCTGCTGTTTTGGAGCATGAGCTGAAGAAGGAAGCCACCTTCTCCAGCAAACTTATTTCTGTAGGTGCTGTTTCTTTAGATTCCTGTCAGTATGGCTCTTAGCTCTTCAAACGCAAGGGACTTGCTTCTGAATTCTGGCTAAGGTTCCTCAAAACCTAAGAAATAAAATGTGAAACTGTATCTTCCTCTTTACTCTTAGCCTTGAGGTCACTCCATGCTTAGACTTACATGGGCTTGGGAATCAAATGTGTCATCTTTCAGAGGAAAGACGCACCTGCCCTAAGAGATCTGTGTACATGGCATGTTTTCTGTCTGTCTGTTTTCTCAGAGAGATGCTGGAATATCTTCCACTGCCCGTGGTGTTGCATCTGCATTTTAGTTACTAGAGTCTGCATGGGTGAACTTAGTGCAAGCAACACATTTGCTTAGCAATCTTCAGTTTGACTAAAACTAGTGTTCTCTGAGTGTGCTGCGTGTCTTTCTATCTCACTTGCAATTGCTTTAAACAGAAGCTTCTTGACAAATTTACTTTAATTATTCTTTTATGTTCTTGTACATGAAATCTATGTCTATGTGTCTGTTTTTCAACGAACAATGTTGTAGCCTTGAAAATGAATGGGCAGAGCACCTGTGAAATACCCGTTTCTAGTCTGGAAGCACAATATTTGTGCTTTGTGTTAGATCTAGTTCTTACATTACCTTATTTATCAGCTTGTCACTGCTATGTGAAAGATACACTATATGTTTACATTTAGAAAGAATTTTTATGTTCACTGAAATGCCTTAAAACATTCTGTGTAATTTCTATTTTGTGCAAATATTTTTAAAGGTCTTCCCAAGGTGAGAAGTTGTGCATTTTAAAGATTGGAAGATTAACTGTAGATGATTACTTAGAATCTTAGGGAGCGTGATAAGAAAATGAGGTTTCAATTCTAATTTGAATTCTACTTTGTTCAAAGACAGAAAATTTTCTTTTGTCCCAATGCATTTATCTATACAAAAATTTCCTCAGTTTGAATGTGTTTGTGGTAATGGAGGAGGAAGGGCAGGAGTGGGTATGAGAACATGGAATTGGCATAAGCAAATTAAGTCAGGTTGATCTGGAAGAAGTTCTTAAGTCATCTCACTTGGGTCAGCCTTGGTGAACTCTCATCAAGTGTTGGTGTGTGCAAATAACTTGGTGCCTACCAATTCGAGAGTGTTTGGTAGATATGCAGAGCTTTTGTGTTTAGAACCTTAGCCACAAGTAAGCCTTTTGAGCTATTAATTAACAGTGCTCGAAGCTTGATTTGTTCATTCCTGCAGAATTTTACCTTTGCTACAGCTTACACATGAAACACGTGATGTGATACAGTCTATTCCATGATTGATTATTAATATAGAAAGATCACTGCAAATAGTGCCTGTTGAACAGTCAGCTCAGATTCTCTGAGAAGAGGTGGCAGTCAGTAGATCAGGGATTAAGAATGGAAGCTGGTGTCCTTGCATACGAGATGCTTCAGGCTTCACAACTTGGGGGAGAACTAATGCCCAAGTATAAATCGTTGCAAAGTGGAGATGATGTAGTCATTTTTCTGCTGGTCTCTAGTGTGTGGGCAGCATGCTGGACTATGGAAAGACATAGAGGGAGTATTTTGCCACTCTGTGAAGAGGAAATTAAAGCATCCATGTGAGATTTCTGCACAAATGAAGTAATAGAAGAGGTTTGTACAGGTGATGTTTTGCCATAGGTGGCACATGAAATTTGTAAATGAAAAACGAGTCCTTTCATTTTAAGCAGAGCAGATGTTTTAACGCTTTTCATATGGTGTGAATAAAGTCCAGCACTGTGTAATAACTCTCTGCTCTTCTGAGAGTTGTAGGAATATGACAAGTAATTTATTTCCCAATCACATTTGGGTATTGATAACTTGGATACAAAATATGTTCTGGCTGATGATAGATGTTCATTAGTCCCTTTTTCAGTGCTTTGAGATTGATGTTACAAACACAGTTGAGCTACTGCCTGTGTATAAAAATAAGCCTAAATATTTTGAAATTATTCTGGTTGTGAAAACTGCCTACTTTTTCAAACATAAGAAGCAAATTAGCTGAGATATTTTGCTAGACAAGGAAAAAACCTTTTCAAATGAAAGCTGTTTCTAGTTATCATGTTATCAGGATACTTTTTCTACTTATTGTTTGCAAGCCTAATACATTCTTATGGTCAGAAGATGAATTGTGTACTTCTCTAAGTAGGTTGTTTTATCATAATTTATTTTTTTTAAAGCCTATTTGGACACGGAAAAAGAGTGAGTCCCAGAAAGAGAATTGCAGAATAGTACAAGCTTTTGCTGCCAGACTGTAGGCAGTTAAGATGTTAAGATTTCTTTTGTGAAGCAATTAATGGCTAAGACTGCAGGAAGTATTTAAGTGGGTATTGATTTAAGTGAGTACTAATTGTTGCTTACTTAAGTCGTTAAAATCTGTTGAATGGCCTTTATGTTGAGCTTAGTAGAGGCTTTTAGACAGCAGGTGTTTAATCTGTACTTAACCTTTGCTTTAAAAAATAATAAAATAACGTCTTGGAGGATCTAGATAAGGATTTTATGGAAGATCAAAACGAAGTATTTGGAAGGTGCTAGCATAGGGCAGTAGCCATCTGTTATGATAATATCGTTTTATCTTAAATGCGTTAGAATGGCATCTGCATTGCCTTCAAATGCCAATTGAAGGTCTTCAAGCATGTACTTAAAAGTCAAGCTGTGATAGGGATATTCTTGAGTGTGTGCTCAATGTGTACATGAAAGAAGACATGACCTAGGAGCAGGGAGTAACGACACTAATGAAGTTTTTGACTGCCCAGCTTTTCTAAGCTCCTGTTTTAGGACTTATTTATAACGATGTATACCATAGCAACATCCTTGGTTTCTTTGCTTTTTTTTTTTTATCAGTAGGAACACGACCGTCTCTGGCTATTTTAATGCATAATGCCACTTCTCAGACAAGTAATTGGTGAAAATTTCATATGGGTGGAAGAATGTAAAGCAGTGCTTCAAACAGTAGTGTACTAAAAATTCCATGTTTGCCTCTGAGTGAGCAAGAAATGAATCAGCCTGATGTGGTTAGCAAGGGTGCATACAGGTAGATCAGGGAGCAGGCAGATATTTCTGTTTTCCTGTCTCAAACACACAGATGTATGTTGTAGTTTAACCTGGCATGCAGCCTTTCACTCACTCTCCCCACACCCAATCAGATTAGAAGGAGAATCAGAGGTGGTGTGTGTGTGGGAGGGGGAATAAATAGTTTTTATTTCAATCTATAAGTTCTATTTCCTAAGACTGGAAAGAAAGAGGAATAGTGGTAGTTATTGTGTGTGTATGTATATATGTTTATCAAAGAAGTGATGCTGAAAGCAATTGCTCACCACCTGCTGACTGATGCCCAGCCCAGCCCTGAGCAGTAGCTGCCCCTGCTGCTAACTCCCCATAGCACTATAGCTTTTCATGTGATGCCATACAGTAAGGAATATGCCTTTGACCACTTGAAGTCAGCTGTCCTGGTTCCATTTTCTCCACACTATCTTGTGCTTTTTCAGCCCCTTGTTGACAGGACAGGAGAAGAAGCTGAAAAGCTGAGACATGCTTGGCTTTTTTGCAGCTCTGCTCAGCAACAGCTAAAGCATTGGTGTGTTTCCAGTACTGCTTTTCTATGCTAAAACATAGTATCATACCAGATACTATGAGGAAAATCAACTCTGTCCCAACTGAAATAAGAACAGCGTACAGGAAAGGGAATGTCCAGCTCATTCTGTAGGACTGGACGCGTGGGGGGGAGGAGACATCATTTCTACAGTAAAAGTTTTACTTTGGGAGAACATTGCCCAGTTGTTTTTGTCAAACAGATTTGTAAGCTTTTTGTATGTCTCTTCATCTTTTCAGGGCCCAGCTTTTCTGACTTGGGTTTTTCTGTAAATTTCATCTTCATCAGGAACAAAATTGACTTCAATGAAATCGTGAAGTCACCCCCAGAGTGACTCTTAATTCTAGCTCTTTCCCAGAAGCAGAAAGTGAGGTTAGAATTCATACATTATATAAGAATGAAGTTAGCAATAAGAAGATATTGCTCACTCTGAGATGGAGTTGTTGTATGCGTGTGACTCACACTGCCCTAACCAAATGGGTAGTGATACTTAGCATTTCTTCCTCCATGGTTCCTAATTTACAGATGTTCAGCAAAACTTTGAATCTCAGAGTTGTGCAAAAAAGCTCAGTGTCATAGGTGCGTGCTTCTACCTCCTCTTTCCTTGAACACTTTTCAAAAGAAAAAGGGGAAAAAAAAAAAGAACCCATGGGAGTTTCTGTAATGAGTTGTCACAGAACTGAGATTGGAACAGTGAAATTCTGGCTCTCAGACTTCTGCTGTAACTGTTTTAATCTTTATTGTTAATAATCAGATGAATTCTTCAGTGACTCTTCTTGTTGTTTGTAGTTCAACAGACACTCTCTAAAATGATTAATGTTGCTAATTATGATGAATTAATATTACACCAATCATGTCTAAACTGGCAAGTGAAAAGATTGAAAAAGTGGAAGTTAACTTTGAGACAAAAGACAAACAGTATAGCAAAAGGAAAAAGCCCAGACTTTTCCTCGTATTCCATTAGGTTTTAATAAGTGTACTTTAAAAAAACTTCTTTTGTCTCCAAAAGCCCCGTGAAACTAATTTGACGCAGACTGAAATTGCTTACAAAATCAGCTATGTGTTTGTATTCAATGCTTATTGCCCTCCCTGCCATGCTCGGTATTCCTGTGCTGAGGAGGCCTCTGTAAGCTATGTCGTGATCCTAAATATGCAATAATTCTGTAAGCCTTTTACAAACGTGGCTTAAGAGCAGAAATGTTTAGGAGTATCACTTCGATTTCATAGGAAATGTCTAGAATATCTTATTTACATGGGTGTGTTGTCATTATACCTGGGCTTTTTGATTCCAATAAAAAGGTGATGATGATACTTGCTCTGCAAGACTGCTCTAGTTACAAATGTAAGGAATGCAGCATATTTTATACGTGTCTAGGCAGATGGACATGTGGGCAGAAGCACAGGTATTATTTGTTTTCTACCTAACTTCTGGAAACAGCTGTGCTGTCACATATAGACTGACAGGGAAGGAAAAGCCCCAGAGGAGGACACGCCTGATGTCTTCAGATCATCAAGGATTGTCTTGCAAGTTAATGTGGGAGCACATAAGAGCAGTGACCTGATGTCTCAGAAATGGCAATTTATAATTTATGCTGGATGAACAAGCATGACAACAGGCTTCAATAATGCAAAGGTCACTTTGCTTTTAAAAGTACAATCTATTCCAAGTTTCTTCTCCATCTACGCACCCGTGACACGCATAAGCACAAGCATCTGTGCATAAACACAGATGAAGTATGTTTCCCATTGGAAAACAGGACCCAGCAGGAAGTTTACCTAGAAGTTTCTTGAAAATCCATGTGGGGTTGAAGGATATTTTTATCTTTAATGCTCTTTGCATGTACAAGGATGGAACAGATTTTTTCATTGATTATTCATGAGGCAAAATGACTATCTACAACTGATACTTGTGACCTGTTCTGAAAGGATAAGAATCAGCAGTATTTTGTGTTAATAATAGAGAACAAAGTGGAATAGAAGAAAATGCAGTTCAGTGCTGCCCACAAAAGGTACACAAATGCTTCAGACAGAGATAGCTGTAGTGTTTAATGCATTGATGAATTGGCTCTAAGAACTGTTGGTTATGGGAAACACTGGAATCTTTTTGCCTCTAGGTAGATTTCACATTAAAAGTGAACAAACTACTTCATGTCTTTGAATGAGTTCTAAGTATGAGGCTAAAAGCTGCATAGGAGCCCTAATGGAAGTACTTGACTGTAGCACCAAAAGGGAGAGGTGCCCTAACCCCTCTTGTCTCCTCATCACCGCCCTCTGCAGATCAACTGAAATGCTGTGGTAGAAAGGCTTGTGACAAGCAGCTCCAAAAAATGGATGTCTGGAAGCCTGTGGGATGGTTAGGGGAAGAGCACAACTCTAAGCAGGTAAAGATCGCTCATTATTCTGAGCGTGCCAGCTCTCTGGCATCTGATGCATTAGAGTTAAAAGTAGTTTCATAGTGCAGCAGTATAAGTTGACTTTGCTGGGTTGTGCATACAGTACAGTGGAAGAAAACTGTCTGTATAATTATTGAAGTAACCATCTCCCAGGTAATAAAAACATGCAACTGACGCTTGCTGTGATTCCAGAGCAGATCTGCTATAACTTTATGGGTTCAATTCAGCTGGAAAAGAGTTGTATAAGGAGCAGATTGTTAAATGCCTTTTAAAAAATGTTAATTAATGCTTAACAAGCTGCTTTGAGTGCAATGTCTCTAATTTGTTCAGAAAAGTAGAAATTGGTCTTGGTGATTTTTCTAAATCATTCCATTACATTTTGGTATGCTAACAGTGCAGAGGGTGAGATAACCTTGCATCTTGGCTTTCAGCTGGTATTCAATATTTTTGTGAGGGCAGATAATTCCTACTGTTGGCGTGTAACTAGGACTGGGTTTGGTTTTGTGGGGTTGGGGCGGTTGGTTCTGATCAGGTTTGTGTTTTCCATTGACTTAACTGTCAGGAGACAGAATTGGGTAAACCAGCATTGTCCTTCAATGCCTTCAAGTTGTTTTTTGTCGGAGTGGGGGAACAACTTTCAACTTTCCATCCCACCTCGTTCTGTGATCTGACAGATTTCATAAGCTGTTCTAATCTTAACTTGCCTGGATCTCGAAGACAGCATACAAGGTAGAGGAATAAGTACTGCAAGGTTCTCTGAAGAATCTCTGATTTACTGTACTGAATAGGTCTCCATCAGTAACATGGGGAGTTTTTGCTCAGAGTGATATGCAATTTTAGGCAAAAGCTGAAGCAAATGTTAGAGTCTTAAGTCTTTACTGGTCATCTTTTGGTTTTAGAGATTACATAATTAGAAACACTGAAGACTGGACTACTTAAATCAGGGAAGACATTCAATAACCAAAGGTCTTCTCTTGATTTTGTATTATTATTTGGTGTAAAAAACATATAGTAAATTACAGTTATTCTACTGCTTTGTGGTAACAAATGTTATTAGAAGTAGAGCATTTCAGAATGTTTAAGAAATGTAATAGAAAATATCCTAGTTGTTGTGTTTTTGTTTTTCCCCTAATTCGTTAGTCATTTCTTTTTTCCTAATTAGTAACTTTTTGATGAGTCTTAAATTCTGTGTATAGATGAAAACTCAGTTAAGGTTTCATCTGAAGTGAGGGGATAGGGGTCTGATGGCTCAAATCATATGTCCTGTCTCATAGACTTCATTAGGAAATAGATTAAGAGACTTTGAAGGTGTGAGTTGCACTCTTCAAATGACTTGCATTCCATTTTCACATTTGTATTTTAAAGACTGTACTTATTACGGTGTTGCAATTAATGTCAGTAGTAGAGTAACAATCAACCAACGGCATACGTTTGCTATGAGTGCTCGGCAAAGGTGCCTTTTCCTGCCCTGTGCCTGAGACAGAGGTGTGCCATGGATGCTGATCACCCCTGAGGGGACAGGTGTCCTGGTCTGACATCCCACTGGTAGAACAGGAATGCTGTGCAGCTCTCTGTTCGTGGCACTAGTCCGAGTTAATGTCTAAAGCTTATGACATACTCAGCTGCTGACTGAGTCCTTTAGTATGCAATGCATTTTGCTCAGAGTATGTGAAAGAGATCAAAGAGTAAGGCATGCAAGTCAAGTAGGAAAGTCGGAGTGGCTTGGTGAGAGGAGAGAGATCCATCCACAATTAACTCCATTGTCTCACAATTAAGAAGATAAGCCGTCGTTATTGCGTTCTTCCCGGGGATTTCTTTGTTTGCTAGATGCTTTGTGCTTGCCTTGTTATCTTGTGTCAACATCACTTAGTATCACTTTGGCGAGTAGTCAGTGCGGAAACAAAAATTACACTGCAAGCTGTCATTAGATTAAAAACATGAAATTGGACATTTGGTGACTGCAGTGAACTCTAAGTCGCTTTTTCTCTTCTCCTACAACCTTCTCCCTCCATTTTTTTTCCCCTCACAATCCAAGCTCTGAGAATTAAGATTAATGCACTTCTAACAAAGGAAATAAATGATTTTTGAAAAAAAAAAAAAAAAAAAAGCCTTGAGGAGATTTTCTCGTGCGTTCTAGGAAGCTATTGCACAGAGTTGGAAGCTTCAGAATAATATTTGCATAGTTCCACAAAGAAACGTTGAAAAGCAGATGACAAACATTTTGATTTTCTTCTTTCTTTTCTAGTGTTCTAGAAGGAAAACAAGTTTAAGAAATGATCTGGTTACATCTCTTTTACAACAGTAAGGTCCACGTGACCTGTCTGATGCTTCTTAGCATACGTGTTCTAACATTCTTTTTGTGTGCAATTGCAAAAGCAGGAGGCTTTAGGTAACAGATTGTATTATTTGGGCTGTGTTATAATAACCTTAGACTCATGCTAGCAGAGTTACCCGTTGAATAGCTTTCTGAAGTCTTGTGATGACTTAAAGGATTGAAGAAGTCAGTTGCTGTCTTTTCATCTTTCTGATTTTTTTTTTTTGTACAAATGCTGTAACTCAGAAATTATTCTAACCAAAGTATGCTAAGTGTGTGCATTGTTGTACCTACAGGAAAAATTGATTCCAGAATAGCCCTTAGTTATCTGAATAGACTTTGCTGCTAAGAACAATTATTCTGCTGTCCACGGGCAAAATAGCAATGCTTTCAAAGGGTTTTCAGTGTGTGTGAGCAGTAACTGGAATAATGATAGTTACACGCAATACTTGATAAGGACTGTGTGCATGTTTCATTATTAGACTGCAGGAAGGTTGATCTACGACTTAATAAAAACCTGTGAGGTAAGACGTGCTTTACACTGCCTCATATTTTGCATGAGCTTTGACCTAAACTGTGTAATCTCGTAGACTGTGCTCAGTTCTGAAACCTCTAGGGCCTTGTTGCTACTTCCATAAGTTTTTCTTGTATTCACGAGCATTGATGAATGGTTAGTTGGACTTCGTAAATGAGAAAGCATCACCATGAAGTGGGTGGAGATCCATCTGTAGGGAGGGAACAGAAAAACTGCAGCACACTTTTGACTCTACCCCGACAAGAATGTGCAGGCACCACGTGGGCTGATCAAGAAGGAACTTCTTTTGGCAGAATTGCCTCTCATTTCCATTGTATGAGTGCTTTGCATCATAGACTGATATAATTGATTGGGCTTTGCAGCGTTTGGAAGCCAAGTTGTACACAACCAAGCTATTTAGCTGACTCTTATTTACCAAGCTTTGCTTTAGGATGTCTACACGCCTCATCCTTTTCTACAGAAGTGTTTCTATTCCATGGATTTCACTGGTGTCATGTTTTGCATACTAGTTTTTTGGCTCTCTAAAAATGCTTGTGGAAGTCTACTGTGCATATAAAACTCATCAGCAATTATTTAAGGACTCTACCACCCCTAAACTTTCTGTTCCATTTAGAAAAGTTAGAAGTGTTAAGTCCCCTGCTTTCACGTTGTTTCACTTGTTTTGAGTTTGGGTCCTGAGCATTAGGCATGTGGTTCTGTGGTCTGTAGTGCAGCATAGCAAAAATACCACATATGACTGTTCTATACGAATGCTGAAAGCATTATAGCTCTTCTGAGTCAAACTTGTCTGCAAGTCTATTCCCTTCCATTTCAGAGATTCATTTAGCTCTCAGAGCCTGATGATATTTTAAGTATGTAATATTTCTTGCCTTTCTTCCTCTCTTGAGCAAGGGCTGGTTAAAGCCTCATCTCTTTAATTGAGATTTTTGAAATATGAGTGACCAAATCCAATTGAAATAAATTGTGTTAAATTTTTTTTATGCTTGGTGGGCTGTCAAACTTGAGGCATCACTTCCCGCAGTCACAAGACGAGATCAGACTCTCAGCCACTTATGTCTTAGGTTTCCAGGCTTCATAAGTACAAACTATCTCACATCTACAGAAAATATAAACTACATAAATAAAGTAATCCTGAAGAGAACTCGATGCGATACACTACCACTCAGTTTCACCTGAGTTTAGTTTGTGTTATTGTAGTCAGGGGGAAACTAGATGGGGGTGTAAAGTAATCTTGAAAGGGCATACAATTTAAAATATGTCAAAAGCTTTGACTTAATTCACATGTTTCCTGTGTATTATTAGTGGAGGAATGTTTTAACATCTTATGACATGGAATTTGCATGTCTAGATCTTAGTGCCAGAGTAGAGCAGAAGAAATGGCATTTCAAATGGCTCGTGACAGAAATCTCACCACTTAATGCTTAAGGAGGCAGTGGTGATGGACCATTTCTGTATTCCAGCAGATGAATTATGCTGGTGGATGTAACTGCAGGAAGGTAAGTAAAGCATCTTGTGTCTGGAGTGAAGCTGTGCAAGTAGTAAAGGGCAAACTGCCTAAAGCTTACTTCCTCTGAAGCATCCCCTGTAGTTTGAATAGACATTAACTACTGTTCACAAACTACCTGTGGGTGTCCTGAAATATTTATTACTTTCTCTCTCTTTAAAGACTGCATCTGCCTGCCACAAAACAAGTCCTTTAAGAATAAATGTGGCTCGCTACCTTTACAATAAAAGATGATATTTAGAAGCCTGCATCTGCAAGTAGCAATTAAATTGTTCATCTCCCTGCACTGCATGAGCAGTTCTTACTCCTTCAATTTTGCCCCTCAGGTTGTTCACGATAAACTCAACTGTAAGGCATTGTAAGGAAAATTGTCTGTCTATTCTGAAAAAGCCTGGAACAGGCTTTCTTGAATGACATTTCAACATAAAAAGGAAGAAGAGTTCAATTGCTATCTTACTTTGATTTGCATTTTCAAGACCAAAATAATTATTGGCAGCAAAGACAGAATGTGTTACGGTCGGTCACCGTTTTATCTTTAGGAAAGAAACTAGTAATAATCAGTTAACTAGTGAGCAATCCCAAGCTTTCTTTGGAGAAGCAGGTGTCGTGACACCCCCACTTCCCAAATCCCTTCTTGGTCTTTTGTGTAACCTAATTACAGCACGCTTTTAAACAGTTGTAATGCAAGTAGGCAGAGATTTACTTCGATCTGCTCTATTCAAAGGACCTCTTCAATTCCTCCTGATTGGTACTGGTAGTGGGCACCTCAGTTCCAAGTTAGGTCAAAGAAAAAGATGCGTTATGAGTTTACACATTTTAGAAAATCTGCCTCTCTCATAGTGGCAAGGGAAATCTATTACTAAGTTAGCTCAGTCACTGTTAACATCGCTTGTTTGGGCTCTGTAAGTTTAAACAGGTTTTCTGGTATCTGCTCATAGCGGACTTATCTCTGCTACTTAAAATCTGCACCTATTGCTGCACTGTTTGAGTGCAGTTTTGACTTCTGTGTACACTAAAGCCCTCAATGGCACAACCTTCTTTGAAGTTCAGAAAAAGCTGGAACAGTGATCTTTGCCACTAGCCCCAGGACCAGAATGAGCAGCATTTGTGGGGAGGCATTTTGCACCATTTGAAGCCTGGAGATATGAGTTGCTCTGCTCTTTGTTCACTCAGTTTACTGGTCTGCCTGAGGCACAGATGCTCCATCTGCATGGCCTCCTCGTAAAGCTGTGTTTGGGCTCTTAATCCAGTCCCAAAAGTTTGCCATAGCTTTTAGGATTTGAGAGGCTTATTCAACTTCTGTTCTGTCATGCTTTGACTTTGGAGAAATAAATGGCAATGGTGAACTTCATCCCTTTTCCTACAGGTGATGAAAAGGAGATGTAAAAGGCTTGTTCTTCTGAAGCTTTGGTTTGGGTGGCAGAAATGCAGCCTGAGAAAAGTGGTTGCCTTGATGAGTTGTGAACCCTTGTGGTTCTCTCCAGGGGAGTACTGGCACTTGCCCTGTTAGAAGGGTATCTGTGCTGGAACAGTCCTGACCAGCTTAACACTTTTTTTTTTTTTTTTTTGTCCCCAGTTTGGTTTTTGGCTGTTATAAATCTGCATTGTCTCCATTTACATTTCACTGTAAGATTAGAGGTGCTGTCTTTCAAAGCATGCCAAGTGTACTTGACTTTGAAAATAAGATCCCAGAATTCCAGCTTACTCATAAAATCAAATCCTGTGCAAGAGCAATTTTACAGTAGGAGATCATTTAATTGTAATGTTGAGCTAATGTTGAGTAACGAAAGGTGAAAGAAATATTTTGGGGGGGGGGAACAAAGAGCAAGTGCGTGTGGAAATTGATGGAATCAAAGAATGTCTTGGGTTGAAAGGAACTTGAAAGATAATCTAATTCCAACCCTCCTGCGTTGGGAAGAGTTGCCACACAGTAAATCAGGCACTAGATGAGGCCCATCCAACCTGGCCTTGAACACCTTAATGAGGGGGTGGGGGTATCTGCAAACTGTCTGGCAGCCTGTGCTAATGCCTCACCACTCTCAGAGAAAAATTTCTCCTTAACATCTAATCTAAATCTCCCCTTACCTAGTTCAAAATTGTTCCCTCTTGTCCTATCACTGTCTACCCATAGAAAAAGTTGTTTTCCCTCCTGTTTATAAACTCCTTTGAAATATTGGAAGTTTGCAATGAGCTCTTGTAGAGTTTTGACGCTGCTATAACACTCTTCTCCTGTCTCAAGCATCTCAAAAAAATAAAAAACGAGCGTTTCACTTAATTAGTTTCATGTTAGACTATTTGGTGTGATTGCTTGTTTTTTTTTTTTTCCTCCACTCAACTTTCCATATTATATCACTGTTGCTTTTTCCTTGCATCAATATCTGAAAATAATGTCAGATCCTTTAGATGATAAATTTTTTGCGTGTTTCCATGCAAATAAAACCTTGACTCTATTGCTTTGAGAGCATCCAGGTATTTCTCTACTATGAAGTCAGCAGGCAATTTCATGGATTTTTTTTGTTGTTTAAATATTATCTTTCTGAACATTTATATGATTGCTGTACAGACACCGTATGTTGTCCTCTTAGAATTGTGGCAGTGACAATGCAGTCTTTTCCATGCTTCCTTATTACAGAATCACAGAATGGCCTCGGTTGGAAGGGACCTCAAGGATCATGAATCTCCAACCCCCTGCCACACGCAGGGCCACCAACCTCCCCATTTAATACCAGACCAGGCTGCCCAGAGCCCCATCCGACCTGGCCTTGAACACCTCCAGGGACGGGGCATCCACAGCCTCTCTGGGCAGCCTGTTCCAGCACCTCACCTCCAGCACCACGCTCTCTGTAAAGAGCTTCCCCCTGCCATCCAACTTAAGTCTGCCCTCCCTCAACTTCAAACCATTTCCCCTTGTTCTGTAGTTATCAGCCCTTTCGAAGAGTTGATTCCCCTCCTGTTTGTAGGCTCTCTTTAGGTATTGAAAGGCTGCAATGAGGTCACCCCGTGATGCTTAGTTAAAAGCTCATTTTCCTAGTGTGTATAGGCTGCGAATCTAAGGTTAAGAGCAGTGCTTTGTATGATAGCTGCGTTGAAAGAGTGCTTGCTATGAGTGCTTGCTATGCGTAGAGGGTCTTGTGGTGGTTCCGTGCATCCTGTCTACCAGAATTGCTTACCCTTGCACAGCCAGCTTCTGATTTGCTTCCAGATGTGGTTCCTGCACTGTGACAAGCAAAGCTAGGTTTTTGTGTATCCAGACTAGCTAGATTGAAAATGGAGTGACTCTTTCTGAAGTATGGTGCTATAACTGCACGTTTAAAATAACAGTATCATTCTGTCTTTGAATTCTGATATGACGTTCTTCAAGTTCAGATGTGCACTGGTGCTAAATGATGTATATCCTAACAATCCAAATCATACTGCTTCACTTCCAAGATCGTGCCAGTTATACAAGAGTTTTAAGCACAGATTTGAGCTATACATTAATCTTGTCTGATTGAAAAATGTAGGTAATAATGGAATTTGTGTTGTTGACTTAAAATTGCTTTTCCAAAAGTTGTGCATTAGCAGACAAGGTCAAATCAAAGAGAGGGAGAAAGATGTTGATTTTGCTTGGGGAAAAAATGTTCTATGTGAATGACTGTAAGGTTCCAGCATTTCCAGCATAAAGATATTGGAATCATTCCTAAGTGGCTTTGATCCCCTATGGGTTTCTCATCCCATTTGTTTTGCCCCAGTCCTCTGCAGTACTACTCGCATGATGGCACGTTGCTTCTACTAACTGCAAGAATGCTGACATTTGGTGTCATTCCTGCTTACAAGCTTGCTTTGTCTTTATTTTTTTTTTACGACACCTATGGGGCTAAAACTTACACTGTATCTGCATCATAAATCAAATATTGTGCTAGAAGGTAATGGTGCACTAAAAAAAGAAAAAGAAAAAAGAAGAATTCAATCAATAAAATTCTTAAAATACAAGAGCTTGTCTGTTGTTTTCATTATAATTAGAGTTAACGTTTGCAAAGTTATTACAGTTAACTGGTTTTGATATCAACAAAGAATGAATTCATCTGTCTAGAGTTTTATCACTACATGAAAATCAGAGCAGTAATATTTTGGTATTTTTGAAATATATCTACTTTGAGGAATGTAAGAGTGATTTTTGTGGGCAATTTCTAGAGATGATTCAACTCTTCTACTGTGTTCTCTTTATGTAAATATTTAATGGTACAATTCATTTGCATTTAATGAAATCTTGTGTTTCTGCTCTGCATTTCAATCTGCATACTTGTATGAATTAATTTTTGTGGAGAGTCAAACCCTGTAGATGGTTTCTCCTGTTTCCTCTGGTACTGACAAAAGGAGCTTAGTGAGTGAAAGTGTTTGATTGTCCTCTGTGCAGTAGAGCCCTCCATGAAGGGATCCCTCCTATTTTTACAAATTAGCTCTTTGATTCTGTTTTCCTTTTAACTCTGTCCTGAAGAGAAGTATGCTGGTGGAATAAGATGGGGCGAGTCTCTATTTCGTGTCTGGTAGGGCTTAATGTAAATAATGGAAACCCTTCTGAGGACTCCTGCTTGAATTACATATACGTAAAACAAAAGATGTGTATTTAAGAACCTGTTGTCCCTAAGGCCAAAAGCAGTGGGTCTGGTGTTAGAAGTTCCTAAGCCCCAGAATCTTTTTAAGCATGTCGAAGTCCCCTGTCTCTGAACTGATCCAGTTGCCTTCTCAACGGTAGTTCAAGCTTTCTTCTGCCTTCTTTGTCTTGCTCCTCTGCAAGCTCTCTGTTCTTGTATCAGCAAAAACCAAATAATGCCTTCGGTGTATATTTGGCAATATCCCTGCTAAGTAGTGTATTGATGGTGGTAGTTGTATTTCCTTATGATACATCAGTAGAATTGCAAAGCAGTGCATAGGATGTGTCTGTAATCATTGCAAACCAGGTTAAAAACGCTTAAGAAATTTTGTGTAATGCACCCCCACTAAATTTAACCAACCTGTAGTATTTTCTGAATCTGTAACATTTACAAAAAAGCTTCAGACAAGTAGTATCTTTATTCTAACAAAGTTGTACTGTTTATTACTGAAGTTTTTGAAGTTCACTGTGGGTTCGAGAGCTTTTCATCTTCCCGAGCTCTCACTTCTTAAAAAGTACAAATCTAAGCAAAGTTTTCTGTTTAATATGCTTTCTAGTAAACTGTGATAAGTCATCTCATTTTTTTTATAAGCTGTGTTATGGCTTCATCTTCCAATAAGCCAGGCTTCTCCAAAGTATGTCATAACATCTCCTATTTAAAGTGTTATTTCAAAGCCTTCAAGGCACATTCTCAAATTTTGCTCCTACTCATTTTTTTTGAGCTAATATAGGAGATTTAAGCTGAAAGTTTTCCACAAACTTGCTTCTCACAGGCTTCAATACAGGGGAGAATACCATGGCTTTGCTTTTTCTCTAACTATTTGGAGAGGGATGTGATGTGCAGAAGACAAAAACGAGTTGATAATGCTGTATTTCTCTGACAATGGCATTTGTTACTTGTGTATCATTGTAGAGACCAGTGCACATAATTGTGACTATTGGCACATCAGAGCTTGACACTGATTGTCAGTCAACCTTCCTAACTTCTTGAAAAGAGAAGGAACCATATTAGTATACAGTTTATATTTAGTAATAGATGTGAATTTTAGAAGAGTGATTATGTAGCCCGTTGTTATTCATAGCTGAGGAAATCACCTCACAGAAGGTTTTATCTTCAGCCAGGTGAGTTGCTGCTTTTGCTGAGCAAAAGTTAATTGTAATAAATCCACAGTAGTAAATACTTCAAGGCATCACTTCTAATTATTTTAGAATGGCAAGTATAGGTCAAATTTAGCAAGGAAGCCTGTTAGTCAGCCCAAGTAATAAAATGAAAATTATCCCATAAATGTGACTGACAATTCCTTTTTGGATTAGACAAGAGTGCAGAGTAGTTGGAGAGGAGTTGCTAAGAAATATCAGTTTGATTTGTGGGCAGTAAGCTTGCTGTGGACTGGGTATGAACATGGATCTTATTTAAGAGCTACCACTTCTTGTTTGAAGTCAATCTTTAGTGCTGGTACAAACTTGGAGGAGAAAAATAAATAAACACTATTAATTCCAGTAAGAGCTACGAGCAGAAATAGAGAATCAAACAAAGAAATTGGAATCAAAGGTTGAGCTCTTGTTCTGTATTGTTTGTCCTAGGTATATTTTTGAGTGATGCATTTGAACTGAGGATTTGAGCTTTCTGGGGTTGTATAGGTGAGCCTCTGTTCAAATGCATCTCTGGATTACATTTGGAATTACTGTTCATGAAACAAGAATGTTGTTTGGGCAGCCCTGGGACAGAAAATAAAGAATAAGCTTTTAAAGTAAACGATCAACTCCAACTGTATTTAAGGCTGTTCTCTATAAAATTCTGGGAAGTAAAATTAAGTTGATGCCTAAGTACTAGGCCTAGTAGCTTGAGAAGGTTTCAATTCATTAGGTGAATATTTGTTTAGCATTCAGTATTGAGCTGAGGCTTACACATTCAGCCCTTCTCTTGGGATTTCAGTTAAAGAGATATTTGGAGCAGCACAGCTACTCAATGAAGCAGAATGCTACAAAGGCAGGATTTATTTATTGCCTTGTACTTCAGGTGCAGATGTGATGTTCCCAAATAGGTATCTTGGGGACAGGGGACCAAAAGGCTTTATTTGCTTCTGCCTTGCTTACTGAAAATTCTTATCGCAAGTTCTTTTTCTGTGTATAATGATCTGTGCTCAGGGTTGATGCAAGTGCCATAATTACCTGTGTGCTGGCCTAGTAGTTGATTCAGTGGTACTTCTTAATGGGAAGGGAGGATTTTTCAGTAGTGATACATATGCATATCCTAAGGCAATCCCCACAACACCTGCAAGAACAGCAACTGAAAAAAACCCACCCAGCCCCACGCACATGTGTGCACAAAAAAGCCAAACTCCCCAAAATACATAAAACACCAAGCAACAACAAAAAGCATGAAAAACCCCAACTGCAAATACTAGGACTAATTTGCAGAGGACCGAGAAATTCTGGATCTTCCTTTCAAACCTTGGTTGCTTTTGCAACAGCCAGCTCTGAGTCTGCAGCTTTAAAAAATAAATAGTAAAAAACCAACCAAACAAACAAAAAAAACAAAACAAACAAACAAACAAAACAAATTGTCTTGAGTTTGTACACTTTAGCTGGGGAGAGAATAAATTCCTTGGGATGAGAGGCTATGAACAGCTCTGCTGTTCTGCAGGACATGTAGAAAAAACAGAGGAAGAAGAGTCACAAAGGCTGGATTTGGGCTGGTTTTAACTATATAAGGTCAACCTCAGAATGTAATATTGTTTTATCTCTTGAGACAAAATTCTAGGCTTGTTTTTCAAGGACACTTACTCCAAGCATTATGTTCATTTCCTCTTAGTCTTATATTTTCTTGAAGTTGTTCAAGACAGATTATTTTCTACAGGCTTACTGTCCATTTGTTGCTGTACCTCATCTCCCATTCTGCATAACCTGTAAATATTCTTGATGGTATGGAATAGAGCTGAGTGATTGGCAATTGTATTGTCTTCAGGTAACAGAAGAATATATAACATATATTTTTATGTAAATGTAGTAATATAAGTGAATATCCTGACCATTTAACATAAAAGGATGAGGATACTGAATTGAAAAGTTGGACCGTGCCCTTCACTTAGTGAGTGACAGCATAGGAAGAAGAAAGCTAGCATCTACCCCAAGAGGTTTAGCCTAGGTCTATCTTAGAGAACTGGTTTAAGACAATTGAAGCTTAATGGCAAGCTATGCTGATTTGTGAGGTCTGTAGTTGTATTTGTTTTTTTTTCCTTTTCAGCTGATATGGTGGTGCATAGTCCTTGTTAATTGTGCACACATTCCTTGCTCTTATAAATCGGTATTCATTTCCACCCCACCTGCAGCTCATACGAGCAAATTAATTCCCTTTTCTCTCTGTAGCTGATAACTGCCTTATTTCCAACCATTACGCAGTTGATGTACAAAATACAGATTGATAGAAACTTAATATATTCTTATGTAACTTGTTTTCTTTTTATGATTGCTTTAATGGGTTACTTGATTCCCTCCTTTGCTGTGTTTTGAAACAGTCCTTGGAGGAGAAGGGAGTATGTGAACACTTGAACTCCTTTGGGAGGCTTTAACATCCTTGTGCAGCCACAGTATTCTTCTTAGGATGAAACTCCTTGATGCTGGCTTAAGTGATTTAAAAGAGTAATGATAAAGCTGAATTTCATTGTTCTATATGCAAACTCTGAAGCAGTTGTGGTCTCTAAGATGCTATCTGAGTCGAGCAACTCTGGTTTAATTATGACTCTTTTTGAGAATTTTTTCAATAGAAGCACAAACCAAAGGTAAGCATCAAGTACGAATTATTTAAAAAACAAACAAAAAAACCCCCAAAAAACCTGTTGTAAGGCAGTGTCAGTAGCCTGTTGTTACAGTGTGCCAATACTTAGATACTTTAGGCTTATTTTCTGTATATTCCTTTGTACAGTGTGTTAAAACTACTTGTGTTTTATGTTCAGTAGACTATTTGGAAAGAAGTGATCTAGGTGGAATTTTCCTACCTTATTTATGTGACAAATTACCAGCCGCTATGATAACTAATATAGGTTAATTTGTAGATACATACCCTTCCTGTTCTTTAAAGATACTTTCTTGCAGTTGGATCACTGGGATCAAACATCTGCAGAACCTGTGTCTTCTGATTGTTAGATAAAGATCTGTGTACGTTATTCAGTTTCTATAGTTTGTTATGTTTTCCTCTTGGATATGTCCTTGGATAAGTTTGTATTGCATTCTTTGGTGGCTTGGAGTAGAATGGAAAGAACTGATTTCACATCATTTTTCTATTGTGTCACTCAGGGACTGTTGAGTTGTCAATGTGTTCTATAGGGGTAGCCTGAATGTAGTAAGTCTGTAGAGTCTGGATAGATTTTCAGGCATCTGCATGTGACAAGGCAAAGTTCTTGGCCCAACTGAGTCCCTCACAGCTGGTGCTGGCTCTTTGAATGTTGTGGATGCTCCTTGATTGCCTGCACTTTCAGGGCTATGGTTTCAAAATTGTCCCAGAGTCATTGCAATGAAGATTTTGGGAAATACAATTTCATTTGTGGTATAAAATTAAATAAATAGAGGCTGATATATGTAAGTCTCATGGATTATCTCCTTCTAGTTCTTCTCAAAGTGGAGACAAAATAAAAAATGCGAGTGAACGCATGGTGGATGTAGAGATAAAGGCAGAAGAGCATGTGCCTCCATTTGTGGTGTCAGACAGAAGAGTAGGGTTCGGAAGGAGTATTTGACAGCTCTTTCATACTGCATCAACTGCAGAGGAGCAGAGTCTAGGCCTGTTATTTGGATGCAAGGTATAAAGGGTGCAAGTTCAATGGTGGAAAAGAAGAAGTCTTCTTGGACAATGCAAAACCTTGCAAGCAGTGACAGATTATCTGCAAACATCCTGCTTGGCTTAAAGCTGTTTCTCAGCTTAAAAACAAGTCTCAGAACTCATGTCTGAGTCTATGACTTGAAAACATTGTGGGTTTTTTGTTTGTTTGTTTGTTTTTTAGTAAATGTTAGAGAAAGAAAGAAACCTTCTGGCTGTGGCCATGTATGCCAACCATCAACCAGGAGTAAAGTTTTACAGCTGACTTATAAACCCCAGAGAGATGGGTTTTCTAATGGAAATACTGACAGCCTCTTAACTTGAGCAACGCTAGCAGGCGCCGTTATAATAAATGACACTGAGAGAGACATGATACAGGCCCACAAAGTAATTAATGGCAAGAGTAAAATAAAATATAGACGCAGCATCCCACAGAGAGCATGACTCAATGGAGCAAACTTGTAATAAAGCACAAAGAACGTCTGTTTAGTAAAGAGCTGTGTGAAACTGCTTGTAAAATAAATCATGAGCTAGCGCTAGAGCTAGCTGAGCTCTCTGTATGTTTCTTTTAAATTAGGGGATTACAAAACTCTCCTCAACTATAAAAAGCTGGTTTTGGCAAGGCAGAATCGCACTGTATAATGAAATGAGAAGCAATGAAATGCCAAGTGCACCTATGTAAAGAAGCTTTTAACGTGGTTCTGAATAGGAATAAATCAGAAGTCAAGAATGCACCTACAGCCTGATCTTACTTTTTAGTCAAGTAATTTTATGACTAGCTGTCATTTTGATTCTAATCTAATTGTCGTTTCATTTGGATGTTGGGATTTGTCCCGTGTCAAAGAAGGCATAAAAATAGCTCTTCTGTTGTTCCAAGAAGCTTTATTTAGCATCAACAAAAAGACAAAATTCCTCTCCAAACCCACAAAATCCAGCACAGTTACTTGTTTTACACAGTGCTTCCACTGATCAAGGAGGCGGTAGCTGCAACCCTTGTAGATAAGGTGTTCTGTTTGATTTGTGCACAGATATCCTGCTTGTGGCTTATCATTGTTAACTCATCCTGATGTTCATGTTACAAGGAGAGAAAAGTAAGTTACTTTTGTATTCATAAGGCAAATGAATTAACACAACAATGAACCTATTTCTGACAACTCTCAATCTGTTTTACTCTGCTGAACTTGTAAGGCAGGAGACTCGGGACCCATGTTAAATTGAGGCACACGCTATGCAATTGTTAATTTAATCTTTACCAAACAGTTACTGTTGGGAAGCTTAAATCCTACACTGCTGGAGTTAAGAGTAAAAATAGTGAACAAATGATATATCAGCTTCTCTGAGTTCATTATCTCTGTTTAAAACTGACTTGGAAATTGAAATATGGTAGCACTGCAATATCAAAGATCATTTTATTTGGATGCAAATGGCATGAGGTGTACAATTTGAAATGTCTCATCCATACACATTTCTGTCACTTTGTGTTAGTTTTGCTTTCAGCATCATAAGGGAGAAAAAATAGAAATTTGTGTTCTACTGGAAATTTGGTGTGGTGGTTTTCAGTGTTTATCTTGCATGTGGGGCAACAATCCGTTTTGTTTCAAGCACCCTATAATAGGGAAATACAACACGTCTTTTTCATGACATACTGTTAGGGCCCAAGATACCATGCTTCCATTTTGAGGTGAAGGTGCTTGATATGTTTTCTCAACTACTATAGTGGCATGAACTTTATGCTAGAAAATATTAACTGTGTAAATCTCAGCTGAAGTGCAATATGGACCCTAATTAGTCCCTGTTCTGCGTAAGGGGTCTTGAACTCTGGTTCCATTTCCAAGCTGAATAAGGGGAGTTTGCAGTAGTGAGTAGGACAATGTTGACTTCGTTTGTATCACTTCAAAGCAAACAAACATACAAACAAAAACCCTGCTGTTAAATTTGAGTGAAGATTATTTGAAAATCATTATTTTAGATAAAAGAAATAAATAAAAATCATCATTTCCATAGACAGATCTCTCATGCTTCTCTGACTTGTACTGTTTAACGGTGAATTGCTTAACTGCTATTTGGAGTTTCTAGCTTAGATTTATAAAACTGAGTCTCATTACTCTATCTATAGAGAAGCTGTAGATGACTGCTTGTGTATTGCTGATTTAATCTAGATCTGTTATCTAAATCTTTACTGTGAACACAGTGCCAGGAATTAAATTGGGTACGCTTGACGCTTAATAGAATATCAGTAAGAGAACTGAGATGTACAGGAACAGTGACTTTATTAAATCGTTATTTACAGTTCTCTATAACTCATGACATAACAAAACTTCATTAATAGCAGATAAGGTTCCACACTCACCGCTTGGGAAACTGTAAGGAATTTTCAGTGATTAAATTTGATAATGACATAGCAGCATCAGAAGCCTAATTACTCACAGTGGTTTCTAATATTGCCAAAGCAGTGCTTTAATTACTGCATTTCAACTTTGCATGTCTTTTTCAGCCCTGTGAAAACCAGAAAATACTTTCTCATGTTTTGTGCTAACAGAAAATATTTGGAACTGAAGAATACCAAATGCAAAAAGGCTATTAACCGTGGCTAACAATTGAAACATCACATGATAGGAAATTTTTTTTCCACAGTGCTACTGACTTTTGGAACTCCACCTCCATTGCAGTACCATATATTTCAGTGAATTACTCCGAAGGTTGTCTTGGTTTCGTTGTGAAAGTTGATGTGGCAAAGTAACCTACAAGAATCATGTTTTCTCAAAAAGCATTTAAATTATGGTTTAAAAAAAAGTCTTACTAGTCAAAAATGCCTTTTGAAACCTCAAGCCAAAGAATTATCTATTGTGGTGTAGTGTTGGAAGAAAAAGCAGCTACATATTTTATTTTTAATGAAAAATCCGAATTATATTTATCTTATATATCTGCCTTGCACAAGGAAACTTACCTTTGTCTTTTTTTCCTGGGATAAAGCTAGAATTGAGGGAACTGTGTAGGTCATGTCATTGAATCATAGAATAATTAGGGTTGGAAGGGACATCTAAGATCATCTAGTTCCAATTGCCCTGCTATAGGCAGGGACATCTTCCACTAAACCAGGTTGCTCAAAAACCCATCCAGCCTGACCTTGAACACCTCCAGGGTAGGGGCATCCACAACTACTCCAGGCAGCCTGTTCCAGTGTCTCTTAACCCACACAGTACAGAATTTCTTTTCAATATCTAGTCGAAATCTACTCTCTTCCAATTTAAAGACCTTGCATTTGCTCTTGTTGAACTTCAGGAGGTTGGCACGGAGGCCCATCTTTCAAGCCTGTCCAGTTGTTTTCTGCAATCTTTCTGAGCATGCGCTGGATCCCACTGTGTTTGTTGCTTTCAGAGATGTTAACACCAGTCCCAACACTGAGGAATGCCACTCATCACTTGTCTCCACTTGGACACTGAGCTGTTGACTGCAACTCTGAGTGCCATCATCCAGCACTCCTTATCCAGTGAGTGGTTCATCTGACAAATTTTCGTATTTCGTTTGGAGGCAGTTGTGCAGAAAAGTGTTAAAAGCTTTGTGCAAGTCCAGGTAGATGATGCCAGTTGCTCTTCCTTTAACCATTGATCCTGTAACACCATCATAAAAGGCCACCAAGTCTGTCAGGCACGACTTCCCTTTGTGAAGCCATGTCATGTATCACCGATCACCTCGTCTTTATTTTCCAAGTGCCTTAGTGGGGCCTTCAGGAGAACCTGCTCTTTATCTTTCCAAGCACGGAGGTGAGACAGATTGTTCTCTAGCTTCCTGGATCTTCTTTTTTTTCCTTTTTTGAAAACGGGGGTTATGTTTGCCCTATTCCAATCAGTGAGAACTTCACCAGACTGCCATAAGCTGTCAAGTATGATGGATAGTGATTCCCTCAGAACTGGTGGATAGATCTCATCGCGTCCCATGAACTTAAGCACCTTCAGGTTCTTTAGTCTCAAACCTGATCTTCATTTAGAGTAAGCAGATCTTCCTTCTACCAGTTCTTACCTTTGCTTTCTGCTATTTGATTGGTGCAGCTAGAGCCCTTGCTGGTGAGACAAAGAAGTCAATGAACACTTTAGCTTTCTTGGTATCCCTTGTGACTCTGTCTGCAGGTGCCTTCAGGAGATGGCCCACACTTCCCTGCTCTTCCACTTAGCACTTAAATAACTGTAGAATTTCTTCTTCCCCTTTGGTAGATTTAATTAGATGTTTTATCTTCCCTAACTTGATCCCTGGCTGCTCAGAACAATTCTGGGTATTCCTCTCAAGAAACCTGTTCCTGCTTACACTCCTTAGAGACTTTCTTTTTGCTCTGAAGTATATCCAAGAGTTCCTTGTTGATCCATGGAGGCCTCTTGGCATTCTTGCCCACCTTCCTCTTTCTTGAGGTGTGCTGCTTCTGGGCTTGGAGGAGACGCTCCTTGAATACTGACCAGCTTTCTTGGGCCCCTCTTCCCTGCCAGGCTTGTCGCTCTGTCAAGCAGTTTCCTGAAGAGGCTGAAATCTGCTCTTCTGAAGTAATCTTGCTGCACACCCTCTTTGATGCCCTGAGGATCTTGTACTCCACCTTTTTGTGATCAAAGGCTGCTTGTGATCTTCTTGTTACTTACCAGCCTCTCCTTGTAGGTGAGGATAAGGTCCAGCAGAGCGTATTTTCTCATATCGCTTGGAAGATCAGGTTGTCATCAATGCATTCCAGGAAGTTCTTCAATTGTTGGTGCCCTGCTGCGTTGTCTTCACAACAGATATCAGAATGGTTGAAGTCTTCCCCCCCCACCCCCTCTTAGGGCCATCATTTATGATTACGGCATTGTTCCTATTTGTTTATAGGGGGCCTCATCCTCGTCAGACAGCCTATAACAGATCCACACTCTGATGCCTCCTTCCTCTGCCTTCCCTTTAACCCAAACCAATAAGCTCTCTGTTAGCAACTCATCCATCCTCAGGCGGGGCTCCATGGATTGTTGATGTGGAGAGCAACACTGCCTTCCCTCCTCCCCGCCTCATTTTCCTGAAGAGTTTGTACCTGGCTATTCCCATATTGCAGTTGTGAGAGCCATCCCAGCTCCTCTCAGTGATTCCAATGACATCACAGCTCTGTAGGCGCACATGTGCCTTTAACTCTTCTTGCTCGTTCCCCATGCATTAGAGCACAGGCATCCGATTTGGGCTCCCATTGAGGCTGATAAACCAGTTGCTTTCTTTTCCTGATCTTCAGGTGCTGTCATCTTGGTTTGTGATCCACCTCCAGGCCCAGGGAATCTACTAGAGGTTATCAACCTCTAAGAGGGATGGATCAAGGATCCCATCCCCCAGTGACTCTAGTTTAAAGCCATTATCTACATGTGTTTGTGCTCTGAGGAAATGCCAGCAGAAAAGGGGCAATTCTGTGATATTGACGAGGAAAATTTACTGTGCAGTGTCACTTGCTCATTTTGTTTGAGAATGGTTTTTCACCTTGTGGAAACTGTTGGTCTAGAATTGCTGTGACATGGCAGTTCTGAAGCTCCTCATCTGGCACTTGTGCTCTGTTGCATTTTGCTCCCGTTGTTTGTGAATGTATTCCAATGTAAATTTTTAGTTGGCTATTTAAAAAAATACCCTGTGGAATGGACATCACTCCTTGCAAATGTTATGAGGGATTTTTTGAAAATACGTTGTGCGCATACACCGTTAAATCAGATTGTTGGTAAGTGTTCTACTGTGGCAGCTTTGTTTCTTTATTATCCTAATGAATTTTTTCTTAATTTCCTTTCCTGATTCCAGTCAGGAGTCACTGCCTTGAATAGGATTCCATTGGCAGAGGGAGTTTTGTGTAAATGTGGAATACAGTCATCTCTATTTCCAAGTAGGAAAGGGAATCTCTGCTTCAGCTGATGATTGAAACTTTGCTTCACTGAGATGCTGTGCTCAATTTAGGTTAGAGTTTGCTCTTGGATGTTAGTCTTGCATTGGTTTTGAGTATTTGCGGAAAACAGATACCTGAGGGGGCTAAATGTGCTTCTTTCTTTTTGAAACTTATATTGAGGCTGCTGAAAGATTTGCGAGTAATGCACTGACAACCAAATTTCAGTGAGATGCATGTTAAAAATTGTAGCTTCAGAAATTAAAGGCACGTCTTTCAATCTGCTTCGAGTGGTGGCTGAAATTCACAATTGAATTCTTGGAGACTCTCTGTTTCTGACAGGACAGGAAATGTTCCTGAAGCTGGAGCCTGGCTGACCTTGCTGGTGAGGTGGAGTACAGTAAAGGAGGCCGCCTTTGTGTTCTTGGTAGATCACATGTTTGACTTTTTTATTGATCAAGAGGTGATTATGTCAAGTAGATAAGCTGCCATGTGGCCTGAAATTAGATGTCTTCTTCCATTCTAATTTTTTATTTGTAAGATTTTAAACAGCAGTAAAATTGCTGACATCATTTTAAGACTCCTCTCCTGACAGTGGTCTCTACATTTGCAATAAATTCATATGATTCATAGTGATGAATGCAAGTAGCAAACTGAGAGGAGGGGATGATAGGTTTTCAATCCTGGGTACCAACATCATAAAAGGAAAGCAAATTAAATCTGGAGAATAGCTAATAATATATATATATTTTTTAATCTCCTCCCCAATCCTTCTTCCTTCCCCAATGAATGCAGTCTTTTTACTAATAAATATTACCAACTGGATCAGTTTTTGCAGGGAAGAATTTACATATTTAGATTTCTGTTTTAAACCATTTGGAATATTCTAGACCTGAGATATGGGGTATTGAATATCATGTGGAATAAATTGCCAAAATTATATCCAAGTGCAAAGGCAAACAGTTCGGCATTTGGTACTTAAAGCAGTTTGGATTTAGCAGTATACAGTGCTGAATGGTTCTGCTCATATGGAAGTACAATTTCTAAAGGAAAAAAAAAACCTGCTAGCACAGCTCTAAGAGTTATTTCTGAGGAACAACTTGCTTCATTGTTCTTCAGGGAATTAAAATCTTCAAATAAGCTCCAGAGAGGAGATATGAATGTTTCCATAATTTTGTGATCCAGCAGAATTTTCACTATCATCAGACACACTACGTATACTATAGGTAGAGTTAATGAGAAGTACTGAAGTATTGCCATAATGAGAAATCTGTTTTCTTTTTTAATACAACGGGTTACTGCTTTATGAAATTATCTGGCTCCAGATCTTCCTTCCAGGGAAATAGTCTTAAAATAATTCTTGAGGAGATTTTCCCATTTCCTTTGGATGCACTTGAGACTCATTTGTGATACCTTTTCTTTCTCTCTTTACTAAACTCTCATGATGGTATAAATGTTATGTTCTCCTATGCAGACATGACTCTTTCATGATCTTTCTTTTGTGCATGTAATGAGCAGGTGGTTTGTTTGTTGTTAACAGTCCTGCTTTTGCTTTAGAAGTTGTGTTGACTCCATCACGCCTTAATATTTGATGTAAGATGCTTTTTCAATCCTGAATACCCTAGCTATTCTCTTCTTATACGTTATTGTCATTTTATTCCCACTGTTGCCTCAATTCATAATGGTTTCTTGTGGCTATTTTGGTACCTGTTCATTTTCATCTCTAATTATCGAGGGCAGAGGGGTTATGTGCAGTGCTTCATTTCGTAGTCATTGCGATTGCTTTCATCCAAGGGAAGACTTGGTTACAGTGGAGGAATGTTGTATGCAGTAGATCTAGAATCATGTTTGTCTGCTGAAGCAGATGGATTACAGAACAGCAGTTTATATAAAATATTGATGAAAAGATGTTTTCTGGGTCTCTAGCTATTGATAGCTAGTACTGTACTGGACCAGTTATTTTGAATTTCAGTGAAATAGAACAGAGTACAGACTAAGGGCTGGTAGGTCTAACTCTTCAGAATTTCTCTGCAATCTTCATTTAAAAAATGAGCAACAAACTTGCATGCAAACAAGACCCAATACAGATTGCTGAGTGTTTGAGTATATGATGTGAGGAGGCTTTGAAGCAGTTTGTGTGTGGGAATGTTTTATTTTTTTTTATTCACTTTCCTTGTACATATTGTGCTGTTTTCATGCTCTTTGTGTTCACCCCCAATGTATATAATGTCTATCTCAATGTGTGCATGTATATGTATATACATACATATATACATCTGCTGTTAGTGATAGGTATGTAATGTGACTACATCCTTTTAAAGCTAACAGAGTGAAGTGGAGCAAACTGCTGAAATTGCCCTGACCAAGACGATTTGGGGGCAAATGGATTTATGCCTCTGAATCTTTTCTTAAGGGCTTATTCTATGATTATAGATAACAGGGAGTGACAACTACTGCTATAGGTGAAGGAGTTTTGCATTTGAGTCCTTGAAATCAGTCTTGGTGTTATTGCTGCTCTCAATGATATTTGAAAAGTTGTGGCACTTGGGTGAAGACCCTAGTGAATGCAAAAAAGGTAACAATGCACCTATTTTTAAGAAGGGTAAAAAGGATGATCCCAGGAACTACAGTCCTATCAGTCTCACTTCTGTGCTGGAAAGATCATGGACCAGATCCTCCTGAAAGCTATGCTAAGGCACACGTAACATAGGGAGGTGATACGGGAAAACCAGCACGGCATCACCAAGGGAAAATCCTGTTTGACCAACCTACTGGCCTTTCATGGTGGTGTCACTGCATCAATGGACAAGGAAAGACCCACTGCTGTTATGTCTCGGCTTTAGTGAGACCTTTAACGTGGACCTGTTGGAGCATGTCCAGAGGAGGGCCACAGAAATTATCTAAGGGATGAGACATATCCTATGAGGACAGGCTGAAAGTCCTGGGGCTATTCAGCCTGGAGAAGAGAAGGCTCTAAGGTGACCTGATAGCAGCCTTTTTATATCTAAAGGGCAACTACAGGGAAAGGAGGAGACAGACTCTTCAGCAGAGTTGGTAGTGACAGAACAAAGGGAAGTGGCTTCAAGCTTGTAGAGGTTAGAATTAAGTTGTATTTAAGTAAAAACTCTTCTGGTGAGGGTGGTGATTCACTGGAACTAGTTGCCCAGTGATGTGGCTGATTGCCCTTCCCTGGAGAATGTCAAGGTGAGGCTGGATAAGGGCCCTGGGCAGCCTCATTTAGCTGTGTGTGTCCCTGATCATTGCGGAGAGTTGGATAAGATTGCCTTTCAAGATCCCCTCCCACTCTAAGAATCTGTGATTTTTATGAAGTTTCTTGTAAATTTTTCCAAAACTAGTACAGATTAACCTTTTTTCAAGTTCAAAGTAGAAAAGATGGTTTTGTTCCATTTTTTGCTATCTTCCCAAACAGTCCTTCAGTCCTTTGATATTTCACTCATCTCTTGCCTCACAACTTCTATGCTTCTGTTTATAGTACCTCTGTTTACTTCACATCAACCTCTAGCTTCAGTGGTGCACAGGATGTCCATGGCAAGAACAGGTCCCTTGTGACCTGACAGTGCCCAAGAGACTACTCTAAGCTGAGGAGAGCCTCGTGTCCCCACCGGAACCACACCTGCACCAAATGATGTGGGAAAATGCCAATGCTGTGGAGCTTAATGGTGGTTAATTTAATGGCTCATCAGGAATGAAGTACTTGGTATGGGGGATTAGAAAACCGTAGAAATCTCACAGCTGGGAGACAGAATTTGTTTTTAAATTAGGCTGTTGATATTTGCTGTAAGTAGATGGGAAGCGTACTTCAAATGCACCTTAATATTAGGCTGTTTCTTTTTGAATGTTGAAAACTGAGAAGGAGGAGATCATTCACTCAGGGAATCAGTATTTCTGGGCTCTATGCCTGTGATCCATTCTGTAAGATGAAACTACAACTGGGATATTTTAATTGGTTTCCACGGCATTGTGACCTTCCTTTTGAACAAGCCGACCTGTCAAAAGGCTTAGATCTGCAACTTCCTGCACCTCATAAGGTCCAGAAGCCCAGTGGTATTTCCTACTGGATAGTGTCTGCCAAGAGAGCTTGTTTTATTCATAGCAAGGTCAAACAGAAACATGGTCTGTAGCAGGGATTTTAAGTGTGCTCTCTGAAGCCTTGCTGTTCAGAAACGTAAACAGTAAAATGGAGACAACTTTTAGATGACTTTCAGCATGTGAAGTAGATTAATTACTATTTCTTGTAATAAATGGGCAGTCAAGTGTGCACTCTCATTGTCTTTATATGCTTTCAAGTTGATTATGGTGTGTATGGCATGACATTAAAATGTGAGCCGTTCTACACCTGACAGTTCAACTGGATTCAGTTGAGAAGCTCTTCTGACTGATTAGGGATGAAGAACAATGTTCCTATAATTGTGCTAGAGTTCATGATTAATTGTAGGAGGAGCTAGAAGTCTATCATCCCTAGCTGCATTTTATCTTATAGCTTTTTCAGGTTGTAGTTGCTGTATGTGATTACTGCTTTTTGGGACACCACTTCAGGAGACTTAGACTATCATAGGAAAGCCATTTCGTTAACAGAGACAGAAAGAAAATAGTTAACTGCAAGGGAAAAAAAAACCTGATTTTATTTCTTTACTTATCTTCATAAATTGGTATTTTATTTTGAGAGCAAAATACAAATGCACTTAGCTAGCTGTTTCCTGGATGAATTGTGGTTAGATAAATGATTGGTTCATGGTTTGGATACTGATTTGCTTTATATCCATTTTATAGTCTGATCTGAAGCTTGGAAATAACTGGACTTATACAGCTTGGGCGTGGTGGCCAATATAAAACAAAAGGGAACGCTGGCTATTTCGAGACCTAGGCAAGCGTGTGTTCAATTTAGTCCTAGGAAAGCAGCACTGCTTCTCTTAGACTTTTTTCAGACTTTCCAAGTGCATATTCAAAGCCTGATGCCAAAGAAATTGATAAAATTGCCCATTGCTTCTAGCTTCCTCCTTGCTTATTCACCCCTTTCTGGGGGGCTGATATTAATAAAAAATGCATCAATGCATTATATTACAATCATGCATTATGCAGCACTCTTACTTTATGGAAAGCATTCACAGACATGTAAATTAATGGAATAAGCGTGTTAGCTTCTTACTGCTAAAGGATTTTGAAGCATGGAAACACCGCAACAACATCTGGCTCCCTTAAGCAGTCTAAATAATTTCATTTTTTAAAAATTAAAGAAGCTTGCATGAGAAGCATCTTTTGACTTGAGTTGAAAAGAAAGAATTCTCATTACTTAGGCTCTTAGCGTAATGTTGCTTTTCATGCTTTCTCTAGAGTACTGAAAGAATGCTGCAGATGTTCTTTCTTAAGTGTTCTGTGCACTGTCAACTATATGAGAAAGTAGTTTCAGAAGGTGATAACCATTTTTCAGAACAAAGGCTATTAAATATTTTCTTTGTCCATCATGTCAGAGCTGTTTTTTCAGAGTGTTGAGCAGCTATAAGTAATGCAGTGCGTTTTCTGGTGAGATGGAGGTAGAAGAGTGTGCAACCAGATGATTATATCAAGTTTAGATGCAAGATTTTAAGTAGTCTGCAGCTTAGGCTTGGGTGTTTCTGTTCTTTGATCTTGTAAGCTGCATTCGTAACTTAACAACGGAAAAAGTGAAACTGGTAAGTAAGGGTTCCTTTATACCAGTGGAAGATGTTTGATCATTGGTCAGCATGATCAAATAGGGCACACCTTACTGTGATTCCAACATAAAGGGTATTGTACAGACCATGCAAGATTTAATACTAGTCTGATCCGTATCTGAAGTTTAATAGCATTTGAAATTCTAGTTCTGCCTCTTCATGGTCCTACTCTCATGGATAGCTACTTTTTTTTTTAATGTAAAGAATATGCTTGATTCTACTAGTGAGTGGTATCAGTATAATTAGACTTCTAATTGCTTGTGCACACCAATGTAAGGTAGACTTCAATGGAAAAGTGATTATTTCATCAGGGAAAACGAACAAACACATTAAAGCATAGAATCAGTTAGCTTTAGGAGGTAATTTAAAGTGAAGCGTTTTGTATGTAGAAGCCATTCATAAAGCACACTCCATATATGCTAGCATGAGCTTCTTAGAATTTTATTAGGCTCAAAGGCATTGGACTGGTGATTATAAACCTGTTCAGAAAACCAGGCAAGGAAAAGGATGTGATTTAAAAAAGGCTGTCCCTTGAGGAACTCGTTTGATTTCTGCAGGAGAGAGAAGCGCTCTTGACTATATAGGGAAATTCAGGTTTGTGCTGTAAAATCATGATTTCCAGGGAAGCAGCCCTGTAGCTGACCTCCACTTAAATGAAAGGAAGAGCTGTCTAGAGAGTGCTTCCAGTCTGGCTGAAGGGGAGGAGAAATTCTACAAATACCTTTGGTATCTGACTGCTTGCTATAGCTTACAAAGACTCGTTGGAGCAGGCATGAAGGATGATAAATATTGGTAAAAACACACACTGCTTACTTACTCAAACATAAATAACGTTTACGCTTGTATGTTGATGGCATTAGTTCTGTGTGTGATTGATGTCTTAAATTGGATCATATGAATTTTAGGCAGTCGATAGAATTTAAATGCAGTAATTTCCGAACACGTGCTGAGTGCTGACTACAGTTCATGAAAGCAGTGGTTACCGTATATCCTTATGTGTCTAATTGTGGTTAGATTCAATCACATTCATTAATATCAACCAATTCATTGGCAATTGCTTATTTGACACCATCTTGGGCTTCTGCCTCGATCTAATCAGTTGGAGGACCTACATATCTGAAATGTTTTGGCAAGAACCCAATATCTTCCATTTCCATGCTTCACCCTCCCCCCTCCCCCCCTGAAAAAACTCGTAGGCTATTTTCTCGAGTTTGGACTATGATGCGTGGATTTCTCTTTTTAATGTGCAGAAGCAAAGCTATCAGAGATATCTGCTCTTTTGTACTTAAAAAGGAAACTTTCAAAGTGATTTCAGGCCTACATTTCCAACAGCGACATTTGTGCTTCCGTGAGCATAGTTGACTTCCAAGCCACCTTACAGCAACTGTACACCCAATGTTTTCGGTACAGATTTTGTCTCAGTATCAAGACTGAGCTTGAGGAACTTCGGAAGTGATTGTTAGGGAGGGAAAGGAAGAAGACAAGTAGTGATGTTTCTGACTCCAATCTTCTCAAATAATTACTTGCTGTTATAAACACCTTGCAAGACAGAATGGATGATTGCCATTTCAGCTGTGTGGTAAGAAAACAGCACGGTGTGGAATAGAGGCAGGATGTGATATTTCTGATGTAGTCGATAGGTCTGGCACCTTATTTTCACTTTGAAAGAGTAGACGTACAAGTGAGCAATGATGACAATCATAATGAAGCACCATCACTGATGCAGCTGCGTTACAGGCTGCTTGAATTCACTATTGCAGATAAAATTTTGTAGTAAGAAAGGGAATTAACTTGTCAGAACTTAGTGTAAGGGGTTTTTCAGTTGTGATTTTTTTTTTTTCTTTTTCCCAGTATTTATTCTCATAAAAAGAAAACAATTACTGGGTGCTAGTTACAAACCAGCACAATTCTGCAAGTGAATGATAAATGTATGCTGATAATGTTGCTTTGCTGCCAATGAGAGCATGAAGTGTTTGAAAGGAAAAATAATAGAACTGTCTCATAAATAACTTTATGGCACTTCAACATAGAGCAGACAACCATATAAATAAATGAATAGATATCAAGTTCTGCATTGAGTTACTTAGGGTTTAATGCTGTTATTTCTGTTCTTATTACTTAGCACGTGGTCTGATGATATCAAACTGTATAAAATACAGAACTTTGCTTTGACCTCTGCTGCAAAGCTTTCTCTTGCGAAGAAATGACTCCTTTACTCAACACAGATTTTAAAATGACCTAAAATTCTCCAGGCCTTTGTGCAGAGGACCTCCAATGTGAGTACACAGTCTGAAACAATAATGAGCTCTCTGCAAGACTGGCTTCAGGAACTTATCTGTCATTCCAATGTGCTAGGGGAGATCTACTGAAAACATTGGTGGCAAGAACGTGAAATGGACTTGTTGAGATTTAAGATATCCAAAAGCAGATAAACTTGAAGACATTTGATTAATCAACCCGACAAGTACGAATTCCAGGCAAAGGGAGAAGTACACAGCTGTTTAGCCATAGCTTGACTCATTGCTTTTTTTTTTTTTCATATATGTTCTAGTGTGCTTCTTGTCTTAGTCTATCAAAATTCCAGTGTAAGACTGGCTGCTATGTTACATAGTAGGGTTGTTATAATCTGGTTGTACTTCTTCAGTGTATGTGATTCTCCCAACCTTGCTTTTTCTTTTCTCAATTCTTAGAATCAGCAGGACATGGTATCTAAGGAACAGTAAAAAGCAAGGACCTTGAGCGTGTAGCTGGTGATTCCTAACTACCTGTGTGTTGGCAACAGATTGTTCTTGGCATTGTATTCAGTAAAGCAAGTCCATGCTCTGCAAGTACATTGCTCAGAAGTCCTAGGCTTAGCTTATGGTCCTGCACTGTTTACTAGTATAAGTGCAGAACATTTGGGTGGCTGAAATCAGCTCAACCACTGATGAAGTTGGCACTGTGGTATTACCATTGGTACGTGTGATGTGAAATACTTTAGATCACCAGCTAGTGTGTGGCTTTTATCTTAGTATTTGGCAAAAGCTTCTAAGCAAACTTTGTCTAAGAAAGCTTGTATATTTTTAACCTTTTCTTGATGGGCAGCAAACTGAAGTCATGAGAGATCTTGGAATGAGTCACTTACATTAGCTTATAATTGTCTGTCAGCAAAGTATATGTAGTAGTTTATTTTTGATTGCTAGAAACTGAACCTCATACCAATGTTTTGTAAAAAAAAAAAAAAAAAAAAAAAAACCAAAACCCAAAACCCCCATTATTTATGCAGAGGAATAGCAATCAAATCTGAAAATATTAGGAATTTTCTAGATAATGTATTAGAATTGCTTTTCTGGACATAGGGAGTTGTGTGCAGGAAATGAAGGTACTCATGTCGGCTGTTAAGGTGTTGGTTTTTGGTCTCTTGAAGTGTGCAATGGCGTGATAAATACTCATGAAGTTGTTATAGATGTGCTGTCTCAGCTAGGAGAAAAACGCTCACTTTCACTATGGAAGCCATAATCTTAGTGATTATGATAGCGATATTCCCAACGTTGCTTTAGGACCTGTGCCTTTATGTTCTGTAATTTTCCTTGTAGGGAAGTAGGAAACAATCATACTACAACATACTACAACCTACATCTGGAATCCTGTCTGTAATTGTGTACAAAACAGCTTTAAACTGAAAATGCAGTGGCTTGTTGGAAGGCATCTGGTATTATGAAATTTGTCTTTCTGTGGCTTTTGGAAGTCTTTTTTGTATCATTATTAGAACATTTGTTGTGAATTTAAATTGAAGGTGTTCTTCCTGCTGTCTTTTTTAAGAATGCACATGATAAAGAGAAAAGAATTGCAGAGCAACCCCAGGTCATCTCCATCTTGGTTTGTGAAATTCCATTAAAGTCATTGTGGCATTTTGATATTCTTTACGGAATCCACAAATAAGGTCAATATCCATGGCCTGGAAACATGTCAGGTGCATCAAGAGCTTGCAGTGTGCTGTTTCATTCTTTCCATGCTCTAGGGCATGACTGTCCAACCCTTTAGCTTGTCTGGGCTGCATTAAGCAAACAGTAATTGCCATGGGCTGCATGTAAAGTAGATAGTGAGTTTATTGTATATAAGTAACAAAACTTATTTTTTTCTGTATTTTTTGTATTTTAATTTGAAAAACTGAGCAACAAAACCCATAAAACTAATGGGATGCTTGAACTTGTTTTGTCAAACTACTGGTTTGATGGCAGTGGTTGCCATTCACAGTGAGTTCTCAAGGGGTTAATCAGAGATCTTCAGTGAAATATTACTCTTTGTGTGCTTTATCTTTGACAACAGTTGTTTGCAAATGTGTGTACTGCTAATGATGTTGTATGGGAACTGCTGAGTCAGGGCCTGAACCTCTGATTGATCACCTGAGATGAGCACTGAGTCAGCCAGAGGAGCACAGGTGAAGGCAATTCTCCTGTGTGCTGGAAGGGGGGGAGGCAGGCCATCCCTAGACCTATTTAAGAGCTGACTGCCAGTGGGGAAGGATCTCTTCTGGAGATCTGCTCTGCTGCTGTTCTGTGAGTGAGCCCAGGATAGGGGTAAGCCTTCTGTTTATTCTCTTTTGTTATCATAGTCTGCTTTGCCTAACTCTGTTGTTTATTTTGTGATTATAACATCCTAATATTCTTTGATTATACAGATGTGAATAAGGTGTGACTGTGAAGTGAGGGATAGTTTTCTTTGATAAGATGGGGCTTGTGAAACTGTGGTGAAGAGGTGTAATTGTATTCTTTGAGTTGAATGTCTGATTAGAACTCTGTACGTTCTATGTGAATGTTTGCAAGTAATGTATTTCTGTTGACTGAAAATGGAGTCACAAATATACAGGAAAATGACAATTTTTTGGTAAATCTTGAAACCTATTCTCAAATTCCTGGATCAAACCTTAAAACACGGCTGTGTATTCCTCATTGTTCAAAGGACTGTGTTTGGCCTATATATCAAAATGCATGAAATTTGCCATAACTGTAGCTTGCTAGGATTTCAGTTACATTTCAAATGCTGTTACTGTCTGAAACACAGCGCAGATAAGATGATTTTCATCTTGAAGACACGTTTAACTCATTTAAATAAGTGGTCAGATACACCAAAAAAAGCTAAATCTGTGAGGCATTGTTAATCTTCATGGTATGGCATGAATTTTCCTTTTGATTGTGTAGAGGGCTTGATTTCACTGCACAAATCATTGAGTCTTCCTAGCATTTTACCTCAGCTGGTTGTCTTCCTTCAGAAAAATAAATGATGATTATAATCAGAACACATACTTTTAAGGAAGTCCTAGAAATGGTGATGATTCAGTCCCTTGGATTTCATGAAATTCCCAGCTTTGACAATTTGCATCACATTACCTGTTTTTAATTTTTTTTCCCATAAATTTTCTTCATGTCTGTTGCAGTGATATTTCATGAAATGTGATAAACTGTTGATAATTGTCCAGTCTTCTATTAATTTTATAATTCCCTCTGTTTAGCCAGTTATCACCAGGGCACTCTCAGGAACTGTATGAGGTATGGTCACAAAGGTTAAAGGAAACGATTTGAATTTATTTACTTAGTGCTTAATACAAATTGAGAGACTTACTGTGTCTTTCATTGGCACCAAATAGGTCATTTCTTCAGTGACATTGTATTTGTTACCAATCCCTCTAATGAAAATGACAAGTTGAACAGTATCTGGGGCGTTGGTAGTTGAATTTATTGCTGAAGCTTAAAATTTGAAATTAACAACAACAAAAAATATTTTTATAGATTTTCCTGGCTTTTTTCAGTTCACTTGTCTATAGTCTGGTGTGACAAACTGTTTTCAAACAATTTTTTTTTATATAAATCAGGACATAGTTTATAATGCTTTCCATACGTTGCTTGACGCGCTCACCATCAGGAAATGGATCTTTTTGCAGTCAGATGGTCAGATTTTCTATCCAGTAACTAGCTTTTATAACAGTCCATTTGAGTTATAACATTTTAAAAAAGTATTTTGAGAAGACAGACTTTTTTTTCAGTTTCTTTATTTTGTCTTTATGAAGCTTTCCTCGATATCCATCAGATTTAGCAGTGTGTTTCTTCATCATCTTTTTTTTCCTTTTCAAATTGTAATCATTGAAAACTGACTTAACATGGCACTGTGCTTAATTTGCAAGCATATTATTTGTGGGCACTGCACTGTGCACTCCCTGTGTCCCTGGGCTGGGCCACTTGCTGGATGAGAACTGATGCCTTGAGGACTGAGCATGACAGGCCAGCGTTGGACATGCCTGCTCTGGGGCTCGAAGTTCACTTGTACTCACTGGGACCTGCAGGAAAACGGCAGGTGGATAGGAGTCTTGCTTCTTGATTAAGAGATGAGGCACTGAATTTTTTTTCTTAAAACTTTTAAACTTTGTCTCTCTGTTTCTGAATAGTTGCTGGAACAAAGGTCAGAGCTGGATTCAAGACAAGCCCTAAAAGGACAGAGAGTGCAGTTGATGCAGTACAGCACACCATTTATGAATAACCTTAAAATCAGATAACTTGAAAAGCAAGCTGCTGGCTTCCCTTCTCATAAAAGGGTCATAAATTAGCTGTTAGTATAAAAATGGTTTATAGTAAGTAATGATGACAAAGAAGGTATTACAGCTCAGTCCTTCGTACTTCCATGTCCGTATCACTGATTGTTCCTTCTGTCCCCTGTGTCTTCCCTGTTACTGTGAAGATTCCAAATTTCTCAGCTATTCTGACTAGAGGCACTCTACTCTTCTTCCATTATTTTTTTTTGTGTGTGTGAAAATGGCAGATTGCTCTGAAAGTAGTACCTCCTCTTTAATTTCCATGGAAATGGTTACAGATAAAAAGAACACAATAATACTGTTGGACAGAACAAATCTCAGCTATGAACCGCTACTTTTCCAATGCAGTCAGTGCCATCTAGTATGCATTTTCACCAGTGATGAGCAAAGGCCTGCGTGCCATGCTTGTAAAAAGTGAGGAGGTGATCCACTTTTGCCACTGTTGAAATGCACTACCCACCACCTCGTTGTGTTCATGCCCGCTGTTTGGTCTCCATGAATGTTCAGCAAGTGTTGATGAATGTAAATGGGTGCAGTATTTTTTCTGCTTGGAGGGGTTTAATTATACACCTTTGCTTCATACACACGTCAGATACCATTTTGTCCAACTGCTTTACGACTGCTGCTGTCTGTTGCGAAGCAACAAAATATACTGGAATATTGGTGGGAAGATTCAAGCTCTACTGCTGTACCACCATGTGCATCTGGTAAATAAAAAGTATAGGAGATGTTACCTGCAGAGCAGCCCTTGTATGTGATCAAATTCCTTGCCATTGCAGTAAGCTCTTAGGCATGAACAACTGTAATGAGGTAAGGAAGAAAGAATCAAGTTAAGCATGTGAGAGAAAAGGAAAATGACCTACAGAACTGGAAGTTAGGCAGCACGCAACTATACATCAACTAACGTGCAACAACACATGATAAATGCAATTGTAGATGAGAGCACGTGTTTACAAATCCAAACCTCTTCTGTGTTGGAAGCAGGATATAACATCTGTGAAGAATGCTGTGGTTCTGGGGCTTTTGCTCTTAATTTAGAGCATCTCAACTGAAAAAATGTGACCATGTTGAGTAAAATGACAACTTGTTTACATTTTCTCCCTAATAGCACAATGCACGATCTCACTGACTATACCAAAACATTAGTTTATTTTCTGCTCAGCTAAATGTACTTCCAAGACTTCATCTCTCTTTTAGGTATTTTCACAAAGAGACTAGTAGAGTCAAATAACTGGGGGTGGGGGAGGAATCATTGCTGAAGATCATTTGGATTAATACAGAAAGGATCAACATAGGAGTTTTTTCAGCAGACTTCAAAAGAGGTATTTTGTATTTCCCAGTACATATAAGAAATTGTTGTTAGGTTGTTTGGAAATGTAGCGTGTCCTTCAGAGTCTTTGGTTTTTCTGAATGAAAACACTCTATCCTGAGTCCCCTGACATATATGCTCAGAAGTACTGTAATAAGGTTTCTCATAAAATGTCACTCTCTGGATATGACTGCAGACCATTTAGTGATTAATATGTTCATCAGCCATTAAAATGTTACTATGAGCAAGCATAGTTTGTATTGGAAGTTCTTCAAACTATAATGCTATGTCACCACTTAAAAAAAATTTCCAACCTAATCCACACCAACAGAAGCAACTAAAATGCCATTTGTCTTTGCCTTCCAGTGTGCAACTTTTTTTTCCTTGAAAATGTGGAGGATGTTCCTTAAGACAAATTAGCAAATGTTTCTTTCTTGCCAAAGTCCCTTCTCTTACTTGAACAAGGATAGAGCCTTGTTGTTAACTTGCTTAAACAATGAGTACTTGGATTAGCAATGGAAAGTTTGGTACTTAATATTTTCTGAGAGAAATGCCGTTCTAGGAGAGCATTGTCTTATTAATGACTTAGAACCAGAAATCTTGGGATGGAGTATGAACTGAAAGCCACAGGAATTCTAAAATAAATGGCTACGTAACTAGAACAAAAATACTTTACTTAGGAATTGTGGATCTATGTCTTGTATAAAATATGAACTACTTAACATGTTGTCTACTGTAAAAACACTCGATGACCAGTGGAGATGTGCCAGTTGTTTTCTCAGCGTATTTGCTGGGTCATGAGGTTTGCTTCAGCACTTGGCCCTTATCTGGCTTTAGAAAGATGCAAATGCTTCATGACAAAAATAACTTGACAGTTTCTGTGGAAGACTGCAGAAAAAAGATACGAGTTTATAATGCTAAAGATGACCTTACAGAAGTGGAAAGTTTGTCTGGGAGTATATAGTACTGTCCTAGAAGGCCAAGGTTAAGCCAAAAAAAAACCCCAAAAAACAAAACCAAACATCTGTGAGTTGTTGGGACAGGCCGAACCAGAAGATGAGGAAACCAAATGACTCTTCATCTTCCGTGAGTTAACAAAGCAACCCTTTGGCTTGCCTCTTGTATGTGGTGCACGTGGTGAGGCCGTTGGTCATGAGAAGGTGATTACTAGTAGCACAATTGTTTTGGGGAGCACAATAGTCTTCTATTTGAGCTGTACGTTGAAAGAACTTGTAGACATTTTCTAGGTTGTCATTGCACTTGGAGATGCCGGACTGAGTTGCTGTGTCTTCATGCAAAGTGTAGCGTTTAGCAATTGGGAGACAGCGGTTTAGATTGCAAGAGCATTACAGTCAGTTTAGCAAGAACTAAGGTTAATTAGCATGCTTCAATTTTAAGTCTGTCTTTGGTGATTTTCAGTTTTCTTAAATAGCAATGCTTTGGAATCTGAATGAGGGCTGGTGGAGTCGGTGTGAATGCATATACTTAAAAATGCTTTCTGCAGCTCATTAAAGGTACAAAACAGTGTGATTCCGAAGTGCTTATCCACGGTTCTGTACAGTGTAAAGCAAAATAGAGATGAAAAATGTATTTTGAAATATTTAAGGGTTAGAGTGGCTGACATGAGAAGTAGAGAGTTCTCTGTACACAAAAAATCTCGGCAGTTTCATCACATTTTGAAGATAGTGGCTTCTAGTGTGTGAGAGGACTGAGGTGCTTCCAGCCTTCTGTTAAATCGAGCGCCCTCTACTCAAGACAACATGAACTTATCGCTGTTTCTTTTGCAGAGTGCTGTGCCAGCTATGACTGCTTGAATAAAGTCGCTCCATGCCTTCTGGAGCTTTCTTTGATTGCAGGTGCATTTTCAGGAGCTTGCTGAACGATTGACTGCTCTCAGTTGTGTCTCCAGTGGGTGGGAACATCTTGACCTCTGTGCCTCCTGCGTGCTTTTGGCCAGGTCTTGCCAGCAACGTTCCCATAGGATTCACTGCATTTCGTTGTACAAGGGGAAATGTAAGGAGTCATAACTTAGACCTCTGTTTTTAATGAGTATGTTAACACACTTGAAAGAGTATGATAGACCTGAATACACTTTGCAGATAGGCCTTGGCTATCTCCCACAATCTTACAAACATTATTTGTCTAAACAAGAATCTTTAATTCTCATCCAAACCCACTGCATGGACACAGCCTCAGTACTTCACCCTTGGATCCAGCACAGCTTCTGAATCCCTTACAGGACAGGTGTAGTAGTTAATACTTATTCTGGTTTGGGATTTACCTTTGCCTATCTTTCTCCTGCATGTGAGCAGGATCTGATTGACAGGATGGACCTGATGGAAACCTGAATCCAGGAGGACCTGGGCCTTAGTTATGGTACCTAGGGTTTAAACAAGAGTGATTTTTGCCTAGATCAATCTATATATGTTTAATCAGAGCCTTGCTTCTACTTGCAGGAACTGCGATGAAGTCTAGGATAGACAAGGTGAACATGAGGATTTAAAGGGTCAACCCTTAGATGGAGTAGGTCAGGGGCTCTACTGCGACATGATTTCAAATGTTCTACAATCTTGAGCATAAATTGACAATATCAAGCTAGTATGAAATTGGACCTTTCCGTATGCCTCTTAGAAAAGCCAATGCTTATTTTTGGAATCAGGTGGCTTGTAGCATAATGCAGTCCTTATATTTATTTTTTATTTTTTATTTATTTTTTATTTTTTATTTATTTTTTTAATTTATTTATTATTTATTATTTATTTATTATTTATTATTTATTTATTATTTATTTATTATTTATTTATTATTTATTATTTATTATTTTTTATTTATTATTTTTTATTTATTTTTATTTTTTATTTAATTTTTATTTTTTATCTTTAATTTTTTTAATTTAATTTTTTTTTAATTTTTTTTTAATTTTAATTCATGCCCACAGAAATTGCTGCGCACGAGTAATAAATTCAGTGGTTGCTGGTGCATTGTGCATGGTGAGAATTGTACCTGCTACCTCAGTTATGCATGTCCATCCATTCTGTTCTTTTGGTGAAGCTTTTTGTGTTGGTGCTGTTTTTACACTTGGGACTGGAAGTATGGAAGGTGAATTACTTGAAATTATTGTTCTGAGGATGCTATAAAATCAGTTTAGACTGTGATTAAGTGTAAGTTAAGTGAGTAATACTGCTATCGGTATTTTAATTGGACAAAGCTGGTAGAGGTACAGCTTTACTAGGACAATTTGGATTTCTGCATCTGAGAACAATTCAGGAAAGGCAATATTGGCAGCCTCAGATCTGGCCTTTGTTCTACTCATGGCTTTACTATACAAGCACAGCTCTTCCATCTTGTGTAGAAGAGATCAAGCACTTCCAAGGAGCTCCATTAGGATTTACAGCATATCTGTAGTGTGCCAGTCCTGCAGGTGATGTAGTCACCCATGTTTCCAGTAGTGCGTCCTGTTGTATGAAAAAAAAGGGATGCAAGCGTGGCATTTCCTTCAAGTAGTATTAAGGCATACAGTCCACTGTTACAAAGAATATTATATATATGTATATATATATGTATATATATATATATATATATATATATATGTATATATATATGTTTAATTGTAACGATACTCCTGAAGACAAATCTTCAAGTGTTCTTGCTGTAGGATTCTGACTATAGCTGTGCCATTTTAATGGCTCTACGCTTGTGATACAATGTTGTTGCCTTTATTTCTCTGGTCTATGCAAAAACTCATTAAACTGACATAATTATTTTTTATCCTAATGAAAATGTAAACTCTGCTCATCACTTCTTGGTGGGGGGAAGGGGGATGAACACTTGAAGTACCTCAGCATTAACAGTAAACATAAAAGCACGTTCTGCAAGATGTTTGCAATGCTCATTAAATATGTTAGTAAAGTTTCTGCCTGAAACTTCAGCCCAGTTTTCCTTCTAACTAAGGGAAATTATAATGCTGGAAAGATTTGGTAATTGTGGTTTCTCGTTGCTTTTCAAAGCCTTCATCTCTGTCTGGAGGCAGAATTCGAATTTCTTATCCACAGGTGCATGTTACACATAATAGGAGATGGTTACTTCATTGTCAGCCTCTCTTTTCTTATGCTCTGTGTGGAAATAGATCATGCTACCGAATGTGGTCTTTAGAGGGGAAGGAGATGGGGATATTCTTTACATACGCTGGTTGCGTTATGTTGTGGTAGTCAGCTGTGCTTCACGTTCGTGTGGAAAGATGCTGAGCGTAGGGAAAGTCAGTGCTCTCACGAGTCGGTGTTAACGTGCTCGGAAATCGAGACGCGTCCTTCTGTCTGTCCGTCTGTAGGTGGCAGTGAGCATACGCGGTGTGAGGCGCAGGGTCACCGGGCGAGGAGCTGCCTGCGAGTCCCCGTGCTCAGAGCTTGTTTTATTTTGTTAAATGAAATTCTGCTGGGCTTTAGAGATTGAATCTTCTCTTAAGTCTTGTTGATCTTTCAGCGATAAAACCTCCACTGATTTCCTCTCGTTGCAAATGCTGGTGTTTTATTTCAGTTCTCTAAGCTAGCATCCGTTCATGGCAGGGGCTTGTATTTTAGAGCGTAATTTTTGGGTGGGGAAAGGTTATAAACGTAACGTTAATTACTCTTAAACCAGACAAAACATGCTGATTTCTCATTCAGTTCCCTTCTCCAAGCATGTATTTCCACAGATCAGCAAAGCCTTTGAAATTGAGCACTATGTGAATGCCTGTTTTGAAGGAATCCTTTAAAGCCCAAAGACTTGCTGCTGTCTGACTGGAGATCTGAGGCCCTAAGATTAAAAAAAAATAAAAATAAAAATATGACAATAAAAAAAATAAAGCCTGTGGAGAGGCAGCAGGGTGTCTGTCTCTGGGTAGAGGTGAGTGTGCTGTAGAGATGGGTGTCCATCTTTGGAGGTCAGCATAGCTTGGGGCAGGAAGAGAAAGAGAACTTCTGGGCTGCTCAAGAATGAAGTCAGATGTGATGATAAACTGTAAGGCAAGTGAAGTAAGAGTCTGAGGGTTTGTCTGAGAGTAAACCCTGTTAGTACTGGAAAAAAACCTTGATTCAAGCTGATGTCACCAGTGTCTTTTTCCAGTAAGGCTACTTAACTCGCTCTCTGAGAATATCTGTACGTTATACCTTTTCTTCTGAGCCTAATAGATATGTTGAAATATTACAGTTTTGGAGATTTGCATGCAGTAATGGTTCTTCAGCCTGATACTGAGGGAGCGATGCTTAATGATTCCCATCGGAAAAGTTGGAATAGGAAAAATCCAATATGTTGGTGCTTATTTAGTCTCTTTCATTTTTTATTGGAAATATGATGGGGAATCCACTATTTCTGTCATGTGAGAAGGTTAACCTCACGTTTTTTATTTGTACATTTTCTCCCACACGACTGTTTACATTACTTAACTCTGGGCACTGGATGGGATATGGCTAATTTTCACTTCAGGTCTTTGCAGTGATTTCAATCTTAAAAATGAGTGTAAAGGAGATGAGAATGCAATGAAAGCCTGTCGGAAAGACATCTTGTCTCTTTGTGTTTTGTGTATGCCAGCACTACAGGAAGGGGGGGATTATCACCTTCTCCCTGTCTCCTGAGAGGAAGCTTTCTACATGCCATCCATACTTTTGCATACTGCACAGTGTTGTAAATGCACTGGAATAAATGAATCAATGGTTTTTTGATAACTGGAGAGATTGTGTCAGCACACGTTCCCATAGCCCTACAAGACCTCAGACCTTTGGGTGTCCTAGGATATTTCTATTTTTAAGAGACTGAAATAGTGCTAGTCCAAATGGCCACAGTTAGAGCTAAGGGGAGAACTTAGGGGTTTAGCTTTCCCATTCCTACTGTACCATTTCTTAAGCATGATCAGGAGATGTGGACAATAGAGAATTCGGAGGAGGACAGAAGGGAGTGTGGTTAAAATTAAACCAGGACTTGGTATTGGGTGTCAGGGATGTTGTGTGTGCTACAATAGGGAACACGCATGGCAAGAGTGCAGTCAGACTGGTGCTTACTGTGTCAGTGCTGCAAGCTGATGGGTTCAGTCCTGCTGTGTGACTGTTTCCATCTGCTTAATGGCTCCTTGTGCTGTGAAGGAAGAGTTGTTGAAGAATAGGCACATGTGCAGCTGCTGACATGTGGCAAGCAGAATAACCTTGTGTCTGCCTGCACCTCTAGGTAAATGTTGCCTTTAGTCCGGGTCTTCAGGGTGATTTTAGGTAGTCATTGAAATCAAGACAACCATCTCTTATCTGGGTTGGACTCTAATCCAAACTAGTAGCTTGAGGTTCTGTATTACCCAGTGCCAGCAGACACCTCTGTGAGATGTCACTTAAACGCTATCTTATGAAGTAATGAGCAGTCTTTGCTAATTGCTGTTTCTATTTGATACACAGATTTAGCACTGAATGCTGATTATTTAGGTAAATCCAGTGAAGGTGACAAAGATCCTGCCTTCAAACTGCTATGTGTATTTTTTCTTTTGTGTTTGCATCTCAATTCTCTTTCTGTAAAATTATTTGTCTGTCTTTGAGGCGTTACGGGGCGGATGCATGGAAGTGTAAAGATTGTAGGTATTGGAGGAATGATACACACCAGGAGGTGGGCAAGTTCCACTTTAGATACTGTGATAAAGTCACTCTGGGAACTTGATCAAGTAAACAGTGAATCCGAGGAAATGGAATGACAGGATGCAATGCAAAAGCAGTGAAAAATAAAAGGCACACATGGGAGAATAGTGCATATGAAGTGCATTTCCAAGATGCTGAAAGTGAATGCACGTAAAAGAAAATGTCTTGCAGATGAGCAGAGAGAAGTAGAAGCAGCGGAGTCAATTAGTCCGAGCCTGGGAAAGTAATTTGGCATCCAAGAGTTCACATGAAATTTTGTGCCCCTTTGAGTCCATCTTAGCCGTAGGAAGTCTGTGAAAGTAGGATTTCTCTCTAAATGTCTGTTATATGTTAGCGGAGGCCTGCATTCTTGCAAATGATAATGAAAAAAGTTATTTTATAAACAGATGTATTCAGACGTCTGCTTAGTTCTAAACAAATGAGATCATAACTTCTTAAAATAAACTGGTGAGTGTGTTCCTGGCCTTGGGGGGACAAGGTGATTAATTTACACGTGAGGACTTTTACCTGTATGGCTGTTCCTGGCTTTGATTCTGTGGGTATTTGCTTATACACCTAATCTGAAGCAGATGGCCACTTGTACTGAAGTCATTGTTTGCTGATGTAAAGTTTTCCACTGAAATGAGCTGGTATTAGAAGAAATGTTTGACGTGAAGTCAGGAAAGTGGTAAATGATATTATGCTAACTGATAAGTAGTTACTGGTTGTGTTCTACTTCTTCTTCAGAAACAACCTTCCAGGTTAACTTGATGTCGGTAATTGATTTGATGGCAATGCCCATCCTGGCAGAAGAATATGTTGGTAATTTTTTTTTTTTTTTTCTGTTTAAAATCTACTGGGAAATGGACAATTAATAATTTTTCATTATTTTTTTCTTCTTATAATTCAAAGTATATTTTTTTGCTGCCAGATGTCATTCTGAAGAGACTTAAAAAATAGCTACAATAACATCAAGTCAAAGCAACTACAGGGTGTGATGTACCATCCAAATTTGGCTTTTATTTACAGCATACCTGCTTTGAATGGTTAAAAAACAAAAACAAAAACAAGATAACAAACCAGATGAACTTCTGATCTATGAATCAACCAGAAATAATGAATTAGAGATTCTCTATTCTCCTTGAAAGGTAATGCTGACATTTTCCTAATAGTCAGAGTTGCTTTTTAGATTGTTATACTTGACTGCAGAAACAAAGGGATGACTCTGAATTATCCAAAGGTTAATTAAGAAGACAGAAGGATGTCAAATGAAGGCCGGCGCTTCTCTCCTTGCTCATATAAAAGCCCATTCAAAGTCATTTGAATTTTAGGTTTGTAGGACTGAACAGTGAAGGTGGTGATAGAGCTCAAAGCTGTGATCTTAAATTGCATTTGCCTTGATGTAGTCACTATTTGTATGTGCTCCTATATGAAGTTATTACAGCTACGTGTAAGCTAATACTAAAAAGACATGTGACTATTTAACTCCATCTCATGGGTGCTGGTTCAGTAAAATAACAATATTGGCCAAGAATGAGGGTGATATACCAGAATGATGAGGCTCATTCTCTGTGTTAAATTTGATGAGGCTTAGCGTAGAGAAATTTCTTTTATTGGCGGTGTTGCAAGTCAGTTTCCAGGCTTTTTTCTTTTTTTTTTTTTTTTCCTTTTTTTAAAAAAAAAAAAAAAAATTATGTGAGATACTATGGGTTTCTGGTCTCTGAGTAAGTATTAAGATTGCACTATGAGACTAACTGATGCCTTTGTCTCCTGGCTGCAGTGATGGAAAAGGAGCTGTGTGGAACCTTGACAGCTCTCCTGGTCTGGGTTATCTCAGCCACAGCTCTGGGATTCGTGACACAAGTATCTCTTGCCCACTTGAGGCAAAGATTGTGACAATATTAATTGTGAGATGCTTGCAGAACTTCAAGAAATCCCGGAGACTGGGAAGATGACACAAAGTGCTTGCAAAAAGTACTTCCCAAGACCCCACTGATTTTTGTGAGGAACTTTTAACAAAGTAAACAATCACGACTGCTATTTGTTCTGTCTAAACTTTGACTCCTTACTCTTTGGTCTAAGGAGATTAAAAACAAGCCAAGGAGTTTGACTGCAGCGTTATAAATGGTACACAGTGTTCATTTTCATAGGTATGGTATTTACAGTTCACTGATTTAAAGGTTTATGGCTCAGTTCACAAACCTCGAGAACATAAAATTGATTGTTCCTTAATGTACTAAGGAGCTTGTGATTTGGGACCTCAGGGATTAGCATCTGGTTTCTAAAACTTTATATATTTAATGTTTTCATAGTTAATGGGTTTCGAGCCATCCCTATAATCCATTACATAGAGGCAGAAATACATCTTGTTTGCTTACCGTAAAATTCCTATTGATATTGAAGCTACAAAGTGATACTCAACTCTGCTGCACTTTTGTAGTAAATCTGATAGCCTGGGGATATAGAGCAACCACCAACTGTTGGTGCTTGGGTGCAACCATTAAGAAAAACTTCTTTTCTAATACCTATGTAATGAAAGCAACAAGCAGCCACCAAATCAAGGTCAAAAAATAAGATACAGCCGTAATTGAATTGAGGAATTTTGAATGTGATGGTAGGAGGCAAATTAGACCATCTTTCTACATCCTTTGCCTAGAAGTCAGGAATAAGTCCTAATTCCTCTGTAGACTGAATTTAGTGGAACAGAACCTTAAGCAAATGCTGTTTGTGATTTTGTGGCAGCTACAAAATCGTTTGAAACCAACTGTTAAAGCTGATAGAAGCATCATCTTTCCATGATATTTAAGCTTTTTTTTTTTGTTTTGTTTAGGGTTTCCGTAAATTAGTTGTAGTAGTTCTTGACAAGACAGAAGAGCTGTAACACTGTGCTCAAAACTAGGCACATGGGAAACTTGGTGGAAGATAGAAAGATACAAGAAAGATAATGGTACGCCTGAATGGGGAAGATACACAAAGATAAAATAGCCTCTATTGGAAATAAGGTAGCATTTCATGTTGAAAGTATAGTATAGTAAAATTAGCAAGTGATACAGAACCAATCTCAACTTAAAATCTGAACCTAGAAGGTCTTAAAAATGAATAGCTTTTTTATTGCCAAACTAACTGTGATGCTCATGGTGAACTTGACAGATTGTCAAACCTATCCTGTGAATAACTTGGTTTTGATAGTAAATTGTTTTCCTAAAAATTTTGACTCTTGTTTTAATTAGGCAAAAATTAATGTGAAAGTGAGGATTTCTACTTGAACTGGATTATGATAGTAAAATATGCTTGAACATGAAGTGTAGCCACTACAACTTGTTATAGCATGACTGAAGAACTTGAAATTACTGTTGCCTTTTTTTTTTTCCCCCGCAGGCTTTAGATTGTTTATCTGCACCAAAGGAATAGCACTTAGGTACTGTTATGGCAGTGGTAGGTACAGAAATGCAGTTTAAGAACCAGAATATGCCTTGTGTTCTCCTTGTTTGTGATCATTATTACTTACTGTTACTTGATGCTTCTAAGAAAGTAGCTGCACTCATTTTCTGCCCTGCTATCAAGAGAGAGATGAAGCTCATGCTTGAGTTGTTCCTCTCCACTGTTTATCTTTGTTATTCTGCAAACTTTCTTGAACAACTTCCTTTGTGAGTTTATTCTGCTGATTTGTAAGTAGATGTGTATTTAAAAATGCTCAGTTCAGTCTTTCCGTTTATTGCTAGCTTTATAATGTTTATAGCCCAGTGATTTGTAATATGGTTTGGCTGCAAAAGGTATTAAAGCTTTTCCAGGGAAGGCATCTTTGCTTACATAGCCAACCAAAAACAAAATGGAGGCCCCTTACAACTATAGGGATTCTGTGATTCCATGGTGTTATTTTAGCTAGGCTGTTAGGCAAGAAGATCACCTACAGTTGTTGTGACTGATTGAAGGAGTGAGGGGATCTTAAATATGGACCATGCATCTCATGAAGAGAGAAACAACTGAGTTCTCTATAGTTGCTTGGCTGTTGCAGCTGATTAGCTGGTACAACTTGAGAAGGATATTCAGTGATACCCCAAAGGAAGGCAGAAATGGCTCGAATGGCATTATCTTCCAGTGCTGGTAGTTTTCACAGTGACTTGTAATGCTTACAAAACCTTGCTTTATACCAGTAAAATACACTTGGTTTAGAAAAGTCTTTATTTTAACATGGCTTTACTAATAAAATTCCTCAATTAGAAATAAGGCCAAAATAAATGGTCACAAGTTCTCAGTTAAGTTTCAGATTGAAAGCTTGAGGACACGTGGTGTGATATTTAGTATTTTGTGGTTTGACAGTGATTTGTCCAGTCTTACTGAGCATTTTCAGTGAGCTGTGAAGTGCATGTATTATATTTGAACACTGAGAAAGGTGTTTTTCACCACTGGTTTTGCTGCGGAGATAACGCAAAGGCTACAGCTTTCCACCTTCAAGAGGACGATGAGAGAAGGATCTGCCTCACCGAGCTCTTGAAAACAGAGAGGTAGGGCCATGATCAGAAACAAAACAATTTGAGCTTCAAAAACACATGGCCAAAACAGTAGTCCAAGTGCCTAGCAGAGCACAGCTGTGATGAGTGTTCAGGGCAGACGTTTGATACAGAAAGTGTTGATTGACAGAAGCTTAGCGTAATCCAGGGAAATATTAAGATGTATACTGAAAAAAGACTGAAAAATACACCTGTACTAATGTTAATAAACAATGCTGTAGTATTTTCTGATCTCTTTCTGCTGAAGATCAGGGCAATGTGTAAATGTCTTGAAAATAAAGTTAACTGTTCCATGCTCACTTGCTTAGAGTCCCTGAGTTTAAAGTAAGACTTGAAAATGCAGCGCTTTTATTCCCCTGGGGGAAAAGAAAAAAAGAAAACAAAAGCCAGGAACAACTGAAGGAACAAGCTCTCTGTTTTTCCTAAGAAATGCTATTGGTAGAAAAGTCACTGGGGCTTTAATAGTTTCTGAGTCAAGTTTGGAATATCTGTGAATGCTTGGGGGTAAATTTCTAAACTACTTGATTACAGAAGTACTATATGGAGAATATAATTTTTTAATATGAAGTGCTTGGGGAGTCTACCCTTGAGTATTCAAATCAGTCATTAATTCGAAAAAACAATTTGTTGAGCATTTGAAAATCATTACCAGTTTAAAGGACTTGTATTCTATTTTAAGGCCTTCAGTTGGCAAAAAAACAAAAACAAAAACAAAAAACAACCCACACAACTTCAGTTATCGCTAGAGAATATCCAACCTATACAGCAATTTAAACACTGTCTATCTGAGAACCGTATGTTGCTTAATTTTCACAGCTTTTTAAACTTATCTTATTATATAATTATTTATTCGTAACGGGGAAAAAACATCCTTCACTAGAACAAGCGTGCTTAGTGCGTTGCACCTGGCATGTTTAATGCCAGCTGCATTGCTACTCATAGAGCAGGTTGGAGTGGAGCGTCTTGCCTTGAAGTCCAGTGGCAGCTTCAATTGAGCTTATGCACACATGCACGGAAGCTCTATGGGGAAAAAATACCTGGCACTGGTGGTAGGACAAAGACTATTCATGTTCAAATGTTATTTGAGGTGGCAGCACAAGGGGAAAGGGTTTTAAGTTGAGGGAGGGAAGATATAGGTTGGATGTCAGGGGGAAGTTATTTACAGAGAGAGTGTTGAGGTGCTGGAACAGGCTGCCCAGAGAGGCTGTGGATGCCCCATCCCTGGAGGTGTTCAAGGCCAGGTCGGATGGGGCCCTGGGCGGCCTGGTCTGGTATTAAATGGGGAGGTTGGTGGCCCTGCGTGTGGCAGGGGGTTGGAGATTCAAGATCCTTGAGGTCCCTTCCAACCTTGGGCATTCTGTGATTCTATCTCCTCTGTAACAATGATACTATGAACTGTGACCTGTATAAGTCTAAAGAGGGTTGCAATTTGGTGTTAGAGAAATCTTACCCTTAGAAAGCTGGCAATTAATGAGCAGCTGTGAAATGTATTCTTCTTTAATATAGAGTAAGTTTGGGAGCGTCTTCCTTTTGAGGAAATGCTTTCCTATGCTTTAGGAGAAAGTTCAGAATTAACAATTTTCATGTTGCATGCAGCAATAGAAACCCAGATAGAGAGAAGGAGGTGGCAGTTCTTTTAAGATACAGAATTTCTGTGCTGATCATCTTAGTTTGAAGTATAGTAATAATAAATTGTTTTACTGTTTGAGTTTGTGTTGTAACATCTCAATGGTCCTCCAGTAACTGATCTAAGTATTTTTAATTGGATCTAGCTGTAGCAGTTTGGCTGACACTTCAGACCTGAATGTTAGTTTTATTTCTTGGGTCTACTTCTGTATCTGCCTTAGACGTGCATGGTCTCACTGATCTCTGACACTGTCCATATAAAGCTCTTTTTAGGAAGTAATGAAGGGTTGCAGAGTATCTTTTATTAGATCATTGGTAGGACTGATGAGCAAAGGTTTTCAGGGGAAATCAAATCTGTTCAGGGAATGACAAAACAGTCGTATTTTTATTTCATTTTTCTGGAATATAAAAATAAACTTTCTGACCATTATGCATGAATGTCTAATCTTACTTTTCAGTGTTTCTGACATTTGGAGGAAAGCTGTACTGCTGCTTTTATTTATCGTAGTTGGCATGGTGTATATTTAGAATATGAGGTTAGATAAAGATTCTTTGCAGAAAAAATACATCAAGTAATAAAATGTGAACGTGAATTAAGAGCCAGATTCTAAGACTCCACAGAGCAGTAAGAGGTCTCAGTGCAAGTTATTCAACATTTAGTATGGACTAAATGTGATTTGGAAATGTCTTTTTGAATGGAGGTAAAAAGAATGCTGGAGATGTGTGATAATTTTCAATCATGAAAACTTAGTTTGAAGAAGAAATTGGAGGATCTGAAAACTGACTTCGAGAGCTTTTGGAGAACTAGAGTTTAGAAAATGCTATCTAAAATTGTAATAGTTAAGTGAAGTCTAGTGAAGAAAGTCTGGGGAGTTCATTTAAAACTACTCTATCAGAAATTCTGAATGGCTGAATTACTTCAGGATTACTCCAAAAGTGTCAAATAGTTTCTTTTGATGTAAGGTAGGAATTTTTTAGAAGCTTCATAAATTGTGATAAACTTGGCTTGTTTTTACCAGATGAGACTTAACCAAGTGAAAACAAGTAAAAAGATGTCAATCAGCTAAGAGGAGGAAAAAGTTGTGTGTTTAAGGCTGGGGAGGAGGGACAGTGGAACCATTTAAATCAAATGGAGAGGTTTTAAAAGTAATTTTTTTTCCCCCCAAAAAAAACAAACAAAAAAACATCCCCAACATCTTGGAAACAAAGTTGGGCTTTGGAAAAGCAGAGTTCTTGAATTATTTCAGTGTGAGTTCACCTGGATAAAATAAAGGGTAGCAGGGAGTGAATTGGTAGAGGACTGGTTTTTGTGAGCTGTGACACAAACGCGTAATTTGTAGTAGTGTTTGACAGTGAGGGCAACTGTTTGACATTAGAATGGCCATGTTCCTAGTGGGTTTCTTTGCCCTTGGCTGCCTTTGGAAAGCAAGGGAAACTTTGTGCAGCCCTAAAGATGAGAAACTGGATTCCAAACCTTCAGTAGGTGGTGGAAAATAATGATATTCCCATTCCATTCCATCTGTCTTTGGATTTACAACCCAAACTTTCTCCATATGCTGCTCTGTTGAAACAGATATAAATAAGCATATGGATCCAGTTGTGGAATCTGAGAGGGATACTATCAAGTTCATAAATGAGACAAGTTGCAGAACTTGCTGGATTTCGTGTTTTTGAACCTCAGGGTTGTGGCAAGGGACTGGATTCTGTACTGGGAAAGACTCATTAAGATCTGTGCACTGATGTGTGATGAGACCTTTAGAAGCCAAAGCTTTATAACCTAGAAACTAAATGATCTAGCTTATATTTAACTATGATATTTGAAATGTTATGAAAGGATTCCAGGTGCCAAGATGTAATTGAAAATGACTATATGTAGAGAAAAAAGTTACTTGATTTGATGGCCAAGTAAAAAGACATTTTAGTCTTTTCTGTGTATGTTCTGAAAAGTGAAATTTCTTCATAGCACAACTCACCCTCCACCCAGAAGTCTGCACATGAAATAACTAATGAACTTAAATAATGTAAATTCACAGCCAGAATGTACTGATGGATTTCTGATGACTCTTTCTGTCCCTGATGAATCTGTTCTAGCTGCTGTTTGTTTCAGAAAATAACAGATCCAAGGAGTACTCTTTCATATGCTATTTACGAAATGTTGAGCGATGCTCATTAGCCTTAAAATGAAACTGTAACTCTGAGCCAAAACTGTACTGCTTCTAAAGGTAAAAACAGGTTGATTGATGAAAGAGTGGAAGTTTAGACAAGTCTTCCAGTGTCCTCAGTTGTTTTTTTTTTCTTGCTTTGTGTGCTGAACCCATCCTCAGTTGTTTCATTTTTTCCATTTAACTTCCAGAACAGGAATTAGGCTGTTTTCGGAAAATACCATTCAGACCTTGTTTGTTTCCGTGATGGACTTGGAAATGAGTGTATGGAGCTGTATGGAAAATTGTCCCAGGCAGCCAGTGGAGACCTGAACTTCTTGCCACTGAGAGGTAGGATGTAAAGCTACTAAGTTGGCTGACAAAATTAGCTTTTTACGGCTCCCAGTGGCACAGTTAAATTAGGACACTGCAGTTCCTGGAGAGTCAAACAACTTTTAAAAGCAAATCCTGTATGTGTTGTTGAAGGAAAAGCAAATGATGAAACAATGTTTGTCTGTCTTCTCCAGGTTTTTAAATGAAAGCTGTAGTGTAAAACGGTGCGCAGTGCGCAGCCTTTATGTGTATTTGCATAAATGGATGCATATCTGTCATGCAATTCCCTGAAATGTACCTCAGGAAAAGTGAAATCTAATTCTTCCTCTTTGCATAAATGTCTGAATTTTGACTTGCTCTTTTGGAGATGCTTTTTTTTTTTTTTTTTTTTTAAATCTCATAACAGTGTAAAGCATTCAAAGAAAGCGTAAGGACATGTTTACTCAAATGGCATCTTAAAGCATGAATACTCTGTCTTTGTGAAGCTGTGTTATATGAACATTGATGTTCTTCATCAGATTTTTAAGTAATTACTCTTTTTACTTGGTCCTTCTTCAGGTTAAGCATCCTTTCTAGTAAATGTGACTTTTTACGTGTCTGTAGATGCATGAAAGAATAAAAAGTTCATGATCTGATGTATAAATAAATATTTATTCTTCGTGAGCTAGTGATCCATTACGTAACTTGGGGAAAATAACTCAGCCTCCTTGTATTTCCTGACAGCTGTGAAACAATTCTACTTCAAAAGTCAAAAGATTTGAATTTCAAAATAACTTACAAGCTGGGAGCAGAGCTTTAATGTTTTTAAAACATGAGCAGGGAACTAAGGGAGAAAGAGGCTGGAAATGGTTCCAGGAACTGTCACGAGAATGGTAATTTTCATTTGTACGGGACTTAGTTTTTCACTTGTTTGTGTTTTTTTTTTTTTTTTTTTTTTTTTTGAAAAGTTGGAATGAACACCTTGGTTCTTTTGGAACAAAAGGGGGGAAAAACAACTTTTCAGAGACCCACACATCAGGTCTTGCCCTGGTTTTGGAAGCGGAGCCAAAGTGTGCATGTTAGGAGTGTGAAAGAATCCTCTTGGAGAGTACAGGGAAGAGTTTTCCGTACTGGAGCTCTTACTGCAGCCCAGCTGATAAATTTGTATAAGTCAGAAGTCCATTGCTGTGAAACTATTTACTGAGCAGAGTTGGTTTTACCCGGTTTATGTGAATTGGCTTCAGAAGTGGTAACAAATGATTGCTTTTGTTGAGTTCTACGGGTAACCTTCCTTTCACCCCTTTCCTATTAAATATGTTTTGTTACATGTCTGTGACCATGTGCCAGAAGGTACAGGAGAAGGAGGCCAGCACACTTGGCAAAGCATGTTACAACTGTTATGATTACAACGCATGGGGCTGTAAGGAACTGATGAACCTATTCTTGCCTTGGTACTTAGCTTTATTCCTGGGGAATCTGACAAAAAAGTTAGGCATGGGATAGGCAGTACAGTTTTGCTGGTTAAAAAGACGGAGAGAGTGAATTTGTAATCGTTGGTCAGATGCTAGCCTAAGGTAGAATAATGGACTACGTGACTCGGTTAAGTAACAATTAGAAACTGAAGGTATAATTGGGCTTGCCAGTATGGAACCTCTTCTCAGACAAATCTACTTTTGTTTTGCTTTCAGCAGAGCTAGAGGTCTGGTTGATAAAGACAGCTGTGTCAATATTAGATACTTTGATTTCTCTGAGGTATTTAATTTAGTACCACATAACATTTCAATTTAAAAACACTGCATTGTGTAGCATTAACAGGCTACATAGCAAATGGATTAGAACCTGGCTCACTGACAGGTATCAAAATGTAGTTGCTAATGGGGAGAGATCAATGAGAAAAACCATTCTTTCTACAGTCTCCTAGGAGCCAGGACTACTTTATATTTTTATCATTGATCCAGACAGTGATGTAAAATCTTTGCTGGTGAAATTTTCAGATGACATAAAGGTCTGTGAGGTAGCAAATAACAGAGAGAGGTTGTTAGAGTGATGTGAATCTCACTGTGCAATGCTCAGACATTGTGATGGGCCAATACTGCGCAGGTACCCGTGTGCAAGGTACCACTGTGGTTGTCAATGCAGGTGACAACCATAGCTTTTGACAGTAGCTTCATACTCCTCCTGCCATGAAGTTGTCTATCGCTGCTACATACCCATTTCTTCCTGAGCAATTCTCCTTCCCTTCTCCAGCGAAATCCAATCTAAAGCTGCTCCCTGTTAGGAATGTGTGGGTGGCTGGGAAAGAACAAGTGAAAGATAATGCTGTGCTGGAGCCATTCCTGTCAGGTTTAAGGTCAAGCAGAAAGCGTAGCACATCAGAGAGTGAAGTTCTTCGGGGCAAATTAAATCAGAGCAGTGGGAGAAATAATAAATTTTTCTTTGCTTTAACTCTCAGAGTTAGTTTGTAGTAGGCTGCTAGAATGTGCTGTGTGATGCTATTTGCATTTTTATACGAACACCAAAATTGTTAGAACCATAGAAGGGTTCAGGGAGGGAGGAAATCTGAAGTCCAGCCTCCGACTTGAAGCAGTAGTTTGGAAATTAGGTCAGGCTGCTTAGAGCCCTTTTCACTTGAGCTTTAAGAAGTCTGAAGGATGACATCTCACCTCTCTGGAGACCTATTCTAGTGTTGGGACTCCTCTAGTCAAGAATTTTTCTTCACGCCCAATGGGAGTTTCCCACTTTACATGTTGCAGCTGTTTCCTCATGTGCTTTCGCTGCATGTCTTTGAGAATTGTTTGAACTATATATGAGCTATGGATCATACAGATACCTCAGGCTAGTTCCTTGTCAGCAGTTAGGACGCTTGTAGAAGTGTACAGTTAGGTCCTTAGGTGTTTGGAGTTTAGTGCATGAAGAAATCAAAACAGAAAATTGTTGCCAGAAATACACTTACATCCACTAAAAATTGTACTACAAAGCATTAGGAATTCATAGTTCTTTGAAAGAGATTCAGAAGGAGGAAGATGTTTCCTTTTCCTTCTGCCTCAATGGTGTTCTTCTTTCATTTATGTGATAATAAATACCTTATTCATAGGGTGTATCTTCCATGGTCTGGGAAAGTTATATTTTCTACATATCTAATCACAGCATAGTTCTGCATGATTGGTTAGTTGTCTTGGGTAATTTATGCTTGTTTTCTTGTCAGAAAGTGGTGCCAAAACCAGGATATTGCCCTACCTGGATAAGTGCTCTGGGTGTTACAGCCATTAATTTGAATGGAAACCTGATGATAAAAAAAAATAAATTGTGCTGGAGTTCTACTGCAATTTTTCAATTGTTTTTCATATACTTCAATGTTCTAATTGTGGTAGCTTCTCATAGCACTATTGCTATTTGTTACTGATTTCATTTAGGTGCACAATAAATAATACCCACTTAACTGCTCGTATTTCAACAGTCAACCTGCTATTATCTTTATCTGTTCTCCTTAAACTCTTTAGAATTTATCTAAAAGCAGCAGTCCCTTGTTCCTGTTCTGTTGCCCCAGTAAGAAGCCATTTTACCAGCTGATAGAGCAGGGAGATATTCTGACAGAGTTTTGGTTCTGTGAAGCATGGAATTCAGTTTCAAGTAACTGTGTTTAACTTGGTTTCTCCCAGTCCAGATCTGTGCATGAAACTGTTTTCATTCTTCAATTTAAACCAAATTTTGTTAAGGTTAAAGTTAACCTGATCAAAAGTTTGAACTTTACAATTAAATATGAAATTGTTCAGTATGGAAGGAAGTTGCTGAAGTTATCCTTAGCTTTTAGCTTTCACTTAACATCATACATGTGTATTTAGTTTAACTTAGAGCAAGCCATGTAAATCTCTAGAAACCCCCACACCTGCTATGCTATCCATTTAGACTTAGCACTTACCAGAAAAAAAAAAGTTTTTGAGACTGTCTTTTGTACAGCTGCCTGTTCAAGATATGTTTTACTCAAACTTTGAGGAGTATAGTGATTCAAATGTTTAAGCAGCTCTTAAGGATATTCCACTGTGAAACAGAACGCTCTCCTTTTATGACAAAGAATCTGTCACAATTGATGAAATCTTAGCCTGGTTCATCATTGCCAATTTTATGTTATGCTTCAGTTTTTTGATTCTAAATGTTGGAGTCAGGTCCTTAAAACTGTGATTTGGAAATATGTAGGTGGCTAAAGCATGGAATATGGCCTGAAGCTGTGCCAGGGTAAGTTTAGGCTGGATATCAGGAAAGACTTAATTACAGAAAGGGTTGTTAAGCTCTGGAAGGAGCTCACCAGGGAGGTGGTTGAGTCACCGTCCCTGGATGTGTTAAAATCCATTTGGATGTGGTGCTCAGAGACGTGATTTAGCAGAGGGCTGTTAGAGTTAGGGTAGTGCAGTTAGGTTGTGGTTGGACTTGATGATCTTTAAGGTGTTTTCCAACCTGTGCAGTTCTATGATTCTGTGAATAAATTAAAAGACCTCTTTTACTGTAGTGGTTTTACTACGGGCAGGAATGGTACAAATAGAAGCAGTAATAAATGTTCATTAGAATTGGTTTTCAAAGGCAAATTTTCAGATATTCATTTTGCTGGAAAATGCTTCCAGGGAAAACATTTACTTGCCAAATTGTTTTCGTTTGAGTGTTTTGATTTTTATACTTCCAAACATAGCTAAAAAATCTATCAAGAACTGGATGTTGGATTTTGTGCTTTCTTCCATAGGTATTGCCAATTTGAATAGGATGTCAGTTCTTCTCTTGGGCCACATTTCCACAGTTAAGTGGACCAAGAGCTTGCAGGTGAAGGAGAGAGCACTGGGCGCCCTTGCTCCTAGAACTAGAGAGCTGTGTCTGGGAGTGAATGGGGGGAAATGCGAGTCAAGTGCTGTGGTTCTTGGGCATCATGAGGGTAACAACAACAGTTTCAAGAACAACAACCAAAACACTCCCACCTGCATTATACTTTGAGTTGGAGATAGACCTATTGTAAGTTTAGTCTCCACTTTCCACCAACTCTTAGTTACTAGGTTTTGATGTGGGAGTATAATTGCAGTGCGCCTGCTTTAGAAGCTGTGTATATTGTTTAAGCTTATGTTAGACTTAAGACTTTGGAAATTGATTAAGAAAATACTTTCAATACCTCCTATTTTAAATTGTGAGGACTTGGATGTACAGATACATTGTTTTACAGATAGTATTTTAAGTTGTTTTACTGCAGCTCTGGCTTTTCTCCTCCTAGCTTTTCTTCATCTTCTTTTGCCTTCTTTTTGTTCAGAACTTTATTTGCAGGGGAAATTTTTTGCATGGATGAAGCACATTTAAAATTTGACCTAATTTGCCTTGTGTTAATTTGTTATTCACACTTTAAATCTTGCTCTCGACTGATAGAATTATTTGTTTTCCGCTTGGAAAAGGATTTTACATAGTCAAAATGTTCTTTGTTAGAAGAGAGTTGTTTTGGCTTTCTTTTTAATGCTCTCGGATTTCTAGGCAGATTATTAGTTTTCTCTGGGTGGGGAAAAGCCTGTGTTTGAATGGCTCTCTACTTTTAATCCAAATAATCCTGGTCTCTGAAGAGATTATCATAAACACACATACGCTCTCTTCCTTTTGCCTGTGTGTCAGTGGTTTGGTTAATTACGCTATACGCCTTCTCTCCATTTATAAGAAAGCAAAACAGAAAGCAAACTGAAACTACTCTGAAAAAGCAAAAGCTAATTGAAACAACGAGGACTGGTTTAGAAATGGATTGTTGCTCGCATCGGAGAGAGTCCAAGGTTCTCTTAGTGAGCCTTTGAAACTTGCTATATGGATGTTTTTGCACAGTGAAATTCTAAGCTGGCTAACGTTCCTGAGGAACACATTTCATGTAAAATAACTATGTGTTAAAAGTGTTGATCTGAGAACTGCTCATTTGTGAGATACAGCAAACAGATAGCATCCTCTAATGGATCGTGTTTATGCTGCTAAAGCACAAAATTCATCTCATCTGCTTTGTTGGCTCAGTAAACACTAACAGAAGAATTATTCAGTGGGGACGGCTATTAAAATTTCTTGTAAAACAGCACATATTGCCCTTACTGATAAAGGACCTTGCATGTAAACATTATACTTAATTTGCATCTCTCCTTTATTCTAAATGCTCAGCTTCTTAATTCGGTTTCTCCTAGACAAAGAAACTTTTTCCTCCTGTGCACACAACTCAGTACTAATGTAGCTCAAATAATGATGCTTTTTTCTCATGAGACATTAATTTGTTGCCTAGTGTGTCGTTAAGGAAGTTTCAACATTTATGTAGAATTTGCTCTTTAAGAGCTGCTACAGTGGTGTGCATGCATAATGTCATATCTCCATACACACATGTAAAGCTGTTTTCAAATAATTTTCACTTTTTTTCTGCCACTTTGAATTTCTAGCTGGCAGATGGTCTGTATTCTTTAGGGCTCAGTCCTAGGCCCTATCCTGTTCAACATTTTTATCAGTGGTCTGGATCCGAGAATGGAGTCTATCCTCAAAATGTTTGAGGATGATGCTAAACTGGGAGATCATTTTGACTCCTAGGAGGGAGGCCTTGTGTAAGGATTGCTATAGATTTGAGAGCTCTGGGCCATCAGAAACTGCATGAAGTTCAGCAAAGGAAAATATTGGGTGGTGAGTGAGCAGCTCAGAATCAAGGGACCTGGTGGTGATGGTGACAGGAGCTCAACACCAACGTGTACTAGCTACCAAAGAGGACAAAACACATTTTGAACACCACCAAGCATGGGCTCACCTTGAATACTGTGTGCTGTTCTGGGCTCCACAGTATGAGAATGATGTGAATATTCTTGAAAGCATCCAGAGGAGAGCAACAAAGCTGGTAATAGGTCTGGATGGCACGTCCTGTGAGGAGAGGCTGAGGACATTTGGTTGTCCGTTCTGCAGAAGAGGAGTCCCAGAAGTGACCTCCTTGCCCTTCAGATTTCAGGCTCTGCTCCTAGGAATTGATGACAGAATGAGAACAGCACAAAACCTCATCAGAGTTTCAGACTAGACATTAGGGAAATGTCTTTATTGTGAGAATGGTTAAACAACAGACCGGGCTGCCTAGAGAGGTGGCTGGTGACCCACACCTCCCTGTGTTCAAGAGGCACGTGGGTAACTCGCTCAGTAATACGCTTTAGCTTTTAGCCCTGAAGAGGTCAGGTAGTTGAACTAGGCGTCTTCCAACTGAACTATTCTGTTCTATCTTGTTCCGAAAGCAACTCTCAAGTACTTCACCACATCACTAAGAGTCTTAGTTTTCCCTAGCGAATTGTCTAACTTCATCTGTGGTCCTGCTTCAGCTCTTGATTTTTGGACAATTGTTTATATAAAGAACCACAAATGCTGTAGGCTTTGGGTCAGTGTAAAATACAAATGGGGTATCCAAATTGAACAAAATAGCTTGTTCTATTTGAGTTGTAAGACATTTCGAAAAAGGTAGTGAAAATTTTGGACTTATGTCCCCCTAGAATAATGGTGGCCTAAGGTGTGAAATAAAACTTGAGCTTGATATTTTTTAATTAAAGCGTTTCCTGAAGCAAATTACATTCTGCACCAGTTCATAAATTGTTCCAGTTTGAGACATTTTGTGGGAAGTTGTGTTTGGAAGACTTTGTCCATTGCTTAAAAATACTGAGGTAATTGAAACATCTATCTAATATTTTACCTTGGTCTCCATTAAACAAAAAACGCTGTTTGTAAGAGAATGCACAGAGGATTCAATCCAAACTCAGCTCTTGAACAGACTCAGTAGTTCATTGAAGAAAATAAAATTTCTCAGCATGAGGTGCTGGCCATAAGATGAATTTTCATTTATTTAAAACAACCAGAAAAATGCATTCCTGGAAATTGGAAAGCTCTGGTGCTCTCTCATTATTACTCCTGGATAGTTAACTTTCAGGTATCTTGGGTTTGAAATTAAATGTCAAAAGTCATTTGGCACTGGAAATGTGTCTCTGCCTAATTCTGAGAACAAATAACTCTGCATGGTATATTTTCCAATTGCAATTCCTGTAATGGAACAGTAATGTATCACAATTTTCTGGCAAGAATCAATCCAATAGAATATGTTCTTTTTAATAATAATAACACTTAGATTTTTATATGAGATATTTTGCTAAATAGTTTGGAAAACATGACAGAAACGAATGCACAAATATTTCAATACCTGCTAGAATGTTACTGAAATCTAGGCAGCTCATTCAGCAGCACACTGATGGGGTGAGAAGTTCGTATTTCCTGGGGGTCATTGAGATAAATAGTCAATTCTCTTGCATACTTCTAAATACCAAGGTATATTCTGTATGGGGGAAATATCAGGCAGCTGGTGCAGCATGAAATAGTAGTTTATTATCGTCGTGCACTCTGAGACATACCCAAATTCAGATTTGACTTTGTACTTTGCCTGTTGTTACATAGAGTGCCAAAAGGGCAGAGATAGGAATGAAGAAAGTGTTGATAAACCTGTGGAGTCCAGTCATTGTGTGGATTCTCATTTCCAGACTTCAGCAAGGTTACTGATACTGGAATAATGGAATGAATCACAAGAAATATGAGGGACCAGCTCTTCTGGTACCTGTGGACCAACTGCATGGGTTGCTGCAATTGCATTCCATAACTTGGGAAATAGAGAGCTGTACAAATTGAAACAAAATAACTAGTGAGGTACTGTGATGTGGCCAGAAAGAAAACCGAAACCTGAGAGGGTAATGGACTGTAGTTGCTTTCACAGCTGTGAAAGAGTGGGTTTCCAAAGTTCCCCACAAGAAACGTTTATTTGAAACTGGGTGCGCCATGAGAGCATGGAATAGGAAAAATAGAACTAGTGGAAATCACTTCCTGCTCTCTTCTCCAGTCTCAAAGATGAGAAAAAAGACAAGTGATGGGAGGAAGAGATGAAACCTATTGCATCTTCCTCTTTAAGTTCCCAGTTCAGCCACCCACAATGATATCCAAGAACTGAGAAGTGTTTTAAATGTTACTTTTGTTACTTTTGCTGTTAGTTTGTTGCCCAACTAATAACTTGATAATGTTCTAGTAGTTCACAAATCCAGTGTGATACAGAAATTGGTCTCTAAATATCAAAGGTAGCAGAATTATGTGCTGTATTTGTCTCCGTAAAGGTACTAGATGTAACCAACTTTCCATATTAAACTGAAATAGCTATTCTAACACTTGTTGGAGAGTATTACTTTCCGTAGAGGTGACAGAAAGATGATGGGGGCTGTGAGATACTACCAAGAAATGAATTGGGTTGAACTTAACAGATTCAAGAATGAATGGAAGATGGACAGAAGCACTTCCCTAGGTCCAGGCAGAAGCAGGCAATACATGAACTCACAAAAAACAATAGATGTATGTATTTTTCCTAAGTCAGGTTCGTAATAGACTAAAGTCAGAACGTGTAATGCTATTTATTGTGCAAAGCCAAGCTGCCCACCTGGTTTGGTGAAAACAGCATTTTCACTCATAGAGTAACCTTGCATCCTTTCAAGTGGGTTCAAGTGTTCAAGTGTTGGGGAACGTTTTCCATGTTAATGATGAACTGAGTAGAGCTGAATTGTTTTCTTATGTTCAGATATGGCAAGCATGAGTACCTTGCTGTAGTGCTGAAGTAGCAGAGTTTGACCTGAGCTGAGAAAAGGAAAATAATTCCAACTGTATTTTGGTACATCACTAAAAAAAAAAAAAGAAAAAGTTGGTTATATTCTGATAGCCCTGAGAATCAGTTATGGATTTTGTTAGCTGAAAGGATTTAATGCTTTTAAAAAACAAAACTCAAACCAACAAAATGACAAGGAAGGCCCCAATCATTGTGCTTACTGGGTTCCTTTCATATAGGCTTCCCACATAAAGGGAAAATTATATTAGAACCATTTAATCCAGTAAGAAACATATGGAGATGGACTAGAAGGTCTTTGGCTTCCTTTTGAGACATATTTTTCCCATAACTGTATATAGAAGATCTTGACTACCAGTGTAGAACGACCGTAAATGATCAGGAAGAGCTCAAGTCTGTCTGTAGAGTGGGTGATGAGAGTGTGTCTTTTGAATCTTTTAAGAACTCCAGGTACCAGTAAAAGAAAAATCATGAGCTTCAGGAAATGCAATAGTCCTCTGACACTGCTGTGTGTTTTGGCTCAATCTTGTAATCTCTCGTGAAGTATTTGATCGCACTGGCAAAAACAAACGAACAAAAAGGTTAGATAGCTTGATGAGATAGCTGGGCATATCAGTAGGAATTGCTGCCATCACTGTCACAATTGTACTATGATTCTCTTGCTAAATTAAAAAAAAAAAAATCACTAATTTGATTCAGTTCAAATTCATTAGAGTATGACTTCAATTTTATTACATCCTTATAGCTCTAAATTAATGAAATATTCTCCTTGATCTGTGCCCGATTATCTTTCTTGTTTGGATAGCTCAGAGTCCCAGCTCTGTATTAGGCAATGATTGTAATATGAGAATGGAGTCTGTTAGCAGACTAAGTAGTTATCAGCTTGGATATTCTGCTGATTTTTATTCCTGCTTATTGGTGGACTTGCTGGCTGAATGGAATAGACCATGAGCACTTTAATTTATATCAGCTGACACTGAGAGACACGCAAGTACTGTAACTTAGATGGCATTTAATGTAAGTTAGATGACTACTAGGTTCTGCATCTGTTGGGAAGACACGTTTTGCGTTCTTGCCTAAGGCAGAAAGTGATTTCAGATGAAGAATGCATAGGAGTAGTGCTACAAAACCTGTGGAGACATAGAAGTGTGCTCATAACCATTTGACATAGGAGGTACAGGACGTCAAACTTTGAAGTTGTAAGGGCTTAGTGATTTCTTAGAGATTTAAGCCTGATTTTTATTAATGGTTGAAAAAATGAGTGATTGATCATGTGTGACTTGCCCGAAAGAGCCAAGGGAAGGAGAACGATATAAAATACAAATACTTCAAAGAGCTGATGGAAATTAGCCAGTAGTTTTCAATTACTATGTGTTTTATTATTGTTATTATTATTTTTTTTTTTTATGGCTGAAAACACTCACGTTCAAGAAAGCAAAATGTGCGTGGGAAGTAAAGAAACAGAATTGTTCTTGGTTGCAAAGGAAGCCATTGGCTGCTTTATATTAATGCTTTTGTTTGTATTTATGAATGCTTAATACTTTTAATACAATGAAAATACCTGAAAATAAAGAAACAAAAGCAGATACAAAAAAAATCTCAGACCTCCTTATGGAGCAATCAGACTTTTTTTTTTTTTTTTGCCTTCAAAGGTTCAAACTACCATCCTTTTGGAGGAATTTCTGTTACAGAATCTAGTCATTAGTTCAGTGAGATCAAGAAACTTCCTTCAACTTTCTTGGTGTACTCAGCTTGCATGTGTGAGTTAGTTGCTTCTGTGCTAGTCAAGAGCATTTATTACCTAAAGGTCTCAGATGTCACTGTAACTTCCTCTAATGCATGGTAAAGTAAATAAAAACTACGAGGACTATTCCAGATGAAATGCCCTCCTATTTTATGTTGTTGGCCCACGACATCAGAGGCAGATGTTGATGGTATGGCAGTAGAGGCTGAATCTTCGTGCCAGTATTTCATTCCATTTTACTGCTGTGTAACAGATGGTAGCAGAGGGGCAGTCTGACAAATTGGCATCTGACGTGGAAGTGTGTATGAAGCAAAGGTGTGTCACTTCAGTATTACATGCAGAAAAGAATGCACTTAATAACATGCTTTAACTCTTGCTGAACATTTATGGAAACCAAAAGTTGGGTGTTATTACACTGAGGCAATGGCAGTGTGTTTCAGCATTGGCAACACTGACAAGCCACATTCTGTGTGATTGTACACAGCTCTCACACCTCGAAATGAAGGCTGTCTCAATCAGCTCATTCAGGCAAATTGATGAATCGCAAGCAGGGATTTGTGTATGGAGCTGAATATCAGCTTTTGTGCGTTGGAAACAGTGGTGGCCATCTTGGAATATTACAGTTTGCACCAGGTGAGTCCCGTGAATGCTCATACAAGAGGAGAAGGAACACAATATACAACACCGTATATGGGAAACTATTGAACAAATATGAGGCTGAATGTGACAGTTTCATGGATGAGTGACAAGATGTAGTTTCACATCTATAAGCTGGAGTCAAAATGACAGTCCATGAAGTGATGACATTTTAATTCCCCTTTGAAAAAGTTCAAGTTGCATCCTTCAGCAAGTAAAGCATTATGCACTGTCTTTTGGGACGTTAACAAGTGATTGTTTTAGATTTCCTCGAACCCAGACAAGCCATTAACTCTGACTGCTACGCTGTGATGCTGACTACGTTCAATGCTCAAACTTCTTGAGTCAGGCCAGAAAAGATGACCTTTCATTTGCAACCCATAACACCAGGTCCCATATCAGTTTGAAGACCGTGGAGCACGTTGCCAATGTGTCCTACCACACCCGCTATATAGTCTGGATTTGATGCTTTCTGACTCAGATCTTTCTGGGCTAATGAACAGCTTGGGTGCAGTTCATCTTCCTAGCAGTGGTGCTGTAGTAGCAGCTGTGAAACAGTGGGTTATCTCTATTGGTGTACATGTATGTGAGCACGGCATGCAGGCTCTTGTTTGTTGCTGGTGAAAATCCATAGCAGTGGTGGTGACAATGATGAGAAATAGCGTTTTGTAGCTGAGAACTTGCTGTATCAAATAATGTTGTTGTGCTCTTTGTATCTGTTGCAATTTCCATGTTAACAAATAGAGGGCTTTATTTTCAGAGCAAGCTACATGAGAAATGATTCTTGAGAGATTTAAAATCATGACATTTAGTTACTGTTGTTTTTGGAGAATTGCATCCTAAAGCCCATTTGAGCGAGGAGAAAGAAATTGGAGTACCATAGTAGAGAATGGTAAGACAGAGCATTTAAAGTTTAAGGTTTTTCCCTAAGAATACAGATTAAGGACAAGAAGTTAATTAGTCTACTGTGTTAGCATAATAGGCAACTGATGTAAATAGACATTTAGTCTAGAAGGATTCACAGAACATCTGTACCATATGTTTCTGTAAAACAGCGTGCTCCTGAGAACCCACAACCAAGTGAAAGCTATGTTATGAGATAAGGCCAAAACAGGTAATTCTTAGCCTGACAGGAAGAGAGGAGAAATGAGGGCAAAAACAGTACACTCATTCAGCACAGAGCTTACAAGGACTGTCGTGACGTGGCTTCAGTAGGAGACTCAGCGTCGTACAGTGAGGTTCCTGTTATAATTTATATTAAGTTTGTCTCTTCAGTATAACAAGAGGCTTTTAAGTATGCTAGAAGCATTTGTGTAGTCCCCTTTTCTGCAGTTGAAGCTCCGCTTGACTGCTACTATTCAAGATGGAATTTCAGTGTATAGTTCAGAAAATCAAGTATCTCCTTTATTCTTAATCTCTCCAGTGAGTTGTTCAGAATGATCCATTTCACAACATTCTGTGAATAACTATGCCATTGCCTGTTTTATTCAGCACTGGGTATAAAGTAAGCCAAGAAAAATCCAGATACTCTTTCCAGGTGAACAGATGTTAATGTCTTCATTCAATTTTTACTTCCAGATCTTGCACTGCTAAGTTCCCACTGAAGTCAGCAAGTCTGCCTAAATAAAGAACAAATAAGAGCTATGTAAATGCCTCAGGTTTTCTTCCAGGGCAAGAAAATGGCTATTGGAAACTCATTAGCTAAGCTTTTCCATAGAGAGCAAATATTCAGATTCCTATCTATTAAAAATTCAGCACTTGTAATTCAAAATGCCTGAACCTGTCTATTTCTAACCCATTTCAACTCCCATGAAAATAACAGGTAAATATTTTAAATACTACACCTTATTTCTGTTATGGCTCTACTTTTAGGAAAAAAGACCATAGTAATCATACATGTGTGAAATGTATTAATTAATAAATTGGTGTATCACTTGTTTGTAGTTCCTATGAAAGAAAATTTGACTTTTTTTAAGAGTCAGAACTGAAAACAGTCTTGCATGTGATGTCTTCTAAATCAGTACTGTTTATTGGTAGGTATAAACTCGTGTATATAGCATAGTCAGATGCTGAGGGAATCAATATTGAGAGGAGTTTTTGAACTTCTTTATTAAGCAAATTCAGGACAATGTGTCTTTAGCTTGATTTATTTTTTATTTCAATGCAGCAAGTATTATTTTGTCAAGTGACACAAGTTGGCAGTTAGTCTCCTCTTGCTGTTTCTTTTGCTTCTTGGTGGTTTGAATCTGAATGCTTTGATAACTTTGCAAAGTGAGATGTCAGGCTGAGAGCTGGGGCTGTTCAGCCTGGAGAAGAGAAGGCTGCAGGATGACCTGATAGCGGCCTTCCAGTATTTCCAAGGGAGATATGTGAGAAGAGACTGTTGTGATAGAACAAGGGGAAATGGTTTCAAGCTTAGAGGGTAGATTTGGGTTTTATATAAGAAAAGTCTTTTATGGTGAGGATGGTCAGGCATTGAAACAGGTTGCCCACAGATGTGGTAGATGCCCTGTTCCTGGAGACTTTCAAGGAGAGACTGGATGAGGCCCTGAGCAACCTAATGTAGCTGTGGTGTCCCTGTTCATTGCAGGGGAGTTGGACTAGATGGCCTTAAAGGTCCTCCCAACTCTAAGGATTCTGTGACTTTATGATGCTGTGTCGTTTTCTGAAGTCCCAAGGTGAATACGATATGAGCCTGGTGGCACAGAAAACAGGGGCTTAAGGGGCCTGAAGCATATTGTGCTTTTGTATGGTGCTTCTTTTGGAATCTTTGATGGATGATTGAATTAGAAGTTTTGGTGAGTTAATGTTTTCTGATAAGTCCTAAATTAAAGTGAAAGATTCATTACAAGTTGAAGAGATAAACAGAAGTGCACAGACTAGCTTGCGTTTGTATAGATATGTCTTTGTGCTAAGACACGATATCGAAACATGGAAAATATGCAATTCCACCTTAAAAGCATCCAACTAGTTCTGAGAAACAAGACAATAATAACAGCTAAAATTGTCAGCTTCCCATCAGGGTGTTTCTTGGCTAGCATGGCTATGAAAGTTAACAGCATTCGGTGTTAACTTAGATTTAGTTTTAATGATTACTGTACTGTAGCTTAGGGCAGTTTTGTTTGAACTTGTTGTGAACAGAATGGTGTCAAAGAATACGATGCGTTGGAGCTTCAGACCCGAAGTGCTGTGGCCTTTTTTCTTCTGCCTTTAATAGAATCTAGGGTAGTGAGCGCTCCTATTAGCCCTTAACAAGTAAAATTGCCCTGAAAATAAATGGCAGTTCAGTGCATCAATCGACTTCTGGAAATGGCAGTGGTTGCTGGAGTTGTGAATGGGAAACTCAGTTATCTCGCCTTTTGTATTCTTAACGTAAGGTTATGGTATTCGTGTCAAAGGTGTAACTCCAGGCCAGGAAGTTAGACAGCTTGCACCATAATCAGTGCTGTGAATGTAATTTCAAAAAACCCTGGGTCAGCTTAATGCTTCCGAGGTGATTCTGGGTTCAGGACTTCTTATGAAACGTTCACCCGTAATCCTGAACTTGATGACTATAAAATAAGTTGGTGCAAGGCAGCTTGTGTTAAAATTGAGTCCTTTGTGGAGCACTGATACTGTTCTTTCCCATGATTTGAACAGAAGGACCTGCATCCATTTTGAGATTGTTTTAGATATTTCAATCTCCACTGCTGAAGGACATGCAGCTGCTAACCTAATAGAGCCAGACAGCTGCCTGTTGTTTTTCTGGGAAGGAAGAGAGAGGGCCAAGGTTGTGAAATGGAGTGTTTTACAGCTACTACCTCTGCATCTTTATCTTTCTAATTGGAGTGCTACAGTTTCAGCAAACTGTTATGCCTGTAGGCAGATTTTCACAGTTCAAATTTCCTCAGCATGCCTGAGGGTTTTATTTGAGGTGAAACTCAAGGCTCTGTTTATATTTACATTTTAACTTGCACTTACCAATGTGAGCCTGGGGATCAATATCTGGAGTTCTCCTTCTTTACTCAGGATTTTGTCTTTTTTTAGTTACACTAGACTATGTCAGAGAGCAAATCAATGCGCTATAGTTAAGCATTTAAGCAAACTGTTTGCTGCTCATTAGATACCTTCCCAGTTTCTGATTCTAATTCGCTACTCCAGAGCTAGACTTCATCTCACCAAGAACTTGCAACACCGTCTCAGGATTTGCAGTTATAGACCCTCATTGAAACAGCAAGCATGGCTGTCACACTTGTTCCTTTAGTCTTTGTGTATTTCTCCAGGTAGTGAATGTATGAGCTGTAAACCTAGAAACTCTGGTTGTTTTTTTTTAACCTCTCTGCCTCCCCCCTCTCCCAGTTTTGATGAAACAAAAACTGAAATGGAAGGGAGGCCTCAGGCATAGATCAGGTTATCTAATTCAGGAACAGGCATGGTGCATGACAAACCAGAGTCAGTAGCACAGCAGTGTCACGGGAGATCCTGAGTAAAGCCTTCACTGGCATCTTTCATGTCCACAAACTGGGGCTGTGTTCCTCAGCTCACAGTCAGTATCCTCCTTGAACTTTATTAGGCCACTGTAGTAGGGCCCCCTGTATGCCAATGAGCCCTCTAAAATTCCTCCCTGTGGCTTTGTTACTTCAACTTCATAAAGCAGATCAGGAAGGCCAAAGTTCTCCTTTATTATTTTGCTGCCTCTTAGTAGAGGAAAACAGAAGAAGCCTGGGTGGCAGTTGAGAATAAGTGGAATAAAAATGCAGTGTTCTGCTAATGGCTCCATCTAAAGGTCGTACTTTTTCTTGGCTTTTCTCTTTCTTTTTTCTTCTTTTTTTTTTTTTTTTGCAAAGGTAATCTCTATTTCATCTGTACTACAAGCAGTGCTCTTGGCCTATTTATAACTGCAGCTGCCTCAAGAAAGCCTAAAGGAGATATGATCAAACCAGACGGTACAGCAAAACACATTATATAAACATGCAATTTGTACCAAGGAATAATTTGAAGTATGAGGGGGAAATGTCAAGTATGATGTTTGAAAACCCATTTGGCTTAAAATTCAAAGCATTATGTATATGTGGCATTTGCCAGCTTTCTACTCATCCTTGGAGAAAAGGCAGACATCAATCACACCTGCATGTCAACTACTGTCAACAATGCTAAATTTCTGCAGAGGATTTTCTCCTCCGGCACATATTAATTTAGAATGCATGTAAGAACTCTTTCTGTTTTCATAGGTAGACAAAAAGTTATTTTATCTTGGATATTATTTAGTTTCGTAACTTAATGTGTCACTACTCGTACAAGTTCATTTCCATTCAAATGATGCTGTATAATAGAAACAAAATGCATCACGCGCATGTTTTTGAAACCAAATGGTTAAAGGAGGTTTCACTTATGACTGAGAGAAAATTATTCCTCCCTACTTCCTGCTATTATGCCATATTTAATTCCTCTCTACCTCAGCAGAGTCAGATTACGTACTATCAGTTGGGAGCAACATGTTACACATTTGGGAATCTCTTGTGCCATTTGAACTTTTCTGAAGTTAACAAACTAATTCCTTCCAACTTCTTATTTATTTATTTATTTTTTTTTTGCGAGCTTCATTCCCATTGATATTCTCTACATTTCTAGGTAGTTTTTAGTCTTTATACTGGGGCTCCCAGTGCCAGATGGAGGCAGTATTTTGGCTGAGATATATTGGATTTAATAAGAGTTAAGGGTAGGTGGAGTCTTGTGCAGAATACTACTGTGGCCTATCTTCAGTATTGTTATTTATGTATGATGCTTTGTACTCATTTTTATTGAGGTTTCTTCTTATTTTTCTTAATTTCTACAACTTTATGGTTGATTTGTATTTGGTTTTTCTTATACTCCACGATGTTTAAAACTTAGCTAAATTTAAGCCACCGTCTTGATGCCTGCTTCTCCAGTTATCCAAGTTCCTCACTATTAAGATTGCCTTTGACTAATGATGTCAGGTGTGCAATTATCATTGGTCATTTGATGATTTTTTCATATTTTGTGTGTTCGAGGTGATTCTGTTATGCTGATTTCAGAAGAAACTGAAGGGTAAGGAGATGGTCAGTGAAACTATGCATTCAGGATGATGGGTTTAACCACAGGGATCAAAAAAGTTTTAAACATGTTTACTACCTCATACATGATTTCTCCTGTTTCATTTTCTGTTACCTCTTTAGGTAACCTTAGTTAAATGGGATTCTCGCCCTGAAAAACTAGGCAGTTGTAGTATCTCTTTTTTTCTTCCTGTAGTCCAGCTGAATTTACGTATAACAATTCTGGGACCAGATTTCAAATGTCTCTTTGGTCCAGAACAGTGAGTGATATTTGTAGAAATAAGACTTGTAAGTGATGCTCAGCAGTACAAAATATGAACGTGATTTTGGCAGTTATTTTTATGCGTTTTGCCCATTTATTGTGAATGTAAGAGTATGAAAATTGTTCTTGGTCTTCCTAAAGACCTAAAGGAGAAGTGGGGCACCAAATACCGAAGCCTCTTCTTCATTCTAGGTATTAATCTATTAATAAAGGTATTTACATATTTGTATTACTGTATTAATAAAGACTGTTCTTTGTTCTGTTTTTTTTTTTTGTTGTTGTTGTTGTTGTTTTTTTTTTTTTTTTTTTTTGGTCATTTTGTTTTGTTCTGTATGTTGTGTTTTTTTCCCTGTTCGATTTACATTCCACTAGAATTGCTACAGTATTGGTGTCATTATTGCTGAGCAGTGATCATCTGGTGATTAATATTTGGAGAAGTTGTTTATTTCAAGATAGAAGAAATGACTTAAAATTCCAAAGCAGGGGAAGCGCTACTTGCTTCCTTACAAATGTTTGTCCCCATATTGTTTATTGCTATGCTTACATAAATGGAGATAGGGATTAATCTGACACTGCCAAAAATGTTTACTGGTGCACTTACAAAAGGAGATGTGATAAGCTGTAGAAAAGATGCCTTGATTAATGTCCTTCCCAATCATCATCTATAAAAAAAAATTGAAATTATTATTATTTGCTGCTGCTATTATTATTATCATTTTGTGAATCATTGTTCACTTCCTCAGGTGCATCTGATGTGTAAGATCGTCAAACCTGCTGTGATATTAATTTGCTTTGGAACTGTAATGTTTGTTCAGCTTATAGCAATTCAGAATGTTGTGTCCAGTTCTTGGCTCCCCAGTTCATAAAAGACAGGGATCTCCTTGGAGGAGTCCAGTGGAGGGGCACTAAGGTGATGCAGGGCCTGAAGCATCTTGTGTTTGGTAAAGACTGAGTGCCCTGAATCTGTTCAGCCTGGGGAAAAGAGTGAGGGGGGAATCTGATGAATGTGTATAAATGCTTAAAGGGAGGTAGGAGGCAAATGGATAAGGCCAGGCTCTTCTTGGTGGTGCATAGCAATAGGACAAGGAGCAAAGGCCTAAAACTTGAACATAGGAAGTTCTGTTCTAACATGCAACATAATTTCTTTACGGTAAGGGTGATGGAGCACTGGAATAAGCTTCCTAGAGAGCTTGTGGAGTCTCTTTCTATGGAGATGGTGAAGATGCACCTAGATATGTAGCTGTGTGATCTGTTGTGGGGTACCTGCTTTAGCAAGAGGTTGGACTTGATGATCTCTCGAGGTTCCTTCCAACCCTGCAATTCTGTGATTCTGTTTTTTCATATATTAATTTAGTAAAAAAAAAAAAAAAACAACACCCATATTCAATGCATATCCTGTAGCGAGTAGAGCGGAATGCTCCGCTGTGTTTCTGCTTTTATTTTTAGAAATGAAATAGTAACTGATACATTGGAGGGCTAATCAGGTGCAGGATAATAGATGACTCAGCTAATCCACTGGTGGGCACAGTGATGGGATGCCAGCAAGCAGATGATGCTGGTGGAAGGCTATCAGTGTTGAGGTGATATCAAGCAATCTGGATGCTTTTGACCATTGACTCTGAAAGTGCCTGTACTGTGGGGAAGCGATTTTTTTCCCCACTGCGGAAACAAGTAAGCCTCAGAGTGAGCATAGGCTTCTTGTGGCATCTCAGCCAATAGTTAAGGCTGCCCATGGATCAGCGTGGCACCTTGGCTGGCCAAGTTGATGGACTTGAGGTACCATGTAGAATTTCTGCTCACAAGACTGGCTTCCTCCCGAATATTGCTGATATAGGTCTCATCCAAGCCTGGTGTTAAAATGAAAACAAGGTGTGCATGTGGCCTTGATCTGCAGGGTGAGCCCAACAGTTCTTGCCTTATTGTACGAAAGGGTTTCAACTTGTAGCCCTTGTTTCAAGGAGACAGCACATGATAGTGTACTCAAGTATGAAATGTATGGATGCATCTGTGACATCATACGTATGTGTGATGTTAAGTGGACATTTAGCAGCACGTTAAGTAGATTTGATACTTACTCATTTCCAACTTTTCACTGTTGATTGTCTGGCTTAGAGCAGATTTTGATAAATGAGGCTATAACGGTTATTTGAAATTGCTTTAGCTACTAACTACTGCTTAGTGAGCCTTCCTGTGTTATATTTGATTGCTTTAAAAAAATACGTAGTCTGTTCTTATGGCCTGTGCTATAAATTTTGTGATGCTGGAGTGGCTGCATTTTTGTTGTCGCTGTTGTTTTGTTAAAGGCATACTACGTTTGCAAAGTCCTCTGCAACTACTGAAACTCTGAGGGATAATCTTGCTCGAACAAAAACAGGGCACCTTGGGTTGCTGCATAAAAAGAAACAAAGTTTTTGCAACTTTCTTTCTTCTGAAGAGGGTTTGTTTCTTTTGCTGGACTTGAAGCTGCTTCTTTTATTTAAAAGTGGTCCATTACATTCCTCTAGAGTGAGCGTGCTTCCTTTGGCATTCCATCATCATGTCAAGGTGGTACTTCACAATATTTTTCACATTTTCTGCCTCATACATCAAACTATAGAATGTTATCCATAAGGCACAGCTGTCATTCTGTAAAATTTTTAGCAATGTTCTCATTTTTATCTGACATCTGGAAATACCTAAAGTAATAAAAAATCATTTCTACCTCATATTTGCTTTGGTGCTCATTCTGTCCCTGTCAGTGTCTGTGTTATAGCAGGAGAGATTTATATATCCCCTTACTTAGCATTCTGTGAGGGCCATGCAGCAAGGCTCAGACTGTGAAATTATTCCTGTTTTCAGAATAAGAAATAAAATATTATTTCAACTTGCTAAAATTTCCATTGAATGTATTATATATGCTCTTTTTGAACTCGTATCAACACTTCACTGAGTGGTTTGTTCTCCCCATGAGCGTTTTTCTGTATACATTCTCACGTTCTCCTGTTTCTGTGGTTCTGAAGAGGATCGTTAACTTCTGCAGGATCATTTACAGAGAGTGATTTTATTTAAAAAAGGACAGTATTTCAGAATCTGCCCTTTGTTTGCTATTCAGTTGAGCTAAGTGCCTTTTATCATGGCAAATACAATCCTCTAAGCGTTTAAAATCATCAAGGGAGAATATCAAATAAGTTCATCGTATTTAAAGTAAAAAAATTTGCATTAAAATCAAGATACGTTCTCATAATCTAATACAGCTGGGGGAGGGTGAAGAAAAAATCAGAGTTCTGAAGCTTTTAGCAGTTAAAACTGTTCAGTGTTACTTCCACGCAGCCAATATCTTCCTCTCATGAGCAGCGTAACTTGAAAGGGCATAACGGGTTTACATTCCTGGCAGAGTCCATAATTCATTTCTTAAATCATGTATGAAACATACTTGTTTAGTATTAACTGAGGTAGGACCGTTGTGGGATCATTAATGGAACTCTACTCTGCCTGTTTCACAAACGTTGACTCCCATATTTTATTGACACAGATGTATTGGCACAGACTGCTGAAAATGACTTTAGAAAAAGTTAATGCAAATATTAGTAGGTTAGTCCAGTGTCTCTTAATCTGCAAGGGTACACAGATTTGAATTTACTGTGGTATGGAGACATTCTGTCCAATATTAGCAATTCAAATAAGGAGCTTGCTTTATACCAGAGAGCAAGAACCGTCAGGGTTTCAAAGTTAATTAGACTAAACAGACAATTAATTACATCTTATAAAAATGTAAGGGACCTGTGACAAATTGCACTAATTGCATGTTCTTATATATCTGAAGAGGTCAGGCTACTTAAAAAGTGTGTTGTTAATGGAAGACAAATGTAGTTTTATGAGCTCGATCGGAATATTATAAACTGCATTATTTATGACTCTGGTGGAACACTTAATAACTTTAAGCTTTAAATCAAGCTGTTCATTAAGCCAGGGAGTCAGCACACAGCCCTAATAGTAGTCTGTGAAAACCTGCTGCCAATGTAATATTAATTTGAAGGTTTGTTGTTTGCCCTTGTTCCCCTTTTGGCAATTCACAGATACTGTTATTTTCAAGTATGTAAACCCTAGGGGAGTTTGAGCTCTTTGAAATGTTCTGTTATTTTTCCAATCAAGTAGCACAAAAACATCTTATATTATTAATATTTGCTGTAATCATGTAAAACTCAACCTCTCCCAGGTCTGAACTATTATAATTCTGTCTGATAATAACTAATAAAATAAAGAGGAATAAAACAGCGGTTGTTAGGACAAAGAATACTGAGGAACAGTGAGGAAGTTCCCTAAAAGCTTCCTAAGTTTTGCTGTCAAATGCAGAGCCACTATTGGGCTTTTCAGTAGATGTGACTCATCTTCAGTCGAAATGAGCCGTGCTAAGAGGAGAAGCTGCTGTTTGTGCATTGCAAATTTAATGCTGATTTGGGGCTTATAAGGGCTAATTTAAGACTGATGCAAGAGTGAAAATTTACCACAGGTTTACTGTGATGGATCAAAAGGGAGGTGCCATTTCATATCACAGCTAACAGAGGACTCAGCATTGCACTTAGACACCTTTTGTCACAATGTGGGAGGCGTATCTTATTTCTGAGACTTGTCATAAAAATAATCAGTGCTAAGAAACGTGTGGAGGACAACGCAATGATATGAATTACAAAATGCTTTTACTGGGACATAACCGTGCTTGCTGCAGAGCCTCACACACACAAAAATATTCAAAATGGCAAACTTGTCTCACACACTTCTGTACCAGATCACAGATCATGGCGGCAGAAATCCTGTTGCACTCTCAGAGCATTACAGATGATGATCTGCAAGACTAACTACACGGTTTTTTATGCAGTGTGAGTATGTGCTGTCTCATGAGAGTCAGGATTTTTGAGAGGAAAGGATGAGGTGTCTGGATATGAAGTTTGGGAGGTATTTTATTGTTCTTTGGGACAAATATCTATCAGTTGTTACATCTGAAGTTTACCTTGAGTTTTTCTTCTCTTCCAACTATCTGCCAATTGACATCTAGATATAGAAATATTCTTAGTGCTTACCACTTCGTGTAGTTTAGAAGAGTTGCTCAAATTTAGTCATTGTAATGTCTTGTCACTTTCATGTTAGGGGTATTATCTTCTCATAGTTCGGTATGAAGCACGTTGCTTTGGCCAAAGAGATAACATTTTCAAATCTGAGTAAAGATTGGGGAATAATCACGGATGGAAGTGATATTTTTAATATGGAAAGCCTATGTACTGATTTTTTGTTTTGTTTTGTTTTAAAGAGTTTGACGTAAATATGGAGGCTTAGTGTCAACACCTAAAATATAAATATATATGTATATTCTATACTGTACTGTTCTTCTGTGTTATCAACAGAACACTTTGTTTTATTTTTTCTTTCTAGTTTAAAGCAATAGCTGTCCAGTTTATAGGAATAGGTTTCTTGTGGAAGAGTACCTTAACCACAATGGGATGTTATGAAGTGGGACTTGTCCTGGTTTTCACGGGTTGATTGGATGTTCATAGCACAAAAAATTTAAACCTTTGTGCTATGTATTTCTAGAACGTATCAACATGATAAAACAGCTCGTTAGAGCTAACAAACAAACAAAATCTTACACGTGATAAACATCTGACAAATGTCCTATGAAATTGCTATGGCCAGCTCAGCCATACTGAATTGCATTATGTAGTTTCAAGGCACGTTCATGAAAAGTTAATTCAAACATAGTTGCTATATTTTTTTATTACATTGTGCCTGTGAATTTGGGTAATTTTGTTAGAAAATCTTGAGCTTCTACAACTTTACAATGGATTTAGGGTTTTAAGTCTATTCCATTGTTGCAATTGTTTAGATTATATCTGTCTTGAGTAAAAAAGTATTCTGGATTTGATGTGCATTTCTTTCCAAATTCATGGGCTGTGGTGTTGCAAGAATGAAATTAGGGCAATGTGTCTGAAAACTGCCATCATTTGTCTGTGTCCTCTCTGGCTTTGCACCCTGGTCATGCTTCTGCAGTGTACTTTTCTTCGTTAAACAGAGAAGCTAAAATAATCTTTCAGATTAGCTCAAGCAGACAAGAGTAATGTGCTAATTTTATTTTAAGAACAAATCCATAGATATATTTCCTAATGACTTGGTTGTATCAGAAGATAAATTATGGTTATTAACAGTGAATACAGAAATCTAGAATGTAAAAGAATGAGATTTGAAATGATTGAATATGAACAGGATATGTTTTGATTACTGATAAAATAATTTAAGCACTTTAAACCATGTTCCTAAATAATTCCTAAGCAATCTGTCAACATGGGCTACAAAAGACCTTACATCAGCAAAACATTGAAGTATAAATCTAAAGGAAAATATGTTCTTTTTTTTCAATAATCCCATTGATTTAAAAAAAAAACAAAAAACAAAAAACAAAAAACTATTCACTTCCCTTATTTTCTCCATTTCATGATTTGCTCAGCCTAGTATTCTTCTGTGCTGGTATGAATGCTTAGTGTATACACAGTACCATGTTCTGTTTCTTTTCATAATAGGGACATATGTCAAACTTTTGCACTGCCATCTCACGTTTGTCGTTACGGTTGTGATTTAATTGGCCCATGAAAAACTTCAGCCCTGAGTTTGTGACAATTTTTGCTACTGCAGAATAGTGACACAGCCTGATGCTCCAGTGTTGATTGTTGCCATCCCTAATGCTCAAAGCTGTATCTCTTGACATTCAGTTTTACACATTACCGCATTAGTTGGCCTCTGGCAGTTGGTGGTAGTGAGCTTATATTGGCTTCTGGTTTTGAGCTAATTTCTGACTTTAATCACATGTGAAAGCCATACAGACCACAAACAGGCCACTTTAATACAAGTTTATTATGCTTTTTTTTTTTTTAATGAGACTCTCACCATCCTTAATCTGTGCAATAGATAGAAACTAGGTGCCTTAGAAGCACTGACATTTAATCCAATACTATCATTTTATAGTCGCCAAGAAAGGGACTGCAACGGAAGTCTAAACATGAAATATTGGTGTATGTTGCACATAGACTGTGTTAAAATGACACCTTGGTAGATTGAAACAGAAGTCATCAACAGAATGAAATCTTCTTCTGAAATGATCTGGTTATGCTCCCCAGTTTGTAGAGCTTACAGATAGTTGTTGAAATGAATTCACATGCAGGAAGCAGGAAATTGCTGCTTTCTGAATGACAGCCTTTAGCTGTGCTCCCAAGAGAATTATTCAGGACCAACAATAATGACAATAAGTCGATCCAAAATAACACAAGCTCTGTTGATGTTCTGCACGATGTGTATGTTTGACAGAAATACTGAGCTTGCTTCTCACTGCCAGTGAGGGAGACAGAGGCTGGTGTAGCTTTCCTTTCTGAGTGGCCGTCATAGCATGGCTGGGACTGGACTGTGCTTGGCTGCGTGCTCTGTGACCTGTGAACTGAGAAGGAAATGGGTCTTCTGCAGAGCAAAGGGAAATAGAAGATTAGGGAGGAAGAAGAGGATTAGTATATATGCACTTACAACAGGGTTCTGGGTAGGGCAACAAATGAACCGTTTAGATTGTGGTTCAGTTTGAGAGGAAAAAGGGCCAAATATTCAATGAATGGGGTTGGAGCTCAGAGATACAGAGGAGCGAACAAGGTACTGAAATTACCAGATATATATTTGTTGATTTGGTCAGTAATAGATCCTGAATATTTTCCACATATGAGATGCTTCCTATACTAATTTTACCACTTCTAAACTAATCCTGAGTGTTTGTGCAGTCTTAATTCTACATTTATTGATAAATGATTAAATAAGGCAAATGACAGCATTACATGTTTACTGGAATTACATGTTCTGTATATTTATCTGTGTGTTACTGCTATGCAATCCACTGAAGAGGGAATAGATTACTCATTATAGACACGCTCACATAAAGTTGGTCTTAACTTTCCAGAAGTTCTCACTAAAAGCATTGCCTATTTCCTAGGACAGCCAGGACTAGATTAGATACTTAAAATAATTGCAAATAGGTTTACAACCTGATTTACCAATTTACTAATTCGTAGTTGAATTTTTTTGTGTCTAACAGTTCTTTTAAGATATCACAGCTCTCTCCTTCAGTACTTTGCTCCACCACAATATTGCATATTTTTAATGAAATTCATAAACTTATGTAGAGTTTCTTGTGATGGTCTCTGGAGTATCAACATTCAGCTAGTCAGTGAAAAGAGAAGTAGGCAAATATACATTTTTCCTATTATGTAAGTCCATACCCTGCAGAATGTGTTCACAAAGTCAAATACTTATTCTGTCTTTACATCTGTCTTTTCTCATGCATGCAAATTCTAACAGCACTTTCTACACAGCGTAAGACACTTGCAGTGTTCTTGTTCCTTTGCATTAACACTTAATGCAAAATCACAGATAGCGTTTGTAAATGATATTGGTTTGCCATTTATAATTTGATCAAACAAGACAAGTTTTCTCTAAGGAGAGGTTAAAAATAACGGTTCCATTTGAAATAACAGAATGAATGCTATCTAACAAGTAATCTTAAGAGTACTCTAACAGTGTGCATCTCATAACACTGAAGAGAAGCTGTTTTTTTTCCTATTGGCAGGAAATGTAAAGGTATTTATTCTTAGACCTTAGTGCAAATGCATAGCGCAGTTTGATGTCCTCATTTCCGCATCAAGCATTTCTGTATGACACAGTCAGTTCCCTTGGGATTCTCTGGTACTGTCACCCAAAAAGTGCTTTAGGTATTTGCCACAATATTTGATGAAATTTTTCCTCATGTTGTATTTGTTCAGACTTGAACTATATGAGAATTTCACAGTCAACAGAAAGCCGAAGTGTTATTTGGCAAATAACATGAATTTGGGTATGGAAGACTTAATTTCTTGTCTTGTACAAAACCTCTTATTCTGTCCTCAATTCTTTACTTCTTTCCTAAACAGTTTTTAATGATAGTCTGAAATTGTTTCCTTCAGCCTGGCTGACATCTGTAGCAGGAACATGTGGAAATTATAATTGAAATAAGGAACTGTGATCATCCTTATCATCTGCATATGTCCCCACATGGTGAGCATTAATTTATTCTGTTTTGCTCTCTAGATGTGTAAAAATTGATTCCTACTTTGTAAATATACTCAAAGGCGACAGCTGCCCTCTTCTGTACCTTTAATAAAATTGAATCCTCCTGCATTTTTTTATTATGGAAAAATTACTTTTTTTTATTCCAAGACTAAATCGCTTCTATTCAGTGTCAGTTGGAGTGGAACAAACCATTTGAGTTCATCCCTAAAATGCTTCTGTTAGAAAGGCATCAGTAGAAGCTCCACAGTTTAAAATTGCATTTTGATTTCCAATAAAAGCAGGTCTGAAATTTCTCCATTTGATACTTTAATGGTTGAACTAAATCTCTAAATTTAGCGCAATAGCTCTTCAAGGGGCAATTGAAATTTCTATCTATTTTTCCAATAAAATATTTATAATGTTCTTCACTGGAAACAATTTAAAGGGATCTCCTTAGAAATGTTACTTTGCTTCTCATCTGTCTTGCTTTCCCATGGCTAATCGAATGACAGTTCTCAAAGATTTTCACTTTGGATGTTCTGATGGCTTTTTAGACATGGATCTTTTTTTGGAAGGTTGAACACCTGCTTCTTATTCATGGCAGAGTCTAGTCCATTTGATTAGTATTAGCCTATGGAATAGTGTTCTTGAGACATGGCGAATTAAGGAAACAATCACAGAGAACTTATAAGATCATGATGCAGAAGTTAACTAGATGTAAACTTAATGTAACTGAGTGTAATGGGAATTAGCTGTAAAATGAATGTGAAGAGTCCTTGTGTACTTCTGCATACAAGGTGAAGATGGCAAAGGTTCCTTTCATTTCTACCTTTTATTTTTCTTTGAATTCTTTCCATCCCATATTTTCATTCTGTCTTACTATGTTATTGCCCTGCATCAAGTGTTTGAAAAGTAAATAAAGACTTTTATCTATTTAGGTCATTAGTTAATAGAATTTATGAGACCATTATCTTGCCTCTTCATGTAATACCTTCCTTGTAGTTACTGTTTTTAAGTTATTACTGTATTTCATTTAGTTGATGTAGTGGGAAATTTGGGTCAGTCAGTCCTTGATCTTACTCATAGCCCGAAAACAAAATCTAATTCCTAGAGGTACAGAACTTGTCTCTGAGCAAGAGAACACACGTTTATTGATATACATTAAACATTTTCAAAACAATGTGTTGATAGCGTGAGCTTCATAGGATGGAATGGTGCTGTAAAACTGACAGGCTGCTGGAGAGGCTGTGAAATAGTCTGATTTTATCTACATGATTTATCAATGTCTCAGAAAACTGAATCTGTGCTTCCAACTGAGGCGAGCAGTTTTTCATCGCAGAAATGTTTAGGAAAGTATTTGGTGCAGAAACTCTAACCAGCTCACTGGAACATCCATTTCAGATGGCTTTTATGGTAGCTTTTCTCTCTCCGTACAAAATGCTCTTCATGATTATCATTAAGCTATTACCTTTTGGGCCTGTTTTCCATGCTGCATTCTTCTCCAGCTGAGAGGAAGGCAGAAAGAAGATGTCACACTTCTGAGTTCATCAGGGTTGCAGTGAGAATCTGGTTCTTACTGAGGCAAAATCCTCAGTTCATGAGAGAGAGAAGCTAGATCCTACCAAATGGAAAACAGTGCTACTTTGGAGTTAGGTACTATGAGCATCTATCTTCAGCATGCTACTGGTGAAAAGCTGGATGGCTCTATGTTGAAAGCTCACTTCAGACTGCAAGTAAAGCACTATAATATTCCTTTGATGTGGTAGGTGGTGATGAAGAATAAGGGTGATAGGGAAAAGGTGTATAGGGCTGGCAAACTGCAACAGGTAGGCTAAAGAATGAGTTTCTTGGTAGATAATTTGTGCAAGGAAGTCTTTGAGAACATGTTGTTTGTCTGGCCCTGAGATTTCTGAAACTTAAGCCCAATTTTGACTTCTTCTTGTATTCTACTTACTTTTGCTGTAGTTAGTCCAGACTTAATAGGAATGCGGGTTGTGCATGATGAATAGGTGCATGAATGAAAGTACAGGGACTTGTTCACTAGGCTTTGAAATAATGTTTTATGTTTTTAACTGCATGATTTAAAAGCTTTTTAGAATGCTTCCTTCCATTAATTACTGGGATAAAAAAAGTGGTTGATCTGTGTGGCTGGAGAGCTGAGACTTGTATTACTCTTTTGAGTCAGTAAATAATGCATAAAACCACGGTAACACAATTTAAAAACCTTGAAAAGAAGAAACAATACTTGCTCCAAAGTTTTTCAATGGCTCTGGGAAAGTGCTTAAGTCCTACCTGGCAGAAGTTTTCTAGCTTTTGGTGACAGGCCTGATGTTGCCATCAGATCTGAAAGACTGGGAATGCCGAACTCTACCATTTCATCAACTGATGTGTCGGTCTGGTAATGCATCCTACATGAACTCTTCAGGAAGAATTTCCAGATGGGCTCTGTTCACGCTGTATATCACTTGGTCACAAGTTGCCAGGGCATGTGGTGCATACCTGACCAGGTCACTCGTCTCCATTGGCTAAAGCAGAGTCGGGTCATTCTAGAGAACAGTTTTTAAGGTAGTTTTCTATCGGGGAAAGTACTCTTGGTGAGACAGATTTTGAGTAATTAAGAAGCAAGAATGAAATACTCCTTTAGGCTTTCTATATCTCTCAAAACCAGCAAACTTAATAAATATAGTCTCTCAGGACAGTTCAAGCAAGACCTTTTTTTTTTTCTCCTTTTTATTGTGAAGTTTTAAGTCTGAATTCTGTAATATTTGAGTGATTTCACAGACACAGCAATGTAAATGCATATGAATGATTTTGACTTATTTTAACAGATTCTCTAATAGTCACGGTAGCGCTCACAGCTGCACAAATGCTATCCCTACTTTGATTCACAATCCTACATCTTGCCTCTGCAACAACCTTGCTCTGATGTGGAAATCATTTTGGGAGTTAAATACTGCCTTATTTGTTGAGAAAAAAAGAAAGTAAGAAAGGCACCGAATGATAATGGCTCCAAAATAAATTAAAAAATAATAGTGAACAGCACCAGAGAACGTCTGTCTCATTGACCTAATGTTCACTTGGATAATGAAGGTGAGAGAGAACGAGAGCTATACTTTACAGATATGAAATCAGAGGTCAGAGCTTAAGGGTGAAATAAATGTAGATGTGCACTGGCTTTTAGGAAACCCTCAAAAACCGACATGTAGTGTTAGAAATTGGTCAGTATAGTTGTTAAAAGAAATCCAAGGAAAATAACCTTGTAACAGAGAAATACGGCAGATGCAAAAAGGTGTAACATAAATCTATCATCACATAAAAACGTGGCACCTTCATATACCTTCGTATTCTGCCTTTTCCCAGTGCTGGATATACATGCCTGTGAGTGCCAGCTGTATGTACTTCCATATACGTACTCAGATTTCAACCAGTATGTTCAAGCTAGGTTCACTCTCTCTCATAGCTTAGCTCCAGGTTAAGCTGACAGAGTGCACTCTTGTTCCAACAAAACCAATTGCAAGATGTTCCCTGGTGTCCCTGGGATGCAGCTCTGAGCGATGTCTGCTTCTCTCAAGGATTTCTCTCTTGCTGGCTCAGCCTACAGGAAAGAGGTGGAGGAAACGGCTGAGAACATTTGCAGTAAGAATCAGGCCCTGAACTACATGTAGGACGGGGAGGACAAATGGAATTCATATGTGACATTTGTTCCTTAAGACAAGTGGTGTTGAACTGCTGAAGAGAGTGGTGGTTAACTCCACGGATGTAAATCCCAAATTTTTGTGGCTGCAGGAATGGATATTCATGTATTGGAGGAGATGCATGGAAAAGGTCTGGCTGGTGTTTGGGAACCAGGGAGCAACTTATTGCTATAAGCATTACCACATGCGTTTTCTCTGAAGCTCTGCTAAGCTTTGCAGTTGCTTTTAGTGTTACGACTACCCTTATTCAGAGGGAAACAATACTGTGGGTATGCATCCAAAATAGACTAGAAAGAGGATCCTGAAACTGTGATTTAAGTCTCTCTTTAAAAGGAAAGGACCTCCTGCTTCACACTAAGCAGTTGTGTTTTACTTGGTGCTTCTGCCCATACATGACATGATGGTGTAATGGGAGTTAGAACTGTATGCCAGTAACTGATCTCCAGTTTGTAACAAAATTGTATGACTTTCTAGAGTGCCTGTATACTTGTCTCCTATTAGTTCCAGTGGAACGATGTGTTCTGTGTATTTTTCAGAGCTCTGCACAGAAAAATAAGGGGAAGAGCTGCGGATAACACTCATGACAACTCAGGATTTGTTCAGTACGATGTAGCTCTAACCTATAGAAACTAACTGCTGAAATGAACATTGCCTGTAGTTGTTACTGTTCCTTTAACTCTACCCAAAGAAAAAGATTTTCAATTGACAGCTGAGTCCTTTTTTTTTTTTTTTTTTTTAATGGCATGAAGTACAGGGAGGGGAGCAAATTACTGTTTCCATAAATCAGTGCTGATGATTCCAAAGCTCTGTTTAAGGCCTAGGCCTTTAGAGGTACATTATCAGAAAACTGCAGTGCTAAGCACTCAAATACTGGGTATTATCTTACGTCTAGCATTCTATAAATGCCACAAACTTTGATTTAGAAGGAGGCAGCCAGGTAGCTGCTCTAAGTTTTGAAACTTTTGTTTTTGCTTTTCAAATTTTTAATGCCTTGAAAATGTTGTTTTCCCACCTATTGATCTTATTCTTTCCCATTTGGCAACATTGATTTGTTTTCCTGTCTTTTAAATGTAACAGAATCCAGGCAAGGCTGTTTTTATTTAACAACTGCCGTTTAAATAGTACTTTAATATCTTCCTGCAACAGCAGCAGCATCTATGAATGCTGTTAGCACAGCTTGGAGGGTATTATTTTGTAGCGTGGTGATGAAGTCAGAAGAGGACACAATATACTATTTTTGTGCTAACCATTAAAATATATGTTGATTTTGCTGCTATCTTACTTTCAGTAAGTTTCTCATGGGAGTGTCTTTGAAAAATGAACAACTAAAATTATTGGATTTAGGAAAATGAAGATTAACTTTTTAAACAGATGCTGAACTTAAATTTCCATAGATAACTAACATCCTTTCAATTTTAAGGAGACAAGCAGTCTCCATAATACTTCTTACGCTTAGTAACTAGATGCAGTTCAGCTCTATCTGCACATACACAAATTAAAAGTACATTTGTCTGTATTTCTAAATGCTTCGGACATGTTCAGATTAGCTGAGAATAAGCATGATAGAAAAAAACAAAACAAAACTATTCTCTTGCTGAGTAGCACAAGCTTCAATATCACCCATAGGTAGTAGTTCTCTGAGTTCTGTGTGCTAGTATACCACCAAAAGAAGCTCACTTTTTCCTCTCTGTTTCTTCTCACTACCTTGTTTGTGATAGTGCAGACATATCAGGGAGCAGTACAGAGCTGATATAAATCTAGTGGAGCGACTCTCGAGCCTGGGTGGATTTTCTGATCCTGCTCACTGTACCTTCATCCCATTTCTAATTGCACAAATGCAGTGCTTTAGTTTGCCTGTAGCTCATACGTATGTAGATCTTTGTGTTTAGGTGGAAGTCCTACCTTCTTGCTGAAAGTACTTTTGAAACTGTTGTTTTGTATCAACACCCAGCCTATGCATGGTGCCCAAAGAGGAAGAGGGCAGGGAGACATTGTCAGTGGTGTCAAGCACACCATTTCAGTGCTTGTCTTAGTATGAAGGCCAAGAGGTGTCAAATTGGGGTTTACAGTCAGACAGCAAATGCGCCATTCCTGCCTTACAAATAATTGTAGAGAACTTCGATCAGTCTGCACAAAAGCATCTGTAGTAGAGTTTCTCCACTATGCAGTCAATTAAGGTTGTATTTCAAAGTCAGAAATGTGGGGAGAATGTCAAATCAAATAACAGTATTACTCCTACTCAAAAAGTTTGACTTTTTCCCTGCAGTTTGCAAAGAAATAAACGTGCAAGTCTGTATAAAATTATGTTATTATTCCTGCATGGCAGTGGTAAGGCTGGCAGGCAGCCTGCTCTATACAGCACAGGCATGCCAACACCGCATTACAATGGAAAATCAATTCTCAGCCAACTGTACTTGAATTGGATGGAATTCAAGCCCAGCTAGTGTTCTGAGTCTTAAATTGCAACCACAGTATCTTTGAGCAATGATAAATCATATAAAGGTTTTAGAGCAGGACGTGTAAAGGCTGCATATAAGAATATTTTTATTAAGTGTAAGATTAATAATTATTCATTTGAAAATAATGAGACATAGCGAGACATGATAAATAGAACTTGATAAAAAATTGGTCTCATAAGCAAAATGTTCATTGATGTGTATAAACGAAGTTGAAATAATGGAAGAGCACCATGATGCATTTTTTTTTAAATCAATGAAAAAAAAAGTGAAGAGCTAGGAATGAGATTGGTACCATAGATGCATTCTGATGATATTTTTCTGATTGCGTCCTTTCCCTGGGCTGTTCCATATCTTACCTCCCTGCTTTTAGAATTTGGTGTCAGGATAGTTTCATGACATGTGGTTTATGAACAATGGATTTTATGCCACCTAGTTTGTTGTAACAGGCCATTAGAATAATATGAATATTATTGTTGGGATTAACCCTGTATTTTTTCTTAGCCAGCAATTGGCGGATCCAAATTTTCTATATTTGAGAATACTCCTTTTCTTCTTTCAGCCCTGACTGCTTTGACAAGTGCTGGCTTGGTCATACTTTCATAAGCTACTGATGGACATCTCATTCTTTCTTCTCTTGCTTTAAATTTGAAGAGCCTTGATTGACACAGTTGGCTTGCAACAGTAAAACAGCATCTATCAGCCATGGTCTGAAGTTGCTTTTTCAGTGTAGTGGATTTCCTATACCTTCTTTATTGTGATCCATTGCAATCCTGTCAGAAATCGATTTGTTTGCTTTTTCACAAGCAAACATTTTAGTTCGTGTCAGCACTGGACTGTAATCACGCAGTAAATAAAAGATTTATATTTCAGTTAAATGCATGAATATAATTAATTTATGATGGTGACAATGAACTGAAACGCTGGTGGCAAGGGGGATCTACTTGTATTTTGGTCTCGGAAGATAGACTGCCTTTAAGGACAGTCTTCAGAATACCATGTGAATGTATATCTGGCCCCTAATTAGAACACATTTTATGGCAGTGTTCTTTAGCCTGTTAATGCTGACCCTAAACCAAGCATTTGAAGTTAACTGACTCACATCATCATTTGAGGAATCCTCTTCTAATTTACCTGGTATTTATTTTTAAATGTCTGGGCAAAAGGCCCCAGATGAGTTCTCCTTTAATGCAGTTTAAGCAGTCAAACAGTTCAATACGTATTCAAGTCTAAATGTGTGTAGAATAGGCCGCTTTCCTACAGATACTTAATGAAAGAAAAGCTTTTTTAACCTTGAATGTCTTTAAACGAAAACTTAATAACTTTGTCTCAGTAATCAGTTAGCAGAACAACTTCAATTGAAAAACAGCTGTTTTATAAATGAACGAAGTGGTTTTAAATATGTTTAGAAGAGACTTTTAACTTCAGTGTAGAGCTGATGTTCTCACAGTGAGTCTCTGTGACTAATCCACTGGAAAGATTTACCGTTAGGGAACGCAAGGTCTGAGTTTCAAAGGAAATATTGGTAAGGATTATTATTCCCTTGTCCCCAGCAGTTCTCTGAGTATAAGGGGATTATGAGTAGGATTTACAAATACAGAATAAATGACAAAACTAGAATGCTCTGAGGCTCTGTGCTTGCCAAACTAAAAATGAAGCCATTTGAATTTGATTTGAATCTTATTTTGAGTTCATTATTAGGTACCTATGTATTTTTATTCTACTAGGCAATATTGATAAGAAAAGACTCAAATGCAGGCCACTACCAAGTGGCTGCAGCAAAAATCTACATCAAAAAGATGTCCATAGCTTGCTTACTGGTCAGATCCTGAAGAAACTTAATGAAAACCATGGGATTTAGTGTGCTCCCATCAGTTTGCAAAATGGTGACCCTTGCACGCTTGACTTTGGTTTACAGATGAACGTTCGAGGTAAGTAAATTGCAAAAATTAGGATCTAATTGACTGCTGAAAGTCACTGGCAAGTCTCACGCTTGGATAGCTGTGGGCTCTGTGATGGCTTACTTGTACTCCCAGAGTAGAGCAGCTGAAAGGGTTGCTTCTTTAAGTGTGAGGAGAGGCCACAGCACAGGTGTTTTGAGTTAAACATGTTCTTAACTGCTTTCCTGGGTGTCTGTCAGGTAAAGCATAGGTTTTCATTAAAGAAGATAAAGCAAGGTTATTGAAAATACACACCTGGAAAGATCAATTAAATGGTATGTGTAATTAGGTAACCCAACTGTGTGGCGTTCTCTCACATGCATCTTCAGAATTGCAATTTAGTGCAAATCTAAAACCATTATACTAAATTGTTTTCCTGTTAACTGTTTCAGAGAGAATTATGGACAGGTTTGCCAAGTATTTATATTTATGTAGGAAAATTGCTTAGGGTGCTGAAATGTAGGTGCAGTCGTTCGTATCTGATGCTTGTGTTTATCCTTGTTTTTGAAAGATACTTTGCCACCACAATCCTCAATAAGGGTTTAGTGGGCATATGAACTTTTGTATCCTATTTCTATTAGTCTCGACCTACATTACAGGAGTGTTTGGTAACAGCTAAGTCCATTCTTACATTTTCTGGTGAAGACTGAAACACTATACTATGTTTCATTTTCTTAAAGACAAAGCCTGCTGGGAACCATGCAACAGTATCCTGTAATATCCTATACTGTTTTAATCCACAAATATTATCCTGAGATTGCCCGTTTCCTTTACCATTTCTAACACAAATGGAATACGCTAGACAGGGTGTGAGAAAAATGCTTTCTTGTGCTATTTGTGTCTTTTCTTGTGACTGTGGATGATTCTTGTGACACTGCTTTTTAATTCTGAATTTTAACCGGTTGCTTGGATTCAGTCCAAGGCTTTCTTTGATTTTGGTTTGTTTTTAGGGAAGGCCTTTCAGATGAAATTAAGACTTGACTTAAAATTAAATCCCATGACAGAGCTGAATAAAATATTCACACTATACCATATGTTGTTTGGGCCATCAGTAATTTATGTAAAATGTACCTATGCCTGTGATCATAGTGTGCTCTAATGGAGAGGATGAAGCATGTTTTCTTTCAGAAAGTATCTACTGATTGTCATTTTTAACAGACAAAGAACTTCCTGAGCAATCTAAATTCCACTGAATTGAGTCTTTCCATGGGAGTTTTTTGTGCTTGCTTTTTTTTGTTGTTGTTTTGTTTTGTTTTTTGGTGGTTGTTTTTAATCCTACAAAGTAGCATTAATTCTGTGCTGGAGAATCTTAAACTGGTGTTGGTGTCAGAGCACTGTTTATCAGTATAACAAGTTGGTCAATAAAAGGACACAAGCCGACCTCCAGACCTCAATCTTCTGTGTCGGAGGGTGTTCAAGTAACTGGCTAACCTGAAAAGTCCTGAACTGCTCACTGGAGCCAGCACAAAACAAGAAAAAGGATACAGTGAAAGGGATGAAGGTATGTCTACAACATTTGCAGTATAGAGCCCCAGAATTACTATGGTATTGCAAATTCAGTAATAAGTGTGTATGTGTGAGTAAAAATCCTGAGGTCAATAAGCTTTCCTGGAAGACACCTCAGGTATTCTACTGAACGTTTCACAGTAAAAAGCAAGGATAAGGACATTGCTGCTTGGTGACCAAAAAATCCAACTCAATATAAGGAATAGCAAACAGCAGCAGTCGGAGCAAAGAGAACAGTAGGATGTGAGTGTTTAAAGCTGTGGTATACAGGTAATTCTCACAACCGTACACCAAAATGATTTCTAAGACTTGGGCAAGGGCGAGGATGAACAGTAGAGTACTATCAGTACCTAGTCCAGACTGCTGCTCTGACCAAACATGCCACACCTGAAGCACTTACATAAACCTTGATACGCCAGCAATTTTTTCAGTGGAATATGCTGTCAGTGATGAATCAGGAAATTCAGGCCAAGAAACAGGAATAATTGAGCAGAGGTTTTTAAAGAGAAAATCTATTGCAGACAGGGAAAATGGCATTGTGAGAAACAGCTTCTGTAGAAAAAATATCATAGGAAGTTTTGGCTGCCCCAGCCCTAGAAGTGTTCAAAGCAAGGATGCATAGGGCCCTGGACAACTTGGTCTAGTGAAAGGGCCAGGGACACCTGGCCATGGCATGGAGATTAAAACTGGATGATCTTTAAGGTCTCTTCCGACTCAAACCGTTCTGTTATTCTAAGAGGAAGCTTAGAAAACTATGAGCCTCTTCTTCCAAAGCAAATAGGATCTTGCTGATTGTGCAGTAGGATGAATGAGATGAATTATTCTTACAGCTTGGATGTTTTTGTGCACCCAGTCTTGTCATCTCTGTGTAACTATATTTCTGTGTGCCACTGTCTCTCCTTGGGCAGTCAATTTAATCTGAATTAATAATCTAGAAAAACTGCCAAAATATTATATAGGACTTCAAGTCTTAATATGCTCTTTTTCTTGTTATGGTGGTATTTCAGCTGGTTTATTGACAGCTTTGTTTCTGATGTGTAAAATTTACTTACAGTCTGGAAACTGTGTTAGGCTTTCCTTCAGACATCCCGTTTATGGTAGTGAAATGCATACGGGACAAAACAAGAGTGACTTTGCAGTAAGAAGCTGGGTTGTCACAGTATTTGAAGCCTCTGAAGAGGCATACAGGACTTGTTGAAAATCCTGTTAAGCACAGCTTATTTGGCCCTTGTCTTGTCTCTCTCAGTGATTTTTCATCTTTAAAATGGGTGTTGTTATCTGTTTTCTACTGGATAAGGCCACGTGTGGTGAAAAAGAGTGAGTTTGTGTGAAACTTCGACCATTTAACTATGAAAGAGACTTTGAGACCTTATGCAAGCTACTGACGTGCCACTGCCTCTGCAGCGTAAAGAGATTTTTGTGGATTTTACATGTTTTAGTAGACTGGAATTTTATACATTGATGGACAATGAGAATAGGTTGTTTAAAGCAAACATATATTGTGTTTGACAATTTGCTAGGATTTGTGCCTTACAGAAAACAAACAAACAAACAGAGCTCTGACACAATTTACCGTGAAATTAAATAGAGGCTTACCCCAGTAGCAAGCAAAAATCATCCCTCTGCCAGAAACTGGAACTCCTTCTCCTATGCAGATGCAATATGAATCTTCTACCCACTCTCTGCACTAATACAGGCACCTTGCGATGTGCCCTGCAGTTATAGACTAAGATTATTTCAGATTAGGAGGGAACTTGTCCCAGGCAGAATGCCCCCGTGGAAAATAACACGTGAGCAGACATTTCTACCTTCGGTTTCTCTACATACGATTTTCAACTTCTGAACCATTCTAGTTTAGGTTTAAAATATAAGGTTTTCCTTTTTCAATGTCACTTTAAGTTTCTTTTTAAATACTCCTGTAATCAGTTATAGAGAAAAAAATGCTGATTTTCATGGTGTTTTCTTTTAAAGGGTACTGAAATATACTCCTTTATTTTATTCTCCAGTGTGATCGTTTCTACTGAGCTAGGAAGTAAAAATGAATTGCGATTTTTGTCAGCAAGTTAAAGATGTGACACTTGCACAAACGCCTCTCAGACCTGAAGTTTTTTGTCTTTTAGTACACCCTAGTGCATAGGGAGCAATTTGGATGTAAGGGCAAAAAACATGTTAATAAGAAGAATTTAGAAATAAAAACTAATTCAGATTATGCTGTCAGTCCCAGGGTCTTCCTCTAAACAATCACACAGAAGGAAGGCTAGAGCTGGAGATTTTCTTTCATGAAGCTTGCTAGCCTACACTGGGTTTAAGGACTGCTGTGTGTAGGGAATCTGGGTTCATGTCTTCATGGAAGACAAAGTCAAAATAGAGGCTTTATTATGTAATCATAGGAAAGATAAATCCAATAGCTTTGTATTTAGGCTTGGGGCTTTTTTAATTCATCATGGCTATCTTGTGACAACTCCTCAAAACCCCTTTATTTTTCTAAATTCCTACAACAATGATCTCGTGTAAAACAAACAAACAAGTAGGTTGATTAAGCTGTTGCTTTGCATGGAGCAGTAGAAAATGGTGAGGAAAGGCTAGATGAGGCTGGAATACTACTTTGGATTTCTTAGTGACAGCTTATACAAAATTGCAATGGTCTGTGATTCTTCTGCATGCGAAAAAAAACCCACAAACCTATAATGCTGTATATACAATGAAACAAGTAGAAAAACCAGACAGTGCTATAGGAAGGCAGCAAATGAGATCATTACATTTAGAGGACCTCTACTAGGCATGTGTTTTATCAGTTTTATCTTGAACAAAACTTAACAGTTAATATGACGCTTGCTGGGAAGCTGATGTATTAACTTCATATTTTAATCGTTGATGAGAAGAAAGAGAGCCACAAGCTGCGAAGTAGACTATTTAAGAAGAACTTAATGAAATCTGTTCAAGTCAGTTTGAAACCTGTTGTTGTAGGATCCCCACTTGGGCTACGTTTAATGATGCGTGAAAACTATTAGTCTGAGCTTGGCACAACATCAGCAAGTAATTGCATGGCAGGAAAACTTACACGTGGTTTACAAGTCTTAGTTCTGGGCAGCAAAATAAATGATGGATTGCTTACACAAAGCCTACGGAGTTGTAGTTCTGAGTCTTTGACCAAGGGGTTATTTCAGAACATACCTGATGACAGTGCAGCTGCTATCAGATGTAACAGAGCATTGGTCCCATATGCATTGGCATGAATATTCTGTAGCACTGGCAATTTACAGTGTGATACATACATGGAAGAAAGGCGCTCTGGTTAAATACTTAAAATGCAGTTCTTGGTCTTTTAAAGTATTCAGCAAGCTCAGGAGAGAATCCATCCATATGTATGTGTCATCACGATGCTGAGAGCTGTTAGAGTTGACTTAGGAAGGAGAATAAAAGACGCTTGAGTGGAGTTCAGCTCAAAAGCATTTAGGAAAGATATAAGTATCACCTTAAAAAGCTGCTGTGTCCTTTGTTCGTCTTTTTGTTCTTTTCATCTCTGGACCTTTCCTTTCCACTGGCCCTTTAATGACTAAGGGACTACTTTTTCAATTGAAAAATATGCAGTGGTAGAAATCTCCTTAACAGAAAAGACAGTTGATGTTTTTTCATGGTATTAAAAGATAGAATGGGAATTGGACAAACAACGAAAGTTTTGCTGGTTATACTCTTTACCTGTCCGTGTGTGGAACCTCAATAATTGTCATTTATCATTATCATTGGTATACAGGTTTGTCTTGGTTATCAGGTACGGTATGCTACTGGGAAATCAAATTGAAGCCAGTTTAAAGTTTCAGACTAGAAAGAGGGAGAAGGTAGGAGATAACTCACCGTAAGGCAAGGCCATTGTAAGCTTTATTGAAGAATAAGTGTCAATCTGAGCTGGAAAAATTAATAGTCTTTACCTACTGAAAGAACCGGACAGCTAGAGTAAGCCTTTATGCTGAGAGTGTCAACTGTCCATAAGAGTCATGAGGATGCAAATAGTGCTGTCTCATCAGCCATATTCTCATACATTAAGCAGAGTTGAAAAATAAAGAAAGATCTGTTCCAAATTTCTGATGAGTAACATCAGAAAGGCAGTCCAGCACATCAGTATGAGTCGATCCCTACACTAATCTTCACAAACATGAAGGATATTTACTATTCTGCCTTAGAAAGGGGTTCTGGAAAGCATTCTTTCATTCTTTTGGTTTACCTGAATAACTATGAAGGCACGTGGTAAACACTGTGAAGGGATAAAATTTCATATTAAGGCTTTTGTCCATTTTTTTAACATACACTATTCATTTTTGTTATGTGTAACCCTGCTGGTGTGATACGAGCCCACTACAAAGCCATTCTTTTTCTTTCTTCTGCTATAGAAAACTGAAAGCATGCTATTGTGAAAAATCTGTTAGTCTTTGTCTGTAAAATTGTTTACTAGGGAATGGTGATAGGAAAATAAAAAATAAAAGAATACAGAGCAACTTCAAGTGACCTGATTTACTGATACCAAGAGCCAGACTCCTTGGAGGGGGAATGCATCTGGGCCCCACAAGGTCAGAATAGTGTTTTCCGTGTGTGAATGTATCTCGGTGGCTGACCCCTGTCTGCCACTGACCCATTTTCAAAGCACTTCCTGCTCACACACACAGCTTCCCTGACGCCGTATAGTATGCAAACTCTACTATAATTTTTGTCCCATTCTTCTGTGCTTTCAAATCCTTTCTCCACTGCTCCGGTCTGTACATTAACATTAACTTAGGGCATTCATAGAAAACAGCTGTATCTTCAGAGATGACCATACTTCTGGCTTGTGTTTAGTGGCTTTCTTCTATGTTAAGTATACAGTAGTATCAAAGCATCTTGGGTGGCCACATTAGTTAAGGACACAGAGAGAACTTTTTATCAATTAGATTCTCTGAGATTTATCATGCATTTTAAAAAGGAGTCACAGAATAAGCAAGTAAATTGCAAGTATGTTTAATGGTGGGAGGCTTCTGATTTTTTCTGCATTTTGTTTGGTGATTTGTGTGGAATCCAAACCTAAATCCTTAATTAAAACTCATTATTTCAGGATGCGCTTGGTGTGGGGTCAAAGCTGAACAGCCTTAGAACTTCCTTATGATTTCTATGGCTTCTGTTTGAAAACAGAAATGAACCCAGAATTGCTGGTGAGCTCTGGGAAGCATTTCAACCAACACAGCCCGAATTTTAGTTTTGTAATTAAATTATTATCATTGTCAACATCCATTGGCTATGGGAGAAAATTTTCATTTGGCTTCTGGCTCTGTTTAGTAGTACAGCAGTATAATGTGCTTTCTTGCTGTGAGGAGGATGTGCTTCTGGTAGCCGCGTTAGAGAGCAAATGCCATTTATCAATAACTCCTTGTAGGATCACATGCAGGTTTGTTTGGTTGCTTGTTTGCTCTTGAAATTTGGTAGCCAAAAGCAGAAAAGCTGTGTTGAAGCTCTGATAAGAATCTGAGTCCTGTTACAGATTTTAGGCGGAACTGCTAGAAATTGTGATATAAAGATGAGAGTTAGCATTAGCTGTGATTTCATCTTACTCTGAGTTTCTGTTTAATAAACAGGAATTTGCAAAGCGTTGAAGTCAGATATGGAAATGATATGATATAGAAATGATATGATATAGAAATGATATGATATAGAAATATTTCCATGCATAGAAATACTTCTCTGAGCGGTCAGGTGCTGGAAAGGGCTGCCCAGGGAGAAATGGGGGAGTCACCATCCCTGGAGGCGTTCAAGAAGTGTTCAGATGTTGTACTGTGGGACATGAGTTAGTGGGAAATACTGTTGACAGATGGTTATACTGGATAGCCTTGGAAGTCTTTTCCAACCTTGGTGATTCTATGATTCTATAATTTCTTTTCCCACTGTAGTACAGAATGGCCCAAATATGGAAATCTATCAAATGCAGTCATTTAGGTTATTTTTTTTTTTTTTTTTAAACTAGCAAGTCAACTAGATTATGTCAATGCAGTTCTTTTTCTCTCTCAATTTTTCCCTTCTTTATTAAGTAACAACTGGAACTTGGAAGTTTATCTCTGTCAGATGTGTTTATAGGATGTCACAGCTTAGACTCTCATATTTAAATGTAGCAGGAAAATTAAATTGCTTCTATAACTAGCATCAGTTTTCAAGTCAAAGAATTTAGAATGAAGTAATTTTGTTAGGGAAATTTTGTTGATGTGTAGCTGGAGAGTATCTAACCACACTCTATAATATATAGTTTTGTAATTGCATTCTGTTTACAATTAGGCTCCTAAGATCATAAAGTCAAGGAGATTTACTAGTAAAACTGCAAACTGTAAAGGCATCTGATAAATCCTAAATTTAATCTGGACTAACTTGACTTGCAGGAGGCCTTGCTTATCAGCTCGTGGGGAAGTGAATTTATTCCAGTAAGCGCAGTCACATTCTGGTATGTGTGACTACAGCTGTTTTGTGATACAGAAACACAAATTAAAATGGTTAAACAGACAGGGAAAGATTTTTTTCATCTGTCTCCTCATGCTTAAAACCGTTCTCTGAGTTGACAAAGGGGCCTTTTCAGATGCAAATATATCATTTATATTTATGATTAGGATCTGCCTCAGAAGGTGGTGATGTAAATGCCGAGCAGTGCTGTCACATTCTTACCTTGTGAGCAGCTATAATGATCAACTTGGGAACAATATCCATTTACAGAGATGGTAAATTTATGACATCAGACCAAAGGAATAAAGCTCAAGCCTGAAAACAGTTTGAGATCTCCTTAGGGATCCTCTTGACTCTCTTCACTTTGGGATACAGCACAGTCATTTTCATGACATGCAGATAATGGCTCTCTTTCCAAGTTGTCTTCTAGTGGACATCTCTGAAGCAAGCCTTTGTCAGTCTGCTGACCCCAGATCATATGCTGTTTCTCTGTTCAGATTCAAGCACTTTTATAGTGCGTTGCATGTCCAACCTGAAAGGATTCCAAGAATTATAGGTAACTCTTTTCTCAGACATGTGAGGCTCTTTAGTATCTCACCCAGTACTGAATACATGGCAAACACAGTAAGTGTGGCATATGCTCAACTTTACCTTGCTCCCATGTCAAGTTGTTCACACCCACTAGAGATACACAAGTCTGTTACCTCACGCAGTCTTGGTCATTACACAACCACTGCCCTTCTATCACTCCAAGTCCAGGCTTGTTATCTATCTGCAGCAACTTTGGGTCTTTTTATTTGTTTATTTACTCCTTACCTTCTTCTAGATGTCTCGGACATCATCTGGGTGAGGAAAATGTCCCTGAACCCTTGACATGGAATACATCAAGAAGATGCCTGCTAGCTCTGTTTGGCTGGCACTGTGCTTCCACAGACATGTGCTGCAACATCCTCTCCCAAGTATAAACAGCAGCTGTAATCTCTCGTCACTCCTCCTTTTCCTCTGAAGCAAATTAGCTGCTACTGGCAGTAGATCACAAACTGCTTTTGGCAGTAATTTAGTGTTTGTACACCTTTGCTCTAAAGGTCAGGCCGTGTTAGTGTCTCATGCTGATCCAACCCTATCTAATCCATTCATTTTGCTTTCTTACACCTGTTATGTTGCATTATTGTAGTTCTTCTCTTATGTTTCTCTAACCTTGCTGTGAATTATTTCTTTCTGCTTTATTTTTCTTCTCGCTGTGTCTTGGGGTTGTTATGGCATGTACATTATTTTTGTTTTCCATTGTTTCCACTGCAGGCTAAGAGTAGTAAACTTTCATCTGGGCAGGGAAGGATTTTATGAAAAGAAATTCTGTACCTTGACATTTTCTTCAAGGCCCTTGAGAAGCCTTTTGCTCACAGCCTTGAAAATTAGGCGGCAGCAGCATTTTTGTTTCATATCTCTTTAAATGATGTGACCTTTTCTGCGATCCAGCAGTGAGACTTGCTAAAGGAGGGCTCCAGCTAAAAGCTAGGATGGGTTTAGCTGCTGCAGTTTAAGGTTTTCCCATCCCAGCAGCTTGCCTTTCCTTCTGTAGGGATTTAGAGTCCTGCTGCTTGGGGATAAAGATGCAGCTTCACAGGTGGAGCCGTGTGTGACTGAAACCATCTTGGCTTGGTTTCCAGCCCAGATGTACCAGTTACGTACTGAAGCAGATGAGACTTCAATGGTGAGGGAAGCCTTAGGGCTTGAAGAGAAGTCCTTCCGCACACATCTGTGCAGATATGCCAGAAAGTAACTATGTAATTAGCATGAATACACAAGCAGGCTGAACAGAAGCAGACTTCATTGAAAATAATAGAAGAAATAGTAGGAAGTAGCCTGTGCCTTTCAAAAATTGTGAGCAATGCAGAAGCAAGATCTGAAAGATGAAATACCTATGAAATTTAACAATTTCTCTTAGTTTACTTGGGAGAAGAATATTAGCTGATAGATCATTAGGAGAGAAGGAGATCCTAGCTGATGTGGGAGCTGTGATAAGCCTCACTGTTCAAAAAATGCCTCCTAAGAACTCCTCAGTGTGCCTGAAGTTGAACATAATGGCCATGCTGGGTCAGACCGATGGTCCACTTAGCTTAATAATGCCTTCTGCTGTAGCCAGTAGTGGATTTCTGGAAGGCAAGAAAAGATACAAGCAAGGTGAACATGTAACAACATTTGCCCCGAATGTTCCCCAATCCTTCACGAATCTGCAGCTCACAGATCACATCTTTGCAATGCACAGGCTGCACCACGCTTTGGGGCAGCAGGATTAAATTAGCTCCTAAAGCCATGCAGGATAGGGCCACAATTCGGCCTCCTTTCATCTGGTTACAGCTCATGATGCTCAGAGCATGGCAAGAAGGAACTATTCTTGTATTCCTTTTGTCCTCTTCTGCTCATGTAAAAGATGGATTTAATTTAGCTCGTAACACATTTCCTTTTGTGGTCTGCTGGAAATCTCAGGGGAGCTGTGCTGTTGCTGAGGGCTCTTGTTGCTTTCTGGACTGACTTGGAGAATGCCTTTGTTTCAATAGAATTAATCCAATTTAGGGGGAAAAAAACCCCAACAAATGTGTATATTTGCAACCCTGTCTTCAGATCTGATGTTTGATTGCGGTGTTTGATTCAAGCTCCTAATAACGGAGGACATGTGCCTGTTGACAACATCTCAAGACATCTCTGTGAACACAAATCTAAAGGCATCAATACGTGCTTTGCAAAATGACACTGATCACAGTGTGCAAATAAAATAAATCACTCATGAATAATGATTTGAGTGGTGAAATATGTGTCTTTGCAAGATGGCAAATACCATGCAAAAGGGCAAAATGGGGAAACTGAAAGCATGATATTCTGTCAGCCTCACATTCTTCCTAGTGTCTTAAATAGATGTTCTGAGATGGTGTATAGTATTTCTGAGGAAGCTGCAATTCCCAAAGAGGATTTTCCAGGACATTTTTGGTGGGAAACAGTTCAAACTTGCTGCTTTTGATGTCAAGCTGAATAATTATTTAAGAAATATTGTGCTGTTGTGCAGCTGTATAATGCAAAATATTCTTGTTCTTGGTGACGAAAAGTAAAAGGTAACATATCAAATAATAAACTGGTAACTTAATTACAGCTATTGTATTAATAATGCTATTTTTTACTTTACTAATATTAGCTTTATCACAAAGTAACATTTTGTTGATGTGACACTTGAAACAGAGCAGCTCACAGCTCAAGACTTTCTATGGACAGCTATACTATTTGCAAAATAACTCGTGCTGTCATGCAACTCTGAGCGCATAAAAGTTTGTACTATTCTTCAGTGAACTGAATCAGGACACTAGGGACTTTAAAGAAATCAGCAAAAATGAAGATTCTTAAGAGCGATTTCACTAATTTACAAATCTCTACAGCTAGCACTGGGGAGCTGCTCTGTACTTGTCCTAGTTAGCTTCTAAAGTATAGAGAGTAGAGAGTTGGGAGGAGAAAATGGTCTGTATCATAAAATCGGAGATGGTTTGGGCTGGAAGGGAACTTAAAATCACTTAGTTCCATCTTCCCCTGGTATGGGTAGGGCTGCCTCCCACCAGGCTGCCCAGTGCCCCATCCAACCTGGCCTTGAGCACCACCAGAAAAGGGACATCCTTGACTTCTGTGGGCAGTCTGTTCCTGTTCCTCATCACCCTCTGAGTAAAGATTTTCCTCCCAACATTGAACTTACACCACTTCTTTTTTTACTTTTAAAACCATTCCCAACATCGCTATTAGACCATGTAAAAATTCAGTTTGGCTCCTGTTTATAATCACTCTTCAAATACTGGAAGGCTGTTATGAGGTCTCCATGGAGCCTTTTCTTCTCCAGACTAAACAAGACCATCTCCCTCACATTGTCTTTGTAGGAGAAGTGCTCCAGCCCTCTGATCATCCTTGTGGCCCTCCCCTGGACCTGCTCCAACAGCTCAACTTTCTTCCTGTGCTGGAGGCCCCAGCCCTGGATGCAGTACTCCAGATGGGGCCTCAGGAAGGCAAAGTAGAGGAAGACAATCTCCTCCCTCGCTCTGTTGGCCTTTTGGGCTGCAAGTGCATGCTGCTGGCTCATGTCCAACATCTCATCCACCAGAACCCCCACATTTTTCCAAAGGGCTGCTGTGAATGAGTTCTTTTTCCAGTTCTCATCAGCAGATGTCAGTGGCAAAGTGGAGTTGTAGTGATCTCTAGTTTTTCTCTCACTTTCGCACATCAGAACTACAAGCCCTTAACAGAGTAAATCTCAAGTGATCTCTTGGGACACCACATGTAGAAAAAGCAATTGTGTTTAAGATCACGTTTATTTTTGAGTGGAGAAAAGTGCTTTCGCTTTCCACAGAAGATCCATGTTTTCATAGCTTTTTTATATCTAGAGCAGAGGGAGTTTCTAAAAGCAAATGCCAGTGGGGACCATGTGAGCGTCCTGCACTCTGCTTTTAGAAATGAGATCTGCAAAATATTGTGTTACTGTGAGTATCTACGTTACTGTAAATTACGAGACAAGTAATGCTGGTTTGCATGATGCTAAGCCCTGAAATCAGAAATTCAAGTCAGGATACAATCTAAGTGTTGGCTTATTATGCAAGTATTTCACTGTGCTGCTTGCTGATTGTTTTGCCCAGGAACCCTGTGAAACAGTGAACAATCCTGCTCTGAAATGACAATTATTTTTCAGCTCCTCACGTATAAGGCGTTGCAGTGAGTTAGTGCTTCAGACCTTGTCTCGTGCCTCACAGTGGCTCCAGAAGGAAGGAGCTGTCAGTGGGGTTCATCAGAAACCCCTCCTGTCCCCTAAGCCTGCTTTTAGGATTCTTACGTTCAAGTGCCTGTTAATCTCTGAGTAAATAGCAAAGTTCACCCCTTTCCTTGTGAGTTTGGGAAGCAGATATGCAAGTAGTGATAGTTATTCCAGAGCACTTCTTTGCACATGTAGTTGCTGTTATATTTCTTATTCATGAGATCAGTGCAAATTTTCCAACAGTGCAGATTCTCCTTTGAGAAATCTTCCTGATATATTGAATATACTAATTTCCAGGGGAAAAATTATGAAATAAAAAAATCATAAACGATCTCCAGAAAATTCAGAGTTCGGGGCTTGACCTGCTGGGCTGACACAGCTTGTTCTGGTCCCTTTAAACTGGGTTTCTGAGATGAGTGAGGTCTCTAAACTACAGAGCAGAGGGGGGGAGTGGAACTAATTAGGCTGCTTACTTGTTGTTTTCTCTTAAGCTGTGTAATTACCATTTTAGGTTACCAACTTATGCCATATGCTGTTGTTTACAGTTGTGGAAAATAGCATGTTTTATTCCAAGTGAGTTCTTTAAAACTGGAACAACTGAATATTAATATGTCATGAGTATGTATTCTAAAGGAACTTGCAGAAACTCAAGAAAGTTTTTAAAAGATACTGACTGATATTTCTAAAGATGGGTTCAACTTTAAGACAATGGAGGTGAGAGAAAATGTAGCTTTCTTAAAAATTACCTTATTAAAACAACTGTCTTATTGGATCTCACCCACAAGCAACAGAAGCAGGTTAAGACTTGAGCTGGACTACATAAAGTATTGCTGTGTTTCCTAGCTTTGATGACCAGCAGCATTGTAAAGGAGAACAAAAATCTGTATTTGGTCTCTGCTGTTTGATTTGCAAGAGGAGCCCAGTGCACTGCTGGAGAGGCTCTGCAATAACAAAAATCAGGAATGAAGCCTCTGCTGTGCAGCCCATTTGCCAGCCAAGGCTGAGTGCTGTAGAGAAAGAGGAAAAATATTAAATACTTGTGTACACATATAAAATGGTACGTATACAAGGGTGCAGTATTTTAAGAGTTTGTTCTTGGTCAGGTGTGCCCATTTTGTGGCTTTAAATGTGCCAAGGCACTCCGGAGTGGTTGGGAATGTGGGTCAGATATACTTCATCTTTCCTATGAGCTAATTCAAATTGGGTTTCTCACTCCTGTTTCTCACTTTTGAATCTTTCCTGCAGTGCACTGCAATATTCTTCAAGCTATAACTTGAAACTGGAAAAAAAGAAGTGCCACTGTCCTGCTGTTTAGGAAATTAACTTGGATTCATTGTTGTACTAAGGTGGTTGTGTGTCTACGGAGGAGATTAGGTTTGTGTCAGCTGGGCTCCCAGTGCTGGGAATGGAACTGTCTGTTTTTGACACGTAATTTGATTAAGTAACCAAGAGCTCATAAACATGTCTTATAGGGAAACTCTGAAGGCATGTCTATGAGTGATTAAATAGTGCAGAACTTTGCTTTTTTTTTTTTTTTTCATTTATATCTTCTACATTCTTTTATTCCTCTTTGTGAGACTGTAAATTATAATGACTCTTGTTGACATGAAGGTGGCCTGAGAACCAACGTTTCTGTAACAGTATGGTTTTCTGCAATTTTAGAGCCAGACACGAATATCATCATTCCCCCTCTCAGCAAAACAAACAACAACAGCAACAACAAAACCCAGTAAAACTGAGTAAGTTAGGTTTGAGTTTCCTCTTTTATCCTGCCCTTCATTTTGAGAAAAATCCCTAGGAAAGGAAGCGTCCCCTCAATTAAGAACGAGATTGGAAAATGTGGATCTGTGTTTCGTTTCTCTGGACTACAGTAGAGTGAAATTTGTTAAAGGGACTGAGTGCGTGAGTTGAGAAGGCCTCAGGGACACCATGAAATTTAGTTTCTTGAAGGAGAAAAAAAGCCCTTACCTATGTAATAAAGCCATCACTGTTCAGGAAGTCACGTTAATATATACTTAATTTAAGTTTATGAGTCTAACCATATGCAAAATAGCATTCTTGGAGAGGAATAGTTCTCTAAAGAGAAGCCTTAATTAACATGTTGCAATCCTGAGGTATAAACTACTATAGAAACAGAAATCAGTGGTAATAATACCAGCCTCAATACATTTAAATCCTCTTATTTCCTTTGATTGGAACTTAAGCATATAAACATAGCCTTTTAAATACATATATATAATACATGCACATATATAGGATGAAATATAAATACAGAGCAGCTCTTTAATTGGTATTATGTTTCATGAAACATATGTTCTAAATAACAAAATAATTGCAGATGTGTTGCCAGACTATATGAAAATTCAAGTAACTTCCCCCCAAGGAGCGACCAAAATAGCTGTGCGCATACTTTTACTTGTATATTTTAAAAGCTGTAAGAGCAGAGCTGCGATCCCAAATGTCATACTATTTTTAAGTCCTTTACAGTACACAGGGGACAGAAAAATACCTTGTATATGTATTTCAGTGAGCATTTAAATCTTAACTCTTGCTTGACTCGGCAAATTAATAACAGCGGTACTATATAATTTATTTTACATGTGTTATAAGTTTCCTTTTTCCTTATGAAAAGTTTTTAATTGGCTCTCCCTTTGTATGGTCTTAAATTCCTTGTTTGAGTAAACAAGTATGTATTAAATATGTGATTCACATGCACAAATACAAACTTGGCGTTTGGGTTTTGGTGATGATTTCTCTGGATTTACATCAGTAAGAAAAACCTGGCCTTGGTCCTACTGACATAAAAATCTCTGATGAGGTAAACATGGATAAGTAAAGGCTGCAGTAGTAGTTAAATGCAATGTTAGCATGGAGCTTTACTGTCAGGATGTCCATGTACTTCGAGGAAAGCACATGGAAAACACAGGCTCATCTCAGTAAACTTGGCCAAGTATGCTTCAAGATTTTGTAAAAATCTTGACAAAGGAAACAACGCTTCCCTCCCCCATCTGTCAAATATCGTAATTCTCTCACTGTCCTCTTACATCATTTTCTGATAAATAACCTGTGTCTTAAAAGGAGCTCTTTTCTTCTTTTTGGACGCCTCACGACTGCAAGTGGTGCCTTTACTCAGCAAGAGCTGTGTCTGGAAGCAGCGAGGTACAGCTGTAACTCATTTTTGGTAGAACCTCTTAAATACGATGTGATATGTGAGCTGTGGTACTGAAACATTTTGAAATTGGAGAGCAGTCATTAGATTGGTATTATTGCACTCATACTCTTGAGCAGAGGCTCTATTTTCCTTTTCAGTAGCACTGATCTGTATGCTTGGTTTCCATGACTAGCATAACAAAACTACCCTGTGTCTATGTAATACTTGCTTCTTCTGCTTGTTTCTTATCTAGCATCTGACATTTTAAAATTTGATAGGAAATTTTTTTTCCTGTCCGTGGGGCCTGGCACATTACAAGCTGTTTTGGGGTCACGTGTCAGTCACTGTGACTTTGTTGTTGTTCCCTCCTTTTTGACCACTGCAGTCAGTGTACCGTTAGTGTTTTACGTTCCCTTCTCCTCATGTGTTTCTTGCTGTTCACCATGCTCTGGCATGGATAATATCATGGTACAAACAAGTTAAAATCATTCTTGGGCATGTTATCAACTTCAGTCTTAGATGATAATGTAGGTTAGTCCTGTAGGGTAGCCAAGCTCCATACAACAGCTCACTCACACCCTCCTATCAGGATGAGGGACAGAACGGGAAAGGTGAAAGTGAGAAAAGTCATGGGTTGAGGTAAAGACAATTTAGCAGGTGAGACAAAAACTGTGAGTGCAAGTAAAGCAATATAAGGAGTTCATTATCCACTTTCCATTGGCAAGTGAGGGGGATTTCCAGGTAAGCAGGGCTGCTTCTTTGTGTTACTCATACTTAAGAATGCAAATACTGTAACCAGGAATCTCCTCTTCCCACATTCTTCCTTCTTTACCCCATCTTTTACTCTTGACAATATCATATAGTAGGGGTACCCCATTTGCTTGGGGTCACGTGTCTTTGCTGTGTCCCCTTCCAAGTTGTGTACCACAGCCTAGGGCAGCATGAGAAAAAGCCTTGCAACATTCAGCCGTAGCTGGAATATTAGTGTTTTTTTCAATATTTTTTTGGTCACAACTCCGAAGCACAGCAACACATGAGCTGCTGTGAAGAAAATGAACTACATCACAGCCAAAATCAATACAGCTGATTAACCCTGGGATTGCTTGCCATAGTTGACTAGGGAAGATGCCTCACTGAGTGCCTGCAAATGATACTTCCCCTGAAGTAAATTGCAATGTGGAGCATTCATATGTAACTCCAGTGGTATTGCAGCAGCTTCTTTTTTCTTTTCTTTTCTTTTCTTTTTTTTTTCTTTTTTCTGTGTATCATTTTACAGGTTGAATATTAGGTTCTGATTGATGCACCTTTCTTTTCCTCACAGACAAGGTTGTACTTCCCTAGTTAAAAGTTTTTACTGTCATCTTCTCCGTTAAAGCACTGTCTTAGTAACTGCCATAGAAGATGCCCTCTTTTTTCCTCTTCCTCACAAGCATTGTTTCAAGGTTATAATCTTGCAAAGAGAGTCAGAAGTATGAAGGAAAAAAAGCACAAGACACATTTACTGTGATTATATTATTTATAAATCTATAAGACATTTTATTTTTTTTCCCCCCATACTCCTCATTTTCATTATCTGAACAGCTTATTCTTTGCTGAATGGGCTACATTTTAGCACATCTAAAAATAATTTGCAGAATTTATAGTTCAGGAAGATGAATACTTATTTCAAGGTAATCTTTCATGGAAGCACTTACGTATCTCAACATATGACTCAGAATGGGGTTCAAACAAATCCGCATAAACAAGATTTATTTTCCCACGTAACTGTAATGAAGTTGTGCCTTGAATTGTACTGTCTGTAAGTCACACACAAAGAAAAGGGATGCATATTAATCCTTAATATTAAATCCTTGTTTTTATTCAGTTAGTTTAAGAGGCTTCTCATTTATTTCTAAAATGATGTATTTTTTTCCATTTCAGAGTAGATTGCTTTTCCTAGTAAAGAGAAACGTCTTATTTAATTCATTTTCCCTTAAATTTGTGAAATTTCATGTATTATCCAAGTACCTACCAGTATTCCCCTTATTTACAGCAATTTACACAGCTGAATAGAGCGTTCAAGGATAGGTGAAGTGACTTCTGTTTGGCCTTGTGTAGTCACTATGGTAAAAATGGCATTTTCACTGTGTTGAAGTGTTTGAACTTATACAATACCATTAGACCTTGTTCATAAAAAGTAATACTTCCGAAGGAGAAAATTGTGAAGTCACATTGCTTCTCTTTTTCCATTGTTTCTTCTTCTGAATTGTAATTTTGAGCATTTTTAGCAGTTCTTTTGTTTAAACTTCATTTTGATCTAACCCTGTCTTTATGGCCTCCAGGATGCCATGTATGTGCTGTACCTTTATTGCCTGCTGGTGTCCAATTGACCTTCAGAGCAATGTGTAATAATATGCTACTTCCTGTTCATTGTGTGCATTTTAGATGAGAATGCATTAAATCACAGGCAGGCATTCTAAATTCCCAAAGTGTCTACATCTTTTGTGACAAATGTGCCTAAATACCAAGGTACTTAATACTGGAGAGGGAAAAGATCTGAACTGTCAGCTGGTGAGTGTTAAATGTCCTTTCATTTCGTTAGGCAAAAAAAGAACTTGTGGATTGACTTAGATGGGAATTCATATGGGTAAAAATGAGAGCTTTTTTCATTCTCTTTGCAATAGTACTTTGAAAGAGAATATTCTCTGGTCACAGGTTTTTCTTTTACAGAGGTACACCATGCTTTTTGAGCTTGCATTCATTCTTTGACTGCTGTGAGATTTTAAATCCATTTGTACCCCAACACAAGAAAATGTTTTGGTTCTATTCATGAAAGCCTGTCAACAGTGAAGTACCAACAGAGTTGTTTATTCTTACAATTACAGATTCCTTTTTTTTTTTTTTTTTTTTTTTTTTGCCTCGGTATCTATGCTCATCCAGTTTAAAATGTAAAGCTGCTTATTGTGCAGGTCATGGAATTCTTTAGGAGTTAAAAAAAGGAAACATGTCAAATAACAGAGCAACACTTCCCAAGTGCTTATCTGGCAGACTATAGAGGCCTGATATTTCACTTGAATCAACTGTTTAAATGAACAGTTTAATGACAGTCTTTATTTGTGTAAGATTTGCTTATGTAGCAGCTAGAGTATTTATACAAAGAATAGCAGCTTGATGAAACAGAGTTAAGAAATGCATGCAAGCAAAATTAGATCTGTGCCAAACCATCTTCTTTCTTTCATATTTTTTACAGTAGAAGATGAGCTCTTTTTCCATAAATGGGGAAGTCTGCGTTGCTTAATAGTGAAGAACTTAAATGGAGTCCCCGTAAACTTTAGTTACATCAATTGCTCTAGGAAAAATCTGAAGCCTTCTTCCTGTTTAGCTCCTCTGAGTGTGTGAAAAGCATCTACTTTTCTCTGGCATGTAGCTTTGTATTTGCAGGAAAAAAAATAAGATGTAAGATATATGCATCTTTTAGTAGGTAGTGTACTATCTAACATATACATATGTATCTCTACTTACTAACGAGTATTAGATTATTAAAAAGTATTGCTGAAGAGCTCTGTTACAGCTCTTTCGCTGTAAAAACTTCTCTTAATACCAAGGGATAGGATTTATCATCTACAAATTTACACGTTATGTCTGATGGCCTCTGTAATAATTAGGATGATGTGTGTAGTCCATTTTAGTGCTTGCTTATCTCTGCAGAGTATATGGTGAGAACTTAGGAAAATATGTCAGGTGTAGATCTTTGCAATGTGGCTCTCAATAATGGAAAAAAAAACCAACCCATTTGGTTATTTTCTCTGTAATTTAGTCTAAAAATTACCTTTGGACATAATTTTCAATTATACTGCTATACAGCTTATGTGTTTTTAGGAGTTTGGTCCTTGTTAGATGTATCATCTATAACAGTGCAAGTTTGTTGAAAGCTGTCACTTTGAGAATAGAAGGGAAAATCCGACACAGATTGAATAATTGAATACTCTATAAACTCTTGCACCTCTGTGTCACCTCAGGGTGGCTCTGAACAGTTCAGTTCATGGAGCCATTTACATTCTTTTTTGGAAGACATCATTGGGTCTTCAGACACTTACTAAGGGTGAGAGCATACATAAAATACTTTTTTCGACTCGATATGCCTCTGAAAAATCTCTGAAAAATGCCTGTTTATACTCTGAAAAATCTCAAGACAACATGGCTATACCTTGTTTATCACTTGGTCCTCTCTTCAGGGTGATGTAGTGAAAAAAGAAAACGTTGAAAGCGCAATATGAAATGGTGCACTGTTTTCTCAAGGAAGAGAATAGGTCAATATCTAAACCCCTAGAGGAATATTTTCTAAAAACATTTTTAAATATTCTTGTGTTTACCTTACCTTAGCAGTCTGTTAAATTCATTTGTCTATAACAATGTTTGCATAATTGCTTGATTGGTTATGCAAAATAACTATAGAAATGATAGCGTGTTATCTATACCTAATTTTTGACTGTTGAATATAAGTTGTCTGCAGTGAGTGCTTAGAAAAGCATTTGTAGACCAAGAATTATATACTAGCATTTTTTTCTGCAATGATTATTAGTACAAAATAAATTAATTGAAAAGCGTAGTGTATTCATGGGCAACTGAAAATTAAATTGAGTAAATTGCTTTCCCTAATTTATTTCCCTATAAACACAAAATTAAAATTATCCTTTAAGAAAATAAAAATAGACCATTAAATTAAATTTAAGAGTGTAGTCAGGAAGAGAATATATGCCACACAGTAATGTAGGATCAATGCTAATCACAAGGGCTGCTCCGAAAGTAGTGCCTTTTATTTTATTCTGTTGGTCCATGATGTCAGAAGCAGATGATGGTGGTATGGCAGCAGAGGCTGGAACTTCCTGCCAATATTCCATTACGTTTAATTGCTATGTGACAGATGGCATCGGACAGACAGTCTGACTAAATGGTGTCTGACATGGAAGTGCGTATGAAGCAAATGCGTGGAACTGAATTCCTGCATGAAGGAAAAATGGCACCCACTGACATTCATTGATGCTTGCTGAATGTTTACGAAGATCAAACAATAGGTATTAGCACAGTGAGTGGGTGGTGAATTTCAGCAGTGAGGGCAGCAATGTGAAAGACAAGCCATGTTCCAAATTGCCATGCACAGCTGTCACACTACAAAATGAAGAGCCCTTGTTCACAGCGGATGAAAATGCACAGCTAATGGTGGTGACTGTGTTGAAAAACAGTGTTTTGTGGCTGAGAATTTGCTTGTCAAACAGTGCTATTGTGTTCCTTTATCTGTTATAATTTCCATGTAAATAAATAGGAGGCATTACTTTTTGAGCAATCTGCATCATACAGTGTAGTCCGTGGATTTGGACTCATGCTATTAGCTCGCGTCTTTTTGCACATACAGTTCAGTTAGGTGAAGATATTTCTGCGTTAGCTACTTTTTTTTTTACCCCTTTTTTTCTGCCCCATTGAGGCTTTTTTTTTCTTTTTTTTTTTCCAGACGCCTCACAACCATTTTCTTTTGAAAGAGCAGGATGAAGCAAGCTAATGAGTTAACTATTGTGGCTTGCAGATCCACCCTTGAGTGAGGTGTAGTGACATGGAACTCAAGGTGCTTCGGGGGGTCATGGTTTTATCTGTACTTTCCAGAACAGTATGCACATGCCAGCCCTGGCACAGCTTTAGTACCTGAGGTAATACATCTGGACTGATACATCTGATTGACCAGGTATGCAGTGCTACATTCAAGTAGCACTCTTCTGCACCCCAACTGAGCTCTAAGAAGTACACTGTGCTGTATTACAGTAATACAGTAATACCACGCCTCAGCACTAATTTGCCGAGGGACAGTATGGGAATTGCTACATGGTGTTGTGTTTTGCACCATATAGACATACAAGTTAATTTGTTAAAAAGATTTAGAATCAGTCAAAGCACCAAGACGTGCAGTGCTTCTTTAGCCCAAGCACGCTTTTCTGTGCTGCTCTCAAATGTATGATGTAGAATGTATGTATGTATGATGTATATATGTATATATGATGTAGATGTAGGATGTAGAAACGTGTTCTAAGCAGGCAGAGCTAGTATCTACTGAGCAAGAAAAATATGGTTTTATTGTTGTGGAGACATAGTCAGGTTCAGAGCTGCTCTAAGCAGTGAACAAATACAAGCCTACACTCAGGGGCTTAATGTTTACTATTAGCAATTTGTTTCTGAAGTCTTATTAACATGACCTGTCATTTGATTTATGTTTGTTTTACAGAACAAACAACACATGTATTTGTACCAGTATGAATCTCTGCTACAAATATGCCTGCGTTGCTGTCCAGAATCTTTTGTTATAAATTGCAAATTCGTTGAAAAAGAATTGGGGAATGAGTTTTCATGGGATCCTGTTTGTCTGGTTTGTAAGCCTACAGAGGAAATACATCACTGGCATTCTAGTTTAGTTTCACAGCCAAATCGGTTACGAAAATGTAGCCGTGTTGTGGAAGCTGCTTTGACTCAAGGCCCCGTTCTTATCCTCCCACACTGGAAAGTCTGATACAGATGACTGAAATAAACAAGGGATTTCTAGTTTCAGGGGCCAGTTGCTCCCAAAGATTCTTCACCTTCAAATTCATTTTCATGATGGTTGTGTTCAACCATCAAGAGTTTTCAACGTCAGGTTATTTTGAGAACTTACTTCTGTGTGAGAGCTAACATCCAAGGCTTTCTTAGAAATATATTTGTATTGCTGGAAAAAAAATATTTCCTGTGATCTAATTGTAAGGAAGCCTTCATGCAAGGCTTGAATGTAGGCAAGTTTTCACAGTTTTTCTTAACCTTGAAGAACAGTTTGCTGCCCCTCTGCTCCTATGACAGTATTTTTATCAAAGGAAAATCTTTTAAGATATATCTAGGAAACTCGAGAGTTTGGGGGAAGGAGTAATTTTTCCACCTTGGTTTGTGAGGCACCAGCAGTAAACAGATAATGCTGCTCCCTTTTAGTAATTAATCTTACTTCTGTATAACAAGCAACGTACAGATTTGCAGCTTGTCTTTTTTAGAGAAAAGTGAGATATGGCTTCTTTGCAGCTATATTGCTCCCATATTATTGGATAGAGTCAGACAGCTGGATGTAGGGAATCTACCATGTACCAGTGATATTTTAGTGTCCTCTGCGCAGACTTTGAACAACAACCTAATAAATCTCAGTGGTACCTGGATAGAACCAAGTAGCTTCGAAAGACAATTCACAGGGTAGAAGTAAAACATAATAAATACATCATGGCTAAGACTAAAGCTGAGCTAAGTCTTTTCACTGAAATGATCACCTGGTTCAAGCAGTTCCTAGTAATATAAACAAAATATTTTTGTCAAAAACAGAGTGGAGTAAACAAAGCAGTATATTCTAACAGTAATCAGTGTGTTTTCTCTCTGCCAAAAATATGTTTAAATCCTTTGAAAATAAGAAGTGGGCACCATAGGATATCCCCTGGTGGCTCTGGTAGTGACTGACCTCTTCATAAGCATTGTGAACTGGAAAAAATTGAAAGCTGAATCCACAGGATTATTGTGTCTGGAAAAAGGAGAAAAAAAAGGGTTGAACAATGGATGTTCATAAAAGTTAAAAATGGTTTTGTTTTCTAGATTCAGTTTGAGCTTAAAAGAAGCTTGTGAGCTTCAAAATCCTGTGGAGATTTGACAGCTCAGAGCGCAGTAAGCTAAATTTGTTGTAAAAATTATTTCTTCTGGCAGTAACACTGATGTATGAATATTAATGATTCAACTTAGCATACATTTGAATTCGGTGGATGTCATCCACAGAAGCTCTGTAGAGGCTCTTCTCTCCCACCATCCATGAAACATGACTCTGATTCAAGGGAGGAAAACATAACAAAACCTCTTTTACTTGTCTATGAATCACTTGATTCCCTGTTGTCTTTCAGCTAAATAATCTTCTTTCTAGCCCGTTGGGAGCTGAGACCTGTTTCCATGTGAGCCCCATAGCTGACATTTTCAGTCAATAGGCTTGCTGCCATTGCATCTTGAGTGGACTTGTGAAAAAGTCCTGGTTGCTGAACGCCTGCTTTCTCTGCACGCTGGAGGAAGTTCTGCTGCTAATATATGCAAGGGCCATAGTGTCAACGTCTTCTTTATCTTCTCTGATCTTTGAGTGCCAGGAATAAAATTAAGGTTCTGGTTATGCTCCAAACGTATCATAATTTTGGAGCTTCTGATGGACAGGTAGTAAATAGAATGAGTACAGAACAAATGTGAGGTAGATAAGTTGTCAAATAGACGTGCTTGTTTGGCGACTAACTGTAGTATTGTCAACCATGGAACAGCCTCTGACAATAGTAATGCAGGAGCTCCGCATGGTCAGGATCTAGGAGAGATCCTCAGGAGGAGCAGCTACTTAAAAGAAACAAATTTGCTGTCAAAATAGCATGGAGGAGCGATGACAGCTGGCAGCTGTACAAGGCTGGGCAGGTCGGATGCTGAGGATGGCAGGTGGCAGCAATTGCACCAACGCTAGCATTGCCAGGGTCAGGCCTGCAGGCTGTGCAGGCTGGGGTCAGCCTCAGCCCAGTGATCAATCAGAAACTCCACAGTGGTGAGACAGGTCGCAGGTCAAGCTGGAAAGAGAAGTCTGTGAAAGGTTCAGGGTTGAGGATGTACAAGACATAGTGTAGGCACAGCTGACAAGTAGGTCAGATATGGGTGAAGGATGAGCCCTTTAGTATAAGAGTTGATCCCAAGGGGGGATGAGGGAAGACTCCACTGAGCAGTGAGCTGGCACTGAGCATGTAAGGAGCTTAACTCCTACACACAATGGGTGCTGGCTTCATAATGGCTAAAGCAATGTGGTGTTATGACAATTGAGCTGGAAGCCTAAAAAATAAATTGTAGATTGTACCAACTTATGGGCATAGAAGACACTCCTTTCTTCTGCTCCTAATATGGCAGTTCTCCGTTCTACAATGGTATGCATCTCTCTCTCTACATATACAAACATACGCATATGGATGCACTAAACAGTCTACTTGTTTGGATACATATTTATATTGTTTGTAGCATCACATTAAAATGTGTCTCTAAATCTTAAGGCTGAATATCAAGCCATATGCTTTCTGGATTTTTATTTTGGTAGTTCTGCCAAGTGTGAGGAACGCTCCACAAGAAATAATCGTAGTGAGAATGACATTGCCTAGGTGTATGGTGATGATGTAGGAAAAAGTAATGGAAAAAAAATATTTTCTAATAGTACAGTGCACGTTCATAGCAACAGCTATTGTATATCATAACTGCTGCTTGCACTGTTTAGACACTTTCTGTTCCAAACTTATTATCTTGAAATGTCAGCCCATCTTTGTTTGATGTTAATCAATACGCACTAGTGAGTCACACACATTTGTTGTGTTTCTAGGTATGCATTAAGTACAGTTACCAATGAATATGTTGCAGGAAATACAAGCTTTAATGTGTGAACAGGCAGAACTTTGATGTTGGAGCACTTCCTTGCTTAGGAAAAGGGTCATTGTTTATCATACTGAGCTACCAACCTGCTAAAGACTTGGGCAGTCCTGAGAACAGACACTGACAGTCTGTTTGGGCAGGGAGACATTTTAGAGGAGGCCCAGGAAATACCAGTGTATCCAAAACAAGCAGTAGTGCACTGCTCCTTGAGGGAAGGAAGCCTACAGCCTTCTCCCAACAGCTCTGTGTTGGAAAGAAAGCTGGAAAGCATCTGGCGTTTGCACCTGAGGAGTCTTGAAGGGTGATAGGGTCACTAAAAGACAAAAGGTCTGTCTAGCCTTGAACCTCTCTCTGAACATTTAATGATAAAGCTGAGAATTGTCTGCCAGCTTATTAGAGATAATTGATGTGCAAAGTAGACAGAGTTGACTTTTTTTTTTTTAAAAAAAAAAACCTTCTCTAAAAACTCAGGAGCATATTTCTTTTATTTTGATTTTGGAGAAGGAGGCCAAAAGATAAGAGAACTCAAATTGCAAGGCAGCTTTGAGAACTGGTAAGATGGCAATGTGGAAGGTACAAGTGGCTTCCTTGATGCATGAAGTGAGATACAGGAGTGTGTCTGAACTTAAGGAATCTAGAGAGTCTGGAGCTGAATGCTTGAGGGAAAAAGCAATTTAAAATAACTAAAACTTTTATATTTATCTGGTCTCATAGTGGTTTTGCTCTGCCAGTCTCAGCTATGAAATCAAAGACTAAAGAGGATATTTGAGCTGAGAACTCCTGTTATGAAATTTAATATCTACTGCTAGTAGTACTATTTCATTCTGAAATGCTTCCACTTACTGTGAAGGAATTACATCCTCTGCCCTCTCTCTCGCTTTCTCTTTCCAACAAACACCAGAGTAGTCTGCCTACATTTTTGTTAAAGCATCTTAACGTGTGAGCTACAGTTAAGAATTGCACCTCAATATGACTTCAGTTCGTGTTAACATAACTGAAAGAGTTTGGTGACCCTCAGCAATTGACCATCATGTGAATGAAAGGGGTATGTTATGGGTTTACCCTGACACTTCTCTTCTGTTTGAATTTTTTCAATTTCCTGTTTTCTTAAGCAGTACAAAAAACCTTGTAAAAGTCTGAAAATAGCAACTACGTAGATGCCAAGAAAAGATTGTTATTTCTTTTTGTCACAGGGAAATAAGGCATAATGTTTTAATTGCTGGCAAGAGAACATAGCTGGGAGCTCCAGCCTGCATACCACTGTCAGAACTATTTCTGTGTCTAAATGGTTGGCTTTGAGCAGAACACCAAAGATGACAAAACTCAGCAATCGTTTTAGGGAGCTGCTCATTCTGAAAGTGAGATACTAAACATCTGTTTCTGACTTGTTAGCTTACAAGTTACCTTGATGTAAGAGAAATATATATTTCTCATTATATATATTCCTCATTATATTTTCCCTATACATTTAGCACAAAGTTTTATTGGGTCTCCCTTTATGCCTGGTACCTATTCGTGAACAAAACTCTCTTGCAAATTTGATGTTTTCTATCCAGATCCTGCTGCTTGAGAGTATAAGCTAATACCAAAGTGATGCTTTCACTCACTCATGTAATTACCCTGCTGTCAAAGAGGGCTCTCCTCCAATACTCCCTTTGTCTTTCCCAAAATTTACTGGAAGAAAGTCCTACATCTGTTTATTGCAGCACATGTCCCCGAAGTCCAAGTAACTTGCACAAGTAGAGACAGATTGCCCTTGAGGGATCTCAAGTTAAGAGGCCCAGGCTCTCTTTGCCTCGCTGCTATCTCCATGGCATTTTCATTACCATTAACTGTAATAGATAGAGTGAGAAAACTGGAGGTTTCACAGAGTACAGATGGGGAGAAAGATAAAATCAATTCGGTCAAATGACTGCTACTTAAGGTCCACTGGACTTAAAGGAATGGTAGGAGATACCAATTTCATAAGTCAGGGCTACACTCATCTTGAGAGATCCAACTACTGGAGCCAATCTATCAGATATGTTTTGAACTCCTGTGTCCTTTTGACACAGCAGTGTACCTTTTCCTTCCAGTGTACCCAACGCATGACTGGAGTGTGCTACATTCAACCTTTCTGTCATTTTTCTGTCCAGTGCAACTAAGTCTCATTGGCCTTCTGTTTCTCCTTCATCATGTCTCAGGATATTTAAGGGGCACCCCTTTTTTCATTAGAGAGCCCTAGTCCCCTGATAGTAGGATGCAGTGAGAAGGTTTACTTACTTGAGGAACTGGAGAGGGACAGAAAAAAGACTTCTGTTAGAGTTCAAACTGGGCTGCTTTATACTGGGCTGAATCTCTTAGATGATCTTTCTAATGCACTGAGTAACTAACAAACACGTGTTCATGTCCTTAATCTCTAAATGTGATTCACAGTTTTAGAAAAGTTTCAAATGGCTTATTGCCAAAGGAGTAAGTCTTCTTTTTGCTACTGAATAGAAAATGTGTTCAGAATAAAGAAAATGTTGTTCCCCAAAAGCAAAATTTGCTTTTTCATTTTTTTTCCTTACAGGATGATTTTCCTTAGCCTCTGCCTCTTTGAATGCTTCTACCTCATTTAAAGGAGGAAGAAACACCAGCCTTCCAGTAACAAAATGAAACCTTATGTAAGGGGGTAGTTTTTCAGCTCACTTCAAAAGGATATCCACTGAATTTGTAGAGGTTGCTAATTTTCTGTTGGGGATGATATTGTCCCTTAATTAGGCTTTTCAAATGTAAATTCTCAGCAAACGAAACATTTTAAGGATAAAAGCGTTTGTTTGTGGCTTTATGTCTCAAAGTGTCAACAAATCTGAGTCTGTAATCTCCATATGTTTTGATTACTTGCTGTCATAGAAGCTTCTTGCAAAGCAAAACTTTTCTTTACACTCTAGCAGTGTCTACTCTAAACTTACACCTGGTGCCAGTACTCCCGCAACTGACGTATGACTGTTTGGGAACAAAACCACGCTGACAGATGGGCATAAATTCAGGGGTGCCAAACAACCAGTGTCTGCACTAACTTTGAATACTAACAGGCCATTCATGCCCTGTAGTGTCAGAACAACAGCCTGTTCACAGCTCCAGGTCATTAGGAGAGGAGGAGGGGAAGAGCAGAACACGTAGTGAAATTAATAAACAAGGAGATTTTAGTGTTGTTTTTAATACTATAAAACTAGTTGATACCTTGTAATAAAAAGAATGTCAAACATCTGTATTTAGAGAATTGAGTTCTCTAAATACATGCACAGAAGAAAATCAGATAGCTTCAGAGTAAGCTGCCCTGTATGTGGCCAGCTGCTGAAGAACACTGAAAGAAATCAGAAAGAAATTCTTTATCCAGGATTCTGCAGGTAGCTTCTGTGGCTGCAGTCCTGAGTTTTTGTAGCTTGCTCAAATCATCTTCAAAAATGATCTGAACTGCTAAAGCATGCCTAGTTATCAGCGATGATTCTGGCTTTTTAATTTTTATTTTGTTTCAGAGATAGAGGGTCTGTTTCTCATCACATGCTTTCTGCAGTGGCCTGTGCAATGAACCAGGTACATAACAGCAGTATTCCGCAGCTGCTCTGTTAGTTCCACATCACTTTTCAAAGGAAGTTTTTGAAATTCAAGGAATTACATAGAATGCAAGTTGCTAAGTAGAAAGAAACAGTTCGGCAAACTCAAGTTCATGTACTCCTCATCATGCAGTTCTTTTGGGGATCTGTACTTGCAACTTGTGAATAAACAGTACTCCTTGCTCCACTGAGCTGTACACTGCTGGCTTTTGTACGCTGTACTCGGCAAGGATTTGTTTCCTTTATTTGTAAGGAAAGCCTAAGACCTTCTGGGATGACTGTCAGTCCTCCTATTTTTTAATAATTCCTTTCCACTCAGAGATATTGAAGCTCTTGGCAGGGGCTTCGGGTAAGGTAGCTTTACTCAGGGGAAAAATTTTGGAAGGGAAAAGACCTTTATCGTTTAGGGCTTATTAATGCAGCCAGAATTCCATGAGTCTTTGTGCTTGGTGTTTTCTCTTGGCTAGCTTCAGGCTTTGAAAAACATTTAGTCAAAAGGAAACACCATGCTCAGGGGCTTAGATGGAATTTAGGACATGTGAGTAACTCTCAGAGTGTATAAAATAAACTAGCCTTTATCTGGACTGAGGTTGTTGACTCTTTTGGGGCATGAATGTTTAGGATTTAATTTATGGCTTTGGCTGCGTGGCACAGCTTTCATTTAATTTTCCTTCCAGGCGCATATTGAAATTTGTTTATAACAGTTTTCCAAACCAACTCTAGGTTTGTAACTAGACACAAGGGGTGAATAACACTGATTGACCTTCTATAGCATGGAATTTAAGAGTTTTTTAAAGATGACCTTCTGTTGTGTCCAAGTTTCCTGTTATATATTTCCATACGTGTGTTTTTTCCATTTCTAAGAAGCATATCCTTCAGGTTAAGGAAAGGAGCAGAAAAAGAAATCTCCCTTCTGAAGGGGAAAATGTTTTGAGATATCACTCCTTCTTCAATATCCGCTTATTAATATGTGGTGGCTTAGGCCACACTGCCTTGACGTGTAGAGACAGCACTCAGTTTAAATATCACTGTGAAAAAAAAAGAGAACTGAAACTATTTTGAAAAGTGTTATAGAATTCATTTCCAAGATGGCAGCAAAATCCTCTTTATTTTGGGAACAGAGTACCAACTCTGGTCGTAGTCACAACATTTAACAGGCTTGAATAAGTATTTGGTGCATCGTTTGGAAATTTTGGAGATCAGATTAATTCCTCATTACACTCTGCAGAGGACTGACACTTTCTAGACTATTCCTCTTTGTTATGAAAGCAGTAACATCTGAAAGATGTGTACATATAGCAACATGTATTTTCCTGTAAAAATAGATAACTGTGCTGTGATCTGATAAATGCTTACAGTCATGCTATTAAGAGAGCAACCATTGCAGCCTAGAGAGCTGTTGTAGGCACAGATGAGCTATGAAGCACCCTACGTACACTTTATCCTGGATGACAGCTTTTTGCCCTTTTGTTTCATTTTTTGTCTCTTGGGAAAAAGGCATGAAATGCAGGCGCACAAGTGCTACAGTGAAGTGGCATTTGCTCCGTGCCTGCTGTGTTGCTTGTGATAGGGCAGGAGGCATGGGATGTTTTTTGTGGCTAGTGCATTTTTTGTCTGAACACCACTGTAGGATGTCCTGTTCATTTCAGCTGCATCAGATCCTAATTAGAGAACATTAGAGACCGCTTCCTGCCCGTAGCCCTGATAAGTAAACCTCATACTGGGTTTTCCTAGGCATGACCCATGGGAATTGCAGACAGACTTGTAAGGTTAAATTAAGCTGTGAAAATCATATGACCTGAACAACTGAGGATGACTGTTCCTCAATTTCTATATCTTTAAGGTGTATATCTGCACTTGTGGCAGCTGGCAGCCTCATTTGAAACAGCTGCTTAGTATGCTAAAACCCAGAACCTCAGCTATCTTGCTTTTGAGTGTTTTTCATGTCTGTGCTTTTTAAAGGGTGTTTATTTTCGAAAATCAATATTCTGAAAGACAGAAGAACTTCTGTTAAACATTGACTTTCTCTTTAAATGCCACATGTTGTAAACCTTCCATCTGCTCATCACTTCCTAGACAGATGCATGAAAAAAGCTATCGTCCTTTCCTACCTCTAAAATATTCTCCCCACTTCTCTGCTCCTGCAACCGTTCTTTCCACTCTTCGCTCTTCCAATCTCTCTTTACTTCATTTCCACTGCCTCTGCTATTTTAACAAAAGTCTTACATTTTTGTTTACCCCTTTCCAGTCCTCTCAGGCATAGAGCTGCTATGTGTGGGATATTAACAGAGGTTTAAACCCTTATCCCTGCTCCCAAACACGAGCAGGAATTTGGAAGAAGATGATGCTTCAGTGCTAAAACATAATTTGGTAAAGAATTTTTGTACAATATACTGCAGAACTGACAAAACTGTGTTTCAAGCACTGCTTTTTATTCTGAAATCTATGTATTATTTTTAGTGCTTCTGTTAGGTCTCTAAGCAGCAGAGGATATGCTGCAAGGTGAATGCTTGCACAATAGTGACAGCTGCTTTTCCCAAACCTAAGCAACCTCAGAAACTAACTGTATAGTATTTGTCCAGACCTCTTTGCTGCTTGCTGGTGCTGATATATCGCAGGGAGCAGAGGATATGGTTTTTTCCTTATATGGCTTTGAACAAAAGGGAAAACCTTAAGACCAGACCTGTGAAGTCTGGTCTTAAGGTCTGCAAAGTCACATCAGGGCTAGCATTGTGCGAGTTGTTTTCAAGCCTTGTTCAGTCTCAGCTTTGTCCACCTGGTGTATCTCCTACTGCTGTACAAGGAAGAGGAGGAACCCACAAAACAAAGTGAAAGATGATCATGACAGTGCTCTAAAGTACTTAGTCTCATTGTATCCTGACCTGGGCAGAAGACTGTGGTCTGGGTTGGGTAATTTTGTACCTCCAAGAGTGCACCAGGCAGACCTGATTCGGAAGGCACTGAGACATATTGATAATGTCTGAGTAGGGACATAACCCAGAGACACTTTGCAGAAAACCAGTGGTGGTTTGGATACTTGCTTAGAGGGGATTTGAGCTCCTACCTTCTCTGGAATAACTCAGGTATAAGATCATTCGTGGCCATTAGCTTGGAGCTTGCCTATTGAAATGGTTTCTCTTTCACATGAATAATTAAACATCTGGTGGATTAAGGACCGGGTACTTTACATAGATCCAATGTTTATGATGTATCTGAATGAGAAAAGTTGTTCATGGTAGTCTTTGCTGTAGTCACTGCTTGCTCTCTCTCTATATTCATTAAGGTCTGACTGGACTGTCCAAGGAAAATCCAAGGAACATTAATTTGGAGTTCGTATTTTCCCCTTCTTTTTCACTTTACTTATTGCCACAAAAATCATTGAATAGATTTGCAAGCCAACAAAGGACACGTGGGACAGAGCTAGGAACTTTGGCCCTAGAAAATGGAAGCATCCTTACTCTCGAGTTTTCTTTTTCCAGTTGATTTTCTTTGTTGCAGGAGAAAGCAATGTCAGAACAGTTACTCTTTAGTGCTTGGGCTCAGGCAGAGAGAGCTTGGATGTAGATCCCTCCAATCTGTTACTGGAAGAGCGAACTAAAAGATGGTGAGCTCCCTGCTGTCTTTACAAGCGCCTCCAGATCCTGCGGAGAAACTATGGCTGATCTTTCTACAAAGATGTATGTATTTCTCTGCAGTGGAAAACAGCATGTTTGTTGGCATTTGAGAAGAGAAATGAAACTTATTCCATCCCTTTCTTCAGCCTTTTTTTTTTTTTTTTTTTTTTTTGTCTGTCTTCCTGTTTATTCCCGTCTTAATTGCCCAAGTGATTTCCAGCTTAGAGTGCTGGCCTCTCTGAAATCTAGACTTAGCTACAACTTCTTGATATGCTGCAATATTGCTTAGGCAACCATATAAAGTTAAGATCACGTTTAGTGCACACTTTCAAACTGTAGGTCTAGTTTTGAGTCATTCTTAAATTTAAGACGTGACTGAAGGTTTGAAATGATTTAAGGCATTCAAATAACTTTTCAAATTGTGACATCAGATTGTTTGAAAATCATTATTGTGTAGATAGCTTGGGAAGTGAAAAAATACTTACAGAATATGCAGGAAACAGTGTGAAACACCAAGCAGAGTGGTAACAAGAAAAAAGAAATTATGAGGTGAGTATCAAGTTCACATTTTGACTTACCACGATGCTACAGTGTGCTTAAAGATTATGTTGTGCTTTTGGCTTACGTGTGACTCTTTGGCCACTGTCTTTTCCCTGCACGTCCTGCAGGGAATATGCCTTGACTGGGCCCAGAGATGAGAATCCCCTGTGCTTTTAAAAAAAGGCAAGTCACATAGAGGGCTACAGCACAGCTCACTCTGACCCAGTTTCAACAGAATTACTGTTTGTTGAGTAAGACCACACTGCAGAGACCAGCCAGAATTGTAGCTGAGTTGCTCAGCGTCGCTAGGTACCGTCAGCACTAAACTTTGAATCAACTCAGACAACATCTGTGTTGTAACCTAGTCTGGAGAGTCTGTTTTTCTTGTAGATGCCCAAAGAAACTGAGGAAAAAATCGTGCGTAATCTGGAAACCAATGGGAATATTTGGATTTGAAGTAGCTATGTGTGGAAAAACCATCTTTGTTTCAGAGATGATAATGTTAGATCTGTTATCACTCTGCTGCAAAACAAAGATCCAATCTTTGAAAATACACTGTGAAAGAATCTGGGTCTGCACTTTGCAGCACGTTGCCTGGCTCCTGCAGCAGAAGCCCAGGCTGAGGCGCCAGACGGAGTTGCCGAGGATTTGGTCCTGGTGACATGTTGTTGAAATCAGAAGGAATAAGCAAAACTTGCCAGAATACTGGTCAAGGATGTGAGTGTATTTGTGAGCACATGCTTGTGGAATTGTGTTGTGTTTTGGTTGCAGATGTGCTCTTGGAACCGAGGTTTAGCATGTTCTGGTTTACTTCCAGTGACAGTGGATATTTTTGAGTCAGTTGGCGTTACATGCTCTCTGGCTTAAAATAATGATACCTTCTGTTATGATTTTGCTCATATGATTTTATATGATTTTAGCAAATAAGCAACAGCCGTTTGTAGAAATGGATACGTGTAGCTCTGTGAATATTACTGTAAAAGAAAAAAACCAACATTTTGCAGTTGACTCTAGCTGAGGCAAGTTTTCAAAATATGTACAAAAAAATTCATGTGTTCATAGCAGTCCATATATGTATATATATGCACATATATATAAACTATTCATATGTGACTATAGTGTGCCCCAACAACTAGTGATATACCTAATGCTAATTTGAATGCCCATTGATTACGTTGTTTGATTTTGTTTACTGCTGTGAATGCCTTGTAGCGCAGATATTTGTGAAAGCTGCTCAGTGCTGTGCCACGTACCGTGGAGATGCTGAATACTGTAAGATGTGGTTCAGAGTCAGTACAGAAATCTCTCAGTGAACTTCTGCTGCTGGGGCTGAGGGAGGGTGAATTAGCCTGCTTGCAATCTCATGGCACCTGAGCTGGACTTCCCCCAGAACACAGTAATTCTGACTATGGGGAAGAAATGCCTAGGTCCGACCATGCTCATCTGTCTGCTAAAAGATTTATGTTCTAGGAAGCTCTAGGTTGAAAAGACTTCTGAGGCAGGACTGGGCTGTGTATGAATTTGATTTGGCTCAGTTTTTGCAGAATTAACTAAAGAGTGAAAGCGAGCCTAGCTGTTTCATATAAAAAACCTCTTCTTTAGATCTCGTGTTGGATCAGATGCTGATGTGGATTGTTTCTCTAAATATCCCCAGGACTTGCATAGCCTGAGAGGTTAACCAGTAAAGCCATTGGTATATGCAGAACAGAATCCAGGTCTGCTGTCTATCTTGTGCCTTAGCTTCAAAACCATCCTTTTAAGGAGAATTCCCAGAGCCATTCATGTTTTCTCATTTATAAGCATTAAATTCGCTGGTATTTTACTTTTTTAAAGTTTCACAAAGCTGAAGAACCCTTTTCTAAGCTCTGTAGATGCTTAGAGGCAAATTTCCTTTCATTGTTTTTTTTTTTTTTTCCTTCCTCTTCTAACTAAGCTTTCCATTAACTAAAAAAAAAAAAAAGAAAGAAAGAAAGAAAAAAAAGAAATCACAAGAGAGGCTTTATGCTACTTTCCTGTTTTCCAACATGACAGATGCATTAGAAAGTGTAATGCACTCTAACAAACAAGGAAACTTTGCATATTGAATATAGCACATGAAATAATAAAAGAAGAACAGCTGCTGAGAGACAGAAAGAAGAAAAGAGATAAAAGTTAACTTGAGTTGTGTTTTATATGAAGAGCTTTGAATTCAGTCAGATTTAAAATTCAATGCCAAGTACATTTACAGACATCTGGGAAATCAGGTCACATACTCTTTGTCAAGTCTGCTACTACTGGTATAAAGCAGGGTACATGGAAATGTAAGCCTGTCACAAGGGCAGTCTTTTTCTTTCGTAAAATGACAATTTAACAATTATGTTTGTGCAGTGATTAATGTGACTAGTGATATCTGAAAACAGGATAACACCAGAAGGGGATTATAATAGGATGCAAACTTTTCCAAGTTTAAGGCTATCCGAATCTACAAGTTGAGTGAGGCACACTTGTGCCAAATCTTTATTTTCTAAATGAATGCTAATGCAAGGTTGTGCATCAGGACGTTGACTTATCACTGAAGGCCTTAAGAGAGCATGTATGCATTCCTGCAGAATAACTGACTGCTAACAGTGAAAGGATTTCGTTGTTGCTCATTTCTCACTGATCTCAACTATAGAGAGAATGTATATAGCAAGTTGCCTGTAGATTCCTAAACGTCTAATTTGTGTGCTGTATATTGAATGTTAAATTAGGCTGACCTTGACACGCTAAGTATTTTTACCTTGTGCCCAAGTGCTCTGGGGGGCAAGTTGATAGTGGCTTTGACTTCAGGCTGGATTTGAAATATGATGAAAGAGGAAGGCAGTGCTTAGGAAAAGTGGATTAAGCTGCATAGGGTGATCCAGTTGCTGAATCAGCTGTAGGAGTTGCATCTGCTCACAGGCAAATGTTTGTCAATATTTGTACAGTAGGTTAGCGGTTGTGGTTTTGTTGAGATGGCATCTGCATGCACAATGGTGTCATGGTACACCGCTCTAGCAGTACCCGCTCTAGCTTGACATATGAGAAGTAGGAAGAAGGTAGAAACAACACAATTTGCTTCATATCTCTTCTTACATTTTAGCTTTCCATCAACCATCTGCCTAGCTGAAAGTACAATCATGTTTTAACTTTGAAAATTGGAGGCAGGTCCCCTCACCATGCTTCTAAGGAGCAAGGCTGAGATATGTTGTTTTCGGCTTTTATTTTAAATAACATGAATTTCAGGGCTTGTGAGATATCAAATTATTGTAAGATGAGGCCTGTTCTGTCAAATTCCATGTCAAATTTTCACAGAAGTATGTAGTTCTCAGCAGGGCATGCTCCTCAGTAATATGTTCAATGTAGCTGAGAAATTAAGAACGCCATTCATGCACACTGCATTGCTTTCTTTGCATGAAGTACACAGCTAGCTTAATAAACCCCAAAGAAGATATCTGGTAAAAACCTAACATTCCTTCTAGGCTCTAGATGTTCCTTGAATGCTAATGAGCAAATTCTCCCCTACCTATTTCATTAATCCTTCCAGCCTTTCAGTAATTCTGTCAGAGGCCCAGCAGGTCTGGCTGCTTGCCTTTTTGTTTCGGACTCAGTACTGTAAATATCAGAGTACAGACTGCACAAATTTCAGCATATGTGCTTAGAGAGTGACAACAGCAATTGGACTAAGCCAACAGTGGGCACCATACTCATGTGGTATTTTGTGATTTTTTCAGAAACTAAGCAAAAAAACTGTAACAACAAAAGTAAGCATGCAAAAACCAAAACAAAGACTATCCCCGTTTTGAAGAAAAACAAAAAATACATGTATTATCTTGCTTGCCTGAGCCTTCATACAGTCTGAAGCAGTAGCTCCAGATCCAGAAAGATACAAAGGCCAGCTGAGGGTTGAGGGAGAGGGATGGGATCGTTGTAATACTCTCTGTTTTCTCTCTGTAGCGTATGGAGAGGGAGTGCAAGGAAGCAGAACACCTCCTGAGGGTGATTCCTTAGGCAATAGGACTTACATGCAAGGTTAACCTATGCGGATTCATTGCCGGATGATGTCAGGAACTGGTATTTGCACTTAAATGGGTAGGGGGTGCAAAAATATTTTCATACCAGCTGTGTTACGAGACCAGAGCTCTCTGCAGAGTGTCAGCTGTGACCATGTGAAGGGCTAAGAGTCAGAAATTGCCATAGTTGCATCGTGGGGTAATTCTGAGACTGATGCTTATTTTGAAGGGATTATTGGGTTATTATTGAATTTCTTGGTTTTTTTGTTGTTTGTTTGTTGGTTTGTTTTCTCTTTAATGGGATCCTCATCATGATGATCTTTAATGGATTTACCTGTTGCACAAGTTCTGGAAACTGGACCCCTCCTAGATCTAGAATTAGTCTTTTTAGCATAGGGGTTTGTAGTCTCCGACTGCTCTGAGGAGCATGGTGGAAGGTAGTGCTGCTTCACTGTGCCCACAGGTGCTCCTGAACGGAGAAATTTCTCAGTTCCAGTGCAAGCTCTCATCTTCTTGTCTCTGCTTTGCTGTAGCACCATGAAGAGTGTTGTATTCAATATGCCTTTTTCCTCTTTTCTGATCAAGGAGGCCTCTCCCTTAAAGCTGTTCACATTGTTTAATGTGGTGATGATGGGAAGGTGCACTCATTGCTATCAAAGCCTGATACAACTCTTGCAGCAACACAGCCCCAAATCCTTTATTCATTTGCAATGTATTTTGTTTCAGTCTTTCTCTTTCTCTCCCCTTCCTTTAATTTTCTGTGTTAAGATTTTGGATTTCCTCAAACACAAATCTGGGAGGTATTACGGTAGCTCTGTATCCTGTGTTAGATACATGCCAGTTTGTACCAGCTGTTGAGACACACTATTGTTTTAAAATAAGCATCATATTTCTCTCAGAGACAGAGGGGGGGAAAAAAAGAAAAAGAAATAGAAATCCCATCTAAGCCTTCTGTATTTTAAGTGTTGAATTTCCCATCACATTTTCTTGGTGAAGATGAAAAGCCTTAAAAGAAAATCAGACTTTGTAATCAGATGATGATGCATGAAAGGATGTGTCTGGATAATGTGACGGATGATCCTAACCTTCATTAATATGCTTTAATTGGATTAAGCTTTCTATGAAAGGCCTTTTCTTCTTTTTCAACACCTTCAGGGCTCTTGGCTGCACAATGTGAATGTACAGAACATCCTGCAAAAGGGCACTCATCCAGCTTCATAGACATATGCTGTACATCCTGACACCAAGTTAACATAAACAGAGCTTATCTTCAATGACATGGCCCCTAGGGTGCCAGAGAGTGGTGGCCATCAAGTGATAATTGGGCAGTTACAAGATTTGTTGCAGCACTTGGAGCGCTAAATCCCTTTACAGCCCAATGGGCTACTGCACCAGGGCTGGAAACTGTCACTATACATATCAGTTCTTCATACTATTTTAAATAAAAGCACAGATTATAGATGATTGACAATGGGACAAGCTTGCTGCTGCTGTTAGTACTGAGAATACTATTTGCTGTGTTGTCTCACAGTTTTCAATAGGACTACCTGGGGAGCAAGGTATTACTGAGCATAAGCCAAAGTGGCAGCCTCTTTCAAGAAATGATAGGCAGCAGCAGAAGTAACATATGTTTTGCCTCAATGGACTGGCAACCTATTCTGCAACATTTGAAATTATTTTTGTGAATAGGGTGTACTGGTGCAACTACTTTTTCTGACATCAGGCCTCCAGACTTCCTCATTTTGACTGCTTTTAAAGATTCAGCAAATTCAGCCAGCGCTGGCGAATTCCTCACATATGCTTACCGTAGCGGATTTGCGTGCTGCATATGGGTGGTTTGTGTATGTGGGGGGAAGATTAGAGAAAAATAATTAAAAACAGGCTTAAAAATAACGATGAGAGGGTAGATAGAGGATCCGTGTATTGAAGGAAAATGGAAGGAGAGGTTTCAAACACAAGCAAGGCATTTCATTTCGCATAAAAGAAAGCATCTCATGTTAGTAAAGTTTGCTGGTTATTGCATCTTTGCTTTAAAAAGTATTTACCCTCCCAAAAAGCACTAAAATCTGGTTCAGTGTAATTCAGTGAGGATGATGCTTGCTGTGGCAGCAGATGTATATTCAAGTTTGAGGTGCTGTTGTACACATGTACATCTGGTCTCCTAAGCCTCAAAAAAGCAGGGCAGGCTGGTTTTGAGTATTCTTACAGAATGTTGCCTTTGTATTCTTGAAAGAGGTATTTTTTAAAAAATAAATTTGTTAAACATACTGTATTTACAGTAATGTTTGAACTACAGCTTCATGGGAAGCTACCAACTGTATGACAGCTAGAATATTTTGTGCAAAGAATATTCCCACAATATGTCGTTTGGGATATGTTTGGGGGAAAGCCAACAATTTTCAAATGTTTCATATTGATTCATGACTCTCCAAATGTTATTTTAGTCTTCTAGATCACAGAATGGGGTATGTTCAAGATTTATTTTCCATATATTAACAGTTGCTTGTCAAAGGTCTTTGTCCTATTTTTAAGTTGACTTCTGCTGCTGCTTTTTTTTGATTATTATTTATTTATTTATGCACATGATTCCAGCATATTTGATTTTTACTTTGGGAATACTTGGACTCTAGGTCTTTCCCTCAGTATTAACATACGATTTCTCTGATTTAAAAGGGATTGCAGTTTTTACACTGCTTACAAAAGCTAGATTCGAGTTTTATTTGGTGCTTGAAGTCATAAATGTGGATGATGGCTAAGCCAATTAGGAACAAATGTGTTCATCTCCCTTCTCATTCCCTGATCATCTTTCTTGTTGTTCCTTGACATTTCTCAGCCTGTTTATCATTTTTCTGAGGCAGAATAAAATAGTGGTTAGAAATAACAGTCTGTTGGGGTCTAAACAACTCTCCAGTGCGTGGCATTTTGTCACAGCACAATATCATACCTCTGTGCCACTGAACGTGAAGCCCAGAAGAGAGCCTAATAACCATTCAGGAGAAAGTGCGTAGAGTGAAATTACAGACACAAGAAAAACAAAATTGGATATTTTATGTTCCCTAAGAAATTCCCTTTGAACAGTCACAGCCACTTAATAGTTAAAAGGCTCTGCTCTGTCATCAAAGGCATTTTGTAAACTACTAGCTTTGTATAGCCTTAATAGTTCTGTGTAGACAGCATGTTATTGCAGGTTTCGAAGTAAAATTTTACATCTAATTGTTAAAAATAAAAAAAAATTAAAATAGCATGCTATTTTAGTCAGAGGTCCAGGTGCTTGTTAAACTGTATAAATTGCTTGCAATTAATTAGCTGGTTGTATTTATGTATAAACGTTCTTATAAATTCGCTTATAAATAGATTTGTATCATGAGAAATTAAACAGAAAAAGCATCCCTTCAAATAGAAAAAAAGCATATCATGTAGTTCTTATATGCCATAACAAAGTCATGAAGAACAGAACTGCAGTGTTATATCTCCTCTTTTCCAGGTTCCCTTTAGCTAGTTTCATCTTGTTTTGCTTCCCGACCTCTGAAATGGAGCATTCATTCAATGACGGTCTGCTTCAGGCATATCTCTCTTCAAAACTCAACTTTTTCCACTTATAAACTCTCCAAGGTCACATGTTAGTAACCAAAGTATAGGCATGTTTGCAGCAATCAACAGTGGTGCAGAAGTGCTGTAGAAGAGCACATGCTGTCAGCACATCAGAGTCATGGTAACACTGGTACATGGAACTACAGTTTGCCAGAAATAGCAGATCACTTGTTTGTGTAGATTGGCTTAGAACTGACATTTCTCAAGAGCATCTAGTTTAGGTGAACGCTGTTCTTTGGGTGCACGGCCTGACCTTGCTCGTAGCATCTTTGGTTAGTATGTCAGTGGCTCAGTGAGTGCACTGACATTGTTCCAAGGCAGCCAGAGCTCAGGCTCTCTACAGATCCTAGCTAGCCTTCATTTCTTTCCCTCCACCTTCCCCACGTGCAGAAACCTCTGCCTGTGCTGGAGTAAGAAGTGTATAATGACCCCCAGTTTCTTCTTTCCTTATCCATCTCTGGTATCCTCAATTATTCTCTGCACTATATACATTTTTTTTTTTTTTGCCCTGGCAGTTAGATGCATGTACATGCAGGGTAGAAGATGAAGTGGTGCACAAACTGATGGAGAAGCCAAACAAAAGTTCTTAATAAGCATCATAAAAGATGTTGATTGGTCTATTTGTAGATTTATATAATACAATGGCTCATGTGGCAAAGGCGTGAAATTGTTAGCTAGGTAGGATCTTTAATTGGTATAGTTTAGGATTCTGTGCTGTTGCTGGAGATTCCACAGACCACCTCCAACGTGGAAGGACAGTGAAGACGTGAAGGCACCATCCCCTATCTCCTTTACACAAATGAGAAACAGTGCAAATCAGTTAGGTGTTGCTAAACAAAGTTGTGGTGCTTTCTGATCCTCCTGGTTTTCCCAGTGGTCACTTTGTTGCACTGTAGATTTTTACCATATCTAACACCATCAAGGATTTCTGAAACGTGCTCCATAATGTTCAGTAAATATACATGTATGTATGCAGTTATAAAGTGTCTTCCTTCTACTTTGCTTGAGATTAACAGGTTCACAGAATCATAGAATCCTTAAGGTTGGAAAACCTCTAAGTCTCACCGTCAGCCCATTACCTCCATGCCCACTAACCACATCTCTCAGTGCCACATTTAGGCTGGACGTTAGGAAATACTACTTCTCTAAAAGAGTGGTCAGGCACTGGAATGGGCTGCCCAGGGAGATGGTGGAGTCACCGACGCTGGAGGTGTTCAAGGAATGTTTGGATTTTGTGTTGAGGGACATGGTTGAGCGAGTACTATTGGTGATTGGTGGTTGGTTGGACTGGATGATCTTGAAGGTCTTTTCCAACCTTGGTGATTCTGTGATTCTGTGATCCGCACAATTTCTTGAGCAGCTCCAGTGATGGTCACTCCACCACTTCCCTGGGCAGCCTGTTCTAATACTTGAACACGCAGGGAATAATTTTTTCCTAATAGCCAACTTGAACCTGGTGCAGCTTGAAATCATTCTCTCTCATCCTGGTAGTAAATACAAAGAGTGGTAATATACCTGACGGCAGCTTAGAATAGAGGCCCTTGTGGCATTTGTCTGCCAGATACTTTGAGAGCATTTAAGATGAAACTTCCTGTTCCTAGTCCTCTGATGTGTGACTTTTGGAAGGAAAGCTGAGGAATGCAGGTAATGCCTGCAAGCCTCAGAACTCCCTGTCTCTCTCGAGAGATGGAGAGCAAATCATCTGAATTCTGTGCATCGTTCTGACTTGCCTGCTCCATAGTTTGGAGCCAAACATATGGTAAGTGGCTGTGGGCAACATCCTTCAAGCTGGCAGGACAGGAATGCTGGCTGTCAGCTCGTCTGCCCCTTTCTGCTGCTTCCAAGGAGCATCCATGCTATCATTTTCATACTGTTATTTAAGCAGGCACAGACTTTTTTTTATAGATCCACTAGGAAAGCAATCGTGCGCTCCAAAAGCCTGTGAACCTGAGCCAAATACAAACAAATTAAGGAGAGAGAGCAGAAGAGTTGCATCTGTCAGGTCAAGCTGGGTGCAAAATGGCTTTAGGAGCTGCTGAAATGGAAGAGGAATTTTACCACATTGAACTTCTCGTGAGAAAGCAGCCTGCTCTTCCGCATCCTTCTCTCAAGGCCTGTGTGAATCAGCCCGAGTGGTATGCAGTTTTCAGTATGACTCCAGAAGAAAAAAATAACAAAGGGCCTGAGAATCCCGAGGAGATAAAGATGCTTATTATAGAGCCCTTGTACTACTAAGCTGTATTTTCTCCCAAGGGCAAAATGTTAACAAGTAGTAGCGGTCAGCATGAATGGCAATTTAAAAGCATTATTCTCTTTTCTAGAGAAAGACTTTGAAAAACTGACTTCATCAAAAATCCATTTCCTTTCAAGTATTTTACTACTACATTATTGATACCGTTTCCTTTTTAGGGTATCATTTACACTTAACTATAATCCTTCCCTTTCTTCTTAATTAGTCTGTGCCTGCTCAGGGTCTCTTTTGAATGCCGGATACGATCTGTAGAAAAAGAGCAGGGCGTGCAGATTGTTTTTAATAGGGAAAGATCAGGATATGTACTTCAACTTGATGAATAACTATGTATGTAGATGTCTGTGTGCCTATGCACAGAGCATATGCTCATGTCCTCACATGACTTGCTTTACTCTCTTTCTTAACATATCACTAACCTTTTTATCTTACTTTGATGTAGTGGTGTGGGCTGTCTGAAAAATAGTTGCTGCTCTTGGGAAGGTCAAAAGAGATTAACAGATAGATACTGCTAAAGAACTAGACATCAACAATCAAATGCCATGCTTGATACCCTAACTGTTAAGCCAGTGACAAGGTGCAGTATACCCTCATAACGATTTTGTCAGCCACTCACACTGAGTAACACTAATTTAGTTGGTTCCATCTTTGCCCTGAGGTATACCTGTCCTCTGGGCTGTAGAAAACTGAGAATCGGTGAATCAAACTCAAACAATTAGATCAATGTTGTCTCCCTTTTTTTGTGACTTGTTTTGCTTCCCCATATGTCATGCGTTTCGCCTTGGAATTTGGAAGCCAGGTACAAAATGTGATGCTCTTTCTGCTCTTCCTTTGGGACAACAGTGATAGTTCTTGTGGAATAAAGAGCAAGGGATTTTGCTCTTGGGGGGATGGAAGTGGCTGTGTGTTCAACACCAAGTAAATATATCTTACAGTTGGAAAGATCCATGCATAGTATTCCTCAGATTGTTACCTTTTCAGCTTCTAAATATTTTTATTTCCCCTTTAATGTAATCCCCAGCTACTGGAAGGGCTATGCAGAGCTTGGAGTGTTGTTAAAATCTACTCTTCTAATAAATTTACCAAAGTGAATCTCTGTTTCCCTGAAAAATCTCAGAGAAGCAAAATGAAGTGATGTGATGGATGTGAGGATCAGTGGGGTTAGGAATAGAGAGCTAGATGTAGAGTCTTTAAAGGACAGGAAGGACCAGAGTCCTGAAAATCTCATTGGAAGAAGCAGATAGAGATGTGTACAGAGACAAATGAACCCATGATCCATCTGGCAAGCTCTGCTTAGAGGAAAATACTCCTTGTTCCACATATTTCTTCTTAGCATATGTAAAGCAATACACATTGTTCCAGTCAAAATTATAACCTTCATTTAATTAACGTAAGTACATTCACACGAGACTCTCCTAACGCACAAAAGGACTCAGCTAAAAGCATTCTTAAACATGCTATTTCTGGAGCTGACCATAGTTTTGGATGCCTAAGACTGGAAATTTATGCTTGATAAAATCATGGGGTCAGCACATGTGACATGGGATACATGATGGCTGAGGTTACCTTTGGTCTTAACTGAGATTTTAATTCTTTGTCCATAAATAAACATTTTAATACGAGATTTCTCCCTAGACAGAAGTTGTAGTTTTCTTTTTTTTCCTGGAAATCAGCACAAGTCCACTAGTAGAATTGAAACTGTCTCCTAATCATTTTTTGTCACATCAGTTTCTACATACAGGTGAATAAAGTTACACTTTCATGTATTTAAGAAATTAAGAAACGCATTAAGAAATGTAATTAAGCCTGTTTAGCAGTTTCCCCTTACTTTATAACCTGAGGGGTCAGGTCCAGTTTAGATTGTCCTGGATTTCTTGAGAAGAACAGATCTGCATTTTCAAACTCCGCTTCCGTCCATCTGCTTTGGGCAGGAAATCATAGAATGGTACAATGAATCATACACTGAATGGTTGAAGGGATGTTGAAGCCCATCCAACCCCCTGCCACTCACCTGATCGAGCTGCTCAGGGCTCCACCCAACCTGGCCTTGAGCACCTCCAGGGATTACAGAATCATAGATTCACCAAAGTTGGAGAAGATGGTTTATCCAGTCCAACCATCCACCCGCCACCGATATTTCCCCAGTGAACCTTGTCTCTTAGATGTTATTCTTGTTCTTAGATGTTCTTCTTGAACCTTGTCTTCTTTAGACGTTGTAACGTCTAAACATTTCTTGAACACCTCCAGGGATGGTAACTCTACCACCTACCTGGGCAGCCTGAGCCAGTGCCTTACAGCCCTCTGAGTAAAGAGCTTCTTCCTAATGTCTAAATTTCCCCTCCTTTTGTTTAAAACCATTTCCCCTAAGCACTTTGAAGGCCATATTATCTTATTTCATTAGCGCTGGAGGATCTGTGTAGCTGCTTTCATGCTAGTTCCCTAGTTCCAGTAGTATCTTTTGTATGCCATGACAAAAGCATACAAATTGTGTTAGAAGTAGGAGTATTTTTAATTGTGACTTGAGAGATAGCATCAAAGCAGGTTAGTCATGCAAAATTCACTGGCTACAGATTAAAAATAAATACTGACTTTGTATGTGTATTTAATAGATGGAAATATTTTGCAGTCAATTGCAGTTTGGGGGATAGCTTCCAAGGTAAGTAACCATAAGCTGTTAAGAACTGATCTCAGTTTTCAAGCGTGGATGACATGTATTACTCAGTAAGTCTGGAATAGATTGCAGCAGAGATACGAGTTGTGTCCTGTGTCTGTTGCAGTCACCTACTACGCATGTCCCACTCATTCTTCTACCAACCACAAAATTTTGCTCTAAGTTGGCTGCCCTATTCTGCCTAATGCTTGCAGACCACCTGCTTTTCCTCCTCTTTCCTTTAACCTTTATCTCGAGGGAAAGCTTACCCCTGTAAGTTATCTCCTCTTTTTGTCACAGCTTATTCTATGTACAAAATAGGGATAGAAGAGGGAGTCTGAATTCATTTACTCACCTTTACAGAGTCACAACAGACGATGGATGCAGACTGTCTCCAAATAAGTATTTTTCTTGCAGCACAGCAACATCCATGTAACTTGTGTAAGAAAAACTCTTTGTCAAATTTTTCTTAAGATGTGTTTTGAAGGGGAGAATGTACAATGCAGGCACTGCTAGAAAGAAATGGTTTCCAGACAGGATTTTCCTCTTTAGACAGTAAAGTAAACTCTGTCTCTGCCCCTTATGTTTGTAATTGGTTCAAGGTGGACTGCCCTGGGTAAACACTGAAGGGGTGGGAGGGGGATTAAAAATGATTGTTTGCATGGAATTTACATGGTGAAAATCTGAACATAAGTTTGACAGTATTGCTTCTAAAAAGTCATCTTTCACACTGGCTTTCACAGCCCGAATGTGAAAGTTTCTGAACAGCACTGAAAATTATGGAGGCTTTAAGGATATGTTTCAGCATCTTCCCCATGTCTGTCTTCTTGCTGTGCTAGCTTTGTGCAATGCTATGTTCTTCCAGAAAAAAGAAGAGAGTAACAGCTGGTCCTAATTATCTTAACTACAGTGTGACTGCACACACAAATGTCCCACATTTCCATTTAGTTCCATTGCTTAATGAATGAGTTATTAAAAAAAAAAAGAAAAAAAAAAAAAAAAGAGAATCGTGGTGTTTGTACTCTGCTTCACCATTTGTTTCTGTTTACTCACATCAGTGAATCTCTGCTCACATGATTTCCCTGATCAGGAGCCAGCATATTTGATCAGAGAAGGGAGCTTTGCAGAATTTAGCAGGCACAGTAGAAAAAGACTTGTCTGATGCAGAGTAACATAAAAAGTTCCTCTTGGAACTTAATGACATTCAAAAAAATAATTCTCCAAATGAGAACAACTAATAAGAATGCCTTTTTTATTTCAGACAAAGGTAACTGAACAGCAACCAGCCTTTTGGACCTGAATGACCTTTATCAAAGTCAAAGACTCCTGGCTACAGTGAGTTATTAAGGCAAAAACTGCATGCTCTGTACCGTCCTTGATAAAGGTCACGTGAGACTAAATATCAGACCTTTTCAATCTCTTCACCTTAAGTAAAAACGCTATTTTATGTACTAAAGCTGTCGCCATTCATTTAGTGTTTTAAGGAATTATTTGGGTCCAGCATGCCCAGAGGAGCTTTGTGTTAGTTTATAATAAATGAAATGCTGAGTTTGGAGCAGGCAGCACCCTGGAGCACCTGCTTTCTGCATTCTAGAATAAAGTCACGCTGCTAGTCTGCCCCTGTTTGGTGCTCACTTTGCCCTTTAGAATTCAGGTGAGAACAAAGAAAAAAGCTCCAGGAGCAAGTCAGGCATTCAGAAATTAAAAGGAGTAGTATGCCATTATTAGATAGGCAGTACATTTTCAGGCTGTCCTCTATGCATAGGTTTCATCAGAACCAATTTTCTCTCACACGTGACAGTAGTTCTGCAGGTCCTGAGCAGCACCATTCTGGCATGGCTTCTTCAGCCCAGTTGCACTCACTGATTTCTTATGAACAGACTGCAACAGCCTCTCCTCAGTTCTCTAGCCATTGTTTCCCAGTAGTTCGTTTGGGGAAAAGAAGGCCTTAGAGTCAGTGAAAGCTTATTTATTAATGGCCTCTTATTTCAGCCCATACTGAGAATATTTTTCTTAATTTCTTATAATTTAAGTACAGATAAAAGTACAGATAGTAAGTCATTTGGCTTCTTATGTGTCTCCTCAGAAGACCTCAGCACATAAAAATGTTGAGGGCACTTCAGCAACTGTTGAGATCTGGATGTTCATTGTGGAGAGTGGTGCAGATGGGTCCTTGCCAGCATAGGTACTGTAGCAGGTGAAGATTTCAAGCTTTGTATCTCAGAGCAAATCTCTGACAAATGTATGCTTGTAGCACAGCAAGATCTCAAAGACCACATGGGGTTTTACAAGGCAGCAGAAGCGTATGGTGAGGCTTGCCATCTCCAGCAAAGTAGATGAGAAGCTATGCTTTCTTGCACCTAACCAAGACTTTCAGCTTCTGCTGTATGACAAAGTAGGAAACTTGTAGCTGTAGGAAGAACAGGTAAAGCAATAGTTCTTTACTGGTTCTCTGCTGCAATCCTTTTGCAGCATTTTGCAGTCTGTATGGGGCAGCGTAGGGAATTGGGAGGAAGGTTTCATTTTTGCCTTGGCCAGACAAGTTCTTGGTAAATTGTGTTCATTCATGAGGCAGATTCACTTTTTGTTTTTCCTGATGGCTTTCGCAGTCGGCTTATCCTCTCCTCCCTTTCCCTCTTTTCCACCAACTCCCTTACTAACCATCTGCAGAAGAGATTCTGTTCAGGCTTGATGGGGATTTAATGTTCATATGGTTATTATTTTGAACGGACTACAATACTTAATCTGGATAAGCAAGATGGCAGAGCCTCTTTTCTTTTGCACTTCCTTTCATCAAAGCACAAACTGTCTCATTTTATTCCTGACTTTAGGAATATATCTGACAGTTCCCCGGTTTGTGAATTGTCGGTAAAAACCAATAACATAATTGTGAAATATCCATGAATAAGATCTCTAGGTAGGTGTGAGCTGTTCCTGAAGGAATAACAATGAGATCTGATAAAGTTGGGATGAACTTTGAATTTTGCTTTGAGGAATCACTTATTTTCTTAGTCATTTTATACTTAGCTTTTCTTACTTTTCTAATGTATATCCTTCTAGATATGTGTTTGATTTAAAGAAATTTAATTACAACCTACTTGACTATTCAGTGATGATATAATAATATTGAAGACAGAATTATCAAAATTGGTTGTTACTGGTTTGATTCAGTTTCCAGTCAATGCTAGTGGTGGTTTTTGATCCAAATAGGATCAGCATGAGGTGAGTGCAAGATCCTTTTGAAAATGCAACCTTGAAAGAATGACGTGTAGATATATGGGATAAAGGAAATGCTTTTGCTTCACTGAAAAAAAGGGAGGATCACAGTACAAAACATTTATGCAGGTCCATCCCTTATGCTGCTAAATAAGACGAGTATTTAGAACAGGTCAATGGTACACCAAGTCATACAATTTATTTGCATTCACATACCTTTGAAATAACATGGACTTTTTAGAGTGACACAACAGAATAAACAGAAGACAGACACAGGTCACCAATTCCTATAATACCTATATTATAGTATTTTGATGCTAAACATGATGAAATAGATCTGCAAGTACAAGGATTGCTATTTACACAATATCCACGCTATAAGAATATTCTGCTATTTGCAGCAGCTACTGAAGTGGCTGTCTAGTTTGGCTGTATCAGCTAAGATAAGAGATCTTGACACTTATCTTGTATCTGAGCAGATTATACTTGCCAGATTCTGAGAGGCCTTTTTTTGTTAGGAAAAATAATATACTGTAAAAGCTTCATTCTCCCTCTTGCACCAGGATATGACCTCCTCCTTTCACTCTCCATTAAGACAGCGTGTTGGAGGGAAGCAGTGAGCCTGGCAACTTGTCACTCACTGGGGTGGAAATCTTGTCTGGGGATTGGGCTGAGATTGTCTAACCCTGAGGCACAGGCTAGCTGAGCCACTGAGAAAACATGTGTTAGACTTTGTGAATACAAGAGGGGATTTTTGTTGCATAAAACAGGTCTATGGCAGCATTTTGTGTGATATCAAAGGAAGCCACTGTATGACAAGTAACTTGCTCAAAAAAAAAACAGGAAAAAAAAGGTTATACAAAAGACCTTTATGGAAGTATCTCCCAGGGCAGCTATGCATCAGGATGCTGCTACTACTACAAAAAGTTCTTCTCTAATAACACAAGAGAGTGAACGTTGTTTTTTCAACTATGTAGTTACAAATGTTTTTAAGGCAATTTAAAAATGCCTAACATTTTACCATTTACTTGTGCTAGTTCTGGCTGCCTGCCTGAAGTTCATAGGAATGTCTCAAATCCAAGTGTTTAATAATCTCCCGGGTTGTCTGTTCCATATTTCAAAACACTAAAGCAGCAACACTTCCAGAATTGTAAGTAACATAATCAAATACCACTGTATGCTTCTTACTTTAGAAATAGTTTGGTAAAGTACAGAATATAATTCCCTTTTACTGCTTTCAGATATGGTACCAAGAAATGATTCTCGCTTTCATTAGGAAGTGTATTCAGAAAGAGGTTATATTTAACACCGATCAGAAAGATCATTTTGCAGGCATATGGTCTGTGCTTTAAGGCAAAGTAACAAACTCAGTTTCACTTCTGGCTTTCAGAGTCTGTTTCTCAAAAAGATCTCAGTGGTCACTGGTTTTATTTCCTTCAGAGAAAGTCCGTTTTTCTTACTGATTTAAGTGAGTGCAGTTAAAGCAGTGCTGAAAGCTTTTGGAAGTTCCACCTACCTTCCAGCGTAACCCAAAATGTGAATTAAAGTACATATTCATTTACTCCATCCTGATCACACTATGAGCTAATTTAGTAACACTTGTTTCAGACCTATGGTATTGAACATTTTTATTTTCATACGTATTGGCAATAGCTTTAGAACTCTGACTCTCCCTGTCTGTCCTGTTGAAAAAGATTTTTTTCTCTTAGTTCAATTGAATATTTTAGTCATCGTTATTTCCAACCTCTTTCTATTATCTATTTAGAGAAAGGGATTTATTTTCCAAATCTCCATTTGGAAAACTGGAAAACTCCAACTGTTCCCATTTTTTCAGAAGCATTTTTCATCTTGGGCTTCTGTTCTTCACATAAAATGAAATAACAAAATACTTCAACCATTAAATACAAGACAGGACAAACTGTATTCTCATTCTCTTAGAGTACAGAAAGAATACTTCATTAGTATCTGAAGTTTTCAGTCGTAAATCCATTTCTGAAGGTAATGCCTTATTCAGCAAGCCTTTAAATTGCCTGACTGCTGTTTTTATGCCGTGATCCAAAGTGCACTCAAATCCATGGAGAGGCTCCAGTGTCCATCAGCAGGGTTTGGATGCAGACCAAAGAACAACGTGCGGTCAGGTAAGAGGCTCTGCCAGAGCGAAGCATGACTAGAGTCTCCAGAACAGGATGAATTGGCCAGGCAGTTCTATAAAGATTTCTTTAATAATATTACTTTTGGCTGAGTCGCAGTCACCCTTTCTTTCCTCCTTTCTTGTAATGCTTTTTTTGGCAGAGCTCAGAAAATTCTTGCCTCTTGCAGGGATTCTTAAAATGTAGCATGTAAAAAGAGTTTTGAAACAATGAACTGCTCCAGGAAGGAGTAAGACCCTCCATTTTTCTTCAAACACGTATTCTAACTGTGAAACAGTTGAACAGGATGAAGGACAGAAATTAAAGAGCAGTCAGCAATGGTAAAATAAAGAATTCTCAGGTAACAACGAGATCCAATTCTAAAGAATGCTTTATGTTGTCTCTTCACCAAAGTGCATTTATTTCAATGCAACTTATTTCTATTTATCTATTACAAATATTTGGAAAGGAATAATTGAGAAGGTTAAAGTGTCATTTTTTGTAACTTCAAGCTGAAAAGGTTAAAAAAAAAAAAAAAGGAAAAAACGCTGTTAAATGCACTTTAATGTACAGAGAAAAGTGGCAGTTTACAGCAAAAGGGATCAGCATAAGTATAGCTACTATTGGAACTTCAGTTTTCTACAATGTCTGTGCAACTTGCAGTCATTTGGCCCAGTGGAATTGGGGAGATAAGGAAACTGAAACTTCTTACAAATAATGTTTTTATTTTTTTTCCCTTTCTCTTGAAAACCACTGAAACAAAAGTCTTCCAGAAACATTAACAGTATAATTCACCAAAGTAGCAGCACATAGATGGACTCTGCATATGGGCAATGATTTGATAGAGTTTTTAAACACACTTATCTGTATGCCCATCAATAACTTCTGCTAGACTTGTTAGAGCCATTTGCATGCTGATACTTACCAGTGCACTGAGTGCTTAACTGTTGCAAGGTCAAAACATAATTCAAGTGTAATTATAGTATGTTGCACATTTGTGTGTTTTTTAAGTCCTTCTCAGTTTTAAAGCCTCATAGAACCTTTGGGATTCAGAGACTATAAGCTTTATTCTTCAGAACCAAAGCAGCAGTATAAGCATCGTCTTTATGATTAATTTGAATGATTATCCCAATGAAAGGAGGAAATAAGAATGCTTTATTTCCCTTTGTGCTCTTAGATTAGAATTGAAAAATGCTAAATGGTATATTTTAAAATAAAAAGATGTATGCATTGTGAGAATATGGTCTATAGAAGTGCATTGGACATTTGACTGCAGAAGTAATTTCCAGTTGCTGTAATTGCAAGCTAGTTTGTCCTAGAGTCTTTTTAATATTTTGGTCAAATTTCATCAGGAAGATTTTTCTTTCACGGCTGATACAGAAATGTTGCTCTGGTATCACACTATTCTCGTCCTAGAAAACTTTTCTTATTCTTATCTTACATTTATTAACGACCAGTAAATATCAATTTCATCTTGTGCAACAGCATGCCATATAGTAAATATCTGTCTTTGATGATGTTTACTTGCCCAGAGAACTTCCTGAGGACAAATGGCTGTTGCTCAACCTCATATCTACGAATAAACAAGATAAGAGGTTTATTTAGAATTCACAGATAGATTCACCACTCAAACTATAGCACTTGCCTTTCTTAGATAGTAAAATACTGTATTGAGAAAGGACTTTTTCAATATGAGCTCATCTTTCCTCAATTTGTGTGTAGAGACGTGTAGAACATTGAGGTCAGGGACTCAGCAATGTTTCACACGTGGCATAAACACATGCCTATTTTTCTGTAAAAAACTCTTTTTTGAGGAAGCAGAACTACATTTAACTTTCTTTTACATATTCCCTATGTTGGCGGCTTGTTGAAAAATGACCAATACTTCTGTTTTTCTCTTTCTTCTAGCAAAAAGATACACTCCATAAGGCAGGAACTATTACTAATACCTAATTGCATGGCATTTTACAGTTTGTGAAAGCATTTCATACTCTTTCTGTAATTTTACATGTCCAAATGCTTCTTTTCCTCTAAATAATACCTTTTCTTGAATTTACAGTGCATCTTGTGTATGTATCATGATGAAATTTGCTGACAAGATGATTAATGAACATAGCACGTATACGATTGAGATTGGCATGAGTGATTCTTGAAGAACCATGTCAAAAGCATCCTGCCAATTCCAGCTTTTAATACAAACCTTTTTTTTCCCCTTTACCCGGTATCTTAACCATCAACAATTTCTCTTCCACATATTTCTTTAACTCACATTTCTCCTTGTACCTTGGTGCTCAGTTCTTCACTTTCTTTAAAAAGGAAGTTATAAAAAAACCTTAGTTTTACCAGCCAATCTTTGTTTATTTTTTTAATTATTCTTCTTATTTGCTCATTATCACATAACTGCCATATATACTCACTTTTGTTGTTACATCATAAAGTCAAATTGTGATGAATCCACCAGGGTGAATCTGTCGATGTTCTGTCCACAGAATGCTAGGATAGCAGTTCCTGATAGCTATACAGGACTTAATGATTCTGGAATTCATTGTACACAGTTGAATATATTTTAAGAATAAGAAGAAAATCATGATAGATTAGAATACGTGCGTGGCACTTAATCTAGATGTTATAGAAATCTTGCCTCTCTGGTAGCAGTTAAGTTTCAACAAACCCGACTTATGCTGAGGCCCCTCAAACTGACCAGTGATCCAAAAACGTATATATCTATATAGAGGTAAAGTGTTTTCAGGCAGAAAAGAACATATTCACATCATTTCTCTTACTGAATGAATAGGAAAAAAAAGACCAGTGTCCCTTGTTTGGAAGTTACTTCAGTGGCAGCAAGGTTGGATCTTATCATATTTGAAATGGTACGTTTCCCTATTTCTTTCCCATTTTCCTCAGTTGAACTGTCATAGCTAAAACCATTCCTTTTGTCAAATCAGAATTAAAAATGTAGTCTTCCATTTTTTGAATGAGTTCTTCCATTTTATAATCCAGCTCTCCCACCTCAGAATCTTTTGTAAGTTTGAGTATTCTGCAGAGATGGGGGAAAAAGGAAGCTTGAAGAACAGTTAGTTACTATCTCCATGATGACAAAATCCAGTGTGTCCTTTTGTTCACTATTTCCCCTTCTCGCAGTGAAGTTACTGGAATGCAAGGAATTTGGCATTGTAGGAGGTCACACTGGAAGTCATCATCATATCCTTCAGGGCTGTTCAAGTAATTCATTCTCTTCATTGTTCCTTCTGGTCAACTAATGCTCCCTCAAAAATGGGTATTAAAAACTGGTCTGAGAGCTTACATTTGCAGACTGGGGAAAAAACTGAAGGGAGGGGAAAGATTGAAACAAGATTTTAGAGATTATGACGTTTTATAGTAAGTTGCATCACAGATAACAGCCTACTATCAAAGAGAATGTAGACATTATGAAATCGTTGTACATCTCTGAGCTTTGTTCTTCTGAAAACAGCCTGGAATTGGGAACCAGTTCTACACCAATCTTCGGAGATAATCATATGTGCTACTAATGAAAACTCTTTGAATACTACTGGGTTGCTCACTGTGTTGTTAAAATACTTGCATTTGTATTAATCTACAGGGTCAGACAGCGAGTCACCAAAGTCGGTATAGATTTTAAAGTAACTAAAAAAATTAAAAATCCCAAGTTTGAATGTATGAGCTTCGCACACCCAGTATACGGGCTTAGCACATCCCATCTCTTCTGAGTGTGGAAAGTTTGTTTGTGCTTTTTTTAAAATAAATTTGCTATAAGGCCTACATGAAGCTTGTATCTGGTAAATATCACAGAGCTTTGGGGCTCTGGGAACAAGACCAGGGAACAGGAAAGAATTTGTTTGGTTTGTGGGGGCTAGTGAGTGATGAGTGAAAAAAAAAATAATAATGACATGGTATCTAAAATCTGTCAATCATTTCTGAAAAAAAAAATATGAACAGTTCTTGTTTTTTTGTTTTGTTTTTATTATTTATTTTGTTTTCATTGTTGTTTTTCATTAGTCTGCAGAGAGGCTTTATTTGGAATCATACCACTGGAGCACATTTCAGTATTTCTTTTTCTATGTTTCTTCTTTTGCTTCACGTTCTCATTTTCTCTGTCATATTTGCCATGTTTTAGCACAGCCAAGTGCAGCATATTGAATATTATCTGTCTCAGTCTTATTTGCAAATGGCAGAATTTTGATCTGAAGGGAGAAGAGAGTTTTGAAGCAAAGTCCTATTGAATCAAACTCTTACAGGATTTCCAATCCCAGCAAGGCTTTTTGAAATTAAACTTCCCTTGATTTCAGTAATTTTCCTTTGGTATGCACTGAGAAATGCTCTATACAATTCAAGTCCAGTAACTTAACTGCAGTCACATCTTATTTTCTGGCATTGTGGGAAGCACTCAAATGCTGCACATTATTTTACGCAGATTTATTTAATGTTTGATTTGATAAAAGAAGCAGAGAGGATCAATGGACTTTTGCTATACCTTTTAAGTTCCTGTAGTGAGTCTTACTTTTCTGAACCAGCCTCCAAAAAGAAACAGAATTATATTGAAGTCAGGCAGGACATAGCAGATAAGGCTTAAACTGATATGCAATTCAACTTCCAGTTGCCATGAGGGACTCTAAGGGTTAAGATAACTTGGACAGGTGATGTGAATGCATATGCTGTATATCTGCTCTACATTTGTGACACGAAGCCTACGGTACAATTCAAGGAAATAAATTCACAGCTTTTAGTTAAATGCCAATGGGTCTGATGTGCCTACATGCAAATTGGCATATGTAAGATATCTTCCTCTCTGTCCAGCAGTTAATTGTTTAACAGGGACTCTGCCAATGCTGACTGTAAGCCTTTTTACTGAACATGGCTTAAGCACTGTACATTTACAGCACAGGAGAGTAATTTTTCAGGGTATTCTAATTTTCTGACTTTTTTTTTTTTTTAAATCAAGGACATAAAATACACGAGGAAGTGACATTCGTATAGATTCCATGTTGAAAACTCAGCTGTTTTTCCCCTCAGCAGAGCTGTAGCACAACTGTAAACAACTCCAGTGGAAACAGAGGTGGAAACAAGGGCATTTGTGAAATAACATTCCTCAGTTCAGCTTTTTCCCCTCTTCCCTTTGCCCAGCCTGTGCTTTGACAGCTAACTAACTCTGACAGGCGCACTCCCGTGGTGTGGAAGTTCAGGGCTGAGATTTTGTGAAGGATTAGAGTTCAATGTCTGAAGTTCAAGTCATTAAGGAAGGAAAAACGACTTTTGTTATCATTTCAGTTTTCCTTACTTCAATTCCTATGGGTTTGCAATGAAACTGGCAATGCTTACATCATGCTGTGCTGAGAGCAGGCAGTCACCACATACTAATCTCTCACCACCCACGTGCAGCTCAGGAACTGCTCAACACTTCCCAGTTCAAAGCACCTTCAGACTTCATTTCCACACTGCTTCTAGAGTTTGGCTTGCTCTACATGTGCCTAAGTGTGTTTTGACAGTAAGGCAGAATTTGCACTAATTGTCCTGTAGAGTAGCTTGAAGCTACAGAATAAGAGGGTGAAAACTGCAGGGTAGACAGAAAACTTCAAAATAGCATTGGCTCAAGAGAAAGCAGCATGCCAGAGCAAAACCAAAAGCAGGCACTCAAAGTGCATAGCAAAAAACTTTTTTTTTTTTTTTTTTTTTTTTTTAATAGAGCACAGAGTTTTATCTGAGCTACTAGGAAAATATATATCTGACCAAAAGCTGTGATGGATTAGAGCGGGATGCCACGTAATTCTGAGTCAACAAGCTCCAGAATCTGAGAGGAGAGCAAAATCAGTTTGCTGAGTTAATTAAGCTTAAGCTGAGAAAAGCATCTCTCCTGCTATTGAGTTTCTGGCTCCAGCTTTTCTTCAGATTCATACCTTGCTCCTTAGCTTTGAGTTGAATCACCAGCTACTTTATATATATATGAAAGCATGCTTGGCTGTGACAGACACATAGGAGAAAACAGATTTTTCTTCATTCTAGGTAGATATATTTCCATTAATAGAATTTCGTGGAGATCTGGCATTCACACAAGTATTTGTCATTGAAACTGGACGTCTGGCAAAATCTACATGTTATGGAAAACTTAGTTTCATAAAATTATCTCTATAAATAAAAAGAAAACCAAGCAGCAGGATCTTCTTAGTCACTTGGTAGACTTTTTGGACCAGACATAAGCTATTCCATTTGTAGTTCTTCTGCGTCAGGTTTCTTTGAGGAAGCCTTGTTAACAGACCTAATGAAGAATGCATTTCCCTTTGCAGTGTTTCAAGTCTGAAAAGGCCTTTCAAACTCTCAAGAAGTGTTTCAATTGTAAGTCTGTATATGCTTTTCTTTAGTGAAGAATTCACATTTCAAACATATTTCTGAGGAACTAGGGGCTGTCTTATTCCAAGAGATCAACGGACAGAAGTATCTATCTAGACCAAATTGCTTCTAAAGCTTACTTGATGACAGAAGAGGAATGCCTTGCTATTGAAAGGCTTTGAATGTCTTCACAACCGCCTCTTCAGTAACCAGTCAGAACTGATGACTCTTTCAGACATCTGACTTTCTGGAAAAATGTCAGGATCTGAAATAAAATGATGGTACTTAGCCCTCAGCTCTATTCTTTGAGAAGCAGAATACTATATTTCCATTTCTTTAGCAGTGAAGAATTTGACATTTGCTATATGGGTCTGATGACCCTTGCTTACTTGTATATGAATGCCTAAGGAGTGCACAAACTCAAGAATAACCTAGCATGGAAAAGAATTGAGGATTGAAATTGTCAGGATAGATTTAGGTCGTCTTCAGTGCAATACTTTCCTAATATATATATATTATCTGCTTCTAATAATCGAGGAAGAATAAGAAACAAAGAATAGGAAAGAAGCTTCAAAAAGGAACTGCTATCATGAAGATGGGACTAATTTGTTTATGGGTTAGGTCTGTAGACAAAAACTCTATTATGGCTGGGCACCTCACCTAAAGGACTTTCCCTGCATGGTTGATTCCCATTCACAAGCATCTTTCCATGTTTGGGGTGGAGTCATTGTTTGCAATTTTCTAGTTATAGGTTTTTAAAAATTCCTTTTTTGCCCTCAGAAGTTTTTGACTTCTCTTGAATTGGAGACTTTCTATTTGATTTTACACTTCTCTTTCTTGTTTTCGATGCCCTATGCCTCTTTCAATTTTTTTCTCTTTCCATTGCCTTCAGCTTCTCTTCTGCTGTTCTACTTTTAATTGCTGCTTTTGGAAAGCTAATGTGAAAAAGGAGCTTAAACATTTCCTTCCACAGCACTAACAGACATTAACTGCAGTTTTCTCCGAACACCTAACAGGAGCTTATGGAAAGAAATCTTTCTTGTTTCTTTTCTTTAAGTGTGCTGTAAACAGTCTGAGAGAGCACTGTTATGTTCTAAGGCAAAATGTCTTGACATAAACCCAGTGAGTACTGTTATCTCTTACATGGCAGTAACAATATCAATTAGTGATTCTCAAAGGAAAAATGACATATATAGACTAATGAAAGTTCAGTCATTGGAAAATATTTTTATACTGTATTGTACAATATATTTTTAAGTAAAATCATGTGGCAAGAAATTGGGTGAACTTGCATTGAATAATAGCGATTAGAGTTACACTGATCCAATGGGATGATTAGCACCTTCTGCTACCAGATGTTCAGATTCCTGAGGCAAAGAATCATGTTCTTGCAGGGGTGACCACTAAAATGAAGGCTTCCTTAGGCTAGTTCAGCCTATGCTGGGCTCTCGCGATAAGTAACATGCTTTGCCTGAGGGAAAGTAAGAGGAATGAGCTTGTTGGGATAAATTTTGCTATTTCACACTGACTTTACCCCTTTTCATGTTTTCCATCCTACTACTCCTTTGCATTCTGTCTGCACGTGCATTGACACATTAAGGTTGGGAAGAAATGTTCATGGATGTTGAGAAAAGCATATGCATTCACATACATACTTTTTGTCTTTTCTATCGCGGATTTTCTCAATCTGTTAATGTTTTCCTTTCCATTGAAACAGTGATGTAAAACTGCCAATATTGGATGGAGCATTTCCATGAGAAACCTGGAGGAATTCTAATATTCTCTGGGAGAGCAATATAAATCTTAGAATGATAGAATTCCTGTCACCTATGTTCTGCCTATTTTGCATTGAATCCGCTCCACTTTTATTTTCAGGCTAAGGACAGTAAGCAGTTGCAATAAAAACAGCTGAAGGTATGTATAGCTGGAAAGTGGTGCTGATGCCACAGAAAGGAGTGTGTGATGAATGTGAGGGCTGGGGAAGGCACTGCTATTTCAGGCCAAAATTGTAAATACTTGCAAAAAGTGGAAAAATTTCTGATCAGTCAACTTTTTTAGAAGAATCTGTAGAGAAGGGGAAAAAAAAAACCAAACTCCAAATCTTGATGTAATGATCTTAATTTGGTAATGCAGTAACTGAGCAGTAGGTTGTGAATTTTAATCGGTTTTCAAATGGAATGCATTAGAAACTGATAATACTAACAGATATGGACATGTTAAAATCTCTCCAGTGTGTATTTGTGTGTGTACATTTCTAACTAGGATTGGAGCAAGACACAGACATGTTAGTTTTGAATGACCTGGGTAAGGCATTCACTGCAAAGACAGAGAGCAAAAGGGGAACTGTGGGAGACAAAATAGCACATTTATCTGCTGATGAAATTTAAACTTCAAAATTTAACCTTTAAGTTAAACAAGAAAGTATTAAGACTAAATCTTACGTCTTCATTATGGAGTGTGGGGCAGTAGGATCAGGACACTTCTGTATTTTTTAATGGAAATGGGGAAATATCAGAGGTTCTGACAGTGGATGCATCAAGTTAAGTAGGAGTAGAAGGGCGCTTAGCACTGAAAAAGGCAGGACATCAGGATGTTCAGACACATCCGAGGCTTTTTAAAAGGGCTATCCAAAACATGATGGCTTTATCCGAATCAAACTGTTCTTCTACCTCTACCCTACGTACTTTACCTCTTAACTCAGCAGTTATTCCCTTTGTATCGCTTCTATGCTGGCACACATCAGTATTTAATTTTTTACTTCAAACAATGCAGGAATTACTTTACATCCTTTCCATGTGTTCCCTGTTAGTGTCTTAAAAGCAGAGAAACCGACCTCCCAGCATTTCCTGCTCAGAAAGCATTCACTTCTAAATGTCTAGAGAATATCTGAGAATATTTGTTTATAAATACATTTCTAGAACAAAAACCGCATGTTCAGAGCAAGACTGGATGTGAAGGATATTTACGGTTGACCATACAGTGAGATTTGGAATGCCATTTGTTTATTACAGGAAGAAAGGTCTTGGAGAGCCAAATAAAAAGAGAACTGCAGTTTTGATAAAGTTTTGTTTAGTCAAAGACCTAAATAAATTCCTGGAGGTTTTCTCTTGCTCTCAGCTACTTGACGCCTTTTGATCATTTGCAGATGGCTCATGTGGGACTGTTACAAGATCCAAGAGCAAACCTTCTGCATCCTTCCAACACACTTTATATTCACGGCTTACTACAATCCAGTTAATCCAAACAATAAGCAATAAATCACATACTTCAATTTCTTTCTGCCACCATTTGCCCAATGTAACTCCACCTTCCAGAACTTCAGCAGCTAAACTTAGAATACAGAAATTGGCCCAATCCATCTGATGTCACTGCTCTTAAGATTAAGAACTTGAGTGTTTGCTTGATGCTTTGGCTGCACTGTAAACCAGAGTTGCTTTCCTTTAAAACCCACCATCTAGCCTGAACTGCAAATCTCTGCACTTTTTTTTAATTTAAAAATATTTTAAAATATTTCCATTTAGACTAAAGTGGTAGTTAGAAGAAAAAAACAGTGGAAATGTTGAAACTGGTATATGTACATCAAAGACCATTTGTCTGAATGTTAATTGTGGGATACTGTATTTGGCAACTTCTACCTATCCACAGTTGGACTTAAAAAAAAAAAAAAAATAACATTCTTGAGATCTTATGTCATTTCTTTGTTATTATAAATTCAGGGTGCTTTGTAGATGGGCTTGCTGGGAACCAGGCTTGCTTTCTTAGAGAAGTATTTTGTTTCTCCTCATGTAAAGCAAATCAGAAGGGCTGGATTGCCAGAACTTTTCCTCCATAAGGAGTTAGAAAAGAAAAAAAAAAATACGCAGACGTTTAGTGATTCAAACCTGCATGGGTCTTAATAAAAAATGCTTGTAAAAAGCTGCAAGTAAAACGCTGCTATGTTATAAGGAAAAATGTCAGCTTGTGTTTCTTTTGTATTCAAATATTAAAAGATTTTTTTGTGTGTCTTCCCAGGGAATGACTCTTTCTTTTTCAAGTAAACTCAATCTGGCTAATGAGAATATCCATATTTTTTGTGTGGAGGTGAGTGGATTTGCCATTCCTGCTTTACTTATTGTTTCTAAAATGCAGCATCATTTTTTCTTCTTCCCAGTTTTCTGCTATGTTTTAGTGGTTACATCTGTAGTCCTTTTTTTCCCCCGCGTACTTCAAGAGTTGATGGGCTTTTTTTTTTTTTGTCAGACAAATTAAAACGCATAAATTAAAAGTGCAGTATTTAATTATTGTTATTATTATTATTTTTCATTTAGAAATAGTGATTGCCTGGAATTTCTCCAGCTATGGCTTTTTTCCTGTTTTATGTGGACACCCTAATACTCAGCAGACAGTTGTTATCGGGTAGAAGTTATTTCATCCAGCTTGGCAAAAATGCAGTTGAATATCAAAGGGATATTAACATTTTGGCTTGCCAGGAGTGGCAGATCTGATTCAAAGCTGCCCAGGAAGACTGCAAATAATGGCCTGTTAAAGAAAGGTGACAGATTATTTCATGCTGTGTTTCATGTGCAGTCTAAAAGCATGCTGTGGGACCTGGCTAAAACTCTGAAGAGGAAAATACATCTTATGGCAATATTCAGCTAACAAAAAGAGAGAGGGATGCATTCAGATCTCAGTGCATGCCTTTAGTCCAAGTTCATAGGCGGGGATAATAATTAGCAAAGATTTTCACTGCTCTTTTGGCTCTCAAGTGGCATGCCATCACATCACAGGACTGCGCAACGTCTTCATTCACACTTGCTAGCTGAATAACTTCTGTGAATAATTTGCAGCTTCTTGCTCACAAGCATTTTAGCAGTTGCAAGTATTTGATATGCAAATTGTTTCCTTTGGAAACACAGGTCAGAGAATGTGTCTGATCCCTTGCTGGATCAGAATGAAGGTTTTGATGCAAATTTCTGTGATGAATTTAATACTTTTCCCCCCATTTGAAGACACTTGCATTTCCCAACAGAGCATAGTTCTGTCAGTGTTTTTCTGATCACTTCTAGTGCTGAATCTCTGAAAAAATAATTAGCTAAAGGAAAATGCAAGCCACATGTCTGTACCTGTTTCTATAGAATGACACTCATATACAAATACCCAGGAAGTACTGCAGATCATAGGAGCTCTATTTAGACTAAATAAAACATGTTTTGGATCTCACAGATCTTGGAAGGCAGAGCACTGGGCTAACGCATTAGTCCAGATTAATGGAAAATATTTTTTTCCAGTGTGCATGCCAAAAAACACACTTACTGGAGCTGCAGAGAGGAAACTCAAGAGTGGGTGATACGTGCTATTTCCTATCTTGAGTCTGCCTGTCTGTTCTTGCGTCTCCAATAAATCAGAGCAGCAAAACTCACTGTGCAGTAATAAACTCCTCACATCACTCGTATAGGGGGAGGGGATAACATGGTCTGCATCTTTGCAGTTCAAAAAGAAATAAATGCATCCTTCTTGGTAATGGGAATCAGATCACTTGCTCTGAGTGGGAGGCAGTCTCTCCTTCAGTACTTCCTGTGACTGATGCAATTTCTATCCTCCTCCAGTAAGCCCAGTGCCAAATTATTGTCCCATTTTATTTTGTCAGACTCAAAATGGGTGCATTCACTGGAGAAATGTGAACAGGGATGCATATCATTAGGCAGGGTTCAGGATGCCTTGGCTGCCTCGGTGGTGTAACCTGCAGTGTTGTTCAGTACACGCTCACTGGTGAGTGAATTCAAGTCATAAATTCTAATAATTGCTTCTGATCTAACCCAACCAGCCTGTAGGAAAGGCACTGGAAGATGTGACTACAACTGATGAGGTGCAAGTGAAAACGTGCTGAGTATTTACAGCCATATGTTGAAAAGGGGTTAGTTACATTATCAATGCCTGGAAAGATTGGCAGTGAATAAGGGTACTGCTGCACCCTTATCATGCTCCCTTCTGACTGTTGCTGCTGGTCGATATTTTCCAACACGATTCTCCCAGGAGCGAAGGAGCCGGGCTCCTTGCAGGCTGCTTACCACAGCAGCCTCAAGCCTGTGGGACAGGAAGGCACAACCCTTCCCTCTGCAGTGCAGTTGAGTTCTCACTTGGTCACACTGTGGTTGTGTGTGACAGGCTTGCCAAAGGCACGTGTATCAGGTGAGATAACAGGTATTCTTTGTGTCTCCACCTAGGAGAGTGGAAACGAAGGCTGCATGGCTCAGGGAATATAGCTGGCAGAGGTGTCCTGGGGTGCTAAACTGCAGCTACTAAAATATTAAAATATTATAAGTTAGATTTTCAAATGTGCTTGTATTTAGGAAGGTATGGAGGGACACAATTGTCATTTATTGAAACATGAGTCCAGGGGCATTTTTTTTTAAAGCAAAGCGTTATTGAAGTGGCTATTGCAATAGCTAATCCTCTCACAAACATGCTTGTGAACATTTTTGATGTCACAGAATAGCCAATAATGAAAACATCTGAAAGAGAAAACACTTTTCTTGCAGTGTTTTCCCATTATTGAAGCTAGATCACTCTCAGATGACTATGAACAGAACAAGAAGCAGAAAAATGAAATAAATTGTACAGCCAGCTCTGCTTGGGAAGAGAATCATCTGCTCACCAGAGCAAGACAGACCCCTGGATGCAATAGTTTTTCACATGCATTTTCAAAATCTGATCTGGGAAAAACTGTTAAACTTTATCCCCATCTCTGAGAACTATTTTGATGATGTCTTTTTAAACAGCTTGTTCCATCACTTACAATATCAGTCGAGGTTTTTTACTGATGTAGAATTCTCTGGTAGTGGATGAGCTAGTCAATACATTCTCACATCTGCTCAAGCTCATTGATGACTGTTTCTCCATGGCATAGGCAAATAACAATTTTTGTCTTGCTTTTTAGCCTCTACTTTCTTGTTCTGAGCTGGCTCAGAGTTCAGACAGCTGCAGAAACATTTCCAGCTGCGAGGGAGGAAGCTGTAATTGCTAACCCTGTGATGGGCCGAGTATGCCATTACCCTTTGAGGAGAAGCTACAATAACGTTTGTGTTATGTTGTGGTTATTGAAAGAAAACTCAGGGAAATTTTCAGTGGTGGGGATGAGAACTCAAACAGTGCATTGAGAATAAGAGCTTGTAATTCATTGCTTATATGAAGTCCCAAGCAATGGGGCTGCAGTCAGTGGACAATTGGATACTCCTTTCCTCCTGTATGGGACTTGTTGAGTCATAGCCTTGAACCACTGACTGATCACCTGAGGAAAGGACTGAGTCAGCCGTGGGAGCACAGGTGAAAGTAATTCTCCTGTGTGATCTCCCAGACCCCATTTAAGGGCTGACTGGCACTGGGGAAGGTTCTCTTTCTGGAGATCCCTCCCCTGTGGAGTCTTTCCTGCAATCCGAGATCTTCAGATACAGGTGAGCATTCCTTACCCGTTTGTTTCTTTTCCCATTTTCACTGTGATAATCTTTTCAGCTGTAACACCTTCTCAGACTAGTAACAATCTTTGAGCCTACTCCTCAGAGAGATGATTATGGTTCTGCTGGGGGCACAGTCTCATTTTTCTGTGCCTGGCAAATAACTTTTCTTTTTCCTCCTTGGTAAGAAAGATGATGTTCTGTCTTTTGTTGTTTTTTCTCATTAACATGGAAGATGCTTAGGAGAAGAGTCTTCACAAGTTCTTTTCTATGTATTTTGGTGCTCTTTATGGAAAATAAATCCATAAGTTGTAGAGTTTTGTATTTGTTGATTTGTGACGGCGCTTGATGCAATGGCACAGATGTAGCAGAGGTGAATTTTGGCTCATAGAAACATTCAGGCATTACCATAAGCCATCAAGATCTTGGGTTGCTACAGCTAAGGCTTGGGCCTGCCAGTTCAAGAAACCATCTGCTGACTTCTTAAGAGCTACTTTATGGTCCGTTATGTTTCTCTATTGGGCAATTCTGAGGACACCATATTTTAGTGCAGGGGTTCACATATAGCATATATCCAAATATTTGAAGGGCATGTACTGTGCTGCTGTCTGTGAATGTTGCAAGACAGAGTCATCGTGATACTCTGCAGTTTCGTCTTCCAGTGCTCCTTCTGTGACTGATAAACACAGCGTGTGATATTCCTTCTTTCCTTTAATCTCCCTGCCCCTCGCCCCAAGTTTGTGAAGAAGAAGGAAATGACTTTCAGTGACAGTGAGGTCTGATGTAGGAACCTCTGAATCACATATGTGAAGCCACATAGTTCCGGTCTCAGTCTTTAATTGCTCTTAAACCAGCTGATTTGTATGTATGTCTATGGGATCTGGCCTTGTACAGTAGGGCAGGTAATGAAACAAATTTCACAGAGTAAACTGGTATGTGCTCATGAGGCAAATTAAAAGGAATTGGGATTAGATGTGTGTTTCATTAGGGAGAAAGCCCCAGATCTGGAGAGTAGTGCACAGCCTGCCTGAAAAATGAATGCATTTCTGTGTAGTCTGGTAAGAGGCTGCTGGAGAGTGAGGGTTGCCATAGCAATACTGAACAATTTTAAACAGCTAATACTTCCTACACAGCTGAATGGAGTGGGCTGAGGAGTGGAATCTGAAATCATCCTCAGCATAGCTAAGTTAAATTCAAATGCATTTATTAAATGTGCTCTTATGTCACACTGGCTATTCCACAGGCCCTCAAAGGACTGCACCAAGTAACACACTGTCTGGTACAGCAGCTCTCAAAGGCAGGCACACTGAAATGGAGCAGTGACAGCTGAGTACCACAACACAAGATGATTGAAGCCTCAGTGAAGGACCGAATATGACAGGAAAACAACCTCTGTGTGATGCTGTGTCCATTTAGAAGAGATAAGGACTGGGATTTTGACAGTCTCTTTCAGTCAGGGGTCACTGTAAGCTGCACGTTCTAGGTGGCTGAAAAAAAAAAAAAAAAAGCTAAAGATAAACTTACAAGGAAAGTGATACAGTGGGTATTTTAGAGAAAGTGATGGCACTTGTTATTTATTTTTCTTGATCCATCCTGCAGCAATCATCTGCCACTGAAAACCGTTTGGTATTGGATGATGTTAGAAGGTATAAAGAGGGAGAAGGGAGGGATGCAGTGCTCCCTTCCCTAGCACACCTGTAGGAAGCCAACTTACCATGCAAACTTTATGCTTGATACATTTAATTTGAGCTTTTCTGTTCTGTTTCTAGTTGTTGTGAATTTTTTAATTGAAATGTGGATCAGGTAGAAATTTTGGGAAAGGGTAAAGGGAAATTGTTTTGCTTCAAACAGCTGCTAGGGAGATTTGGAAGGTAGGATAACAAGGCAGGTAAGAGCAGAGAAACTGAGAAAATCTCAAGAGAAGTAAGGAGATCCTCTTCCCACAGATACAACTCATCAAAATCCAAAGTTACTGCTTAATAGTCACTAATTCACTTTTTGCCCCATGAATTTGTCTAGCTTCTTTATGCACCTCATTTTAGTTTGGCATCCGCAGCTTCTCACGGTAGTGACTTTTATACTTAAACTGCCAGTGTGAAAGTACCCTTTCCTTCTTGAGGCATAAAACCTGGTCTTTTTATGTTATCTCCCTGCTTCTTGACATGTGGAAATGCTCCTGAGATCTTTGGAGGTAAAGAATCCGTTTAGGCTCTTGTATATAATCTGATGTGTCTTGAGAGACAATAGTTTTCCTCTGTGATTAAAAGAGTCACAACTAGCCTTTATCCAAATTTTTCCTATGAGCATGTCCAAAATACTGCAAATATTTAAGTTCAGCTTTTTGCCACCTTACGCTTTGCTGACTTGTTCGAGTACAGAGACATTATTTCAGGCTCAGAGGAGTTAGTAGGCTCAAAAGTTCTGTAACAAGCGCATTCTTGTTCCAAAGTAAGTTTGTTATGAAATCACGCTGTCTCCAGTGCTGACAGAGGCTATTTCATTTTTGCTGAATACTGTGCAGAGTAATGAATCCAGCTATGGAGTGGCAAAGTTACATTATACAGTCACCCAAGGGGGTTCTCCTTGTCCTTGTTGTGCACACAGAAATGTGCAGTCTAGCGAGTAACTTGTATGTGGCTGCATATTTTATTTTTCCTCTAAACACTGCGCTGTCAAAACGTATCTGTCCTGTCACATGGAGGAACTGTGCCTCTAGTTGTAATTAAATAACTTTTAGTAGGGATGTGCTGTCTTAAATGCATCTTTTTATTAGTTTTAAGTTTTAATCCTTTTTTTTTTTTTTTTTTTTTTTAATTTACTCTCTGCTTTTGATAGCATGTGATGTCTTCTGAGCACTGCCCACCACTTTAAGCACAGACGTGCACATGGCTAACTGGATGCTTTTCTAATCAGCAGCAGCTGTGTTCATTTGTAAACTGACATGCCTGCATGGCTGGGCCTGATTTTTGGTAACTTTCAATAGAAATCCAGTTGTTTTTATCAACCACAGGTTTCTGCACTGTTGTCCGTAACAGTAATGGTTTTTTTCCGTGTTCATAATCACAATGGATCTGTACCTCATCTTTTTGCCTGACTTCTCCATTTAATGTCATTTCCTTTAAGACACTTCTAGTTTCTTAATTGTGAACTTCCTTTGAAATAGTTTCATGACTGATGCGTTACAGAAGTGGCATTTTTTTTTTTTTTATAGTATGAGCATCTTTGTCTTGATGATCCCCCTAATGGTGATAACAGCGATGGAGAAGGAAACAAGCTGTCAACAGGTCAGAAATCTTTGCCATCTGAGTAGATTCAGTTTCCCTGCTCTCTCATCCAGGAGTGAGATATTATGAAATTACTACAATGGAATATATGTATAAATAAAAAAGATAGTTAAGATGGAAATATGCATCTCTCCCAGTTTCTGATTTGAAGGAAAATTCTAGAGGCAGTTAGCTCTAGCTCCTCACTTTTTACCCTTCTGATACCCCTAACAGCTGTATCTTCTCAAACAAATGAACAGCATTTCCAGTGCTCCTAAATTTCAGAGGAATTTAGAGTAATTGGAGACATTGTTTCAGAGGATTAGGCAGCCAAACTGTTTTGATTTACAATAAGATAGAAATCCTTAGGGATAAGCGCTCACCACAGTCTTAGCAGAGCCCTCTTTTTTAGTCTTGCTTCCCCCATTCCCACTCATGTCTTGAGGTACATGTCAGCAGCAGGTATTAATATTGTCTCACCGGCTTACCTTGGTTCTGCTCCTGTTTGTGCGTCCTCGCTTTGTAGTACTGAGGCATATTAAACCAACAAGAATTAACGCTCCTCTAGTCACCTCCTTCAAATCCTCCCTTCCCTGCCACATCCCCACAAGGACAGCCTGGGGGCTAAGCAGAGAGCAGCTGAGCTTTACAACATGCAGGAGACGTCTTCAGAAATTCAGCAGCATTCCCTCAGAAGCGCAACACCAGAACTCAGAAGCACGAAGATGGCTTTAGAAAGTGACTGTGAACATCTGCTGCTAAGCCAGCCCAGATGCCTGGGCCCCAGTGTCAATTATCTGAGTTTATGCTGTAGTCCAGGCATGTCACAGATCCCTTTCGAAAGTGGTTCCTCAGTTCCTAAGTAACGTCAGAGTTTTAGTGACTTTATGATCTCAGGCAACTTGCTTTTGCCCAAATCTGGAAGAATCACTCAGGGTGGGTGAATGATGAAATGCTGTTTTTTTGCAGAGAAAGCGCCACGATGTTGTCTCACTTCTGCTCTATAAGCTCTATTTTAAAGATACTATATATCAGGGAAGTCAAGAACACAGATTTCTTGCGTAACACCTTATGGATTTCCTGGTTCTGAAAGGCTGCAAGGAAATGACAGTCACTTGCAGATGCATCCCATTAGGAAGTTTAGCTGAAAATTACATATGGTTTTATACGTTTCTGGCTGTTGCATCCCCCAGAATGAGGGCAGGTAATAGAATCTTTGCTTCTTATTTATGAGTCCTCCTGTGAGAACTCAAATAGGAGAGATCCCTTTTAATAATGAGTTTGGCACAGGTCTGAGAAAAGCCTCGCTAAAAAATTTAAGTAATACTTCCTCTCCTCCACAGCCCTACCACCATGAACAAAAACACAGAGAAAGGAGGGCAGAATGGAAATGATGTGGAAAGTAAGGGTCCTTCACAAGGCGCATTCAAGAAATAAAAATAACACATTTATATTTTATAACGCGGTCCCTAATCACCAAAGAAAAGCATGAAATTAAGCTATTCCCTATAAGCGTTCTGTATGATAGCACTGCTTTAATAATTAAAGCGTAAGTCTTTTTTGAAAGAAGTTGATGTGCAGCTCCTTCCTCTGAAATGCATTCCTCTGACTGACTGAGCTTCATATAAAGCAGTCCCGCAGTATACTGATTTTACTTTTTAAAGCTTCAGTTTGCTTCTTTTCCTCTTTGTTTTATCACCCCCAGTTTCACAAGATGATCTAACTGACCGCCTTTGACAGTCACAGTCCAAATTGCATGGCATTCTCCAGAAACATACAGCCAAGTGAAAGGGAAGCCAAGTGAAAGTTCCCAGGGTTTCCCTACGTGACCGCTGTTTTTGTATCTAGAGCACATGGAAAAGCAGGCACCTCAAATGTATGTTTTCTGCGCATGAGACTTTGTGCACTCAGATCCCACTCCAAATGATAGGAACAGCAGATGTATCTCTGCTATTCCGTTTTTAAAATGCTTGTGTGAACTGCATTTGAAAGGCTGGCACGGCAAGTTTCTCTGCTCCAAATGGATCTGCTGGTCTGGCGCTTTCTGGACTTTTGGAAATGCCCGTTGTCACATTGGTTGTTTATGAAGCTTTTTCTACACTGACTTGAAAGCTGCCTATTTTGTGTTCTCATATGCCCAGATGTGGGAACTGGTGCTGAGGGCGCATGGGGCTGGCTGCAGAGGGCTTATTAGCTGATTTGGTCAAAGCTCTGGCTAGCATCTGTGACTTCATTTATGTGGAATAACAAAAGGCCCCTCCAGGTGCAAAATGCCCCAAGCTCTTCTGTGAAGGGCTCTCACTTTGGCTTCCTGACAAAGGGCCATACTGCTCAGCGCAGTTCCTTAGGTGTAAGAAAGGGGGAAAACCTGCCTCACTGAAAGTTAGAGGGCCATTTTGAGTTACAGTTTGGGCCTCTGATAAATCCAAAGCCTGGTTTCTCTGGAAGCCTATAGGAAAATCTGTAGCTCTAAGGGTCAAACAGGAAATGGTTAAGGATGGAGATATTTATTTTTTAATCAAGTGAGCATTCACTGACAAACAATGCAGTGAAAATGTTTTCTGAGATTCTTTTTAAGCCTTCTTGGGCAACTGTTTGTTTGCTAGTGACAGAAACAGAAGAGCCATACCCAGTTAAGGCTTCATAAAGCACAGCTGGATAGGAAAACACAGAGTATGAGTGAATAAACAGTGTTTTATGACCATCTTTAATTAGCTGATCATGACTTCACCAGAAAACAATACTTACAAGAATGTGGCAAATGTTATAATACATACAAAGGAACTAATTTTCTCAGTGAAAACAAGCACATCTTCCTAAGAATATAAACACCTTTTGGTCTTTTTAACTGCCACACCAGGAATGTTATTTTTCAAATGATATTTTAACTCTATGGATTTGCTGTGGAGCAAAACAGAAACTTTGGGAAAAACACTCACTTTTGTGATGATGTGGGTGGGAAAGAAAACTTCCTTAATTTGAGGAGGTGAAGGAGTCACCTCCTCAGCTCATTTATTTTTAAGACATTGTCTCTGAGAAACTGGGAATGTACCCAGTATCTTCATATGGTTTCTGTTAGGCTTTCTAAGCAACCAGTGAAGGAACCTTAGGAGCTGATATTGAATGTGAAGTGTAGTAATTCATGCAGCTTCCCCTCTATTTATATAAAGCAAAAGCCAGGATCATTGGTTGAAAGATCCACTCAGACTACTGGCCACTTGACTGGCACTAAGTCCCAAGTGGCAAGCAGGCTATGATGAAGAAAAGCAGAATCCTGTCTCCTTTCAAGAGGCTGCCCAGAAAAAAAGCAGATGTTAGCCATTTTTCACTGTTTCTTTGTACTCTTTCAATTTTCCATCGAAGGAATAGGACCTGAATTCTTTGTTGGTCCTGACTATAGCTCTTGGGATTTTTCATGTAGTGGGAAAATCGTATTTGGCCATAGATTTCCAAATAGCCTCCTGCCACCCACAGGAAATAGAAATTGTTATACTTCCCCTGGTCTATTGGAGAAGCCATAATTAACGAATGCAGTAAAGACTTTTCTAAAGAGTTTTTTTAATACTCAGTCTCTTTTTCATGCCTTCTGAGAATGAAATAGGATGCAGTGAGACAGAATCCAGCATGAAGTAGTTTGATAACATTTCCATCTAGGGTACTAGCAGTTTTTAAGACATGTTATTTTTTATTTCACTGCATCAATCACTTTTGTCTGCCCTAAGCTCCACAAATTGGTCAGGGTTTTGCTTGAAAACTGGAACAACCAGTAAGTGAACAAACACGGAAAGGAGAACCCGTAGGAAAAATCTCAGAGTAAATGCACTTTTCTCTGTGTTCTGTTTAGTCTTTTCTTGGCTCTTGTGGAAAACTAGATGTCTGAATTTGGACTGAGGAGTGGTTAGGTTTGTGTGAGTGTCCTCATATGTACATTTCCTCTTTGTTGCTGAAAGAAAATAGGATGCATCGCGGTACAGCTGGCCCAGCCCCAGCCCTTCCATGTGATCACAGCAGCTTTCCAAGAAGGCTGGTGTGCCTCACAGCTCCTGTGTCATTTCCTTTTTTTTTTTTTTTTTTTTTTTTTAAAATAATGCCATTGCTATTCAGAAAAGCTTCTCCTTTCACAGAAGGAAAATAAAACAACTGCTGAAGACTTTGAATTTTCTACATGATGTTGATATTTAATTTAGGTGTATTGTTGTTAATGTGTAATGTAATAGCTTGTTCCCTCTCTCTTTCGTGTTGTTAGAGTGAGATTTTTGTGGATCCTTTTTCTTTTATGGGGAATCAGTTTTTCAGTTTAGCTTTAGGCTCCTTTTGTACACAAAATGGTCTCAGAGGGGACTCACAAAGATAGTAGGAGGAAATAAAGGCAAAAGCGGTGGTAAGTTCTTGGCTCTTGCTTGAAGATATCTTAAGATGCAAACCAGTGGTTATGTAGGTTTGGCATATTGAAGGTTTATGATGTTAGACAGCAGTTCTCCTTTATAAATCACTGTGATAACCGAGGAACCATGTATCCTGTTCCTGAACCCAAGGAAGAAAAGTCTGCATTTGTTTTTCTTCTCAAAGCATCTTTCCAGATACTTACTGTGGCTGCGTAATAGCTAACTCAACTATTCTATTTTAAAACTCTTGGTATTTTAATTTAGAAAACAGTAACCAAAGTACAAAAAGTTTTTGATAGAAGCTTGAAAGGGGTAAAAAATGGAGAATATGAAAAAGAAATATATTGAAAATCCTGTATGCAGAAGCACAGTTGTATTTGTGTTTGTACTTCACTGCTGCTAAGGTGAATGGCGCATTTAGTAGCAGACACTTTGAGATCTACCTTTACAGAGATGGAAACAGGGGAAGAGATGCTGTTCTAGAGACTGATTATGGCAAAACAAGGACAAATACTGAATTACTTCATGTCAACTATAATGCTTCTATCAGAACCCTAACATTCATTTTCACAGTAATTTTAAGGAGAATTAAAATTAGAAACATGCGTTCATGCTTAGGATGTCAGAAAGGCCCTGAAAACTGGCAGTGGGAAAGCAGAATAAAATATTTGGCATTTGCTGAGTCTCTCCTACTTCCCTTCTTCAAAATGATGTTGTTTGATTTTTTTTTCTATCTTGGATATTTTTTTCCTCTTGGATATGATTGCTTCAGTTACCGAACTCCTATTAGTCCTTTAGTCCTCTGGTGCAAAATAATTCCACAGGATGCAATTGTTTTCCTGTTTTATATCACAGACACTCTAATTAGCATGCAGGGATCCAGCACAATCCTAACGAGGTGATACGGTAACGTCCTGCCAGGTTACACCACTGAGTTGCTGCTTCAGCTTGAGCTCCCCAAATCACCTCGAGTCCCTGATTTAGTGATGATATAAACTCTGAAGTCAAAAGGCTTGCTGAGGCCAGGTCTTCCACAGTGAGGAAAGTTCTTAAGTAATTTGACTTCTTATGCAAGTGTCACTGGGGTAAGTTGGATTGCTATTCCCTTGGATTCACAGAGGTATGGGAAGTCCTCTTTTTTTTTTCTTTTTTTTCTTTTTAAGAGGCATTCAGAGGTAAATGGTCTCCTTCTGGTTCTGTGAAGAGCTTTTACATTTCAGCAGTCATACCATTATAATGAGTCAACCAACGGACCATCTGGTCCTGTATTTGATCTCTGGTAATGGCCAGTACCAGATGCTTCACAGAGCAGAGCAGCAGAATCTACAGCCGAATAACCAGCCAACAAGGGGAGTTTTTCTTTTTAGCTCTTGTCAATTAGTGGCTCATTTATGCCTTATAAAATGAGCATTTGTTATTTCTAATACGTTTCGTTATCCAATAATCTTAATTTTACAGTTGTTCAATACTATTTTTTATGAGTTAAAGGAAATTTGCTATAGAGTATAGGTATTCTGGACACATAACTAGTAATTCAGTTAATTCATTATTTGTTCCAGAGGCTGTCATGTTCTTCAGCTGTGACTTGCTATTTCACCCTAGCTCAGTGGGGCTTTGTTCTTGTAGTGACAGGAGTCGAAACTTGAAAAAATCTTAATGAATACCACAGCTGGATATAAAAGGGGTTCAGTTGGGCAGGCCCTGCTTAGTTGCAGGGGCAGAGACAATAACACTGATTCCTAATTCAGGATTACAGAGTACATTTAATGTTTTGGATCCCAAAAGCTCTGTAGATCTCAGCCTGTGAGATGAAGGAGTGATACCTTCATTAGCACCTCTTAGTGCTATTGCAGTAGAAACTATCTAAAAGTATTTTCCAATTTTCAGTATTCGCAGGAACAAATAGGAAAAAGCACAGACTGAGTTCATTTCAAGCTGTCACTTCCAACAGATGTGTTACCATGCACTGTGCTGGCCAGGCAGTGGGATGTTCTCAGTTAGTAATGGCTTGTATATTTAAACTTGCTATTTTTAGCTCTTCACCATATCTCTTATCCTTTGTTTTCTCTTTGACGACAAAACGATGAACCTTTGTGCCTTGTGAGACAAAATTTGATGTGCTGTTTCTCTCAGGCCTTGAGGATTGTTCCAGAATTTCAGAATTTCTGTATCTCAGAATTATTTAGCATGTGGTAGACAGGCAGAGCTGTGTAACTCCACCTTTCTAGCTAAGCTGTGTGTCAGCGAGGTTCAGTAATCAGGAACTGAAACAACAGCTAACATCTCAAGTACCCTTCCCAGAAAGCTGTCTTCCTCCTTGGCTCACTTTAAAAATGACTCAGGCTCTCAGCCTTTTGGTCCTGCTCATTTCTCAGATGTTTTGATCTCCTTTTCCTACCTGTGCTGTGCTTTACGATCTTCTAGTTTTGCTGTTCAGAAACAGTTATAACAGTGAAAAGGACAGGTTTTTTTCCTTTTTTTTAATTTTTTTTTTAATTTATTTTTTTATAGAAGATCAGAGCTGCCATCTAGCCAGAAGAGTGCTACAAAGAATTAATTAATAGATGGAAGAAGCATGCAGAAGAAAATGATTTTACTTTGAGTGCAGTGAGCCAGCACATTTATGACAGAATTGCTTTGCAGCTACCTTAGGGACCACAATGTAAAAAATAATCTTATGCATGAGACAAGCAGTAGTGGAAAAGACTGCACTTCACTGTAAGTTAAGTGTGAAGTCCAGAAGAGTAATTTTGTCAAGTGTGCAGGAAAGCTAATTAAGTCAAATAGCTGTGAAGTCTCACTGCTGCTTCGTGTCAGAGATGCAATTGATTTGGCCTCATATAGAACTCTGTATGTCAATAAGTCAAAAATTCATATATGGCCTAGAAAATGATGAACTGTTTGAGCAGGCTTAGTGCAGAATGCTGTACAGTATAGATGCAAATGTAGGAGGTTTGAGAGGCTTGTGGCTTACAGGTGTAGGTGAAGATTGGTTCTTAGATAACAGAACATGCAAATGCTACCTCTGACAGACAAGTTATAAGGTGATATCTAGGCTCATTTCTTTTGAACCCTCTGTGATATGGGTATCTCACTATCTGTCATGCAGCAGAACTCTCTCAAGTTACACAGAAATGGTGATGGAATTACTTATTTTCCTCTTTGCTAAAGGAAAGGTTACCCTTCTTTTCATCTCCATTTCATCAAAACGTACCAGCAACTTTTATAAATCACAGCAAGCTGAGGGAGGGGGGAAGAAATGAGTAAAGAAAAAAATAATCTCTTTCCAGTGCGCTAATATTTACTGTGGCATCAAAAGACAATTGATTCTCGCTATGATTAACTGCAAGAAATCCTAACACAGCAAAAAAAGCCGATGATAAATTGACACAGGGAAGGGAACTGAATGAAAGGAATAGGTTTTCACTATAAGCGTAAACTAAAGCATGGCCTCAAGTGACCAGATGGCTCAAGGGATTAACAATGCTATATGGTCTTTTCACCCTCCTCTTCCAGCAACAAGTTCAAATATCTGAGTTAGTAATGTAAGGATTTACGCAAGCATAGCTTAGAGAGTCTTCATCTGCAACAGGCAGCATGGTAAAAGTTGTCACTATTTCATAGCACTATCTCTGTGAGAAGAATTGTATGTTAGAGTTGTGCCCTTTTTTTTGTTGTTGTTGTTGATGAAATGAAAACATTTGATTGGTACACATTGAAAGCCTTCAGTTTTCTTTCAGGCTCTTTTAAAAGACATCATTATGCTTATGCCCATTTTGTAAACTTTGGAACAAAATTGTTGTTCTGAAATGAAAACTGTGTCATTCAAAAACCCCTACAGATATCACATTTTCGCTGATCAGGAAGAAAGAGCTAGACATAAAACATAAATTTGTAAACATGGACAGGGGGATCTTAATTTTCAGCACGCAGTGTTGTCAGAAATGTTTCCTGATCTTTCAAACATTGTACTTTCACACAAGAGCACACACGCATACGAGAAAAGCACCATCATGAGGGGTAATAAGTGAAAATTCTTTAGGAAATCTTAGCAGACTACTTAGTACTAATGGCAACACTTTAAGTCATTTCTTGAGGATATGAGCTAGAAGATGAATTCTTTTTTTCTTATATCTGTAGTAGTTGCTTAGTAAATAAATAGACTTCAATCCTCGTCTTGAGGGCCGTAGGTTTTCTGTGTTTCATGAGCAGGAAAAGCAATAATCAGAGCCATTGGTCATATTCCAGATGGAAATTAATAATACTGATGATAGTAAAATATAGACATATATGTGAGGAGAAAAAAAGTAAGGCAAAAAGCTAGTGAAGCCTGTACGTGAATCTCACTCATACTACAGTACCATCTGTTTTTGTGTGGCACTTTTTTAATTCAAAAAATACATCTGCAGCTTGGATTTTCAGCTGGTCTGCTGACTTTTAGCTACAGACTTAAATTCTCTATCTTTTCTTCAATAGAAGTAACATTTTAGCCTCTATGCAAGATAAACACAGAAGATAAAAATGTTAGTTGAGTTTAATGATCTGATTTTCTGCTCAGCTTGGATAAAACTGTTTTTCTCCTTTTGCTTTGTTGCTTCCTTTCTGATGCCTTTTTTTCTCCTCCCACCAAATGCATGATTTGTATTTCAGATGCTAAAATATTTTCTTTTATGTTCAGGCAAACAATGTTATGTTAAATTTTCTTTCATAGATTTTGACCTTTCAAGAAAATATGTTGGCCCCACTGAAGTTACTGGCAAAATTTGCTGGAATTTCAACAGAGAGGAGGTTACCCTCAGGGATGTCATTGTGGTAAAGCTGTAATGCTCCAAGTGAGCTCAGAATGGGACCATTTGCCTGTGATTTCACACTGTTTCTGGTCTGACCTACTAGTACATGCTGTTTCTCTCTGGAATGTTGTGTCTCAGATAGCAGTACTTAGGCACTAGCTGCGCAGCAATATTTGGGTACAATGGCACATGTGAGGGACAAAGTTTGGACTATTAATCTCTGTTGACTGTCATAAGGCACAAACTAACATTGTTTAGGCTACAGATTGTTGCTATACACCGCACCCTTTCTTTACTCCCAAAGATATAGCTGATACCACTGCAGCCTTAATTTGGAAAGGGTACAGATCTGCTAATTTGTACAACTCTAGAGCACATGGACAATCCTTCCTTACTTAGCTACAGCATATGTTACAAAGAGTCAAGGAGCTTGCACATCTTAGAAACATCAAGACCAAGACAGGTGGTTTGTCTGTCTTTTGCCTGTTCATATTTAGGCCATCCCATTTATATTAAATAAGAAAGGGGAAGAGAGAAATGCTCAGCTTGAACAACAGTTCTTGGTTCTGCCAGGACCTTTCAATAAATCCTTACTTTGTGCAAAAAATAATCATTAGATTGAGTAGCATCATGGAAGAGAAGTTCAAAAAAACGTCTCAGCCGCTGCTGAGGTAGCTCAGTACTGAGTAGGCAGACTTCTGCTCAGATCTCCTTACTCCCAGAGTCTTACTATAATCGCACTAAGCTAGTTAATGTAGAAAAACAACATGAGGAAAATACATAACTTAGTGTTAGCTGACCTTGAATACAGTTGGACATCTGGAAGCAGGGAGTTGCAGACTAAACTGTGTGTTCAACAGGGCCTGCACATCGACTCGCCAAGCATTGCACAAGTTCACTGCAAATCACCGGAGAATACCTGTTGGCATCCGAGTAATCTGCTTTTAAGTCTCTTTTTTTCAGGTTTTTTTTTTTTCTTTCCAGATTCTCCCTCATTTTCTGTCATTTAATACTTTGCAAGTATTGAAGCCTCCTTTCTCTTTGTAAACTCCCTTGGATCTTGTAGGATTTTTCTGTTTTGTCTCTGCAACACACTCTGATACCGTCTACCATCATGTCAGCTGTTGTGTGATTTTTTTTTTTTTCACCACACTTGCAGGCTTAGCAATTTTACAGAACATTTACTGTGGTGGCTTTGGCAGGAGTATGAGCCTGCATTTCTTATTCAGATGAAACTGCTGTAAGTTCATTGAATGCAGTTAATCAATAGAAACAAATCATGGTGACACTGAATTCGTGAAGTTTACTTGAGGTTTATACATTGTTAGGAAAAAAAAAAAAAGGATCATACGCTGGTACGCAGAGGGTTATCAGCCATAGACTCATGACTTTGTTGCTTCTGCTTTCTCAAGTTAACGTGGGCTTCCTTTGGCTCTCCGAAGGTCACACTCCATTTTTCTTTTCACTTGAAGTCTTGGCTCAGACATGGGGGTAGTCTATTGATCTTCAGCCATTTTAAAATTCCTTAAATATATTGCTTTCTGTGATGTATCTGCCTTGCATAGTGATGCAGTGCTGGTATTTACATTCATTGGCGTTTATCGTAGACAAAATATTTCTGTGCAAGCAATTTTGTGAAGAACATAAAGCAGTGGACTCTAACCATGGTTGTACGTATGGCAAAAACTGTTTTATTTCATAAAAATCCATTTCCTCAGTGAGTATTGTCATTGTATCAAAAGATATTTGAACCATAATAATATTTCTAGAGGAAAAATTCCTTAAAACTATACGTAACCAAAAGTAAGTGCAAAATTCAGCCCCACAAGTTCAGCATCAAGATCCTGTGTGTCAGGCTTATTTTGAACCTCGGTAGTTGGGACAATTTTATAGTCCTTCTCAGATGACAATAAAATTCAAACCAGACTATAGAAACGTGCAAATGTTATTGTTAGTTTGTCTTTCAGCTTTGGTCTCATAAAACACATTTGAAACTGCAGATTTTCAGTAGGAAGGCTTTCAAACGGCCAGCCATTCAGGGCCACGGGAGATAGAATGGCAGTGGGAGGACCAGCCTTTTCAAAGGTGGGCACAGGCCATGTAAACAGATGTGGCTGCAGTGAATGGGCCAGCCTGAATAGCGACATTGTTCCTTGCCTCCCAGAGCACTGAGCAGGCACCAGCACAAGTCATACTTGCAGATGAGAGCTTAAAGTCTGCTTGTTAGCATTTGGGGGTGGAAAAAACAACCGACACCAAACCTGACTGCATTTAAGTTTTATTAAGTCTATCAAATATCACAGACATTACCCCCCAGAGCCATTTCCGAGGCATTCCTGAGCAGTATTTACATTATATTTTTTTTGTTTTTCCTGTGTGCAGCAGAGTTCATTTAGAGAAAGACACCATCAAAGCCACTTCAAGAGGAGCTTTTGCTTTTTTAAATTGATGTTGTAGTTTATTTTGGAAACTAGCTCATTTTCCATTGTCTGTGACTCACGATGGGCCTATAAATAGTAGCTTTAATACATACATGGATACATAATGCTGCTCAATAGCTGTACATTAAGTGCATTCCAAGAAGGAAGACTGGAGAGATACTGTAAACAGATTTTGTATAATGATGTACAGCCTGCATTCAGTAACATCTTCTGGACTGATTGTAGGGAGACGATTCCATTGTGTTGACAGAATTTCAGCTTGAAACTTTCATGCCTCTGCTGAGTTATTATACACATGTTCATTGATTTATTTCATAGGGAACTGTTATTGTTGAATACTTGTAAAGGTCACATATACCAGCATTTGGAAACTTGCCCAGGTTCCTTTAAATATCCCCGGGGATGCTGAGTTTTGTGATTTCTGAGGCCTTTCTGGGGAAGAAACAGGAGTAGAAATGCAGCTCTAGTTTGAGAGTTTGAGCACTTCAGTAAGAGCCCAGTAAGAAAATTCTTTATAAATACATACCACTGTATTCTGGTGCATAGGAGTGGTGATTGTTCCTTTCCTCTAGTAATGAAAAAGATTTGTGGGAAGTGTGTTTCGGATGCATGCGGCCTTCCATTTTGTTAAGTTTACGTGTAAAGATTGTGTCCCTGTTCTGTAGATGTTTGTGCTGTCTGAAGCATGCCAAACATCTCCAAAACAGATAAAGGAGAAGCAAAATAGGAGGGAGAAGAGGGGAAAGGAATGCATGTTCTTTAAGGGCCATTTTCCATTTGTCTCATAGTCAGAAATGATGTGTAGTACTTCTGTAGAAGCTAAATGAGCATTGTATGTAAAGTCTACTGATACTAATTTTCCAACCTCCAGGTCCTTTGTCTGGCTCAACAGCAGCTTCAGTATGCTAGGGAAGCAAAATAAACCCAGCAGACAGCTTGCTTGAAACGGTTTTTCAGTGTTGCCCTGGAAGTTTGCAGTTGTGCTGCAAACCTGTAGACAAAGGTAACGTACAGGAGTGTGCTTGATTCCATTTATTTTTGGAACAGCATTTGGTTGTTTGGTTTTTTTTTGGCGTGCTCTTAAGGCCTGTTTGATATATATATATATATATATATATATATATATATATATATATATATTTTTTTTTTTCCTTTTTCTTTTGGTAGTGTGAGTCTATCTCAAAAAGAGTGATAGGGAGTAAATAAGGTGGCCTAATTTAATTTCTTGTTCTGCCGCGCGCTGACTTTGTGTCTCAGGTCATTAATGGATCTAATAGGATTTTGGCATGAACCCGGGGAGGGGGAGGGCAGGGGATGAGCCGCAGAGAGAACTGCTGCCTTTCTTAACTCGAAAGCAATGTCAGGCCTATCAGCTTTCTCTTTAGTCCTTCCTGACAGAGCTGGAGGCATTTTTCTATACATGAATGTGTCTCATGCATTCATGAGGCTTTTTGACACCACAGCCTCTTTTGTTAAGAGCTAGATCACTGCTCTGCCCTTCTCCCAGCTGCCATATGGTGCGGTGGAAAGAGCCTTTCAAAGAGGGAGTGGGACTGAGGGACTGAGGCAGAGAGAAGAAAGAAATTGAACTGCAGTAGATGAAATTGATTTATTTTCAGAGCAAAAGGGGCTTGTGACTGCGACTGGTGGTGAGAGGGGATGCCTTGGGATAGAAAATCATCGCCCGAGCAGGCAAACAGGCTGTTCAGATGACAGCCATGCTGTGTGTGCTTGTTCTCCACACAGAGCCCTTGAAAATAAACATACGCATTTTTGTTATCTTAGTAATGCTATCTGAGAATGACTTACAGCCCCTATGCCTTAACGTTGGGCCTTGGCTTCATTTCAGCTTGCAATTTTCACTTCTTTTTTTTTTTTTTTTTTCTTTTTTCTTTTTTGGAGAACATAATCTCTCTGCAGTACCACATGTGCATAACTGTCAAACATTAGTCTGACAACCTTGGAAGTTTCTGAAAGATACCTGTCCTCAGCATGACATGTAGAGAAGTAGTGCTTAAAGGAAAACGCCACTTGATAATTTCCTCTGTGAAATGTGGGCAAATCCACTAAAAGAAATTGCATTTGTTCAGACCTACAGCACATTACCTTGTTTTACCAGGTGACCTTTATTCTTCTCTAGAATATTAAGACCATGTCTATTTTATTTTATTTTATTTTTTCTGCTTACACCGCCTTTTGCTTCAAAAGGAAGCCTGCTTTATGTCTGCCTGCAGTCAGTTTTAATTCCAGACTTGGTGTCAAAAAAAAAAAAAAAAAGGAATGCAATGCATGCATGCAAGTTGGAATTAAAATAGTTTATTTTGGAGATTATTTGAATTTTGAGGCAAGCTGAACTTCAATTTAGATGTCAGTATGCATCAGAAAAATGTGTAAGAATGGACTTTTCGACTGCATTTAGGAAAATTTCTGATTAAACTGATTGAAATCACTATTTGTATTCCTAGAAAACTCTCTAAATCTCTGTCATTATTTTCATACCTCTGTAGGTCTAAACTAAAATATGGAGGATTAGGTATCATCACAACATGATGTAGAATTTTTGGGATTTTTGTTTTAAATTCATTTGGTGTCTGTGTTCCCTGAGCGACTTAAAGAGACTCATGGGATCTGTAGTTCATGGGATATGCGAGAGGGCTGGGAGATCAAAGATCTGGATCATTTCCACAGGAAGAGAGGATAATAAAGAGAGAAACAATAAGAGGGTTATGGTGTAAGTTTGCAAAATTGTGATTGGCACGGTAGCTAGGGAAGCATTATTCTCTATTTCTCAGTGAAAGAGCTGGAAGACACCCAATATCAATTTAAAATAGAAGTTTTGAAGTGAATGAAGGAATACTCTTTTTTCACCCTATGCATAGTTAAATTGGAGTTCTCATTGCTGCAGGAAGTTCTGAAGGCCAAATGTATAAATGGATTTTAAAAAAATAGATTGAAATATTAATTTGAAGATGCGTAACGTTTATCTTACGCACAGAGCTCTGGATGCAGTCCCTAGGTTGGGAAGTCCCAGAAATGGCACTTGTTTGGAAGCTGAAACCATCAGCCAGACGATGCAATTAACCTCTTTTTTTTTTTTTTTTTTTCTTTTTGCCTTTTCTACCAACCACTGTCAAAGGCACAAACGTGTACTGAATTAACTTTTTATCTGGCCCATTTTAATTATTCTGTTGTTCATATAAGATATTAATCATTTCCAGTAAGCTGGGCTCTGTCCTTACTCCATTTATCCTGTCAGATACCATTCATTTATTTACTTCCATATTTCACTTTTGATTTTTAACTAGGGAGAAGATGTTGAAGCATTTGGGAGATTTACCAGACAGGATAGACCTGTCAAAGGGGAAAACTCAAATCCACACTTCCCAGGAGACATGGGAAGCTCAATTGGCTTTTGAAAGAAGTTGAACAGGCTCCAAGCAGCACACTACTCTTCTGAAAGATCAACTGCTTGGATTGTTTATAAGCCAAGATGATTTCTATTATAGACAGATTCTTTTTGAATAATAGTAATAAAAAAACGGTTTCATTACAGGATAAGCTATTGCTTAAAAACTGGATTTTTCATTTCCCAAAAAGTGCTGGGCAGTTTATCAATCACTGCAAATTTAAGAACTCAAAATAGCAGCCAGGTTTACTAATCATCTAAAGATAGTTTTAATCCCCACTTCTGAGACAGTATTCTGTATGTTTGGTTTGTTTTAACTTTGATGTAGATCTTCTCTGGCAAGTTTTGGCACCATATGGTAAAACTGACAAGTAAGGAAAGTAGACAAAGGCAAAGTAGGAGGCATAGGCTTTGGAACGACTAGGAGCAGTAGAGAACCTGCTAAGGCAAAGCCAAATGACTATGAAGAACCCAGGAGAGCTGTTCTCCCCACAGGCGCATTCCTGTGCTCTCAGCTAATGTTGTCACTCTGGGAGCTGCTGGATCTGTCCTGTGGTTTCCATTCGTCTCTTTCACACATATATGGCATATACTGTAGATGATGTAACTGCAGCATGGCTCATTGTGTGGGGGGGCAGAAAAAGAGGGTCACTGATGTTTTGATGGTTGGTGTTGGTAGGATCTCGCTGTGTTGTCAGTGCCCAGTGCGGCAAGCAGTCCCAGCTATCTCGTCCCTCCCTCTGTTAGTGTATGTACTCAGCCTGAAGCAGCACAAGAAAGAAAGGTCACTTTTTAAATATCCCACACAACACAGCGGATGTGTATGGACAGAGCTCAGAGCTCCACTGGAGCCCTGCAGTGCTTGGTGCAGTTAAACAGGATTGTCCTTTCACCCTATTCCCTGATCGGAGTAGATGGAGACATGCCAGTGTGAATTCCTTTGGCTTCGATTCAGTAGTGCCTTTGAGTAAGAGTCAGCAAAGCTTGTTTTAAGTTAATGATTGTGCTACACGCAGTCCTCATGGAGAACATGTGCAAGGGATCATGTTCCCCTTTTATGCGTATGTCAGCCCTTGAGAAAAGCAGAATGAGATGAATAAAACCACTTCATCAAGATTATTTCTGAGAATTTTCCACTGAGTCATCCAAGTTTCATATCTTTAAGAATTTAAATGATTATATGGTCGAGTTTTGCTTTCTACAAATAAATATGTATGCAAATGAAGAAAAGGATTTTTTTTTTTTCTTTTTTAGTTGGTAGTGGTCACAAAAGAGCTATTGTGTTGCTTGTTTGCTGTTGCATTTTTTGTCTTTGTTTTTCCTTCCAAGAAGTGATTCTTATTGTCAAGACACTGAAAGTACTAACCTTAAAAAATGCTGCTGCTTTTGGAAAAGAGAAAAACAGCTTCTGGGCTAAATTCTGACCTCACATTAAAAATCATTGTTATTCACAAAGATGTTTATTCAGTATTCTTCTCTACTACCTCTTATTACAGTAGGAAAAGAAAGGCAAGTTTACACAAAGGAGCAGATAAGTGATATGTTTTTCTTCTTTGCTTATTTGTAATATCATTATGTGTTCTGAAGAGAGAAAGAAATACTCAGCTTGGAGCAGACCAGTGATCAGTGAATGGTCTCAGAAGTGCCGTAGGGAAGGGCATGAGACCTGCATACTTCCAGAGGACCAGTCCTCTGAGCTCCATGGCAGCCAGAACTGCGGTCCAGGCTCTTCCTTTAGGACTGGGCAAGTATGTACTCCTTCCTAACCCACTTGATGACCTGGTGACCATCAGTTGGCTGAATACTCAATCTACTGATCCCTCTAGGAAGGAAGTTGAAATAAATATAAGTAATGTGCAAGAATGCATTCTTATCATGTCTTAAAATCAGTGCTTCACAGTGTAAAGGAAGTTATTAAATAAGTCAAGTCAACAATTTCAAAATGTTTTATGGAATCACAGTTTTTGGCTAAATAGCTCTGGATTTATACACACGATCCAAACTGACTGCAGCATGGTTTTGATGTTCAGATTGACAGATTTACTATGCGTTTTAAAATATGCCAGCTATAACTATGTGTTTAATCCACTCAAGAATGTCAGGTGTGATCAAATATTCATAAAAGAAAGTGCTTATGAATTGAACTAAAAAGAGTCAAAGTACTTAGCACTTTATTGTATTAAAAGTAAACTGTTTGTGCAGTATCGTGTGACCAAAAGCTAGGACTCAAAAGTGAAATGAAATGTTTTTAAAAAGGTCAAACAAATCATTTAGTGATCTAATTTTCATACAGAGTCAGACTCAGTTTAGATCAGATGCAACGAGAACAAATGGTAATCACTTTTGACAGATTCCTTTGTTTTTGATAATTACTGTCTTGATGTTGTATTTGGGCTGCCTGGTAACGTTTTCTTATTCTTAGCAGCAGAGAGGGAGCTAGCTAACCAGCTCTTCAAGGGTACGTTAAACACGTAGATGCAAAAAACCCCCTATATTTTAGCAGTCTCCTTAGCGTTTCCAGTATGTCTTCCTTTTGTGAAACTCTATTACAAACTCATGGCAATGGTATTATATGTAGGTAGTGGGGCCACGTGTTTCAAAAAGGGAGCTAAAGGACTGAAGATGGCTTGTTTCAGGTACTGCCGCTACTTACAGTCCCTGAGGCTGTGAGATCTGAACTAATGCTTGTCACTGTATGAGGAGGTGGAATTCATCTTAATTTTCATTGAGTAAGGAGTCTTGGAAAATCACTTGACAGGACATTAGGCAAGAGCTGATCTACATTTCAGTTCACGATTCTGGGTAGCACAGATGTGCCAAAATGCGTTGGTTTTCAGTTGCTGCTATTCATATATGATTTTGACAATGAAGATATTATTATATGAAATTCATTCAATATCATCATTAGGTGCCTCATTACTTCATGAAAATTATGTCCTATCAATAACTGTAATGTCAGTAAGATTTCATGGGGGATATCTGTAGGAAGATCTGTATACTTAGTATTTAAGTGTACAGCTTGTGCTAATTATTATTATGCTCCAGTTAAGTCCTTGCTGTCCTTTACCTATTGGAACCATGTTTGTGTCTTGCCTTGAATGAAGGTTTTTGTGGAGGAAGATGTCTTCAGTAACTGTATTCACAGGAAAGGGCTACTCTGAAGAGACTTGGTGACTACTGATTTATCAGAGAAGCCTTTGAAAGCTGTCTTCTTAGTAGTGATATTGAAAACTTTACATTTACTGGAACACGTGTGAGAAATACTTCAGAGTATTGCACATGTGAGTTGCAAGTTGATTTTATATTAGGTGGGTGACTTTCTGGAGCACTTTCTTTAGCACCTTTTGCTGCACATTTTCCTTTTTAGTTTAGCAGTATTCAATCAGCAAGCCTGCAGCAAGTAGTTCAGATACAGTCTAACTAAACTGATGCATGAAAATCCTGGGAGAGCAATACGCCAGAATTTGACACTAGCTAATCATATGGTTATCGCAGAAACATTCATTTAATTTCATGCCCCACATTTCCAAGAGCAAGATGTAGCCAAATTACACGTACAGCAAAAACTGTTTGAACTAGTTCTGCTAAGAAAGTATTGGTATATATGGAGTGTAGAACTCTGCTTCCCAATCAAGTTGTTTTAAATATAGTTAATATTAGCAATTAGCAATGAAAATGCATCAACAGAATGTGAGGTGAGTGATTAACAAAATCTTGGGGACTCTTCCAGCCCATATAGGAAATAAATCATTTGTGTGTAAATATTACTATTAATGACTTAGGCTGTTTCCTGAACCCAGTAATGTAGGCTTTGCCTGATAGTGAAGCAGAAGAAATCAGCAGAAATAATTTCGCTCAGAAGTAATTTAACACTCAGGGAATAAGTCCCTCTTTAAAACCAACCTTCATTTACCTTTCAGACACAGTGTAGAACTGGCACTGAGATAGGACAGTCTAGGACAATCGCTTAAATCAAGCATATCTCATACTGTCTGATGAAGGCTGAAGGATATAGGTCCTGCATTTCTGCACGCAAATTCCTATGTATCAAAGCCTTGACTGATGCTCTTTGTGGAGATTAGTCTTCAGCAATCTAAGTTCAAAAGCCTGATAGCTCCTTCAATCTCCTTTTTCATTTTGTTCTTGTATCTGTGTTATCTCACGTCTACCTCCAATTGCAAAGACTGTCCTTTTTTTTTTTTTTTCTTTTCTGCATATTCTTTTGAGGTTTAAATTGTTGGAGCAGGAAATGGGAACATAGAAGAGAGAAATTTTGCTACGTATGGACTTCCAAAATGAATGTAGTTTTACAGTTCACAAAAAATTATCTGTGTATGGAGGTGTCCAGTGCTTTTACCCACAGAGATCTTCAAGGAAACTGGCACTCGTTTTGTCCACAGCCTTACTTGTGCTGAAATATACAGGGTTAGGGTTGTGCAAGTTGGAAAGAAGAAAGTAAGTCTGGGCTGCTTAGCCTTTTTAATGCACTGTACTGTTATAGTCATTCTTCTCCCTGCTTCACATATCATTGATTTCTCATAAGTTAGAAGTGTACTTTGCTCAGCAGCTGAAGGTTTATTCCTAAGTATTTTTAACCTTCTGCCAGATGGTTTCTGCTTAATTCTGGAAAACAGACAAACAAACAAAAACCTGCGTAGAGGTTTAACCTTAAATACAAGTCTTCTCAATTTATCCCCAAGCTAAGCATAGGTCAGTAGCATACATTTCTGCAGTCTTGACAGATGCAGTAGGTGACTCCTTAAACAAACACAAACCCCACAGAGGCAATATTTGCACAGATAACTATCAAGTCAAAATAAGCTCTGTCTTCATTACAGAACACAGTGCAAGATGCACATCCAGCCTCTGAGCAGAAACACATTTCTTCTGGTATTTCAGCTCTAGATCGTATTGAAGGATGCCTGTACCCACATAAATAAAGTTGAAAAGCCGTGTGTAATGAGAAGCAGGATATGATCCCGTTCGTCACTGTTAGGGAGCTGCATACCTCCTTATGTTCAAGCTGGATCATATAGCTCTGTAGTTACACAATAGGTAAGTAAATATTGAATCGCCCCTCTTCCTGTCCCCCCCCTTCTTCCTCCCTGACCCTAAGAGGAACTGTGGAAAGATTGTAAGAGAGGGAAAAAAGGCAGCTTACATTTGCTAGAATTTAGCTTCTGGCAAGCGACATTATAAGGAATTCATTTCCTGGCACATAATTTACATGTCCAGTCCTCCCACCCACTCTTTTTTTTTTCTCCCACCCTACCCCCACATCCCTCCTCCAAGCTGCCTGCTCTGCAGTGTTCCCGCAGCTTCCTGCCTTATGTTTGCTTTCTATTTTCATATCCATGGGAAAGGAATCTGCTTTAGCAAAGGCTGCTATCCTGCCTGCATCAGCCAGCCAGGGCTGCCACCTTAAGCAGAGGCCACAGGTATGTGGACTTCATTAAATGGTGGTGAAGCATTGAACAAATGACTGTCGTTACATTTTGGCAGTGTCAGCTGGAGAAATTTTCTCTTTGCTTTGAGGTTTTTCCTTTCTGCTGGCAATAGAAATAATTTTTTATTTTAAATATTTAATCTAAATCCTGTTTTAGGGTGCTATTTTGGGGAAAAGTCAGTTGTGTCCCTCTTGCTCGTTAAGGGGCTCTCTGTTGTGTATCTTTGATGCTGCTTTGGGCAGCTCTGCTACTTTGATCCTCTTAGAAATAGGCTCATTACAACATCCACCTCGCAGACTAACACTTCAAAGAGCTTTGCCAAGGACAAAGGGAGGAATTTAGAAACAGAGCCAAGTGGCTCTCAAGTATCTTGACTAAATTACCTTTGTACTAATAGTAACTGGCCCAGTTGCAATTCTGAAAGGAGGAAACAAGTAACGCTCTGTGCTTCTTTAATGCATTTCATATCGAATTAATAAACTCGCTCAAAATCTTAAAGAACTCAGTGCCAGAACAGCTGCTAAACTAAGCAGACACCACTGTCATCGTAACAAACTTCACAGTCACTTGGACTAAGGTGAATCAACATCGCTGCCTGATTCACCTAGCCAGTGTGATAGAGCCACTCAGCCAGCAAGACCAAATGAGAAAATGGGCTGTTCTCGAAATCGTTACCTCCTGAAATACCAGTAATGGCATTATGAGTGGTTCATACATTACGAGGTGTGATGCGTATTGTATTGGTCCAATCTAATTTCGTTACTTAAGGCATGTTTGATTTAGGACTTCTTTTAGGAGTATAATGCTATGTATTAATAGTATTATGTGCTTTCAACACCAGTGACAGTACTAGATGCTATACAAATAGAAGATACTAAAGTGGCTTTGTCCCACATAAACTGCAGTGCCAATTGGAGAGCTCAGCTGATACCATGAGTGTCTAAGGAATACTGCATATCACGAGTGGGCAATGCTGCTTAGCCCTTGTGTGTGACTGTGAGCCTACATCCTCAGCTCATATTGCTGTAATCCCTACCATGGAAAAGGCTTTTTCTTTTGAAATAATTTATGACCATACTTTAAGTAGTAATGATTCTTGAAATAAACCCTCTACGTATCAAATGTAGTTGACATTCGTTATTCTAATCACAGGAGCCTAGTATTACAATGCAAGTTGTACCTACTACTGTTGGAAGTATACTAGGCACCTCCTAGGTGCCAGGGTGAAGGGTGCGGATGGCTGTCATTCATCAACCTTGACCATGCTCATGAACTCATTTATGACTCCACAGGAATTGTCATAGCCTCTTGCCTATGCATTTTTCTATTGCATCTTCTTAGCCATCCTTGAAATGTTCTTATGTGTCTCTTCGAACCAATCCTTTGTTCTTATGGAGTTTAATTAATCTTATGAGTTTAATTAATGAGTTACGATTTTTCTGGGCAACAAGGGGATAGTAGCAACTTCTTGCTTATAGGAATTTATTTCAGAATAATAATAAAAAAGATTACATAAACTTGGTGAACCACATGCATTTCTTTGTCAAGTGTGAACCACGTTTACATTACACTTGTTTCTAATCTGTCACAGCCTTCTCTATAGAAGGATGCTTGATCTTTATAATTCAGCAACAAGTCTGGGGAACCTGCCTAGCATAGGCAGAACCTCTGCTAGCAGATAGGAGTGCAAGAGTGCAGACACTCGCAGTGTAATCTTGTTATGCCTGTATCTAGATGCATTTTAGGTTCCTGTATGTTGTATGAATGAGATAATCTTGATCTGTCCATCTTGCTTTGGACATCACTTACTGCTGTGTCTGGAAGATAAGGCATCTGTACATAAACAAGTCTTCTTCAGACAGCATGAATGCCTGCAGTGTGCTGCATGGACTCTGGGATGAAGTCCTTCCTTCAAGAGAATTCTCGGCAGGTAGAGTAACAGTTCCCTGTTTCTAATGCACCTGTTCTCTGAAGGAATTCCCCAGAGCAAAGACTGGACTATAATGCAATTTTCTAAAATGGTCCCACTTTTTATTCTGTCACTGGCTTTAGAGGTTATAGGCACTGACAACAGGACTCAGCAGCAATTTTTTCTCCACTTGTATATCACTGACAGAGCCAAACGAGTCAAGCAGTGACAAATAGTGCCCTTTCAAAACTGTAGTTATTCCTCACTATATCATTCCTGTTTCTGTTGGCATTGCTGTCAGATGCTTGCTGTCAGATGTAGTTTCAATATAGCAGGGCACTAACGCAGTGGTTGCTATGACCTTTTATGCAGAAAGGTAATACTTTCTCTGACTGTGCTAAGCAAAGATAGAAAGCTTAAGATATCCTTCTACTCTTGAACTGACCCTTGTTATTTCTGTCTCTGGACCTGTGGTTTATCTTTTCACAGGAAGTTCAGAAGTGTTTGAACAGCATTTGAAAGCTTGCTGAGAGCTTACCTTGAGGAAAGGAACTCTGCCAACTGAACTCCTGGAAAAAGCTGTCTTAGGGCCTTTGGAGGTTTACTGTCTTGATGGACTATGCATTGTCTTGAGGGCTGTAACTTTGAACTTAGTTGTCTCTAAATTTCTCACCATCTTTAACACAGCTGACCTTTAGACAAGGAAATACTGGTTTCAATTCACATCCCAGCTCTTCATAGTTATTTCCCTGGAAGGCAACCCTAATCCATATTTTAGGTTCTTTTTTATATCCATTGCAGCATTGCTTTTTGGTGAAACGCTGAGTTCTGCAAGGCCCATGTATTAGTGTACCCAAAGGAACATCCATGCCCAATACATGAGGAAAACCAACTTTTGTTAGTTGCTTTGGTCTGCTTATAATATTCCAAAGTTATCTGTCGTGCCTAAGAAAAATGATTTCTTTTAGCACTATTTCCAAGATATTTCACTCTCTTTTTCAGAAGCCAGCGGGACAATCATACTGTATTGTAAAATATACTTACTAGAAAGCTAATTGTAGTGCTTGGATAATTTAATTCTGTTCTATTTTGAGCAACATAGCAGTGTCTGTAATAGATTCTCCTTCTTCAGTCCCTCTTGTAAAGATGGGGTAGATTCTTCAGAGGCAGCTGACTTAATTGGGAATAGTACCAACTTACTGGCGCTATGAATGCACGTAATTCATCATTCTTTGTCCTGGAAACTCGTTCTTCTACAACTCATACATATTTTTCTGTTTTTAAGACATCATATCACTTCTGCATAAGGTGAAATAAAGTCTTCACACGCTTCTCAAAATTGTGGCACGTCTTTGGGAAACTGTTTTCTAACTGCATGTTTCTGTTCTTACTAAGTTTCCCTAGAAATTTTAGGTTTATCGTCTTCTGCTTTTTTCAAAAACTCAAGGAAATCCATAGCCACAGGATTATATTAATTAATTGGGACTGCTTTCTGAAGGGAATTTACTTGACCCGTTTGGTTAGTTTCTGAGGGAAAAAAAAAAAAACAAAAAAAAAAAACACTTGTTTTTAGGATAGAACTAAAAAAATCAGCTAACCATAAAGGAGAAATGATGGAAAGGGCTGACAAACTGGGACATGAGGGAAGGGAATGGCTAGGCTTTCTTTCTGTCTTTAGTGAAATGTTAGTCCTTATTTTACCCCAATGCTACAACTCTTTTCATGAGAAACTACGTTCCCATGTTCCTTAATGGCAGAAATAAAACCCAGTGATCTGGGATTTTTTCTGAGAGAAAGACAAAAAGTACAAATTTTCTTTGATGAAATGTCATTCTAAAGACCTATAGGTAACTAGATATTGTAAACAACCTAATATTTCTTGCATTGTATGCTAGCTAGTTTATAAAATATCTAGGGAGTTGATATCATACTACAGTGTCTAGGCGCTTGTATTTATTGTTGGCTTTTGGAGCAGAAGCAGATAGGTTTGCCTCCAGTCCATAGCTTTTATAGGCTTCCGTAGTAGAAATATATTTTTGTTTGTATTAATTGCACACATTTAATAGGAAAAAAAAAAATCTTAAATGCAATTAATATTTAGAAATTATACTTTAGTACTTACTAGTTTATGATAAAGTAATATATGGAAGTATAGATATATGTAACTATAGGTTTCAAAATTGTATCTGCCACATGGACTTACCAAGATTATATACAAAGAGTAAATGCAATGGGCTAGGCTGGCTTTTTTGTCATCGTGAAAATACAGAGAAGCATCTTGTGGCTGATGTAACTCACACATACAAGTAAAAAATTCTCTACTAATTATTTTCTGTAAGTGGATTGGCAATTATTTGATCTTCATGCAGCCTGGGTGTGTTGTTAGTTTCCGTTACCTTCCTGGGCAGCAAGTTGCTAGCCTTCTGAGGTACTCTGGTATTTGTGTGGTCGCTAGGGAATGGATGAGATACTTGAACCTGGTGAGATGGTGCCCATTGTGGCTGGTCCTGCTGCCGCCCAGGAGACCTCTGGGTTCCTCTAGCTGCTGCGGGGCCATCAGAGCAGTCACTGTGCCAGGCGCTAGACAAAAAGTCAGACAGCTTCCTTCTGTAAGATGAAAAATGAGATGGAAGAGTTCAGTGATTAAGGCAGTGGTCAAAGAGATTAATGTGACCAAACAGAGACACTAAACTGACCAGACATAATTCACAAACCAGTATTACTCCAGATAACATGACAAAGTGCTCGGGCCTGGTGAGATCTATTTTTGATGTACTGGCATCTGAACAAGAAAACTGGAATTAATAGTCACATAATTTGTTTCCCACTCCTCTTAAATTATTGAACAGAGCACATGGGAGAGCACAGAGGCTTAATGCCAATGCCGGTGAAAACTGATCCATTTCAGCTTGCATATGACTGAAGAGATGGATTTTAGAGAAACTGTGGCAAAAGCCTCACGTTTCCACTGATGAATATTCTACAATTGATCTCTCAAAGACGGCAGATGGGAACCAGAGCAAAGCTTTTATCGTGCAGTGGGACAGAGAGGGATACTTCCAAACCTACCGAATAAAAAGAGGAAAGTATAGCAAAAAGTGCACCTTTGTAAAACAATGGACTATGAACTTAGCTGTAGCCATCAGGCTTTTGCTCTCTTTCCTGCAATCACCAGAAGCGTTACCAGCCATATAGCAAACAGCATCTCACTAAATGCAAACAAATTTGCACTTGATGTACATGTTGACCACAGAGGCACTGGTAGAAATAGACATAAGATGTTGTATAACTGTAATGATAGTGTGAGGTTAAGATTTTATGCCGTGCCTAAGATATTGCTGTATTCCTTCCTTTGTTTTTGTTTGCTTGTTTTGGTTGTTGATGTTTTAACGTTATCTGGGAACTAACTTTATTTTATCTGTGTTAAAAGTTGTGATTTAGAGTCACCTAAGAACAAGGTGTGTATAGGTGTGTATATATCCTTTTCCTGCCAGCTTCAGTCTCAAAACAGTAATTTTTATTTCTGAAGGCTGGATGCAACCTAATATGCTTTTCCTCCACAGTTTCTGGACTGAAACTGTTGCTGAGGAAACAGATGCATCTTTTCCTATCTGCATAAATCTGATTCAAGCAATCATACTGGGTTTTACATCAGCTCGGATAAATTGGCTCACAATTTAAATCAGTGCATGACACAGGAAATGCTTCTAGGTTTTAGAAATACAGGTTTCTCACAACACCTGCCCATGGCTGTAGAGCAGCTGTTGAGGCATGGAAAGGCCATTCTACTTGTAACTGACCACTGGGAATTAAATTCAAGTAAAAACAACTTCAAATAGTGTCCACAATTTGCACAATATTTTCCTGAAGTGATACCATGTTTTTACTATCCTGTTTGTTGCCTGCCTGTTGTTTTTTTTTTTAAACCCTTACAAAGAAAAGCTGTTTTTGTAGTGGCAATACCTGGCTGGAATTGCTTTCCTTTGGAGAAAATGGGGCTGTTTTTCTCTCATTGGCAGGTAAGCACTGTTCACTCATTGAACTTAAATATCTTCCGGGTATTTAAATGGTATGAGCTTGTGATAGCTGCTATTAGCTAGTGATACTTAAGGTGGTTTCTAAGAGTCAGTTGTGTACTAATTTGCAGCCAAGTGACTTCTCTGTGTGTATGTATGTCTGTGTGATATTTTTGTTTTGCCAGACCCATTGCCTGTTGTGTAGCTTCGTTTGTGAGATGACAAAGTAATGCTCTGTCTTTATCACCAGTTCATTGAGCAGGAGCTCAGCCCTGCTTTAATGTGGCTGTGCAGCCCCCCAGCAGCTCACAGACAGACTGAGCTCAGGCTTTTTTAGAGCTAAGCCAGACAGCACTTGTGTGTGCCTGCAAAACCCCACATAGGATTTAACCTTCATTATGTCAAGGGGGCCTTTGAATATTCATTTCTTTTCAGAAATAATGGTTCTGAAAGTTCCCAGCACCGGCTATGTGGTAACATTTTGCTCTCGCTCCTCTCACCTATGAGGATGAAGGTCAAAATCAAGTGGATGAGTTGATTGTAGCACAATATAATGTCTACTGGCCCATTTTTACCCTTAGAAGAAGCTAGAACCCTCTATTCACATTTTATATTCATTTATGCCTATTTGCTAAGTAATTCTTTTCTTCTTCATCTTTCTATACCCTGACACCTTAATCTTGCTGACATCTTACAATAGTTAATGAGAAGCAGCTCCCTGTCTTTTCATTGCTTGCTTTCCTTCTAATACCAAGGCATTGGATGATAGTTTACTTTGCAAGTCTTGAGAATGTTGTGTTGTACTTCTCTTCTGAAGAATACATATATATTAACAGAGCTCAAGCCAAGAGTAATAATGACAGCCTTATAAAACATGATTACTAGTACAGACACTTTCTTGAATATGTCACCCAGGTATTATTTTCAGCTGCAGACCTGAAAACCATTTCCATATTTTATAGACAAAAACATGACATCTAGCTCTAGGAGAAGCACAACCTATCTAATATATTTGAGAACACAATACTTCTAAATAATGCTGTTTTGGGGATATCTATAATCTCTGTTATGAGGGTAATTCATTAATTTCAGCTTCTTTAATGTCCGTCATGTAGTTAAGACATACATATACTTCCAACAAGCAAGATCTCTGGCTTTTGAGAGACAAGGTGAAAAATATGGAGAAGGAAATCTGATTGGATGTATAAACCACATGCAAATGTTTATACTATTACTGTGAAAGAACAAATAATTGAGTAAGCAGATTGCACTCATGGCAATCTCAGCAGAGGCAGCTATGTGTTTTTTTTTCTTCAGCTTCTCTCAGGAATATTAGGGGAATTACTGAGCCAGCCACTGCTGAGCTGAAGAGACATTAACTATATACCAGACGCACCTTGTGTTTTCATGCCAGGTTAACTGCTCTGTGCCTCAAGCACAGAATATTTTATTATAAAAAATCTAGCAGAGAAGACTGTTGCCTCATGCTATCATGCTGGATACAAGAAACATCACCTGCTTACTCCAAACACAGTCTTGTCCAATGCTATCTGCTCTTCTAGGGTGAATATTTGCATCGTGAAATCAGCTGTCACTTTGTGCATATTGATTTTAAGTCCCATTGCAACTTTGACAGAAGTGTGCCAAGCCTACATCTTTGTAGTACCAACAGCTACAGCAAGCAGTAAGTCTGTCTGGACTTTGGATTTGTACTGGAAGGAGAGTACCTTGACTTCCTCTAGAGCTCACAGCTGGCCAACAGAAGGGTAGACCAGTCAAAGATAACTTGGATGGCTGTTCTCAGTTTTGTTTGCAAAGTGTAATGCAAATTCATGCATATTCAGAAATTGCTAGGAAGTGCTCTACCAGTGCTGACTGTTAGAAAAACCTTTTCTGAATCTAATATATTTAAGTCTCTGTCTCCTCTGTCTTACAGTATAAACTTCACAATGCTGTTCTGACTTGTTTTGGCCATAAAACATTTGGTTGTCTTGAAATATACACCTTGTGCTCTGTGATTTTATAGCGTTATTAGAAAAATTAGTTTTCTGATCAAAAATTGGTAGCTGCTTCTAAAATTAACATTAGTTCCCCTAATCTAAAAACTGTTCTGTGCAGTGCTTCATTTATCTGGAAATCAAGGAGGCGAGGTCATTGTGAAGACATGGTCTTCAGCATGGGTCTTGTAATGGAGGTGCCAGACAAGTGAAGGTGAAATAAACACTGAGAAGAAAACTAAATAGCAGCCAGCATGGAGTTCATGGCACTGACTGGTGGACTGAGCTGGGGCTTTTGCTATGTTGCTGTTTACATTTGTTCGTGGTTATGCTATTATATATTCCAAGTACTTGTGTCTTTCTTATTCACCATTGAATTTCTCTCACTTGTCTTGAGGAACTGAACAGTTCCTCAATACTTCTGAACAAATACAAAGTTTACCTCAAAACGGAGTATCATATGACTATTGTGAGTCCGTGCAAAAGCCTATCACTGGTAAAAATCATGGTATGTTTTCTCCTCTAGATTCAGGCAACTTTCATGGCTCCGTAATGTACGTGAAATAAAAGTCAGTGGTAAGGGTGAAGCATTGGCTGAATTGCCAACAGGTCATGGCTAGAACATGACCATTGAATGCTTCATTCATCTACCAAGATAATGTCCTAGTCTTGGCTTAGAATACAATTTGTGAGCTTCAAATTTGAGAAGTTGTACCATAGATTAGAAATAATTCAAAGCCTCCTTAAAATTCCCTTTTGCTTTTACCCACAGGCTAACTCGATTCTTCTTCCTTCTGGCCAGAACACATGCCACTGAAGGAACGATTTATTTCCTGAAACCATGCTGCTTTCAGCAGTTTCAAATAGCTTTAAATTATGTGTAAGTATCTCATTTCTTATCAATATTTCACCTTTAGTGTTAGCGAGTGCATAGGTCTGCACTATCCATTTAGGATTTTTTTCTGTAATATCAGTTCTAAATTATTAACCCTGTTTGGGCATGTAGAGTTGCTCACACTACCAGGGATTAAACAACTGCCAAAAAGCTCCTGTTCTTTTCTCCTTGATCCTGGCTTTTAATTCACTTGAGTTTATAAAGCTTTGCAAACCTCTGATACTTCTAATTGCCTGTCTGCATTAGCATTATCATAAAACCTTTTAACATTTCACCTTTGCATTCTTCAGGATATGACCTTTAGCTTTTTCTGGAAGTACAAAGACGAGAATTAATTCTCTGTCTCCAACAATATTAAATTTGTCTGTCATCAGCATCTTAGTTTTTTTCCGTAATGGTCCTCATTAATTTCCCTCTTGATAGCTTGTGATCTGTGTACAGAATAATTGCAGAGAGTATGTGAGAGGACTGGGTATATCTCTATTTATACATTCAGGTGTAATAATATAAGGTATGTTTAGTAACCCATGGCATGTGTGTAATTTTGTGCACATTTCTGCAGTTACTAGAAAGAAATCTGTACATAACTCAACGTTTTAATGCCTCCCTTATTCTTTGCAATAAAATTCTTCAGGCCAGGCTTTAGAGTTCAATAATATTTAAAATTTAAAAATGGAGACATTATAAGTGTCTTTCTTAACGTTGCAATTTGTGAAACGTGATTATTCTTTTAAAACTCACTTCTTTATTACTAAATTCATCTTATAGCTCCCTTACATATCATAAAAAAAATCTTTAACATACTTTTTTCAAGGTTTCTTGGCTCTTTTATATATCAATTTCTTCAGAAAGAGACTAGTTGACCAGCTGACTACACTAATGAAAGACCCTCCTAAAAGGTATTGTCTACAAAAATACGCTGCTTAAAAGAGAAGTTCTGCAGAACTTGTCCTTTGTGCCTCTTACCCCTTTTTTCCTGTCTCCAGAATAATCATTCAATCCTACTTCTACATTTTCCCGAAATAAAAGCCTTGAGTTGCTGTAATGTGGTAAAGTGTTGACTGTAGTAACGCATCTGCATGGGATATAACAGGCTTTCTTTCTCTTCAGAAGAATATACTCTTTTATTCATAGCACTGGTTATTTTCAGATAGAGATGCTAATGAGAATGGAACTTTATTCTGATTGAACTGTCTTTGTTAAACAAGGTAAATTCCAGGACTAGACTTACTGTGTATATAATCAAAATCTCACTTTCCTTACTTCATCATGATATCACCAACAGCTGAATTTGTTGCCCTTCCGTATTAAACAATTTTTGTATTTCTTAGGCGTTGTTCCTATAGCCTGGGATGGTTCATAGGTTTTGCTGCAATACAAAGATTTTCTTGCACCAGTTCCTTAAGATTTTTCAGTTGAAGATTTTCCAGTTACTCCTGTTTGAGGAACAGTTCTGAGTGCATCCTTTTCTGATGTAGGCATTTCTACTTTCAGCTCCTTCTTTGCATTAGCCATCCTGACTGTCCCTACGCTTACAGAGCTTGCCCCCCTACAATAGGGCAAGCCCTGGATGGAGGGCATGGTGTGTTTTGGTACCACTGCATTCTCTCATTTGCTTTCTGTTCTGCACTCATCCAATTATTCAGAAATTAATCTGATTGTTTTATAGTGTGTGAACTGTTCAGTGTGCTTTATTTACGGGTCCGGTTCTTGCCTTCATAATGAATGAAGCTGCCAGGCACATATATTTTTAAATCTTTTTAGTTCTAAATATTCAGCTAGACTGGTATTTCCATTGAAATTCAACTGTGTCAAGGTACTTAACTCATTGGTTTCAGGGTGTTTTCAAAGTTTCCTGTAGGGGTCATTCAGATTTTTGGATATTTAAACATCTTTCAAAAATGTTACCTAAAATTTCCTGGGTTGCTAAGGCAGTTCTGGAATATCTATCAGTTCTCTTTGGTTTAGTGAGAAGTCACTGTGTGATCAATTTATTTAATTTACCTCTGCTAAGGAACCTAATTAATACCCAACTTTTCTGAAACATTTAAAAATAAATCCCACTGATCTTATACAACTTAATCTCAGGTTTAACCAAAAATCTGTCTTAGTAGTTCATAAATGCATCCTCCTGTGATCTGTGCCTCTTTGTGGTGGATAATGATTGTAGTATTTGAAGATTACAAAAACAAACCTAATGCTCGCTGTTACACTGATCATAGCAAGAATACATGGCCTGATTGAATATTATCAGGAGATCACTGATAGCAGGCACAGTAGTGAAATGATGGAAATAAAAAGAAGAAAATTATAGATAAAAATAAAGCTGCTATCGAACAAAGCAGATGAAGGAGCAAGGGTCTCAGTTTGATTCTCTTTTCCCCCTCAGAGTGGTTAATTGTTTTTCAACTTCGGCACATACGTCTTAAATGAAAAAGTGCTACTAGAATGTGTGTGCATGTCTAGGGAAATGAGATTAGTGATAGCCAAATGAATATTATGTATTGATAAATCAATATGAAAACAAATTACAGAAGCTCTTCCATGACTGTAATCCATCTTTTAGTTTTCTTCAGTTTTGCATGCTGCTGTTTTGTAGACTTTCACCCAAACAGAGGAGAGTAGCCATGTTTTCATTGCTCCCTCCCATGGCAAATTTACCCAGTCACTGACTAACATGCAGCGCTAATTTATGCAGATGCTCCTTTCCTGGCACTGGGATGAAGAGAACAGATTAGAATAAAAAGAAAAAAGAAAAAGATTTTGAACATCATTTCTAATGGTCTGGGAACTGTATTTGTTTTGGTCTTCCGGCAGCAATTCCTCCTTGTGAAAATTTTAGAGAATAATCTACTTCCATTTGGCAAGCAAGTGAAATTGAAACAAAATCTTCCAAATGTTTTGAGAAATGAAGTGGATTGTGGCGGATACTCCTTCTGCAGCCAAAATTACTAATTTAGGTGAAACTGCATATTTTGCTGAAGCTATAATTAGTTGAAAAAGTCTTGGCCACCTCTAGCAGGAACACAAAAATTACATCATGCTGTTAGGCTTGTTTTATGTCTGTTGACTTCAGTAAGCTTTTACATCTTTAAGTACCTGCAGTAGAAGTGTGCTGCTGCTTTGAGCACAACTCATCAGGAAAGCAAAGGAAAAAGCTGCAGCTTCTTATCAAGTCCTTTCTCCTCCTGTCCTGTCAGGCTCAACTCTCCTGCTGCTTCCAGAGATTTCTCTCCTTCTTTTTGCAGTTCCAGCTAGCTCTGGCTGCAAGTTGATCCCCCTGCAGCTTTTTTCCCAGCTTCTGCTGCTCTCCGTTCCCTGGTCTTGAGCACTGGTGCTGGAACCCCTTTCTGCTGGCTACCTGAAGCACCCAGATAGCTACAGTCAGGGCATCATTGTTTTGTTGTCTCGCTCCCTTTGCCTCAGGACAGTTTTGTTCCACAATGCACAAGCTGGAGGTGACCTGCAGCTTGATGAAGGCTCTTCACTTTCCCATAACTGCTCTCATTTTGAGCTCTGCTGATCCCCATGTCTGCATTCCTTTCCAGCTGGCAAGGAATTTTTCCTTCCTTGCATCTGTTCACACTGTCTTTCTAAAAGGCACGGCTAGAGCCTGTAAGCGATAATTCTGTCCACATGTCCAACACAGGAAGGTGAATGTACAGCCAGAGCTCCTCAGTGCACTTTTGAAAATCACAGCACTTTGGTCTTTGAGTACCTTGAATAAAGCCACGCTTTATCCCAGAAGTTCACAGAAATGTGCCATTACGTGACCAAGGTATGACTTCTCAAAACAGCAGAAACAAAATACAGCCCCTAATTGAAATGCTAATTCAAATCATTAATTATTTTGACAGCTGGGAGAGAAAATATGTCCTGGAAAGTGGTCCACAAAGTGATGCAATGTGCAGAATATCTAGTCACTTTCACGTATAAAAAAGTGAAATCTTGCATTTCCTGTCAGAGTCTGAATAACGTCTTCCAGTAGAAAGGGAAAAAGGGCAGGCACAAGAAATCCATCTTGACATAGTAACAGACACTCTGATTCCTTCTCTGTTACACTGATCTGAGTAACATTCAAGCCTGACTTCGTAGATCTTTGGGTTAGGCTCTTAACCTATGCAATGAATTGTCCTGTTCTAATCTTAACCAACTTTCTCTTTTTTAAAAAAAACAAAAAACAACACAAAAATCAAAACATGCTTGCTCTGGCTGTTAGTGTAAAGAGATTCATCAGTACAAGGTCATGCTTCCTCCTTATTCCAACACAAAAGGTGAATAAACCAGAGCAGATGCCAGCTTCTACCCAGAAATGATCACGCAAAAAGTGAGTAATGTATTCTAGAAATAAATGCACCACAACCAGCTGTCTGAATATAACATGGATCTGCAAGAGAGAGGATACTTAAAACTTCAAACATCTGATGCTGTGTCTTTAACTTACTTAACGGTGCTGCTTTGCTGAGTGGAAAATCCAGTTACTTGGATGTAGAAGGGAAATGAAGACTTATATTTCATGACAGGATCTAAATAACATATCTGTCCAAGTGAAAATCATGTGCGTTACACTAGAATGGTTATGTACATCATCCTTCTAGTTTACATTGTTAGAGTGCTTTTACATCAAGGATGTCATTTTCTCTCCCATCAGACATCCAGGGGTTTGTCATGCAGCCTTTCTCCTCCCACTCTGCCCTCGCTGCTCCTTGTTTGACTACCAGATACTACGAAACTGTAGCTATATTTTGCAAGCTGTTTTTCACAGATTGCAGTAAAACATATTTATATTGTAAGTAATTCATTTTTAAACGTGTAAGAAGTATTTCTTTATTCAGCAAGCTGTCTCAACTTGGAGCACTAAATGTATTATTAGAAGCACTGTTGCACCGTAAAAGCTTTAAATGGAGTCTTAAAGCTTTTTAAACACAGTGTTGTCTTTGTGGCTCTGTAAATCACTATCCTGTTGGAGGTCAAAAGATTATCATTTAGTGAAGGTTTCATTCTTTATGAAGGAAACTGGTAAGCCAAAGTTATATAAATAAGCTGTCTGCCCCCAGACTTAGCCATGTGGCAAAATATATCTTTGCTGTCAAGTGCAGAGATGCTAATATGAAGACAGTACCTATTGTTTACCTGCGGTGCTTACGGATAGTAGCATTTTGTTTATTGTGACAAAGTGAGACTTGTTTATATTCTCAGTACTAATCACTCTTCATCCAGAAAGACTAAGAATTTTCAACAGACAACCTAATGTGGACAGGTATATGTAGGAAGGAAGCGTTTCTCAGAGTCAGTAAATGCCCGTAAAATTCAAAACTACCTTGTTTATATGTTTGACCTTGGGATAAGTACAATATTCAAGTCTGTTATTGGATAATTACTTTGTTTCTTTCATCATGACATACGTTTATAGTAAATTTGCCAGTATATCTGCTGAAATGTGTGTACCTATAGGTAATTTGTTGTGATACCTCAGAATAAGTAGTGTGTTCGATATGCTTCTATATTAATCTCTAACAGAACCCAAACTAAGATACAAAGTACTCAAGCTTGACTGTCTGACAGCTTCATCTGCCAACAGCCCTATAATTAGGATTCAGAAATACAGAAATGTAAAGGACAGCAATTTGTAATGTAGACTTCCAGATGCTTTTAAAACTCCCTTGGAAACAGAACCAGGATGAATGTGAACGCCTGATTCCTATGTGCACTTAGAAGGAACCTCTTCCAGGCAAAGCATGAAGGCATTTATTTATATTTTTAGTTTTATTTTTTTTCATATACTGGAAGCTTAATGCTGAAAGAAAGTTTTCATTATCTGAGCTGATAGCTAACAGTCAAAGTTGCTCTCTTGTCTCGGTATCTTTCAGTGTGTGGGAAACCGATTTATAACAATACATGGATGCACTGAATTAGAAAAGACAGTTTTAGAGCAGTGACATGTTTTTTTCCTACAGTGCACACTCCACTGAGATGTCAAATACACTGCATGAGAGCTGCATGCAATCTGAAAAGTTCTCCTGCACATGCTCTTGTTTTCTTTCTTTTTTCTCTGCCAGCCTGGGGGACCAGAGGGGACCCCAAATCCCACCATTTTGTGGCCCCTTTTTACAAAGGGCACAGAAACTGGTGAGGCAAAATCACTGCTCATGAATCTAACTGAGCTTACAAGCTCAGTGACACACAGAGCTTTCACTGTTTTGGAGCTTGGAAATTCAAGGTCTTCTCCAGATTCTAGCAGACTGTGAAGTCCTTGAGCTTAAACCCAAGTCTGCTTTTAGTTCTGTAACTTCCAGACAAGATTGGCTGATTTCTCAGTGTTTCTTAAGTGTCCCAAACTGCTGGTTCAGACTATTCCCTTAACAAAATGTACACGTTTCATAAATCTACCGCTGGTGTTTGAAGCTGAGGTACAGTTATTTGTGAACTAGAATTTTTATGCCATTTTCTTTATTTTATTTAATGTAACTGCAGTGATGCTATCTCTGCTAACTCATTGCCGTAAGCTGTGTATTCCTGCCATGAGTATGCAGACTTATCACAGTACTCCCCTCCTACCACCTGTACCTGAGCAGCATAAACAATCCTCTGCCACGTCAGGTACTTTGAATGCTTTCCTACAACTCAAACATTTTTCTTATCACTTCCACCGTTTCCAGAAAGCGAAAGGAAATTTCTTGCGTAGTTTTAAAACCTTTCAAGTTTCATGAGCTATGTGTACCTTTGTAGACCAATGCTATTTTACATTTGATAAACAGAGAATAAAGAACAAGTAAAAGCCTTGAGAAATTTACTGTAAGACATCGCAATATGAATCTATCCATAAAAAAATCAATCCAGGCCCAATATAAAATGGCTGCTTCATGCAGCAGGCCCTGTGAAGTACAGCTCGATGTACAAACAGCAAAAATTGCTTGGTGTGTATATATATATCTACATATACACTCACATAAATTTCTGATGTAGTCAAAATTGTTATATTCAGTAGACTTCTGTCACCAATGTCCACCTGAGCGCACAGATGGACTTATAAAACCAATATAACTGCTCTGGCTTCATTGCTATTTAGTAATGTAATTTTTTTAGATCAACTTCCCTACATTGCTGATTATACATGTGTGTATTTATGTATTCTACCCTTATATACAGAAAAGGTAATCATAACGGGTAATGCTTTTGTCAGCAAATCTCCCAAACTGCAGAACCAAAAATTAAGTGTAGTTTAGGTGAGGAAGAGCAGGCAATGTTCAGAAACAACAGGTAAATGAAAATATATGTTTAGCCTGTGACGAGGTTTTTCATGGACAAAATAAAAATTTTCAGATCACTCAAGACTGTGTTGTTTATATATAATTCAGCAACTAATATATATTATTACTGTTACTAGTACTGGCCTTTGTTTTGATTTTCCACAGTAATGAGAATAATTCAAGATAGATTTTCCCCTGTTAGTGTTTCACTGGGAAGCTGCTCTATAACACAGTTTAAGACAGAAAGTTAAGATCATATACGCTAACAGAGTTAATAATCAATTCCAGCAATGTATTTCATGTTCTACTTTTTTGCTCAAATCTATTTTTTTAATGTATTTTCTCACAAATTCTCTTTTTTTTTTCTTTCTTTCCCCCCCCACCCCCCCAGGAAGTAAAACAAAAATCTTCAAATCTACAAGAAGTTCTCCATCAGCTTTGTGTTTTTCTCTAAGGAAATTATTGCTTTTTAATCTGCCATTCATCTCATCCACAGAGGAACAAAGTGGATTTTCAGGTCAGATACCTCTCTTACAAATCAATAAGACGTTGTTGAAAAGTTGGTATTTGAAAGGTACGGTACAAATGATACGTATGTGACTCCTGTGTAAATGATGTACTGAAGTCTGTGTAATATTGAGAGATGTTTGAACCCAGGTGGGTTCTTGGCTGGCTGGACCCTACAAGTGAAACAGATGAAGTCATAGAGATTGCTAGTTTTTGTCAAGGAGGTGTGTAAGATGTTTTTGTTTCAGGCGCCTTATTCCTTAAGGTAACGTATATCAGTGCACATGAAGAAACTGGGTCATACTCTATTAGGTTTTGCAGAAATATAGTAAGCAAAAAGTGGATGTTCTAATAGGCTATAGAGATTGAACTGTAAGGCTGGGAGTACTTGGGATGCATGAACAAGACTCGGCTGTATTGTGGGAATTAGCTTTGTATCATGATAATGCAGATGCTTTTTTGGAATTGATCTGAAATATAAATAATTGATTTTTCAAAAGTAAAGCTGCTAAAAATGAAAGGAAGAAGTCTCCTGTTGAAACTTGACAAGGAATAAAATATTTTAATTGAGCTCCTAAACTGGTATTTGAGTAATGGCAGTTATCACAAATGGATCACTTCAAAGACATACTCTAGGCTGGCCAAGAAGGCATCGGGCCACTCTGTGGCTTTTTTTCCCCATGCAGTATAAGCTTCAAAAACTGTCTATTGCCAGATTTAACTTTTATGTGGACTGAGATAATGGGAGCTGGCTACTAATAGTGAAGCACTAAATGTCCTTCATTTCTCCTGATCATTTGTACTTGTTAGGCTGTAGCCAGCTTGTGAGGTGTTTTGGCTGTGGAGATATTTCTACACTGTGACGTTTGTTTCCATCCTGATTGAAAATTATACTAATTAAAGCTTGTTCCCTGGTTTTCTGCTCTTCATAAGTGCAGTGATTCTGGAGTAGATTAATGACATATATTTTGAAAAATGCTGATTATCAAGTCTGATTTTTCTTTTTGTACCAATGTGTTGCTTCTGACAACATCTTCTGATCGGAACAAGACTCTGTACAAAAATCTTTAAGCAGCTGCATTTTTATGAATATATTAATTTCATTACTTATTCTTCCTCTGATGAAGACCTGAAACCAGTCTTCCATCTGAAATGTAAAACTTACAACTGTTTACATGTATATGAATATATATTTATATGCACATATGCACATATACCTATATAGCTATGCTTCTCCATGCAAATTGAAGACAAACCTTGACTTTTTCCACATTTTATTTTTTTCTTTTAATGTCTCGGGCAGTTCGTTATACAGGAAATATGCCATGATTCATCCATTCTAATAGATTCCACCCCCAACTAGGGCTGAATTTTCCATCTTTTGAAGAAGAATTTCATGCCGTTAACGATGTACATTCAGACTAGGTAACCTTACTTCCTGAGTTGCCTTTCCTTTCTTGGCAGTACTAAGTGGCAAAGCAAAGAGCTGCAGAACAAAACATTTTCTCGACTTGGAGGCTCCTAGCAAATGTTTCATTCCTCAAACTGAGCTCTTTCCTGCTTAAAACTTTCGTAACTTGTTTGGAACTTAATGAGCCCCACATGTCTTGGCTCCCAGCGCCAGCCAGACTGCAACAGCAGAACAAGTCTCCTGCTCTGCACAGAGTCATGAAAAATGTCAGTCTTGCCCAGTACTTTTTTGAAATCTTTTTCTTTTTTTTTGTTTACACTCTGAGGACTTTATTTGCTGGTCAGATGACCCCCTAAATTCAAAACTGAATTTATGACACACTGCAAATCTCCTGCGTGGTTATGAAGACAGCAGACAAAATAGCACTGTAGTGCTCCGATCTCTCTTGGATTCTCATGAAATATGATGCCAAGGCTGAAGTTTTAGGCCTGATAAAAACTATCCGCAGGAACTTCTTGATTGTTCCAGAGAATCTACTTTCCTTTTCACCAGCACGATTACAAAGGATAAAGTCACAAATGTGGCACCCATTGTGAATGGCAGAGATTTGGCGGAAGGTGGTTCCTGACCAGAGAGGTTTACAATAATGTATAGAAACAGACAATAATCTATTTTGAAGTTTGTATGTGTACATGTCTATATATGCACATTTATAAACTTCTTTGAAGCCATTTCAGAAACCATCTCAACAGTAGAGAAACAGCAAAAGCGACTCATTTGATAAAGCAAAAGGTATCTAAGATATCTAGATGAAATGCCATGGTAAAAGAAGAAGAAAAACAATCCCTGAAATCTCAAAAAGAGTACTGTTATGTAGAGTTTTCATACGTATTTTCCATGCTGAGGTAGAAATTCATATCTAGCTATGTAGGTATTCTCTCTTTCTTCTACAGAAGTTGCTCTTAGCATTTGTATGCCATAACAATGTTATAAGCTACACGAAGCTCTGTGATTCAATAAAGTAATTTAGAAAAAGCAGATTGGCTACGGGGGATGGTCAATGGTTTTAATTAATATATATATATATTTTTGCAATTAAAACTGTATGGTGAAATTCATACTGGGTAGGAAAAAAATGTTAAGCTAATTGGGAAAGAAGTATTCCTTCTTGGGATCTGTTTAACCAGCACAAACCAGATGCCAAACTAACAAATGCAATCCTATTTCTTTCTAGATTCGATCAGTTACAAAAAATGCGTACCTTAAGGGTAATTCTCTTTGATCTTATGGGATAACAGAGTGTATCAGACACTTTGAGTATTAACTTGATATAGCAAAAAAAAAACAAACAAAAAACCCAAAACAGCTGAGAGAACTGCCTCAGCCATCAATTTTGGAAGCAAATTCAGATTGTATCGGCTGTAAAATATGTGCACTACACTTGCTTTGTGAAGTATACAGCGTTCAGAAGCAAGGTCCCTTCAAGGAAAATATTTGGGACTGAGAGATAACTTTAGGGCTGTATGTTTTCAGGCTTGCATTTGTTTGTCAATCCCTACAAATGCAGCCTTGCAAAAACCAAGTTATTCAGACAGAGATGGAAGCAAGCTTGCTGTATCTCGTACCTAAATATATAGCTTTTATTAAATAATTATTTCATTTAGATCTATATATTCTTCTCATAAAATGTTAGAAGGAGTTAAGGATTATCATTATGCATAGTTAGCTGGGATATATATTTGATTTCTTGAGCTTCTTTCACCGTTTGCAGAAGAACTGAATTTCTTCCCTCTGACACTCAGGACAGCCACTCATTGACTTTTCATTCTGATACACTGAGAAAAAAACATTGGTGAAATCCTGATTATTCTAGGTAACAAGCATGAAGACTGCATAATGCTGAAGTAAAATTATTTCTCATCAGAAAGTGGAAAGACAACGACTGAGCCTGCTCTGTGATGAGAGCATCATAAAATCCCTTCAACTACAATAGTGGATATGCTAATAACTATAAATCTGTAAGATGATAAAAAGAAGGCTATTGCAGATATATCAAGAAAAAAATGTTTGACTTTTCTTTCTCACAGTTTGTACAGAGGTATTTGCTCTTAGATTTAAGGCTTTATTTTTCTTATTAACGTACGTGTCCAGGCTGCTGGGTAGAGTGAATTTCTCTTGGGCTTTCAATATTTTAATGTGTAGACTTTCAGGGATTCAGAAGCACAGAAATGGTTTTAAATGCTCATGTTTTTCTAACCAGAGTTTATGCAAAAACTTGTTAGTTTTCTGAGAAGTTATTGTAGTCAGGAGTGCATGTGAGAATTTCTCCTGAGTTTTTAAATCCCCCTACTAAAGCTGAAGCAAATACTGCTTGCATTTCTTCCTTCCTATTCTTCTAGTTGCAAGTATAATCTGTGCAAACTCATTAAAACAGAACTAGAAAAGTATTAATATAATCTTGTATTCCTTTTACACATTGTCCTTTCCAAGTGATCTTTGTTTTTTGTTTTTTTGGTGTTTGGTTTTTTGTTTTTTTTTTGTTTACTAATTTTTGTTAAGTATAATCAAAAGAGGAATGGCATTGATGCATCTCTCGCTTTCTTTCCTCATTCCTTGTTTCTGCCTCCCTTCTACATTTATTTTCCTAATATGGAAATTAAGATGTTGCCATCACTATGCACAGGGTTCATCACTTGTTATTTCCCAGATATTTCTCTTTGCACTTCACCACCTTTATGCTGATGTTCAAATACTGGACCATCCTCTTTCCAAAGATCCCTCTTTCTTCACTTCTGTCCCAAGGTCCTACTTGTGGTCAGATTTCTAGCAACTGTGGATTCCAATCATTTCCAATCTCATATTATTCTGGCATGTAAACATGCAAAACAAGATTGTTATTAACTTTTGTTTACCTAAGATTTTGGCTTTTTGCTTTGATCTCAGTCAAAAATCGATACATTCTAGTGCTGTTTCTGTGTTTCCCTCATTCTCATTTTAATCATTTTTTTTTAATGTTATGCATCATTTAGATTTTCCTGTGTATTTTTAATGTGCATCTCTCCCCTTCCCCTCTGGTGTTTGCTTGTTTGTTTTGTTTTTTCTGCTGCTGCTGCTGTTATTTTTAATGCATATGTGGAAGTTAATGTATATATATACTTTCAGTTTGGGAATGCTGGGTTTCAGCACAATAGTGTGGTATGTATCTACTTCTGTTATTTGTATGCACAGTGCTCATGATTGCATACTCAGTTGCTGTGGTCATCAGAAAAATTCATTGCTTGTAGGGAGATGGTGGTTATTGTCTGGGCAGTCCAAAATACCGTGAAAGCAATTTTGCATAATGACACAAAGGCAGCTGTTAGAAATGATATATGCCACATAGCAAGGCAGGCATACCGACCAACTGGGAGCCTGAGAACTGAAAACTACCATGAATTAGTATTTTTTTTCAATTTTCAACAAGAAGTAACTTGGTGCAATTTTTGTTACGAAGTCTGGAACAAAGATACCTACTAACACTTGTCTGTTCACAAAGTCATGCTGACTTTGTAGGATTCACGTGCAAATTTATATAGGTCTTCACTTTCAGGCTCACTTTCAGTTTATTATATATATGTATCTTTTCCTTTTGGAGTAGTTATTATTTTTAATTTTTCATTGAAAATATGGCTTTCATGGTTTTACAACATTAGGTAAAAACCCCACATATTTTGCAAGTAGATTTGGCGGTAGGTTGGTCGTCCTGCAAAATGCTAACACTAACAATGAGGTGTCAGAGACATCTTTTCTCTCCCTCCTCTCTCTTACTCACCCGTCTAGCTGTGTATACATATCATGGAAACCTGACAATTTCCAGGGTGCTCAGCTCCAATAAACTAATTTCACAATTCATGCATTGCAGAAGATCTGTGAAAAATAGCCAGTTTTCTGTTGTGATCTGGGGGCACCATAAATTAAACTCAGTAACTGGAGAAGTAGTAACAACGATCAGATTTGTCAAAGGGACTATGAAGACTCCTTCTCATTTCATAAATGTACAGATCACTAGACGATGTGTATAGCTTGGTTGAGAATATAAATCAATAATTGTGGTCTCATTTCCACATGGATAAGGCTCAGGCTCATACAGATACATAGATAGATAGGTAGGTAGATAGACAGATAGATATTCCTTTTTTTCTTTCCGAAAAAAGATGAATCCCTCTGAGTTGTTGCAATTATAGTGCAAACACCTCTATTGTATTTCAGGGAAACAAATCAATTTATAAAAATTATTTCCCCTCAGTTACATTCGGTTCTGGCAAATGATACATAAATCTGGCACACATCATGAGCCATACACTGAGAAATGGTTTGTCTCATTCGCTTAATCCTATTAAAGCGAGGACTTGCGTTCCCTATGCATTCATTGGTGACAGCAGAATTTGTCCCAGTGGATTTTGTGAGGTGGACTTCACAGATGCAATCAATTCAGTTAATGTATCCATTCCAGGTGAGCCCACGAGTACAGTACTTCCTATGTCCCTTTCTGCCTACTGGTGCCAAAGAGAGTGCAGCACATTCCCTAATGGTACAAACAAATCAAACCATCCTGATCTGTCAGATATTAATGTACTGAAATGAAGCTCGAAGCGCAGTTACGAGAACAGTGTCCGCTTGAAGTCCTAGTTATGGACCATAACCATGTTGAATTACTAACGAGTCAGCTGCTTGTCACGGCTGAGGGCTGTTTGACCCGGGTGGAAATTGGAAGCTGAATGTGAACAGGTTTTAGTTAGAAAGATATAACTTCAAAAATTAAACGCTTAAGATACTATTAGCTGTGAATGGGAGACGTGCCTGTGATCTAGGAGTTTCCATATAGGAGTTTCCACTGAGGGGTTTTCAGATTTGATCTAGATTCAGTAATATACACTTTGGCTGAAATTAAACCATTAACTCATCTATGCTCATGGATACCTCAGTCAACAGGCTCCTTCCTTATGCTCCCACCAACAAAGAAGATGGAGCTTATTGTCAGCTATAAACAAAAGCTAGTGTTACAGTCAGCTGAGGGAAGTATTCTTTGGCATCCCTAAATCAACTGATGTGATCCCTAATGAAAATAATAATCATATGATTAAACGTTTTCCACTGAAATAAGCCAACATCTTACTAATATGGACACCCTAAAGAAAAGACACTCTTGAACAACGATTACAAATAGCTGAAAATTGCAAAAGTAGCTTCTGGAGATTCATTACAAAGATCTTTTCACTAAACACCTTGTTTCTGTAAAAATTTTACGTGTACATAAATACATACCATATATATGTGTTTATAACACCTGCAGCTTGCTCCATTAAAAGGTCTACACAGTTAAGTTTGGAAAATAAGTCTATGAGTTAAGGGGACCTTGCTTCAGTAACCAGTCCAGTTATTACTATTTTCTAATTTAGAAACTTTGTGTTAAAAGAAATGCCAGCTGCCTCATTGCATCATAATGAAGTGTTCCAGGGTCTGACATAGATGTTTTGGACCACAGAAAGAGAAAAAAAATGTGGGTGTACCCATGTTTATGCAGCCTGGTGAGAGAATGCATTCCATTAAGTTAAGGTTATTTTGGAATAGTCTTGCGTATTTAATTGAATTGACATCTGATTGAAGCAGAAATCTTCCTGTCAGATGAAAGCTGTGTCAGACTGAAACGTCTCAAGAAAATCAAAACGCATTTTTGATATGTTTTCTGTACACTTCGTATCTTTTTGTTGGCCACAAAGCATTTCATTTTTACAGTACAAAAGCAACAGAACTCTTTCACTTGAACTAATGGGGTTCTAATGAATTTTATGAACACTAATACACACACAATGCATTTCATACAGTTGGGCTGTAGAGCACTATTTCTAAAATGGGTCTGCGCAAATTAACTCTGAAGGGTGTCTGTGGCAGCCTTTCATCCATTAACTGCCTGGTGCGAGCCCCCACGACAGCTGATTTCAGAGCTCACCCCGCCTGATTCTCGCCAGTGGAAATTTGCCAAAATGATTACATCAACTTTCAATAAACCACATGTGCGTGACAACAGTAAGCAAACAATTACTTAAAACCCTATAATATAATTTGTAATTTGACATAATAGACTGTTCTTTCAGGGTTCGCATTTCCATGACAAAGCCTCAAGAACTGGGGCAGTTCTGCAAACAAGCATACGCTCTGAGTATCAGCAAGAGAGGTGCCCTTGGCCCTCCTCTCCTCCGGGCTCCGGGTTTGCACAACCGCAGAGGTGCCTGGAACCAGCCATCATTTTGAGAAGCTCACCAAAACGCCACCGTTTCTTTCATTTTAGCTCTGTGGGGTGGCAATGCCCAGCTTGCGTTTTGCCTAACAAGACAGCGAGGGGGCTGAGGAAAATAAACCTGTAGTAATGATTTATGGAAACAATAACACTGCCCTGAGTTTTAAAAACATCTGAAAATAAATGTCATGCCCTCACCTCATCCCCAGCTCTGCGTGACATTTTCCATCCTCTGGTGTTACAAAGAGCGAGACAGAGGCTCAGGAAAGACGTGTGGTGGTAAATGTATTTCTGCTTAAACCTAGGATTTTTCAGTGAGGTCACAACTTGTTATCTATGCAGCATTCAAAAACTATGAGATTACTGCGCATTCGGGTCTTGAAGCCCTTCTGTTTTCTTTGTTCAAAGACTGAGAGAGATCCTTGACTTCTATTCAGGAGGTAGATCAGCTTAAATTCTCATTCTCTTTCTCCTTCCCCGCCTCCCTGCTTTTAGCTGAGTGATTTATTTAAAAAAACTGCGACTTCTCTAATTTTCCATTTATGGGCAAGGGGTTCTTTGAAGCAATAAAAGGACATGGGGCCAGCAGGGAGGAATCAGGCAGCATCTATTGTAGGAAAATGAAAAATAATTGCAGTTTTATGTGGGGTGATGACACTTAAAGGAACGCGAAGGCTTTATCTGCAGATACTTGTTAACATTTTGTTTAGTCTATGGCCATCAGAGGAAGATGTCAATTAACTCTGACTTTTCCTGTATTCTAAAGAGTAAAAGTCTCTTTTTTAGTCTGTTTTCCAAGTTAACTCAAAATCAGAAAGTAGACTTTGTTCATAATGGAAAAAAACCACAGAAGTTTGTCACAACTTTGAATCTGGCTGGGATTATGGAATAAGAGCAGTAGCATTCTGTAATGTCTTCTGAAAAAGCTTATAAGGTACTTACCAAAAGCGTACCAAAGTCTAAAAACAAATAAGGCTATTTTTGTATTACGGTGATTTATGCTTTACTAAAAAAGTTCACTATGAATGCTGGAAGTATATCAGTGATGCTGTAGTAAGGCCATTGATTGTAGGCTGTTATGTCACTTTGCTTCCAACTCTGAGTGTGTCTCTGTGCAAACTGTTTTCACAGTCCCTTGGCCCGGATTGGGAGAAGAGGAGCCTGAGCGCTCCGTTGAATGGCAGTGAGCATTGTCAGGGAGGCAGGAAAATTGAGTCCCGGCTCTGGCTGCCAGGTCAGGAGCTGCAGGAGCTAATTGTGGCAATGGTAATGAGACTGAGCAGGCAGCAGATGCTCACGTGCCTTTACAATCCAAATCCCACCAACAAATTCCTCCCACAGAAACTTTAAGGGACGTCTTGGCACCCTGGAGATGGTGATAGACACGGTCCCAGCCACATGCCACCTGCCAGAGCCATTGTTTAATAAAGGGGGAAAAAAAAAGCCTATTATGATAACAAAGTTGTTTGCTGTCTCTAGCAATGACTTTATGGCACCAGTTTTACCATACTGCATCTATTGGGGGGGAAAAAAAAGAAAAAAAAAAAAAGGAACATCTGATTCTTTAAAGAGAAACAGTTGTATTGAGCACTGTTAACAACTTACTTGGGAAGCCGGATGTTCAGTATATGTTACATATTCCGCTGATAAACTATGCTTGCCTTTTTCCCATTACAGCTCCCACTGTGCCTGCTTCCTACAGGAGGTTTACATTTCCACATGTTTTCCCATGACATAAAAGCGTGGAACATTTCTTTATTCCTTTTTTTCTTTTTTCTTTTTCTTTTTTTCCCAGCAAAATCAAGAACATAGAATGCAGATACCCATGTACAGTGCTGTATAAATATTTATTGTGAAATAAAACAAACTGCATATTTGGTCCAGACCCTTGGAGCAGGGTGGCTGGTAAGCTGTGCCTGAGGTTTTGAAGAGGGGAAGGCCACCAGCACCAGGTTCTCTTACTGGCCGTGGTGTGTAACACACGATTGCTAAATGCTGCCACGTGGACAGGTTGAGATTCTTGCAGGAAATCTATTCCCAAGAATATCTGTTTCTGAACAAGTCTTACCAAGTGTCTTCCATTGTCATCAGAATTTGAGCCCTCTGAGGCTCAGAATACGAGGTGTCCTCGAGGTGAGTTGGTAGCAGGCAGCTGCTGGCAGGGGGTGCAGATGAGTGGATCTGGACTGTTTGGCTTAGGCTGTCGTGGGAAGATTGAAGACATGCTTTGTGTGGACTGGAGACACTTGAAGCAGCAATTATGTTCCTTTTTTAAACTCCCAGGGGTAGTGGAGAAAGTTAAAGGTGCTTAAAAAGCTTGGTTTGAGCAGGTAATTTAACCAAGTGTGCATTGTAGCCCTGGCTAAATTCACATCTGCACCAAACTTCAACCTCTTCCTTTACAAATCCTCATCCTTGTGAAGAATCACAAATGTCGTGCCCTTCTGCCCTGTAAAATGTGAGAATGGCCCTGAAGGTATCATCACAAGTTAGTGTTTTACTAACTAGTGTTTTTAGGCTGCTAGGGCAAGGTGTTCATCCCTAGAGAACTGCAGCACTGTGGTGGAAAGCATTTCAAATTTATTTCAAGCTCAAGTATGTCAATGACATGCATCACATCAATTATAGGTAGTATATCAATATGTGTACACATAGGTATATATATATATATATAGTATATCAATTTGTTAACAACTGGAATAAAAGCAGACATAGGACATTCAATGCAGTTATATTAGTGCATAAGGCTGAAAACATTATGCACCTCAAGAATGTCCCAGCTCTTGACAGTATTTTCCTTATGGGGAGGTGGGGTCCGGGGTCTTCAACTATGTCAGTGTTTCTCCAGTCTCACTGGGCACGGACCAAGTGTTATAGCCACTGTCCTCTGGAGCATCTGGTTCCGGTGACAGAAAAAATGATGCATTAGCAAACAGGCAGTTGTGTTCAACCTCAGCCACGGTTGGGTTAACGTGGCATTTGTGAGAAAGTGTTATGTGGTTTCTTGAGGTGTGGAGGGAAGGAAGAGTACCATATTTTTAAAGGTGCCTTTGGTAATGTCCCAGGCATAAACAATGCTGAAAACCTCGTTTTACTGAGGTGCATACTTCGCTCTTAAGGGCAATTTGAGGTAAAAGGCTAGCAGAGATATTCTACGTCATAGCTTACAAATAAACAGAATGATAAACACAATGTCAGATGCATTTAAAGGGATCAGACCACAGAATTTTCATAGTATTCTGTGCCTGTCTGTTAATGACTGCTGGTATTAATTCAAAAGTAACCTGTAATGTGTTATGGGTATTTCTTCGTAATCAAGATTCAGTAAGCTGTGAGTCTCAGGCATTTTTCATTTTTGCACTTGGTAAAACAATGAGAGATAAATGTCTTATTGGTTCAGAAAGAGACCAAATATCTTGGTACAGTACTTACCATGCATGAACCATGTACAAGTTTAACTTGCTATTTATATACACAATGCTGCATTGCAAAACTGCCATGAAAATTTACTCGTGTAGCAGAAAATCTGCTCCCCTGCCCTTTGCCACAATGATTGATGATAATGTAAGATCTAATTTTGAACTCGCTTATTTAAAAAAAAAAAAAAAAAAAAAAAAAAAAAGTTCTCAACCATCAGCAAATGTATAAAATTTTGTGGTTTGATGTATTTTAATGAATGATTAGATTTCTCAAAGAAACCTGAAATGGCGAAAAGCGTAGATCAGGAGCATGAACTAAACTTCTGTGTTCACCCCTCCTCTTTTCTGTTTCAATGGCTAACCCTAAACCTAACTCTCTGGTCACCCCATCCTTCCAATCATGGGCAGGACGTTTTTCTACTGAGGCCAAGAAGACATTTTTCTGATAAAGCTGTTGTGTTTACAGGTGTCTCAGAGGTGACAGCAGTCACTGAGGATGCTCCTGTTGGGAAGAAGGGGCACAACAGGGGCAGAGCTCTCAGGGTTATGGTAATTTAAGGTGCAGATTTATGGGAAGTCAGGATTGATAGTGTCAAGAGGAGTTTTGGCCTTTCTAATTTATCTATCAGCAGCCTCTGTCCCCAGTTGGGATGGTCAGTGCTCTGCTGCAAAACTGATGCCCGACTGAGGGACAAATAAAGATTAAAATAAATGCCCCATCTAATCTCATTGGGCTTACTTAAGAAGACTGTGATACACAGGAGGTGCTATTTGATAATGCAGTGGTCCACTCAACCTTCAATGTCTCTTAGAGCAATCCAACCTCTAATGCATCCCAGTACTGGAAGAGGTATCAGGTACTAGCATGTCTGGTGAGACAGCGAACAGATTGGACAAATACAGCACTACTCTGTGATAAGTTCTATAATGTGGTTGTCCGTGCCAAAAAATCAGGCAGAAATGTCAGCCTCCTTTCACGCCTTTCAGGCCTCTACCAATTCCTACGTGGCTCCAAAAGTGAGTCTGAAGTGGTAAAACACTCATCTTCCTACATGGGTACCCTTTGCCAATTCTGTTGCATCAGATGGAAATGTAAGGTGAAAAGATGAGAGAGAGACCTGGTTTTGGTTTTACTTCGGGCAGCAAGCACACTGAAGAGGAACGGGGAGAGAAGGAAGGAAAGAGGGACAGACAGAGGGAGAGGAACAAGAAAGAGAAGAGGGAGAGAACAGCCCCACAGTTTTGTCATTCATTGTGATGGAAATGTTCTTTTAAAATACACTTCTGACTTAGGAAGACTTGTCTTTCACATTCATTACACAGGTGTCAAATCAAATTTTGTCTTGCTATGTCTTGTGCACTGGAGCATAGTGCATATGACATTTTGTAACATGTTGCAACATAAGGCAATAAATCATACTGAAAGTGAATAAAATCTCATTTCTTTTTTGGGGGTGGGGTGGATGAACCAAATGGCACTGTGCTAATTTCACCGTGCTTCTGTCATTGTCAGGAAAATCATTTTCTTTCTCCCCTGTCCCTGGCGAGGAAGTGTTTCTCAAAGCAGTTCCTCCAAGTAAAATTCTTTGTCACCTAAGTTTTGGATACATACCATGCACCTAGGGGATTGGTAACTTTTAGAAGGAGATATATGCTTCCAAGCTCAATAAAACTCCTTTGAGAAACAAGACGGACTTTAAAGCATCTCTGCCAGAGAAGTAAACCTATTTTCAGCTAAGTGAAAAATTACTTAAGCTGCTGTGCAGCTGTGGCTTCTGGAGCAGCAGTGTAGGCAAAAGGAAGTCCGATTGGGAGATGCTTTCTTTTCTTTCCACAGGTGCATTGCTGGGCAATTCTGAATGCAACTCTGGATGAGATTTTGCAGTCAGTAGATAGGTATGGGGTAGGAATAGCCAGGAGGCCAGCAGCACTCCGCTCACGTGCCTAGCAGCACTCAAATACCACACTCCATAAGAAATGTCTGCGGGCTGCACGTGGGACTCTCCCTTCCCTTTGTAAGGGAAGTCTGCCATGTCAAAGGTGGACGGGAGTTTAAGAGACTTTCAGACAGGACTCTTTCACTGCCTGAGTGAAGAATCAGCCCTGAGACTGCTGTGATTGTTCCCAAGCGCCACTCACTCCAACGCCGCTGCCTCTGCACCAACAGAGCGAGGAGGGTCTTCTCCAAGCTCAGAGGTTCAAGCGGATGCTGGAAAAAAAGAAAAGCAGAGGAATGCTTCCCCATTGCTTTAGTTCAGAATCCTGATAAGGGCTGTGCCAGTGACATCTTTATCTTCATTGTAAGTGTTAATGCTCGGTGGCATGACAGTGTGGACTTGTGTGACAACGTTATAAATAACCTGATGGGGAACTTGCCAAAAGAAAAAAAGAAAAAAAGGAAAAGAGACGCTGCTTTTCCCATCTATAGGCATCCTGCTATCTGTTAATACAGATATTAATGAGAGAGTATCTCAGAGGGTGTCTCGGAGAAAGATCAAGGTGATGAAATGGAATTACTATTTGGAAAGTGATAAGAACTGCACTATGAAGTGAATTCTGCATAGCTAAATGTACCCAACAGTTACTCACAGGAACACGTTATCATTTAAATATATTATATACATATATATAAAACGTGTTAGCATTTCAGCAGGGAAATTATTTTTCTATGAATTATTCATCTTCTGTAGTCGTGTAATGGGGCAGTGACTTCTTTTATCAACAAAATACTTTTTATTGGCACTCAGAACTGCATTTCACTGAACCCATTTCCCCAGTTATCGTCAGAAAAGAGTTTACACTGGCATTTTGGAAAAATGTTATGGGAAGATTTATCAGAGCTGCAAAAAAAGCTGCCCGTGAACTAATAGAATTAGATTATCTTGGAATTTTCTTCACCAAAACTTAGAATGGCCACTAATTCCTTTCTTTGCTCTTTTGGTGTTTGCAAAGGGGTTCACTAAAGCCTGAATTGATATAATTATTGGCTCGGATTGTTAGAGATTTAGGCCAGATGGCTATGGGTTTCTAAAGTCCCAGTTGCTTGTGTTAGCTTTTCTAGTTTGCCTATAGGGTTTGGGGATCAGCGATTTGAAAGGGCTGCAAACTTGTAAAACAGTATTATTCATGGGGGCAGAATGTTCATCGGCGTGACCCAGTACTAAATACATTCATTATAGGCATTTCTATTCTGCACAATTTGCCACACGGCGCTGGTTTGTGAAAAAAAAAAAGAGACAATGGCTTATAAAATGCTTTTGAATGCTTAAAAAGAAGGAGAGTTCACGCTGAGCCTCCTCTGCTTTCTCTTTCAACAAGAACCTCCTTAGTGACTTTGGCTGAGCTCTGCAGAGAGCAAGTAAATTGGAAGAATCGGAGATTTACTTTTTACGTTTGTGGACATGGTGGGGGGAATATCTGAGGGAAAAAAAAAGAAGCAGTAAAAGAGAGTGATGGTGAGATTATGTGAAACAGCAATAAACAAGTGGGAGAAGTTAGCAGGGAAACAATGGGGGGCTGAAGTAAGCTAAAATGATAAACTAAAGGGGAAATACGGATCACGTCATGAGCAGATACACGAGATGTCTGCTTGGGAGACCTGGCTGCAGCGCGGAGCTCGTGCAGCCATCTGCGCGGTTTCTGGGACACAGCCCTCCGATATCTGATTTTATTTTTCGGTGCAAGCTGCCACGTAAACAAGAGAACACTAAAGGAGGCTGAGGGGAACGATCACTTTCGGAGAGCTCCGTTTGCCCCACGGCCCCTTCTTTCAGACGCCTGGCACGAGCACAGCCCGAGCGTGGCACCCGCCGGGAGGAGACGGATCTGAGGAACCGCGCAACGGCACCCAGCACAGCACACGCGCCGGGGGCAGAAGTGCTGCGGGCAGCGTCGCTGAGCGGGCAGCGGAGACTCCGAGGAGCGAGAGGAGCTCTCCGCGCACCAACGGGCACTGCGGAGCGGCAGCTGACAGGGAGACGAGCGGCACCGAGACGCTCGCGAAGCACTTAACTAAACGGGAGGACGGCATCGTGCCAGCGGGACCGGGACCGGGACCGAGACCCCTCGGAACGCGACGGGCGCGACGCCTCCGGCGCTGCCCCCCCTCCTCGGGCGGGATGAGCGGGCCGGCGGCGCCGCCCACGCCTCCCCCGACTGATTGGCTGCCGGCGCCGGGCCGCGCTGCGGCTTTGTCCGAGTGAAGTTACGCGGAGCTGCGGCCGGAGTCGGCGCCGCCCGCGTTCGCTGCGCCGCCCAGGGAGGGAGGGGCGTGCCCGGAGACGCCGCCGAGCTCGGGGCCGCCGGCGGCACATGGAGAGCGGCTGAGCTGCGGGAAGGGCGGAGGCGCGGGAGCGCAGGCGGGGAGCGCGGAGAGCGGCTGCGGCGGCTCGTCCCTGGATGTCCCGGCACGGTGTGTATGGAAAAGTTTTCTCGTCTGCTGCGCTGTCCGTGCCGGGCTGGTTGTGAGAGGCGGCTGGAAGGAGCAGATGTGCGCGGGGTTTGAGGTACCGGAGGAAGTTTGAGTAATTGCTTCTTAACTCGCTGGGAGAAATGAATTGCAGAAACTTACAAACGCGGCGGGCTGGCAGCAGAATGCACTTTATGTTCCTTTTTGCACTGGCGGTTGCGTGTCTCGATAAGGCTGTGCTGGGCAAGAACCTGAAGTACCGGATTTACGAGGAGCAGCGGGTCGGCTCGGTCATCGCCAGGCTGGCGGAGGACGTGGCCGATGTCCTATTGAAAATCCCCAACCCCGCCTCGGTCCGCTTCCGAGCCATGCAGAGGGGGAACTCCCCGCTTCTCGTCGTCCGAGAGGATAACGGGGAGATCAGCATCGGCGCTAAGATCGACCGGGAGCAACTCTGCCAGAAAAACTTGAACTGCTCCATCGAGTTCGACGTGATCACTCTGCCCACCGAGCATCTGCAGCTCTTCCATGTGGAAGTGGAGGTGCTGGACATCAACGACAACTCCCCTCAGTTTTCCAGGGCTCTCATCCCCATCGAAATATCTGAGAGCGCTGCCGTGGGTACCCGCATCCCCCTGGACAGTGCTTTTGACCCAGATGTGGGGGACAACTCCCTCCACACTTACTCCCTTTCCGACAATGATTTTTTCAGCATCGAGGTGAGGACGAGGACTGACGGTGCCAAGTATGCAGAGCTTATCGTGGTGAAGGAGCTGGACAGGGAGCTGAAGTCGAGTTACGAGCTCCAGCTCACTGCATCTGATAAGGGGGTGCCGCAGAGGTCTGGGTCTTCCCTCCTGAAAATCAGCATTTCCGACTCCAACGACAACAGCCCAGCTTTTGAGCAGCAGTCCTATATAATTCAACTCCTGGAAAACTCCCCAGTCGGGACTTTGCTCATAGACCTCAATGCGACCGACCCAGATGAGGGCGCTAACGGGAAGGTCGTGTACTCCTTCAGCAGTCATGTGTCTCCCAAAATTATGGAGACTTTCAGGATAGATTCAGAAAAAGGCCATCTGACCCTCCTGAAACAAGTGGACTATGAAATGACCAAGTCCTATGAAATTGATGCTCAGGCTCAAGACATGGGACCAAATTCCATTCCAGCTCACTGCAAAATTATAATTAAAGTTGTGGATGTGAATGACAACAGACCGGAAATCAGCTTAAATTTGATGTCCCCGGAAAAAGAAGAAATGGCTTATGTTTCTGAGGGGTCCCCCCTGGACACGTTTGTCGCCCTGGTCAGGGTACAGGACAAGGATTCGGGTGTAAACGGAGAGGTGGTCTGCAAGCTCCATGGTCATGGCCACTTTAAACTGCAAAAGACTTATGAAAATAACTATTTAATCTTGACTAATGCCAGTCTAGATAGAGAAAAGAGATCTGAATACAGCTTGACTGTAATAGCAGAGGACAAGGGAACGCCAAGTCTCTCAACAGTAAAACACTTTACTGTCCAAATCAGTGATGAAAATGACAACCCACCCCGCTTCCAGACTAACAGATACGAAGTAGTTATCTTAGAGAATAACTCTCCGGGAGCATACATCACATCCGTCACAGCCACAGACCCAGATCTAGGGGACAACGGACAGGTGACCTACACTATACTGGAGAATTCTGTTTTGGGAAGTTCTATAACCACGTATGTGACCATTGATCCCTCCAACGGGGCGATCTATGCCTTGAGAACTTTTGACCATGAAGAGGTAAATCAGATTGCCTTTATGGTTCAAGCTAGGGATGGAGGGAGCCAGCAACTTGTTAGTAACACTACAGTGGTGCTAACCATCATTGATGAAAATGACAACGCTCCTGTCATCGTGGGCCCAGCACTGCGCAACAGCACGGCGGAAATCTCAATCCCTAAAGATGCTGGGATTGGCTTTCTTGTCACGAGGATAAGGGCTACGGATCGGGACTCCGGTATGAACTCTGAGCTCAGCTGCTCCATAGCAGCCGACAAGGAAAACAGCATCTTTGTGATGGATCCCAAAACTTGTGACATCTCCATCAATGTGAGTGTAGAATCGGTTCCAACTAAGCACTGGGAGTTTTTTGTCATAGTCCAGGATAAAGGCAGTCCTCAGCTGAGTACTAAAGCACTTCTGAAGTGTACAGTTTTTGAGTATGTTTATTCATTTTCAAGCACAGAAGCTACTTTGGTAAGCCAGCCCTCTCTGGATGTCTCGATGATAACAATTATATCCTTAGGATCGATATGTGCCGTGTTGCTGGTCATCATGGTTATCTTTGCTACGAGATGTAATCGAGAGAAAAAGGACACCAGGTCCTACAACTGCCGGGTGGCAGAATCGACCTACCAGCACCACCCGAAGCGGCCCTCCAGACAGATCCACAAAGGGGACATCACACTGGTGCCAACAGTTAACGGCACGCTACCCATCCGATCTCACCACAGAGCTTCCCCGTCCTCATCCCCGACCCTGGAGAGGGGACAGATGAGCAGCCGGCAGAGCCACCACAGCCACCAATCGTTGAACAGCCTGGTGACAATCTCCTCCAACCACGTGCCTGAGAACTTCTCACTGGAGCTCACCCACGCTACTCCAGCTGTTGAGGTAAGATCCTACCTCGTTTTGCATTCGCAGGTCCTCTTGGGAGTATGGGGGTACTTTTCGTGCAACAGGCAGTTAGATGCAAGTCCCACGTGTTACAGATTTCCCTTTAAATGTTACAGCTTTGCAGCTGTACTCCAAAAGCAACTGGACCCATTACCACAGGGTTACATCTGTTATTAATAGTGTTAGTTCTTGGTTCTTCCCTGTAAGGCTGAAACAATGCAGTGCAACATACACAGGAATCTGCTCTGGTTTACGAAGCTTCCTCCTTCCTTGCCTTCCCTTTCCCTCCTCATAGCTGTTTTAGAATGAGTCCGGAAGAACAGAGGAAAGTTATTAATAGGGGTGGAAAACTCCAAGCTCAAATACTGACACAGTTAGGTGCATATATTGTAAGGCAGTGTGTGTCTGATACATGGCACACAGTGTCCCCAACTTTGGGAGCACCCATTTCACTTTTTCCTGCAGCTTTGGTGTAATGGCCTTAAATGAGTGCCATGCCTCATTATTCCTAGTGATTTATGACTATGGAATGGCAAAGAGGTGGCTGTAATATATTAAAACAAAGCAAAATTCAACCTGTGCTTAATTAGTTGTTTTACTTGTTAATGAATTCCCTGGCTAAAAAACAGCAGTGCATTTCCTCATTCTGAAACGTCTCCAGTTATTTTCTGTGGCAGTCTCTACGCTAATAGTCAGTTGTACTGCATTATGTAGGAATTTGATTTAATTAAACTTGAAAAGGAAAAAAAAACACAACAACTTGAAGCAAATTAGTACTTTTAGAGCTAGGAGTTCGAGCTTTTATTTCGAGGAATCATTCTTTTCACCTTCTCTTTAGCAGGTTTCTCAACTCCTCTCCATGCTTCACCAGGGCCAGTATCAACCAAGGCCGAGTTTTCGAGGAAACAAGTATTCCAGAAGCTATAGGTAAGGATCTGGACTATTGTGCTGTATGTCTGTATCAGGCAGTATACTACTGTTTTTTTGTTTTTCTTTTTAATCCAAGTTGCGCAGGAGATATTTTGATTCCACCATTACCACCATTCTCTTTACAGATATGCCCTTCAAGATATGGATAAATTCAGCCTGAAAGACAGTGGCCGGGGTGATAGCGAAGCTGGAGACAGCGATTATGATTTGGGTAGAGAGTCTCCAATTGACAGACTTCTTGGGGAAGGATTCAGTGACCTTTTCCTTACAGATGGGAGAATTCCTGCAGGTATGAGCACAATGGAAGCTGAACGGTTTATTTACAGTGCTGCCTAGCTGTCACTTTGATAAAGCTACTACTGAGAAAGCAAAAATTCTTTAGCTTTCAAGTCTTGTGTTTCCTTCTGTCTCCTCTGCCTCTTGACAAATACTGAGCTGAAGCATTCCCGTATCTAGGCAAATGAAAACTCAGATGCAACTGAAAAATCTGCCCAGAGCAACTCATACTTTTTTTTCTTTTATTTGCATCATCTTGAGCGGGCTCCAAATTCCCCAGCAAAAAGCATCATCTCCTCTACATCCTTAGACTTCTAATGACTGGGTGGATGTTTGTTTTTAAAGCCAGGCAGTTGTGGTTTGTTAAAAATACACGGAACTATAATTAAGGGGACACATTTTCCACAGTGGGTTTGATCCATAGGATACGATACAGACTAGCACAGTTCAGAAATGAATTGTGAAGTTGGTCAAGAAATATGGATGGCGAAAGTAAGTATTCTTCCCACCGAAAAATGAGTTCAAGTAGTAAGGGAAGCATCTTAACATGTGCCAGATCTAAATCTTGCAATCCTGACTTACAGAAGAAGGAGCTTAAGAGAAACAGCTCAGGTAGAGGGCAGAGGAGAGATACTTTAGAAAAAGATGAGTAAAAGCAAGCTAAACACACACTTGTATATGGAGTTACAATTTGTGAATTTCTGTCCAGTTTTAAGTTGGAAACAGGAGGATACAGGAAATCCTGCTGCATACAGACATAAGAATTTTAAAATGACTTTGGTAATTACATAGCCACTGGTCGTACCCTCAATCTTGTACCCATTTCAGCTCGTATTTAGTTCTCTCTGTCCAAGTGGCAGGGCTGGATAACTTCAGTATTGTTTAAGTTTACGTCAAGACTGATTAATCAAGTCATTCTACGTACAAGGCAGTATTGCTTTGTAGGTTGGCACAGCGTGTGTTCCTTCCTGCAGTGACCCCAAGACATTGCCCAGAGCTGGAGCAGAGGGGCTGCAGTGTTCTAGCTCCTTCCCTCTGCTGCCAGAGAAAACAACAGTGGGCTTATCTCTGCCCGTGGCAAGGGTTTGGAACCAGGTCTTGTATTGCCTATCCAGACATTCAGCTATCTCCTCAATCTACTCTTCGGTACCCAATATTTCGAAACCAGAGGCCTTTAAAATGTACTGTTTTTCCAGAATCTTTAATCAAAATCTAGTGTCCTAATGCCTTTTTCATCCTAATCTCCCCCCAGTTCCTATTACTTATCCCCCCACCATCCAGCATGAGGCATGTCTCCCTGTCTTCCGTGGTTAGCAGATCCCCTAGAGGGATCTGCTGCAGCTCTCAGTTGCCAGGGGAACTTGAAATGCAGTGGTGTTTGCACTGGCGTCCGGCCCTGCTGCTGCCAAGGCATAGCTGTCCTCTTCCTGCTAGGCGATTGAGGGCTGCCAGCAGGCAGGAGTGCTACGCTCTGGGCTAGCTGAAATGCTGTTATGCGTCTTCAGCTCCTGCAATTCTCTCTCTAAACAGGAAGCCTAAGGGCAGAGTTTCCAAAAGTGCCTGGCCTTCCCCTAACGCTAATTGAATTCAGAGTAAGGAAAGGTCTCCTGCTGCGTACAGATGCAACTCAGTTTAGCTGTAAAGTAGTGTAGTGCATTTAATCTCAGCCAGATGCCCACTTAGCACAATGTGTAGTATTAGTCCATCAGATAAGTAGATAAGTGTGCTCGACTCATTTAGATGAGATGTGAACTTCTTTGAGTCAGCTGTATAATCCAAACAGACAAAAAAAAAAAAAAAAAAAAAAAAAAGGAAAGAAAAGAAAACTTCCTGGAGGTTTCCTGCTCTCCATTTTGAAAGGTTTCTGCATTGTAAGTCTGGACACAGGCATAATGCTGTGAGAAAGCCTTTGCAATCTGTTCTTTTAAGGTGGAACTGGAAAGGAATGAAGCCTTCGAAACTTCAAAAATATCAGGATCGGGAAGTTTCAATAAGTGCCCTCAAAAGACTTGTTTTTTCTGTCACTTTTTAGTCTTCTCTGGTAAGTTTTAAGTTCCAGGGAAGAAATTTGTGCTTTTTTTTTCTTTTTTTCTTTTTCTTTTTTTTTAAATTGGTGATTTAAGGGCAGATTGTGAGACCATTCATTTTTCTCAGAGTATCTTTTGATTTTCCGCTCAACAGTGTCCATACTTACGATTTTTTTACCAAAACCAAACACGGTAAGATCAGTAGCAAAACTCACAATGAGATAATGATGGAATCAAGAAGGTTGGAAAAGATCTCTAAGATCACCTCGTCCAACTGTTCACCTACCACCAATATTCCCCATCAGATCACATCCCTAAATACTACATCTACCCTTTCTTTAAACACCTCCAGGGATGGTGACTCCACCACCTCCCTGGGCAGCCTGTGCCAATGCCTCACCACTCTTTCTGAGCAGAAATTTTTCCTAATATCCAACCTGAACTTCCCCTGGCGCATCTTGAGGCCATTCCCTCTTACCTTAATGCTGTTATCCGTGAAATGAAGCCAACCCCTACTTTACCACAACTTCTTTTCAGGCAGTTGGAGACAGCTCTAAGATCTCTCCTGAGCCTCCTTCTCTCCAGACCGAACAATCCCAGTTCACTCAGCTGCTCCTGGGGCCCAAACCAGAGCACAGTACTCGAGGTGTGGCCACATCAGAGCTGAGTACAGAGGGGCAATCACCTCCCTCGTGCTGCTGGCAACACTATTTCTGATGCAAGCCAGGATGCCATTGGCCTTCTTGGCCACTGCTAATGAAATGCTAAACTGTTGAGAGTCTCCCGTTAATTTACAGGAATTTTCTTAATTAGGGGAGTAATCTTGACCTCATCCTTATCCTGGGATAAGTTGAGAGCTGGTCCAGGCACAACGGATCACTGAGATATCTTTTTTACTTTCTAACTCTTAGGCATTTCCTGTTAAGACAGCACAAGTATGCTTTTCATGCATGGGAACAAAGCGCACTAAGGCGTTGCAGTCACTCATACCAAGATGTCAACCACTGTTATTTTCTGGGTTCTTTTCATTATTTACTGTTGGAAGCATGCTGATCAGTAGGCCATTTGCAATACCTTCTGCAATATCCGGCCTGCAGCGTGAACCCGTGCTCTTGAAGAAATTGATGCTCCCTTGTGTAAGGAGCAGAGAAAGTTTGTACTTGAAGGAATGGGAAGGGCATTAGGAAAGCAAACAGCGTGATAGGCTGTGTAAGGCGTAGAGATAAATAACGCTGACAGTTTTACAGTAGCACTTTATCAATCATGGGTATGTTCAAAGCTGAAATACACTATTCACTTCTGCTTACACTACTGCAAAAAGAACTTTTGATAAAGTGTGTGGATCCAGAGCCAAATGGGAAGCATGATGAGAAAATGAGGAAAGTCTACAGGGCATGACTGAAGACATTTAGTTTCAGGAGTGGCATTTCTTCCGTCTTTAATATATAAATGTAGAGAGAAAAAGAAATTACATACTGTATGGGATAATGTAACCAGTAGTCCATGGGGGATTAGGGGAAAATTACAGTAAAAATATGCATAATGTGAAGCCTGGCATTGTTAAGAACTTTCTTTGAAGTATGTGGCTCAGATTCAAGTTAGTGGCTTCTGCAGTACTTGGGCTTTTGCAGAAGGACTGCCAGTTACCCAGACAGCCTCCAGCCTGTTCTGAGGCTTTGTGTCATAAAGAGTCAGTTCCATTTGGAGAGGCAAATTTGGCCTCTGCCCTGGCACATCCCTCCTTGCAGGCCTGTCATGTAGGTCTTTACCTGTTTCTGCTTCTAGGGACCTTTCCCAGGCTGCCTCAGTGTTTATGATGTACTCTCGCAGTGACTCTCAGTCGGCCAATTGCTGGCCGTAATGCATGGCTTATGTATGACACACCACTCAAGTCTAGCAGTGAAGGAGAGACTTCTCCACCTTTCAGCCCTCTTGCTGGCTTGAATGCCCATCTCGTGGGTTGTTGCTGCCCTTGTGTCTACACCGTACCAGCATAGCGCAGGAACTGGAGCTACGGAGGTGCAGATACACTTTAGAGTAACTCCTGTCTGTATAAACCCAGGGGTCACCCTGGATATGGATTAAAACCTAAATATTCTAGTACCGGATTAAAATTTAAATGATTCAATTAATAAGGTGAGATGTTAGTGGGTCACCTGGAGTTCAACATACACCCAATTGTCAAGTCAAAAGGAGATAATTTAATGGAGATTCCTCTGCATGGTTTTGTTCTGTATTTCCTCTGTCAGTTTATTTTCCTGTTATTACTCTGATGTTTTTCCTTATTTGCATGTGGAAGACTTGAGTAAAACAACTAAAAGCTGGAAGGTAGAAACACCTTTCTTTTATTTTTATATTTATGTAAAAGCACTTCACAAAGGGAATTAATGTCTTTAAGTCACAAGAGCTAGTTATCACCCTGGGATTTATGTTTATCTGCCATCTTAGTTAACATATTATATCACCAGTCTTCTTACCAGTCCTGTACTTAGCATTCCTGGGTTTTGAGACCTTTTAGGAATGGAAGTGCATTTAAATCCAGGCCATTTGCAGTTGCTGACTTGATGCATACAGAATGCGAATCCAAACACCAGGTTGGAACATCTTTGATCCCTGGAGAAGTTCAGGCTTTGTCTTCCTTGGGTGTTAGACCTCGTGTCTGTAAATGATAGGTGCAACCAAAGGCGGATGTTCACTCTCATCTTTTCTCTTGCAGCAATGCGGCTGTGCACGGAGGAATGCAGGGTTCTAGGCCACTCTGACCAGTGCTGGATGCCACCACTGCCATCTCCCTCATCTGATTACAGAAGTAACATGTTCATCCCCGGGGAGGAGTTTCAGTCGCCCCAGCAGCAGCTGCAGCAGCAGCAGCAGGGCCTCGAGGAAGATCCGCAGCCTGCTGACGCCAGTGAAAAGAAGAAGAGCTTTTCAACGTTTGGCAAAGACTGTCAGGGTGAGGAGGAATCAGGAGACACTTGTACCTCCTCTCTTCTCTCTGAAATGAGCAGCGTCTTCCAGCGCCTGCTGCCTCCCTCGCTAGATGCCTACACAGAATGCAATGAGATGGAACGCTTGAATTCGTTGGAGCGCAGGAAGGGACATTTGCCTGCCAAGGCTGTGAATTATCCACAGGGAGTGGCTGCGTGGGCAGCCAGCACGCATTTCCAAAATCCAGCCAACAATGGGCCAACTCTGGGGACTCACTCGAGTGCACAGCCCTCCTCCAAATGGCTGCCAGCCATGGAGGAAATCCCGGAGAATTATGAAGAAGATGATTTTGACAATGTACTCAATCACCTCAGTGACGGTAAACATGAACTCATGGATGCCAGCGAGCTGGTGGCAGAAATTAACAAGCTGCTGCAAGATGTCCGGCAGAACTAAATGTTTCAAAAGCCTATTTTTCCATGTTTATGGAAAACTGGAAAGAAAGAAAGAAAGAAAGAAAGAAAGAAAGAAAGAAAGAAAGAAAGAAAGAAAGAAAGAAAGAACAAAAAACAGACTGAGGAGAACTGGCATTGCCACTGAGTTGCATTTATCATAAATGTGTCTGTGTATGTTGAATATTAAAATACTGTATTTTCATATGTACACAATGCAAGTGTGATTATCTGTATTTTAAAAATACATTTGTACCTTATATTTATGTGTAATTTAACAAATAAATTTTATTTTTCTACACCCACAGCAAGCATGTTTTCCTAAATGTATATAGATGGTACCATCCTTGTCAAACATCCACCTTTCTTGCCACACAGGCATGTAAAACAACGAAACGAGGGGAGTCACTGCTTTCCATTATTATTTAAGTCTCAGATGTTACAAATGCAAATCCAAATCACTGAAACCTTATCCAAACATTAGTTTTAATAACTGATCCAACACCTTGTTGCAATGTTTCTTTCTTATAATAAAGAGTTGTCAACTCTCGAAGCCTAAAATGTCCTTTTTTATTTTGATGTTTGGTTAAAAGTCATGTTTCCCATTTAATTAATAGGTTATTGCAGGCTTGGGTCTTCTGCTTACAAATGAATGTTTCCTCAAGTGGACAAATCATGGAATTAATTGATGGCACTTTCAATATTCTCTTAAAAAAACAACAACAATAAACAATAACATTCATTTGTTCTGCCACTGTTATGCTGCAAAGACAGTTGAAGTGAGTGCTATATACTTGAAAGACAGCAATCAAATTAGATTTTCTGACTTCAGGCTGAATTCTCACCCTATGTAAATAAAAAAAAAAATTGCAATTGCCTGCTTTATCATTGTGACACCAAAATAAAATGAATGCTGCATCTCTCAGGAAAGCTATTATTTTCCATAGCAGTTGTAGGTGTGTTTTGCATCTGTTATGTGTCTATCTTGTATATGTCAAATGGTATAGAAGTACTTTAGCTCCCTAGAATAGAGCTGTTTTTTTATCTTAATCAGTTCCTCCAACATGCAGGGTTTCTCCCTTTATGGAAGGAAGCTCAATGCAAACTGAGCATACCATTGTGCCGTCGCATCTGGCAGTGAAGTAGATATTGTTTCACACATAATAGTTTGAGTCACTACGGTTCTTTTAGCTCCTTTATTCAAAAATGTGTTTGAATAACCTGCCACAAACAGGGAGATTTTTATTACAGAATCATAAAATGACTTGAGTTGGAAGGCACCTTAAAGGTCATCTAATTCCCATTGCCAATCACTAGATGTCTGTGATCATCCAACTGCATGGGAACTGTTGAGTCAGGTGTGAACCACTGAGGAAAGGACTGAGTCAGCTGTGGGAGCACAGGTGAAGGCAATTCAGGGGTGGGCCAGGCTCCACTCCTCCTAGATCACATTTAAGGGCTGGCCAGGAGTGGGAAGGTTTTCTTTTTAGAGATATGTTTTTTTTGGAGTTTTCTTCTGTAAGCTTAGATTCTTGGATATGGGTAAGCATTTTTTCTTTGATTGTTTCTTTTCTACCGTGGTAATCTTTCCAACTGTTTCACCTGTCAAGTCCTAACTGTGCTACCCTTCTGACTGTACATTTGTTGACTGTACATCCAAGCAATTATTTATTCTCCCAATAGTCCAGCTTTCAAATCTGTCTCTTTTCAGTTTAGTACGAAGGATGTGATGTGGGACCATGTCAGAGGCCTTGTGCATGCTCAGGTAGGTGCCCTGAGTTCTCTTCCTTTCTGTAATTATAGAATCAGAAGGTTGGAAATGACCTATAAGCTCATCCAGTCCAACCGTCTCCTCATCACCATTGCCACCACTCGCACTAAACCACATCACACAGCACGTTGTGCCTCTTGAATGCTGCCGGGGACAGCGACTCCACTGCCTCCCTGGGCAGCCATTCCAGTGCCTGACCACTCTCTGAGAAAAAAAGTTCTTCCTTATGTCCAACCTAAACCTCCTCTGATACAACTTGCAGCCGTTGCCCCGTGTCCTGCTCGTTGCCTGGGAGAAGAGGCCAAATCCCTCTTCACCTTTTTTTTCATCTTTATGATATCTGTCCATAATTGGAGGCTACTAAATTGGTCAGGTACAGTCTGCCTTTGGTGAAGCACTGTTGGCTATCTCAGATCAACTCTTTGTCTCTTATGTGCCTTAACATAACTTCCAGGAGGGTCTGTTCCATGATCTGATCTTACAGAAAACAAACAGATTGATACGTAATAAGCATCGAAGGGTTTTAGATTCCTGATGTTCATTTAGGGAGAGTGTGAAGTTATAAAGAGCCAGAAAGAAAACTGGTATTTGGGCTTTTTATTGAGGACTGTGGAAGTTTGTCTCCACTTCAGGAGTTGATAGGTACAGCCATGTTGGTTAGAAGGTCTCAGACTTCTAACCAAGTATCCACATTGTCAGAAATAATCATGCAGACGCACATCAGTGTGTCACTTCCTTAATATGCTGTACAAACTTAAGACAACTGACATATCTGCATTGTTAAAAAAGATCATCTAATAGCAGGGGGTCTGTTTCTATTTCGGTTAATTATTTTATCACCTTCGAAATGCTAACATAATTTCAGCCTCGTCCAACTACTTTCATTTACTTAAAAAACAAAATCATGACTTCTCTGTTATTAAATACTTGAAAGCCTTTCTCTGTTTTCATTTTTGCTGAACCTTTCCTAGGTCTGTTGTCAGTGCCAATCGAAAGCCAGCAGACAATTCTGGATACAGTTTTTCTCGTTCCTCCTCCAGTTTCAAATTGATCTTGCCCCTCTACAAACTCCTCTTCATTCCCAAAGCCTGCCACACAGACTGCTTTTATTCTTTGCATCTGTCTGAGCCCTGAGGATACTAATAAGGCTCTAATGGGCTCTACTAACAGACCTCTACCCGAGACATCAAGAGTTCATTTAAGCTTAGCCTACAGCCTCCATCTGCCTGTGGGTTGTTGTCTCACTTTGCGTTCTGGAGGGACTTAGACTTAACTTACAACAACGTCTCCAAACTTATCTCCAGTTGTTGCTGACTGGAGCCTTCTGAGAGGTCTTTATCCTGCTCTCTTCCTTTGCTACTATGGGGGTTGTTGTTACTAATACCTGGCTCAGCCTCCTGTATTCAAGTAGGGTGATACTGTGCCACTGAGGATACTGGTTTGTCCTCTGTTCCTTTTGGGCAACTGTCCTCTTTTTGGTATTTCGTGAGAGTATCTCCTGCCCTGTGTCTCTAGACTCCTTTGCTACTGTAGCTTTCCTACCAACCCTGAAGTTCACAAGGATGTGGCTTCTTTCCTAGCTAGGTTGTTTTTCATGTCATCTCCCTCTTCCAGGTTCCCCTCGTTTTCTTTAGTACCCAGTTTTGGTTTTACTTTCCAAATTCTCTTGCTCTTGTCTTGTTCTTCTGACTGATCTTACTGACTCTTTTTTACTTAAGTGAGTGTACTAATCCTATTGGACTTATGGCCGTACTCCTGACTTCATGAAGTACTTACGATATCAATATCTTTGTGGCTGAAGTTCCCAGTCAGACCTCTTCAGTTTGGTCTGGTTAACACACGTTCCTTAAATGACTTAATTTTTAGCACATAGCTGTGAACTCTGGATTCCACCTTCCTTCTCACCCAGTGCTTTTTATTGGGCACAGCATTGCAAGGGGTGATGCTCCCACTGCACCTCACTGATACTGCTTTTGCACAGGTGTCCACCGAGGGGGAGGGTCTGGCAAAGCAACAACTCCTGAGACAAAAATTCACGTCTGCTAAGGAAATCAGCTGTTATTTGATTCTAACCACAGGAACACATGAAGTGTGAGGTAGCACCAAGGGATTGGAAGTTATGTCAAAAATGCACACTATGCTACATAGCAAGAGCTAATGCGTTTGGAAGTTATTTAAGAAGTTTCCTGTTGACATGGGTAAAACATTGCTGTCTGTCACAAAACCGGCAGCTGAAAACAAAACATGCCTTCAGGTGGTGCAGGTCCCTCCTTTGTGAATAAATGCAGATAGATAATTTTTCCTGTTTCTAGAGGAGAAAATACTAGACCTTCAGGCTCTGATTGGTTTCTGGTGTCTGCAGACTTGCAGGGCAGCCTGATAAGCTCCATTTTCACAGTCGCATCAACCACCAGGGATTACCAACCTGTTTTAAATTTAAAATCCTTAAATCAGTTTATGCCCACTGGCCCGTGTCACACGGGTAGTCTCAATGATTTAAATCGCCATTGTTTGCAGGGAGAGCTTTCTAGCAAAATAAATCCGAATGAATTTCTCTGGGATTGCTAGGCATCCAAATATTATGGAATACCTAATGTTTTCCTAGAGGTGATTTCTGTGCCATCACACAGTAATAATATTTGGTATGTGCACTGCTGTAAGGATCTTATCATGTAAAGGCACCAGTTACAAAATCGGTGCAGTTTTGGGAGCAAAAATATTTACTTAGATTAAAAATAAAATGCAGCAGGGTCTGAGTTTTGCTTATTTTCAATAGGGAGCTTGTAGAAAAAGTTCTGAAGGTTGTGGTAAATGGAGGAGAAATCCGTCTTAATCCTACTTTCAGTTTAGTCGTCCTCTTTGCTCTTTTTGTCAGGGTTCCCTCATAAACAGGGGAAAATATTTCTTCTTGTATCTTCACACAGTTGCACGCTCCCTGCACATACAGGTGAATACTGGCTCCCAGCAAATCTCTGTGTAGAACAGGAAAAACATATCAAAAACACAAAAAAGTAAGTAGATCTTGATTTGCTACACATTGACAGCGAATAGAGGATTATGTGTTGGTGGTTATTATTTTAAGCACCAAACATAAGCATGATTATTGTGTCCAGAACACTAGATTACTAGGAGTTCTCTAAAAGATGGACATATCTTTGAAACAAAATAACTTTCTTCCTTGGTACAGCAATGACAGAAAGATCATGGAAGTCAGCAGATGTTAATTAAAAAAATGCTGCTGAGTGCTGTGTGCTGGTGATTCTGTCGCTGGTGTCATAGGTGAAATTCCTACTTCTGAATAAATAAATAGCTTAACTAATAGATAGTAAGCCATTCTTTTCCTCCAGACTCCCTGTATGTTTTCTTCCTTCAGTCAGTAATGCATCTGATACACTCAAAGATGTACTCAAATAACGATTAGAGATAGTGGGCTGTTTCACCACTTATTTAATTTGTGTTTAAAGCATTTCCATAACCGCTGTGTTGCACTTTACTCTTTAGGGTCCATTAGCATAAACACATTGAAAGGATGTGGAGGATGTGGCTGCCAATAATGTTTTTGTTGCTTTCTACAACCTGATCGTGTTTAGAGTTACTTATATTAATAACAGCAATAGAAAGTAAACAAAAGCTACCACAAAAATATTTAACCTTTACTGTTTCCTATCTTTTTTTATTAAAAAATAAATAAATTGAAATTCATAGAAAAAGCCAGGAAATTTCATTTCCTCCTCTCCTCTGCAACCTGCAGAGAATGTCAGATGTTTCCACAGATTAGAAGCACTGAAAACCTCAATTGTCAGATGCACATATGAAACAAACTTCCCAGCAGCACCTAGACTAGAAAAAGATTGCCTGTAAGCTGTGAAAAGGCTAGATTTATGAAGAAAATCTTGTATTTAAACTTGTCAGAAAGAGCACACATGAAGATTAGTTCGAGTTGTTTTTAAAGAAGCAAACGCAAAAAGAGCTTTCTCTTGGGTAGTGAGCATTAGGTGGCTAACGCTGTGCTCAACTGAGATTCCTGGGAGACCACTGCGTATGTCCACTCTCATTGAGTAATGCAGGCATTTACAGGAAGGAATGAAATTGTGTCTTAAATGGAATCCCAGGGTCAGAATCTGTCCTCACGTAAAACTTATCGTTCAGTGTATTCTGTAGCGTGTTTTATATAAATAAGATCTAAAAAGTGATAAGACCTTCACTTCAATCAATTAAGCATCATAATTAAAGATTTGTTGCGTGTCACATCATTTAACCCCTTACTGAATAGCAAGGCCTCTCTGAAGAGGTGCACAGGAACTGTTGAAACTGTGCTGTGAAAACTATACAGCAGTGTTGGTAAATACTACCTTGTTTAATTAAAACTCAAGGGACGCTCATTCAGAAACAAGTAATAATATAAGCTGAAAGAAGAGCAGTGCACATGTTGTCCTCCCACCTGTGTGAATTAACTCTATGGGAAATGTAGTATGAAATGGCTCCACAAACTGTTTTACAGCTTACATGAAGCATTTAAGGCATTTCTATGCTCCCAGTTTCATCATATTTCTTTAGTTTAGTAGTGATTCCAGAGAAAAAAGTGCTATGTGGGTATTGCTTGCAGGAGTTTCATCCTTGTAATGACCATGCAGTAGAATGCCAGGTAAACTCCCAAAGTTTATAAAGTCACAGAAGAAAATCTTACCTGAGTCAGATTTTTCTAGTATATTTATGAACAAAAATATTTTCCAATTGATCTAAAGGGTAGAGATACAAAATCTGTTGAGTAACTTTTTATCGTGCAAATCCTACACGTAGAGTCTTAAAATATGGATGCTTTCTTGTTGTTTGGCTATTCTTCTATTTCTGTTCTGCTCCCTATTGCTATTACTCTGAAAAATGCTTACTATTCTCAGAAGAGTGATTGCTGACTAGGTATCTTTTCATAGAAATACAACATTAAGTTCTCTAGGTGTGAAGATGTCATGCCAAAGCCTATCATCCTCTGAGCATACTGGGGCAAGTCACCCACCACCTAACTTGTGTCACAGCCTCCATTTAGTGGAGGTTTGGCCATCTGAACACGTCTACACAAAACTGGATCTGGAGGAAACTATAGGAACAGGAAAAAACAGGCACTTGAATAGGCACTAGAAAATCAATTGTCTTCCTTCCAGGTGGTCACCCCTGAACACTTTTAATTTATTTGTTTTCTCCCTATAGCTGAAAGTATGTATTTCAAACAATAAACAGATATTATTTCAATTCTTGCATTGATAATGCTATAGTAGGCTACCAGTTCGGTCAATAAGTTTAGCATTCCTGAGAAGAGAAAAAGATTTGAAGCTGAAATCTCTCATAGATCTGGTAACAGTAAAAAAGAACCCATTATATGCCATTATAATTGGATTTTTTTGTGTTTTAAGTATTTAGATTTATTTATGTATTTATTTATGAACTTCTGACTTCAACCCAAGACCCAGTTCCTTTTCCTCTCTCCTGCAGTCTTTGGGAATTCCCATCCATACTCTTTGCTGCCCTAACAAGAATACTGTGAGCTAGTTTAAGGAGGTGATGTGAATTAAAGTCAGTGGCTTGTTTGCAATTTCATGAGTGCTGCTGAAATGATGCTTTTAGAGAATGCAGTGGCCTGGGCATTGCATTGACTTATGCAGAGCTATGCTTTTGCTCCCTAGTGAATGTGCAGCCATTCTAATTTGAGTATTGCTATGAAGGCAGCTGTTGGAGCACAAAGTATAGGGCAGGCTGCAAAATCTATTTTGCATGCTCAGTGTTCTTGTTATGTACTCTGGCCTTCGTGCTTTAGGGCTGCTCTTGCTGTAACACGGCCAAAAATAGTTCAATTGTGTCTGCAGAGGGAGATCATTCTTTGTAGAGTGGAAGTTTGGTTCATACTGCCGTCACTGGCTTTGTTAACTGTTTAGCTCAGGTGTTCTTTGTAGTAACGGGACAAAGAAGGCACTTCTCTTCCTGGTGGCCTAGGAAAACACTCTGCACTGAAACTCCACAGATTTTTTACAACTAATCTGGAAATTGACAACTTGGTAGTCATTTTCTGTGCCAAATTATTCAGGGCAAAACAGTGCTTTTAAGTTGCAATATTTACCCACTTAGTGAGACTTGTTTCCCTCTGATAAACCAGTGTCCTGGGTCACTGTGGCAGAGTTAAGTGGAAATGATGAATTATTCCATAAAAGGAAGCGTTCTTCAGCTGTGTATGGAAAATGAAAGTCTCTCACATATGGTGCAATTGTGGGTGGCTATAATAACTTGGCAAAACTTAGTGTCTTTATCTTAGAAAAAGATAAGAATTCAGCAGTGATAATATTTATATCCCAGAGCATTCGGCTTTCCGAATTTTATAGAAAAGACAAGGAAAATAAACAAAATCTTTAAGAGAGTGTTGTGTTTGCTGCCTTTCTACAGGCTCCACCTGGTTTTGAAATGAAATGGTTGCTCTCTCTGCATGTTAACAGATGTGCTACATGTTTAAAAGTACATTGCTATAAGCATGGATGAAATGAGATGGGAGGTGCATGACAGCCAAGGACTTGAGGTTACTTCTGGGTGGATCGTGAACGGACTGTTTAATTGTGAACAGGGGTAGTAAGAGGCTCTGGAAAGAGCTAATCTAAGAATTTGTTACTCTAATTAGCTGAAAGCACCGTGTGTGAGAGTTTGTGGGAAAAAAATTATTTCCAAATGAATGTAGCACTGTAAAAGAAGGGAAGAAGTATGTTAGAAATCCAATTTTTATTGTTAATCAGGCCAGTGCTGCCTCAAGTAACGCCTATTATCCACAATATTTGTAAACTGACAGGTAGCTAACTTGGCTTTTAGACAAATGATGACAAACAGCCACAGCAGCTTGGTGCATCCCTGAAAAAGAATGATGGGTACTTCTTACTCAGATAAAATGAAAACATAAGTTTGGTAAATTGGCAGACTTGAGACCACCTGGGCCAATTTAGGCCCATCTGGCTTTCTTAAATTATTGTAATAACTACATCACCTCACTAAAAAGGCTAATTTGATTTGTATCCACTAAGCACTGATGGTGAAGCAGTTGTTAATCATATTTACAAAATATCCGTGAGTGATGTTAAAATCTTTTTATGTCCTCAGTTTTTGTTATGTAAGTTTAATTCTGACCTGGTAAGTGCTGTAACTTGAACTTCTACCAAAAATCTTTCAGAAATCTAATAGAATTCAGGTTTTATGGCACCAGTTGTGCTATAGTTCGTCATTTTCTCTGTATTAAGAAATCCATCTGCTCAGGGACATGATTTAGCAGAGGGCTGTTAGAGTTAGGGTAGTATGGTTAGGTTGTGGTTGGACTCGATGAGCTTTAAGGTCTATTCCAACCTGAGCAACTCCATGATTCTGTACTATACTACCACGGTTGTGCCTTAGGATTTTTAAAACCTATTAATCCAAAACAACCATAGGAGTGTATGTTGAAGGGGTAACCAAAATTCAGATCTTTTTGATGATTCTTGTCTCACCGCAGAGCTTAGGACAGCCAAATCCAAATATCAATAGCATAGCTGTAGGTGTTTGAGGCCACGGTTTCTTGTGGGATGTAGGAAAAAGGGATGCATCACTGAAAATTGATTTGGAAGTAGTTGAGAACTTAGTGGCTTTCTGCCAGCAGGGTTGGACAGCAATAATACATTCTGAAGCACATTACTCAACACTGATTTCTTCAGTATCATTTACAAAAGTGTTCAACAAAGCATTCGTAGGCAATAAACAGCAGCTCAGGCTAACTGTGCAGAGCCATACTGAATAATTGTAGACATAAGTAACTCTGCATTTTTTAATCTATCAGAGTAAATTACTTTATTCTGTCATATCACAATAAAAACTGCTATATGGTAAAGGTACATAAATGTCCTTAACTGCAATCTTACAATATAAGATGTAGTGAAAAAAAGTCGTATATTAAAAACGTGTATTGAAAAGAGTGACCATAATTAATTAGCAATTAAACTAGAATGAAACTTTATAACAAAATATTAAGCATATCCACTTGTATTCATATAGATTTGATTTGCAGTGAATTGCAGAAAAAGAAATAAATTTTGTAATTTAGATCATTTTTAAGTGAGAGACTGCACATGCTAGGGTATGGCAAAAAAAAACTGTTTTCAGATGGTGTCATTTCTAAGAAATACATATATTCAAATATGAAATTAGATTCTATATTAGGAATATGTTCCCGTTTTGCAAGAGAATTTATTGGTTGTTTTTTTTTTTTTTTTTTTTTTTTTTTTTTTTTTTTTTTTTTTAATTGAAATATGAAAGCATACTGAAAGAGGGGAAAAAATGTAAGTATTGGTGACGCTATTCTTTCTGGGTTGGGCATAATCTGGTGCGGACAAATCAGTTTTGTTGAATGACCGAAAGGTCAGCTACTGTGACAAATAATATGTGTAAGTTTTTGAATGTTTATTGCTATTTTATTTACTTGGAACTTTTATTTGGTACTATTGCAACGACTCACACAGCATCTTGTGTTGTGAGTACGCAAAGTAAACTCTTTATGGTAGTATTTAATTGAAACTGGGAAAGAATGACAAAGTGTATCATCATCAGCAACTTTGAATGTTGTGTGAGAGAATAAGAATAGATAACACTTCCCCGAAACTCAAGAGAAGCCTCCCAGAAGACACTGCTAATATTTTAATAACTTAAGAAAAAGCAAATAGAAAATACTTTTTCTATGCTGCTTCTTACTCCACACTGCACAGAAAAAGGGAGAGCAAAGCAAAGACCTGAGCTCTCCTTGGAGAGTAGCAATGCTCTGCCATACCTGTGCTCCAGCACTGAAATACCTCAGAGAAGGGATCTACCTGGTTTGGAGGCACTTAGCAAGGCATCAACCATGCCTTTCTGGATAAACTTTCTGGGTCAGATACCGAGCTGGACTTAGTAATTTAGTACTGGGCACCTTGTGAGCTGTCTACTGTCTTGCTGTGTACAGTTCTGCTGAGGGTGGTAAGCATTGGGGTGGATGGATAACATAAGAACTGATTGATGGAGCCTAGTGAATTCAGCAAAGTCTGTTCAAAGCGTGGTTAGGGCCCCCAAAATGCTGGAAATGTGTAAGATCTAGTGTGAGGAATCTGAGAATCTGAGCTTCGTTGGAGCTGTATCTGAAAAAGTCATACGCACTCTATGCTCCAGGGATCTGAAAGCAGGGTAGCAGAGGGTACTTCTGTAGAGAGCCCAGCTTTTAACTCAGGGAGTGAAAAGCAGCCTAGGGATGAAGGGAGCTGTCATCTTTTTTTTGGATGCACTGTCCTCAGTAATGGTCTTTTTCACTGAAAGTAGCAATGTCGTTATTATCTCTCTATGGAGTCAATAGGCAATAAATGAAAGCCTGTCTGACTTCAGAAATGAAAATTGATTCCTTCAATTTGGAGACAGCTTGTGTTCTCTCCATCCCTCTTGGAATCTGAACACGCCGAAACTATTGTGCTGCTATGAAAGTATCAGGCACAGTGCTGATAAATGTCACCAGTAGGCTACCACGAACAAACATGGGGGTAAAAGGTGAGTGGCCATTTTGGTTATGCTGGGGGCAAATCTGAGACAGAAGCACCACCTGAATGGAAGATGCATGAGAAAATATTTCAGCCTTTTTTTTTTTTTTCCTTGAGAGTTGTTCTGCAGTAAGTTCCCAAGCAATTTAAAGAAGAGTTACTTATTGTATATTACATACGGTTAGAAGAATGTCTTTGGGCAATTTAGTTAAATGTTGAGCCTGGGACTCATTGTACGAGACCGATGAAATTAAACAAGATATGATAGATTGCTTCTAAAGAACATTAGCATCATTGTCGTATGTTTAACAGCACTACTCAGTTTAGTGTTATCTTTACAAAAAGCATTCTTTGAAGAAATATCTGAAAGCAGAAAGGGAAAGTTATGTTGAAATATCTCTCCAAACCCATAAAATGTAAACTTTTTATGAGAAGTGGTGGAGGCAAAGTAATTACCTTTTCTTGCTTACCTCACAGTTTAAAATCCTTATTTCAGAAGTGATAATCAATGAGAGAGAAATTCTAGTTGCAGCACTATAGGAATTGATTTCCCTGTCTTATTCCAGCTTACCTGCAGATGTCTGCTTTGCTCTGACTCCCCAGAACGGCATCTTTGCCCCTCCAGGAATTCTTCCCCATAGCTGTAGTGAATTATTCCGTGAGCCACAAGATTTTAATCATACCAGGAAACTCTCAGATGAGAACTTATTTTACTAAGTAATTTAATACTCTAATACAGTATTAAGAAAGCATCATTTACTAAGTTTAATTTAGTAAGCTTACTTAGGCACAATTTTCCCATGTCTCCCGGAGCCTCACTATCTGTTAGCATGCTATTCACTTTAGCCTGTGCTGGTTGCTCAGTTGAATTGCTGAGTATTTATGATTGTTTAATTTACTGGGCAGATTATAACCTGGAATATGTATTGCTGGACTCAAATTTCTTTTTTAACACAATGTTCAAACCAGCAAAATGCATTGATCCAATCTGTTTTACCAAGCACACTGTTTGCTAAATTATTTTGGATGTGTTTTCTTGATATAGTTTTGGCTTTTATGCTTGTTTTCATTGCATTTTGAGGGCATCAATTCAGAGTATGTTAAATATCAAAAAATAAAGGTAGGAAGACTAGCATTTCAGGTAAATTGAATTGGCCCGAGGATAAGAAAAATATGACCAAACATGTGTTTAAAGAACTTTTCATTAACTATAAAATGGGTACTCTGAAAAGGTGGTAATGATGTTTTTAACTTTACAAAAAAGTATATATATGCAATCATTTTGGAAAGTATTCAATTTGGGAGTACAATTGTTACTCAAACATGAGTGCAGCGAGAAGAGTGCTGCTCCAGCTTAAAATAAGAAAATAATTAGACCACTGACAAAAGCTCCTGTGTAGAAGAGATCTTAAATCAGCCATAGCCAAGTACATCAGGAAGTGCATCAGGTTCTTTGGTCATGATCGTACTGTACCATAAGAGCAACATTTAAGACTTTCTGAAAGGGCAACAGTAAGTAGCTCAGTGACTTGAACTGTAGTCCAAGTGAAAAACATGGGGTCTTCAAGTGACAGGTGGAAAAACAACAGCCAAAATTGACATATGAGAACAGCATTTGTAATTTTCATTGCACAAACAGTGGATAAGATTCACAGCACTCCAGAAAAATAGTAAGAGTTATTCAGTTTTTTACAGCTGAGAAAACTGATACAGGCAGAGGCAAGATGAAAGAATAACTGAAAACCATAAGCAAGAATTAATGTATGAACAGGCAGCCTTCTGCTCTAAAACTCAAAACAGGAAGAGAAGTGTTTTTAGTTTCAGGAGTAATTTCAGAAGGAGATGGGTTCTCTTATATTGATGCAAACCTCTGTTGTACGAAGGCGCATCAAAATTCACAGAAAGGCAGTCCAAGACAAGTTAAGCAGCACTGCTGATAATGCAAGCTGCAACAAATGTTCTCTTACTTTATCTGGAAAGTGGTCATTATTTTTTGCTCAAACTTACTCACAGTAATAAAGTAATTTGAAATTGTCAAACTAGAATTTTCTAGTGTCAGTGACCCAGAGGAGCATTTCTACCAAAGCTTTCTCCACGCAGAGTTTCCATCCCTAGCTGGTTTCTTCCCACCCTCCTTAGCGCAAGACCATTTGCAGTTGTTTGTCTTGTATAAGTGACGAAGTTCTGGACACTGCTTTTCTCACTGCCATCTATCCCGATCTCCTACAGGTATCTCCTGTACTGTTCTGTGTTACGGTAATTTTGTGTTCTCATAATGCTAAGTGTGTTTATTTAGCTGGAGGTGATCGAGTACTACAAAGATGAGTAACAGAGGCATGCCAACAAGATGTTAAAATTTAGGTTTCCATTTTGTTTTTAGAATTTTAGGACTTGCAAGAAAACAGACCCTATAGGAATTGTAGGCCTGCAGTAGGTAGTAAAAATGATTAACATGGTGATGATGAGGAGAAAAGAAAAGGCAGAGGTAGGGGACCCAAGTGAAGGGGTAGAATGTTCCTTTCAGTTCAGAGGTTGGCAGGGAGCTGTGCGTAAGCAGTTGATTCAGTTCCTGTAAAGCATAACAGCATGGAAATTAGAGAGAAAATGCTTATTAGGTTACATAGGCCATTTCCCATGAGCTAGCGGGAAGGGAAGAAATGGAAAGTAAATCTCATGTCACCCTCACGTCCCCTCTGGCTATTTTCAGAATAAGCCCTGCTGGGAGCCACACCCAGGTACTTTTGGCCAGAGGAAGCTGAGCTGGCAGATGGTGCTGGAGGGGAGGCAAAACTTAAGGGACGCTTGTGGAGTGATAAAACTTTTCCTTTGTGACCTGGAACGCTTAACTTGTTTGCATAGGAAGTGAGCAAATGCTGCAATGATTATGTGGTTTGCTGTCAGACCTGTTTGCTGTGTCCATGCACCAAATCCCTTTTCTCGCTCACCCTTCACTTGGGCTGCGCCACCGCTGTGGTGGGAGTTTGTGATGGATGATGGGTGATGTGCCAGATAGGGTACTTGACAGTTATTAGGAAATGTGACAATTAAGAAAAAGGGTATTTCAGCTCTTTTGACTTGGTAGACAGAAAATTACAAAACCAATGTCAAAGTCTCAGTGTTTAAAACAAAACAAAAAAGCAAAGCAAAACAAAACAATTTGGTCAGCCTTCAACTGCTTCCAGCTAAAAATAGCTGAATTTTAAATAAATGAGATCGGTCTGTCTGTCTCTTTGTTTGCTGTTGAGCTTTCTGTTCTGTTTTTCATCTGTTTTTGAAGTTAAATTCCTGTAACGGCTGCTACCAAAGCCTGGTCATGTGAGGTACCAATTTGAGCCTGAGCAATTCTGTGAGCATTTTTTCAGTCACCCAACCACAGGCATAGCTGAGGCTGCCAGGAAAAAATCCAAGTGTTGTGGGCTTTTTTTTGTTGTCCTTTTTTTCCCTCCTGTGGAATTCTGTTCAAGTATTTTTTCTGAGTTTGTGTTTTTTTTTTTTTAACTTGCCTATTTTTTTAGTACGTTGGCAGCTGACTCTGAAGCCACCTGACAGGGTGGCTGTTTTGTTTCTTTTTTTCTTTGCTAGTTTTTCAAAGAACAAGGTTATTATTACAATTCTTCTCTTTATTGTTCTTTTTGAGGCTATTTGCCTTTTTAAAATGCAGCCCCAAGCACCGCCATACAGTTACTTTAAATAAAATGCAGCGTGTGTGCTTGAATAGGGTACATAAAAAAATGTGTGTGTGTATACATATACATACATGCAGATAAGGAAGTTATTTCACCTTGGTTTTTAAGATGTCTGAATTGATCTAGTTGTTAAATGAGCTCAGATTTAAAAATTAATGAAATCTGGTTTTTATCTTCTTTTTTTTTGTGTGTGTTTGTATTGCTGAACAAACTCTTTGAAAGGGTAGATAACAGCAGGACAGGGGGAAATGGTTTTAAGTTGAGGGAGGGAAGATATAGGTTGGATGTCAGGGGGAAATTCTTTACAGAGAGAGTGGTGAGGTGCTGGAACAGGCTGCCCAGAGAGTCTGTGGATGCCCCGTCCCTGGAGGTGTTCAAGGCCAGGTTGGATGGGGCTCTGGGCAGCCTGGTCTGGTATTAAATGGAGAGGTTGGTGGTCCTGTGTGTGGCAGGGGGTTGGAGCTTCATGATCCTTGAGGTCCCTTCCAACCCGGGGCCATTCTGTGATTCTCTTCTGGCATCTCAAGATGTGACATGGCTGGGGAGAAGTGTGCCAAGCTACTGCAATTTTATTTTATGGCAAGGATATTTCTGCTTTTGGAGAGAAGACTCTGGACAGCAAATGTTTTGCAATTGGTACCATATATAATCAACCAGATCTGAGACTCTTCTTCAGTTTATGAGATATTTTGGGTCTGATCTTTGTGTGATGGAACGGAGGCATCCTTGGAAGCTGCAATAGCTGAACAGATTTCTATCTGCAATGATATCTGGCCAGGCTGATTGATTGATAATGCTATTTTTTGGGGGAAGCAAGGCTTGCCTTTGATCTCAGGTACTTCAGAATGAAAGGAGAGTCTATTAGCATGTTACTACAGGTTTTGTAACCTGGATGCTTTCTTGTATGAAGCCAGGGAGTATCCCCATAGAGGTTGCTTTTGTTGGTGCCTGTATTAGTTTGGTGTTCTTTCCACAGAAAGAAAACACCTAAGGAGTAAAGACTTTGTTTCAAGAAACAACCAAAAAATCCCCCCCAGAAGAACAACAAAAATTAAACACAACAGCAACAACAAAACACCAACCAAAAAAAACCCACACCCATATCTTGGAAAGGTGAGGGGAAGCTCCTAGCCACATTTTTCAGCTCAGGAGGAGAGCAGCTGCCATTAGTCTTTGCCGTGTCCTGCAGAGGTGGAAGGATAAAACCATCCGGTGTCTGTGAGTGATGCAGTGCTCTGAGGGAACCTGTGGATCCCATGAAATTAGTCTGTTTCCTGTGCAGACTCACAGGGAAGGCTTAGACCCATGTAGCTCATACTAGGCCAGATAAATATTCTTCTTCCTACTTCCCTAGGGTGAAAATCAACCAACAGTACATCCATAGAATATAATTGTTATTAAAACTAAGAACTGGAAGAAGCTATTTTAATGTCCAGATCAGAACTCTGTGAAAAATAAAATGAGTTTTGTGCAGTATCCTTTTACTCTAGTTCCACCTGGGGCTGCTTTAGGACCCCATTAATGAGGAGAGAAGATGTCTTGGAGATGAGGGGAGGGGACTAATGATCCCATGATGAGAGGCCATTAAAAAAGAAGCATTTATCAGCTCCCAGTTTTTCTGTGTATTGTACCTAATTTGTCTTCATTTACTGCTTAGTAAATAAGGAAAAAAATCTTTAGTATGTAAGATATGAATTGGAATTGTAAACTGTAAACTTAGGAATTCAATGAAGTAGATACTGTGGTTTTGTTCCATACACCATAAGTATTCAACTGTAAGTCATTGAACACCAATTTAAGTTTGTACTGCCAAGTCATCATAGGCTTAAGTATGTTATTTTTCTCCCAAATAATTCCCAATTCATTCGTTGCAGAGAGATAAATAAACAGCACCTACAACAACAACAACAAAAAAAACAGCAAAGAACCAAAATAGACTACGTGACAGATAAATATAGATATGAATCATGCAATAATGGTGGTGTACTACTAGAAAGATTTATATTCACAGTCGGATAAATTACATAATATTTTGAGTAAATTCAGCATTAGTAGAAGGTGGTAAATGTCAAATATGGATAGTATAAAGTTCCTTATGCTTACTGACACACCAGTTCAGTGTCTTTTACTGACAGAGCTGAGAATAGAAGGTGACAGAGAATTACCATGGCCTGCATGTAGATTTTTGGCAATTAGTTTGTTTGTGTTCAGAAACATAAAAGCTTGTAATAAAACTCAGTGACAGACAAAGCATTTTTACCAGTGAGAAATATTCACGTTCACAATTTCAAAACTGCTTTGACTTACAAAAACCCTTGGAAACTGGCAGTTTTTTTGTTTTTGCAAGTAGCAAATAATAAGTTAGGTTTCAGATTTTGACATTTTTTCAGTTTAAAAACTGTAAATATACCCAAGCATATTGTTGTCATGTTTCTAAACAAAGAATGTATTTGTGGTGTAAAGAGGTATAACTAAATTTTTTGAATGATATAAAATATAGCTTTGAAATATATATATATATATGTATATATATATATATATATATATATTTTTTTTTTCTGGCAAAATAGAATATACTTTTATTTTGTAATTAAATACAATGTGTTATGCTTTATGATGCTACAATCTAAGTTATGATTACATATGGAGTGTTTAAAAATACAGGTATCCTGTTGATTGCGTTACCATATAATTTGCACATTAAAAATATCTTTAAGCTTTCTGTTAGAATTTTTACGGCATAACAGATAAGAATAGCTGCTTAAACTAACCTTCAAAAAGAATTTTTTCAGATCAGGACTTATGTTAAACTAAGGTACTTAAAATTCAGGTGAATTCTGGCATATTATGCAGAAAGTACAGAGTAACTCACTAACACAGGTAATAAGTTTATGGTCATTATTAGCTTGCCTTGCAATGCTAATACTGTACTTACAAACAATTTAGGTTACAGCTGTATCATGATAAGTAATCTTAAGAAATGTAGAATTTCAGGAAGCTTTTTGGCGAAGTTGTGGCTAAATGGGAGGAAGTCCATCACTCTCAACTCCTTGACGCTCTCTGTACAGTAAATGGGCTGTAGCAGTATTTTGCAACTGAGCAAATGAATCTCTGCTCAAACTGTAGTCCAGGTGTAAACTGCCACCATCTGAGGCTGAATGTGTACAAGTTAATGGGGCTGAGTGACAAGCATCACAGGGTCCTGAAAGAACTGGCTGATGTGGTTGCAGTGCCACTTTGCATAAAATTGGAGGAGTCATGGCTGTCAGGTAAAGTCCCTGGTGACAGGAAAAATGGGAGAAACATTCCTGTGTTCAAGAAAGGGAGCAAGGAAGACCTGGGGAACTACAAGCCAGAGAGTCTCACATGTGCACCTGACAAGGTTGTGGAACACATCCTCTTGTGCTACGTTAAGGCACATAAGAGACAAGGAGGTCATCTGAGACAGCCAGCACGACTTCACCAAGGGCAGATCATGCCTAGCCAGTCTGGTGGCCTTCTGTTATAGAGTGATGACTTTGGTGGAGCAAGGAAAGGCAACTGAACTGTTGTCTACCAGGATGTGTGCAAGGCCTTTTAAAGTATTGTTGTTCAACTTGTGAGGCGTAGATTGTATTTTTGCAGTGGAAAGCTGTTTTTCACACTGAAAGCTGATGAACAGAGTAAAGTTGAGAGTGGGGCGTTCCAACCTGGGTAGAATTGGCACAGGCACTAGGTAAGGTAATTGCATAGGGTATAGGGAAGAGTCTGGTACAGGACAGAACGAGTGTGCTAATTTTTGAAAATATTGTCCTCCTATCGCCATAAAAAGTACAGAACATACCTAAAAACAATCGGTTGGTAACAGACGTTGCATGGAAATGTAATGTAGCAACAGCTTTGGGAAGATTTTGAGCCTGAGAAGCTCATCCAGTGAGTGCCAGGACAGGCATTACCTGCGTCAGATCCACGTTATGTAACAGAATGGATTTCACTGATCAGGTGTGGAACTTCTGCCTTGTCAGTAGGGGATGTGCACACATTATTGCAATAATGAGTAAACTGCTCTTTAAGAAGATCTTTGCCTGATTAGAAATTTTTGATTTTAGTGTTTCTCACAAACTTGCACCTGTTTTTATCTGGGGAAGGAAAAGTTGGTCTTGCAACATATCTAGATGTTTAACAAACTCTTGCTACCGTGGACCACTTCATATAATTTTAAAACAAAAAATCTCAAAGGCCTGAGAAACCCAAGGGAAATCATGCGCCACTATCCTATGTCTTCATAAAGTAGTGCTAAATACAAGTTTGTCAAGAATACTAAACTGGAAACCAAGACTGCTGAGACATTTTGAAATTTAGATGTATGATGACTCCTTACCAAGTAAAAACATGGGAACACAGGTACACTAGTGTCTTCTTTTATTTTTTTCATTAAAAGAGGTGGGAAGAATATAACTTCAGTACAGTCATCACAAGTGTGCTATGAACTCCCTATTAGTTGATGCAATCTCTTAAATGCAGGCTGCCTGCCTATTTAAATAACTTCAGGTTAAAATCACCTCTTATAATCCATTTAGAAAGCTAAAAGCAATGAATAGGAGAACTGGTTTATGATGCTGGAGGAGAGAGAAAAAAAAACACACCAACAAACAAAAAAAAATCCTGCAAACCGAATAACACCAACCCAGTATCTTCAGTGAGTAAATAGTAAAATATTTCTGTCGTCGTCTGGATGTCTCTTGTTGGATGAAATTCCACTATGAAAGGAGCTATATGAGCACATGATAAAAATAAATACCTGCCACATAATAATGCTGGGTAGGACACTTGTGGATGCAGATTGGCTTCAGGACTCAAGACAGAGAGGGCAAAAGACTGCTCTAGGCATGCAGGATGAGGTTTGCTAGGCAGCAGTGCACAATTCAAGACATCTCAGCTTTGAAGACTTAAACTGAAATATTTCACAGCTGATTTACAGTTTTGCAGTATGTTCACCTTCAATTCATACATATGTTTTTTGTTTTTTGGTTTTTTTTTTTTTTTTAGTATATGGGAACCAGACTTCATTCCATCTTGCTAGATTAGATCTAAAATGACTGGAGGCAATAGATTTGGAAAGATTTGGTGTTCTGATGGTTGTGATAGATAAGAATTTGTAAACATCAAAATTACTTATGAGGAAGATCAAGATCTAATAGAAAGTAGAAATCTGAATTTTGTCCAGATATGACAGTCTAATTAAAAAAAAAAAAAAATGCCCCCAAATTCAAAACTGGGATTTCTGCTCGTGCAAGTGATGTACGCATTGTTCAGAACGGCGCATTTCCCTCTTGATGTGTATCAAAAGGTTTAGTTATTTGAGCATTTCTTTTAGGAAAAAAACACTGCCAGCCCAACGAAACCCAACCCTTTAGGTAGGACAGTGCAGCTATATGTAGGTTTGTGTGTAGGCCAGATCTCTGTAATGCACTTTGCATTTTTACATAAAATGAGTATTGCAGACATTGTTGTATTAGTTATTATTGTAGTATTAGTTATTTAGCCTTATTTTATTTTTTTTCTCTTCTATTTATTTAGCCTTACTTAGCCTTATATTAATATAGCCTAGTGGACAAAAAGGATGATGAATGGGGACTTGACAATTTTTAAAAATGTTCATAAATTTTGCTGAGCCTTTTTTTCTGAAGATATGGATAAACGTAAACATGTTAGAATTATCTTATGTTCTGAACATCCATAATACTACTGAGCATAGCAAATTTCAGAGTGAGAGGTTTATAAATTATTAGCTAATATGTGAAGTCCTTAACTTCATTTGCCACGATTGATGACATGTATATTCTTTCTCAAAGCAAATTATTGGAAGCAGTTCGTTTTCAAAGTTTACATACATTATAGCCCTGGAATATTTGGGGAAAAAAATGGAGTTTAAGGGCTCAATATTGTGTGTATGCATGGAATTCTTGTTTTCATACCTTCGCTGGCATGAGAAATTATACTGAAATTAAGTAGAAAGGAAATGAATTGTGATAACGCACAATATCTCACCCTCAAACAGGAAAAACCTTCATATTTTATAAGTGTAAATAAATTCACTATTTTAAGTGGAATGACTGCAGGGACAAAGACAAGAAAAAGTCTGTGTTTGGAGAATCAATTTAAAATTACTCGGAAAAAAAAAAAAACAAAAACCCACAACTTTTTTTTTTGTGTGTGAAAGTATGGTGACCATTATTGTTATGTATCAGTTAAATTTCCTTTGGAGTTCATGCAGTATTTTAATGGATCAAAAGACAAGCATGCATAAGCGTTTACAGAGACTGAAGGCATCAACCTACCTTGAAAAGGAGGATTCGGGTTTAGTTTCCTAAGCAACTAAGTCATTAAATTCAGCACATTTTTTTCCTAAAATGCAAACATTTCTGTCTAGATACAGCAGTACAAATGACTGCAATTGGGTGCAATCTTTTTTTTTTTTTTTTTTTTTTTTTTTTTTAAACATAATCCCTTATTTTTTCTTTTTTTTTTTTTTTTAATCTCCACAAGTTACTCTTGGGCAGTCAGTTTCCAAGGAGGTACCAGCTGTGGATGTTTTTTAGGATATCTTTTAATTTTTATGAAAAAAAGTGTCCATTCCTTAGAAAAGTTTGTGAAAAAACTGTCATTTATGAGCTTTGATGCACTAGTCATGAATAACCCTGTGAAGCTACAGGAGGGGAAGCACTCAGGTTTTTTTTTTCTTTTTTTTTCTTGCCTGCTTTGTGGCTTGTAAATGATAAATGAAATTTACTAGCAATGCCCTGCAGTAATATTTCAAATTATGTTACAGAATACCGTGTACAAAGTATTGAGTTATAGTAGAATCAGAGAAAAAAGCACGTTTTTCCCCCTCTTTCTGGTAAGGCGTGCTATATTAGAACATTTATCAAAGACAATTTAAGAATCGCAGGATGCTGCAATGATTCAACTTCAGTGTGTTCAAACATTTTATTTAAATAACTTAAAAATTATGCCTGCTATTAAGATTTAGGCATTAAATGAAGCTAAATCTTGGTGCTAGGGCGTAAATCTGGGCAGCTGTGGGTGCCACCTCACAGCGCACAAAGCAGTTTCTGTTTGAGAGTGAGGAGCCTGAGCAGCACAGACCCTGTTGCACTGCAGGGTCAGCATCTTTCCTAATGATGCTCCCCGACCCAAGACACGTGAGGAAATTTGCACTGACACGATTTTACGATGTTGGATTTGTAGCTGTTGAACGGCAAAGACCAAAAAAAAGACATTATCCTAAAGTGGGGCCGTGGATAGTGCCTGTGGTGTCCTTTAAGCTCTGCTAACACAGGATCCTTTTGTCAGCTCGGGCGAGCGGCAGCTCTTTAACATTCTGAACCTGCCATGGCTGTTGGGGCAGTTCATCACTAAAGAATAGAAAAGAGCCCCTGGCATATCACATGGAGGGGGGAAAAAAATAAAAAAGAATAGGGGGAGAGCAGAGGGGTGAAAAAAAAAAAAAAAAAAAAGTCCAGGGCGTACAGACAGTGCATTGTGTAACCCGGGTTTAAAGAGCCGGCCGTTAGGTATATTTCATAATATGAAAAGACAGACTGAATTTGGCCCCCTCGCCTGGTGGGATCGGTGCTGTCAGTGCCATTTATTTTCAATCCCCCATGATTTCTGTATCCCCTCAACGCTTTTGCATAAAAATGAACCATAAAGGCAGTCAAAACACCTGCTTTGCTGACAGGCCCGATTAAAGCTTTGATTTATCCTTCCGAGGCAGAGCTGGGCGGCTGCTACAGGGCTGGCGCGGGTGTGTAATTCATGGCAGGCTGAAGGTCTCTTTTCTGCAGCCCTGCGGTTCAGCTGCGGGCTTCTTTTGTACCTGCTGGAAAGTTTGGCCTACTCTGAGAACACCCACCCCAGCTGGAGGCCGGCCTTTTCTAGCAATGTCGGCTCGAGTTTCTCCACTCCTGTTATTAAGTGGCAGTAAATTAGCAGGCGAAGTCAGAAGGCCCCCCAGCACAGGGCCACGTGCTTCCGAAGGAGCCTGATCCGTTCTCTTTGTGGGCTCCGGGGAGCTGCTCCACCAGATGGAATCGAATATTACTGCTGCCTCCCAGGGCTTTCCCATAGCTAGAAACAGTGACACTGGACATGTAAGCTTTATGTCACGTAGGGACCTTTTTTCCTCTTTTTAGAGCGAGGTTGTATCTTTTTCTTCGTTGCAGTTGTTGCCCTTGTTTGGTCTACGTGCCGTATGCAGCCTCCCTCAGACATGGACGATACACAGCCCCAGCACAGCGACAAGGAGCAAGGCTCCTGGTGATCGCTTGTGATCAGGGAGAGCTTTAAGGCTTTACTGCCGTGACTGCAAAGGCAGGTATTTCTTAAATGTGCTGTGAAGTTGAACCAGCAGCGCTTTTCAAAATTTAACTCTTGGTGGCTCCTAGGTGTATGGAGACAGTGAACATGTTTGGTTTTAAATAAACCCAGCTTAAAGCCTGCATATATATTCCTCCCCTAAGCCTTCAGGATATTCTGGTGAAACTGTCTTGTGAGTATATTTGACTTATGCACGGTTATTGATCCATTAAACCGCTTAGCTGTTACAGAATCATAACACGGTATAAAAGAAGGCCGAGCAAATCATTCCTTGTGGATCAGTCTTAAAACATTTCCAGAAGTGAGTTTTTTTTTTAAATTGGAAAACATCTTTTACTGAAGCTAGAACGTTTGAAGACTAATATTCGTGTTTAGTTATTTATAAATAAAATGGAAATAAACAGGAATTTATGCGTAATCAAACAGCAAAAATTTAACATGCTATTTCACTTTGATGAAAACAATCTTTCATTTGTCCAGGTGCAACACTTGGAAATAAGAAAAGGTCTGGAGAGACAGAAAAAGTCCTTAGAAATTCAGCCAAATTGATAATAATAATCTCCCATAAAACAAATCTTGTTTATCTATTGAGTAAATTGCTGCATTATTGAGAACTGAGGCTTTAATTTAAAAATAACTTCTAGGGAAGAGCCACTGCTGTCATCTATCTGGATTTTCACAAAGCTGTTGACACAGTCCCTCACAACATAGTTCTCTCCAAATTGCAAAGGTATGGATTTACTGGGTGGAACGTTCGATGGATGAGGAACTATTTAGAAGATAGTAATGAGAGTGGTAGTCAGTGGCTCAATGTCTGAATGGAGATCAGTGATAAGTGGTGTCTCAAAGGGGTCAGTGCTGGGACTGATGCTCTTTATTACCTTTAATACCTTCATCAATCGCATCACTGGTGGGATCAAGTGCACCCTCAGCATGGTTGCAGATGATAGAAAGCTGTGTTTGTGGTCAGCACTCCTAAGAAGCAGAATACCATTCAGAGACACCCATATAGGCTTGAGAAGTAGGCCCAGGAGGACTTCATGAGGCTCGACAAATTGAAATGCAAAGTCTTGCACCAGGGTCACAGCAACCTCCGCGATCAAAACAAGCTGGGGGGCAAAAGGATTGAGCACAGCTCCATCAAAAAGGACTTGGGTGTACTAGTGGATGGTAAGCTGGACATGAGCCAGCAATATGACATTGCAGTCCTGAAAGCCAATCGCATGCTAGGCTACATCAAACCTGTGAGGCCAGCAGGTTGAGGGAGATGATCCTGCCCATCTACTCTGCAATGGTGAAACCTCACCTGGAGTACTGTGTCCAAATGTGGAGTCCTCAGTAAAGGAGAGATGTCAACCTGTTAGAGTGTTTTCAGAGGAGGGCTGCAAGAATGTCTTCAAGGATGGAATGCCATACCTATGTGGACGGGCTGAGAGAGCTGGGGCTGTTCAGCCTGGAGGATAGAGGGCTCTGGGGAAACAGTCTCTGTTGTGATAAGACAAGGGAAAATGGTTTCAAACTAACAGAGGGGAGATTTAGAATGGGTATATTGAAGGAGTTTTTTTGGGGGGGTGAGGGGGGTGGGTTTTTTTTTTTTTTTTTTTTTTTTAATGAGGATGGTGAGGCCCTCAAACAGGCTGCCTAGAGATATGGTGGATATCACATCACTGGAAGCATTCAAGTTTGATCTGGAACAGGGCTCTAAGCAACCTGATGTAGCTGTCGGTGTCCCTGTTCCTTGAAGGAGAGTTGGACAAGATGATCTTTAAATGTCCCTTTTAATTCAAAAGATTCTTCGATGCTACAAGTTTTTTAAACAGCAGAAAAAGATTGTATGCAGACTTCACATTTGCAGTCAAGCTAGTACTTTACATAAGTCTACAGTGTAGACAGATCTTATAGTATGGAGTATGAAGTAACAACATGGTTTAAATGCTGATGTGAGCTTCAGTCAGGGCATTATAGGCTCATCCTATAAAGTTTTAGCATAAATAAGATGTAGTACTTCAGTCCTCAATAGGTTGTGGAGAAAATACCTAAGTTGAGAGCACCTCAACTGGCTGCTTCCTCCCTTCACATTCAGGTGTGAGAAATGCATGTGTGTGTCCTTACACGGATAATTTTTCTTTTGTGTGAGGAGAAAGCCTGTATAATAAATTTGCTCTGGGATTGAAGTAGACCAAGAGGCCCTTACAATTGATGTATTTCTGAATAGAGCAAAGGATATTTAAGAAAACCTGAAACAATGCATAACAAAATTCCTGAAGATTTGCGTTGATATAAGCAATGATTTTGTTGAAATAAAGCTCAGAATAGAGAGAGCCCTTGTTTACCTTTTGTAAAGAAGGAGAGATTTTGCATGAAAATGGTCAGTCCTGATTTTTGTCTGATGGATATGAGTTGTTTGTCTTGAAAAGAGAGTGGTTGTATTTGTTCCTTGAGGAAAACTTTGGAGTCAACTATAACTAGCTACTGCAGATTTAAATTAATTATCACACGCGTATTACAAATGCCACTATTCTCTTTCATTCATATAGAGCATATAAAAGATTTTCAGGTCTCACACTCCTGTCAATAGATTTTCCCATCATACAGAATTTCTTTCATTGCTTTTCTTCTCTTATATTCTCTTCAAGCCATATTTTTCTACATCCTCCATGCAAGTAAATGAGATCTCACTGCCTTCTCCTTCTTAAACTTCCATATTCACCTGCCATTCATACTCTTTTTTATTACCTGCATTCTTCAAGCTCCTTTCTATCTGCATCCAGTTATGTTCTTCCCTTAAGTTTTATTCTTTGAAATATGAATAAAAGCTCACCAATAGCCTACCTGTTTCCAGTATATTTCAATAGACCTTGTAGTATTGGTGCATTGCCATTCCCTTTTACTCCTCTTTCTTTCCACTGGGTATTCACTTGTATTATGCATTTTTTAATATTTGCACTCCATTTTGAGATACCTCTTCTGTTCCTTCTGTGATGCACCACAGAAAATAGAACTGAATCCCAGTAAATTTTTTCAAATGTTAGAACAAATACCTACCAGCCTTATGTTGCCTCTGCAGTAGTATGCTGACAAATACTGATGGAGTCTTAGGGCTGGAAGATAAAGCAGTGGAAAATATGAGGGGGTGGCAATTCTTACTACATAATTTTCTTAGTAAAGCTAATATTTATATGATTTAAGACAGCTGTGTCTAGAGCCTAAATTAGCTCTTTTTAAAATTTCAGCATCAGAGGTTTTCAGTAATTTCTAAAGACCAATGGCCTTGGTCTTTATGATGAATAAATGGCCTCCTAGGCATGGGTGCTGCTCTATATGCTTTTGCTGGTAGACATCCACTTTGTGGTTAAAATCTGCTGATAACTCCAAAGAACATGGGCTCTCCTCCCTTTCCTTAAATGTCCTTAAGCTTTAGTTTCATATTTTTCCTTGGCCTGATTACCCTTTACAACAGAGTTCAGTCTGATCATAATCCTAATGTTACTATGCACTTTCTCCAGGGAGGATGTGAATGCTACTACCTGAGATACCTAAAAGTTAGGAGGGAACAATGAGCATCTGACTGTACAGTCATCTAAATACTGTATAACATAATAAGTTCCCTTGTAGGAGATATTAGAAAATTACGACAAAAGTCATTTGACTTTTGTTGTGTCAGGGAGATAGAAGCGCTGTGGATGACATACAGGTACAAGACTAATGATTCCCTATCACTTCCTGTGTTTTACCAAGCCTTATTCAGAATGTTTGAAAATCCTTTTTCTTTTTTTCACTCATCTGTTACACTTGGCAGGCTCACGCAATGGTGCTCTTTGTGAAGAAATAGCAATGATTGTTACTAAATATATAGCAAAGTTTGCGTAGGTCTTAGTAAAACCTTTAAGCCAAAATGAGGAAAAGCCTCCAGATGTAAATCTCCCAGAAGAGGCTTGGCAGCCCTGAAGCGGATTTGTAGCCAAGTCTCTTTTGCTTGAGGTGAGTACAGAAGAAAGATCTCAGGGAAGATCTGGCAAATATTCACTGCTTAGCTGTGAGTGAAAAAAAAATAGGAAAGAAACTAGGAAGGAAAGCTGTACCTGTTATTGCAGATGATATATCTATCTTGAGGTCCCTTTCTGACAGGATGCTTAGTTTTACTTTTTAGAGTAAGTTTTTCTGTATGAAGCAAAATTGCTTTCTTCTACAAACCAGAGCAGCTTTATGAATTTTAAACCAGTCACCCATAACATGTATAATAAACTTTGGATATTAGACACAACTGGTTTGAATATTTGCTTCTCTTTTTGGTCTTTAAAATTTCACTTAGTCTAGAAGATACTTTAATGAATGCCTAAAATATGTTCAGCAATAAGCAATGTGCAAATTACAGTGCATATTTCGTTCCAGATATATTTATAATTGATTTTGCCAAGGGTAATTTAGTTCAGATGCAATCTGTTTGTTTACTGAGATCCTCTTCTTATATGTTGTATAATTCCATTGTATTTTCCACATTCTGTATTTTTCATATTGTAAAAATTGAGTTTTAGCCTTATGACTGACTGGTCCTGTTTACCAGTATATGCAGTATAGGCTCTTATGACAAAGGGCAAGAGTAGTTTGCTGTAATAAAGGAAGTTAACATGACCTCAGAAATGTAGCCTTTCCCAGCAGGCAAATACCGCCATATATACCGTACTAAAGGATTTACAGAGAAATCCATTATAGATCATAAACATACCAAATCAGATTCTGGATACCAACCCTGGCTCTTCACAATTCTGTTCTTGATTTCAAGGGGCACAATGCTTTCTTTCCCATGCTTTCTTCATGCTTGTACGACTCCGTCTCTGCAATTGGATCTAGTTGTGTCTTGACTGTAGTGGAATTTGTCGTAACACAATCATAAGGACTAATATCTCTTGGGGATATCGTCAGGAAAAAACTGTGGCTACAATATTTAGGGGTGCTGTATCCATGCCTGGCAAGACTTCTCTCTTTGTTATTTGAAATACTCTTCTGTCTAACAGTTGTGTTATGTTGTCTGTGCAACTTCAACCTTGAATTCTGTTTTAAAAGTTTCTCTTACATAGCCAGAGTTGACTACTCACCTCCTTGGAGTTTGTATAGATACAAGTTCAAAATACCTCGAGCAGTAAATCAGTAAGTCCTCTTTTGACAAAGTCTTCCCTAGGATACAGATCATCAGAGAGAAAACATTACATGTGGCAGGTACCTTTTAGTGACAGCTGTGCACACAGACTAAAAGCTGTGAAGAGTTTCTAGGATCAGGCAGACGCTGTAGTCACAAGCAGAGGGGCTGATGAAAATTACGCTAACTGCGGCACAGCTTGACTTAAAGGGTTTATTTAGTTTTGGTTTGTTTGAAATATCTTCCCTGCCCGTGTACAAGGTGTTTCACCTTCAATATTTTTTTTTTGCTTTTAGCTTGAGTTGAATTTACTGCTGAAAATATTGGAGTCAAAAAGAGAAAGAACATTATAGAATGATTCAGAGCAGCGTGCTTTTTCATTTTTTTTCATGTCATGATTTGAGTCTGCATGGCTATAGTTTTGAAGCCTGAAGAGAACAGAAACACATGTTCAATAATTCATGCTCTCTAATTAAACACTGATTGTGGCTAGATGAGTTTTATCTTAAACAGAAATGTGTTCTTCATGTTTTTCATAACAACAAATTGTCAGAAATGAACATCAGTTTCTGCGATCTTGTTTGTTTTCTGTTGATTTAAAACATGACAATAAATTTTGTACAGTTCACATGAATTTATTTGATGTGTTCTACTGGTCCTGGGACACTTGCCACTAAAATTTGACTTTCTATGCATATATCCTGAGTAAGCTGCATATTTCTAGGAAATAGGTACTCCATATTCTCACTGGATGCAAATAGCTGATCATTCCCTATCTAGGCTAAAAATGTCGTTTGAGAGAATTTTTCTGAGTCAAAAGGTGTTTGAAAGTAGATTGCAAGGAAACCACTTTGACTACTTTGAAAATGTTGGCTGAAGTGTGACATTTTTACGTTTTATCTCCCTTCTTCCATAAATCTGCTTTTTAAATCTGGCTGCAATGTAAGCAAGCTACCTATCAATGTAAGTAAGCTACCTATCAATACTTCAGTGCATCTATCCCATCTCATCTCATTGTCTGCAGTGATTTTTACCTTTTCATAGAATAGAATCATACAATCATAGAATTGTTGGAGTTTGGAAGGGCCCTTTACAGGCCTTTCTAGTTCAGCTCCCCTGCAATGAACAGTAACATCTACAGCTAGATCAGGCTGTTCAGAGCCCCATCCAGCCTGACCTTGAATGTCTTGAAGTATAGGGCTTCCACCACTTCTCTGGGCAACCTGCTCCAGTGCCTTACATCGTCATTGTGAAAACTCCTTCCTTAAATCCAATCTAAATCTACCCTCTTTGAGCTTGAAACCATTTCCCCTTGTTTTATCACCACAGACCCAGATAAAGAGTTTGCAGTTATCAGAAAAGACTGAGGCAAAAAAATAAAGTACCTCAGCCTTCTCCTTGTCTGTTGTTACCTCCTTGCCTGTGTCTCTCACTCGAGAATACTTCCTGGACTTTCATTTTTGGTTGAGATATTCTTTGTTGAAGATAGGTCCAGACTCAGATTTGAACAAACACCGTCTGGATTGTTTATCTTTTAGATGATAGATGCCTAAAGACTGCTTGTAATTGCATCACTGATTAAACAGGAGTCAATTGTCTGCTTCTTATGAAGACTGGATTAAAAGGGAAGGAAGACCTACTTTCTTTCAAAATATCAAGTAAAACTTAGGTTGAGGGGGAAGTGCTGCAATAGAGGCTGACCTTCATCAGAAGTGTGACAGCTGTATGTACTGTACATTGAGTGCTGAGATATTTGGACAATCAAAATTGTTGATTACATCTGTGTTTGCCTATTGAATGTCCAGTTCCATTCAGAGACCCTTTGACTAACTTAGCCCCTTGATTAGTCTGATAACTATTTGGTATGAAGAAAGGAAGATGGGTGTGGGAATACCTGGGGTACATATCAGCTTTCTGAAAAGCCACTGCTTAGTTAGATTTCTTTGTGCACCGTATTGGCTTATGGTCACACCAGAGCTGGTTGTATAAGTAAGAAGACAGTGATCAGAGACCGCATAAAGATTATAGTACTGGAGAGGTAAAACAGAAGCAAGGATACAACAAAGGGTTGGAATACTTAACAGTTTCTTTGCAATTGTTCGAAAACTCTTTGGTCAAAAACAAAACTGACAGAAAGACAGGATAATTTCTGCCTGGTTGAATGGTAGGAAAATGATTATTTGCATTCAATCAGGGAAGGCAATGAACAGGATCAATTACTGAAAATAGTGCTTTTCTGCTCAGAACCATAGTCTCAATATTGGTAATACTTCCCCTGAATGTACAATACATTTTTATTATCCTACTCTTCAGAAATCTTTCACACCGCTAAGTATTTGCAATGTATCTCATATTTAAAATAGGAACATGGAAGGTAAGGGAAAGCGAGAGCACATTTCATGTGATAAATTACCTACAGTAAAATTTGTTTAAGGGCATTTAACCTGCCCACTAAAAAAAAAAAAAAAAAAAAAAAAAAAGCTGAATTCCTGTGGTGGAAGATTACAAACTAAAAAAAAAAAAAAAAAGTTTGCATGCCAAGTGCCTGTCTTTTAAGTTTGCTGGTTGGACTAATAAGAGATGTTATCTACTACATAATGCTAAGATTGCATCTAATCAGCAAGAAATCCAGCCTACTTGTAATAGTTTCTAATGATAATATTTATTCAACTTCCATCCAAATTTCTGAGCACTGACATTCATTTTCTCTTTGTACTTGGCTGCATCTTGCAAGAATTGGTTATTCATCATAACACGATGAAATCATGGAATGGCAAGGCAAGGAGTTCACTGGCAAAAGGTCTTGCATGTCAGAACAGTTTGATGAACAGCTCAGGAAAGACCGTCTTCGTATTACACTGAATATGGAATTAGTGACATGAATTTGGAAAGGCCCTGTGTTATCCTGTGCAAATATTATGAATTGGCTTGTGACACCATGCAGTTTGTACCTAAAATACTGGTTTTCTGATTGCATGGCTCAAAATTGGCACTTGATCTGATGGGCAGGGATACCAAAAAGAGACTACCAAAAATGCAGGAAGGAGGGGGGAATGTTTTTGTGTCAGCTTAATTAGGATCATACAGTACTTATGAGAATAAAAATATTCCTTCTTTAAAAATAAAGTAAGAGTGGTATTTTCATTTTGACATTGTCAGCTTCTGGCTTTACAGTAACATGTGGATATTTGTCAGCCCTGAGGATATTTTTCCAGTAACACTGTGTTCTGAATAAGTTATTCATGAACACATGAGCACTGAGCAAATTCCACAAGTTTTGCTTTTAATTGAGAAAACAACTGCAACAACTTACGTTCTTTAACTTCCTATTCCAAACACTGGCAGATGAACCACAGGTTTGGATGAATTTTTTGTGTCTGGTAAATCCCAAACCAAACCTGACATGGTTTAAGCATTTTTACTTAACAAACAATGTTTCTGAGGAAAATGAAAAGATGACAAAGTGGTAGAAGTGTCCATGCCATATAATTTGGGGAAAAGAAAAGAAAAGAAAAGAAAAGAAAAGAAAAGAAAAGAAAAGAAAAGAAAAGAAAAGAAAAGAAAAGAAAAGAAAAGAAAAGAAAAGAAAAGAAAAGAAAAGAAAAGAAAAGAAAAGAAAAGAAAAGAAAAGAAAAGAAAAGAAAAGAAAAGAAAAGAAAAGGAAAAGAAAAGAAAAGAAAAGGAAAAGAAAAGAAAAAGGAGGAAAGTTAGAATAAGTAGGAGAGAGAAGGTGGCAGAACTAGAAATATAGTAGAAAGCTATTTCAGAGTCAACATCTTTTCAAAAGTCCCAGAGGGAGTGAATTCATACTCACCAGACTCAGTCTGCTTCCACCCTTAAGGGATGCTGTAAGATTGCATGAAACTGCAATCTATTTTCTAACTTTAAGCTCAAGTAATTGTAAGCTTACATAGCTAGCAGGCCAGGAGGCTCCCTTTGAAAAACATTTCTGGGCATTTTCATATCCACCAGTAGGGAAACATTATCTTTGCTGGTAGAAAGTCCTCTACTGCAGGAAAGCAAAGCCTTTTCTTAGCCACAAACATGTATACAAATCATGTTACAAAAGAAATAGAAGTTTATTTCACGTTATCTTTTCCTTGTATTTATTATTTTTGACAGAATGTGGCTTGTGTTTAAGAGGTCTATTTGGAATAAAACTTCCATTTTTAAAACTATTTGTTCTCCCCATCTCTTCCTCTGCACAGGAAACTCTTTTTATGTGACTTAATTAGAAACATACTTCTGGGATGGGAATGTAAAAAACATAATGTTAGCCAGCTGAGAAACAGACAGGCTTCTTTGGCAATCTCCTATCTGATGAAACAACTCAGATTTGGAAATGAATTATTCAAAACCGTGCTTACAGTGTACAAGAACCTTGATATGGTGCTTTAAAAAAAGCAAGCCTGGAATCTGTTTAGTAAATTTCTGTAGCTCTGATCTCTTGAGGCTTGCTGAACTCTCTGCATGGGAGTAAGAAAGAAATTTTTGTGATCTTGGGAATGGAAAGAGAGGGGACATTATCGTTAACGATATGCCAGCATTTCTACCACTAATTTGTATCTACTGGGAGGGCTGCATCACAGTTACAAAGATGCTGCATAGATGCATCTGAGATGAAAATGAAATTTCATTTATACAGTGTCTATACTTTGAGCCAAAGCATAACATTTTTTTTTGACAAAAAGAATAGTGTCATGTAGGTGGGTGAGTGCACATGCACAGATGTATCCAATTTTTCTGTGACAAATTTTCAGTTTATAAAAAAAGCAAATATTTGTGAAAGACATTTTATTAAAACCTACTGTTTGTTGAAATATCTAAATAGAATACTTACACTGTTACATTTATAAATGGTTCATTTAACTAAGGCTTTGTGAGTTCTACTGTAAGCAACTGAATTCTTTAATTCCACTCAGACATGCATGAAAATATATCAAGATCTAGGTTATAATGAAGTCTGCACTATGGACAAAATAATTAAGTCTGAAATTTTGATTCATTCATAATCTTTATTAGTACATATTAGATATTCCACAAATCAATAGCTGTTTTATGAAAATTCCTTTTAAAAATAATGGAATCATATTTTAAAGACTTTACATCAATCATTTGTATCTTTTTTATTTTAAGTGAGTGCTAGAAGGTTGAATAATTAAAGACACATTTGATTTCAGTCATCTTTTAAACTTTAAAAATGTCTTTCATGTATTTCAAGATAAGCATCATCCCTCCTGCAGTAAGTATCTCAGCCTTTATCTCAACGTAAATAACATCACTGTGTACAAATGCACAGTCTATCACCAGTGATATTTCCAGTTCATAAATGATTTGATTATAAACACTGCGAAGTTCAACAAGATCCCATCCTTTTTCAATTTCGTCAGAAATATCAGTTATTTAATTGTTCTATCACAGAGTCTTTTGAGTTGGAAGGAAGCCTTAAATGTTATCTAGTCCAGTTCCCCTACAGTGAATAGGGACACTTACATCTAGATCAGGTTGCCTGAAGCTTCATCCAGCCTTGCTTTGAATGTCTCTGGGAGTGGAGCGTTCACCACCCCTATGGCCAGTCTGTTCCAATGCTTCACTACCCTTGTTGTAAAACACCTTTTCCCTATATCCAATCTAAATCTCCCCTCTGTTAGTTTGAAACCATTTCCCCTTGTCCTGTCACAACAGAACCTGCTATGGAGTCTTTCCCCTTCTTATAGCCTCTCTGAAACGATGCTATCAGGTCACCTCAGAGCCTTTTCTTCTCCAGGCTGAACAGCCAAAGCTCTTGGCCTGTCCTTGTAGGAGAGGTATTCCATCCCTTGGATCATTTTTGTGACCCTCTTCTGGATGCACTCCAACAGGTCCACGTCTCTTCTGTTCTGAGAAGATTTCTGCATTTTATGATGTTTTCTACACTGAATCAGCTGCTAATGACAAAAGCGCCTGAGGGACAGCAAAGTCTCTCTTACCGAAAGTCAGAGTGATCTGAGCTCTTCTGTCTCTTCTGAGAATGAGACTTACTTTTCTAAGCCGTTCACACACTATAGAAAACATTATTTTATGCCTATTAATTTCACGGACAATTTTGTGGAAATGATAATTAGGTAGGGAAAACTTAATTACAAAATTTATGCTTTCATGTTAGAAAAAAAAATACTAAATTAAGCCTGTTGTTACTGGAAAATAGCACAGGAATTTCATTAAAGTACCTTGACTTTGAATTAAGAGTAAGGAGCAGCTGTTTTAACTTCAGGCATTCAGAACACACATGAATATTTGACCCAGCTATTAAGAGACACAATAACTTTTATATAAGAATACTTTATATACAGCAGTGGTTGAAGTTGTGATTATTATACAGAGCACATTGGAAAGATTAGAAATTCTTGGTTTTGCAAGTATCAAATTAATTTGGGTCCTCAAAACCAATATTATGAATGTTGACTGTCCCAGTGTTTTTTTTTTTTTTTTTTTTTTTTGTCGTTTTAAACCATTTTTTCCTTTTCTTAAGTATGAGTCACTTTGAAAAATAAAAAAATATGCTGAACAAAAGGCAAATTTTGTTGTGATACATCGTGTGCTTTTTTTTTAATTTATCTGTCTTTCAGTATGTAAGCTAGCAACGTAGTGAAATAGATGTGCTATTATTTTATTCTTAAATTTTTTATATTTTCATGGTTCTATTGTTAGGCTTATTTTTATTTTTATTTTTTATTTTTTACTTTTATTTTTATAATAGTCTATCCTCAAGGAAACTTTGAATGTTACAGCTGGTTTAAATACTCTGGAAAAGTCTCCTTTGTGGGATGTGTGCAAGATAGACATTGAATTGAAAAAAAAAAAGAAAAGAGCAATGGAGCTTTGATGGAAGAAGTTCATGCTGTAAAGGAGATCTGCATTGAAACACAAGCTGTGAGCTCAAAGGAGGCAGTTCTCTGTGTAATAAAAGTGCAGTAAAAAAAAACTGCTCAAGAATCCAGATTAGGAAAGGTTTGTTTTAGAATAAAAATCTTGATAAACTGTGAACTGGGAAAACAAAGTAATTGCTTCTGAATTCCGCCAGCAGATCGCATTTTCTCACTTTTGCTCTTTTTATCATTACTGCTTTCATCATTTTCTGCCTCACGCTGTAGGAGCTCCAGGAGTTCCAAACAAGCTTTCAAATCTGTACATACAAGGCTTCCTTATTATAAAGCACTGGACATTCACAGTGTTCATATTCATGAAGACTAAGATTGAGTGCATTGTGTCAAACTTTGTATAAACACATGCTATATCGTGATACATTTGATAAGTATCCTTATTTACATCAGAAAATTGATTTGGCTCCAGGAATGATGTTAAAGTGTAACAGTCATGACAAAGGATGAATTTCCACTCATCCAATTTTCCTGTGGTACCAAGTGGTGTGACAGTATAGTCATTTCATATCACTGTTCAACTGCTTTATGCTCCAGAACTGCTACAACCATCCTTGCACATCTACCAGTGCAAACAAGCAACAAGGTTTGCTACTTGCTTAGGAAGGATGTCTGAAAGAAGGAAAATATGCCATCAACTTTTCTCTATGCATTACTCTTTAAGTTATTTTAAATCACATTCGCCGTCCTCAAGAGTGACCTGAGCTGTCGCATGTCTAGGTGAGATTCAACCTTAGAAGATCCTTTCTCTATTGCATCAATTTCATGCATCCTGTTTTCAAACTGAGAGTGGCAATAGTTCTTACTATTTTTCTTCCTTGTTTCTATCTGCCCTTCATTAGTTACTGAACACCAAATCTCATAGAGTTTGGGTAGAAGTACATACAGTAAAAGAGTGTTGCTCTAAATGCTTGCTATGTGAGCTACTACTGAATGAGTTTTACCATCCTTATTTTAAGTATACGCAATTAAATTTGCTATTAGAATTCCCTGCATTATTTCTCCAAATGATTGTCCCCAATTAGTCAAATGACTTTACTGATTGTCTGCAGAGGGAAAAAAAAAAAAAAAAAAACCACAGAAAAAGAAAGAACAAAAGCAACAAATAAATAAATGAATAATTAAGTCCAGACATATAATTCTTGCTTAACGGATATCAAACAATGGGAATAATTTACATTTGGACTGACAGGTACTAAACTTTGTGTCTATTGTTAGTGAAATTATGAACACAGCAGTGATAATCTGTGAAACCCATGTTACTTTTCTCAGTGCAGTGAAATACCACAACATATAATGATGAGAAGTTGATATATTAATGGTTTTTTAAGTTGTAGTTGTGTGGATATCCTCAAGCTGCTGTGGCCCAGTGTAATAGGACAGGAATAACTGCATATAGCACTTGCTCCTCTGCCATGAGCTGTCTTGGGGGATAAAGCAGGTGTCACTCCTTTCACCAAGACACTCTACCTGGGCCCTATGTGACCCAAATAAGCACAATGATATTTTTTATGTGCCCAAGGAAGAAAGAACTAGCAGCATGCTGCTGCCTATCTGGCAGCGCTGTCAGAGGGCCACAAAATTTCCCTCCAAGCAGCTCCATGTGAAGTTGACCACAAGGAGCTACGGTTCAGCTTAAACTCTGAGCTTTTATTACATACTGAACTCGGTGACATCAGGAAAAAATGCGATGTCATATTCATCCACTGTGCATTGATGTAAACTGATAGGCATGCACTAGTCTTGACAGCAAGCAGTGAATAACTGAAAGCTGTGTACAAAAAAGTTGAATTGCTGCCACAGATTAAATGGACACCACACATAGATTGATAGGTACATAGATTTTCTTTCTGAGGAACAAAAACAACAGAAAGGTGGCTTACCCATGAACCATATGTGGGATGAATTGCTGACTGAAGCCAGCTTAAGGAAAAAAAAAAACCCACAACTTTGAAAGTTCCCATGTTTGTACATGTCAAATCTTGACATCTTTCCCTTGAAAGGTTGATTCATTTTATAATACATCTAGGCACAATGTGTTGGCGCTTTCAGGAATACTGATTAGGCATCTGAGAGGAAAAACAACAGATCTTGCCATGAGACTGCAAATATTTTTCAGGTCATTTTTACTTATGATGCGGAGGGTAAGACAATGCTATTAAAAGTAACAAGTTGAGTATAGAAACTAACTGATATTTTGATTTTATAATGACAAATTATGACCTGAGGAAAATCAATAAATGAGAAAACTTATTGGAACTGAAGAGCTGTCTTCCTTCCTGGGTATGCCGTTGGGAGAGGAGTCTGTGCTCCTGTGGCAGAGATGAGCAATGGTTATGCACATCTTTGATCTTGTCATTCTGCCATCTCTTTTTGAAAGGCAATGTGGAATTCATGATATACTCAAGCCAGAAGGCCAGAATTGGCCAGAAATTCCTTTTCCTTTCTCCATTTGTCCGTGTTCAGTCGATGGCAGAAAAGATACCATTTCTGACCTGGACCTTTTGTCTTCTCACTGTGGATCACTGGCAAAGTCACAGTGAGCAGAAATGGAGGTATGTAGTAAAAGCTCTATGTATCACTTCAGGTAGTGTAGGGGGATAGGGCTGCGGGGAGATAAAAATACAGCGTGGTATTATTTATCTTCAAAGGAAATACACTGTTAGCCTCTATATTGATGCCCTTGTAACTAGAAAGGGAACTACGGGAGAAGAGTATATAGAACAGGCATCAGGGAGCCAGGGAAGGCTGTATGTATAGCACATAAGCAAGGCACTTAGGTATTGGAAAACAGTGAGTTGTATAACAGTGATCTGCAGGGCTTTCGATGCTCAGAATCCAGAGTGGCTCTTTGCTGCTGTCCATGCTGTTTTCCATCTCTTCTCTCATCAGGGGGAAAGGCGGTGAGCAGCACAGTGAATGTGCCATGCTCATGTCCATGTCATAGCAAGCATGCTGCGTGAGCACAGGGTTCCCAAAAGCTCCCTGGGAACTCTGCCTCCACAGTATGCTGAGGGTCACTGTGACCCTCATTTGTCGAGTGGAGAGATGTAACATGTAGTGATCTGTAAACCATCTGTGGGATATTTACTTGCAGTCCACAAGGAACCAATTGCTTACATTGCTTACATTACTATCTCTTTTTTTTTTTTTTTTTTTTTTTTTCTTTTTTTTCCTAACTAGAAAAAATATAAAAGGAATGAAAGGAATAGTGTAAGGCATAAAACTGGACAGGCATCCAAAAAAGCAAACACGTGCTGCACTGCAATAGTGGGAAACATCTGTGTTTAACATAACGCCACATATTTTTATGCACTGTGAATTTGCCTCATAGTATATAATTTTACAGCTTTTTTTTTTTTTACAGGGGTTGTTGTAGCTGCCTTGACAGTGTCACAGCGTTGCAATTCCCAAATGTTTTTAACAATAACTGCAGGTTTGACAAGCACATGCAGAGATAGTGTCAAATAAAAGGGTTTACAACAGCAATGGGCCTACAGCTTGCCTGCAGCAATAGTCATGCTCCCCCGGAGAGATTAGGATTTTGAGAGGAATTCTTTCTCTCCGGAAAGGTTTCTGAGTTAGAAATATTCTAGATGACTTCAGCTCAGAATTATATTTTCCAAATATAGTTGACTTAAGGACTTAGAGTTGTACCATCAATAACTTTGGGTTTGGGGGTGCCCAGTTTTAAATTGTGTACTTTCTTAATTGAGTTCATATTTGTAATGGCAACTCTAAATTTTAATAGAGATGTTTTGAATAACAAGCTTTTTTCTTTCCTCAGGAAAGATCCCTAGACTATGCAGAAAATCATTACTCTTATTAATTTGATAATGAAGGAGGTGAAAGAAAAGTCAACACTCTTTTCTACTTTGTTATTATTTGCTCATTTTGAGATGTAATCTAGCTCCTGAAGCTGCCAGAGAACTTAATTTCTTTAATTAGCTGTTTGTAATCAATTAGATGTGTCCGACAGCTACAAAATTTTATAGGAAAAGCATTTCTTTGAGATTAAATCTGTACTTCACCTCAATTTTGAAAGAAATCAAAACTAAATCGCTACTCCAATGAATAATTTTATCATTGTTTTTAACGAAAATTGTGTAATCTTGTAAAGTTCTCCAGAGTTGAGAGGGATCATATTTCATAATTTAAATTTCTCTTTCCAATAAAAGTCTAGAATAGACAGTTTGGGGGCATGACGTGGTGTTGGAAATATCTGAAATGGTGACTGAAATGCTCTTTGAACACTGTGATGCTTTGAATGCACAGAAGTCAATAGTGGTGACTACTCATGAGATGTTCCTTATTAATCTAAAAATTATACCATCTTGCCAAGCTGAACCATTGCATTCAGAGAAACACACGAAAGAAGGGATTTGTTTTAAAACCACAAATGGGCAAATTTGTTATGATTCTGAGTTGTACTATATGGAAATTAAATGTTAATAACTGATACACCCAAAGCAAACCCAACAGGGTTAATCATATCTGACATTTCAAGGCCTCACTGCATTTTTGAGATTCTGTTGTGATTTAAGGAGAATCAGTGTTGAAACCTTTCATTAAGGGCTTTGTAACACAGTAAGGAAGGCCAGTGGTTCCAGAAATTACAGTATTTGTGTTACTTCAAAACCTTTGATAATCCTGTGGTAATTCCTCATTGTGTGTAAAACCTGGAGAAAAAATTCCCTAATAAAAATGCAGAACTTAATTTATCTGATATGTCTATCTTATGGCTTTACACATAGATAAGTTGTCATGAAAACAACATTGTCTGTTTAAGAAGAGTCCCATAATTTATGATGTATAAACTATGGTATGATCTGATAGGTTTATTTTTTGTTTTATTCTTAATCTAGAGTTGTGAGAATTGGTGCTTCTCCATGTTGGGTTTTGTATCTGTTATTTTTCAAAAGATTGACAAGCAACTTTCCTCATACATGCTGTTGATTAAAAGTTAGCACCAGTGCTGCTGATTTACTCTGATTACATTTTGCCAGACACCTGCAAGTTCCAAGGCCCTGAGAGTACTAATAAGCCTCACCTGGGCCCCCATCCACTCTCCTGCTGGGAGGAGTGGGCTGGGTGCCTATTTAAGCTCAGCCCAGAACCTTTTCTTTTTTTTTTTTTTTTTTTTAGGGTGTGCTGAAACCCTTTTTCTTCAGTTCTTCGTGTTTATCTTTGCCTGGCTCTTGCTGGTGTGTTTGAGGGATTTATTGGAGTCACTGGGTTGTCTTGGCTGCTTATTGGGAGCTACTCTTTGCTTGTGGCCCCCTGAAAACTGGTAAGTGTTTTGCTTGCTCTTTCACCAGGTATGTGGGTCTTGGTTGCTGTTGCCTATTGACAGAAAGCGCCTAGTCAGTTGGAAGGGGAGAATGATGGTCAGAAATCGTGGTGTTTCTCTGGAAAGGGTAGTCTTTGAAAGTGCTGTGTTGAGTCTGTGTTTTTTTTTTTTAAAAAAAAAACAAACAAACAGCAGAAGTACTGCATTATGTTGTTGGAAATAGTCAAGTTTGTTATTACTGAATTTTCCCAGTATTAGTATCTACATGTGCTAAGTGCTATTAGTTACTCTAGAAAACTTCAGTGAAGTAAGAAACAGAGGCAGTATTATCATTTGTGAAATATAATGCAGAATGTCTGAGAACTGAGGAAGTTTTCCAGACAAATGAAAGAGCATCTCCTAAGAAACTAAGTGATGGATGAATTTGCCTTATGCAGGAATTGGACAAAAAAGGTCAAAGGTAAAATTAGGTGGCTTGAAGAAAGCCAAACAAATGGAAGTGGAAATAAAGCCACTGATAACAAATATAATGAACTGCTGATACTGGCAGAGAGTATCTGCTACGCTTCCTTTCGCCCAGCAAGCGCATGAGTCGTGCTGTGAGCTATGAAACAAGTCTTGTGGTCAGTGTAGTACTCTCCTTTATTGTGAGCAGCGTTCTCAGCCAAGCAACTTCCTGTCAGGGTGCTTGCAGTGGGAAATGTGTGCTTTTGATCAGGCGGGCCCACACACTGGTCTCCTACCGCAGCTCTGGTTCCCAATATTCCCAGCTTCTTCTCGCTACCCACCAGGGATATGATTTCTCCCACTCCCTCAGAAGCCAGATATAGTTTTTTTTAAGTTATCCGAACTCACAGTTCAGCCCCTGCCTACAGTCACTTAATTGCCTTAAGTTTTCCCCTGTACATCCACTTTGCTTTCCTTTTATTATTAAGCTCTGATCAGATGGTATCTAAGCAGTCTTTATTGCAATGCAAGTGGGCAATGGAAAATTTGTCAGTCATGGTTGATGAAAACAGGCAATGGGGTGAGTATTCTTCCTACCAGGGACAAGAGGAATGTTTTAACCAGTGAGATTGGTTAGAGTTTTTTCCTTTATCTAATTGAAATTGTCTGAGTTCTCAAGAGTCTAGCACGGAGATGGCATACTGGCTAATTTATGCTGATATTAGTTACCTAGTTTCATTATTGTTTCAGCTGTGATGCAGACTAGAGAAGTAAATTTTCTGAACTGTAGAGATGGAATAAAGTTACATCAACACAAGTGAGGAAACCCATGATGAATGGTTATTTAATGACTTTCAGACCTGAGCAATTTGGTGAGGCGCTTGGTTTTTAATGATAGATTGTGACCCTTCAACCCAAGGGCAGCAATGCTAGGTTTGGGTACAGTTGTGTTTACAGACTTAGGATTAGTTCTGTTCATACGATTGCGTGCTTTTGCTAAACTTCATTGCAACTCCTCCCCCCCTGCTCAGTTGTGAGATGAATCTACTAAAAGCATCTCCCAAAACTTCTTGTTAACTGTTAATTTTTTGTTTTTGCTTGCTTCTTCCTTTTAGGTAATTTCTAAGTATTCTTCCCCCCCTTTCCTTCCTACCCCTCTATTCCCCCTCCTCCACTGCTGTTAGATTTTCAAGAACTATTGTGGGAGATTTACCTTTTAATTCATTATGAAAAGGCATTATGAAATGGAGTAGAGGTGGAAAAGATGATGGCAGGTGGGATATTTGACTCCCTGGCTTGTAGCCCCAAGAACTGAAACAAATCCATGATTATATTGTAAATTCTTGCTTCGGTGCTCTGACTTTGAAGAGAATGCATTCAATCTGTGCTGTTGCAGTGGAGCCTGTTAGTATATGGTCAGATTTTGCTGTTCATCTACTATTTTCAAGAGTATTATGAAACCTATGATCTCGACTGCTTTTTCTATCAGAGAAACTTCTTGAGGACAAATATGCTAGAATTCAGATTCACATGCTGCTCTGATCTTTTCAGTGCATTCCTTCTTCCTTTGTTCCAGTTATTCCAAGTTGAATGGAAATGCTGTGAAAGTGAGTTGACAACGTATCTCTTTATATTGTCTTGCACTGGAAGGTCTGGCACTCAATTAGATTTTAGTCTCGCTCTGTGTCAAATACCTGGCTACAAGACAATGGTGATTATTGTAGAACTAAAATGAGACTTTAGTTATGAAAATAAAATGAGATTTAGTTTCTGTTCTGATTTCTTCTGTTGAAATCCCACTGACTTCGTTGTGGCTACAGAAGGATCATGTTTGAACTGATTGCCACTTCTAAAAGAAAATGATGTTTGGATATCAAGCTAAAATGTTTATTGCTAACAGTAAAGCTAGAAAGTAAAATATGCCTTTCACACAGTTCCCCCCAGGGAACTCAGCTGTGTTCAGAAAAACCTTGGCTTGTGCAATAAAATGTCTACACATTGTAATAACAATTAAACATTGCCAATGTACCCCTCGGCATGCCTAGCAATTAGTTTTGGATTTCCGTTTCTGTGCATATGTAGGTGTCCATATGAATTGAGTTTGAATTTTGCTTCTCTGCTACTTAGACTACTCTAATAGAATTAGAAAATGTGTTCATCTCTTAAATGGGATTCTTGGATTATAACTACTTAGTGTCATTAAAGAAACCCTAAAGACCTAAGGTGAAACCTTCAGAAGAAAGATTCTGCCTTACCTCTATAATTACCTTCGTAATGCATCTATAGCCATATGACAGTGCCTATGCACTTTGGACTAATAATTATTGTGGCATATATTCTGTAACTTTAGCAGCTTGAACTATTCCTTCTTCTGAGAAACGCACCTGATTGTCTGAGGTTGGTACGAGTTACAAGACTTAGAGGTCATATTACCTTATTGTCCTGTGAAGGAGTGGAGTGAAAAATAACTGTCTATCTGTCAGCCTTACTGCAACAATCTGAGAAATACTGCAGATTATTTTCTCATTGTAAACTTTTCCCATGGGAAAAGGAAAATCTAACTAAAAGCCAAGGGAAAGCTTTTTTCATTAACTTCAGTGGTTTTCATTATCTAGTAATTGTTAATAAACATCTAATAAAAGTTTTTCACGTTCTTTCACAACCTTTGCAAAACAGAAGGAAAAAAAAAATAAAAATGAAGTGGTGGGGGGATAGTATATGGCAGGGGGATTTCTTTATATAAACAAAGACTGCTTCCATATAGGGATAAGAAGATTAAATTTCTTTAATAGCTGGGAAAAAGCTTGCTTGCTTTAAATAACTATAGAAACTTTCTTTGTGGTACAACATTCCAGAGTGAGGCCACATAATCTCTCATTGCATGTAAATTGCTGTGTGAATTATGTTCTAGTTATTAATTTAGAACTTAACTGAGATTGGCTCTGAAGGGGAAAATAAGGGAGGAAAATAATCTCCCTCCATGCAGCCATGAAAGAATTGTCCAGATCTTGGAGTGGGACCTGATGTGAATGAGTATTTGCAATGTCAAATGCTTGGTTTCTTCTCAAGAAAAGGCAAGAGGAGTTGCAGGGAATACATTTAACTTTTTTTTGTGTGTGTGTCAGCCCATGTACGTGGCAATATGTTGGATTCTAAAATGCAGTATGGTAGAAAGTGCTGCTCTGTTTCTTCTGATCCTTCTGAAAGGATGGAGTCCCCAAGGATGCATTGCTTCACTGATTTTGCCACTGCATGCTGTTCCCTTTCTTCCAAAAAACAGCGCCCATGTCCTGCATCTTTCCAAAGGCTGGGCTTAGAAGGGCAGTCTATTACTTAGCAATTAGCCATTCATCAAAATAATGTTGTAGTAGTTGATATAAATACTTTGTTACCAATTTCATTTTTTCCTTTTTTCTTTGTGATAAACAACCTATCTAGCTGGAGGGCCAGAATGTATATCTGAGTTATGTTTCTTTAGTTAAGTGTAAGTTAGGAAGTAAGCATATGAGTTTATGTCTTTGTTATGATTCAACCTTGAACAGTATGGAGTTAAACCATGAAATTATAGGTATTTTAAGCCTCTGAACATAAATTTTCTAAAGTAACTGTGAAAAAGAACTACATTTAAAAGCATCAAACTCATACTTCAAGTCTAGCAGGAAATAACTTGAAAGAAAACATTGCATTCAAGTGAACATCAGAAACACATCTGTATATTTTATTATACTTTGAAAATAACCGTGGATTGCTGATTGTAGGAAGAAATATACTGTTTCTTCTTGTTCTGAACCAGTGCGTTCTATACCATCTGCTGTGTTCTCTACACAGTGCTGCAAAGCACTTCTGAGAAAATAACTTTGCAGATTTGAGAAATTAGATACGGGCAAAGGAATGAACATGTTGAATCTGAATAATGTAAAATCTCACTCCAGCTATTACATAAGATGAATTTTAAAAAGACAGTTGCTTGTTGTAGTCCTATTATTTACAGTAATATTCATTTTCTTCATTTGAATATCTGAGTTATCTGTTCTTGTAAATTTAGCCTCTCTTAGAGTCCATTTGTGCAGTGGTTGATAGCAAGATCTTCATCCCCATTTTTTGGGATAGCTTACAACATATGTCTGGAGAGTCACATGTGTTTATAAGTCTTCTTGTGAAGACTTGCTACATTTGGCTTTTACTGTGTGTGATATAGAAGTCAATATATTGTGGTTTCATGTAAATTCAACAATGAGGAAAAAATGGATATTGGTAACATGGCATCTGCTTTCTAATTCTGTTCCACTGTTTTAGTGTACGATTTTATTTCAGCTGTATTCAGACTATAATTCTCAAATATGTATGGATAGAAAATCAGTCAATATCAATTATTTGCTCCACATAGATATAATCTGTAGTTTTCATGTCTGTGTTTATCAATTGTAAGTGATACTGAATCAGTTGGAGACTAGTCCTGCTGAATGTTTTGGTAGAAGCTTTGCTATTGACTTCAGTGGAAGAAGAATGTAGCCAGCACTAAGTGGAAAGGCTATTTTCCCTCTCTGGACATGTTTTGCAGGATTACGTGATCGTTTGGTTGTTCTGAACCCTGGTCTATGTAGGTCACTTCAGGATATTTTCATGCTTGTGAGCAGATGGAAAATGTCTTTTGCAATCAACAAAAAGCATGCAATGAAGACATTTCAAACTTTTTTCAACATTTGTAACTAATTTGCTTTTTACAAAATTTCAGTGTCCAGAAATGATTACAAATGCTTTGCAAAGTGATTACTTAGATGGTTCAGGATATACAGAGTCATAGTAACTCACTTTATTTTGTTACACTCTGAATCAGCTTGAAGTAAATCTGTGGCATGGATGGCTTTACTGATACGTTATTTGACTTCCATGTGAAGTGACTTTATGGTTGCTCAATCCACTAATGAACATCCAGGAACAACAGAAGTCTTGTTAATCGGATTTCTTTCACAAATGTTCTTTCCTAAGTAATTGCTTATAAGTCATTTGACTGAAGGCCACCTTTTACACATAAAGGAGTGTAGAGGAACAAAGGGTAAGTCAGGCAACCTCAATAACCTTGGAAGATGAGCACTCTAAACTTCTTCTTGTAGCTGTTCCAAGTTAGTGGTCAGTCTCATGGCCTGAGGATGTTGTCCATCATGACGATTTGAAGTCAAGTCTCTCTACAGCTGATTTCAGGCTGAAGGTCACTTTGTCTTGAAGGTGTATGAGACTCGCTATGGGATGTAGGGGAAAAAAACATCCTTTGGGGATGGAGGCTCCATCACTTCTTTGGAAAGCATGTTCCAATGTTTGACCGCTCTTTGTGGGAAACAGTTCTTAATGTCCAGTTAATACTTGTCCTAGCATAGCCTGAGACCACTTCCTTGTGTCCAGTTGTTTGATCTTAGTAGATGTACAACATGAGGAATCACTGTAAGCATAGACATCTTTTTTTTTTTTTTTCTGCCACCTTTTTTAATCTTTTTCCATTTGTGGTTTGGAGAGGTGTGTTACTCTGCACTAATCATAATAAAAGAATTGCTGAATAGAAAAGGCATTGATACTGTAAACTGCAGCCCTGCATCTGAAGACTAGGAGTTACAGAAGCTCCTATTCTGCTCTTGTGTAAAGTGGGGTTCCTCATGAGGCTAGGGTAACTAGTTTACTTATGACACATGTCATTATAGGTTTGTATATTGTCAGTCATGGAACTGAGCTCAGGTGACAGTGCTAATGCATTAGCTGGTTATAGAGGGAGAGAAAAACATTTACAGGTTTGTATGTTTTCATGAGACTTGCATGGGGAAATCTTAAATTGGCAGCTCTACATTTCGAAAAAAAAACCACCCAGACATTCCTGTAAAAAGAGGTCACTGAGAAATCCAGAAACAGGAGAAAACTGTTGTGTTCACTCTACTTTTTTTTTTTTGTACTGAGGTAGAAATGTGCCATAGACTGCTTGATTTTCAAATCCATGCCCAAAGCAGCAGCTCCACTTAAAGGATAAAAGAAACTTCTTGTTTCATCCTGCCACAGGAAGCTTCCTTCCTTTGCGCACTGGTAAGTTCCACAACCCCTTACTTTCTTCTCTGAGCGCTCTGCTGGGTATGACCTGTGCTCAAGCTTTCAAATGACCAGTGCAAGTTTGTAGAATCGTAACATACAACCAGAGAATATCTTGCGTTGGAAGGGAACTAAAGGATCATCAAGTTCCAACTTTCCTGCTAAAGGCTGCCAACCTCTACTGAATCAGAAGTTGTGGAATTCTGGAGCTATAGAAGTAGTAACATGAGTTTAGAATAATTTCTCTAATGAAATACAGGATAAGAACAAACATTACCAGAGATCATTGAAGGTCTTTTTCTGACACGTGGCAGGAGTTTAAACATGCTCTGATATCTTACGGAAGTTTCCTACTTAATAAATTTACAGAAACTTATTTTGGTCTTGGTTAGATTTCTAGTGATCTAAATTGGATTATCAGATTTTTCTCCCCCACAAAGAGATTCAGGGCAATAAGAAAGCATACCTATTATAATTTTATTTCCTTTAGCTGCATTAGGTATGAGTAGATAAAATCCTTTGTTTAGACAAATCAGTTTTTTTTTTAAATATATAATTGAGCAATGCTTATGTCTAAAATCAACTGCAATTTGATACCGCCATTTAATCAAAACCTGGAAGGCAGGTGCTTTCTCAGGACTTTACCTCAAAGAGTAGAGACAAATTTCAAGTAAACTCTCTCACTTGAGATTGTGCTCTTTGATCACATGATAGATAATCAAGTTTTTTTCCTCAGATTATTGCTGTTAATTCACAAGTCAGTGGTTTGGATAATATGGATCTAAGACCTCCTTGCATTCTGCTCCTCAGAAAACAGATGAACTCGGCAAGACAAAGACATCTTCACACTCAGTGAAGCGTCTACTTCATCTGACATCTGAGGTATTTGTTAGAGAACTGGAACTTTTGAAATACTTCCATAAAAATCCTACTAGCTTTAAAGAATACAGTATATTTAAGACTTTCAAAGAGCTTTCAAATAAACACTCGTTTTGTATGAGACAGATCCACAATTTTGTCTTAAAACTCTAACTTAGGTTTGCTGCAAGGGCTAGAGAGTATTTAGAAGTTGAACGTATTCTTCCCACATGAGTGTTCTCACCAGTGCTTAGGATTTTTCCTTTACTCAAACATGGCCCAGTAGAGAAAACTTAATTTTCATTCCATGTTGTTTTTTTGTTTTTTGGTTTTTTTGCTTACTGATTCACTGGAAACTATTTCCAATTCATTAAAAGATCTTTTTTCTTTCCTTTCAAAAGCTGTTAATTTAAAGAATAGATTTGTTTCACCTAGTTTTATTTCTAGAACAGCCTGACTTGGACACTGCAGAAGACCATGCATATATGTATTATGCTCTTCTTCCCTGTGTAACAAGCTGTTTTCGAAAGATACCTAACTTGAAATATGAAAGTAAAATGTAATTTCTCTACCAAGAGGAGTGTCTAATTTAAAAATAAATGGGAGAAATGGCAGAAAAAGAATAACTGTAGTACATAACTACAGCAATTTCAACACTTTTTTGATTATTGCCCATGTTTCCAAGAGGTAGGCATCTGACTCTGTAAGGTTGGCAAAGATGTTAAGTAGTTTGTTCTACAAGAAGAAACATGTTGTTCAGAAAGCTCATTTTATACCTTTCAGTATAAACTTTGGTATAAACTAGTGAAAGAGGCAAACACCACCTTCTGTGCTTGCAGCAATTGTAGGAAGCAGTTTCTCTCTGTGCTGACCCCCTGGTTTGAAGCTGGCAGCAGGCAATGAGGAAGTGATCCTTTCCTGTCTCCGAAATGTGCAGGACAGAACAGTGAACACACAGCTGTTCTTTCCCAAAGCATGATGACTACTGTAATAAAATCAGACCAGAAATGGTGTATTTGAAGTTCAAAGTATTCTTCCTAGGAGGAAGGTGTCAGGGTATCATTTTGGGATCACTGAGTTGGAATGTGTTTCTCAGCTTGCTTTAGTCTTCAAAACCACGCAGATGATTTTGGCATGGCAGTATGGTTATTTAATCTTACTGCCATGCGTAATTCTGCTTTCTAAAAAGGGAGTATATCTAGAATCATAAAATCCTTAGAGCTGGAAGGGACTTCTGAAGGCCATCTATTCCATCTTTCCTGCAACCAACAGGAAGCTATCCACAGATAGATCAGGTAGCCCAGGGCAGTATCCAGCCTTGGCATATTCACTGAATGATTTTTTGTTTTGGTGGAAATAAGTTACGGGTACTCAATCATGTTATCTTCCTACTGTTCAGAAGAAAAGGGGAGAAACTGGAAGATTAATTATAAGGTTAGTGGAGGGTCCACTATGAATTGCTTAATTACATGCTTTACAGTAGCAATGGATTTCGTGCTAATTCTTGGTATTTAGTTTGTATTATAATCCTGAGACTTCTTTTGGTGATGATTATGTCTTTGGCAGTGGCTGGAACTTCAGCTATGTGGATGGGAGGGCTGCTCTGAAAGTAATGCCTCCTATTTTTTTACGTTGGCCCATGAGGGTGAAGGTGGATGTTGGTGGTATGTTAATAGGGGTTGAACCTTTCCACAATATTTCATTACATTTTGTTGCCGTGCGACAATGGTGCTTGATGTAGGAAAGTGCATATGAAACGAAAATTGTCATTGAATTTTTTCATGTGAAAAAAATGGCACCCATTGACATAAACAATGCTTGCTGAATGTTGTTGGAGACCAAGCAATGGATGGGAACACACTGAGCTGGTGGGTGATGTGTTTCAGCTGTGGTGACAGGAGCAGTGGTTTACCTCTGTTAGTACAGATTTTTATGAGCACCTTATGCAGGGTCTTTTTCATTGCTGGAAAAAAATGAGTAGGTCATGGTGGTGGCTATGTTGAAAAATTGGTTTTAGTAGCCGAGAATATGCTATATCAAATAGTCTTTGTGTTCTTTGTATCTGCTTTCCGTGGAAATAAATAGGTCGTGTTAGATTCAGAGCAACCTGTGTGTAATTATGATCAGTTACGTTCATTTTATTGAAGTGTGCCAATGCCTAAGGGTGCTAATGCAGATGACTCAGACATGACCCAATGTATTCCTGACAATAGATTGTGTTCTGAAGGTACAGTGCTATTTATACTGCCTGGTTTTTGCTTTTTAAGAAATCCATTCATCACAGAATTATTAAGGTTGGAAAAGACCTCAAGAATGCCTTAAAGTTATGAGATATGCATTGGTATGGATTCCTTAGTCTAGGCAGAAACTTCAGCTATCCTTAAAAATCTACTTGAAAAAACCAAAGAAATAAGACTTAATTTGCAACAAAGTTGATTTGGTGTCTCCTTAGATAAGCTGTGAAATATTTATATAGGAGATTGTTATATTCTGTGGCAGGACATCTTTTCTGTAGATGTGTACGTAACCACACACATGCTGCCTTCGCAGCAGCAATGCCCAAGCTAGCAGTAGCCTGAGCTGATGTTGCAGTTACTTGCTTGGTTTCTGAAAGCTGTGTAAGGCCTGAAGTAACAATTCAGAGGGATCTGGACAGGCTAGAGAAGTTAGCCCAAGAGAACCTAGTGAGTTTGAACGAGGCCAAGTGCAAGAGGGCTGGAGCACCTCTCCTATGAGGAAAGGTTGAGGGAACTGGGATTGTTTACCTTGAAGACAAGGCTCTGCAGAGACCTCATTGTGGCTTTCCAATATTTGAAAGGAGCATAAACAGAAGGGAGAACGACTATTTGCAAAGGTGGGTAGCGATACGACAAGGGAGAATTATCTTAAACTGAGACAGGGGAGGTTAGATATTAGAAGGATGTTCTTTACATGGGTTGTTGAAGGACTGGAACAGGTTGTCCAAGGAGATGCCCCATCCCTGGAGGTATTCAAGGCCTGGCTGGATGTGGCTCTGAGCAGCCTGGTTGGCAACCCTACATGCAGAAGGGGGGTTGAAACTGGGTGACCATTGTGTTCCTTTTCAACTCAGGCCATTCTGTAGTTCTATGATCGTGATCATTAATTCCAGGCTAAAAATGGTAGGAAGCAGTTCAGGTGTTTTGCAGGTCTGAGTTGATGTGCCAGTTCTGGGGATAGATCAACCTTTGCATACTTCTGCATACCTTGTGTTACAGTCTAGAGCTACTATGCTTATTTTCTTTTTTTATTTTTTGGAATTTTTTGGTCGAATATCAAAGTCAACCATGAGAACAGGCAGGCATAATAATAAAAATCCTAAAATGAACCTGAAAAAAAAAAAAAAGAGGAAGAATGGTAAACAAGTAACTTGTTCTTGGCTGAAAGTATTTTTCTGTAATTTAAGAGTAATCCTAGTTTTAAGGTTGGGTTTTTTTTTTGTTTTGTTTTGTTTTTTTTAATATTTTCCCCTGAAAATTGACTTACCTTTTGAGGTTTTCATCCATTCGATCTCTTTAGAGGTAGAAAAATGTGAACAACATTAACATAATCTGTTGCTTGAGGCAGTAAAAACATCGAGCCGGGTGCTTACTGTCCACTTGTACAGCATGTTGACAAGAAAGTGTGAGGTCTGAGATGCTTGAAGATCTTCACACCTTTACATCTCAGAATTAGAGCAGATCTGTGCCATTTAAATAATATGGGTGTGTTCACCATCAGAAATACTATTGTTAAAAGAGAAAAATTTGTATTTTTTAATTCAACATTGAGCATATAAGCAATGTAACATGACAGTTTCACTCAATACTTTTTTATTTGGAAATTAGAATTAAATTCTTACAAGTATGCCTATTACAATAGGCTTGTTAATATTTTTCCATAAGTTCTTTTGTTTTTACTCAATTTTGTCATGGAATAAAAGTTAGCTTAGTGAGCAACCTTTCAGATATTGTTACAGTTCTCTTTGTAGCTCACATTTTTGTAAGCTCTCACACTGTGATGCGCAATAATATCTAAATTGCCAAGTTTAAAAACGAGTTTTTACAGTAGTTTTTTATTCAGTATGGAAATCATTTGGGACTAGAAATGGGAATGTATGTAATTAAAAAGCTTAGTTTTCATACTGTTCTTTTTTTTTCTTTTTTACTTTAGGTTATGATTTTTTTGTTGTTGTTGTTCTAATGCAGTTTCATAAGAAAATAGATAGGTTTTGGAAGAGTAAAATGCTATCCATAATGGATTACTGGGAGAGATTTCAATTATTTGTTTTCCACCAACTAATTCTGAGTCCAAACACTCCAGCTGGTTTGGGGATTGCTACATGAGTTGGACAGGGCTTGAGTCATTGTGGCTGTCAGATAAACTGCCTGAGGATAAAGGGCTTGAAGGGTGGAAGCAGAAACACTATCAGCACTTAGCAGTCTGCCTCCATGCTGTGGCGTTGCCTTCAAATACTACTGGATCCTTTCCAGAAGCAAAGCAGTACAACAGCTGGTCCCAATTATCCTAACTACAGTGTGTCTACATGCACACATGGCCAGCTTTTCTAATTTGGCTCTGTGGTTTAATGAATTAGCTATTTAATAATTTGACAGGAATACTAGTGTTGTGTTTAGCCATTTGCTTCTGTTTAATCTTATCTTTGGAACTGTGCTCATACAGTCTTGTCGTGATTGTTGATTGTTATTGTGATTTATTTACATGAGAAAATGAAGTATGTTGGCAGTACGTAGTGAGTAGGTTTTCTTTTTAATTTAAAAGGCCTAGAAGTTGGAGATTTATCATTTGATAAACAGTTTGTTAACAGGAATTATCAGTCAACAGAGCTAGGAATGCAGAAATTTACTTCTATTTTCTGCCACTGTCAGAAAGTAAAATAGAAATGTGCCAAAGATGTACCCACGCTCTATTGACTCTTATGCATTCTTCTCAAAGGGTATGTTTTTTTACGTTTGTGTGTGGGCTGTGGAAAAATCTACCTGAATGAGTGTAAATAGGGGTTCACTGATGTAGTAAGGTAAGGAAGATGCAAAGCTGTCACACTAGGGTAAGGTAGTACTGATGTTTACGTAAATGGTAGACACCTGCTATAAACACATAGCAGAAACCTGCTATGAAATTGTCTCCGATATATTAAAAAATTAGGATATTCATCTCTTTCCTGTCAACGTTTGGCCCCTAATAAATTACCAAGAGGTGGTAGTAATCAAGTGCAAAAAACATTAATTTATGGTGCAAGGCTGAATTCCAGCTGACTGGTAAGGTTGAGTAGATAGTGACATAATTTAGGAATAGAATTTTTTTTTAAATGTAAGTGATGTCACAGTGGTATGAAAAGCAGCAGCCAGTTTACATTCTTTTTGCCCTACACTGTAAAGAAAAAATTACACATTGTGTACAGTGACTCTAGCAGGCCTCTTGTTTAATAAAGGCTAATTAGAAAAGGCTTTAAGGGTACTGAGAACTGGGGGTGTCTGTGGAAGTAGGCCTGGGACTCCGGATGGATCTGTAGTCCCCCAGTATCACAAAGCTGGAGCCAGGCTGTCTGAAAAGGATGCTTGATTCTTAGACTCAATATATTTGATCCCACTTTCTGACTACGGACTTGGCCTGTAAGATTAGGAATGTTAGCCTGAATCAAAGGGATTTCACAGATGAAAGATCTTAGTATTTAGGTAATGACATTTTTAAAAGTCAGTGGAATGAAAACTGAACTTCTGTTTCAGAAGAGGCAAGGTGCTGTGCAGTGTGAAGGAATGATCAAATGCAAATTAAAAGGTAGAAACACAAAAAACCTCAAGAACTAACCAATGGAGCATGTCTGTTCTACCATTTTGGTATAATGACAGCAAGAAAGAAAACTACTCAACAGTGAAGTATCTGTTTATTTAAAAAGAAAATAAGAACATGTCAGTCTTTCTAAATAAACCATAGTAATAGCATTTAGCCAGCAGTGAAAACAAGCAGATTATTCTCATATTAGGCATAAAAGCGAAGTTATTTTGAATTTCCAGACAGATAAAAATGCCATATGTAAACAGATGCAGTTAATACCCAGTTCCTTTCAACTTCCTGCATTGTCTAGCTGTGAAGAAATGTTTATTAAATATTGCTGAAAATAACTATTTTTATCTGGAGGTTGTCTTTGTGACTACTTTTAATTCATGTCATTGTTGAGTACTTTAAATGGTTTAAATATGTGTTTAATGTAACTCCATATTGTCATGTAGCTTTTGAGTCCTTAGAGCAAATTTGATGCTGGGCAAAGATTGTGAGAAGAAACACTAGAAAGTAACAGGAGAAAACTGTACTGATTGTTGAAGACATGACATGTAACCATAGCAGCAGATGTTTAGCAGGGTTAAAAAGGGATTATGGGCTGTAATGCCATCTCTTGAGGTGCAGAAATTACCACTTTCAGTATGCAACTGATCAGAATTGGAGGTGGACTTTTCTTTAACTTGTGGTAAATCTCTCCTTGAAGGAAATGATTTTCGAGTATTGCCTATGAAGGCTGCATCAATTATTAAGTGAACATAAAATCTATCAGAAAGTGTGTATTGCATTGATGCACTGAAAGTTCATGACCTTATTTTTCATTACGTAGGAAGCTCATGAGATCTATTTTCTAGGTTTCTCTCTGTTCACCTCACTGGATAAGAATGCAAATGATTTCCTTTCCACAGTTTCTATAATAATAATAATTTTATCACCAAAGATTAGTATAGATAATATCTGATTTGTACCAGTGTCCATACAAATGAGTTTTATCAGAGCACTGAAACTAACATGGGAATTGATACCCTTGGACCTTTCTGTGTAAACACCGGCGTAAGTCCAATATGTGCAACTGGTGAAAGAGGTCAAGTAGTACTGCATAAGAATAAGTGGCCTCAGGAAAAGAAAGCTGAATTGTAACCCAAGGATCATATTAGTTGAGGCCCCACGTTCCTTTTGGGGTGAAAGAAAAAGTTATTTGGAAGTGTTACATCAGAGGAATAGTTATAGAGATTTTGTAAGTAATGAGTTAGAATGATGTGATCACGAGCTTGAAACGTACTTCGTTTGGGAACTGGCATTTTCATTTTAGTATGAAACAGAATTATTTTGAACATGTGGGTTCTACCTCCGTGGGAAGGGTAATTTGCTTATTAACTGGGAGACTTGCCTTTGTCTTCAAAAGGAGTTATGTTGTCCACAGTACAATTAAAAATGTGTTCAGATAATTGAAATATTTCACTAAGACAAATGTTTTTCTCCCGTTGATGTACAGAAATAAGGATTACATTTATCGTATATAAAATGCCCTCTTTTCAGTTTTACTAGCTCTTGTTTACATATTAAGTAATGCTGACTGTAAGGAAAATTTGATGAAATTGCATATAATATCACCATGAACACAAGGTGATCTATTCATGATTATCCAGATAAGCAGATTAAGTTCAGTTGTTATCACTCTAATTCAATCCTACATGGCCAATTTCCCAGGGAAGTTATCAAATTAGGCGGCAGGGATGTAAGCATTAGAAAAAAAATTACCGTTAAAGCAACTTAAACTGTAGAGATGCACAATAATTTGTGATTATGGTAATTCTCACAGCGCAGCCCAAAACTGCATCAAAGCTAGTCGTACATTAGTGACTTATTTCTTTTCAGTCATCTGAGAGTGTTTCTGTATAATGATTTGTAACTTACCAGCTAAAGGTGCTCATAAAATAGAAAGCAAAGAAGTCAACTTTGGGAAACGTTAATAATGCAGTCTATGTCAAAAGAGAAGGACAAATTTTTATCGTAAATTAAGCCATTAATATGCAGTACGAGGTTTAAGGAAATATGTTCTGAGCAATTCTCAGTTTCTCAGGTATTGCAGCCTGTATCTAGCTTGGCAGATGGTAGACTTATCTACTCAACTACTTCAAATAAGAATTTTTAACAAGTCAATAGAAATTAGCTTAAAAACTGTTTTTGACTTATATAAACTAAAAAGTGAGTCCTTAAAGTCAAACAAATGGAAAAGTCTTTTTTTTAAAAAAAAAAAAAAAAAAAATCCACAAAACTAATGGATGTGTGATTCAATTCAATAAAAAACATCTGTATCCACATCTGTCTAATATCCTGCTGTATCAGTTGTGGTATTTTCAGTGCAGCTACAGAATCTAGAATGTGACTAAGGTCTTCATTTAAGGATTTCCAGGTTTCTTTTGTTTGGAAGGAGTTGATCATGTTATGACAACCTGAAAGTGTGCGGCTGGCGGTGTGTGAGGTACAGTGGTGGGAATGATGCAAAGCTCCCTTCAGCCCCCAGGTAATACTTTCACAGACTCTACCAGGGTTAAATAAATAAATAAATAAATGTATCTCATTATATTTCTAGAGGAGTCAGTGTGGCAATGCAAATAGATGAAAATTTGTTCCCTTCTCTGACAAACACAAATACATAATGAAAGATGACTATACAAGACAGATTTGGGACATATTTTCGTAACATGCTTTGATTACTGGCAATAGGTTTTTCAATTCTGTTATTCCCTGAAAGCATGAGCTCATCACTCCAAGGGGAGAATACCTCATTTATTATATGAAAAGTTGTTGGAACCTGCTGACTTTGCCTAATTACTTCAATGTTCTTAACATTTTCAGGATGCAATTTTGAATTTTTGAATGATTTGAATTTTTCCCCTAATTTGAGTTGTTTTAGTCCTTACAAGCGTTCTGTGTGTTTGTTATAAACTTGGCACGGTGATCCAAAATTCAAATGGATCTCTAGTGAAAACCTATGGAAAATCTTGTTTTGAGTTCTGGTTTTAAAAAATAAAATAAAATAAAATAAAATAAAATAAAAAATCAAGGTATAGTCTTGTTTTCACTTCAAATCAGAAAATCTCCTTCAGAAATCAGGAAGAAAGGATTTCCCATATATACTTCATATACATAAAGGTATGCAACTCCTGGTATGCATCGGCACTTGTATTTCCTTATATGAAATCTGAGAGGGTATGACACCAAAAAACATACCGTGGATTCTATGAGTATTACTTTGCTTTTTGTTCTATCTTCAGAAGATATCTCCAGAACTACCTTGGCATTAACAGTGCTGGTAATTTGGAAGATTTTAAGTTCCTATTAGCATTTTCTTATTATTTCTAGAATTGTTTCTTTGCCTGTTTTTGCTATTTCCCGGTGATATTTACCTGTTACCAAAAAAACCCAACACTTACTTCACTGAAGCAATAAAATACTGAAAAACTAATGGATGACATAATAGTTCATACACACTGAGCAGAGCTTTTTTTAGATGTGACTACTTAATTTAGTAACTTGTACCAGCGTTACAGGTACTAAGTGATGACTTGAGCATCAAGAGATTATATGAGTGACCTAGGCCAATTCAATTAGTGTTTCTACTAGGACTGCAGTAATGGACAGCAAGTTCTAGCCATTTGCAAGTTATTTAAATAAATCTAAAGCTGTTTTTCCTTTTTTTCTTTAAGCCAGAGCAGGTTGTACTACTGAAAAATATGTAAACGCAGATCACTACAGAAGGAGCATCCCATCTTGACACCATCATCCTGAATGTGTTGGATAAAAGTTTGTAGCATTCCTTTGGGTGTGTTAGGAAATCCACCTGGCCGCTGGATGTTTTTCCACGAGCTCATGGGTCTCCTAATGATTTTCTATCAGGTTTTTCACTACTTTATTTATGTCCAAAAGGTGCTTAAACATCACAAACAATGACAAACACCAATTCTTAAGGATACAAATTGCTAATTTTTTAAAATCAAGTTTGTAGTTAAATGCCTTAATTTATAGCCATAGTGTCTTTAAATCCCCTATTAGTTACCTAAGAAACTTTGCTCTTGCAACCTTGGTTTGAGAAAATGTATCCTAAAATCACAATGACAAACCATAAGCAAACAAGTGATTTAGTTCTTTGCCAAGTCAAAAGATAATGCTATGATTGGGATTTCTTCCTATCTGTGGGCTTGAACACCTCAGAGCCTTGTCTCTTAATATAGTTTGGTCACTTGCCAAAAGCCAGTTACAATTCAAAAATAAGAAGTTTGGTATACTTCAGAGACACACAGTAACTCTACAGTTGAATATATGTCTCCCAAATGTAATTTTCTGACAACTTCCAAATTCATTTTCATAACAATCTCATTTGGGAATGAAGAAAACTGATGAATAAAATGTGCTACTGTATTCATATTTGAATATTGCCAAGGCTCAGCAATACTGGTATTTGCCACTCTGATTTGGACTTGTTTTTGTATTAGCTTTGAATTATCTTTTGCTTCTGGAAGGAAATGTTTATTGAAGCTCAGCTGGTGAGTCTCTGTAGGTGGTTATAAAAATGTAATGAATTTAATGAATTTCTGGTAATGGGATGATGTTAACTATGCCTCCATTCCAATGCCTTTTTCCTTTTTTCTGTTCAGTTTTCTTTATACCAGAAAGGTCCCACATCTGTGTTTTCCCCAAGGCCCTTCCTTTGCACCTTGTCTGAAGTTTAAAACTCATCAACTGTGCATATGATATAATGAAATGATTTATTGTACCCCAAAGAAGTATGATGTATTATGGGAAAAGATGGCAACAGTCTACTGGACTGGTTACTAAGATGATAAAGGCTTACTAGATAAAATCTTGACATTTCATCATATCACAATCGTTTTGAAAACTGTTGTAACCGATTTCCCACCCATTCTATTACCCACTGCCTAAATGATTTGTTTCCCATTCAGTCTTCCCACAGAGTTCTGTTATTCTGTGAGATGAGAAAGTGAGTAATAGTCTTGTCACTATTCTAACATCATCTTGGCTTTGGAGAAGATGATCAGTGTACAACATTCAAAAATGTCATATGCTTATTTCTGATAGATTAGTGATAATTCTGTCAGCACTAACACTACTGCAGTTAACAGCCTCATATCTCAGGAAAATTGGGCAGACAAGACTGTCCAGAATATCTGTGTAAGCTCTATTAAATGTGTAAATATGAAGATTGTCTGCACATGTTATCTGCGACCATTTACTTTGAATGTGTATCTTTCTGTATGTGTGTATTTGTAGCTTGCTGATCCCATGCATCAAGTCTAACAGTTTTCAAAACTTACCAGACTGCTTAGTTTTGTTTCTCCAGTTCATAGGGATATAATTTAAAATATACTACTCATATAGAACTTACTTGTTTTATATTTCTGAAATGCTTCCTGAGGTAATGAATAGAGATCTGACACTGGAGATACTTATTATTTTTAACAAAGCACCAAGCTATTTGTAAATAACTAGGAGAGTATTGCATGATCACTTTAACTCTGATTAATTTTTTTTAGAAAGATGAAGAAGATTGTCAAGACGTTTGACATTTTAAGGTATTTTTCAGTGAATAGTGTTTGGGGTTGTCGCTTAACTAAGATCTCTAGGAAACAGTCAGTTTTCAGTACTGTCACACCTATTCTCTGGATTAATCTTCAGGAATGAAGTAGTCAAAGCTGACTGCAAAGCCCTGTGAAAATGAACAGTTTTTGAATGTAAAACAATCCTGATGGTTTATGATGTGGCCTCCATAAGTAACTTATTTTCTCAGCTCCTCTTATGTGCTAAAAAATTTATATGAATTCCTTTAACTCTAAGGTTAAGTATGTAAGAATGATTCATCTGGAGCACTGCGTCCAGTTCTGGGCTCCCTGCTACAAAAAAGACAGAGATCTCTTGGAAAGAGTCCAGCGGAGGGCCACAGAGATGGTGAAGGGCCTGGAGCATCTCCCCTATGAAGAAAGGCTGAGTGAACTGGGTCTGTTCAGCCTTGAGAAAATACAGCTGAGAGGAGACCTGATCCAGGTTTATAAATATCTGAGGTGTGGGGGCCGTGGTGGTGAGGCCAGTCTCTTTTCAGTGGTACATGGAGACAGGACAAGGGGAAGCGGACATAAGCTGCAGCATAGGAAGTTTCGAATGAATGTGCTTAAGATATTCTTTACAGTGAGGGTGACAGAGCGCTGGAACAGGCTGCCCAGGGAGGTGGTGGAGTCTCGTTCTCTGGAGATGTTCAAGACCTGCCTGGACACCTACCTGTGCAACCTGCTGTAGGGAGCCTGCTTTGGCAGGGGGGTTGGACTCGATGTTCTCTGGAAGTCCCTCCCAACCCCTACAATTCTGTGATTCTTTCTAAGAATCTATTCTTTGGCAGGAGAAACAAAGATTCACATGTCATATTAGTCTGAAGCAACAGTTTTCTCTTGGATTGAATGAATGTTAGTCAAGAGCTGTGCTGAAAGCACAGGTTCACTGAGCCCTTCTGCCTATGACATATCCTTCAGCAAACCAGGAGATGGGATCAATTCATGCTTAGGCACACACTTGGTATTGCAGGTCTGGCTTGGTTTGGAAGAAGAGGAATCGGTGAACCTTTGCTGAGAGCAGATCAAACATGCCCTTCTATTTAGACATTGCTGTATAGTTCTTTATTTCTTCTGCCTAATATAGACACTCCCATAATCATCTGCTTCCTTAAGGTTCTTGTTTGAGGCTCCTTAATGTCCTCAAAAAAACTATTGGCCTAAGGCACTCATCCTTTTCAGAACTCTTTGGCTACAATCTGTCTGACAAGATTTGCACATTAATTAAGAGTCCCTCAAATGTGCCTGATCTAGAATTCTGTCATCTTCATTATTAAACTGTAGGAAGTTACTTAGTCCTACACTTGCACTTTCCTGAAGTGTTCTAACTTAAGGAGAAGTAGCCACCATTCAGTCTTTTGATACATTTCTACAGTATCTAATGTTACCTTACTTCATCCTGTATATACTAAATTTCGAAAATTTTACAGATTTATAAGCCATTCCCTATTGAATACAATCTGTTTTATTATAAAAGTAAATCTGGGTGCACTTCAGAATTAATTTGGTGCTGACTTGCTTCAACTTTTTTTCACCGGTATTAATTTTCTGAACATTTGAATGTCCAAGGACTGTTTTGCTGACACTCCTCTGCTCAGAGACAGAGGATTCTGCTCATCAGCAAAACTGTTCCTACTGCAATATAATTTGAAATACAATATTGTTTCCAACGGCTCTTCATCCAAGCCACAAACAGAAGAAAATAATCTGGGCAAGGATTTAAAAATGCCCATTACAACTAGGACAGTGCATGCATAGGCAGTTGTTTTGCGTGAGTGTCATTACAGAAAGTTAAATGCTGTACATAATGTCTGAATTTGTGCCTATGAACTTTTATCCAACATGAGTTTCCCCTTATCTCAGAACTAGTATGCTTCATATTCCTTAAGAGTTTACTGTTCTGAAGCTGCTGCCTGAACACAGAGCTCAAATTAATTTTTATTCTTGCTCCTGTAATCAAAAGAAAGTGAAAGTCCACCTAATTTACGACCAGTCATATTTAAAAAAAAAAAAAAAAAAAGCTGAAATATTAAATGTTTGAATGTCAAATGCCAATAGTAAATGCTTGTGATCAGTCCAAAGATTCAAAACAAGTCCATGGATAATTCATTGGCCAAAAGTCAAGTAACTTGACAAATGTTACAAGACAGTCTGCTTAGAAAAAGGGAAATTTAGCTTTGATCTTATGCATATTGGCTTGCACACAGGGTAAGTCTATACCTGTTTTTATTAAAAACAGCAACAACAAAACAGTACAAAATCAGAGTTAGTCTTTGAAACAAAAAATGCAGCTCATTAACTATTTTTTTCCAATTTGGTATCAGTAATATTTGAAGTTGACTTACGTTAGTTACATGCGTTGGTTTTAGTTTATCTAAATGCGAAGTCAGTTTCAGAAGTATTCAAGGTAATGATAATGCTCTTTTAATTCATTTATTAGGACCCATGTATTTATTCCACACTAACTTCCTTTATTTATCAACCTAATACATGGGAAATAACTACTCCTATGCTGTTCATTCTAAATGGCAAAGCTGTAGGGAAAAATATTTATAACACTAGTTGCATTCTTTCACTGAGGCCTGGCAATTAATGCTATGTCTGGAATCAGAGAATTTTAACACATATTTTATTACTATCTGTATGGGTGGCAAGGAGGAAAAGAAAATAATTTCTCTATTCTTGTCACATCTAGTTGAAGGATTTACTAGGAGCAGTCCTTGTTCCAGTTATATGGAGTAAGATGATACCCAAGTTGCTGATCTGTTTTCAGAAGAATTGTCACAATCCTTGAGAGAAATAGCAGGGAGTAATAGAATTTTAACAGAAACGAATCTGTTACTAGCTAGGAAAAAATTGCTACAGCCAGATAGGCCTGCCATGCTTGCCATTTCAAGCTTGGTATATGAAATTATGGCTAAGAAGAGGGGAAATATATTGAAAGAAAGTTCTAATTCAAAACTTAACCCCCTGTGATTTGCTCCATCTTACTCTTCTGCAGATAGTTCTCATCAAGTGGTTATTAGAGCAGGCGATGAACCTCTCTTTTAAGTTGCTTCATGCTCAGGCCTCACTTGAGCTCGACTAATCCAAGCAATGATTTAGAAGCTAGGTATTTCATGCTTCTCTGCTACAGCTTTGCAGAAAGCATTTACCTTCAGGGACTGAAACTGGAGACCGAGGCGTTGTGAAAATTAAAATAAATTAAAAAGAAAGAGGAAAAGAAAAATCAGCCTAAGCAGTGCAACTGCTTGTGTTCATCACTTTCAGGATTCTCACGTGAATGTTGAAATTGCTCAATTCTTACTGCCTTTTATCTGTCTCTGGATCAAATGTGACTGTTGTCCAAAACCATGGGATCAAAGGAATGTGATTCTGTGTTGCTAAGTCTGCATGATTATTTTTCTTGTTTTGAGCAGCACAGAAAATAAGGATTTTTCATCAGAGAATATCAGTGTAAAACACAATGCTGCTTTAAACTTGGCATTTGGCTTACACTACTACTGGTCTAAGGGAGCTGTCTCTGCTGTGATGACAGGATATGTTACGATGCCCATGGAAGGTCAAGAAATTGTGTATCCATCAAAATGTTTTCTGTTTTAAGCTAGGCCTTGTAAAGTTGTTTTTTTTGTTTTGTTTTGTTTTTATTTTGCATATAATCCCTCAATCTGCAATATTTACTTAGTTTCCAAATAATAGGCCTCCATTATTATGTATTGCTAAAGGGAAATACATGTTGTACATTTTTTTTTACAGGAGTATGGAGTATATATCCACAAATGCACTCGTTTACAGGCTTTATATAGAACTAAGCAGGCAATGGAGGAAGGTGTGGGCTAATCCCAAACCACAGGTGGGTTCACTGTGACGAGTATAGAAATTTCCAGTCAGCATCCTGTGAGTCACTGTGACTGATGTGCCCACAAAGACATAAATGTGAAAAGCTAAGAGGATCATCTCAAGTCCCTGTGCCAAAATGGATGTGCTACCCCAGTCTGTGTGAAGTGGAGACAATATCAACCAAGATATATTAGCAGACTTGGCAGGACCTTACCTTCTGGTACAGACTAAAGACAGTTGAAGATCTGCACTGTGCCAAGCAGTGCCTCAGGACAAAATCTAAGATGTCAGCACAGATGAGCAAACATTATCAATTTAGGAAGAAAGAAGCACTGATGGGAAACAGCATGAAATCAGCTCATGGTTGTGTTGTAGCTGGAGATATACCCATAATTATGTATCCCAGAGTGCTTGTATATTTTCATTTACAAACACTCTGTTCAACGTTGTTCATATTTTTGCTCAGAAGGTGTCTGCTTATCTCTGTGCAGGTATTTGTGATGTTGTGTATTTCATACGGCCACTGAACTGGCATCACTAAACACAAATAGCTTCACATCCCAGAGAAATTAACAGTTTTTACCTGAGTAAAGCCAAGGCACAGGAATCAGGAAAGTGTTGCCAGTTCTGAGAGAAACTCAGCTTTTGTCAGAGTTCAAGATGAAATCACTTATATGTACCTGTTGACCACTGATTCTGCAATCAAAAGCATCTTGTGTCTCTAAACTTGCAGGGATCATCAATGCTTTGCAAATAGTAAACAGCTTTGTATGAAGGATTCTGAATTTTTTTAATTTTTTTTTTTGCTATGTATAGTTTCAGTTTGCAGTTATGCTTAGATTCAATAGATTGTGACTTTTTTTTAAAGAAAGTCTAAGACTAAAGAAGCCTAGTAGTTAAACTTGTGTGCAATCTGAATGTATAAGCAATATGAATGTTAAAGGGGAAAAAAAATTCTGCCTGCAAGTGGTCTTGACTGCTGTGCTGCTGATAAAACCTCACAGCCTGTTCAGTGGACATCAGCTATGTAAGCAGATGTTCCTGAAGAGAAAAGGAAGTGTTGAATAGCTGACTTAATTTTTGTTACAGTTCTGCTCCAAGTAGTTATAGGTTTAAAGAGTCGTCCTCATGATCAAAAAACTCAGCCAGGTTTTAACTGCTGCTAAATCCAATAGAAACTCTTAACTTTATACTACGCCCTAGAGACCATTGCAGGTCAACAGTTTTTTTTCTGAATTACTTGAGCCTAGTCAGGAATTTGTATACAGATGTCGAGAGATTGATTTTATATTGCCAAGTAGATTCGGGTGCTTTTGAAAGTATGTTCATCTTAAAATCATTATTATTTAAATTGTCTCCAATACTGTGGCAAATCTCACTGATTTTTAAATAGATTTAACTAGTTCTTGTCTTTTCTGGACTGTGCAGAAGTATCCTTCTGAGGGACCGATCACCATGTTTATCATCCACTACTGAGGTGTAATAAAGTAAGGTGTTGCATATCAATATAAAAAGCAACTGTGGGTACTTTTCCAATTCAGGTTTGAAAAGACATTTTTTTTTGAGTACTTGCTTCTGCAAATATCGTCATATAGGCAAATCAAGTTGCTAGCACTGTAACTCTGAAAACTTGAGAAATAATGTCAAACTGTGCAGGTAGGCAGCCCTTAAACACACTCCAGGAGCAGAATATTTTGCGTACTGGAATGCTCTGTCTGTAAGCTTCTCAAGTTCTTTAACTCGATGGTGCAAAGTGGCTGTGTCTTTGTGTTTAGCTGAAGGAGTCCCAAGTAAGTGGATGCAGTCACACACAGTGCCTGTGTGAGAGTATGAAATGGCTCAGAGCCCCAGTGAGGTCTAGGGGGCAGACAAAGTCCAAGGTGCGTTTTCAAACGTGAACACTGAAAACTTTGTCACTTTTAAAATAAAGTTCTATCTATTCATATAGTAAGACTTGGGGTGATGAACTGGGACAGCTGAGAAACTGATTACGGAATCTTGCTGTGTTTTTTTTTTTTTTTTCTTCTTTTTCTGGTTCATGTAGCCAAGCTGGCACAGCCCCTCCTCAAGTACTTCTAACTTGTGATACATGTAAAAAAAAGGAATAGATAAAATGCTTGATATTGTGCCTTTCTTGTTCTGCCACATGCTTTTGCTTCGAACCACATGTCGTTAATAGAGCTAATGGGATTTTGACATGGACCCAAAGGGGTGGGAGGGGAGCAGGGAGCTGGGGGAGATGGATAGGAGTGAGATGAACTACTGAGAAAAGCACTGCTGCCTTTCTTCGAGCTGAAGTGATGTCAGGTTTATCAGGCTTCTCTTTAGTCCTTCCTGACAGGACTGGAGGCACTGCTCTATGCATGTATGTGTCTCATGCATTCATGAGCCTCTTTGACACTATTGCATCTTTTGTTAAGAGCTGAAAATGCAGATCATTGCTCTACCCTTCCCTCAGCTGCCATATGGCATTGTGGAAAGGGGCCCACAAAGGAAGTGGAAAAAAAGGAAGGACTGGGGGGAGAAAAAGAAATGAAACTACCAGCAGATGAAAATGATTTATTTTCACCATTAGGGAGTAGGGGGTGAAAGCCTTTTGCAATATAAAACCTTCTTGCAGTGCAGGCAAACAGGCTGCCTGCTTGACAGCTCTGGTATATGTTAAAAAATAACATGGCTGGAGAATAGAAGCACCATTGTTTTGTGTAACTACTGTAACAAATTTATATGAAATGGAATGCATCATCTAAAGTGAAACAACTGTGGCGGTTGCCAGCTTTCTTATTTTTTTCTCCTTGTTTGCAAGAGGTAAAACCATGAAACCCCAAGTGCTACGTAGGTACAACTGTTTGGCCTCGCTGCGTGTTTTTCTGAAATCTCTCAAAATAGCTTTGGTCTAGTCTATGTTTTTGTAGAGCTCAAACCTTTCCTAAAGTAAGTAGCAGTTAGAGCACTTTATATAATTGCTTTAAAAACAAGCCAAAAATGTGTTTGAGAGAAAGAAACTTGCCATGTCAATTTCTTGCTTATTTATCTGTGGGTTCACACTTTATGAAACACTGATGAAAATCTTCAGAAGAAATGTAATGCAGTATATGCTGTGTATTAGCTTAATTAGATATTCTTTTTTTACTACGGGAGGCTTGTGTTTCCTCCTAGTATAAATAAGCACAATGCAGTCAGGGTTTAAGTGGCTTCTACTTCGTAACAATAGCTTGGAAAAAGTTAACACTAAATTTGAGAGTAGTCACGCTGATGAAATTGCTACCTCATTCCTACTCTATCATTTAATTGTGAAGTGTTGTTCAGTGAAGAGATGGCTTTAAATATTTCCATTATATACAGGAAGACTTTTGTTTCTAAGATTTGCTGTGAAGATTCAGTTCAAGGAGGCACATGGTACCTGATTAACTTTTAGGGACTAAATTTGATCCTTTGGTATCGATGAACTTGAAGATTAGGTGCGTAGATGCACCTAATAGATGCGTAGATGCAATAGGTTACTTCAGACATGTTCAGAATAGTGTTTCAGTTTAACAGTTTTTATTACTTTTTTTTATATAATTTATACCCATACTGAGTTTTATTCTTCTGAATTCTTGAAACATGGGTTTGAAAATATTACTGAGCAAAGTAATATGCCATTCATTCTTATCCACTTGATATTAGCAAATGTCTTATCACAGACCTCCCACAACAACAAAGTCAACAATACCAGTTAGGCACTGTATTGGCAGTTGTACAGATCTGCTCCTGTAAATCTACGTCATCGTATTCCTGCAGAATTTGAATGATTTGCAAGACTAGGATTCAATTCATGGCTTGACAATTCTTTGCTGAAAGTGTTAGTCTTTTTTATTCTTATTTGCAGAACACTTTTCATTTCTCCTTTCTGAAATGTCAGGCACCAGCCCTGCTGATGACCAAAAAAAATCAGGGAACTACCTGCTGTGAAGCTGTATATTGCTGTCTCTGTTTTAGATGCATTGTTTAGATGCATTGTGTTTCAAAGCCTACTGCCCTCTTCTAGCCTACACACCCATATATTCTGTGCGTAAAAATCCAGTCAAAGTGAGGATATAGTGAAGAAATGGGCGAGATATCATGTATTAGCAAGCCAAATCCTGTGCGTGTGGACTAATAAGTCCACCTGGAGCACCTGTTCAGGTGTATGCCTTATCTTTACATTTTTTATCATGAGTATATCATGATAAAATTTTATTTCATTTTATATCACGAGTAGGTGAATAGATTTCCTGGGAGTATCCTGTCACTATAGGTCTTTTATTTTTAGACCTGAAATGTCCTCAAGCCCCACTGCTCTCTGATTCTTAAAATTCCTGAGAAGACTTGCATAACTCGGCAACTTGAGATGAATTGTAAGATATTATGCCTAGCTGAAGACCCCGTATGGATTAGAATCAAATGTTTTTTGTGGGGAGAGGTTAAAACTCATCTGGAGAAAAAATACCAAAACCAAATTAATTTTAGAGTAAGCACAAATTATGAGCAGTTAAAATTTTCCACTGGACATAATGAATAGTTTGGACTAGCAGATTTATCCAGGACGTTCTAGACAAAGGGACTGGGGAAGGAGAGGGGCACTTTCAGATACCAGACTCTTGTTTGGATTATTTGCTTTAAGCGTTAATTGGTGGAAGAAAAACAGCACTTACACTGAAGACCAAGGGGAATGTAAAACCTGCTCTCCAAAGAGTGCATGCTCCAGTTAATTATTTCTTTTATGCAAAGTGTGGCAGTCTCAGCAGGAAGAATAGAGTGCTTCCTCAAAGCAATTATAGCCGTTCCTTGGAGGTGTGGGTTTGAATTCTGCTGTGGAGAATATTGTACTTGGGGCTCTCAAGCTCACTTGATTGCTGTAGCATATGAATAAAGTAAATGTGGATCTAAGTGTGGGAAAAGAAAAAAAGTTGACACTACGGTTTCTGACTGTGATATTTTAAAGAAAGCCTACACTGTCAGAACAGAAATCAGAAATACTGAAGAGCATTTTTAAAGCAGTCTTGATTTTAAAGCAGCCTAACACAGTTCTACCTCTGCGTTGGTGGAACTACTTGTAGACCTGTTTAACTCTGGAGAGTGTGCAGGCTCCAGCCTACACAAACTAAATATCACACTCTATTTCATGTAGACATCCAACTGAGAGTTGTGACCTTGTGCTAGGCTTTAGGTACTTAGAGGTCAGATGTGTCTGGGTATTGCTATACCTACAGCCTCTCTAGGAAAATGGTTTTAGGAACGAGATACAAAGCAAAAATATTGCAGTTACTTATCAACCCACATAAACTTGCTCTAGTTTGATCTCATTCTCTAATGTGTTTATAATTTTTCAGATAAGCTATTAAAAAACAAAACACAACAAAAACGGACACCACAACCCTTCCCCCCCCCCACCAAAGTAGTACTGATTTTTACAGCTGATAATCATTTAGTGCCACTGTCTATGAAAAGAGAGGTACCATTCTAACTTCTTCCATGTGTCTTTTTCTACTTAAAGTTGTTTTATGCCCATTTTAGTGAATTGAAATGTGCAAATTCAAGATGACTGAGATGTAGTTGTTTAAATCTTAGGAATTCAAAAACCTTCGCAGTGAAGCACTTAGAAATTGTGAAAGTTTATCGAAGTCTTTCAAGAGTGTTAATGCTGACTATGAAGCAAACTTGAGAAGTCCATGGACTTGATATTTGTGAAAAAGGGGAGTTGTATTCTAGGGGACCATCTTTTTTTTTTTTTTTAGTAAGTATCAACTAATGGCTACTACCATTATTGATATGACACTAAGTCAGTTATGTCCAAATTCAGATTTAACTTCGAATTAGTGATATTTCTGATGTTTTAGCTACTGGTGAATATTAAGTATTTGGGGTGTAACTTATTATTATTATTTTCTTGTAACTTTAATAATACATGATATTACTTAATAACTGGAGGTGAGCTTATATACCACCACATTCAGAATTTGTCTACCACTAAAAAAGTCACAGATGACTGTTTCAAGCACAGCAAGGAGTCTGAGGTCAGTGTCAAAAGAGCCTTTGGTTTTAGAGCTCCTGTGGCAATGCAAAATACGGACACTAAAATACCACAGATATAAAAGATGATATTTGTAAAAGTTTTGTGACATTGTTTCATAGCGCTACGATGGGAGTAGGTATCTGTGTGTTTTTAAGGCATATTTCATTTGGGGCATAGCCCATTATCGTAGTTGTGTATTCATTGGGAAATAAATGCAATTGTAAAAATAAATAGGTATATTTGGACAAGGATAAGGAAAATGCATCATCTGAACAAAAGGCCATAGCAAATATCTACATTTTGTGAATATCCGTCTTTTCAATGTGTGTCTTTCAAAATGTTTTGTCACTTAATGTTGTGTACTTGGTCTCATGTCTCTTTATGCTGAAACAAAGCTCCTCAACCTGCTTTCAGCATACATACATACAGGAGAAATATGCTTTTTTAGCTGACAAAAAAAAGGAGCAGAATGGGAGGTTCAGTCATTATGAATTAATGCTTTATGCGGCCTAGAGAAAGAAATTACTTGAAAGAACATCACTTTTGAAGTTAACTTTGTTTTATGTATACACCAGTGGTGGCATTATTGTGATCCCGCTGTAATGTCTTGTGAGAAATCATATGGGATAATGCAACCATGAAATTAAAATGGACTACTTCTGTAGAGCAGGCCGTTATTATGTGGTGTCTTATTTCTCAGAGGGTCCATTATCTCTTCATCACCAGAAAAATCCAGCTCTGCAATGAAATGCTACACACTGAGTCAGAGACTAGTCATAACAGTACAGGAAAGGCCATGGGAGGACAGAATATATCGGTGTCACATCTCGCTACTCTTTATTTAGCGATCAGAATTTTAGAATTGGGCAGTTTTAAAAAACTGTTTCATTTATAAGTGCCAGCTGCTGGAGAAGATAAGGGAACAGAGTAGTAACCTATTTAAAACTAAAAAGCCCCAGCCCTCCATACCTGAAAGTACTTGAGTTTATTTTCCAGCACAGTCTTTGAATTTTAATGAAACATTTGGGGAAACTTGTAAATGAAAATGGAAATGCTGCTTTCTGAGAAGCTGGCCCAGCACCACTTGTGAATTATTTAGATACAACTTATATTTCTTTCTGCTTTTAAGGAGTAAAGAAAATGTTCTTCTTTTGTTTTTCCCTTTACTGTTGTTTTTTTTTTTTCCTCATCACTGTTTTTTATTTTAAAATCTATTCAAAATACAACAATGCCTTATAACAATTAAATAAAAGTACCTAAAATACTAGCAGTAATGCGTTCTTAACTGCTCATCTTCACCTCAAAAATGAAAGAAAACATCCTCATGATAAACTCTCCCTGATTGCATCGCAGAAATATGAAAGGAGCCCTAATTACAGGGAAGACTCAGTTCTGAAATCATTCCTCAGAAATGTCTCCAAATAGCCCCCAAACCTTCAGAAGATCTATCTGAATCATGGTTGAAATGCACTCTCAGGTGCTCAATTTGAAGCATTTCATGAAAACAGCATCATTGATTTTGCTTGTGTATATTTGTATGTGCATGTCGGAAATGAAATTTTTAATTTAAAGATTGTGAACCATTAATCTGGGGGTGGAGTTTCTCTCATCTCTCTAAACGATGTTGTCAATTAATGCTACATCTGATTGATTCCAAGTCTGCTTGTCCTTTTCTTCTGGCTTCCCTTTGGCTCAGGTTGTATGTGCAGTTTTTGGTATAATACTCTCCGGGTATTATTTTGTGTATATTACTTCGTGATACAGAAATCAACTTGTGAGGTGTTAGGCAGTGCATTAATTGTAGAATGTGTAATTTGCACATGGGAAGGCAAGTGAAGAACTGGCAATTTGTAAAGTAAAATTTTTAAACTTCCAGATTTTTCTCCATTTCCGCTCTTTGCTTGTGTAAATCGGGAAGGGAAATACAATTGTTATTAGCACTGGGAAAGCTCTGCCAGTTAATTTTGTTCACTAGCTACAAAAAAGAGAAAAAATACACTCTTGTGTATCAATATTTTTGTTTGCTTATATGTACACATATATACACCCATGCATATATCGTAAATGCGTAGAATTTCCTCTGATGAGGGAGTACCTTTGCGTACTACGACCAGATGGTTAGATTCCAAAGCATATTTTGAATTTGAATTGCTTTGTAATGAAACAGTGAGGTTAAAGGAATCAGAGGCCTAAGTGTATTTTATTCTTGCTACATTTGTTAGAAAACATATGTTTAGGACAAAGGTTTCAAATCTGTCTATTTAGGTTCCACCTGTGAAGTTTGTGAGGAGCTTCTGTCTGCACAAGAACATAACAAGATTTATGTAAAGAAATATTGTCCTCACACAGTGCTTTCATTACAATATATGGTGAGGTCCAGATTTAGACATGTTTAGCTAGCAGCTGAATGAGTCTTAAATTCTATTTGTCATTGCATATAATGTCTTTTTTTCCTCTCTTTTGGTTATACATACATCCGGATATTTTCAGACAGCATTATTTTTCTTTTTCTGTGTTGTAACTGCAACAAAGAAGATACCGTTTCTTTTTCTTTGTTAGCATTATTTTGATGTTAGACATCAAATAAAAAAAGGGAATAATTAGCATGTACTGAATGTACTGAAGAACTTCCAGAGCTGCTATTCCTGTTTGAGCCAAGCTTGAATAAAGAGTAAAAGAACATGAGCACAGGTAGACTTCTCTGGGCACTTCCCAGGTATTTATTCAGTTGCCCACACATAGCAGTCTAGCAAAATCTGAGATCAAAAAGGCACCTGTCACCTGTACGGTCTGTATCTCCTCTGCCAGGCCTATGCAGAAAACTGTTTTTGCTGATGTAACTTTTCATCCTACCAAGTGAGGACTGGGAAGTGCTGCTTATATTACAGTAGCAGTCAAAACACCCTCAAGTAGCCTGGTATTCAACATCCCAGGGTGCTCTGAAGAGACAGATGGAGCTGGAGAAATACCCTAGGTTAGATTCCTGTAAGCCGTGGGTGGTATCCTGCTATTATAGTACCTATACAATTACAGTGAGCATTTTGTTTTTGTTCATTTGTTTGCTTGTTTTTATAAAGTAATTTACCATAAAACTCTTTTTTCTAAGCGCCTTTTGCTTTCCTGCTAATAGTCAAATTATATCCAGACAAAGTCCAGACATATGTCTGTTATTTGAGCTCATATTGTCAAAAAAGATTAAAATGGACCCCAACAGGAGTTTAGTAAATAATTTTTACCACGTTCTTACCTAGAGAGCAAAATCTTGACACTTTACACTTGGGTAAAAATAAAAACAAAAATGTCCTGGTATGATTATTTCTTTCATATGTGGAAAATTGGATTCTCTCATTTTACCAAATAAAGTGTCTTGTATCTTCTGCATACCCACAGCTTTCTACTTCATGTTTCATTTCTATTTTCATATCTCTGGGAATGGAATCTACTCTTCAGGATTCAGCCAATATGCCTCCTGCTGCTGCTGCTGCTGTTGACTTAGGCCTGAGTTACCATGCCTTTTTCAATGATGCTGAACCACAGTGAATGTGTTTTGCAGTTTAGATACTCCAGCACAGTTTTCAGGTTCACGTAGGACCATTTAAATGTATTTATTCCAGAATAGCCCAGGGTAACTGTTATCAATTCAATGCAGTTCATATAAATTCATATAAAGTAGATCAGAACATTGTTTAGTATATTTTTTCTGAGAAAGTCACACTGGGAGTTTTTTCCTATATCTGAAAAGAATCCTCGACTTTTATGACATTTCCTCACTAATTATTCATGCTATTATTTTGATGCCATTTCTCTCTTTTTTTGTATAGGTCAGAGATAATTTTATTTATTCTCAGTACCCTCTGATAACGTGTGCAGTATAAATGTCTATTTGATTCTTAATGATAGTTACAGTGTCATGAAGATCTAAATCCTACATACAGAAGATAAGAACAATTCAGAATTTTCAGTGAATCGGTTATTCCTTGGTAATGTCAAGGAAGAGAAATGATTGCTCTGTTTTAGATATACTGAAGGAAGATTATAGCTTTAGAATTGCTGTTTCCAGCTGTCTCCCATTTGTAGTCTATTTTGTTCTTTATTATCTGTATGTTCTGAATGTTTTGCTCCCTGTCTTTTAATTTTAAACATGGTGCAAACAGCTTACAGCGCAGTGTTGGATGGTAGGGCTTTAAACTGACAAACTTGTTCTTTTTATGTCCTCTCCAACCATTTTATTGGATTTCATACTTTATCTTTGCAAATATTTGTGATGAACATAGAGATCAGGAGAAGAAATGCTTCAGACAAATGAAACCAGTAATTCTTTATTTTTTTTTCTAAAGAGTATGATGTGTTCTTGGTCTAGTCTCTACATATTTCACAAAAAAATGCAGTAAGTCTGGACATTGTGAAGCTTACAAGGATAACATGGTATATAATATTGTGAAACTCGGTACTACTTAGGTTACCAAACAATTAATCTGATGAACAGTAACTACTGGGGAAAAACCACTGGGTGAGAGATGGCAGAAAATTAAAACTGTTGGTACACTAATTAAATTCACGCGTTGGTTAGTACACAAGACATCTTAAGCACTGTAATAGGTTGGGTGTGATAACATAGAAAAATCTGTGCAGTCATTAGGTTTGAATCCAAATCTCTTTCTGTATCTTGGACCAGTTTTTACTAAATGCTTCCTTTTGTGAAACATATGGATGAAATACAGTGCTTAATGTAAAAGACTACATATCTCAGTCCCTTGTAACTGGTGCAAGCTATTGAAGTGAAATGGTGCTGTGATATAAAATGGAATTCTTCAGTTGAACAAACTGAGCTCAAGAGTTTAGTACAACACGAAATGATGGCAGTTGTGCAGTAGGATTGGGAAATTCCTACTAGGTAAGACAATTATTACAAACTGACTATTGCTTTTTTGTGACTCATCTTTTACCTCATTATTAAGAGGGACCCATAGATGGGAAAAAAGAAAAACACTGAGAAACACAGTTCTGCATGAAAGATCCTATTGGGCAACGAATGGCTTCGGCCAACCAAGAGTCTGTGAGATACAGAGATAAATTCATACTCCTCAATTTTTCTTGTTCTTGTGTTGTTAGGCAATACAGCCTTCTGCCTGTTTTGGGGTTTATTTTAAACTGAGACTATTTTTAAGTTCAAAACATTATTATTACAAGTATTGTTATTTAATGAAAATCAGTGCTCTGTAAAAAGAAACAAGCAAAACCATTTAAACTCCAAAACAGAAATATAAAGCTATCAAAACTAAAAAGGCTTCCAAGACAGGCTAGTAAGAATGGGTAACTTAGGTTTGAAATTCCTGATCATTAAAATGTTCATGAAGCACTTTGAAAAATGCATGGAGAGAATTTAAACCTACTGTTCTAAGTGCAGACATAAGAGACATCACAGAATTTCAGAACTACACACCATTCTGGCAGCATAAATATAAAGATGATTCAAGGAGAAAAGGTAATGAGAAGAAGTTTGGTTGTTCACTCAGTAACTGTGAGTAATTGGCAGCTGAATAAAGAGGATCTATCTAACAATAAATGTAAAATAATTGATTGAGGTTGTAGTCAGCTTGCATGAATCTGCACAAAATCTTTTGCCCATCAGTGACACTTCTACATCAAGATACGTATTGTCATAGATTGACTAACAGTAGGCTTACGTAGAATTTTGTTATATTGGAAAATCAAAATATTTTGAAGACCATCTCTTAATATGAAAAAACAATCACAGGTCTAAAGCTGAATGTCTCTACCTTTCTTTACAGACGCGTTGAAAAAAAAAAAAAGACAAAGAATGTTTGAATTGTTAAAGCAGAGAAAAATCTAAATAAGCAAAACAGAAAAGTGGGATGGGTTAAAGTTATTTTTTAAAATGCCTTTGTGATTCACACACAAATATCATGGGAATCTTGCGATTCCTTACTGTACAAAAAGAAATAAGATTAAGGATAAATAAAAGTATCCACGATGTCAAAAGGTAAGAGTTTAAATCTCTTAGTTTTAAGTGGGTTAATTTCATTCAGAAAAAGTACATGTAAGTGTAAAGATTCTACATAAACTCTGTTTGTAAATGTACAAATTTGTCTTGAAGGAGCTGTCATTTTATTATTTAGATGAGCATCTTTGGGACAGGAGCTACACGAGCATATTCCCTAAGATGTTTTACTTTTTGTGAGGAGCAGTACAGTGTTATTTTCTTTTCCTGTGTAAGTGTGTCTTTTAGGGTCCGTGACACCAATCAGAGACCATGAATATCTGTTGACAGAAAATAGGGCCAGCTGGTGCCACTGCCTGGTACTTTTTACATATTCTTTAGGGTACTGACTGGGAGGGGAGGGGGAATGGAGGGGAGCTATACACAGAAGACAAGAAACAGAAGTTGTGACTGGAAAAAGACTCAGAATTGGCTGCAGTGGTACTCCACCAGCTGCCATTACAATGTGTATTGTGTACATTTCCACGGTGTAGAATCTAATTCAGTTTTACAGTCAGAAAAGAATAGGAGGCAATCACCAAAGCATCCATCACCAATCAGCATGATAAATAAGCTGTTATTTGTATCATGTATTTTACCTAGTCAAGACATTTGGACTGGAAAAGAAAAAGCTGACTGAAAGGATGAGGTATAAAAGAAAGAAAAAGAAAAAACCCTCTTGTAAAGTAAGGCAGAAAGACAAAGAAATATCTGTTACTCTGGGCTAGGAGCACTGACAAAAATAATATATGATTGCTGTTTATGAGTTTAATTTGAAACTGAAAGCTGCACTAGTGTGAAATAGAGGAAAAATGCCACCAGATTTGTGACGGTTCACCGACAAGTTTCCACCAAGGTTTTCGATGTTTGTGACAGTGAAATATTTGCTTATTGGCTATAGTTTGAATATCATCTTGCATTTAAGCAAAAATACAGGGGGACATAAAATCTAAAGAAAATGAGTCTATTATTAAAAAATAACTGCTGTGCTTACGGACAGTATTTAATGATATCTAGGCCTTGAAAGATTCAGAGGGGTTTCTGGGTGTTTCCAAACCAATTATAAAGCTAGCTCCTGAAGTATACTAGTGCTTAGAAATTTTTCTTTTTGTTTTCCGCTATGTCTTCATCTGAAGACATTTAAACAAGATTTACTAATTTGTCCTACATATATATGAGGGCTGCTCCAAAAATAACGTCCCCTATTTTACTACGTTGGCCAGTCAGAGGTGGATGTTGGTGGTATGGCAATAAACATTGAATCTTCCCACCAATATTCCGTTACGTTTCGTTGCCGTGTGATAGATGGCAGCATAGGGGCAGTCTGACAAAATAGCTTTCATTCATTGCTAGTGACTACTAATGGTGGTGGCTCTGTTGAAGTTTGTAGCAGAGGACGTGCTCTAACATACAATGTTGTTGTACTTTATCTGTTGTAGTTTCCGTGGAAATAAATAGAGGCATTACTTTTGGAGCAACATATATGTATGTATATATATAGGAGCCAAACTTTTTCTTGAAAAGGCTAAAAAATGTCACTCCTCTAGTATACTCCTGTGGAGTTTTCAAGTAATCAATTTTCTCCTATGTCACACCAATGCTTTTTGATATCTTGAGTGCCTGAGGGTTCAGCCTTAAATCCAATTAAATCAATAATCACTGGTATGCGATTTAAAAAATAGACTGTATGTGATTTTGGGCATACGAAATCCATACTTTTAGCTTGTCCTAAGTACGAGGTAAGAAACATTAGTCTCCTGTTACTTCAGTTAGCATGCATTGTGTTCCCTGTGCTGCGTAAGCAAACCACCACAGCAAAAGCGTATGTTTAGTTGCAAGTCATGCTTCATGTGATAATGTCAGAGCCCTGAGGGCACTCACAGCCCTTCCTGGCCCTGATCAGCCTCACCTGGAGCCACATCTCAGGCCCTATTTAAACCTAGCCCCATGATGTCAGACCTTCTTTGATCTTTGAATCTTGCTCTGCTCTCTGCTGTAACAAGGGCTGTGGATAGGCTCTGCGGGAATGTGCCCTGCTGGCACAGACCTGGTTGTTGCCTCCTGAACTGAAGGGTCTGCGGTGTTCCTGCTGTGCTCCAAGAGGTAACTTAGACACCTACAACCAAACATACAAGCCATTTATTTTTCAGAGGAGGCTACAACAGCCTAGCTATCACCTACGTGAGCTGTATGTTTGCAAATCTTGGCAAATTTGGCCCAGAAGCCAAATTGAAAGTGGAGGTCCCCAGGCTATTTGAATGATTGAAGGGAAGCATTTTGATTTAAAATGGTTTCTTCAATGTGGGATGTTTAAGGATGGTTTCTGGAAAATGAAAAAACAGATTTAAAAGTAAATTAAAAGATAAAAAGCTAAAAGGATCGCTCTGGAAAAAAAAAAAAAAAAAAGCACAAAAGTATTTACGCTTTTTATGTCAAAAATGGAAATATTTTTGAATGGATGAATTTTTCTGATCTGAACTTAACTCAGCAATGATTTTTCTTCTTCTGAAGCTCAGCTTTTCAAAAAATTTGATATTTCTCCTGTTTTTAGCTGTCTTGTTGCATTCTTTCTGCTTTAAAGAGAAAAACCACAGAATACTGAGTTAATTTTCTGTTATCATCAGTCTGCAACTAAGCAAGTGTATCAGTTGTATCAATGTAATTTTTTTTTTTTTTTTTAAATAAGCTGTCTTTGCAAGATAATGCTGACAGCAATTGTGGCTTTAAACAGTGGAGGTTGTGTACCATAGTTCACATTTCAGTTAAAATTTTTCAGGCTCAATATCTTGGGGTTTTGTTGTTAGGAATCTAGATCCACTGCAGAATTTGAACCCCTTCTTATAAAGGACTTCTGTAAGTCTAACATGATTGCTTAGAAATACTGACTGGGGAGAATGGGAGGAGGACTCAAGTGGGAAAACTGCAAGTCCATAACTCAATCTCAAACCATCTCCCTCTGTTTCAGAGGCTGAAAGCCCCAGCTTTCAATTTCATACGCTATATTTTTTAGATCACACCCTGGAAGAAGCTCATCCTTTCTCATTGCCCTCTTTCTCATGCTCATTCCAGTACCTTCCCATGCAAATTTCCCCCTCTCAGACTTCTGTCTTGCTCAGCCCACTCACCAGGTCTTAAAACTCCTCTCACTCTTGAACATTTCCTTCCCATATGTTTGTCCAATACTTCCTTCTGCTCTAATCACATCCTTTCTCAGCTTACAGTTTCCACACCTGCTACAATTATTTGCTTGCTGCAGTTGTTTCCTCTGGTTCTCACTGGCCTCAGCCTTCCACAAGCACTGCTTTTGGGTGCATATATTCATGACTTTCCTTGCATGGTGTTTGTGACCTGACAAATTCTCTTTTTTCCTCAGCTGTTAGAATGAGAAAATACCATCTCAGTAGTTTTATGCTCATCTTCTGCTGTTCTGGGTTTTCAGAAATATGGACACATTTAATGCATATGCAGGGCTCAGGACAGAACTCTGAGGGCAGTAATGCAGAAAACATTAATTAGAAAGGGGGTGAATGAAGGTTTTAAAGCTTGTGAGACTTGAAATTTTCTGTTATAATTGTTTGAAAAATTGCTGGGTTTTATTTTGAAATTTAAAATAAGATAAAATTTTAAGTTGTTAATGATAAAACATGTTTAATTAAAGTAAAGGATGCTCTGTAGATAGTTTGGAAGTGTTGCAGCTGTCTAATGCGTCCATAGAATGGATTTTAAAAAAACAAAAACAAAAACGAAACCAACAAACAATGAGATTTGTGGAAATCTGAAACTTGTAATGGAAATATTCGGAAGTATTTCTCAACCAAATTGTTCCAGCTGATGATTACTAGTGCTGTGCAAGGCAGGATGGCATTACGTGCTGCTTTTCATATTACTGCAAGACTGCAATATGTGCTAAGCAAAATTGTATGAATACAATGTAAGGAGAATAACACTGGAGGAGTATCTGATTTCCCTGAACTTTCTGCTGTGGCATGGATAAATTTGAAATGACTTGGGAAACTTTGCTTAAACAAAATTACATTATATATTTCTATTTATTTCTACCCTTCCAGGAATTCAGCATGTAATACAATTCCCTCCTGCCCTGCACACACAGAAATGCATGCAGTCCTTTTTAAATGTGCATATACAGCACAAAACCCACAGTTACTGTATGGGTATTAGGGAGACACCTACTGGCTGCATAGATAGATATATCTTGAAGTCGAGAATATAATTGGTCTCATAGCTTATTTCCAAAAGCTGTAGAGAAGAAAGAATGACATGCAGCACAAATTAGACTGCAAGTCACACCTTTCTACTAAAATAAATTATTGAGTTTGCTAGTAGGGTGGTTAATGAGAATAAGCGTGCTATATTTTGTTTGGAAGCGATAGAGTTTTTGGCATTTGATATAATAAAATTACAAAACTGAATTAAATACATCATAGAGGAAGATGTAGTTAAATGGAAATGAGGGATGCAGACAGTGAAGTCTAATATTCATGTCTGTGTTTGAGAAGAGTTGAACACACAAATCACAGAATCATAGGTGTAGGAAGAAACCCCTGGAGATCATTGAGTCCAAACCCCTGCTAAAGCACGTTGCCTAGAGTAGGTTGTACAGGAAGGCATCCATGAGGGTTTTGAATATCTCCAGAGGAGACTCCACAGCCTCTCTGGGCAGTCTGTTCCAGTGCTCTGTCACCCTCACAGTAAAGGAGTTCTTCGTCATGTTTGTACATTTTTTTTTCCTGAGTACCAATTTGCGCCCAGTGTCCCTTGTTCTGTAGCTGGGAACCACTGAAAGGAGCCTGGCCCCCTCCACTTGACTCCCATCCTTCAGTTAATTTTTAAGATCCCCTCTCAATCCAGGCTGAACAGACCTAGGTCTCTTGAAATGGAGATGCTCCAGGCCCCTAATCATCTTTATGGTCCTCCATTGGACTCTCTCTAGAAGTTTCCTCGTCTTTCTTGAACAGCGGAACTGAGAACTGGGCTCAGTGCTCCAGATGTGGTTTCACCAGAGTGAAGCAGAGGAGGAGAATTAACTCCCTCCATCTGCTGGCTGCTCTATTTTTAATGCAGCCCAGGATACCACTGGGTCACAAGAGCACGCTGTTGACACTGTTTTCCATCAGGACACTCGGATATTTCTCTGCTGAGCTCCCTTCTAGCAGGTCAACCCCTGACCTGCCCTGATGCATACAGTTTTCCCTCTCCAGGTATATGACTCTGCATTTGCCCTTTTTGAATCTCATAAGGTTGCTTTCTGCAGAAGTCTTTGGCCTGTACAGGTCTTGCTGAATGGCAGCACAGCCTTCTGCTGTGTCACAGCCACTCCTCCCAATTTCATATAGTCAGTGAACTGGTTGAGGGTGCCTCCTAGCCTTTCATTCAGGTCCCTGATTAAGATGTTGAATAGAACTGGACCTAGTACTGACTGCTGGAGAGCACCACAAGTTACAAGCCTTCAGCTGTACTCTGCATCACTGATCACAATCCTCTGATCTCTGCCAGTCAGCCAGTTCTCAATCTACATCACTGTCCACTAATGTATTCCACTCTCCTTAACTTATCTCCAAGGATTTTATGGGAAATCAGAGCTAGAAGCTTTGCTGAGATCGAAGGACGCAATGTTCGCTGCTCTCCCCACATTTACTCAGCTGATCAAGACATCATAGAAGGCTACAGGATTGGTCAAGCATGATTTCTCCTTGGTGGTGAATCCATGTTTACTACTCTTGACAAACTTCTCTTCCACTTGCTGAGAGATGTAATCCAGAATAAACGGCTCCATCACCTTCACAAGGACGGAGGTGAGGCTGACTATCTTGCTGTCTCCTTGCCTTTCCTCCTTGCCCTCGTTTTTGAAGGCTGATGTGACACTGGCCGTCCTCCAGTCTTCAGGCATCTTTTCCATTATACATGACCTTTCAAAATTGATGGAGAATGACTTGAGAACTGCTCCTGCCAGCTCCTATGAGTACATCCCATTGCGGTCCATGGATTTGTTTGTGTTGAGTTTGCCTAGATGTTGTCTGAACAGGCCAAGGGGAAGTCTTCCTTTCCACATACTATATCTGATCTCCAGGATCTGGGAGTTCCGAGTGACAGCTGTAGCAGTAAAGTCTAAAGCAAACGAGATGTTCAGCAAGTCCACCTTCTCAGTGTTCTCCATTACCAGAATGCTCACCTTACTCAGCAGCGGACTATGTTTTCCTTAGTCTTCCTTTTGCAATTGACATACTAATAAAATGTTTCATGTTGTCCTTGACTTTAATCACCAGATATAATTCGAAGTGGGCCTTAGCCTTTCTTGTGGTATCTCTGTATGCGCTATGTTCTTACATTCCTACCAATATGGCCTGATCCCTTCTTCCATTCAGCAGATTTCTTCTTCCATTAGAGGATGCAGGGAGTGTAAGACTGTAGTCAGAGATGCAGGAAAATAAAAAACTTCAGCTGAAACTTGGTAGAAAAATTGGTAAATTTATTAAGAATTGCCAAGAATGTGATAGCAGATATATCATTCTCTGATGAACTGTTCCTGAAATGTAAATAAATCTTCTAGTTTCAAATATCTTCAACTTCGTATTTTAAAAAGGAAACAAAACAAAACAAAAAACCTCAAATCAGTGACACATTCCAAATCAGAAACTGGAAGATTGAAAAAATATGCTTCATATAAACAATACTTAAGAAATGTGTGGAAATTTCTGATAAATTCAGTATAAAAATTCAGAAGTGGGGGAAAATATACCTGCAAGGTTTATACTTTGTTCTCCAATTTCAGATGTTTCCATTTCCTTCAGTCTGTTATATATTATTTGAGGAAACACCTATTTATGAACTATAGTACTTGAACGTTAATAATTATAATGTACAGAGCTATGTGATGTTAGGTATATTCAATATCTATCTTATCATTCTCTTAAGAATGTGAAGCTGTTCTATAGAGAACTCACTGGTGTATTAGAAATATTAGGCTCTGATAGGATTGATCCAATAATATCCAATTAATTCAATAATGATTTCTTTTTTCTTTCGTTCTGACTTAGGATGCAATCTTATTTAGGTTTAGTAAGGTTTTTCTGATATCCTATGTCATTGAGGGGCATTACTGTTGAGCGGGTAGTGTGTTAGAGTTTTATACTAGGTTGTTCAGATAAGGAAATAGGTTGCTAGCCAGACAGAAGTGTGTAATTCATATATACACTAGTCTTACAGTATCTTTATTTCCCTAAGTTGAAAGGTAGTTATGCCACATAGCAATTATATAAATTGGATATTTGGAGGACAGTCACTTTAGAATCTTAATAAAGCAGTCTTAGTTCTTTAGACTTTGTGTACAGAGTATTGAATGCCTTCCCAATACTTCTCTTCCTGACTGTCTTGCTGTTTGTTGTAAAAGCCTCTGTTCTCCTTCAAACGTGTATGGATAACTGAATGTACCTATTGTGCCTAATTTGAGGATGGTTACTTCATAGTCCTTTGGAGTATAGCATACTTTGGGTTTGATTGACAGATATTATATCACAGTGTGATTCAGCATAAATGGAAGCAATCCAATTTTTCTTGGCCACTACTGCTGTAAGTTCAAAGAACAATTCCTCATCAACCAGTAGGCTCTGGCTGGCATGCAGTTATCTTTCCTCTGCATACTTGTTCAATTCCAAGTCACAAAGCACATTGTTTTCTACTCCTCCTTAGAGTGGAGAAATCCATTAAAGATGGTGACTGAGGACAGAGAAATGTATTAATCTTTTTACCACCTGAAGAAAGTATCAGTCTGAACGGTGATTAGGTTCCTCAAAGCAGATTAATTAACTTTAAATACTAGTAGCCCGTGCTGGTGCTTATATGATACATCACTGAACAGAAATTGCTCTGAATTAAGTTAATGAAGTATTTGATAGCATCTTTTTAAAAGATCTAAAAAACCTTTTGAAAAATTTAATCTATCACTGAGAAACAAAGAAAATTAAGAAAGGTCTTTGAAAATGAATTTTCACTGACCTTTCTTACTGCAGTTTTCTCTTCTAAGATGTATTGACCATTATGGTATGTCAGTTACACTGGATGGCACATTAATATATTTAGCCGAGGTGATTTTGTAGCAACAGAGTACTGTACCCTAATAGCTCTTCCAAATTTGTCTCTGGAGCCTGAGCGATATCAAATTGAAGCTTAAGGTAAACTGTCAACTCTAAACTCTCAGGATAATACTGATTGCATAATGAACTGAATGCTGGAACAGTAACTGAGCGTGCAGAGGTTGTAGTGCTGCCAGAAAAACAAACAAACAAACAAAAAAGCAGATGTACTGAGGTGCATAAAATCCTTCACAGTGTGGAACTCTGGAATTACTAACCAAAAGAGCAAGTACAGGAGTACTTGCCATTTCTTTCTCTCCTTCGGCACCTCCAGCTTAGCTCATGTCTACTTAGTCTTAAAATTGGTGACAATGGGAAGACATTCAGTGTTCTGTAGTCTGGAGGAAAGAATGGGAGAAGTCTTTTCTGCCCAGTGGATCGGCTGGCTGACATTCAGCTCGTGTGCTGATTTTACAACCTTTTTATGTACAAAGACATCCTAAGGACCTAGGTATCTCTCACGTGTATGCCCCGCTCCCAAACTTCTATTCGTTGAGCTGCCTGTCACTCACTATCCAGAAGTGGAAATTCCTTATCTGTGTAATTGTTTGAATTTTCCATCAGAAATTGCCAGGTGACTGAAGATCTGATGGTTCCTTCCTGGTAGGCCTAAACAGCTTGTAGTCTAGATCACCTTATTGTTCACAAACATAACTAAATCGAAGATATTCTCCTAATTGCAGTTTATACAGTTAATACAGTTAATACTGCAATTAGAATCAATCAAGTTCCCACATCCACAGAAGATGAGGAAAGTTAATTCTAAAGATCCTCTGGGTTGTATCTGAGTTAGCTGCCTGAATTGTTAAAATTCATTAAAATTAAATACTAGATACAAAATCAGACCTTTAGTAACGCTCAGAAGATGAACAGAGTTTGATATTGTTTGTTTCTTAGACATAAAAAAAAATCTATTGCAGTAATTTATTAGCAGTTTTCATGCTTTATTTGTGGTGAAAGGTAGACAACTAAAACCGATAGACTACTCTGGCAAGAAAAAAGTAAACCATAAACAAACTCGGATGAGGCTAATGAAATGTTTAGCATTTGCTGAAGTGCAAAATGCGAAAAAATGTTTTTGGTATGTGTCCCCAAGAAATATAGAGATTCAACAAAGAACAAGTAATTGAAATTGAAAATTGATGTTAACACCTATTAGTGCCTTCTAAGAGAACTATTGAGCTGTTTTGGAGACATTTTATCTTTATACAGAGTCAAGAGATAAAATACAATCATGAAGTTTAGCATTTAAGAGTTAGACATAGAAAAACAGTTGGATAAATGAAGACACTTCTTAACAATGCAAATATTGATGGGTTGGTGAAATAAAAACAGTAAGATTCTAGTCATCAGGTGTGAAAAATGAAAGTGTAGCTGTCTGTGAAAGAGTAATGGTAATGTTTGTATTTTAAATTGAAGGAGAGAACCAAAGCTGAGGACTATATTTACTATGTCACTTCAGATTGGAGTTTCATGCCCAGGGTGGAGTTGAGTGGAGTTACACTACTATGGGCTTTCTGTCTAACTCTGTAAGAGGAAGATAGTACTGAAAATTATGGAAAATTAGGGAAAAATATAAATGTGTTCTTACTATGTAGGAGGTGACTTCATCTAAGTAGATTCCAGCTACACATGAAAGCATCAAAATGGGGATGTTTATAAACAGAAAATTAAAAAGATTGTTCAAAGCTGTTAATTCGTTTGGACTTCACACAGACTGTTCAAGGGTTTGCAGCAGGTGAATTACTGGAAAAACGTTGTATTTAAATGAAAAGGAAGTAATTAAGTTGTCATTGGCAAAGAACGTTGTAGTCACCGAAAGTAAAAATGAATTCAAACAATGCCTAGGAAAAATTAAAGGGAAAGCATAGTAATCAAGGGCTGTTAAACAGTAATCTGGATATATTAAAGTAAAGAAAAATCAGAATCCTTGTTTCCCAGCAGAATTGGTAGAAGCACTTCACGATAAATGTGCTGCAGATTGCTAAATTTGGTGTTCACACATTCCTGTGGTTGAGAATAAAGGTTCATTAACCTTTGTTGATAGTATGAAGCCCTTGTTCATTGGATAGGTGTTTGCATAGCAGAGTGCATGGTTAAAGGACGTTTAGGTCAAACATGCCTTTTCTACACAGGGCGTGTCAGGAAAATAGATCCAACTAGATCATTGAGTGTTCACTTAACATCTAAGGGTAAGATGATTATTTATTCCCCTCACCATCAACCCCATGCACGCTCACTTATTAAAAAATGTGTAGAAAAAACAGCAGGAGTGAGTACTATGTAAATTAGACTGGAATATAAGTGTTGGAATAGACCAGAGAGGTGTTTCATTTATCTTTTTGAATACATTCATCAGAAAAAAAATTGAAGTACATGAAGTTTCATTTTATGAAACTATTTTCCTGATTTAACAAATGCACTAATTTTACATTATATGGATCTAATACATTCTACTATATATCTTTCAGTGATAAAATGTTTCTGATAGTAAGTGTTTGCTTTAGTGTGTATTGTAAATTATCACTACTAATGGGCCCTTTATGCTTTAACACATTTTGGCCTATAAATAGTGCTAAGAAATCTAAGGTAAGTGACAGATACTTCTCCTTTCAGCTAGCCAAGAACTTATGTAGTGGTTAATTAATTAATGCACACTCACTTGTTCCTTGACATGCTAATAAGTGCAAATGTTTTATTAGAAAAGTATATATTAATAAAGCCCAGGGGAAGAATGACTGCTGGAGGTCCAAGAAAAGATGATAGTGACATGAAAATACCCCTCAGTTCCCCAAGTCGTAGCAGGACCATTAGAAGTAATTTTTCTTCGCAGACCAACTCTGTCCTCACAAATTATGTATATTCACTGGACAAGCCATTTTTCAAACTTCAAAATAGGATTAGTGTTCCCTTACTGTGAAATAGTAAGAATATAATACAAACTTCTCATTACAATAAAGGCTGTGTCAAGTCTTCTGACTTCACTTGTTCTTTGATTTAAGCCATCTTATTTTTGAAGAATTGTAGCATTGGAGCTGAACATTTTCCCTTCTCCCTGCCTTGAACTAAAGGAATTTGGTTATAAATTATTTGAAATGGGTCAGGGTGGAATAAGGAAGAAGGGAAGAAATTTCTTTATATGTTAAAGGAACACAGAATTCATCAATAAAAGGTTTGTCCTTTTATGTTAGGAGATGTGATGATTTTGGCAAAAGTACTCTGGGGGATATATAAATCAGTTTCAAGATAAAGCTTCTCTTATTAAATTTTCTTCAACATTTTAAAGGTAGGAGTTTCTAAAATATGCAATGTATGCATAATATCAGCTAAGGTTGTGCTGATTACAGATATTTGGAAAGACTTTAAAAGACACACAGGTCTCCACCGGTTCCTATTGACTTTTCATACAATTTAATGTGCAGTAACTTTCTGAAAGGAGCAACGATTTTTAAGATGAACAGAGATATTTCACAAATCTGTTCACATTTGGGAATTTAGCTGCATTTCAGAGCAGTTAGAAAGCTCTGTCTGCAGTTCTAGGGCTCTTCATATATCTCTTATCAGTGCTGCATGGCTCTTAATCTGAGTCTTGGAAATCCCTCTTTTCTAAGAAAAGACCGTTATTTTTTCTTTTTACTTGTAAAACCTTAGACAATTTACCTATCAATAAAAGATGCTCCATATTGTTCTATTTTGTATGGGAGCCCAGTACTCTTCTTATATAAAGTTGTTTGTGCATGTAACCTGCTGCATAAGCAGGAAAAATTCGGTTTGGGGCCAAGTATTACAAATAGCATGAGTTGAACTTGAACAGTCTCCCATTTTTCATTGTCTTCCAGTCAGCTATTTCAGCATTATTTAAGATAATTAAGTAGAAAAGTTGATTGATGCATTTCAATTAATTTCAAATAATCTTTGTAAAAAAGGAATTTAAGAAACTTGGGTAACAAATTCTAGATTTTAGATTTTTCCTGATGGTTATTAAAAAAAATGACTAAATAGAACTCTCATCTCCTTCCATTAGTGCTAGGAGTAAATATAGAATCAATTCTTGTGGATTTCTCGTACAAATCAACAGTATTTCTAAAAGGTTCTTCAATTGTGATCTTAATTGTACTGCCAGATCTGATGTTGACAGCTGGATAGCTCTGTGCTGGTACTACAGAATGTATGTAACTATGTAATAAGCTATAAAAATGAGTTATAATTTATCTTGCAAAAATATCAAGCAAGTGTAAGACTCCTATATTATGCGCTATAGAAACTTTACTTATTTATTGTAGACATTATAGTATAAAACAAAAAGAACAATTATTCCTGAGTATTTAAAGGAGTATTTTTGAGGAAAATATTAGGTTATAATACCCATTCATTATGATGACTAGTTGTAAGCAGGTTTTACCGAAGATAAAAAAAACAAGATATTTAATGAATAGAAATTCATAATAAAGCAGATTTGAAAGATTGGCTAGCTGAGTAAGAAGATAAGTGATATATAAAAATGTATGACAATGTTTTTTTTCTACTTTTCTAAAACTTCAGCCAAGTATATTTTGCACTGGAATTTCCTCTGCGTACAAGCTTGAGTTTAGTCTGCATTCAGTTTTCCAACAGTACTGAAGATTTTCGATATAATAGTGCAGAACTTATTGTAATACCATTTCTACCCTGACATTCAATTATGATCACAAAATACCTGCCTTTGTAGGGAATTCTAGCTTGCTAGGCACATTTGAAGAGTTAACTATACAAATGTAGAAAATAAAACAATCAGTGTGGATAGGAACAGGACATCAGAAAGTTTTGTTTCTACAGAAACGTTCTCTCTTTCTGGTGCTCTTTTTTTTTTTTTTTTGTCCTTTTGTAAATAGCAGTAGGCATTCATTTTGTTCTTAAATGAAATTCTCATGGTACAGCTAAGTATACATCTCTGCATTTGTACTCATTTGTGCAGAAAGTTTCAATTTCTAGAAATGATAAAGTTAAAATTTTAACTAGTTTTATTCTAAGCAGAAAAGTTTATAGAGATTTAAATAACCTTATATCTTTATGTCACATAGGAAAAGAAGTTATTTTTCCTATGATGTACTGCAGCCAAGTATTAGGTTACTTTATTATTGAGACCAGTAGATTCAGAACCTAAAATCCTGCATTAATTGGCAAGTCCTTTATGCAACCCTGCTCAGATCTCAGAACAGAAATATAAATGTAATTTATATTCCTGACTGATATGCTTGTAGAAACAACATAATCAATTATCACAACATAGTGTTACAGAACCGAAGACATCACCATTGTTTTCTACCCTGAATAAGGGTGCCAACATGCCACTTGTAATAAGACTGAAATGCACATTACTTCTTATAGTATGCATTGCTCATAATTAGTTTCCATGCAGAACTGACACATTTTGTAACTTCTGTGTTATATAAATAATATGCTAAAAACATTAATAGTTCTTTTTTTTTAAAAAAAAAAAAGATCAGTATTTTTATTCAACAGATACAATTAAAGAACTCTATTCTCACTGCTTACAAAGTGGTATCCTACTATATCCTAAGCCATCCTGTCACTTAACAGGACATGAACCAGAAAGTAACAGTATCTCTCTCTTATTGCAAAAGTCAGTCTTGACTTCCCAGTTCTTAATTCATTCCTTGTGCCCTTAATTCAGATGCCGGTTGCTAAAGGGCACAACAGCATTAATTAAAGAAATCTCGCCCACAAGATCTTAACGTGGCTATTTGTCATGACTTTTCAGAGTGGTGCAGGATGATTGTTTTCAGAAAACACTTTTTTTTTTCTTTTTTCTTTTTCTACTAGAAAATACCAGTTTGAAATAGACATTTCCCAGGAGGCCTTGAACGTCATTTAAGGTTTGCTTATGGAATAAAGACCAAGCAACCCATGGGATGGCCCTACTCTTCCACAGAGAATCGTTCTATTAAGTGTGTGTGATTGTCTGTGTGATTCCTTTGGGAGTGCCACCACTGTGCAGCTCGCTGGGAAAATGCGATTTAGAGTGTAAAGGCTTTCTCAGGCTTAAAAGAATGCTGTTTTCTCAGATCCTCAGACTCATTGTTGTGTCTCGTTTTCCACTTAAAGCTGTGCACCCAACTGGTAGCATGATTTCTGTGGTGTGGGGAAAATGCAACAGGCAAGAGATACCTAACAGACAGCAAATGAGCAAAATTAATGCCTACAATTCTTTTGATTCCTTTTACTTTCAATCTTCTTAATTCAAAGCGTGTTTCATATTCTGCTGCAAAATCAATGCAAATTGCAAACGTACAGAGCAATGACACCAGGGTGTGCCTTGAGGTTTGCATCTCACTTGAAATGTAGATTTGCCACCAGTCTTCCAAATCCAGATTCCTGTTCTTAGCAGAAGACAAAGTGTTCTGTGGTGTTATTTTACCCTTTATATTGTTCTCCTTGTCTCAATAGGACTCCAGTAACCCCCAACCATAAGAGCTCTGTTAGCTGTTAGAAATGACGTTTCCTTTGGTTCTGACACGGCTTGTCCTGCTAGATCATTGCCCATTTACACAGGGCTGAGACAGCTTGCTGCTAGCCTATTTTTATTTCAAAAATGTGTATAAAATGGTGCTTATTTTGATCACAGCTGTGTGTGAACATGGGTGTGTTCATGCATTTATATATTTAAGAGGACTGGGAAATAATATAAACAAATCCGCCTTTCTATCTCCAGAAACTCTGGGAGCAATATAAAGCATCTGGCCCTAAAAGCCAACTAAATTACTTCTTTGGCTTTGGCTTTCCTACTAATTGGCAGCCTTGCTATTCTAAGCTGCCACCTATGCAATAATCTGGCTACACATAATCCTTTTCACTTGCAAATCAAAATTGATTGAATAATTTTTTTAAAAGCAAATTCTGAATAAGATATTGTCATAAGATACCAGTTAAGAACAAAATTCAGCGGGGTTTGTAAAGGTTCCACCTTTCCATAATTTTGACATTAATAAATGAAAATATTAGATCATTTTAAAAGTACAGATTGCCTGGAGGCATGAATTAATTTCAAATCAAATAGCGATTCTTATATTATTCAGAGGAGAATAATTTTACATGTGATATTCTTGATAGGACAGTTCACCTGAGTGTTAAGTGCTTTGGCTTATAGTGAAAAGGACGCTACAGCCACGGTCATTGAAACTTGTCTTAAAGTGAGATGAAGAAATGGATTTCTGGAGGTTTCTGAGTTCAATTCCTGCTCAGATTTAATTTAATGAAGTTGCTCAGATCTTCCCCAATCAGCTTTTGAAAATGTCTGAGGATAAGTTTATCTTTCTCTGTATTATTGTGCCTTTTGTCTCTCTTCTTTCCTGTGTACCTCAGCCTTGACCAAGCTGTTCATTACCTGGTGCTCTCAGTGTAATGTAAATGGCCGATGTAGTGAGAATGCTTCCTCTTCATCCTCTCCTATTGCCCAGCATGATGATGAAGAGGTTAAGAAAGCTTAGCTGTAACAAAGGTCCTCCAATAACAAACAATAAGAGATATTGCATCTAATAATAATTTGTTAGTATTTGGTATAGGTTTATCTCTCTAGGGTGCTGAACACAATAGCATAAGCCAGGCCATCCACAGCAAATCATTTAAAGCTGTTATGAGAGGCTCCACTTTATTAATTCCATAAATCCTTCACGTTAAATCTTACCCTTTAGTTACTGGAAAAATAGAGCAGATACAGTAAATCCAGCATACTTTACTTAAAATGTCTTAATAGCATTTTACTGCATCTTTCAGGATGCGAGGCTGCCGTGTGAGGAATGAGCTGGGAACTGAGGCATCCCCAGCACCTATGCAGCATGGGCAGAGATGGAGGCTGGCACCTCAGTACACAGAAGCTCCTGACATGTTGAGGAGTTGGATCAGAGGTGGGAATCCTACTGGGAGCTCTAGGCATGGGTGAAGGTCCTGGTGCAGCTGGATGCCCTGTGGGCTGCTGATGTCCTCATGACCCTGAGCTGTCTTTCTGTGTGTTACTGGTAAGTGACCTGCTGAAGCAGACAAGTATTGCCATAATAATAAAAAAGGCAGAATGGCAGATAAAACCTTTCCTCTTACAGCGTCCAGCTTGCATTTCTGGTGGTAATCATTCCTGTGATAATGCCTAACCCACCACGCATATTTTTTTCTGAGCTGTTTTTATTTGTGTTAATTCGCGCTTTTGCCAGATATTTATCAACTAGCTAGACAGTGACCTAATCAAGCTTTTAGTGTAGCGTGAAAAAGTCACAAAGTGAAATCATAATTATGCTGAACATTGCACATGCTACAGTGATAGGGCATCTTTCTACCTACTGCATATATAGATAAGTAACTATAAATCTTTGCAGAAACAAAATGGAGACACATATAAAGAATATGCCGGGCCTACAGAAGAGACACGACAATGTATTCTAGTATTAATATGAAAGTATGTTATTTGTCTTAACTGTACTGATGTTGTGAATAATTTATTTACAGGTTTGTTGTTTATTTTTTTAAATGTTTGGGTTCTTTTTTCCTTTTATTTCTCTTGCTGAATTTTCATGTCCATGATCATTGCAAGATTTTTTTACTTTGACCTGTACAATAATTTACACAAATCTGTGAAACTAGTAACAGCTTTTTGGGAGGAAAATGAAGAAATACTTTGAAAGTAAAATTATACAAGGAAAATTTAGATAGAATACACGTTGAAATATAAAAAGAGAATACCTTGGTAAGTAAGTCTGCTTTGAAGAAAGGTTGAGGGAACTGCGATTGTTTAGCTTAGAGAAGAGAAGGCTCTGGGGAGACTTAATTGTGGCCTTCTAATTTGGAAAGGAGCATATAAACAGAAGGGGGAACAACTGTTTACGAGGGCAGATCGTGATAGGACAAGGGGGAATGGTTTTAAACTGAGACAGAGGAGGGTTAGGTTAGATATTAGGATGAAGTTTTTCACACAGAGGGTGGTAACGCACTGGAACAGGTTGCCCAAGGAGGTTGTGGATTCCCCATCCCTGGAGGCATTCAAGGCCAGGCTGGATGTGGCTCTGGGCAGCCTGGTCTGGTGGTTGGTGACCCTGAACACAGCAGGGGGTTGAAACTAGATGATCGTTGCTGTCCTTTTCAACCCAGGCCATTCTGTCATTCTAAGTAAAATTCCATTATTAATGGATTAAACGACCAACCAACCAACCAAAAAAAAAAACAACCAAAAACAAAAACAAAAAACCAACAAATAAGTGAACAAAAGAAGCCTCAAAAAGCACAACCAAAAAAAAATTCAATCAGGAAATGAAAAAGTGGCAGGGGCACTTCGAAGTGCCAGTTAGAAAAAAATCCCATATGAAGAAAACAACAAAAAATATGATTAGTTAAATTCTTAAGGAGAAATGATCTTGATTTTAAGTATTTGGGGAGCTTTTTCTTTTTCTTTTTTTTTTTTTTTTGTCTATTTATCTGCATTGTGTGCAATAAGGTATGTTTTAAATTGGAGAAAAAGGTTTTCTATTGTACCAGCAAAAAACCAAAAACTTATGTTCGTGCAGTATGCAGGGAGGTTAGTGGATGTTTGTTATATTTATATTTGTATTTGTATTTATATTTACATTTATTATTGAGAATCACTTGAGAATATATTAGTGATTACTATGATGATTTTTGTTAGCATATCCTGCATAGGAGTAAATAGAAAATAGTAAAATTTTCAAGCCCCTGTGTGAAACTGAGAGAACTCCAAAATTTCTAACCCTTGAAGGTACAAAATACATCTGCTTTTTGCTTACCATTTTTCCCAGTATTTTAAACTGCCTAATGGCACATGAATATAACTTAAGTTTATCCCTGAAATTATAAGGGAGGTGATATTTAAAATGGAACTCCACATTATACAACAACTTGTTTAAGAACTTACTGTGCTAAAATGTTAGATTTGCATAGGAACTCACGCTGCCACTGCAGTATTTCTAGAGTCAAGCTTTTCTGAGTATTTCTGGAGTCAAGCTTTTTGCAGTGCATCTGCTTTAGGTAAGGTGTTCTCTTTGGATTTGACAAAGTCTGAAATCCTTCATACCATGGTTACAGGCAACTTTAAAGCAATTTCAGTCTCCCATGTCTCTGTTTCGTTATCTAATTTCAGAGAGTGTATGAAACAAAGCCAAGAGGGAAGATTAATGTTCGCCAACTTTATGATGTGACTTAGTTATTTAGAAGACATCTTTATTCTCTTGGATAGAATTAAGTGGGATGTGAGCAATGTGGCCAGTTTAGGACAAGCCAGTTTAGTACTGATTTATTTATGGCTCTAATTGTAAAAGCTGTGCTGTTCCAGATAAAACAATTGTTGGACTGCTTTGTGCTATAAGTTTCATGACTGACATAACTGCTGATTTAGCAGGACGATATCTAGGAAAGCTTAATTGGTAGTTTTCCCTCTTTTTTAAGGACAAGAAGATTTTATTTCAAGGACTGCGTCTGGTTTTCCTTGATACTGTAGGTTCTTTGAAGAACCTCCAGAAAGAGTTTTCATGAACCTTAACCACAAAAAGAAGTATTACAACCTTTTTTCAAAGCAGTTCTCAGTAGGTTCCTCACCGCTGTGTTACAGTAAAAGTCCCCTGAGATATTTCTTGCTCCTCCAACAGGAGTGCTGTTACATAGCCAAACACACCTGAGCACAGCCCCAGTGGGGGCATGGTATATTCCCCATCTTTACTTTTTTTGAATATTAATGACTTCATTTTCTTACTGCTAGACTTGTGCTAGATGCTGTTGTTGCATGCTAAAAGAGTGAGGGGAAGCTTAGTGCACAGTTTGCTCTGTTCACTCGTAAGCGGTCCAACAAATCATTTTCAGTTAAAAATATTTCTGAAATGTAATGCCTCTACTCTGCTTTTCTGTCCATTGCTGGTGTAGAGAAGTTCTGGAAACTTGATGCAAGACAAGCATGTTGGCAGAGTTGATATTAAGACTGGATTCCTTTCTGAAGCTGAATCTTGACGTACCTATGTTGCTCTGAAATTAATCCCTTCTATTTATTTCCATAAAAGCTACAGTAAATAAAGAATGCAGAATAACACTATTTGACAGAGCAGTTTCGTAGTGACAAAATGCTATTTTTCAGGGTAGTCTTCACCATTTGTTATTTGCATGGATGAGTTGATTGAGACGCTCATTGTTTCATAGTGTAACAACTGTGCATGGGCATCTGGAGCATGGCTTGTCTTTTATGTCACTGTCACCACAGTTGAAACACACTTTACTATGCTCAAATCTACAGTTAGGTCTCCATATATGTTCAGCAAGCATTGATGAGTATCAGTGAATGCCAATTTTTCTACACTGAGGAATTAAATTCCACACCTTTGCTTTATACTCACTTTCATGTCAGATGTCATTTTGCCAGACTGCCCCTCTGCTGTCATCTGCTGCACAGTAACAGAATGTAATGAAATATTGGCAGCAAGGTTCAGCCTTTTCTGCCAAACCACCAAAATGGGCCTCTGACTTCACTGGCCAAGATAATAAAATACAAGGCATTACTTTCAGAGCAGCCCTTGTAGAAGGATCAGTAAGTATGTTTTTAACTCCAAAGGATATTAAAATCATTATCATAGGTAAGATACTCAGCTGCTAGTGGCTAAAAAGAAAATCATAAACAAACTGCTTCTGTATTCTGGCACAAGTGTGTTTTTGTATTTTGTGAGTATGCCCTAAGGTGGTGGCTTGAATTGCTAAAAATGTCAGCAGACTGCAAGCAGGCATTCTCACAGTTTGAGAAATATTTTTGTTAGAAGTGGAGTGAATTATTATTAGAGTAATGGAGGACATATGGACTTTTGAAGAAAGGAAAAAGAAAAATGAAACCAAGAAATCATTGTGACGATTGTATAACATATGAAAGGACGAATAGAAATAACAGAGTGAAAATGCAGCTACATAGCTGTTGGAGTATACGTTACCAGAATTGTACATACAGTATACTACTGCTTTGAAAGCTGTTAAGTAATTCTTGCAGGAGTATTCACATTCAGACTCATAGCTAACTTTGAAATGAAGATTTGTTTTCTAAATGACCATATCAAACACCTTCCAAGAAAACAGTACAACTGTGTTATTTTATAGTGCATTCAGTATCTGAAAAATATTGCATATGTGCATATTTAATAGTGATCATACTGGATCTCATACTGGAAAATATTATAATTGCAAATGGAGTCAAGATGCCTTTATTTAAAAAAAAAACAACTCACTGCTGATGTACCAGGATTGATAAGTACAGTAAATGATTAAGAAGCAACTTTATGTCCTGAAAGCGTCTAAATTTGAGCTTCTGAAGGATTCGGGGTGCAAGTCTTCATTTTTGGAGGCTTTTATTCTGTATATTGATGGAGAATTTGGGGGGATACACTGTTGTTCAGACCTACTCTGCAGACCTACCTATGTACTCAAGGATAGGGCAACCACTCAAGGGCCAGTTCTTGCAAACACTACATCGTAAAGTGAGAGAACCCTTTTTCAATTCCGTGTAAAAATAAAAAATTTGAAGATTATCTTAAAATTTAGTATTAATAACATAGTGTGACTTTCAAAAGCCAAAAAAGTCAAGCATCTCTACAGATAATTTTTGTGATACATTTTGCAAGATGTTTTTTAACCAGTATTGTTAAGCATGGGAAACAGGAATAACCAGTTTCTGCACTTTGAAATGCAAATTCCACATGTACTTATACTATGCACTGCATACTATATCCACACAAGAGGTAGAAGAAGATAATGTAGAGGAAGATAACGTAAGCATACAGAACATCTATTCCTGGGTTTATTCTCTTGCCTAATATTTTCTTATTTCTTACAAAAGACATTAAAGACTCAAGACTATCCCATGTATGGTGAATAGCATTCTTATTCGGCTTCCACGCAGAGTTCACTAAAACAATGTATAAAACAAAGAGCTATGTGTCTTTAAAGTTAGTAAAATCAGCCTCTGGGACTAAACAGTTTGAGAAAAATTAGGAAAAAATAGGTTAAAATTTTACTTGGTCATCAAAATTGAATTTTTTTTATGATTGTGATACCGTTTATGTAACGGCGAAGATATGCGTGTGCTTGTGAATACCAAGGTATCTGGCTTTGTACCTAAATGTCTGTGTAGCTTATTTGCCTAATTCTCTCTGGCTTTTTCAACAACCTCATTCAGTGTAGTTCTACACTCTATGATTTACACGACAGGCACTCAGGGTAGGGACTTCAAGGCCTCAGGATCCATGATTTTAGCACGACTCACAAGTCCAGGCTCTGTGTTCAGATTTGCATCACGAAAAATGCTTTTTCCCAAGGCAAATGGTTGAAAGCTCCAGTGATTCTCTGACTTAAATGGTTTCAAAGTAAAATTTCAGATAAATTTGTATGAAATCATGTGCTTTCTTCTATGCAAATTTTACAAAACTATATTTGCTAGGTAAGGAAATACTCAGAAACTGGAGTACACCACATGGGTGAACCTGTAGTTTTTAAGATAAGCGTTGTTTTACGTTAATGTATGTAGGGCTGTTTCTTTTATTTCTTTGAATTTTCATTCTCAGGGCCTCCAATTTTATTTATAAACTGTTCATTAACAGAAGTGAAGCATGATTTGTATGTGTTGTAGGAGCGAAAAGATAGGATGCTTCAAGGGAGTTTTGATCAGATATTTGTACACTTTTGTATCGTATGTCTAATTATATGTCTAATTAATTCAAACCTGTACAAAAGGTTCCTGGGGTTTTGACTGCACATCTGTTGTCTGTCATGTAAGAATGTTGCCAGTTCCTTTAGACAAACTGGGTACTTCATGATTACTGTTGCAATGCCTCACCTGAGTTTTCTTGAGTTGTTATGCTAATCTGTGTCAGGATTCCATGAACAGTGGCCAGTGATTCATGTCAAGGGCCACCGTCACCCACTTCCACAGTCAGCTCATTTGAGATGATTCAAAATGTCCATGGAAGGAGAGGAACCGCCAAGCATAGATCATTATTTCAGTTTTTGGCCTACCTGCATTCAGGTTATTTGGGTACTCTTTTTTATTTACTCCTGCCGCCAAGAGGCTCATTAAAAGTGATGTTAGTCATCAGGTTGGAAGTGTGACAGGTGGGATTAATGCTTGGCGCATATCGTACTTGAAAACATTTACACATTTAAGTGCGAGTGCATTGCCTTTTAAAGTTTTAAAATAGCTCCTATCAACATTTCGTGATGAAGAAAGATACAAAAAAATCCAACCATATTGGATGCATCTGGTTTCCTCCTTGTGGCAGGTCAATAGTACAAAAGGGAATTACTTATGAAAATCTCTGTGGGTGTCTCCCCCCACCCCCATCCAGAAAACAACAACAAACAAACAAACAACAGACAAACAAAAAAACACAAACCAACAAGCATATTAAAATAGAATATCTCTCTGTGAAACTTTTTCGCCCTAACCATTTTTGGGCAAAAGTTCTGTTTATCCTCCTACAGTCAGGGTACTAAAATGGTTTGATCTGTCACAAAAACATATAAATGGGGGATTGTTTCCTCCTGAAGAGAGATTTCTCTTTCCCTCCAGCTATTTTGGAATTAGCAACATCTTTTCTGCTCATATTCCACCACCTCTGGGCAGCAGTTGGAGCTGTCCTGTAGATAAAACCTTCCAGCCTGTAACACTGCTTCACTTATAGTATCCTACATATAACAGCATCTGTGTTTGGTCCCTAACCTAGGTAGACTGGTCTTTGTAACCCTCCAAAGTAGAATCTACTGCAGTAAAACAACAACAACAGCAACAGAACAAAGCAATTTTTTCCCTTCTCTCTCTCTCTCTCCTTTTTTTTTTTTTTTTTTTTGTTTTGTTTGAAGAGTAAATATCTTTAAGTATGGCATGTTCCTTTATACACCACTGGAAATCACATCTGTTGAAGTTGTCTGCAGTTACATGAGGCATCTCTAGCATAATTTCAAAATTTTAGCCATTGTGTTTTAATGCAGACAACATAGAAATTCTATCCAATCACTATCCATGAGCAGAGTGGTTGCCTCAGCTCAACTCTGGGCTGGGTCCCGAGCCCAGTCCTGGGTCCCCAGACATGAGGTGAGTGGGCTGGTTGACTGCTTGGCCCTTTTCTCCTGCCTGGTGGTGGGTTGCCAGTTGTTAGCCCGCACTGCATGTGATCAAGGATGTATATGTCTCATGAGTTATTCTTACTGCTAGTGAGTGAGGACTTCTCATCATGATCTATGTATCAATTCTACCTATAATCTTAGTAAAAATCTTACAAAAAGCAGTTTCAGTACCACTACCAATACTATTTGCCACTAGGGAAGTGCATAGATGCCATTTCTGTTACATAGCTCAGTTATGAGCTTGCATATGCACAGTGGGTCCCCAAAAGTACTTTGCATATAAAATTTGAAGTTCTAATTTTAAATTGTTCACACCATCATCAGTGGTTTTTAGTGGCCTCGTCCTGTGGTGCTGCAGCAATGCCATTGCGAATTCCCATATTCCCGTACATTAAAATTATAGCGTTGTACTAGCAGTGATAATATAAAGATTGTCATTACACCACAATTAGTATTTTGTTTCTAAAGCTATTTAGATGGAGTATTTTCTGAGTCTTTGCTCTTTAAATGAATGCATTTTTTGGGAAACAAGTGGAATAATTCGTTCAAGTTGTGAATCTGGCCAAAATTTTATGGTGCAGATGGGGGAATTGCAGAAGAGAGGATAAAGAGCAGGAAGATTATCTTTCAGGGATCCAGCTTGGTGACCTGGCAGGCATCAATGGGTCATAGACTGGTGAAACAAACAATGCGTTTGTCTATCAGAGCTCCATATTCCAGAGTTCCTTGGTACCTGTGGACCACAAGCAGTGAAAAATGGAATAATCATAGACGTAAAGCATCACCTTCCATCCACTTTCTACTTCTGGTGGTGTCAAAGTTTACACACAGATGCATAGCACAAAACTTCACTTCTGGTTTGTTTTTTTTTTTTTTTTTTTTTTTTCCTCACTGGCTCATCATTAGAAAACTTTTCTTTGTTCTATTTTAGATACGGTAAAATTTGGTTGTGTAAATTTATGGAGAGATACCGAGGTTAAATAGGTTCCAAGGAAAGCAGTTACGGTATACAAAGGTAAGTGGATTACTTCAAGTAGGCCCTAATGCTTCCTTTAACTTAATTTCTCCCATCACTTTCATGTTTCTTAAAGCTGGCAGTAATTTAACAGCAGCAAGAAAATAAATGAATACCAGCCTATAAAATCAAAAGATTTGTCTAAATTGGAAAAGAGAGGAAGTTCTGGATTCTTTAAAGCTTATTAATAACTTTCTTGCACTTGAAATTTTACTTGAAAATCATTTAAATACTGTGGAAACTGACAGAAATATAAAACCCTATGTAAGGGGTAAATATTTTAGATGTTACCAGCACTGGAGAAACTTTATTCAATGTTAAGTTTTGGGTCTTATTTTACATTAATGGGGAAGAAAATACAATGCAAAATGTTTAATCCTGACCTAAGAATTCAACTAAAAAATATTAATGACATTGTTCAGGACATCACGTCAAAATTCTTTTTTGTAGTTTCCAATAGATCTTCAGAAAGTTTCATTTTCTCTACCGCTATGTCCTTATACTTGAATGGAGCATTTGTACAAAGCAGATTGTTCAAATCACTGCTCGTGATGAAACAGTGAAGTTGAGCTGCTGGCTCTGGCTGCTGAGCTAAGAGCTACAGGAGTTGACTCTGTCAAAGATAATGAGACTGAGCAGGCGGCTGATGCTCACGTGCCTTTACAATCCAAATCTACCCCAAAAATCCCTGTCACTGAACATCTGAGGAATGTCTGACACCCTGGAGGTAGTGACAGACTCAATATTAGCCATATGCCACCTGCTAGGGCAAATGTTAAGCCACAGGATTTTACAGCACTATGCAAAGTTGCTTTCTCTGACTCACAATAAGATTTTGTTCCATTCCAAAAATTTACCAAAGTATCTTAAAACATTTTTCTTAAAACATTACATGTAAGTATTTCAAAAATATATTAATATATTTCAAAGTATAACATATCCTATTTACGACCATCTATGTATAGGAAAGTAGTATTTGCTAAAATGTGTTATCTCTCCTGTAAAATTTCAAATATTATACTTACTCTTTCATATTCACAGTTTCAATATCTTTTTCCTCAAAGCTTTTGCAAGTGTGTTGCTGTTTTCATGTATTATTATCATATTACACATGACTCTGAACTGAAAATTTGTTCACTAAAATATGCAATCATTTACCAAACCTGTAAAACAATGACAGCTCGCCACAAAGAGAAGTACTTATGAGAGTAGAATAATGCATCATGCCTATCTGTAATGCTTTTCACAGTAATTATAGCAATTCTAATATATAAAATCAAAACAGATTTCTTGCCTGCTTTTCTGGAAGGAGTAAGTATTCAAAAACATTGTCCAAACTGCTCAGAAACAACACTTCTGAATTGCCTGACTCTTTCTGGAAAGAGGTGTCTTTTATAATAAGCTTAAAAGCTCACAACCATAGAATCCTTACAGTTGGAAGGGATCCTTAAAGGTCATCTAGTCCAACTCCTCTGCAATGAACAAGGACACCACAGCTAGATTAGATTGCCCAGAGCCTGATCCAGCCTGACCTTGATAGTCTCCAGGGATGGGGTGTCCACCACATCTCTGGGCAATGTCTGCCAGTGCCTTATCACCCTCACTGTAAAAGACTTTTTCCTTACATCTAATAAATCTGCACTCTGTAAGCTTGAAAACATTTTCCCTTATTCTATCACAAAGGATCCTGTCCCCTTCTTTCTTTCTTACAGCTTCCTATTAGATACTGATAGGCCACAAGCAGGTCACCTCAGAACCTTCTGTTCTCCAGGCTGAACAGCCCCAGATCTCTCAGGCTGTCGTCATATGAGAGGTGTTTCATCCCTTGGATCATTTTTTGTGGCCCTTCTCTGGATGTGCTCCAATAAGTCTATGTCTCTCCTGTACTGAGGTCTCCACATCTGGACACAGTACTCCAGATGAGGTCTCACTAGTGCAGAATAGAGGGGCATGATCACCTCCATTGATCTGCTGGTCACACTTCTTTTGGTGCAGTTCAGGATACAGCTGGCTTTCTGGACTCATAATTCGAAGATCACATCATTGAAAAATTTGGCCCAAAAAAGTCTTAAGGAATTGATACACACGTCTATGCATGTGTGTGCGTCTTCCAAAAAACCTCACCAGAAAAAAGGTTAGGTGGGGGAAGAAAAATGTCTCTCTGCAAAAAGACTAGATTCAGTGACATGAGCTAAGAAAAACTTTTTCTATTAGGCAAGTGCAGAGACTGTTAAGTGGTCATTCTTATCACTGCTGATGGGAATATTTCAGGAGTCTCCAAGGATGATGCAGGGAATGAAAACGTTAAGATAGAATGTAGGAGATAATAGTAAAGATCCTGCCATGACTATGCTTGGTTGTGTAAGGATTTTTACTTCTGAAGAGAAAGCAAAGTTGTCATCTTTCATTTTCCTGTCAATGTTATTGCACTAATGATTGTTGGTACAGCATGTCCTTCACTTACACCTTAAACTCCCCTTTCCTGAGCTATGTTGCACCTTTTGCTGTCCCTCAGCCTTGTTCCTTTGCGATCTTGCCTTCCTGGCTTTACTGCCACGGCTGCCCCTCATAGCTATCTCAGCTCTATGGGTTTGTTTGGCAATCCATGGGGTATCTCTGGAACTTTAAATATTCTGCAATAATTTGAAAGTGCAGCCCTGAATGTGTTTGCTACGCAGTACTAACAAAGGTATTCGTGGTCCAGGCAAACAAATGTTGTTTGGAAAAGTTTTATTAGGAATTCATATGAAATACAAGCCTTTAAGAATTAGTTAAGAAGGCCTATCTGAGCCTTCCTTGCCTTCGCATTCACCTGATGGTTTAGCAAACAGCAGCTTAGGAATATGAGAGCTCTGCAGGAGAGTAATTTCTCACAGTATTTTCTAAAGCAGTTATTGCCTTGGAAATTACAAATTGTACCTCTCCTAAATGTTTCTCACACAGGTTCAGTTTATCCAACAGTTAAATTAGTCTCATGTGGAGAGTAGGACTTCAGTGAAGGTCATTTAAAAATCAGGGGACAATTTAATCATTTGTAGTTATTGTGGGAATCTAGAACAGTGAAAAATCATTGCTTCCAAATTACTGAAAGTTTCAAAAATCCTAACGTGGAATGCTGCTATCAGTTTGGCCTCATGTCTTTGGTTAGTTTTCATTTTCCTGTCACGTAATGTCTAGAATTGTGAATCACAAAGCAAAAGTTAAAACAAAAAAAATTCAGTTGAAGTCAAGTCTTGGGTGCTTTCTGACTTAAGTACAGGATGGATAGTATGTTTTAGTGCCATGGATAGTTTAATTTTGTAAAGAATTCCTGAGTTCTCTTGAAGGACCGAACAACATTTAATGGCTATTTAAAACTTAAAAGTTCAGCCAACTGTAAGGTACCTTAGTTAAAAGAATGAACAAAATATTCCATGATGCAACCACTGCAATGTTGTTCTCTAGCAGTCATAAAACCTGGGATAGTCCTTGAGAAAAACAGACATTTTAATTTTTCTACTGACTATCTCTGTAGTAATCACACCTTTTATAGCTGAGAAGCTGAGGCTGGTTAGAATATATTTTACAGATTGTTTTACTCAGGAGTTATTCATTCAGATGCAGGATTCGATTCATTTTAGCTGGAAAAGATTGAGGGCTACATATTTTAGGATTTAGGTTCCAGTATGAAGAATAAGCTGCTTGTTTTATAGATAAGTTCAAAACTCAGGAATTTTTTAATGTAATGAGAAGAGAGAAAGTTGGAATGAAGGAAAATTAAAAAAACAAACAAACAAAAACAACAGTGCGTATCATTTGATTTGTTCTCATTTTCAATACAATGGACTTTCTATAAAACCTTTTTAGTAATTCCAGAACTTTGAAGAGAGTTTTATTATTATCTTTATCTTAATCAATAAAAATTGTTGCAATTCTTCTCTTAAAGAAGTTTACTTTGAAAAATGTGGAAGAAGAATAATAGTTATTCTTAACACTGAATCTATTTCTGAAAACATATTCAGGACTATTCCCAATACAGCATGCAGTTGCATGTTTCAGCAAAATGATAAGGGATTCTCACTGTAAATATACAGTAGAGCTTACACCAATGAGGCACAATATTTTCTGGAGCGTGTGTGTATATTTTCTAACCACATTTAGCCTGAAAGTTACAAGATACTATAATATTGTTCATAGCATACAATATAACCAGGTTTAATGCAGTTTTTCAGTGGAATCATTAATGGAAAAGTTCCACTTTCTAGTTTTAAGATAAAGTTCATGTGTTTTGAAAAGATTTATGTGGTACATTACTTAAGATTATAAGGTACTTTTCATTAGGAGACAAAGCTACTGCTAATCCTGCATTTTTAAATGCACTCTACTTCTTCAAACTCATTCTCTGAGTATGTTAAGCAATTACAAAGAATGTGTTTTCCCTTTCTGATTATTGAGGTACCTCCCGCTGTAGAAGCTTATCATATTCACTTCAGAACGTATATAGCGTCATACAAAGAACTGCTGTGTGCATTGTTTGGAAAACAATGAATTCTTCTGTCATTAAAGAGTCTGGAGACAACCATCTTCTAAAGTTTGCTCAGCTGCAGGACAGATAGCAAGACGCTGATGCCAGCTCTGCAGTTCTACTCTAATGGAGATGTTCCACACTGAAAAGCATCGTTATTGCTTGCATTATATCTCTTCACCTTATACCTACTGTGCAGAAAGACTGATTCAGGAAAATTGAACTGTTGTAAGAACAGGAAGTTTTCTCCCTTATTACCTCCACATCTGGTTGTTGACTATAATACCTATGCAAAATAATGTAAGTTAAGATTCCATCTTATCTCCAGGATTCAGTACTGATATGAACTGACATTTTATTCTGAGTGCTCATCCTATTATGCAGAGAACTATTTTGGACCTCATTTCAGAAAGCTGATATTCAACGCATGGGTTCTTGTTTTGAGGCCTGCAGTAAGCCATTCCAGTTCCTTTTTGTGGAAGAATAATCACCGACTGGTAGGACTGCCTGGTGTAAATTGTTTTCCTTCCATTTTCTTTTCTTCATTCTCTCACATTCACAAGGTCCTCCCTCTCCTGTAGTTCTCTGTTCCAATGCATTCCCACTGTTTTCCAGCAATGTTATTTAGAAACTCTTTTCTGTAACCACAAAAAAATAATTCCTTTCTGAATACCCCCGAGGGACTAAATAATAAAAAAACATAATAAAGTGGGAAAAAATAACAAGTGGGAAAAAATAACAAAATAAATGACTTTTCAATTCAATATTTTTGTTAGAAATAACCTTTGAACAGAAGTGCTTTAAAAATAAATAAATAAATAAAAATTGCTTAGTTATTTATTTGATTAGATTTTATAACATCCAGTCACTGAATACTTGTTTGACTATAATTATATTATTTACTTTATGTCTGGAGGGTATGACAGTGTGACATAATAAAATATTATATATATAATGTTATAATTTCTTAAAATATTCTAAATAAATACATCCATAGCAGATAGTGACTAACACGTCTCAGAGTTTGGGTATGGTTTCAGTAGTTTCTCCTTGATTTGTACTTTTTTTTTCCTCAGTGTTCATTCCTTCATTCTGACTTATTCACTGTTTTAGAAACTGATAATATAATTCAAGAATTTTCGCAGCTGTAACTATGAAAACTGTTTAAACAAATTGCAGTTCTGACAAGAATAAGAATATATATATTTTTTCTTTTTTAGGCAAAGGTATTGCGAGGGGACATTACAAAGATATTGCTAAGTCTATAATAACCATTTTCCTCTGCATTTTAATGCCCAAATGCATGAGTACATGCACGAATATCTAAAGAAACTTCAGTGCTACCCGAAAGAATCACTGGGAAACATAATTGGGCAGAGATGGGCAAAAAAAAATTACTTCAGAGGAAAATCTACGTAAGTACAGACTCCTTATAGTTGTAGTATATGTAACACTCACAATTGTGTACACTGTATACTATATGTAATAGTGCTGTAAGTAGGTGCATATGTGATCTCTACCCAGTGGCCCAGAATATGTGACTGGAAAACTGAAAGCAGTAAAGAACTGAAATAATAATAATAATAACAAAGGTGTTATTTATTAGTCAAAGTTGATCTTTGTTAGATTAACGTGTTAGGGATATTTTTACATGGATAGTGCAACATTTATTTCTTCCTAATGTGTACTTTGTGAAGTGCTCGTAGAAGTATTTTTCATAAAATTTGCTTTTTTTTTAATTTTTAATATAATTCAAATCCATTTAGTTGAAGAGAAAAACCTGAAGTCGTAAATCTTAAACATTTTGAAACCAGAAGTCTAGTGAGGAAGCTAAAGGTTTGGTGTTTTTTGTTGTTCATTTGTTTTTCAATCTAACGTAAAATACATTTTGTGTGCTTGGGGTTAGAGGACTAAGAAATTTGTGCTCACTGGCTTCTTCTGCCATTGCCTCAGATTTTCTGAGCAGTTCTGGGGGTCAGAACTGAGATTGAACAGATCAGTTTCATAATTTGATTTTTTTTTTTTTTTTTTTTTTTTTGTTCAGTGCAAGGAACATAATTTCTCTATTTGTGTCTTTCTTCTACTAACTTTTGGCTGAATTCTGCGGAAGTACAAAAGCATTGCAGCCATGCCATTAGTGCTTTTTTTTTTTCTTTTTTTCTTTTTTTTTTTCCATGGTTGTGAAAGACATATTTGTCCATAGCTATATCTAAGAGTATGTGGTTGGGCAGTTTTTCTGATACTTTTAAATAATTGGAGTTGCCAAAACAGAGTTGTGGTATGAGAAAATCTTTGCAACCTGAAGATGGGTTTTTTCCTTCTAAGATATCGTCTGCATATCTGCACCAGGGCTATTACTTGAATGAACATGTGAGCATCGGGCACAAGTGAAAGGAATGAAGAGTGCTCTAGCTAAGCATACCTGGCAGATATTTGTAACTGTAATGTGTTCACTCTTTTGAGTGTTTTAAAGGATGTTCAGATCCTTTCGATACAGCTTAAACAGCAGTATATTCAAGTCTATGAATGGAAAAGTTCTCTGCCAGACGATAACCTCCAAGTTTCTAAAAACTGTCTCCTGAAAATAGCTAATGGCAGCTCAAACCTTTTGAGTTGAATAGGGAAAAAGAACTTCATTTAAATTACATACTACAGAATCATCAAATGGTTGAGGTTGGCAGGGAGTTCTGGAGGTCCAAGCCTTTGGTTAAGGAGGACACACAGTACAATAGGGTCTTCAGGTCTGCACCTAAGAGACTTTTGATGACCTCTAGGAGAAAAGTCCACAGCCTTCAGGCAACCTGTGCCAGTGCTCTGGAACCTGTACAGTAAAAAGATACTTCCTTATGCTCAGAGGTGTTCTGCCACTAGGAACCATTGTAAATAGACTGACTCCATCTTCTCCCCACCCTCTCTTCAGATATTCATACATCTAGATGAGACCTCCCTATGATCCTCCTCAGGCTAACAGTCCCAACTCTCTCAGCCTTTCCTACTATAGGAGGTGTTTCAGTCTCTCAGTCATTTCAGTGGCTATTCAGTGGGCTCTCAACAGTGTATTCAGTGGGTTCTCTGTTACTGGGAGCTTAGGAGTGGACACATTACTCCAGGTTTGACCTCACCAGAACTTAATAGAAAGGAAGGATTACCTCCCTTAAACTGCTGGCAACACTCCTTCTAAAGTAGACCAGAACAATCACTACCTTTTTTTTTATGCTGCAAAGGCATATTGCTGGCTCTTGTTTACTCAGTACATCAGCCTCCAGATTAAATGCTTATTCATTTCTTGTTCGGGCTGATATGGGTCTGAATAAAATATAGAAAGAGAAAAGAAAGTTCAGCTGACTGAGAAAGGCTTTGGGCAGTTACTGTAGAGAAGAGCACTGCTAAAACTGGCTGATCTGGCAGGATTGCACGGACATTTCAAATACATCTTTACAGTTGATGGTGAGATACAGATTGATAAGGACTGTTTAAAAGACAAAACCTTTAGAAGATGTTGCTAACAAGTTAACATCCAGTATTTAATTTAGTGTCTTTCTGTTATCTGGAACATTAAACTGTATTCTACAACATCAGTCCTAAAGATAAGGTTTTGATTTCTCATTTCTCAGTTTGTCTTTTGTCTCTATATCAGATATGATCCACTGCTCCATAAAAGACAGACCAAGATTTCACAAGCAGAATCAAACTTAGGCACGAGTTTCAATTGCAAGAGGAAAAAACTATGTGCATCTGGTTTTGTATAGACAGCTTGCCTCCTCCAGGTACTTAATGCCTGCCAACATCACCACCAGAAGTTAAAAGATTGATTGGTTGTATAATGAATATTTGGAAAGTCAGAAAACGCCAGAATTAGTTTAAAATCTTCTTTCACTGGTCACATGCTTTATTTTGTTCATCAGAGCAGACCATAAGTATGCCTTTGATGTTGCCAGTGCATCATGGGGATGCTGATTTTCTTGCTGAAGGTCTGAGCTCCAGCTGCTCTAGCAGTAGCCAGCCTTATGATCCCCTTACTTAGGGCTCTGACACGAGAGTGTTTTTTGGCTGAAGATCATGACCAACAGAAAAGAGTACAGCAAATTTTAGACTCAGAAACTGATGGTTAAAAATGATGCTTCTATAGCCTAAGGGCATTCTCAGCTACTGCTAGTTGCTACCAACAGTGGAGATCTTAGAGCTTTTCTATGAAACGGGGTGATCTTTTGTAACAGCAAGTAGCAAGCAGTTTCCATCCAGGGATTGAGGCCCAGGCTCCCTGTACATTTTGAGATGTTATGTAGTGGAGCCTATTGCACTTGTTACAAACTGTCTACCTACGTTAAAAGGACAGTATTTCAGGTCACAAGAAGCTGATGTTAAAATTGTCTTATCAGATTTCTAATTTTATCAATAATGACAAAAGTATCACTCAAAATATAGAAACTAATACATCATTAACATTCACGCCTGTTCATATCAACACCTTAATGAAAACCCAAATACCAAAGGCAGTATTAGTAAATAATACACATAACTTTTATTTATTAAACAAACATAGAATCACATGAAAACACATAGTAATGAACAGATATCTTGTTATTTATCACATAAGACATTTTTTTGGAATTTGTGTCTTATAGAAAGTAGCCTACAAAAGCTTAAAATTCTGATACTCACTGTAGGTTACTAACCCTTCTTGTAGCTAATAAACTATTCATTCACTTGAAAACTGTGAAATAGTAGAGACAACAATAGTAACACATTTCTTTCTATGTGGAAATTAATATTTCTGTGGGCACAAAGTCTTACCCCATAGTGATGGATTATGTGATCCATGAAAGCAAGTATATTTCACTGTTAATCATTCTGGCCTCAGTTACCCACAGTTTCTTTTCTTATACAGTGGTTAAGCACAAGAGGAACCTTGAAAATTATCTTATTTCAACACCCCTGCTATAGGCAGGAGGTTCTTCTGCTAGATCAGGATGCTCAAAACTTTAACCAGCCTGGTCTTCAACACCTCCTTCATGTTTCTTATTTATTTGTTTGAGAAAGTGCATTTTATGGCTGCTGAACAGCTACTGAAATGTTGACTTGTATACAGTAGAATTACTGGCAGAATTTTGAAACCATAGAAATAGAATAACAAATATCATTTTAAAGATGTTAGGTAAATTCCTTTTTAGATAAAGAAGGTTCTTTTCCAGTTCTGTGGTACAACTTTCAATTTAACAAGTTTTTGTTTCTTAGTACTTTTTAATTTATTTGCCCAGCTTTCTTATTGAACAATATATATGCAGGGAAACTGCTGAATCACTGCCTGAACCTCTGATTGATCACCTGAGACGAGCAATGAGTCAGCCTTGTGAGCACAGGTGAAGACAATTCTCCTGTGCTACTGGAAGGGGTGGAGCCTGGCTTCACCTCTCCTAGACTCATTTAAGAGCTGACTATCAGTGGGGAAGGGTTTCTTCTGGAGATTGTGCCTCTTGGAGTCTTCTCAGCAAGCTCAGGACAAAGGTAAGTTTTCTATCTACTCTTCTTTAATGTGGTGATTTCTTTAGTCTAACTCTTCTGTTTATTTCTTGATTACAATATTTGTGCTTTTATTGGTATTGCAATATATCATTTATCAATACGGTTTTTCAAAATCAGTTGTTGTATGTAGTAACTTGTTGATAAAAGGTATTGTTTTCATAATGAATGAGATATGAAGGTCATCTTTTCTGTTTGCTTTGCTGACTTGGCTCCGCTGTTTTTTATTGATTCTAGGTTGGTTTTTATTCTTTTAAAGTCGTTTATTTCTTAAGCTTTTGAGTGTTTCAGATGTTGAATTTCTGAGTATGTTTCTTTACTAACAACTTCACATACTTCACTGATGAAGAAACTATTCTGAAGTGTTTGGTTGATATTTTTTTATGTAATTTCTTAACTGAGGTGTTAATTTAAACTGAAGACTGGTATTTTAGTAGTGAAGCTTCTAGCAATTCATTAAACAAAACTCAAATATTGTTTGAGTAAAACCTCTTGTTTATCAGTTGTGTTCCACGTTGGCAAATATTCAGAAAATATTTTAACATTTTTTAAAGTAACAAACTACAGATTTTTTTATGTAAAATTGCATTTAAAAATGAATTTCTTCTTCTGGAAAAGATTTTTGACTTTATAGAAAAGAATTAAATGTGGACTCACATGCAGCTTTTGTCTTAAAAAAATTAATTTATGATTTATAATATTAATCTCTGCTTTTTTTTTTTTTTTTTTCCTTTGGAAGACTTGTTGAGTGGTCTTCTCTTAGCAGTTTAGTTCTTAAAGCTCCATAACTACAGTGAGTGTTACTTGGAAAATAGTATTGACTTAAACTTGTGGAAAGATATTTTCATGAGAAGTGAAAGCAAGAAGTATAAAGTAGAATAGAGCATTTTCTAGTGGACTAGAGGGAACTGGGATGTATAGTAATTCAGATGGAACAGATAAGCCAAGGAGGGAAACCATCTACAGGGAGGCTAGTTTGATGTAGAGGTTGATTAATAGTTATTTGCTTTGATGAATTTTCACCCACTAATCCCTGTTTTGAAGATATTTGAGTATTTTTTATTTTGCCAGTCTGAAAATTCTTAGGTAAAAGCTTACCATTTTGTTATTGTTACCAAATCGTTCGAAACATATATGAATATTTTCTTAAGGATTTCATAATAAAGTTTCCACTGTCACTGTGTAAGCTAAAAGAAATTGCCAGATAAAAGCTTTTGTAAGTGCTAAGTGTGGCATTAATTAGGTTTATAATAGTGCATATGGTATAAAAGATTACAAGAATCATTACAGAAATGGAAAAGAGAGAATTACATTTTAATGCTTTTCTAAATGTAGGAAGTTTACGTACACTCCACATTACATGTTCATTAAATATTTTTGAGGTTTTCTCCAATCAGAGACAGACTGTATTATAGTTATATGGTAACTGTTGTGTCATGGCCTTGTACCGTTATTGAGCAGTTGGGGAAAGGACGGGGTCAGCCCTGAGAGCACAGATGGATGCAATTCAGCTGTGTGACTGGAAGTGTTGGAGCCTTGTTGCTCCTCTCAGACCTCGCTTAAGGTCTGACTGCCACTCGGGAAGGATCTGTTTCAGGAGATTGCTAACTGGTGAAGCTCTGCCTTGCAAATCTAGAGTCTTTTGATATGGGTGAACAATCTTCTTTCCTTCCTTTATAGCTCCTTTCTATCGCGCTGGTCCTTCTGTCATCATGCATTTGTTGTAACATCTTTCCCAGTGTACTGATTTGTCCAACTGTTACGGTAGTGTATATTAAAGCACTGGGACAAAGGAGAAATCTGATTTCCTTGATCTGTCTGGTTTGATACCAAATCTGAAGAATGCTTATATGAATTTTTAGTGCAGTGGAGAAGTCTGGTTTATTTCAGTGTGATGTTTCCGGATAACCAAGAAGGGGCAAAGGGGCTTGATGCACAACAACTGATTTTAATGTACTGTATCAGCATATGCAAAAGAAAAGAAAATATGTACTGAGATGTCAATGAAAGCACAAAAAACATATTGCACATGGGAGATACGACACTTAATAGGCCTGAATAATTTGAATGCATGGTGAATGGTAGTATAATCTAGTATCTGGATAGTAGAGATGCAGTAATTCAGTATCAGCTGTGCTCAATGATAGCATTTCAGATCAGGTGCTGTGTGGCATACTATAACTACTGACAGGGATTTTCCATTTAGGAACAGCAGTGGCAAACAGGAAGATATTTATAGAAGTCTAGCACTGATATAATGGAAAACATGTTTCTTCTGTGGGAAAAAAAAAAAAAATAAAATACTTGATTCTTTTTTTGTGCCTTTTTTCTTAAATGTTCACTTTTTCAAATGTCATGTTTTCAAAATAAGCCATATTATTAAATATGTTAATTATGCAACCCTTTGGAAACCTTAGAAACAAGAATTTATGCTGGTTTCAGTTCAGTTGTCTGCAGCAGTACTTAATCAGGTATTGCATGTATCTAGCGAGGATACTATTGTATGTAGGTTTCTCCAAAAATCATGTCACTTTTTTTTTTTCTGTGAGAACTGCAACAGATGCAAAGAGCCCACGAGCCCTCTTTGTGCACATTCTTAGCTGCGAAATGCTACTCTTCAATATAGCCATCACCATTAGCTATGTGTTTTTCCTAGTGATGAACTTGATCCTGGATTTCACATGCGTGCCTCCCCTTTTCCTCACATCTGCTGTTTGATCTCCATAAATGTTCAGTAAGTGTCAATGAAAGTCAATGGGTGCCATTTTTTCTTCACGCAAAGGAATTCCATGATGTATCTTCACTTCCTATGCCCTTCCATATCAGGTGCTGTTTTGTCAGAGTACTCCTCTGCTACCACGTGTTGCCTGGCAACAAAATGTAATACAAAATAATACAAAATGTAATGGAATATTGGCAGGAAAAAGCATGTACTGTCGTGCCACCAACTGCTGCTTCTGATGCTGTGGGCCAACATTAATAAAATACTTTCAATACGAGTAACTTGTATGTAGGCAAAAATGCCTGTTATCAACATACCGTAACATTCTATTGGCTGGAAACTATGTAAATAACCATCTTAGCACAATATTAAAATATTTCAGATTGCATATACCACACTCCAAAGTCTAAGTAGCGTTATAACAGGGTTGAGTACATACTTGCAGAAAAGAATCCAGGGGATTAGATGTCATACAGCAATTAGCTGCTGTGGTGGTCATAGCTCAATGCTAAATCACACTTAAGAGTGAATTTCAGAGGCACTGGGCTTTTGAAAGACATTTGTCATAGTGTCAAAGATAAGAGGCACATAGCTTTACAACAGGGTTGTTTTTGATAGGTAAATTGTCAATGCTGTTACTTGCTATTTATAATGATATACAAACATATAACTTGGAATAACACGCGTTTGTATTGTAATCAGTGAAATATATTCTGTCTGTGTTTAGAACTATACATTGGAAGTACCACATTCTCCTTTCAGGCAATTCTCCTTGATTGTCTGATTAGTTTAAAGTGAATTAGAAGAATAGCCTTTTTATTAATTACCGGAAGTATCACTGAGTCCAGGCTGGGGAAACAAAAAGGTCTATGCAAAAGCTGTTGTGGCCTGAGGCTGAGAATCAGGACGGAATAGGGATAGTGCTAAGGGGACTAAGGGTGTGGTGGGGGCATGGAAAGAACTGGAAGACAGACCAAAAGGCAGAACCTGTAGTTTCATTCTGGAGATGTGTTTACCTTATAAGTACATCGAAGGTGCTGATTCTTTTGTCTAAAATTAGTGCTTAACCCTCGAGCTCTGAGAGATGTATAAACAAGGTGTAAATGCACTAAGGATTTGCTCTGTTATGGAATTCTTTGTCAGACAGAAATGCTTTCATGGAAAGCCTTCAGTCTACACAATTGTTGTTAAGAAGTTACCTTTATTCTGTACCTACTTGCAGGTATTTATCTTTGTGAGAACTAGCAAGTGTGAATTACCTGGTCTTTCACTATGCTGCAGGAATCTTTAGATATGTGTTGGTTGTGGGCTTTCTCTTTAATATGTATTTTTAACTGTGTTAGTCTGAAAGATGGAATAGAAAATAGAACAACAACAACAAAAAAAATCAAAACAATATACATAATCTTCCTTGATTCTGAGTTTTTTGTACTTTATTTGAATGTGCTTGGCATTACAGGATTCAGAATGTAGAAAGCACAAAGGGGCAGAAGGAAAAATCTGGTAATTTTTTCGGCTTTTACTAAATATTTTAATGTTTCAGCTGAAGCAGAGTTTTACTGGTAACTTAGTTTGTCAGTGTTGTGCTGCAGTACTAAAGATGTTTCATCAGTTCGTTGCGTCATCTCCTTTTATACGTGTCCATGCCTAAGGCTGCTTTACTTTTTGTCTCATTTCTGATAGAACTGTCAACACTGATCAAGTTTCCTAAAGATATGTGAAAACTGACTTGTTCTTGACATCACTGCTATCGCTTTTTAATACTACTCTATTGTCTCTCTGCTCAGATGAGTGCTTTGTCATTGTGGTAAATCCAGGCCTTTCTCCAAACTTGTAAGGTAGCAGACTACCATCGTGTAGCCAGTCTTTCCTAGCCAGTTAAGAGGCCATCTGCATAAGCTGAGAGGCTTAATTTGCTTTTTGTTTATGTCCTGGCCCCATCTCCTCTCTTCTCCTTGCGTCCAGTTTCAGAGCGTAACAGAAAGTGACATGGATTCTGTGTCCCACTGTGTTTCGTCAGACCTTAAGTGAACTTAGAGATTTTTTTTCCACCATTGTTACCATGTAGAAGGATTCTTCCTGTGTAGTTTTTACAATTACAGCTGGTGTGAACTGCAGATCTCCCCACCCGCATGAGCTGACATTGTGTGTTCTCCCCTACAATATTCAGGTTCTCAGCCTTCCCTGGTACCGCGGAATCCAAACACTTAAGCCCTTTAGTACTGTAATATCTTCCTAGTGGAGTCTTTCTGCTAATGATGATGTAGTAACAGAAATTCTTATGCCCCTTGCAGGTTAACTGGGATATGTGTGTTGAGGTATAGGAGTTACCAGACACTATAGGAACTAAGAACTGAACTTCGTTAGGAATTTGCAATGTGACCATGACTTCAGCTGCATAACTGAATTCTTGCAAGCGCAGCAGTGTGAATGTTTGGAATGCGAAATTATTTTAGGCTAAGAAAATGAGAAGCAGTGTAGTAACAGTTTCTTTTGCTAAGGGCTACAAAGTAAAACTGCATTACATGGTATATCTATATTTGGTATTAAAAGGAATTTGAACATCCCCTGAAAGCTTGCTTTTTTCTGACAAGATATTCATTAAAAACCAGCTCTTGTTATTAAGCACATTATTACACAATTAAAATTAAATAAGTCTTGAGGGAAAGTTATAATTTGGCAAAAAAAAAAAAAAAAAAAAGCCTTGATTATTTTTTTCATTCTTTTCATGAATAGGTTGGTTCAAAAGAGAAATTGAGTGTAAGGAATACCATTATAAGTTAAGCATGTTTTCATTATCTTATTTTTAAAATGTGTATACTCAGAGGTACCACATGGATATAGTAATTTGAAAAATTGTTGAATTATTAAAGAAACTATTTGCCCAAAGCTTGTATGCCTTCATATAACCATGGTGTGTTGTTGTGTAATTTCAAAGAACAGATTATAGCAACTGGTATTTGATTTGCTAAGTTTGCCTTCATTGATTGTTGTGTTGGCTCTTAAAAAGATATCAGACTTCAAAATATAATTAACATTAAAAATGTTTTCTATCATGTTTTTTTTTTTACTGTTTAGAAAAGCAGGTGCATTGCACTTAACTACACTGCTCTAAAGTGTGCATGGGAGGGCCTCCATTTCCCCCCCTCTCCTCAACTCCCAACAACTGGAAAATCAAATGAATATAAGATGCTCACCTTAAAGTCTGAAAAACAAAAAATAAAACTTTGCTATCCTGTTATTTTTTTTTTTTAAGTTAGAGTTAAAAAAAAAAAAACAAACCCCAAACAAAAAAAATTAAAAAACCAAGCACTAGAAGTAGCAGAAATGAACTACAGAAAGATTTCTATCACTCATACTCGTCATTGGCAGCTCAAACTACAGGAAGATCTCAATCACTCATGCTGGTCATTGAGAGTAATCACTTGTCATGACAGAATCATGTTTTATTCTTTGTCTTTACCGACATAGTTAACAACCTTTTTTATGTTCAAGGAAAACAGTGGTATGTACAACTACACAGAGCTTCTTTCAGGATGCAGATTCTGCAATAGAAACCACAGAAAAGTCTTTATCTTTTCCTGAGTGCGAAGACTTTTAGGGTAAATTCTTATGGAGATCATATGCTAATTTCCTGTTCTACTTAATATTTAAGGACTAGAATAATAAAACCAGAAGAAAACCCTGGGCGAAAGAAACACTTGAAACAAGAGAACTCAAACCCAATTTCTTTTTTACTGCTGTGCATAATTCTATCCAGAACTGACTTAACTCTAATGGTTACTGTTATGTACATTAAATATGGTCTTAGAATAACAAAACCGCTTCCTTATGAGTTACAAAAAGCAAACAATTAAATGCATATACATAGCTACGTGGGTGTGAATTGGTGGATGTGAAATATTAGAAGAAATATTCTTGTTCTGAAGACAAAATCTCTTCTCCTGGAGTCTCTACTTCAATTTAATTATTTTCCTTTTATTTGGCAAGGCGTATTTAATTGAAAATGGGTAAGAGCAGAATCATTCATAGCAGAGCATTAGTCCAATTTGAAGGGTTGCTTTGCATTGAGATTCAACTATACTTTGGTGACTATTCATCAGAGGTAAAACTTACGTCTGATTAAACTAGTTTTGTAAGCTTTCTGTCTCATCCTTACAAATTAGCAATCGTTTAGAAGTCACGCTGAGCTGATCAAAGTAATTATGCTAGTTATTAGTTACAGAAAGCCCTTGAGATGTGAAAGCAATCAGGAAAAATAAATAATAAGCCTCTCTCAAATGGCTCTCACTTTTAGGGATAAGGAGTTAAAAAATGAAATCTTTCAAAATGAATTGATTATCTCATGTTTTCCATCTTTTGTCATATCTCTTAAAGTTTATTCTCGTGACGCTTCTCAAAACCAAAGCACACAATTCTATACTGTATCTGAATTTTGCTGGAGCAGTTTTATGAATTTGTTTAATATTCAATTGTGAAGATGTTATTGATTGTACAAATGCTCCCTGTGCTCTTTGCTGCTTGAGTATGCAGTGCTGAGCTGCATGTAACAGGATTGCATATTTCTATATTGTGTTGTGTAGGTCACCGCTGGCCACTCTGCAATCATTTTGAACTTTGCTAAGTTCAAATCTAATGCTAAGGAAAGTGATGAAGTCTGCATCTGCTTTGTGGGACTCAGAGGCCAGTAGCTTTGCATACCTGACACACTGAAGTATCAATATCTTTCTAGTAACCCTAATCTTATTCAAGGTGTATGTCCCAGCTTCACCAGCTTTGAAGGACAAAGCATAGCTAGAGCCAGGCTTCCAACGTATCTAGGTGAATCGGTGCAGAGCCTAGAGTTTGAATTGTAGGACATGCCCAAAGGCAGTAAATGCTTGGAAGCACAGAGTTGCATTCTCCATTCCTTGGGATTTCCTGGAAAAAGACATGATAAAGCCCTGAGCAATTTCCTCTGACCTCAAAGGTGATTCTGCTGTGAGCAGGAGGTTAAAGTGAAGATGCCTATGGTTACCTTTCAACTTAAATTATCCTATGACGCTAGGAATTTTTGGAATAAAAGTGAGATGGGTGGAATGCTAAGAACAGATCACCTGAAAATGTTCAGTCCTAAACTTCCTTTAAATCCTTCTGTTTAGGTTATCTTTAAACCAGTTTGTTTTTCCAAAGAGCGAGACCTGACGAAAAACAAATAGTATTTTAAATGCTCTTCCATGTGTTTGTAGTTTGCATATCGTGCATGTCAAAGCCTCGCATCAAGGACAATAAGCTGTTGCTTATTCTCACAGATGCCTTCTAGGTAATGATGCAGACAATACTTCTTGGCAACTTGGGCATGATCTATAGTTTAGCATAAACTATATTATTAATATACAAATGGAGAGAACATTTCATGTCATGAAACCTGGAGTGCTAGATAAGACACTTTTTACCTTGCTGCAGTAAGATCTCTGCTATTAAATACCTGGAGAACTCTGACATCTGCAACAACTCAGACCATAATTCAGTTGTTACTCCTTGAGTACAAATTTTGCAACTAGAATATCCCTGATTCTCCAGATACAAAGAGAAGCACATGAATATTGGAATATGCATAATGTCTGTTTCTGTCTTGAAATGATTGAAGTTCTGAATTGACCATTTTCTAAAGGAAATCTGGTGCAGCCAACCCAGAAATTCAGTGGATGTATTTAACAGTGAGAAACAGAACTTGTTCCAGAACTGAGGTATTTTGGCTGAGGTAAAAACAGCATGAGAGTCATTTGAGAACTTCTAATGTTACCGTAATGGTAACTTGCTGACAAGGAAGATAAGCTATGAATTAGCTAGTTCAGATGGTACTGTAAGTAAATATGAAGGAGCAGTAGCATGGCTGTTGTCACAGGCGTATCGTCTAATGATAACTCAGTGAACTTTAGTAAATAAGGGTAAACAGCTCTTGCCAATTTCTTATGCTTTCTTTCCATTTCAGTATGTCCATACATTTTAGGTTTTAGTCTTCCTTCTCTATATACAAGCATAGGTGAAATTCAGTCTTTCCGGTCTGATTCTTCAGTTCTCTGGTCATTAAAGCAAAGCTTTACTTCTTAGTTTAACTTTTTTTCTGGATCGTTTTGTCTTATGTTTTCCTTGGCCTTACTCAACCAAGCGTGGTTTAGATGGGAGAAAAATTACAATCTAAGACCAAAAAGAAAATCTAAGTGGTGAACTTGCACACTGTGGGCCCTCACTTGATATTGCTTTGTATCATTTTGAAGCACAATGTTTTATTTAAATTTAGTTGTATCTTCTTCCCCATCTCTGCGTTAACCATACAATATTTAAAATACTGGTTTATATGCTATCTTGGTAGGCATGTATTTAAAAAAAAATAAAATTCTAAGTAAAGCACAACATTTTTGTTTTACTTTATTCCTACTTCTACTCTCTCTAACTGTAGAGTTGAATAAGATGGTGAGGAAGGATACTGTTATTTTAAAACTTAAAAAATATTTATTTAGCATATACTGTTTATGTCTTAAATAGAGGACATATAATTAGCACTAAGTTTATTTTATAAGGCTAACAAAACAAGCAGCAACATAACTTGCTTCAAGCTTAAAAATTTTTTCTTTAATACTTCAAAGTATAGCTGAACTGTATCATAAGGAATAGACATTTATTAGAATTTATTTTTATTCTGGAAAGTGGGGAGTACTGTCACTTCTCTGTACAATTTATCTTCTACTAATAATGAAAATGTTGATTTCTTCAAACTAGAGACTTCAAAAAGTGAATTTCTGAGTAAGTGCCATTGGCTCCCTCCAATGGTAGGAGGTTATTATTGCTGGGGTCATGATTTTTCTAGAGGAAAAATTGTTGTAGTGGCAAGCATCTATCTTAATGATGAAGTTACAACTGGGAAATGCCTCACATGCCTTTATAATATGCTACTTTTATAGAGCTTTGCTTGTTTTAAGATTTACGATTTAGCATGTAAAAAACATCACAGTAGGATTTTTTAATGGGAAACTAAATCTAGTTGGGTGTGAGGAGAAACTCACAAAAAATTCATTAGAGATGGAAGAATCTACTTAGTAATTAAATCTACATTTAATTATTAAGTTTGAGATTGTGTATTTGACAATTGATCAGTGTTAGATAAATGTTAGATCTTCTGCTTTATCACTTCTGATAGGACTGATTGTTGCCATTTGAGTAACAGAACATTTGAAAAACAAATTATCAGATCATTTTTTCAAACACCAAGTGTGATATACAAACAAATTCAAGTGCTGTTTTTCACTGAAACAAATTTTGCAATATATTTTGGAATGTCTTGAACCGTAGAGTTGTAATGGTGAGGGGTCTGGAATGCAGGCAGTATGAGGAAAGGCTGAAGGAGCTGGGAACTTCAAGCTTGGAGAAGAGGAGGCTCAGGGGAGACCTCATTGCTCTCTATAACTTCCTGAAGGGAGGCTGTAGTGAGCTGGGGGTCGGCCTCTTCTGTCGTGTCATTAGTGATAGGACCAGAGGGAATGGTTTCAAGCTACGGCAGGGGAGATTCAGGCTGGACATGAGGAAGTATTACTTTTCAGAAAGGGTGGTCAGGCACTGGAATGGACTGCCCAGGGAGGTGGTGGAGTCACCGACCCTGGGGGTGTTCAAGGAAAGACTGGATGTTGTGTTGAGGGACATGGTATAGTGGGAGCTATTGGGAATGGGTGAACAGTTGGACTGGATGATCTTTTAGGTCTTTTCTTTTCCAACCTTGGTGATTCTATGATTCTATAAATATGGAGAATTTTTCCTGATCTGTATTTGTCATCTCTGTTCAAAGACTGTGTACAGCAAGCAACTTAATGTCATTGTAAAATGTGAAATTTAAAACTATTATTTCCAAGGAGATTCTTATTGCTTGCCTAAAAATTATGGGACAGCACCGAACGCACAGTGAATGTAGCTGTGGTGCTAAGAAAATGTTTAGTAAAATGAGGGGGAGAAAAACTCTTAAGTCAGTTAAAAGAAGGAAAAGATGATTTTTAGTGTCAGCGTATGATCTTAGGCTGTTTATAATGCATTTATTTCCATCAAAACTAAACTCATTCTTAGTAACTTCAGCTTCTGAACAATGCTGTGACACAAGTGGCTGGTGAGCAATTAAAATCATATTTTTTTTGAAGGTAATAAGAATTGATGTAGAACAAAAGATTACTCAACTGTTAGAACACTTGTGAGTTTTCGTTAATGATATTTGTAAATAGTCATGTGCTTTAATTCTTAACGTAAGACCTTCACTACGTTTTGTTCCCCTTTAACATCATTTTTTTTTAATGTTTACCTGAGTATCACTATGATACTGTCTTTTGTACGAACCTAGGTACTTTCACAGGCTTCCAATTTATCTTTCTAAGGAATTGCATTTAACAAAGTATTCATTACTTTTGTGTATGTTGTTTTATGGAAGATATGGTGCCTTCACCACTTTATTTCAAAGTTAAATCCTAGATATAATGGGAGTTGCTACTTGTCTGTTTCATCTTCTGGCCTCTGAGGAATAGCTATCAACCAATTTTTGTTTGTTGGAGTCTTAAAAAGAAAGAAATAATATAATGTGGTGAAACTTAAAGTGTTAAATAATAAATTGTAATATTAATTGGCTCCTGACACATGGCACCTGCATTTATCTTCGGTTTATGGTTTCCTTTTTCCTGCTCCATCAGTGCTCCAGGTTCACTACTCTCTTGTACAGTGCAGTTAAGCCTCTTCCTCTTTGCTCTTCTAGGGATTCGAAGAAAGAAATCCATTAAGTTATTTGTTTGATGTCAAATCATAAACAGGATGCTACAGTTAATCTTCCAACAAGGCAGCTAAGGGTCTGTACGGATATCAGCCTCTTTAGCTTGGAAAACTTTAGCAAGGATTACTGGAAGAGTTGAATATGCACAAAGCATCTGCCACAATGAAGTGATTGCACGTGTATAGAAACTAATTACTTACACAATATAATGCTTATTTGGGTTCTTCTGACAACATCCATTCTAGAACAGATTGTAAAGGGCATATTGTGTTGCTTAAATATTGCACAATGTTAGGAGGCTGAGAACATGGATGCAGTCTAAAAGCGATTAATGTTGATGTATTTTCAACACTGATGCAAATACCACACATCTTATTACCTAGTATTAAGAATTCCTTGTTTCATTATTTTCTATTTCATGATTTTATAGAACAGGATGAACATAAGCTTTTTTTTAAATACTCAGTTTATTAATTCTTAATGTCTACATGATTCATTTTTTCATTAAGATAGGAGCAAATATCATATTGATTATTGTACTGGGTAACATACTTGTAGCTGTAAATTCTTATAAAAGATGTACACGTTGATTAGAAGCAGAGTTTTCCAGCTAAAAATAAATGACATAAATTTGTGAAGCCATGCACACTGTATTAGTAGCATGTATCTTTCTTTAGCAGACGTGAAGTTGGTTATTAATGTAAATTGCTAAAATAGTTCTCCTGCATCCTTGAAACTGCAGAGCCACCTGGTAGACTCTTGGAAAATAACAAGAATGGTTTTTTGAATATGCATGGTATTCCTGAAGGTATGCAGTGCAGAGTTGAGACAAATTTCGGTTACTTTCTGCCCTCTTCTGAACTTAGAGAAGTATAATCAGACAATTCAAGACAGTAAAAGTCAGGTCTAGCAAAATTTTCTCCAAATTATGTTTTAGAAGATTGAGAAGGAAAAAAAAAAAAAAAGCAACAAACAAAAACACCAGAGAGGTTTCTAGTAAAACCATGCTTTTTAGTGTGTTCCAACATTGTGTTCTATGTGTTCTAAAGGCACACCAAGGAAAAATAAAGGTTTATAGGAGAAAAGGTTTAAGAAATGTCTATAGGTTATTTTAGTATTTCAAAAACAAGAATCTATGAAATGATTATACAATATAAAAATAACAAGAGTAGAATCGATGCTTCTGAGACTTGAGAATGCTTTTTGCTGCTTAGTTCACTTTTGCCTAAAAAATAGCCATCAGACTTTCAATAAGCTAGTGTCACGCCTTAAGGTTTGTGTGGAATTTGTAATTGTTTTAAGTATATTAGAAAGAGGATTAGAAGGCATTGCAGTCTGTATGTTCAAGGAAAAATTTTAGGTGGGCAAATAGCAATTTCAAAGATTCAGGATTGGTGGATTGGGTCATTATGGAGGAAACATTCTCAGGGTAGAAACAAAATCAAATGTGATTGCTTGTTGAGGATTAAAAAAAAAAAAAAAAAAGTGGTAGGAGGGAGGGCATGCGAGAGAGCATCTGTTGAAAGATGAATTAGATTTCTCCAGCTGAAATGCCTTTTGATTTATTGAATGCAGTTGGAATTATTGAAGAATATTCATAGTAAGTCCAAATGTTTTACAATCAAGATCTGTTCAGTCTGCTGTGACAGCCATGGTACATCAACTCTTCAGTGACATTTAATATCTATTTTGAGTTTTTACGTATTTGTGAAGGCATTAGAGGGAAGATTTTGTTGAAGCCATGTTTCTATTTGCCAGATTCAAAATAAGATGATAGCCCAGCTCTGTTTTTTTTGCTGTTTTTTTTTTTTTTTTCCACTTCAAAAATTGCTATCCACTTATTTTCTTACCTGCTATTCACAAAAAGTGAGAATCGTATGACTACTTCTCAGAGCCAATAAATGCTGTATGTAAAAAAAAAAAATAATAAATAAATTAAAAAACCCAAAATGCCAAACAAACTAAAAAACCCACACAGCTATTGAGAGAGATCTTTCTCTGCAAACTGTTTTGGGGTCTCTCTTTTGTTTCCAAGTACCAAAGAGGGATCTTATGAAAATGGGCGCATAGTTTCCCAAACGAATTCAATCTTCTGCACATCTATCAGTATGGAACAGACCTGGGGTCAGGCAGCAATCCAGAGTGGACTAGAATCCTCAATAACTATTTTTACTTGAGCATAAATACATTATTTATAAGAAGTTTGTTAAAATTAAGTTACAATATCTGGGGGCTCATCTGAGTTCTGGGGGGGAGGGGGGAAGGCAGCCCATGTGGAAAATCAATGAAATCAGATGCCACATTCATTTTACTGCCTTTGTACCAGTTGTCTCTGCAACGAAGTTGTTTTTGCTTTTTTTTGGTTTTTTTTTTTTTTTTTTTTTAATATTTGTCTGCCTTTGCATAGACCTGTTTTGCCATGTTGCTTGTGATAGTGGTATGGACTGGTTTCTGGAGGTCATAATGCTTAAAAAAAAAAAAAAGTACTGACAATAAGAAATGTCTTTTAGTAGGCACAGGTATCCGTTTCCCTTAATCTGTCCACAGACAGAGTTGATTGCTTTCTGAATGTAAAGTTTGTGAGATATTGAGGGGACTTAATTAGATATTATATTATGGATATAAAGGTCAGCATGGTGTCATTCAGCAAAGACAAGCTTGTGAGCTGGAATGCAGCCTCGTGGACAAGAGATGAGGGCAACAGTGAAGGTAGAAGGCACTTGTGATGCATTTATAAACTGTGTCTACACTTAACACATTTCCTATAATTTATTGTTAATTAAATCAAAGAGAAGATGCAAAAAATCATCAACTATGAAAGGAAAGCAAGCAATATCCAGGTGCAGCAAATGCTGGAATATAAAATCCTGTGTATCTGTTATCTGAGGTTAGGAGTCATCACCGAATTCAACCATTTCTGGCTCAACAGTAAGAGCTTTGGTTATCTGAACTCAAAGTACATAGTGAAATGTTACTACTCTGTAGAGCTGGCATGAGCTAGTGCCACGGTATGAATCTCCCTCTTTTTTGTTTCTATAAATTACCAGGAGAGCTAAATTCTCATGACAGCGCTGTCAGAGTCCAATCTGGTGCCAGCAGACCTTTCTCGATGCAGTTCTTTAGTCTCACTTTAAACGTGCAATTCCTGCATAGACGTCGCTGTGCAAAAATGTGATATGCAGAGACCTCTAGAGACTGGAGAGCTAAACTACACTTAATGACGTGCAGATACAGCCCAGCAGCGCATAGTAATGAGTTCATTGGCAGATACAGAGTAGACTGTGAATAGAGTAAGGTAATGTTCAAGCTGTCTTAATCTGTACAGTGTAGGTCATGATCTTGAAAATCATACATTTTAGCTTATTTCTTTCAAAGGCAGTTGAGAAAGATAAAATATGCTTTGTTTTTATGATAGGAAAAAGTAGCAGAGAAAAAGACCTGAAAAGAGATGCTTACCTAATATTTTTATGTAATGTTCAATGATAGAATCTTGAAAATAGCTGTGACTTTAATTACTATGCTGCAAGTTCCTGAAATCTGGAATTCATTTGCGAACCCCCTGGAAATAGAAGACTGTTTATTTTTCGTTTGCTTGAAGCCTGTTTAGAGGCTGCATCTCTTAACAGCATCTGAGAAAAGCCACAACGTTCTAGTTGAGTTCGGAGCTAATTACAACTGTGAAAGAGACCTTTGCAGAATTGTCATTAGCCATGCTTATAATTCAGACCAAGGTGTTACCTCATTTATTTTCTTAGTGAGCAGCTCTTGATGCATTTGACCATGGAAAAATGTGCTCACCTTGAGGTACATCGAATCTTCCACCGGTAGCTCTGGCTTAACCCCAGTGTTGCTGCTTCTGTGCCTTGTAGTATTATTTAGTTCCTTCAAATTGTCAGCTTTGTGCAGTGTAGAACTTATTGCTTCAGTGAGCATGGAGGGTTTGACTTCAAAAACTTGACTTTGGGGGTGGTCTTTGGCCTAAAGTAATCTTTCACGCTATTGTGACAATGCATTTTCTAGGTTTTCTCTCAGGTCTTCATTGTGGATGTACCTCTAAGACCAACTAGAGACAGGACAAAGATTTCTTTTATACTGGATGTTTAAAGAGGATCATAGTGATTCTAATCATCTTAAAAGAACATAATGCTACACTCAGATTTTAGAGTACTTGCCAGAAAGTGATTTTACTGACAAAATAACACCTCCTTGCAAAATGTGCAGAAAAGCTGAGTAAACTCTGAGTTAGAGTTGTATGTCAGACAATTTAGGGTATACATGTATGTGTAAGTTTTTTTTTAAAATCTAAAATACTTGATAAGCTCATGTTATGCTAACATTACTTCATAAAGCTAGCTATTCCTGTCCAAAGCAAATGTGATTGCTTGGAAAACTGATGACTGTGTCAAAACGTAAGTTTTAGTTCTGGAAATGAGTTTCTGCTTTGGACCTGCAATGTTTTTTATATCACTTTTTTGCCAGGTACATTAAAGCAATAATTTATGTCTAAAGATGGAGTAGTAGTATCCTTGACTGTATTATACCTAAAAGGAAGTTTTATACATTTATTCTGTGAAATATTTTATCTTTCAGGACTAAAGTTTCTACATTTACTTAAGATGTCAGTGGGAGCTCCCAATGAATGTCCAAAAGATCTTGGATAATTAAAGGTCTTGCTCTTAAAAAATGAATAAAAAAAGCAGTGTTTCACTTTTTGATACTTAGCACTCTGTGAATTGCACTATTTTTCTAGACAAAAAAGAGAAAGGGAATAAGAAGTGGGCCTATTATTCTGTCCTCAAATCACCCTATGAACAGCAGTTCTAAAACTTCTCTGAGAGAAACCTATCTAGAGAACAAACTTGCCAAATAAACCCTGAAGATAAAATCCTATGTGTGGGAGGGAAACTCATTTGCTAGACCGTGTCTAAAATAGTTTGTTAGAGTTCAGAAGACCTTTTCTCCCAGAAGATTTGGGCCTTGCTGTGGGCATTAGGGGAAGTACTGTGTGAAGACAGCCTGCCTTGAGATGTGTGCATGTAGGCAGTACAAAGGTAGAGGAAACTTTCATAGGCTTTCAAAACGCATTTCAGCATTTCGTGTGTGTACTGACACCCAGACTTTCAGGGTCACTTCTCTAGTACATTCATTTCGTGCAACCAGCTTTAATAAACTGAAATGGTGTCCTTCAGGAGAGAGAGAAGTATATTTGGTACATGCTTATAGGGACTAATTGTGAAGTGCATTGAGTTGAGCTTTGCTTTGAAGACCCACCTAGAGGTACAGTAAAAGGTGCTCATTATTTTGCACTTGTTAAGCTAAGTAGTGATCTAGTGGTGGTGCATCACTACATGTCAGTGCTTGTCATCATCTATGATTTCATATGTAATGAACTTTAATCAGATGTGCTGGGGCTTGAACAAATATTTTTAGAATCTCACCACAAGATCCCGTGATTTTTTAGTGTAAGTTTTCCCATAGAACTGTGCAGGGAAAAAAAGTTGCATTTCAAAAATAAAAGGATTAGATTACTGCTTCCCTTCAATCCTTTACTTTATTTATTTATTTATTTATTTTTTACTTTTTAGATCTTCATTTCAGTAAGTTAAAAACAGGTGAGAGTTATGATCTCAAAGTAGGAAAGGAAGATATGTGCTGAACTGAAGTGAGCTTAGGAAAGACTATGGTTTAAGAATTAAAAGATTTAGTAATTCCTAAGTATGGTTATTAAATGGATTTTATCAGAACAAATAGTATTGGATTGTGGAATCCTTCTTGTGTTGTTTGATCAATCTCTTCAGAGCTAATGAATGTCAATAATGCATTCTAAGATAAAGAGAAACTAACTTGTTTTATTTTAAGACTCATATTTCTCGTTTAAAAAAAAAAAAAAAAAAAAAGAAAACAGTGGCGAAACAGTATTAAAAAAAAAAAAAAAACCAAAACCCAAAACAGCAAACAATAAAAAAAAACCTATCCTAATTCATAGATCCAATAGAGTAATCTGGAGTTCACAACTTAACCGAGCCGTTGATTACCTCAGCTTGTGATATGAATATGTATGTAGGAGCATCTGACCCGAGCTGTGCATCTATCTTTTGCTGAAGTTTCTTCAGAGCTGACCATATAATGGTATTTTAGTCACCAAGCTATGCTGGCGGAGTGGTAGATGAGAGAAGGGAGCCTCACTGATAAAGTAATGAACACAGAGAAACAGAAATATGCCCTTACAGCCTACTTGTGGGACCATTCCTACAAAGGGTCAAATAAAAAATGTTAGTATCTTCTCACAAACACAGGTTCACTGACTGTAAAATCAGACTGTTGGTACTTCTGGGATGAAAACCATGACTACTCAGCTAAGATAGGATGTGTACTTCTACATCTGGAATATATTTATATAAGCTGACTCAACAGAGACCTGGGGGAGCTGGAGTAAATCCTGTTGTCGTTCTATGGTGCTGCTTTACAACAGTAACAGATGTTAGTCATCCTGTATGTCTTTCTATAAATCTGCTATTTCTATGAAGTTCTTCGAGACAAAATAAATATCTTAAGTGTCTCAGGTAATTATTATGAAATATTTGCGTTTAGCATTTCTGTGTGACAGCAGTTCTGAATTTGAGAAACTGCTTAATAAATTTCAAGTCTGAAAAAGCTGTATTTACAAATAAGAAATGCTTTGTTGCAATATTTCTGTCTTGCTTAAGACTTAGTTCTGTTGTAATGTATTCTAGTCAATTATAGACACTGACTTTTATGGTTTTACCATGTCTTAAGAATTTCTGATCAAAGAAGTTAAATGTTTGTAGTGAAATTTCAAGCAAGCGTCTTAAATATTTTTGTTGAGTGTATTGTAAATGTACTTGAAGTAAATTGAATTATTCTATGTTACAAAAAAAATACTTATGAATTCAGCTCTACTAGTCTGTTTTGATAGTGGTTGTCCTGAGTAACTCAATATAACATATAAGCAAAGATAGAGAGGCAAGATATCAGCAGGTGAAAGCATAGGTTGTAGTCTCATCGATTTAGAAGATAGGAAGCTTTCACTGTACAGTATTTTATAGGAGCTCTAAAGCCTCAAGGTAAACTCTTCAGGAACCTGAGCTGCAGAATACAAGCTGCCTTGTAGGTGTCCTAGAACTATGCAATATTTCTCTCTTCATTTCATGGTTTTTTTTTTTTTTTTTTTTTTACTACCTTGCACAGGAGTATGACAGCCCAAACTGGGTTGCTTCTCCCTCCTCTGCAGCTGTGCCCCTTCTATTTTATATGCATAGCAGTTGTAAGATAATACAGTTACTGGAAGTAGCTACTATGTACTTCTGTTCCTGTGTCCTCTGTTTGCTTATGCTCACAATTTAAGACAAGTTTTGGTGTTTGCAGTGTTACGCTGTAGGATATGCTGACAAGATTACTTTTGGAGAAACTAGCACAACAGGAATGAAAGGGTTGGTGGAAAAGAGGACTCCTATTTTCGGAGCTGCTAGCACAGTGATGCACATTTGTTACTGTAGTGAAGAGTGACCAGAGAAGCCAGTCTTTCAGCAAAATGTAACATTCAAATATTTGCAAAGAGGTGAATGGAAACACATGGTGGCAATATAGAAGCACCCCAGTGGACTTGTTCCGGTGCAAAGCTATTTGCTCCTTCAGCAGCAGCTGCTAAAACGATGTGGGCTGGTGTAGATGCTTTCTTCTGGATAATATTTTTCTGTAGTTCCCTTTGACATAATTGTCACAAAATGTGGAGTGATCCTCCAAGAGTTATTTTGGTTTCTTTTGTTATGAAAGAATCATTTTAGCATACAGGGATGTGCTATTGCTGTGGCAGTTAGATATTTGCTAGCATTTGAAAAAATATACAAACATAGGAATTAGATTTAAATATGTGCACTGGACTTGCCCAGATAGCATTATGTAGCTATGGACTTGTACTGTGTTTTACTGAAAGTCTATTCCTTCTAACAAAAAGCTGAATTGAGGCAAATTGTTCAGTCATAGGCATGGCCAAGGAAAAGCAGCCAGAGCTCTGAGATTCCATGCATGATTCTTCTGTGTTCTATAGTAGTAACTTGGAAATATTTACTGGTCCCCAGGGAGAAAATAAATGAAGTAAAGAAAGCACTGGCATATTAAAAATTGGGGTATTGTAAGGAACTGATAAATTGGGTGTAGTGACTGATTGCATTGAAAGGGAATATCAGGCTGCAGGAATGCTAGTGGCATACATTTTATGTTATTTAATTAGTTATTTTGGCACAAAAGAAAGAGGATGGTATGAATGAGATTTATTAATGACACGAAGGTGGAAGGCTTTGCCTTGGCAGAAGAGCCTGAAAATGTTAAGTAACAAAAACAATGCTTAGAGGAATTGAATAAGAAGAGTGAGATGAAGTTAGAAATTGTAAATAGAGATTGCATTTATATTGCAGATGAGCATCAGTCATTGTACCATGACAAAGACTAATTTCAGTCTGATTAGGAGAAATTAAAATATGGTGAGGCTAAGATTTCAAGTTTATTTATTCATAAAATTAGCTCTCTTGCCAACTTCACACCTTCTTGGAATTCCTTGCAATTGTTTTTCTACACCTCATAATAAAGGGCTTCTTAAGGGTGAAGAGTTCTCTGTCAGACATCTGCTCAGTGGTTATAGCTCAAGTTTTAAAGAGTGAAGTCAGTGAATAAACCATGTAGTTCTTTCTGCCTACTCCAAACAAATCTGCTTTTAAATTCCTGTATGGGGCCTCTTCATCCATTTGTGATACATTTATTCAGTGCTTTCCAATAGTTACCCAGAAGCCTTTTGTCATCATTTAGAATTAATCCCTTTCAGCCCTCTGCGGTGGTGATGAGGCCTTAAGATTCAGATAGACCTGAACGAGCAACTTCTGTGCAACCCTCCACAACCCTGGTGACTCCTGGCAGGTTAATTAATTGAACTGGAGGCTAATTAATTGAGCTGAAGGAAAGTCTGATGAGCATATCAATTATAAGATAGTAATGACCAGCATGATTTTTTCCCTAGAGAACCTTAGAGAAAAGACTCCAAAGTTACTTTAAAAACCCCCAAAATGTGTGAGGTTTTTTTTGTTTGTCCTCTAGAAATGAGCTTTCATCCCAGTTAGGACAAAATTTTTTTGTAAGGTAAGTATTTTATTAGAGAATTTTGATTCTTTATTGAGAACATACCTAAGAGGTGTTTTAGTCACAGAAACTTAAACATACAGTAAAAATTCTCCAAGCACTGAAGCTGATGATTTTGGACATGATGCAGGAAGTATTTTTTTGAGAATATTCACATTATTTATTGCTTGAATTTTTTTCTCCCCTCCTCCATTTCAATCATTCCAAATGGTACTTTACAGTGATCTCAACTGTACAGAAGTGATGTTCCACTTTGTTACATGGTACACATGTATGTCACACAGTAAGGAATGATCCTCGACTTGTTGTTCTGGTTCATAGTGTTGGAGAAGACAGAGTGAGAGGTACTTATTCTACCAGTTGGTGAGGGTTTCGAAATGTGTTGAAATAGCGCTGAAGAGTACGAGGTGTAATCGTCCTGTTTAGCAAAAAGGAAAGAAAAATCCATAGTAAAGAGACAGATGCCATCAGTATAGGAATCATGAGCATTAGGAAAAAGCATAATTTCTGGTAGCAAATGTTTGAGTTAATTCTCAGAACCTGGTATTAAGTGTACCTTGAATACTAAAGCCCTCCTTATTTCCAGTTGCTTTTGTTTCCAGCTTTTCAATTTATACGCTTCTCAGGAATTGATTTCCTTCTTAATGAGTCAATTGTTATCAATACTTGCAATGAATTATAGCCATGTTCTTCAACATCACTCCACAGCGAGATCTACAGCACACAGAGCAATCTGTTGAGCATCCAAATTGTTTGTTATAGATTATGCAGTTCTGTGTTTATTTTTCTGTGAGCTTAAGGTCAAACAGAGTGAAACAGAAGCTTTGCTGTGGCTAAGGACTGGAAAAAGACTTCTAGACAACTGAGTATTGCACAAAACAACTATATTAATGATTCGCTAGCAGTTACTTTGAGGTTGGAGAATTAACAGTTAATTTGTAATCCCTTTAGTTAGCAAGTTTCAAGCACTTCCATCTGTTAGCAGGATTTCAGTGCAGCAGCTAAGAAAAAAAAAAATTAAGTAAAAACCAACAAAAACCAGAATTGCTCTGATATTAAGGTACCTTCATGCAATCTGTGGTAGTCTTGGATCATAATTTTTTGTTTGTTATTTTTGTTTTTAATTACTATTAAGTTACTGTAAAAAAAAAAAAAACAAAACCAAAACACCCTACTAGTAGGATATATGAAAACCTGTGGAAGCCTGGTGTTTCTAGTGAACTTTATGATTTGTTTATTTACTTTTTTGTGTGCGTGCGCGTGTTTGTGTGTTAAAGCTCTGTTGGAATGGAAATAATGAGACCTTTTCTTTACTTGCTAATGGGAATTATCTTTTCATATGAACTCGATTGCTTTCAGCATCTTATCAACAGTTACATCTGCATAAAGGCATCTTTCCATTATGGCCTTTCTCTATTAGTCTTCCTAATTAGACTTTTCGCTTCAGAAGGCTTCATGAGATGAAAGAATGATATCAACATAATTATCAGTGTTTCTCTCTTTTTAAGGAGCTGCTTATCCACCAGGTAAATACAGGATACTGTACCTGTTAGCTATAGTATATGGAAGAAGTAAAACTCAAGGTTTGTTTTAGCAAATTGCTTCAGAAATAATTGGTATTGCACAATATCATCATTAAGTTTTTCTAAGACTTCATCTGGAGAGTGGAAAAAACAGGCTATTTCTTGCTGATTGTTTCCAAAATTATCAGGACTTTGACTTTAATTATCATGCCCAGTATTTCACGAGTAGGATATCCAAATCCTTTCCACGTAAAAGCCCAAATGTAAGGTAGCAGGCTCAAAAATTGAAGAAGTGGTTTTTTTCAGGATTAAACAGGAAGAAGGTAGATGAGAATGGAAAACAGAATGAAAACAGCATGCTAAGATATTGTTTTTTTCAAAACAAGAAGAAGCGGCTGGTTGCTCGTCTGCTGAGACAGAGCCTATGAAACTTAAGGGAGAAGGGTAATGTCAATAAAACCAGTCACTTGATGAAGGCCCAAGTTGCTAATTTCTTTTGTAAAATAAGGACTCTAGAGGCTCTCAGAGACTCTTTCTTACTATCAAGCATTTCCTTTTTCCTTAGCTCCTGTCCGATTGGAAAGAAAAAATTGGTTAATTTCTTTCTATCAGATGGGACACTTAAAGGCACTCCAGCATTTACTCATTTATTCTTGACTACTTTAGTTTTGATCCCAAAACCTCCTAACTGAAATTATTCTAGAAAATGAAAATGTGTTGTTATAACAGTGCATTAACATACCTGATGTGTTATCTGCCAAACATCACATACCTGTAAAATGCCAATACTCTTGTTTTGTAATGAAATGAGAATGTAGTTGGCCTGTTAGAGAATCTCATCTCCAAACAATTTTTTTTTCCTTTCCTTGTCTTTGAATTTTCATCTTTCCGAAATCTCATAGTGTACTATTTCTCTTTTATTTTGTATGGTTGACTTCTAAAAGGCATATCACTTCTCCAGCCAAAGCTGACAACACACAACATTCTGTTTTCTTGGGACCCACTGCTGCCGTGTGATTGTTTCCTTTTAATACAAGATATAAGACAGAAGATTAAGCAAACATAAAATCTCATTTGAAAAAAACAAGGAAGAATAAAAAAAATCAAATTGATCATATATTATTCATTTAATGTTAATAAGCATTCTTTAGGAACAAGTTCCGTTTTATTTTCCTTAGCTTTTTAATCAATAATGAAAGCATTTATAGGATAACTTGAAAAATTAACTAATATTGATTTATTTCCGTACTCTACAGAACATGTTCTGTTCTGAACTCTCTTCTGCTGTATGAATCATTAATCTCTTCCCTAATTTTCCTTACAGATATTAATACAAAAAAATATATATTAACAGTACTGTATTTTTTTGCAGTTGATTATTTTTGCGTTTTAGTGTTCCATTGTCCTATTAAGTCATAAAGGAGATCCATTAAAAAGTTATATGCACAGTATGACTACTAGTTACATGGTAACTGAAAATATATTGTATTTGGAAGCAGACATGATTGAAGTGTCTAAGATGATCCATTGTATTGGCACTGAAATTTTGGGCATGTAAAAGTAGATGAACAAAGTTGTCTCTTCGTCATTGTCTCTACAATTCATTTTACTCTCTTTCACAGACAATAAACATTGTTCATGTACCCCATCATACTCAGTGCTCTCTTCTTCCTTTTCATGAAACGTAGTCCCATTTAAAGTAGCTTGAAGGTGGCCTACCTCTTGATTGAATCCAAGGCAATTTAACTTTACAGAGTAATTTCACACTTTCCATTACCAGAATATAAGTAGCTGTTAAGTCAAAAAAGGAGGATCAGAAATCATACCTTCCAGCACACCCTTCCTGAGTTAAGCGCACTCAAGGAAAGTATGAGTATTCCAAACTGTCATCTCAAGAAAAGGGGTGTAGATTGTATACAAAACTGTTCTGCCTTCTCTGAAAATGAGCAATTATTTAAGTGCGAGGAAGAGAACTTTTTGAATTTAAATATGTTGAATCTGTATGGTAGGTACATAGTAATTAGGTACATCATAATTAAGAACACGCAGACCATGTGACCATGTGCAAGTTGTTTTACTGTCTGGAACAGAGTTTATCATAACAAACCTTGAGGAAAAAGGGAGGGGTGTGTGTGGGGGGGAGGGGCGAATTGAGTTAACCTGTAATATTTTGGGATAATTTGGAGTAGTTTGGGATACTTTCATGAGTTCTGCTGACAATTTTTCAACAACTTAATTACCTGTTTCGTAATGTTTCTTATCTGAAAGTACTGCAACATACACAATATGATGTACAATTTATGCAGTATGGAGGATGATGATACAGATGTTTGATATTGAATAATAGTTTGATGAATCAAACTACCATTGTATTATCAGTGCTGTATTCAGTACTGTGAATTTTATTTTATTTAATTATATATGGTTATAACACAATATTGTCTGACTACTCATGACTTATGTGCAACACTTAAATGACTACAAAATGGGAAGGTACACTTTAAAACTAATGATCGGATAAAATATGTGGCTGTATGTGCTGTAGCATTCTGTTCTGCTCTAGGGACAGTTCTGTGAAGGTAACTTGCTGAATTTTTAGAGAATATGAGACCAAAAATTAAGGCTCACATGTATCCATCATGTGCTTTTTCAGTGCCCAGATCAACTGCACACAACAGTTGGAGGTGTCATACATTCTCGAGGTTTTATTACTCTTTCCCAGACATTTTCTTATGGGTAATATTTGGGAAGGATATAGAGATAGGCTCTTGGTCTGATCTAGTGAAATTGTTCTGAGGGCTTTATGATGCAAAAACCATAAACAGGCTTAGTGTATTGTATCTTATAACACTCTTAAAATCTCTCCATCGCTGTGATCAGCCCACAGTGTGATCACAGATTTAACTAATCTTGAGGAAAGGACTTTGAATTACTATGGTTTCATGAACTTTAAAGTGCTCTGTGTAATGGAGAATAGAGGTGATAAAGAAAGTGCTATGTTAATTTCATTTCATCACAGATGGGAAGAGGTAGGGATTTTTGGGAAATGTCATTGTGCAGACACTATGCTACTGCATCTGATACGCATGTTTCATTTGCAAGAAAGGAGGAGAAAAAAATATTTGGGCACACAGTACTAGTGAATTATTTTGCGTTTGCGATGTTGTGTTGTTCAGTGCAAATGAATTAATTTCCACTAGAATTTTGCATGGCTTTTGACACTGGGAGGTTTGTCTTACTGCTCAGTCTACAGAGACAACTGGAATAGTCAAATAGCTTAGATATACATCAATCTGTTTCTATTTTACCTCAATATACTATCCTCTCTTTTATGTGTTATTGTCTCCTACTATTCCTACCTGATAGAGGGGTAAATTGTACACAGCGCAAGCTTAGAAAACCTGCGCTCTGGCAGTCAGTTTTGCCTTTGTATGTAAGGAGGATTTCACTGATTCATTATTCATATGACAAGGATGGATAGCTCCTGCTGAAAAGTGAACTGTTTATTTGATAACAATATGCCACCTAATGGTAACTCATAAAGGAAGTGAACAAAGCAGCATATTCATAAGCAAAGGGGATTCCCAACTAAGTCATTATCTGCTTTCCAAATGTTATATTGAAGGCAGATTGCTGTGAATCACTGCAGTAGCTATCATTACTTGTTGTCTATGCAGACAGCAATCCCTATGCACTGTGAATATTTATTGTCATAATGAACTACTGAGTCATCTGATAATCCCAGATTCATTACTAGATTTCCAGCGTGAAATAACAACTTGAAGAATTACTATCTTTTCTCTCCTTTGATTTTTTTTGTTTGTTTTGTTTTTAAATCATTGAACTGCTCTGAACTACTGAAAGACAGTAACAACCTGTTTCACGTGGCTTAGCCAAGTTCCATTTCACCATATGATCTTCCATTTGTATTCTAAGTAGAACTTTATGCTATGCAACTGAATGTGAACCATATGAGAGATTCTTGTAATGTTGCATGCTATTGGGAAAGCTAAAGTTCTTATTTCTCTAGAAAAACAGTTTTATGTATTTAAACATGACAATGGACAAATGCAAAGATGGATTGTATTAGTGAACTCGATGTAATTATTGTCAAGTTGTCTCAGGTGTAATTATTTTTCCCCACAATGCTTGAACTGTAAGTTATAATTCTGAAGCATTCAAAACTGCAGAAAAAAATAAGCAAATGTGAAGAATAGTTCAAGGATAGCTAGAGTCACAAATGCTTTAAAGCCTCAACTGCAATGAAAAACAGGAGAAGCTCAGTGCATGAAGAGCACATGAGAAATGTTTATGAATCTAGGAAGCAGAAATTCATGCCGAATAAAATGAAGATTTGCCTCTGTAATATTATTATTATTTTTTTTTTTTACTGAATGAGTAACAAGTGAAGTGGTTAGAATTTATTTTGATACGTGCAAACATCTACACTGTAGCTGAATGGGACCCGACACCAAATTGCTTTCTGCTATTATTTTTAATTAATATTGTTGTCAATAATTTTTTCAGTCATTGCACTTACTTCTAGACAAATTGGCTAATTTTCCTCCCGAATGAATGGGTCATGTTTTTTCAAGATACTTGCATTTAAATGGCTTCTTTTACTTCAGTGAAATATCAATGTTTTAAGTTTAAAAACAACTGTAGTTGAAACTTTCCATGCACAAGTAACTTGGTGTTAAGAAATGAAGCTGTATTTTTGGAAGTTTATTTTATTTTCTATTGATTTTTGAAATGTGACCATGTATTTTCTATTTACCCTAATACTTATCTTTCAGTGCAGTAAGATAAGCAAGTTACGATCTAGTTTGTAATAATAAAGTATCTTGTTTCTCATTGTCATGAGTAAAGTCTTCCCTAGCATCAGTGCTGTCCATGGCATCGCCTCTGCGTGCTGCGTTACAGAATGGTAGGATTTGACTCTGTTTGGATTTGGCAAAGTTATACGTTCAGTTAACTTAAGTAATCTTGTCATTCAGAGGTTTGAAGCTGATTGATTAAGTGAATAAATAATCTGCGTTGTTTTCATTAGTACCACATTTACCTTGCATACTAAATTGGAAAAGATAAACGGAGGAGCACTTTAATGAATTGCTAGGAATATGCACTAGTTATCTAACGCTACCTTTCTTTTAGAATGTAATTTATCTTCTTCAGTTTAATTGACTTGTTTAGTCGAATATCACACTGCAAAGCAGAGCTTTTCAAAAAGATATTTCAACAGTTTGCTAAACTATGAACTCATACATACCTAATGAGACTTCAAAGCCAAGTACAGTACATGTATGCAATGTTGCAGGAGTTGCTCCATAAAGAAGAGACTTGACAAGGGTAAAAGACTACTCTGCTTTGAAGTTTCCTTGTTATTCACCAATGTATATCATTAGCAGCCTTTGAAAGCAAGACAAAGCAAGCGGCACAATTAATACCTTACCATCAAGAAAGTCAGACACGTCGCTTCCAAATAGTTTCCTAATATCTTTTTTAAGTATTGTTAAAGTTAAAGGAGTAGAGTCTGCATTGATTTGTCTCTTTTTCATAACATTGGATTTTTGGCTGATATTAAATGTGTTAGCATTGCTTTACTTTTTAAAAATGTCCTGATTTTCAAGTAAGACTTCATTAAACATTATGGATTTTTTTTTTTTTTTTTTTTTTTTGTTATCAGAAGAGCTGAAATACTTAAAGAAGCTCAAAGAATGATTACTTAGAACAATATTCACTGAGTTTGATTTGTTTTGCCTATTTCTATGAACTTTAGTTCCCAGTACTTAGAGTACTTTTCAAAAAACAAATGCAAAAAAAACCATCAAAAGTTCAACTTTCCTAACTCTGGTGACAAACAGCTTTAGTCTCAATATGATAGACTGCACATGTTCAAGCTAAGCTGAGAAACACTTCATTTGACTTTGCTGGAGTATATATGAGTAGACAGCTAGTTGGCTGAGCAATTAAATTTATGAAGGATACTAGCATTTTACTTGGGGTCTCATAATTGCGTTGACCCATATCTATTAAATAGAATGTAAAAATCCTGGCCCTAACTAAGTTAATGCAAGTTTTGCCATTAATCCCTTTGGCCCAAGTAATCCAAGTTCAATTCCTCCTGTAGTTATATTTAAAAAATATATATATTTCATAGACTTCCTAAAGTAGAGTTTACTTTTACAGTAGTAAGTGGTATTGTAATAACTAATATGAATTTATTCTATGAAGTTGTGTTCTCCCTTGAAGTCTGTTAATGATCTATTGTCTGTTATTCCTGAATCCACCTTAATGTAATATTATGAACGGCTGATGTTTCAGTTTATTACATCACTCTATCCCAGTTCGAAATTGTATGTTAGCATCAAGAATCATCTAATACAATCCAGTTAGCTACAGTATTTCAGCCCCTAAGCTTTTGACAAATCTGGAATCATGACTTAAATATTTAACATTTTCTGTTCAAGTGTGTACAGGAAAGAGATTATGCATGCAGAAAGTGTATAGGGAGTCTGAAGATAACAAATGATACATCAAGCAAAGCCTAATGTGGTTTTACTGGAGTAGAAACAGTGGTAATATATCACCTGCCAATGTTGATAATAAAATACTGCATCGGCCTCCATCAGCCACAAGAGAAAGGTTAAATGTTATTTCTCACAATAACCATATGGTCTTCATTTCTGACATCTTTCATACTAAACTCTATCATTATTTTCTGTAAAAAGAAGTGTGATTTTCATATAAAAATAAAAACAACAAACCAATAAACAATTGAGTAAAGCTAGATGCTGCGTGGTATGCAATTTGAGGACTACGTCCATTTCAGAGTAACTGCTAGCTTTTGGGGACCATCGCCTTACAAGACTTGGGGAAATTGCTTCAGCTCAGATTTCTGTTTCACCTTTCTGTTTTGGCAGTCTATTATTTTATCAGTATAGAACTTCTGGTTACAATTTTAAATGCTTCTGCTATAATTATATGTGGTAGATATCCAGCATGTTTTCCATATATTTCCTGCTGATCCTAGTGATCAAGGCAGAGATGCACCTGAAAAGCTAAGTAAAAGAGTGGCATGTATTCAGGATAAACTAATCAATATGTCAGTAGTACAGTCTCCCAGATGCTGGTCCATTTGTTAGGCAGACACAATCCGCCTCCTGAAGTCGTAATGCAAAAATATTATCCAGAAACAGTGTTAAGCTATTCTTGTTGATGAATTTTGAAATACTACTGATGATCTTGGAAGAGTAATTCCTGTGGGGAAGATTGTTATTTTTTTTTCCCCCTATTTTCCTAGCTGTGACATAAGTCGCAGCCTGCTTTGTCATCTTATGAGAATACATACTGCATTAGTAAACCGAATAAAACCTTACGTTTTCAACCTTATCTGTAGGGAAGTTATTAGAATTGGCATCTGCAGAACACTGTCTGCCTCCTTCCAAGCCAGACCAATGGAGTCACATCACCTGTATACTTCATTTCCCAGTTTGAACTACATTGATCAGAGTCTAGCCATCTGTTTATACATTACTTAGCTAACTAGATCATTTGAGGTACTTTTATGTCCTGATTAGAGTATGAATGAATAATTACTTGTATAAGAGGAGGTGTGTTCATGTCTGATGCAGTTGGAAACAAAGATTAAGAGGAACAAAAGGAGAAAAATTAGGAAAATCAGACAGAAAGAGTAATCTTTTCTAGAGTGAAAAAATGAGAACAGAAAAGCCAAAGGAAATAATTTAAAACATCACCCAGGCTAGGAAGGAGTTTAGATTTTACCAGAAATGAAATGGAAGATGTTGGGTTTAGCAAGTTCTGGTAAATTAATGCAGTAAATGGACCAAGACTCTATATGCCCTTATAAATATTGTAATGTAATTTTCCTGTAACATTTTTTTTCCAGTACCTCTGAAGGAAAAAACATTTCTAGTTTTATTTTTCATTTGTACTTTTATTCTGCATTAGTTGAGAATGTTCCTTTTAAAATGTATAAACAGAGACTGCATCTCTTTAACAATTCTTCTTGCAACCTTCCTTCAAAATCCTCCTCTGAGCTCAACAGTAAGTCTTGTTAGGACTAAAAATGAGGAAAAACTATGTCATTTCTCATTCAAAAAGTGTTATTGTCTACATTTAAAAAAAAAAAAAAACTCTCCAGGAAATGGCTTGCTTTGAATTGTTGAATTTATGGGGAAAAAACAAACAAATAAAAAGCTACATCAGCAACAACAAATAGAAAATGAAATCGCTTTGAAAGCAATAAGCTGTAGAAGGGATCACAAATTAACAGGAGAGATTTGAGCTATAAATGCAATAGATAGGACACTTAATCTGTTATACTCGAGAAAGATGACTTTGCGCCAAACTGTGTATGTGTGTAACTTGTGTCAAAATCTTACTTTGCGTAATTTGCAGTGAAAAAAGGTGAACTCTATGTATATCTGATGCAGAATGGGTAGAGTTGTTTTGCTGAGGTTTCTGGGTGAATACTTAAGACTGTTAAAAATACAGCTTTGGTAGATGATTGTGGAAGATTCTCTTTGAAAAACCTAGCTGTCTGTAGAGTCCTTCTATTTTCAAATTAGATTGCAGGTGTGTATGGTTTTCTCTATCATGTTCCTAATCTCGGAAGAAAGAAAATCTTAATTAAATGTACATTAGCATTTGTCTATCTATCTTAAGAGACAGGGGCAGGTTTAGATTCTTCGTTCTGAAAACTCCCAGTAGGTGGCTGCTCACTGAAAAAGTTGTTTTTATTTCACTTGCCAATTGCATAAATTTAACAGTGCTTAAAAAAGCATAAAGGTATAAATATTACGTAAGAATTTCAAGTGTAAGAATGTACATTGCCATTAATTCTATTTATGGTCCTCAGTAACAAAAATTAAAGAACTAAAACATTTTTAAATGATCTCTTCCAATGATCATTCCAATTGCAACTGTGTTAATGATGCTATATTCACTTCTGTATAAGGACAAAAATGGTTCATTTTAATATGATAGAACTGAAGTTTTTGTAATTTTTTTTTTATTGTAAAGGAGGGGAGTCCAAGTCTCCATAGCTGAAAACCACGCTGTTATTGTTTTCAAAGGATTATTTGTTTTGTTTTTTAAGATCATTTTTTCACCTCTGCACATATCTCATTTGACTCCTTTTACCTGTTAATTTTATTCAATCCTGAGCCCTTTGACATCACAACATCCCACCTTGATTTTTTAATCTGCTTTTCTCTCTGGTATGGGAAAATACTAAAAAAAATTTCAGCAGCCTGGAATCTCTGTGGAAGAAAAACATTGCGTCATAAGAGATCATTTATAAAATTATTCTGCTGAAAGTGGACGACATGACTGTAGTGTATTTAAGTGCTGTGCTGAAAAGTCCCGTATTCAGATCTTATTGTTCAGAAAATGTTCCCTGGTTATTTTACTGCAAACAATATGTGAGGAAAGTGTAAAATGATAACAGCATTCATGAGAGAGATGTTTGTCGTTTATAATGTTACTGTGCTGTTTTCATTTTCCTGTAGTGCAACTATTAATTTATGAATTCTATTCTTTCTTATTATTCTTATTATTATGTATCACCACTTGTAGAAATCAGTTCACCAATATAATTTTTTCCAGCTTCCTAAGTTGGGATACTTATGACCATTCCCTCATCCTTGACTCTCATTATTGTTGAAAGCTCTGACACATTTGTGTTTGGTACAGAGGATGATAAATAATTGTTTTCAAATGGAATGTAAGATGAACACAGGGAAGTGTAAAGTGAAAAGAACATGTCAAATTATTCTCTTGTAACCTGGGAGAAGAATGGAGGAAAAAAATGGAAGGAAAAGGAGGTAGATGAAGTGGCTTAGTCACAAGATCCTGTTTTGTAACCTAATTATTTTCAGCATATTATACAAAATGCATTTCATTGATGTTATACAGATGACATTTGTGCTGGACTTTGTCTGTCAGAGACAGTCATTGGTTTTAATCAGCTTGTCAGAATCTAAATTCTCTAGAGCCCTAATGTAAATAAGTCACAAGAAAAGCACGAAAACACTCTAAGAACACTGAACAAGAAGATACTCCAAGAAACACTGAAATATCTCGAGAGATCTGCCAAAACTTAATTTGCATAATCTGGCTGATCTTTATCCATGTAATCTTTTTAAAAAAATAATTAAAATAATGCTTTTTTTTTTTTTTTTTTGCGAGGTGGTACCCAAAGTTGAATATTGAAATTGTTTCTTAATTGATGGACCTGCACCAAAAATATGAGGATAATGAAAATAATGCATTGTAGGGGGAGAAAAAAAAGGAAAAAAAAAGAGGGAAAAAGAGACATTGGTTTTGCCTTTAATTTCAGAATCTTTGCCAATCCTGTTTTGATCATTGCTATTATTTATTAAAGCAGTCTATCAGAAACTGCTGACTATGGTAGATTAAAAACTTTGTATTTAGACTGACGTCCAGAACTTTGGGAAAACCGAGACTTCAAGGAAATTACTATTTATTTTTTTAAGACCTAATAACAGTATGAGCATTCTAAAATGTCCACTACCATGACAATGTGTATTTCTTACAGAAGCAAGTATTTTTTTGCAATTTTCTACATGGTGTGCTACATGACAAACAATTAACTTTTCACTGAACAGTTTCAACCATTAAGACACTTCTTGACCTTTTTGTTTGTTTTAAAGCTTACCCATAAATGTATGTTTGATCAATAATATATCTGTAGACATCTTCAGTTTATTTGCAGTCAATTCACAAATGAGAAAAATATAAGGAGTTTATTTTATAGGCTGTTCACCATTAGATGTAGAGAATGTAAATGACCCTATACAGTAAAACCATACCAACTTAGAAAAAAAACAAAAACAAAAACAAAAAACAGAACTGCAGGTTGGTATGTGAAGCATTAAAGGTAGAAGTGCTTCCAACTAAGGCAGCAGGAACCAGAAGTAATGTTGGAATAATTTGGCACTAATTCATTAAATGCATGTGAAGGTTGCCCAGCTATATCAGCAGCAGATTTGAGAACTTAGCCATACCGTCCTCCACATAAAATGGAGAACCTTTAGAACCAGTAGGCCTGAGGCAGCAAAGAATAATTCAAGCTCATGATTTTTATTTTCCTAATATGAATTAAGTAAATAGCTCACCTATGTGAGAAAGAAATATTCATATATCAGGAACTATTTTCCCAATTAATTCTTCAGCTGTTAGCTGGATGAACTCTGCAGCCTTTAGGCGAAGAGCTTTGCTTCTTTCTTCATGGTAATGGGAATGAATGGCATGTGTGTAACCAATGTTATATCTGAAGACAGGTGTTAAAATATGGGCTTCACCCATCATCAGGATGCAATGCACATTTTCTGATGTGCTTCTAGTGTACAAGAGAAAATAAATATTGCTGAATTTCTTCTTCATGGCTTTGAATAAGCTGGAGTACTATACGTAGTGGTGACTCTCGATCATGCAAATTTCATTTAATTTCTAAATTGGTACTTCCTACTGTTTTGGGTTTTATTTATTAACTTTTTTAATATCCTAAGTGTTCTGGATTTACCTGAATTTATTATTCTTTGTAGTGGAAAATGAGCAAAATGGGACTCTGCTCATGAACTTATATTAGCATTAAAGGCATACTGGATACTTACTGGAAACTTAGCAGTCGTGGTCTTGTTACTATTGGTTTAGTAAATAGATTGTGAGAACTAGCATTAAACTTGGCAGAGGTTGTCATCTACTCACTTTGTTAAGAAAATGACAACCTTATAATGTGCTTGAAAACTGAATTATCTTTTCCCCCAGTTTTCCTGAGAGGTAAAATAGAAACATGCAGGAATGTCAGGAAGATGGTAATGGCCACAGGGTCCATTTCCAATGGCTGTACAGGGTGCATCAATATCAGTATTTCCACTGATGATACATTTTCAAGATTTTCTAATGTTTTATTTCTAGTAAGTGATAAATCAGTGGAAATCTGTGATTAAGTATGGGTAGCTTCTGCAAACTTTCTTTTGAGAAAATATCACCTGTTAGACTGTGCACATAAAATCACTCAGGTTGGAAAAGACCTTTAAAAATCATCAAGTGCAACCATGATCTAACCACAATACTCTAACTAACAACCCTCTGCTAAATCATGTCCCTGAGCACCACATCAAAAAGATTTTTAAACACATCCAGGGATGGTGACTCAACCACCTCCCTGGGGAGCCCATTCCAGAGCTTAACAACCCTTTCTGTAGAGAAGTCTGTATCTTACGGGCTGACTTCAATTTTAGTTTGTCTCAACCGTGATGTGAAGTTACTTATCTTATGATTTTGAATTCCTACACAGTTCTATATTTAGATAAATAGGGTTTGAATTATGCAGTTCCTTTTTTTTTTTGTCATAATGAACAATTTTCATTAATTCTCAGTCTTTTATTTTTCTACAAATTTATGCCTTTTCTTACTGATATGACATAGGAGACTTTGCTTCAAACTTATTACTTAAAAGTCCACATAAACTAAATCTTAAACCCAACTTGCATTACTACCATGCTACAGAGAAACTCCTATGAAGATAACCATACCTAAAAGTTTATTGCAAGTAACCAAGTATAGTAGGATGAAAAAAGCCACATGTGATTTCTTTCTGGATACACTGGAAGAAAAGAATTACCAAAGTAGATTTTGTTGCTTTTTTTTTCCTTTTTTTTTTCTCCTAGATTTTGCTTAGAAAATATCTCTGATTTCATATAATGTTGTATACTAAACTCTGTGAATTCTATATCTTCAACATAAGCTAGCAGGTTTGCATTCTTTTTGGACATAATTTTGCATGCTTTTGTGAGTTTAAAAATATCCTGAAGGTTATCTACTTGATAGTATTTTCTACTTGTCTGAGAGCTGTGTTGATCTATCTTTGAGCTCATAGGGATTTTGCGAGAGAAGTTCATGTAAATATAGCTTCTACTTGTAACAATGGGATGCTTGAATAGAACATTGTTTTTGACTTCAGCTGATATAGCAACGGGGGCTTGTCTCTTCAAAGAGTAGCCAGAGTCCCTCAGGGGAAAAAAAAAAAAACAAAAAACAGGAAAAAAAAAAAGAAGCATTTGGAAAAATCAGAAGACAAGGGCAATGGGAAGAGGCGTAAAAGGATAAGGACTGTACTTGGTAGAGCCTGCTGTCAGACAGATCTTCTGTGTAAGTTGTTGAAGGGTTTTCACAGATACTCAGCTAGACACTCAGATCATGAAAAAAGGCAGAAAATACTGCCTTGCAAAGGTAGAGAAAATTCATTGTACTACCTGTTTGTTTGGAAATACCTGGGATCTGATGTGCTTTAAATTATTATTTATCCGTTTTTCAGTTTGTTGTTTCCTTACGTTTCACCGGAGAAGAATTAGAGTCAAGATTTTTATTCTTTTGTATTGCCATCTACGAAGTATTGTTTTTCTGTTTCTCCTGCAGAAGCAGTGTCACTTGAAAAAAGATTCTTTTAGCCAGAGAAAATTATTTTTTCTATTTTTTAGGGTGTTTGCATGAAAGTTGAAGCCCTAATGTCTTTTTTTTTTTTTTTCCTCAAATATTTGCTTAATAGTGAAATACTTAATGAAATACACAGCTCATGTAAAATACCTTATAGACCATTGGCACTCAGCAATAAAATGACAGACTTTGATTTCAGTTACGAAGCAAGTGAGTAAATATATATTGAGGTCTCTTTTTTTCTAAGTTAGCTGTCTTCTGTGGAAGTGTGCTGATTTCCCTCTAGTGCTCTGTGAAGGTTTTTAAACTTTACTGACTATTTACAACTGAAGTTCTGCAGTACATGTGTTAAGCTCTCTTCTTTTAAATGAGAAATTCAGAAAGATATCGCTCATATGCTAAGAAAAAAATAATTTTGATTTAGGCAAAGACAGAACAGGGAAAAGTTAAGGTTTTGCGTAGTCTATTTCTCCAGTGAGGTGAAAGAGGGCTGCTGTGGGTAAATTACAGAAGTTCTTGGACCTCAAAAAAAATAAAAGACACTTTTATTTGTGCCTTATAGTTCAGACGCAAGCTACACACCCTCAATTGCTGCGTCTAGATCAACAGCAATCTCCTCTCTTTTAATTCTTTGCATGGAGTTTAAACCACTGATGCTTGTTTTCTCAAAGCAATGAAAGACATCCTTTATGGAGAAAGATATAGGCAAAACTGAATAAATAATGTGTATTCTATTTTTACTCAAAAGGGGCAACAGTGAGATAGACAGCAAGGGAATTAAGGTCTACAGAATTCTTCTTAATATGGTACTAGAGATGGCTGTGATTACATACAGACTCTAGGTTGATGCAGAGGGATGAAATGAGGATGGTGTAGTATATCTAGCTTAGAAGAATGAGGTCTGTGAGGGACAGAAATAAAAAGGACCACTGATTGCATTGCTAATTTTTTCTGTGGAGTATTAATTGGATTTTTTTACTTTCCTGAGATAGGGTAGTATTGCACAGCAAAATTTAGTATCCTAGAACAGTGTTCAAATACAGGGCCTATCCCTAAGGCCAAACTGTTTTTTCCCTCACTTTATATCTAACACAGGTACTTCGAGTTAATTAATGACATAATTAGCAGGTCAGCTAATTAACAGCTAATTTATATAAACCCTTGAATGATATTACAGGAGGCATGTGAGTTAAGAAGAGTTCTTGTGTTTGTTTGGTTTCAAACAGCTGTTATAGGAGGAAGTCCTGAGAGGTGAGTTTGAGAACTCAAAAGGATTAGTGCAATAAAGTAAGTAGAATTCAAGTATCAATACTTTTTCTTTCTTAATAAAAAGACAAAAAACCCAGGGTGTTGATGAAACATTCGAAAAATTGAGATGAAGTAGGAATTTTTTTTTTTAATCTTCTATCTCTTAGACTGCATCAAAAGAAGAATGGCAACAGGGAGAGGGAGGTGATTGTTCCCTTCTGTTCTACCCTTGTGTGCACCATCTGGAGTACTGCTCCCAGACCTGGAGTCCCTACTGCAAAAAAACCAAGGGAATTGTTGGAGCTGATTCAAAGGAATCCATGAAAGCAATCAGAGGGCTAAAGCACCTTTACTATGAAAAAAAGATTGAAGATATAGTTCATTTTGACGGAAAGAAGGCTTCAAGGAGATATCACTGTTGCCCTTCTGTACTCAAAAAGTGCTTATCGAGAAGGAGACCAGTGTTTTACATATCTGAAAAATATAGAACAAGAGGGAATGATTTAAAACTAAAAGATGGGAGATTCATATTGATTATTAGGAGGAAATATTTTCCTCTGAGGGCAGTGACGCAGTGGAAGGAGCTGCACAAAGAAGCTGTGGGTGCCCCATCACTGGAGGTGTTCAAGACAAAGCTCGGTGGGGCAGCCTGTGTTGGTGGCTGGCAGCCTTGCCCGTGGCAGGGATTTGGAACTGGATGATCTTTAAGGGCATTTCTTCCACAAACCACTCCATCTGTGGAAGCGGTGTGTTTTCTTAATTATTTTATCCTTACTTTACTCTTAGAGTTTACTTCTCACCTTACACACTGGCATGTTTGTGTGTGCATATCGCATATCTGTGCATATCGCATATCTGTGCATATCGCATATCTGTGCATATCACATATCTGTGCATATCACATATCTGTGTCTTTCCAGTTTCTGTGCTTTGAAATCCATCTTTTTGTAAAACTCTTTCATTTCAAAGTCTTTTTTTGAGGTGTATATACTCAAAGTATCACAAATATATGGCTACGTGTTTGTTTTCTAATACAAATGGGCAAAGAATTGATGTTTTCTAAAAGTTTAAATCCATTTTGAAGATAAATGACTTTAAATAACCCAGAGCTCTACTAAAAGAAGGGGTACTTCTTTGACCTCTTCAGGGTGATTTTACTTTTTTAAAAATTGCTGTTATTTGAGACTTTTCCAGGCCTTGGGAGATGAGGCTTTAGCTAAGGTGAAGGTATTCAGAAGATAGAAATGCAGAAAATATAAAAATGTAACTATATGGATTGATTGCTACTGAGATGGATAGCATTAATTTTGTGTGCATCTTTCATCTTTACAGTGTGCTACTGGATTTATGATGAAAGTTCAAGTGAAGGATTGGAAATACCATCCTTATTGCAGTACTGCCCAGATTCAGTGTAAGCTTCTTTCTGCTGCCACTCGGCATGACATCATTGGTTGCATTTAATTAAATGTAAACTCATATTTTTATAATACTGAGTTAACCGGGGAAAGAGAAAATAAACCTGACCTTGAACGAAGACCACAAATCTTGCAAGCTCAGATGTGCTATACTCCCACTTGTGGTAGTATGCAACTACTTTTTTGGGGTGAAGTAACCTTCTGTGGACAGGTGTGTATTTTAAGTTGTGTTTGAAAAGAATACATTGAGGAAAAAATCCCTTGAAATACTGACCTTTAGAATCTTTCTCCCACTCCTCAATGTATGTAGCCATATTAACTTCTAGTATTCAAGTCAGTGTTAAAATTGTGACATTATTTACTCCTGAATGGATGTCAGTATTCCCAAAAGGGCTCTGAAAGTACTCTGCATGGTGTTGATGACACTTAACATGCATTAAAAAAGAAAGGTAATCTTTCCAATCTTTTCAGAAGGCAATATATCTATCTCTATTTCTTTCTAAGACTTTTTGCATGTTAGTTTGATTAAAACAGAGGTGAGTTAAGATAAAGCAGTGACTTTGAAAAGGGTTTCAATTAAAGGTAAGCAAAGATGGCAGTTAATTTTAATGCTGTGATTGCTATTGGTTATTGTTGCTTTTTTGTTTTCTGATATTCATATAGTAGCAAACTTCCCTTGACACTGAAGATTATGTATAAATTCTCTTGTGTGTTCAAAACAAGAGAGCACTCCCAGCATATATTGTTGCCATGGAAACCAATATTTACTCTGATATATTGAGAATAACCTCACATGCGGATTTGTCACTGGATTCTTGTTTTGTATAGGAAAACATGCACTTATACCATAACACTACAATGAAAAAAAAAATACAGAATAAAATCCAAGGAATATTTCACATCATTAAACATTAGCAGTGAAGAGCTATTGCTCGATCTGCTCTGCACATGATATTTAGTAGTATAGCGTTTAATCGAGCTGTGGCTAAGTGTTATTTCTTGATCAATACTTCCGGTCACATTTTGGGAGTACGTGCAGCATTAATGACCAGCATATGAATCCTTTTGCTCGTTTATAACTTATAAAAATACAGTGGGGTGTAATTAATTCTCAGTGAGGTGTGAGTAGGACAGTTGTCCCACAGCACACATGCTCACGCTTGAGGAGAGCGATGCTTACAAGCGAGACTGCTTACTATGAGTAGTTTACCCCTGTGGAAAGTTATTCCAACCAAAAACACTTCAAATCACAATTAACTTGGCGTCACTACTTGGTTTCATGTGGATGAGCTGCAATAGACTGTGTGCAGGTTGTGATAAACTTTTTTAAAGTTAAAATTCTGTTAGGTTACTTTGTATCAATCATCTTTCACGATTTCTCCACTTGTCTTTCCTTTTTCTTTTGAAGTTGCTTGAGATTTGCCTAGATTAATTCTGTTACAGAATCTTTATTAACACTGTATTTCAAGAAACTCATTTACAATGCCTATTGCAAAGAAGCAGACCCTTCAAAATTTATTCATGTATGATGTCAACATGTTACATAATTTTTTTAAATCCTCCATGACTTTCACATTAGTTACAGGATAAGGTCATAGTATTTTACAAATTCTAAGGACAGAATCTATAAGTGCAGAGAATCTTGCAACTTAGGTTTTACCTTACAGAAGCCTGCATTACAATTTCTGAAGCCTCTTGGGTAGAGTACTGTCTCTTCCTTGAGAGTTCCCTGATGATGATCATGTTTTGTACTGCAGAAGTTTCTCAAACTGGTAAAATCTGGTTGCGTTTGTATTTTGAGTACATCTGCTTAGTCTTAAAGAGAACTGGATATGTGGAGGGAAAAAACCTCTGATTATAGTGATTGTGTGACAATGAACTTTGTATGGTAAGAAAGCCAATGGATGCAGTGAAACCTAAGTTCTTCAGGTATTTCTGAATGAGTTACTTTACATGAGTAGATTAGACTATTTAAGCAACTTCTCCTAGTCTAGTCTTAGACCTAGTCTAATCTAATTTGTTTTTTGCAGTATCAGTGCTAGCTAGTATCAGTTCAGCAGAGCAGAAAAGGTAGAGGATAAAATTACTACTAAAAGAAATTGGCCAGTGCCATAAATAGAGCATTAAACTTTGAACATTTCTTGGCCTATTTTCACCTAGTTCTCCTTCATTCAAATACCTATAGAATTAGAATATATATCCCTATGGATAGCATATAACTTTCCAATTGCAAGCTACTTTTTTTTTTTTTTTTTTGGAAAGACTTGCAATTCCACAAAAACACACACACTGGAGACTCTGAAACTCTTCCATGACCTGCAATTTGTACATGGATATTGAAAAATGATGAATTCAAATTCAACATTTATTTAGTCTTGTACAGCAGGCTACTACTACTCTTTGGTAGGACTTGTATTAGTGCACCAGTTCTTTGCCTCAAATTATGTACACTTGCATACACAAGGCAATGAAGTGCATTATTGTTTCACAATGGATCTAGCTAACTGGATCTTGGCAATGTACTCATTTTTAACAGTGAAAAACTTGATCTGTTGGCAAAAGTTATTTATGAAATAATCATTTGTGTAAATTCTTGTCAGCTATGATGAATTCAAAAAGGAGAATGAAGTCTGGAAGATGGGGGATTTTTGCTCCATTGGAATAATAAGTTAAATGACTTCTTAAGTGTTTATCTTGCAGATATCTAATAGACAGACAAGCAAACTTGATGAATAATGCACACAGAAGGTGGTGATAACTTCAGTGCTCTTTAAAATGGCTATAAAGCGTAGGCAGGCTTTACTGCTGGCAATTGTGTGAAAGTCTTAGATGTATTCAAATGCTTTTGATGTTTTTACAGAAAACTTTACTGCTAACAAAATACACAGTTGTTTATATTACAGGTTGTAAAATATTAATAAATGCCTTTCCAAGTGTGATTCATATTGGCAATATGGAATTTTAGAGAGAGCAAATCAGCTTTTCTGGTTAGTAAAGCTGAAGTTAGCTTGGTCACACGTTTAATACATAACTGAGAAAAATGCGTTTCCTTCAAACATATGAGACTTACATGGTTGCAAGGAACTATGCTATTAGTGTTGAGTATTTTTGCCTTGAAAGATCAGGAAGAAATGTAAGGAAAAGTGTGCGCGCTCTTCACGGACTTGATATATCGTCCAGTCCGTGAGATCACTGCATGTAAGATGGAAGTATGGAGAAGTTTGAGGAAAGGTGTCCAGAGAAGTGAGTTGTGACTTGGAAAGTTCTTTCACTGTAACTCTGAAGAACACAGTAAAACTTAAGAGTTTTATACTGGGGGCTCTATTTTTCTTAATCTGCTCATCATATTTTATGCATTGCAAAATGTCATACGCCTCTGTACTTGATCATGTTGCTAAACAGAAATAGGGATGCCTCTTAGTTCTCACTTTCACTGCTTGGTCTCCAACAACATTCAGAAAGCATTCATGAATGTCAATTGAATTTACAGGAGTAAACAGAAGATTCTGATCTTAGAAACTAAACAAAAAACAAAAATGGGTTATGTCATGAGCAATTTGGCACTGTGAAACATAGCATTTTCATGCCTTGTTTAATAAATGGCAATATGGTTTTTTTTATATAGGCAGTCCATGTTACTCATCTTAAATCTCCTTTGTTACGGATTTTATAGCAGACCCCTCAGAAGATTTCTTTTCTTATGATTCTTAATTGAGAAAGTAGACGTGAATTTGCTGATGACTGTTCCAATTTATTGTTTTTAATATGGAACTGAGAAAATTCAAGTAAAAATATTCCTAATATTCAATTCTGTTATGCTTGTTTGCAGAGAAATTTGTTGAAGAACTCATTCATTGGAGAGACATTTCTTTTTTATTGGGGGATAAAACTTGTGAAGGGAGAGGAACAACGACATAGTCCAATGTTAGTTTGTGTGGTAATTCTAAACGCCGATTTTTAAAAAGCAACATATTAAAGTATTCACAGGTTGAAGCAATCAGCACCAGGTGAGAAAACAAAATGTATAGGACTCTCTCTTAGTTTTATTTAGACCTTTGTGACTAGAAATACTTTTGTTGCTAAAACAAGCAGCTATTCTGGATATGCAAGAACAAAATCTTAACGCTGGCTTCAATAACTGCACCCTATCTGTGGATATTGAATTTCCTTAAAAATGTTTTGGGGAAAGAAGTCTTAGTGCTAACCTGTCTTCAATTTCTATCTTTAATTTCAACAAGTGCTACAACTTTTTATTTAACTTGTTAAATAAGGGCTATTCTGGCCCTGCTTACCCATAACTGGGAAAATGCTTGGATAATTTCTCTTTAGTATCTAGTTAGATCAAGATCTTTCAGTGGCTAAGAGTGATAGAGCGTACACGATTTTAGTTCCTTGGATGTGCCTGAAAGCATGTAGATATTTCCAGTGTTTCAATCAGTGGTGAATAAGCAAGAGGCTGTCTCTAGTCTGTGTGCGGTTTCTGTGACTTATAACACGTCTCATAAATCCTGTTACAAGTCCTTGCTTAAGTCAGCTTATCATGAGTTCACAGATATCATGAGAACCCGAAATACGGTACCTTGTTACCTGCTTTTTTGTTTAGTTTACTTACAAATTATTCCATGTCCAAACACGCAGAAGGAATACTGCAAGATTTATCTGTTTCAGTAAAATAGAGGCAGATTAATACTTCAGTAGACATTTAAGAATGTTTGTTTCTTGAAAAGTGGGCCATAAAAACAAAGCCTACAAGGATTATACTTAGCTCATTTTCTGAGATATTTCAAAATGGCATTAGATGCATGTACTCAAATTCATTAATATTGATTTTATGCTGTATTTTTAATCTAATTATATTTTGTTTTGAACTTAACGAAGTAGATTTTTACTTTTTCACATATACTCTGCATTTCAGTAGTGTTGCAACTCCTTTTTAATATAGTACACTACTTCACCGCTTTGTATTTTAATTTTTACAAGCATTAAAAAGTGTAGAATACAAAATTAAAATGATCTTTTCATATATAAAGCATAGTCTGCAAACTTGAATAAGTAAAACAGAAAATAATACACCTTCCGAGAGGTTTCCATTATGTCCTATGAAAAAGTTACAACTGAACAAAAATGGTTTTCAGTCTTCGTTTCTGGTGGATATTTATACCTTCAGTGTTGGATGTTTATTGATAATTATAGGAAATCATGACTGAACAAAACTTGAATCCAGGAGATTGAATTCTTGCATGTTTAAAAGGGGCTAATGTCTAATATCTGTTGACAGGAATAAAAGAATGAACTTGGAAACTAGTTATTGAAGTAATACCAATAGGACTTTCAGTATTTCAGAGAAAATTGCCCAGGTTTTATTATTTAGTGTTTTGTGTAATGATTTGTGGGTGATGCACGGTTCGGTGGGTTTTTGTTTGTTGGTTTTTGCCTTGGCTGTGTATGTGAAGGGGTAGAAATTCCCTTTATATGTATTTATATATATGTAATAAATAAAAATGTATGTATAATATGTATTTCTACATATTTTTACATTTTTTTTTATTTTGATATATTTTTAATTAAAGACTGACATTTGCGTGTGTAGTAAAAGCATACATTAATTGGTCTACCCCATTGGAATGATGTAAAACTTGATTCACAATGGGCTTTTGGAACGTGGTGATATGTAACTCACAGAGATCAAAGGTGTGGTCAAGTAGACTGTAGGAATAAAGATTCTAATGTCAGCAGGAGGCAGACAAAGAGCGAGGAAACCTTGGTAAATGTGTTATCTTCAATACCACAACCAGTGCAGTGCACTGTCAGTATGATGAAGTTGCATCTGCAGAAGTTTCTCAGTCTTGTTTTGGATGTTATAATGAGCTTTAGTTGTAGTGGTTAGTTACAATTCTGACAGCTCAAATGTATTTTACAATCTATCTACAATAGTCACAGCATTGGGTTGATTGTTTTTTCTTGCTTGTTTGTTTTTAGTTCAGCAGATTTATGTCCAAGAAATTGGTGATAGTAGGGAAAATTATTCCTGTTCACAATTTTCTTTTTCCTCCTGTATATACTTGCCATCATTCTCAGCTTTCTAATTGGCAATTCTCTTCAGCTGCCTTTGCTGCTCTTCAGTACTCTTATTTTTCTCTGAGACCTTTTGGTGAATGATCAGTTCAAAGTCTATAACTTTTATTTATTTGTACTGTAGGGCTTGTAGATTTGGGATTAGAAGTAGGTCATTTCAGATAACAAAATCAACCAACCAGATTTAAAAAAAAAAAAAAAAAAAAAAAAAAACCACCAAAAAACATAACCAGCCTCTCACCCTCCCAAAAAAAAAAAAAATTAAAAAAAAAAAAAGCAAACCACAAAAGCCAACCAAAAACCTACCACCTCTTTTCAGACAGTTTATTGAACACTTTGTGTGAAAAGCTGAAAGCAGTTTTCACTTGCCTTAACTAAATTACAGACAGATGTATGTTTGCCCGTATCAAGAAATATTGGTAGTTTAGTCTTAGGTTTGAAGTGAGAAGCCCATTCTATACTAGTTAAATATTGTGTATGGAAGTACCAGGCATATTTGTTCTGCAATCCCCTTTGACAACGCAGAGCGTACACTGTGAACATATGTTGCTGTGGCGAAGAGGCGTTTATTTTCTCTTTATTTAATGCTATGAGAGGGGATGTAGGAGGTGAAGTGTGTTGAAGGTGTTTGTAGCATATCAACTATAGTTGGGTGAACTACCATAGTCTGTTTAGAAATAATTTAAACCATAAAGGAAGTCAGAGGAGTACTTGGTGAACTGAGAAATTGATCTAAATTACTAACTGAAAATTAGATTATATTCGATAACCTCCGTACATATTGAGATTTATTAAATTTCAGTAGACTCTTGGAATATGAGACTTAGGTATAATGACATACAGGAACAATTCCTCTAAACCTAATTGGATTCTCAGGTTGAATGTACCCTGCTTAGAAGTGCATACTTCTTCATCTTAAGTTCTATCTAAAGGTTTGCAGCAGAGATTGATGGGATTTTTGTACTCCAGAGCACAAAGATCAGTCTCTTTTATTCTAACAACAAGGCAGATTTACCCAAAGAAACATAAAATTTGAAAAGTGTTTTAGTTCCTTCTAATCTATCTACTTGTCCCACATGACTGAAAATGTTCATTGGCAGTTCCTGCTTGTCAATATTTTTAGTACTCCACGTCTACAGTAACACAAGTTTTGCTTAAGTTCTATTGCAGGAAGAGCTTCATAGAATGTCACTTAAAAAGATTTCTTTTAAAGAATGTGTAACCACAAAATACAAGAGTTTAAATTTACGCTTAATAGCAGTATGCTACTATTGGGACATCCGTGGATCTTTTCCCTTCCCCTCTGATTTTATTTTCTGATTCTGCATGCACAATCTGGAGTATATGCTGAATGATCTAAGTTCTTATTGGAAGACTCTTGATATCTTATTGGCCATATATTATGTGTGGCTTTGTGTGTACTTTTTCAGAAGTGACAGAGTAAAAATCTGTGAAAATGCACAAGGTCTTTATAGGGAGTGTACTCGTATGCTATCAGAAATAAATGTAGACTGTAGTGAATTCTACTTCACAATTGGTTGAACAATAATTTTGGGAAAATTAGAATCAATTGTCTCAGTATTTTGACAGGAAAATCAGTGATCTGTTCAACTAAATAAGCATGCTAAGAGTAAGGTTTAGTAATACGTATAAAAGTGAGGAAAGAAGAAAAATATTTTTTTGGCTCTTTCACATTCCAAAGTGAAACTTTGATACCATACTTGTTCGGAAAATTACTTTTATCACTTTCTATATCTCTATACAGATGTAATGATAATGCTCTTAGTGATCAATCTTATCTTTATCTTCTGGATAACTAACTATTGCCAATCAACCTTGCCAACTCACCACAACATATATAAATGTGAAACGAAATATTGAACAATGTATGTCCCAATGCAGAGCCACGAGAATCTTGATTTTTGTAGTTGCAAATTTTACCAATTTACTGGATACAAATGTTGGACTTCATAGACTTAAATTTATCAAATCCTTTACTTTAAATGCAAGATTTCCTACTTGGTAATCAAGATAGTTTAAAGCAAGACATTACAGTTGGCCTGTCCAACCCATGGCCCTGACCTGGCCCCACTTGATGAAGGCAGTGGCTTCTTCTCTGTGGTGTGGCCCTGGTCTAGCCCTCATTGCTCAGCAGCAGCCAAACCTTTGGTGCACTATTAATGTTATCTTGAACTGAAACCAGGCCATGGGAAGGCAGTACTGTGCAGTACTGACTGAAGTAATGGGAAATAATTATATGCATCTGGATACATTGGCTAAACTCAGGGCTCTGAAAAGTGCAAAATATGCAGCTACTCTTTCTGTTTTGATAAAGGATTTTGAGAGAATTTTCAAGATTGAAGAATTTTTTTTTTTTTATCATATCATTTTCAGTTGATATAAATACATCACCTGCAAATTTTGAAGTGAAATGTACAGCGATGCAATCAGGTATTCAACTCAAGGGTCTGATCATGTCTCTTTACCAGTTTTTCATAATCCCTGTCTCACCAGAGAGAAATATCTTTCCTTTCACAGTCACACTTTATTCATCTCATTGCTTTTTGGCAGTACATACTTATGTAAAGAAATGTTTTCTAGGATGAAGTGCTATAAGGGTCAAAGTTCAGTGAAAACTTCTAATGAGCCCCTTGAGAACTAAGAATGGCAGCCACCACCATCAAACCAGTCTGATGCAGTTGTTACCAAAAGCGAAGTCAAGTATCTGACTAGTTATATAGTTGTATTCCTTTTTTTATATTTTTTTTCTGAAAAAATAGTAAAAATTAAAATGTTTTCTTATCTATTAACAATATGGTAAATTTTACAAGGGCTGCTCCAAAAGTAGCGCCTCCTGTTCTATTGTGTTGGTCCATGGCAGCTGAGGAGGATGGAACAGCAGTAGAAGTTGAACTTCTTTGCTAATATTCTGTTATATGTTGTTGCTGTGCAACAGATGGCAATAGAGAGGCAGTCTGACAAAATGGTGTCTGACATGGAAGTGTGTATGAAGCAAAGGTGTGTATTTAAATTGCTCCACACGGAAAGGACTCCCATTGACACTTATAGATGCTTACTGATTATCTGTGGAGATCAAACAGTGGATATGAGCACAGTTAGGGTGTGAGTGGTGTTTCAGCAGTGGCAGCAGTGAGAGTGGGCCACCTTCGCTAGTGCAAATTTTGAAGTGTTATGTGCAGGCTCTTGTTCGTTGTGGGTAAAAATGCAGATAGCAAATGGTGGTGACTGTGTTGAAAACCAGCGTTTTGTAGGTGAGAATTATGCTCTATCAAAAAGTGTTTTTGTGCTCCCTGTATCTATTGTACTTCACACGGAAATAAATAGGAAGCGTTACTTTCCTAGTAACTTATGTATACGCTACTGAAGACAATTCCTTTTCACTGAGTGTGGTCCAGTTGAGCCATGAGGCTGTGCACCTCTGCACTACAATATAGCTAGCAATTTCAGCCATTATCAGGAAAATACTTAGTAACATGACCCAAGTCCTTCTTCTTGTAATTACTAACCATAGTCTTCATTAGTCTTATTGTGATATAGTGATATAACTAACTGCATTATGTCTTCAACGTTAAAACACATTCTTATCAGCTACAAGTATTCATCAATCTGTTTCTTTTTGCTTTCTAATGACTACAAAAAGGATTTCTAAGTGAAAGGCCTTACTGTTTATCAACATACTTGGTTTTTGTGAGTTTTCCAATTACAGTGAAACTTCTAGGAATTGATCAGTTAGAATAATAATCCATCCCCAGTGCCTGATTTTTTTTATGACTTGGCATAAAACCATGTTAGATGCCAAGTTTTTCTTTGTCCTGAAAGAAATTACAACCTGTCATTTGATTTTTATTTTTTTTAACCTTGATGTACATCTTGACTAAATATCTTTGAAAAGGTTTCCTTTCAAGTTATGATTTATCTAGCTGACTTCAGTGTGGCTTGGATTGGTTTTAAAAAAATTTAAATTCATATAGCAATAATACTTTTTATTGTACTCATATTTTCAAAAGTATAATTGGAATACAGATTTTTAGAAGTTAACTTCTGATACAGGATATCAACAGTCTGTTTATTCATATCATGCTAGATTTTTTTCATTGATTTTTTTTTTCTATTGTGTATTCATAGGCTATATCAAGTCATCAGAATATGTATTTTCTCAAAGATTTACACTAAGAATTTTTCCTTTTGCTATTTCGACATATCTTTGACTTTCTGTTGTGTTTCCAAATCTGTACAATGTTCTTTAAGTTCTCATTCGAGGTTTGTAACAGCAAGATGTCATTTAGTGAGAAGCAAAATAATGAACAGCAATGAAAAGTTGCAAGAGAATGGGTTGAGGATTGACTATCTTTATCATACACTTTCAGTGATGAGTATACTTCAGCCTTGTGTATCTTAGAATCAGAAAATATGCAGTCTTTTACAGTTCAATCATTAAGGTCTGATTTTTCTCATCACTACTTGCTCGCTAGTACCTTATCTGAGAAGAGGTTTAATCAATGGTATTATTCTATAATTCATTCTGAGCTGATGTTGGAGTGATTGGTTTGAGAGCCTTCAGTACATTTCTGGCACTGTGGTTTTTATTTATGTGGTTTAAATATAGCATAAAGTAGGAGAAGATTTGCATGTCAAAAAGACATAGGTATAGGAGAGGCAATTGTATTAATTTTGTTTTAATTTTTTTTTTTTTTAAAGTGACTGTTGTTAGAATTATCTTGAAATTTTTATGTGAGTTTACAGAATGAAGCTGGTAAAGGTTAATTATTGTAACATTAACTCATCCAGAGCCTGTAAGAGGCTCCAAATTTTCTTGAAGTAGTGACTAAATGTGCTTTGCTGCAATTTTTGTGAGGAGGGTGAATCAGCAGCTGTAAAAGCATTTAAGAGAAGCCTTTGAGCTACATCAGAACTGTTAGCAATTTCTTGCAATGATTGTGACCCTGAAGTAAGTCCTTTAGTTTGAAGTGGCACTTTTAGCACTTTTCTGTCAACTAAGAGAGAGGGCTGATAAGTGTCTGCCTCTCCTGAAAGATTTTGGAGAAAAATAAATCATTTGAGGGACTTACAAATGCGAAAGTGAAGAGCTACATGCCAAAAGGAAAAAAAAAATAAGTTAATGTCATAGATTCATAGAGGTAAATTAAGTAATTTACATAAGAAACAAGCTTGAAACGACTTCTCCTTTTCCAGGTAATTCTTGCTGATCTAGCAAAGATTGAACTTGATCCTTTACCTGCCTTAATGCTTTTCTTTCACACTGAGGTGGAGAGATGATACTTTGATTAAAAGGATTTAGATTTACAGTCTTAATGTAATAATAATAAATCACAGATACTGATGTTCTTTTCCAATTTATATTATTTTGTTAACTAGTGGAATAAACATTCATCACGATTGATAAAAGAATAAATACTTTTTCCCATCTTAACAGCTATCAAGGTATTACTCTATTTTTGTAAGGCAAATCATTACTTTTAAAGAAGGAACCATTACCCATGTAAGAGCATGGGGCAGGGAAGGAAACAATACACATACCTGTACACATTTGGTACGTATTAGCTATGCTTGATCTCTGATGAGGATTTAAAATATTCCTGTTTTTTTTTTTTATTCTGAAGTATTTTAGTCTTGTTTTTCCTTACCACCACTTTCACTCTTCTAAGCAGAGTTGCTCCACAGAATCACAGAATCACCCGGGTTGGAAGGGACCTCAAGGATCATATAGTTCCAACCCCCCTGCCTAGCAGGCCCACCAAACGTACACATTCAGATCAGGTACAGCTCCGTGTACTTTGTGCATATTCGTGGCAAACCACGCAGTTTTATAATAATGTATTGGCATATTGGAAGTGAGGAAAAAAAAATTACTTTTCTTTTTCCACTAGAGATTTATACTTCAGTTTGGAATGTTTTGTGATGAGTCTTCTGAGTAGTTGTGTAAATATAATCAAAGTCAGTGAGATTTAGGGCCGCAGAAATTAAACTTGGGGGAGGGTAATTCAGTTGTTCCTTTTCACTGGATGTCACAATATAATTCCTGTATTGATTAAGTATGAATATTAGGATGAGTTGTAGTATAGTTTTACATTACCTTATGCATACGTGTTCACATTTGAAATAAGAAAATCGTTCCACATCACCCGTATATTCACGGCAATTCTCTCGATTAATGGCTGTATGAGTATGTCCAGAAGAACTATGAATGCATGTAAATAATTCCTGTGGCACTTAAACCAACAATTATAACTGACTCTAATGTCTAAGAAAAGCGATGAATATATGTGCATAATTATCAGTTTTGATCTCAGTCTTGCTGCTGCTACTCCAGCTGCGTTTTAGCAACTTAACATGAACTGCTAATAGCACTGGGTGCTAACAAAATCTGCTTAAATAGTTCATTGTTATTCCAATCTGTCTTCTAGAGACTTATTACTGACGGTGCTTGAAGAGGATACCAGGAATTTTAAAACAGCTATTTCTCATTTTGCTTCTCTGAAATGCTTTAGTTATGTTCCTGTTTCTTCTACTTGTTCATGAAGCAAATGTGGTTTGGTACAATATACAGAATGTGGACTAAAAGCCAAGTTTTCTCATGTTGATTTAGAGATTGAGTGGCAGTTTTTGAGTACATGTAAAGAGTTTCATTTCTTACCACATACCACACAAGAGGTATATTGTAACTAACCGCAGAACTTTGTTCAGGAGAAATTTGTTGACAATCAATCTACGACGTGTAATTTGCTGAAAGAAGAAGTTTAAATCCAAGTATGTGAACCTAAATAGATTAAAACTCTTGAGCAAATAGTAGTGATGTGCTATTTCTTGCCAGTCCATTTGAAGATCACTTCTCTTGCACTTCAGCACTTACTTAGACAGTGTTACTGTCTGCCTGCTAGAAGAACTTCAAAAGCTTGAAAATGTGTTATGCACAACAACCATTATGTAAATTTAATTTTAGTCTGGTAGCTTCTTAAGGGAATTTAGTGGAATATTTCTAATAGGTTTCAAGCTCCTTTGTTTTCCTCGCTATGACAATAATGAAATTGTTTTCTTTTTTTGTTACATTTGCGATGTTTTCAGTTCAGATTTCAGATGAAATCTTCCGAAGGATGTTTAAAAAAAAAAAAAGAAAAAAAAGAAAGAATAAAGGGACCACATAATACTAATGAAGCTAGATTTTGGCAATCCAAGTAGTTAATGTTTTAGATGAGTGTGCAAGACCTGTAGTTATCTTTCCATCCTCTATCCATCCCTTCACACTTACTCATATCTCAATATAGGCCTTGAATTCCTAAAGTATCTGATTTAAGTTCAAATCAAGAAGCTCATGGGATGTGTGAGGTGGGAAGCTGTGGTGTTTGGAAAAAATTAAATAGATCGTCCTTAATGATGAAAAAGGTGGAATTCCAGTTACAACAAAGAAAACTTATGAAATGCACAATTCTTGCTCTAAAGAAGCTTTACGAGAAGTGAGAAAGTTAATAATATTTCATTATGGAAGGCTATGCTTCAGTTTAATGTGTGTTCTAGTTTAGACTTGGAAGGCTATATAATCATTAAAGTAATGCTTTTTGAAATCAGTTTAGAGGATAGATGTAATTTTTGGAAGGTATGTTTAAATTATTAAATTCAGTGATTTTAAACCACAAGAAAGTACTTGCAAGATTTTACTGATATAATAGTTCAGTACTACCTTAAGCTACTTCAGTAATTAGAATATTATGATGAGACAGAACACTGCCGAATTACTTGTTTTGTGGTGGCATTTTTGTCTTTTTTTTGTACTGACAGATATCCTCACACTACCATTTCATTTTCAAAAGATCTAATATTTGCTATGGCAAATGTGCACTCTTTGCTTTTACTCAGCCTATTCTCTGTTTGTGTTCTGTACTACCAGAATTAATTACTACTGCTAAGGCATGCTTTCTCATTCTGTCTTATGATTATTCCTTCACGTCTGGTGTCTAATTCAGTTTTTGACATAAAGATTATGGCAGGGATCCAATGTTCAATTATGATGCATCTTCTGTTAACTAATGGTTGAATTCTGTGTTTTGTAGTCAGGTCTTTAAAGGTTTGAGATGCGATGACTAAATTCCAATCACCACAGCTGTTTGTTTCTTGTCTTGAAGCTTTTGCTAAGCCTTTCTTTACCTGAAGTGCAGCTTTGCATTTCTGACTGAAGGGGGACAAAACAGAGTACCTTTGTCACTGTACATCTCTCAATTTTCTCAGTTTTCTTATATTTTAGTATCTGTCTCCTGTAAGTTCCTATGACCTCTTGAGGAAAAAGTGCTATTCATAACAGTAAAGCACTTCTTTTTTTTTTTTTTTTTTTTCTTTCAGCACTTCTTTTCTTCTGCAAAGAATATCTTAAGTTTGATGTCTTAGGAAGCGCTGCCTATTGAACACAGCAATCAGATGAATGCGAATTATGGTGCTTATAAAGACATTATCGTGTTTTACAGATATGCCTAATTTATAACTATATATAAATCCATTCCTGACAGTGAGGAACAAGTTGTTAGCTTCCTTCACTTCTTCCAGTTCGTTGATATGTTTATCATTACTGGATTTTTATTGGTCTTAATTATGAATTCACTTTTCCTCAGCATTGACAGCTGTCGGGTCTGTTGTGAAGATTTCTCAGTGATGCATTTGGAGTAAAATTTTATTTTTAATCTAATGTTCCATATAATTGATGATATCCCAGCTAAGTTCTGGGTCTTCTGAATTGAACAAGGAACAATCAGAACAAACAGATAATTTTAGGTTGTTTTTGTGCTGTCCTTAATGACTCAAGTGCAAGCAATTATAGTTTAAGTATACAGACTTTCCTGTCTGAAATACAGTTTGTTTTCAGAATAGGGAATAATAGGACTTAATAGCCACCCAGAAGTAATAACTAAATTGCCTGGAAATTATTTTCAGTACAATATAAGTCAGAAATAATATGTTCCTCACTTCATACAAAGATCTCTGAGTCAATGCAATTCTTAACGTGTGAAATACGCACCTCTGAAGTTGATGTAAATTATATATCGGCCTACTTGCAAATTCAGGCTTTTCTATCGCTTTCTGAAACATCTAGATGTATTAGTTGTTTAGCTTGGTTAGATAACTATATTTCATTCTTGTGAAGTCTCTTCTCTAAATATATAGATTTTTAAATGTATTGTTACAACTTTTAAGAGGGATGAATGGACCATTGCAATTGTTTTCTTTCTTAATGTTTAGGGATGTGAGCCTTTCATGAATATTTTAAGTACTTTTTCTTGATCTGTAGGACTTGACAGTACAAAACATTCTGTTCATAGTGGAGACAATATAGGGATTTAGACTCTACATAAAACCCGAAACTAGTTCCTACCAGCATTCTTATATTACATGCAAGTAACTTTGAAAATAATACCTCCTACTGATTTCCACGGGAATGGTAGCAAATTTTGAGCTACAATACACTGTTTTTCAACAGAGTCATTACCCTTTGCTATGCATTTTCAGCAATGGTGAACAAGAGTCTGCACACCATGCTCATAAATATCTGCACCAGTGCAGGTGGTCCACAGTTGCGACTGTTGAAATGCCACCCACCACCTCACTGTGCTCCCATCAACTGTTTGGTCTCCATCAAAGTTCAGCGAACATTGATGCATGTGAATGGGTGCCATGTTTTTCTGCATGGGGGGGATTCAATGACACACCTTTGCTTCTAGTGCACTTCTGTGTGAGACATCATTTTGTCACTATCCCTCTACTGCCATCTGTTGCAGGGCAACAGAACTGAATGAAATATTGGCAGGAAGATCCAACCTGCCATACCGACATCCATTACTAACTTTGTAGGCCAACAGAATGAAACAGGGGGCATTACTTTTGGAGTACACCTTGTACTTTAGAATCATTATATATTGTTTTGCAAAAATTACCTAATAAAATGTATCTATTTCTGTTAAGGTTTCACATATATCAGGAATGCTCACATCCTGTAATTGTATGTAATATATACTTACTACTATTTCTTTTGCATGAAAGTTGCTATGAAACTTCTGAGAATAATTTTACTTTGATTTTCTTTTCCTTTCCTCTTTCCGTGTAATCACTTAGACATAAGACTGAAATTTCTAAAGGTGCCTAAGCATTTTGAACACACAATTTCCATTAATTTTAAATCTCTTAAGCAGCTTTGAAAAACTTAGCATAAATGCGAAGCCACCCTAGGGTGATGTTTCAAATTTCCTGAAGTTGATAGTAAAATATACATTGACTTGAGTGGGACTAAGGTGTTTCCATATGTGGTGTTGGGATAAGGCTTTAAACTATTCAGCAGTCTATTTATTTGACAAAAACTGAAGCACAGTTTTAACATTATTTTCAAAATTATCTGTTCATTTTAATGAGGCTAATCTTGTGCTTTAAGGTAAACACATTAGTACTTTCACAGAAAGAGAGACTGAGATAAAGTGAATTTTTGTCGTCTTATAGTGGGAAAACTTGCCCAGATTGTCAGGAAATGCAGAGCTGAAATGGTGAAGAAAAAAGGATTTGAAAATCCACTTGGATTGTTACTTTATTGAACAATTTTTTTTTTAATGGTGTGATAAATGATCTCTAAAATGCTTGTCTGTCTTAATATAAGTGAATAGTGGATGTGGACAGCATCGCTATTTACAGAATGTTAAGTTTAAGAGGTGAAAAATTGTGAAAACTTCAGCATTCTAATCTATCTGAAAATATTTTCTTGATTTGTTCTATCATGGTTTACACAAATATAACTCTTTACAAAAAGATTACAAATCTTGACTGGACAAAGTTATTGTTTTTAGAGGGAGGTAAAATATATGCAGGAAAGCTCACGTGATTTTTTTTTTTTTTTTTTTATAATCTTCTGTACATTAAGTGGTAGTTTCCGACAAGAACGCGTATGTTTTATGTATGTGTTATCACTAACCCAAGGAGTATCAATTAGCTTACGCTGCATAACATAACAAAGTCCTTTATTAAGTTTCTTCTCATATTTTTATTAAAGGAAATCTATTTATTTAGATTTTTTCTTATACATAATGATATAATTCTGATTATACTGGGGGCGTGTGTGCATGACTTAAGTAGCTCAAGATCTCTAAAAGGTTGAATAGGATGACATGAACATGGATGTTTTTCAATACTTTTATTATTTACAAAAAACTGAGAAGATGCAAAAAGAAATGGAAAAAATCTTATGTCAAATGATATCTTCAGCGATTAGCTGTACATAAGCACTCCTTTGTCACAAAATGAAAGAGAAGAATGGTAGAAGTTCAACTATCTAACTGGAGCAAAAAATCTTAGAATTATTTAATTTATATAGGACTAAAGAAGTTACTAGTCATCAAAGTTCACGATCTTATGTAGACTGCTTAATTTACACTCAAGTTTGTTTTACAGCTATCAAAAATGCTCTTTTAAAAGGCAACTGCACCAACATATTTCTAACTTGCCGGGTATTTCCTTGTTTATTAGGATAGAATATTGACAGTACTGTTTTCCTCTGCTATCCTGCATCTATGGAGCTTATGATAACAGTTAGGCTTTTAAACAGCAGCCAGATTATCAGGCATATCTTGACCAGTCTTTTTATTTTTCGTTTGTATAAATAATAGTAGTGAGAACAGAGTGTGTGTGTGTGTGTGTGCATATATGAATTCTGTTTACTATATTGGCCTGATGAGAAATATAAAAGCTGCAGTGGGAAGAAGTAAAAGAGTTGGATTCAGGAAATTGACTAGAAACATTCATTGAGTATAAAAATAATAACAAAATCCGATTAAAGTTGGAAGCACATCGTCGGTGATGATTTGTTTCTATTGAGTGAGAAGACTGACTAAATTGAAGAAGTTTGGAGTACTACAGACTTCGCTATTTTTAAAATGAAATCAATGAGTTCTGAGTATGTTTTCATGCTTTAATGATTTAGTGGCCAGACTTACATAAGAAAACAGTTGCACAACTGTTATTGTAAGCACCAGCTGGTAAAGATTTTGCTTAAATTTTCTTGTTAAAACTGACAAATCTACTTTTTTTTTTTTTTCAGCTTGCAATGCAAAAATAAATCATTGCTTGAAACACTGTCCAAGTTAATGTGAAACTTTAAGAAGAATTAGCAGCACTGAAATTGGAGGAACACTGAATCAGATATTTCTATTTACTCAGTTTTATTCCCTTCCTAAATTTTTCCCCACTCTTTTTTAATTTCCTTTTTTAAAGACTTCAGTAGAATTGTGGAAATGCAATAAATCTTGTCTTAAATCTTGTAAAATCTTGTCTCCACATGCATCAAGTCCATACACATGGCATCCAGGAGGTATCATTTTTTACCTGCGAGTAAACCAGAATATTAGATCTTTGTCCATGGCTCTCCAGTAGCAAAATTTTGCTATGACTTTGAATTCTTCTATTCAGCATGGAAACTTACTCTTAACATTTTTTCTTCAGGTTGGCTTATGGGTAAGAACACTGTAAAAGAAAGTAAGGAGAAAGGTTTTTCTTGAAATAGTTGGCTATCATTTTTAAGCTGTATTCAACAGGCTTTAAAATGAAATGAATGCCACCTGCAAAGAATTGAGGTTGAAATGGTTATTTGTAATATGATGGATCAAGGCTGAGAGAGAATGTGCTCTTTCATAACACTAACAATCTGATTAATTTATGAACAAAATATTCCTTAAATTTCCTGCTTTTTAAGTTAAAGTGGAAATGCAATATAAAAATTACAGATGAGAGTGTAGTGACTTAATCCTTATGTTTTAGGATTCAACGTAGTGTTTCATCTTACTGGATTTCTTGCAAATCTATTGCTATTTCTGAATGCAATACAGAACCTTTGAATGTGTTCCCTGCTGTGAAACTGAAGATCAACCAACGCCTTACGAATCTATAATCAAAGAAATCATACTTGAAAATTGCAGTAACATACTGAATTGACTTATTAGAAAATAAGAAATGCACATTTAATTCCTAGTGAGACCCAAAGTACAATCAATCACAATATTTACGTATTGTGCTGATTTGATTGAACATACTCCATTCTGCGTTTTTTTGTACTAGATTTAAAACACCTTAAAAATATATTGATGATTAATTTGAACACTATCAGCGGTGATGCTTGAAATGTATGTTCTGGGACCTAAGCCAAGGTTTTGACTGCACTGTTTAACATATTTAGCCTTCTTTGTAAAACTGAACTTGAACTGTTGTTTCGTATTAAGCAACACTTAGATCTGCTTTCTTTGTGGTGCAGGTGTTTGGTTCACCTAGAAAGTTCTGAGACCAGAAAAAAACAACAACAACAAAAACAACAACAAAAAACAACAAAACCAATAAGGTGATAAACTTCTCACATGAGAAGATGGATGTTAACCTTGGGGTTTGGAGAAACAGCTCTTGGAGGAAATATAGTACGTAAGGGTTGCAGTTATCCCGCTTTGAGAATGTAGTGACATAAATGAGGAAAAAACAACTCCTCTTGCAACTTGCAGAATATATCATGTCTCTCTGCTTTCCTACCAGTCAGTGCTAAACTCTTTGGAGGGAAGCTGTGGTCTTGAGATAAAGATGAGAGACCTTGATTCGCATCTCACAAACAGTTATCATTCTAAATGTATCTTCTGCCTCAAAATGAGCGGGGAAAAAAACCCTCAGCTTCACTTCTCTGAGTACTTGACAGTACTTAAAGTTTGAGGCTGTAACTGGGCTCTTTAACATCTTCCTGATTGGAATAAGTGAGGATATAGGGTGAGACTTGCTGGGCAACAAGCCTAAATCCTGTCTGTTGTTTTAAAAAAAAGAAAAAAAGAAAAAAAAGGTATTAATAAACCTTACCTTGCTCATTAATGTAACCCAGCATATTTTGATGTGTTGGGGTATTTTAATATGACAGAGGTAAGAGATGCAAGAAAAAAAGAACACTACGCAGTAAGTTAAAGCAAGCTATTGGAAAGCTGATGGATGATGAAAGCTGATGAAAGATGGAGAGAAGGAAACAATGAAATTTAAGAAATAGGAACAAAAGCACAATAAATGCTAAGGTGAAAAGGGACTAGAAATGCTCAAAATGAAGATATAGTGCAGTATTTATTTTCCTATTAATTTAAAATGTCCAGGTCTCTTTTATACGTTGGTTAGAATTTATAATTATTCCTTTATTTCCTGCATTTTCAGCCTCAATTTATATAAGACAAATGCATAAGCCTGCATTTCAGTGCTGCTTCTCTATTTTGTTCTGGAAAAAAAAAAAAAGTTTTAAAGTGCCCTGAAATGTCACTTCTAAATTATGTAGGTTGAAAAAGATACAATAAAAGAACATGGCCTGAAAGTCATTCAGAATCTAAGTGCAAACCCATGAGTTCAGATGCAAAACTTTGCAAAAAATTGGATTCACTTGTTGCAAGGTTTGATCTGATTCAAACTATGGCATCCATCACAAGCGTTGAAGGTTATATTCTCTACTGATGTGTATGAATAGCTCTCTCAATGACAATGATGTCTTGAACACTTGTTTTGTGGAGAATAGCTTCTCTGTCTGTAAGGGGGAAATTACTCCTCTCGCCTTCTACCGAAGAGAGAAATGCAGTTCAGTATAAGCAAAGCTTATTGTGTGTTTGCCATTAAGCTTTTTGCGGTACATAAATGAAAGAAAAGTGCATGCCTTTATGAAGCAGTCATGGTAGCCTAGAGAGCTTAAAAAAACGTGTTTTGCTCTTTTGTTTTTATACTTTATCTGGATGTTAGAAAAACACTTTTGTTTGAGACTGTATTATTTCCATTTTTATGCTCACTTCTGCAGAGCAAGTGCATTGTCAAAGAAAAACAGTATCACAAACAGCGATCAACTATTGCAAGAATGTCTCATTACTACTTCTTTGTGGCATGGAAATAATTGTGCAGGTTCTTTTCCAGTTTGTCCATTTTTTTTTCCTTTTTTTTTTTTTTTTTTTGAGTAGTAAAAGATAACTACTTTGACAACGCAGTCTTTTATGTCTCTGCAGAACACTTAGCAACAGATGTTTCCAATTCTCCTGCGCTGCATTAGGCTGCTAAGCTACGATATGTCTGCAGAAAGGCTGCGATCAGCTACTGCTGTAACCTAATCATTGTGCACAGTCTTAAGTGTCTAAAAATCGGAATACGCATTTTGAGCAGGGTCCCCTTTGCTCCTCCAAAATATCCCTGAAAATACTCTTTCCCTGTAATCTGGCCTGACAAATTAATTGATGACGCGTGGTAAATGAAGAACCACTTTGCACCCCCTGAAATGAGACGAGTTAAAATAGTGTGTCTGAGAACGCACACAATACTACCCGTGCCTGTTCTTGTGCTGAAGGCTTAACGACATCAGTGCTGCTCTGAGCGCATCTCCGCAGCGGGTGCGGTTCTTCCAGAAGGTGGTAGCAGCGCGCTGTGCTGGCGTCGGCTAGGATGCTCCTGGGCTTCTGCCAGCGCTGCTCTTTCCCAACTTGTTCGTGCTTGGGAGCTGTGCCTCTGCTGCTGTGTTTTAGAGTTAAACATGATGTAAAGGATTGGTTGAAGTTGAGAGAGTTTTCTTTTAGGATTGTTTGTTGTTGCTGTTTGTTTGTTTTTTAAACTGCAGTTTTTGTTGTGCTACAAACCATAAACCAATCTGCAGGGATTTTGCTCTTGGTGCAGTGCTAGACAACAAATGCAGCATACACATAAAGCAGACTTAGAAAGCCAAAAGCTGGAGTTCAACAGCAGAAGTAATCTCGGAGGAACCTGTCTGCATTTAGTCTCTGCAGAGGTGTTACCCTTTTGTGCGAGCAAGGAAGCAAAGTAAATTTTATATAATAACACGGTGTGTGCTGCTGCCTCCAGCCTGGGTATATCTGTGTGAGGGACTCAAAGGGCAGTGTGAAGCCTCACAGGGCTTGTGCAAGGGATCTAGCCTGGAACTTGCCTGTACTGCTCAGATGTTCATCCAGATGTGGAAAAACTAATATGACATGTTGAAGAAGATTGAGCTTTTTTTGCTCAGTCTCTGGTTATTGAAGGTTGAGAGATTGTTTTCTGACTTGAGTGTTGTTGTCTGGCTCACTAGTGACAGTGGTTGTACTACTGACAGCACACTTTGAGAAGTAGACAGCATTCCCAGTGGACTAACCTGCAGGAGAGAAAGTATTTTTCCTATTCTGTTTGCTTAGACCTCAAAAACCTGACAGTAAACATGATGTTAAGCCTGATAATTTCTTATGTGGAAGTCTTATAAGAAAAAACATTTTAATTCAGAAGAAGTCGTACTAAGCTGGTACTGTTTGTGAAGCTGATAGAAGGGGAAAATGAAGAAATGTGGTTTAGAATGATCAAAAATCAGCACTCATGATGATATAAGGTAATCCCCATAGCTAAGCATGAGAGATGAGCAAATTCAAAGCTCTTGCCTTGACTGAGAAATTTGAATGTGAATTGTTTTTTCCTTACTTTCTTGGTCCCTAAGGTAATAATGCTTCTCCAGACTCAGTTGCAAAGTTGCTTTCTCCAGGATGACGAGGAAGGAAGAAGTACAGGCATGGGTGGGAAAGGACGTCTTCTTGAGTTTGGGCCTGGAGGTGCAGTCACATGAATGCTGTTATAGGTCATTGCAATGATGATGGAAAATCTATGCTTTTAAAGATGGTAATAACAGTTAACTTCTAGGCACTGGGTTTCCATTAAGAAGAAGCTTTAATCTCTGACTTCTGCTTCCATGGCAGAATCCAGTGCTACTCGTATTTAATCACTGCATCTATCAGCAAAGAACTGACTTCCTAAATCTGCAAAGCCTGAGGGAATACGTAGTGCAGCATTATGGTCAAGAATGATTCATATCAGTTCAGTTGAAGGCTCGGCTAGTAATGTTATGAAACAAAAGTCTCTTGACAGCTTGATTTGCAAGGAATCTTTTTCTGATATTATTGCTTCCTAATATTTTATTTCATATGTCTTTACACTTAAAGTAGGTGTTAATTCAGGTGAGACTGCAGGTGCTTGCACACCTTATTCCCCACAGATAGTAAATTAAATAATTGATCATTCTGTTGTGATCTTCCATACCATGCAGCTATAATAGCTGATTTCACCTACTTCTATGACTGTGATCTTGTACCCACCTTCTAACTTGTGAATGTAGTAACGGCCACGAAGGCATGCACATCTAAGACCTCTTTAAAATATAAAACTGCTGTTTATCCCTGGAGCCTTTATTCTCTTAAACTATTAATTGATCCATTGTACTACAATGCTCCAGCAGTTTTTGGAGCATAATCTAGATTCTTTAGATTTTTCTGACTGTTTTAGTCTGTCTTCCTCTCTTCTCCCCCTTTTACTGTTACCTTGCATCTTAAGTTCAAATATTGGAGTCTCAGACTTCATACTAAATGATACATTCCCTTCCTCCAGCCCCATACACCTGAAAGGGTGAAGCAGAGCTAGTCTAGATCACCTCCCATTACTACATCTTGTTTTCTAAGACTGCTTCAAGTCTCCTCTGCTTACAGATTCTGTCTTGCCTGCTGCTACTATCCAGAATTTAAATATTTAAATTAACTCTATCTGGTGATCTGGTTTTCATGAATGATGTATGTAAAGAAAATATAATACATTGTAAATGTGAGAAGCAGGTAATGTAGAAACTTATGAAAATAGAGTAATTGTAATTGTTTTCTTTTATTAGTAGTAATTTCGAGAGACTGAATTTTTTAATGCAAGATTTATATCTGTCAGTGTTAAAATGGGAAAAGGGAACAGGGAAAATTCATGATGCATGTGAGTTGATAGGTATCAGTTAAATATTTAGATTTCCCTTAATATTTTCTTCAAACAGATTAGTGCTTCTTCATCTTTTTTCCAGTAGACTCCTGAATTGGTGATCTATGTTTCTCTGAGATGGAGTCATCACATTTTTGCAGTCATGGAGCTAATTTTTTTTGTAGGTGGACAGACCATGCCAGGCTTCACAGTGGTATCTGGGTTATTGCTGCCCTGTGGTTCTGCATGTGATAATGCTGCTTAATTTGTTATGAGAATTTTTGACATGAATTACGGGGGAAAGAAGCACGTAATAAATAGGAACAGATTGTATGGAATATTTAATTTGCCACCCATCTCTATGACTTTGTCCTGTATCTCAAGGACACTCTTAAGAGACTTTAAAAAAAAACACACACGAAAACACACATGAAAGAATTCTGTTATATGTTCATAGAGCACGAAAGACAGATTTTGTGTGAAAAAGGAATTAAATCCCTTTGACAATTTTTCTGTGTGTTAGTTCGTTTCAAGAACAGGCTATATCAAGGCATTGTAGGAATCAATGGTGCATTTCTCACATGAATGAAATATCCAATAGTTGCTTTCTGTTGGTATATCAGGTCATCTCCATTCTGTTGGGTTTTTTGCTGTTGTTGTTATTGTTGTACAGAAGCACTTCACACAAGTGAGATCAGTGCCTGCTGTGATAGCACTTGCCTTCCTTGTAGTTGAGGTTAATTGGTCTTGTTGCCCAGAAGACCTCTGGTGTTTAATTTTTGGAGAAGCGAGAGGAGAAATCTCGTGGGCCCTGTTTTTGTTTTTTTTTTTTTCCTTTCTTCCTAGAACAACTGTTTTCTATAGTGCAGTCTAGGGAGAGTTAACGTCAGTAAGTTAACACAGGAAATCTGTGGTGCAAGTGGGTTTTAGTCTTTTTTAACATTTGGCACTTGAGAAGGGATTTAACAAAGAAACTAACTAGTCCTGTTTACAGTCCTTCCAAAATAGTGTTGTTTTCTGTCTGTAAAATGCTGATAAACATTATATTTTTGTTGAAATACTCTGTGAATCATCAGAAATGCAGGAAGTTCTTTACTCAGGGCAATAAATTGAGAGGCTTGGTTTGGAATGATGGATTAGTATGCTCATTTTGTAAACTTGGTTATGCTGGTAACCACTGGAGAAGGTTGAGGTTTGTTTTTGCTGGTAATGTCTTTGTGAATTTCCTTTATTTATTTATTTCACTTCTGGAATTGCTTGAAGTGGTATTACTAGTTGTCATAGAGTTACTGCAGGCTATACCTGAAATGATTACCTGTCTGTAAACAAGCTATTTGTGTAAGTAGTACAGGAATGACAAAGTAATTTTGCTAGTGTGCTATTAATAAACACAAGCAGCAGTGAGAAGATACTAATGTTATCCAGGACTATGAACTCTGATTTTTATCATACTTTTATATGATATTTGGTACATGATATTTGGACCATTTTACTGACTTAACTGTCCATACTAAGATTATACAAAAGTTTCTGGTGATTGGACCACAAATAGTGTTCTGTATTCCTCTATTTAGTATGAGTTCAGAAACGAAAAAATTGGTAAACTTCAAACTTTAGATAAATAGTTGAAAAATTCATTTTTCCTTTTCCTGACACTGAGAAGTCTATAAAGCACTGTAATACTTAGGTCTGCATAATTTATAGCTCAGCATATTGCTAAAAGCTTTCTTGAAGCTCAAATTTATAGCTATTTCTTGACAATACCAATAGAAAGCTATACTTCTACTCTCAGTTTAACATCCCTCCTGATAATTTAAACAGCAAAATCGTGATTTTATGAACTCATTTTCTAGGTCAGTGAACAGAAATATCTGTTGCTTTAGTACTCAGGCGGTAGAAGTAACACTGCTTCTGAAGAAGTTGTAGTGGCTTGCAAGTTTGATCTAATTGACCAACAGAAACCATTAAAGAATTTCACTAAGTGACTTGCTTTTTGTGATGATGAAGTATATAAAGAAGAAACTTAAAGAATTTCTGGAATCTGTTGTTAGAAGTAATAACATTTTTATTGTTTATTTCTTATTAATTGAATTCATGTTTGGCTGTTTAGTATTGTGGGGTTTCCTTTTTTTTTAATTGTTTCTTATTGATGAAAACAATCTGAAAGTCATAAAAGTAATGACAAAGAAAATTTGCTAGGACCACGGAAGTCCATGCAAATTTAGCATTGCAAATTTATTAAAGGTGGGTGTCTGGTACTTGTATTTCTACTTTCTGTACTAAATATTTCAGCCTTGAGATTGTGTTAGGACAAGTCTCTTCTAAATTCCTATTCTTTCAACTCTTAATGAAATGTAGAAACAGATGTGAAATTTTTCCATAAAATTCTCAATGTGCTTTGTAAGTTCTTGCAAGTCCCTCACATAATAGTTACCATATCTTACAATAAATTTTGAATCATATGAGGAACTTGTTTTTAACTTGTTTTTATGAGAAGCCATCGAAAATAATTCTAGACATTTAGAAATACAAACGACTCAAAAATTGACAGGGAAGAAACTGATTTTTTTCTTTCCTTGAAAGAGATAACTATTGCTTGCTGAAAACAATTTCAATTTTTAAAATTCAGTATGGGCTGTTAATGAAAAGTGTACTAAATAGAAAAGTTAAATCTGTGAAGACAATAAGCATTCAAAATATATGTACTAGGACAGTAAAATTCCTGGGTAATATGTGTTACTGTATTGAATATTTATGGACTAAGTGTGCTTCTAGAACAACTATATAATGATAGTCAATGAATAAGCTCTGGTAACATGTCACCAAGATATGTGCAAGAAGAGGTATTTTGTATACATTAGTGGAGCTACAGAAAAATACACTGTTCCCAAGTATTTTGTTTCAGTACTACAGCTGAAAAATAGAACAAAGAGAAGAAAGCCAACAATGCCGTAATTTGCGCATACCTATACAATAAAGAATATAGGAAGGGGAGTTGCTAATAGGAGACTGACACTGTTGGAAAGGTGGAAAGCTGTTACTGTAAAAAGTTTGTTATAGTCTTGAAGGAAGAGATGAAGTCACTAAAGCGTGTGATTTTGTTTTAGTAGTATGTAATTCAATATTGCCTCTTTAGTGCTTTTATTTCTTTGTAAAATTGAAAGAAAGCTTTGGATTGGGTTGTTTATGAACTCAGGTTCATGTTCAACAAAACTCAAATAACATGAAGGAGTGGAGAGATATCACTCCTTTATTTAAACAGTTGTTTATTCAAAGGGCGTGGGAAGAAAAGTGAAGACTAAATGGGATGCTTCTGTTAACATGATAGGGTACAGTAATTACTAAAACTCCTTAAGGAGATATATTACACAGGGTGCTTCTGATTCTGAAGAGTGTATTGTCTGAATATGTTGATCAACTTGATAAACTGAAATAAACGAGTGAGAGGAGAACACTGAAACATTCAAAGTGGTATTAAAGAAAAAATCTGCTAGTAGTTTAGGTTGTGAATTTTGATAAGTTGAAGAATAAAATTGCAGAGTAGGTATTTCAAGAAACTATTTGTGCCTTAGACAACAGTCAATAAATTAAGCTTATGTGTATTTAGACTAAGAATTCTATTTGAACAGCACCGGTAGGCTCTGTTTCTAATTCATCTGCACAGCAAAGATTCACTGGAGACAGAGAGATATACCCATAAGGTAAACTGTGGGCATGCAGAAGTCAAGTGTAGAGCAGTGACATCTTTGGGAGCTACAATCTTAATAAAATATTTCTTCTGCTGACTATTGTGTAAAGCCAAACTGTGACTGAAACCTGCGTAACTAGCTCTCTTCAGAATGCAGAAGTCTTTATCAGAGATGAGCAAATAGTATTTTTTCCCCTGGAGTTTTCAGGAGTCAGAACTTATCCAACTGTCTGAGGCTATTTTTCTCGCTTTGCTTATCATTCTAGTAGCTCACCACCAGGCTCGAGGTGATGTGGAGTTCTGTCCTGCTGACACTTCTATTCACTGTACTTATGTTTCTGCCAAATGCCAGCTAAATGTCACAGCTTCTCACCAGCCAGCCCAGCAGAATAAGGGAATACCTTTGTTCCCAAAGTGTATCAGGAAGGGCAAACAGTTCCTCATACAGCTGCAAGGTTCTAAAGCACAACATGAGTGACATCTTGTCACTGGTCATGCTGTGTGCCTTCAGCAGCCACAACTACAGGCTGTTTCAAGATTCCTTACTAAAAACTGCAGTTCAGGAAGACCGTCAGACTTTTTGTCCATCTGCAGAGGAGTCTGGGTCCTTGTGTGTGTATATATATGTATATATATATGTATATATAATATTTTATTTTATTTACCTGTTTGTTTTGTAAACCTATGTTGTTTTATGAAGTCCTTTAGGCAGGACTTTGCTTCCTATTTTTCTCCTTTGCCTTGATTCTCTCTTCAGAGGCCTCAAGCTGCTCTGTAGATTCCATTTCTTATGCTGATTCAGAGGTTTTATTGTATGGTAGAGATGATCAATTCTTGCTCTGTGCTAAGGGTAAAGATGAAGTGAATTTATACAGCAGTTGCAAAGGAAAACCGCTTAATCACTGCTAAAGAATATGCTATTGCAGTTATACTGAAAGCAAGATCTGAAAAAAAAGTCACTTCAGTTTAATATTATACTTTTTATAGACCTTGCCATGATTACTTAAGGAAATAAAACTGTACTGGGTTCTGTAAAGTTTCTAAAAATGACTTACAAGCATTAAACTATGCACTGTATTCAGCGATGTCTTGTTTAGGAATCTTACTCAAACACAGATGGATTCCTGCATCTCTACTACTCAGCTACTTTTTGGGTTAGTCTTGACTGAAGGTATTGATGCTAATCTGTGGAGCCATTTGTTACAAGCTTTCTTTTTTGTAAATCATGTTGGCAATTTAGAGGAAACCAGAAATGCTAATTCATATTGTTTCTGAAGAGATGAAAGCAAAACAATTTCAGAAAAGAAATCATGTAAATGATGATCCATTCAGAATATTTATGATCTTCTGAAGTCTTTGAGAAAATTTTTCCTTGAAGGCAAAGAAGGTAGCAAAATATTTTGAGAGACATTATTTTCTACGTCAAATTTTAAATGCTGTTCTTGACATCTTGAAAGCCTATAGCTGAAAAAAGTTTTGCATAAGAATGTAATAATTAAGAATATCACATAAATTATTCAGTATAATATTGGGTTTGAGAAGCTGCCAATTATTTTAATACGAGGTTTTTAAACTCAAGTTCCATAAAATAATTTGGGCATGGACTAGATTCTAGGAAATTACAAGATCTGATGACACAGTCACACGCTTCAGTGTGCTGAGTAAAGTTTCAGTATGTTATAATATCACACATGCTAGAAATTAAATCCCTAACCACTTAAGCATTATAAAACTCTCTAATAAGCAAACAAATGTGTAGGGCTCTGGGTTAGTAGTTCACAATTTTTTCCTCTCAGTGCAGACTTGATGCCTAAGTATGCCAGAGGGGCCAAGATAACAATGATAATGAAACAAATGCAACTTGCCAATTTGCAATTCATTCACAATTGTGGGAACTTGGAGGCAGTCTCACTGCTGAAATTGATCAGTGTGTATGTGTGCAATACTACAGTGAGACACACTGTCAGTGGTGTGAAGTGCAGCATCATAAGCAAGTATTTTACTTAATTACCTGGTAAAAATCTTGTTTTAAATTCTGAGCAATGGAAAACTAACTATGACTTCGTTGTAAAAGTTATTCTGAAAAATTACAAATATCTTCATGGTTTTTTGTACTCTTTATATAGTAGGTTTTCTTTTTTCCTTACTGTTTCTTCTTAGTTTTTCTTTTCTTAACAGTATACTTAACTGTGTGGGTTATTTTTTTATTATTATTATTTTTTTTCAGTTTCCTTCTCCTTTGACTATTGTTTTTCTTGTTGTCATTTATGTCTCTGTGAAATAGTGTGACTGTGTGGTATGTGTATATAATTAGAATTAAGCTTTTTAGAGAGCGTAAGTTTATTTCTTCAGGGAACTCAGGTAATATTTTAAGCTTATTATTGATCCTATCCACTTGAGCTTGTTGCTTTGAACAGTTATAACAAAAGGCCTTAAAGATATCTTTTTAGGAGCCTTTTGTTTTATGAATGCCTCAATTCATTGAGTCCATATTCCATTCAAATAAAAAAAATCATCTGTTATCAAACACCATGTTATTGAATTTTCTGAATCACTGGCAGTTGAAAAAATGGATTTTTTTCACTCAATTTTAAATCTCTATCATGGTGAGAAATTTAATTTAAACTGAAGTCTTATAATGTGCATCTCTTAATGAATATTAGCTCTAGGTACCATGTGTATTTTTCTTTCAAAAAGATAAGCCTTTAACAGATTGGATCAAAATGAAATCATGTCTTCTGTAAATTACCATCTGTGTATAGAATGTAGCTTTCTTAAATGAGTGTGTGATGGAATAATTCTTTAATAAAGCAAATAAAACTAGACAAACATTCAGTGCTTGATTACCCAGAAGTCTATTGAAAGACTACCTGGTTTTAGCAAGACAAAGAGTTGGAAATTAGTCCAATGATCAGGGCTCCTCTGCTTGAGGGAAGCAGCAGGAAAGTTAAAGGTGCTGCAGCTTAGCAATTGATTAAGCTTACTTGTTGAATGTTTTTGAAACAATTTTAGAATTAGGAGTGATTTGGTGAATATCTTCATTTGCATGAGAGAATAAGATGTGATTTATTTTTCCCTACTAGAAGCTGCTAGGTTGGCGTAACTAGATTTTGGAGGGTCGTTGGCATAGAGATCTCTGGTAGTTTCAGGTTTCAAGATAAACCATAGCATTCCAAATGGATTTTACTACTTTGAGTACCTGTTATCAGGAGAAAAGATATAAAAAGGAACCAGATCTGTATTTGTACTCAGCACGAAATTGATATGTAACTGCTGTGGAGCAACTTCTATGCTAGTATGCTGTTGTATCTGCTGTACTTTGAGAAGAATGAAAGTGCTTTCAGCAGTAACTTCTGTCAAAATATGGCGTCTAATATAGCTTTTTTTTTTTTCTTTTTTTTTTTTCAATAGATGTTGTAATAGATGGACCATAAAATTTCTGTAGCTGTCAGGAACTCTCATGTAACTTCTGACATTGTATGAATATGTCTTTTCTGAGATCTGTATCATTAAAACCAGTTGTCTTCTAAAAAATTGAATGCTCTTCAATGAAATTTTGATCAAATAAAGGTGGCAATTCCTTCTGAAGACTTATGCAGCGACATGGGTTTCTGTACTGAGATATGACCCAATGTATTGTTACCCATTGTAAATATTTTTAAATGAATGCAAATCGAAAGAACATCCAAACATCCGTTTGACTTGGTAGTTTGGTACAGTATGATTATAACTTGATTCAAGTATCCTTGCACCTTGTCATTAATCACAAGCTTTGCTATGAAGTTACTTGCAAAGTATGGAAAGATGAAATAGAACTTCCAGACTGTTTTTTTAATAATATCCATTACTACTTGCAAGTAATATAAATATGTAAAATCAGTGGGCTTAAGTTCTCTTTTGAAGAGAGAAAATGTTCTAGACCACATTAGTACATTGTCAAGAGGAAACAATAATATTAACATAATAATAATTCAATTTCGTTATTATTAATACATAAGACAACATTTGAGAGCAGGGGAAAAATGGCAAGTCATTTGGTAACTCTATTTGCGATGAAAATGTATTTCAAGTCATAACTGCTGTAATATCACAGCTTTTTGTCATCTGGTAGATAAGAGCTCTGTTGACTGAAAAAAGCAGTCCTGCTTTCCAACAGTGTTACATAACGTTCTAAACATTTGCAGGGACTAACTTCTGTAGGTAATTTATAAAATCCTTAAAATAAATGGGAATAGTTATTTAAGCTTTTGTAAAAAGCGTGCTTTTCAAAAGTAAAAATAAATTTCTCATGCTTCGTTTCAGACTAACTTGACCATCAGCAGGATCTATGAAAAAACTACTATACTTAAAAAAAAATTAACAGCAAAATTCAATATTCACCATTTAAAACAATTCAAAGTTAACTGTTGCTGTGTTCTTTTATTTTAGAACTAGACATTGCAGCAAATCTTCAACTTCCATAGCAGCAAATATGTTTTGATGATGAACAAGAAATTCTGCTTGCTGAGCAAAGCACCAGTCATATATCTGCAGATTTATCAACTCTGTGTCACCTTTTGAAAGCATTGCCATTTGAGGGGGGGAAAAAAATTGGCAATGTGTGCGCCTAAATTTGGAATGAAAAATGTGTATCTCTTGAAAGATATCTTTTGTGCTTTACTTATAACTTTCTTTCTGTGCGTAATCATGAGAAAGTTGGCTAGAGCCAATGGTATTGCTGCCTTGTAAAGGCACAATTCTGACAGGAAAATAAAGATTTACATTACTTGCTTTGGATATATACTTAGAAATTTTTAGTCATGTTATTGAGAGTCTGATTTAAAACACATTTATTTTTAGACTACTTCTTGCTCAAATATTCCCAAATGTGTAAAAGTTCATGTTTTAAACTCTGTGGAAGTTTTGCTATGACTAAAACTTTTTCATTTTTATCTGATTTTATTGTTAATTTTTTGTATTCACTTAGAATATTTGAATTTTTTGAAAAATCCTTTTTTAGTTGCATTTTTGTAATTATTCCAAATGGAGACTAATTATTGAATGTAAAAATACCTCCAGAAAAATCCTGAGACTTAAAATAGGAAACACTTGCTTTGATATATAAATCAGTTAGCATTGGTTTCTCACATCAAAAGGAACATCAAAATAATTTAGGTTAGTCTGCTTAATATTTTTCCAATTGCCTGGAGACCAGGGAAAAGGCAAAGAACATATATTTTCTCTTGAGTACTCCTCTGCTCTCCTGCTACTTGATGTTCGTGTCAGTCATGACTGAGATTTTTGTGTTTTCAGTAACCACAGCTGATTTGTTTTTCATAAAAGTGTTTACATAGGCTTTAAGAGAGTATTTCCTTTAGGTGTGGACAAAATAAGTTTTGCCTTCACTTAATTATGCATTACATTATTATTTATTTATTTTAGCATTTCTGGTCCTGTTTCCTGATGGCTTGTTTTAGTACTTTTCTACTTGGTACTTTACAGAATTGTGCTTGCTGCGTCTGTGCTGCTTGTGTTTTGAGAGACGTTATTGTATGATGGTTGAGCCTTCATCTGTATCAATATAGTTCTCTATGTATGTTTAACCAAGCTTTAACAGTCCTTTCTTCCTTCCTAGAGGAGGAAAAAATCACTTTGTGTTTCTAAAATGCATACATGTATAAATATTGCGATGAAAGAAGGAATAATCACAAAGTAGATGAATTACAAATGGAAGCATAATGGAAAATTCATGAATATTCAAGTTTTTCTAGTTGTAATTTTGTTTATTTTTTGCCTTACTAATATTTTATAATTACGTATAGGAAGAAACATGTTTAAATGACAGTAAGCAGTTTTGGAAATAAACTAAGAAGGATTTGAAGTCAAGGATATTTGAGGAGATTAGGGTTCAAAATACATTTTTTTTTTTAAATGAATAAGAAAGTTTCATATAAATGCTTGTCAACTTCTTCCCAGTATCATCCAGAAATTTTAAGACCAATACCACTAATGTACTGAAACACGCTTAACTTGGCAATTCAGTTTCTGACATATTTTTCCTTCTCCTTTTTTTTTTTTTTTTTTTTTTTTTCCCCTATGAGCAATATGTAATAGCAGAGCAGTATTACACCCGACCTGAACTTTCGTTCATTTTGTGTATGCGTCCATGCAGCAGCAAAGCAAACTTGACAGCTTAATTCCATGTGAGGGGAATGTTTGCAGGGATAATCCTATTCACACTGCAGGATAAGGATGCCCTACTAGTGGCTTTGGCCTATAAAACCATTAGCTCTAAATAGTGTGCTGGCGTCGTGATCTTCTTAGCTTGTAAACCAGCTTTCTCTTAGCAGTTTATTGGTGAGGAACTTTGTGATAATTTTTCCTACCCATGCCCAGTTCTTTGTTATAAATACACTTGAAAAACACATCAAAAGCAATTACATTTTCACTACAAATGGATTAACTGATTGAAGAATCACGATATTTAATTTTAATGGTATAACTGTTTCCGATTAAGCTATACTTAATAGCAAAAAGATGAACTTGGTGTGGAGGCCTGAAGAGAGTGTTTCAAAAGGGTCTGTAAATGAAGGCAAAGAGAAATAAGGAAGCTGAATATGCTTTAAGATTTCTTTGTCTCTTTTTGGTTTACTACTTTTCACTAGCCCTATATAACTCTAATAGTATAAATGCTGTTTACGAGGGGTGGATAGTGGTAGGACAAGGGAGAATGGTCTTAAACTGAGACGGGGAGATTTAGGTTTAGGTATTAGGAGAAAGTTCTTCACACAGAGGGTGGTGACACACTGGAATAGCTTGCCTAAGGAAGTTGTGGATGCCCCATCCCTGGAGGCATTGAAGGCCAGGCTGGATGTGGCTCTAGGCAGCCTGGTCTGGTGGTTGGCGACCCAGCACGTAGCAGGGAAGTTAAAACTGGATGATAGTTGTGGTCTTTTCAACCCACGCCATTCTATGATTTGGTTAGAGTTGAGCAGATTATAGAATCACAGGAATGGCTTCACTTGGAAGAGGCCTTAAAGAACACATTGTTCCAATCCCCCTGTCATGGGCAGAGTGGTTTCCCATTAGATCAGGCTGCCCAGGGCCTTGCGTGTCTCCAGGGATGAAACAACCACAACTTCTCTGACCCTTGTATCCATTCTTAATTATAAACTTCAAGCAAAGAAGATGTTTACTGAAGAACAAATGATACTTCAGCTGGTCTCAAACAGAGCCAGGGAACGTATTACAGTCAGTGCCCTTTCTAGTTCTGTTTGCACACGTGCTATCTCTGACAGTAAAGACCATGAGATAGCTTGAGTCTTCTGTGGCTACTCTACTCACAGTACACAGTGTGTGATGATTTATTATGTTTATTAACCAGTTATTTACTTCAACTTCTATCCTTCTATGTATCCCCAGCTTAGCTCCTGTTTTTCCCTAATGCAACTGCAAATTATGATATTGAATTCAACAGAATCCATGTTTGTTGATCAATCTGAATTTCTCTGTAGATGTTCACTAGAAAGTGCAAATTAGACTATGTCTTTTGCCCTTTAAAGACAGTCTGAAATCTAGGATCTAGTTTTCTGGATATCACAAGATCAACAGGAAATTAAGCTATGCAGAACTTAGATACTTTGCATTAAAAGTCAAGGCTCACATTTTTGACACATTTTCAGTAATATTGTCTTTTGCAAAATAATACTTTTTCAAGTGTATTCTGTGTGCTGAAACTGAAGACTGAAGTTATTTTATCCATTCTTAAACTGAAGAGTTAATAGTGTTTGTTTGAACAGAAGGTCTATGGTTTTGCATAGTGAAAGCTTTTTTGGCACAATGTAAATTTGAACTGGGGATAATCACATGAACTGCTAAGAACCTATCAGTAATTCTTCAGGGAATTATCAGGGGAAAAAAAAATACAGCGTCCAGAACACATTTTCACTTTGGGAATAAAAGTTGCCCAATGTCTAGCCAAAATATTATGAATTGAGGTGCATGACCAGCACTTTTTAAGATATTCTGTTCCAAATATTCTTACCCCTGGAACATCTGTTGCTTCGGAAATGAAACCATTCTGCACTGCCAATCCAGTAGAGGCACGGTTACTTCATCAATGCAGGAAAAGTTCAATGAAGTAAATGGACTTGAGAAATGAGAGAAAACAATTTTCATGCTTTAGTCCATGAAGGAAAGAGCTAAATCAAAAGTATCTGTCCACGAAGAAGATAATAAAGTTTTCTGATTGCCAGTTGGCAATATGTTGTGTATTACTGCCTCCTGGGTTCCTTCACCTGTGCAGTGTCCTTATATCTTAGTAGCACTGGGTTATTTTTCTTGTTTTATGTACGGCAAATGTGTTTAAGCTTTTGTGGATTTTGTTTTCTATTAATTTATCCAAGTATCATTCATTATCGTGATTGAAGAATCCTATCTTATTTGAGATAGCATAGTGTGGTTAAAGCTTATGGATTTATGTGAGGCTATCACTATCTCAAGTATTTCCTTTTTTTTTTTTTTAACCAGAAAAACAGAATGCCACCTATCTCTTTACAATACATACACTGAAGTTAATAGACTTCAGTTTTATAGTACAAATCAAAATAACGTTGGCATATGTTGTGGCTTTTTTCAGTATAAAAAAAAAATTGTAGATGGGTTTGCTTGGCTTATCATGGTTTACTGTGTATGGTAACTCATGATGGATTATGGCAAACTAACAGCACAGCATAGAGTCCTGCAGTGGTGAGTGTGGCTTTTATACGAGTATGTCAAACAGTCAATTTTCCCACTTAGGTGTAAATTTGTTTTTATGATCCATATAAACTTATTTATATTCTGTAAACATTGCTAAATATTAGTGTGAGAATAATAATAATAAAAAAAAGAAATAGTTAAAGCTATTAATATAACATTGCTACCATTTTACTCTAAGAGAATAGATAATACTCATCTTACAATATGGTGATATATTTATTTTCCGATATATGAAAATATACTTGGGGAGAATAATAGAAAAATGAGCAATGCTGAAATTAAGGCAGCAATTCTTCAAAATAGAAAAAACAGGCAAAGTTTGTTAATGTGAAGTTAAGAGCAGCTGAAAGGAGACACAGTCTTTTGTACTAATGATCCATTTTTGATTCTCATGAAGATGATCCCAAGCTGTTCTCTTCCTGTATTCAAGATCCAGATGTGAGTGAGGTGATGTCAAAGAAAGAAGAGTTGCAAGGGTGAAGGAAATTTTCTTGCTTTTATGTGAATTCAGATATCTGGAGCATGTAAGATATTCTTTTTCCCTGAGGGATCTTCCCAGGAGCCACAGAATTCTTTAAAATACATTCCCTCTTATTGCTTCAAAGACAGAAAGAAATGTCAATTAAGTGTAATCAGAGTGTAAATCAATACTATGATGAGTGGTTTGCTGATAGGCGTTCTGTGCAATATGCTAGCCCTAATAGAGTCAGCATATGGCTCAGGATGATCTATTTAAGTGTGTCTGAAAACAGTACATAGTCTGTAATGTCCCTTCCCCTTAATTAATTTTTTGACACAATGGCAATGCCTAAGAAGTCATAGGCATCTAGAGATAAAGAACATGCAGCTTGGGTGAAAGTCAATTCATACTTTGAGCCACTCCTGAGGAAAAAGGAGCAGAGAAGACGGAAGTTTTCACAACTTAGAGCAAGTGATAAATATGTCTGAAAACCTTTTAAAAGACATTAGATCTCGAGCGTGAATGTAACTACAAATATACAAATTCATTTCCAGGAATTAAGATGTGGATATGCAAAATGACAATATGTTTATTTCATAATGCTCTATTCTCTTCAAAGAAACAAGATTTGTCAGTGATTGGAATAACCACAGTAGCTTCTGGCACGTTGACCTTAATTTAGTGGCTTTTGAGGTTTAATTCCCTTCCCTTTGAGGTTGTACCTTCATTTGTATCTCTGACAGACCTGGTCATATTTCTGTGAATTTTAGTTAAATCATCTGATCGAGTATTTGTACCCAGCTTGTTTTAAATGGAGAAGGAGCATTGCCTGATATGCAGACATCTCAGTGGTGTAAAGTTAAGCTATCAAAATATTTTGAAGAAATTAAATTTTCTTTAGTCAACTGATTCATCTTCTCTAGCATTACCAGCCCTGAAGCAAGACATGTTATCTTGCTGGTTGCCTCCAGTAGATGTATAGCTTTTACCTTTTTGTCTTGTCTCAAAAACAAGTACTTAATCTATATCCACAGCTGTGCTGTTTCAGACATCAATCCCTGAGGATGAAGTTAGGTTTGTGTTGATATGCTGGCTTGTTTCCTGCTTTTGCTGGGTTCTGTCACTGTTTACCCAGCATCAGGTCTAGCATTTACTGTAGCTTTGTGAGCTGATTCAGCACACTAACCTAGGAGAGAGTGCAAGGACAAAAATTATGCGCAGAGCCTCTGATAGGAGTCACCTTCATCATTTGAGTGCTATGCTATGTGTCAGAATACTCCCAAGAGGGAAAGCCAAACTTTGCATCTGGAGGTGACGAACATACAGATGTCCTGTGGCAGTCATCTGTTGACTACCTTAATAAGTCTGAAGGATACCGCTTGGTCCTTTGACAGAATCCTGAAAACCAAACCACCATTGAGAGTGGTGGGTCAAGTGCCCCTGTGCAGCTCTTCACTTTTATTCAGCAGCGGTTATTTTTCTTCTATCCGTTTCTTAGAGAAACAGTAGGTGCTTGAAGCACTGAGTTTTGATTTTCTGTGTTATGCTTATGTAGTAATTTGAGAATTGAATTAAACAGAAAAACCAAACGATTGAACAGCATGGGTCGAGCAGAGTGCCTTCTCTCTGGTTAGAAGGGTGCAGAAGAAGTCAGAATGAATTAGCTTGGGTGGGAAAAGCTCTCTTTTTTATCTTACCTGTGTATAAATTGCCCTGCTGAATGAAAGGATGTCTGTGTTGGCTTTTAGTAAGCTATGAGCCAAAGTGACAAAAATACTGTATTTGGTTGAAATATTTCTGTAACAGGAATTGTCTTTTTGTTATTTGGATAAGGCCAGTTATGCATGCAGCTAATATTTTCTTTGATCTCATCCACAAACCCAGGCATTTTGGGCAGAACGTATGTGAAATGAGAGTGAAATGTATTCACTGGGCAGCAGGCTTACCATGGCATAGTCTGCAAAATGTGCACATTCCTCTTGGAGTGAAATGTTCCTGACAATAAAACTCAGCAGATGCTGAATATTTACTTACTATTAAAGGCTATCCTATTGATGGGGGCAAAACCAACCAACAAAAAACCCCAACAGTCTGATGAAGTATGACTTCCATGTGAGTTTTCAATGTGAGTATATCTTCAATGCTAACGTTCTACTCCTGAAAAGGACCTCAGTTGTGATACTTCTGGCTCTTTCCTGGAGTCTGACTGCTTTCATAGCAGTACGTTAAAATGCTGTATCCTGCTACTGACAGCTGAAAGAATAGTCTGCTCTTTGTGGCAAAGTATTGAGTAGATTGGAGTTTAAAGCCTTCCAAAAGAAGAGGAAAAAGTTTAAAAAGTATTATGACTGCATCATGATTTTTCTTGTCAGAACTAATTAGATGGATGTAGGAATGGATCATAAGTCAGATTTGCTTGTTAGCTCCTAACTCTTTGGAAATAGCCTAAGGGATGCAGATATCACTTCTTGTAACCTGAACTAATGAAAGACTGTAGGCAGGTATTTCACAGCTACAGATCTACAAACCATCTTTGTAACTGAAGTAATCTTCACCGTGCTGTACACCTAGACAGCTGCGAATTCCAGGATACATGGCTGGAATGAGGAAAACGATTCATGACATATGCCATAGGGTTGGTTTGCACATGCTTGAAACAAATAATCATTTTGTTTTGCCTTTGTTTTTTCCCATGCACCAAGGGGAGAAGAACACCTTGCACTGCAGTACTCTATTAATGATTGAAATGAAATAATGAGAAGAAAATAGCCGATGGCTTAATAGACAAGCTCTCTCCTGTTCAGATCTTGTGTGTCTGGGTACCACACAGATCACAGGACTGTTTCCTCTTCAACTTAACCATGACATATGCTCTCTCAGCTGCCTTTAGCAGGTATCGCTCTAGTTCTGGGGAATCTTTCTACCCTAAGGAGTGACTAAAAGCATTTTAGTTTTACACTTTCTCTAAGATTTTTTTTCTTTGTTTTATATTTCTTTCTGTATATCTTTTTATTTTTTTTAAAACAAAAGCAAGATAAATCCACAGTATAATAAAACACAAACAAACCTCTCTTTTGTCCTCCTCCCTAAAATCCCAACCCACAATGACAAGAACTACGTTACATGTAATAAGGAAGGTAGTACTTGCTTACGTTAAATATCGAAGCCCTTAACTGCTGTTGTGGGCATGAGTTTTATGTTAATGTACTTACTAGCAAAAGAACACAGGTGGTTTTGAGATGTCATCCATGACATTTTTTAAATCATTATTATTTTTCAGGGCAAAGTCATTTTGAAGAGAATATTAATATCTGTTTATTTTTTCCTGTTTCTTTAGTTGTGCTGAGTCTTCTGGAACACCTTTTTGTCGCAGCTCATCAACAATATATTAAAGCCAATGGTTTTGGAGATTGGTTTCTCTACTGAAGGATTATTTCTCACTTTTTGGTTATAATGTATTCCCACATATATTTATCAGCGTAAGTGTATGAGCAGGAATGAGTGTCCACGACAGGAAAGTCTCAAGAGAATTTTCACCACTGAACAACAGAACGTGAAGCATAGATAATACAGTTCTAAAGCATGGTGTCAAAATGTATATACATATACATAGGAAATCTGTATTAAAATCAGAACAAGAAGAAAGGCAATGATATACTGCAAGGTGGGAAATGAGGTCACATCAAAATGTTCCAGAAGATCTATGAAATATATTTCTAAACTAAGCTCCTTAAGGGCTTCTGGATGAGAACTTGTGTAAAGTGTCAAGCAAGATTAAACATTTTTCTACAGTAGTCTGAAATCTACAGATTTATTTGTTAATACTTTTAATCGGACAGATTTGAGAAACCAAGAAAGAGAGGACTGAGATAGCTTAGTTAAAGATGAAGAGGGTGAGGGAGGCAAAAATCTGATCTCATTTTGAGTCCTGTGAAATCTAATTTTAAAGGGAACATCTAATCTATATGCAAACTTGTGTTTTAAGTCACAAACTTTTTTTTAAATGTACAGCTGTGTTGTTAAGAGGGTAGGGAAGGAAAGCTAAAAGGGAAAGGGAGAATCATATTTAAGATCTTATTTTTGACACCAACAATAACTGCTTTTTAATGATTAATACCAATCATCAGATCTTTATTTTTCTGAAAAAGTATCATAAAGTTCTCCTGCTGTTCCCAGCAGTGCCCTGCTAATTCAGCTCACTAGCAAAATTAACAGCAGGAAACAAACCTTTGAAATTTTCATCGTTTGTGAATAGCATTGTTCATTTGGTAAAGGATATGGGCTCCTGCTGTAATTGTTCCTGTGTTAAGAAGGCTGCAAGTTATTTTCTCTCCATTAGCCCTTAAAAAAAAAAAGAAAAAAAAAGAAATCGATAGAAATAAATACGCATACAATTAAATAGTGAATTAAACAGCTGAGTGACTAAGAATTTCTTTCACTTTTGAACTCTTCTGATTTCTCTGAGGGAGGACCATTGTGCTGCCATTCCTTCGCAAACACTCAGTAATGCTAAAGTGCTTTGAAGTTGCCATTGGAGAAAATAGAACAGCAGATGGAGCATGAATAAACCCACACTGTTGTCCTTTTAATCTGAACAAAAGCATTTTTTCTTGGAAAAAATAATTAATATTTAATTCCATTTAGTCATAGAAGTTTGATCCCAGATGAGAATACAGAAGTTGAGGCAGAGCTATATATACAACAGATGAGTGAAGCTATATCCTGGCTTTTTATTAGGATGATAAAAAAAAAAAAAAAAAAAGAAATAAACACAAAAAACCTTTGTCTAGCAAGCATTATAATAGCTGTGATAGATCTTGTTCAATACAGATCTGGAGGCCAGTGGACTCAAAGGAATCTGTGAATTACAATCAGTAAGATGCTATTACTTTGTGGTTTCCATGGTGCAAAGAACAAACTCTGGACCTCCCATTTAATATGGTATTTCTTCTGTGCGTCTGTTATTAGTTGGTAAAAGGGAAGTTGCCATACTGGTAGTACAAGTAGCATTTGAAGCTAACATGTATTCCCCCCACAAAGAAAATGGAGGTCTTACTGTTTTCTGAGATTATCTTTCTTTTTCTGCATAGTTAAATAGGAGGCTTTAATGCCTAAGATTTGAATACATGTTTTTACCACATCAAATTCTCTAAAATGGTTATCTGGAAGTTTAACAGAAGATAGATTCTTCTTGTTATTTCTTGTCATTGAGACTTGCAAGCACTGGTTTCATTTTCTTCCTACTGCAGTTTTCAGCAAAATAGATGTTGCAGAACTTTTGGAGGTAAATACTGTTAAATCATCTTTTTATACATTTACCCTTGTAGGTAATAGACAATTTCACTATTGAGATGGCATCTTTTCCTCTTATGCAATAGCTGTTCTTTCTTAACACTCAGAAGACACGTATGCCTATAAAATTCTGTGCTTTTCGTTATTGCTGTGGATTTGCTTCCTGTTTTGGACTGATGATTTCACAACAGTCTACACAATCTGATCACTGTTATTTTTAAGGAGGAGAAAGACTCATGATGAAGTTTTGTAGTCTTGGACAGTGTTACATTTTCTCAAGTTGTGCAGCGCCTGGGTATAAAGGACGTTCCTTCCTAATTAGGCCTTCTAGTCACTGTGTGGGGGACATTCTACCTGTCTTCTTTAAATCTGGTTAGAAGTAAGATGTGAAAAATCAACAGTCAGAAAGGGTAAGAAATGGACAACCTGTATAAGCTAAGTCAGTTTAGATGGAAAAGCTAATGTTTCATGCAAGAAATGTCACAAGGCTGCACAAATAGAAGTTAGTTCTGCTTCTATTGTTGTTACATAGAAACAGGAGAAAAGAAAATGGGTTACAGAGCAATTTTTTTAAAATAAAAAAACACAAAGCCACCAATTTTTACTTTTTTTTTTTAACAGAAGGAAGTACAGGTGCAGTGGTAATGGTTTTGCTATTGCTAATGATGCAGTTCGTGCTAACTCAGACTGGCAGACACAATAGGAATCATGCTGTGTGTATGAGCTCTGCTGCCACAAAACCAATACCTGCATTTTTTTTATTTTTTTTTTCTGCTTATGAACATAGGCAGGGTACCAATCATCTGCAGTAGGGGTTCTCCTGTTTAAGCCTGCAAGATGTTATTTTCTGCTTTCAAATCCAATCCTGTGGAAGCAGTTATAGAATTATTTATATGTTTGGCTGTTGGATGAGCTTGATTAGTGTTTTACTAGTTAATAATCATAATTATTTGACGTTTAAAAAATGGATTGTCTGCTTGCTTGAGTAGTCATCTAATCTTCTCACAATACTCGTAGAGATACTTAGTGCCCTTTTAGGAGTTTTTTTTTGCTCTGCCTTCTGACTCCACATACTGTTTTGTTTACCAGAATAAGTAAAACTCTCATATTTCTGCCTTAAATCAGCGTTCAAGAAAAAACAGTTGAAGAGCAACTCAGAAGTGGCAACAGGCAGAATTGAGAAACTAACAGTCTAGCCGTTTTGCTGACTCAAGAATTGTTTTCAGTGTCTGAATGAATATCTGTTCAAGAAAGTCCCTGTTGGTAAGAGGTGATTGTAATGGCATGTTGACACTATGGCAGTAGTATTGACACGATGCAATTGAAAATGGCCTTTAAGAGTATCATACTTGCCCAAGATGCTTCCAATTGTTGTGTGTTTTGAGAGCATACAGTAAGAACAAAAAATCATGTTTTTGAATTATGCTCTCAAAGTAGGGGAATGCTTTTACACGTACTATTAAGTGAAGAAGTATATGAAGAGAGAAAGTTCTTTTACTACCTTAACATGAATTCTATGCACGTGTTGCACACAATCCTTTTGGTAAATCTTCAGAATTCAATTAAGTACAACATAGCCCTGCTGTGCAAAGATAAAAATATGAGAAATTTTAGAAATGTGAAAATGTTATCTTCACAGCAAGATTCTTTTTTGTTCTTGTTGCTGATATCAATCCATGTTACAGCTTTCTTACTATATCCTTCACTCTTTCCTTCCAGAAATACATCTGGATTGCTCTTGAACAAATTTATATGCTTTGCAATTACTCTGTAATTTGTAGTTTCTGCAAGAAACAATTTTGTTCCGATCAAGAACCTGTTTTTCCCCCAAGATTTCTTAAAACTGTTTCTCCCAGATTAATTTCAAAGATTTTCTATAACATTTCATTAGCAATACAACTTAATAGGCAATTATGAATTAAAATTAAGTATGTAAAACATTGTGATTATTTTAAGAATTACCCTTTCAAAGAACCTGTATTTTGATTCTGGTGTTTAAGATATTGCTCAAACACGGATGGGCAACTTATTTGAACTGAAAATGCATGGTAAAACTCACGCAAGCAATCATTTGTGTGCCTGGACTTGTCGATGTAACCTTTTTTTTTTTCTGGTTGCTTTGCTCTATTTTAGTAGTGAGTGTTAACAGTTGTGCTTAAAAGTAACCTCATTAATAAATGTACAATTGAGCCAGCACATTCAAGAAATATTTGTTCTTTAATGGACTCCCAAGCCTACTGTGAAAATCTTCCTTTATTTTTCAGTGCTGTTGTTTTAAGTGACAGTGTTCCCTGATTAAGAACTCCCACAATTAGCCAAGGAGCATGTGATTACAAGGAGGCAAAGAGAACAAAAATTTTCACCGAAATAGTTTAAGGAGTTGTCTCTGTTGTAATGGTATTTACAATGTGATCATCATTACTATGAAGAATTGTGAATACTCCTTGATTATCTTTGCTTTTGAATGAAATAGTCTTTTTGATGGTAATAAGTGTAGTGAAGAAAACTTTATCTGATTATAGGTTATTTGAGAATCTACCCTAAATGAACTATCTTTCGAGAAAGGAAAGAGAAGACCTTATAACTAGGTCACCAAGGTTATCTGCTACCTCTTAAAGATTTTAGATAAAGTAAGAATCAGATACTTAGATATTTCAGAGAATAAATCCTGTAGAAATTCAAAGAAAATTTTAAGTTCATGTGCGAGCATTGCATGTGAAGAAAATTTGGAATCCAAGTTAAATTACTTGGAGAACTTTTTCAATGTTGCAATGCACATAAAAAACTAAGACATTTTCAAGATAAATCATTATGAAATGCCAGTTGTAGGCCTGGACTGTAGTATTTTCCAAGAGGATATTTCTTCTGTCAGGTGTATACAATCAGATAATTTGTGTTCATGTAATTGTCTGTCCTATACAGGAATTTATCCTTCAGGTATATTGCAGTTTCTTTGAAAAACAGAGAATAATAGTTTGTTGTTGCTGTTGTGGATTTTTTTTGGTGTGTTTTGTTTTTGATGATGTACTGTTTTTAAAGGATATATATGTAAATATAATGAAATTAGGAATTCCTTGTTTGGTTTAGTTGCTGAGTATCTGTGGGTTGCTTTGGATGAAGGTCAGTGACTATAATAAATATAGATATAATAAAGAAATAATGTACCAGACAAATACTTTTTTAGAGAGCAAGAAATGGAGGAAAGCATTTTCACTGGATGAATGCTCATAGTATGGACTTAAAAATGTGTGTGTCATGTTTTCATGCTAATTTTATGTTTATATGAGGTTTACATTCTTAATCTTGGGTAAAATTTCCTGTGAGAAATATGAGGGCTACTCCAAAAGTAACGCTTTCCATTTTATTTTGTTTGTGTGCAGTCTCAGAGATAGAAGTTGGTGGTATGACAGTAGAGCTTGAACCTTTCCCACTAGTATTTCATTCACTTGGTTGACAAGTGATAGATGGCAGCAGAGGGGCAATCTGACAAAATGACTGATATGGGAACTTCACGTGAAGAAAATGGGTGTCACTGAATTGTTCCATGTGGAAAAAAATGGTACTTGCTGATATTCATTGAAGTTTGCTGAACATTTGTGCAGATGAAACAGTGGATGTGAAAACAGTGAAGCATTAGGTGATGCATTTCCACAGTGTTGACAGTGAGTCGTTTCCACTGGTGCTAAGTTTTTTGCTAGCATGGCATGCAGGCTCTTTTTCATTGTTGGTGAAAATGTGTAGTTGGTGGTGGTGAAAAATAGCGCTTTGCAGATGAGAATTTGCTCTATGTAGCTCTTGTATTATCCATGCAAATAAGCAAGAGGCTTAATTTTTGGAGTGACATCCATATATAAATACAATTTTTTTTACTTAATTTCAAATGCTATCTAATATTTTGTAAGTTGAGTTTAGAAGAGCACTTAGGATTGAAGTTGTTGGAAATGACTTGAAAATTAAGAAGCCACAAATGGGTAAAGTATGTAAGTCATATGCAGAAAATACACTGTAAGAACAACTTGTATTTGAAAAAAAAACTAATTATACTTAGGTTAGCTTGAATTATTTTCATGTTGTAAGTTGAATTAAAAATGTTAAGGAACTTAATACTAACATGAAATCTTTATTTCTGATTTTTTTTTTTAATCACAATTCAATTACAATATTACAGCCCTTTTCTTGGCATGTTTAAAAGACTTACTACAGCGTGGTAAATATCACTTGTCATTTATGTACTGCATGATGCCAAAGAGCATAAAACCATTGAAAAAAAAAATAAAAAAATCCTGCTATCACTATTGGTGAGATGTCCTTAATAAATTGAGACTTTTCTTAAGCCAACATCTTTACTGGATGCTGAAATACAAATTGTAAGGGAACAAATTGATTGTCATTGCAAACTGTTCATATTAAAATTCGTGTTGTTAAATATACTTTCAGTAGAATGCTTCCGAAACTTCTAAACGCTTTAAAACAGTGTTATTTAAGTCACTAATTTGTACCTGTTAATGAATCAATTCTTAAATTATTAGCGTTTAAGATCTCTATTTTAAGACATGATTTGATTAATCTTAAGTTACATTTAGTTGCTAACAGGACATCCATCTGAGTGACAAGCCACTATTAACCGCCAATCTTGTTAACAGAATAAAAACAGACTCTTTCTCAAGATTTGTTTTTAAATAATAAAAAAAAAAACAAAAACACAAAAAGCTCTTTAGAGAAAGATCATACCACTTTCTCCATTTATTGCTTCTTGAAAAACTGTAAGTCAGCAAATACTACAAAAATTTCTTGTGCCTTATGATTCATGTCAGATGCCTTAAATTCTTAACCAAATTTGTCTGGTTTTCTAACTTCGGGGATGAGTCATAGCTTTTTCCTTTTGAGGAAGAAGGATAAAGCTCTGATTATATATCCTGATGAAATAAATATTTCTCTCTCCACTTCTGTTCTTGCCAAAATTCTTTGGCAGATAAAAACTTAGTATATTAAGAAAAGCACATGGATTTGTTTGAAAAACTGTATATGAGGTAAGTGTATCTGATAATCACTTTGGGACACTCTTCTGTTTACTATATTACTTTTTTATTTTTATTTTTTGTGTTGAGTCATAAAAAAAATTCTACGTGGGTCTGTAACAGTATAGAATTCATCTGAAAGTGTAAAATGTTCCCCGTGCCCTCAGCAGTGAAGTGGAGTAATCCACAAGATTAGACATTTTGATACTTTTTCATGCTTAGGTTTAGCTTTGAATCATAAAGAATGTTGTGAATTCCAAGTTCGTGGTTGATTTAAGCTTTTCTGTCAGCAAATGACTGTAGAGGGTCATAAGTTTCCTGTTACCAAACCGGAGAAGTTTTCACAAAGTGAAAATGAAATTCCACCTCAGATATGGACTAAAAAATCTCTTCTTTAGGCCATTGCTGTGTTCTCACGAGCATCTTTTATTACCCTGGAGCTGACTTGAAAACTGATTTTGATACTAAACAGAACAGAGTTGCAGAAAATAATTAATGGAGGGTTTGCATGAATCTTCCTCCTACATTTTGTCCTAATTAGAAATAATTTTGCTATCATTAAAACCCCCACAGAAATCTTGCATAACATCCTTGTAACCTACTTAATATCTCTAACCAAGAGTTCTACTGCATTGATTTGTTTATTTATTGTAATTAATCTCTCCGGAAAGAACTATATCCCTGAAACACGACTTTCTTAACTCAGAGCTGTTCTGATGTATGCTACTCTGAATCGTATGTAGTACTATAGAATGGATGCATCAGAAGTAGTACTTCGCTTTCAGCATGTGAGATTACAGATTCTCTGAAGCTGAGCACTGCAGAAGTTGAAGATCAGCTTTGATTTGCCCTTAAAATGGGAGAACTTCCAATATTTAACTGTGAACTGTGTATTCATAATTAAAGAACTAGAAAATTTTGTTTAACTTGGAGCATCAGTGGTTAGTGTTTATGCCCTCCTTTTCTGTACCTCATTTGAAATAATACCTGTCAGCACTACCAGAACTGTTTTGGTGGAGTGAGTGACAATTCTTAGCCTGGCTCTGGCTTACTTCTCTTGACAGGATTAACGCAATATTGTGTACAACGTTCATTTTTACTCAATAGATCTGAAACAAATACTATTGATGTATATGATTGAAACAATTCTGTCACTTAAGGTTTTGCCTGTTTCAAATTTAAGTCGCTTAATGGAAATTGTTTCTATACCCACGGGGTAAATACTTAGTTTTCATTTTTATTTTTTTTATTCAGGAGTTGTTTTGATAACTCAAAACATGAGTACATTGTGTTCTGTTTAAACACGAGCAAAATCCAAATGAAACAAGAACATTCTAATAATGATTTGAGACTTACATTTTATCATAGTATAATTACATAATAATCAGTCATTTTGCTGTAAGCTGTGAAGTGGGTTTAATTGTGAATTATAAAAAAAAACAACTGAAAGTTGATTGAATGAATGCAAATCTGGTTGAGTGAAAAGTATTTGCATATCAATCACTTTCTCAAGTAAGATTTTTTTCTAGTAATATGGATTTTTTTTTCCCAATAATATGAACTGTAGTGTTAGCTACTGTTTTTCCTGTGAAATCCTTTGTAGAAAGATTCAGTAGTTTTGCTGTAACGGAAGTTCTACAATTGTTACCAGTTTTATTACAATACTTATTATTATTAAATATTATTAAATTATTATTTAAGTAATTTCTCCAGTATTAGTTGACTAACTTATAAAGTAGCGAAACCATTAACTACAGGAACATTGTCTTGTGCCCAGAATATGTGCTCAGTCACTAGGAAAATGTTGTATGTTTTGAATCGTTTGTTCTTGTTCTGCTCTTCAGAAAAGAGCGAGCGTTTTCTCTTTTCTCTCTGCAGACTCTTTCTTTTTGTAATAGCTGAAAATTATTTTCTCTGTCACCCAAATGCATTGTCAATTATAGTATTTCATATTTATTGATGGTTTTTTGAATGGCAGTTAGACATACAGATACATAGCAAAAGTTACATGTAGAAGCAAAAATGTATATGAATCTGGGGAAATAGAATACTTTTGGATAAACTTTTATGGCACTTAATCTGCCTAAATTCTGTAACTGCTGTAACTATAAAAATGGAATAAAGGAACAAGTGCTCTGACTGACTGACATCTAGTTTTGAGGGGCGAAGAAGTAGAGGAGCAGCAGGAGTAACTACATTCTTTTATCAACTAGCATTTTAGAACTGAAAATCAAGATGAGAAAAAAGGTAGAATTTGACCGTAATTGAAAACTGAGCAAGGCATTCCAAAGCATTGAAAAGTTGACTAAGCATCAGAAAGTTATATTGCACAAATTCTCTGGACATTTATATTACTTGAATTATTTTCCGCTCTCACTATTCATATCTTTTCTTTTTAAACCTCTCCATTTCTGGTCTAGTGAAAGACTACTGTTCTAACAACCCAAAATTCGAAGTGAAATACAAGAATTAATCAGGAAATTACATAGGTTTAAAGCAATGGACTGAGTGATTTAAGTAGAACTTGAAAATCTGTGATTCGTTAAAGACCAAATGGTCTTCCAGTATAGATTTCCAATGGATTTAAAGAGGTATTATTTATTGTTTTGTTTTTATTTTTTTAAAGCTACACTGCAAGTATTACTGTTTTTAGACATCTGATATATTGACCTTGAAAGATAATACTTTCATTTTAACTGATCTGAAGCAATTTCTAATTAAATGTTCTTCAGACAATTTTTATTTCCTATATATTTCTTTTTTAACACTAACTTCGAAATCTTAGTTTCTCTTCTAAATTATTTTAGAATTTAACTTCCTGCAAAACTTAGAGTAAAATCACATAATTCAGTCTGTTTTACAGACTCATTGATTAATAAAGGGTGTGCTTTGTTTTGTTTTTACTTTTTTTACCCTTACCTTTAAAGTAATTTGTTATCAGTAGTTTCAGTATTATTGGATGAGAATAAATCAGTTCTTTTCAGCTCATGTTGGTTACATTATAGGTAATAAAACATTTTTCACTGATTGAGGACTCATTTTTCTATTTTTCTATTTTAAGTACAGTTGTATAAATATGGTAGTAAAACTGATTGACTATGCAATAATAGCATATGTAAAATGACAGTGAATTGAGTCAACTTTAATTCCTGTTTTGTATTGGAATTAATTTTTTTAATATATTGGATTCATTTTTCAGTTCTTTTTACAATACTTTTTTTCACTTTGTGTTACGGACTGTTATAAATGGGTGGAAGTGTTGTAATGCGGAGATGCATTAGGTGCACATTGTCTAGTAAGTTAATTAAATTGTGAAAAAAGGATTAAGTAATTGACCCAGAAGCATTTAGTTTGGGGAAAAAAAAAAACCTGAAACCTTCTTAGGTCAAGAAATAAGAGCAGATAAGGAAAAGAAAGCTGTAAAGTGTTAAGGAGTAGCAAACACTTGCGTGTATCTGGCACGTATGGTAAATGACCTGGAGTGTACTTAGTTATTTTGCATGCAAATTACTTCACTTCCACTATCATGCTTCTAATGGAAATCCAGGGTGATAAATGTATTCATATTTTAAAGTTGTTTGTAGAAATAAATAATGGAATATGGTTTCTATTTAAAAAAAAAAAAATCAAAGGGTAGAGCTGTTAATTAATTCAGAAGACATTGTTTCTGTTTGTACCCTTATGGTTGCTTGCTTTTTTTTGTTGTTGTTAACTGCGGCTACAGTCATCAAACTACTTCTGTAATACCATTCACAAATCTGATTTGATTTTTAATGTTACTGTAAAGAGTTATATCAGAACCAGGCATGAAAAGCTTAATAATTCTTCTGTTAATGTGGGATTTGAAAATTTGTTTAGAACTCGGCAAATGTCTTCAGCTATAAAAATACACTTGATGTAGTAAAAACATAAATAAACCATATACCTTAAAAAGAAAAAAAAAAATAAAAATAAAAAAAATTGTGCCTTTGAATTACACATATGTGAACATAAGAAATAATATTTTTCCTCCACTAACAGCTTTTTAATTAGCTTCAGAATAGTCTGTATAATCAAGTGGAAAATACACCACTAGTGTTTTTTTTTTTTTTTTTTTTTTTTTTCTGGAATAATCCAAATAACTCATTTGCAAAACAGAATTGTATTCCAGAAGTTGTAAGACTTCTGCTGCTTCCCGCATAATGTGACATGTTGACTTATAGAGTTGTGGGGGTTTTTTTCGAGTGATGAGTAGTGGTTGCTAGTGAAGTTAATAACTGTTAGTAATAGTTGATATTTTAGCTTTTTATAGTAATTCCTCTGAGTAGGTTTGCTTCAAGCCTCTATATTAAATCACGATTTCATGGGTCTGTGCAGATTCAAACTATAGTCGACGTCAGGCATCTTAAGTTCTGACCTCTTTTAAATAAATAAGGTCTCAAATTCCTTGAAACATTTATGCTTGTTTTTTGAATGTATTAATTGCTGTGTACTTGCTCAAAACATTGATAATTTCAGTAATAGAACAGAGCAACAACATGTGAAAGGAATCTTTTAGTTTCAGTCCTAATGAGAATTACTGCAGTCCCTTGCTGGTAGCCTTACTGTCAAGTAGGGCAAATTTGTAATGCCGTCATTCTGCAGTTTTTGAGAGAGGTATTTATTCACCACTGTTCTAATCTTCTAAAGCTACACTGGTTAAGTTCGTAACCCTAAATTTAATTTTGGTAAAATTTTCTGCTACATTAATTATTTGCTTGAGAAAAATAACACACATTATTAGTATACATTCACTTGGTACTTCAGACTAAAACAAAAGCTTCCTTGGTGATTAGAAGAGGTTTCAGAAGATGCTGTTTCATCAAGTCAGTCATTGCTGCTATCTATTTTGCGAAGGACTTTGGTATGGAAGTGGAAGGTTAAATGATAACATTTTTGCAGTATTTTTTTTCTGCTGCTTTCCTCAAATAATGTACTGTAACCATACTGTGAATGGAGCAGTGATATCACACTATCTTCAAATTCTTTGTGTAGATGGCATTTCAAGTTCCTACTAACGCAGGTAAAATCATCTCTTTTCAAGAAAGTTTGCTGATAGTGATGTTCTGGAAGTTTCCTGCTTGCTTCCACTAATGGAAATATTCTTCAAAATGCAGATGATAAACACTTGAAACTAAGTTATTTCCTGAAGTTTTCAGTCATAAATGAATTATGCTCAAGATGTATCAGTTCCAGCTCCTGTATGACAACTAAATTTTACCATTGGCAGCAGTGATTAGTCTTTCTGTTTTCCAACTACAGCCACAAAATGATTGCCAATAAACAAAATAAACAGATCTGCACTTCAACCATTGAAACCTACATCCTGTAGTATGCATGAAAGAAATGCAGTGTGTCTTTGCTGATTTGATGCAAAACACTTTTTATGAGCTAATGTAAAACAAACTGTTGGCTTATTCTTGTCTGCTTTTGTACAATACAGTATTTCACATAATTACTTTTATTTTTCAAGTAACTTCTCAGTAGGTTTACATGTTTCAGTTTCGTTCTAGGAGAGCAGACTGTAGCAACAAAGCCACTTTATTTGCTGTGAAACAGACAATACTCTTAGAATGTAAAAATGAGGGAATTCATAGTTTCATGCAGGTATAAAATCCAGTCTAGTATTTTTGTGCCAAATGGGGGACAAATTTCTCTTGGGATTTGAAGCTCAATGCATGAATAATTTGAGTTTTTGTTTCGCTTTTGTCAGTTTTCCTCTCACGTAGTGTTTTCCCATGTCTTAAATTTACCATGTCTATGTATTTATTTATATATCCAGCTTTACTTTCAGAAAAAGCCTAAGATGATGAAAAAACTAATGTCTTGTGCTTATAATGCTACAATTTGTATTATTTTGCTGTTTGGCACTACAAGGATGTCAGTTTCTCTTTTATCGTTTCACGTGAATAGCAGATATGGAAGAGGATTTATTTTTCACTGTCCTGAAACATGTTAAGAGATTAGAATATCATCATCAATTTGGTGAAATTGATTTTTCTAAAACATTCAGAATGAGACTCCATCAAGCCTGTCTGTCATGCTACAGTTTAAAACCTTAACCTGCTTGCTAAGTTTGAATTGTAGTTTGGAGACCTTTTTAACAAGTGCCTACGCACTGAGGTATGAATGCATGAAGTTTCTTCTAGTTCATCAAACTGACATAAGATGGTTGATATTTCTTCATACCTTTTGACCTGAACTTTATGGAAGTTCTGTCTTTTCACAAATGTCAGACTTCTCCAGACAGTGAGAAATTATCTTCAATTTGAGGAAAGGATTATGGTGATAGGTGAAGTTCTGAGATATTAGAAGTAGAAGTAGTAGTGATGGGTGGGCAGTAACCAATGAATCAGTAGAGCCCATCTATATGTCTAAAACCACATTACTGCAGTATTTTTAGTGTTTTTTTTTTTCTTTTTTCTCCAACGTGTAAAATATTTACAGTTTGTCTTCTGATGAGGATTAGATCTGAAATCATATGTGTCCAATACAACTTCTAGGGCTCATATTGGTTGAAGACCAAGATTTCTGCCAATGTATTCTTTGAATCAATTTTATTTTAAACAGTAAACATCTGATTCATTTGTTTTCCCTTGAGAGTGTTAAATGATAGCAAAGAAAAACAATAGCATGCAGAATTTGTTTCATTTTATTGTACCAATCTCCTGTATGCTAGGTACTATCTTAAACAAAATTATATATACATCTTAGCAGTTTGCTAAGAGATACTTTCACTTGACAGTAGAAGTAACAAAGTTTTCTGGTCTTGCTACGAATATTGATTCAATAGAACATACCCACAGTTTCAAGACTGAAGTTTTTCTTCTGCAAATTGTTACAGTTTTTCTCAGTTATGCTGTATAAAATCAGCTCCCAACAAGAAGAGATGGCTGTGTTAATAATCGTGATTCTTATTTCCAGGACCCTTGTAGTGAACAAAATCCTTCCACAACATGTTAAGTATTACAGCAAATGTAGACACTAATGTTTTTAAATAGCAGTGCACCTTGCATAATCTTATATGTCAGTATTATTGGATGAATAGCAGTAAAAGAAGAGGTTAGACTTAAAACTTACAAGTTACTCGGGTTTTAGATTTCTTGGTTTGTTTGTTTGTTTTTTGTGCTCGTATGTATAGTAGAAGAAAAATTAACATTGATACTTAATATTGCTATATTGGAATACCAATTCAATATATGAATATAATTTAATGCTAGCTGGAGATATAATTTGGGTGTAGGCAAAAACCTGTATTGTTGAACTATTCCTATTGTGGTGGAAAGTGTGAGATAGATTTTCATTTTCTTTATATGAAATTGCAGCAGTACCTCTAGGAAGTGAAATGTAGAGGCTTTTGGATAATTGAAATCTGACTTCAGAAAAGGGACAGACATCAGGAGTTGTGAAAAGTGATGTAGTTCAATTTGAAACCGGGAATATATATTATTTTCATTGTAAACTGATGAAACTTGATCTATTTCTGCTCCTGAGATTTCCAGGACAGCTAATATCATTTTTAACCAGAAAAGCAACCACAGTAATGCATGTAGTTTGAGGAAGTTTGTCCTATTTCTTTTATTGCTCCTAGATGGTCCTACATGCAGATTATACTCTATTTCAAGGAGTCAGTTTCTTGGATGAAGGGATCAGGGCATGAACAGACTTCAGTTTTGTGGGCAGACTAAAACAAGACTCTTGGTATCTCTTATTTTTAGTTTTTTTGCAAAAAGAGCTTTTTGAACTAACAGGTCTGAAAAGGTATCAGATTGTTACTGACTGATCCAGTATGATTCATTTCCATTTCTCGTATTGCCTTTTGCTTCTATTCTTATTCATTGTTTCTTCCCTGCCTTCTCTTTGTTTTTGTCTTCATCTTCCATATCAGTGATAGTACACTGTGAAATGAACAGTGATTTGCTTATTTGTATAACACTTATTTACTTTCTAGAGCCTCTTGGTTATATATAATTTTAAAGTATTGGCACCATTATTTATTTCAGATTTTGAAAATGGATTCTACAACACTCTGTAAGAAAAGAAGTTTGTAATCTTGTTGTCTTTTTGGTGTGCTACTTGATTTTTTCCCTCACTTATTTTTGTTTCCTTTGAGTATAACCTGTAGCTGAATAAGATGATGATAGCCTTTCACTATTCTAGACATACATATATTTATTGGCCAGAGTTATATTGTACCAATGAATGATCTTCTTATGATAATAATCCTTGTGATTCTTTGAGGTTATTTTTTTTCCAAAATTACACAAAAATGAATCAGCCTCACTTGAGCTGAGAGGAAAAAAAACAACGTTTTCTTGTATCGCTTATGTTGTCAACGAACTAGTACTAATCACATATTGTGAAATCCCGCGAGCATTAGCCACATGATTTCTCTAAACTATCTTAGTTTTATGCCTCTCAAACATTCATGGAATTTATAATAAACACCTGTAGCCCTAAGTATCTGTGCATATTTACTGTATGTGATGCTCACTGTTGCTCAGAATGAAGAGCTGTGAGGAATTCTCTTTTCGGAGAAAATTTAATCACATGAATACTGATATAAAGCACATGTGTACAATTCAACAAATATTTTTACAAATAATTTGTGACATGCTATATTTACTGTGACATAGTGAAGTTTGTTTTAATTACTTGATATTGCATCTTAGGATAATTTCGTTTTTTTAGGCAGCCTATTTCTCCCAGCTTTCACCTAACAAAAATTTCTTAGCTTTATGTACTGGTTTAATATTTGCCATGACATAGGATTATTGCTGCAAATGCAGGAAAAACTAAAAATAAGTAAAAAGTCGAAGAAATAATCATCTGTGCCACATTTTCTCTAGTACATGTGTACATAAACATCACAATGCGGTTATTAATTACATGACATAGGGTTATTTCCATGGGATCTTTGCCTCATTTAGCATGCAGATTGAACTGCACACAGTTAATGATGCAGCTGTTCAATATTTATTTTTATTTTCACTGCTAAATGCGTGAATAGCTCTCTCATTCACTTGCTTCAGTCTCAAATATCATGGTGAATTGGCATGGGAAACTCCAGTTCCCTGTCTCACCCACTGCTTATGCTCTTCTGTCTGTTGAAGCAGAAATTAGCTGTACTACTCAGATGTAAATGCAGATTTATGTCATGTTTACAAATAATAAATCAAAGGTGTTTATTTGTGTAAACACGAATTTGGCCTAGAATAAAAGCAGATGAAAAGATCCCTTATAATTACTTTTATGTCCATATTTTATTAATCACTATGTGCCAGTGAGTATGGATTTTGTTTGTGTGATTGATTGCTGTTTTTTCTTTCTTTTTTTCAAACTGCTGAGTTCCTTGAAACTAGTCCTGCAAGACAGTACTAAGCATTAGAATAATCATGCTATTCTTGTCTTTAAGTCACTGATTGTTCCCCCTAGAATCAGCAAACGTTTTCTACTTGTACACACATGCTTGGAAGAGTAACAGTAAGATGATTTGATGAAACTCAACTCATACTTGACTTTGTGGATTCCAGTTGTAGCATTTCTACTTAAATAAATTTAAGAAATCCAGGAGATTTATTGTATTTCTTATTGGTATAATCTGCTGTGTTACCCAGTCCTTGTCACGTATAATGCTGGTATAAAACCACCGGTTTTCTGATTGAAAACCGTATGAAGGGGAAACATATTATCTGTTCCTGGAAATGTTCAATTTCTTCAAGCTTGATCACAGTTCTAACAGAAATGATTGACTGGAACGAAATGATGAAAACTCTCTACATTTTAAAAGGGAAATTTTCTTCTGACAATTTTTTTTTAAACTGTAATTGAAGAATAACAAAATTGAGCATTTTGCTTTACAAAAGTATGACAAATTGGAATATTTGTCTTCATTGAATTTTCCACAAAAATTGTATTTTCAGACCAAATAAAAGAACAGCTTGGTAATGGAATTTGCATTTGATATTTCTTCCCTGTTACTGGAACATCTCTGCAGAGATAATTTATATTATTAACGTGCTCACCAGTTGATCGAATGTAGATTGGCTGGAGATGGAAAAAATAATTTAGACATGAGATGTCTGGTGTGAGACGGGTTTACTGTTCTGCAATCTAAGTCATAGGTTCTCCATTGTATAACAGTGCAAAATCCGTGTTCAAATAAGATAAGAGAAAAAGAAAAGCAAAAAAAGAAAAAAATCACAAACATATCAAAATTAAACTCTACTTAGAATTTCATATTTAGATGATCTATTTGTCTTTCTCCCTGAACAATGCTGGATTTTTCTGCAAGAGTGTTTTTGAAACCATTTTTAACTGATGCAAAGTCAGTTCTACTGTAGTATTATTCAGGTTTCTAGTGATCGGTTAGAAACAGGAAATGTGGATGTGGATGTCTTGCTTGGGTTAATTTTTTCAATACGTATGTGACTGTTTTGGACAAAGTAAGAATTTTTTTTTTTTTCAAAGACATTATATTTTTGGGTCTGAAGAATGAGAATCAAGTCCCTATTTTTGTTATTACCTTCTTATGTCCTGGTTGTGATTCATGTCATGAACGTATTTTTGATAAACTTCATGTCTGTTCTCCTTGGATTGAGGTGACATCTGCATTGTTTACATGATAGCCTGTTTATATTTAAAGTGATGTCCATACTGGAAAGAACAATATCTAGAAAATATGATTGTTTGCTTATTTGATAGGCATGTACATGTTTTCTTCAATTTTTGAGTTGGTACAGCTATCTAGTGACAGCTGGGATAACAACAATTGCCCACAAAGTTTACGTTTTCAGTAAGAGTTTTATATTAGATGTGACACTCTTATTTAGGATAATTTCCCATGTGTAGCTATTGCTTCTACCAACAGTGAAATTTCAAATCTTATGAATTACTTTTGACATTTTTACACTGGCATAAAATTGTGTTGCGTTTCTTAAATGTTAAACATCAATTAGTTCCGTGTACTCAATCCCCCTGAAGTAATTATACTTGTGTAAAAGAAACTTGCATAACAGCCAAGGGGTGTGCGTACTGTACTGTACAAGCCGGAAAATAATTGTCTTGCACAGTACTGTCAGGAAATGTTAAGTGTTTCCAAGTTGAATTTACTTGCTGTTGTCATTTTTTAAGCTTTTCTACGGAGGATAAGGAAGAACACAAGGCTGATGTACACGGAGATGAAAAAAATATGGCAGTTCTTCTCTTGGAAATAAATAAACAGATAAATAATATTGTCCTTGACATATATTATTAGAGAAAATTCCAGCTTACTTTTTCTTAGGCTGGTACTTTTTGCTGGGAGAGATATAAAGCAGTGGCTACCAAAAAAGGCATACAGTAACGAAAAGAGTTTTATGTAGATTACTGATATGGACAATACCAAAAATAAGTTATCTGTCTGGGACAAGGTGAGAGAAGAGTTCTTAATTTTTGGCTGTGTTTTTTTGTTTGTTTGTTTTTGTTTGTTCGTTTTTTTTGTTTTTTTTTTTTCTGGTATTTCAGAATTCAATGAATTTTGCATACGTTGCCACAGAGTACACTTTTGTTTTGCATGTAACTGAATGCATAAGACTGTATGCAGCTGAATGAGAAAGAGCATAAGTTAAGCTTTTGATTATGACCTTATCACTTTGCAATTTATGTAACATCACATTGATAATAGTGATATTAGAGGACTGATTCTGTTGATTGGTACACTGTTTTTAATAATAATAGCATAAGATCACTATTCAGCATAGTTGCTGTATTCCACTTTGTAAGATACCGACTTTTGTCATCAGTGAAGAGAACAAAGAAATAATTTGGGATTAATGTAGATGCTCAGTTAAACTTTTTTTGCCATGTGTGAAACTGAAGTATTATGCTTCCAGTTAATTTAATAATGATATGCAGACATTCTGGACTTTGCTCTTAATATTCACGGAATGTATGTAGATGCAATATTTCTTGGTTCTTGTGAGGACGTTCATTTTACCCGGTTTTTCATCCTTGGTAGGCATAATCAAATATCTTACTTTATAGCAGAAGAAACCTTGAATAGCAGAGTTAAGAAATAATGCATGGGAAAACCCAGTCCCTTTCAGAGGGATTACCCTCATCCCCTATGTTCACAATGGGACTGAGATAGCACTCTAATCTGACAAAAGATGGCAACAATCTTCACTATATAGCCAAAAGGAATGAAGGAAATACTGAGTAAACATGTAGAATATGGGGAAAATAGTGAATTTAAAATCTTCTTGAATCCTGTGGGCTTTTTTGGTCCCATATAAAGAAACTGGCGATACATGAGCAGTCCATCTCAGTCCTAATTCTCATCAGTTGATGAGGACTGAATCTCTTTAGGGATACATGTGTGTATCCATGCTTATTTTGCTAATGGTTCTCCTGTTCTCTGCAACATGTCAGATATTAGAATATCTCAGGTTGGAAGGGAGTCATAAGGATTGTCAAGTCCAACTTCTGGCTCCATTTAAAACCATCCAAAAAAATCAGATAATATATATGATGGCTTCTTGAACTCCAGTAGCTTGATGTCATCACTTCTGACCTGAAAAGGCTGTTCTAGTCCAGATCACCCTCCACCTCTCCAACATCTTCAGGCAGATGCTTGCTTTCAGTTCAAACATGGGATCTTTCCAGCTGCTGATCCCCTAGCTAATTCAGTTAAGTATTGATAGTGAATGGCACTACTTGCACGTGTGCAGAACAGAAGTAGTTGTCTCATAAAAAAGAAAGAAATCTTAACCGCTGGATATACAAGTTGTGTTGACCAAGTGCAGGGTTTGAACAGGTAAGGGCACTGACCAGCAGCTTCTTTAAATGTAGCCTTTCCTTTTTATCTTCCCTCTCAGTTTTCCCACAATTGTTATTTATCGTCCATTTTCATTTCTCCTTTCCTGGCCAATGCCTAGTCGTATAGAATCCCACATTAAGTTATATGTGTTCCCACAGTCACCTTAATAATCTCATACTGCTTAACAAGTTTTCTACATCCATCTTTGGTTTATTACTTGTTCTGCCGCTTGCCTTTGGTTTCTGTGTTGATAAACAAGATATCCTTATGCCCCAGATACATAATATGTATCTTTTAAATTCCCGTGGAATTGTAGTTAATGCATGAGAATGGCAGTGGTCAAAAGGAGAGCTGCAGAATCATGGTAGTTGGATGTGACATCTGGAGTTCATCTAGTCCAGATTCCCTAGAGCAGGTTACACAGGAACACACACTTTAGGTGGGTTTTGAATATCTCCAGAGAAGCAAAATCTACAACTTCTCTGGGCAAGCTGTTCCAATGCTCTGTCAGCCTCAAAGTAAATAACATTTTCCTCGTGTTTGTATGGAACTTTTTGTATTTCATTTTGTGCCTGCTGCCTTTTGTTCAGTCACATGGCACTATTGAAAGAAACATGACCTCATCCACTTGACTCCTGCCCAATCGATACTTACAAGTATTGGTAAGACCCCCTCTCCATCTCCTCTTCTCCAGGCTGAGTAGTTGTCCCAGGTCTGTCAACCTGGAGGAAAATTCCCTACTGTGATCAGCTGGCCACTCTCTTTTCAATGCGTCATTGGCCTTTTTGGCCACAAGGGCACACTGTTGGCTCATGGCCGAACTGTTGCCCAGCAAGACACCCATGTCCATCTCTGCAATGTTCCTTTCCAGCAGGTCAGCCTCTAACATGTACTGTGTGCGTGAAAATCCCGAGTGAGATAATAAAGTACAGTGAGAGTAGCAAAAGTAATAATAAAGAAGAAATCTGGATTATTTGAATAGAGTCCCAGCTTCTGAGATGCCCTTAATGATTGAGTTCTACTCCCAGTATGGCATGTACATGATAACGCCACTTGAATTTTTTGTAGGTTATATTCTGAATTTCCATGCTTATGCAGGATCAGAAAGATAAATGATTAACTTGTTACACTATAATTTATGCAACTGATGAAAATGGTGCTGTAATTTTTTTATCTACTCTCACCCTTAATGCTATATTAAATGCCTATTCTGTTTTCCTGTCTTACTTATTCCAGAGATCCATCTAATCATCTAGTAGAAAGTTGTATGTATTTCCTTTAGCTGCTAATGTTTCATTAGAGCTTAAAATATTGCGCTTCCAGTACTGCATGTTTTGCATTTTTGTCTTTTTGATAAGGATGACTGGATACTACTTCTTTTCTTTTAACGTGCTGTGAAAATTTTCATGTTTCAGAGGGCATAAACTTAATGCAATAGTATAAATACAGAAGCCCCTCAACTAGCTCACTGTTACTGACACTTAAGGTTTATAACAGAAGCATCAATTTATTGAATAGGAAGAGTATAGAGTACTGTAATATCAAATATATATACTGTATGATATTTTAAAAAAATAAGGAAAACAATGCATATGGATTTTTAGAAGCAATATCATTCTTTTCTTCCAGAGCACAGAACCAGTATCTACTGACAGTTGGAATACAAGTTTCTCTAGGGACAAGTTATCTCATAACGGCCAATTGCTTTGTCTTCACCTGATACTACTGCATTTTTGGTGAGCCCACGACTCCTGATATCCCTAGACTGTTGCCTAAAGCAGATATAGGACTATTTAACATTATTCCTATGTCACAAAAGACAGCTGATGATCAGACTGTATTGCAATTATGGAAATAACCAGTGCAATAAGTATAAAATAAGCCAATATCTTCTTTTCTTAAAGGAAGAATTATATGAACTATTTTAGGGAAAATAAATAATTAAGTTCTAGTTCAGCTGCTGAAGTTAAAACGATGCCTTGAGGAGTCTCTGATTTTTCTTTTATTCTTTTTTTCTCTGAAGTAGGCAGGAGAGAATACAGGTACACGATCTATCTTTGTTATGGAGAGCATTTAGTTTTGTTTTGCAATATGTGCTTTGTTCTAAATCTTATCTTTACTTCTCAGGCAATCACAAGCTTCATGTCCTACCAAATTTATTTATTGAATTAAACATATATTTCTTCCTGTTGTTTGGTAAGGTAACATTAAGCTTCCAGAATTTGTTATGTTGAATTAATTCTCTACAAATTGGAGTTTTTTGATCATTATTCCCAGTATGAACTTTCTTGCCTAGTGGAGAATTGAATGCATGCGTGTATGCACATTGCTAAGGGCTCTTTTGCCACTGAGTTGATTTTCATCAAAAAGTTTACCTCAAAATGTTATTTTTCTCAATGATTTTAGCACAGATGTTCTTAAAGTGAATAAATCTCTTAGTTCAGTGCTATTTTTGGGTAGACAACCAAGTGATACAGAAGGCACCCAGAAAAAATGGTTGAGTTGGTTGAAAGAACTGAGAACAAAAATGAAAATATGATGTAAAATTATGACTTATGTCTAAATGAAACTTTATGAAGCATTTTATTGTGAACACTAATAAAACTAAGAATTATCTGGAGATTAATAATGAAATTCAGGGATATGTATTTAAATTTTTCAATAGATTAAATGACAAAAAATGACAAAAAATGTGGACTCAGCATAAGGTTCATGTATTAGTAGCAGTGTAATAATAGGTTTTCTAAATGTTAGTTTTATAAAATTCTTGTTTTACATAATTGCAATTGGATTGTTTCTCTCTTAGAGATAAAAGATTTTCATGTATGCAGCACATAGCAAGTTTACACAGTACTTAGATAAGACAGCCCTCTCTTGCTTTTTAAACCTTTGGGGACAGGGATCAGGGTGGAACAGGGAATTTTTCCCGTCATTTTCATGAGATATAACTGCAAAACATTAATGTGTAATGTTCTGAGGAACATTTTTTCTGTCACTTATTTCTGTTCCCATTCCAATGGAAGTTGCAGGAATTGTAGAATACGGACATTTTATTCATGATCTTTGGGTTCAGATCAGACTGACTTTACATGACTTTACACTGCTGTTGCACAAATAGTGATATTTTAAGAAGAATGCTATGACATCATATATTGTGTAGACACTAAAAATGACTCTGGAGACTTTTCTGCTCAGTTAAGTGTTCTGTACGTTTTGCAAAGAGCTGGAAATCACCAACTAGATTATGAGGTTTAGTATCCAGCAAAGGATTATCTACCATTCTGTAAGTGTATTTAATAATATAAAAAATTCATGCGTGCTCTTTTCTTAGTACCGCCAAAGAAACCTTCTTTTCTATGCCAGTTTTCTAACTTTTTTCACTAATGCTTCAGTATATTGACCAGTTCATAGCACTATTTATATTCTCCACTGTTACAAAGGTCATCAAATTGCATTGGAAACAGTACAGGTAACTTACTCAAAGAAAAAGTGGGTAGTGAAACACAGTTACTGTCTGAAGGAACTACTGTTTCTCTGGCCTATTTGGAAAAGAAATTTTTTTTCCTTTTTTTTTTTTTTTTTTTTTCCTTTTTAAATAAAAATGCCTTTGATTTAAATCTGTTTAAGCTAGCACTCTTGAACTTGATGTGAATGATTAGACTGAGCACAACATGCATGTGAATGAAGTTGCTCAATCTTAGAAGTAGATGGAAAAAAATAATGCAGTAGCAAATTCGGTTACGTCCTTTCTATTCACTTAATTAACAATAAAAAAAAAAAATAGGTCATCATGAAATAGTTTGTATTTCTTATTTATAAAAACAACAAAAAAATGCTTTTAAAGTATGATTTATAGAATATACATTTATTTTCTGTAAAATTTGTTTTACAGAAATACTGTTCATGTAAAAGAGAAACTTGTCTTACTACTGCTTTTTCTGCTTCTAAGACCCTCAAATTCTCAATTAGTAATGCATAGACACTTCCAGATCATTCAAGTGTCACAGAAATCTGTAAGATATTTTTCACTTACTGCTATTTTGGCAGAGTCAAAAGAAACAGGGCAGTTTATTAGAAGTACTCATCTAGAATATGAAAAAGGAAATTAGACAACCATTCTAAAAATGCCTATTTATGTACATTCCTAGAGGTGTAGGTGTTCTATGAAACTTACGAAGTGGAGTCTAATTGATTCACTTTTTTTTTATTGAAATCTTTCATAATACTCTGTAAATTAACTCTTAAGTGTTCTTTTCCTGCTGATTACTCCCACTTGTAGACTTAAGTCTTTATGGTGGGATAAAGCAAGGTTCTAAAGCAGTAAGGAGACATGTATAGCCTGTTATGAAAGAAATACAACAGAAAATAAGCCTACATGGGAATTCTCCAATTATGTTTTATAAGTTGCAATATTGCTACTAATAGCAATAATAATTAATTTTATTTGTTCTAATCCTTATGTGATCTATTGTATATGCCATACAATCCAAGAAATTAGGATAGTAAAAAGTTTGACCTTTCTTTGAATTAGTAAGATGGAATAAAGTCATACTTGTTTAATATCCTAATCCTGCAATCGGTCCCATGTTTTGCTATGACTGTATTTCATTAATGAAATTCGCACACAGACATTAAAATGTAAGAATGATAATTTTATGATGTGTTCTTAAATGTACTCTTTGTAGTTTGCCCAAAGATGTTTCAAGTCTGTGGAAAGGCTCCATCCAAAGATCTTCAGTCTGAAGTCCTTGCATTCCTCTGATGCTTCATAGCAGTCATTTTTGAGAGTAGGTAGACGTACCTGCTTACTAAGAGGTTTTAGCTGGTTATGGAGAATCATTTCTCTGCTTTGTAGATCTGGTATAGCAGCTTTTGGATGTTTGTAGCTATCATTGTCTTTCACTAAATGGGAAAGTATCTTGATTTCTATGAACATTTCTTATGGATATTTTGATAGAAACGGGCAAAATGTTGGAAACAAGCAGGAATATCATGTATCTGAAGATGAATTCAGGGGTTTTTCAATAAATATCATGTCAAATAAAGAAAAGTTAGTTACAGGTGCAGAAGTCTCATGAAATGATACACTGGATTTATTCTGTTGAACTTGTTTCAGTGTTTTTCTATATCTGCAGCAAAATAGAAATGCAGATTAATTGTTAAATTAAGTGGTAAAAAAAACTGAAGTTTTTTTCAATATTCAGCATTAAAGTAATCTGAAAAATGTCAAGCATGAAGTGCAAAGAGAAATAGACAAATGCTATGGCAGGTATCAAATATGAACTTATATTAAAAATGGTATAGGAAAGATAAAAAAAAAAAAAAGGGTGAGTGGGAAGAAGAAGAAATCAGAAAGTTGGGGGAAATTATTAGTACTGTGTTGTCAAAATAAGAAAATGTATGAACAAATCCATGAAGAAGTATTTGACAGGTTAAGAAATGAGGAATGGAAGTTTTGGAAGTGATGAGACATTATTTCAAGACAAGAACTGATAGGAAAGATGTGAAGAATACCATCTCTCTGCTATGTAGCAGCTAAGGTATTTTAAACAGCAACAAAGTTATTCAACAGAGAATACAATGAATCAAAAATAAGTATCTCCACTGAAAGAGGTGAAAAAGTATCTCAGAAAATTTTTGGATGTAATGAAATGAGTACAGATACTTCAGCTTTCTCTTTGAAGAAGTGCCTGGGAATTAAAAGGCAATTTGTATTAAAATTAAAAGAATTAGAAGAAATTTGCATATTGCAGCTAGGAAGTGAAATGCTGCAGATTAGTAAATAAGCATTATTTCTGAAAACAAGTGACTTCAGTTCATCTCTTCTAGCATATTAATTAAATTCCTAGAAGTGTCCTGACTTCAGGTGTATGAATTTTACTCATACTAGTATGTTGCATAGTGAGGTATTTTAAAGAGTATCCCGTATATTTCTACTCTTCTGTTTAACGTTCTTTTGTTCTAAAGTACAGTTCTACAGATGGAAAAGATTGTCAATCAAAATAAATCAGACTTCCTCACCCCAAAAACTTTAAAAGAACTTCCCAATACTTATGGTATAAAAATAAATAAAAATTTGTTGAACCTTTTATGTATTTCTGTTTCCAAACAAGGGAGGTGAACATACCATGTGCCAGATACTGATGTGTTGCCTAATGGCTAACATTTGAGTTCTTAGTCTTGATTTTTCTTCCATCTTCTTTTACTTTTCCCCATGTCAAAGTCTAGCAGACTGTGTTGATCTCATAAAGAAGAAAAAGATTTATGTGTATTCTATAGGATGCTAGATGTGGGTATCTGGAATGCTGAAATAGTGGAAAAAGGAGAAGGAGAAATGTATGTAAGAGAATTTTTACTGTCAAATAGTCTTAAGAATGTCCAGTATAATTACACTTTCCAGAGAAAATAAGTGAATTTTCAGAGGTGACATTCTTCAGCATTCTTTTTGTAACTGATCTTAAAATTAGGATATTTTATGACTTTCAACACTATTAATTCTCCTCAGAACACCTGTTAGAAAATTCTGTAACCAGATCACTAAAATATATCTAGAAATGCATGTTAGCAAAGGAAGCATTCCTGTTTAAATGGCTTGAGAAGCACTTGACCTCCTACATGTTTGGAGAAGATGTAAATGAGTTGAAAGAATAAGCAGCATAGGAAACGTGGTAGTGTAAATAGAGGTGGAAAAGCAATATTGCAACAACAAAAGCGTAGTAGGTAAAGTTAGTTGTTTACTTGAAACAAACATGCCTTTGGTTAGAAAGAACTTTTCTTTTGTTCTGTCCTCATGTTGTGCCCGTGTACATCAAAATTTTGATGCATTTTTGTTGGAAGCTAACGTATTTCTAAATGCACAGAAAAACTTTCTAAAAGAACACTGCTTACTAATTCTGTATTTTGAAGACATATAAGACATAAAACTGGCTCTCCTAAACCACTGCTTTGAGTGGTAACGTGCTACTTTAAGGACTACATTGCTGTAATCTCCAGTTGTTCTTCAGTGTAATTTTTGCTCTAGTGGAAAACTGCCTCCCAAGAAAACAAATACCGCACAGAGGCAAACTATATTAGACTTCATTCTATTAAATATAACCTCAGGTTGTTCACTTCAAACGAGATGGCATTAAGGCCCACTATGACTTAGATCAGCATAATTAGCAGCACTGCCTAAGGCTACTAAATCAAATACCACAGTCTTGGTCTAAACATTTTCATAGTGTACTTACTGAACCTGGCAAGTAGAGGAGTATAAATAAGACGTAATAGGAGCTAGACATGAATTTTCCTTTGTTTAATTGAAACTAAAGCTAGTTAGCTGATGATTCAAATTAAATCAGAACTGGAAAAAATTCCTAATCATTTACCTGTGCAAGTGCACTTTCTAATTCATTGTTTTTAATTTTACTTATGAAGTATTATGAAATGTGTATGATGCCTGAATGAGCATCTAATTTAATAAAAACAGCTTCTATTAAATAAGATGCATGTATGCATATGTGTGTGCCTGCAAACTTGCACTCTTCTCTTGTAGAGGTCAAAAAAATAACACAGGAGTTGATGCAGAATGTCCTGAATACAGTTTGTAGCTTATGTTATTGGGAATAAGTAGCGAGCATGTAATTACAGTATGATCTTCCAGGTAAGGTATTTGAATTAAATGGTAATACTAATAAATGCTCAGTTTAAATTGTTTTTAAATCAGTGTGATAAAACATCTAACTTAACTACCAGCAGAGGTGATGCGAGTTAGAGGTATGGAAACTGTAAGAAGTCCATGGTCTGTATGAATTATTTTGTATTTCACACCCCTCTCCTAGAGCAATGAAAAGTTGTCCCTTTGCTGAACTAAGGAACTTAATAAAATCAAAGCAGCTCAGTCTCCTGACTTAGACTCTAAATGTTAATATCCCTTCTGTAATATCCACTGCATTTATATCTTTTCAGTGAGGATGAACAACGCTGATTTTTTTTGCTTTTGAAAATCTTCAGTTAAGGAAAAAAAAATCATCTCAGTTTTCCAGCAGATATGTTCTATTGTTGTTTAGTTTGTTTGTGCAGATGTTGCAATATGCTAAGTGTACTTCAGAGAATAACTGTTTTTTCCTGAAGCTATCTTTTTCAAGATACCTCTCTTTACTAAATTCTAATGACGGTCTAACTCACACACAAACAAAAGTATTCAGATTGTTAAACTCATTTACTTGAATATTTTCATTGCTTTTCATGTCAATAGAAATATAAATACATATTTTTTCTTCTATTTTCCTTTCTCATCCTCAGCAAATAAACTTATAACGAAATTGCGTAGAAATAAGACCTTTGAGAGAGGGGAGAGGTTATTTGTTGAATAATAATTTTATCAAAGCTGTGTACTGTCTATTCAATTTTAATTCATATATCAGTTTTGGGAAATAAGGAACAGATGGGAAAAGAATGGCTTAAGGTATAGTTACAAATAAATATTTAAATGAAAATATAATAAAATTATGATCAAATGGTGGTTCAGGGAAAGCCTGATTGATGTTTAACTCTATATTGTTACAATTTGGTAAGAAAATAAGCTTTCTTTTTTCAAGTCTCTGAAAATGATGCTTGACTGAACATGCATAAGTGTGTGCCCAGGTGGCCAAGAAGGCCAGTGGTATCCTGGCTTGCATAAGAAATGGTGCTGCCAGCAGGAACAGGGAAGCGATTGTCATCACCATTACTTCAAAGGAAATTCCCAAGTTTTACATCTGCATCTATTTTACTGTAAGTTTTACATCTTACATCTATTACTTGAATGCTGTGACTCCACCACTTATTTGGGCTGTTTGTTTCACTCATAGAGTCATAGAAGCTCAGCTTCGACACCTGGGCACACTGCTGGCTCATATTCAGCTGACTGTCCATCAGTTCACCGAGGTCCCTTTCCATCATGCCGCTTTCCAACCTCTCCTTCTCAAGCCTGTAGGGCTGGCTGAGGTTGTTGTGACCAAAATGCAAGACCTGATACTTGGCCCTATTGGAACTCTTACAGTTTACATTGGCCCATTGATTCAGTCTGTCCAGGTCCCTCTGTGATGCCTTTCTCCCTTCTGGCAGATCAGCACTTACTCCCAACTTGGTGTTGTTTGCAAACTTACTGAGGGCTGCGCTCAATCCCTTCATCAAGATTGTTAATAAAGATGTTAAATAGAAGCAGCCCCAGTACTGAGCCCTGAGGAACAACACATGCATGACTGGCTGTCAACTGGATTTACCTCCGCTGACCACAGCTCTTCGGGCCTGGCCATCCAGCCAGTGTTTCACCCAGCGGAGCGTACGCCCATCCAAACCGTGGGCAGCCAGCTTCTCCACAAGAATGCTGTGGAGGGACAGTGTCAAAGGCTTTATTGAAATGCATGTAGACCCCATCGACAGCCTTATCTTCATACACTAAGTGGTTTACCTTGTCGTAGAATGAAATCAGGTTTGTCAAACCCATTTGTAAACCCATGAATGTTGAACCGTCTTTAAGAGAAGAATTTTTTTCCTATTATCCAACCTGAAACTTTCTTAGCTCAACTTGAGGCCATTACTTGTTTTCTTCTTGCTGGTTACCTGAGAGAAGTTACTGCCCCCTCTCCTCCTTTTTCTCTTCACAGTTGATCGGCCCTCTGAGAATCATAGCATCATATTATATAAAGTGGGAACTCATAGCTCGCAATGAAAAAAAGTAACATTTAAAAAAAAAAAAAAAAAAAAAAAAAAAAAGAGAAATGTCAATGATGTCAGTGGTGGTTTGCAGAGAAAATAATCTTGAGGAAAGGTCTAATCAATAGTGGCAAGCCATGACTGACACTGGTAAAAAAAATTGTAAAAGTAGGCCTTATTTCTTCAAGAAATAGCTTTCTGCTTTACTTACTCATAATATAAATATGTAAATTACAAGAAAGAAAAGATAACATTAAAGTAATTTTGAATTGATCTTGTGATAGCAAACAATAATTAATGTGACATTTCCCTCCTGCATTCTTGTCAATTATTAAAAATCTGTTTTGAATTTGATTGACTGCAGCTCAGAATTACTTTTTTTTTTTTTTATAATGTTGCATTGTTTTATGTGTAAAGAGTATGACAAAAACACTGAATATAAAGTAGGAGAAAACAAAATATTTTACATAAAAAAAACATGTAACTATGTGCTGTAGTTTGTCCAGCTCAGAATAAAAAACAAATTCTCTCTAATTTACTCAAATTGGAATATTAGTCTTATTTGAAGAAGTAATTTTCACAATTTTTCAGTTTATATTCCCATCAATATTTGAGCAAATTAATTTGCACTCACCAATTATCTGTTTTTGTTTCAAATAATCAAAATTATATTTTTTTATTGTGAAAGAAGTAGTTTTTACTTGCAATTAATTATATTTTTTACAAATTTTTTTGCCCTTTTCAACTTACAAATATTATATTAATTGAAAATCAAGGAGAAATGAACTGAAATAATTGTTAGTTGGACCAGAGAATAAATCTAACTCTCCCTCCAAACCATGAATTAGCTTCAAGTTTACAACGCTTGCCTTTCAGTGTGCGGGACATTCTTTGTCTGCATTTGATAAATTTGGTCTTTTGTATGCCTTGTGAGAGCCAGAGCTACTCATCTCTTTTGGATTTCCTGTACTTGCCAAGTAGTTTCTATTCTAGTTCAGAATTTTTATTATTTTTCAAACTGGAAATTTTTTTCCATAGTTTTTCCTAGCTAATATTTTTGTTCTAAATAGAACTGTGTAGAAATACATGACTTGTAACAAACTGAGTCTTCCCTAAAGATGAACATCGAGTAAATACATAGGTACATCCATACGTAAAAAGTTCTTAAGGAAGTCTTTTCTCAAATTATCTTTCAAGATTACAGGACTGATATGCTTTAATTCATCAAGCATCTTGTTTGTTCAATATGAGATTAGTTTACCATTAATAGTCATTCTGTATTGATAAATGCCTTATGTAGCATTGTATCAGTGAAGAAATTTCTTAGTATTTTCATTATATGTTCAGTGACGCTTATTCTACATTAAGTCTTTCTAGTCTATATTCATTACTGTATGTAATATATTACTGAGTAGGAGATTTCTAATTTTCTACAATTAGATTTTTGACATTAAAAATGAAAAAAAGTATTCTGAGTACTATGCATTGCTGCACCTAGAGGATAAGTTTTGGTTAGCCTTTCCCTTCCAATGTGTCTTATACAACTTACAGCATACTCTTGTCTTTATGTTTCATGTTAGTTTGACATTTCAAGTTACATGTCTATCATTCTGACTATAATCTATCTGAGTTGGCATGCATGAATACCAATTACTGCAATGATTGGAGCTCATCTCTAAATCTCCTTTCTAGTGTAATTAGACTTACGTCATCAAACAGAAAGTATGAGAATTATCAAAGTCTTTTAAGCATATACTAGCTCTCTGTAATTCTGTGTGCATGTAATATGAACTTGGGAGAGGGGGAAGATCATTAAACTCACGGGAAAAAGTATCACTAAAATGTCTAACACAAATTACTGTGTAGTTCAAATTATTTTCATTATGCCATTGTTTTGATTGCAAAACTTTATCGTAATTGTCATAAGTTCTGAACGTTGTTCAAAAAATTGAAAATTTGGAGTTGCATACTGTTGTCAAATTCACAATTTTATCTGCATGCGTTCATTTAAATACGAATGTTCAAAAGCCAGCCTTTGCAGTAACACTGCAATTAAGGCTGGGGAAGGTATGCAGTCTTTTTGTAGAAGCAATTCTTTATGTGCTGGGATCTGATTATGTGTAAGAACAAGAAATGCTTTCACTACAGAATTGCGAGAGCTTAGAATCTGGCCCATACAGCCCTAACTGTGCAACTGAAAAAAGGCAGATACAGATTGGTATAGCATATGTTTGCTTTAACAAAGCATTATCACAAATGATTGTATGAGTCCTTCTTACTATGTAGGAAGTTGAAATAGGAGAATAAAAGGAGAACACTTTACTTTGCAATCTTACCAGTTAACTAAAGTGTCTTTAGAAATATTTACGTGTGTTAAATAGATTGTGTCTGGAGCAACCTGTGTACCGAATAACGCATTAGACACTTCAGAAAAAAGGTTTTTTCCTTTGCATGTGTATGTATGTATATATATTTGCAGATATTATGTACCTATTCCTTGTGTTAAGTAAATTTTCCATTTATATATAGAATAATCACAGAATTGCTCAGGTTGGAAGACCTTAAAGATCATTAAGTCCAACCATAACCTAACCAAAGTACCCTAACACCTTGGACACCTGGGCACACTGCTGGTTCATATTCAGCTGACTGTCCATCAATACACCGAGGTCCTTTTCCATCATGCAGTTTTCCAGCCTCTCCTCCTCAAGCCTGTAGGGTTGGCTGGGGTTTTTGTGACCAAAATGCAAGACCTGACACTTGACCCTATTGAAACTCTTATAGTTTACATTGGCCCATTGATCTAGTCTGTCCAGGTCCCTCTGTGGTGCCTTTCTCCCCTCTGGCTGATCAACACTCCCTCCCAATTTGGTGTCATCTGCAAACTTATTGAACATTGCATTTCTGTCCAAAAAGTAGGAAAGATTCATCTTCGGATCGTTTTAGAAGGTAAATTCAGTTATTTCCCTAAGCTTCAGATTCCTGTAGAATATATGGAAAATGAGTCTATTCTAATTTTTATGAACTTTTATACTCTTGTTATATGTAAGATTTGAATAAAACCAGTTTAAATCATCCAAGACTTGCTTCTCACTAGTTTTTGATACTGCTTCCAAAGCTTAGACAGTTGTTGAAAGATGTTATTTTGATTCAGTCGGAAAAAGAGGAGACTATAGTACAGCACGAGCAGACCATATCTTATTTAGAAGAACAGATGTTTCCTGGCTGCATTCTAGCTATGCTAAAGTGAACTGAACTTGTGAAAAATCAAAGTATTTGATGTAGAAAAATGCTGTTATGTTTGTCTAGCTGCTAAGAGAAAGTCAGTTTCTCTCTTAACTGTCTAACATGTTTCATTTTATTTGCTTTAGCTTACATTGAAACATAAAAATATAATACAGGATATGTATTTGCCATAGGCATCACATCACGTTAAAGAAAAGATGATATTATTTGCTGAGGCTTGCAAAAACAGAAACAATAGTAGAAATTATGGGGGAAAAATGTGCAGAATCCTGTCTTAATGAAAGTGCTTGCTAAGAGCTGACTTCATATTTGGCTATGGCAGAAAAGGAAAGAGATCTGTATCTGTTGAATTATTTGGAAAATGAATGTGAACTGCCACTTTGAATTTGATTAATACTTTCAATAATTTAATTAGTCTAAGTATTTCTTTAATGACAGGCAAGTATTAATGACATTGATTAAGATGGTAGTAAAATCTCATTCAGAAAGGTTTTGTATATTTCTGAGTAATAAGCAATGAAGGAAAGAAGAATAAATTTATTTTAGTATAGTTTAGTATAGTATAGTTTTCAAAAACCAGGGCAGTTGAAAGATGGTAAGCAATGGCAACAAACAAACCCCCTCAGAAAGAGAGTAAATAAACACTCATACAATTGAAAGGATTTACCTTGTTTAGCTGACATGAAGTTTGACAGTTGATTTCATTACTATGGATGCACTTGGGATGTAAAAGGAAGGAGTGCGCTGCGTACCTAGGCTAAATAACCATTGTTCTTTTCCTGTCTGATGCATAACTTCAAGGTTGAAGAAGTTATTTGTTCATAATGCAAGTGTTGGAGCATCCCGAATTTATAGTGTTCTGACCGATCAGTTCTGATTTAAAATAATCAAAAAATCTGGGTTTAGAATAAAACAGCTGCCATGTTTCCCAGGTAGGGTGTGATTTGCTGGTTTTATCATCTTCTAGAACAGGGTATAGTTTTTTTTTTTCCTCTGGGGTTGTGTAAAAGAGTTTCTTACGGAACTGGGGGGAGAGAGAGCAGAGCTTACTGGATACAGTGTTTCATATGAAAATATGCCTATTGTGGATGTTTTCAAATGGCATTATTCTGTTTTTTCAGTCAAGGAGTAGTCTTTTAAAACCTTTTCCTACTAAGTCTCCAGATAGATCTGAGATACTAAGGAAAGACAATGTAAATCAAACATCCTTTTACAGCCTTCTTAAATACCTAGTTATTGTGTCAATGGCTTTATTTGTCTTGTAGTCTTTATTTAATTCTTGACCCTTTAAGAATCTTTATTCGTAGTAGGATGATTATGTTCTCATTGTTTGAATTTATTTCATGCAATTATAATGTATCAGGTACATTGGTCTCATATCAGAATGAAGTAGTAGATGGAGGATGAATTAAATATATTTAATAGCCATTAATCTACATTACCCTGTAGCAAATGAGCTTGGCAGAAAGCCCTAACCTCTCAGATGTTAGTCCTCCCAACACCTGTACATAACACAGTTTTCTGATTTCTTACTCTTGGCTAAAATCTGATCTACTATGAAATTATACAGCTATTAAAAATAACTTTGTTTTTGAATTTTAACATTGTTATTTTTCCATTCTCCTTTCAAGGGTGAGAATTGACTGAGAAATCTACTTTTCACATAATATGTGAAGCAATTATTTGAATCATATGAGATGAGACTGTTCTTGTTGGAGCAGAGGAATTTGAATCCAAGACCTTTTATATGGCTGAAAAGGATTAGTAATTGTTTGTCTCCAAATGTATATGGTTGTGACTAAGCTCTGAAAAGATAGAAAAGTGTGGATGAGTAATTACTTTAGAATACACATATATATGGATGTGAATGTCATCCTTTGTGGGCATGTGTTTTGAATGTACAAATGTCTTTGACATAAAAAATACCACAAGATGACTGAAATCTGGGTTACCTTCACGTTGTTGTAGAGATTTGCATTCTCCAAGATGGTTTTGAAGTTTTAGTTCCAACTACTGAAATTTAAAATCATTCTTCTCCTCTTAGCAACTAGGTTATTCAGTTATATTTAGTAGCATTATAGAATGTATGTTACTGAGACTGTCAAGATTGAACTAATACTGGATATACTTTTGTTTATTCTCCAAAAATGATTAGGATTATCTGTTATGCATCCACTATTATGCTTTGTAAATGTTACTATGCATCATCATTTCTTTGCTGTCTGTAATAGAAATCCATTTTTCTAAACTAAATACTGCAAGACTTTCAGATATACATACATTCCTCTCTTCATGTTTGTGATTAGCTTCAATGAGGTCAATGAATTCATAAATTAAAAATATGTGTTTGCAGGATCAGGTTCTTAGTGTTCCAGGGCATCCTGCAGATGCTTTGATAGTTACAAGTAGATATGCAGAGGAAATTAAGTGTTTTTAATCCACAGGAGATCTGAGCAACTGCTCCAATTTGAATTAATTCTACAACATGCTTTCTGTCTGCTTAATACAACTAGTAAAACTAGTTAAAAAAAAAAAAGCTGTGATTGTTTGTTCATGATGAAATGTCACAAAGGACATTACTTTCCTAGCAAACGCAAGCAGGCTGAAGTAAAAGAAAAGAGACAATAAATGTTACAGACATTCTCACTAATCTGGATTACATAAGAAAAAATGAAGAGTGATTTCTGTCTAAATGTGAACCATTCTGAATGCAAGCCTCCTTGAATGTTAGATGTAAAATACCGAACAGTGGCATTCTACAGTTTTGCACTACTACTGGTGATAAATACTTAGCAATGATAATTACTCATAGACTTGAAAAAAAAATCAAGGACACTCAGTAAGCATTAGAATTTTCATATTGTCTTAGTTATTCCAGTAAATGCTAGTCCTTTTCCTCGTAATCAAACATTTTAAAAACTAATTTTCAGTGGTTATATTATGAATCAGATTTTTCCGTGTAGGAAAATACTGGAAATTGATAGAACAATGCTTTATTTCTTTCCTCTTTTCTATGAATGCTTATAATTCACATGCTTACTTGGTATACAAATTGCCTTTGACTCATAACACTGAACTGTGAGCAATGTGCTCCAAGTATTTTTATGACGGACGGGTGGATATTCTTATTCAATGAACTGTAGTTTACCTTGAAACTGAAATGAAAATTTGAAGATTTGTGTTTTTTAATGTGAATTGAAGTATCAAAAAACCTCTTCAGTGGTTACAGATTTGTGAGGTCAGAGAGTGAATTAATCTGAGTTTTTCTAAACCCTCTACGTATGATACTTTTGAATGTCCTTGGGTAAGATCTTCTTTAAATTGATCTGCTTTTGTTAATGAGTACTCCTTGAGCCTCTGGTATCACTGAGTCTATCCATGTAATCGTACAGACAATGCATGTCACAGAAGAGGTGGTATTTGTATTTTTAAAGTTATGTATTGTTAAAGTTATGTTAATATTAACACTTGTTATGTGTGAGGTTGCAGATGGAAACACATCATAGGTCTGATTTGTTCTGAAGTTCTTTTAGCACCAAATGTTTAATCAGTAGAACTCTTCCTGTATGGCTGTAGCTTCTTTCTATGACATGCCTTTGAGTTTACCAACTTAAAAATATTCAAGAGTAACAAGCAGTGCTGACAGGAAAGTCTTATGCAAGCAAAGGATATTTTTATAAGCTTCCTTTAATCTTACTGAAACTTTATTACATGTTAAATATTTGAAAAGGTAGTATTTGGGTCAGTACCAAAATGCATATTGATATCTAAATTTGCTTAATATAATAATAAAAAGGATAGTTATGAAATGAAAATCATGAAGTTAAAAGTACACTTCTATCTCAATATATTTTATAAAGCAGAAACTCAAATTCATCTGTAGCCTGAAGGATCTCAATGTGTATAAAAACAGCTAAGCTGATGGAAGGAATGTGCTTCTAAAAAATAAGGTAAAAAGAAGATAAAAACTTCCCTTGGAGACAAGTGTCATTTTTCTGTATGCTAAAGAGGCATCATGAAAACACCCTTCCAAGTAACCAAATAGCCATATAGGTTGGAAGAAGAAGAAAAAGAAAATAGATGTCTTGTTTCTCTCCTCTCCAATAGCCATGAAAAATGGAAAAAAAAAAAAAAAAACCCACAAAACTATAGCAAATAAATGTCTTACTCTGTTAAGTGTCATTATTAAGGATATTAAAGGATGTTGTCTCACTTTATAGTGACTGTTTAGTAGAAGATTGGAAATAAGCTTCCCATTCTAGGAAAAAATAACCCAGGGAACTACTTGTATTTCCACTGTTATACCATTTTCAAACTACATATCCTTTGTCACTTGCAATGATTTTCAGCTTTACTCTCCCTTGAGCACGCATAAGACAAAGTGAGCATAAGAACAGACTGGAAGCCTGTTTGTAATTTGTCTGCTAAAACAAACATAATCAGCAAAGACCAGAGAATGACAATCTTGTTTCAGTAAAGATTTAGAGATATTACTGAAAGAAAATTCCCAACAAACTACAAAAAAGTACTGAATTTCAGCTGTCAGCTAAGTGGGAGGAAAAATAGCAATGAAGTAGATCGTTAATCAAGGAGTATCTTTAGCATGGGTGAAAAACAGGTAGGACTGCAACCTACGTGTGGCAGATAAGGAGTTGTTCTGATCAGGGAAAATAATAGATCTGGCTGCAGAATGGGTTCCAGAAAAAAGTAGTACTATCTACTACTAGACAATCTGTCAGGTCCTACGAAATATGACCCTTGACTAAGATTAAGCAAGATTTGCATTGAATTATCAGTGATGGCTGAATTTTTGTTAAGCTTTGTACTTGATGCAGAGATGTTGGTTTAGCTGTTTGTCTGCTAAGGCTTAACAGGTTAGACTCAGAAAGAAAGTACAATCGACTTAAATAATGCTTGAAAGATTAATGAATTGACTTCAGTCTTTTTGGTGCTTGACTTATTTCTAACTAAACTCTTGAGGATGGATTTAGAGCTATATGTAGTTACTATATGAGTTGGTACGAAATTTAGTGGTGCTGAATACTGAGGCTGGCAGCAGGCTTCCAATTTTCATGGCTGAACCACTTTTCTAAGCTAGCTTCCATCTTAAATGTGAAAAGTTTTTTCAGATGGGCAACATTTAATCTTTTTAGTATTCAAGTTGAGTTAAGGCTTTGACTTAAAAGTCTTTTTACTTCTTATGAATAGTGGAAGGTTTCTAGCCTTACAAAGACTCAAAAAAATTACTGCGGCACAATTTTCTCTGCTTAGAGAACTTAACTGACATGTTCTGTACTACAGTCTTGTGATGATTTTTCTTATTATAAAATGAAATGAATCTCTCTGGATGACAATGTCTTTCAAATTCAACATTTTAACAGGCTTAAAATATGCAAGAAAAATTTCTTTAAAGAGTTTCTTTGCATAATTCATATTCATTACGCTGCAGTGAATGTTTCTTTCAAGAAGAAAAGGACTTACGGAGAGTATGTTTAGAAATTATGACTAAGTCTAACAAATTTAAATATAGATATGACCAAATGTGCTCTCAAACTTCAGGAGCTTCTGAATGTGAAATAAATTAAATTTCTGGCACGTTTTCTTACCCGTTGAACTACTGTATAACTATCTAAATCTTGGATTTCATTTTTCTCAAAAAAACACCTCTTGTAGTGAAAGATTGGTTTTGCAACTTCAAGTAGAGACTGAAAATGAAACAATTTCTTGTTCTGAGCAGAAATGCTTGTCTTTCATCTGAATTATTTAACTTTTCCTTTATAGTATTTTTCTTTTTAGAACTCATTTTCTCAGTTCTTTCCTTCATTTTTACATCTTAAAATTTTCACCCATTTCGACATGTGTAATGACTTTCCCTTCCCTTCACAATACTGTAGAGCTACCTTTATACTTTTACACTGTTCTTAAATCTCTATGCTTTTTAAGATCTTATAAGAACTGTACTACTTTAAAGTCTAAGGCAGAATGCCAGTGAAGAAACTATTGTCTTAGCTCTAATTTTTTTTGCCTTTTTCTTTATTCACAAAAGCTTCTACTTCTGAGAGAAAAAAAATTCATGAATTTGAATAGGTTTTGCTAAATATTTTCCTCCAAAACAAGAGTAATACTCTTAAGTTAAAGAAATAAAAAGCACCATACTTCTATAGTATGTAAAAGTTCATTCTAGATAGAATGAATAAATGATTTGAGCATTTCCCTATTTGACCATGTCTCCTAGGGTAAAGATCATTTACTGTCTTCCCTTGAGAAGTAGGTTTAACACAATCCGTGTGTAACGTTACTGATTTGTCTTTTGATGGGTTAATTTAACTTGAGTCAGTGAAACTGTATTATGCTGTTACCTCTGAAACAAAATTTTGTCCTAGTATTGAAAGCAAAAATATGATTGAGGAGACACGGATCTAATTCAGAACAGTTCTTTCTATGAAACTCTATTCTTAGTATCAGAGTTTATCTATGATGTTAAATAGAAGTTAGCAATTTAGCTCTAAGTATCACTCAGTCTCTCTTGTATTTCATGTATGTTTTTCCATGTTCTTAGCTTTCTTTTGTAGCTAGAGATAACCATAGAGAAGTTCACAGATGATTTTGACTTTCTAAACTTTTAATCTCAGTTTCCCGCTTTTTACATTTCTTGCAACTCAGTGCAGAAAATTACTTTTATTTAATTACACTTTCAGTAACAGATGAATATATAAAAATAAGTTTTTTATAGTGATTTCTTGTATAAAAACTTAAAATTTGTAATGCAAGTTTGATAATGCTTAAAAAACAATAGCAATACTCTATATCTTTTCCTATATTTGAGTTACAGACTATAGTGAATGCTTTATTTGTCAGAAGTATTTTGAGTATATTAAGCAGATAGTATTTACTTTTAATTTACTCTTCCATGCAGGCTTACAGAAATAAGTTTTCGGAACTTTAGAGTATACTATTCAGCTGTCCTATGCTTGTTCCTACAAAGATCTTGTTGTGATCAACTCTTCTCTGCTTTTTTTTCAACGTGAATTTAAGCTTATGCTATCAGAAAAGCAGAATCTGACAGTGTCATGAAAACTACTTGTTGTTTATAAAGGAAGAAAAGGTAACTTCTCTTTGTCTCTTTCTGTTTAAAGATTTTCTTTATCAAAGGTCTTTTCAGCAGGATCAGACATCTCTAGGTTCACATTCTATTTAAATGCGTTTTGGCCTTATCTGATATGAAAAACTTCCCTTTAGGCCTGGGAAAACTAGAAATTTTACTGTATTTCAAAAAATGAAGGAGATTGTATTGATGGTAAATTGCATGTATGTATACACACATAAGAAAGATATAAAAATATCTCTGTTATTTGAAAATTATGCAGGTTTACGTATGTTTGTTAAGTAGATATCAGCACAGATTCATAACAGATAAATTCTAAAAAATATTAACTGTGTTTATTTTTCTTACAACTGAATGGAGCTTTAAAGTTTCCAAAATAGGAGGTATATTCTGAAAAACTGAACTCATCATAAATATCTCCAGGTCAGAAAAAAGCAATTTTTTCTATATTTTGGGTTTGTGTTCTAAATTAACATTTATTTAGTTACTGGTTTATTGTGTGGAATTTTTTTTTTGTCAAAAATTCATTCTTGTTTGCAGTATCATATTGATTTTCTTTGAAGATGAATTTTCTTCCTTTCTTCCTTTCTTCCTTTTTCACAGTATTTGCATTCTGCCTGCTTTGTTACAAATGAAATAAAAACAGAATAGACATCTATGTAATTAGTAAAGCCTGCAATCAGTTTTCAAAGTTGCTGTTAAAACCAGAATAGTTTCAGAATCTAGATTTGTTAGATAGGCCCTTACTCCAAACACTTCAGCAGATCATGTCTTCTGATGGAAGTTCGACTGTAGTTATTGTCTCAGAGTTTCCATTTCTATTCCAGCACTATGTATTCCTTGCAATCTCCCTAATCATAGGTAACTTATCTTTCCCTACTAAGAAGTATTGCTAAAACAGTTTTTCGGATTGGCTTCCTGAAGATCAGCTACCAGCCTTGTTCGGATTGTCTCACAGTACCACAGTGGTGATATATTATGGTAAGAAATGTGGGTGGTTGGCTGCAGTTAGGTAGCTGTTGTTTTTCTGTGTTTTTTTTTTTTTTTTTCTTTTGACTTTACACTTGTTCTCCAAGTTTGTACGGACTTGTAATAGAATTACATAGAGTAGGAATGTATGAAGAGCAATTTATTTATACTTCATGCTATAAACTATAAAAATATATAAAGGGATTTATGTAAGAAGAGATAAAAAAAAAAAAAAGAGATTTACATAAAAATACAAAATATGAAAAATATAAAACCAATAAAATAATAAAACATAGCATATAAATATTTGTATAATAAAATAAAATATTAAACATATAAAATATTCCTCTGCTTTTATAGTGAAAAACAGATATTGAGGTTATAGGAATGTAGATCTTGAGGCCAGGCAATTTTAAACAAAATCAGTGGGGGCATGTTCTTCCTCTTGCTCCACTACTAGCAGCATAAGCTTTGTACTTAGCTTTATTTGAAAAAAAAAAAAACCACAAATTTGCATATGGAAATATTCTTCATGCTGAAAGAAAAAAAGCACATTGATCTCTACAGCCTGTGACAGAAAAATGAAGACCTCAAAGCTTTCATAGCTATCATGTGGACATACAGAACAAGTGAGTAGTTGGTAATGCAAATGAAGCTAGCAGTGTGTTGGCAGTGTTCAGCTGGAGGCGGCGTGTCTGCATTAGCTCAAGTTTGGGACAGCTGTATCCATTTGAAAATATTTAAAAAACAAAATCAGATTTCTGAATAAAATATATTTTGGAAGGATACTCCCCAAAAGAGAATAGTTAGAAAATCTACTTATCCTCTCTTGTCACTTGTCCAGATAGCAAGCATTAGCATTGCCTTTCAGCTTTTATCTAGTACTTACTCATACTTGCATCTTGTATCCTGAGGATTGGAGGCTTGCCATTATTATTCTCCATTTTCCCAACAGAAGTCCTTGTATTTAAGAAGGTTACATATCCAACTTACTGCATATTTTTTTATCATTTATCTTTGTTACAAATTATTAGCAACATGTACTTTGTGTAAAACTATTGCTGAACATTTTTATGTCTGTTCATTGTTTTTCACACATTCGTATCTGTGAACCTATCTCAATAAAATGAAGAGTATTTGGAGAGGAAATACGTAAAATTATCTGTTGTGGAAATGCCTGAATTAAAGATTAACGTATTTTTATTTATTTTCCAATCAGCGATTCAGTCCCTAAATGCTTTCTAATATTCAACAATTTAGCAAAGAGTATAAATCCTAACATATTATGTTGATCTAGTGCCAGAAGAGTTTCTTCTTCATGGTTGATCCTCGTTTATGTTATTACCTAATACCTTTCTTACAAACTGTGGGAAGAAAAGTAGTTGTCATAGCTATTAGCCATGACCTGCATAGCCAGGAAGACTTTGTCTTGTAGTCATTCTCCGTGGACTGTTATATTTCCATCTCTGGGCTGTGTAATTTCTTTGGGATTAAAAAAAAATCAGTGAATGCTGATTTTAGTCATTGGCATAAAAATGTATCCAATAACCAGTCAGGTGTGCTCACTTTTTCTAGACTTATGCCTGTTTTCCTACTTTTTAAAATGGTTCTTATCTGTTCAAAACTTATTTGATCACATAATAAGAGACATACCCTTTGACTTATTACTTGTACTGTCATTTCAATGGCTGTTTCTGAAGTTTATTGAATGCATATAAGATGTTGTGAATACTAAACAAGTTGCAAGATTCTTTTGAGTGATTCATAGGTCATTGTTATAATAAATTATCTGTGATTTGAAAACTAATATGAGCAGCCTGAAGATGAAAACTTCTTGTAAACCTGAGAAAACCATATCATAGCTAAAGTCTCTCCATATTTAGTTCTGTTTAGCTCCAAAATGTGAAACAGAGTAACACTTGATATTTGTGTTTGTGGACCAACGACATTAGTAGAGATTATAAATGTGAAATTCATGTCAGCAGTACCTGAATGCACACACAAAAAAAGCAGTCATAGCAGAGAGAGCCAAGCAAATGTTAAGGGATTGGAGAACTTATAGGAGGTGAGGCCGAGAGAGCTGAGACTGTTCATCCTGGAGGAGAGGAGACTTAGGAAGACCTCATCAATATCTCCAGATATTTAAAAGGAGGATGTAGAACAGAGCCAGATTCATATCATTGGTGATGTCTGCTGACAAAGGAAGAGGCTAGGGGCACAAACCAGAACACAGCATGGTTCTCTTTGACCATCAGGAAGCACTTTTTTATTGTGTGGGTGGTGGAGCACTAGAACAGGTTGCACAGAGAGGCTCTAGCATCTCCTTCTTGTAGATTTTCTGAAGATATCTGAATGTGGACTTGGGTACCCTGATCTGGGTGGCCCTAGTGAGCACGGGTTGGATCAGGTGGCCTCCAGAGGTCTCTTCCAGCCTCAAACATTCTATGATTCTGTGTGAATGTCCTAAACTGACCAGTTTTGTTTCTTTTTCTAGAACAAATTCAAATTTCATTCTTTGGGTTACTTTGGGTCAGCTTCTGCCATATTACATTATGCTGTATTGTATATGATGTGATTTAAGATCATACAAGTAACCCTGAGTGGAAGCAGGAAATTAAAGGATTTTTTTTTTCCAGTTTCCCTACAGCAGTATTTTAAATTGCAAATTTCTAGCTTATTTTCATACTGCTTTAATTTGTTGAGAGAAACTCTGAAATCACCTTGACTGACTGCTAGTTTTGCTATCCATCTAGTTACCGTGACTGAGTTGATAGACAACAGATTTGAATGTGATGTTGGGAAATAGAATAGTGGCTCTTAAAATGACAGTTCAGTGACAAAAGCCATATAGTTTAACCTAAAAATAAGCAGGCATATTTTACTGCAAAGCGAGAAATTTTATTTTCATCTAGCTTTATTATGCTCTTATATGTAGATAGCATGTATCTTGAAAAATAAATTGTCACTTCTACAATTCAGATATGAAGTCTAAATCTCAAGAGCAACTAAAAATTGCCTTCCCTGTGGAGTATCCTGAAACTTCACCGGAAATTTCAGAAGGCACTTCATAGCAGTTTAATGCTTTGTGGTTCATTTGCATCTTCAACCTAAACTGTCATTTGCACTATGGAAAAACAAAACAAAACAAAAAAAAAAAAAAAAACCAGAAAATAGCATCTTAAAGCTAATAGGTATTTATTTGCTTCACTTTATGGCTGTGCTGAGAAAAATCCTACCCCCCAAAATTTTATGATTTCAGCTTCTTTTTCAGTCAGTAGGACTTATTCCTGGATTAAGAATGCTGATATCCATACAATTTTTAAAAGCATTTTAATAACAAGACTTAAAAGGTAAACAAGATGTGTAGAGTAAAAACATCTAAGTGTAATATGTGAATGAAAAATACATATAGAAATAAAGGAAAAAAGCATTAATCATTCGTTTTTAATTTTTTTGGAATGACTTATATAATGCTATTATAACATACCTTGAATTTTGGCAATTACATGTATGTTTAACTTATAGGACAAGTTTAAGAATAGAACAAGTGACACTGGACTGAAACTGGAACGCAGGAGGTTTCATACTAACACAAGGAAAAACTTTGCTGTAAGGATGATTGAGCCCTGGAACAGACTGCCCGGAGATGTTGTGTTTTCCCCTTCTCTTGGATATTTGAGACTCACCTGGATGCTTATCTGTGTGACGTGCTATCAGTGATCTTTTTTAGCAGGGCAGTTGAACGTGATGATTCTAGAGGTCCATTTCAGCCCCTGGAGTTCTGTGATTTTTGTAGTTCAGACAAGACTGAACAGATTTTCCTTCTACAGTGTACACTGACAAGTTCTGTCTTAGCTTGCCATTTATTTTTCTGTGAAGAAGGAAACTTGAAAGTTTTATTAGTCCATATACCTCTGCACGTGGAAACTCATAGTAGATACAGATAGTGAAGAATGGTAATACTCATACACTGCATTACAATTTTTAAAGGTACTAGAATAAGAGTTAGGAAATGTATAAACTGAAATTTTTCAGGACCATTAAATCCTGCTGCATTTCCCAAGTGAAAATATGTTGACATCGTTTCCTAATAGAGAGGAGAATATTATTTAATAAAAATATACACTCCAGTGGCTCAAAATACTTATAAATTGCCGAGTATTTGGATGGTAGCATTTAATAAATAGAAGATAAAGTGTGGAAATGTATCACTGTTTCTTATTGTAGTCAAGAAAATATTGTTTCATTATATTGTGCAACTTTTAAATAACTTTTATTAATATTAATTAATAATTTTTAAGAAGTTTTTTTCCTAGTGAGTTTACTATGTAAGTCTTGGTGTTGTCACATTTGATCATATTTTAATGTTTTGTGACACTGTAAACCTGAAGAACTTATATTCTCTGAAACATTGCAATTCAATGTTGATACTTGAAACCTAATTTTTTATTATTTCAGATGTTACAGAAAGTTTGTAGTAAAATATTTGATAAGTAATGATCTACAATATGTCAGGTTGATTGTAATGCATGTTGATATTGCCTTTGATGTGAAAATTAAAGAATAGGAAAAATCAAATTGAAGATTTCTAACCTCTCCAGTAATTACAGAACATGATATGCTCTCTGCCTCAAAGGCACAGCTACTTTAGGAGATCAGGCTATTCTGTAAAATTGCAGGATGAATGAGAATTTAATTTTGCTAACGTTTATTCCTGAAAATGAGTTAAAAAAAAAAAAAAAGAAAAAAAGAAAAAAAAAAAAAAAAAGAAAACGTGAATTTATAAGGCTCAAATGTAAGACTGGGCTGCTTCTAATGCAAAATCTATTTCCATTTTACAGTAAAACCTGAAAACAGATGATGACACTTTTCACAAAATTGAATAGCTTGAACATGTTTGTCGTCTTAAACGACATGACATCTCAGGCAAATTTATGGGAAGTGGGCAAGCCTCTGTGGGGCCATTTCTGAATATAGTGACAAGACAGGGGAGAATTCTGAAACTGAAAAATTTTCTTTTTTCTCTCTCTTTTTCTTTCTTTCATGTCTTTTCCGACAACTTCTTTCAGCTTTGTTTTCTCATAGTGTCATGTTCCAAGGCAAGAAACTCTTCTTTGCCATGGATACCTACCTGCTGACAAATTCAAGCATTGAAGTTCGGGCTGTGACTGTTAATGTGATGTGCTGATGTGTAGATAAACTCTTAGTGATCCTGTTTCGGAACAAAAGGTAGCCTGTATTCTGAACCACTGGAACTACAAAGCCGGTAGAAATTACTAACGCTCTGAATGTGAGCTGTTCTCACCTGCTTTATCTACCCTTGCATTATCAAAGAATTGTATGAGACAGTGCTCCACTCAAAGGCATGATCTCCTCTGCTTAAGAGCAACCTGAGCTGAGAAAAATCAGGTTTGACTTTGTGCTGATGGGCAGACCAGCTGGACAAGATTGTTTTTGAGGCATATAAAGTCAGGAAGGTGCTGACTTTATGAGCGATCCTTTCCGTATGAGTTTGAAATCCCACAGTCCATGATGAAAAGGAAAGTGGCAGCTAACAGTTACTTCTTGAAAATCATGCATGAAGAACAAGCCAGAAAACATGAGCTATGTAGGTACGTGTTTTTTCTTTGATATTTTGCTTCTTCTCTTTGAAATTGAGGTGAGCCATTTGATTGATAGAAGCCAGTGCTCTTATGCAGAGCTAATAATCCACCAAAGCCATTCTTTCTAGCGATTTATCACTTTATAGGTATCTTGATCTCCTAATTGTTTCTATTTCCTACTCTGATAAGGATAAAATAATTTTCTTTATTGTTTTATTAGGTTAACAAATTATCTTTTTTTGTTACTTGTGTGATATCAATGGATGATAAATCTTATGAGAACTAAGGTTTTTTTCTTGTTTACTTATGGAGAAAAAACAGCCCTGAAATCTTGAGATTTTTTTAATCTCTAATCTTCAAAAAATGAGCAACCTGACAGGCTTTTATATTTATTGTTTTCCCCATTTACATAATCTTTATTTTGTGTGGATTCTCAAGATCTGAAGAAAACAATGTTTGGATATAAAATTTATTGAACTCAGACTGACTAACAATAGAAAATGCACTAAGTGATCAGTGTGTATTTTATTTCTATTTTGCTGTATATAACATAGAGTAATGACTTTCATTTATCACTTTCTAAGATCTTAGAGAATCCTTATATTTTTATCTTTTAAAAAAGAAAAGCTGTTTTTCTTCTTTTTTTACCTCTATGTGGAAATGCCTTATTTCTTCAATTTTGTTAGTTACTTTTTCATTTTTTCTTTTTGTACCAGCGATTTTTCTTTGGTTGGAATCTTTAAAACACTTAGGATTATATTTTATCCATAATTTTACAGCATTTCAATTTCTGGTGAAGATCTTCCTACGTGATAGAGGACAATTTTAACTTTACGTCAGTCCTTGATGAGTTTATGGTCGTGAACACCTTACAGTTTATCTACTTCTCCAGTATGAAAATATGTAGAAAATACATTCAGAAAGTATGAATCAAAACTTGCTTCTTAAAGCAAGCAGTGTTGTACGGGAGACTTTTGTAAACTATGCAGGTTGTGATATAATCACTTAAGTTCTTGTTGCCCTGGTTTCATTGACAGTTGTTTTTCAGTACTGTTTTTACACACCTTGATGTCTTTTTATTTTTTATTGTAAAGACTATTGCATGGAACAGAGATAATAGGAAGCAGAGCAGGCAATATTATGTTTTGAATTCATGTCAGCTTTTGTCTCCATACATTTTAAATATGTGGTATACTGCAGGTTATAAGGTTTCTGAATGTTTCTAGACATAGTACATGACAAAAAGTGAGATAATCGTAGATAAATATTCTTTGGAAAGCCTTCTGTGACACAGTTTTAATATTTAAAGATGATGTACCCTGATTAAAAATATTAAACTGAACAAAAAGATTTAATGAATTGTTTTAAGTGAAAAAGAACCTGGTATTGTACAGCGTGAAAGAAAAGGAAGGTTAGATGACAAGTTATATCTGCTCTGCCTGAATTTCCACAGGCTAGTAACATCGCTAAAATCTAGAACAGAATGTGTCCAAGTAGAAATTTGCATGTGAATTTCAGGTTGGAATTGTAAAGTGAAAAGAACCTTGAGTAATTCTACCAAAAACAAACTCCTATTGACATTTGTTCTGCAAAATATCTTCCAAGTAAGAAACTAAGGATGTAGGAAAGTTTTACAGTGTGAAAAGTCAGGGAGGGAATCAATACTTGTGAGAAACAGCTTTATTGTTGGACTTGAAATAATATTTTACTTTCATTTTTCTCACTCTTCTCCATTCCTGAATAAACTGAGGTAGATAGACAGAAAAGATAGACAGAAAAGATAGACAGAAACCACTGGTTTCCCCCCCTTGCTACTCTTTGAAATAAAATAAATCAAGCAACCAAAAAAAAACAAACAAAAAAAAAAAAAAAACAAAAAAAACTCAAACCTAATTTCCCTTATTCTGTTTTGTTAGAATTATGGAAGTGTATGAAAAATCTGAGGCAAAATAGACAATTTTGTCAAGAACATTTTAATATTTGAAAAAATATTTTGGTTCAGATCATCCGGGTGTCCCAGCTTGAGTAGGGGGTTGAAGAGTTGGATCAGGTGACTTCCATAAGACCCATTTAATCTCAACCATTCTGTGGTTTGAGAAGGATTTTGATGTCTCTTAGCACAGTGATTTCTTCACGTGGCGGGTAGGTGGCAATTAGACAAAACAAAATGCCTATTTTGAAGCTTAAAGTGTCGTAGTCACGTGACTACAGATGCCTTTCAGGGAATTTGCCAGAAAGCAGCTCCAGACCAATTGCTCAACAGGTTAGCACCCTTTCCCCAAGTAGTGACTTGTCTGCCAGTTGGTCTTATGCTACCAGCTCCTGCTAATGATTCTCAACTTCCTTTGATGGTCTTTGAGCAGAATGAGCATCCGCGAAGTACCGACATTGCTCTGTGAGGGGTTTTATCCTATCTGGAAGTCATGCTCTGCTGCAGAGTCCAGCCAATGTGTAATTGAATAAGATTCAGGCTATTTTGTACTGTGAAAAACAATGATCTTGATGACTTTCCTCTGAATATCTAAGCTTTGAAATGCTGCAAAGCATTTCAGTCAACTTTTTGGTTGAGGTTGGAGAAGCCAAACGTATAGCAATTGATGCAGTCTAAATAACTTCATGAAGTTCTACTAAGTGCCCTGAAAGGAAGGTTTTAGGAGGAGGAGAACTTCAGTGGAGTTTCTCAAGTTAGAGACTGTTACGATGTAACATTTTGAAATTGTTTTGTATATTTTTCAGACAATTGTGCCAATGTTATTAACAGCATAGATTCAGATTTTGTGCGGAAGGTTAGGAAGATCTTTCTCCTCTTTTCAGAATTTTACTGCAAACTGACATTCTTCTTGTTTCTGAGATTATTTATTCTTGTAAGATACACAAATGGTCAGTAGCAGCACACTTCAGAGTTTTTAATGTGAACTCATTGGTTCATATGCTTATGCATATGGATAGTTTCAACAAGAAAAAACGTGATCATAGAACACACTTTATTTGAAATTCAGAAAATCATGAGAGTAACTACTCTGACAGAGTATACATTGGAAGTGATAAACCTGTCAGTAAACAAAAAGGATAAACCAGTTTTGTAACACTCTGAGTAGAATATTCTAGGTTATTAAAAGTAATCAAGATAAAGTTTTGTTCTGATATAACTGGGAGCTCTTTCAAGGTATTGATTTTAATGCTTGTGGAATTTACCAGTTAAGTGATTCCAAATAACTTAGCTATGTGGCCTTACTGGAGCATCCAAAGGGGCTATTCCCATTGAAATTAGTTGGAAACATTTTAAATCTGAAGAAAATAAGATTTAAACAGAGCCAGGGATACTAAGAGTTTATGAAAGAGGCTTTCATCTGTTTTCCTACTCATCCTTGTTTTTTTTCTTTCTTTTCTTATTGTTTCTTTATTTCAGTCTCAATTGAAAACTTAAACATCATGTACTTAAAAAACCCTCCACCCCTCCCCCATATTTATATGCCCCAGGGAGATAGGAAAGCCTGTGCACTTGTAGGTGAAGGAAGTGAACAAAAGGATTCGTACCTCTTCCTTAAGATAAAACAATAATAAAAAAGTAGTCAGCATTTTGTTTCTATGATTTGATACACATGGACTATATTAAGCTTGTATCTTGAGAAGTTTTACACATTTCTAAGAGGTAAAGGGTAAGCATCCACCAATTTTTTATATCAGTGATTTTTGTTTTCTTTATTTGATTTAACAGTAACAAAAAAATAAGGTGAGAACAGTTGATAAAAAGTAGTTTTAAGCTTCTAGGTAAAAGAATGTCAGCTTCCAAAACAGTGATTGCTGATTAAAGAGTTTTATGTAAGTTATAAAGTTCATATAAATAAAAGTTTTTCATAATATATTTAAGTACATAATAATACTAAACAGATATGTTACGATGGGCTTCTTTTTGTTTCCTTTTAAAGATGTGGAAGAAATGAAGTTGGCTTAAAATCACTTAAGAAAAAAAGAATTGGCAACAAATGTAATACAATAGTAATTAAACTGATATCTTTTTTGAAATTAATGAAAATTGAATATATTGATGTTCACTTGGATATTTTATATATTTTTATCAACTTAATCTAGCTTTCTGAAAGAATTTATATGTTTTATCAAGTAGCTCAACAAGTAGTTGAGAAATCTTTTATTAATACAACTAATGAGAAAGTTCAGTGTGGCTCTGTAGTATATTCAGAGAATGATGAAGTATTTAATCTTTAATGGGGTAAAAAAGATATTAAAAACAGAATGATAGACGGAGCTTTGATCCTTTAATATTGTTCAGATACGCACATTAAAAGAAACCCTGGAAATCATTTCAGAGCTCTAATTTTACTATATTTCTGTGCCCACAGCTAACCCCAAGATGTTACTCTGTCTTTTCCCCACCATTTTAGTCAGAAGGATCTGAGATTTAGAATTAAAATTAAAAAAAGTTTGTAATCCAATTTGTGACAGTTGAGTGACAAAACCAATTAACTACTTGAAGACAATCTTCAAGAATAAAGTAAGACTCTAAGATTTGAGAGAGAGAAAACAAAAGAGTTCCTCTGAATCCTAACACTGAGTCACTGGAACATTGGTGTATGTCACACAAATTCTGAATATTTTCCACTTCAAATTGTACTTTCATTAGAATTGAATTGGGAAAGGAATATATGTTAATAGCTTTGTAAAAGAAATGCTGTGTTTAGAACTGGCTGGCTGTCTCATAACATTTTGAGCTTGACAAAATAGTCTTTGAAAATCTATTAAGAAAAATAGTCCATTTTGCTTGCTAAATCATATATATTGCTAATGAAAACAGTATTTCAGTAATTTTTAAAGTTACATATTGCTCACAGACCTTTTTGGTACTTCTTTTAGAAGGGAAGGGTAGGACTAACTTGTTCAGTGGTCCAAGTACATTTCACATGCACAATGAACATTCATAAATTCACGTATTTGCACCATGTCTTCAGAAAACAGATGACAACATAATAAAAAAAAATAAAATTATGATTGTATCAATTTATAAACTGATACTGTTAAAGAACATGAGAGAGTTGTAGCACCTGGTGTCTGTCAGATTTTGCAGTTTCAAAGTTAGAAGTGTTCAAGCAGATAAGGTAGGTGGCTAACACACTGCAGTAAATTTTTGTATAAGATACTCATTTTGCTCTATTTTAATAAGATTACAAAAATCAGCTCTGTAATGTAAAACCTCAGTCTCCTACAAGGAGATTTCATCCTCCTACTAGTATGAAAATATTTCATACTTTCCAGGATGCATGGAGAGAATAGAGACATGGGAAATAAGGATAAATCATGTTAGGTATGATTCTTACTGCTTATTCAATGTAACCATGTAATTCTGTTTTTAAAATACTCTGATACAGAAACGTTAAAAGAAGTTGAAGTTAGAGGACAACAAGTAGATGACATTAATGAATTGTACTGATATCTCATTTGGGAAAGAGTTGTACTGATATCTCATTTAGGAAGGAGTCTGCTTAAAGTTAATGAGTTATGAATCATGGCAGAAGGACCAGGAGAAAGGAAAATATTTCGCCTTTTGTATGCATCAAAAGAAGTGTTCAAAACCTGCATAATGACTCAGTTTGGGAGCTTTCAGTTTTATTTTTCCTTTCAGAGGTGTTTTCTTGTGTTCTTTGTAGCAGATATGAGGAATATATTTCAGGGGGGCAGTGTCTTAGTCCGTGGGCCTGTGTGCAGATCATACTAACGTTTGTGCTTCCACAGTCACTGCAGCTGTGGAAGCTGGAAAAAAAAAAACAACACCAAAAAACATTATTTAAAATTCAAATTGTATTTTGTAAAAGTTAAGATTTTCTGATTTGAGTAATGAATAATATGGACAGAATATTATTTTTAAGGTGCTTCCTGAGTCTCACTGATATCTACAGAACCATTGTGAGTCAGAAGTTTCCTCTAAACCTATTCCCAATACAACTTGGGATCCCAAGCAGAAAAAGCCAAATGTTCTCTTTCTACCCTCTTGTATGAAGAAGTCAGTCAGCTTCAATAAATGTAGGTAAAATGATTTTTGCATTGTTAACTAATTAAATGACTTAGAACTTTTGTAAATAATAATAATAATAATAAAAATATAATAATCTAAAATAAAAGCTACTTTTCAAATCAAAATAGAAAGGTTTGATCTACAAAAATCTATTGACAGTCTCCAAGCAGAATAATGTCCCTTCTTGTATTTCTTTAAGCTTTAGATGGATTTTCACATTCAGTGTACTGTTAGTGAGCTGGAATAGAAGACAACAGTAATCAGGGAACAGAAAAGAATATCAGTAGAAGAAATCAGTTCTAAAGAGAATTCACTTGCCAGAAATCTCAGAACTTTCAGTGAAGTCAGTGGAAATGCCTGCATAAATGTAAATACATTTTCCTTTCGAAGAAAGAGTAATCTTTCTGTAAATTATTCTATTGTGTTCATAATCATATTTTTATACAATAAAAAGGGAGCAGAAAGATTCTGTTAGGGTCTTATAACTCTTAGAAACTGAGGAATTTAGACATAAATTTATACTACTACTTTTATCAATGAGTATAGGAGATAAAAGAAAGAAGGGTTGGATATCTCTAATTCTCATAAGATGTTAATAAAAGATTTAATTAGCAACAGCAACATTGTTGAATAATAAATCAATTAATCTCTCCTGCCCTTGTGAACCTTTTAAAACAACACAATTAATTAACTGAAAACTTCTGTCACTTAATCATTGCCCCAAAACCCTGAATTATCCTGTGATGCAGTAGTGTAAAAAGACAGTTTTGATGTTCAGAATTGCCCTTCTAGCTTGAATTAATTTACACTGGCTTTACTGATTAATTTAAGATAGATCTTCTTCTTAGCTTGAAATTTGAAGGGACTCCTTCTCTGATATGTTTGTTGATTAAGGTCTGTCTTTAAGATATGTATTTATGTATAGATAATTTATACGTAATGCTTTTAGTAATGTAATAAGACACGTAATAGACAATATATACCTTTTTATTGTTCATCTTGCAATATATGTCCAAGAATGCTAATCCAATCACAGCATACTTTTGTACTGAGGGTGCTTGTGTGAAGGGGGCATCTCTATACCTAGATTCTTAATTTGGGAACGTGGTACTTGCTTAGTATTGTTTTACTTCATATTTCTCACAAATCAAAACACTCAGAAATGTTTGAAGTAGAAGACAAGCGCAAAACTTGTCCTAACTCTGTTCCTTCAGAAGATAATCTGCTTAAAGAATGAAGGAGTAAAGAGATGAATTTGTTAGTTACTGGCCCAATTTATGGAGTGCTTCCTGTGTGTCTTTCAGCTCAGCCTTGCATGTTCACAGAGTTCATTCATTTATAAAAATAGGTCAGTAAATCATCTAAGTTAATTAGGATGTGGTGGGTATTTTCAGAGAGGTGTTGTTATTAATAGATGTGTTTTTATATCTTAGTTCTCTTCTTATTTAAAGATTAACATTCTAAACACGTTGTTTCTTTGAACACTTAATTTGCCTTCCACAATTACCATAGCTCTGTCTAAGATCATGATGTGTGAGAAGTGCAGCCAGACTCTCTACAAAGGTCAGTGGATGTTTGAATTGCCTTTTTAAGGTGATAATTGTTAGGCTTTCTCTACTACTTGGTGTGTATGTGCAGGGTTAAAGTGCATGTAAATTTCACACAAAAATTCAGAAGCACATACTTTTAAGGAAATCATATTGCTGGCAAAATTGGTTTTGCTGACACTGTTTATAAAAGCACGGTATCTGATAAAATAGTTTGAGTTGAAAGAAATTTTTTCCCTGGTTTTGAGTGTTATAGTTTTTTCGTATTTATTCTGTTTCTTATGAAGCACATCCCATCTTTAATAAATTATTTTCTCAAAGCTAATCAAAATTTTCTTTAGTCACCAAAAGCAACCCAAAGATTTTCTGCTTATCTTGGTTTTGGTTTTGGTCTTAAAAATACAGCATTTTCACTTCACTAGGGTAAATGCACTGTAATTAATACTATGTGCTGAATTTCATGTGCAGATTTCAGATTGTGTTCTCAAATCTGGAGTGAGGAAGTGATACTCAGAAGGTCTTGGAGGAGAACATCAAATGCTTTACTAAAGGGAACTAAACCAACATGTGCCACGTTGATGCAAGCAAACACATGAAGTCTCTTGTGCCAGGGAAACTGTAGTGTGAAAGATGAGTTAAAAATCTCATTCATGAGATTGTAATTAATTTGTTCCTCCAGTATGTCAATTAGAATGAGGCAGAATGGCTTGCTGATGAGAAATTTCCTAGGACTGTCAGGCTAGAATTTACTTGAAAGAGAATGTGCTAAGGTATCATTTATGTCAATCAATTTGATTTTCAATAATTATAAAATTTTCAATAATTTATATGATAAAAATGTAAACATTTTTATAAGAGCTCATCTTCCGTTTGTTGGATGGCTTCATCCCTTTAAAACAAGATGTTAAGATACAGAATACTTTCTCAGTTTCACATAATTATTGTAGTACTTCATAGTCATTACACTAATATGGGCATTTCTCAATTATTATTACAAGGCAATAAAAATAGAAGTAAATCATTCCAAAAGAAAATGACCTTTCAACTAATTGACTGAATTAAAAATGCATTAATAAAAATGCTGAGAAATTAATTATTGTGATTTGATATATATGTAAGTAATGACAAATAAAAAGAGAGTTCAGAGAGGAGTCAGAGATGATTGCTTTAAATGTTAATTTTTTTTTTCTCACAGTAAGGCAGTGTTAGAATATTAAATGTGTATTGAAAGTTACTACATTAATGTCAAAGGTGTTAGAATAATGTACCAGTTTCCTAATATTATTTTCTAGAATACTTAAAGCTTTTTGTTAGACTTCATCATTTTTTCAGTTAAAGGAAATTCAAAGGATTATTATCTTGGTAACCAAATCAGAGAAGTCTGCAGTATCCCTGAGAAGTGAGAATAAATACGTGAGGCAACTGATCCATTAAGAAAATTGTATTAGTTCTATTAGCTAGTGTAGATTTTTACTTTAATTCTAGCAAGACTGAGTGGGCTTTTATTCTTTCTTATTTTTTCATTCTTTAATTGGCTCTATGTTTCAGCTGCTAAAGATGCTAAAGCAAAAGCACTGCAAAGTGGACATAGTACCAGAAAGTGAGTCTAGTTCATTAAACATATTAATCTTATTTAAGTGATTTACAGCCATTAAAAAAAAAAAATAAAAAATTGTTACTTAAAACCTTCTGCAGACACGTGAATTTGTTTTTCATAAAGCAAATACATTTCACTTAATAAAATGTAAAGACTTAGATGCTGTTAGAAGATAAATGATAAATTCTATTCTCCTAGTATGAGATAACAACCTATTTGCATGAAAATTCTCATTTTTATATGAATGGTAGTATATAAACAGTTGAAATGTGTAGGGAGTGGAAGTTCTGAAGTGAAAAGGCTTGCCTAATTTGATTGTAATAAATTTAAGTCTAATGCACCTTTATAAATTGGTTATGAGGCAGCTTCTGACACCTTTGTGAATGTTTGTTTTATCAGTTTTGTTTGTCTGAATCTAACAATCCATTGCCAAACAGATGCTTAGAATTTTTACTTAATCTCAGCTTTCATAGTGTTTGTTATAATACTTTGAAAAATTTTTGGAGCATTCTGGAAGACAAGCCTAACATGATGGTCTGTATTATTCTAATGGTCTTGCAATGGAGCAAGACATAGAACATTATCATATGGACATAACAAAGAGCCACAGAAAGAATCTAGCTTCCTCCCTCCTATTTTTGCATCGTAAATCTCAAACACTTCCACTAGAAATTCCCAGCATGAATTTAGCAAGTGCAAGCAATGCTTCACCAACACAAATGACTTCTGGTGATATTATTCTGTGGATAAATTGGGTGTAATAGATATTGTTTACTTGTATTAGTGTACCTACTCTTGATTTAAGTCTCCCTCGGAAGGTCTATACTGCCTTAATAGTCAAACTAGTTACTTTTCAGGGGAAGTCCTGTGAATTTCCTGAATATTTCATATAATTGTCCTTTTAGCTTTTTCGTTCTGCTTGTTCTCAAGCAGACACAAAACCTGAATTGTCAAGATTTGTACCATACTTATTGGTGATTTTGTTTTTTAAAGAACAAGTTATTACTGTTATGAAAATGATGCCATTTGGAATTGTTCTTTAATGAAGTTTACATTAAGCACTTTCGTTGATGATCAGTGTTAAGATCTTAGAAACTAATTGTATGATACTGGCTTTGAACTAATGTAGGTAATATGATTTTTAGATGAACTGGCTTAAACAAGTCAGAACTTAGAGGGCACTTCTCAATGTGACAGATGCAATAAGGTTGGAAATTGTGTTATTCTTATCTCATTTTCACAGCCTTTTAAAAATTCCTATCTTATTCATGAGATACTTCATTAAACTTCTGAATGCATGAGAGCTGCTTCAGAAGAAATGCCTCCTGTTTTGTTATGTTGGCCCACAACATCAAAGGCAGATATTGGTGGTATGGCAGTAGAAATAGAACCTCCCCACCAATATTCTATTACATTTTGTTGCCACGCAACAGACGGTAGCAGAGGGGAAGTCTGACCAATTGGTTTGTACTGTGGAACTGTATCTGAAGCAAAGGTGTGTCATTGAATTCTACCATGTGGAAAACCTTGCACCTAACTGACATACACCGACAATTACTGGATGTTTATGGAGACCAAACAGTGGATGTGAGCACAGTGAAGTGGTGGATATGTATTTCAGCAGTGGTGACAGCAGCAGTGAATTACCTCCATGGCTGCAGATTTTTATGAGAGCTACATCAAACTCCTGTTCATTGCTGCAAAACTGCATAGCTAATGATAATGACTGTTGAAAAAGAATTTAAGATGAGAATTTGCTCTCTCAAATAGTGTTATGGTTTTCTTTGCACCTGTTGTAGTTTCAATGGAAATAGGGGGCACTACTTTGGGACCATCCTTTATTATATCTTTAGCATAGTTTTCCTTTTTTTTTTTACTTTTCTGTTTTATTTATTTGTTTGTTTGTTTGTTTTAATCATTTACTTTTGTGGTCATCATAATGTGATGTTGTATTTCCTGCTGTAGACTCTTAAGAGGGCCAGTTGGTTCAGCAAAATTTGAGTATTCAGAAGAATAAATGTTGGTCACTTGTGTTTTAATTATGAAATATTAGTATGTAGGATACATACTGAATGAAGTTTCATCTGAATCTAATTACATCATGTAATTAAATATTGATTGAACTATTTTCAGTGACTGACAGCACAGAGTCATTATTTCCTAAGTAAATTCTTGCTTGAGGGAGACTTTATGCTAAAGCCATGATTAAGTATAGTTTCCATCAGTTCTAGACTATCCTAATTACATCTGACCAAAACTAGAGCCATTGTAACGTTGTGTACCTGTTTACATAAGCATGGCCTCTAGCCCAAAGTATTCATTCTTATTGTGACATTCTCCCACATTTCTTACAATATTATAATCCTTACTTGAAAAGTCTGAGGAGTCCTAAAAGTGGTATAACACTTCAAAGTGTAATCTATAACCCTACTTCTCTGTCAGATTAATGGGGAATAAACATCATAATTTTTCTCTGGTCTTATTTAATTTCTTCGTAGAGCGTTATTGCATGTTAATTTCAAAGGACTTGTACATTTGCTCATAATACAAGTTCCTTATGACTTCAATACCTGCATCTTTCCAAGCTTAGTGATTGACAGCATGCCACACACATAGCAATATTTGTTTTTAATCTTTGAATTAATCTGTTTAAGATGCTAGTCTTTTAATGCATGACAGATATAAAATAAATCCTAAATTATATCGGGTCAAGTGAAGCTTGATACAAGGCAGTATCAAATTTCTTTTTTGTTCGGGATGACATCTCAGACTACATTACTGGATATCATACTGTTACGTTACTGTTATACTACACCTTTGAGGAAGGCAATTTACCAGGCCTGTGTTAGCTTTCTTTCTCTGATCTTTTTACACAGTGAAACAATTTTAGGTTCTATCACATTGGCTTCATCAACATTTTTAGCTGCAGTAACTGTTTCATTTCATCAGCATCAGCAGGTGTAGAGTTGAACACTTTAAGTTTTAAGAAACAAAATATCCCCTTCGCAAAGAGTCTTCCATGCTACTGTTACCACTGCTGAAATGCATCCCCTACCACCTCACTATACTCACTTCCACATCCAGACCATAAACATTCAGGAAGCATCAGCGATGTCAGTGAGTGTCATTTTCTATGCATGGAGGAATTCTACATCACATCTTTGTTTCGTATCGCTTCAACGTCAGGCATTATTTTGTCAGTGTCTTTCAGCTGCTATCTGTTGCAGAGCAACAAAATGTAATGGAATACTGGCTGGAAGGTCCATCCTCTACTGCCATGCTGTCAGCTTAATAAGTTTGAGGCATTACTTTCAAAGCAGTCCTCAGACTATGTCATTGTTATAAAAGATCTTCAATTTTTTCACCTATTTTATTCAATTTATGTTTTTATATTTCTCAACATCTCTGAAGCATTTTCCTCTCCACTCTGAGGCACCATCACTAGCTATTAGTGGAAAAAAAAAAAAAGATAAATTTCTTCTCCCGTTCTTTTGCGTGTTGGTGTCTATGATAGCATTCACATGTAAGCTTACCAACTTATAAGGAGTTTGTAACTCCTTATAGAATTGTTTTTGTGCTCTGTTTACTTGTTCTATGAGCAAATCAGGCTGATTTACCTTTTCAGCAAAATGAACATCTCTAAATACATAAGACTGCGGATGGTTTAGGATGCCAGTGATAGAAATATTGGTCCTGTTAAGGAAAATGAGTTGTTAGAAAAGACAAATGAACACTGTCTAATTCTCACTGGGTATTGTAAACAGTTGCTGTTGCGAGGAAATTCTTTGTTGTTTTACTTATTCTTCTTGCACTGAGTGACTTATTTCACCCACAAGAAACGCTTTTCACGTTTTCAAATGAATGTTCAAAGTATAGAGCTTTTCATTTACATTTTTCTGGGGATATAACTACTTGGAAATACAAATTTAGGCTATCAGCCTAGTCACACAGTCACAAACCAGATACTATCAAATTATTGTACTGCTTAGAACTGAATAAAGGATTTTTCTTTTTTTTAAGGGAAGAAATAAATCCGTGGAAGCTGCAAATTATTACTGTTTTGTTTAAAGATCATGCATTGGGGGGATGTTGAGATGTCAGCACAAGTCAATATTCATGCAAGTTATGTAGAAACGTCTTCTTATTAATTGCTTTTGCATATTGAAACTTCTCAGCAAAGAAATGCTGGGGCAAATGAGAGTTCATTTAATGCAAACATCATTTTCTGGATCGGTGAAGGATAATAAAATTTTGATAGCATCTGAAAGTTAAGGGAAAGCAGAAGAAGGAATTTCAGTCCAGTGTTGGAGAGAGGGTGGAAAAGAAAGCAGACACGAAATATAGAGAACACGAAGAAGCTTCATAATGGCATTTATCTTTGTATAATTTAATGTTTTATGGGGAAATACATGTTAGAGCAAATAAGTGGTATAGATTGCCCAATATGTTCCTTTGACAATTCTCAGTCTAGGTGACTCTTAAAATTTCTGGAAACTAAAGTCTTTAGAAGCTGATGGAAGCACTGAGTCTTCTGTAATTAAAATCACAATTACAGTTATCTATTTGGAGTTTACTTAACTGTCTCTTTGTATGTGTATGCATACTCATTTATGTGTGGAGAAGTGTGTGAAAGCTTCAAGTAACCGCTGAACTCTGTGTTAATAAAAATAATTCAGAAACACTCATTTAACTTATTTATGCTCTTATCTCACAGGCAAATAAAGCAACACTAGATTATCAAACTGAGTTGATATTAGATATTTCAGTATGTCTTAGTTTGGGAAAAGATGCTTGTGAAATACAGCCTAAATTTGCACTTCATTATTTTTCATTTTTTTCTCTTCTGCTCATTTAATCTGAGTAATATGACTTCCATCCTTTCTAACTGTCAGCCATGGGAGCACAGGTGAAGGCAATTCAGCTGTGTGGACAGAAGGGATGGAGCCTGGCTGCACCTCCCTTAGACTCCATTTAAGGGCTGACTGCCACTGGGGGAGGATCTCCTTCTGGAGATTTCTCCTCTGTGGAGTCTTTCTTGCAAACGTGGATCTTTGGTTACAGATGAGCTGTTTGTTTCCTGTTTGTTTTCCTATTTTCACCTCAATAATCTTTCCAGCTGTAACACCAAGTGTAACAAGAGGATGTTCTGTTTTGATAGTTTTTCTGACTATTGGAACAGCTTTAGTAGTCTTAAAGCTGTGGTGCCTGCCGCTTTAGACTAACATAACTGTACTGGGTTTGAATCTACTCTGTGCAGTTATTTTTATGTTTTAAAGGCAGCTTGTGCATAACAGCTGATCTGTCTGCTAAGACACAGAAAAATATTAAATGGAGGTGAAGGTTTGCTTTTTCTCAGTTGCATCTATGAAAATGTAGCAAGGAAGAAAATGGGATGGTGACTGGCTGAACTTAAAAACATTCAGTAATACTAATAAGGAGTAATAGTTACAACAATACAGACATATTGTGATTTTGTCATTATTTTGACAAGATGGCTGATATGTGCAATGGCTTTCTCTGCTGTCTGGTGTTTCTTACTGCTGATGTGACCTTTGAAAGACAGGCTGACAACTTTATTAAGAGTGGAATTCTAACCACATGTGTTTTTTTTTCTTCCATATGGTTATAAATGCACAATTATTATACTTGAAAAAAATTAGAAAAAAAAATCATAATCACTTTACCATGCAGTTTATTAACCATTGAGAAATAAGAATTTTTGTGATGCTTTGAAAGAAAAATGATTTTTACTATTCAGTTTATAGTGATATTTGGGGAAATCTCACAGATTCACAGAATGGCCAGAGTTGGAAGGGACAGTCTCACAGTGCTTGCAGAAAAATTGTCTCTTATTGATCAAGTTTATCATCAAAATAATGAAGACTTGTGCAGTATTTGTACTACAACCTTTTTTTCCTTGCTTCTTGCTCAGATACTGGGGAAGATCTCAGTCGTACAACAACTGTCATATCCAGATCTTTTTTACCCAATTACAATTACAACATTTTTAGGTAATAAAATAGTAGAAAATGAATAAAAGTTTTCTGTACTAAGTAACTTACTGATAATGAGCATCAATAATCAATAACCAGGTGAGCCAAAAGTACTGACTTTTATCATCACTATATTTCATACACTTTTCTTTCTTTAGCCCTGTCATCAGGCCATCATTTATCTGTAGTATTCTCTAAGATACAACAGGAAGAGTTTTTAAGAGGAAGAGTCTACTCCACAAGTCATCCATTAAAATAAGTGAATACATCAGGAGAAATTGTAGAAGTTATTTATTTTTATTTATTTATTAGATGGCCCCCTACAGTCATAAATGTTTTTTATATACGTAAGAGTATTGGTATTTGTGGGTACTGCACAATGCACTGGTATTGGCCTAAAACACAGAAGAAATGGAGAAAGCTAAAAAAAACACTTGAATATTCATTATTCTGTATATGAATAAGGTATGAATAAGTGGCTGCCTCTATAAAATAATGAATTTTGTGTATCTACTGAAAATAATAAATGGTGTATGTTGGTTCAGATAGATGAAATCTAGTATGAAGAGGTATGTTATGGGAGATCATTAATGTTCATGTATAATTATTATCTTTGGGGGTAATGTAAACAACTGGGTTAGTTCTCATTCGTAGATGTGAATTTTTAGCCCATAAACTCATTATTGCATGTTTCGTTTCCCTTATGACAAATATTGTTTCCATCACTGCCCTTGAGTCAGACTCTGTCAGTTTTATTTATTTTTGAATAGTGATAATTCATTCAAAACTATTCAGGCTGACTTTGCTTAAACGCTAATTCCTTCACACATTATATGTGGCAATGTATGGATTGTACATTCTGTACAGTCTGTACTGCTCAAAAATGCTGCTTTAGGTAAGAAATTCCTTATGTGATTAGTGATTTGTATACAGTCCAAATAGCTTTGCTGAATATGCTCCTTTTTAAAAGAGTTAAGCTGTTTTAATTGTTTAATCTTATCAGGCAAATGAACTACTTTTTAGTACCATGTCCACAATTAATCTCCTCTTCTATTCAGAGCCTCTGCTGTGAGATATGCTTGGAGTTGTGCTATGTTGTAGATGACATCCTTGATTTCCTTTGTTATTGTTGTTCTTGTTTATACTTGCAGATGGTTGTCAGTTGGTCCTTGACATTTAGATATTCTGTCTCTTGGAACTCATCCTGAATTTGTAAACTTTGGCTGATGCACAGAATTTATGAGCTTTCTTCTGATTTGTGCATGTTTTCATGTCTGACATTTTAATAACTACGTGTTTCTTCTTTTTTACTATGTAGTACTGAATAGTAACTACACTTGAAGGTTTGTATTTTCTGCATGTTATTAAAAGGAAAGGTATGCCTCAAGGCAGTTTGTAATAATTCTGCAGTCAAAGGCAGAAACCAGAAGGGACGAAATTGATTTGACACTGCTTTGGCTCATGTGAAGCACTAAATGTATTTACTTCGGTTCATTTGTAAATGGACGTGATTTGGGATTAAACATTACAGCATATGTAATCTGGGTTTACTTCTTTAAACAACTAGAACAGTACTATAGGAATATACTGGACCACAAAAAACCTGAAAAATTATGGGAGCTTTTTTTTCCTGTCTATTTAGACATTCATTGCAAGCGGTTCAAATAGCAAAGTTGTGTTGTTGAAGTTTGCTCACAGTTGACTTTAAAAACGTTCTTCTTTTCTTTTCCTTTTAAGTTATAATTACTTATTATTTATATATTTACTTGACCTATCAAAGTTAATTCTGTTAAGGTGGGGAAAAAAAAGAAAAAAGCCTTCAGATATCTCCATATTAGAAATACTTACTTGGTTTGAAAAATGAAGTTAGATATATGGATCTACAGTACATGAGCATTCTGACTGAGCAGGGTCCTGTTACTCTGGAAAGTAACAAGAGTTACTTTCCAAGTAGCCCTTCTTTTCTTTTCTTCTGTTTCTACTTTCTTTGGAGAGAAACACCAAAATGTACATGTCCTTTTTTAAGAAGTTGTTATGATTTTTGTTTGTCATTTCACATCCTAACCTCTCCTTTCTCTAGTGCACTTATAAAATCAGTACACAGTTTAGAGGCTGTTATATCTTTGTTTAGAGGCTGTTATATCTTTTTTTTTTTTTTTTTAAACTCCTGCCTTAGTTTCAGTGATCCAGCCTTTTTAAGAAGACTCATGTTTTTCAAGAGAATTTGGTAGTAGATCTACTGCTCAGCTTTTTAAATGCTTTTTTTTTTTTTTTCCTTGATGTTTAATGGGAGGTGAATACCTTTGAGTATAATCAAGAACTCTTAAGGAAAATCTAGCTTTTAAGTAACTGCTTGCCTAACAAAATACCTTCAGCTTTAAGCTCTGTAGCTAATGGAATGCTTTTTTGGTCTCAGATCAACAGCCTTAGCACCTTGCAAAATCATGTCACTGATTTGCCAGTGTGCCATTATTTCTCATAAGGCCAATGCCATAAATCTATTCACAATTTATTGCAGATAACAGGTAGTGGACTCCTTTGACTCTTATCTTAAAATGGTCAGTCTAAAGTTGCAGAGTTCCCAAAGTTCATTTGAGTTCTTCCAGTGACGTATAGACTCATTCCAGGAAAGAAGGTACATCTTGATACCTCTGGGATCTTGTAAATTCAGAAGAAAATATATATCATGCAAGATGTTAACATTTCAGGGAGTTTCATGTATTTTGTTTACTTAAAGGTCTGAGCAGCCATTCATGCAATTTGACCTCCTGCATGTTTAATGGCCAGAAGGCTATTAAATTACTCTCTTTGTACGTTTGCACTACGGTCGATAAATTGTCATTTTCAATATTAAGTATCTCAAGTTCATTTTCTAAACTCAATACTTAACTCTGAGTAGTACACCAAAATAATGTGATTTTCCAAAAATGCTGTATTTGACCCACATCCTGTGAAGGAAAAACAATATCAGTAGCCAAAGCATACTGCGTATCTTTGTTCTATACTATAAATTAAAGATAGGATCACATTAGAAAATACCACTTTATTTCTACAAAGTTCCAGTTACCATTAGCTATGAAACAGCCCCTTGTTTCTTGCTCCTTACAAAAGCTATTACTCTTTTTTTGCTGTCAATACAGCTAGCATAGAGACAAAACCACACACTTAATTGGCAAAATGTTTTTCATCTGGCATATATTTTATTGTTGTTCTAATAACTGAAGAACTGCAGTATAATAATAATCTAAAAACTAATTATGGGAACTGCTGAATCATGGCCTGAACCTCTGATTGATTACCTGAAGGGAGCAATTCACCTGTGCTGCTGGAAGGCCTGGCTTCTAGACCCATTTAAGAGCTGACTACCAATGGGAAAGGATCTTTTCTGGAGATCTCTCCTCTGGAGTTTTGCACCAAGCCCGCGATGCTTGTAAGCACTCTATCTATTCTCTTTTTGTTATTATAAACTGCTTTGCCAAAATCTCTTGTTTATTTCATAATTATAACATCTTTGTATTCATCAACTTTATGCTTGCTGATTTAGTGTGGCAGTTGATGATTTGGTGTTGTCTGACTTGAAGATACTTGCTAGTGAAAACAATGGAACTCTTCTTGAAGTATTGTCTATTCATGGAAACATCAGATATTTTTTTTCCTTTGATGATAATAGAATATGAAGATGTGGCACTGAGGGTCATGGTGTAGTGGGCATGGAGGTAATGGGTTGATGGTTGCTCTAGATCTTAGAAGTCTTTTCCTACCTTCATAATTCTATGAATTAATTTTGCAATATAATGTGTAGTCTTCAGTAGTCTGAAGAATATACGTGTGGAGAGAGTCTAGAGGAGGGCTGTGAAGATGATCTAGCAGCTGGAGCACCTGTCCTATGAATGAATGGCTGAAGGAACTGGAATTGTTCAGCCTGGAGAAGGCTGCAGGGAGACCTCGTTGTGGCCTTCCAATATTTAAGGGGAGTTTATAAACATGAGGGAAATTGACTTTTCACATGAGTAGATAGTGATAGGACAAAAAGGAATGGTTTTAAACTAAAAGAAGGGAGATCTAGATTAGATGTTAGTGGGATGTTTTTTACTGAGAGAGTGGTGAGGTGCTGCAAGAGGCTGAGCAGAGAGGTTGTGGGTGTCCCATCTCTGGAAGTTGGATGGGACCTGGGCAATCTAATCTAGTACTTGATCTAGTGGCTAGCAAGCCTGCCTGTGGCAAGGGGGCTGGAACTTGATGATCCTTGAGGTCCCTTCTGACTCAAGCCACTCTGTGTTTATGGTGTGCAAAACTGTATATGAAAGTGTGGCTGAAAACTGTGTGGGCTTCAGTGGTTGTTTCTCTTTGCGTATAAGCAATTTCCTTCTATTTTGTTTTTTTGTTGTTGTTCTATTTTTTCTTACTTTTACTGCATTTTGGAAGTCGCTTTTTTGCCAGAGGATTGACTTATGTACTTGGTTTTGTTTGTGGAGTGCTTATTTTTAATGCTAACAGTTCTGAGTAGACTAGTTTTGTGACATTGTCAGCTTTACAAATAATCCTGCATAAAAACTTGCATTCAGCCCTGATCTCTGAAATGGTACAAAAAATTGTCAGTAGAAATGAGGCTTCTTATGGATTTAACTTAAATCCATTTTATTATGAAACCAGTATTATTTTCCTTCCCCCTTTCTTGTTTCTAGTATGGATTTTAAAAATGTTGCTGTTTTGCTAGCAAACAAACTGTGCTTTTTCATGCGCACTTGTAGCTGAGAACTCAATTTTTGCTATTATAGCTCCGATCATTATTGATGAAGTTAAAATAAATAATGGGGATGAAGTGAAAGCACATCAAATTTGCAAGCACTTAAATTTTTCTACTCCAAAAAAATGTTTTGGATTCTGAAAGCATGAAATATTCCCATGCTGAAATTATTCAGAGGAAGGAAACAGACTCACTGTAGATTGTTTTCCTGGTAGTCTTAGCAGACTATGATGAAGAAGAATCAAATGACAATTCTTTATTCTAACTGAATATAGTTAGTCCAGACAAGGAATCTTCCACAGCTAAATGGATTACCTTACCTCTGGATTTATGAACTTAGACTTTTTCTCACTGTTTCACAGTGTTGAGCTACAGTGTAACTGCTGTAAGACTTATTGTGAGACTAACAACACTGAATATTGATGTTGTTCAGAGTAAGAACTGAACATCTGGTCTTCCAAAAGGGATCAGACTGTGTCCTATTGTTAGGAATTTCACAAAACAATTTGTTCCTTGAACGTCAGGTAACTTTCTGCATTAAAAGTTCTTGGAGATTCAGTGAGAATTATGTGCATAAGTCACTTATTCTGTTTTGACAAAAATGAGAAGAGAAATAACAACAAAATATCTGCTTTATGAGAGAAAGAAGATGAATTTAACTATGTGTGTATGTTCTGGCTGTTTTTCAGATCTTCTGATTAAAATAAGTGATACAGTATTAGCGGGTTGTCAGAGCTATCCATAATAAACTTTCTTGCTGCAACAGTCTGTTATCTTGATTAAACTGTAGTTCGTTATTACGTTTTCATATGTTATTCATATGCTATTTCAAGGTAAGTTTGGATGTGGCCGTGGGCAACCTGATCTAGCTGGGGATATCCCTGTTCACTGCAGGGGAGTTGGACTAGATGGCCTTCAGAGATCCCTTCCAACTCTAAGGGTTTTGTGACTCTAACCTATTTTAATAAACAGATGTCTTTATAAGTTCGTCTATTATTGAATATTATATATTCAATAATAATTGTATATTATATATATATAATATATATGCATTCTAAATGCTGGAGGAGAAAAATCCACTCAAACTTCAGGCATAACGTTATGTTAAATAAAACAATCTTTTTAAAAATAAGTACATAAAGGTGCTAATGCTTCAAATACAAAGTCTATGAATACTTATGCTTTCATGATGGAAACATTTATTTCTTGGAAAAGTGTGCATATTTTTAACGCTTTGTGACCGCTGAGTCTTATCCCCAAGCCAAATGTAAACATAAGCACACACACAAGAACAGCTTTTAAGAAAAGTCTTTCTCTTGCAGAGTCACAGAATCGTGAGAGTTGGAAGGGACCTCTAGGGATCACCTAGTCCAACCCTCTGCTAAAGCTGGTTCTCTATAGTAGATTGCAAAGGAAAGCATCCAGACAGGTCTTGAATATCTCCAGAGAAGGAGATTAAATTACATTAATTGCAGTGTAGTGGGCTGTAAGTCCTGTTCCTTTAAATTACTTTGTAGAAAGGCACATGAGCATTGGGCCATTGAGATTTTTGTTTCTGCTAATATCTGAAGACTTTATATGCAGGGAAACAGAATAAATTGCTAAAATATATGCAAAAAATGTACATTAAACTCTAAAAATTACAGTTTATTGGACTGGGACTTGCTTTGATTTTATTAGAAGTGTCTCTCCGGCACTAATTTCCAGAAAACTTTCTGGCATTAAAATCATTGCTCCTATAAAATGCTGATGTTTGACAGGTCTTCTCCTACTCCAGTTGTCAGTCCACTAGTTAACCCCCGTAGTTTATGGGGTTAAAACCTAGACAACAATTATAAAAAATATTATTAAATTTGGTTGGTAATTATAATTCTTAATTGGATTCAAGTAACTCCCAGTACCTTACTTTCCCATTGGTACACTCTTCAGGATATTTATTTTATGGCTGTGAAAAATTGCGGCTGAATTGCGAAATTGCGTTTATACATACATACAACAAACAAAACCAAAACAGCAGCAAAAACATGCAGAATGTTTCTTGCTTATTAAGGACTTGGTCATCATTGTTTTAGTCAAAAAACACAAAGTAGGAATTTATGATCCTGCACACCACCCCTGGGATCAAGCTGTTAACCACTCCCTAGGGTTCTAAAGGTACTTAACCTATAGTCTGTGTTTAAAAACTTGCTTTGTGAATTGAGGCCACTTGAAATCCAGAATACTTCCTAATAGACTTACTTGTTCTGCTGTTCTAAGAGCTATGGTCCAGGCAGTGTTAAAAATGTTCAGCAGTTGGAAAATGATGAGTTTTTAAAGATCTCATACTAGTTTTCTGAAGTATATTTCTTCCTTGTCAGTTTACAGTTTCACACTTCCCATGGTCTTTGCAGGTGATGTTGCTGTGGACAAATATAGGAAAAGCTGTTTACGCTTGGTGTTTTGAGTAATTCTTTTGTTCTGAGCACAGATGAAGACATACAAGATGAAAGAAAATTCAGTAACTGCAGAATATATCTCTTAATTCTTCCCGGAACTGCAGTACCTGATTCTGGAAAGGCCATAACTTCTTTCTTACATCTAACAACTTTATTGAAGAGCTGTGGGTGCCTTGTTGACTTGCTTTTACTGAAGGTAGTGGATAAAGAATTTATTTATTTAATTTTATCATAATTTTTTTAAATTGAGACTTACTGTCAAATTTTCCTTACTTTCCACATTTTTATGTAGATCTTTTTTTCTCAGGTCTGAGCAATTCTGCTGCATCAGATTTCAGGAGATCTTCACTGGCCTGAACAAAGTGCCACCAGCATTTTTACTTCTAGATTTCCAGAGAGCTTGACATAGGTAAGCTTTCTCCATACGGACTGATATACATATGATTTCCAAGAAATCTGCTTGAAAAATTTGATGTTTTTGTTGAGTAATGTTAACTTTCCTTCTTTAAGGTATTTGTTTTTGTTTTTTTTCATCGTGTCATCATATGGTGACGTGATATTGTCTTGAAACATCTTATGATACCATACTTCAAATTATTTTGTCATTTTTGGGAAATGCTCCTGGGAAATCTCTCTTAAAAACATATCTAAGGAAAAAGTCCAGAACCTTAAAGCATCCCAAATAAGCTTCAGCTGCTTTACATATCTGTCATAGATTTAATTGCAAAAACTGACCTGATTTCCATGTATCCTTTTTTTGCAGAGCTAGCATTTACATTTTTTAAATGAATTTAAAAACTGTTAGGAAATGCAACATGTGCCTTTACACCTCATTCTTATTATTAAGAGGTAAACTGCTTTACTACCTGTGGATGTGAATTCATAGAAGAAACTGATGAGGACAAGAGAACCTGCAGTATGTGATTGAATTTCAATTGAATATTTTGGCTGCAGTTCCTTTGTCACTTTATAACAAGTATATTTGCGAACTACATCTGCTTTAGGGTTTAGTTTGTAAATTATTTTAAAATTCTTTTCATTTTATTTCTTTATTTTTTTTCTCCAAAAAGCCAACCCATTGGAAAATACAATTATTTTGCATAGGATCTGATATACAAGTTTCTAACAACAGAAAAATCTTCCTTTTTTTTGAAAAGTAAGATGTAAGTTGATAAGATAGTACTTCATTTGTTTCAAGTATTTCATTAGTTTGTCATAGAAAGGACTAACATAAAACAGAAGAAAACTAATTATTTTGTTGTAGTTCCTTGCAAGATCCCTGGAGCTGCTTCATGTGAAATATCATCCAGTCTCTCCTGAGACTATTCATGTCAACTGCAGCAGTCTTTCTGATAGGTGTGCACATTAACAGGTAAGGAGTAAAGCCCTTAGAAATCTGATTGCTGTAGAAAAACCTGTTGTTTTATTAACTCACATGACATATCCTATGATATATATTTCAGCAGGAAAGAGAAAAGATGTGGAATCCCAAATATGGATGAATTTGTTTTTCTGCTGCTGCTGATGGTGGGACTGCAATACTGAAGGACTTGTTTATGAAAATGCTATTGCAAATGTGAGAATCAGAACATGCCTGCCTACCTAACAGAACTACGTAAGAAACTTGGGTAATTATCAGTGTTGAAGGAAATTATCTCCTAAAATAAACATGCATGGACAAATGGTTTAAGAATTAAAAGAAAATCAGAATATTGCATTATAATGTGAAATTGTTTGTCTAAACTCATGTTTAGAAACTGAGCAAAAAAGTAGTGTACAAATTAGTACTATTAGTTCATTACGGACAAAAGTTTTCTATTTATACTGAACAGCAAATAATGTTTACTATCACTAATAAGATGGGAATTGATCTTGACAAATTAAAGAGCTAAAAATGCTTAGAATTTATCTTAATTATAGCAAATAGCTGTGGAGTTGTTTTTGATTTTGTGGGTTTCCACACTTTTCTATTATTTTAAACTAGTTTTGATGCTAAAGTAAATAGTTGACATAAAAGTTTATTCCAGTATTTTGGTGCAGTTTTCATACAAGGTAAGAGCAGGTCGCTGTAGACCATCACAAGTGCTGTTTCATTTCATCATGACAATGAAATGTATGCATAGTCTCAACAGAGCTTTTCTGTCAATTCGATGAGATTGTTGTGATATTTGCAAGCCCCTGTAGTGAATAAGGAATTGATATTCATGACAGCTTGGAGTTACTATAGTCTGCATTTGGTCATTCTTTCTAATTCACATAATACTTTGGACACTGTGCACTAGGTATCTAAAACTTCCTTCAAATTATCAATAGGACTAGTAAGACAATCTGTACAGCTCTGTGAAACTGATCCTGGTTTTATATTTGTTTCTTTAGTTGCTTATTATGTAAACATCAAGAAAGGGTGAAAATGAACGTGCTGTTTAGCGGAAGGCTTTTTACATTTTGAAATCACCACCCTTCCTAAGGAGAAAACTTTTTTCTTTTGTTTTAATAAATGTGTGTATGGAACACTTGAAAACTTAGGTCTCCATCTGGATGAAAATAGTGTTGGTTTGAAATATTTTATGTGCTTTTTTTCCGAGGCTTAGCAGCCCTGTCTGTAGAAGCTGGGACAGACAGTGCTGATAAGCTGCATTGTTATAGAAACCAGACTGTCCCTGCGTCATCCACTGACCTGCTCATTGAACTGAGAGCAGTTAGTTGTATGACACTGGCTACAGGCAGCATGCTATTTTTAACGATCTTTGTAAGCTATGGGAGACCTATATCTTTGATTTCTGTCTGGAGTTCTTCCAGCCCAGTTTCAAGAGAGAGTTCTTATTATTAACTCTGAGGGGAGAAGTATTTCATGTTTATGTTTTCGTTCAAGAGCATTACCGTTAAGAATTATAGAAAATAAGTGAATTATTGTTATTCTTTGTCTGCGTTATGGATTATTTCAGTGCAATATGAGCTCACAGACCTATAACAGGATAAAGTCATAATAAAGGATCCATTCTATCTCTTACTGAAATGAGTGGAAACATTTTCTGATTTCACACGGAGTTTGATTTGCATAACAAAAGTCTTACTGAGAAATGCTTTGTTGATCAAATGAAATCTAGTAGTTGTTATATTTTGTTGCAAAGTCTGGATAGTGATACAGTTATAGAAGTTCTCTGTTTAGGTGCATGCACTATATTTCAGATTGTCAAGTCATCACTATTTTTATTAAGACTAAGAAACATAAATTGTATAACAGTTAAAGTCTTGCTTAACAGCTACAGGGAGTTTATTCTGATTTTTGTTCTTCATTCTATAGTAGTACTGTTCTGTGTTAGAATGCAGTGTTTCTCCCATAGATATTTAAGACTTTTCTTGAGTAGAATCTGAAGAGAGGCTCTGCCTCGGATAGTTGTACCTAAAGGAACATACACACATTTCAACTTTTTCATTCTTCTGCAAGCATCCTGAAGTGACAACTGCCTAATAATTGGAAAATAGAAATCATATTAGATAATGTGTTTGTCTTGATTCAAGTGTCATAAAAAAAAATTTGTCCTATGTCATGTGTAAGAATGCGTGAACTACCTTTGATATACTTTCTGAGGGAGTCTCTGCCTGGCAATAAATAGATAAATCTCTGCTTTAATGCTATTTCTCCCCTTGGGTGTCTTTCAAAACCTTTTAACCAGAAGAGACTTTGCTGGAGTAATCCATCAGTGCTAGTAAGACCTTGCTAAAAATGTGGAAGCCAGTAGAACAAGATAACTGGCTCTGAAAGAAGTTAAAAGAATGTTAACCTTGAGTAAAGCCACAACTGTTTTCCATCGGGATGCTTCTCTAGGTTGAACGAGTTTAATTAGGGAAGCTGAGCAAAATTTGGAACTGTTCCGAGTTTCCAAGCAGCTGGGATTCAGTTTGGATCAGCATAAAAGCATGTGTTTTTGTTTCAGCAGATGAAAATGGGAGAGAAGAAGGGGGTGTGAGGGGAAGGGAAGGAGGGGAGATTCCCCCTTCAGCTATTATCTTCAAAGGAAACAGTTATTAATGCTACTACAAAAAATGTTTTATTTCTCTTCAACTGATGTGAAGATTAGGAAATTCACTGCCTCATATTTGTTTTCCTGGTTTTCTACAGCTACTAGAACTTTTTCTTTTTCAGATTTAGAATCAGAAAATGAACTGTCATAGGATTAAACAATTATTTAAAAATAGTAAAAATGATAAAAATAAACTAATTTGATACTCAACTGTCATTTTAGGGAAGACAAAGATGAGTTTTCTGAGTGGTGCTGAATATATCAGTTATATCCCTGGGATTTAGCCATAAAAAAATGAAGGTAAAAATTTGAAATTGAGAAATACTTTTTTGCATATTCTCATTTATTTTTATTTTTCTATATACCATCTCTTTTTATTCTGATTTCCTTCATATACTAACAGTTGTGCTCTGGGTATTTATGTGTAGCATGGTATGTGTTCATATTCTTACTACTTTGTATTATGTAAGAATAATTTTCTAGTATGTTTTATAATAACATAACTGAACAACGAAAGACACTGATAGGTCTTCCAAGGCAGGCAACTTGTAACTAACCTTTAATTACTTAAATGCTAAATACTATAGCATAACTCTGGAATTTGTCTATTTTTTTTTCTAGAGAGGTACAGAACTATTACACCTCACAACTCAGTGCTGGGCTGTAGACACCAGGCCAGGTGGTACATTCAGCTACGTTACTGCAGCAACGTACAAGCGGATTAATTTTCAGCCAAGAAAAAGAACCGTTTTTCCATTCTTTGAATATTTGAACTGTTCCTAATCTTTTCACAGAAATAAAATGAAGGTAACCAGCTGTCCTACTAGTACAGTCACTTGCTTGGCACAGCAGGAATGTCCTATTCAATTTGTCATCTTATTCCTGCATGTATATATCATAATAAAGAATTGGTTCATAAACCACATGGAAAAAGGGAGTAAAAGTTTGCATGTACTACATCAGGAAACTGCATTAATCGCAGGTGAGATGCTTTTTTTAACCCTTGCCTAGAAAGAACATTGTTTCAACTGTGAGTACTGGCTGACTCAAGAGCTGCAGGTGGCACAGGTAGAAGAATAGGCAGTTCATGGCCCTTAGTACCTTGCAGGGTAGGGGATAGGTGCTGTTGTTCAAACTGAAGTGTTTCTGAGAATTTCTTGACACAGAAAAGTTGGCCTACAGATTCTTAAATTTCATCTTTAATAACACATTCGGCATTCAAGCAACTCTTCTATCATATCGTATGATATTCCATCATATCATGAGCATTCAGACAACTCTTCTGTCATACTCTGGGACATGTTTTGGTAGTAAATCCAGACCAGTCTGTGCTTTGGTGAAGAAAGCTTGCATAAACAGAAGTGGTAACTGGAGATGTTGCTTCAGCCTTGGCTGTGTGGAACATTTGGGAAAATGACTCGAAAACTAAGCCATCTTTCCCTTGGATGAATTACTCCTGCTTCAGCTGATTTTGTAATCTAAGTCTCAAGATTATAGCCACTATGGCAAATCATTAAATCATAGAATTGTTTGAATCGGAAGGAATCTTTAACTGTCGTTTAGTCCAACTTTCCTGTAAAGGGCAGGAAAGCTCAAACATTTTGACTGTCTACAAGGATGGATCTTGCAGTACATTTCTGGGCAACTTGTTCCAGTACATTTCTGGGCAACTTGTTCCAGTTATTGTAATAACCTTTTCCCTTATATTCAATCTAAAAATCTCCAGTCTATTGCTTAAAACCATTTCCCTTGTCTTATCACAACAAACTCTGAGAAACTGTATATCCCATGTTTTGACCACAACACACAGCTTGATGTCATCTGCAGAGTTGCTGAGAGCTCATTTTTGAACACTGACAATATAGTTGATGAAGATATTAAGGAGCACTGGTGCCAGTGCTGACCCCCTGTGGGATGTCACCTGTTACTGATCTCTATCTAGACACTGAACCATTGACCACCAGTCTCTGAGTATGATCTTGCCACCAGTTCCTTGATCATCAAACAGTCTATCAAATCTGTATCTTTTCCATTTGGAGAGAAGGATGTTTGGGGGAGACCCAACAAGGAGACCCTTGGAAAAGGCCTTAATGAAGTCCCAGTTGATGACATCACTCGCTTGTTGCTTGTCCATTGATGCAGTTGTGCCATCATAGAAGGCCCCTACTTTGGTCAGGCAAGACTTGCTCTTGATGAAGCCATGCTGGTTATCCTGTATTACTGCTCCTCTTTTTATGTCTTAGCGTAGCTCTTAGGAAGATCTGTTCCATGATCTTCCCTGCCACAGAGGTAAGGTAGTTCCTGGGTTGTCCTTTCTCCCATTCATAAAAATGGGCATAAGCTTGTCTCTTGTCTAGTCACCAGGTACAGCAGTTGACTGCCTTGACTTCCATCCCCACTGGAATTAATTTGGGGGAACTTCTGCCAGTGATTGCTTTGTTTCCTGTTAGGATCAAAACAGATCAAAGCAAATGCTAATAAGAATTAGTGACTGTTCAGATGAATAAAAACTTTGAGATGTCATGATATATCATTGCAATTTAATTTTTATAAAATGCTGGTTTTACATATGTAATGAAATGTGGTTATTCCCATGAAAGACATATTATTTTTTTTCAATTTACTGTTGTAATTAATAGACTTGAAACTGCAATTTGTCAAAATGCTAGCAAGTGAAAAATCTTCACTGTCTAACAGGTGGAATTCGTCAGAAAAGCTTAACTGTTTTTCACTAAAATAAATAAATAACCTGTCAACACTTCAAAAATGGTCAAATATTTTCACAGTCTACTCTGCCTCCTTCCTCTGAATATATATATATATATTTTTTTTTAAAGAATCATCCTTCGTGTTTAAAGGAAAAAGATGCTGCTTAAAAATGACATTCTAACTTCATCTTCGATGCTCTTTCGTAATTACTTGGAAATGCAAATTAAACTTTAGGGAACTAAGAGTATATTTGTACTATATATAACAGGCCAAAATGAAATGGCTTGTGAACCAAAATAATTGTCTGTACTAGTGTAGCACTTCAAACAGATCCATAAACTTTGCTGAGAAAGTACTGAACATTTTGCAGTGGTAGCCAACATCAGATCATGTGTATATGAATTACAATCCCTCTCTTCTCCTGGGCTTGATTTTTGGACTGGGATTATATTGTGGATTTGCTACTGCATGTTCCGGTAGTAGTTGTTTCAGTAACTCTTATTGTCAGGTGATACTGTTGTTGAGGTGATCTTAGGAAGAATTATTGAAGTTTTTAGATTGATTAGTCTTCATATTAGCTTTTCTGTCGCTATTATTGTGCCCCTCAATATACAAATGCTTGAGGTAGATATCAACTGTCATTGAAAATAATGATTTAAATTGGATTTTGAAAGATATTTAGCTACCTTCACAGGTTCAAATGATTCCAAACAACTGCATGAAAAATATCCAGGACAAGAATCATTTATTTATTCTATCCCCTGAGGAAAGGAAAAGTAAATCAGTTTTGATTTTAGTCTGTGTGTGACTGCAGATATGTGCTTACGTTCCCCTTCTTATTTCTTTATTTTAAGGTTGCGTGCTTTTCATTTTTGCTTGTTTCTTTCACACTGAATGAAGCATATAGACCAACTTACCCTGTAAATCTGGATAATTAGATTATACTTTTTAAAAACCTTAGGAGTAGGAAGAAGTGATTTCTTTTCTCATATGAATTAAAAAGATGCCATTCTATTGAACCTGAGGTGGGACAATTAGTTACCAGTGAGAACTAAGCTGCTGGGGAATGAATACCTTTTGGGATAAAAGTAGAGTAAACAGCTTTAAGCTTCCTTATAATTGTTGATGCCTGTAATTCTGAACATGTTAATTGAAGTTTCTCTTTTGTTCCACATAAAAGAATGTTTTGTGCATTTGTTCAAAATGAAATGCTGTTTTGTTTGAGAGAATGCGCTTTTATGGTTGAACTTTAAGGTTTTGTTTTAAACACGTTTGGTCATATCCAGAGTTGGTGTAAAATCAGCACTGAAGTTAATAGGAATTAAACAACAGAAAATAGTTTAGCCCATATACCTTTATCACCCCATTCAATTTACAAGAGGGTCAACTTTTAATAACATCCAGAGGAACACAGTGCCATGTTTAGTTATTGTATAAATGATTGTCTTTTCATCTGTGAGGCAGTGGATCTTTAGCTACTAATTAAACAGTCTGGAAAACAAGGATGAAAGGAATATATAAATGAAGTCCAATTATATAATATGTCATAGTAGTTTTCTGTTTTGAGGGCTGCTAGGACCTTCAGCTGGTAGCGTCTGTCTCAAGAGAGATCAGCTCTGAACACTATTTTTTTGGTTTTGATTTAAAAAAAAAAAAAAAAAAAGTTGAACAGTGGAATCTGTAAGTCTAAATAACTATTTTCAGAATCCAAGTCTACTTGGATTTCTTGCTTGAAATTCAAACATGTGGAAGAATGTAGTACAATGATGGGAACTCTACTATTGAAAACTGAGCATCTGGAAATTGGCTTTATTATTAAAATGCTCTATCATCAAGCTCTGAATGCATTTTAGTGCCTTCTATCTGACGTCCAAGGAAACCGATGAATTCTGAAGAAAGGAAGACAACTTTGTCAGTGTTTTTTTTTGTTTGTTTATTTTTCAATAATGGACACAGAGTTCTGGGATTAAGTTTGTTTACTTTGTGACAATGACAAATATCTTAGAAAACAGTACAGAATATAATGAGCTGTTGAAGGATATACAAAGTTATATCTGGTGCTCACTGAGGGCATTTCTGTGAATGTGAGCTCTCTAATACAAATAGCTGATCATAATCCAAAAAAGTCTTAGGCTAAGTGAGTTTTCTTTTGAGTTGGTCGATCCTCTTATTGCAGTTGAATAATACTGAATACATGCAGCTTAGGAATTACAGAAGAAACCAATAGTTAGCACCAATAAGAAGGGTAAAAACCAAGAATAGAAAGGAAAATAATTAAAACAATTTGCATTAATTCAATGAGCAATCACTGAATAATCAGGAATTTGAAAATAAATTTACATTAGTTTGTAACAATTTATCGTAGCAAGTCACTAGAAAACATACTACACGTAATTGTTAATATTTAATAATTGTAGTACATTGAATAACATTACCTGTGTGCTGTTGATAATGTGAAGTCCTTAATTAATCCACTCAATAATTTAAATGAAATATTTGTAAATCTAGACTTTTTGTTATGAAAAGATATAAAGGTGCTTCAAATAAGTGTTAGGTGAATCAACAACTTTCTGTAGAAATACAGAAAGGATGATGCCCTCAAGCTGTACCCACTATTCAGAACATTATATTTTAACTTTTCTGGAAATCTTAGAACTTAGGAATAAATAAATAAATAAATAAATCCTGGTTATTCCGAATAAGCTTAGTGGGGAAAACAAGCTATTTCCAGCACCATTCCACTTGCAATATTCTTCAGAGATATAACACATGTAACATTTAGTTTTCTGTTAATTTGTTTTTTCCTGTGAGCTTTGCCTTGACTGAGCCTTCCTGGCCTATTTGTTTGATGGACCAGTCAGTATGAGCTGCCAGATTCATGTTGGTTGCTGAGTTTTACTATCAGAAATAATTAAATCCAGCACCTATTGGAGACCAAAGGCTGTCCTTAGAAGGAAACCTGGTTTGAAAATGTATGACTCACTATGAAACTGAATGACTTGTGCTAGGGAGCACAGAACAATAATTCATCTCTCATTTTAGAATGCAGATATCCACAAGTTTCTAGGAGTAAATCATTTTTCTTATCACTCTAGATTATTTAGCAGATATACGAGAACACTTCAGCAAGCAGGGTGACTGCAGAAATTGAGCTACTAAAATGAATTTAAGAATAAATATGGCTATATAGGTGTAATCAAAGTTTTGTCCAGCTAAATGGTTTAAAATAGCTATCAAAATATATCAAAGGACACCCTCTTGTTCACAGCCTCTCTCTTTCTTCTGACATACTGTGTGCTAGTTGAAATGGTTGGGAAGCTGATAACAATATTTGGTGCTTGACATCCCTGAACAAGGGAGAAGCAAGAGGAATTCTCAGCATTTTTAATCCAATAGCAAGTGTCTGCTACTCGCACAGCTTTTTTTTTTCTGTCATGTGGTTTGATGTATGCTTCTTAACAGTCTCTTGATCAAGTCATGGTGTCTCTTAGAAAAGTGAGCGTTTCTCTTTCCCATGACAAACAGTTGTGAGAATCCTTCTTTGTTGTTTTGGTTCAAAGCTTGCTTTCTGAGGTATTTCTTGTGGTAAGACTGACTTGTCTAGAAGATGAGTGATGGGTGTTGTTGTATGGCAATCAACATCACTGTGTGGACAGTTTTAGCTGTTTGCCTTCGGAAGATAGTGCTCAGGACTGTTTACTGGCGGAAGACCTAGCCTGTGACCAAATAACTCCTGTTTGCTATGTGAGGCTGGGGGATGATGCCATTGTATCCTGTGAAGGCAAGATACAAGTTGGTGCCTCCCTGCTTCCTCTTGTCTGCTGGCAAGGCTAGGAAGATAAGAACAGAGGAATTTCCTGCTGAGGTCCCAGAGCCAGAAGCTGCCCCCGCAAGAAGAACTGATTCAACCACCTTGGGTTTGAGCTGTCACTCAAAGGAGAGCTGACCACTTTGAAACCATTGAAAAGGGGCGATCATCACCCTAGTCATCGTCGTCGTCATTGTCAACAGAACAGCTCTGCCTGATGACCCACCACTACTGAAGATCAAAGACGGAACTACGAACCACGCGGGATCTATGGTGGTGACTATGTCCCTCTTGCTTCCTATAAAGACTCCTTGCTTCTTCTTTCCTATGTTTTCTATTGCCCTCCTTCCCTTCCACATTACCTTAATTCATAATAGTGTCCGTCTTCTCCTTCCCCATTTCCCTAATTAAGATTTGTTATAAACTGGTCGGACCAATATTTGAACCATTGTTTCTTAACACTGAGTATACAGATATTAAAAGAACTTTCTCTCCCTCCTATAAATTGGAGCGAGACAACAGTGTGTCATGGTTTTATGATTTTTCTTATCGGTATTCCACATTCAGATATCATGTAGTGTACCGGGGGTTAAAGAGTTAATGCTCCTGTTCTGTGGATTGTAGATAGACCCGTGTACCCGGTTCTCAGAAGGGAAGAGCTACACACCTGGAGGGACTTTGTTTCTATTTTCTGTGCAGAGGGAAAGACAAAACTGTTCACAGATCATGAGACATCCCTGTTTTACCTTTCTACTTGTCCCGGCTAGACATCTCACCTTCAGCATTAGAGTAAGACCTTTGGGTTTTGGACACTTGTTTCATTTTATTTATTAGCTTTAGTTCCTATTATAATTAAATTAAAAAAAAAATTAAAAAAAATTAAAAAAACCCACCATTGACGAAGTGTAATTTAAAAACTTAGGAGAATGAATAATATTCCAAATATTTTAATGCAAATAATGAATGAGACAGGAAGACAACTTGTTTCATTGTATTTGAAGAAACTTTTCTCAGAGATGTAATAGCAGAAAGCCTATGATACTGATCAGAGTATTAAGTTCTACAATAATTTTTTTATACCCAATGTAAAATATTTCAAATTCAGTTAAAGCACCCGTAACAGTCAACTTGGCTCCCTATAAGCCTTTTCCAGCTCCGTTAAGATTAAGGAATCTTAATACTCAAAACTTGTATTCATGTAGATGACTAATTAATCGCTTCTCGAAACTATCTATATTTATTAGCTATGTCATCTTAAAATGGAATAAGAAGACAAGGGGTCTAAATATATAGAAAGATTTCCATAGATCATTTACTGTGGAAAACAAAATTATGCTCTTTCCTGAATGTTCAATTGGAAAACTTGGGCTGAATATCAGTGAGAGTTAGGTCAAAAGTAATTTATATTACCTTCAGTAAAACTTTAAAATACATTTCCACTGTCATTTGTTCTTTAAATAGATTGTTTAAAGTAGCAAGAAATACTGAAATTATCTTTTCCATAAATTCTTAAATAAGTATGCCCTTTCAAGGTATAAATCTTGTTCTCATAATGTGGGGAATAGATGAGTCTGAAATCTTTTACTATGTACCAACTCTAAATGAATTAAACACTGAAGATTCAAGGAAATAATGAGAGAGGGTGTTGAATATTAATTGTTGAAGGAACGAAGCGTTAGAGACCTTGACATAATGGTAGAGAAGCCCAAGACAGAAAATGAGGCTTAAGAGCTGAAAATGAGGAAGGCTCAGCCTACCTCCTCTCTGAAGATAGGCAACAGAGGAAGAAGCAAAACTCCAAACTATGGTAATAATAGTTACTCATATATAACACATATCAAATGACTTGAAAAATAAAATTATGTATTTTTATTAGAATATCTAGTTTTTGTACAAAGTAAAAGATGCAGAAACAAAAATTTGAGAAATTTATAAGATACTTTACATACAAAATCTAAGGAAAAACAGTGTTGAATGTTGAATCTCTGTGAAAGAGAAAAAGAGAAGATACAAATGAAACTGGGGTAGAGAATTAGAGAAGCATTTTCATTTCTAACATTGTTCTACATTTTCCTTATTCAGCATTGATCAGGACCTTATTCCTGCTACAAAAAAGTAGTCAGCATAGGGTGTACATACAAGCTCCAGAAACAAGTCTGGGGAAAGCATATAAACTACATACTGCTTCCTACTTCCAGTTTCTGACTACTGTTGAAAAAAAAAAAGTGTATATTTGAGCACATTCCAAATGCATAGATAAATTTGTCTGTATCACCTTGCATCATTACCTCATGATGCAGTTATGCCTGGGACTTGCATCCTTCTGTAACACATCTACCATATGCGATACGTGATTTCAGTAGTAAAATTGATGTAGTTAAGATTCAAGTATGTGTAGAATAAAGGTAGCCTTAGTTCACTGTTTTCTGTTAAAATAAATAAAGAAATAGCCTACAATATGACAGAATATTTCCACAGACAATCTAACTGGAAAATCCAAGTTCCTGTGGTTTTTTGCCTCATGACCTAATCTTTTGATATTTATTTACTGCTAAAGCCAAGTGACAGGTGTCGGTTTTTTATTTGTTTGGTTTTTTTTTAATAATTTCTTCTCCTTGCAGCTCTACTCTTCTTTTAAAAGAGAAGAGAAAATACTTTTATCTAGTTCCACACATCTATAGGAACTTAGATATTTTGCAAATGAAGATTTCTCTTCAATAGATTTAAATACAATAGTGATTTCAGAAACGATAATGAATCGTGGAAATCCTGAGTTGGATGGGACCCATTGGGGTCCCTGAGTTCAACTCCCAAACTGAAGATAAACTGATTTACAACTGAGTGTGATCAAATGTTTTATAACTTGGCCTGCTGTTAAATTTCTTGTATGTGAATAACTCCTGCTGATTTCATAACCTAGAAAATGGCCTATGGGTTTAGCTTCCTTATCTCCAAATTTAAACTTCCTGTAGGAGATGAAAAATGGCATTTCAATACAAACACTCAGCAAAACAGGGGTAAGTAACTCTAATTTAATAAGCCAATTATTTTGCTATTAATTAAATGTACATTGATTTTTGCAAAAATAATTATTGAGCTTAGCAAATATGAAAGAGATTAATCTAGTTGAAATCTGATTAGTTAAGAATTTCATGGGCAATACAAATACATGATTAGAAGGTACTGCACTTGTGAGGAAGTTAAGGATTTATTCATGGAAATTGCTCTAATGGTATAAATACGTTTTGTAGAATTTGCATAAGAATTCAGGGAAGAAACAGTTTTAGAAAAACCCTGGTTCATCTTCTCTCTCAGGCCTAAAGATTGTGGGTGAAGACAGCGATGATGTACCAGCCATGTTGATAGGCTGCCAAATAAATTTTCTGTTTACTAATATAAATAAATCTGTAAGTAACACCTTCCTTACCATAAGGCTCTGGAAATCTGCTTTAAAGAACAAAAATTCTGCCCTTAAAGTAGATGGGTAAAGGAAAAAAGATAGTTTTATTTAAAATATCATTTTACCCCTCATGCAGAGACGGAAAGCATAAGGTAGCTAGGATCTGTTCTGCTGGAGAATCTGTATGTTTAAAAAAAAATTTGGAAAAATCAAGCCACTGAGAAGCCACCAGAAGGATGAGTGGCTGAGGCTGAACGGCGGTGAGTGGCCCTTTCTCCTTCCACGAGTAGGCAGTACTCATGAAATAGCTTACACTGTAATTCTTACACACTATCAAATTGAAACTGTTCCACTGACAGAGCTGACTGATTTATTCATTCATTTGTTTGTTTATGAACCATACATTTTAGCTATTCTGGATGGTATTTTCTCTCTCTTTGAGTCAGATGAGGTTTGTGGATCACTTTGAAGCCCTTGCTAGCTGAATAATCATAGAAGATCTCAAGTTGGATGGGACCCATGAAGATCAATCAGTCCAACTTCAGGCTACACACAGAATCATCCAAAAATCAGACCATATGTCTGAGAACATTGTCCAAGTGCTTCTTGAAATCTGGCAAGCTCAATGCCGTGGCCACTGCCCTGGGAAACCTGTTCCAATGCCCTACTACCCTCTGGTAAATAACTATTTCCTGATATTCAACATGTTCCTCCCTTGTTGCAGTTTCATGCCATTCCCTGAGGTTCAGTTGCTGTCACCAGGGAGGGTAGATCACTGTCTGACTCTCTGCTTCCCCCCTCATGATAAAACAACAGGCTGTGATGAGCTATCCCTTCAGTCTCCTCCAGGCTGAAAAAAACAAGGGACTTCACCCGCTCCTCACACTTCTTCCCCTCCAGACCATCTCCTTTGTTCTTTTTGTAGTGTAGCACCCAAAACTGCACACAGTACTTAAGGCGAGGCATTTAGTAGTGGGACAATTACTTCCATTGACCTATTAGCAATGCTGTGTTTGTTGCAACCCAGCATGGTCTTCCTGGATGCCTGGGCACGCTGTTGACTCAGGTTGCTATCAACCACGAACCTCGAACGTATTTCAGCAGGGTTGCTCTCCAACATCTCATCTACAAGTTCGCATATAGATCCAGGGTTGCCCCTTCTCAGGTGCAGAATCAGCATTTTCTGTTATTAAATTTCATGCAGTTAGTGATTGCACAACTCTCTAATTTGTCTGGATCTATCTGCAATGCCTTTCCACCTTCAATGGTGTATGCAGCTTCTCCCACTTTACTGTAATCAACAAACTTGAAACACCTAGTCCTACAACGATGCCATATATGAAAACATTAAAAAGAACTGGCCCTAAAACTGGCCCTCCAGGGAAACCAGCTATTGATTAACCACCAGCTGGATGTAGCTTTTAAACTTTTGCAGATGTACTCAGACAGAGATTGCATTATAATATGCATAATATTTTTTGTTGTTTGTTTGTTTGCTTGTTGTCGTTTTTTTTTAACTGATAGAATTAGTTTAGCTGTTAGATAGAATAAAAATGGAATTGTAGATGTGAAAAGGGTTCTTAGGAATTTTAAACATATTAATGAAAGAAAAAGTCCTTTTCTGAGATTCGTACAATAGGAAAATAAATAGAAATTCATTAGCTCTAATAATAACCTTCTTTGAAAACAAAGAACAGTAAAATAACTTGTTCGAGGTCAGAGTGGATTCATTAGTGTCAGTGGGGATCAAATCCTGTGAATTCATTTTAGTTCTCTGATTTTGCTACTAAGCTCTTTCTTGTCTAATTCTTCAGATTGGACAAATCAAAGCCTGTCAAATAATTGTGCATATTTCATCTCTCTTCAAACATATTTATTTTGTGAAATAGATAGAAACTCCGTCTGTCTCAATTTGTTTGAGTTCTTTCTCCTTCAAGCACTTCCTGATTAAATATTCCAGGTCATAGCCTTATCGTAGATTATCAGCTCCTTGCCCACATCTTTTTCCCCATTCGCAGTTTGGTGCTGTGAGGCTAGGGGGGCAATTAGCAGTCTTCTGCTGCAGCTTTTTCATGCACTGAAGACGGGGACTGTGCATTACTGGCTTTTAGAGTGAGAAACCAAGTAGTGCCCCTTGACCTATTGCTCATGTGTCAGCAAAAGAAGCTGAAACAGATGTTTCTCAGAGGATAGCAAATGTATCAGCAAAACACTTTGCTGAGAGAACCGGCTTGCACAAATCTAGCCTCTGTACCTAGATGTGGCAAATGAAGGCTATTTTGGGTTGGCAAATATATATAATAACTCAAGTGCAGAGACCTGTAAAAAGCAAAGTTTGCTTTACACACCTTCAATCTTTTTGATGTTTAGAGCCTGGGAAAATTCAGGATTGTTGTAGGTCAAAGAGATGTGATTCGCAAAGATTCCTCCTCGGTGAGACTGTCTGTCCTGAAGTAGTTGTTCTCTATCTCTCTTTCCATTTCCTCTCAGCTCTTTCTCTTTTCTGCTCTTGCTTCTTTGTTTAACTAAGTTAACATTTAAAATTTGGCACCCTATTTCCTTCCTGTAGACTGGCTCAGCGAGCTTCATCCACACATCAGCATAAATTGACAGAGTCAAGTGCAATGCACGTCTAGATGTCTGTATTGATTGACATACTCAGCCAGTGAAGCTATTATGGGCACAGTGAGTTTCCCTTTCAGTTGCTGATTGGCATCTTTGCAGCCATAAGCAGCTTGATGAGGACTAATATGGGGAGGGAAGAGGTTCCAGCACATGTCCTTGATGATATAGGCATATATCTATTGATTTTGAAATGAGACTGGCAATGTCAGTGTGTTGTATGTGTGCTATGTATAGAAGATAAGGGCTCTAATATTCTGCCACTTTCTGTGGGGAAGGCTCACATCTCTTCTCCTTGCTCAGTTATTAATTCTCTGCAGGTTTCTTAATCCATTCTGGAAACTAATTTTAATAGGAAAACACCTACAGATGAAAATTCAAGAAACAGAATTTCAGCTTCTTGTTGTAGCAGCTTCAGAAGTCACAGAAAAGACAATTTTGGAGGAGTTAAATATTCAGAAGGTAATACTTATAGCAGAAGTATAAAGATAATCCTATTTTTCTTGCTGCAAAAAAGAAAACTGCATCTCAATATAATTATTGTTGGTTTTGTTTTGAGAAGAAAAAGAAAAATCAGTGAATTTGGTTAAGCCTCTTTTTCTGAAATTTTGAAATTGTTATTTTATTTTTTGATTTGAGATTGCTTATTTTTATTCGTTGATGTACTTTATCGTCTGCTAAAGGGAAATGTCAAGACAAGAGCAAATCAAAAGTGGACATGATATCTTTTCCAGTAATAAAATACAATCTCTTAATTGTCTTGAATTCTAAACTGGAAAAAAAAAAAACAAAAAACAACAACAACAAAAAAAAAACCTGTAGAAACTTTTAAATTCACAGTGAACTAAAAATAATCTCTTGTTTTAGTTTCTTTTTAGTTTTAAAATACAAATTTATGTAACATCTCCATGGTTTAAAAAAAAAAAAAAAGATAACCACGAAAAACTCAGTAACAACAAAATCCCCCACATTTTCACATTTGTGGGAACAAGAGAAGGGGAAATGGCCATAAACCAGGGAATAGGAAGTTCTGCACCACTATGTGAAGAAACTTCTTCACAGTGAGAGTGATGGAGCACTGGAACAGTCTGCACAGGGAGGTTGTGGATTCACTTTATCTGGAAATATTGAAGACCCACCTAAACACCTACCTGCATAACCTGCTGTAGGGGCCTGCTTTGCAGGGAGGCTGGACTTGATGATCTCTAGAGGTCCCTTCCAGCCCCTATAATTCTGTGATTCTGTTATTCAAGAGGTGTCATTTCTAAGAATAGATTCCTAGATAAATCACCCTTGTATTATTGTGCATGCTCTTAGATAGTAGCTTTTATCAAATTCCTTCAAAGTTAAGTTTGTTTCTAAATAGCAATTAGGTGTCTCAGCATTATTGATCTGGTCTGCTGATCATTAAAGATGTCTAGTATTTTGTGCCACTCCTCATGTTTTTTGTCCTACTTAACACATTTCTCTGCCATAGGAAGAATGACAAACTTTGACATAATGACTGCATTCTTCTGTTTTGATATGAATTTGAATAATTGTTTTAAAGGGGCAAAATTGTACTGCTTCGTACTAATTAGGGATACACAAAAGACAATCCTCAAAAATAACAATTGATGCATCTCACCAGCTTATGACTGAGATACATTCATTTCTACTTCAAGTTAAAATTTGTCTTGGGAAGGGGCTACCATTAAAAGAATATAGTTCTTAATTACTAATCAGGAAGGGGAGACTCTTGATGGAGATGTTAGCAAAGAATAAATACTATGGAATAATAAATGCACTTAAAAATAACATTGCGTAAGTGATTCAAGGAGAAAAGAAAAACATCATTAGGAGACTAATCAAGGAGATTCATGATTGCTTATTTTTTTTTTTAATATGATGAGTAACGGTAATATTTAAATATGCATATATATATACATGTATGTATGTATTGTTACTGCTCTTTTGAATTGAGTGTAGCACTCTGTATCTTGTAAGGAAAAAAACTATACTGTTAGACTTTTTCCTTTATAGAAGATCAAAGTGATCCCTAGTCTCCTCACAACTTCTGCCAAATATTAGTTCTGCAAGAAGAAGTTTGCATTTCATAGTCTTGGCCCCATTTCAGATACTTGACCCTGAAGAACTTTGCTCAGTCTAATTTACCTAAAAACATTCTTCCATAACTTTTGTGAAAATCTCTAAGATCAATACTCAGATGACTCATTTCTCCAGAAACTCAGAGTATTGTAACCTTTAAAAAAGGGAGAATTCATGTAAAAAAAAAAAAAACACCAAAACTAGTGATACAGATCTTTGATTCTTATAATAAAGAAACATGTTTTAAGATTATATATATATATATAAAACCCATTATATTGGCATATAATGTGTTAACATTGAAGAAAATGGTAAGTGTTACAGAAACTGCTTTCTATTTGCTGAAGGTTATTTGTGGGAAGAATATAACAATATAGAACATCTTATACTGTTGTAGGTATGTCTCAGAAGTCTGAAAGTCATACTAATATCAAACTATCACCGTTTAGTTTTTATGTAGCTCAAATTTGTCTTGTGCTACCTTATACTATATTAAAATAAGGAAGTAAGAAATTGCAAGTACATCTAGACCTGCAAAAAATATTTGTTAAAGGGAGGCTTGCGTTCTTTTTCACACTAGCCAAGAATCGTATTGCATCTTTCAGCTTTACCATTCCTTGTTGTGCAGGCCATCCCAGTGAAGAAAAATAAGGAATGTTTGGCAGTTAAGATAGATACTACCAACTCTCTAAGAGAAATTTGTTATGTAATAGGAGTTGCAAGAATACTCTGAGAGATACTGCCTTGTCTTAGTTGCTTAAAATTCAAGGTTAATATTATACATATTATTTACAGCTTTAACTATTGCTTTGTTTAGCAGTCTGTGGTATTGCACTTCTTTTCATTTTGGTTTCCATCTGCATGTGCATTATTGAAGATTCTGTCAAACTGTCATATTTTTGCTCTTAAAATAGGAAAGAATTATAAACATATTGCCAGACATTCAGCCCATTTTGCAAAACGAAGTCCATAGACACTGTTTTATGCTGAGTATTTTGAGGTTCCCCCATAACATCGAGATTAATCCAGCTGGTAATATTTTGTCAGAACCTTTGCAAAGGTTAAGATTCTGATTTAAGAATACAAGTTATAGTAATTGGAATTTGCTCTTTGAGTTATTGCTGTTCTACTAAGATGCAGACTTGTTTTTTGGAAGACAAAATGTGTAACTATTCTCTTCCAAAATAAATAAATAAAATAAAAAGATACACTAACTTCTAACAATTAAGGCAAACTTGAACAAAATGATGCTAGCAGAATGGATTTCTGTTTTCTTGCAAGTAAATATATAAAGGATAAAACAAAAACAAACAAACAAAAAAGCATCACTTTATTCATCTGAACACTGCATAATTCTGATTATGATGATTGTTCTTTGTAGCTTATCATGAGTCTACAACCTATTATCTTTCCCTACGTTCTTTTAATCCATTTATCTCAATTTCATGTTACACATTTATTAAGAAGGTGAGATAGTGCCATGAAAGACAGCTATACACTCAATCACTTATATATGCTCAGTGTCGATATAGTGACCAGCATCATGGGATGCTTATAACCAGGCTGAATACTAAATTCCTAGTCAAACCTGTGCTGCTATTGAGTGATTGAATGTGTTTTCCATTGCCACCTTCCAATTTTTATATCAGCTAAGGCAAAAGTCCCAAGGATGACAGCCTCATTCAACATGCAGCCCTAATTCATCCCTGGAGCGCTGTCTGTCCTACACAAAATGTAATTAAGTAATTAAAAATTATATCAAAATGCATATACACAAGGATGTAGGGAATTAAAAATGCACAGTCAGTGTTAATTCTAGCATTTCTTCATTTTTCAGTGCTTGACTTTGCAGGCTTAATGATCTTTCAACTTACTTTTTTGCTTGTAACTTGCTATGTTTGTTAAAAAACTATGTTGAAAGCAACTCTAACCGGCTGCCATGAGGGGCTGGTTTGAAAGCCTGTGTTGTTCCAGTTTAAACTGGTTGAAAACTTTTAACTAAGAGTTTAGACTTCTTTCAGTTCAGATAATAAGGTTTGTAAGCAGAAGCTGTATTTTGCCGGGGTTTTTACACTACCTGCAGGTTGGAAATGAAATTATGTAAGAAATGTATCTATTACTCCAGACCTTCTATATTTCCAGTCACCTCTTCCTATGTGATACATCTGGGTACATTATGCTCTATTTGCTGAACGCCTGAGTTCCTGTCTTATTCCTTCACATGTAAGGTTGTTAATTTTTATATTATGAATGATAAGATTAGGAAATACAGAGGAATAATTTTACTTCGTACAATATTTTCCTAAAGTGTTTTCCTATAATATTTTAGTCTGCCTGTAGCTACGCATGCCAGTCATGCATTTCTCCTCTGACTGCATAGGTGTGTAAAATTCTCAGGCAGGCACTGGGACTTGACTCTAGATGAGTAGCATAGACGACAATCAGGACAGAAACATATAAAAATAAGAATAGGTAAGAAGCTTCTTAAAGACCCACTTTTATTAATAGAAATGTTACTGCAAAATAGAACACTATGAACACTGATCACTGTGAAATCTATAATAAATTTTTAATATTGATAAAGATGATACAGGGGAACTGCAGAGACTTTAGTGAAAGTCCTACTCGAAGAAACACACATCTACACGTATCATAGTGGCAATATTGCAAGTGCTAGTCAACAATGCATCAGAGAGATTTGGACATTTTTATCTTTTCAAGATGATTTGTTCTTGTATTCCTTGAAATACCTGTCAGTATTAAAAAAAAAAAAAAGTTTGTTTCTTTCTAAATGCATTTGAGTTTTTTCTTATTCTTTGAATCTGCCTTTGAAGCACAAAATTTGATCTCGCTGTCCAGTGGAATTATAGTAACTGTAATTTTTCATGGATCCTTGTAGGCTTTAAGTTAGAATTGAATGCTAGTGTATATGCAAGGTACAACGGCTCTGTAGTCCATCAACACACTGGCATTGGAAACACTTTTATTTTGAAACTCTTTTTTCAAACAAATGATTACACTTGGTCTTGAACTATTAATTCACTAATAGTAAACATTTTCACAGCTATATTTGAAATCTGTTTGTAACTTATTGTGGAGCATCATAAATGTCCACATGAGTATTTAACAGTTCTAAAGTCCTACAGAGAGAGGTAGAGCTTTAGAAAATATCATAAAAAAATAAAATAAAATCTACTATAATAACAATAATGTCAGCAAGATGTTGCATATGTAGCATGTCACCTAAACAGTCTAAAGTGTCAGAGGGAAAACAAAGCTTCTTTTGTTAAATTAAATATTGTTTCCCTTACTTAGGTCTTGCTTTGTAGATTTTTAAGTATGTAATTGTTCTCAGGGGAGACAACACTGTTCTTGAAAGATGAGTCTAAGGCCTGTACTGCTATTGAAAGGAATAACAGACAGATGCCTCTTTGTACAATGATGCTTAAAAGAAGACGAAACGGTCCCTGGTTGTCTTTTTGACATATTCAGATTTTAGCCGGCTCTGCAGGGAGATTCAGCTCTCTGTTTTGTCAGATGGAAGTCTGGGAACTATACAAAAGTTGGAAGTCACAGATTAAATTTGCTTCTTCAATTATATGACAATTCTATCTTCAGGAAAACACTGTATTTCACTTTTAAGTTTTAAATATGCAGTTTCTTATCTGTTCAGATCCTGGAACACTAAGCTGAATGCTGTATCTGTACAAGGTAGCTCATAACTCTGATCACAGAAATGGACAAAAGACCTTACAGACATGATATTAAATCTAATTCAAGAAGGATGTTTACAATGCAGTAACTCGTGGAGACAAATCTTGGGTAAACAAACAAAAAAAGACAATCTTACATTTGTAATACAGGTATTTTTGTGTAATTTTTTACTGTTTCTAGAGTTGCTCTACAGAAGGTCAAGGTGCTATCCTCCTATAGAGGCATAAAAAGACAAGAAGACAGCATAAAACTATCATCTCAGGTGGCATAATAACGGCGCAGCATCTCAAATAAGAAAGGTATTAGGTAAATAGGGGTAAGACCTGATGTGGCAAAAATGAACATGTGGCAAAAATGAACATGTGGCAACAATGGCAAAAGTGAACGCACGAATATGTGAAGGATAATTTCTGGTTTGAACTATATAAGCCTTTTTTAAGACAAGAGCAGAGTGAATGGAGGATAAGTACAAAAATACAAAAATTCCTGTCTCGGGAAGTTCCTAACCTGCACACCACTGTGGTTGTTAGTTTTACCTGGAGAAATACTATTAACTCCTTATTCTTATTGTACTCTTACTCTATACCAGCACTGCCAAGTTATGTGTTTGTACCTTAATTTTTGTTTCTTGGGAGCACAGCTGATAACTGTATGGAACAGCATGCATTTGTAAGTCACGAGAATAACTGAAAATTGACTTCAAAGTTAAAAGTTTTTTTCTACTTTTCCTTCTCAAAGCAATGTTTCTTTGAAATTATCTACATCACCATTCACTGATGACAAGCTAATATTCCTAAAACAGCTTTAAGTATTTTTTCTCTCCTTGGTGTTCTGAAATGTGTTTAAATGTGTACTTGTTTAATCTCAAGTCTTACAAAAAATTCTTCTATTTAGAGATTACAGTTTACTTAGTGAGTCTGATAACAGAGTACTCTGCAAGGACAAATAGAAGAAATTCCACTAAAAAGGTAAAAACAACAAAAGCCAAACAGAAGCATAAATCATTTAGTTATAGGAATATAGAAAAAGTCAGGATGGAAGAAAGACCAATAGTAAACTTGCCGAGGAGTTTGTGTTGTGTGTCTCACCATGCAATACAGTTTCATCAGTTGCCCCTTACATCTGTTACTTAATACTTCATAATTGATTCACCTTTTTTAAACTGCACATTTCAACTGTTGACTCAACTGAATTTTCATCATTTTATATAGCTAAATTATGTATTTTGGGGAAGTGAATCCGAGTTAGAAAGCTCTTCCAGAGTGGTTTCTGTTAGCTGAAAGCGTCAGAAGTTTTTAATGAGTATATGCTAAGCAATCTTTGAGGTGGGATTTTTCTTCCTTAATGATAAGACAAGTTAAATAACATCTGGTTTAAAATTGGTACAATCTTTAGCTTGTTGGCAAGCAGTGAGGTTCCAATTCTGCCTATAAAGGAAGGGAACTAGCATTTGCCAATTAAATCAAGCAGCTGTTTCCCAGACACTACTGCTAATAGCTACCAACTAAACTTGAAGCCATTATTCCAGATTGTTTAATGAACTGCTTTTAATACATAGTAAGTGCTAACTTCTGTATCTTGATTTCTTGAGCAAGTAGGGAGGGGTATTGAAAAGCACATCACCCTTTACGCTTCTATAGCATCATACGAAGTGTTTGTGCAATGAAGTATGAGAATTTGAGACATTTATGCTATACAAATTTATACAAAGGATCCTAGAGAGAATGGTACTATTTAAAATAATTCTGACAATGCATAACAAAAATTTACCATTCTCTGATGTTATTCAATGTGTGGCTATGTTCTCTCTTAAGGAGATATGTTATGTATGTTATGTAGACTTGCAGCTTGTACTCTTCTGCGTTACTGCATAATTCTGATGATAAAACCCAAATCCTTTTTGAACATGCCAGGATTTTTGCCGGTGATTTTGTTTATCATTCTTTCTAATTTTCAAGCACTAGAAATAACTGGTTCAGAATTCTGCAAAAGACTTCCTTGCATAGATATACGTTATTTGAAATCTAGCTCACTTAATGCTGATATTTTTAATAATCGTTTTGCTTCTCAGCCGATGGCTGTTGGAGATTTCTGTAAAGTGGATTGCAGTGAATAACTATCTTCCAATCCTGAACACTGGTAGTAAGAGCATGTGTTATACTCAGTTGTACCTATGTCTGCAAATACTGCTTTTTCAGGTCTATCTGAAGAACTTCTGAAGAATCTAAATAAGCTAAATGAGACTATTCTACCCTGTTAAGCTTCAGCTGTCAAGAAAACGAAAATAGCTTGGTAAAAATGATTTTATAACGTGAATCACGTACGTCTAGGGAAACAGGAGATAAAGCTTCAACACAAAAAGGATATAGGAGATAAAAGCATAGAGAGGTTACTCTGAAGGACCAGACACTGTCTTGATATGCAAGGGCAGTTAGGAGAATCAAAGTCTGCTACTCGTGGTGCTAGGGAGGGATGTTGCATGGGAATTGTTAAGTCACCATCTGAACAACTGATTGATCACCTGAGGCGAGGACTGGGTCAGCCCTGGGAGCACAGGTGAAGGCAATTTCTTCTAGACCCCATTTATGCACTGACTGCCACAGGGAAAGGCTTTCTTTCTGGAGATCCCTCTTCTGTGGAGGCTTTTCTGCAAACCTAGATCTCTGGATACAGGTGAGCATTTCTTTACTGTTTGTTTCTTTTCCCATTTTCACTATAATAATCTTCTAGCTGTAACACCAACTGTAACAGATGTGAACAATGGCATTTAAGTGTGTTGCTTTTTAGCCTCCATGTTTGACATACAAGCCTCTAATTAGTACATTTAGAAGCAATAGAAAGGTGGAGGGAAATGTAAGCTAGTTGGTCAGTAGTATGGGTGACTTGGTTATTAGAAACGTGGAAATGGTATACAGGTAATCCTATGAGGAGAAACCAGATGAGCAAGGTTAGGGAAGCCTGGATGTCCAGCCTAGGGAAGATAGGGCCCAAGAGCTGACTTTGGTTTCCTCTACAGAGCAGAGGTGGATAAGAAATGATACAGATCCTTTGTAGTACAGGAGGTTAGGAAAAGGTATAAAAGCAAACACATTAATCTTCCAAACACAATCAGCATTTGTTTGTCTGATTTTTGCCAGGGCAGCTGTGAAACACATGAATGGATTGCTTAAGGAGCTGTTGAACCTCCATCCTTGGAGATGTTAAGAATTTGAGTAGTTACTGTTGTAAGCAATGTTGGTACAAAAAGTGATCTCTTGAGATCCTTTCTAACATAAATTACAGTCCTGTGATTTTAACGTAGTCTTACTCAATTGCTCTAGAACCACTTTTTCTTAGAGACTTCTAATCAAAATTTGCCTCTAAACTGATTCAGAAAGAATGCCAATGATTATAGGGGGAGGTGTTGGACTGTTCAGAATTACTTTCAGATTTTGTTGAATATAAACATTTATTACTGATTCAGATACAAATTTGCTAGTATTCAAGTGTTCTGTCTTTGATACATTTCTACGTTTCATAAGAAAATTTCATAGTAACTGAAATCGCCTCAAAAGAACATCTCTTTCCCAGACCTAATTTCTAATTCTGTGTTAAAATGTTGAAATGTGCTCTTATTGATTTCCCTCCCCTCCTGTAAGAGATTATTATTTTGCCCCATTGTCTCCAAGCTTGCTGAGGAACACTGATGGACCAGTGCTGGGTAAGGGTTGAGAAATCCTTTGCCTGAGGGACACTGATAGATAAGTCTAGGCAAGTCCTGGTCAAAGGCAGCAAAATCTTTTGTTTGAAGATTTGCAGGCCAGGGGCAACAAGAGAGAAGTATGCCGCAGCTTAATGGCCAGGAAGCATTTTGTGTGGACTCAAATCGAGGGAGATAGCCATCTCAGGGAGATAACTGTACATGGCTCTTACCCAAGCACCCAGAAATGCCACGTTGGCAGAAGAAGAAGGATAAAGAAAGGGACCAAGAGCTATGAGATTAGGTTTTTGACAACATACTCCTCACAACGAGATGCCTGCATGCTGATGGACTCTCCTGGCCTGCTGCCTGAGTCCTGCTGCTTTCTCCTGGGCTTACCCTGTCGCTGTACCTGCTTGCTGCCTGAGGCCAGCCACGCTGCTGCTGCTCTCCCCCTGTGCTTTTACCTCAGACCCTTGGAATGATGTGCGATGGATCTTGGTGATGACTAATCCCTGCTTTACGCCACTCTTTATTTTTTCCTATCATCCGCTTCCCCATCACCCTAATTGGTAACAGTGTCCTCAGCCTTCCATATCTTTGTGATTAAGATTTGTGTTAAACTGGTAGGACCAACATTTGAACCGTTGTTTCTTAACCTCATGTCAGCTATGCATGCATCAAAAAATCTCCTCTTCCTCCTATAAATTGGAGCAAGACACCCCCATCTCACAGATACTTGATACATTGACTCAAACTGCAGTTAGTCTTGCTTGCATATTTCTGTGACCAAGTTTTGCCTTAATAATACAGAATCTAGAAATAAATGGTATTTTTTTTATCTCTCAATTGAAATTCAAACGATCAAGCAACTTTAAAATAAGAAAGGCTTTAATTTTTTCCTTGTTATAATATAGACCTTATGCATCTGTTAGGTGCAGTAGAGGGTGAAGAATAAAAATATCTGTTAAAAGTCTTCATATTTTCCTTCCCGGTTACTAGTTGACATCTGTCGGGGGGAGGGAGGGGAAGAGAAAGTAACAACAATGAAAAAAGATTAGTGAAGACAAAGTGAATGGAATTCCAATAAACCTGTTGCAAAGAGCTTTCTCTGGTTTCTTTTTTTTCCTGTTACTGTTTTATGAATTAATCAGATTAGAGAAATGATATTTATATATGGATTAGGGTGGGGGGGGGGGGGGGGGAGGGGAGATTCTCAAACAAAATCCACGAGAAACAGATGCAAACTTCTGACTTTACAGATGGCTGTTTTTCTTAATTATATGGATAACTGTTCAGAAATACATAATTGGTCATGCTTGACAAGTAATAGCAGTTTTTCCAAGATAAACAAATGTTCACATTTTTCATACTTAATCAGGGAGTTTATGTGCAAAAATGACCAAATGTATCATCTATTCTAAGCCTCCTATGTTATTTTATAATAAACCACCATCTGTACTTTGATTTTATGGAGTCTGTGTGTGATGACCACAGAATCTGATTACATGGCAGATGGTTTTGAAGAAGAAACTAGATGATTATTTATTTATTTTTAAGTGAACTACAAAAGCTCGCTTCATTGATTTGGAGATGTCCCCAGAACAAGTTTATTTTTCTTTCATATTGCAAGTAGCCTACTGTTTCTTGCTTTCCTACGTCTTCCAAGCTTGGACTTGACAGGAAGTAATGTTGTATATTTGTATATCTATCCTGTGTGTTTTCATAGTACCTATACTGTTTATTTTCTGAGGAATTTCAGTTGTGGTGAATACACTTACGGTTATGATATCAATTTAGTTGTATGCTGAGAGCTTGGCAGTTTTATCTGTTTTGTTAGTTACTTGTTCTATGAAGGTTCCTAACTTTGGAACTGGTTCTAGTGAGTAAATATGGATGAAGTCACTACTTGTTACTGCCCTTAATTTTTTTGTTTGTTTGTTTTCCTTTGTGAATGCTTGTTTCATGAAAAGTATTATTTCTGACTTCTGACATTTAGGTAATGTTTGCAGAATGTTAGTGATCAGGGTTGTTTCTGGAGCATGGCTTGAAAGAGGCAAGGGTGAGGTACAGCTTCCCACAGAGATAATTGTTATCCATTCTCCTTTCTGTCTTGGAGTTGCTTTAGCCGCATCTGTGAAACTGAGAAACAGCATGTTCTCAGGTAATAGAAAAAAACATACAGTCATGTGAAAGTCACGTAGACTTGTCCTACAAATTTTTATCCAGTCTTTTCTCTTAATAGTGTAAGAGTGACTATCTAAGCTGTGCTCCTTAGGATTTTCCTAGCAAGCTGCATGCAGTATAACTGTAGTGCCTGCTTCTGACATACTGTTTATTCTTTCAGGGAAAACAGGTAACACTGAGTTAGAAGACTCCATGTGATTAAAAATCACTGACAGTACAAAAAAAGCATAATCTCAGACTTAAATGATCATTAGAATTTAACAAGAGTTTCTGCATGGCCATGAGTTAGTTTGAGCTAGTTAGGTTCAGGTAGCATAAATAAAAAGGAATAGAATAAAAAGGCATTTTATCATATTAACAGAGATATAGAGCTCCTTCCAGTTGGGCTGAATTCTGAAAAGCAGTCTGCTTCCAGGTAACTGCAAAGCATTTGCTCTTCTGTCTTGTGCGACACAGATTTGCTATTTTAATAGTAATGGATATGAAGAAGAGAACTGTCACTGAGGATATTGCAAAACTATTTACAGTAGTAGCTGGGATTTCTCCATTTTGTACTGTTGATGGATATGTAAAAAAATATATTCCTTTGGTTAGTTTCTGGTGTACTGGTTAGAATTTGTTGGGCTTAGTTGGATATTTACAGCTCCAAATAATAGTAGTGTTGTGCATGTTACTGAAGAATAGAAGAAATGTTAATCACGCTCTATAACTATTCCAGCTCTTTAGGGTTGGCCAGTCTGTAGGGTTGGGAATGTACCTTTTGAGCAAATGAGGTTGAGGCAGTGGTAGTAGAAATGGTCCAACTGAGCATTTATTTCCTATTACCCTAAGAAAGCAGGCCTCTAAATCAAAGAAATACATAAACCCAGAAAAAATTGATTCAGAGAAATACTCAGAAAATAGATATACATTTATTTGAACTACAAAAAGTGATTAAATTTTGCAAAGTGGCTTCAACTAATTTAACGATAATTGGTTTTCTCCCATAGTCATTATTACCTACTGTTCCAGGTCATGCTGGAACAGCTACAAACATAGGTTTTACTGTGGTATATCTGCACTTCTACTTCCCATCTCAGCATGAATCAGGGAGTGTAAATGTTTGTAAAGCAGAAATTAGGTGTTAAAGAAGCAAACACAGACAATTTTTGTTTCAATGCTTTTAAAGTTCGGTTTGGTCATCTTTCAATTTGTGGTAGAATTTGCATTGCTTTTCATTACTTAAAAATCTGTAGTTTTCTCTTTAACAGATATTTAAATACATATATATATCTACATACATATATATATATATATATATGAAGAATAATATCTTATGTGCATTATGTAACAATATATACACCCTATATGTAAGAATAAAATATATGTAACTAAAAAGCAAATTGCTTTTTCGTTGTGTGAAAGTAAATTATCTAGATATTTAAAAATTTTTAAATGTTATAGTCTTATAATATAGTATCAGTATATAGTCTTGTAATGTGGATTTCAGTTTTTCCCACAACAGCAAAATGCATAACAGGAAAATAAAACTCAGATTGAAAGAGAAAAATCCAGTAGAGATAATCTTCAGTAGACACAAGTGAATTCATGTGCTGGTTGAACTGTTTTAAAATCATTGGCTATTTCTTCTTTTGTAATATCACTTGCAAAAACAAACAAACAAAAAAACACTTTTGAAATCCAAGTTCTGTTTACGTTGTATTCTGTTAGTAGCTTGAAAGGAGTTTGATCAATCTGATCTTATCACTTTAATTTTAGGAGATGAGACAAACTGCTTCCAAGTAGATTACACCATTGAGCATAATTTAGATATTTATCAAAGCCTCGAATATTGAGGAAAATGCCAGAGTTGAACAAAAGCACTCCTGTGCTAACATACACTAGAATAATCTAAACAAGAGTAGCTTGACAGAGGTTAGCATGAAGTATAGGTCTGCTGTACAGAAATGCTCTTTTAAGATGTAATAGTTAAAGGAAATAAGTATTGTTAATACTCATAGGTGTGATTTAATGTAGGTGTGATTTCTGTTTAACGTATCTGTTTTTAGTTTTTGATAAGATTGTAAATTGACAGATGTAAAGGTGTTAATGTTAGCTTTTGCAAACTGCCAAACACGAAGTCGTGTAACTCAAGCAGCCATTTTCTATGTGATAGGGTTTGGTTGTGCACTCCTTATCAACTCACCCAGACTACTCATCATGCCAAAGGCCTAGTGTGTACAGTGAGGTGCAAAAGATTTTATCCTTGAGACTGATAACAATCAGGGTTTCACCGGGGGGCAATTAATGACTGCCCTGTTGTCTCAAACTGAGTTCTCTGCGAACTGATAACACACCTGGTTCAATAGATCCAATTCTATGTTGCGTGACTGAGTCAGTCAGTGTACTCCATAAATGGCAAGTGGACAATCACCACTTTGAGATTTCTTGCAAGCCTGCACCCCAGATCCTCACCTGGAGTAGGGATATTACTTGAGGTTAACTCAGGCCTGCGAAGAGGATCATCTGGGTTGTGCTGACGCTTTGCCTACTGGTCCTCTGTAAGTAATTTTCAGTTTTTAAGCCATAGCAGCCTTGCTGAGATTTGATTTCAGGTTTATTTTGTACCCTCTACACTCTGCGTAGCAAATACTCAAAGACATCTAGCCATTTCAAATCTTGCTAACTCGAGGTGATAACTGTTCAAATTACCATCTTATATCTATTTTATATAAATATCTTTCTGCCTTTCTCTTGTGACTTTCCCTTGTGAAGCGTGCAGTGCTTTTGTCTCCATCTGGGACAGATAGAAAATGGAAGTGATTGAGAGCATTACATATGTATGTGTTCGTATTATTAAATACATCATTAAATACATACATTTTTATGACATGATATAGTTAACATAATTTTTAAGAGCACAAGCATGTTATATTGGACGACAAGAGAGAAAGATACTGCTTTGTACATTATAAGTAAGATGATTACTAAATACTTAATGAAAATCTAACATCCAGTTTTGAAATGAGAGTGATAAATTAAAAAAATAAGGAAGATCTTTAAAGTCTGGAAAAAGGAATCCTTTGTGACTGCCTCAAGTGCTTAGGTGTTTAGTATTTCAAGGAACATTAGAAATTTGCCCTGATCAACAAACAGTGTTGGAAACAAATAATAATGGATGGGAACCTCTTAAAGAAGTTAATGAGAGTGGAGAAATGCAGAGCAGTATAAGAAAAAATATAAGATTTATAGGTGATCTGCTTTTGGGAGATGGCGCTAGTGAAATTATCCTTAAAAATCCACAAATATTTTTCCATGGGAAGAAAAAATTGTCTGGAATCCAATAGGGGTGCATGGAACATTTACATCTTGTATGTTTCTAGAAGACAGTATGAAGATAAAATATATATTGTCAAATAGAAAGAAAACACTACCTAATGTAGCTGAGCAACATCAAGATATTCTTGATATAAGTTCTCAGTACTTAAAAAACAAACTAGCAAAACACCCAACAAGCAGGCATACAAAAACTAAAATACAATTGTACTGAAAATAGAAATAAGAGAGAATCAGCTCTACTCAGAAAAAGACGTAAGCCTTCTGTATTTCTCATTAAAAATATTAATATGTAGCTTAGAATTGCAAAATTGAAATAGAATTACTGGTCAGATCCAAAACTGAATGTAACATAGAAACCGAATTTCTGGAAGAAATCTTGACCAAAAGCACTCACTTGGAGTAAATTATATTCTGCAATGAACAAGTGTTTGTGAACTTGAAGTACATTTCTGTTTCCATGAAGGGGACTCTAATTTCCAGTTTGTTGTTGGATTTTTTTTTTTTTTTTTTTTTTGGTAGTAATGAAGATATTTGTACAAAAAATCCCTTCTGCTTCTATAGCCTAATATTTTCTTTTGATGAAAATAAATGCAAGAATATGAATGAATTAAACTTTTCTGCCAAATACTTGATACTAATAATTCTGCCTCTTATGGTAAATTTAAACAAATAAATAAAGATTATGCTCTTGCCACCTGTGCTTGTCCCTCTTCAAACTCTTACAGAAAAAAGAAAGGGATCCTGAGCTGAGGCACTTAGCCTAAGTATTGCAACACAGATAGATGGCACAGCCCAAGAATGCTGTATAGAATGAAACCAGAACCATGCACTTGCCTCTGAGATACTGATGAACTTAACTGATCTGACATGAAAATCCTGTGTTAAACCTTCCTGATTTTGTCAGTAGCACTCAAATCAACACAAGCTCTTTTTAAATTACTTCTAGAAATAATTTTCATTTTTTATATTTGACAGGTACTACTTGTATCAGCTGTGCCCTCCCTGGGAAAGGGTGTAAGCCATAGAAGAAGATAAATGTGATTTTTCCCCACTGAATATTTTTATCCATTCAAATTATATTGATTGGCTAAGTGTTACTACTGGATCTATACATTTATAGTCAGTGGGAGTGCTAACAGTCCTTAACATCTTTTCATTGTTTCTTACTGTTCATTAAAAGAAAAAAGTAGCATTTGCTGCCTTTTATTTAATCTGATAATACTGGCCAAGCTATTATTTATATTAATTTTTTTTTGAAATAAAATACAGAGAAGATTGAAGGAAACAGTCATTCACTTGTATTCTGCCCTAGTGTGGCTACATCTGGAGTACTGTGTCCAGTTCTGTTCTCTTTTCAAGAAATACAGGGAACTACAGGAGAGAGTCAGGGTAGCAAAGGTAAGAGATGTGAAGAATCTCTTGTATGAGGAAAGCCTGAGAGCCCTGGGACTATACAGTCTGGAGAAAAGAAGACAGAGGATCTTATCAATGCTTACAAATATCTGAAGTGTGTGAACCAACTGGATGGGGCTAGACACTTTTCAGTGGTTTCCACTGACAGGACAAGGTATAGTAAAAACAAACTGGTACGCAAGAAGTTCCATGCGAATGTGATGAAAAACTTCTTTACTATGAGGGTCACAGAACACTGGAACAGTCTTTGATCACGGAGTTGTGGAAAGGGACTTTTTTAGAGATCAACTAGTCCAAGACCCCTGCTAAAGCAGGTTTCCTAGAATAGGTTGATGTCTGTATTGATATGAAAAAGCCACTTCTGTAAGTGCAAAGTATGGAAAACAAAGTAATTCTCAGAAATGTTGTGGAATCTCCAACAGTGGAGATATTCAAAAGCCTCCTGGATAATTTCCTGTAAGACCTGCTTCAGCAGGGAGGTTGGACTTGATGATCTCCAGAGAATTCTTCCACCACCTTCAATTATGTGGTTCTGTTATCTATCTGCAGAATCAGGATCTTCAGAGATGATGACTTCCAAACTAGACCACTGTTAAGTATGATGCAGAAAAGATTTAGGGAATAAATCTGTTCCCAAACCAATATAGCTGTGTGCCAAAGCCAATAACCCTTGCCTTAAGAATAGAGGATTCTCTGGTCTATGTTCCATCATGTTCTCTGGTCAGTATGGAACTTAATGCTGTACAATACTGTTTTCTGTAAATAGCTCATCCATTGCATTTTTACAGTAGGGATTTATAAAGTGGAATTTGGTTATATGAGTATTAATTACATGATTACAGTACGTATTGCATCCTTGGTAGTCGCTACTTCTCATGTTTGTGAAAAGAGTAGATGTTGCAGCTAATGTAGGTTCCTCTGTTTCCAAGTCTGTCGTGTTAAATTTCTCATTTTCTTCACTCTGCCAAGAGTTGTTATAGATTGTTAATGTTTCAACATAACAAGCCATTCCTGTTGTTAGTGTTCCTCTCACAGCATCCCAGATGTTTTCAGGCTAATTTTCCTGTGCACCTTAAAGCTCTGTTATGTAATATACCAAGATATTGCCTAAAAGCAGGCAAAAAAAGTTGCTCACTTTTTTTGAATGTTTAGAATCACACAAGCTGAGAGATGCTGTGTTGCTTAACCCCCCCCCCCCCCCCCCCCCCCCCACTAATTCTTGTTTCTGTAAGGAACAAATAACGAATCAGTAGATATCCCTGGCAGATTTTTAGTGGTACAAGTTAAGTTTCACTGAATTTGCTGGAGCAATGACAGCTTACTTGGTGATCTGTTCCCATTAATGGAAACTTGACATGCTACTGCAGCTGATACACTCATTTTTCTACTTCTGTTCAGTCTGGGCAAATGTAACTTACAATAATTTTGGAAATAATGTTCCTTAAGTCAATTGCAACAGCCTCTTATTAAGGTGTGATTCAGATGCCTAGTTGTGTAGTGAGTAACATTCAAGATAACCATATCAGGATACCCAGAATTTCACAGGCTTAAGAAGAAGTCTGCTTTCTTACAGCAGGACACAGATCTGTGGCAGAATACATTCTAGAATATCTGTATATAAATATTACTTAGATTCATTTGAAATATGTGTTATGTATTTGTAATTTCTCTATTTTTATAAGCTCTCTATCCTGTGCAAAACAAACAAGCAAGAAAAAAAAAAAAAAGGAAAAAATACCATACCAGGAGTTGTTATTTAAAGTAGAAAAATAAACCACAACTAACCAAACAACACATGTGTGAAACACTACACAAAACAAAAGACTTCAGCCTCTTCAAGCTGTGTATAGGATGATCAAGCTTCAAGAAAGCTGGAAACTAAAAAATAAATAATTTCAGGAAAGATGTTTATTCTCTGCAAATCTGAGAAACCTGTCCCATTCTTGTCTTTTTAGTTATTGCTAACCTAAGATCTATCTTTGACAAGTCGCTTGAAGGCCGTGTCAGGGGCCAACATAACAAAATAGGAGCCATTGTTTTCAGAGCAGGGTTTGTGTATTTAACATATTTAGAGCTATATCCTTTTCTGTCTGATACATCGTTAAGAGACATCAGAAAGAGATATTAGAAGAAGTACGGAAATAGAGCTGTAATATTTCTCCTAAAAGAAAGGCTGAGGGATCTGGGCTTGTTCAACTTGAAGAAAAACCTTCAGGGAGATCTCATTTCAGCCTTCCAGTACAGGAGGGGAGCTTATAAATGGAGGGAGATTTTAGACATGGGCAGACAGTAATAAAATAAGGGGGAGTGCCTTTAATCTAAGAGAGAGGATATTTATTATAGACATTAGGTGGATTTTTTTTTGCACGGAGGGTACTGAGGCAGTGGCACAGCTACCCAGAGAAGCTCTATGTGCCTCATCCTTGGGAGGTGCTCAAGGCCAGGTTGAATGGGGTCCTGGGAAGCCTGAGTTGCTGGGGGGGGGGGGGGGAGGGGGGAAGGGGAGTGAGGGGACAGCTCTGCCCACAGTATGGGGTTATAATTAGATGATCTTAAAGGTCCCTTCTAATAGAAGCCTTTCTATGATTCTATAATGTCAATACTCTCTAGTGTATAAGCACTATTTCTTTATTCAGTATTCTATTTACTATGTGAAGTTTTTTTTCTGTGAGTACAATCGTTTTGTAAAGTTGCATTAGCTGCTATTAGAAAAGCTGCCCACAAAAACAGTAATTTAGTCTTTTATCCTGTTTTTTTTTTTTTTCTTTTCCAGTCCCTTTCCAGTGTTTTAAAGTGAACTTCTCTTGAACCATAAGCTTGCTTATGAAAACTTTCAAAACTTTAAAAATGACTTTTCAAGTTTGCCTAATTGGAAGTATGTTCTGTCCAATGTAACTCTTCCTTAATGTAAAAAAGAATAAATGTATCTGTTGTTTGAACCAGATGTTGATGTTATATTCATACATCATTTTGTGCTTTCATACCTCACTTTGTACTTTCAAATATTATTTGTACTTTAAAGCATATTTTGTGTGTTTTGGCAGCTGAAGATTCAAGGTCATTTAGAAATTCTGCTCCTCTTCTCTGCATATCAAAGACCTTAACGTAGTGAAAAATTCCCTCTTACTAATGACGTAAATTTGCTTTCAACATTACTGTCTTCTAAATATGGATTATGAATTTGATTTTTGTTTTTTTTCTTGTAAAGAAACAGAAACAGTGCACTAAAAATACATTTGATACTATGTATCAGGAGATAGGAAGTATATGTGACTGGATTTTAAATACATTAAAGCTCTACATAATAAGGTAATTTGGACGCAGTTTGTCTCTTCCTAATAATTTTTGCTAGCCTAGTACAATATGTCCTGGTCTTTGGCTTGTCTGTGAAGGTGCTACTGCAATACAAATAAGTTATAATGACATTTTAAATCTACTCATCTTGCTGAACTTAACCTATAACATCTCATTTCTTTAGACATAAGGCCAAGCTCTTGTGCACTAAATCAAGTCTTCCTCTCATTTGAACCTTCTTAAAATTCTACATGCAGTTTGCAAGTTAAGTCATCGCAAGGACATATCCCAGAGTTCTAGGCACTTGAAGGAACACAGGGGAATAAGAAGCCTGGTGATTGCCTTGATATATTTTTATTTACTGATCTCCTGTTTAGTGCACTTAATTTATGTCAGATAAATCAACTGAATTCCTTTTAAAGATCAAATGAAGAAAATGTCATAGCATTAAGCATAAGTATCCATATTATTCCTAAAGGTCTTGTTGTCCCTAGCCACATGCTTGTAGAGATTCCTCAGACGAGAGTATGCCCTTTGTTTTGAACACTTCCCTGATATTAAAAATATTCTGAATTTCGTTTTTGTATTTGGCAACAAAATATAAATGATTAGCTGCTTTGATTAAAAGAAAGATTGTTGGGATGAACACTTAAGAAGGAGAATCTATGCAAGTAAAAATGTAGAATGATATTTTCTCTATTATCAGGTCTGAAGTCACCAGATGGTGCTATTACATAGTGCTGCAAGATTTTCCTCTATAGTTTATTTTTTTTTCCCAAAGAAATGCTCTGTCCCTATTCTTTACAGTAGAGAGAAAGTGTAGCAGCTCATGGACTGATGGAATAGATTGTCTTTGTGGGAGAAAGGTATTGGTGGATGAGGTTATCTTCCTCTAAAACAGCATAGTTTGCACGCTCTCTGTGGTTGCCTTTGTTTCTGAACCAAAAATAATATGTAATCTGCTAAGATAGACTGTATGCTTTCACCCTATGAACAGTTTCATTTGAGGAAAATATAATAAAACCTAGTAATGTGTTAATAGTAGTGTCAGAGGAAACAGATGTCAGAAGAATATGCTATTGTTTGCATGGAGAAAAATGTAATTAACAAATATATCTTGCTTAAACTTTTAAAGAAAAAGTCCCAATGATTTGTCTCTTCATTTGTTTTTAATTGGATTGCATTAGAGAGAATAACCGTTAGATTAACCGCTCCTTCATGTGACATAGGTACAGGTTTTCATAAGGAAAAATTGTTTAAATCATACAAATCTAAGTTGGAATGAAAAAAAAAAAAAAAAGAGAAAGGTAAATAGACTTTATCTGACAGTACATGCTGTAGCATAATAGAATGATAAAGCAAAATATAGTAATGGGAAGGTAGCCATCTGGAGTTTAGGAGAATAATGATTCAAGCTGCTCCAAAAGATTAGCAATTTTTACATAAAAATTCTTGTTAGTGACTGAGATGATAATCTTTTATCACCCTATGTTTGGAAAGTGGATGGTGCTACTTAAATCACTTAGCATTCTAATAGCATAGACATATCTGTACATAAAATCTGGTTGGAAGAAAAAATATTTACCTGGTAACTAGAGATAGTTGTTTATAGTTCACAAGGTGTATGAATTTCATACCTTCCAGAATAGGCTTTATCTCTGAAGCTACTTCTTGTCATGATTTTCTTCCTTTAATGGTGGTTAACTGCTGTGTTATGCAATTGCAAGGTTGAATACAGTTGCTTTAAGAGTATCTGAAATGAATGATGCAGTTGCATGATGACCGAGTTGCGTGATGATATCTTTTTTTTTTTAAATCAATTTTCTTTATTTTAAATAGTTAATGTTTTTTTTTCTTGGTAAAGTTACTCAGGTTGGGAATGAGAGGAGCAGCTTGTAAATACTTAAATCTTTTACTGGAGATCTTCTAAACAAGATCTGAAATATTTTGCTAAGCCTGGGAAATAGACTTATTTGTCCTTTAAATCTTACTTCAAAATCTCTTTAATGTATTCCAGGTGTAGAACACCTGACTATGTTAAAAGAACAAGAACCTCCATTTCACAGCTTCTGGGGCTGTTTTTTTGTGCTTTTCTTATTAACTACTTGTCATAAAGCTGGACTGATAATTCAGTTTATGATAAGACTAAACTGCAGTGTGTGGGGTAACGCTCAAATGCAAAAGCTGTCCTTGGCAGGTATGATATTTTGTTAATTTGTCAGTTGTAGTATACAATTTCTTATACAGGTAATAATAACTAAGAAGTGTTAGTTATTATGTATCATGTCATTAGTAGTTAGTCATTATGTATCATAAAGAGATTAACATTGTCTTCATACATAAAGAGTTGAAGACGATCCATAAACTATGTTTGTGTTACACTCATTTACTCCCACTAAGATGTCCTTCACATCAATTTCATAAATATGATTGCATCTTGTTGATCACCATTAAATAACCTACAGTCAAACTGATAAAAAAAAAAAAAAAAAAACATAAGTGCAAACCTTTTTCTAGGGGAGAAAGGGGGAAAGTTCATATAGAAAGACTTTAAGATAAAATATTTGCTTTCTCTGTTCTTTACTGTTCTCTGTCTCCCTGTTTTTATTTTCACCTCCCTTGGCTTCCATTCTGCTCTAATTCTAATTTATATTAGCTGCTTGAAAAAAACTTATAGTTGCAAGACTAAAACATGCTCAGGTGATAGAAAGAGAAGCAATTATGTGTTACATTTTTACCTAATACTGATTTTATACTACAGTTATTCTCCTGGTATTATTAGATCTTGTTTTCCATCCATACATCTACATCACAAGAATTGGATCAGGTTTTCTGAATACAAGAGAATATTTTCTTTTGGATGATTGTACACATCAAATACATGTCAAATGATGAACTTGTAGCTCCTACTTTTGTATTTTGTCTTTTCTCATGTACTGATAACAGTACAGTCTTACTATGACTTAGAGGTGGAATTACGTTATTGGAACAGTAATTTGAAGAACAAATAGTACTTGATTTTCCTTTTTTTTTTTTTTTTTTTTGTCTTAACACTGTCTATCAATAGAATTAAATAAAAAAAAATTTTTACAGGAATATTGATTTCTTTATTAACACTATTTGGGAGATTTCATGTGATGTATGACCATTCTGTATAAAGCAAATGTTGATGTCCGAATTTCAAAGGACCTGTTTTAATCATTCTTTAAGTTCATTCAAGCTAGTCTGCATTGGGGCAGTAATATACTGAAGTCATATTAATTAACATATTTAAACACGTAGATATATATAAAATATGTTTTAAATATATAAGGACTGTTCTGAAAGGAAGGCCTGCTATTTTGTTATGTTTCCTCATGTCTTCAGAGGTGGTGGTATGGCAGTAGAAGCTGAACCTTCCCACCAGTACTCCATTGCATGTTGTTTCACTGTGGCAGCTGGCAGTGTGTATGAAGTAAAATGTGTCACTGAATTCTTCCATGCAGAAAAAAACACCCATTGACATTCATAAACGCTTGCTGAATATTTTTTTTAGACCATGCAGCGGATGTGAGCAGTGAGGCAGGTGGGGCAGTGAATCATTTCCTCTGCTGGTACAGATATTTTTAGGAATGGCACGCAGGTTCTTGTTCATCCCTGGTCAAAATGTGTTGCTGATGGTGGTGACTATGGTGAAAATTAGTGTTTTTATAGAGATAATGTGCTTCATCTTTTGTCAGTGTTATTGTGCTCTTTGTATTTGTTGCAGTGGTCACGGAAGTAAATAGGAGGCATTATATTCAGAGTGACCTACATATTCAAGTAGAATTAATCTGTAATCTGTATTTTTGAATCATAGTTTTCTTCGTTATAGACTTAAGATGTGTGGAAAAATTAGGAACTTTTTTTTTTTTTAAAAAAAAAAAAAAAAGCTTCCTGGAATATTTAATCTGTATTACTAAGTAGTAATAACTAAAGAGCAGATAAGTACAATTGAGGAAAGCCAATTGAAAAATGGTTCGTTGATATTAGAGGATAAAATGCAAATAATGTCATGTATTCAATAAAAGAATCTCAAGAAATATAAATAATATTTTATTTTGTAATAAATTTCTCAGGCGTATGTATAATATACTATATAATATAAATTATGTATATAATAATCTATAAAAAAATAAGGTTTTTGAGCTAGATGAAGAACAAAAAATAAGAATTAAACTGGAAGAAAGCCTACCATTAAAAGAAAATCCCCAACCAGGGACTCTTTAGAGTAGTTATGATAACAAAACAGATGACAAGTGGCAACATGCATGTTAATAAGCTCCAATCAATTTTTGTTCTTTAATCTACTTTGGTTTGAAGGACATCACATCAAGAGTGACTCACAAAACAAATGACAATCACCTGAGAGTAGTCCTTTCCCTGGAGGGAATTCATATCTAAAACAGCAGAAGTATTTATGAAAAACAAAGAATTTACCATATGAATCAAAATTAGTCAAGGAGAAAAACTGTGATGTGCTGAAATTATTGTCAGTGAAACAGGAAAAAATAAAAGCTATTAAATTAGCTGAGGAAGATCTTGAAAGTCACAAAGGAATTTTTAACTTTCTAAAGCCTTAAGAGAGATGCTTGTGATACGAAGGCAGAAGAAAATACGTATTTTTTTGCAATATTTTTAATACAAATATTCAATACAAAATATCTTTTGCTGTTTTTAAAAAAATTTTGAAGTTCTTTTCAAATAAATGAAAAGATTCAGTATAGTCCGTACTTACGTTCATTTGTTCATTGTGTACCACAGTGCCTTGAGTGCAAGGGAATGCCTGTGTTTTAGATAAAGCACATATGGAGTTAATTGCAGTATCAGTGATTTAATCTTATCTTTGTAGCCTGCAAGTAGACAATTCACTCAGAACAGAGATTTAAAAAAAAAAAAAAAAATAGTAATAACAAGTTTGGCAAGCATGTTGATACTTTCTCATGAATATACATTACTGAAAATATCTAGAAATGAATTGTTCTTGTAAAACACTATTCTTTATCTGGCCTCATTTATAGTTCCTGCAGTCTGCAGCCATACTGAAACTGTCTGATGTCCTGCTTGAATTGCTCCTTTTCTCTGGTGCAGTAGGTGCCATTGATCTTTTTAATAATCTTCCTCTGATAAATAGCCAGATTCCACTTTCTTAAATCTGAAAGGAATATTATACTTGGGCACACTCAGCTTGGCAATTAAAAAATTCAGAACCAAATGTAAAATGCCTATAGAATGATTGTTTTGGGATATTGAGATATCTGGATGTTGAGTAAGATCTATGTTCTGTAAATGCATTCATAATACATGAAGTGAAATAATTACAGTATATCTTTGTTTGAAATGGTTTACTGGAACAACTCTCCAGAAGTTACTTTGTCTTGTTTTCACGCATATTTGAAATGTGAAGATCTTCAGAGGAATAAAGCAATGTTTTTCTTCCTCTTTTCAAGTAGGGGTGGTCTGTGTACTGAAGCACACAAGCTGTTTTCATGTTCTCTCAAGTAAATCATAATATATTGGGTAAAACAACAGGTGTTTGGTGCATAATTGCCCCTGTGAAAATAATTTGTCATCTAAGAATAGCTACCACCAGGGAGCACAGACTATGTACTCTATTTGTTATTTTATTGGAAGAAAGAACTTACAATCTGAGGATACTTCTGCTAACCTCGGATTTGCCTGGATTTAGTCTGTCTGCTAAGCATTTCATTTGTCTCATGTATGTTGATAGACAGATATGTCACATTTTACAGAATGAATTGGGAACCATATGACCAAGTTGACCTGTGTAATTTTGAAAAACTATTAATATTTAACTCCTTCCAAGTTAAACCGTATTATTAATAGAGGAAGCATGGATTCTGTTGCTTTGTTTGGCCCCAGAGACAACTTTGAAAGGTTAATTACAGGACGATATGTGTATAGATTTCAGTAAACATAGTAATCAGAGAGAGAAGGCTGTGATTCTCTCTTAAAGAACTGAAATGTTTATCTGAACTGACAAACTGTATCATTTCCATTGAATTCCTGTAACCTAATGAGCAGGGATGTAAGTTCAGTTTAAAAATCTGGATTCAAACTCTTTTCTCAAAAAAAAAAAAAAAAAAAAAAAAAAAAAAAAAGGAAAGAAAAAAACTTGAGAGAAAGATTGGCAATAGGGACAGGTTAGAAAAAATCTTCCCACTAAGGTGCTTAAAAGTTGCTTCTAGCCTCAACTTTCAGCTCTTTAGCTTAACGTCATGCTAACCGAGACTAATTGTTTTTGATTTCGAGAAGGCTGGCATCTGGTTTATTTAGAACGCAGGCAGGATGTGCTTGTGTCTGCCTGCCAGGGTATATATATCTATATTAGATACCTTGAAATTGGTACTCTGTTTAATTTTTGGCAAGTGTAGCTTTTCCGCATCATTAGTGAGCTTGTTGAGTCAGTACTGCAGAACCACTTTCAGTATTATTAGTGATGCATTAATCCTTTGCAAAGTACAGCACTTGGAGTAGACAGGACTTAAACATCTTGTTGAAATCTTTATTTTGAGTAATTAAGCAAGATTTACTTAGATTTAACTCGGTGCTGGCACTCTGAATGTGTGTGAAATTCACACCACATATTTGATTTTTGACACTTACCATGAGGGTAGTGTTTGTACACTGGGAGGAACTGATTTCTGCTTCACAGTTTCTAAAGGTTAGTAAGCAACAATGCTCTCATCTATCTCTGTGAGATTACAAATTGTTCAGTTACTTAGGTGTTGTGCTATTAATGTAAACTCACAAGGGGCAGATTTGTCATTGGCAAACAGTAAATTATTCATTTTCCTTATTTATCTAGCTTACTAGAAGTCATTAAAATATGGCTGTGTTGTGAAGCAATGAATTGTTACGCAAGGAAAAGATTATTTCCAAAGGTCCTTTCCAACTCATATCATTCTGTGATACTATGTGGCCAAAAAAGAGAAAGGACATTGCAGAATGCAAGATACCATAAATGAGATGTACTTTGGGATGTCAAAAAGGAAACAAACAAAGAGAATGATAATTGCTACTAATGTGAAACCTGAGCAACAGTAATTCAAGATATGCTGTTTGTCTTACCTATGTCATTTTTTATTTCTTAAAATAAAATAAATACATTTCAAGAGTGGGGGACTAGAATTTGCAAATGCTTGTTTTTTGTCAGTAGATTTTGTCATGTCTTTGTCATGTAATTTACTATTTCTCCTTCTGTAATAAAATTAATGTATGGAAAGTTGCAATAACAGAGATTGTGAAGTTACAATCTTGAGAAATGTTGGCGCAATACCAATCAACCAATCAAAACTTATACTGGCACAGTACAGAACCTGAGCTTTACGCCTGTGTCTTCTCCTCTTCCCCACCTCTTCTGAAAGGTCATGGGTGTTTCCTCGTCACTGAAGACCAATATTTCAGTTTTATCTTTGACTGGTCCTGTGCTTTGATCTGTGTGTATAAATCTTGCTGACATATTTCGCATTGCTATTTCAAGATGATATATTTTCTTTGCTCACGCTTGTAAACTCACAGCAAAACCATGATCATTTTGCATCTTCAGAGTTGAAATTGCCTTTCTAGCCTAAATAGCTTTTGCTTCTTTTTCAAATATGTTCAAATATACTAAAATTCTGCGTATTGCTCTGTTTCATCGTCCTCCACTGCTCCATCTCTTTTACCTGTTTGCATGCAAATATCTTGCCAAGAATTCATAGCCCTGCAGCCTCGTTGTACTTAATCTATATTCAGAGGTTTAAAATCTTGCATTACAAGATGGACAAATATCTATAAACAATGCTTTATCATTATGACCAATTGTTCTGAAAAATGTATTTGAAGTTTCTTACTTTACATGAAAGCATTGTCAGTCATCCTTCTGTTGTGTCTTCAGTTTATCCTTTTATATGTCCAAGCAGAATGCTCTTTCTGTCACGCTCTTTAGCACGTTGCAAGCTGGAGAGATGGAGTTGGTTTGCTATTTTACCAGTCTTTTCTGCCACTCTACCTACAGAGCAAGTTAAAAATACTTTGTTTATAATATTAAACATTAAAGCAGGGTCAACTACCTAGTATTCCTTCAGGGATTTTTAATGCTACGTAGCAAAATAAAATATAATTGTTGTAAGCCAGACATTTACAATTTAAAAAATATGTATGTTTTAGCAAAATACTTCAGAGACACTACAACCTTAAATATTTTCATTGTATGAAAGATTCATATATTTAATGTCAGCGTTGCTGGGCTACTTTCAGTAGCGTTGTTATAGATATGTTTTTGATTTAATATTAATGGATGTGATATTTTACTGTTCAGATCCATGTATTTCTTATATTCATCCTATGTGCATGTATGGCATTTACAAATAATCAATAAATTACAGAAAACACAAATGAAATGTTCTGATGTTACTGTAGTACTGACTTACATTCTCCTCCTCCCACACTCCAAAATGTTCATTTTTGAGCACTACTAGATTTCACTGCTTTTTTTTTTTTTTTTTTTCTTTTAATATCATATTTATCTGGAAAACAGTAATTCTAGTCCTGCTATTTTATGTTTTCTTCAGTTCTTGACTGTTAAGGAAAGGTTACGCTGGATACTTAGAACAGTTTCTTCACAGTCAGGGTGATTGAGCTCTGGAACAGTTTACCCAGGGCAGTGGTCATGGCACTGAGAGCTGTTGGAGATTGAGAAGGACAGTGCTTTCAGAAATGAAGTTTGAGTTTCAGGTAGTTTTGTCCAACCAAAAGTTGGACTCAATAATCTTTGTGGGTCTGGGTCTGTTCCACACTCAATGCTATGACAAGGTTCTGTATAATTTACAAATCACAAAAAAGAGCAGAAAATGACTCTAAGTGACTTGTATGCAGTGGTGTTTTTTGTTTGACTTTCCAACAGGATTCAGCACAAATTTGAAGGTAGTGATTTAACAGTATTTAGAAAACATTACTGAAGAAAAAGAAAATATTTCCATGTTGTTTTAACTTATATTCTACATAATAAATTAAAGGAACTCTAGGGAAAAAAGAGGAGCTCATGATAAGATGTGCCTGAAAGTATATTTGCTTAAAAATTCTGTAACTGAGTTTGTTCTAGCAGCATTTATCAACAGTTCTGCAAAAAATAAATACAAGCAGGTAGGTAGATGAAGTCTGCCTGTAGCCAGATGAGCATAAAATCTCTTTTTCATTTTGGAATTTATTTGATTTATTCGATCAGTTTTACAATCCATTTACATAAAATTTCCTTTCATTGCATGAGACTTTATTTTTGATATTATTGTGTCTGAAACAACAATAACACGATTGGCAAGCAAAAAGGCAGTATATTATTTCTTGTAGAGAGGAAATGTGTCCTATTGAACAAGTTTTTGTTTGATGCACTATTCCCCAGATACAAAATAAATATTTTAAAAGTGCATTCCCACTCTCTGAGTAGTTGTATCTCAGAGTAAAAGTGTCTTTCTTTCCTGGGTGCATGGTTTCTTTTTCCTTTTTCCACTCATAACTTTTGTTACTATTAGTTGGTCTCTCTTTAAAGACTGTTGCTTTAGCTCCAACATTTTTTTTCCTTTCCTTGTAAACAACAACTGCTCTGGTAGATGTTTTTCTTGCCTGTTTATTCCTTTTTACTTTGAACAAAGTCAAACTATGTATAGTATTACTCGCCTACGGCAAACTTTGAGGTGTTTTTCAGCTATGTAATTCTGAAGACATAAAGGGAAGACTTATCTGATTTTCTAAAAGTTAATATACTTCTCTGTCTTTTCCAAGATGCTCAATGAATAACTAAGAAGAGATACATATTTACATAAATTCTTGGGACAGTTATGAAGATTTTATTTTTTTCTTTTTTGTTATGTTCCTGTATTTTTCATTAAAAATGTAAATCTTAGGTCTTTGAAGCTACCCAAGGAGGATGGGAAAATTGTTGTGTGCTCATAAGTAACGAGCCATCATTTGGAGCTATATTAAAACCCAATGAAATGAATGCAAATCTATAAAATGTGTTTGAAATGTTAAAATATTGCAGGAGTCTAGGGTCAAATCATTGGCGGGTGGATATAGAAACAGTTCAGGGGAAATTAACTTTGTGACTCTGAACAATTACAATAAACACCTTTCTCTGAATAATTGATAATTGACTTCCCTTTTCCAGTCTGGGTTTTCTTTTTCATATGTGAAAGAAAGAACTGTCTTAACACAATTTTTTTTCTCTTATAAACTTAGTACAAGTAACAAAAAGCTGTAATATGCTTCAAACCCTATTGACAAAGTTGTAACCCATAAGATTCACATGAGTAATTCTGTTAATGGTACAAGTTGTAATAAATTAATCCTGTATTGATTATAATTGCAAGATTTAGAGCATCTTCCTAATAGGTTTCCCAAATATTAATTGACATCAAGAATGTAAAGCTATTTTTAGATCTTTTGTACCATCTTGTTCCTTGTAATGACTAGCTGATGCGTGTTCCAGAAGAACTCCTGAAATTCCACTAAGAAGGTGTCTGATTAAGAGTGTTTTAATAAGCTTCCAGCTCCATTTCTGATAATGCCCAGTTGATCATAGGTTTCAAGGTCTGTCCCTTTATGAATGCGTTTCTGTAAGTAAAGATAAGTTGTTTTTTTTTGTTTGTTTGTTTGTTTTTTGTTTTTTAATTTAAAGAAAAGAACAGTGATAGTTAAATAAAATAATAGTGTCTTGTTGCCCCTTTCTTGTTCCTGCTTTATAAAAATCACTTTCCTGTGACACTGCGCTGAACTGGAGTACAAAAATACTGCACTGTTTTGATAACATAAATCAAGGTGTTCTTGTAGGTAAGAGAAGATGATCACAAGTTTGTTATACTTCATTAAGCTAAGACATTTATTCTGTCACCCTTTTAAACAGTTTTCTCTATTCATTTACAGTATTTTCATATTTGAATTTCTCCTCACTTATCTTAATTTCAAGCTTTTTCTTCACTTTTGTATAACATTTTTTTTGCAGTAAGGAATGTCACATAATTTTAATAACTTTGAATACCTTTGTCAATTTCTTATTTTCAATCTGAATTATTAGAGCCATAACCTGTTTTATCATGAAAACATGCAGTACAGTTTCTTAATCCAGAAATTCATGTTTAAGATTAATTGAAGTTTTGTTTTTGTTGCTTTTTTTCTTTTTCAAGACCAGGGGAATAATGGCCCGATCTATTCTCTTGTCATACTAAAGCTTTGCAGCTTGGAATCGTGCCCTTATTGCATATTATGTGCTTTTTGCTGCATGGCATGTAACCATGGAAAATATTTCTTGGGAAGATGACTCGCATCATGCGCAATTAAATATCCACATAATAATTATTTAGCATCACTAACTTAATATAAGTGTTAGGCAACATTGAGCTATTACTGATTTTTAGGTTACTTGCTACCTGCAAATTCTTCCCTTACTGAGTGACAACATGTATTGTATTTTCCACTGTACTTCAAGCCTTGAAAATTCTTTCACTTTATAGAAGAAAAGAGTCCTGAATAGAAGCAGAAAAAAACAAGAGGAAAAAATTGAGTAATCATTTTTAAACGTTCCTTATTTACTAGATTGCTGTAGATCTGATTTTCATTTCTGATGGAAGTTCAAGAAAGCTAGGAAGTTTCCTTGATAAGTGCTATGGCCAGACAAAGTATTAATGCTAAATTTTTGTAGTTCTGTTGATTCAGTGTGAATCTGACACCTGATGTTAACTACCCTTCTATGACGTATTATACCTACTTCGTTCATTGCGATGGAAGAGAACAGGTAACACAGCATCAAAACTGTACAGGGAACAAAGACTTTCAGGATGCAAGCAGATTGCAGAGATCTCAAGCCAAAACTGGGGAAAACATTTGCCTAAATACAGCTCTCTGCCCTCTTCACCTTCCCTTGCCAGGAAAATATTGGCAGCAATGCCAATCCTTCTCTTGCTTTCTGTGCTTTCAGGAAGGTAGCTGTGCCATATGGATTGCGATATAATGATTGCCGTCTCTGTCTGGGTTCTGGCTATTGCGCCATGAAAGATTAACATCTCCAAGATCTGTGTCCAATGCATAAATTATTCGCGGAACTATGTCACATAAAGGTATGACTAAGCCCATCTTACAGCATAGAGTTCAGTATCTTCTTACATGAGATCTGCTGATAGTCACACACTGAGAAAGGGGAAAGGCTTAGCGCATGATCTTCTTTCCTCTCCATTAAGTTTATGCACTTTGGCTACACGTTATGATGCACAGCACGGTGAAACAGAGGCTTCTAGAGAGAGGGCTGTTACTTTTGCATAGCCTGTGATGCTGGTGTGTTTAAATATACTGACATAAATTTCTGGAAGTTCGTATTACCTTGGAATTTGCTGAAAAAAGTTTCAGACAAAGCAATAATTTAACGTAGACTTCCCTGTTTAGCTCACAAAGTGGTAACAAATACATTTAAAATGAGAAAATGCAACATTAAATCTAACATTCTGTCTAATGAAGGCAAAAGAACTGGAATTTAAGGTAAAATATCTACACTAATTTCTGTATTTCTATTTTTTTTTTTTCATTTTGCATTATTGGATTTTATATTTTTATATTTAATTCTTCCATTTCAATTTTAAACTAACAAATCATATCTTCGGAAAATTCATTTTAAGAAGTTTGTTTTCCTGGGATGTGGTCTTCATTTCCTTCACTTATAAACAGTGCCTAAAAATTACATTCTTTCAACGTGGTTTTAAACATGGCTTTTTAATCACTAGACTGTAAAGTTTCTGTTGAGAATCAGAACCAGTGTAAGCAATACAAAGTCAAACTTTCTCAAATCTTCATTTGTCTTAGATCTTGAGTCTTTAAACATTGGTTAAATAGCACTTGAAAGTGGTTATCTTTCTCTTTCTTTTCTCACTTAGTCTGTTAAAAATTCACCGTAGGGATTTACGTAAGACATTTGGCACTTTACACGTGCCAAAAAAATTATTTCTGACATTTGTTATCATTTTGTTTTACATATAAAAATATGCATATGTATATATAATCTTCAGTAATATAGGAAATACAACATTAGCATCCTCTCTACAATCAGATTCATTCAATGAAAAATTATTAGGATTATTTTCCACCTTGAATAATTTATCTCAGTAATGCTAAATTTTGGGGATTTAATTAAAAGAGACAAAACGTTTTTGCATCATTCACTTGCTTATAATCTCTAAAGTGAAATGCATGTATAATTCCTTTAAGCCGTTCTTTGTGTTTTGAACAAGTGAAATGATAACAAAGGCTTATCAAATTAGATCTTCAGCAACGATTATGAAGGTAGGTAGGATGCTGGATTTTTTTTATCTGTGGTTCTGGAAAAGGAAGAAGTGGAATATTTGGGTTCCTCAGTTGAGGGACTTAGAATGTTCTTCTCTGTTTGAAAAGGCATCTTCAGCATGTCAGCAGGTCATATTTGATGTCAGTTTCGTTCTTGGTGCCCATCACCAGACATCACCCAAGTGATTTCTAAAATGTTGTTCTGTGATCCTACATCTCTGTGTATGCACATATACAAGGTGATGTTCATACAAAGAAAAAGAAGCAATGAAGAAATTATAGCGCCCAACGGTTTGAATTTTGTGTGTGCATTGTTTGAGCTGAGCTGCCTCTGCTCTTTGATTTCTAGCACTTGCAGATATTTTGACGTGGAAAATTTGCTCTGAGGTATGCAAGGAAGTTGCCAAACTACAAAACACAGTTTTCCTGCTAAATAGAAAACTGGGTGAAGTTTCCTGCTGTTCTGCCAAGCCTGAGGTCATCACCAGTAATCCCTCAGGGTTCCTCTGCACTTCTAGTGATAAAGACGATGAGTGATTTGGTTGCCTGCTGTTTATTTTGCTGTTTTATTCACCAATTTAAGGGAGGAGATGAGTTCTTTTCAAATTATGAAAAGAATTATGATCTTTTCAAATTATTTATTGTTTTCTAGAGCTTTTCAGTCATGTAAAGTACTGTAGGACCTTAAAGATATTAAAGATAGTATAATTAAGAGGTCATAGTCAGGAGGTACATATACATTGCTGAAAATGCAAATCAGTCTATGCAAGCTTTGAAGTTTTTCATCTTCTTGTTATATTTCATATGTAGCGATTTACTGATAATAACCAGCAATACTTGACCTGTACTTGTTTTCTGACAAAAAGGAGAGATGATGATTGTAGTTTGATGTTAGTAGTTTGATACATGTTTTTATATGAAATAAATTTGTTCTTAAAATTGTGTTTGAAGAAAGATCATGGACATTTTAAACAAAAACTGATCCTCACTGCAGATGCACATCCCGTACAAATGTAAGAGGTATTATGCAGTGTTCATCCAAACGTATAACTGACTTATAATTAAAGACCTGCTTACGTTAAGGGAAACCAAACCAAAACAAAAAGCCTGTAGACAAATATTTTCTGCTCATTTCACCAGTAGAATTTTCATCAAGTAAGAGTTTATTTAAGTGAAGTAGGAAATAATTTGGTCAATGACATTTTACAGAAGGGTATAAACAAATGGTCTTGAACTGACAGCTTCACAGGCGGAAGTGTTGAACATATAAATATTTCATCCCAGAGCAGATTTCATTTTCTCCATAAGACAAATTTGTATTATTAACCAATGAATATCAAATAATGTTAATGTTTAAAAAATATGTTCAGACACCATGTCTCATGGCTAGTTTCTAAATGATTTGTCTACATTGTTACCTGACAAAAAGAGATAAAGGAATTATGAATATTTATGTAATTTCTAAGTATTTTTTTCTCAGGCATTATAGTACTCATTTTGTAACTCTCACCTAAGTTCATGCCATTGGAATTTCTTTCTCAAATTGGTTACAGAGGATTAGATATCTAAAATGATAATAATATACAAGGATGACAATAAAATTTATTTTTAGTGGTTATTTTTGTACGCATTTCACTTCAGCATGAGTATAATCACAGCTTACATGAGTTACAACTTTTGACTCAGAAAGTGAATAATGACTCTAATATTTTCTGTTCATAGCTTCTTGTGGTTTTGCCTCAAATAGCCAAATTTTTTCAAGCTATCTCAGTAGACTCAAATTTTAACTGCACTTTATATATAACCTCATGAATAGACTATAGCTAATTGAATTGGAATTCATTATATTCACATATGTCACAAAGAATAAACATTCAGTGGAACTGTCAAAGGGAAAATTTTCTTTTGGATGCTGTTTTTTTCTATACATTATTGTGCTCATTCTTGATTATTTTTATCTTCTAGCTGCTTCTCTTGACTAATAGAAAATAAGAAATCAACTGTTCATCGAGAATTGCCGCATAAGTAATGCTGCCGACGTTGGGATGTAAGTATAGCCTTCAGTAGAACAATGCACCATCCTACAGCAGTTAACTTGCTTTTCTGCAATTAACTGATCTTCTTCCACTTTGACATAGAATATTATGAAAACAAGTCTATACCACAATCATACAATGATCATATGGAGTTAAACTTAATTCATTTGATTTTGTTATCAGGAGTGTACATTTCAAAAGCAAGAAATGAAGGGAGGAGGAGCAGGGAGTTCCTTTGAGCTATACAGTCAATCATACAAATCAATTCTGTTAGTAATTTTGTTGCCTTTTTTTTTTTTTAATACTACTAATTAAGCTAATATTCAGAAAGCCTACACTATGTTATTGTGTGAAAATTGTTTATAAGCATATATATATATATATACATATATATATATATATATATTTTTTTTTTTTTGACAGGAACAATATTCTACCTTCTCTGATGAGCACTCTACTACAGTTCTTGACAGTTTTGATCCCAGATGAGCAGTCATCTAAATCTTCACACAAAGTGAAATATTTTCAGGAGGCTTGGCTGAGATAGCCTCATTCCTGGTGCCCAACATGGAATATGTATGCTGTTTGTAGAAGGTAAAATGTTTTAAATCCTCTTAGAGAAGAGAATTAAACTGTGATTTCCAAATGACTTCTAAGTAACTGTAAGACTCATAGATAAAAACAGATTTTATTTATTTCCTCATTTAAAGAGAGTCTTTGAAAGAAATCCTCTGTGACTATGTCTGGCTCAACAAATTCTAGCTCTGAATTCAAACTTCAAGTTTATGAAGGGGTCTCTTTACATCTTGAAGAGAAATTCAGCTTAAAGTACCCTATTTACTGATGTATTAGGTTCAGCAGCTCCATGTGCTCAGTCTTGTTAATCCTGTTTTGAAGCGTTTAACTATCCTAATAAATTATGTAAGTCATCTAAAGCCACTTAAGGATGTGGTTGTGTTACAGGAGCCAGATAAATGTAAAATATATTGCTGTATATGCATTGTTATGGTAGCTTTGCCACTTTTTTTCTTGGATTACTGATATTTTCGTCCTGTTATATATTATATACATCCATATAGAAAGTAATTGTGAGAATGATATAATTTCAGTCCCATGACAATATTCAATATCAACTGGTCAAGAAAATCTATGGATATGTCTGGGGAAATAAAGTAGGGACAAGACAATAAAAAAAAAACTCCAAAATAATTTGCTTCTGGCTTTTTTTTTTTTTTTTTTTGTATCTTTTTTGGTTTGTTTGTTTCAATTAAAAAAATGTTGCAGTGATGTGATGGTTAAGTAAATGGAGAAGAAAGATGGTGACAAAGCTAGAATGCCAGTATACAAATCAGTATTAATTGCCATCACTGAATTTCTCCTCCTTCAAAATTAATATAAAGAACTACCATACAGATGTAAGGCCCATTTACCACTGCTTTGATTTAACCATGTACTTGAAGGTATTTACTACTTCAAATCTATAACTTAGTAATGGAGAAATTCACCAGCCTCATGGTGTATATGATGTCAATTTTTATGATAAAAAATAATCAACTTAAATGGCTTGTGAATCAGTATCAGTGAATCATTTTCTTGAGTTCTGATTTACTATGCCTTTTTTTCTGAAAAACGACTCTCAAAATAATGCATAAAATATGAACTTTTCTGATGCCAAATTTTCTGAAACCAGTCATTAAGATTTACTATTTCCATTATGAATAATGTCCATTATGAAAGAGGAAAAGCATGACTGTAAGGCAAGCGTATATATTCTGTCATAGCACAGCAGTTTGTCTTCAATGACTGATGATGTTTGCAGTTTAGGAAAATAATAGTACAGCAACAGCAAGTGAGAGTCGCATTTTTAGCACAAACTCATTGTTCATCACATAGATTATTTTACTCTTTGACAAAGTGAATGCTTGTTACTGTCAGTAATAAAGATAGAAAGCCAGGTGATCTCCTCCTATAGTTAAATAAAACTATAGACTACAAATAAGGCACAATGCAGTAGCTATCTAAAATAGACTTCAGCAAAATGTACCTGTTATGAGAATAACCTTCCATCTCCAGATACCAGTGTGTCATATTACTTAATGAGAAAGCAATAGAGGAATGGCTGTTAGATACCAACTGAAACATACAAGTTTCTTAAATTCTTGGAGAACACAGAGATGATCTTGATTCATGACTTAGCAACCTGAATGGATGGCAGCATGAGATGGAGGTAGGATGTGCATGCAGCTTTACTTTTTGTTTCTCTTCTGCTCTCATTCTCCCATTCATTTTCTGCCTTGAGAGGAACATCTTTCAATTTCTCCTTTCTCTTCCTACTGCTTTGTTCAGACTTATATGAAGGCAACTGCAGTCAGCAACTAAATAGACATTTCCTGCCTAGTGTAAATACCTAAAGCAAGTTATTAAAGCTTGTTCTCATTCCCATGCTTTGTTTGAGGAGCTGAATTGTTGATGACTCAAGGGAATCTGAGCTGTTGCTGACTGCTGGATTCTAGCAGTTGGCAATACTCTCAACCTATTTTTTGACCTTGAAGAGCTGTGATCACCTCCTTCAGAAAAGAAAGAAAGAAAATATTTCCCCAGAAACAAAGTATTACTATCAAAGTAGTAGTAATTGTCTGTGCAGTATCCCATTGGAGGGATCTGGCGTTTAATCACGTACTTCTTGCTTGCTAAGGCTTACTAAGAACTTTTACATATTGTAGGTGTGCAGGAAAACATAGCGCATCAGATGGTCTTCAAAGAAGAAAATTCCCCCTCTACAATGCAGAATTCACAATGCTAGTGCGAATAGCTCGCTTGCTCATCTGCTTGATTTTATATCATTGCAAAGCCAAAGAAACTTTTTCAGTCTCTTTCATCTCTTTGCTTTTTGTAATTGTCAGAGAGCCTTCCTCTGCCATCAATGAGCATAGCAGAAGTTAAGTGAAAAAACTGTAAGGGAAGAGAGAGGACAACAATTCTTTGTCTGCTCTCCTCTTCTACTTAAAGCCCAAGTCGGCCAGTAAAATCTTTGGTTCTTACAGACCACTCAGCCCATGCTTGGTCCCATGAAATACAGTTGAAATCTCTTCAAAATTACTACAAGTGTCTGTTCCATAAATGCAGTTTAGAAACAAAAGAAATTGAAGTTAATTTGTCCTGTGTAATATCTCTTTAAGTGCTGCAACTAAAAAGAAAATAATTGTAGTGTAAACAAAGAAACAAAAAAAAAACAAGCCACTAAGACTCTAGGGCTAAAGGGTTAGAAACATTAAGTTCAATAGACTGTATTTCCATTCCCACAAAATAATGTCACATTACAGTAAAAATGTAGATACGACCTGTACCAATTTAACTACAAAATGCATGGTAGTGTCTTTTTGCACATGGTTTCTAACTCTGTATCAATGGGAAACTCTGCCAACTTCTGTGAGAATCCCTCTAAATAATTAACTAAAATAATTTCATACGGTGTTCCGAAAGATTTATAAGTACTGACTTTGTACAAACAACATAAAACTGCTTTTGAAATGTATTGTAATTACATAGTGATCTTTCATTATTAGTGTATCTATAATGAGATTTAGATTTGCTCTTCCACTATAAAATATTGTTAGACAAATTTTCCAAAGCTGAAATCAAAGAAAGCTTAGAACAGGAGACAAGAAATTTGTATTGAAGATAGTGTTCTGAACAGATAATGAATGAATCGCTAGAATTGAGGGTATTTTTCATTGTAATTTTTCATAGTAAATGTGTCATAGTAATAAAAATAAGTTTTTTACTTAGTGACATTTGCAAATTGGTTTCAGGCTTATAAGAAAGCTGTGCTGGTGGGAAATAATCTAAGAAAGCAAGCTCACAAATCTGTTAATTGCAAAGTACAATCCTTGCTATGTTTTGAGCTACCAGAAGTACCTGCTAATTGCTACCAGCCATTCCCTTTCACTTCAAGTTTATCTAATTAATTTGAGAACACACTTGAATTCCTGAGTTTAGATTTTAGGTTTCAGAAGAATTATTTTCTCTTAAATGCTTTAATAAAACCTCACATATACTGCAGACCGAGTAGACGTTTTCAGATATACCACATAGAATGTTAGAATGATTTGAGTTGGAAGGGTTTAAGATTATCTAGCTCAAACCCCCTTGCAGGGACACCTCCCTCAATACCAGGTTGCTCACAGCTCCATCCAGCCTGGCCTTGAATGCCTCCAGGGAGAGAGGGCATCCACAGCCTCTCTGAGCAACATGTTCCAGTGTCTCACCACTCCCACAGTAGAATATCTAGTCTATTTATACCCTCTTCCACTTTAAAGCCATTTCCCCTGGTCCTTTCACTACATGACCTTATAAAATGTACCTCCCTAGCTTTCCTGTAGGCCCCCTTCAGGTACTGAAAAGCCTCTGTATTCTCTCCTTGGAGCCTTTTCCAAAACTGAGGAGCCCCAGCTCTCTCAGCCTGTCCTCGTAGGGGGAAGTGCTCCAGCCTTATGATTATCTTCATCGCCCTCCTCTGGACCTGTTCCCATAACTCCATGCCCTTCTTGTGTTGGGGGCTCCAGAATTGGATGCATGTTATTCAGTAATCTTTTTTTTTCTTCCTGTTGTCTTGTTTCTTTAAATAAATTATTTTTGTTCCCAATGTAAGCATTCAAGATACCCATGTTTTTAATGTATAAATTAAGTTAATTCTACATACATATATACATAATTTTATATCTATTTTTATGTATTTTATTTTTTCTTCTTTTATATATATATATTTAAATTAATAATAGTTTTAAAAGGTGGTTTTGTTTTTTTTTTTAAGCAGCATCCACTGATGTACAATATTAATTACACACCATGCCAAAAGGCTAATTTTTCTGAAATTAACTGCATTTTGTATTATACAGCTTACATTTTACATTCTGGAGCTTTGCTTAAGTATTTCCATTTGATTTCTATTTTGAATTTGTGAAGGATCACCGGTTTTCCCCTACAATTCTGAGCATGAGCATGTTATACAAAAATATTTCTATTCTCTATGAGTTATCTTAAATCCCTGTCTCTCCTCCTTCCCCCCCCCTCTTTTTTTTTTTTTTTTTTTTTTTTTTTTTTTTTTTATCTTTGGCAAATTCAGAATCTGTATATGGAGGTAAGATCTTTGCTTTTGAATCATATCTAATTTTAGCTAATTCTTGGTCAGGTATTAGAAAAACGTAATAATTGGCAGGGGAGTAAGAACTCAATTGCAACTGTGAAATAAAGCTAGATGACAATGGTATTGGTCATAAAATTATGTCAGCACTATCAACTGCAAAAAATTTGCAGAGTAAGAAGTTGTTTCACAAGAATTCATAGCATTCTACTTGAATTTTTTGAAGTGGAATGAGAAAATGTCTGTGTGTTCTTCTTAACAATGTTTCTGTGCTTTATCTTTCACAGCAAAATGAGGTGGCTGATTGATTAGTTTGTTTATATTCTCAGAAATCATAGATGGGATGTAAGTGTAAAGCATTTTCCAAAATTGTTCTCCTGTGTGAGTGTAGACTTTGGATTCTTGTTTAAGTCTGACTGAGAAATGCTAACTTTAGACATTTGACTATCAAAGTGTTTGTCTAGTGTGGAACCGTAAAGTGTACTTTACTGCAAGTATCTGCCCAGTGATCTCCCTTTTAGCCTGAAGCAATGATTGTCTGTGGATTTTAACAGTTCATTTGCTTTCACTGTACTACTTGTTTCTTAGCACATAGAATTTTATGCAGTTTTGAAGTAACCCCTTGTGACGGTTCAAATGAACATTTGTATTAGATGCAATGCGGTGGAAGAAATTACTGATACTGGCTGTGTACGTTTTTACACAGATAAACAGTGTCTATGGATGCTATCTCAAAAGGGATTTATTTATACTTTCTGTCTTGTAGCAATGACAAATGAAGAAACCACATTTAACATGTCTTAGTATTTTCATAGGTTTTGTTTTTTTTCAAGTACAAAGACAACCATAAATCAAATACTCTCTGTGGGCTGTCGGCGTCAAATTACACAAGGAGAGATCCATTTCTGTAATGTAGTCTTAGTGGTATCCAATCACAAGATTCATTTCCCAGGTGGATAAAAAAGGAAACATAATTAAGGGCACTGTTTTTTTTTTTTTTTTTTTTTTTTTTTTTTAAGCAGTCCTTTGGCTCAGGGAGTTATGTGAAGATACTCTAGCATTCATAACATCCTGTAAAGTTGTGCAGTCAGCTTCTGCTGCAGAATGGTAGCCTGTACTGTAATAATGATAGTAAATTAACTGAAATTTATATTGCAGTTTCAAAGAGAAGCATATCTAGAGATTATAAGCTTGCTTTTATTCTTTATTAAATGCATTGCAGTGAAATTAAAGCATATTTCAAGTAATTTTTACTGTTTAATTTTTTTTTCAGTTTATTGATAACACTTCCATCTCTGGAGGTGCTCAAGGCTAGGTTGGATGAGGCTGGGCAGCCTCATCTGGTACCTGCTTTAGTAGGCAGTAACCTTTCCTATGGCAAAGGGATTGGAACCAGATGATCTTTGAGCTGCCTTCCAAGACAAGCCGTTCCACAATTCTTTGATTTTTCTGAATACAGTGGAAAGCTTCAAATTAATACCGGAGAAATTTTGGATCTGCTAAATTGGACCAGTATTATATTGTTATGCAAGAAATAGGAAGATCTACAATAAAGCTGGAAGTTACACTTGCTTACTTTAGGAGGACTGTTCCTTCCTTCCAAGGTAGGCCATCATAAAAAAAAAAAGAAAAAAAAAACCTCCCTCTGTCACATCAATATTGAAAGCATATGTATCTTTCTAAACTCATTTGTCTTCTTTCTGTGAAATTGCCTAACTTATTACTGGATGTCTGTAAGTGAAAGAAAAAGTGGTGGTTGAAATTTTTTTTGTTGTTGGCTTTTCTTTCTTTTTTTTTTTTAAGAGTGGCAAATGACTGGCCACAACACAATTTTTCTGAAGCCTTCAAATTCTTTATTCCTTCTCAGACATTTTAAAGTGCTATATCATCCTTTCATTAAGAATTACTTTTTATATGCATGTGTTTGCTCTCCCTCATTCAGAGGTTTCATCAATATATTTTATGGATGTTAAAAAGCAAGCAGTATAATATTTTTTAATTTACTTTCCTTCCTTTGTTTAGTTGAAAACACCTTGTAGTTTGTTCTTAAACATCTTATTTAAATCTGCAATTCAAGCACGTGTAGTTATATTTTATTGTGTATGTTAACAGAAATTTGAAAACGTACTAGAAATGTGCTAAAAATGTCAAGAAGTTATTTTCATGTAGGTAAGTACAGGTTTAAATGTTTACAGAATGTATCTACTGTCTTTATTCACCAAATCTAAACATGTGTGTAATGGTATGATAAACAAATGCAAAAGAAAACGTGGTCTTGAAAATTGGAGTACCTCCAAATTATGTAACTACTTGTTTATGCTGGAGAGAATACTGTAAGAAAAAGATCGCCGTCTCGAACACTTATTGGTCTTCTGTCCTATAGGCAAATTAATTTGTTTATACAATAATAATATACAAAATGAGCTGCCATATTTTTGCTCCAGATTTAATCATTCTTTTACTTTGATAATTATTACTGTTACAGAAAACCGTTGTTACATTTAAAAACTATATACATATTTTTAAAGTTATTTTCCTGCCTCCAGGGGACCAAAACCAAAATGCCCAAATTGTAGCTCATCTAGCCATAATTGTAACGTTTTACCATTGTGCTTCTTTGTTGCTTATGAGAACATTATAAGATGATGTGAAACAAAGAAAAATAGATAGATGGATAGAGGCATAGATGTATGGGATGAATACAATCCCTGTGGCAGTGGAGTCTGCCCTTGAGGCTGCATGTCGTTAACCTGTACCTGAAGTGGTCAGGCAGTTGGACTAGATGATTTTCCTAGGTCCCTTCCAACTGAACTATTCTATTTTTGCTCTATTCCTATTTTATTCTAACAAGAACAGGGGTGCTAGCCATTCCAGGGTTTTAAGGAGTATTTAATTATTGGAAATTTATTTTTAATAATTTACTATAATAAATTTTAACTGAACTTTTGTTTTTCTCACACAGATAGAAGAATAGTTTGCATTTTTAAGGTGATTCTCAATTGTGTGCTATGATGTGCTTGTGTTTTAATGTTTTCTTCATTTCTCGTACCTCTTATTACTCATTACGGACTTGAAACACAGCACTAGGCTTATTTTTAAGCCTTAATGCTTTTTTTTTTTTTTCTTCCATGATAATGTCACTAGAAATGAGGATTGCTCTCTGATTACAATCTGAGTTGTGTGCACTCAGGTTTAATTATTTGTATGAAAATTCAAAGAATTACTGAAGGGAAATTAAAATCACACTGTTAGAGTGCTAAAAAAATAGTTTAAACACAAGTCAGGTAAACAGTACACAGTAAGTCTCCAAAACACATTTTAAATCAAAAAAAGTTTAACAGTACAGGTAATGGCCAGGATGAAGGGAACTGTAGTCACTAATTGTTTAGTATTAAAATTATGGAAAGAAAATAAAGATTAATATTTGACTTTTTCTGAACCTATGTTGCAAATTGCTAAGGTATACGGTATTTAAGGATAAGGTTATCAAGCTATATTACAGATAGTTTTGCAAGAAAATAGTAATGGATTGCATAAGTATTACTTATGATTGATCTCTAGTAAAACTATAAAGAAAAAAGAAGAAATGATCTTCACTGCTCAGCCTAGCTGTGGACTACAGTTTTCTTAATAGGAGGATTTGGGGTTTTGTTCATTACTTTCTTTATTTGAAGAATTATATGAAGAATGAGAAAATGCAGAAAAACATAATCAGAAGGTTTTGTCTAGAAATAGTGTACTTCTAGAAAGATCAGTTTCTATACAACCCAGGGTTGTCTAAGAAATTGAGGAGCTTCACTTGACTCAGCAGTGGAACAGGTTGCCCAAGAAGGTTGTGGATGCCCCATCCCTGGATGCATTCAAGGTCAGGCTGGATGTGGCTCTGGGCAGCCTGGTGGTCTGGTGGTTGGCAATTCTGCACATAGCCGGGGGATTGAAGTAGATGTCACTGTGGTCCTTTTCAATCCAGGCCATTCTATGATTCTATTATTCTAATTTAACTATTGACTGACAGTTATGGTTTTATTAGGTTAAAATTTGAGAAATGCGAGAGAGAGGATCTGCTAGCATTGCTGAGGCATTCTAATTTGAGTCTTTCTGGAGTGCTTCAAGACATGATTCCCTTCGTCTTCCTTGCTGCAAACAAAATTGTTTCAAAATTTTGAAGATACTCTTAATTAGTGAAAATAAAATTTAATATTTAGGTTATAATGCATGTTTAATAGAAAAGTGTATATTGTCAAATGAATCATATCTGTTTAAATTAACAGTGTTAGAGACGTTACTGCAATTGTGAAGGCACAAAATTACCTTGATTCTTGGCCGACATCTTTCTACAAGATGGCGTCCAAGTGTATTTTGTACAACAATTCGACGCAAGAGTAACTTAGCGTCTATGTATTGTGTCTTCATTAATCAGTTTTACCTCGAAATGGTGGGCACATACTTGTTAATATGTTCTTTATGAAATACTTCGGCAGAAATACTTTGTTTTGATAATGAAAGTTAATTGGAACATTTAGGAAATATAATAAGCCTTTTGTTATACAAGGCTTACAGCGACGCACACAGATTTACTTCTAATCTTCTATCAGAAAAACATGTTGTAGGACAAATTCTGTGAGTAGAATCGTTCAACCACAATGTAAAAGAAAACATTTAGGGAAACGAGGAAAAAAACCCAATCCTATATTCGGAAGCATTTTTAAAAATATTACCTTTTCCTTCTCTGTTTCCTCAATCCGTATTCCTAAGAGAAACATAAAATTTAGCTTCAGTAATTGACTCTGCATTCATAAATCTAAAGGAGATTAATTAATTACGTATCACGGACTCAGCAGAAATATTAGTTTTCTGGCATACCTTAAATTTCATGCCCAACTTCCAACCAAACTATCAGAATTCTAAAATCAATATTCAGCTTTATCTCTGTCAAAGAGAGCTAATGACTTAATCATCTCCTTCTCTCCTACTGTCTTTTATATTTTTCTAAGTTACAATCACTATTTTACCCCAAATTGTTTAATTGATTTATATGGTAAATTAAGCCCAATGAAAAGCTCAAATTTTTCCTGTTGTTTTTTCACATCTGTGTCAGTCTACCTGAAGGAGGTATCTCTAAACTTCAGAAACAATAGAAAAGTAAAATCAAATATAAATTCTTCAGTGATTTCAAATGACAGTGGTACCTGATTTTCATTCCAGTTTCTATATAAAGTTAATAATTACAATCTAGAAACTACAATAATTAAAATTTCATATGTATCACGTATAAGATAATTGTGCTACCTTCTTAGTGCATGGGATTTTGACATATAAAAAGTATGAAGGTACTTTAAGAGCCACAGTTCTGTACAAAGCATCTCTTCTTTACATTTTTATGGCAATGTTATTTATAAAATAAAAACACATTAGAATATATATTCCCGGTACCCTGCTCAAATTAAATTTTTAAACAGGTGAAGTATTTAATTTTCTCCATTTAGTATTTTTAACAGCACCTTTATACTGTAAAATCCTGAATTGCAATGCTTTTACTATTTCTGTCAATTTTCTGAATCCAGAAAATCTTAATGAGACACACTCAGCATTAGAAGGATTAGTGTGAAATTTAATTTGAGTTAATCTGCTGTACACAGAAGAAGGATGCGGGAAAAAAAATGTAAGCAGGAATTATGTGTTTTAAAGTACAGCATCACTAAATATTCAGCTTTAGTTATTTATTTTATGAGTTGTGGAGGGTTCTGACCTTGTGACTCTGCTGTACTTATTTTGGATTTCACAGTTTCAAGGCTGTTTTCCTGTTACTTTATCTCTTTTTAACTGGATTTTATATTTTTCAGGAAAAATGTCTAGCTTGTCAACACTGCAGTTTGTGTCATAGGTATCATCAAAACTCTAATTCTCTGATTTCAGGAATAGATGAGTACTGTACAGTTTTTACTGTGTGTAAATGCACTAAGTCCTACATAGTTTCTAATATGGAACCACAAATTTCACCAGGTTCCCTGAAAACATTTGCAATAAACTAAGCAGTGCTTATGTCCTCTAAAGCTATGTAGATAATGCTTTGCTTTAAAAGATAAATCACTAGAGTCTAGAAAATTAAGATAAACAATTTATATGTTCATTTCAAGAAAATGAATAAAAGGAACTGTATTTAAAAGCATCTGAGCAAATGTTGAGCTTCTCTCCCCTTTTCTAAATGAAAGATATTTGCTACGAAGAAGAAATTAGGAGGTTTTGAAATTTTGATCAGCTTAGTAGTAGAATTTACACTCAGATCTTACATTTAGAGCTATTTATTTCAGTAGTTTAACATCAGCTGATGTCATCATCGAGAACATTATACATACATGAAAAACTGATTTATATTAAGGAGAGCACTGCACATCAATTTTTTAACAGAAAGATCTATCATTCTTAAAAAAGAACAGTGCTTTCCAAAACAAATAAATTCCATTTGATGGCACTTGCAGACTTCGGTACTTTTGAAAGGGATGTAAGTTGACAAAGAATTTGCCTTGCAGGTATGTGGAAAACACAGACATTTTCCCACCCACAGCAGGAATACGTAGGTTAAAGTGGGATTTCAAAGACATGAATTTTTCAAGACTGGCTGTCATCCAAATACAGTGTCATAGAGTTTCAGCATCCACGGAAGAGGAAGCAAAAGCTGGCGAACGTGAGGCAGAGAAAAGCTAACTAAAGGAAGTATTGAACTAAATCTGCAATGATGGTAAGGTTTGCACAAACAAATGTAACAGACAGGAGAAAAATAATAATAATAAAAAAGTAACATTTGAGATGAAAGGATGAAGGAAAGACTTGTATCATTTTGATGAACTTGTTATGAATCAGTAGGTACTGAAGAAGAACTGAAATGCACATATCTAATATCAACTTACATGAGCCAAAAAGAGCATTGAATTCTGTTGTGGAGAGGAAACCTTCTTCACAGTGGCCTTAAAGAACTAACAGTTAAATGGGCAAGGACATTTCAAAGTATTTTCTTGAAAGTTCTATGGTTGTATAGCTACTATAAAAGCCAGGTGCACACGTGTAGTGAGAGGTTGCTGTAAGTGTCTGAAAGCTTAAGTCAAATAACATTTTCTGGAAATTGCAGCCCTTTCGTTATATCAAGTATGTCTGATCTTTGGAAAAGTAGCCTTCAGCTTCAATTAAAATTGCAAGCAAAGAGAATTTCATTACAAAACTACTAGAAAAATCTTACATTAATTACACATTATATTAATATTCCGTGTTTTTAAGACTACTGTACACTTTCTGAGGTATATCTGCTTCTGTATGTAGTTTTGTATACACACAACTGTTGCTTTCAACGGAGACTTCAAGTGTTAACTTCAGCTATAACTGAATACTTGGAGAAGATGATAAAATCTAGATACAAATTACTTACCTATCAAAAGAATGTGCATTATTTTTCTTACCTGGTTTCATAACATATAACATTATTTTAAGCTTATAGTTCGGATATAAATGAGACATGACTTTTCATTTTAGCTAGTAAAATTCTACCGATGAGAATGAAATCCAGCATTAGTTTTCTTGCTATGGTAACCCAAGACAAATGATTATGCAGATGATTTGTTTAATTGACCAAGTCAGAGAGCAGTCAAGTTTGAAGAAGAGTCATCTTGGAAAGATTATTATGTCCAGTTGAAAATAATAAGCCAAACATACCTTTGGACTAGGAAAAATGTGAATCATTTCTTGCTGCAAGACAGAAGGGATGTGGACATATTTTGCCCAGCGATTTGTCAGAAAAAGACATGAAAGTGTTCTCCAGCATTAGCAACCTACATTATTTTGGCATTCTGGAACTGGGCATGAAATTAAATTGGCAGAGCTACAGAAATGACACATCTTTACCAGAACTGTCTGAACAGACAATTGAAGAACAGTATATAAAGCACATCTGGATTTCTCTAAAAGACACATAGTTACAAATACTTTAATCATAATAGAAAAGACAATGAAAATAAGCTTTTTTTAAAAAAAGAAAACAACTTGGATATAATCTTTGGAATATTGTCATTATCCAATCAAGAATGTCTCCAAAGGAAAAAAACCATAATGAAATTAAGTGGAGTGGGCAGATGAATGAAAAAGTAAAAGACAGGGCCAATGCTGAAAAAAACAGGATAAATTAAAGAGAGGAAGAGTAGGCTATTTCATCACTGTGAAGAGAGTGATGAATCTCAAATGTAACTACAAAATTATATGGGCTACTAGGAATGTGAGTTTTTCTGATGGCAAGATGAACTTTCCATTTATTTAAATGATTTTAAGTAGAGAAGAAATGGTTTGGAGGAAGTTACTGATTTTGTGCTGATCTCTTCAATTTTGATGATAAAGCTTTCCAACTCTTCAGTATGGGTATGTCTTACATATTTTCTTGCTTGTATAGTATTTTACATTGTGGGTGCAAGGGGATTTGATTATTATATGTCAGGATATACGGGTTATATTTGTACAATTTGCAGCATATTAGGGTCTTTGTGTAAAGCAAAGATCTCTGTTTAAAATAAGTGGACATCTATTTTGATTGGGTAAGAATTTCATTCACTGTTTTGCTGGAACGCTGCAATCTTCTAACATACCATGCATAGGAAAATGGTAAAAAGTTACATTAGTCAAAAGTCATGAATGATGCAAACAGTAAAATTGTTTCTCTGTTCCTTTTCATTTAACTTTATTTCAATGTTTGACAGTGCAATCTGAACAGTTTTAAAATCGTAATTAAAGTTCATTCTCTTCATAAAATCATTCTCTTCAATCAGCACTTAAAAATCTCCCAAATATGTGATTAATAATGAATGCAGATTTATTCATTACTGTGGAAATTTGATGCTAATTTTTGGTTAAGTTGGATTTTAACCTCCACATTTCTTCCAGTCATAAAATAACTCTATAAATAAGTCTACTTACATATTTATCTACTGTGGTCCTATGTGTTTTTCTGTTCTTCTAATATTTAGGAGCTGCCATATCATTTCATAGAATTTTTAGAGTTGTATGGGACCTTTAAAATCCATCTAGTCCAACTCCCCTGCAATGGGCATATCAGGTCATCTTGGAGCTTTTTTCTTCTACAGACTAGACAGCTCTAGATCCCTCAGTATGTCCTGGTAGAAGAGGTGTTCCATCCCTTGGATCACTTTGTGGCCTTCCTCTGGATGCATTCCAACAGGTCCGTGTCTCTTCTGTACTGAAGACTCCACGTCTGGACGCAGTACTACAGGTGAGGCCTTACCAGCTCAGAACAGAGGCAGGATCAACTCCTTTGCCCTGCTGGCCACACTTACTTTGATGCAGCCTAGCATACAGTTGGCTTTCTGGGCTGCAAGGGCACGTGTCCAGTTTCCTATCCACCAGTACCTCCAGGTCTTTTCAGCAGGACTGTGCTCTAGTATTTCATCTCCCAGCTTGCCTTGTTAGTGGAAGTTGCCTCAGCCCAAGTGCAAAACACTGTGCTTGGATTTACTGAACCTCATGAGGTTCTCTTGTGCCCACTGCCCAAGCCTGTCACGCTGAAAAGAAAAATCTTCCTGTCTAAATATTCCAATCAGGTGAAAGCAGATAATTACACTGTGGGTTTTTTTTTCCAAATATTAAGTTTTCAGTATACATATTAAGTCATCTACCGTGACTTTCATGGGTTACCGTGTTTTTCCTGATTTATGTGGAAGGTGCAAGTACTGATTACTATTGAGAGTTAGGCTGCATTCCTGAAGGTATTCATATAGTTGACATTGTACAAGTATGAATTTCAGTGCTTACGTTATGACATCTAACTTTTTTGTAGATGTTACCCTTTTTTTTGCCGTTCATCAAAACTGTGAAGCATGAGATGGGAATTTGTGCTTTGCCTTTTTAAAACTTGCAAATTTAGGGTGAGATTAACAGCTTTTCCTTATTGTTGTTTATATCTCTTTTATCTATGCAGATGGAATAGATGTTATTAGGGTTATTAAAACGATACGGAATATTTGTTGTTTTTTTCAAATGAGACAAGCTTTGCTAAGTGGGAGGTAACTACATTTTCTGAAATTAGGGTAGCTTTGAACCATATTCTCAAAGGACAAACTATTCAATATTGTTGCAATAATGTGCTTAATTTAGAAGTTAAGAAAAATTCAACAAAATCAGGAAAAAAAAAGCTGATAAATGTTACTAATTAATAATGACACTGCAGAAAGCATAAAATATAAGAACTAGAGTGTTTTATTTCCCCTGTTTTTTTTCTTATATTTTTTCTTATCTGATGTTATGATTGATGCTATTATACGTCTGATTCAGTAACATTAAAGTTACAGAGATTGAAGACTTCAGACATTAAGGTAGGCTGAGTTTTAGATATTAATTTTACACAGAAGATGGTTTAGAGCTCTCAAGAACTGCGACCATTTTATTTAATTTCTTGGTGTCAAGACTTCTCTTTTAAAAAACCTCTCCCATCCAAATGATAGGCACTTTAATGAAAGGAAACAAATAAATATTAAAAGCAACAGCCAATTCAACAACAAAAAAACACTCTATTATTATTTTTGTTAAACTAACTTAAATTGGACAATACAATTACCAAATTAACTTGATTAAATGAATTAACTACAATTATAACACCCAAAAGCCAGGAGTTGTCAAAGTGATATAGCAAAAAAAAGCATAATGAGATTAATGACTGGTAGCCAATTCATATGAGTACCATCCTCAAGAATGTATACAATCTTATTCATAGCACAAAGCAGGTGTAATGAAAAAGATGACATATTTTAAAATAAATTCCAATTAGTCCTTCAATGCTTAATTCAATTAAATCAATTAATCTGTAGTATGAACTTCAGAGTTCATAGTATATTTAGAATCATGTATAGTCATATCCAGACTTTCCTTTGTTGGTTCAATGTGTGCCAGTTTGACTCCATGAATTTTTAAGATAGACTGTCTTCATCCTCATCTCTCTACAATGGAATCTCTAGAAAGGAGTATATATCTGTCTTAACTGGAAAACTCATCCTTCTTAATTCTCCCAGCTGTAATCCCTTTAAGGAAAAGTAATCTAACTTTAAGGTGTGCAAGCACTGAAAGGAAATAAATATATATTTATAATTTTTATATATTTATGTATTATTTTATATATATATATATATATAATGTATGCAAGAATTGGATATGGAAATAGCAATGTAAGGATGCAGAGAGTTATCCATCTCAGACTCTCAAATAGATACCAGATATGTGCTTTTAAGAGTTATTGGCGTTGACAATATTTTTTTATATACCAAGACGTGATCCAAGAAATTATGAAAAATTATCCAAACATTATGACCTTTGTTGGATCAGCTGAACATAAAAATAAAAAAAACAAACCTATTTCCAAATATGATTTTGTTTCAGAAGTTAACAACTTTCATCTATATTCCTAAAGCAAGTATTTAAAAAAAAATTCAGCAATGTAAAGAGACTCTCAACAATCTTTCTAGATTCTTGTGAAAAATGTTTGCAGGAACAATTTAGCTAGAGACTTGTAGAAGCAATAAAAACCATAAATGAGACTTTGCTTTTTTAAAGCATCTCAGTGCTGCATAAGAATTATGGCCACAAGATGAGTACATGGGCGAACTATGAGAAACATTTGAGCAAAACCCAGCATCTCATAACATTTTCCAGTAGAGCACTAACAGATGCACAAGTGGTGTATACACAGAGAAAAGGAGCTGCTAGCAGTATTTTTTTGGAACAAAGCTGTTGCACTGATTCATCTTTGGGCACAGGTTGAATGTTAGAGCATGGATCCAGGCTATTAGCATCATGAAACCCACTGCTGAATGCACCCTCCTGATTACAGTGCGTATTATTTAGACTCCAGCTTATGATGGGAAAATAAAGCTCTGACAGCGAAAGTCACTACTGGTGGCAGACATGCTGAACAGGACATACCTTCCTGAGCACAACACAGATGGCACTGCAGAACAAGAGAGAAAGTCTATCAACATGCTACATTACCTTCGCATCTGGGAAGCTCCAGGCAATCCAGCAGGGCACTGAAGAGGATCGGGTGCTGCAGGCAGGAAAACTGCGTACTGCAAGGATAGCCAGAGAAACTGACGCAGGAAAGTATACCATGATTTGAGAACTGAGTTCTGTATGTGAGATATATATTTAATTTATTACTTAAATTTTATTTATATTTAATTAATTTTACTTTAATTTTTTTTAAAATAAAATGTCTTGAGTAGAAATACAACACATTTTGAGAAATGATATAACAAAATAACTCATACTTCATGACAGAGTTTAGCTTGAAATGTTCGTGCGAGAGCAGTCAACTGAGAGCTACATAAACCAGTATGTATTGTGCAAAACGATTAGTGAAAGGCAAGGCAAGAAACTTTATAGATAGATTTGAGCAGCCCTACTCGTGATCTACAGAAGGGATGGAAGCCAAACACCTTGTTCCACAAAGGACAGGAGCTTAATAGTAGGAAGTTATTAATTTAATTCATAGAGGTAGACTGTCTGGAGGAAACTTGGTGAGGACTGAATCAGAAAACAAAAGGCACGTTTTTTGTGGTAATGTAAAACTGACATGCTATGATTAGCAAATAGCCTCAGTACAAAGATATCAAATGTTCAGAGCCAAAAGAAAATTTGAATTCTGATTATCTTTCCAAGATGCGTATTATACAGCAAGAAGCAGATATGGTTTTTGTTTGTTTGTTTTTTAAATCAGGCAGCAGAGAAAATTAATAGTCATTATCAGGAATTGAAAATAGTTCATAAATGCTGGATTTTGCTTATTGGCCTGAGGAATTTCTGAATGTTAGAGATAAGCTGTGATTAGAAATAAATCTGCCTGAAGATGACCTCCCAGTCAGTGCCGGGAGGAGCAAATTTTGTTAGCTAAGGCACTTCATCATCATTTTTTTTGATGATCTGTGATTCATGTAGGAGTAGCATTAAAGTGGATTGCAGAGAAGCCTTGTTTAGAAGTGGACTGTGAAAAGGTCCACTCAGCGTTTTCTTCTGCAGTTCTCCTTTGCCATCGCGATAGGGAGGAGAGCAGTGCAATAACAACTTCTGGAAGCTTCACAATACTACTCTTCTAGTAGAACTCATCGTTGGTGAGTAAAAGGTTCTAAACCTTCAAGGTATATTTGTTGGTTTTTTTTTCTTTTTTGAAACACAGTATACAGAGTTAGTTTATTAAAAATTATGATTCCATGAGATATAAATATCAACCTTGGGCTCCTTTCACATTGCATCTGAAAGAAAAAAGAAGGGAAAAAAAAAAACAACCAAAAACCAATTCATGAATACTTAATGAATGAGCAAACACTTGCATCACAAAAATATTTTCTTTCTCTTCATCAGTATTCAGAGCCTGTATTTCTATCTGGCAAAGGTTTCAGCTGACTTGAGCTGAAGCAATAAATTAATACAGTTTAAAAAAAAGCTACCAACAGTTTTAAACAAATTAAAATGCTTGAAGCATGCATGTTAAAATGCCATGTCATGATCCTGCTGCACGGAACCAAAGAACTGTGATGAGCTGAGTGTGGATGAGCAAAGATTGCAATCTTCAAGTCTATTACTTGGTGTGAGCTTTGTGGCATGCAGAAATATGCCCGTACCTTAAAATGCTAAAAAGTCTGACCTATGCTAGAGTGGGTGCTAGCTTTACTAGCTAGAGTGGGTGCAGTCTGCCTCAGACTTTTGTAGTATTTAATTTTTGATTCAATATCTTTAAAAAAAAAAAAAAAAAAAAAAAAAAGAGTAAGCCAAGTATTCCCCCTTCCCAGAGTTACCTCCTTAGTGCAGGGTACCTGCAACTTTTCTTCCAACAAACTGCACAGAGGTCACTGCTCTCCTTTCATAGGGCTGGTTTTTCCAGCTATTTACAAAGTCCATAAAGGTGAGCACTTAGAAGCTTGACTGTTTCCTTATGGAAATCCCTTGTGGTCTAAGCCTTTTTGTGGAGAAAACTGTCACTCAATTTTCAAGCTGCACAAAAAGCTCTGGTAGCAGGGATAGCTGGTAGATGTGCAGCAACCTTCCATGAAACAGTCTTAAGAACTTTATTGAAGTTTATGGATTTATTTTTATAAACACTGCAGTATGTTTGAAATCAAGCCTTCAAAAGGAAGTTATCAAAGATTTTCATAGTGGTATCCAAGGCAGAGAATACACATGGGATCATTCAAGAAATTGAAGAAGCCCACTCCCAGACATTGAACTAGTTAGAAAGGAAAGGAAAACAGAAACAAACAAACAAACAAACAAAACCATTGCTTATCCTCCAAAACTGGCTGTATCAAAAATATGAAAACAGTATGCCCCTCATTTGCTTTCTAACAATGTTTATTATGAAGCTAGCAATTGTGTGGATGTTTTATTAGAAAATATATGATATTGTTAATGTTAATTAATGTTAATAGAACAAAATAAAACCAACATAAACAGCTCCAAAACCATTTACTAAATGAAAATGCCATTTCCATTTGGACTATAAGATCTGAGATAATGTTTGTCATAATGAATTCAAAATGCTCACATTGAGAGTATAGCATTGTTACAGTGAAAAGTTGTGCAATTGCCTTAAGCACTCCTTGAGTATACAATGTTATTCAGACATGTATAATTATTTTAGGTAAAATCTCACTCTTTCAGTAATGGTTATGATTCCTTGAAACCAAACTTTTTTGACAAGGTAAGCTTATTTATTCTGCTTTGTACATCAAGTGAGATTTCTGGGAAATACTTTACATTTCTGTGTGATCGCCTTTCCCCTTTTTTCTGTTTTGCACTGATCTTCATAAAATGAGTTCCACAAACCGTTGTATATCACTGAAAGTAAAGCAAAGAATATTCAGGAACTGAAATTAATTTCATCATCTTCGTAATCAATAAGCAGCATGAGTATCACGCTCCAATTTATAGGAGGGAGATGAGATTCTTTTAATGTCTGTATACCTGGTGTGAGATTAAGAAACAATGGTTGAAATGTTGGTCCAACCAGTTTATTATAAATCTGAATCAGGGAGATGGGGAAGGGAAGGAGGGCGATACAAAAAGTAGGAAAGAAGCAAGAATTGGGAAAAGCGGGGATAGTCAGCACCAGGATCCAGCAGTGATCCCGTTGCACGACGTATCGAATGTTCAAGGCATATGCAGCGGGGGGGGGGGGGGGGGGGAAAGCAGCATGGTCGGCCTTGGGCAGCAAGCAGGTAGCAGGAAGAAGTCGCAGAGCCAATCTAGGAGGAAGCAGCAGGACTCAGGTAGCAGGGCCAGGAGAGTCCGTCAGCATGCAGGAATTCCATATGAGGAATGTGATGGCAGACACCTTCGTTCTTCTTCAGCACTGTGGTAGAGCGTAGAGCAAGTCAAAGAGGGACAGAGGCAGGTCGTGAGTCTTCTCATCGCATAAACCTCTTTTTCATGAGGAATCTGTTGCCAGAAAACCTAAACCTCATGGTTTTCGATTACTCTTTTATCCTACTTTTTCTCCTGCCTAGGTGACATCCCTGGGCGCTTGAGCAAGAGTCATGTGAGTACCCCTTGAGATGGCCATCTTCCTTAGGTAAGTCCACACAAAAGACTACTTCACAGCCATTAATCTGCAACTTATCTCTCTCTTGTTGCCCGTGGCCTTGTCCATCTGTATCCCTCAGACAAAGGATTTTACAACCCTTGCCCAGGACTTGTCCATCAAAGTTCTCCAGACAAAGGATTTCTCAACCCTTGCCCAGGACTTGCTTGGACTTGTTCATCTGTGTCCTCAGCAAGGTTTGAGGCAATGATGTAAAAGAATAACCTCTTACAACGAGTTTGCAACTTAACAATCTTTGCTGGTAATGTATAAGTAAATTCCATTAGCCAGAAGAAGTTTTCAGCAGTGTAATTATACAGTTGTACTCACATATCTGAGTGCTTATGGTTGATACAATAAAATGCCTGGTACTTCTGCAGTATCTTTGATAGAGACAGAATGATGAGTTCTATTTTCTTTTATAAAATCAAATACGAAATTCTGAATTATCCATAGCAAATTTTTGATTATTTTTGTGCTATGCAAGAAGTAAATTAAGCAGAAGGAAGTATGTTGTCTTTTTTGTTCAGTAAATTTTAAGAAGTATAAATTTAAAAAGTATAATGTCTCCGTTAGTATTTGAGTAACAATATCAGGCAATGACGGAAAGTTAAAGCAAAAATAATTTGGTATTAAGATGATATATTTCACTTTTTCCTTTATTCCTAGTCCAATTTCAGAGCTAACTAGAAAAGCTAAGCAAAGGAAGAATTATGTGTAGTACCTATATTCTATATGAAACCTCTAATCCCATGTAAGTTAAATCACTGAAAATACACGAAGCTGATACTTTAGCTAATATTAGCATTTTAGATGTGAGCAAATTTTGTTGATGAGTGCTACAAAAGGGGCAGGTTCTCCTTGTTTATGCCAGGTGCACCAGGATCAGTGTGCAGCAGCTCAGCGAAGGCAAACAGGCATCCTTGTCTCTATCTGTTAAGAGAATACAGCATGAAGTTAATAGAAATACAGTAAACACTTCATTATAATCCACATAGATGCTCCCTCGCTCATTGCTGCTTATTCTTCTGCTGTATGAATTATTGCTTCAGATTGTATTTTCTGTCCTTAACCTTTTGAAATGAAACTGTTACAGGAAAATGAAATGAATCTTGCAATGAATCTTGCAAGGCTCAGATTATAGAAATCCCCTTTCTAAAAAGATGACAGTATGGCCAGGAGTCAATCACAGCCTGGACAATCAAGAGTTTCCAGATTCTACACAACTATTTTTTATCAGAAAGTGAAATATGCAACAGAACAAGAACAGTGTTTAATTTCAGACACTTTGGATATTCTGGGGGAATGCATTAAAATAAAATTTTGAATGTGTAGGAAGTGTAGGCAGTGACCCTGCAAAGCATGCTTTATAGCTGCAGTGAACCACTTATCTGACATGTTTTATGCGTTGTTCTATGATTTGAATAATGTAGTGTTGCTATTGATACTTAAAGCATACATAATTCTTGTGTACCTTCCCACATGATGCATCATAATCAATGAACTACTGCCAGTTGAATGGGCTGACTCACTGGCTTATTGACCCATGTTCAAAATAACACTCAGAATATGAGTATTGTAGAGATGGAAATGTTAATGCCAAACCAGATAGGCAGGAAAGGTGGTTGAATAGATCTTTTACAAATATGACCGTTATTGCTACTACTTATTGCTGATTTTTCATATATGGAGGAAAAAAAAAGCACAATGTTTTTTTTTTTTTTTGCTTCAGGGTTTTTACAAACTACTATTGTGCTTATTTCAGTACGGAGATTCAAAAAACACCAGCTTTGATTTTATAACGAACTTTTAAATGAAAGAAGACCAGGAAAATTAGGAAGTTCTCACTGATGTAGTCAGACATAATCATCTTTGTTTTTGTACTCAGCATATAATATTTATAGCTGATAATAAGACTGTTTTGAAACTAAGGCCTTAGCAGAATGCACGTTGGCTGAAGTATCGGAATAACAGTTTACATAGAAGTGTAGAGTATAATTCCAAATTTTATTCATAATGTTCTGGCCAAAATCTTTCTTGATATCCAGAGAAATACATAGTTTGAAATTTTGGTTAGAGATTTATGAAAACTAAGATATTGTTTCCCTTAACATTTTAGTTGCGTACTTATTATTATTGAGCCTGATGGAGTTGTTATTACTGGATCATTTTACAACCATTTTACATCCTACATGTGCTACTTGCATGTGTATATGTATATAAAATGAAAGATGTAAAGCAACTATAATGAAAAATTTTTGTGAACTCAAAGACGTACCTCAAATTATTCGTATTTTGTCTTCTTCAACATTAATAATTAATAATTATTAATTATAATAATTACTAAGCTGGTATTTTCTGCACAGTGCATTCATTCTAAGCTGGACGTTTCTTATAAGTTTTCTTCCATTGTCACTATTTTTATAAGTAAAATCTAGGAATGCAGCTGGAAGTAGCAAAGATATCTGAACATTGCAGAAAAAATGAAAAATTGTAAAAAATTCCCTTGTTTACAAAAACAATATTCTCAAGGTGAGGCAATTTCTGCCAGTGTATGAGGAAAGGACTATTTTCACTTTCATAATTTAGCAGAGATCATCATAATACCTTGTAAAATAAATTAAATATTAAAGCAGAAAATTATACAATTAGAAATGCATACACTTTGATAATATTTTTTTCAGTGAATTATATTTTACCTTAACTTGTTTTAGAATGAAAAATATTTAAGGTTTCAGCCCGCTCTGAGGCAATAATTCTAATATAAATATTGTTCAGGGGGGGATTTTCTAAATTTTTAGCTTTTACTTTTCTTTAAAGTTGCTGTATGTGAATGCCCCTTTTTCTGTATTTTATATGAAATAAGAATTTAACATGGGATAAAGTTCAAAATACATGTTGACCTGTCAGGAATTCTGGGGTAAAATATGACATCTGATTTTTTTTTATTAAGTAATGCTCTAACTTGCACACAACTTTCTGTCTCTGTTTTAGTTATCTGTTGGATCTCTCTACAGATACCTGAAGGAGGGCTGTGGAAAGGGGCGAGTCAGCATCCTCTCCTGTGTAATTAGTGGTAGAACTAGAGAGAAAGACCTCAAATTTTGCATGGAAGATGCAGGCTGTTAGGATAAACTATTTCTCAAAAATGAAGTGCCCAGGTGGTTGAGTCACCATCCCTGGATGTGTTCAAGAAATGTGTAGTGTTTGTACTGAGGAACAGGGATTACTGGGAAATATTGTTGATTGGTGGATAGCTGGACTGGATGATCTTGGAGGTCTTTTCCAACCTTGGGGATTTCATGATGTTGCTTACTGTTTAAAATATTTTGTGGAATATATTCTGCTAAAAAAAACTTTTAATGAAATTGCAGTCTAGAGGTGTAATTACAATACCAATATCAAATTCTGCTTAATAAGTTGAACGATTATCTCTTTTGTATGATGTTACCAGATGTGTTGACTTTCACAGCACTGTGGTTACCAGTGTTTAGAAATATGTGACATACAAACCTGAGAGTGTATCTTAGTGAAGACATGCATCGTTACAGTGCTTGGCTCCTGCAGAAATATGTATGATTGGAAACCACTTAAAGCTTAGCAAGTATGAAGGAGAATATTTTTAGAGAAACTGAGAAAGGAGAATGCAGAAAGTGTCTAAGGGTCAAAATGCATGGGAACCTGAGCAGAATATGGGATTGCAGCTGTACCCTTGCTGAGAAAAGGTGGAGGTGAAGGTAGTAGTTGGCAGAATGTGATTGTTTTTTTCTGACTGGTAATCCTCGGTTGCAGATCTTCAGCAGCAAGTTAATTTGGGTCCATGAGGCTTTCTAACTGTGGTATTACTTGATCATATTTTTTGGGGGTACTTTTTATCTTTTTTGCCGGCCCTTTTTCAGGTGAGACAAAATGTTTAGCCAATGAGCAGTGCTGTATGTCGTGCTAGCTATGTCAAAAGCTGTAGAATATACATCATGCTGCAATACAGAAAACCTGATCTCCTACTTGATGTCAGCCTGAGCGACATGAGTAAACCAATAGTCAGTGGCATGAGAAGCACTGTTAATTACCTTAGCTACACTCAGTGGGATAGAGAAGGATTCTTTTTTATTCCACATTATTATGTTAAATGTAGAAAAGTCATATAATCATATGAAAATAAGCATATATTCTAGATCCTCAATACCTCAAAGTCAGTCTGTCATTCACCTTTTGATTGAGTATCAGGCATTTGAACTAAATTGAAGAACAGACATTAATGGTGCAGTTTGACCTAATAGTGAGACGGAAATATTGATGATAAATATTCTGGCACAGCTCAAGAAAGCTTCACTGTTAATGCAGTAATTGTTCCATTTGTTATAATTTTTTAGCTGAAATGATGATTTACGTACATATTCCTGATGACATAGTGTCACGTAAGTATTTTGGGTCATCGTGATGGCTATTAAACATTCTGTTTCACAGTTATATGGGCATTAAAACCTGATTATATTTTCTTTTGTAAACAAAGGGGAAACTAACTCAGAGGAATGTCATTGAACCTTTGACATCTGATTAGACTCTAGTATGGACAAGCTTCTTAAACAGTGTTTGATGTTTGAAATTGTTTATCTGGCTTGTCATTGTCTTTTTTTCCTGCAATAGGAAATAATTATTTATATATTTTCTTAACTGAAGAAAAACTGTTTGAGGCGTGAAACTGGTGCTTCTGACACACTGCATCTTTCCATTGTGGTGGCTTTACTTTCCCCCATCTTTTTCTTACTTTCTCTGTCACATCTGAGGAGATTTGCAGAGAGTGTTAAGTGAATATCTCAGTTAGCTAGACTGCAGGCTGATTAGACTTGTTGAGGTGCACTTTGGCTCTGTGACAGTTCTTGACAAAACTGATGGAGCTGGTGATTCCCTTGAGGGAAGATTTAGTACATAACTCTTAAATAAGAAAACATCTGCTGTATTTCATACTGTGTCTCTCCTTGTCTTATTCTATCTCCTAAAATTAAAGATGGAGGAGACAATTGAAAATAGTTTCATTTTTCTTCTAAAGCAAAATAGTAAGCTTTTCTTTTAATTATCACTTCCATATTCAACAGTTGCTGAGGTTCATCAGAAGCAGATGGGTCAGAAAACTGTCACAGGATTGACATGAGTGCCCATAATTGTTTATTTCAGGTTTTTCTGTTTATGTCATCTTTTGACATGAGTCTTCATACAGCAATTTAATTACGTTGTTGAATTCTTCTTTGTGATCAAAGAGTAATTCTGTGGTTTTGCCTGAAGATTTTAAGTAAATGAAAGTCCATTGCAAACTACTTGATAATCATCATAGAACACTCGCAAATTACTGTCTTTAGAGATCACACAATTCTTTCTCAAACATTACTCCTATTTCTAAAAAAGGGAGAAAGGAAGACCCAAGAACTACAGGCCGGGGAGCCTCACCTCTGTGCCTAGGAAGAGCATGGAGCAGATCCTCCTAAGAGCTGTTAAGGTGCATATGAGACAAGATGTGATTTTAGACAGCCAGCATGGCTTCAGCAAGGGCAGATCTTGCCTGAACAATCTGGTGGCTTTCTATGATGGAGTGATGTCTTTGGTGGATGGGGGAACGGTGGTGGATGTCATCTACTGGACTTCTGCAAAGCCTTTGACGTGATCCCTCACCACATCCTTCTCTCTAAATTAGAAAGGTATGGATTTTAAGGATGGACTGTTTGATGAATTAAGATTTTTTTTTATTTTTTTTTTTGCTGGATGCAGCCAAAGAGTTGTGATTAACAGTTCTGTCTCAGGGTGGAGGTTGGTCACAAGCATTGTCCCTCAGGGGTCAGACTTGAGACTGGTGCTCTTCAACATCTTCATCAACATAGAAATGGCATTGAGTGCACTCTCAGCAAGTTTGCAGATGACACCAAGCTGAGTGGTGCTGTCGATACATTGGAGAGAAGGGAAGCCATTCAGAGGGACGTGGACAGGCTGGAGAAGTGGGCCCATGAAAACGTAATGAGGTTCAATAAACCCAAGTGCACTTGGGCCAGGGCAATCCCAGGAATTTATACAGACTGGGAAAGGATCTCCTTGAGAGCAGTCCTGTGGAGAAGGACCTAGGGGTCCTGCTGGACGAGAAGCTGGACATGAGCAAGCAGTGTGCGCTTACAGCCTGGAAGGTTGAGTGCATTCTGGGCTGCATTAAAAAAGACGTGGCCAGCAAGGAGAGGGAGGTGACTGTGCCCCTCTGTACTCAGCTCTTGTGAGGCCCCATCTGGAGTACTGCATCCAGGCTTGGGGCCCCCAGTACAGGAAGGATGTGGAGCTCTTGGAGAGAGTCCAGAGGAGGGCCACTAGGATGACCAGAGGGCTGGAGAACCTCTCTTATGAGGAAAGGTTGAGGGAATTGGGCTTGTTTAGCTTGGAGAAGAGGAGCCTCTTGGAAGACCTCACTGTGGCCTTCCAGTACTTGAAGGGAGCATATAAACAGGAGGGGAAACAATAGTTTATAAGCGTGGATAGTGATAGGATAAGGTGGAATGGTTTTATATTAAGAGGAAGTTTTTCACACAGAGGATGGTAACATACAGGAACAGACTGTCCAGAGATACGAATGTCCCATCCCTGGATACATTCAAGGCCAGGCTGGATGTGGCTCTGGGCAGCCTGATCTAGTGGTACAGACAGCACTTACTATTTAAGGAAAAAAGTTATTTATTAGCAAATATAGCTTCAAATTTTACTAGAAATTGTGACATTTTTTCTAGCCCAATTTCATTTTTTTAGAGTGTTTAGTATTAAATCATGGATACAAAATAAATACTGCCCTTGTATTACATTTGGTCTGACAGACATCTAGGACTGTATCATGTCTTACACCTTGGCTTCATTGCTCTGTTCTAAATGAATGAGAATATTTAAATAGCATCTCTGGAATGGCTGAGTTCAGAATATGGCTCTCATTCTATTTATGACAAGGTTTCCCGATTCCACTTATCTAAAAATATAGTACAACCTGCTCAGTAATTATAATAAACAAGAGCTATGGCAAAAGGCAGACTTTTTGCCAGATTTTAACCCTCAGAATTTGAAATTACACTGAAGTGAACTAAGGTGGTTCTTAAGGATTCTATGAAATGCCGTTGTTTCTTATTTTCATACCATGCAGTTAAGAAATTTACTGTCTGTTCCAGGATAGGAAGAGGAGTGAAAATGTTGAGCTAGATGAGATAAATTTTTAAGGCATGAAAAAATCTGTTGCTTTTGAGATAGATAATGAATGATTTCCATTCCATAGAATCTAAAGTGACAGTTTTAGTATTTGGATATTTGAAAGTTTGAAATTTGTATCATATATCACAAATTCAATGTAGATTTCTAATGGCACTATGTTACTCTTCAGTCCCATTATGTAGAAGCTCACTGTGAAGTGTATGATTGGAGAATTTCTAGTAGCCCATTTTCAGAGCACAGATTAGCTACAGTCTTGTCAGGTTTCAAGGCTCCTACACTTCCCTCATAAAGAAGATATGGAAACAAAAATTACTTTTTTCCAGTTAGATGCATTCAAAACCTCGCTATCAGTTTTTATTAAAAATGCAAAATGAATTTTTAGCAAAGCTTTGACACTTGCATTGTTAATGTGCCTTCAGGCATGTAATTAGTAGAAGAGTTTAATCTTTTGTATTCCATACTTTGATCAGAATAAATAAGCTCAGGAAATCTATAAAGTATTGACCATCATCTTTGATAAAAGAATGTTGTAAGCACCACTTCAAGACACTTCCATAAACTTGAATACACATCATTAGCTCTGTATATAATAGAGAGCATGTTCAGTTGTTATTGTTATTACTCGTAGATCAGTCCAGATCACAGGAATCTATTTTTTCTTCTTCCTTTCCCTTTATTTGCTTAGACACTTAGTATGTTCTTTTTTCATCATTCATGAAAAAAGTTAAACACCGACTTCTTTAGCAGCCAGATAAAAAAATGATTTATTCTATGGCTGAATCCATGCTAAAAAAATAATAATAATAAAAAAAAAAAATCTTTCATTAATAAAACTTGTCTGGGTTGCTGACTGGTAAGATGAAGCTATTTGCATTAACATTTTTTAACATATAACAAAAGTGAAATGACATTTGTGTGCTATTAATGTAAAATATGAATTTGTCATTGAATTTGCAGAACAAAAACTAAGCTTGAAAAGCCAGTAGCTATAGTAACAAGTTTTAGTACTCATAAAATAACTCCCAGTAAATGAAAGTTTTGACTTCTACTGTACACATTTCTCACACTTGTAAAGATCAGATCAGAGAATGAAAAACACCAACTGTTTTAATATAGTTCTTCTCCATTTCTTGCAAATATCTTCCTGCCTATCTGGCATAATAAAACACAGTGAAAACAAAGATCCTGGCAAGGGCAAATTTGGGACTGTATTTAGAATTGCAGGTAAGTTTTATCTTGAGAGAGATGTTGAACCCAGCCTCAAACTGATCTTAATTGAGTCTAATGAGCAGATTTACCTGTAGCTAAGTGCCCACACAATTGCTTGGTCACTGTCTCCTTCCATTTAAGCACTGGAACAGGCTTCCCCAGGACAGTGGTCACTGCACAAAGCCAGCTAGAGTTCAGGAAATATTTGGACCACAATCCACGTAGTTTGAATTTTGTGTGGTCCTTTGTGAAACTGTGAGGTGGCCTGTGGGTCCCTCTCAACTTAGAATGTTCTATCAATCTGTGATTTATTTTATCTCAGATTGGTACCTTGCCCCTTTCCATAAACAAACAATGATAAAGCAACATAAAACAACAATTTAGCATCAAGAGAAGGCAACTTATTTAATTTAATTTTATATATATTTTGCTGATTGTTACTTTTGCATTTATTGTGACACTTGAGACTTCTGTCTTGGGAATAAGGGGTAGTTTGACAGACATAGAGGCATATATTGTGTATTACTTAGAGACTTCTCATTTTCAAACTTCTTCAAATTAAGGTAGTAACAGTTTCTATAGTCAAATAACAAAATCACTTAGATCAGATATTCTCACAGAAGAATTTTCCAAATAAAGAAGTAAATGAAATAGAGAATATGATGTGGTTTTAATTAATTTACCAGTCTTGACAATTTCTCAATACTTTTTCCCCCTTCAAAGGCTTGGTTCTTCTTTATTTAATTAGCTACCTACATTGGCATGTTTATAAACTGGTTATCTGTGAAAATATAAAAATAAATCACTTTCCCATCTTTACTTTAAATGAATCTGCCCTGTGCAACTAGTGTTGAATTATCCACCAATACAGAATTCATTTTGAAGCTAATATATTTTGAGATGATTTATCAGAAGAAATGTCTAGTAACCAGAAATAACTTTTCTAAGCATGATTTTGCTAATTTCTCTCAAAAGAGATGTTTAAATTGCAGATTCTAGTGGAAATGTTACTTATATTTTGTTCTTTTTTTAATAGATGAAGAATCTGAGACTTAAAATTGTAACATTTTGCACATTATTTCATAACTTCTATATTTAATCAATGTGCTGAAAGAGATAGATGTCAGTCAGAATAATAAGATGATATGACTGAATACTGCACCAAAATGCATATTACCATTTAAAATAGCAGTGATCATCTTGAGTTACCTTTCGTTATTATTAACTATCTTACTTAATATTCTAGCAAGGGATTTTGAACATATACAAGCTGCAGGAATTAGAATTCTCCCTTCAGATATCAATCCTAAAGATTAGAGTTGGTTTTTTTTTGGAGGGGGGAGGGTGGGGGTGAGGTGAGGGGGTGAGAGCTGAAGTGAGGATTTTAGTGGTGATGGGTTTTTTTTTGTTTTTTTTGTTTTTGTTTTGTTTTGTTTTAATACAGAGCAATAGGTCAAGTGCTTTAGTAGAAGATAAACAAGGTTTTGAAATAATATTTTGCATTTTCAAATTCTATATTTCATTTATCATGGAATCATAGGCTCTAAGCAAATCAATTTGTAAAGGTATTTCCATGAGAAAAGGTTCTGTGATACTTAAAAACTATACACGTTGGATTCTGTAAGAATATTCTAACCTTAAAAAAAAAACCACACTCAAAAAAAACCAATTGCTTTATTTCCAATAATAAATGAATCCTGTAATCAGGCTATTGAAAAACATTAAATTTCAGATATATTGAATGTCATAATGCATATGTACATTAAATGTACATTTTGGATATGAACTGATTTGATAATACAAACAGGATATTTCTGAGAAGATATTACAATAATCTCAATTACTCTTTGTTAAAAAACATGCAAAGAGTGGGTCAACATAGTAACAGAGTACAGTGAGTTCTACCCTAAAATTATATTTTTATTTGCAGAGTTGTGCTGACTAATTTATCTTATGTGTATAGCTAGAATCTGTTCACTGTGCCGTGAGCTTCATTTAAGCTGGGCAAGTGAGACACTGTCTCAGCTGGTGAATTCCTGATGATTAGCTTCCTCTCCACTCTTCCTGGGAGGTTGATGCTTAGGATATGTATGACTGATTGTTCTGAATGTCACAGCTGAAACTACAACTTGCCTACCAGAGACAAGAGTCTCTGGATTCATCAGGGAAGTAGTAGATGTGGGCTGTGATTTGGAAGCTAATTTTGTGAACAGACCCATGAGAATATGTCCAAGAAAGTGAAGACAAGAGCAGACCATTGCCAATCCCCAGAGAAGAGAAACAGTTGATCACCCAGCTATCACAGAATCATAGAATGGATTAGTCTGAAGGAGACTTTACATATCAGAGTTCCAATCCACTACCTTTGTCAGAGTTGCCACCTGGTAGATCAAGTTGACCAGGGCCCTATCCAATCTGGCCTTGGACATCTTCAGGGATGGGACAACCACAGATTCTCTGGGCAGTCTATGCCAGTGCCTCATCATCCTTTAAGTAAAGAGGTTCTGCCTAACATCAAACATAAATTTCCCTCCTTATAGATTAAAACCCTGTCCTACCACCCTTTTCCTATCACTACCTGCCTGTGTAAAAAGTCAGTCTTTTTTTTATATGCTCTCCTCAAGTCTTTCCTACAAGTCTGCTGTTAATGAGCTCTTCTCTCAGCATGTATGAATATCTGGGAGTGTTCTTACCCAAATGCCAAACCTTTTACCTGGTCTTGCTGAACCTCATTAGGTTTTGATGGGCCCATTTTCAAGCCTATCTAGATCCCTCTGGATGGCATTCTTTCCTGCTATTTTATCTAGCGCATCACATTTTAGTGTCATAGTAAACTGTTTAAAGGTGCTCTCAGTCCCACTGTCTATGTTGTTAAATAGCTGAAGAACACCAGTCCCAAGCCCTCAGGTACTCCACTTGTGACTGGCTTTCACCTGGGCATAGAATTGTTGACCAAAACACTCTGGCTGTGACCATCCAACCAGTTATTTAGCCACTAAATAGTCCAGCCTACAAGTCCATATCTCTTCAATTTAGAGAGAAGGATGCGTTGTGAGACCACATGAAAAACCTTGCACAAGTCCAGATAGATAACATCTTGCTGCCCTGCCTTTGTCCATCGATGCCATCACTTCGTCATAGGCGATTACCAGATTTGGTGAGGTATGACCTGCCCTTGGTGAAACTGTGCTGGCTGTCAAGTAGGACAGGGACAGCACTGTGGGGTTGACTCTGATCTTCCACAGAGATTCACTTACTTGGAGAAAACTTAATGTAGACTTTACTTTCCATTATAATAGAGAAAAGTCCGATTTTCAAATCATGTTAGCTTTCATTAAAAAGGGTATGATTCCTTGTGTCTTATGCAGATGTACCTATGAGCATCCATATAGGTGCATATTATGTGTCCAGCTTGAAATGACTACACAGGATGTATATACTGAACCTGGAAAGTATAGCATATACAAAATATGACAGAAATTATACCGTTGTGCCATAGCTCATGGTTATAGTGCTGTTATCCATCACTAATTACTTAAAACATAAGATCAAACTGTACTCCCTTTTCAGTTTTCTCTATGCTTTTCTGCAGTTTTTTTCATGATTTTAATGAGCTGTTTCAATATTTTGTAGCCTACTGATATGATGGAAGAAAATCACTGTAAGAGGCTGTATAGATTAAGGGTTGTTAGGAAGGTCTGATTATTGGAGTGTGTGGCTTGTGATACATCTCACCTGTGAAAGCTCTTGCCTGTGTCTGGTGAAGCAGAAATATCAGAAGTACAAACACCATAATATTGAGGGAACTGATAACAGCATTGCTCCTAGAGATAAAGAGACTTGCTTAAAATTTCTGTAAGGGAAGAAATACTATTTAACTTGCACAGATTATTTTCACGCTTTTGTATCAATGGATTTTTTCCTAGAATAGAAAATTTAACATAACTATTTATATAAATTAGTTAATAAACTTAAAAAAAAAAAAAGAAAAAACACCTTGATTTTTAGGAAATTGTCATACGAACATTAACAGAATGAATGTTTCCTTCAATATTATCTATATTCAGCTTCCATGGAGGCTGTTGTTTTTCTGCATTTTTTTTTTTCTTTTTTTCTTCTTTTTGTTCTAGAAAAGTTACTGCTTGAATTGGCAATGTATGAAATGTTAAAATGTCACTTTTTTTGTTTAAATGAAAGCAAATTCTAGAAGTTGAAACTAAATTTAACAAAAACCTACTGGTTGCACAAATGCAGGTAACCATGCATGATGGAAGATCTAAGAAAAGCAATCAAAACTGTAGAATACATCCATGCTTCCCCAAAACAAAGGACAGTAATTAATTTTGGATAAAATACTTTTGGCTGCAAACTGCTGAATATTACTCACAGAATACTTTATACTCCCGAAGTAGATATTATTCATTAAATAAATTATTCAGGAATAGTCTTTTGCAGTATTGAATAGTCTTTTGCAGTATTTGTCTAGCTCTTTGTCTGGTTGAAAGTTTGTTTGAAATTGTTTGAAAGATAACAGCTTGATTTATGTATAATGTATTTGAAAAGCTTCTATTCTAGTTCTTACCTGCTCTGCTTAGACCAAGTAATATCCTATGCATTTATTAATTATTTGTCATTTGGTTGCCAAAAATGAATGAAGGCAGCAATAAAGGGTGGTATCTGACTTCCTCCAAGGTTGGTGGGAGTTTTGCCATTCCCTTAAAACGGATTCACGGTTTCACCTGCTATGTTGAAATGACAACTTTGAAATGTTATGTGCGTTGTTAGCGTGTTTAATTTTGTCTAAACTTTAAAGTAGTGAATATGTTCTAATATCCTGCAGTGATGACAATGTGCCATAACATTTTGGTATAGACTTTCTAAGAATGATTGCTGTAAGAGTAGAATCTTTATCTAGGTTGAATAGAGCAGTGTGTTCTGAAGATTTCTCTCTTTTAAGTTATTCTTAAGCTTATATCAATCAGAGGATCCCAAAAAATATGAAAATCACACTATGAATATAGTGGAGATTTTGACAGATTTTGTGATAATTTCATAAAGAAAAATATTCTGCATATTTATATTGTCTTTCTATTTTAGAAGAAAGTAGAGTCAGAGGTGATATACAATAAGCTAGCATCCAGAATCCTGTTTGCTGAGCATTTGCTGTGTGCCGGAGAGGAAGTGACAATGACAAAAGACCTATGCTGTTGATTACATTAGACAAGACAGGACAAAATAGTACAAGATGTATTAATGTTGAAGTTAACTTTAAATCCAGATATAAATGACTTCAGGCAGTGTATATAAAGTAAGAGATCTGATATATCAAGCACCATGCATTTTTCCAGAGCTAGATGTTCATCTGTATAAACTACAAATGTTTTTTATATAATGTTTCTAATGCCACCACTGTCACTTGACTTGGTTTTCAATTGATTACTTTATGACTTGTAGGCAATGTATTGTTCATAGAACTCATATTCAGTTACTTTTTCTTGTAACCTTTCAGGCTGCTTCTCAGGCATCATTTTCAAAAGTATAATAATCTTGTATGTGTGACCTTCAATTTCTTCTTACTGACTTTTTTAGATGAAATCACCACAGTTAATGTGTTTTGGTATTACAGTTATGTAATATTCCAGGGTTTTAAAATTAACTTTCTATATAAGTAAAAAAGATTTTGGAATACCATTAAGCTTTTGAAACTTGCTTACGTCATCAGAATCCCTACTTAAAATGCTTAGTGGTGAGTATTCAGCTTTTTAAGAAAGAATTGTTGTTTATTGATTCCTGTGCTACTTTGAATTCATAGAATATGACAGTTTTATGAAGTTCAACAGGGAAAAGGATCTTTTTAAAAGCCTGACACTCCTTCGTACAAATTGATTCCTGATCACAAGTCCAGCTAATTCAACCAACAAAAATTGAACAGTGTCAAATGTGAAAAAGAAATAACATGGTGAGTAGCCAAAGCTAACAAAACACCACCAGCTTTTCCTTCCAGCTCTTTCGTTCTAGACTTTCAAATATAAGATGGAAATACTCTAAGTTAGCTAGCAACAGAAAAACGTGAACCCATCTCACATCTAAACTAGTACATGTCAAGTCATTGTGACTAGAGTTTTTAAATAATACATATTTAAGACTTGCTTCTTGTATACCTTTTCATGGCTGCAGATACAATCAAAATGAACTTGATAGTTTGCTTTAGTTACCCCATTTGAGGTTCACTGAAACTCAAACTACTTGTCTGCTTAGCAATTATATAACATGGAATGCTTCTTCATTCATTGTTACTATAGGAGAAGAGAAGGAAAAGAAAAAAATCCATTCGAACCTTAAGTGCCAGTCTTTTTGCTAGAGTAACAGAAAATAATTTTATAGGCCTTGACTATTTTTTTTCCAAGAAAGGAGGGTGATTTGGAAAAACTCTTGTTGCTGTGAAGTGAATATACTTATAGAGTTACATTATTAAGTTTGGGAGGAGGAGATGCAAGAAGTTAAGCTAATGTCCTACGGAGGGATGTGTTTGAATCAAATTCAATTTTTCCTTTAATCAAACCATGGTTCTTCTTAAGTAGTATAGACTATATAAGGCTATTAGCAAATTAGCAGTGAATCTTGGGTTGGTTTCTCAGTACTGTATGTTTATGTCATGGTTTTATGATTTTTGGTTATTGGTATTCCACATCATAACATAATTGTTTGCTGAATGTGATACTCTATAACATCATGATTTTGACAAGTTTATTATTATGGAAAGGTTTTTTTTGTCTTAGATACTTAAAACAACTGTGTATTTTAGATGTTGTAAGTGAAGACTAGGAAAGAGAAAAACAGGTAAAATCTGAAGAAGGTATTCGGCTTACAGCAGAAGTTTATCTCATCAAAGTGGATTGTTGTAGTTGTATTTTAAAAGAGAATTATTAGAACTTCAGCTATTATTTCATGTTGATTAGAATCTGTTAAAGGAAGATGTCAGAATATTGTTTCATCCAGGTAAATATTTTTTCTTAATGCAGAACTTATCACCTAATCAATCTTATTTAACTAATGAATACACTTAGAAAATCAGTGTATAATTCATCTCTTTTTTTTTTCTGTATTTAGTTTTTGATTTCTGATGTTTTTGCTTTGGTGAAATAGCTATTCTTTTAGTATTTCTTCCTTTTCCACTTGGGTTGACGGCAAAGGTATTCCTATTCCTTAATGGGGTACCAGAAGGTGGTGCTGTGGAAATGAATGTTGCCACAGTTGCATTAGTATGACCTCACTGATGGAAACAAGAGGAAGAAGAGAGGGTAAGTTCACATGACACAATTTTTCTTTTCTTGGCATCTGTCTCAGCAGATACTTTGTTTGAGATATAGACAGAGGCTTATTTCTAATTTGGAGTTTTATGAGAGGCTGAGACATGAACAGGATGAGATAAAAACTTGCCTTACATGCATACTACAGAACTAAGTGTAGATCAGAAGATAAGTTGAAACATTTTCCTGGGACAGTTATGGCACGAAACCCAGGAAAGTATGTTTCTGAGTTTCAGAGGGAAAGTAGGTGGGGAAATTTCTTCAGTGTGTTTGCTTGTCTTGCTTTTTGCAGCTTATTACAGCTTTCTACTACCTGCTGTGATTACACCTCATCTCTGAAGAGAAGGACAGATGGGAACATTCTGGAAACTGCTGGTTTGTGCAGTTATAAAGCATGGATGTCTGGAATTACAAATTATCAGTCTTCAGGACTTAAAGCCTTGCAACTGTCTTTCCTCCTAACTTCAAAGTTGTTCCTAGTGGAACAAACACAAGGGGAAAAGGCTTTGTACAGCTGCACTCACATTCAAGACTTCAAAACAAAATTTAAATTACTTCAGCTGATATAGAGAGCTTTCACTTACCTAACTACTACATATATTCATCCATGATTAATGTGTTTTCAATAAATATATTTATTTAAATGGCATATGGCAAGAAATAATTTATGTAGACTTATTTCTATTCAGAAACATGTTTTGAAAACAAATCTATAAAGGATTTAGAGAATAGACCTGGAATTTTTTGTCTTTTTTTTTTTTTTTTTTTTTTTCCCCTCCTCAATTATTTATAATTAACTAGTCAGGAATGACCTCATGACCTCATCCTGCAGCAAATATCATTTAGTTTACTCTTTACTTAAAGACAGCAGACTTAAAAAATTAGTGTGGGAAAATTTATCATGCCTATGTAAATAGACAGATACTACAACATAACAGGATGTTTACTATGCTTTTGTAGTAACTTGCAGTGATGTGTTTATGTAGCCATATCTCATGGTTCACAGTTTCTTGAGAAAATGCCAGAACAGTTATCGAATAGATAAAAATGTATTAGAAGTAACAGCAATGACAACAAAACAAAGGTGCTGGTAATTCCCTGTATGAATTAATTCTTACACTGTCTCTCTTCCTATTGAGAGCTCTCAACATGCGGCAGGAGATTCTTTCTGATATCTGGAACGTACAATGACTTAAACCATTTTTCATCTTGTTTTAACGTTCTGAGGCATTTCGTCATTTGCATAGAACTCAAATAGTAGTAACTACACGGATCATAAAGGCATCCGGACGAGTTTCTGCTTGTAAGCTGTATAGCCAGAGTGATTAATTTAAAACAGCTTAAACTTGACTTTTTACTCTTTTGTGTTGTTGTTTTTTTTTTCCACATTTTTTCTATTTTCTTTTCCTCTAACACCAGAAAATAAGTATAAAAAAATTCTAGTACTGCTTATAAACTCACAACTATTTCTCAGTTGATGTAACTCAACTTCTCCAAGGATCCTTTCCTACCCTCTCAATTTCAACACCCAAGTCAACTTTTTTGCTAACTCTTCATTGAAGCTATTCTATTCTACTGACTTCTATTGACTCAACTTGCCCATTTTTTTCTGGTGCTTCAAGTTATTTTGAAAAGCCTCATCTGATATTTTCTCATGTATTAACAAGCACAGTTATTTTAAGTTTTAAGAGGAAAAAATCTTATTAAAGTGAATGGTATGTAAAACTTGCTATACTGAAAAGGAAGAGCATAATCTTGAATGCAGGATTTTGATTTCTTTTTTTTTTTTCCTAAAGTCATTTATTCCTTCATATCTTTAGTTAAATTTTAAAATATATCACATGTTTTTGTCAATCTTGAATCATATTGTGAAAAATAGTATACCTCTTAAAGGAAAGTATTGAGCCTTTCAAGCATATTTGGAATATATTGTTAAGGAAGACATTGATACATATGAAATAATATGGAAGATATTCTTAACACAGTGAGTTTCTTCTTTACATAGGAGTTTCAGTTTATTTATTTTTAAGGAGAAAGTCTGATATTGGAGAGAAAGAAATTAAAATACAATCTGAATTGAAACAATATGTTTGATTCAGTTTTTTTTTCTTTTTAGTAGGGATTAGTCCTGTTAATTATGCTAGCTCATGAAAAATCAAGTATTCACACTGTAATGTGTGACTGTTAACACCTTAGCAAGTAGAATTCAGAAATGCATCCAGGATGTTAATTCTACCCATCACAAATTCAAGATATTGTGAAAAATGTTGAAATTGATATTGTCAGAAGGAAAATGAAGCACTGAGCTTAGAATTTAGAAAGTTTTGAGCAATTAAACAAACAAAAGTATAGTAAATCTGCATTAAGTGTGAGGTAGTCATTTTAAAACAAAACAGCATTCAAACGTTTTTAAGTGCGGGTCATAATTAGTGCTAAATATCAAACTGTGTGCATTTTCATTAAGCAATTAATTTCTTTGCTATGGTATCACATGTGAGTTAGGATCAGTCTAGTCATCAACAGCATAGCAAAATAATGGCATATTAACAAAGAAAATAAGAAGGAGAAACTAATTTTAAAACTGTTATTATCTGGGTCAGCTTCAACAGATGACAAAAATTCTCATATTATTAGAAATGGATTGGGTTCAAAGAAGAAGTTCTTGTGTACAGAAGGAATCCAAGGCAATACTGAGTCGCTGCTAGTAGATCATGAATGTAGAGTGATCTCAGGCACTGCCTGTAATGCTTGTTAAATGAAACTGAAGTTCTCTGCAAATCTGCTGTTCTTCTGCCTATTTGTGCACCTTCCCAGAAATCCTTATTCAAATGCACATGGTGTCTGAAGAGCATGATAAGGTCAGGCTGCATAACTGTTCCAAATTCTACTGAAACCTGATCTGTTTGAGAGAGGGAGATATCACAGGGCACGGAGTAGTGCTGATAACATCCCCACTGAAAATGAGGCTGACTAGATTGAATTCTTAACAGATATGGGTGCAAACAAAAGTTCTGTACTTGTCCCAGAGTTCACAGCTCTATTTAGAAAACTTAGGTTTATAATACAGAATTTTGTTGCTGCTCATTATAGAAGCATGAAGTTTGGAACGATCTTTAACACTTTAACCTAACATTTTTTCTCCACCTTTTTTTTTTTTTTAATCCACAGAAACAAAGGAGATAATAGATTGGAATCATGTTTTACATAACTGCAGTCCATTCTGTAATAGATTTCATTAAATGAGAAGAAAAAAAAATGACAAAGCCTTCTAATTCTGTCACGTTAAGGAGGTGTACTCAGTGTACTCATGTCTTTCTCAGCAGCTGTTAAATGATGAAATCCAAAGAAAATTCTCTAGACATACCAAATTTCTTAGGCTGATATTGATCACCTGATATCAGCTAAGTACTCTAGGATGAAATGCCAAGCAACAGCGTTCATAATTTAAATATGTTCAAACATGCATTGAATATTTATTAAAATAATTATTAATAAAATTATAATAATAATAAAATACTTAAAATAACTTTTTAAAAATGTAATATTTAATTCTGGTATGTTTGTTTATATTCCACTGACTCCATTATACCTCCTTCTGTCAGGTGAGGAGATCTGAAGTAGCAACATGAAAAGCTGTAGGTGTAAGTACACAAACCATTATTGTTTTGTGGGGTTTTTTTTCTGCTTTATTGCATACTTAATGTGTGTTATTAGTTTTGAAAGAAAAGTAGCAAACTAAAACAGAACATAATAGTGTCCATACAAAATGCATTTTAATGGCTTGGCACATTATCAGATATAAGGTAAAGATAAATCTTACAGTAGATATTCAGCGGATAAGCAACGTTGTAAGTCTTTTCTACTGGTCATCTACTAGCTGTATTCTGTTTGCAGTTCATCCAGATTTGCTACCATGGAGGGAAAAGTTTCCGTGTGAGACTGATAATCTTATCTTTGTGTTTGTGTGTAATAAAATCAATGAATGAGAGATGAAATTTTCTGTTTCTTTTGCAATTATATAAGTATTTTGCTCTTTCAGTCTGTTCTTTATGAAATCTGAATTTACTCTATTATGCTACACAATGAATATTCGCAAAGACTGATTGTTTCTTTGTAAATTATTTAAAGAGAGACTTCCTAGAAAAAGTTTCATCTCACTTCAGGTAGAAGTTGAATGTTTTCTTTTGAAATCTTTCTACACTAAGTGGAATTTTCATAGACCGGGAAGTTAAGCCCGTGCATAACTCTTTGAGAGATTGCAGTTCATATATAATGCTGAGGAAATGAATTTGGTGCTGTAGAGCAATTTTAATATATTTTGACTGAGGAAAAGAGACTATAAGGAGCAGTGGAAAGTGAGAGGGTGCAGCAGTTTATCTCTTTTACAGCCCTAACGAGCACATCATTTATTTGCCCCAAAGAGCTTCTGATTTAAAGAAATAAGATGCACAATAGAATGAAAAATCAACTGCATAGATTCATGCAGCAGGTCAATGCCAGACCCACAAAGTGTACATTAGCCCACGAAGCTTTAGAAAGACTTGTGTGCAGCATGCAACACAAAGGATTATGAAATGTCATCTATATATAGCTGATTTTATGGTGTTATAATATGATTTTTTTCAAAGCTGTAAAAAATGTGAACTGTCGTCAGTATCAATTAGGATTTAACTTTTCTCTTAAGACTTCAGCATATTACAAAAAGTTTGCAAGATACACAAAATTTGGCATTACTCATAAAGGAAGTTATGGACTTTTTTCACTGTTTTGGTAGTATTGGATCCTTATTTAAATATTTGGGATTACAGAAACCACCTGCTTGTTGCTAGGCAAATACTGCTCATTCTGAACATAACCTTTGCCTCCTCATGAAATCCCATAAAACTTATTTTAAAATGAATGATAATACATTATTTTGTGTGTGTGTGTGTGTGTGTGTGTGTGTGTAAGTTAGATTATGGGGTCTGTAGTATTTATTATGCAATTATTATCTTAATCATGAGCAAGTTTCTTGGCAAATAACACACATATCCAAAACTGAAAACTTCAAGATGGCACAATAACAATTTTGAACATAATTGATCCATAAAAAATAAATGAGAAAAACACAGATAAGGTTTTGCAGGAGCAGCTTCTAGCTTAAAAGGAGGCCTGCCTTTCTTCCTTGCAGTATTCAGTTGCAAGTAACAGTGTGGTCAACAAGGCAACAGAACTGCTTGTCTATAAAGCGAACAGAGCTTCCACCACCACCTTCCTCTTTTCAGTATATTATTTTTTAAAGTTCAAAGCTGGTCTCAGTGTACCAGTGTTCTCTTATCAAAATAAATTCCTAAGTCAAGATGAACGTTTTCAGACTAAACTGTTGAACTTATGATAAAAACTGTCAGTTGTCATCAACAGTCAGATTCTTTCTACAAAGGGAAGGAAGAAGAAATGTCTGCCACTTGACACGCATTGTGAATAGCAGTTTTCTGCATAGTGTTGAAACATTGTGCATATCTCTTTCATAGCTTTGGAGTTCTGCACTAAGCCAGATAAATTATTATGTTTACAATATACCAGAATGCATCTGGTCAGGGGAAAAGCACTATATGTATATAATACATATATAAATAAATATATAAATGACATCTATCTTTCTAAAAAATAATCATTAAGTAAAATGCAAAATTTCAGATGGCACACAATGAAGATCTTTTTCTATATTAGGTCAATAGACTTGTTTTTGTTCTTTAGAAAACACTTTTGGAAAAGTAAGTTTTGTAACAAACAGGAATATCTTTTCTCCAAAATCTGAAAGCACAAGAAACTGGAACCAAAATTACTTCTGAACTGCATCAAACAAGACCTAGCTGGATCCTGCCCTCCCTTACTGTTTCATCATGTTTGCTGCTTGCTGGAGCTTGACATGGCTGATCTGGTGGGAGAAGGCTGAGAGCATGGGTGTCAGGCAAGGTGAGTGGTATGGATTGTACATTCCCAAAGGCCTTCTGTAATGTGCAGTTATGTGCAGCTGTACAGGATCAGTAATCACCATTCTGTTACCTAGAGAGCTATGAATATTGAAAACCTACCTATTTGCAGGCTTAAGCAGCTGTTGAATTTAGTTTAGCATATCTAATGTTGGATTCAGTACCTAATGCCTCTGTGAATTGGCCTCATTGATAGAAATTAAATTTATATGGTATGATTTTTCAATTTTTTTTTTTTTTAGATCCTTCGTATTTGATATCTTTCATTCATACCAGAGACCTTTGATGCATATCTATCTGAAAAAATCAGAGCTAAACATGCTTGACTCTAGGTTATGAACCATTTCCCCATACATACAGTCTGATCCTTTTCAGAAAGGAGAATTGTTTTCCTCTGTAGAGATATGGAGTAAATATTCTAAAATATTATGTGAAATTTTGTTGCTAAGAGAGACATAGGTATTTGGTTCATAACTTACTGTTGAATCCAGAGCTTTAATTCCCATGCTGACATTCTAATGTCAGGCACACATACATGGCAAAGTAATTTTCTGCTTTCATCTGAAAACTCCCGTAATGGAACATTTCATTGATGCAGTCAAGTAGTTGACTTCCAAAGCTCCAGTTACATATTGTCACTTGATGAAGACAGTGATAATCCCCAAGTTTATTTTACTTTGAAGATGTCGTATCTGTACTTGCTGCTTCTAATTTCTGCCCTGTCCTCTGCTTCCCCCCTTAATACACACTTATTCCTGAAATCCTTTGACAATCACTGGAAAGTGTTTAATGCGTACGGTTAGAGTTGAAACTTTATATTTTTGTCATTTAAAAAATCCCTCTCTGGATTTCTCTGAACAATTATAATTCATCATCTTGCTACTTAGTTTTAGAAAAAATATTACTTCCACTAGAAATCCTAAAATTTGCAAAATAAGGAAATTAATAGAGATTACACTGAGTTTTCAAATGCTCTCACAATTTCCTCACTGTTTGGCAAGCATAAATGCTAACAAGTAGTATATAACAGAAACAATAAAACAGATACCTTGCATAATGAAGAGCATCTCGAATATGAAAGCTTCTCAAGAACTGTAAGTAGCTTATAGCAGATATAAAAACAAATGATCTGGTAAAGTATGAGGGAAAATATCTCTACCACAGATGAACTCTTTTAATAGGAGAACAAGCGATGGGGAAAAATATGAAAATAAGAGACTACAGAGATGAACAGGTGATATAAGAGATAATTGAGAAGCAGGGATGAAAAAGTGTCAAACTAGGTAAATCTGACAAAGTGATAGGAGTAAATGAGTATTTTAGAACTGTCATATAATAGAAAATACTTGAAGTGCTGATTGAAAACATTATGAACATTCCAATAATATTGAAGCATATGGCAATAGCTCTTGCACTGCAATATGATCTAATTAGAACAAACTACTGTATATTCTATGTTGCCGTACCTGAGCCAGCTCAGGTCCCTTGATTAGGACACAGAATGATGACTGTGAGGATAGTTCAACATAGGAAATCTGTTTTGAAATATAAGTCAGTATTAATCTATTTTCTTCTATAAATTTTGCAGTTAATAGCATACCTATGACTTCTTTCTTTGTTCCATGTTTGCCTTTCATTCTCAGGAAAAATTCTTTTATACTCCAGTAGAGCTTACCTATTGCATTATATAAGCTACCAGTCTTTTTCCAGCTTCAGTGTAAATACAGGTGGCTTTAAAAGTATTAAAACTTCATTGACATTTGATGGCTTGTTTAGATAATTCTTAGTTAAACATCAATGGACATCACTGAATATTTTGCCTGCGAAAGTATGTATCTGTTTCTGAAGGTGTATTAAGTGATTCAAGAGTGGCCATGACCATTTTCCAGTGAGGGAATACTAGCAAATGATCTTCTAACTCATTCCGCTCTCAGTTTGTGGAAAGACAGATTGCTCAGTGTGGAGAAATAGACTCTAGGAAAAGAGTGTTCTTTTTCACTTATGAGCCTTAGGTATGAGATAGAGTTTTCTTCTGCCTCTGAACAGTATGGTGGTTTGGGTAGGTGGCTCACCAGATCGTAACCTGGCTTGCTAGCATGCACAGACATGCAGTTTAATACTTGAGATACAAAAGTTTCTTAAGATCTAATTTCAGCAGGTCAAAAAGCACCTTGGTTTTCAAATTGCCAAGCAGTTTGATATTGTGTATCTTTGTTTTGTTTTAGGAAGGTTTTTGGGTATACAGCTTAAGCTGTAGGAAAGATTATTTTATCTAGTTTTCTCTCTTGGGCTTAAGGCACATGCCTATCAGTATTTTTTGCTCCTTAGCTGATTGACAAAACTGTACATCCTTAACAGAGTATCTCAAAAGGTCTGATCTGTTTGATTGTTTCTCAAAAGGTCTGTAGGTTTGATTCTTTCTAGCAGTTGGTAGCTGGCTAGTGATCTTTACTGACTGACTAAACTGCACAGAGAGAGTAGTATACTCAGAGAGCGAACGAGAGTGTATACCATTGTCTCTGTGTATTTTAGTCAATCAGTTCATAGACTGTGAGCAAGAGGCTTTAGATATGTTTTAATGTCATCTTCTTTGTGAATATAACTTATTTCTGGATTGCAAATCTGCATATTTGGTCAGCACTCATTTGAAATACGCACTTGGGGGGAGGATAAACTGGTAGAACTTCTTTTTTTTTTTTTTTTTTTCTTTTTTTTTTTCAGTTCTGAGTACCATAGAAGATCTTCATAGCAGTGGATTTGAACTGGAAACCAGCTTTATTATCCATTCCTAAAATTTTTCATCTAAATAGTGATGACAATATTTATAAATGCTGAAGAATCAGCATTCCCACTTCTACCTTCCTCACATCTCTTCCTTTCTGGATGGTGTTATAAATCTACTGATTGGATATCTTCTTAAATTATCTTGGGGAAAAGATTTTTTGTAGATTTAATCCAGTAATTTTTTTTTTCATTACCTCTTACCTGTGTCTTGTGCTCTTGTATTGAAATTATTTGTAGCCATACTTATTACGTTTTATTTGAATGGCTACTGTCTTTATTAAAAGTATTTCATCGTGTTTTGTGACAACAGAGAAAAATGAAATTATTTAACAGGGTCGTGTTTAGTTGAGATGGACTTTCAATAGAAAAATCTTTTCTGAAGGTTTATTGATTACACTGTAACAGTATTGGTCGTGTGCTGTCTCAGGCATTCTCCTTTACATTGTAATTACCATCTTACTTAGAAACATTATTTGGCATTTGAAGATACTGTGCGTGTAATATTACAGAATATGAGAAGCAACTACAATGAAAGCAAATGTACTTTGCAAGATAATAATCCCTTTGCTCTTTCTTTCTTTTTTGGTGGTTTTATAAATTCTATAAGTAATCATATTGCAGCTTTGGATAAAAAAAAAAATCAATTGGAATTATTTGTGTTTTCTAACACTTTTAGATGTGCATGTCATTATGCCTAATGTTTAAGATTTGAAAGGTGTCAAAATGTAAATGTAACTAAGTTTTCCACTTCTGTGGAAATTTCTGTCATGTGCATGACTTGTATTTAAAATTCAGTCTTAGTGATAGGGAAGCAAACAAATAAAAAATAAATTGCATTAAATTTGGGAAAGCAGCATCTTATTTTGCAAGAGCATGGATAAAGAAGGTCAAGAAAGAAAACAGTCTGAAGAGAAAATTATTGAGATGAATAAAAAATGTCAGCAGTCAATTGATAGGTCATGAGGCTAAAGGAGCAATTGGTTTATTTTTCTTGATACTTTCTGAACAAAAACAGAAAGATAAACTCATTCTGATGTACATAAGATGAAAGAAAACAAATTTTAATGATATGAAAATTTCATTACACAGCCCTAGGTAGTTGTTTTAAATTTTGTACAAATTGTGTAAAATTCTTATTGTTCATTCTTTTACTAAACACATAAATATTTTTCTGTTCATGACTTTGCTTCTTAAATATTAATTGGATATAGATGTAGATTGCATGTTTCCTTTACACCATTTGCAGTCTTAACTTTGTAGTTCATCTCATCCTAAAAAATATGTAATATTTAAAACAGTGCTGAGAAAAATACACATAATTTCTTCAGGCAAAATGCACAGATTTAGATCTACATCTACAGTATGTTATGGGAAACATATAAGTGAAAAACAGTTATGTTGAAAAGTACTTCAAGTTGTTACATTAAGTATTTTAAAAAGTAATGATTACATTTAGTGTTTTGTGCTCTGGTAGTATCAAATAGCACAGGCTTTTTCAAAACGCAGGCTTTGCAATAAGGTCATCGCTCCCCAGAGTACTTGGGAAAGCAGCAGATTTTGAGTGAAAATGAAATCAGGCTAGGACTTAATCAGCTATCTGGAAACAAAGTTCTGGTTCTACCACAACTATATTGAAAAAAATACCCTGTTCCTTATTGTATTCATATCAGTTAAATAAGTCTATTTATACGACGACTACAGTGACATAATCAAAAATGGAACAAATTTGCAGTTTATTAAAAAAAAAATGTATACATCTTATGACTCCAATAACGTAAAACTTCCCAACTACTTTTTTCTTCTTTTGCTAGAAATCTCTGGTTCATTTGGTCATTTTTGCAAAATACTAGCTAAAGGTAAAAAATAATGTAATGATTTATGAATTATAAATTCAGTACAGTTGTACTATTATTTTGAATGGCAATTCACAATGTTGAGTAAGGGCTTCTTAAAATAATTCTAAACCTCTGTAGATTCAATGGAAATTCTTTGCTCTTTCCTCAGATCTCCAGTGATAAAGGAAATTCTGAAGCAGGGCTTGAGCTCTCAGTTGACTTTTGCCATCATCATCCTTTGTGCTTACAGATGCTTTGTTTCCCGTATGTTTCCCATATGTCAAAAAAAACACAGTGTTTTTTGAAGCAGGTATGGCTTCAGAATTCTGGGGTTTGCTTCTTCTGTGGGAAGGAGTGCTTGCCTTTTTAGGATGTTTTCAGCAATCGTTTTGAAACAGCATTACCTTGTCTGTACAGCTTATCTTTCCTAAAGTACATGGTAAATCCTTTATGACTGCATTCAAGTTGAGTTTAACTCATTGGGTCCAAAGGTATATCTAGGTTTGTGTATCACAAGGAAAACAATGGCAAGGCTCTACACACTGTGACAGGTAGGGAATATATGCAACACCAAAAAGAAGTGACAGCAAATGGTTTGGTTTATTCTAGGGCAGAAAGTGATAAAGTAATATATATTATGTGTATATATATTCAAATAAATAATACACACAATTTCAATGCTATCAATATTGTCATCTCAACATAGTATACTCTACAGTTAGAATTAGAGATTTGCCAGATGCTAAGGCTAATTAGGCATGCAATGGTCATTGATATTGTTGAGGGTTGTTTAATGTTGAGAACTGCATTCCTTTCTCTCCTAGCTTCCTCATTTCTTGGTCCTAGCCTTTATACTTCCAGCAAAAAACAACAAGGGATTATTCAGTCTTACAAAATTTCAGGATTAATTATTAAACTATTAACTGAATTTAATACTGTAGTTGAAGCATATTAATATGCTACATGTAGTTTGTATGGAAAAGGTAAACGGGTTAAATTACATATGTATGTATGTCATCAGTCTGGCTGCTTTCATATTTTCAGTAAAACAAACAAAAATTCTATCCAAGCAAGACAGAACTCAAGCAAGAATATGGCAAATTTTTCATTTTCCCTAATACTAGTATGCTTAGGCAGCTGCACTTGAAATTCTTGGGATATAATGGTCTCTTCTCACTGGTGACCAGTGCAGGATGAGGGGAAATGGCCTCAAGTTGTGACAGGGTAAATTTAGGTTGGATATCAGGAAAAATTTCTTTACAGAAAGGGTTGTTAGGCACTGGAATGGGCTCCTCAGGGAGTTGGAGTCACCATCCCTGGATGTGTTTAAAAACTGTTTGTATGTTGTTCTCAGGGACATGATTTAGTGAAGGGTTGCTAGTTAGGGTAGTACGGTTAGGTTGTGGTTGGACTTGATGATCTTTAAGGTCTTTTCCAACCCAAGCAATTCTATGATTCTGTGATTCATGATGTGGTTAAGATATTAAGATATGATCTAAGGCAATTAACTGCTTCATCTGTGCTGCTTTTAAATTCTGTGAAGAGAATTTTGATGATTTCTTGATTATTCAGCTCTGCCCTTGATCTGAAAGGTAATCATTTCATTTGAAAAAAAAAAAATGGGGATAAACATGCAAATCTAATTTCTGTAGTTCTTTGTATAAGAAATAGGGAGAATTACTCTGTATGATAATGCTATTTCTCCATGGTTGAGGTAATGTATGGAAACAAATAGTAAATTCTTTCCTAATGTATCTTGAATATCTCCCTTTAAGTTCATCAGAAGGGTGGAAGATGTCTTCATCTAGCATACTGCATAATGTGCTGACTACCTTAAGGGCTGTTTCATGTTTGAGTACCCTTTGGAATAATTACAACCAGGAACTCCAACCTCCTAATGAGCAGATTTGCCTGTTTTGTGAAATAGGTATGGTTATCCCAACAGGTTAATCAAAGTAAAAGTGGTCATCTCTGCATCTATAGAGAGATAAATGCCACAAATATCTGCTTAGTGTGCTCTCAATATGAAAGTCATTAGTCATTTGTTCAAAAGTCCTGGGATGTCTGGGTCAGCCTTGTCATATGTTAAATACCTTTATCCTTCCCACCTTCTGCTTTTCTCACCTGAATCCTAACCCTAAAGACCTATTTTTGCTCTTTTCAGTGGGATCTGATGTGGTGGATTAATATACATGACTCTGATCTGACATCACAGGAGAGTTATTAAAGTTTTAGACAGTTTCTGTGCACTTTTTGCATTGGAATGCAAATTCTGAGGTTAGTGGAGAGAAGGTTTGTCAGCTTTGCTGTTTAGTATTGGTAATTCAAATTGTAGAGAAAACATCTCCAATGTGACCATCTTTTCTTCCCTGTGCACTTATTTCCCTCTTCTCTTACTGATTTGAAACAGTATTTGCTGTAGAGTTTTCAGTGTTCCTAGCTAATGGTAGCTTAGCATTGCCAGCACTGTTCAATCAGTTCCAACTTTTGCTGTAAATACTTTCTGAGCAAGTCAGTAATTAATGTGATGCTGATGACTGGTGGCATCTGTATGAGTTTATTATCATCTGTACTGAAAAACAATGCACAATAAAAACATGGAGGACTCTAAAGAAAGAGTCTAATAAATTTACATGAATTAACATTAAATTTAATTTGCCACATGCCAACCAAACTGTGCAGCAGATCTAAATCCTTTAAAAGATATTGATTCCTCTGTTCTTCCTTCTTCCCAGGCCCAATTGCTACATTTATTTCAAGACTTCACTTTGGGTTTTTTTTGGTGGTTTTTTTTTTTTTGTTTTTTTTTTTGTTTGTTTGTTTTTTGTTTTTTTGTTTTTTTTTTCCCTGTGTGTATATTAAAACAAACAAAAGAAAAAAGAAAAACCACCAAACTTTTAGATGTGATGATTGATATATGCGAGTTGCTTTTTTCTTGATAAGAGAGATGAATTGTCTTTTCCACTTTCATGTTTTAAATAATGTTTGATTGATTCCTTCACTCATGCATGTATATTATGCACAGAATACATATTATGTTTACTATAACCTCAGCCCAAATATTAAAGGGTACTAAACCAATATAAATGAAATGGTACTTCCATTTGATAATAATTCTCTTCAAAACACGACAACATTCAAACTTAATGGTAATACTGAAATAGAACGCTAACAGCTACTAAAGAATTTTTTCTTGATTCCTTCATAAGGGACTGTTGTGGATTCTACCCATCACTACTCCCAGCAAATGAGTGAAAAAATGTTAATGTAAAGTTTTTCATTGCTTTAGCAAATAATGTGAGGCAGTCCACATTTGGAATTGTAGTAAAATACACAAGATAGTAACTAGAAACAGAAAGAGACTGAAAAAAAAAAAGGAAAAAAAAATATCAGAGAGCTTTCTTATACTTTAATAACTCAGAAGCATAGCTTTGTTGTATCCAGTTTCAAAAACAAAGAAATGTGAAATCTAAGTCTAAATACAGACCTCAACAGAGTCTGTGCTGAGGTCTATTTATTATTAATTATAAATGTTTCTGTTTATCATGTAAAATTATATCATAAATATTATTAATGTTTTAATAGCTAATAATAAGTGTTGGAAGTAGTCAAAACAAATTGTCTCTCACACAAATACATAAAGATTGACATCAAGTTGGCTTATCCACTGGGTGGTCTTTAACTTGAATAGCTGAATCCGATAAAAACTCAAAACTGAACAACAACAGATCTGCACACTGTAAACTGAAACTTTAAATCTCAGCAAGTAGTACAGTCCAGGGGACAGGAACATCTGTCTTCTTTCATGGACTTGGAGAGCCACATGCTCAGTGCAGCTGAGATGCCTCTTCCTGATGCCTACTGCTATAGATGCAACTACAGCTTCTGAGAACATCTGTGTCCTTAGATCTCAAAGACTGGAACTGTGCATAATCTCAGATTAAAAGTTTTTTGGATGTACTGCCTATCAGAACATCAAGACATTGATGTCTTGATACCATCTGTGCATTAGAGAGGATACTTATGCAATTTTTCAGTGGCTACTGAAAATTTTCATTTTGCTGCTCCTAGTGCAGCTTCATGAGTAAGTCGGAAAGTCAAGAAATATCCATGAAAACATTTTTCAAAAATAGATTCTATATTATTCATTCTATGGTAACTGTTGAGCCATGGCCTGAACCTCTGGAAAAACGACTGTCAGCCTGTCAGACAGGCAGACACTTGTGAGAGCACAGGTGAAGGTGATTCACCTGTGTGACTGGAAGGGGTGAAGCCTGGCTCCAGCTCTCTTAGACCTCATTTAAGGGCTGACTGCCAGTGTGGAAGGATCTCTGGTTGGAGATCTCTTCCTTGTGGTTTTCCCTACAAGCTTAAACCTTCAGACCTGGGTAAGCACTTATCTTTTTTACTTTGTAGCACCTTTGTGTTGTACTAGTCCCTTTGTCATTGTATCTCCTGTGTCACCATTCCACTGCCTTGATCTTTCTGATAGTTACAAATCACATAGGCAAGATGTTAACATTCTGGATCAAGCACAGGCTGCTGAAAAGTTTGGTTACGTTGTTATCATCATGGCAAGAAACTCCTGAAAATAACGTGGCTAGTCAAGGTGCGTGAATGCATTTTCTTGTGCTCATTTTTTTCCCTTTAACCTATCTGTCTTTCGTAACTTGTCAAGGTATGTAAGTAAAAAAGAAAATAGAGGGATGACGAGTGCTTAATAACACAAAAAGAAGTTTGAGGAAATTGTCAGTTTCTACTATATGTAAGTTAATGTCATCGCAGACTGTATAAGAAAAAAGACAGGCTCTCTCAAACAGACAGTATTTAGCAAGTATCCTAAAATTAGGTATTCCATTTAAAAATGATTAAAAGATTAGAAAATGTAATTAGTCGCCTACTTTCTTTTCTAAAAATCATTTAGTATCTTATTTACACAAAGTCTCCTTTCTTTTGCTACTTTTTTCCCCCTTGCTCTGTTTTTTAAATAAGAAAGAAGAGGTTGGTTGGAATAAAATTAGTTTAGGACTTTCAACAAAATTCATTTAACATGCCTAAGAAAATGGGGTCTTTTAGTAAGAAAAGATTTTCAAGACAGAGAAGCCAGAGCATCTGAAAACCTTTTTTTTTTTTTTTTTTTTTTTTTTCTGAACAAATGTCATGTACTTTTAATTAATAGAAGTGTGCTGTCAGTTTTTCAATAGGTAGCTTTGATATCTACTAACTCAAGATGTTAGGGTTTTTTTTGTTGTTGAAGATTTCACAGCAGAACAAAATGTTCTGAAAATTGGTTCTTGTTAGTTTTGTGTGGCTGAATGTACATACTTTTCTCATCAGTATCTATTTTATCATACTTCTTTGTAGCAAAACTGTTTCCAAATTCTGTTTCTGTTATGTTGTAAAGGAGAAGTTCTAAAGCCTTGAGAGAACTTGGGATAATGCGTTCTGACCATGCTAGTCTTTTGAAGGCTACTTTCTGATGCCTATATTGAAAAGAAAGTCACTATGGTTGCTTCAGAAGCTGCTATCTTTCTAGCATATAGCCTGCTTTAAGTCACTACGGAAGCAATAATTATTTGTAAGAATTATGCATGGAGTCTGCCACAAGCAAAGACTATCAAAAGTTGACATATCGATGTTTTGCCTTGCAAGGGTGTCTGTAACACAAAGCATAACCTTTTCCTCACCCCACACTTACAGTTTTTTTACATTTAATTTTATCTGTCGGAAGTAACAAGTGCTTTCTTTTTAGATCTCCTGACCTTTGGGAAGGATTAAATGTTTCACCTTTGTCTATTCTGTTGTCAGATTAAATAGCTTGAAGTAAATGGAGAGAGAGATGATTATGTTATCTGCAGCTCTGCTGAGCACATGGGAGTGCTGAAAGGATATTAAGTCTCCCAGACTATGGAAGACCCACTTAGTTATTTTTTTTGGTCTCAGTGTACAAAATGCAGGATAAATGCACTGTCCCAGGAAAATCTAAAGAAGGAGTAAGTCTTTGTGTTTTGGTATGGTTAGACTGGACAATTTTTTAACAGTATCTTTCAGGGTCAAATTACTTGTATCTCCCTAGCAGTGCTTTGTCTACAGGATCAAGAACAGCAAAAAGCAGAAATAAACGTACTGTCCGCTGTCCATCCCCTATTTTTTTCTCCCCAGTATACCTAATACGTAATGTAATTATCTCTGTGCTCCTCAGAACTGAGACTGAAGCACATATGCTGAAGTTGCTCAGAGTGAAAATGCCTAAAGATTTAATTTTAAAGGATTTCAGATGTAGAATTAAATGCATAATTATTTTTTTAAAGTCTCTTTACTAGTAATTGAATGTGATTTTTTTGTTGTTTTGCTTATTGCATGTTTTTTAAGATTTTAAATGTTTTTTGTTTTTTTTTTTTAAGGTGGGTCTTTTGATTTTTGTTCTTACTAGGCATACCAGGTAAGGTTACCTTTTTTATTTTCCAAGTATTTTAATAAGTGCCATTGAAAGATACTTAATTCTTAATCAGTAGTTTGAAGCAATGTTGTCAAACAGCCCTTTAACAAAATAAAATTGATTTCTTTCTGACTCTTAAAACTATCTAAAATTTGATTATCATTATTCTGAAGTTTTGGATTTTGTTGTGTTTCTATTAGTGATGATCCAAACTGTTTTTTTTTTTGTTTTTTTTTGTTTTTTTTTTTTTTTTTTTGGGGGGGGGGGCGGAAGAGTTTTTTTTTTTTAATGGCATTTAAATTAAAAGCAAACAAACCTTATTTATTTTTTTAAATCATCCATCAATTATCCAATACAGCCTATGCAAACACTTGGACACGTTTGAAGAAAGTAACCTACAGGTTTAAATGTTCTGTAGATTTTTTTTTTTTTAGCACCACAAATTCAAAACTTATGTGTATGTATATATATATATATATATACATATATACATATATATATAACTTAATATAACTTATATAACTTAAGTTTCTATGAAGAATGTAACTAGAACATTTTGTTAATTACAGTGAATTAAAGTCTGATAGATTTCAAAGTGCTTTCCAAACTTAAAATAAGTTACTGTTGTAATGCTTCTTCTTACAGAGAAGAACAGGAATCAGAAGCTCAGAAGTATTCAGCTGTTATTAAGTATGGATGTTGTCTCTTACTTTTTGATGGTCATTGCTTAAGGTATTTGGCTCAAAGAGAGCAGTTAGAGAGTTAAACACTCTACACTGTACTTGCTTCTGACAAACGTATAACTGAAAAGCTGTTAAAAAAACTTCAGTTTTCAAAGAAGTTGTATGAATTACCCATTGCTTCTAGAAAGTTTGTAATGAGAGAGTTTTAGAGAACTCTGTCTCAGGAATCATGTTAATGAATGACTGCTATGGAATAAGTGATGCACCAATATTAGAATAAGATGGTATTTCGAAGAAAGTTTGTCTCTACAACATACATCTTGACACAGATTAAGCAAACTTCTGTGTTAATCTACCCTTTGAAAACTAGACAAATAGCACAAGAGATTTTTGGTTAATGAAAAAAGGAGTGTTATAGATTTCTCTTCAGTTACTGTCTGATGTGCTCCTTTTTTTCTGTCAAATCTTTGAACCAATTTAAGTTATTTACACTCTATCAAATGAGAAAAAGAAAAGAAGTATTAGTCTTTCTCTAAAGAATATATTTCTTTGTGATTTTAGCATTTTAAAAAATAATACCATAAAATATTATAACTATTTGAAATATTCATTTCTGCAGATATCAACATATTTTTCTAGTTCCCTAGACTAGCATTCCGAAATTTGATTCTTCTGTTGCACTGGTACATAATAAGATGAATTCTTTCAAATCTCTGAAATCATATAATTGCAGAAAATGGAGTATTTTAATGTGTTTGCAAGCCTGATGGTTTTGTATAACAAATTTTGAGAACTGTTTAGAATTATCAATTATCAATTGGCGTTACACGCCAACGATATTTACATTAGAAAGAGTCCATATTTGATGTAATGTATCTTTATTAGCTAGAATTCGGTTCTGTTCAGTTTGAAATGACTGAGTCACAATAGTACAGCCCATTTTGCTGGAAATAGTGCTTATTGCTATAGTGGTTTTCCAATGTGAATATAGTCTATTGAAGTGATCGTTCTTCTGAAAATGAAATATTACATTTCTTAAGTAAATAGGAATTCATTTAAAATTCTTTTATATACTTAACTTTTTTTATTAAACAATGGAATTTGACAAGTTTGTGCTGTAATGTATCGGTTTCAGTTATGATTTTGGAGTTTGTTCTTTACTGAGTTGTTGTTCTTGGAGTTCAAACAAATAAATTACAGTTAAAAGAACTTGACTGTTTAAAAAAAAGGCATGACTCAAATATTTTTTATATCTCCTTTTTTAATTGATCTCACAAAGAGGAAACTTCTCTATGTTGATTTGAAAATCTTCTAATCTCATTGTGATTTTTCTAATGTGAAGCTTATGAGACTTGTATTTAACAAGTGGAATCTATGTCTGTCACCACTTAAAATTCTAGATTTACTATCTTCTAGAATCTGAGTAGCTAAAAATGGAGGAACACTTTCTTGAGCTAAATCTTTAAATGCAAATAAATGACATGAGATTAAAGAGTCGTGGTGACATAGAGTTTATGTATGATCTTTGGTGCATTTTTGATGCACACACCAAACTTTCAACCAGAGGAAACTCCATCAAAGAGGAAGGGTAAGTCTCCTCAAAGTTTCAGTTTAGGAGTTGAAATAGCTGGTAGTATAACTTAAATCAGTGATTGGGCCCTGCCTAGAAGCTCTATAAGCTGTGACCTTAGCTCAAAGAGTGTGTTCTCTCACAGTCTTGAAACAGATCTTGCAAAATATCTAATAAAATCAGCTTTATGCTCAAGTTGTACTGAAGTCTGACCCGTGGTTTCATTTTATGTGTAGAGGTTTTTTTTTCTAGCCAGAGGACACAGAAAATTTCACTGTTGAAAATCACGAAGGAGGAGCAAGTTAAGAATAAAAGTGTTACACTGCATTAATACTAAATTTAAAGCTCTGCAATTATTTTGAGTGACACACTCCTAAACGATGAGTTAGGGCTTGAGGTTTTTCTGTTCTTTGGCTTTGCATTTTAATTAGTTCATGCTCTCTCTCTCTCTTTTTTTTTTTTTTTTTTGTAAGTGTCTTCTTAGGTGTATCCATAATAGAAAATCAAACCATCAGGAAATGAATACAGTACAGCATAAAGTAATTAAGGAAATTGGAGCATATATATGTGTATCATGTATCAAAATAACAATTATAAAATATAATTAGCCTTCTCGTAAAGATGGTATAAAGATAACACAAAGATCCATGAATCTTTAATTTGCCTATCTTTGGATAGATGGGAAAATAAAAAAATATAATGTTTTTTTCTGGAGGAGGTTTTGAATTAAGGATGGTTGGATTGTTTGGGGTTTTTTGTTGGTTTTTCTTCTGGCTTTTTTGTTTTTGTGGGAGAGGAGTATAGAGAAAAGAAAGAGATTAGAAAGTGCTTGAGTTTATATATTTCTTTGATTTCTTTTAAAAATTAAAAAGTTTAAGAGGATATTTATTTTACAATGCAGTATTTAAAAAATTTTACTTTTTTGGTTAAAAACTACCAAATGTAGATTTGAGTAGCCACAAGTAAGTACTTGATTTTTTTAACAATGGGGAAGATAATTTTATCAGTTTTTTCTCTGAGCAGAGAAGGAGGATTTGTTTGCTTGACTCTGACAAAGAGGCAAGCCTTTTGTTTTATGTCCCAGTTCATTTACTTTAGACCAGGTAGGAACCTGTGTCCCATATTTTAGTTGTTTGTCTTCAAGAGAAGGTCACATCTGCTGAGAGTTCCGTGATTTGTGTTAAATCTTTTTCTCACCTTATTGCCAAAAAATCATCCTCTCTCACTATCACGGCCAAAGTCATAAAATCCTTTCTGAGGCACTTCACAGAGAAATTGCTTGATGGGATTTGTGAAAAGTAAAATGAGAAGTTGTCGATCAAGAGAATAGATGATGATGGGGAGATGATTTGATAGTTGACTTTAGAGAGATGATCTCTTGCTGCAGTAAAGAACAAATGATTACTTGTAGTTGAAAATATTGCTATTTAATAGGTGAGAAGAAAAAAAAGCTCAGAAAGCATCTGACTCTGAACATGATGCCTTAAGTGGTCTCTTTTTAATATGGGAATGTGCTGTCTCTTCTTTTACTTCCTTTAATATTCATATTTATCTTTTGAGTCAGTGAAGTAAAAAAAAAATAAAAAATAGAATCCTTTATCACCTCTATTCCAGAAGTTTTTTGACTTGTGCAGGCACACGCACTGGTTGTTTGTGTGCTCTATTTCTATGCTTCAGCAACCCTGAGAAAATATAAGTCATTACAACTTTGCTAGAACTCTCCTACGAAATGACTCTTTACAATTTTATTATTAAAAATGATTACGGAAATAATGGGAATTTTAAAACCTCAAAGTTTGTTCTTAAAATCCAATAAAATCTCACCATTATTATGTCTAATACTTCTAGATGGAATTTAGCACGCATATTATTTAAAAGCTGATATGGTGAAAGCTTGGTGGGTAAGACATTATTTTTAATGTTAAACTGCTTTCATTGCCATATACAGTATTTTTTCAATAAGTATCTAATAATTTTATAAAATTATAGTTCATTCTGCAGGTGCTACAAACAGGACTTAAAGAACATGTAGGAAAAGCAGAACCTCTACAGCAAAACTTGCATAGCAATGCAGGAGTTCTGATTTGTTCTTCCTGCATTTAATTACCACCAGGACAAAATAAAAATCACGTAAGAGTCTCTATTACTTAAACCTATTAGAGTTAATATTTACAGTGCTGTGGTTCAGAACTCGTTTGTTTTGAACATTTATGAACTCTAGAGAAAGCCATTTTGGCTTTTCTCTGCTCGCTTCTTCACTATCATCTTCTTCATCTCTAAAGGGCATAAATAGATAAGACTGACTTTGCTCTCTAAAGGTTTTATCCTTACAAATTAATGTCTATGAACCAGGATCTTCCATTCCCCCACAGTATGTGCTTCATCCTTGAAGCTTAGCCTTCCACCACTCTGACGCACACCGCTGGCAACCTCATGGCTTGGAAAAGTGGTATTATGCATTTGAAGATTCTGCATATGCGATGTGGCTCATCTATCAATGACTTTCAGTTATTAATTGCTCATAAATGTTCATGAATTTGTGTCACTCTGATGAACCTGTTAACTTGCATACAAGCTATTAATTATTCATTTGTAAGTAATTATGCTGCTGATTTTTGCATCCTTTTTAGCTACTCATTATGTAAACTAACCATGTTAACAATCCCAGTACTGATTCAGACTTGAGATACAGCTCTCCTTGACATCAGCTTAAGGCTGTAAGATCAAAGATTTGTGTAACAAAGCAAAAATTAATCATTAAAGAATAAAGGTTTGTAACGGATAAAATGAAAATACGTGTTCGTAACTATACCTGCTGATATCTCATTCTATTAAAAAAAAAAAAAAAAAAAAAAAAAAAAAACCACACAAATTAAGTTTAAGTTTTTTAAGTAATTAAGAAAGGAAAAGTGGACTGCTAAATACTTTTTAAAATATTTTTTTTCTAAAGAAAAGCAGTTGATTCAATTTTTTATTTTTTTATTTTTTTTTAAATCAAGAATCTTTCCAGGTAAATCTCATTTAATAAGGGCATATTAGTCTTAACAGTGAGATAATTTCAAAATTGTAGCTGGCATAATTTTCAAGAGAATGGGGGCAACAACCAAATGTAAACTATCTTGCCCTGATGGGGGAATTACTTTTGAAATTGCTATATTTTTGGCACTGAGATACACAAATACATTAAAAGCCTACATAGATACTTTTGAAAAGTGATCAGTAGTGGAGATTCATCTGACACTTACTACCAGACCACACAGAATACTTACATATCAAATACTCTAGATTCACCAGTCTTAGTGACTGTTTAAGATTAACAATCTTAAAATACAACTTTGCATCTGTGGAGTAAGCATAAGATGGTTAGTTTGTACAATGAACGGCAGTAAAAGAAGAAAAAATCTTCAGTATAAATACTTGCAAATGAAAAATTAATGACTTACACATGTACTTTCAAGTTCATCAGGTTGGCATGCATAAACATCTGAGTAGTTTGTGACTAAACTGATACCAATGTATGAAAGTTTAAGTTTATTTTTATAGTTTATGGTCAAAATATTGCTGTCTACTAGGGTTAGTAATCCTAACCATAGCTCTAATAAACTGAGTGGCTTGTGATTTTAATAAAACACCAATGGAACACTTGAGCTCATCCTATACTGCAAGAATCTCATAGAAATGAATAAGTATTCATTATTTGTAATCAGAAATGAATCCATTGTTACAAAACTGATACCATCAATAACTATTTTTGTTGTTGTTGTTGTTGTTGTTATTCGTTTTTAGTAATTACTGATGTTCAAATTTCAGGAGATGATCGAATGTGATTCAGATCTATTTTGATGAGTAAGTAGTAGAAGATAACAGTCTGTAAAGTATAGATTCTGTAATAGCTTATTGAGGATATTAGACCTTTATGTTTTTTACTCACTCAGTTTAAGACATTCTGGGAACGTGGTGTTGATTTCCTCTGGCAAAAAGCCCTCATAGAATTATCCTGTTTGTATAGAAGTCTAATGAATCCCATGACTGAAATACAACTGACGGAAGTGGAGATTTTCCGATGACAGCTAACCCTTACGCATGAATGAAAGCAGATACTTGGAATACAACTTGTAAAAATGCCTCAGGTGAGAGAAAAGACTGAAAGTAAGATCTTGTTACTAGATACTTCAGGAAATCCATCCAGTAGATAACTCTCGTGAGTTTTCCAAGGAAAGCTTCTGTTTGTGTTCACACCTTTCTTTACTCAAAAAAGAAAATATCACGGGACACATTTTGGAGGACCATCTTCCTTAATTCCAGTTCTGCAGTTTCGTTGAACTACCTGTGTTTTTTTTTGTTTGTTTGTTTAACCTGAATGCTTTGTGGTTTCACTCTACATCATTTAAATTATTGGCAAATTATTGGCAAATTACGGTAGTTTTGTTTTCAATTTGCGAATGTTTTACATTACTTTAATTGACGTTTCTGGACTTTTAAATTATATGTCCATGCAACTCAATCTCAAATGGCTTGAATTTGGCTCTTTTGTAAAATCTGATGAATGTATAGATGAATGTGAATGAATAAAATTAAAGATCTTGATACAAATCTCATAACACAAACTGTTCCCTAAAGAGGAAATCTTTCAAGCAGTATCTTTTTCTGTTGAAGTCAATGGAGCTACACTAGTTTACACCTCCTGAGGATTTGGATACACAGCATTAATACCTGATTCCAACCCATAGAAATAATTTGCTTTTACCATTGCAAATTCATGGCTTGAGTAATCTGTTGGTATTTATGATCCTCCTGTTTAATGAGTTCTGACGTATTTGTCATGGAGCTTGTGATCATTCCTTGTCCGAGGTAGAACTCTGAAAAACAGTTTATTTTCTGGGATGCTCTTATAACAGGGCACACCTTAATGATTACTGGATATAAACAGGTGATCCAGCTATTGCATTTCAAGAGATGTTGACTTCTGTTTTAGAAGTTGGGTTTTTTTTTCCTTAGAATGTTTTTGACTACCAAGGGTAAAGAGTGAAGTTATTAATTAGTTGTTAATTGCGATGCATGAATAAGAATAATAATAAGAGCTAATGCAAATGTAAAATTAAAAATTAAAATGTAAAGCATATCACCATTTTTTGGTAATAACAATTGTAAGTTGTGATTTGTTCTTCCAACAGTTTAGGTACTTAAACAAAAATTGAATTTGTTCGTGATTTTTGCCCTTAGGAACAGAGGTCACTAAACACATTAATGCCTGGAGATAATGAGAAAATGATCCTACTACTTCAAGAAAAAGTTATCCTGAATATTCTCTAAGAGAGTTTTCAGAGCAGGAGATATGCAGCATAAAAATGAGTAGGGGATGACTCAGCGTATGTATTGAAGTGATTTGTTTTTTGTTATCTCAAAATACGAACATTTCAAAATCTACTTAGATTCCTTCTTTTTTGAATTTGCTCATGAGTCTCATGAGACTGTAAAACCTACTGTAAAACCTACTGATGTGTTGTGCCTTCCAGTGGGTTTATGTGTAGTGTTTTGGCTCTTACACTTCCAGTCCCAGTGCAGTTAGGTGTGGGTAAGATTAAAGAGTAAGTTCCATGCCAAACATAGAGAGCTCTAGGAAATAGAGATAGCTTTTAATAAAGACATTTTTTAAATTTCATTTAGGAATTATCTGGCAATATGTGTCACTCACTAAATGGCTTATTGCTGTTTTATCAAATTCCTCAGATGAACGCCTGCCAAATATTTTTGAGAACTTTTAGTGTTGTTTGTTTGTTTGCTGTTTATGAAACTGCTGGTAATTTATTCAGTTTATTGATGGCACTTTTGCTTTCCTACCAAAAAGAAGAAAAAAAACGTTTACACCTTTCTTGTATCTTAGTACACAGGACTTAGCATTTTCATCTAACTCCATCAAGCTGTAATGACTGTCTGTTACTGCAATACAAAAAAAAAAAAAAAAAAATCAAATTAACTTGTTGGATCTTAAAAAGTATGTCTAATGAGCTGATGGTGGGATGGATGATTTTGTCATTATACTAGGTTTATTCTTCCCATATTAAAAGCCATTCATTGTTGACAAGTTAAATTCTCAAGTGACTATCAAATGCCATCATCTTCCACTCATCACGTCTAGGAACTCATTGCCAAATCAAACAAATAGCATGATTAGAATGCTTTTCTTGTTTCAATTGGACATTAGCAAGATATTTGCAGTAAATGTTGTTTTGATGACCTTAGTTTCACACAGTGAAAAAATGAAATTGACTCATTTTTCTTGTAAATTCAATGTGACAAAACATATTGAATTCTGTCACTTTTAAGGCTAAGTGTAATTTAATCAGAACAATGAAATTTAGAAAAATATGACTCTTAAAATTGAGGAAGTGTAAGCATTGTGTTTTCTCAGCTTTTCTTGATTGTCATTCATTCTCTTTCTAGCCCTTTTCTAAACTCCTGGTATATGCATTTCACAGTCCTTCATATCAAAGCGTATAAAACTGCATCCCAAGATGTAACATGTCACAAAATCTTAAGTCTCTTAGGGAAGATGAAATATTTTTTGAGAGGTTTTGAGTGATAAATTTTCTTTAGTAAAAGCAATAAAATGTTTAGGAAATTTTGAGGTTTTTATCTTTTGGCTCAGAACTGAAAATACTGATGTGCCCGAAGAACATCTGATGTTTTCTTGGATCTGCCAGTGACTGGATCTCATAATTAATTCTCTTTAAAGGAGGAGTTAATTTTACTTATATGATACAGTTCTTAGTTTTAGAAGAAAAAATTATTCCAAAAACTCAGAAGAGAACGCTTATACTGAATTTAATTGCTGAAATAATTAATGGCAAGAATGTTTGGATCCAAATGAAAGAATTAGAGTCCAGGGAACTTGAGAACAGTGACTTTACAACAGCTATTTCATGATTTTCCTAGTTGCTAGGAAGCTTAGGAGCTCTGTTTCTGCTGTAGCATTGCCAAAGTTAGAGTGAACAGGAGACTGGTTTGTCCTTATTTCTTGGCAGACTGCCATGTTGTCTGAAATGAATTGAAAAAAAGTGGGTAGTGACACGTAAGCTGTTAGGAAAGTAGGCAAATCTTCCTAAAACATAAAATGATTTCCTGAGAGACAGTTTTTTTTGAGTCAAATTGTCTTGTCACATTTGACAACTGTAAGAAAAATAAAACTGTTCTGGCTCAAGCTCATGGAACAAAGAATATCCTATGTTATCAATAAGTTCTATTCATGAATTTGTGGCGTGATAATATCAATTGTGTATAGTTATTATAAAAAAACTGAAAAATCATTACTGTTTCTATTATTCTGGAAAATTATCTTGTTACTGCACTTAAGATATTTGTAAAACTAAATACTTAAAAAATATGAGATTCTACAAGGTCAGCAGGAACAGCAAAAATATATATATATATATGAAGTGTAAATCACAATGTAGATATGAACATAAACACCTTGAATAAAGGCATGAATTTACCAGGGAAATATAAATGATACTGATAATGTTTTGCAGAGATCAACCAAATCCCAAATCTGATAAATTCTGTATTTTAAAAAAAGGACAAGAACACAGTGAAAAATGATTTCTTACATTCAAAGTAGCTGAAGATGAAGTGTTTCATAAACACTTATTTATGATTGACTTTAAAGTGTCACAAGTGGGACTGAACTCTAGACAAGAGGGCAAACGCATGAAGTTTTTCCTTTTTAATGATGTTAGAGTTCTCCATCTATTTTACGCTTCAAAAGATAAGAGAGAAATTCCCTAGTATGCTTTTCTCCTTTACTATTGCCAGAGGTCACCTGTAGCATTGCTTCTGGAAGTAGACATACAGTGGAATAATCTCCCATAGGCATTGATCTTGTTTTATTGGAGTTGCAATATAGGTAAGTTTTCTAAGAGATTTATTTAATTATATATCAGGTCTAAATTATTTAGGTTTAGAATGTTATTCTGAAACTCAAGTTTCCTTCTCTATTAATTCAAAGCGAAGATTTTTTTCATCCATTTCTTTTTTTTTTTTTTTTTTTCCTATCAGTGGCAATGTAGAATCTTAAAATGGAAGTTAAAGCTATGCTCGTGTTGATCGTATGTTAGAAAAGCCCTGAAAATATGTCTTCTCCGCTTTTTCCTTATTCATTAAACTTCTGCTGTGGACAAGGTTACAATAACTAGAGTCAAGCTTCTCACAGTCCAATAGCTCAAAATAATAAAATGTTATGAAGAAAAAATATTTTTCTACATAAACATGTGCACTGATCCTCTTTTGCTGATGTTAGATACAGTGATTTCATTTTTTACATGCCTACTCCCTGAAGAATAAGAAGGAAAAATATTTGGTAGTTTTTATAAAACTTTGGATGTGTTTGAACTAGCAGATCATCCATTTCTGCTTAACTCTGAAGAGATGCAGCACTGCTGAAAACCATTTATCTGTCCTGCACGGTGTCTGGGGATGGGAGAGAGGAACATGGAGATGCAGGTTTCGGGAGGAATAAATCATTAACATAGTTGGAGAGAAAGCTCAAGACTGAAAGTTTCAAAATGATCTTGAGTTTTAAAAGCCTGTAAAATTAGTTATGGGCTTTGCTTAGTTTGAATTTGCCTGCCAGAGAAATATTAATTTTTTTAGCTTAAGTTCAGGATAAACACTGAAGACACTGAAAGATGAAATCAAAGTTAATTAGCACATTTAATTCTTTGATAATCTGTTGATCACAGTACAAAAAGAGAGCAAAATAATTCTAATTGAGTAGCTCCTTAATAGATGCCCTCAACCTTTCCATTTTAAATCAGATTTCAGAGTTTTTATATTCTTTGTCTCTTTATTCTAATACTCCGTGTGTGCTAGAAAGACCAAGATAGAAAGGAAGAAAAAAAGAAAGGAGAAAGGGGGAAAAAGTCTTGATACATCTGTGAGCATTATCAGTTTTTTTTCTTTGCATTACCTGATTTCCTTTTTGCCTTACAATTCTTTTTTTGCTTTCCTTCCAATACTCATGTATATTTGCTGTTTACAAGAATTTGGTAACAACTGCAGTTAGAAAAGGAAAATCAAATATCTCAATATAGGTGACAAAGAATTGTGCTTCAAAGACTGAAGTAGAGAGAATGGGAATCAAATACTTTTCCAAACCTAGGAGGTGAAGCCCTCAGAATAGCTAAGAAAGTCTGTGCTATCGGCTTCAACTGTGACTTTTCAGGAAAGGAACTTTGACTGAGAAAGGTATGTTTCTTTTTATCTTCTACCTTTTTATTCTCTTTTCACTTCCATGTCTAGTCTGCCTCATACAGAGACTGAACTAGACTCTAGCAACAAGACTAATAGTGCCATCTCAAATATATTCCTGTCTCTATCCAACAAGGGTGCTTCAAATTCTTGGAGTGAGTAGTTGAAAGGAAGGAAAGCTAGAAAAGATTGTTAAAATTGAGATCTATTTAAGATTGTTTTAGGGAGGTTCACCAGATGGCACTGTTTCATATAGTCAAATACATCTTTTCATGATAAACAATGTAATGTAAACAATGTGTTTCTTGAGGGCTTCCTTGGTGGTTTCAAGCATGGTTTTTTTTTGATGAAGATTTGGTTAGCATGGTTGAAATTCCCTTTTGCCAACATCATCCAGGCTGAAGTAAGTTTTCTGCAAGGGAATGCTGCACAGTGTTCAGCTTCCTCCAACAGGGATTCAGTGGCTGACTGTTCATGGGCCTCTGCTCAAGGTCTTGTGCAAGTAATCAAGAGATAATAGCACTATTGGTGCTGTGGCTCTCTGGAAAACACATCTTGGTCTAAGTGCTTATTTCTGTTGTCATGACTTTAAGAAGATAGGCATAACTGCTTTAATGCAGTAGTCTTTTGGAATGCTTATTTCTGATGATCAACAGCATCCATTGGAGTCAGAAGGGCTCATATGAAATAGGCTGGGATTGACTAGGCCATAGTATGAAATAGAGTGAATCATAACATTGCAGCCAGAAAGAAGGTTTCCAGAGTTGTGTCAAGGACAGCGATCAAGGTGAGGTTATTAAGGCACTGCCTTCTACCTGACAGGTTGCTTAAAAGGTGGTTGCAGGTGAAGGCTCTCAAACCTGTGGAGTGAGAGAAAAAGAATGAAGCTGGCTTCTTTCTGCTGTGCATTGTCCAAATGTTGCTGTGCTTTTGAACTGATGCAGTGGGCTGATCATACTGCTTTAGATGTTTTCCTGGGAAAACGAATACAGTCTGAATGCCTCACCATCACTGTTTACTGAGCAGCATAGCTCCAGGCATGGATCAATGTAACTAGAATCTTTTAATTTAGAAGGTTCCCTCTGCTGTCGTAAGATGGTGTCTGGGGCCAGCACCACACCTACCCTGCTGGACTGTGGTCTGGGCCACTCCAGGAAAATTCTGAGAGCCTAGGCTCAGGTCCACAGCCCCACAGAATGGTACTGGGGCTGTGATGGAAGTACTCCTGAGGTGTGTGTGGCCAAGCAGTTTTCTTGTGGTAGGTGTTCATCTATCATGCACCATCAGAATGTGGACATCGCAGCCCTAAGCAGCCATTGCCTTAGAACAAAATGGCCCTTTTGATTTGACAACACGTATGTCTGCATGGACATCATCATTTAAATTCTTAGCCTACTGCTTACATTTCAATACATATATAGTATTGAGATACAACCACGGGATGAGGCTAAAGAATTTTGATGTGATTATAAAGTCCAGTACAGTTACCCTTTTGTGTAGAGAAGAAGAAGGAAAGGAGGGGAACAGGTGTGTGGGGAGAAAATAAATGTTAGCGTCACGCAGTTAACTAGATCGATCTGTGACAGGGGGGCAGTGGGCCTCTGCAACCCCCCCCTGCCCCACAAAATGGGAAGGGAAAGGGAAAAATTGTAGTGATATGGGAGCTGGGCTCAAGGAAGAAAAATAGATCTGTGGAGGAAAACTTATTTTACTTATTTACTATGATATCAGAATGCAAGATAACACAATATAATAAAATCTAACTGAAATTGAGACTAATAAATCAAATAAGATAGGAGACAGAGAGAGTTCTTGAGACCGAGTCAAGCGTGAAAAGCTTGGAACAGCCAGGATAACTCCCTCCAGCACCCACTGCAAGGCAGTGAGAGACCGCCCTACCTGGAAGGACCAAACCCCATAAAGTATAGGGGTAGGTACCTGGAATTGGAGCATTAATGCATTTACTCCCAGTGTACTACATGGTGTTATGATGTGGAATACTGAAAAATGAAAAACACAAAACCGTGACAGTTAGTTTTTATTTTGTTACTAGACATGCAGAATGCTACAATGTTTCACTGTATTGAACTTCACTGTTATTCTTAATTTTCTAAATATCTGGAACAGCATTTTGGGAGAAGGATCTGGAAATATTTTTCAGCTATTTCTTTAGCTGTATCATGTTCTTAGTCAATTAACTTTAGTCGTTCTGTATGTTACAGCTAATATTACAGTATTACCAGAATAGCAGTGCTTTCTCAGATATCGCTGGTATTATAAGGTTAAAAATGATTAAAACTGAAAAGGGCATTTTTCATTAAATTCATCATTATCTTTTGTAGAAACACGTAAATTAGTTTTGAAATCCATTGCTGTTATTTCATGAATGAATACTTTCTCTTGTCAGTAGGCATGTTTTTTTCCTCTTTTAATATTAATTCCTATAAATCTCTTTTTGAATTTTAAAGGGGGTCTTTATTTCATATCTTTTATTTTATTAGAATGTAAAATTTTGAATTTCAGCATGTTAGGGAAGAATTCCAAAATGTTTATCTCATAAAATGGTATTAGCTCTACAAGCCTTTCGGATAATGGCTGTACAGGGGGAGTTTCCAGAAAATTTGCCCTTTGGTTGTTGTTCTTGTGAATAGATTGTGAAAGCTTGCTTCATTTTCTAACTCTGTCACGTTTAAAAATTGTTGCTATATAAATAGTCTTGCTAATTTTCCTTTGCACAGATAGGCTTGTATGGACACTTCTAACATAATATTCTGTCAATTTTTTTACCAGTTTTCAAGATCATTGCACCAGAAAATGCACGCACACAAAAAAGCAGAAAACTTTCCTTTTATAGTTTAGGGGTTTTTTTAAAAAATTATTTTTAAAAAGTGATTATACCGAAATAGGGTAATGTGTATAATATAATTTTTGTTTTCCTTTTATTTGCTTCTCTAAATTACGTGTTGAAAGACTTTCCATAAAGTTATTTCTTGTTGGCTTGGTATTGAAAAAATCAGAAACATTTAACTCTTGAGACTTAACTAGTACGTATCCAACTGTCCACTTATCAGTTGTGTCAAAAGTGATTTGATGTTTTAATGTTCTTAACATTCTGTTCAATATTGAAGGAGCCTAATTTATACGAAGTATGCTGAAATTCCTTGTACTGAGCTCATTAATTGTCCGATTCTTATAACTTATGCACAAGCTTAAGGTTTTGTCTTATATTCAAGTGAATTTTTGGCGGAGACCTTTCCCAGTTTTTCTTGTGCTTTCTTTTTTTCTGTGAGAGTTTGTTCCTTCTAGAGTTATTTGTGAATAATAAGTTTTCTGTATTTGAATATGTCCACATTTCCTGTGGTAGGAACAATCTCACATAATTCTCCCAAGTTTTTCTATAAAATTTTATCAAAGTGAACTATAATAATTGTGGACTATAATTATTTGAATTAATTTGAATTTGATTTTTATTGGTTATTCCATATACTCTTCATATAAAATATTAAAATTCTTTGCTTATTCTTATGACAAAGTTATGACCTTTATCTTTTCTTCCATTATTATTCATCCTTCTTTGATATCATTGGCATGTTATTTCTAGTACTCTGACATTCCTGGCATTCTGCCATGTTCTTCATGCTTTTGATTCAGAAATGTTAGAAAGGGAGGCACATTTTTTAAGAAGTTTGTTCTCACAGGAAAATAAACACATTGCTTTAAAGAACCTACTTTCCTTCTACTCTTCATTTTGTTTTGTTTTTCTTTTCCTCATGAACAATTATCTTGATGTATGCAATCTCCTGTTTGATAGCAGCTTTGAAAATAATTAGCCAGGATCACTGTCAGGCAGTGAAGTAAACTCACAGCTAAAGTCACATAGCTATCGTGGCTGATACCATAAATTTGTATGTTTTTATAGTGCTCCAAACAACAAAGTTCATCGTGGTTGATACAATATTATGTCAGATCCAGTTTTTAATCTAAAACATTTGATTTGGAGATAAGTAGTAGGCAATTCTCTGAATAATATTTCAGTATGTCTATGTTCTTATGCAACAAAGAAAAACATTTTCAAATATTTGACTATTTTTAATCTCAAGATAAATTATCTTAGAGAAAGATAAAGGTCAAGTGCAAATTTTATGTGAAGCAATTAATATACAAATCTTTGTCTCATAATCCTGTTTTACTGCTTTCCACTTGTTTAAATGTAACATGAGGCTCCTTATCTGATATGTTGATACAGATAAAGAATGGAACTCTTTATATATGTGTATATATATATATATAATTATATTATATACATTATATTATATTATAATACAATAAAAATATAATAATAAAATATATATTTATATAAAATTTATATATATAATTTTATATTATAATATATTATATATAATATCATATATATATATATAATAATTATATATATATTTTTTTTTTTTTTAAATCAGGTATGGATCACTCTGATTGCTGACTGCAACTTTATCCGTTCCTGATAATGGATGAAATTATTATTATTTTTCAGCTAATTGAAAAGATTAATGATTTAAATAATCATAATATGTACTAATTATTATCTGCTTCCTCTGGAAAGATTCGCTAACATATGCAGGTTAAACCGTTGTTTTATGTTGCTGTTTTTCAAGTCTGGTTCCTGGAAAGTATCTTAAAACTTACCAGCCCAGTATACTTACTTTATGCATAGAAACATGAAGGTGTGTCAGTTAGCCCATTCCAAGACTTAGCAGATATTTGCATAGAGTTTCTCAAAAGAGATGTTTCCATTTCTACCATTTCTAAGATGTAGGCGCATAAACTTGGTCTGCAGGAACAGGTATGCATTATTTAATGTTTTAAAAATTGAAGACTAGAGCATTTGCTCAACCAGTGGTTATTCACAAAAAGCAGTTGTTAGAGGAAAATCTGAACTAAATCTGAAAGTAAGATCTTGACTTCAATATTTTTTTTCCCCTCTTGCATGCTCTGTGCAACCTTTTCCATGCTCTTTTTCTACTAGCAGAGAATTTGCATTCTTTGCTTAGCAATGAAAAGAGCTTTGAAAAAAATGCTAACCTGTAACTTGCCAATTAGAAAGTTCCCTGATGAGATATATTCAATTAATTTAATTACTCATTGGTGGAGTTAATCTTCTATTTTCTGAATGAGTCAGTTTGCTTCTGAGATACTGAATAAGGCAAAAAGGCAGTATCTTTTTTGTGTCTATTATTTAAGGTCGAAAGACGAGGAGAGTGTATTTTGAGACTGATCTCTGACTGGTCAAGTGTTTTGGGCATGATCTGACCTCAGGGTTTCAGGTACTTGTCCATCTTATTTCTGTTTGTCAATGGGGCTGACTTGTCTAAAACTGTGTACGTGGCACCCCAGCCTGAGCTGTGGACTTTTACTCATTTGGGATCAGCAAGCACACAAGGAACTGTGCATTAGCAAGGGCTGCCCTACTATCCTCTCTATTTTGTATGTAGTTTGCATTCAATATGTGTTTTATTCAGCAAATTTTTTGCTGTGCTTTTGGGGGGCACATTTTTTAATGCAGTACAGTATTTGACCAGTTAAACGTTAGAGGAAGATGCACTGTGCAGGAATTTCCAGTAACAAACAAACAATGTTAATCAGTGGTTGTGGTTTTTTTGTTGTTTTTTTTTTTTGGGGGGTGGGGGGGAGATGTGAGTTGTTCTACTTGAAAAATATCTATATGAGTCTGACTTCTCTGATGGTAGCTGCTAGCTGAAAGGAAAGGTAATATAAATGTTTACATCTCTTTTTATAATTATTAGATGATTCACAAAAATTTATTCAAGCTAGTCATCCAAAACCAGTAGGGCAAAATACATACTCTGTCATATATCATATCAAAATGTTGTTCCATTCGCATCTGATGCTACTCTGTTAGCTCTCGGAAAATTATGAAATTCTTAGTGAATTTCTCTTTACATTTGGGGAGTACCTTTTGTAAAAAGCAAATCTCAAAGGGATTTTAAGTTCAATTGTGTTTTTGGGAAGATTAAAAACAACAAAATATCATATCCATTTTTCATTCTACAGTAACAATACCAGGAAGATAAGCCTAGGAGACTTTTTCAGATCTCTTATGAAACTGTTTTGAATCCTCACTTTGATTGATGGCTTCAAAAAATTTTTGTATTGAGTTCCTTGCATTTGCAGATAAGATAATGTGTGTTCCTTCAGTATGAGTTCTTGGATTGTGATATATGGTGTTACCTAATGTTACCTAATGTTCTGTGGTAAATTTATTGTCCTAACACTTATTTGCCTTTGATGTTTTTTAATTGTAAGTATATCACATCAGACATCTTATTAAGAAGTCTACAGTACTACTGAACTGTTATTTCCACTCCTAGATTTAAAAAAAAACAACAACAGAGTATACTATAATCTTGAATAAAACTGTATGCTATTTCTGGCCAATCTAAACCTCTTTACCAATACATTTTGAAGATCCTATGGTAATCTGACTGAAAAATACCTTTAGATCTGATACAGATTTTTGAAACCTAGGAATCATTTCATACTCTCTGAGTAAATTGAAATAAGTATTTGAACATATTTTGGACTTTGACTTACAGATTGCAGAAATGGAAAAAAGCTTTTGCAATGTCTCACCTCTGATATTTCTGTTTTTTTTTTTTCCCCACTCTCATTAATTGTTTCAAGTGGAATATTCTATCTTGAGTTTACTTAAGACACAGGAAAAAAATTATTATTAGTTTTTATTTTTGAAAATTTGTGTTACTAAGTACTTGAGATTCTGTATTTTGTTATGTTTTTAGTTTTATTGTGTTAAAAAGGTGCTGCTTTGCCTTTAAAAAAAAAACAATTTGACCCAATTTTGTTGTTGTTGTTTCTTCCATTTCTATTTGGTTTCCTGATATTCTATCTTCATTGTAATTCTAAATAGCAAGAGAATGTGAACTATGAACTTAGAAAAATTATTTTAGGCAGCTTGCTGTATAATGGATTTCTTCCAAAACAGTAATAAATCTGCTTAAGGAGTTATCAGACAGCATGGAAGTTTTTCTCTTTCTAACTTGATGACCATACCATTAGCGTTTAAATGGGAGGGTAAAAATTACCCTCTGTTTTAAATTTGAAATGTGTTGGTTTTGATTAATGACTGATTATCATTAGCTGTAAACTTTTTTCTTCCTGCTGCTGTTTCAGATAAATGTGATATTGAGTAACTGTGTATTAATGACTTTAGATTTTGGGATGGCTTAAGTTTGCATATGTATTATTTCTTTAAGTAATATAGACAGAATATTTTAATACTTTCTTTATTGGTAAACAGGAATTTAAGAAGCCAGACTATGCTGAAACATAAAAAACAAATGAACTGATCAAAACTGAGTTTACCATGAAAATCTTTCATTTTGCATCATTCTTCTTGTTTACAGTAATACAGAATTTTTGAAGGTTTATGTTTTATAGCATGAAAAAATAAGCTTGGACAAGCAATCCAGACAGATTACTGAGGACGAGCCAACCAAGTCACAGAAGATTTTAGATACAGCAAATCGCATAACAAAATATAAACTAACTAACGTAATCATAGATACAGGTATGGATGTATAGATATGTTACTGACCCACACCTATAAAATGGGTTTTATGACAGTGAGCTTGGCAGGTAAGGGAGAGAGATTACTCTCAAAGAGCACACAGATTGTTTTGGATGGACAATCACACTGCTTTTATTTTTTTTTTTTAATGATTGCCAAGGCATCCTTCTGCAGCTACAGTGTTTACATCCTGTCATTAATGATACTACTGTTAATGATATTGATTCTTTAAATGCACAGGGGGTTTGTTCATTGCATTTTCATTTTCTAATTTTGTATCAGCATCAAATATTTTCTTTAAGTCAACATTGTGCAGCTTCAGAATTCACCACTGTAAATCCATTACATTTCCTTTTCTTTGAGTCAGTTTGATCTCTCTGGGAAAGTATGTCATGCATCTTTATTATCAGTGTGTTCTGCTCTGTGGAAATGTGTTAAAACACAAAACCACAACAAACATGGATTGCCGATGTAAAAATTCTTTCCAGTTGGTGATCTTTCTCTGTATTTATGGAAATGAAATTTGCAAAATTTTTGTGACAGCAGCAATGCACTCATGTTGATAGTCATGCCAAGATTAGAATTGTTGGTAATTATCCTGTGGATTTTACTATACAGTGCCATGTCTCAGAGACACAAAGTCACACACAGTGAAATCTCCCTGCTTATAAATATTGATGTTTCCAACAGGATTTGTCAGATTGGTGTTGAGTACAAGCTCTTTCTTATAATCCAACAAATTATTGAACAACATAAGTTTACTGTTGTTTATCTTGCCAGCTTTGTTGTGATCAATTGCTGCATGCCAGATGTCAACTGCCAAAGCAACACATTGAAGTCATCTGTGATGAACAGTTCACCTGTCACAGGATCTGTGCCAGTGTTGCAGTCAAGGCTGTTGAACTCTTTCTTTTTCCATTAGCATATTTAAATTTTATTTTTTTGTTTGGAAGTTCTAGCAATAGTAGTATTGAACTTGCAGTAATATCAAACAGCTACATTGACCTAATATTCTTACTTGGTGCTTGGTGATGCTGAGGGTTTTTTTACTTTTTTTTTTTTTAACTGAGCTCTCTAAGTTTGTCATTTATAATCTTCAAGATTGTTGGCAGAGGTTGGGCATTCCAGATTTCAGAGATGACTAACCCATCTATGTTCTTCAGTATTAATATGGTTGTACAATCTCCAAAGTACCCTTCACTTCTGAAGAAGTGGGGGAGGGTGCTCTGTAAGAGCAACCTTGAAGATGATATTGGTAAAGAAAAGTGGATGTACCAGTTTGCTTATCTGAATGTTTAAATGGGGTTAGATTGTTTTTATGTTTTTTTTTTGCGATACTGAATATATTATTGCATGCGCATTTGCATGTTCAGTTAAAATATACATTTAATTTTCATATTATAAACAAGTTTTTCATTTAATATTAAATACTGAGATAAGAAACTTCTTGTTTGAGAAGGATATACAAATCAAGCAGTATTATAGGGAGAAGGATAACTCACTGTATCTTGGTCTAAAAGCCGAGGGAGTTGCATCAGATCATTGATAAGGCTCTCAAGTTGAGTATTTTCTCAGAACTCCCCAAAGAGCATAATTTCATTTAACATTGGTTGTGTTTTATTTCTATGCAATATAAATATTCTAATTTCTGTCATTTTGTAAGGAAGTTTTAACTTAATAGCTTTAACATGTACGTGTTACAAGGTGTTTTAAAGTTCTGTAAGCATGTGTCTATTTATAAATAAATAATTCTGCTTCCATAGCAGAAAGAGAGATATTATAATATTGCAAGATGTTCAATACTTACAACTGAGCCAGCTGCTGTTCAATGTTAAAGGATAAGTATAATATGAAAAAAAAACATTTTAAAAATAATTACATAATAACTTTAAGAGAAAATGAGATTCCATGCCACAAAAGCAGTATTGACTGGCAAAATATTTGTACTTGGAGATATGGAGAAATGAACATTGTCTGGAGTTATAAACTCCAAGCTGGAAAAAAATGTTTGTATGCATGTTGAAGAGGAGATTTGGTATCTGTATATTTCACATAAGATATGTGCGAACCCAGGAGGAAGAAAGTCTCTTTTTAAATTGTCAGATTTAAATGACAAAGATAACATTTTGGAAAGTAATATGAGAGCAGAAAGAGATAATATAAATCCCCATGAATCTTCTGTAGTTCAGATCTGAGTCCATCTACTCAAGCAAAGAATGAAGTCTTAATGCGAATGATGATTTTATTTCTGGAATAAATGCTTCATTTCCTCAAAAATAGGAAGCTAAGCAAAATAGTGAAGTACATTTATTTTGCATACATAGTGTCCTAAGACTGAAGAAGCAATTTAAGAAAAATTATTGAAATTAAAAATAAAAAATCAAGTAAATATTTTTATCTTTTAAATTAGAATGATGTGCTGCAGTGTAAATTATTAACAATAACAGAAGTAATAAATGCCATAAAAATATCTTCTTTCTAAGTAGTATACTAGAAAGGAAGGAAGGTGTTCCTTGAAGCTTATTAAGAATGTCTCAAACTCCTCTCAAAGGTGGTATTGCTGCAATGGTAATCAACAGAGTTAGGTTTAATATAGTGTGATGAATAGCTGAACTAAAGCACTGTACTGTTAATGATATCAGCCAAAATAGCAGACATCTTATTTGTATTCACTGGGAGCTCAGAGACCATACAAATAATTTCAGTAGGTTTTTTCTATATTTGATTCACCTAAGGAGGGGAAGAAATGAGTTATACACCTGTTTCCTATTTGTTGATGGAAAAACTTGTTCCTTCTTCTTGGTTCATTTAACAGTCTGGGCTAGTATGTGGTGTCCGTGGAGTGAGGACGTATGTGCATGCTTAACCCAGCTAGAGGATATCAGAAATCATGAGCACAGGCCAGAAAAGATAAGAGGGAACAAAAAGGTTAAATATAATGAAGGATGTTAACTTTTAGAATGGAAAGAAGGGGAAAGAAGGAAAATATTTTTTTCTTGAAGGCTTGCTAGTAGATAAAGTTGTTCCAGGGAACATGTTGTCAGTGTGAAAAAAAAAAAAAGATCAAGAATGTAAAAGGTCAGAGGTTAGAGGTCAGAGCCATTTTAACAAAATCTGAATTGCCTTGCATGCTTAATTTTCATTTCACACTGGATTACCGTGCTGTGATCGCAAGAATGTTATTTCATTTTTTTTTTTGTTGTTTATTTTAAACCTGAATAGCATCCTAGAGAACATTCAGTGCCTGTTGTTGAATGGAAATTCATATATGAGAGTACTGAAAGGCTTGGATGCATACACACACAAACTGAAATAGATAAACCGTAAGTAGTAACGGTTCTGAATGTGTTGCACAAATAGTTTGTTGTTTTGAACCATGTAAATTCAAGTGCAGTTGCTAAAGGTAGATGATGCTCAGGTTCTCTTATCTAAATATATAAGTATGTTAGACAGTAGTCTGAATTAATTTGTATGCAATGAATTATATAGTAGAATCTAAAACTTTGTGATCAGGTCACTTTCTCTTATATTTTCTGGATAATGTGGAAGAAAACTGATTTCCATTTACCAAAGGAAGTTCAATAAGACAAAGTGATTTAATCTTTCTTACTGATTTATTTAGTGGATTTTCAATTTAATATTTCCATTCAAGTACTGAATTTCTAAGGGAGATGGTCTAAGCTTCTCTTCATCCTCAGCCACAAAATATGTGATGCTCATTCACTGATAAGACCATTCAATAGTAAACATGGAATAGATGCCTAGCCTTCAGTTTGCCAAAGTCCTGACTCTTGTTTTCTCATTATATCTCCAGAATATTAAATTTGTCTCAGCAGTATGGGTACGATTCACTAAAGTGTCACAAATCCATTTCAATACATGTTCTGCTACTATAAAGTCAAAGGTTTGTAGCCATAAATAGCTGAGAGGAAATTTTCTCCATACTATGGAATCAAATTAGGTATAAAACTCCTCTCTTAATATTCTTTTTGTAAAACATCTTAATAGTAGCCATTCATTTTAATTTTCCTAATTTAATCCCCAACTGTAGTGTTCTGAACATCTGCATTTTAGAATTATTACATGAATATCCTAAAACTAATTTAATATAAACCCTGAAAGCATTTATTCAGGTACAATCTCCTTAAAAATCCAAATGCAATTATTCGCTACTCTGATACAGTAGTCAATGCTTTATGATTTTAAGACATTTTACAGTTAGGCAAGATGATCTCTACATTTTATGGAGATTTATCATCCTCATTTAGAAAGTATATATGCAGTGTTCTTTTTTTTTTTTTTTTTAACTTGTTTCATCTAAGTCAGTGGAGTGATCCTGAAACTTAGGTTAATTAAGTTGTAAATGATTTTCTACTGGCATATAGTTTCTAAGCAATTGTGAAATTAGGTGTACTATCAGCTCTTTTTTTTTTTTTTTTTTTTTTTTTTTTGTGAATAAAAGATCTTCTATAAATGAAGATAAACTAGTCTTTGTATGGATTAAAACTATCATTGTTTTCTTTTTCTGATTTGTTCCTAAATGAAAATGTCCTGTTTTTCACTTAATGTTACAACCAGACTAAAAGGATTCGCAGTAGCCTTTTGTGAAAATCGTCAAGTCCAAAACAAAAAAAGCAACCCATTTATTGTTTATAAAAATTCTCAGTGGTATTCTCCTCTTCACCCACACGTACCTCAATTCTACAAACACTTAGGCACACATATCCAATGCAAATGTATAAAAAAGTTCTTTACAAAGAAGGTTTGAATGGATTCTAAAGTCTTCCCCGTGGCTGCAAAGGAAACTGAATGATGTAGTCTTTTTGAATGAGTGCTATAACTATTACCCTGAGGAGAAATTAATTTAAGTATTATTAACTAAGTTATTTTTATGTGTTGAATGTCCATTGTGCAATCATTCTTTCAAAAACTTTTTTTAGTATAAGATTCACTGGTGCAATTCCTAAATTCAAGAATGTAGAAAAGTTTCTAGTTCTGTCTAGAGTTTAAGACAAACTTATGTTATCAGCATATCCAGTGAGTTAGTGATAGACAAGATTTAATAAGTAACATTCACAGCATAGTAAATGTAAACATATTACTACGCTCAAGTGTTCCTGCCAGAAGTAAGAGTAGAGCAGGTAGAAACACATTTCCAGACCATGGAATGGTCTGGATGCTCAGGGATGTTGTGGAGTCTTGTTCTCTGGAAGTATTCAAAACTCTTCTGGATGCTTTTCTGTGTAATCTACTCCAGGAAGACTGCGTTAGCAGGGGATTGGACTAGATGATCTCTACAGGTGACTTCCAACCCCTGTGGTTCTGATTCTATGTTTATACTTTTCTTTTGCTTTACACAGACAATATAGAAAAGCCACATTTAGCCAAGCCAATCCATCTTACATTCTGTGTTGTGAAATCTTTTCCCCTCGTGCTCTGTCAACATTGACAATTGTGTTAGAAATACTTGAGGGACTGTTTGGGCCTTCTTTATGTGTGTAATCCCATAATCTGGTGAATTCATTTATCAGCCTGCTGATAGTATCTTCTTCTGCATATGGTCTTACGTTTACCAATTCCGCTTTTTGTGTAAAGGAATACCTTGCTTTATATCTCTTCATCTTACGCTCTCCTAATTTTATCAAGAGCCAACTAGATCTTGTATGCAAGCATCAGCTGTGCATAACTTGCCTCCTGAATTCTTGATTTTATAAACATTAATCAATTTCCTACAACCACAGAAGCCTGGGCCGTTTTAGTCTTTTATAGCAGCTGCTTCATATCTTTGATCTCCTTCTTTAATTCGAGTATGCCCTTCTTGAAATGCAAAGACTAGAACTGCATGCAATATTCATAGTGTGGGTTCATCAAGTTTTATATGCTAACAGAATGACACTTTCTATGTTTTTCTTAATACCCTTTGTGACAGTGTGCAGTGTTTCATTGCTTTCTTTGCCAGATACTAAACACTGAACTGATGATTTCCAAGAGTTCTAAAAAGTGATAAAAAATATCTTTCCTGACCTGTAACAGCCAGTTTAGAGTTCAGTATTGGAAATGCTCATCTTAGATCACATTTCACTGTTGACGTTCACATGCCACCTTTTTGTGTGCGCATTCAGTTTTGTGAAGTAATTTATCATTTCAGTGAAATCTGATTATATATCCACAAATCCTGTGATTTTATTTCCTCTTCCAGGTCACTGATTAGAAATTGAATAAAACTAGTCTCAAGACTAACCTTTGTGCTGCCTCTTCTACTGTGAGGGTGGTGAGACACTAGAGCAGGTTGACCAGCAAGGTTGGAAATGCCTGCTCCCTGAAATCATTCAAAGTCAGGTTGGATGCTTAGAGCAACATGGTCTAGGGATAACGGGGGGGTTAGAGCTAGATGATCTTAAAGGACCCTTCCAACCCAAAACCATTCTTTAAAACCCAAAACCGTTTCCTCAAAAACCTTTGGTATGACACCTTGTCCAAGAGCTTTCTTATTATTATTCCTTGTTCTTCAGTCTATTAGAAAGTGTGTTTAGACTCTTCTAATGCATTCTTGGATATCATTAATATGTTTAACAGTCCTACCAGAATTTAAGAACTCTACGTTTCATATATGAGATAAACATCTTTTTTTTTTAAATATATTTATAGAACTATAGAATGGTTAGGGTTGGAAGGGTCCAATAATAATAATCTAGTTCAACTCCAGTGCAGGGACATTTTTTACTATAATAGATTGCTCAAATCTCAACTTAACCTGACTTTAAAAACTGGCAGTAATACAGGTCCACCCCTCCTCTGGGCAGCCTGTTCCAGTATCTCACCACTTTCATTTTAAATAATAATAATCATTTTAATATTAGTAGTTATTCCTTATATCCAGCTTGAACCTCCTTTCTTGCTGTTTAAAACACTTGCCCCTTGCAGTGATCTTATGTTGGTTATTAAATCTCATTTAAAAGGGTTTTGTAAGAAAGATGAAGCAAGAATATTTACCAGGGCTAGCAGTAAGAGTACCCTCACCACAGGATCTGGGTTGTTAAAGTTTTCAGTAAGAAAGCAAGCTTTCACTAAGTAGGTGTACTCTGGTGATTTTTACTCAAATGTTCTGTATTACTGTGGTTATTCTAATATTTGATAGGAAAGCCTCTTTAGAGAAGTATTTGGAAATTGTTCTAATTATGTTAAATTGTCTTTGAATTTTTGTTACGAACAGTTGGCAACTTTGAGGACCAAGTTATATGAAAACTGTTATGAGCAAGGGTTATGGTTTATATTCTGTTTTTATTCATTTTAAAATAAAATTACAAGACATAAAGATGACAAGGCCATAATACTGATTGAGCCGTAGTTTGAATGATTTTCTTTCCTTTAGGGAGGAGCTAACGGATTTTAGAGACCCACTGTATTACCTGAGGAGCTCATAAGCAGTCCTCATTTCTGTCAAGTAAATGAAGATTTGTTAAAAACAAATAAATAATCAATCACCTTAAATAATGAAAGGAAATTTAAAAAAAAAAAAAAAAAAAAAAGACAGTACATTCAGAAGGACTTTTAAAGAGGATATATTCAGGACATTGTTTTTCCTCTGTATTTTAAAAAGTAAGAAACAAATGACAGTTTAAATCAGTGAATGGAAACTATTGGAACTAGTGGGAAAAAGTAGTAGAAAGGATGGCTATTTTGCTCTTTGTCCCTTCTGAGATTCTGTTGTTCTTTTTTTATCTGTAATCACTTCAGATGCTATTTCTGAGTTCCTCCTGCAGATGATGATAGGGATATGGTTTGTCTGGCTTTTCTTTCTTTCAAGAACCTGTATTCTTTGCTTATGCACTTGTTACTTATTATTGTGGAAGTTGCTGTTTTGTCTATAGGCATAATGCACTATCATTTGTTTTTCATTGTGACCTTCCGCACATATTTGAATCCCTCTAAATTTCCCTATCCTTGACACTGCCTTCCTTGTTCCTTTTTCTCCATATCCCCTTTTGTTCCCATACCCATTTGATAATGAAACCAGCAGAACTGCCCAGCAAAAAAATAATTGCAGGGCAGTCTAACCATATTTGGTTGAGTATAAAGGCTGATAAAAACATTCCAGATTATCTATCTGTCTAATCTAGAATTACATATCAGGAAAGCAAAATAACTTCCAAGAAAATACCTTCCACAGCCAGTTGGCAAGCCTAGGTAGTGTCTAAATACCAAGTTATTTGGCTTTGTGGTGTTCTTAGAACACAGTTTTAACTAAGTAATTTTAATTTAACCCCCTCCCCTCCCACCTTTTTTTCTCTTCTCTTCTCTTCTTTACTCAGTGTATCTGTCAGGGCAGAAGAAGTCATGACTACTGATATCTCAGTATCTTTCAAAATTATCAATGCATTTTCTATTGTTTGCAATGGAATTCAGGAAAGCTGAAAAAATAAAAGCAAGAAGAAAGCATGAAAGGGCATCTTCTATACAGTTTATTACAAATGATGGAGAGGTAGGAAGCCTTAAGAATCATGTAATCAAAAAGGCACACAAGTAAATTCATTTAAATCATCATTATATAAATAATTCAAAGTACAAAAGGCTGGGAAGACATCAAAGCTATTCTTTCTATTTACATTTACATTATTCCCAAGTGCAGGAAATTCTAGTCACAGTCAAATCTTGCTCTTATTCCTAATTGCTGTCTGTCCTATGTGAAATCTGAATTTCTTTTCTTCCAGCTTGCAGTTAATATGGAAAGAGCTACTATATCTTGGTAGGCTGCCTAATTTTTACCATCAACAGAGACTGTTGGGAAAATAAGATAAGCAAAAATAGTGATATTCCGTTGGATTTGCAGAGTTAAGAATTGCTGACAGGATAGCAGTAAGTACAATGTCATGATCAGTCATATACCTTATCAAAGTTATTCAAACCCTAAAATCAAGTATGGCAGATGGCAGAACATAGATCAGCTTACTGTAGTTTCTTTCCAGTTTTTGTCAATCTACGATTTCGTATTGCGTTCATACTTTTGGAGATGCAAATATGTTCAAGCTGTCTCGAAACAGTAGACTTTTTAACAAGAGTAAGTGAAATAAAGAACTATCAAGTTAAGCAGAACTACTGAGTTGATCATTATGCAAGTTAGGTTTTACATAAGCGGGCCCAGATGACATTCTTAAAAGTCTAACTGAAATAATTCCTGAACCATTAGCAATTATCTCTGACAGGTTTTACATGACAGAGGGTCCAGAAGACTGAAGCTGGGAAAAGATTAATTGACACCTTAGAAAGGAAGAGAGGCCATGGAGAATTGTAGGTCAGTAAGACTCACTGTGCTTACAGTAAAGGTTAAAAAACAAATTGAAAAACATTCAGTCTGTAAAATACCTTGAGGGGAATACTTTCAAGCTACTGAAAACCAGCCGTACATGTTTGTCACGACAGAACTCACACAGTGAATAGTAAGGAGGAAGATAGAGTAGTTCTTGTTTCACAAGTCCTGATGAACTTCTCAAATGTTCTGGAAGTTTTTATAACTTGGCAGTGATCAATTATTCCTCTCAAAGTAGGCAAAGAAAAATGTTTAAACTAATTTGACCACCATTTGGCTGTATTCAGGCAGACTTCATACTTGCTTTCCAAAGGCAACAGAGATAGTCAAGAAATGACAGACGTCTCTCAGAAATAGTAGTAGTAGTCAATCTTGCAGAAGAATTGCAAATTTTCAATAAAATCAAATAGTTCTACTTCCTAGTTTCAATTTTATGTATTGATGGGCAGAAGAGAAATATTTCCTTGCTAAGTGCATCTCATAGCAATTAGTTAAATGTGGGGAGAAGGAAACAACAACACTTTTTTTATATGCTGGACTTACATTTCCTGCTAACTTTTCTTTAGTGTAATCAATCATTTCCGGAATTCAAATAATGAATTCCGTAATTTTGTTTTGGTGAAAAACTAGAAAGTTGAGAGATACCATATCCTGAATGGAGCCCATAACTCTGTTTACCAGGCTCCACAGACTGAGTTGTTATTTTACTCATTTTTATGCACTGAACTTACTTATTCCCTTACTTCAAAAACTATGGTCTGTGGGGAATAGTATTGATATATCTATTAGCAAGTGGTCTTGCTAATGTCTTGTTGAACCTGACTAAGATCATTTCTTCTTCTTTTCTTACAGGAGGTCCTTTATCACTTACTCTAAGCTTCTGAGTATTGTTTACCATTATTCAATTTTATTAAGTAGAAAATCATTATAATTACTATAGCTATTCAAATCACTCTTCTGCAAACTATGTATTAGCACACTCAGCCTTATAACTAATTGGTCACTGGAGAAACCTAGTGTTGTGTGCAAATGTTTCTTGAAGAATAATAATTTCTTTGTACATTTAAAAGCAGACACAGCAGTTCTGGCACAGCAGTTTCAGGTACATGCAAATTTTGCCTGGTCTGTGACCAATTATGTTGAATATAATGGATAAACTAAAATAAAAAGTTCTCAAATGATAAGATGTGACATTAAAAAAGCATAAAAAGGAGAATGGTGAAGCATAAAAAGACAGATGCAGGAAGAGAAAATGAAAATTAAATTGTTCGGATTCCAGCTGGGTGTTATAACACCTGCTAATAGATATGGAAAAGGTTGTTTGGAATATATTCTTTTATAAATAGAAGCATAAGAATATTATGTAGCAGATCTAAATGCATAACAACAATTTGAATAAATACAGTTTTGTTGTTAAGAGACTATTTTATACTACATTTTTTTAATGTTTGAATGCTTCCAGTTCTGATCTTAACTTTCTGTGAACTTTTGTCCTTAGAAATCTGCCATGCCACTATGGTTTTCACTGGATTTTGTTTGCTATACTAATAAAGATTAAATTCTAAGGCAGTATTTCAATTAAAAAGGGTCCCAACAGTATAGGCAATATTGCACTGATCAATTTGCCACAACTTGTTGAAATTTCTGATTTGTTGTTTTTACAGTCAACAGTGGAGAACAGATCATTTTTGTAAGCATCAGCTAGTTGTGTATACACATAGGATGACAGCTTTGCAGATTAAAAGGTAGCTACTCCAAAGTGATATTGAATCTTATGATGAGAAAACTAATATTACTTATTCGTTGTAGTTTCACTTTAAAGGTACTAGTTCAAAGATCCTCACTAAACCATTCAGAACACTAAAATATTAATGATAATATTATTGCTTTTAAAATAGTCTTGAAGTTATATAAATAGTGATAAAATGGAGAGGTGAGAGACATACAGAATAGTTGATGTTGTTCCTTTGCATTTCAAAACTTGTTTTGTTTTCTGACATTGCAGTAACCCTGCTTGCAAATTAATTGCACAATTATAGAAGTAAATTACCTACTAATATTTAATACTTTGTACCACATTAGCTAACATCTCACAATGGATAATGAAATTCTCCTATAAATGTTGCAGTTATATGTGATAACTATATCTCTTTGAATAACAGCTATGTGAATTTGTGCCTGGAATACTTGCTGGGATCCTCTATGACGAGTCTCTGGATCTAGCTCTCTCTGATCATTTGCAGTCAGTAAACTCCCATTTGAATTCTTCTCATGTAAAATCCAAGCTGCAGAAATGGAAATAACGTGCATGTAGCCCAGAATGTAAGCCCAGAATTTTGAAAAACAGCTAGTATTTATGTGTTGGCTTGCAAGGACTTAGGAGAGAGAAAGAGAACTGCATTGATGTATTAGAAATGTATCTATAAACAGTAAGAGCCAAAGCTGAGACCTTGAAAACTTACCTGCTTGAATGCACCTTTCTCAGGCAACGTGAATCTGTGTTGAAAACTCTTGCACTCAAAGGGTTTTTTAATCTTACTGTCTCTAAACTCCTTAGTCTATGGCTAAATCCTAACCACAGTTCTGTTGAAGCCCTAAAATCCAAAGGTGTGCTGAGATTAGCTGTAGTACTTAGAGGCAACATCAGATTCTTTGTAGAAAAGGAATGAGTTATGACGTTCTCTTTTATCCAAATAACATGTGACTAATATATGTAGGTCATGTAGAAAGTCATACCTCCTATTTATTTCCATGGAAACCACAGTAATAGAAACAGAATAATACTATTTGATAGTGAAAATTCCCAATGTAAAACACAATTTTTTCAACACAGTCAACAACATTAGCTATACATTGTTCTGACAATGACAACAAGAGCCTGGATGCTTGTAAAAATTTGCATGAGCAGAGGTGATCCAGAGTTGTCACTGCTGAAATGCATCACTCACCACCTCAGTGTTCTCACATCCACTGTTTAATCTCCATAAACGTTCAGCATGTGTTTAATATCAGTGGGTGCCATTTTTCCACAGGGAGAAAATCAGTGACGCTCCTTTGCTTCATATGCACTTCTGTGTCAGATGCCATTTTGTGAGACTGCCTCTTTGCTGCCATGTCACCTGGCAACAACATGGAATATTGGTGGGCAATTTCAGACTCTACTGTTGTGGGCTGATAGAATAAAGTCATGTAAGGATTCTAAGACTGTCTTCTTTGTAATTTTGATAAGGCTTTGATAAGAGAATGTCCACAGATTAGGTAGCAATTATAAAAATGGCTGTTGTTCAAAACACACTGTTCAGAGATTGTTGTCAAATAATTTCCTTTTGTAAAATATGATACAAATCAAAATCCAGAATTATCATACATTAATCTCTGGAAATATTATTATGTTCTCTGCTGGTTAATATGAGAATATGTAATGTTCAAGCAATATGATAAGTATGTCTGGGAAATAAAAATATGTCATAATATTTTTACATAGATACTAGTATTTTAAAAATATAATAATGTTTATACTGAAAATCCTTTGATACTTAAATATGCTGAAAGTTTTGGTGTTTCTTTTCCTTAAATAGAGTAAGTTTATCATATTAAGGCTTCTGAAAAGTAAAGATTTTTTTGTATATTTGAGAAAAATTTATCTTGTATGATACATTTTGTCTTATCATCACAAAAAAACACTTTCCAATTTCGCATCACTTGAGATTCATACATGTTAGTAGACATTATGAAAATTTAATTAAGATGATTCATAGGATTCCCAATTATCAAATTTCTTGTGAAATAATGGTGTGACGTAAATTCCATGGTTTTTGTTTTCTTATTTGTTTTGCTGCTTTTTTGTTTTCACTAGAAATAATTTGGGCAGCTTATACCTGTTGTGTTCTGTAAACATTTCAGACAGAGAAAAATTCTTAAGAAAAATGTCATATATTTATCCTTTGTCAGTCATAGCAAAAGCTTTCATTTCGTAGCACACTTGTCAAATATATGTATTTATATATTTATGCCTATATATTTATGTATCTTCTTAAAAAGTACAATAAATTTAAGCACGTTTTATTATACGTGTATGCTTCTCATTCATTACCTGCTGATGCAAATAAATATTTGCAGTTAAAATAATTTCTCTCTGGACGTGATGAAAACATTTTGGTAGTACACAATGGAAGCAGCCAGAAAAGGAAAAGAGGTTTATGCAGCTAGTATCCTAGCAGATAAGAAATGTTTTAGGATTTTAGGCTGACAAACTGCTTTAGTCACCAGTTATAAATTTTGAATGTGTTATAAATATAATTCTAATCTGTTTGGCTTTTTGTTGGTGGTCTTGTGGAGATGCAATTCTTATTTTCTTTTTGTTTTCATAAGAAATACCATGATTGGCCTTAGAAGAAGTTTTTAACTGAAAAATTATTAGTTGTCTTCATTCTAAATTATATCCTGATCTTTGTCGTGACTAATCATCAGAAGAATTTCAAGAGAAGAAAAACTTATCAAAATTATAGAATTAATTTAAATGTATTGAAATAGCTGTTCATTAGAATAACAGATATATTTAAATTCAGAAATGTTGAAAGGCAACATCGGATTCTGTGTTTTCCACATTAATATTTAGTATGTTTGCTTTTGGTCTGCGTTGTATAAATGTGTTGAAGTTGATTTTCAGTTTGAGAAATTACTGGTTTCTTTCTGAAATTGATGGAAAACATGTTGGTTCAAATAGGCATCGGATTGTGCAAGAGCTTGTCTTTGTCTGTCCTCAGGTATTCTACTTTACAGGTATAGTCTAGATTTTCTGGGTAAAATGTTTGATATTTTTCCCCTCTCTCTGAGACAGAATAGTGCTTCAAAAGAAAACAAAAATAAAACCCACTACTTGAGGCAATTGGTCAGTTTCAACAAGTAAAGCTTTCTTCTATTTCTTTGATTACATGAAATAATAGATTGTTTCAATAATTTATTCCTAATGATAGAATAATTCATTCATTAGGTTCCATCAATCTCAGCACAATCTATTAAAGCACACAAACCATCAAATTAATGAACAGTCCAAATATTTTCACTGGCAACTGTGGTAAATATTTGTTCATAAGGGAAAAATATTTGTTTTCATTTATTTTCTTTACACCAACCACCTTAGCTTCTATTTCACTGAAATGAAAATACATATAATTATCTCATTTTTTCTAAGGTTGTTCTAGGGCTAATCTGCATAACATCGAAGACAACTGAGTTTATATAGTCTGAGCTGTACAAAGAAGGATACCTTGAAGCAAAGAATATTTTCATAGCACATTACATAATAGACTAGGTGTGAAATTAGTTTTATGGTGAATGGATACCCTGAAGGTTGTGAGCCTTTCATTATATAAAGCTTCTTTCTTACATATCTGCATTAGTGTTTTTAATAGATAGTAATATATATTTCAGTGATATATTTCAATGAATGAATTATTAAAATAACAGAGAAAATATTTCCTCAGATTTTTTTCAGTTTTGTTCATAATAAATTAGAAGTTTATATGATTTTCTTTGTTTAAATAAATAAAGTTGTTAAAAAAAAAAAAGAAAAATTGTTAGAATTGACCTTCTATATTTCTATCAGTTTTGTGGTTAGAGATTCTCAATATCTGTGTTGAATATAATTTTTTTTTTTTTTTTTTTTTTTTTTTTTTTGTACTGATAAGAGATTAGGAAGAGTTTTCTAATATTGTTTTAATGTTATAGAGTTTTTGAATGTTGTTATGGGGCCTCATCAGTACTGTTGCAAAGCTTCTGGATAAAACTTCCCAAGTTTCTCAATCCCAAGATAAATAATATTGCTATACATGCTGAACTGTAAAGCTGAATTTCAATTACAGGGACACGTAAAAATCTACCTATCTACATGCCATTTTGAGTTGTTAATATAGAACATTCATGTATAAAGTATTTCAGAGAAAATTATTTTTTCTGAATATTCTCATTATGTAACATAAAAATAGAAAAGCTCAAAACAAACAGGACATTAGTCTCCCAAAAGATAACTGAATTTGATAATTGCTGATAAGATTTTTTTTGTTGGAAAATGTCTACTTGCTAGGACAGAACAGTTTCCTGTACATATACTTATTTTTGATTTAACTTTCTTAGCTCTAGTATAAGAAATCCACTAGTTAGGAACTGGAAACCAATTAGATACGTGGGATACAACGTTTTGGGTTTTCTTCACCTAATTCAAACTGGAGTTTTAAAACATAGCTTATCCTCGCTTCTCATCCAACTTTTTCCTGCACCTCTCTCCTTTCTGATGTTATATCAGCAGAACTGCTGGTTGGTCATAGGTTAAACCCTGTGATGGAACTGATACCAACATATATTTGGTTTTTTTTCCTGTTGTAGATGTGATGGCATCTACATTTTCAGTTGTGCTGAGTCAGGACAATCTAACCAGGTGGGCTGGCAAGGTGAGTGAAGCTTCATTTGGCACAAGAACAAGTCTTGTCAAACTAGGCCTTCTGGTTTTGGAATTTTTAAGCATCACATTGTTCTATGATGGCACTTGAAATTGTTTGTTACTACTGTAAGTGTAAAACTTAAAATCTCTAATTCTTGGACAGTCAGTTCCCATTGATTTCAGTTACGTATTGTATCTCCTTGACCTGGATTTTTGTCTAAGTTCCAAGAGAAATCAGTGCAAGTTTTGCCTAAATAGAGAGATTACGAACTCAACATTTTAGAATTTTTCATTATGAATAGGTAGCTAGGCATTAGCTTAGCAGTTACAAAATAGATCATTGCAAACCATAACCGTTTCTATTTAGGCCATGTAATATCCTATTAAAATGCTGGATGAGTGGTTTCATGACATGTCTAATCTTTAAATGAAGTATTTATTGTTAATTTGGGAGCATCTTTTGCCATGAGATGTTTTGTACTCTTTCTCTAATTTTCCTCTACCAACATAAATCAGGTTGTATGGAAGTCCTACATAAAGTTACCTGGGGAAGACAGAAACAGTCAAAAGCAACACACTCCTCTAGCTTGAGAAAAATTGCAAAAGGCAGTTTTGCTCAGGAAGCAGGAGCAGTTTCTGGCTTGTAGTATGTCAGTGCATACCTTCCTGACAGTCTTTGCCTCAAGAGCTACTGTCTAGGCTCCACTGGAAATTAAAACTGATCCTGACCAGTGGAACTCTGAAGAAAGGAAAGACAAATTTGTCTTTTTTATCTTAAGATTGATTTGGAGTTGAGTTCCATTTGCACTTCCTTATACAAACTGCATGAAAATTCACCCCGTGGCTATAAAATTCTCAGTTCAAACACATAAATGCTATCTGAATTGAATTTCTGCTTAATGAAGAGACTTTCATTGTGTCTAAGGCACCTCAGTAAGCAGACTATGAGCAGTATATGTAAAAATGTTATCCCATATCAGCATTTTATATGCTTTTTGGAAAGAGAAGTTTTACCATTCTTCCTGAAAACGAAACAACAAAGAAGCACTCTACCTTTTCTAGATATTTAGACATTTTTCTTTTCCTCTTTCTGCAGGAGTATTTCTATGTTAAGACCATATCTAAAGGACCAAAAAAATGTCAGATATAGATACTTATTTCTTAAATAGCTTAAGATAAGGTACCTTCAGATTTTCCTTCCACTTTTCTTCTCTGTCCTGACCAGTATATTTGTAGGGACTATAGAATATACTATATAAAGAGATGCATTCATATAGTTAACAAGCTCCAATGGCATGAAGAGAAGAGGTAAGGAAGATGATTTCCATCATCACTGTACCTGCAGGCAATCAATTGCCTTTTTGAAACATAAAAATTTAGCAAGGTACTGAAGAGGGGAAAGGAAAAAAAAAAAAGAGAGAAAAAAAATCTCAATTTAAACTTTATTCAGAGAATAAATATAAGCTCAAGAACATAACTCCTGGTAAGGAAACTTTAGTAAGAAACTGATCCAAACACCAATATCTAGTTCCCTCATTTTATTTTTGAATGTTGCTATATACACAGTTTAATGGAAAGACACACGTCTTTTCTATTTTTCTTTTTTTTTCTGAAAGAATGATGCTTGAAAAAAAAATTAGGAAGAATGAAAACGTAACAAGTTCATTTTAAGAAGATTAATTTTTCTTTTAAATATGAAGGCTTAAATCAAACAAGAAATTTATATTGTCATAACACATATCTGAAGAATATAAATCAAGAAAAGAAGCATTAATAATAATTAAGAGCAAAATTAAATTGGAAAAATTTATACATAATTCAGTTCTCTAAATAATTTCAATAGAGGTGAAAATTTGTGAATTTTCTTAGGTAATTTCTAGTATTTCATTTCAAACTTGTACAGTTAGAAAATAAACTATATACCATATACTAAATATATATAATATATATATATAATATATATAAAATATATACTAAATAGTATACTGAATATACTATGAAACTTATTATTTTTCTTGGCAGTGTCTGATTCTGGAATTACCCCAGAGTAGTTCTTAGCTTGTATAGATGCAGTCTTCTTATGATACTCTTTCTGCATATGTACAATTTCATGCTGATATTTCAATACTACTTTAGACTCTCTATGTAAGAAAAGATGACGTTGAAGAGAAAAAAAAGAAAAAGTGTTTTAGACTACTAATACCATTGTAAGTAAGTCTCTGGGTCCTTCTAGTCTCAATATGTTGTACCATAGTATTCCAGTCCTAGCTGAACTTTCAGTGTGCATGTTATAATATAAATTATGCATCCATCAATACAAAATAAATGATGATTTTTGTGGCTTCAGCAGTCTGTTAAATAAAACTGAAGGACACTATATTTCTACTGCATTACTATGCTACTCTACTATATTTCTATAATGTTCTTCAGACTACTTATTTTTGAAGTATTGACAAACCAATTTTGAATTTCAAAGTTAAAAGGATACATCTGTGTCATGAAACTGTTGATCATATATCTGTTGACCAACACTGTTGATCAGTGACACATTTATGAGCCCATTAGTGATAAGATCTTTCTTTCCTTGCAGAGATAATGGAAGTATATACATCACTGTGTGTAGTTCACACCGTACTTTGGAAAGACTGGAATTACCTAAAAAAAAAAAAAGTAATACTTCATATGTGAAGTGATAATATTAAAAAGCAAAACAAATATATTCAAATGCAGTTTTATTTACAGATTTGTGGTATGCACATGTTGGCACTTCAGTGAAAAAGTGTTTTGTTGTTTAGTTTCTAGATAGAAAACTCATAAAACAGTGCAGGAGATGAGATTGCATTTCTGTTTCTGACTTTGCCACCTACTCTGAAGGGTTTTAAAATGTGTGAATATATAGACTTCAAGTACGTAGAAGAGAAAAAAAAAAAGCTTCATACATTTTCTGGAAATGTATTCTCTAAAATACTTTTTTTTTTTTTTAAATTAGATACCCACACACTGTGTTCATTTCTTTGAACTCATCCATTGCAGTGAGTTTAAAACTAGATTATAAATCATTAAGTTTCACATCAAGCACTCAGTGCTCAGGATTTCCAAGCATTAGAGAAGATTCTCACTTGCCTAGGGGTATCATTTAAGGTGACTTTTAGAAGGCTGAGAATCAAGCAGTGAAGAAAAGACTGGCAAAAGCTGAACAGACCCAAGTATCTTTGCAGAACTCAACATTTAACTATTTAGAGGAAGAGCTGTGAATACTTCCTGTTGTTGACTCAAGCTATAGAAAGTTACAGTACATCGTTCTTTGTGCTTAAATATCTTTTAGGTATTCTTACAGTGAATACATTTTATTTGTTTGAAAAAGGTTATGGATCAGGCATGAAAAAAGAAAAGTCAGATCTTCTAATTGTTTCTTTGATAATTATACTGCTGACTGAATTTTCCACAGGATAATTCGACCTTGCCCACAGCAGGGGGATTGAAGCTAGATGATCCTTGAGGTCCTTTTTGAACCAGGCCATTCTATGATTCTATGATTCTATAATTTCTTTGCATAAAGTCTATAATATGTGCCAGTCACTTCAAAACCACTGTGTTTTTTAGAAGGATAAACTTTAATGAAACAAAATCTGATAATAATTGTGTTTCTCTGTGTAACAGCTCGGTAAGATCTGAGGAAAAAGTGCTATCTCTAATAGAACTGATAATAAGTGAAAAATTAGATAACTGACATTAAAACTCTGTAATAATTTTAATCAAGTCCTTTTTCTTAATGAGCGTGCAAATTTTCAATCATGTTTGGGGTATTTTTTAATTTTTATTTTTATGTAGTAAATTGAGAAAAAAATGGTTTACTAAGAGCTTTGTTGGGCTCTCTGGAAGCCAGTCTGGAAGAATTAGAAATATGAAATCCAAAGACCTCTGACAGTTTAATATAAATTGTAGTCACTGGGTACTTTGCTGTGGCCATCTACAGCTCGTTGTTTTCAAATGTGCTGTTATAATCGCATAGTTGGAGGTTTAACACAGTTAAACTACTGTGGGGCAACATAAGTGAGTACTGTGCATTTGCCCTTCTCTAAACAGAAGAGCAGCTAGGAAGTCGTGTTCATTAACTTAATTAAAGTATATCTCTCTTAGCACTTGTTAGTCTTGGCTTAAACAAGCAGTTAGCTTTTGAACAATCACTTTTTGGTACAGTTATGCAGGGCACTATTGCAAAGAATCGCAGATTGATTTCTGGGCTACTTCTGCTCTTATTTTGCCATTGTTTGGGTGTCAAAAGGTTCTTGAGATTAAAGCCGTTTGTTATTTGTGTGAAGAACTCTACCAAAACTATTAATTTCTAATAATTTCTAAGAACACGTAGTGTTGAGACGGTGAAGCCAGTCAAGGGAGACAAAAAATTTCAATAAAAATGCAGCACAGAATTTTTGATAGCACTTCAAGCGTAAGGGAAAACTGAGAACAACTTGATTAGTAGAATAATAATGATTAAGGAGAACATCCTGCTAATAAATAATAAATCAACAACAGTTCATTGGTAGTAATGCTATTAAAGAGCAGAACAGAGACACTATCTCTCTATAAACTAAGGATTTTACTCAACTTGAACAATTTAACACACTTCTGAAGACTTTGCTCTAGCTGATCAAAGAATATGTTATGTTCAAAAATACTTTTTAAAGATGTAAAGGAAAACAGTTAGAAAATAACCTTTATAGAGGGAGCATAAACTCAGTATGTAATTCACAACACCTAATAATTCAAAAATTAGTCTTCAGTTCTTGGGGGAGGAGTGAGAAACACCTGTGTTTTACAGAGAGAAAATAAGGGAAATGGCCTTGGAGGGGATGTGCATGAGAATGCACTTAAAATACTTGACGGAAGCTATAGGAAGAAAGAGAAAGGGATGAGTTTATTTATAATTCCCACAGTAGATGGCTGTTCGCAACCAGAAGGTGGAAGAGGTTACATAAGATGATTTGGTAGCAGCTTAGCTTTCCATTAGCATTTTTCTGAGAAGCATTCAAGGGAAAAATAGTACCATTAGGAGTTCTAGAAAAATCTTCCAGTAAGGGAGTATTAACTGGCTTCTCACTTACGGATAATTCAAAGTTTGGCTGAGGATTTCTGGCACATCACTCTGTAAGGAAGTATACTCTCCAAACTCTGCTAAAACCAAAAGCTTAAAATGTTTGAAAGAATCACATAAAACCACATAATGTAGTGTTTGCTTTCATTTAGTCTAAAATTTAATCACAGTATACAACTATTATTTCAAAAAAGAACCTAGTGAAGTATACCTACAAAAAAAAAAAAAAAAAAAAAAAAAAAAAAGTGTCATGGACCAGCTAATATTTTTTTTTGAAACGGATGACAGTATGCTTGTCTTTCTCTTCTGTATAAGGTTGTATTTATTTATATAATACAGATCTTACAGGTTTCCAGCTCCAGGTGAGTACTGCAATCACCCTACTGATTCACACATGCTATTTTGCTCTCTCTCTTTGCAGCCCAATAATTTTCTCATCAGTATTTTTGTTGTTTTTGTTTTGTTTTGTTTTTAGTTTGGTTTTTTTTTAGTTTTTTTTTTGTTTGTTTGTTTTTACACAAATTCAACAGGAAGTCAAGGAACACTTCTGCAATTGTCTGAAGATCTAAGATAGCAAATGTCTATAAAGCTGCTTCTTAAAGCCCACAGTTCAAAGATAGGACTGAGATGGATATTAGATCTTCTGAGTACTTTGAACCCTGGTATACTTTGTTAACTAACTCTTAAGATACTATGTTAAAATTGGCCTGTTGCAGATAGCCTGTAGCCCTCAGACTGTTTTGAAAAACAAAGAAGCTTCAGTTTTGCTTTGTGAGAAATCTTTCCCTATTTGTATGTTAAATGCGCTCTGCAGAAAGCGTGGATATCCAGTTGTATCAGCCAGGACAAACCAGTTTCAAATCTCATTTTGGAGAAAATATTGACCTTTTTTAAAAAAAATTCTTCAGGCTAGGTTAGTCTTGGCTATGCAAAGGTCAGTTTTGGAGACCGAATAGCTGCTAACTTACTCTTTTTAAAGTTCCACATTTAGATTCTTAAGTTCCAAATCCTTCTTTTTGCATGTAGATCAGGGTTATCCTTTTCAGAATCAGACTAATGTACGTGTGATGCTGGATCTGAATCCTGCTTTTGATTCCAGTTGCATCTTTTTTGTTTAAGCATAGGCAAGCAATCAGTACCAACTCATAAAATCATTTTCAAGAGGGGCTGAGTGTGTTCTATTCTGGTGAGGAGAGAAACTGCATTTAGCAAGGAGAAACTCCTCATGTAGCCAGTCAGGAGCATCAGCTGAAAATCAGCTGTGTGAAAATTTTCTCCATGTTCCCCTGTCAACCTGTTTGAGTGGAGAAGTATTGAAAATGTTCAAAGAGCATATGCTGTTTTTGGAAGGGAAGCGTCAAGTTCTGCTTGGAGGCATTGCTCTCACTTCAGGCCAGTACTTTGCTATGTAAGCATCTCTAATTTGTTCATATTCCAAGTGAAATGGGTTAGTTTAAACTGGAGCTCCAAAACAAGTTGAAGAGACACCAGACAGCTGGCACGAGTCACAGTGATGATGTGGCAACTCAGAGCTTTGCTGCTTATTGCCTTGTTCACAGAACATAAAGGCCTGAACTATAAGCTCTTTGGCTCTACTTCTAAGTGAATGCCTTAATCTCTGGCAACATTACTGAAAGAAAATGTGAGCAATTGAAGGACAAACATGGAAGAATCATGTGCATAGGGGGTACATTTAAGAGTCTTAATGCAAAATGAGTTCACAAAATGCTCCATCCATTACACATAAATAGGATGTCAGTTCAGGAGGTCTGGTAATTGTAAGGTTTTGTTTGTTTGTTGGCTTTTTTTTTTTTTTTTTTTTTTTGATATTTTGATTGTGTACATTTCAGAACCCTGTTATGTTTGTTTGTTTGTTATTTATCATAAGCTGGAATAGGTGAATAAGTTTGTAGTAACCCTATGGAGCAAGTTTTTTTAATTTTTACTATTTACGTATTACTTCTCAGACTAAACTTAAGAGACCTGAATTCTCTATTAGGTTTGAATCTACTGAAAAATGAACAGAAATTGCATCACATACCTGGGGGGGGGGGGGGGGGGGGGGGAGGGGGGGGAAACAAACAACAACCTGGTTAATGCACTTGAACGTGCACAGGTTGGAATTTTAAGGAAAAAAGCTTGCTTATTTGTCAACATTAAATATATTTAATAGAATCTAAGAGCCAATTGGGAAATCTAATTAGAAAGAAATGTGTGATTCTATTCTTTCTATTTTCTGTTTTGACCTCTCCCTCTTCTACTGAAGTTCATCTGAAATGTATACTGCATTTGTATTGTCGATCTGGTTTTGCTCATATTTATACTGCCATATACCTAATTGTATCAAGCTGAGGTATTCTAAATGTAAATTTATTTATAAAAGCAGCTATCAAGCTGAATATTTGTATATGGCCAAATTCTCCAAAGACTCACTGACTGAGATTCAGGCTCATTATTTTGATTCCAGAAGAAAAAATTATGAGTATATGGTTGTAACTGGAAAGCAGTGACTTTAATTAAACTTAAGGATTAGAAACAGGCTGAAGGTATTAAACAAATTTGAATGTATTACTGAAATGCCTCCTTGAATTTGGCTCAGTCCCTGAGTTTGTTCTCAGAGAGATTTTCATACTGTAACTGGTAATAAAAGATTTGGAATTGCAATACTGATAGAGAAGCTGTTTATGAAAAAAAACAGTGTGAGGAGACCCAGCAGCCATTAGCCTATTTGGTGGTTCAGAAGTGAAAGTTTACTTGCTTAAAATTAAATAAGCAACTGTGACAGTGCTGAGAAGAACACGTTTCCATTCTTCTCAAGGCTTTATATTAACATGCAAAGAAGCTGAGGGATGTCTTCTCAGTGCATAAGGATTTATGAAGTAGACAGGAGTGACTCACAAAGGGTTCAATCTTACAAATACTTGAGTTCAGTAAAATTATAGTGGAAATGAAATTACTCGGGGTATATTGGAGGTCTGAATTTACTGGGTAGACAAAGGACAGACATATTACAGTGATTGTGGAAGTTTATGTACCCCCACCCCCAAAAATCACTGTAATTTTATTTTGATTATATGAATGCAAGACAAACCTAATACTGTGTCTCATATAGACAGTGAAAGAATAAGGCTGGAAATTGATTGACTAGCCAACAGCTTTGACCATTACTTCTGTGGCTAGTGTGAAAATATTATACCCATAAAAATATGATGAAGGAATAGCAAGATGCTTTTTCACCATCCTAAGTTTACTGCCAGGATATGAAACAGGAATCCCTTCTCTTAAAACTTAACTGATGTTTGTAGGCTAGCCTTTTGTGCAGAGAAATCTTCCCAAGTTGCTAAAATATTACGATAGGTTCTTGATTATTTTTTTTTCCTTTCTAGCCCTCGTTATTTTGAGGGAATGAAAAGGGCATTACCTGTTCCTTTTGAGCCAAGCAACTTGATCTCATAGTGATCGGAATTTCAAATCTCTGTCTTGGTAAAACCTTTTTTCCTTGTTTAAGTATGCTTGCATTTTATTACTGGGTGAATTTCTACAGATCATTATAGCAGTTATTTGCTGTGGATCACATTCATTTTTATTTCCAAGAGAATATTATTTAAAAAAAATTTGTAGTGTGATATGTAAACAAGAAGAATCACATTCACTTCATCTGCTACATTTGCCTGCTGCAATTACACTGTTAGCATCATAAAATTGTAACAGAAACCCTTTAGAACAAACATCAACAAGGAAGACCCAAAATTCTGTACCTTTAAGTACATTGAGAAAATTCCTAAGTTAAAGAATTCATTCCGTTTCTTAAGAGACAGTTTAAGCCTGAGGAAGAAAAGAAAGCAGAAGCAGCTCCTGCAAAAATGGTGATAAGATTCTCAATTAGAGTAAAGGAAGAGACGAATGATATACTGCACCAAAATTCTAATTTAACACAAATTGAAGGGTAAAATTTAAACAGGTCAATTGGAAATCAATTAGAATTTACGAAATCTCTCCATTCAAAATTGCATTACTTCTGTTTGTCCTGATGTTAGTTCCATGCCTTTTAATCTCTGTGAGGGGTCTGTCTTATAATCTGACAATGAATTTCATCAGTTGTCTGCATTTTGAAGCCTAGCAACTTTTTCTAAATAAATATTTTCACATCATAAGTTAAAAATGAATAATTCTAGTTCCTGTAATCTTCTGGAAGTTTGCTTTCATGAGTTTACTTTGTAGGTAAAAGAGGGCATAAGTACTCCAGATACACTTTTATCCTGTTCTCAAAATATTACCAGAGGTGATTATTATTTACTGGGACTTTGAAAATCTTAGGTGCCTATGTTAACTCTGACACAAATTTTCATTTCGGTAGAGGTGTGCCAAAATTTTTTAAGTATTTGTTTTTGCTATGATGCTGTTTCTGCATATTTGTCCTCATACTGACTTCAAGGGAAAGAGAGTCCTGTATGCTGTCCTCATTGTTTGACCTGCCAGTGCTTTTCTGAAAATGTTACATACAAAATGGACCTTTCATAACTTTCTAAGTTGAATGAAATAAAACTTTTGTAAATAATAAAATAAACCTATAATTTATGAAAAAAGTAAGTGACCTTTAAGTGTTCCAAACACCATAGTTCTATGGCATTACAATTTATTTAACCTTTGAGAGTGTTCATTTAAGTCACTCAGCTTTATTTTCTTTTATTTTTTAGTGTAAGAAAATGAATTAAATCACAAAATGTGCTTTTATTCTTACTAGATAATGAACTGCACTGCATTTTACATTTTTTTTTAAGTCACTCATTTACAAGATACGAATGAATCATTTGTAAGTACGTCTCATAATTTTTCTTTAGTTTTCCTTTAAGTACTATTTTTAAGGCTATATTAAATATATTTTCAATGCAATTTTCCTCCATCGTGGCATTGCCCTTTAAGATTCTACAATACAGGACTTCTTTGAGAGGACAAGTATCTCTGCTCTTAGTTCAGTGCTTGCTTCATTACTTTAGTATAAAATTAACCAGATACTTCAAACATAGAAGCACATAAAAAAAAAAAAAAAAAAACCATAGAAGCATATCAAAAGTAGATAAAATTTAAGTAATAAGAAGAAATAATCACAAGAATAGAGAGCCTATTTGTCAATTTAATTTTTCTTCTAGGAAAGCGTCTTAATCACTATTTCAAAAGAAGAGTGCTCAAAATTTTTTGTTCCAGTAATAGTATTGAGATATTCTTTTTCTTTCTGAGGCAAGTTCCATCAGAAAAGCCAATTTTTCTGCTTCTACTTGAAGGTTTATTTATAATGTGGTAGACTGTTTTGGGCAGAGAGCAAAAGTGTATTTGTTCATTGTGAATGTAGAATGCTTTCCAACTGAACGGGGACAATTGGACCGTCATAGAATCATAGAATATCTTGAGCTGGAAGGGAATCAGTGAATCCAATTCCAATATTTTTTGGAGAGCAAAGAAGTAATTACCTATCCCTCTGGCCATTTATAATGTATACTGTGTTACTCCAAGTACTGTATAAGTTTTAAAATGGGAGCAAAAAGAAGAAAGCACTGGTTTTCACAAGTGCAGTTCACAAACCACAGGATGAAGTGGTAAGTATTATGACTGTGCGCCCAAGAATCTGTCTCCATACTCTTCAGAAGATGAATTTAAAGAACCCTTAGAAGCATCTAAACTGTAGCAAATATATTTTCTCTATCTTCCACAAAAATTTGAAACTGATGACTATTACCTTTCATATTACAAAAGCCAATAAGATGCAAAAATTTGAATCAGAGGCATTAAATATTAAAAAATAAAAACAAAAATAGACTATGAGTGGCAAGAAAGTTCTCAAGGTAAATTTTTAAGTACGTATGGGAGATTGGCTCTGAAAGCCATGACATAAAGTTCTGTTTGGTACAGAGCTACCGGATCCTATCCCTCAGCTGTTTTATCAGTCTTTATGTTTGGTTGATTGTTTGCCAAGATTCGTCGAAAACACTGGAGAATTTGTAGTCAGCTATGTCAACAGTTTCAGTAGGTCTAGATGTCTGTCTCTCAAACTATGCCTTGTCTTTTCTGTGTAGACACAACCACACAATTTCATTTCAAGTGCTGAAAATGCTCTGAGCGCTTTCTTGCTGCTATTATCCTTAAATTCCGTGAGTATTGTAGACTTTTCCAAAAGTATATGACCTCAGTTAAGTGTTTTTAATGAAAATACCAATGCATATTTAATAAACAGGGCTCATAATACAATTTTAGATTTCAAACAGTTTTTAATTTCATTCAGTATATATGAAATAACTCTGAAAGTTTTGTCTTTTATCAGCCCTGCACATTTAAGCTATCAATTATATGCAGCTTGCCATGCAGAATTCTTCTAAATGAGAAGAATAATACAACTTAACTTGATAAATGTTATATCAAAGTGTCAAACTTTTGAGAATGTGTAAGTAGTATTTCTGATAAAACATGATACTCCTCTAGGTACTCCTATGCTATCAAGCTTCTTTAACTTCTCATTTTAGTTTTTATTTCTACTTTTGGCATTAAAAAGAAAATGAAACTGTAACGTGAGAATTCTAACTATAGTATAACTCTAATGTGCCGAATGACCATTACAGAATGTTTCTTTGCTTTGTTAATAAAACCTGTGACAACTTAATAACAGAGCATACTTTGTTGTTATTCCTCACTTGTTAGTGAACTAAATTTCTCATAAATTCTAGGCATAAATTATGTACTTTACTGGGTGATGCAGCTGCTTCGCAGTTATGTACAAAAATGTTTTACTCTATTTTTAGAAAGAGCATTGGTGAAGTTCAAGAAGGAAGCTGATTCTATCTGTGAAGATTTGCTGTGTAATGAAAATTATGTAAGTGTAAGAAGGGATGAGGATATTGCTTTTTCACTGAAAATAACGTAACAGATGTGTTTAAGGAAATTTCTGGTAGCTCCATGTACCAGAAGGAATTAATTTTATGCATTTCCTTCTTTTCCTTTTTTTTTTTTAAGTAAACTTCAATGTGTTAAAAATTCATGATTGAGTAAGCTTATAGAGCTCCTCCTTTCAATATTTTTCATTAATTTCTAACTCCCTCCCCTATCTTTATGGTAGGGCAGATGTTGTCTTTTATGTCTTAATACAGAAATTTTTACTAGAACCCTTTTTGAGTTCTGGGAAACATTTTAGCATCTACCTGGGCCATCAAAATTCACAATAATTTGATTTTGCTCTTGCAAATTTTTTAAGCTAGCGTAACTTCATCAGTGTTACAGGGGTGGCCTTTCCAGCTTCAGTCCCTTTTTCCAGTTTCTGCTGTAAGATTTGTTGTATAATATATAGGCTGTTGAATAATAACGTGCGCATGGGCTTTTGTGCTGGCAACCAGTCACTAGAATTTGAGCATGGTGCACTCATGTCATTAGTTATGCCTTTCCTACATGGTCCTATTCTGTCTGCCTCTAGGTAAATTTAAGTCTCATATCTCACATGAGTTTATTTCTGCTTTGTCTTTGGTAGAGCTCTTGTGTAAGCACTGATCACTATTCTGATATTCTTGCAGGATGCAAACTTTAGAACTGTCCCTCACGTCATTCTTCAGGATATGCAAGGATTTTTATTATGTCAGAAACTCACTTTAGAGGAGCTTAAGTTAACTGTTTTAGGAATGTAGTTAATATGCCTTCTCTTCAATAGCATGCCAAACTGCTAAGGATTGATAACTTAAAGCAGCAGCTATAAGCAAGAGCATTGTCACAAAAAATGCTGAACATTTCTGCAGAATAAGTGGGATATTTTTTAGTTGGTTTGCGTTTTTGTTGTTATTTTTCAGAATTTGTGGTAAAGTTTTTCTCTGTTGATCTCGCCAAAATAAAACTTTACAAATATGTTCTAAGGACTTCAGTTTCCAGTGTGATACCTGAAACATATTTTCAGGGAAGTTAAGTCAGTTTGGCTAGTTTATCTCAGGTGTTTGAAGAGAGGAGAAGCTTGTTCAATTACAGAAGATCTAAAGAGATAAATCTGTTAGAATTTCCAAATTAAGAGCAAGTGTTAAAAAATTTACGAGAGGGAATAACTTTTTTTCTGCAAGTGAGTCTTTCAGTTAATAGTACCAGTAAGAGTTGTTCACTAACACAATTAAAATTATATATGGATATTTGTCTGGCATCTTGTTATTTAAACAATAACATAAGCAAGAATTTTACTAGATCGATATCTTCTTCCCCTCATTCCAGTACTAAGTGTAAGTAGGATCTCTGAGACCCCGTGTCTTTGACATTCTTTTGTGCAGACAAATGAAGACATTTTTAAAGTAAAATATTATCTTTCTTGCCCACAGAAGAAATATTCTAGACTTTAGCTTCCTGTCAGGCATAAATCAAGCCTCAGGGTACTTTATATCCTCTGAATATCCTGAGGAAAGAGAAATTCATCAAGAATAATACCATTAGTGAAGGCTTGGAGATCAGCCATCTTTTATTCTCTTATACCAATGAATAAACTGCAAGTATGCAATATATTTCAATGGACTGGTATTTGCATGGAAAAAGATAGCAAAAAGATTCCTAATGTCATATTCTTCTTAAGATTTGAAAAATATTCCTACCCCAAGTTTTCAGTACCCAGATGCATAATATTTTTCTATTTTTGACTGAAAGTACATTGTATAGTCTTGTAAAAGTAAATAGAGTTATTAATAAAACAGATTTTTCTTGAAATACTGAGAAAAATGCTTTCTTTCTGATTGATTAAAGTAGTAGTGTGATTAGTAAGAGACTAATTTTCAGACTTTATTTTGGTTAAAAAAAATATTTTAACAACATACTTTTAGGGAATCAGAAATTCAGACCGATAAACAAAGTAAATGTTGACTTAAAAAGTTACATACAGGCCCCTTTCACTTTCTAATTTGCATGAATGCTCACCTTAGAAATCCTTCTGAATCAGCTCAGTAGTCCTCATCTTAACACTTTTCTCTTGAAGTATCTATTTTAATTTTCTGTGTCATAGTTTTAAAGCAGTTAGTTTGACCACAAACAAAACAGACTCAGTATAATGATATAATGCCATTAGTTGTTTCTGACCAAGTTACTTGTCTAATTTCTTCATCTATGTGTTTCCTTAATAGAAGTGTTGAGAAGTAGAGTATATTAACTTTAATTATACATACTATATAGAGAAAACACAACGTGCTTAAAGGTAACAAATGAAAGAGAAGTTTGTTAAAAAGTGATGCCTTGAAACTGTAGAAACTGTATAGGGCATATCATGGGGGACCAAAGGAGAACATCAGCACCTGCTCAAGAGGAAAACCTAGGTAGATACTTACTGGACTTACACAATGCAATATTTTGTAACAAGAGTAAGTGTAGGATCTTGCACCTGGGGATAACTGCATGCTTCAGTACAGGTTAGTCAACTAACTGCTGGAAAGGAGCTCTGCAGAGCTGATTGCCCTGGTGAACGACAAGTTGGCCATGAGCCAGAAGTGTGCTCTTGTGGCCAAGAAGGCCAGTGTTATCCTGGGATGCATTAAAGACAGACTGTGGCCAGCAGGTCAAAGGTGGTTATCCTCCCCCTCTATTCTGCCTTGGGGAGGCCTGTTTAAAATGTTGTATCCAGTCTGGTCTGCCTTCCAACCTCTGTGATTGTGTGATTCTTATGCATTCTTACTGTGTCTTTAATTATACTACTCAGCCTTTTGACTTCATTGTAAAACAAACAAACAAACAAAAAAAACCTGTGATATGCAAGGTTCTTAGTGATTAGGAAGAGCAAAATAATCAGGAGAAACATGCATTTGTAGTCCAGCTAATGTGCTTTTTGCTAAAGTTGAGTTTACTGTTCTTGCAAATATTTTTTTCTTTAAAGGGGAGGGAGGGGCTTATTATTTTCTTTTTTTTTTTTTTTCATTTAAGTCTGCTACATAAAACTTGGTAACTATGGTAACTATGGTAACACCAGAAAAACAGAGTAGTAACTTTTTTTTGCTCTTAATATTAATGAAAAGTTCATTTATACTTTTTCAGGCTTGAAATCTTTTAGCTAAATTTGTTAGAAATTGTATGATATTTATTATTCAACTTTACATTAGATGATTATATGAAAAAGGGCAGTCTGTTCCCCAGCTCTAACTTTGTTAATAAGGTATTTAATAGGAGTTGCTATGGTAATCAAAGTTAGAAAAGTGCTTTTTCAGACACAAAAGCAGAAAGTACAAGACTCGTAATCTTGTGATTTTCTGGAGCAGAGGTCTGCTACTACGACTTTGAAGCTTGCCAGGGAAAAAAAAAAAAAAAAAAAAAGCAGTCTGATGCTTTAAAGGCTTTACGTTTAACATGTTCTATACAGACATAATTCAAAATTTTATGGAAATTACTCTTCCACTTATTTAATTCTTCTTCCTCTCTTTTTCTTTTTTTCTTCCAGCTCTGGAATTGTTTCTTTTTTTTTTTTTTTTTTTTTTTTTTTTTGCATATATATACATATACATTTATTTATTTATGTATTTATTTATATATGCCGAGAGATATATACCTGTGTCTGTGTGCATGTGTATGTGTAGGGCTAAATCAATAGAATTTGAAAAAATGAGAAAACTAAGACACTGCAGTTCTTATTCCCTTGCCTGGAATAGCGAATGCTGAATTTAGGTATCTTGGCTGTTTACTTAGTAAGAAATACAGGGTTTATATGAATACGTATCTGAGTTATACTTCAGATTCAATCTTTTTCTTCATCTTAAAAGTGTAGATTGTAAATATTAAGGACTGCAATATCTGTGTCTTGGTCAGAATTGCAGGAAGATATCTCCACAGTGATAATATATCTTCTGTATTTCCTATTTTTATTAAATATGAACTACAATTAATATGATAATATATCATAGTATTGCAAAAGTATAAATCTAATTGAACTATATTCCAGAAAAAAAAAAAAAAAAAAAGAAAGTAAGATTTGCAGTGGAAAAGTAAATGTGAAAGATGAAATTGGGAGATTTTGTTTGAAAGAGGAGACTGATGTAGTTTAGGAACCATCTTCAAGAAAAACACAATTATAAGACCAGTGAGTTGTAAGCATGCATGTAATTCTGTTTGGATAGATATTGTTTAGTGAGCTCATTAAATGTGAGGAAAAATACAATGACTTTCAATTAGAGAGAGGCTATGGTGCTTTGTGGACAAATGAGCTGTGGCAGAACCCATACTGCAATTGTTGTGAATCTAAGACAGGAATAATTTCTAAAGAAAAGAAGAAGAAAAAGAATCACCTGAAAGAGTTGCATAGAAAAGAAAGAAAAAAACAACCAATTAGATCCAGTGCTGTCATGCCAAACTATTTTGGGACTCAGGTTTTGTACACGTATATAATTCTAGACGGATGTTATCCACTATTTGAAAAGGTGGAGAATGTCTTTTCAATATTCCAAACTTTATTAAAAGGCACCTATGCAGTCATGTAAACCCAGTAATCACATTGTGCAAGAATATATCAGTATTTACAGTATCTCAAATGACCAATGTTCATAATTTGTAAATTGTTAAATACTTAACGTTTGTAATTCCATAGTGTAAATGATTCTGCGAAATGTGGCAGGCAGACAATTAATAGCAATTAATTTTACATTGATGGAAGAGTATTGGCATGTGAATGAACGATCAATGTTAATTGTTCTCTAATCTATTTTGTTTTTAATGCTTTGCTTGTTGCTCTGCTTCAGAAATATTTTAATGTAGATACCCAATCTCACAGCACACACAGCAATCATAGAGTGAATAGGAAAGGGAGCAATTCATCAAGAACTCACTGTCTGAAATTTGTTTGCCTACGTGATTTAAGCAAATATTAATAAAATTCAAAATCTGTTTACATCTGCCATTGAGCAGAAAGTTGGACCAAATTCATTAGGCTGCATTTCTAAGTACTAGTTTGCCCAACTCTAATTAAAATCTGCTAAATAGTTATCACAGAGAAATGTACTGGAATTAAACATGAAATAGTAATCTAAAATATGAATTATGAGTTTCTTCTCCTGTTTTGCTATACAGATGAGCTGAATGATATTTAAATCAAAAGGTAAATGTTGTTCTTCGGTGTGCAAGATACTTTTTTTTTAATCAAGAATCAATACATTCTTTCTTTATAATTAAAATGAGAGAGGTTAGGAGAGAAGATCTCAATATTCTAGTTCAGATTCCTCTGCAATAGTAAGAAATACTGTTTAACTGTGCATGTATAACACATGGTATAAAAAGTTAAGTTTAAAGAACAGATGCCCTACTCAGTATTTTGTCACTCAGAGGTGACCAGCTTTTTATTCTTTTCAAGCATTTGTTTTTAGAGTTGCACACAGCTACTTAAACTTTTTCCTTTTACTAATGTTTACGCTAATAAATTTAATTTAAGAACTCTAGTAAACTGAGGCTGGATGACTTCCAGTGACAGGGAGAGTTGTAGTGTGCCTTTCAATTGAATAATATAGATAAAGCCTGCAAGCTCACAACTCAACTTATTTAATCGTAACTCGTTTGCATGCTCGCTGATTTTGGAATTCAAAACAACTAATAATATCTAATAATTCTCCCAAAACTTTCTAACTTAGTTTTAGGATTTATCTTCATACGGTACAGTATCCGAAATCAGTGAGGATTTTTATATCAAGGTTTATAAAGAGTAACTCATTTTTGCAGTCAGTTATGAGTGGATATGCTAGCATTTTTTAAAATAAATTTACCACTAAGGTTATAAGAATTCTTTCTACAGCAATCTGAATAACCTAAAAAATGAGTTCATGCCACTACTTAATTCAGAGAACTTTTACTTCATCCTATATTTATGACTAAAGCAGCTAAGTAATATTTCAGATGTACTTTTGTCAGCCATTACTACTTAAGTGTTGACCTTATATATTTAGTCCTGAACTAAAATTGCAGTGCATATGAAATGTAAAAAAATTTGCCTTCAATCTTTTCCAAAAAATTAAGTTAATGATATAAAGAGAAAGAAAATTTAAAACAGGCTGAAGCTCGCAGCATTTAGAGTCATGTTAGTAGTGAATAAAATGAATAACAGCATACTTACATATAAATCATATTCAAAAAAGCTTAAGGTACAATGCTCATTTGTGTGCAGCTGAATAACTGTCCAGGATAGATTCTAGAATGAAGGTTGCATTGAAAGTGTGTATTAGATCTGTTTTAATTCTCATCAGTTGGAAAGAATATAAACTATCTCCCAGTATTCATTTCTTTTTAAATTTTATTTAAAAATATATGCATATATGTGTTTTAATCTGCTCCAGGTCAAATCATCAAGCCCCTAGTCAATCTGCAAAGCTATGAAACTCCCTTTATCTGGAATATTTCCATTGATCAAAGAAGGAAAAAAAGTAAATTTGCCCCACAATTCCAACTAGTACACGTCACTAACAGCAAGGATATCCCAGCAGTAGTTGTACACAGTTCTGTAGGACTTGTTCCTTGTAGACAAACTACATACTGTGGCAATGAAAGTAAGGGATTAACAAATTTTAACCGTGATTTATGATATCTAAATGTTTAAGACTCTATAAAGCTTTCAAGTTAATTTGGTTTGAAATGTCAAGAGAGGAACAAAAAGCCTGCTGCCTGTTTAAATAAATGTAACCTATAGACATAGGGTAATCTTTTTCTGCAGTGTTGACAAGTACTTAAGCAAGTACAAGAACAAGGCAGATAAAAAAAACAGAATTTGTGGGTAACTGAAAGTCATTAAGCTGGTTGAGGTTAGGAAAGTGAGTGAAGAAGGTATGAACATTGTGGCATGAGTGATTATTACCATAGATTTCAAGCAGAAGGAAACTGAAATGTAGTACTGTCAGTTTTCATAAGATAGTTTTCCAGTACCCCTGCCGGCTTTGAACAAAATATTTTAGATCTGATAATTTTGAGATAAACTTCCAAATACTGAAGAGCTACGTTCCCCTTCTTAGTATCATCTACTCTTCCTAAACCAACGAGGTTGAAAGATGGTTAGCATGTTCTATCCTCTCTTAGGATTAAATCAATTAGAAACACAGTTTAAAGAACATCTTGCTTCTTTTCACGAGTACAAAACCTTTTTTCTTATGTCTTTTTGAGTAGAATCTGACCATGGCAGAACTTCTGTGACAATAGAGGGAACCACAGCTAGTCAAAAGCAGTGTAATCCAGTCCATATATTTGCAGATTGCGCAAGAAATGCCTAAGGAATGCTCTATCAGTTCCCAACTGCTGTTACAATCTTAAATAGGCTTCATCAAAACTCCTTCAGTAGGAGAGAAGAGCAGGAGAACTTCAAAGATTTCATGATGAATATGATTTTTCCTTGAAATTTTTGTCACTCTTGCTGAAAATCTGGCTCCAAGCATAGTGCCCCTTTTAGATGACAAACCTGATTTTGTGACAGTCGCTCCTGTACTTTTATGAACGTCCTAAGTTTCCTAGCTAAATCTAAAGAGAATAATGGGACCAACAAAAATTAGGCCCCGGATAGGGTGTTTTGAAGAGGTAAAGGAGGAATGAGGGAGTTCCAAATGTCAAAGACCTGAAGGACAATTACTCTGATTTCAAGAGTTAGCAATTTGCAGCAGCTGTATATCAATTACAAAGTAATTTCCAGAGCTTAGATTTGGGCTGGGATAAATGAGATAACATCTTTTTCATTCAGGCACTTTAACTAAATTCCAAAGATTTATTGACTTGATCTAACAGTGCACTTAGGGGTATAATTGTTCATAATATAGGGTGATCTAGCTTTGGTAATATTGACAACCAGAAAAAGGAAAAAAAAAAAAAAAGAGACAAATAGTAAACGGGAAGTTTCCCAGTATTTATTTTCAGAGGTGTTCACCCAGTCCCTAATTCTACTCCCTCCAAAGCATTTCTAATTAGGAGCTAGTATTTCAAGTCAGATCAATCAAGTCAAATACTGCACAGTTTGCACTAGTTTTGTTCCCTCACACTTCTGTAACAGACTTTATAATCCAGTCACATGCGAATATTTCTTTTACATTCTGTCTGAAATATAAAGTTTTCTGATGCACCTTTCTATTATTCATATAAGTTTTCTCTCTTCCTTTATCATTTATTTTATTTTACAAGCTTACTCACTGCCCAAAAGTTTCTACAAAGCTATAGCAATGGGAAGAAAAAAAAAAAAAAAGGATAAAAGCTATACTACAATTGTAAAGATTTTAAATGGAAATTTCATCTGAAATCAAACATATCATTCTTATTGCATTTGGTTTCTGCATGGATTGCAAGACTCACCTTCTTTCTCAGCATAGCATCAATAAGCCATTTTCTCCTGTAGCTGCTCAGATGCTACATTTTTTGTAACTATTAACCCGTAGAAAAACTGATTCAGTATTGAATCTCACTGATGAAAAGACTGAAGTCATTTTGATTTCTTGCAGTTACTGTGTGGTGTTTACTGGTTAAAAATATTTATATTAATATCAAGGGCTTTAGCAATGTCTAATAACTATAAATCAAACAATTTTCCAAGTTTTATATTGATTTAACTAAATAGCTCTATAATTTTTGTAATATCATTCTGCTTCATTTTAGTTTTGAAGATTTTTGCATTAAAAAAAACAAACAACATTGAGATTGTAAATGTATTCCTTAAAGCTTAGCCTTTTTAGTAGATTCATAAATAATTTTTTTTACTTCAGTGTGTGCATATTCCATTTAATACTTCAATATTTGCAGTGTATTCCATTTAATACTTTCTCTAAACGTAAATCTCTCCCAGTCTTCCAGAAATGCGAAATATCCAAACAGTAAAATCATGGATCATGTTGACTGTGGAAGTATGCAAGGCTTTAAATCTTTATCACTGGCTTCCAAAAATTTAATGAGCCTCTAACACAAGGGAAATAATTTGGCAATCCAGGTTATTTATCATTTCTAAGTTGTTTTTTGGTTTTGATTTCTGGCAAAAGTGGTGTACGTCAAAAAAGCTATGAGAAATCTTTTCCCATCTCAGTATCACTTTCTGTTTGTAATGAAACTCGTACAAGATTCTGACAAAGAGAGAATCACACGTATTTAGGATGTTCTCGGTTCTATGAATGGTCAATACTAGAGACAACTTCACAGAAACTGGTAATACAGAGATTGTTACTGTAAAGTGCAAAAAAACAGTCCGGACTTTGTGGAGTTCTGCCAGATTTTATTGCTTTGAATATAGTGTTGCCCAAATATTCTTTATGGGTAAAAAATTAGAAAACGTTATTTTTTAAGATGAGCAAAAGCGGCAAATAATGATGCTGGTAGCACTATTTGTTTCAACCATATTCTTGTTGAATGCTTTGCTGCTGAAAGTTTTTTTGTTTTTGTTTTTGTTTTTTAACCTAAGAAGTACTGTAACCAAGTGCTTGAAGTACTGTTTGTGCAGACAGAAAAATGTTTCCATGAACCAGAGATTTCATTTTTATAAGTATACTCTTTATGACAATTCTAATTGCAAGTTAATTCCAAATGCTAAAAATTCTACTTTGTTTCCTTATCTTTTTAGTGCACAAGCGTATAAACCTTAATCATTTTCTTCTGAGACCAATAGTCAAAGCAGCCCTCACAAAATAGCACACTTGTGTTGACTGAAAGAGAAGAAAATCTTTAAACCCTAGCAGAGCTCCTAAAATATGGTACAGTTCCATATTAATAGAAGTAGTTCTTTATCCAAACTCTGCAAAACAAATTTTACTTCTGAGTGTGGCATGTCCAAGATACAAATGCAGGCAGCGAAGAGCAAGAAATGGCTTGCTGATAAATAGGTTTCCTGTTATATTTTTATTTGTTGTCATCAGTCACTTCATGAGAAATAAAAGTAAGTATAGATAATAGGTAGAACTGCCTGCCAATTGAAGTTCATGTTTTGAATGTTGTGTTTAAAGTCACTTTGTCTGCAGGTAAAAATGCATTTGTGAATCGGATCTGCTGACATGTAAGCACATTTGTATTCGTGAATGTCTGAGAATTTCATGGAAATGTCAGTGAAACGTCATCTGATCTGTCTCAGCTTGTTACAGAGAAACTCCCGCAGTGAACAAAATCCATTATAGCGTAGGATTATTTTGCTTATAACCAATACAGCACTTTAACTTTACATTCCTTATTATAACAGCTAGTACATAAAAATAATTTTTTCTAACTTATAAAAAAAAAAACACCCTTTCATAGCAAACTACAAACACTATTGTTTATTTCAGAACAGATGGTGTTTCAGAGTGAAGATGCAGTAACCTACTAAAAAGGTATAGTTACTGGGATACTAGTTGGTAACAGATGTTAGTAAGAGCTTACGAGTTTATTTTGTTTTAATTTCCTCTGTTGTAGCTTTATAATGCATCTCATAAAGTTTGAAACAGTATAATCCTATTTTCCTCTAGAAATTTGGGTACAGATTTTTTGCTTCATATTCCTGTACGTTGCTAAGTTTTCATCCATTTTGTTATTCCAACTGCCCCTTCTAATAAACATTTGACTACAGAAGGAAAATCCAATAATGTTTGTCCCTATTTTTACTCCCACGGAAAAGATACACCTTATTGCAAGAGTCACAGAGGTTCCAAAGAAGGGAAAAGAGTGTGAGAAATGGACTGCTGTAATATACACAATAGACTTAAATTTTTTTAGAGCATATGGGAAAGCGAATGCTTAACTGACAGATCTTTACTAAGAATGGCCCTGTTAACTAGGGAGATTGAAATCCAGGAGGTATTAGCTGACCTCAGCTGACCTTAGCTTTTTCCTGTTAGCAGAGAGAAGCTTTTAAGGATTTTCCACAACTGTGTTCAACTGAATTCATAAATGCACAGGAAAATGATGAACTTACAGAATATTTTTGCCTGAATCTAACCATTTCAAGTTGACAGACAGTTTTTTCACCTCAGAATAAACTAAATAGGAACTCAAAACCTTCTTGAAACTAGTTGCAAGAATGGATTATACTGGTGATTTTTGGATGTTGTGTTCTGTCTTTTGTTGTTTTTTGTTTTGTTTTGTTTTCCCTCAAAACAATTTTACATTTTCTCCTCTAATCTAGGAGGCCCAAACAATATTTTTTATTATCATAATGCTCTTGAGAAAATTTCTCAGACAGGAAGAATCTCCCAAGAAAGTTGGTTAGGTCTCAACTACATTGTTCTCTGCAGTTTTCAATTCAGTTAAGCCTTGAGAACTGCAAATACCACCTTGAAAGTGCATCCCCTTTGAAGCCTAAGGTATGAAGTAAATAAGGATTATCTGACTAATTTTACTCTTAGAATTTGAGGATGGATTTCTACGAAAAGCAGAAGAAAGGAACTGTTTTAGAGTTCGCAGAATAACAGACTGTAAATGTGAAACATAAATTGAAGATAGTCTCTATCATAGACAAGGTAGAACTTCAATTGACTCACCAGGAAATTCAGATAATTTTGGGGGGCTGAAAACAGCAAAGATATTAAAAGCTAAGAGAAATGTCACTTAGCATGTAGAGAAAATCAGTTCTATAATAAAAAGGATACTCTTATGAAGAATAAAAAAACCAATTTTTAGTAATCACAAAAATGTATGTATAGAGTGGACAAGGAATACATTTTAAAGACCCTCTAGAGGGAAAACAGGGAATGGATTGTTTTTTTAACATTTCAAGTCAATTTTTCTTGTCTTTTTGAATAATTCATAAATATTTCTTAGCGCTATGGGAAACATATAGTACCATCATTTTGCATGATATTTATGTCTCTAAATTGCTTAATTTGAGTACAAATACTGTTCTAAGTTTAATTTCTAGACTAACAAAATTTTATTTTGCTATTATGTTGCTTGTATGCCTACTGTGACCCACCAATGTTTTATTTTATACTGCTATTTGTACCACTCATAAACTTACAAATAAACTTGTGTATTCTTCCTTTCCTCCGGGAGACGAAAATTTTGATTCTGGCAAAGAATCAACCAAGAACTTCTACAGCAAACCAAAGTTTAAGACAGAAATTGAGCCAAGTAAGCATCAAGCAGGGTTTTTTTTGTTTTGTTTTGTTTTGTTTTTCCAAAATAATTATTCGGACTACAGAACCAGAACTCTACAGCGTAGATTTGGAATTATTTTCATTAGCATTTTGCAAAAAAGCATATTTGATGGCATGCTTAATGGTCAAATTGTGATTCTAACCGTTCTTGCAAAAACTCATTAAGTGTCAGTAAATATGAAGGGACTGAAAGAAAACAGGAAGATTAAGGGGCAATGAGGATCCAGTGGAGTAAAGATGTATTTTCATTCACTGTATAAACAGAATTACAATTGCCATTTCAGGGCTTAGGTATCAATGGTAAATAATTAGTCGGCAAGGAAAGCATTATATGTCTGTATACTGTGACTTTATGGGCATGCATGCAGTGAGAAATGTGCAGCAAGTGTAAAATGGATAAATATGCATAGAGGTTGTGTTTGGCTGGGTAATATACAGAAGCCTGGCAGAGGGGATCTTGGTGCCACAGCACAGCAATCTCTGTGCGTCTTGCTGGATTAAAGACTGGATCTGTGTCTTATCCAATATAATGTCATGTTGAGTTATGTAAATCACATCACAGAAATGCAAACACAATGCAGCAGCAGCATTCTTTGGCATGGTCTCTTCAGCTGTTTTCCTGAAACCAATTTGATGTCTTGATGCAGATTAATTTTCCCTTGTGGATCAACCATTCCGTTAGTTGAATTCAGTTTTGTTTTGTTTTGTTTTGTTTTTGTTTTTCTGAATTACTATCTTGTAAAGCCTATAGTTTAATTCCAGTAATGTTTATTTTAAGTGCAATTCTTTAGTAGAACTAGAAAATTTATATCATAGTATGCAATGAAAATAGTACTACGCAGCAGAAAAGGGAAGGGCAATTATTCAAACTAACAAATATTTGATGTTTAATATTGAATGTCATGCAAAAATCCTAACTGACAGTAGGATAGAATATAATTTCTAAACGGTGTTTGGAGGCTGAGAATGTGAGGGAACTGTTAACTGGACACTGAACTTACTGTAACCATTCCTCCAAATTCATTTTAATAACAAGCTTAGACTGGTTCTGAGTGTACACAAACAAAAAGTACTTTGAGCTTACTTCATGTCTCTGCATAAGTGGACAGGAAGAAAATAAAGCCAGATAGATGATGGAAAAAAGACATGCAGGTGTTCGCTGCTATGCAAAGCATCAGGATGAAATCTTCCCATGTGGAAAAAAAGTAGAGCTGCAAAACAAGGCAACAGTTCAGGAACAAGCCTGGGTAAGTGAAACCATGTTTTCTGATGATGTGTACTATGACTGTCAATTTCTCCTTCGCTCAAAGGTTTCTAATTATAGCACTAATTTAGCCCTACGTGCTTAACCTGTAATACTAGGAATCAAGCAGCTAACCTGGCATTTTATGATAAATGCTAAATCATTTTAAGAATGACAGTTCAGACTCTGAGCATAGATTTTTGGAAGCAATCTTAACCGATGTCTTCAAACTAAAACGCCTACAGATGTCGATGTCTTCCCTTTCACATTGTAAGTTGTTACTTCTAGGCCTACTGACTAAAATAATGTGGGGTTTTCTTTTTGGCGCTCAGACTGTGCATGACATTTATTTTCATTTATAATGAGAAATAGAGAAAGATCATCAGAACAGCAAGATTATAGCATAATGTTCTTAAGTTATATGAACTGTTGTTTATTTTCCTTTATAATATCTATGGTGATGAATGTGGATTCCGTAATCTGTGTAAAAATGCGAGCTTACCAATATTTAGTTTACTAGCATTCTTCAATTGTATAGATTTGTATAGATAGCTCGAAAGGCAAATGGGATCCTGGGCTCCATCAGGAGAGGGGTGGTCAGCAGGGAGAGGGAGGTGATCGTCCCTCTCTACTCGGCTCTTGTGAGGCCCCACCTGGAGTACTGTGTCCAGGTGTGGAGCCCTCAGTACAAGAAAGACATAGAGATCTTGGAAAGGGTCCAGAGGAGGGCGACTAAGATGATCAGGGGGCTGGAGCACCTCCCCTATGAGGACAGGCTGAGGGAGTTGGGCTTGTTCAGCCTGGAGAAGAGAAGGCTGCGGGGCGACCTCATTGCAGCCTATCAATACCTGAAGGGAACCTACACCCAGGAGGGGAGTAAACTCTTCAGAAGGGCTGACAACAGCAGGACTAGGGGAAATGGATCAAAGTTGAAGGAGGAAAGATTTAGGTTGGATGTTAGGGGGAAGTTCTTCACAAGGAGAGTGGTTAGGCCCTGGAACAGGCTGCCCAGGGAGGTTGTGGATGCCCCGTCCTTGGACGTGTTCAAGGCCAGGTTGGACGGGGTCCTGGGCAACCTGATCTGAATGTGTACGTTTGGTGGCCCTGCTAGGCAGGGGGGTTGGAACTACATGATCCTTGAGGTCCCTTCCAACCCAGGTGATTCTGTGATTCTGTGATTTACTTATATTCACATTTACGTTCAGGAATATTGAGAAGCTAAGTGGTATTTATTACTTGTTCTTTTAAAGCAACTTTCAGTTTACAGTAAAATAAAAATTCACAAGGTACATTGAGAAAGTCACTAATCTCATTTAAAGGAAATACAGTCAGGTGTGTTTTCAGAAGTAGTTTCCAATAGCACTTTAATTTTCACGCCTTAAAGCTCTTCTGAATATTTTGATTTAGTAGTTTGGTGAGACACTAATCTTGTGTAACAGTGCTCTTCAAATGTGCAGCAGCACTGCCTATTAAGATCTGTAAAAGCGCTAATAGATTCCAGAAGCACTTGCTACAGGAACAGTAGGTTGATTGCATATGTTGGCAGTGATGAAAATAGGCATCAAGCTGAGAGAGTCCAAACCTGCCCTGATGTTAAAGGATTACCCTCTTAAACAAAAGAAAGTTAATTGAAATTATTGGATCAACAATTCAGCTTTGAAGTCACTGCTTCCGGACAAAGGTGAGATTATTTGGTTTACTTGTAGATATGGGTTTATATAAACTCTACAGAATTTAACAACCCCTTCAAAATGTGTGGGCTGCTCTGAAAGTAATGCCTCTCTTTTATTTCTATGGTAACTACAGCAGATACAAAAAGCATGACAACACTTTTCGATAGAGCAAATTCTTAGCTACAAAATATTATTTTTCAGCATAGACACCACCATTAGCTATACATTTTTGTCAGTAATGAACAAGTGCCCATATGCCACGCACGTACATATCTGCACCAGAAAAGGTGAACCGCTGTTGCTACTGCTGAAATGTGCCACCCGTTGCCTCACTACTCACATCCAGTGCTTGGACTCCATAAAAGCTCAGAAAACATCAGTGAATGTCAGTGAGTGCCACTTCTTCCTCACGGTGAAATTCACTGACTTCCTTGATGATTGATGAATGTTTACGCAGACCAAACAATGGATGTGAGCAAAGTAAGGCATTACATGGTGCCTTTCAGTAGCGATGGTATCTATCAAGGCAACTGTGAAACAACAGCACACCTTCGCTGTTGCAGATTTTTACAAGTGTGGCATGCAGGTTCTTGTTCTTGGCTCACAAAACCACATAATCAGTGGTGGTGACTACGTTGAACAATATTATTTTGTAGCTTAGAATTTGCTTTATAAGAAGACATGTTTTTTTCTTTCCCTGTAGTTCCCATGGAAATGAATAAGAGGCATTACTTTCAGAGCAGCCTATTATTTTGCCTATTTTATTAGAAATTGGGTGTTAAGATCTCTTTTTGGAAATCAATGACATTTTGATCTGGTTTCTCAACAAGAAATGCATCGAGCATCTAAGTAAAATTAGTTTTTATGTTGTAAATATCAACAAAACTTTATTTTTGTAATACCAGTTGAATTTTTTAACACTAATATAAATAATCATAATGGAAATGTAGAAAACGAGCAGTGTTTAAGGACAGAAAAATTAAAGATTGTCAATGTCACGAGCTTCAAACTCCTTTATGAAATATCACTGTTGGTTTTGGGTCATAAGAATGATAGCTTCACTTGCGAAAGAGCAATGAATCATATTCGGCAAGCCTGGGAAAAAAATGAGCTTTCATCTGTAGATTACTTTATTATTAACCAGAAAAGTTATTGCCTTATCTTGGAAACCTTCACACCATCTGGAAGCCACTCCATGGTTGAAAGATCTATGAAGATGTGCTTCAGTGGAAAGAATACATTTATGTGAAAGCATCTCACCTGATGTACGACGCGCTAAGCTTTGATTTCATGGTCTCATGCAGACTGCACAAATATCACTCAGTACAGCTTTTACTAGGAAATGACATTCAGTGATGGATGAATAGGAACTAGATATCCTGTAATTTCAAAACCTGCATTTTAATTCACTCGGTTGTTTTGAACTTTTACTTCTGATAGGTTTAAAATCATATACTAAATGATGATAATAAATGTGAATATTTACCTGAGAGTTCTCTTTGGCAAAGAGTTTAATTTCCTTGAAATAACAGGCAACAGTTGAGTGCTCTAGAAATCTAGATATGGAAATGTGTACAAAGGAATAGAGATATGCTTGGAATTAGAAGTCAAACTAGACTTTTAAAACAATTTAATTTGAGTCTAAGGAGCATGCCAAACTATCTACATTGAAGATATTACTGAACTGAGCCAAAGTACTGAAGAAATCAGTACTGGGGATCTCGGTGTGAATCTTTTTAGTTACGCTTCACTTAATTGTGTAACTAAGTAGCTAAAGCAAGTATTTTTACCTCCATGCTCAAAATCGCGTACTTTGCAATAGTTTGCCACAGTTAGAAAGCGTGTGTGACTTTATGCCCTTATAAAATGCCTGCATTTTCTTCAGCAAGTAGTTGTGATGTTCTTTATTTTAGTTACTTAACAACTTCAATTTGTTAAATTAGTATGCATTTCCAGAGCAAAATGAAAAGTTTTGGCTTTGCAAAGGCTTTAGATCAAGACGTATAGATGTATAACTCTTATTCGAACAAAAGATATAGGTTATTAATTCTATATGTGGAAAACTTCCTGCAGCAAGTGGAATGTACATTTTAAGCTTGGCTCACTTAGATTACTACTTAGACATAAATCAAATACCGTGGGTATTTTTAGACTTATTTTTATTAGAAATAAAAGCTACAAATCTTCCAAAATTAACACGTAACCAAGATAACACACTGCTGTTGAAAAGATAGCAATTAAGGCATGATGATGATATCACTGGCTTGGGGCCAGCATTCCGGGGACCTGTGATACATCATTTTATAAACTGTGCTACGCATTCTTTTACACTTGGAGAAGTTTATCTTGCAAGTTCTCAGAGTTGAAAAGGACGAAACTTTCTGTCCTACCTGGAGATACAAAACCACATGGGGTCTTCTATAAGTTCAATACAGATACAATACACAATATCTTAAAGCACCATTGAAGGTTGCTATTTTATATTTCTAATTGTTTTGCTCAGAAAAAAAGTAATATTTCAATTAATTGCATCTATTGGTAGGAAAGTTATTATATTCTGGCATAATTCAGTTATTTGGCACTCTAATAATTGTGATTTTTCCAAAATAGAGAATTTTAGGGTTTTTTTTTGTTTGTTTGTTTTTGTTTTTTGTTTGTTTGTTGTTGTTTTTTTTTTGCTTGGGTTTTTTTCTTTGTTTGTTTCAAGTCTTTTTCAGGCTTTTCTTTAGGCTTTATCTTCATAAGCATAATCACCAATGCAGTTATATTTGGAAAATGTCATCTTCACTCTTACTGAAAAATCGCATATGGGTGGCAGCTGGCTCTGTCATAAGATTGCATTTTGATTTATGGGCGCTAAAACCGAGGAATAATACCTAAGTCTATCTAACATGACTGAATCAAAGTTGAAAATTCTAGTCAAGAACTTCTTACAAAGACTCCGTTGTTTTTTGTTTCTTAAACATACGGTTTCATCCTGCAATGTGTTGACTGTCACTTGGAATTGACATCTTAATAGGTTGTGCTAGCCATAAGATATCTAGAAAATAGTGTTTCAGCTTTTATTAACATCACATAAAAGCTCTGAAAATGTGTTTAGGGAAAATTAATGATATGAAAAATGTTCAGTCTCACTTGAGTATTTACCAGAAAAAGCTAATAAGTATAACAAATCTTCCAAATGAAAAAACATGTGAGAAAGGAGAAATACTCTATTTCAAAGCGCTGTTGACTATTTTTTTGACTACTAAAATTTGCAATGTATTCTTTTAAAGAAAGACTGTATACTTTCGTGTGTCAGACTAACAGAGCAAAATAGCAAATGGACTACATATGCTGAATTTAATGAGTTGCATTTAAAAATATAAATTCATTGTTATTACAGGCATTACTTTATGTTTCTTTCAGTGAAAACGTTGATACATATCTGTTTTGTATCTTTCTTCCTTATTCCATGATAATATGTCATGGCTTTGTGATTTTTGGCTTTCGGTATTCCACATCATAACATCATGTGGGGCACTGGAATTTTAACTGTTAATGCTCAAGTTCTGGGTACCTGCCCGGAAGAGAAGAAGAACTACATTCCCCAGGGGTCTTTGCGGTCACAGAGAAGTGGTATAACTCCTTGCAAGATCACCTGATGCACTCTTTCTTGTCCGCTCTTCTTCTTCTTCATATATATTAATGTATATGATAATATATAATGTATATCTTAATATATTATTGTTATATAAATAATGTATCATTCTTTCTGGAGTAATTGAATGAGTTCTAGGATAAATATTTTCATTTCTATAATAGGTTTTAGAAGGTAACATGTATGCAATTTGAATGGAAATGCTTAGGAAAAAGTTGTGAGTTGTTTCCGGACAATTGCCTTTACATTTCACTGTGGAAACAAGGAAAGTCATTTTCCTGGGATCAACTAAAGGGTCTTTATCGTAGGAGTTCAGAGTGGTGTAAGAGCTGTATGTCTAGTAAAGCAAGTTTGTAATACGAAGTTCAGTAACAGTAACGAAGTATATTTAGGTAAAATTCAAATATATTTACCGTCTTCAGAGTGGTTTGTTCACAATGGCTGTTAGACTGATCTGTGAAGAATATGTTATTTCATTCTTTCAGGTTCCATTAAGCCAAGACGAAGCCAAAGTAAGGTCAATGTCAGGGTTACAGCAGAGGCAAGTAGACTAGAGATTATATAATTGTGCAGACTAAATAGAATTGGGATATCTGAGCAAGGCTCCATGGCATGAAAAGGGACTGAAGGAAGGCAATGTTCTAAACTTATTTGCAAGTACAGTGTTCTTCATACTCCTGAGTGAAATAAGGAATTGAAGTTTTCCTGTGTTTTTTCAAATGCATTAAAACAGAAGATATGCGATATTAGTAGTTGTAAAACTGCTCAGAAACCTTAACGTGTGAATCACAAATGCTACTTGAGGGTGTAATGAACTTCATTTTGACTGTGGATTTGCTAAAATGGTAATATTTAATTGGTAGTATGCATGCCATATTGGTGTAGGACAGTAGTAATTTTCTTGAGGAAAAATTAAATGCACTGTAGGTATATTTTGAATTTATTCCTCGCAATATCTCTCTTTCTGGAGGCTTCCCCACTGCATCTGCACTGCTGGGAGTGCTCAGAGCATTTGGAGGCTCTTTTATGCATATTCTGTTTTCTAAGCAAGCCAGATTGTACACGTAGTACAATTCTGCTGCATTATTAAAACAAAACCAAAACCAAAACAAAAAAAAAAAGAGCACATAGCAGGGTGATACACAATCTTGTTCTTGCTACACTGACTGCAGAAAATCTTATTAAGAGAACCTACACTGTAGTCTCTCCATGTTTTGTGTGAAGTAAAGCATTAAGCGCCATCCACCAACTGAAAAGTATCCTCTCTGTCAAATGGTTTCAGCTGTCCTTCAGGGTAGTTACCACTCACTCACTCACACAAAAAAAAAAAAAAAAAAAAAAAAAAAAAAAAAAGGTTTGATACAATGACAAATGACTTTAAGAGGATTTTTCTGAGCTTCAAACTGGAATGAAGGGTTCTGCTCTTTTGATGAAGCTTTGAAACTGCAACTATGCTTGCAAAGCCTGTGCATGCACCTCCAACTCCTCCTTTCCATACTACGGTTGTGTTTCAGGAAGAGCTCATCTACATTCCCATTCCATGAATTTAAAACTAAGGGGGGGCTGCAGTAAGTTTAACTTTACCTTAGGTATTCAATAGTAAAATAGCATCCATATGTCACTCTGCTTCCAAGAGTAGATAAGGCACTCAGCTACATTCTTTAATGCAAATCCCTCTAAAACCTTATATGCTATTAGTAGACTGCTAGCTATTTGATGAAAGAGAAAATTAACTTTTCAAAGAGCAAGGCAAAAAATAGAACTGAGTCTATTACACCAACCAATCCAATATTCTGCACAATGAGATAGTGTTTCTTTCTTCTCATTATGCGGAGCAAAAGCAATCAACAGAAGCCTGAAATGATAATTGTACAGAAATGAGATCTGATTAAAAGTAGAGATCGACAGGTATTGGAAATAACTCACCTGTCTCTGAAAGAAAATCCAAATTCTATGACGAGTGAACATTGGATTGTTCTACTTGGCATTGCAGGCCTGGTTTTCTTTCTAGTTGAATTTACCGTGTATTGAGAGCAGTGTAGTTATAAAAGACATGTCATTTTCATACCGAAGTAGATAACATGGGAATTAAAGTAATAATTCAACTCATTCAACACAAATACTAGAATGTACCTAAATGTTTTGATCTCTATTCTACCCATAGCATTCAGTAAACTACAGTAAATCAGAAACCAGTTCTAAGTTGCACCGAGGTTAATTAAAATAAATTAAAATGGAGTTGAATTTGCCTATAAATTCTGTAGCAGCAATTATTAATCATTTGATGTTTATCTAAAATTACTGGATAACATGAAACCGTGCCATTCAGGATACTTTATTTTACTTACATTAAATGTAAAATGTAAATGTAAAAAAAAAAATATTTAAGATACAGTTATTTTGCAACTACTTATCCACAGAAAAAATGTCAAGGAAATTGTTCCTTTGTAATAAATGGGAAAATAATCATCTTACACTTTCGTGTACTTTTCCACATCCCAACAATGAGGCTGGAGTGTCAGCATGTTCAAGATTAGTTTGGTAAATAACAGCTCCTTTTCTAGCACATGTTGAATTTCATCTGGTGAATATAATGAGGACTGCAAGGGAAACCTGCGAGAAGGAAAAGATGAGGGTAGATCTAAAGCGTACCTAACTCCTACCTATCCTAATGTAAGATTATTTATGTACAATCCATCTAAATTGTGTGCAGTGCTTCCTATGTCTCCCAGTAACAGTAACAAATTCAGAGAACAGTAACTGTTCTCTGAATTTTTGTGTATCTGTATGCTTTTTATACCTTCAATCTTCTTCCGTCTTCTTCTCCTCCTACACAATGAACTGTCTCTTACGTGTCGACCTCCACACCCCATCTTTGCTCAGGGAGTTAATTCCTGTTTACTTATGAGAAAAATACCAGAACTAAGGATTATATTCAAGAAAGCTTGGACAATATAGCAAAAATCTCAGACAGCAGTACTTTGGGTTGCTAAAAAGGCAAAAGATGGAAGAAATACAGGAGGATTATAGTTGACAGACTCCCCCTGCAACCACAGTCTGTGTAGCCATGCTGGTTTTTTTCAGCCGCAACAGCAGCAACAGCAGCAACAGCAAAAGGGGTAGGCAATCCAGGAGAAATGATTTTTCAGGTGAAATGTTCAGTTCCCTCTTTTAGGCATAGGTGAATCAGTCAGTCTCCGGGCCCTCAAGCTGTCGCAGAAGGCAGTTGAGTATTACACCTATTCTTGGAACTATATCTGCTGGGTATATCTGGGAAGAAAACTGGTATTGATAGTGCATCAGAAGGACGCGATCCAACCAACCTTGTTGTGTCAGCTCTGCAGGGCTACAGTGGAGTCATAATTTAATACTAACTGTAGAACATAGATAGTTGTTGGAAAAAAATTGTATGAGAGAGGAGAAAGCATTAGCTGTACTGTAGAGAGTATGCATGAACTGCTGTATAGCCAAGAGAACTGTGACAGCAAGTGAATAATTCCTTTATTGCATTTTTTCATATGCAGAGAAAGCTGTATAAAAAATACTTTATTGAGAAAATTGAAAATATTGAGCTGAATCTTAAAGAAATCAAAAGCTCAAAGTGAAGATTTTGCTGTTAAGGACAGGAGGGGGAAAATGGAATAATATTACCACAGAGGTAAGAAACTATGCTAATCATTTTTAAAAAGACAATTTTCTTTACATATTCTGTATTTTTGGGAAAGTACTATAAAAGGTAAAAATACTGAGAAGGTTGTCATTAGGTGGAATGTTACAGTGAATCAGATGACCTTGACAGAATTACTCAGGTGTGGAAAGACTACCTCTGTCTCTAAGTTGCTAATCACTGTTTTGAAGCAAAAACTCTTTAACAATATTGAAGTAGAGACTAATCAGGGGAAAGCTGCAAATGTGATGATAGCAGCAACCGATGGTAAGAATATTTTTCAAGTAACAAACTTTAATATGAACTGGCCAGAATAATAGGCATGCAATCTAGATAAAGATTAAAAGATGGCTGACAGTTCAAAGGAGGACAGAAAGCTAGATAAAGCCTTCATTTTTTAGGATAGTGCTTTAGCATTTTTTTTAGCTTTAGTTCTTCAGAAATGAATGTATACATAGAGGAAATGAAGATAACCATACTGTTTTGAATTTATCATGAGATATCACAAGCAGCGATGGAAGACATTTATTTGTTTACAGTGTCTGTAATATGGTCGGTTCATTTAGTCTATCAAGTTGTATAATCAAAGATTATCAGGATGTTATAATCACAAAATAAACAAGAGAGTTAGGCAAAACAGACTATGATAACAAGAAAGAATAAATAGAAAGCTTACTCCCATTCTGGGCTCACTCACAAAACACCAGCAGAGGCAATCTCCAGAAGAAAACCTTCCCTGCTTGTAGCCAGCTCTTAAATAGGTCTAGAAGAGGTGTAGCCAGGCTCCACCCCTTCCGGAACACAGGTGAGTTGCCTTCACCTGTGCTCCCCTGGCTGACTCAGCGCTCGCCTCCGGCGATCAATCAGAGGTTCAGGCCGTAACTCAGCAGTTCCCGTATGCAAGTATATGGTAAATAGCTTGTTCTGCCAGAGCATCTTCAGAATGCCTTTGGGCACACAGAGATTTACCTGTGCAGAAGCATCAAGTAGTTTATATATCCAACCCTCCTACTGGATGTCCCATTTCTAATTTACAGCTTTATTCTGTCCTCAAGCAGCTGCTCCCGACCGTCAATCAACTAATAGAGATGATAGCCACAAGAAAAGAATCAGGCCAATGATCTCTCAATAATCTAGCATTATATTCTGTCTTTGACAGAAGTGAGAAGTGCCATTCAGGGAGAAATTAAGGCAGACTACTGTCTGATCTGTACATATTTTTTTATCTGTATGAAGCTGAAAGTCTTAATGAGTGCAAATAGAGATGTTTTGGTTTATTCTTTTTAATTGAATTATTTGAGAAACAAGGTTTTTGTCATCATCTTTTAAAGCCACTCAGAGGAAATGAGCTGATGAGAAAATAGACCAAATGGCCATGCCTGACTAATTAGTACATAGCATGTCTGTTTTTCAAGTTTGGGAAGTGATGATTTCTGGGAAATTTAAGATAAGCTCAATTTCTTATAACTCTGACTTTACTGTGACAGTGGTGCCCAACTCACTATTTTAATGCACATACCGCCGTTCTTCACCTTTTATCCCGAGCAGATAAAGTAATTTTGATGACACAATTACTGGTAAAATTAATTCATTAAATTACTGGTAAAAGTGATTCCTTAGTAGTTACGTGCATTTGGAGTTTGTTATATTCATGCTAAGAGAATTACATTGTAACAATAGTATTTATTGTTGTCCATCGAAACGTAATGCTTCAATTTGATTTTTAGAGCCTTTGCCTAAAGCTGATCACCTTTGCAAAATACTGGAATGAGGCCTGTAAGAGACAACAGAACACAAAAGAGGTGTAAGTCGTGCAAAATAAATGCTGTTCTTTACAAAACTGCAGGAAAACTGGATTTCCATAAATATTTATTAGGGACGTAAATTTTGTAATACTATTGCCACAAGGGACTTGTCTTCTAAAAGCAATGTAATAGGAGAAGGCTTGTGTGCATTTTTCTGTCTTTTTCACTGTACATCTTCTCAATGACATCCATTTGTTGCATTGCATTTAATTTACAAATTTGACTGCTTCATTTGCCTGAATTTCCATTATCTATCTTCTCTGTGATGACTCGCTTTATTCCAATTCTTGTGAAGGACGTAGCAGTTTAAGAAATGGAGAAAAAAGCAAATCAAGGTTCTAGGGGCCCAAATAGGAAGATAATGTCGCTATGAAGTTAAGGGTGGAAAATAAGCTTTCCCAGGCTGCAATTTTAAGCTTATATAGTTTATGTTCTTTTGGTATATGGAGTTGAGAATCACTGGAAACAAAAATGTTTATCTGAACCAATGCACATATTTCTGTGCTATTTTTCCTACTGTATGGGAACTGCTGAGTTACAGCCTGAAGCTCTGACTGATCACCAGAGGCGAGCATTGAGTCAGTTAGAAGAGCACAGGAAATTCACCTGTGCTACAGGAAGGGGTGGAGCCTGGCTGCACCTCTCCTAGACCTATTTAAGAGCTGGCTACCAGTGGGGAAGGATGTCCTCTGGTGTTTGTCTTTGCTGGTGTTTTGTGGGTTAGTCCATGGTAAGGTAAGTCTTCAGTTTATTCTCTGTTGTTATCATAGTCTGCTTTGCCTTGTTCACTTGTTTATTTTGTGTCTATGACATCCTGATATTTTTTGGTTATACACCTATTCTCATTGTTGCTTTATATCTACTATTGAAATTATACTAGATGATGAATAGACATGGAAGGAGGAATAGGAAATACAGGTGAATTAATTTAGCGGTACCTAAGGCTTCTGAAAAGGATGAAAATACTTAAATTGCTGAGGTGTTATGTATATTATTGTAATTAATTTCCTCCAGTACTCCTATATGCATATATGTATATGTATTTTCTTTTCTGAAAAAAAAAAAAAAAAAAACCAACCAAAAATCACGCTAATCTTAGGTAATTTATGAGTTTGTATATGTAAAATCAAACCAGCAGTAATTATATTTTAAAAAGTCACGGAAATAATTTAGAAGAGTTAACTAAAATTACAGTTTATATTTTTCTATGTGTGGTGCTTCCGTAATATATATCAAACAGAGAAGCTGTGTAAAGATTGGAGCAAAGAGTTTCTGCGTAGGAATGGCATAGAAGCAACACTTGAGTTAATATATTATGCACTATTCTTGTTGTCAAGGTAGTTGGGGAAGGGTAGCAAAAAATGTAGACATGAATACTGTTCTGTTTCTTTTTTCTTGTGATTGATACAGATTAGCATACATATTAAGGACTTTGGGCTCTTTTGAGACAGCACTGCCTAAGGAGAGCTACGGAAGTGTGCTTTATTTAGGCAGCATCCTCGAGATGCACACTATATGATGAAATACCATGAGAAAATCTGGCATGTAGGATGCATATTCCAGAAAATTTTGATTACATTGTTTCTTCACTGGCCACTTCCAGTTGAAAATATCTGTATGCAAGATCTTATTTTATTAGTAAGAACATAATTAAATACAATGAATCATATAGTCTTAGAAATTACTGTCCAAGTTTTGTCATTTTGAAAAGAAGGAGATGGAGAACAGTTGCTTAAATTTACAAGTGGAAAATAAAGCCGTTACAAAGTAGTACCCGTGATACCAAATAAAAAGAATGTAAGAGGTGAGAAAAACTGCCCTTTCTTTGCCTTCTGTGAGATGGTCCACAGCATTTTAAACATGTGCTGATTAAGTCTGAGTCTCAAAGAGAAATCAAGGAGAAGATATATTTCTTAGGTAAAAGTAGAATTTCATTCTCCAGCTCTATAGTTTGGGTAGATTAAAGTGAGCTGAGAGGACAGAGCAGGTGCTGTGCAAGCTGTGGGTTTTACAATTAATCTGTCAGCTTGAATTTTCTCTTTCCCATACCAGAAATATATGTACAGAAATCTATATATATAGGTATACTCAGCTTAGAAATAGGCGATCGTTGTAAATAGCATGTTAAAACTGATTGGCTTACTATTTCACTTTTCATATTCTGATCTCTTTTGATCTGAGTGTTTTTGTTTTGTTTTTGTTTTTTTTTAAACTCTGCAGTTCAGTGCAGTCACAAAATCTGCTTATGATTTCACTACATTGTAAGCTGGGTATAATAACATAAACTAATTTGATTTTACAGGAAAAACCTGTATCTGAGACTTGCTGCAGTGATCAGAGCTACAAATGTATGGAGACAAGCTTGTATGGGTATGACAAGGTTCTAGTCAGTAAAACGATGTGACGTACGCAGGCTGAGTGAGAATAAAACCAAGGGCATCTTTGTATCCCAATAAGCCCTATCATAGCAGTAGGACAAATCCTGAAAAAGCAAACAGGACCAGACACTAGCTTAGTCAAGCTGGGAAGCCTCAGGTCACCTTATTCAGGGGCAGTCAGCTGCAGTACTGCATGATGAGAAGCAGTAAAGCTGTCAGTCTTGTGATACTGGAAATAGTCACTCATGCAAAAGCTAAATGTTCAAAGATCAGACAGTGTGATGAGAATTTGAGAATCTAAAATTATTTGGAAAGATGCCAACGGGTATCAGTGCCACTCACATGAATGCATTTGTTGTCTAGTGCTGACAGATCAGGAAAGCATCGGGTAGAGGACCTAGGGCTCTTTCTTTGTCCTCAAAGTGAATTGAATCAGAGGCACAAGCATCAAAGTGGTTGATAAAATGTGGCTTAATTACTGAAAATCTGTAACAAGAAATAGCTCTGATCAGATTTTCTACACGGTATAAATGCTCATCATTGTGAGAAGTTGTGTACATGAGAAGAGATGAGGAAGGTATTTTGTGTCTTAAAACGAAATAGAGGTGTCTCATGGGTGCGAGTCATAAGTACGTAAGGACTCCATCCTAGCTCATGCATCGCTGCCTTCTCTAAGAGATGTTAAGTCTAAGTGGAGTTCATGGATGCTTTTTTCTATGGAACCTTTTGTTTTTTCCCGCAGACATCTTCAACCATTTAATATAATCACGAAATTAGAAGAACAAAAAAACTCACAACTGCTTCTTGTAACAAAATCAGTGATGCTACAGTAAGAAAAGGTGAAGTCAGACTGGAAAACCTAAAATGTTATAAATGTTATCTTAGACGTGCAAATAGATGTCATGAGTGTTTGTTCTTCTTCTTTTGTCTTTTCTCCTGTTGCTCCAGGCCTGTTTATAGGTCCATGTACTGTCTGTTATATTATTGTATCTCTTTCTCCAGATGTGCAACGGGTTTATATTTATTGTGGGGGCTAGTAAGAAGTCTTGGGAGGTGAACTCTTGGTTTTTAGCATTCATCCAGCTCAAGATTGTATTTAAGTTTTAAAACATTTTTAATTTATGTTTTTATGTTATGCTAAGTTCAAATGAATGTGTGCATCGTATATGTTTGCCAGTGGTCAATATAAAAAAAAAAAAATACAGTGTTTCGTTAAGATAGTATTTTAACTTTAATGTAAGATTGCTTCTTTTGTAATCAATGAACTATAATGAAAATTGGAACTGATAACTTTTTTGTTGTTGTTTTACAAGATGTTTGATAAAAGATGATCTACAAGTCTTCACCTAACACATTACGTTGTACAGACATTTACTATCTCATCTTCCTATCCTTGGTCTTTCACTGCATTTTCACAAATTGTCACTTACTGGTTCTGTTGATTGTAATTGATTCTTTTGCTTGTTAATTATCTGGAATGAATAGTGTAAATCTAAAATGGATCTAAAAGAGCTGTTCATTGCTTTTATCTTCGCACTTTTTCAAATGTATTATCTCAATCCATTAAAAGTGTAACTTAATTTTGTGATTAAATATAGATGGACTGCTATACTCAGAAATGGAAGATGACCAACTATGGAATAAATTGATAAACCTCTATTTAAGGTAAGACACTGAGAGTCTTCTCTCTGAATAGTGTTGGATCGTTCAGTCACAGCTGAATTTCGCAGTTTCCAGTGAAAATATTAGTGAGTATTTCTTGGGTTACTGAGAATTAAACTGTGTTGAAAGGTATCTTTAGAAGCACTGTGCTCATAAGAATATTGAATTCATGTTAAAAGGAGGAACCAATCTACATTAGGAGAAAATGATGTGAACTACTTTCAAGATGGGATTTCTAGTACACTTTTAAAAATTACTTTTCAAACTCGGCTTGCGAAATTTTCGCTCAACATGTTGGTTTATAATAGACAAGAAATCCCTGTGAATATGTGCATAAAACATTTACAATATAAGATAATTCAATTGTGAGCTGTTCAGATTTTAGTCAAGGAATTGTTTTCTTTATACCTAGTGAACAATAGTAGTCAGTGTTTTTCGTGCAAAATGTGTTGTATGTAATTGTAAATGTCTTCAAAATTGAAGGCTATACCTTTATATTCATATTTAGATAGCTGTACAACTGATTTGATTGGAATCCCAGACTCCTGTCTTCGTAGAGGTTGGAAGGGACCTCTGGCAATTTAGTCTAACCAATCTTGCTAATATATTATATATTCAGTGGTAAGTACTTTTTATTTTTATAAAATCTCTTTTAATATGTATCAAAGACTAATCAATGACTCTAATCACGTTGAAAGTTGACCTGGATTTTCTTAACATAGATATCTATAGATTTCTGTGTGTGAGATGCTAACTTTCTACTTCAAAATGCCTCTGCATATATGTATACGATGAAGGGTTTTTGTTAATTAGGAAGAAAACTTGCAGGAGAGCTCTACGTTCCGCAGAACTCTAGTGTCTTATGTATTTTCTTTAGTATGATCAGCTACCCTGCTCTATATTTTATATTCAGTCATGTGTTTAGAATTAGGCACTGAATGATAAATCTTCACTGTAAACTAAGTGTTTTACTGTAATCTGAACATTAATTGACACAATATAAAGTAAATCAGTAAAATTAAGATAGGAATAAGCAGCTTTCCTTACCCCTCCAGAAGAGAAGTTTAAACAAAAAAGAGTGTATCACCATAGTCCTACCTCCTTATGACAACTAGGAAAATTCATCTCACGTTCATCAAAAGCAAAAGAATTATTTATAGGTGGGTAACTCATTTCTTATTTTTATGCTGATTTCACACAAAACAAAGCCTTGCACAGCTGCTCTTTGGAAGATAAAAAGGATTCAAATTGCTGTAGCAGACTTCTGAGTGGAAATAGTTTCAGATGTTCAGCAAATCAAATCACATGGGGAAAGGGCAGGTTTTATTTGCTTGGGTTTCTTGCCTCTGGAAATATTACACCATTTGCTTATTTTTAATTGATTAGCTCTTCTTCACAGGCAGAGGGTATTTTTGTTTGTTTTTGCTACTGTGTAATGCATGGAAAGAAAGAATAAAAAGTTTAGAAAGTTTATCCTGTAATGACCAGAAGATGCTTCTGCACCCTGAACTTTGCAAGGGTAGCAGTCAGTAACATTAAGTTCACTGTTGTTCTGATATTGGTCCTGTTTTTTGGACCGTGATTTACTCTCAATTTCTACCGGGGAACTTACCAAGTGTACTTTATTTTATACAATCTTCAGACTTATCTGAAGTTAACTTGGATGCATGGTAAGAGATCTATTGTTTAATGATTGACAATTGAATTAAGGATTTCATAATAAAAAGAACTTGCTATAACATTAAGGAAAAGCTTTCTTGGAAGGCAATAAAATGTGTGAATGCAAGCAGAGATAAGAAGAAAAAATAGGTCTTAGTTAAAGGAATTGTGAAGTGTATTTTTCTGCACACAATCTAAATGTGTTATTTGAAAGAGTTTGTTTTTTTTTTTCAGAAATGCTGGCTATTTTGAAATGAGTGTAAGGGCAATCTGAGTTTCTCCTGAGATTCTCAAGATCTGCTGTTGTGACTTTATGTTGTCAGCATGACGGGGACTATTTCAGGCATCTCATCTCACCACTTGATTGACTCAGAGACCTGTCATGAGATTCACCTGGCCTGCAAATCAGATCTGAAGAGGCGGAGGAGGACAGTGACATGACTTCTAGCAGTCATTCATTCGTTGTATAGAAATATCCTTCAAAAGATCTGTGCCTGCCTCGGGTGAAATAGATGTCAAATTTGCCCTGAGGATATGGATCAAAGACTGTTGCCAACTCATACTACATACACGAGAAACAGCCTACAGCTGAATTGCTTTTTCTACCGAAGCAGTTCTTTCTTTGTGTGGGCGTTGCATAAAATACATATTTTAATCAGCTTCATGTGTATTTTAAGTATTTGTACTTGTCTCACAGTTTTGTCTGTGAGAAAATATGTAGTTATATATAAATAATTGGCAGCATTGGACTGATTTGTGCTATCTCAGATCCGCATAAGGGTACAAGGTTTAATGAGTCCTGCAGTATTTTTTAACCAGTTAGGAGTTTTTATTTTTTGCAGTAATGTACATTTTTCTGCTTTTTTGCTGTTATTTCTTCTATTAAAAACAACAGCTGCAACAAACTGTGGTCACTTACTGCAAGGCTGCTTCTGCCTTCCTGCTTCCAGTAATTTTTCTTCCTTCAGTTCTGCTTGGAACGTTGTAGGCTCCTTGCACACTGGAACGGGTAAGAAAGTTGTGACTCTGATTCTATCTGAGGATCTCACAAATCTGTGTGCCTAAATACTGATGCCCAAAATGGGGCGCCATTATTTCTTGTCATTTTTTTCCCCACATAAATTTATTCCTTGTTTAACTACAGAAATTATTTCTGTTGCCAGATTAAGAGGGACACTATATGACAAAATTCAAAACTGATAGTTAAACAAAAGTCTGTAGATTTTGACGGACAAATGCTTTGCTATCTACTTGCTGGTGTGGGTAATTTATTGTTCACTGGTGTTGGAATATACTTAACCTTCAAAATAGCATAAAATATTCAGTAAATTAAAACACGTTTTGTAAAGTTCTTTACTGTATAGCAATGACTTAGGAAGGCAAGGAGAGCCCTCCATTAGAAAAATGAGAAAAAGCAGAATTGGTAAACCTGGAGTAATTATTTTTAATTTTTTTTGCTTCACCAGTACGAACGTTGTTTTCTTAATACAGGCAAAATACTCCATTCAGCTCAGCAGGGTAAGTCCTCATTTCTATATGTACAGTGACGCAAACAGAGAAACTTGAAAAGCATAAAATGAAGAGTATTTTGAATTTTTTCAGTAATTGCTTAAGTAAATGAATACATGAGAAAAGTCTTTCCTGAAGCATTTTGTTTTGAATCAGGAATATTTTTGATTTAGATTCTCTTGGTTACTTCATTCAGTATTGCTTGTTTTAATTAGCTATTGGACATGCGGAATAGAATGATTTTGTCCTTCCGCAGAGTTGCCACATAAAAACTGAGAGTTAATCGGGAAATTAATTTTATTAATTAATAATTTTATTATTATTAAAATTTTATTAATAATAATGATTAAATAAGATATCACTTGGATTTAAATTAAACTGAAAGGAGATTTTTAGATGAATAGCTGTAGTCTTTACTTTTAATAATGTGGTAAAGGATACAGCTTTTAGAAGGGAACAACTGGAATAAACATTGCCACAAACCAAACGTTCATACGAAGGAAATAGTTCAAGTATGAAAGGATTATTCTTTGAAGCTGCTATGGTATATGCACTAGGCGAGTGTATTTGAGTACTGCTGCATTCTCACTATAGACAGTGTACCACTCGAGAAGTCTGGTTTTGATGTATGCAAGAACAGGGTTTATAAGACAACACTACAGACAGCATCAATGCGAAGTTTTGATGAAGCCCAAGGTTAGCTATCTAGGCTTCCCATACAACATACAGTAAATGAAATTTGTGTGTTTTGGTCTGGTGATTCTAAGTTGGGATATTTGACACCTAAAATATAAGGCTTATCAGAAGCACTAAGTTAAGAGTTTCTTTCAATTCCTGGTAAACCACTGTAGCAGAAATGCCGAGTCACATCCTGAAGAAGTGATTGAGCACCTCTTGGGAAGGCGGGGCCGCGTGAAGCTAGAGCAGATGACAAGACAAGGTCTGAAAAGATGCAGAAAGGATGATGTGTAGAGGGGGTTCACCGGAAGCCAGGATAGAACCATGTGCCTTTACCTTTGTACGGAGTGATTTGCAACTCCTATCCTTTCCTGTAGGATTAAGTATAAAATGGGGAGTATTTTGAACATTAGAAGACAAAAATAACACCTAGTTAGACTGTAGTGGGGTTGTGGGTTTTTTTTGAATTTTTGGAGAAGGTTAACAAATTGCTATTGTATTATTATGCCTTCATTGCATTTTGTTGATGATAGTTAATAGCGGAAAACTCAACAGTGAGCTAGGTTTAAGGTTTAGTGTTTTGTAAATATGACAACATTAGTATTTTTTCTTATAAGTAAGTTAATTCTGATTTCCTTAAATTGTGATATTTCAGAGGACATGTAATTAAAGCTGTTGAGAAGACTCTGGGAATACCAAGAGTAATATGAAGACCTTCCTTGATTTTTTTTTTTTGTGCTGATACAGACTGCTTGGAATAATTTGTGGAACTTCTCCAGGATACTGGTGAGTCTCTCATCTATATAATGCACTCCAGTGGTCTTTGAAAAGACACAGTGTGTCTTGATGTTTAAAATGCTGGAATATTTTCAAGTAATACCAGAGTAATGAATTGGTTTTGATATAATCTCCTGCTGATTAGCCACTGTATAGCATTGACGCTCCATTTTTGCTTACTGCTATTAATAGAACCCAGTAAGAAAGGAAATTGAAATGGTTCTATAGTTCTTTCCCTTGTTTTAAAGTAAGTGTTAGTCTGTTTTCCTTTCAAGTTCCACTTGACTATAATTGAGTGTATATTTAAATTTATTGTCGTGTCTATTTTGAAGTTAAGAACTCATATAGGCCAACATTGTTTCTACTTGTCTTAGAGTTGTGGTTTTGAATATTAGGTTATACGCATAGAGGTACGTTTCCATGGCCCTCTCATCTGCCTTATGGAAAAGCCATGAAGAACTGATTTTTCTGTATATATTTTTAGTTTTTATTTAGTTTTACATAGGACTAAAACATAAATCTATTGAAGAGGCCAGCCTCTGTGGCTTGGCATTTCTGTGGTTTTCTTTGTTTGTTGTAGTTGCCCTGCCATTTTGATTATAATAATGGGTATACCAGTCCTTAGATTCCATGATCATATTCACATGCCTAAACAATGTTGCATCAAGTAGGCTTCTTTTATTTTAAATCTAGTTTAAGCTTTTAGAAAAACAACTTGAAGTTTGTACTGGTTCAGTTCCTACTTCAGAATATTGTTTTTAGATTTTTATTTTTGGTCTCAAAGTAGATAGAGAGACTTTTAAATCTGAAAAATAGGTCATAAGCTATTTATATCAGGCTGATAACCTCTTTGCGTACTCAATCTACCAAGTCAAATTTCACGAAGAAAATGTTACTATACCGCATTCTTTAAAGAATGGATGCTTTTAGTTCCCAATACTGATTTTATTTTGACAATCTAGCTTTATTTGTCAGCTCTTTGCCCTGTGAATCCTCTGTTGTTTGTTAATGCGGAGTATTTTATATTACTTGATGATAGTAATTATTCTGTATCTCCATCAGATTATATGCAATCAAATAATCCACAGTTTACTCACTTTTGTCTGGAGTAAACAGATTTTATGACTGTGACGTTTAAAAAAAAAAAATCTATCTTAGAACTGGTGATCACATGTTGGTGTAAAATTATAGGAAAATTCACACTAAAATGATCATGATAAGGCTTGTCACATGAACACTTAAGCACGGGACTTAGTTCAGGAAAATAAGCTTTTTTAATAATTAAGATAGATTACTCAAATTCTCAACATACTAAATCAATATAGGCAAGTACATAAAGCCTGGATTTCTGTTACATGTGCTTTGCGAAACTGCATATCACACTTCATATACAGTAAAACAAGACAAAATGCCCATCAACTCTGAAGCGTCCTTCATAATGAAAATGAAAATTTACTGTAGCGCAGAGAAGGGGAAAAAAAAAAATTTAAACTCTTATCTTCTGTTACTGGACAAATAAGTCTTTCAGGAGTATGTGGTCTTTGTCATAATTCAACTTAAGCCACACAAGTCAAACTGGATCAGAGAAATACTTAGAAATAAAAAAATGGAGATATTTTTCTCTCCCTCATTCAAGACACTTTGATTTTTACTTAATCCCACCTGTGACTGAATGTATGTTGCATCTGGAGATATTAGAGATTATGGAAATAGTATTTGGGATAGGTTTCTCTGTACACATGTCCTGCTCTTATGCTCCACCAATGGCAACTGTTGGATAAAGGGTTAGACTTTTGTCCTGCTTTATTATTTGTAATTGAAAAACAAGGTTGGAGGACTTCACGTTGTAGTGATAACATTAAAAAAAAATGAGGCGATTCGCAAATACACCTTTTGTCATTTAAGTCCCTTGTGAATGTCTCTGCTATACGTAGAGTGTACAGCTCTCTGAACTCTGCATTCTGTGTCACGCTTTAACTTCATACTTCAGGACAATCACCTGTAATTGCTTATTCTAACCGTTCTGATATAAGTAAGATAAGTAAATGAACAAATACTGGCAGTATATATGGAAGATTTTAAATAATTAAATCGGTACAGCTTTCTCATTTCTAACATGTTGAAAAAACACTGTAGATTTTTTGATGTATGCCTATGATCAGTGCTGAGTACTTTCAAATGTCTTACTCGACTATTATGGAAGTGAGCATATTGAACGTGACTTAACAAGTGCCACCATGCCACAATATTCAGCCTACACAGAACTGAGTTACAAGCAAACATCACCATGAGGCTTATGTGTTCTACAAATCCTACATGGTCATGACACATATGTCAGACTTGAACTTCTACTGCAGTGCCAACTTTCTTGAGATATGCAGCTCTTCTTCTGATTTCTCTGTCTGCGGAGTCTTGCTTTAGTGTACTTTTTTGAAGGATTTCCACAAGGTATTGTATTTTAGTTTTTGCTATAACTTTTCTAAAAGGTATAAGGTATATCTGGCGCGAAGCAGAGGGGCGTTATCATCTCCGTCTCCATGCTGGCCACACTTATGTGATGCAGCCCAGGATATGGTCGGCTTTCTGGGCTGAGAGAGCACATCGCTAGCTTACGTCCAGCTTGCCATCCATCATTTGTTTGGGGCAAAAAAAAAAAAACATGCAGCAGGAAAACTGAATGATAGCCTTCATTAAATCAGCTTAATTAGCTGAAAGTCTCTCTGGTAGTCAAATAGGAAATGCATGTAACACAAGGAAGGAAGTTGAGGTGGAGATAGAGTTCAACATGCTAAACAGTTTTGTGCACTCTCTCATCCTGGTGGGGGAATATATATACCAAATAACACATTATCACAAACTTCAAACAGACAATGTTTGTAGGGGAAGGCTTGTGATCTGACTCACTTGAGACTTCTCCTGGAATGGAAGACCGAGTTACCATCACAATTCTGTAGAAGACAGACTGCTTTTCTGGAATGATAGTAAGTGATGAATAATGTTTGTTATTTATCCAAAACTTTTATGCGAGTATAATAGATATAAAAATATATTTACATTTTTCCAGCCTATAAGAACTGAGTTACAAGCAAGCATCACCTTGAGGCTCATGTTTTCTAGAAATCCTTGATATATACAAAGATATATAATGTATGTGTAGTGTGTGTGAAGTAGCTTCAATTGTGTAATCAAGAGCTTTTCTTGACACTATTGACTATTTATACCTAACTGTTTGTAGCAGTTCTGCATCTGTTCTCTTTATGCTCATTTAAAATGCTTTAGGGCAAATGTAAGTGGCCTCCTAGTTACGCTGTGGTGACCAGAATGATTTGGAGTGATGTGTGGAAAACAGAATGATGAGTGATGCTGGTGGGTGCTTCATCCGTGGGTGAAGATTACCAATACGTTAGGGCAAATTTGAAGATATTCAGAAGGCTAGAGATGCAGTAGGGTATCCAGATCGGTTTATGGGCATTAATGTGAAAGCTCTATCTTGCAGATGAAACTTGGAAACAAGGTGTTCTTGTCCTTATTTTTTTCTTCTTCCTCCTCTTTGGGAACCAATGCCATGAAATGGAAAGGTGCAGTCAGGATTTTGAGCTTGTACATATATTTATTTTGTATTTCCTTTCTTTTTCATGACACGTATTCACCATCTATCTGGGAATATACCTCTGTGTAGCTGCTAACTGCAGCATCTAACACACAGGAGCAACACTGTAGCTGTGGTTCAGGTCTCCAGATAAAACACAGAAGCTTTTAGAGCTTAAGCTTCAAAACAGACTCGGATTGAGCTCTGTAAGAGCTTTTATTCTCTGCATCAGGCACAGAGGAAGGGTGATAGGCAGTACAAGCTTGATGAGGTCTTTCTGATCTCGATTTAAAAACTCGCTATTTATTGTGGCCAAATGGGAGGAAATGCAACCTATATTTATATGTATGTTAGTAGTTTTATTACCCAAAACTAATATGGTGAGATGACTTGCCACAAATAGGAACAATTGAATTTGAAAATATCCCTTAAACTGAACCTTTAACTCCAGTCTATTTTATAATAAATAAAGGATTGACAAAATTCCCTTTTTTAAAAGAATATATATAGGTCGGCCCACAGGTATTTTAATCTATTTGCCTGCGATTAATTAATGGCAAATCTGAAAGCAATATTTTGCTGCTCTGATGTAAGTAGAATTTTGTGTTTATGTACCTTTTTAACTTTTTATGTTGTTTAAAACGAAAACTTCGCACTGTAAATTTTCTTTTGTCTTTTCATTTTAAAAAGTATTTGTCAAACTTACTCAAAAGTCTGAATTCTGCAGCTTTCATTGTGCAACTGAAGCATTGGAAAAATGTGAATGTTGTTTTTATTGAGAAACAAGGGATGGAAAGCTAAGGTATGATTGAGTACCTATTATTTTAGCTGCATTAATGACCTTTAAAAATAACAAAACATCTTAGATTTATTCTCTGTGCTGTACACGATCAAAAAAATTTCTCATTAAGCTGTGACAGCGCTTTGTATTGCTTGTACATAAATCCTCCATGGTTATTGTACTAAAAGAAAAGGCAAATGACAGTTGGTGTCAACACTAAACAGCTTAGGGCAAACTATTTTCTCGGTATGTATGTAATTTAATTGAAATGCAATATTTCATGAATATTAGAAAGTGAGGCTTTATTAAAAATGGCAAGGAAAGTGAAAGCATGACTGTTTAGAGTAGCAAGCAGCACAAATTTATTCATTCGATACATCACTGAATTATTTAAAACTCCGCATAAGCGCAAGGTCACGGAATAATTTTGGCAAGTGCGCACTTTTGCAAGAAGCATTTCCATAATTCCACTGCATCTATAAAGTTAATCACGGCTTTGGCATGCATGTGTGCTTCATGCACTAGGCTGAGCCAGAAAAAGGTAATTATTACGGTGCGATTAGCATAGGTAATTTTTCTCCAGAATAAAACCATGTTCTGTTTGTTCTATTTATCATCTTTTCCAGAGTTCAGATCCCTAGAAAAGAGCAAGAAAAAATGGGAAGAACGGTAGAGTGGCACTAGAAGGAGGAATCATTACTGGTCTTCAATATCGAACTGTAGGTGAAGAGATTAGTACAGTCTTTTCTGCTGACTCTTTCATAAAACTCTTCTACCTGAGCTCAGGTAAGGGTCTTTTGAGTGAACTATTGATTTCACGGCTCTGAGAAAGATTTCCACATTTGCTTTGAAGTGGAAATAAGACTGGAGCCCCTGTAGGCAACTTGGATCTCAGACAGACTCCTGGAAAATGATTTCCTTTGGGAGCAGTAACCTTCTGCCTCCTCAGCAACAGGGGTAATCTTTGGTCAGAGGTTTCTTGTGTTTTTTTTGTTTTTTTTTTTGTGTTTTTTTTTTGTTGTTGTGGTGTTGTTTTAAAGATTATGTCAGGCTCTTTTAGAGGAAGCGAAAATATGAGCCATATGAACATTACCTCTGCAGGTACTGATAATGACGAAATTGTACTTGTGAAGTTACAAAATACTTAAGTAATTATTGGAAGACCAAAATGTCCTTGGCATCACCGTTATTAAGTGCCACAGCCACAATCTTCACCTGAAGAACATCTCACTAAAATGCGTTGAACAGCCTGTTCTGCTTTAGAAGGGACTGAAAACATGATTTCAGTGTTTCAAATAGAATGTGTTTTTTATACTGGTCGGTATTTAAGTACGTCAAGGGTGTGAACGCTGCTATATTTGCTTTCATGAAAAAAACAGCTGTAGATGAATGAAATCAAGCAATGGATTTTATGTACTCATGCCCAGACAGTTGTTTCTCAGTCTGCATAGGTTTGTTGTACTTTGAAACAAAGAACTACTAAACTTAAATTCCTTTCCAAACATGCTGAAGCTGCTGGTATTTCTGAGGTAAAATAAAGACAGAAGAGGGCTAAAGGGTGATCTCGCTTCCTAAAACGTGATTTTTCACAAGATTACACTGTGAAAATGCTTCCTGCGGCCTTGTTTTATGAACAAAGAGCCGCTTGTTCCATTGGTGGGTGAAATTAGAAAAGGCAGAAGACAAGATGGTGACAGCTATCAGTTCTTATTGCGTTATATCCTTTTTAAAAGCTCTGCACTACCGATTGCAAGCCACACCACTCAGAAGAAAACGACTTCAGCTCTAAGGGTCAATGTGAGTATGCAAGTATTTCTTCCTCCCATCCCCCCCTCCCCCTTATTGCACTATATATTTAATTAGAAATGTAGCAGTCATTCTACTTGATTCTTTTTTTTTTTTTTTTCTCCCAAATCATTTTTACCTCAGAGGCCCTGATCCACAGTCCTTTCGCATACTGCTGGTTTAAAGCACAGAGTATTCTTTCCCTTGACAAGTCAGCAACAGTGCTTTGGTCAGCAGATTGCTGCTTGCCAGTAGAGATATTTCTTTCTGTAGAGATATACAGCTTTGTTGGCACTCCTAGTCTGTTTGCAGCTCCCCATTATACTCTGCATTGTGTTACCACTAGCCTGTGATTTCAGCTGGCATATGTGCCTTTTGCACTTCACTGTATAGATTTTTTTTGTCACTATAACATATTAAGATATATGTTATATATTTTTTAATATCTTCACATTCGTAAATAGGTGGTGGATTGTTCTGTGAATTCGTTTACAGTTTGCATCCCTTACAGGAGCCGGATCCTCACAAAAGTCAAATGACTAGATGTTTAATGCTGGGGATGCGCTGGTGCCTGCAGTAGTGGGAGATGAAAAACGTAAGTGGAGTTAATTTTTATTTCAGTTTGCATGCAGTTGACCAGTCCAGCTACAGCTAATGTGAACAAAGGCGCCAGCATATCTGTATTTTAAGTGAGAGTGTTGAAAAGATGTCATGCAAGGCTGCCATTATGTAAGCTTAATATGTAGTTGATCTATTAACTCAGATTGATGTGAAGATGTTGTTAAGGTGGCCACTTCTAATAGCTGTTGTGTTACGCATCATAGTAAGACGAGCCACAAAGGATTAAGTTTTACTTAAGAACTAACACATGTTATACAAGCAGCTGTCTCATACCTAAGAAAGCTGAACTTTGTCAAAAGACCTCAGTTGTCATCTTCCCTTCTTTGCACTGGTCAAAGAAGTGAATCAGAGAATAGAAGCGAAAAGACATTTCTTTTGAGTCCGTGTATTTCTTTATGTTTATAATAATTGATTAGAGATAATATCCTGTATTGTCACATAAACTACAATCTTGTGCCGTTAAAGGTCTTCAAAGGTTCTGTAGAGAAAACGCGAAGTCATGGCCTGAACCGGTGATTGAGCACCTGGTGGGAAGTCAAGGCCAACCCAGGGCAGCTCAGGTACGTGCAATGTACCTGTACGACTACAACAGGTGGAGCCAGGATTCACCCCTTCCCAGATGTCATTTGAAGGGTTTGCATTGGAGGAGAGGGTACCTTGCTAGAGATCACTGCTTGTTGAACACCTTCTGAAGTTAAGTAGTTTCTCTTATTTTGTTGTTGTGTTTGTGTCTGTTGCATTTGGGCTTGTTCTCATTTGCTGAAGTCTAGGATTGTGCCGTTCTGCTATTATGGCTGTACTTTCCATCACACTATAGCATTATAAGCTACAGGTTCTTACGTCTCTTTCACTTCATGTACAGTCCTTTGTTAACAAATGTGAAAGACTTCCAAGCTAAACGTATTTATTATAGCTCAAGTAAAACTTCTCTGCAGAATCTGAGGTTTAAATGTAGTTGAACTGCTGGCTAGACTTGTTCGTTAGGCTTCTTTTTAAGAAATGACTTTATTTGGAAAGGTAAATGGCTGCAAATAGCTGGAAGTTAGTTCAGGGCACTATAAATCTATGCGAGCTAATGCATTGTAGATTGGTCAGCAAGATGTTTTTGTATATTGTCTATATCAATAATGCTGCTAGCCTATCTGGCTAAATACATTGTCTGATGCACTTTTTGTAGGAGTTCAGGAAAAAGGCCTGTTGGCAGTATAAGACGGAAAAATATGATTCCTTTGTGTTTTGTTGTTGACAGTGGTGTTTTGTTTTTGTTTTTGTTTTTTTTTTAAAGAGGCCTGATGTAGGAATTGTGAAAAATATCAAACAAAATAGATGTCTTGTTGAAAAGACAATTCATGGAACAAACAATCTGTCCCATTTCGTTGTGATTTATTATCTACATTTCTCCTCTATTTCCTACTTATTGAAGTGAAGTTTTACCTACAGATTAAAGTCTAAAAACTGTATCAGTGCTATACCTGCAGATGAGAAGCTCTGGAGATGTACTTGAGTTTTCTGTAGTAACAGGTTTTCAGATAGCTTAGGCTCTCCTAGCTTTGCTCATTTTCTAATTCTGGCCCATAATCCACACCTCCAGCTAAGCTGGCCCATGGCTTTGTGCAGACGGTCATGGATATGCGCTAATTCTATAACAGATGAGAGAAAATGAGTTTTTTTTTTTTCTGTCAGGCTACTTCACCAATCCCATTCACATAATCTTCATGTCAGTGCAATGCAAAGAATTCACTCTAAAGAGGCAGCGACTAAGGTTGCCACAGGCCTGAGAACTACCCTGAAAGTTCACACCGAACTGTGGTTTTGAAGCAATATAGAGGAGGCAACAAGGCATGTTTCCTAGCTGTCATTGCTGACCCTGGGCGTCTGCTGGACTACAGACTTTGTTTCCTTCTCAAAAGCCAGGCTGAGGGATACAGTTGCAGAGTCAACTTGTACAAACTATCCCACTTTGCCATTCGGAGCGCTTCCAAACCCAGTTGCTGCGAAACGCTCTCATTTTCCAGCATTTACACCAGTCTGTCCACAGGCCTAGAGGAAATCTGTGATAGGAACAGGAATATATTGCAAGTTTTTCAGGTGAGTGGTCTGTTACTGGTTGAGAAATTCTGCTACGATGATGGATCAAAGGCAATATAGCCAGCTTTACACCATTGCTCAAGCCCGTAACTGTCCTCTGAAAATCCCTGGCTGCCTGCCTAATTCCTCTCAGAGCAATCGGAATACTCTAAATTGCTTCTTTTAAGAAACATGCTGATTCTCACCGGTCTCAGATTCAGAGTTTAATCTCTCGATGAGTATTGTTGTACTTATAGGTCCCCAGGTAGTTGACCTGTTTCTTCTGTCTCCTAGGCTTATTCTTTACTTCAAATGACTTTCTTCCTATAATGTCCAATCCAATGCACTTGTTTTTCCCCTGTATGTACATATATGTTTCTCTTCTATTATTTGCTACTATGTGCTGTAGCTGATATTTTTTTATATGCATTACTACCCATGAAAGTTTTTGACATCTCATTTGAATGAAATACAAGCAAGAATCAGATATGATTTCTGACCGACTTTGCCTTTACTTGTTACAAAGCAATAATACACATGTGTATGTCTTAGTTCATCTGCGGTCTTTATTTTTGTGAGTGATTATGTTGGGAAAGTTTCCATTATCCAGCACTGAATCTCCTACAACTGTACGTTTAAATCTTCACAGCCCCCTCCACTTGCATACAGCTGGTCTCTAACTAGACAGAAATATATCTACATTGAATATACATGAGCACACGTAAGCGTACGTAAGTATAAACACTGCTTGAAGAAAGGTAAATTTTATAACAAAGTACAAATGTGTTTTCTTTAAGATGATGCCATGCGATATCATAAGTAGATCTGAAAGGTCTGCTGGCAGCCTACTGTTCGTCTGTATTAGGTTTGTCTCCATTAAATCAAAATGCAGAAGGCTGCATCTGTGTCTGAATGTCAGTTTCCTATTCAGTGGGATGGAGACACTCAGTCTGTATGAGTAAACATGTCTATCAAAAATGGAATTATTAAACTAACAATAGCAACAAAAAAGAAACGCTGTAAACATGTCTCCTCGTAATTGAATTTAGTGTGAAATCATCAAGGTAATAATGGATCTGATTGCATCAGTGACTTCCTGCCCTATGTTGTTTAGATATTCTGTATCTTGTTGAATAACATTTAAAATAGCATTGTTGATAGTAGTCCTCAAATGAACTTAGATCTCTTAAAACTATTATAAAATACAGTGTTTACCAATTGTCACAGGATAATTCTCTGTTTTTAATTCTCTCAGGTACGCTAAACTAATCTAGAGCATTTTAGAATAAGATTGAATGCCAGCAGTAAGGTAAGTGTGATACACAAGAATTTTAGGGAAGAAATGGCTGAGAAAGTTATCATAAAAAGAGAAAGAAAGGATAGGATTCTGACTGCAAAACTACAACTTAAGTATTCTGAGTTTCCACTTAGCCTCCTAATTGCAACTGGTTGCTTTGGACATAGGATTTGTACAGTAGAATAGTGAAGAAAGGATTATTTCCCTGATGGCAACAGCTGGTAATTGTGCCTAGATGAGGATGTGCTGCAGTTTCTGCTACACTAACGACATAAAACAACTATATTACAACCACTGTTTCTGCTTTTTTTTAATTGCCATATATGATGCTAGGCATAATTAACAGCATTTTCAATCTAGTTTGCCTAACTTATTAAAACTTCTTCCCTTTCAATTGTGGCTTTTTTTAATCGCTTTTCCTTTTTAACTGAATTCTCTTCCCTTAGCGTCTTTATGTCTGCCTTTCTCGATTCACTCGGAGCATATGCTTTCATTCTTTTTTGCAGCCACTTTCTTTGCTTGAGACTGACTTGTATGTATACAAAACAACTTTGAGTTGATTGCAAGTGTGTCTCTATGCGTGCATTTACTTTATCATTTATGAAACTTTATTTATGCAAATCAAGTATTTAGGTGCTGTGGACCAAGTTCACACAAAGGACAGCAGTAATGAAGTACTCAGAATTAAATAACTTAAAGTACATAAGCATTTTCTAAAACATATAGTTCTGGTGTCCACATTGCTCTATCCACTACATAGGAAACTTGAGTGGAGTTCACAGAAATCAAACAGCCTTTGTAGATAGTTAAGAGGAGAAGACTACAAAGGCATCTCAAAAGACAGTATTCATTCTTGAAAATGCAGAGATGGTTATGATGCTTCAGAATTCATCACTGTATTAGGTGGGAATTTTTTTGGCCTAGCAAAAGGAATATTTATTCATTCGGTTGGTTGGTCGGTTTTCTCTATGGAATAACAATAATTAAGATCTGTGTGCCTCTAGGATTGATCATTCCCTTGAGACTCGTTTGAGTACTGTTTGAAATTCTGGCTTTCCAGAGAAGGCTGGGATGAGAGGTTAAATAAGCTCTCTGCATGTTTAATAGTTTGTACTTTACTTAAGATAATTTACTTTTTACTATGAAGTCTTAAAAGTGATGTGGATATCAAGCTGTTTAGCAATATCGGCAATATAAATCTGTAATGACCATACACTGTAATGTGTATCATCAGTGACAGGAATGTGGCATCAGAAAGACTTTCTTGTCTGAAAGACAGACAACTGATGAACTTGAGTTATACATGCTGATACCGTAGTAGGTTGAGTGACGGTTGAGCTCACAGACATGAGGGAGCCTGTCTTTATTCATTTTCTTCAATGTAACTTTCAGATTAGCGTTGTGGTGAATTTTGTTTTTTGGGTTCTATTGTTTCTTTGTTTGTTAGCTTCTATTGTGTTTGTTTCGTTTCATGCTTCAATTGTTTGTTTGCATTCCCCTAAGTCTGAAGTCAAAGGCAAGTCTCTATTGGCCTACCTGGTAAATAATGATGGAAGCCAGACTTGTTATGAACTGCATTATCCTCCATTAACCAAACTACATCTTAACCATTTCTGGCAGAAATCTCATGATGGTTATGAGGTTACTACGTCGTTGATGTAAAAACTCACTTTTAATGCATTTCCTTTAGTTAAGCAAATATGAATGTTGCTACAACACTCTAATTTCTGGTTACTTAGAAATTGTCTGAAGTGAAATGTATATATATTTTTTCCTGTTCTGTAACAGTTTCTTAAGGATCTAGAGTTGGATTTAAAACACGAGAGGTAAAATAGCACGTACTGTTATCAATTATTAAAATGAATGATTTTATAAATGGAACCCAGGAATAATGTTCTTTAGTGCTTTTTGCACTTGCTTTAGAGGAATGAATCTCAGAAATCCTATAATTGACCAGTACGGATCTGTTAATGCAGTGCACAATCGGAGGCCTTCGGAATAAACAATACCGGACTTTTTTCTTTGTTTGTTTGTTTTCTTCTTAGAAAGTACATGCTATAACATAGCTATGGGTTGTTAGACTAGTCTTGAAATGGTGCACATACTCACTGTGGTTTTTGTTTGGTACTCTCTTTCTTAAGTGTTGTCTCGACTCTTTTGATGAAGATCCTGTTAGTCTGTGTCTTAAAATAAGTGGTTATAATTAGTAATGTATATGTAAAACACAGGAAATTAGAAATGAAGAAAAATACTACATGCTAGTTGAGCTGGTATCCTCTTTCCTGTCCAAGCACACAAAATAAATTGAAAAGAGAGCATGGCTCGTAAGATAGAGTATTTGTAGGGACCAGAAGGAATACAAAAAATGAGGTCACTCTCAAGACTCTTGCGCAATCCAGACGTCTAGTTCTTACTAGCCACCCTAAAAAGGAGAGGCTTGGCCTATCTTAGCAAGATTTCTCTGTACTATTTGTGCCCGTAATATTACCTTTCTTTAAGCTGCATACACAGCCAGGTGATAGAGAAGCCACTTGTAGACGTAGGTCCTAAGTGTCTCTATTAGAGCTATTTAGTCCAAATCTCATAACTGTGTTTTGTTATGTACACAGGACCTTGTAATGTAGTCATGCCTTCATCTAACTCATTTGGCTTATTTTCATTCCTAATTCGAACATTTTTATTTTCAGAGGTTGCTTTTACTTCTTAATGGCCCTTGTATAATTTTCTTAATCTTTTAGCAAAGAATAGAGAAGTCCAAGTTATTTGCTTGATATGAGTGAGTTGAACAATACCAATGTTTTGAAGGGACGAGTAGTGCCTTTATTTCTTTCATGGAGAAAAATGATAAATTATACTTTTCATACGGTCTTAAATGTTTTGCATGTTCTAATTTTGGCTAACAATTACAAAATTAAGTTTTAATTTTATAATTATGCTAAGAGTATGCTTGTCGATGAAACTGGACCCTAAGCATAATCGAATGGTTTCTGTTCCTGTTAAGAATTACTTGTGTAATATACTTAGAATTATAATCAGTGTTCTAAAAGGTATAACTAAAGTAAAATACTCTTCGCTGGATACTGTCAGTTTGTTTCGGGGATCCTCCCACCTCATAATTATCTACTATCGCAGGATGTAATATTTGGTATGTATTGGTTAGGGGACGTAGTATGAACTAAAGAAAATTCAAGGGTGAACATTGTGTTTTTAATCATTTTTCATGTTGGATTTGCACCCGCCAACTGAGGACACCCTTTTTCAAACCTGGATTCTCTTTCTGCCAGGCTCAATAGGTTCATCACATTTGTTATAAAACATTTCCAGTAAACCTGCTGAGGCTACTATTAACAGTACAAGATCGTTTGTTTACTTCAGTGCAGAGAATTCAGAATGAATCACATTAATTAATGCAATGGCGCTTTTGAACCGTACTGTAGTGATAGCGTAATTCTCTCATTATAATTTTGTGACTCTTCCAAGGTGGAATAAACAGATGTTACAGTTGGAAGAATCGATCCTCTTCCGAGTTGCTTTTCGAGATGAGGGAATAAGGAAATAAAAGGGAAAAAGAGACGGTTTAGAAATTTACTATAGAACTCCAAGTAGACTGTAGTCTTCTCCTCATGTAACTGTTTTACTTTAGTTGTCCTTCAAATGAGTAGTTTGCTACCACGTAAAAATATGGTAAGCTGCTTTTCAGAGTAAGGTATTTTGTCTAAGTTAATAGAAAAATAGCAGCCGCTGAAAGTAGTGGCTTTCTACCTTATTTTCTTATAGTGATGAGTCATAAAAGTCTACAGTCTACAATATCTGTGTATTTATGAACTTAAGGAAGCTCTAATATGAGAACTGATCATCAGTTAGATTGTTCTGTGGCACTGCAAAATCTTTGTCAACATACTGTTATTGACAAGACAACAAAAACTGTTGATGAACTCTTATAGTTTCGTCTTCAGGAGGAGCCTTGTTGAAAAATATCTTGTTTACAGAAAGTAATGGGATATGAATGAACTTCAAGTCTACTTTCTGACGGAGCCTTGGGAGTCTGATGTGATGTATTTGTGAGATAAATATTCCTGAATAGTTGTCACTGTCATAAATGCTTAAAAGTCAGATAACGGAAAAGCTCTTAGCGTTTCACTTGCTTCTGTGCTTATCTTCTCACTGGAACAGGACTGTCTCCTCTGTGTCTCCTCCATGTCTCCTCAGTGTCTGCCTGCTTCAGGATTCTTGTCAATGTTGTCTAGGGTACATTACTTTTCCAGTCACATCAGAAAATGCAACCTAACTTCAATTTCTCCTTTCCCACTAAAGCAATTATTACTATATCCGGAAAATTATATCAAAGAAATTACTAAGGTGACTAAGTCAAGCACTCAAAAAAACATTAAAATTAAAGTTATCCATGCAATCTCCATTTAGCTCCTTTGGGCATGCACATGATAATGGTCTTCAATTACATCACCACAGATTATCTTACATGGGATCCCTGACTGCTTCAATCAGGGACACTACTTCCTTAATTAGGAATATTCAGTCTTTAGTTCTCTTGTCTTTGTTCGGAGTACGGACATGCCTTATTGACTTGAAGCTGTTCAGATCACGCTATTTGAGCAGAAATTATTGGTTTTTCTATGCCATTTTTTAAATGGAACTCACCAACATAGTGTCAGGCTGTACTTTATATTCACAGAATCCTCAATAGGTTAAGGGATTTTATTATCTTAATTTTACAGATGGATAATGACCACGCAGAGAAATTAGACTTAAATGTACTCACTAGCTTTGGGTGCCCAGGGTTGTGTGTTTGTAACCTCTTGTTTCTTCAGTGTGTTTAAATCTATACGTGTTCAGGCAATGAGCTCTACTAAATGCTCTGTTACTTCTAAATACTCAAATGAGAAAACTAAGACTTACAAACTAGCTAAACAAAGCCTTTAAAAAGTTGTCAAAAAGAAAGAAATAAAACATTTCCACAGGACATTTAAGGAAAAAGTTACCATCTACTGCAGATTTGAAGTACAGACAAAGAGGATGTATTAACAATTTACCCAAATGAAGAAAACAACATTAAATAATGACAGTACCATTAAACACAGTAAACACTTCAATAGTGGTTAGGAACAAGTAAATTTAAGTTAAATTGTAGACATCTCAAATTTTCTGTTCGTTTAATTTTGAAACTTTGATTTTCTGTCAAGATGGGAATATGCTTGTAATTACGGTTGGAATAGAAGGGCTTCTTTTATTTATATTTATTGATTGCACTAATATTAAATGACTGTATATTTAAGCGTTTTTGGCATGTTTTCAAACAAGAACAGAAATCCATCCTACTGTTTCTCATAGTCACTACTCATTTCACCAAAGGTACTGGAGTCATTTGCTTGCCAGCACAGCCTTCAGGCCTTTGAGCTATCAAAGTGGGAATGCAGTACCAGCGGTTTCATCCTCCAGATACATAGATTCTAAGGCAGCTGTGAATTATGTGTGTTGTTGGAAGGATATGCCCATCTTTGCTGCCATATGCTGCCTATGGAGGACATAGAAGTCTCACTGGAGGATCTGGAGAGATTATCGGAAGGTTAAAGGTACCGTGTACTGGCTTTGCCATTGTCTTGTTCATTTCTCTGAGTATCAGCTTCGTTCCACTGCAGCCTACCTTACTTACTTAGCAGATCCCTGCTCACGTCATTTATTATTCTTGATTTATTTTTTGACCGAAGCTCCTCTGAAGAGTACATGGGACAGAGGGATATAATTTTCAAGCATTAATAAAAACAGTAGGTCAACTCGCTGCTTGGATCAAATATGATGGAAAGAATTTGTTACATACGCAGGGTGAATTATTACATTTAGTAATAGCAAAGCTATTGTATTATAAATCTATTGTATTATGTGTCTAGGTTACATTGCCTACATATGATAGTCTGTAGAAATATTGTGTGATTACAAACAAAAAAATGAGAAATGTCAAGACAAACGAATATATGGTATTCTTAATCTTATTTAAACATGGCTTGGTTCAAATTACTTTCTAAGATACGCTTGAGAAAAATGCCTTGTCCAAGAATGGCTGGAATTGATGCTTTGAAATATCAGTTGTCTCGAAGTTGTGCAGGGTTAAACGTAATATTCTTCATTGTATGCTACTGTAGCAGAAAAAGGAAAGGAGAATTATTTCCTCAAGACTATTGAAAACAATAGAGAAACAATTTTGTACATGCTTTCATCTACAGAGTCTTATCCTGATTTAGCTCAAAATACTCCGGTACAATGCAAATGTTGTGGGGTGATTTTGTTGTTGCTGTTATACAATAAACAGGAAAAATGATCTCTACAGAAAACAGTTGCTCAAGCACTAAGTTAAGTTGAGAAAAATGAATTGTGCTCTTACAAAGCTTAAGAGTAAGTAGTCAGAAATGCAAAAAAGCCAGCAAAACTAAGAGACTGAAGCAAAACTGGAACAGAAATGTTGGAGTTTGTATGTATGAGGGCTTATGCATGCGGAGTACATGAAAGAAGAGAAATTTGACAGTTGGAATGGTTAATTAACAAATATCAAAACAAGACTTAGAAAGACAAGTTGAGATTTGGATTGCTCGAGATTTGTGCACATGATGGCTATTCTCATTTCCCTATGGCCTGTCCCATCCACATTCAGAAGTAATGCACCTAATGTAGTTAAAGCAGGAGGATTGAACCCAAGTACATCAACTCAGTGTGAGTTGTTGCAAGCTGCGGTGAGGGGTGGTAGAGGGAATGTGTTTTTGTGTAGAGCCTAAGTGTAATAGCTGAAACTGAATGTGTTCTTGAATATATTTGCTGCTGTGCTTGGTTGTCTCCAGTTAAGAAAAGAATTATTTACACCCTCACTTAAGATCCAATGTACAATTAAAAAAATGCGATTTAATAAAGCAACAATAAAGTTCACACCAGTGTCTTCCAATTTCACACAATGAAAAATAAAAATTATGAATACACACAAACACTCAACACATCACGTCAAGATTATGAAAATAAATAATAAAGATGCAACAATGTGTCTGGTTTCTTGTTAATTATCAAACAGAAAACAAAAAAGGCCTATCAGGAAATAACAACCAGGTAAGTAAAGGAAAAAGGTAAGTTCCCAACTGGTAAGTAAAACGTAACGTAACGTAACGTAACGTAACGTAACGTAGCGTAGCGTAGCGTAGCGTAGCGTAGCGTAGCGTAGCGTAGCGTAGCGTAGCGTAGCGTAAGCGTAAGCGTAAGCGTAGCGTAAGCGTAGCGTAGCGTAACGTAACGTAGCGTAGCGTAACGTAACGTAACGTAGCGTAACGTAACGTAACGTAACGTAACGTAACGTAAGCGTAAGCGTAACGTAACGTAACGTAACGTAACGTAACGTAACGTAACGTAACGTAACGTAACGTAACGTAACGTAACGTAACGTAACGTAACGTAACGTAACGTAACGTAACGTAACGTAACGTAACGTAACGTAACGTAACGTAACGTAACGTAACGTAACGTAACGTAACGTAACGTAACGTAACGTAACGTAACGTAACGTAACGTAACGTAACGTAACGTAACGTAACGTAACGTAACGTAACGTAACGTAACGTAACGTAACGTAACGTAACGTAACGTAACGTAACGTAACGTAACGTAACGTAACGTAACGTAACGTAACGTAACGTAACGTAACGTAACGTAACGTAACGTAACGTAACGTAACGTAACGTAACGTAACGTAACGTAACGTAACGTAACGTAACGTAACGTAACGTAACGTAACGTAACGTAACGTAACGTAACGTAACGTAACGTAACGTAACGTAACGTAACGTAACGTAACGTAACGTAACGTAACGTAACGTAACGTAACGTAACGTAACGTAACGTAACGTAACGTAACGTAACGTAACGTAACGTAACGTAACGTAACGTAACGTAACGTAACGTAACGTAACGTAACGTAACGTAACGTAACGTAACGTAACGTAACGTAACGTAACGTAACGTAACGTAACGTAACGTAACGTAACGTAACGTAACGTAACGTAACGTAACGTAACGTAACGTAACGTAACGTAACGTAACGTAACGTAACGTAACGTAACGTAACGTAACGTAACGTAACGTAACGTAACGTAACGTAACGTAACGTAACGTAACGTAACGTAACGTAACGTAACGTAACGTAACGTAACGTAACGTAACGTAACGTAACGTAACGTAACGTAACGTAACGTAACGTAACGTAACGTAACGTAACGTAACGTAACGTAACGTAACGTAACGTAACGTAACGTAACGTAACGTAACGTAACGTAACGTAACGTAACGTAACGTAACGTAACGTAACGTAACGTAACGTAACGTAACGTAACGTAACGTAACGTAACGTAACGTAACGTAACGTAACGTAACGTAACGTAACGTAACGTAACGTAACGTAACGTAACGTAACGTAACGTAACGTAACGTAACGTAACGTAACGTAACGTAACGTAACGTAACGTAACGTAACGTAACGTAACGTAACGTAACGTAACGTAACGTAACGTAACGTAACGTAACGTAACGTAACGTAACGTAACGTAACGTAACGTAACGTAACGTAACGTAACGTAACGTAACGTAACGTAACGTAACGTAACGTAACGTAACGTAACGTAACGTAACGTAACGTAACGTAACGTAACGTAACGTAACGTAACGTAACGTAACGTAACGTAACGTAACGTAACGTAACGTAACGTAACGTAACGTAACGTAACGTAACGTAACGTAACGTAACGTAACGTAACGTAACGTAACGTAACGTAACGTAACGTAACGTAACGTAACGTAACGTAACGTAACGTAACGTAACGTAACGTAACGTAACGTAACGTAACGTAACGTAACGTAACGTAACGTAACGTAACGTAACGTAACGTAACGTAACGTAACGTAACGTAACGTAACGTAACGTAACGTAACGTAACGTAACGTAACGTAACGTAACGTAACGTAACGTAACGTAACGTAACGTAACGTAACGTAACGTAACGTAACGTAACGTAACGTAACGTAACGTAACGTAACGTAACGTAACGTAACGTAACGTAACGTAACGTAACGTAACGTAACGTAACGTAACGTAACGTAACGTAACGTAACGTAACGTAACGTAACGTAACGTAACGTAACGTAACGTAACGTAACGTAACGTAACGTAACGTAACGTAACGTAACGTAACGTAACGTAACGTAACGTAACGTAACGTAACGTAACGTAACGTAACGTAACGTAACGTAACGTAACGTAACGTAACGTAACGTAACGTAACGTAACGTAACGTAACGTAACGTAACGTAACGTAACGTAACGTAACGTAACGTAACGTAACGTAACGTAACGTAACGTAACGTAACGTAACGTAACGTAACGTAACGTAACGTAACGTAACGTAACGTAACGTAACGTAACGTAACGTAACGTAACGTAACGTAACGTAACGTAACGTAACGTAACGTAACGTAACGTAACGTAACGTAACGTAACGTAACGTAACGTAACGTAACGTAACGTAACGTAACGTAACGTAACGTAACGTAACGTAACGTAACGTAACGTAACGTAACGTAACGTAACGTAACGTAACGTAACGTAACGTAACGTAACGTAACGTAACGTAACGTAACGTAACGTAACGTAACGTAACGTAACGTAACGTAACGTAACGTAACGTAACGTAACGTAACGTAACGTAACGTAACGTAACGTAACGTAACGTAACGTAACGTAACGTAACGTAACGTAACGTAACGTAACGTAACGTAACGTAACGTAACGTAACGTAACGTAACGTAACGTAACGTAACGTAACGTAACGTAACGTAACGTAACGTAACGTAACGTAACGTAACGTAACGTAACGTAACGTAACGTAACGTAACGTAACGTAACGTAACGTAACGTAACGTAACGTAACGTAACGTAACGTAACGTAACGTAACGTAACGTAACGTAACGTAACGTAACGTAACGTAACGTAACGTAACGTAACGTAACGTAACGTAACGTAACGTAACGTAACGTAACGTAACGTAACGTAACGTAACGTAACGTAACGTAACGTAACGTAACGTAACGTAACGTAACGTAACGTAACGTAACGTAACGTAACGTAACGTAACGTAACGTAACGTAACGTAACGTAACGTAACGTAACGTAACGTAACGTAACGTAACGTAACGTAACGTAACGTAACGTAACGTAACGTAACGTAACGTAACGTAACGTAACGTAACGTAACGTAACGTAACGTAACGTAACGTAACGTAACGTAACGTAACGTAACGTAACGTAACGTAACGTAACGTAACGTAACGTAACGTAACGTAACGTAACGTAACGTAACGTAACGTAACGTAACGTAACGTAACGTAACGTAACGTAACGTAACGTAACGTAACGTAACGTAACGTAACGTAACGTAACGTAACGTAACGTAACGTAACGTAACGTAACGTAACGTAACGTAACGTAACGTAACGTAACGTAACGTAACGTAACGTAACGTAACGTAACGTAACGTAACGTAACGTAACGTAACGTAACGTAACGTAACGTAACGTAACGTAACGTAACGTAACGTAACGTAACGTAACGTAACGTAACGTAACGTAACGTAACGTAACGTAACGTAACGTAACGTAACGTAACGTAACGTAACGTAACGTAACGTAACGTAACGTAACGTAACGTAACGTAACGTAACGTAACGTAACGTAACGTAACGTAACGTAACGTAACGTAACGTAACGTAACGTAACGTAACGTAACGTAACGTAACGTAACGTAACGTAACGTAACGTAACGTAACGTAACGTAACGTAACGTAACGTAACGTAACGTAACGTAACGTAACGTAACGTAACGTAACGTAACGTAACGTAACGTAACGTAACGTAACGTAACGTAACGTAACGTAACGTAACGTAACGTAACGTAACGTAACGTAACGTAACGTAACGTAACGTAACGTAACGTAACGTAACGTAACGTAACGTAACGTAACGTAACGTAACGTAACGTAACGTAACGTAACGTAACGTAACGTAACGTAACGTAACGTAACGTAACGTAACGTAACGTAACGTAACGTAACGTAACGTAACGTAACGTAACGTAACGTAACGTAACGTAACGTAACGTAACGTAACGTAACGTAACGTAACGTAACGTAACGTAACGTAACGTAACGTAACGTAACGTAACGTAACGTAACGTAACGTAACGTAACGTAACGTAACGTAACGTAACGTAACGTAACGTAACGTAACGTAACGTAACGTAACGTAACGTAACGTAACGTAACGTAACGTAACGTAACGTAACGTAACGTAACGTAACGTAACGTAACGTAACGTAACGTAACGTAACGTAACGTATCGTAACGTAACGTAACGTAACGTAACGTAACGTAACGTAACGTAACGTATCGTAACGTAACGTAACGTATCGTAACGTAACGTAACGTAACGTAACGTAACGTAACGTATCGTAACGTAACGTATCGTAACGTATCGTAACGTAACGTAACGTAACGTATCGTAACGTAACGTAACGTATCGTAACGTAACGTAACGTAACGTAACGTAACGTATCGTAACGTAACGTAACGTATCGTAACGTATCGTAACGTATCGTAACGTAACGTAACGTAACGTAACGTAACGTATCGTAACGTATCGTAACGTATCGTAACGTAACGTAACGTAACGTATCGTAACGTAACGTAACGTATCGTAACGTAACGTAACGTAACGTATCGTAACGTAACGTAACGTAACGTATCGTAACGTAACGTAACGTAACGTAACGTAACGTAACGTAACGTAACGTAACGTAACGTAACGTAACGTAACGTAACGTAACGTATCGTAACGTAACGTAACGTAACGTATCGTAACGTAACGTAACGTATCGTAACGTAACGTAACGTATCGTAACGTATCGTAACGTAACGTAACGTATCGTAACGTATCGTAACGTATCGTAACGTAACGTAACGTAACGTAACGTATCGTAACGTAACGTAACGTATCGTAACGTAACGTATCGTAACGTATCGTAACGTATCGTAACGTATCGTAACGTATCGTAACGTATCGTAACGTATCGACTATTTAGCTCATGTTCAACTCATTCATATATTTGGGGAACTCGTTACTCATTTCATTAAGATCGCCACACACTGCATTAATATTATTCTTCATCTTGTTAAGTGTCACCTTTAGATCTGCAGGTGTGTCATTACACATCACGTTAGACCATAATGTATCTCGTTTATACCATTCCCTGTCTTGTTCATCATCTCTTTATGATGGTTGGACATCTCGTTGAGATAGTTAGGCATCTCATTAAGATCATTATCCAGTCATTAGGACTCTACTTAGGGTCGTTACGTATCATGACATATCATAACGCATCTCGTTAAGATCATTATGCTACATATTGCAACATATCGTAAAGATCTTCAACATTTAGCAAAAACAGTGACAAAACACTTTAAGCATTAATAGATATTCATGAGACATGACCTGCTGTAAATATTAGTACATTTGGCCTTCCTGTCTCCCCTGGTTTACAATCAATGAATACTAACATGTTATAATTACAAAATAAACTAGGTAGTTAAGCAAAGCAGATTACAATAACTAAAAGAGAGCAGATAGGAAGCTTACCCACATCCTTGCCTCACTCACCAAACTCCAGCAGAGCAAATCTCTAGAAGAGATACTTCCCAACTGGTAGCCAGCCCTTAAATTGGTCTCGGAGGGGTGGAGACTGTCTGCAGCACAGCTGAATTGCCTTCACCTGAGCTCCTCTGGCTGACTCATGGCTCACCTCAGATGCTTCTTGAATTGGAGGAAGTTATTAGTCTAAGGCACAAACATTTTGTATCACTTTCTGAGTAGAACTACTTAACATTTTATTATTTATTATATATTATTATATATTATATTATTATACTATATATTATATATATATTATTATATATATATTATTATATATATATTATATGTTATATATATATATTATATTTATTATATTATATATATATATTATATATTATATTATTATATATATATATAAATAAATATATATAAATATATAAATAAATAAAATATAAATATAACTTAAATATAAATATATATAATAAATAAATATATATAAATATATATATTTATATACATATATATGTATATTTATATATATATTATATATATATATATTTATATATATATATTATATATTTATATATAATATAAATATATATATATATTCATATTATATTTATTACCTGGGAGTTTTCTGCCATTATGCATTTCTTAGCGAATGGATGAGCCATCCGAAAATGTGCCCATATACAATGAAATAGGAAAAGAAGATAAATATTTTTGATAATATCTAATTATCCTATGGCTTTGAAAGTTTATTTTCCTTTAATTCCTTATATTCACAATAACTCTTTATTAAATAAATAAATAAATAAATAAATAAATAAAGGGTTCATTTAGCTGCTCTAAAATCTGCAAGTATTTTTCATCAGTGAAGACAAAAAGAGAAGTCTGAAGAAGCAGTTCTCATCTCTAAATATTGTCATCTTGTTTTTCTTCCCATGACAGCTGTTCTACTCTAAAACTCACTAGAAAAACAGTGTATGGAAAAGAATGGTGAACTGCCCAGAAGAGCTGTTAAGAGAAAAGTCCAGCAAAAATGCACTGAGTAGTATATAGTCCAAGGACTCTACTTTTTATTGCTAAAAACACACAACAGTATCATGTCACATATGCAGACCCTTTTTTAATAAACTTCAAACTGTTATACATATATATATATGTATATATATGTTATATAATAATATATATAATATTATAAATTATTATTTATATTATATAATATATATAATAATTTATATAAATTACATATATATTTTATATTTACATATTTATTTATATATTTATATATGTTATATATAAATATAAATTATTATATAAATTATAATATATAATATAAAATGTTATATATTAGAAATTATAATGAATATTATAAAATATAATATAATATTAAATATATATATATATATATATAAGAGAACTTCTATGTGTTGAAATAGGGAGTTAAAAAAAAAGAAAAGAAAAAAGAAAAAACAGCAATCTACCATAAAAATTCTTTAATTTAAAGAATAATGTGATTTTAAACCATTATCATTACTAAACAGCAGTTTGTCTTGCTTGTCTTGAGGTTTCTTCCCACCTTAACCATAATGTGACCCATGTACTTTCAGAACTCACATTCTTTCTTATTCTTTTCATATATACATAGCTGTAGGTAGAGTTATGCTGTCTAACTCCACATTATCCTTCTATACTCTTCATTGCAGTTACCCTGAAGAGCAAATTATGGATGTATCAGAATTATCTTACTTGTTTCAAAGACTGGTGATCAAAGCATTGATAAAACCAATTATTAGGGAAGAGATCTTGTGGATACAACCAGAAAATAACAGATGATGGAGATGTGGAGTGTATGCCCTAACTGCAGCGTCACTAAGTGCTTAGTAGGGTGGTCCATATGCAGGTGTCTACTGCTGTCAAATCAAGATAACATTTTCAATTTAGTTTAAGTAACATCATGTCTAATTGGCTAATGATGTCTAATTGGATTTGTTCTTTTCATCCTAGGGATCAATTGAAATGATCACAGTTGCCTTTTTGTTCTACTTAACCAAATGTAACAAGCATTTCACAGCTAAAGATGCTTGCTCTGATTTTTTTTTTTTTTTTTAATTTTAAATATTATTTTTTAATAACAGAAAAATATTTTATTTCTATTTGACTTAAAATGTGATCTGAAAGAGGTCATTCCTCCTGAAGTACCATTCTGGATTATTCTTCCGCACTCCAACTCAGGGTCTTTTGTTTCTAACACTTGTATACACTAATGAAAAGTATTTTTCTATACCCCTATATTAACCACAAATCATGAACTACGCACATGAAAACAAATGCCGACAAAGGCTAGTATGTGAAATTACAGTTATAGTTACTTGAATTACACTGTTCCTGTCTTTACCCAAAAGTTCTGGGACAGTGAACCATCAAGTTCAGAGAAAGTTCCTTAAAAATAAATGCCAGTGCAAATCTCTTACCATCCAGCCTAAGAACAGTTCTTTTTTCCTATGGACTTGACAGTTCAAGTATCAGAAGGATGTGAAAGTGTTTTACAAGTTATGGTAATTTTCTTTAAGGGAATACACAATAACAGAGCACTACAGAATAGTTTTACTTGGCAGAACATCGAGTAACATCAGCAGTGTAAAATCCAGTTCATATTTCAAATAAGACGCAGTTAACTTTGAAAGTCTTTAGAAAAACCATTTATGCAGAAGTAGGAAAGATAAACAGATTCATTTCTACTTCTAAGAAGTGTAAATCATTTTTAAAATTCTGTCTTCTTGTGAATTTCAAACTTGTAAAAATAAAGTTAACATTAAACTTTTATGAAAAGAACAAATTAGAAATCTCCCAGTAATAACTGAGCTATCACTACTGTTCTCAGTCATTATGGTTGAGAAGAATCTATCTTTCTTTGTCTGCCAAGAAGCACGTGTAAAATTCAGACCAACAAATTTTTTCTTTATCTGTAAAACTATATTAACTTGTGTTCAACATCTGTAATATATATTCAGCTGGTGATTTATAAGCAAGTTGTCTTCCAGAAACTGTTCACTGAATAGCCATCACGCAGGAAAATTACCTTTTGCCAGCCTGTTTGTCATCCTTTTATTATTTACTTCATAGAACGCTTAGCTCTGATACGGTTTACATTAATATCAGCTGTTAGAAGCCATAATAACTCCTCAAGTTACCCTTAGAATCTTCTTACGTCTGTCAGTTCTTCCTAATTTTTATACTAATATATTAAGCAATATTAATAATACAATTGAATTACAGCACAGTAATAAATATTCAAAGACGTAACAACGCAGTTGTATTGTAATACTTGTAATACAACAGCAAATCTAAATTAGAAGAAAAGTTGCCTTGAAAACGACCAACCTCTTCATTTCAAAATGGCCTGGAAACTGTTCACTTTCCACTAGGGGATTGTCTCTTTAAAGCCTAAGTCTGCAGCACTCTGGTTAAAACTCCGATATCTCACTCTAGGAATTCTCCTACTTTTAAAAAATATTTCCTTCTGAAATAACCAACTTATTCTTGTCTTAATTTTACATTGAGTTCTTTACCACAGATTTAGTGATAGAGTTGCATGGGTGTGTGGATTCTGCTTATAAAAAAGTAAAATTGCCCCGACCAGTACTTGGCAATACCACCTAAAAGCATTTGCAGGTAGACCCACAGTCAAATACAGGAAAAAAATTAAAAATAAAAAATAAGACTCACTCAGGTGGTGAAAAGGCTCTCTGGCTACACAGAATACCTTCTCAGTAAACAGCCTAGATCCCAGAGAGACTCTCCCATCAGTAGCTGTCCCTTATATAAACCCAGGGCAGTTCAACGCTGGGTCTATCCATTTTGTTCACTTAGGAAGCACAGGTGAAAACAATTCGCCTGTGTTCTGTGGGCCAGGCACACTCCTTAACTAGGTTTTCTCAATCGCCTATTCAAGCCCTGATCTAACAGCTCCTATACAGCGTGCATGTGCATTTTCAATGAAGAAAAATCTACAATCAATATTAATCGTGTTCTTATAAAAATAAAGGAAGGCTTGTTTTTTCTTAGAAATAGTTCTCTCTGTAGACTTTTATCATTGAAATTGAAGTAGCCAAACGCTAAGCTGGAAGCCCTAACAGCATCAAAAGGCTTTCCAGAATTTTCTTATCTGAAGGTAGTACTTAAATTTTATTTTGCTTTAAAGGCTTTCTAGCTAGAAAAACTGCATTCCAAAATGAAAAAGACCAAATTGTAAGCAATGAAAAATGAACAAATAAGTTATTAATTTTTTAATCATCCATATTAACAGTATTCATTTGGCATGCACATAATGACATTTATCAGAGCATGTGAAAATACTTGGCAGCTCTTTATTGAGCCTCTTAACACTTGGGAGGATTAAATCTGTCTTCCAGACGAATGTACTACTACTAATAATGTGAGAAATAATTTTTTTTTTTTTTTTTTTACTTCTTTGTAAGGTCTGATCAAGATCCTAAGCACAACCAGAAAAGAAACGCTTCCGGCGGTCGCTGTTTGCAGTCATCTCAAGTGAAACATGGTGATACACTTACTAGAAAAAATATGAATAGATGATTTTTTTATTATTGTTTTTTTATTTATTTATTTATTACACCAAGTGAAAATTAATTCTCTGTGTGACCTATTTAGAGAGCACAGTGCAGAAAGGCTGAGGGGTAGACTTAAGGATTTTTGAACATCCATCCACATGACGACAGTGGGGACCAGATGGGAAAGGATGGGAAATAAGTTTTCATTTCAAATAAACAAACTTTTATGTGTCAGGAAGTGAAATCAAATTCAATGACTCTTGCGGGTGCTAAACGGAGGGAAAATTAATTCTAATTATTACTATTATTGTGCTGGTTAGATTTTGAGACACTTGTTTCAGATTTCCTTGACATCTGGCTATTCCTAGGCCTGGTAGTCTACTTGATATTTTGTTGCTGTTAATGAGGACACGGCAATTACTTACTGTGAGGTAGCGAAAATGTAACATTTGTCCAATAGGTCACTGGCAGCCTCTGCAGAAAGGTTCTGAAACACTCCTCTCAACTGTAATCTCCGTGAAGTATACTGTATAAGATTATGAAAACTTTTTCTTTAATGCTGCTGAGAATCCCAAGATAAATTGTCAAAGGCAGGTTACTTACCTGACATTCCAAAAGTATAGAAAGTCTGAATTAAGATGACAGAAGAAAAAAAGAATAAGAACCCTGCACTAGCTACATACAGTTAAACAAATTAGATAGTGATGCACGACGGTTTTGAGAAACTGCAGGAAGTATTCAAGGAATGAGTCCTAGTCGAATTCTAATTTTAAGATATTTACAGTTAACACAGAAGACATAAACAAGCCCTTGGACATGTGGAGGTCAGTTTATTATCTCAGAGGTTGGAGGAGGCAACTTAGATGTAATATTCACGGTGAACATAAGGGAGAACAGATTGTGCATGTGAAGACTGAAAGGTAATTGAAGAGAAGTAATAATCACATGATGCAGATCACAATTCTAAGGAAAGGCAAAGAAGCAAGAGCAGCAGGATGGAGGCAACTCCTTAATCATTGCTCAATGCTGCCTTTTTTTTTTTTTTTTTTTTTTTTTTTTTTTAAATAAAGCTGAGTACGTATCCATTAATATGTGTGGCCTTAGAATCTGAACATAAAGAACTGAGTAGGAAGGGAACTGAAGACAGTATGATCTAATTTATAAAGCAAGTCTAGCTTAACCTTGTGGGGATAACCAGAAAACCTAACAAATCTTACAAGAAGAAACCAGAAAAAAATGCATAAAGACAAGCTAGATGCGCAGGAAATCAAGTTAGATAAAGCCACAGGGGTGTACAGTTCTACTGCTTAGTAGTAACCAGTACTGTTAACAAGAGGCTAGATGAAAGGCTGGTGAGAGAATGGTTATACACACTAGACGAATTGGAGTAGTCAGTTCCTGATGAAATTCATTGCAGCACATTTAAGGAAGTAACCTAAGAACTCTCTGAACATGAATAATTATCCTCTTGAATTAACCAAGAGTGGGAGCAGTCCAAGAGAACAAGAAGGGCAAATGTATGGACTTTTCTTTAAAGAAGAAAGAGTTATTTCTCAGAAAACAGAGACCAGTTAGGCTAACTGAAATACACAGAAAACTATTTGGACAAATTATAAATGCATTTATAAGCATCTAGGAGATATTAAGGTGATAAGGACAACCACCATGGGCTTGACAAGGAAGAAGCAGTCTAATTTCCTTCTTGGCTTCAAAAACTGGCAGACTAGATAAGATAGAAATAGTAGACATGATATATTCTGACTTCGGTAGAACTTCCTACCCAGCTTCATATCACATTTTTATAGCTAATGAAGTTACATGCAAATGGATATATTAAGATAAAAATTAAAATAGAGCTTTACCGGTTGCTTTTTAAGTGCTTTTATGTACTTTTTTAATTACTATTTTTTTATTTTGTATGCTTTTTAAAAAAAATTTATTTTTACTTTTTTTTTTTTTTAAATGTACTTTTTTTTCCTGCTTTTATGTTCTTCTATTTATGTCTGTTATTTGCATGTTGCTCTATATTCAATTTAACTGATTTTGTTTTGCATATTTAAAGAACATGCATAAGATATGGTTTATATTTCTGGCATCTCACTGTTAAGAAAGGGATCATCAAAGATAAACATATTACCTGTCTTCAGTTGGTCTTTTCTTCCGGAAGGGTTTGGCTTCCTCTGTATTAGATTGCGTCAGCGTTGGAGAGACTCAACATCAGGATAAATATTTCCCTTTAGCAGCTAAGGGGAACATGTTATTGGTGCTGCAGACAGCTTCCTAGCACACAGCAAAGCTCACTGCAGAAAACATGCATCATTTAGAATGCTTAAAATACTTTAAAATAAAAAGAAGAGGAATCAAATTTTCAAATATGGAAAGGTTTATTTTGGTCTCTGTATGACTTAGGAAAAGACAAAATTGATTTGATTTGTAGGAAAGATGAATTATGTTACGTATATGGGAAAATCTTAGGGAAAAAAAAAAAAAAAAAAAAAAAGCACAATTAAGCAAATATATCCTTAGTGAATTGCAAGAAATTTCTTTTAAGAGAAACCTTTAGAAGTAAATAGCAGTTGGATATAGTCTGAGTCTTTCTTACCTTGTCTCAGTGCTGAAAGGTAGATTGAGTAAGCCTCCAGGTCAGTTCCAGCTGTACTTCTGTGATTTCAGGATATCATGAAGGATTTTTCTCCCTGGCATTACAAAAAATAACTGCATGTGCCAAGCTTGTAATTAAAAAAATCTACTGAAAGCAGGGTTGTAAATTTGACTTGTATGAGATACACAATTAACAACATTCAAGTACCAATTCCTTGTTGCTTATAACTAATCTGAAAAATTTCTTTTTAATGAAACTTTAGTTCATCAGCCAATAGTTGATAACAACTTATTAACTGGTTTAATATTTGATTGCTACTTCAACAATTGTATACTCTTGAACAAACATCTCTCATAATAAACCATTATTCTGAATTTATTTTTCTATCATTCTGACCCAGGTTTTTGGTTTTGTTTTTCACTATCTTTAAGCAGTAATTGTACAAATAGAATTTACATACAAATATCATCCATTTCTTTTGTAATGCAAAAATAATTTCCTTGACATTCACTTTCAGTTGCGTGGTTTAGCATGTGCTCTGAATTTACTGATATTTTGCTGTTGTTTTCATTTCACTCTTTCTACATAGGTAGAATGTGATACATCCTGATTTAGGCACTGTGGAAATAATTTCTTTCTGTCTCACAGCCTACTCATGTTTTCTTTGATCAAAAGAATGATTAAATGGTTGGTGCTTCCACAAAATATATTGAACTAAAATTTTTAAATGGTACTACAGACTCAGTATTGCAGCTCATGTTTTTTTCATTAAATATTGTTATGGAAGTAGTAAGTAAAATGGTATTTATCACTAACATTTGCTGCAGAATTATATTTGTGAAAGCATCATTTCAGAAAATATTTTACACTGTTTGCATGCCTCAGAAGAAAGTTAATTTCTATGAGAATTATTAAATGTTTTTCAGCATGTTTGATCACTGCCGTCCTCCAACAGGCAAGTGCTCTAGTTTAATAGTGGAAGAGTTTAATACTGGGAAAAATAAAAGGAAAAAGGTGGGAAAAAAATAATAAAAAAAATAAAAAAATCAGGAGGTGGAAAGGGAAAAGAAAAAGAAGGGGAAAAAAAAAGAGAAAAAAAAAAGAAAATGCCTTCCTAAACCCAGTAAATAATGTCCTACTAAAAGACATTTCAGAGTGAAGATCCATCTCTTAACCTCTTGCTATGGAATTATAAAATACTAATTAAGAGAGAGCTTTCAAACAATTTCAGTTGATTTAACAGAGGTGAGATTTACTACTGACTTCCATGAGATCAAAAACAAGTCACCAGTAAGCTACTACGTAAATATATTTTTAATTGAAAAGATTAAGAGCTCTTAGTAGCATTACTCTACATGTCAAGTGCAGTATTTGCATTATTTCGGATAAAGCATTCGAAAGTATTTGCCCTCTCTACTCACCACAGCCCTCACACTGGCTGGCTGGCTCCCCAAGTTTACAATCAATGAATATTAACATGTTATAATTACAAAATAACCTAGGAAGTTAAATAAAGCATATTATGATAACAAAAAGAGATCAGATAGAAAGCTTAACCATACCCTTGACTCACTTAGGAAACTCCAGCAGAGCAGATCTCCCGAAGTGATCCTTTCCCACCGGTAGCCAGCTCTTAAATAGGGTGTAGCCACCTCTTCATACATCACAGCTGAATTACCTTCAGCTGTGCTCCTCTGGCTGACTCATGGCTCACCTCAGGTGATCAATCAGAGGTTCGGGCCCTGGCTCAGCAGTTCCCATGCATTCCACTCCAACACGGCGTGAAACAATGACCAGGTTGACTAAAGGGTGAGCTTTCCCTAATACAGAGATCCGCTATATCATGACACTTATACGATTTTCACCATGACACGTGTTGGTACAATTCAAGATGAGTGATGATCAGTGAGTGTCCACATTCTTTTATGGGCCAGTGCTCGATGATGTAACTGGAGGCATGCAGCCGTGAGATGCAGGTCCGTTCTATGTTCCATCAGTCCCATGCAGACCATCACTGGGTGTTGCACGTGATCTGACAGCAACGCTGCAATGCTTTGATGGCATTTTGTTTCTTCCGGTGATCCTGGAGGCTCAAAGACTCACGGGGAGAAATACAGATGAATTGCCTTCACCTTGCTTTAGGCAAGTTAAGCAGTAAAGTTAAGGTAATTCCCTGAACCACGACTAAGCAATGGCTAAAACATCGTGTGATCTTCCACTGCTTTTTGAATTAGAGAAAGGAATTAGACTAAGGCTCAAACATTTTGTATCACTTTCTGAATAGAACTTCTTATCGTTTTATTATTCGTACGTGGGAGTTTTCTGCCATTGTGTTTCTTAATGAAAGGATGAGCCATCCAAAAAAGTGCCCGTGAACAATAAAATAGGAAAGGAGGAGAAATATTTTTGATAATATCTAATTATCCCATGAGTTTGAAAAGTTTTTTTCCTTTAATTCCTTATATTCACAATAACTCTTTATTAAATAAATAAATAAAGGGTTCGTTCAACTGCTATAAAATCTGTAAGTATTTTTTTATCAGTGAAGACAAAAAGATGAGTCTGAAGAAGCAGTCCTCATCTCTAAATATTGTCATCTTGTGTTTCTTCCCATGACAGCTGTTCTACTCTGAAACTCACTAGAAAAACAGTGTATGGAAAAGAATGGTGAAATGCCCAAAAGAGCTGTTAAGAGAAAAGTCCGGCAAAAAATGCATGGAGTAGGATATAGGCTACCAAATACAGTGAGATTATTATTATTTTTTTTATCATGGTTATAGAAACTAGTGAAGCCTCAGTTGCAAACTAGCAGTGTCTGTCCTTCTTCCTTTCTATAAAAGTTTGGGTTTTATGAAACAAACACTAACACTGAAGTGCTAATACCTGCAAGGGTCTGGTTGTATCATGCTGGCAGGTAAAAGTAAACAAACATAAAAATGGAAGGTGTTTCTCTTCAGGCAGAAGAAGGATTTTCTTGTGGATTACAGGAAAAGCATCAAGGGCTGTCTTCTGATGCTTTGTTAAGTCTTTGAGTCAGACTTCAGCTGAAGTCTTCAGTATAGTCATGGTTTAAGTTCTTTTTGTTATGTAGACAAGCCCTTTTCACAGGGAAAAATAGTAGGTGACTAAACTCTACAAACAAACCTGAAATATTAACTAGTCAAAACCTACTTTTAATACCCGGTCTTTCGTTTTTCTCACCAATTTCTCCCACTCCATCAGCCTCTATTTTCTTAATTTTTAGCATCCAAATTGTAAGTCTGTTCTGCTCGTTCTCTAATGTAACTTGTAATTTCAATATGTTGGCAAGTGAAAAATATCTTGCAAATCAGATGTCAGTCAAAGTGAAGTGGTAAGGCAGATTCTCTGAATGCGCTCAGGTTCTTGACCTGCTTTGATTGACACAGATGCGCATGACTGATGCAGTGGCAGGCTCAGCAAGCTATGAAGAAGATTTATTTAACCAGGGAATTGTCCATGTCTGTATTACTTATTGTATGCCTATGAATAAACATTTTTAAGTTCATATGTAAATGGTGTATTTACAGCGGAACTGAGACTGCAGAACATGACGTGTGCATATCGAACACTGAAGTATTGAGTGTTGAGACCTTGATGTACGAAGAGTTGATAGCTATTCGCTTCTTAACACTTAACGTGCCATCTGTCATGTGGCAGATAATATACTGATGTGGCATATAATACTGATGGTAAGGCTACAGCCTCTACTGCCATACTACCAACATCTGCCTCTGATGCTGTGGGCCAACATAATAAAATAGGATACATTACTTTCAGAGCAACCTGTGTATGTTTATATATATATAAAGATTATGTTTTAACTTTAATGTCTTTTTCTCTTCTAATAGTACTGCTATTTACAAAATCAATTCAACTGTCATTAAGTGGTGAAATATAATGTTCTTAAACAGGCTACTGCTTTGTGAGATGTTTTTATGATTACTGTTTTGGGTTCTAACTCTATGCAAGAACCCCTAGAACCACAAATTACTGTTTTCCTTTTAGTAAGTCAGACTTTGTTGGCTGCTTTCACTACTTGTAAGTGTGGAAGTATTTAATGTTCATTTAAAATTTGCTTTAGGCAGCTTTAGTGAGTGTATCTGCTCATGTAAAGAACGGCAGAGCATTTTAAATAAGCAGTGTTTCTGTAGTGTGTGATGCGAAAAGATTTCACCCACATGTATCTTTATTTTCCCCTGGAGCTTCTATCAGATAAGTAATGTTTGGGATAAAGCTAGATGGAAGAACAAATAAAACTGAAAATATAATGTTTTTACCTTTTTGATCAAAACCCATTGTATTTTGCTCCTTAAACGTTTAATTAGCTCTGATTTTCATTTAAATTAAAAACAAATTATTCTGTGGTAATATCCTCCAGACAGTGACTCAGTGTCATGTATTAACTCTATTCTTTACACATAAAAAGAGGTATTTTATAACTGAATAATTGTAAGACATTTTCCCTTCTCTAATATCTTGAAATTTTATCAGAAAAAGAGCATTCAGGTTACTGACAAATATTTCAATTACATACCCATTTCTTTGTAGTGTACATGGATTCCAAATTATGGAAATGGTTCACTAAGAGGTTTTATCTTGAGATGCTATTGGTCTAATCAAAGTGAGCAAAATACAGCTGCAGGCATAAACATTCAATTACCTGAGCAGCTTTTGTCCACCATTATTTACCGTTATTTAATTTGAGCCAGAAACCTTCTTTCTGATAACCCATAACCCATCACCCAGTTTCTTAAGTTGTAGTAAGCTGAGGGGGAAATCAAATCTCAGACAGAAAGTTTAAGAATATGTATAGAAAAAAATTCTTTTTGATCTTCATTTGTAATCCAGGCTAATTTCCTCACTCTTCTAGGACTTCATTGCAATGATACTTTTGACCAGAATTATCAGGTTGATGGAGATTTAGTAAAGCTTTAGAGATTGCCATTAAAATATGTACCCATTTAAATGAAAATTACTTTCTCAACTTGAAAAGAAGTGAATGCAGAGTTGGTAATAAAAGTGCCTTTTATTAAAGAAGATTGCTTATGTCAAAAATGCATTCTATAATCAGACAGCCATTGAGCTCATTAGGTTTTATCAACCTAAAATAAGTGAGAGGCTACGGGGAAAGAAGTGAACTTAAAGTCTAACAGTGAGATACTTTGGAAGAAGAAAACGATAGCAAGAATAAGTCATTATGAAAGTTATGCGTCCTTGAAACAAAAGAAAAGTTTCAAGTTATTTGAAGGACAAACTATAATTAACATATTTGATTAATAAGAAGTCCAACTGTTCTTTATTTCTTGATGTTGTTTGTTTCACATTTTGCTTTGGCTGATAGTATTCAACGTGCAAAATACAAAGATGGTATGTAAGGATAGATTCCAGGAGTTCTTTTGTGTGTAAATGTGAATATATAAAGGTTAATGCAGCTTGGCTTACCCAGTTAACTCTAAGTTGTCAACAAAAAAATAATTCTGCCTGTTACACAGATTTCATACTTATCAGTATTAATGGGCCACAAAGATGATCAGTGGGCTGGAGCACCTCCCCTTTGAGGACAGGCTGAGAGAGTTGGGGCTCCTCAGCCTGGAGAAGGAAAGGCTCAGAGGAAACCTTACGGTGGCCTTCTGGTACCTGAAGGGAGCTTACAAGAAAACTGGTGAGGGACTTCTGAAATGGCTTTAAACTGGAAGACGGTAGATCTAGGCTAGATATGAAGCGGAGCTTCTTTGCTGTGAGAGAAGTGAGACACTGAAACAGGTTGCCCAGAGAAGTTTTGGACGCCCTCTCCTTGGAAACATTCAAGGCCGGGGTGGATGGGGCTTTGAGGAATCTGGTCTAGCAGGAGATATCCCCAACTATATAAGAGGTTTATAATTGGATGACCTTAAAGGCTCCTTCAGACCCAAACCATTCCATGATTCTAATAGCTGTACAGAAAGGGGGGCTTGTGGTTGCAGACCACAAACAGCAATGATGCAAATTGCTGCTAAGGGTGGCTAGGAACTTCAGGTTAATAAATGTCAAAACTGAAAAAGCTGGATTTTGTTTAGGAAAGTCAAGATGTACCAAACAAATAGTATTTCATAAGTGAATGAAATTACAGCGATCTTCCCCTCCGAAGATATCACTTCATCTGGTGAGGCAACACAGATTTTAATATACGTTGGATTTTACCAATACTAAAGAACAGTTGCAATGAATTATGAAAATATGGTTTATATTATAATCATGAAATCATTGGCTTATACTTTTTTTTCTCTGCCTTTTACTTTTCTCTTTCTGCTTCACTTAATCACTTTGTACTCTGCTTCCCAATGAAATTGAAACATCAGTAATGGAAGAATTACCTCCATTGCTTGTAGGTGAAAATGCTGTAGTTACTGGACTTGTGCATGAAGCTCATGAACGAATACGAAAACAAATTCTCTGTGCAAATTTTTTAAGGATGTTTTTTTCCTATTGCAAGTTTATAAAGACAAATAATTGAAAGATACTATGAGAATAATGTGTGTTGTATCCAAAAGGGAATTTTTACTGGTACTTGATATACGTTTCGTCTCACCCTTAAGTGTGGTGGTGAAAACTGGAAACGAGAAAAAGCACCTCTTTATTTCACTGACTCCAATAAGTTCAGTCTGGAAAACTTGCTGAGAGGTAGGTAGATGTTTATGCTTCTAATGTCTATGGTTAAATGAAACACCTCGTGTTTCTGAGAACTTAAAAGGGACATAATTGGTATTACTAAAACCTCTTTGGACCCACTACACAATAAAAAATATCATTGGCCCTGTCGGTTGAAGAACAATGCTTTATAATTTCTGTATTATAGAAGGCACAAAAAAAAAAAAAAAAAAAAAAAAAAAAAAGAAGAAAAAAGGATAAAAAATACAAGTTGCAGTAAACCGACTTTAGACTTCCGTTGAGTGCAACTACTTTAAAAAAAAAAATTCATACTACGCTCAAGCCTTGATTGTTGGTAACTCAGTTTAAGCTCAGTTGGTTTAAGAATATTTCCTCGATAGAGCAGTCAGCTAAATGTATTTGGAGGTGTTCTACAGCAGACTTTCTCAACTACATTTAAAAAGCCCAAGTCTGAATTATAAGAGATGTAAAATCTTCTCTCGTTCTTGTTCATTCGCAGTAGAATACATATCAGCTGTCATTCAGCTCTGAAAGCTGAGCTGTAGCTGTGACATGCTATGCAAAATGGCTGCAGATTGGAAGGAACAAATCTGAGATAACAACACCCTGCAAGTGATTCCTTTGACATACGTTTGTGTGTGACAAAAGTGATAATTAATAAGAATTAATTTAGAACACAGTTTGTGTTCTGAAAGAGCTTGGAAATCCTCTGTAACGTCCGTCATTTTTCTCTGGGAAAACCATGTGATATTTTATTTACAATGATGGCAATTAATATTTATATATAGCCTTAGTCAAGCTAGGATTCTTTTTTAATAATTTGTTGTACTCTGAAATTAAGTTGATTTTTCACTCAAAGAGTTGATGGAATATGTGGAAAAGTCTCATTTCTTTTATGCCTGCTAAATTCTCACGTGCTATGTATATGTATGACCTGGATAAAAATAGTGAGCATGTATGTATATATATAAAGATAGATACATATATATACTGTTTTTATCACTTTAGTCCTTTCAGCACCTCCCAGAGATAAGAAACATTTGTCACATTTTGAAGAGGTTTTCATTGACAAAGGCTTCAATCACGCAGAAAGCTGTTTTCAGATTTCCATAAAACAAAGCATACACCATTTACATGATAAATTGCTCCTAGACAAGAATCTTAGCTGACTACCCAAGTGCTTGATTCTGCTATCACTGATTTGTCCTTCAGTTTTCAGCTGAATGGAAATGAAGGGCTTGCAACTAATTGTGCCAGGAAAACAAAGCTAATTTGTGCCAAAAAATAAAAAAAATTAAACAAAAATTGTAAGTCATTAGAGTTAAGCATACATCGTATATACAATAACAAATAATTATTAATGGCTATACTGTCCTACAAAGCATCTCAGGGTGATACTTTGTAGTAAGATTACTTCTTAAGCGACCTAAGATTTATTTTCATATTCTTTTTAAGTCATAAGGCTATGTACTTCTAAATATACCAGAAAATTATGTCTTCCAATTAAATATGTGATTGTGCACAATTTTTACTTGGTACCAATCCAGAAGAGCAAATAAGGTTTAGGTATATAAATGTGTTTTGGAGTACCAGATTTTATTATGGCAATTTTTAGAAATCAGATGGTTGTTTAAAATTTTAACACATCTAAAAGCAAAGAACGAGGCAAATTGATAAGCTAACTAGTATCATGGTGAAATCCTAGAATCTTCTGTTACCAATTACCAGTTCAGAATATCACAGCTGTTGAGTAAACACAAGGAGAAAATTTGACCTTCTCAGAGAGTTCAAGCATACCTTTTTTTAGAGAAGCACTGACTTTTTTCAAAACTGTTCTGTAATGAGATTAAAGGAGCCTTGACACTGACATAGACACTTAGAGCTATTTTGGTCACACTGATATATTTTTCTCTGTTAGCAAACACTATGCATAATGTTAGCTCTGTGTTCTGTTCTGTGATTACTTCTCTTTTCACATACTTTAATCTAGCATATCTCTGCTTTTTCAAGAAATTCATAAAAAGTTTAAAATTTTACCATTTTATATGGTCTTTATTATCATACTACGTGCAATTTATTTTAAGGGCTCTTTTGTTTGAGAACACTAGGAGAGTAGGCTTTGAATGAAAGACTAATTTGTTATACTGTTAAAATTGTATAAGTAGCTGAGCACAAACAATTGGAAAGATGTGGGGTACATCCTCCATAACCCAAGGAACCTACGGATTGGTCCAAGGAGCCAAATCCTAGCAACTGAACCAGTTAAAGCTGGAATACTTCCTCAAACTACGCTGGAGTCAGAAGTACACCGCGAGGAAGATATATGGCCTTCATCCCCACAGCTACTGGGATGACCACCAGGAAGCTGCGTGCATGCATAAAGGTATTAATTAGGCATACATTTTGGGGCATAGAATGGGTATGAAATACTGTAGTGAATTCCTAGAAGTAATTATAATAACCACTCCTTTCTTAGTGATGCTACCAATATGCATGTATTCCTTCTATAAATAAAGATGTTTATCTGCATCTATCATGTAGGCTTCGAAGGACTGGCCCCCCTGCATCCAGCGTGTATATACAGCGCTGAATAAACATACCTGCTTCATAACTACTTGTGGTTATAGAGTTTGATCCCTTAAGTCAGCTTGAAGATAGTACAATATTATTTGGTGTTTTTTTTACTTGACTTACAATATTGTTTGGTTTTTTTTACTTGCGTGTTGTTAGTGAAATTATTCTGTATGATTTTGTGTGCTTAGATGTAGATTCTATTGTTAACCAAAAGATACTAAAGAGATCTGAAAGTATACTATATATAAATTGTTTAGAAGAAAAAGGAAGTCGAATCATAGAATCACCAAGGTTGGAAAAGACCTAAAAAAATCATCCAGTCCAACCGTTCACCTATTACCAATATCTCCCACTAAACCAGGTCCCTCAACACAATATCCAGTCTTTCCTTGAACAGCCCCAGGGTCGGTGACTCCAAAGATTGCTGCCTTGTGCCCCCGAATTCACTGTGAGCAGGAACCAAATTTATCTTAGGCTTAGATACAATTTAAAAACAGTAATAACAAAACACCAAAACACCATAAAAGGAAACCTAAAGAGCAAAGGGGAAGTTAAGCATGTCTTTTGGAGATCCAAAACAGCACGCTGAGTAAAGGTTGCCTACAGGATCTAAAAGAAATGCACTTTTTACATATTAGCTAAGCAGTTAAGGACTGCAGTGCTGCTTCTGCCTCACGGTGAAGATTTCAAATCAGCCTTCCAGAGTGTGCCCAAAACACTAGCCTGGAGGCCGCTCTATTTGCTTGTATTCCTGTCAAGACTGGGACTAGCTACTGTACTGCCAAGAGAGCAAGATTTCGGGAGCATGGAAATGTAATGAGTCTTGGTTTACCCCTTGCGCCAACATGTTCTTTCCGTCCAGGAAAATCCTTCCAGGTGAAAGCTGTATGCGCTCCTCTGTGCACTCATGTTCACTCTGACTGTCAGTCGGAAACGAAAAAAAGAGAGAGAAGATACGCTCAGCACGGAAATCAAAACAGAGAAGGCTCAATATCAGTACCTTTTTTCAACCTCATTCCCCAGAGTTGTCACAAAACTGCCATTAAATATGTTTGTAAATGCAACTCTGTTCCTGCCTGTGCGACTACTACATCCCACAAGTTTTGATAATTTCAGCAGGTACATTATACCGTATTTGAGAGAAGGTTGAGGTCTCAGAAGCAGTTACAGTGGTTAGAGTTTTGCAGCTACAGATGATCAGTGGAGTGAAACTGCATACCATCATGCATAAACACAACGTTGGACACAGAGAAGCCAGCCTGAGAGGCCTCCTGAAAACATTTCTGCAACAGGAACGCTTTCAAGGAATATTTCATTTTCTGTCACACCCATCTTAACAAAAACAGGAGAAAAAGGAAATATACAGAACTTACTTTTGTTATTTCTATTGATCGTTTAACTGCTTTTTTTTTTTTCTTCCTTTTATAGATGGCTTAGTCATTCACTATCGTTGTAGTAAGACTCCTAAAAACAGTATATTGTGATAAATTTTATACATTATGACACATATTTATTTGGCTTTATAGGGGCTCCATGTGATGAGGTTGACAAGCTTCCCTGATGTGACTGAGGCTCCTTCAAATGGTTTGTCAGCTGAAAAGAGCAGAGGGCTTCAAAGTGCTTTAAAAAGATTAATATTTTTTCAGTTCATCATTATTGGAAAAGTGCACGGAGAATAATTTAGGTCAAAATTTGGCTTTGATCAGAAGTAAGGCATATTTGGGAGTGAAATATATATATACGTATGAGTACATACTGACATGATTTTTCGTAAGAACAGAGTATTGCTCAAGACAATTGCTGTCCTTTATTTTAAAACAGAAGTAGTTTGTCCTAGATGCAAATTTCATACTTTCCTCTCTGAGATCACTGTTCGCATCAGTTATATCAGAGAACATTTATAATAAGATAAGAACATTCATAATAGGATAACCTAGGACAGGATAATGAGTGTTTCTCAGTCACTCAGGGAGAAAGCAGTACAAAAAACCGATTCTCATTTTGAGCTATCCTGCCTTGTCTACAGCTCAGCCATTAGTAAAGGCCTGTGCCTTAACATATTAGCATAACCTTCTCTTGTATTGTAGGTCAGGAAGATTTTAAATGGGGGTTTTCTCTCATTTGTCAAGACAATTTCTCCTTTGACATAATCCAGAAGGTAGAAGCTCTTGTTTCCATATCTCTACTATTTTTGCTGGAAACAGATTACGGGAGCAGTATCTTTAGTCTTCCACATAATTATTCCCCTTCCGCCTTGCTACCAATCTTGATTTTTTGAGTGTGTCATTTAAAATGAACCACCTGCTTATCCCTCAGGTGTAAATCCTGCATAAGACTCTCCTTAGTGGTAATCATTGTAATATATTAGGCAAGACCAATAAAACAGAAAATTAATGTTTTTACGCTCCTTTGTATCTGTCCTGCAAGTCTTATATTTATAAATATATTCTTAATTAAGGTTTTATAATAGTGCCGTAGGGCTTCAAGGGTGATGTGACTGCATTACTGACTAACGCGAATTGTCACTGGTAATACCAGTGTTCAGAAAGATTATGGAGATTTATTTTAAACGGAGCTTGTATAGCGTTACACGTGTATGCAGCTCTGAAATGAGCTAGTAGCAATAACTGTGGCTAAAATCCTCCCAAGGAATTTATGTGTAGATGTGATTTATGAAAACATTCTGTAGTTATTAACAGACCATATGTTAATATTCCCCAACTGGAAATATTTAGAAATTTATGTGCTAAGTAGCAGACATTTTTTGACATTTCATTTTTTCTTACATTTATGTCATAATTAAAATAGCTTCAATGCATTCTGAGCTTCAGTTATCATATAAACTGCAATCCAGTCCTTTTTCTTACCTTCAGTTGCTCTTATGTTTATATTTTTTTATATAATGGGCATAATATTGTAAAAAAAATTAAACTTGTAGACAACTTGCAATATTTCATTCTACAAATATCTCCAACTTAGGTGCCTTATATTTGGCTTGCATACTCAGAATATTAATGAGCAGCATTGGTTATTGTATGAATGTTTAGTTAGTGCTGATAAAATCAGCATATGCAAGTGCAACAAACCTGTGAGGGAAAAGCTGTACAGCTTGTCATATAAAGGTTTTTTATCCTTGTTTCTTCCAATGCAGCTAAGTCAAGCTCAAATTAAAAAAAAACAAAAACAAAAGCAGCGTATTCATGCAGCTTACAATACAGTCTGAAACAGACATAAGCTTCAGAATTCAGTGGGACTACAGTGCACCACCACTCAGACTTTATAACAGCAAATCATTATGAGTGTCAATAGCTAATAGACATCCCTGTCCTTCAGCTATGAATATTTGTATTTCAACCAAGTGTTCTATCAAAACAAAATTTGTAGCTGTTTGCTAAAGATCAGTGGCTGGAATAAGAACAGTCTCAATGTTCTTCTTTTCTTTCCCTGCAGCAGTTTCACATGACTTAATTTTAAAAACTGATACAGCTAAAAATTCCTCGGTATTCAGTACATGAAAATGTCTACATCCTGCTTGTTTCAGTCCCAAATTGAATGCTTCTAAGCACATCTGTACTACCATCTACTGGAAAGGTGAGTAACTATGTATCAACTGTTTCCATCTGTTTCAGAAGTCAGATTAATTAAAAAAAAAAAAAAAAAAAAAGATCAATCTTCCAATTCTTCCACAAAAATTACATCTTTCTGTGTACTGTAAGATGTACAGACACTAGAAATGTCTCAGTGGTAATCTTTTGCAGAGATCAAGGCTAGGTAGTTTTCGTGAGGATATATTTCAGCCAAAAGTGAGATACTCTTTATTTATTTATTTATTTTTAATGATAAGGTATTACTTATCAACAGTTCTTTCGGCTTTTGAGATAAGTAGAGGGAGGAGGTGTATAATTATATTCCTCAGGCAAATCAGGACTCAGAAAATTCACCAGAGCGTGACAGAGACAGGTACTAAGCATGCTATATTGGGCTTCTCAGCTCTAGATATCAGTTATGTTTCCTTTTAATTTGGTTATGCCATTCTAGGGTATCTGGCAACAGTGCTGCCAAGAACTGCATCCTTCCTTAGCAAGAGGAAGAAACGTCTTCTGAAGTGAGATTAGATTACTGCTCTTAAATACGTAACAGCCTGCATTCTTCACTAACCAGCTGTGCATGCACACACACACAAATGCAAACGCAATAGGAATTTTGCAAATAGTGCAGCTGGATACCATCAGGGGAACACAAAAACAATCTCTACCTGCCTTGCATGTTATCAGCTGCCTAGACAGTTACATCATTCCTGCAACTGGCCACACACAAACATTGTTACCTGGTTCTGGGCAATTAAATAATACTTGTTACTGATTACAGGCTTTCCCAATTTGTTCTTCAAGGACTTACACAGGCAGATGCAGAGAGAGATGTGCAGGAATGCAAGGTAAGTGTACGTAAATGAAAAGCAGAGGATGGCAGCGGCGCTATTAAATTTTGGATATGAGGAAACGGCTGCTCTCAGTACATCTATTTAGAATACTGAAGATAAATTATTTTAAGAAGGTCATTGTGTTTTTCTAAGACACATCAAAGACAGCAGAAATAATCCTCGTTTGTTAAGATGAAGTTTAGATGGAAAACTACTGACCATATACAGTGTTATAAACATAGATTATTTTAGCGCATGAAAAGCAATAAAAATTATTGTAAAGAAAACTTTAAAAATGTATCTTTAGACCAAGTCTTGTAATCACCTGGATAGAATTTACCGCCATCTTTCTGCTCAGAGAGTGGAAGAAGAAATCCTACCTCTCATTAGGAAGCCACATAAGACCCACCGAACATCAGCGGAAGTTACTCCAGCAGCTGCATTTTGTATCTCTGAAAGATTATTTCCAGAAACAAGATATTAACTGCTTAGAGCATTAGATGCCATTCAGAGAGTCCTAGATAGGCTACAGCAAGGGGACCGGGTGAATGAGATTCAGCAAATCTGAGTCCAAGTCCCTGCATCTGGGTCATGGCAACTCCCACTACCAATACTAACTGGAGGATGAATGGAGGGAGCACAGCCCTACTGAAAAAAACTTTGGAGGTACTGGTGGACTGTAAGCAGGACATGAGTCAATAACGTGCCCTGACAGCCCAGTAAAGCCACCCGTATCCCAGGCCACATCAAACGAAGGTTGATCAGCAAGTGAAGGGAGAAGATCCTGCTCCTCTACTCGGCACTGTTGGGGCTTATCCTGGCTTAACTCCTGCCAAAGCAGGCTCCCTAGACCAGGTTGCACAGATAAGCGTCTGTGCAGGTTTTGAACATCTCCAGAGAAGAACACACATAACATCTCTGGGCAGCCTGTTCCAGAGAGGAAACCTCATGTTTCATGTTTCTATTCAGACTTCAGCAGTTGTCAGTTTTTTTCTGTCCCTTAGCTGATTCCTAAGAACATTCTCTGATGTTAAAGAAGATGCAGATAGTCACTCAGTCCACCTTTCAGTCTCTTTTCTTCATTTCACCTTCTCAGCTATGACATCTAATCTTCTTGTCCTGAATTTGTCCTTTATGCTTTCCTTTCTCCAAACCAGATTTTATGTCTCTCACTTCAACGGCTGCTTCCTGATAGAAATATATGTTCTCTTTTCCATTAGTAGTTGTGACATTAACTTCTCTGTATATTTTAATCTAGCAAACTGTTGTGTTTGTTGGTTTTTTTTCCAAATCATCTTGCTCGACTGCCATTCTTTGTTCCCATGCTAGTGGCTCTTCTTAGAAAAACACTGTAAGATGATCTTCTCTTGTACCTACTAATAGTCAGCTGCTTTCACCTTTCACTAGTTTTTACCACATATTCCTTAAGATGGCTGATACCAAATTTACTGGCAATATTATTCACAGATATAATGGTATTCAAATTGATAAATACCTCTGTCACCTTTCCTTGGCTGTACTATTTTGGTAGACTATAACTTAAAAAGAGTGATTTATTATTCGTTTTCATGGTACAATTTATATAAGTGATATATCTTTCAAATACTTCCTCGAAAATCACCTCTGTCTTATGGCCGACTAAATGCTATCTGTTAATCATGTTGAGGGAAGTGATGGACTGCAACAATTACGTTCCTTTTCTTATTTCTCTCTCTCTTTTTTTTTTTTTTTCTAATTAAATTCCTCACTGACCTCTTTAGTTTCAAATGAAAAATAAATACTAACAACATATAACTGATACTTAGGTAAGTTCTTCCCTTACACGTTTCAACAGTTTTTTTTCTCTATTTTTGCCTATCTATCTTTTGCACTGTAAATATGCTGGACTAAGCTTTGTTTTTTCCTTACTTATCTGTACAGCCATCACAACCTTTCTCTAAAACTGAGAGAGGCTGTGGAATACTGCTATCAAATAAAGGCAACAACTTCTCAGTAGTTCCCTGCTGTCAATTAGGCTACAAACTACTCTGCTTTTTCCCTTTTTTTTTTTTCCACGTGTTATGGGACAGAATTGAAAGGCAAGAAAAGAGAGACTTACCACTTATATTTCAGGCTAAAATGTATGTTTAGATGTACTTGGGTTGGTCGTGCGTCTCTTTAGTCTGAGTCACTCAACAAGACAAACTGGCTGATCTGCACAAGGGTTTGTAGAGGGATAAACTGAACTGCTGTCCGAGAGCAGGATTAATTTCTCTGAGAATTTCCAATATATATGCAAATTTCAACATAGTCATTTTCAACATGTAAATGGGAACATGTACATAAAAACACGCAATTTCTAATCTTCTGACAGTAATTTGGGGCTGTCCTTCAAACTGTTCTCAGAGTTTTGACATTAACTTCCAGACCCATATATCTTAAAGTAGCTTTGACTCAACATCTGAAGCAATACAGAAATGCAAGAATCAGTAAAATCCTGTCATATTCAGAACATTTTTCCCTTGAGGCACCGGTATGAAGTAAAGTAACATTACCAACATGTTCCACCCACGAGAACCAACATCAACAACCTCTACAACTTAGAGCCCATTGAATTCTAAAATGTGATTATACTCCCTGTTTGAGCAGGGGGCTCAGCAGGAGGAACAGTGCCAAAACAACACCCTACTCCCACTCCTGAACTGCAGCTGAATTCGTGAATATTGCAGAAGCATTTTATCTTGATAAAAAAGAGAATGAACGGATCAAATAAAAGCACTGAGTAGGAAAAAAAGTCCTCTAAGCCATTCACAGTAGGAGGAGAAAAATATAGAGAAAGAGAAGACTACAGAACGTTTGAGATTGGAATGCCATGATTTCCTTCTGTCACTATTAAAATTCATTATTTTTAAAATAGCACATTTATACAGCTGGGTTTTTTTTTTTTGAGTCAAGTAAAAAATGGGGGAAGGTTGTATTTAAATTACCTTTTCCTGAACATTAAATCAACCGTATTTATTGTTCGTTATGTGGCAGGTGGGACTGGATCTAAAAGTGAAGAGTGCCACCATCAGGACGACTGGCCAAATGGAAGCTTTTTTAAATTTCGAATGTTACTTACTGCAACCTTTCCCAACCTCGCTGGCAAAAATACTCTTCAAAATTTTATTACCTAATCTTATCTTTGCACTTAAGCAAGGAAGAGTGATTGACAGGAGGTAGAGAAGGTAGAGATATCCCTGAAACCTAGCCCTCCTTTTGTTCTCCCTGTGTCACAAGTGCTCCATGTTGTCTTTCCATTCTGTCTTTCACACAATGGTGTATTAATTGGTGTATTAACCTATACTTGTCCCTACTGCTACCTTAAAAAAAAAAAACAAAAACAAAAACAAAAAACCCAAAAAACCTGATGTATTTATTTAATTCAGGTTTTTGCATTAGTTAAATTGGTTTCATTTATTGATAATTGAGAGAATACTAATTGTATGCCAAGAGATACCATGGCCTCTGATTTAGCAATATAGAATCATTCAGACAGCAAAAGACCTGTAAGATTATCTAGTCCATCCATCAGCCTGTCACCATGATACGTCTGCTAATTCCATGTCCCTCAGTACCACATCTGCACGTTTCTTGAAAATTTCCAGGAAGGTTAACTTCACCACTTCCCTGGGCAGTCTGTTCCTCTAATATGGCAGTCTCACTCTTTTTAAACTTATAGGCATACAAACATGTTTTATTCTTTCACAGAATAATAATTTTAACAGATCGTTCAAATAAGTGGATTTCATTAAAAAGTTCATTAAAATGAAGCATAATGCAACAAGCTGAGTAACACACTAAATCTTGCCTTGGGCAACAAGCAGAATTTATTTACTTTTGGTTCCTTTATCTTCCAAACCACTAGTGTCAGACTATGATGGATGAAGTGAAAAGTCTTTCCATACCATAATCTGAATTCTCAGTAAATTGCTGACAGCTGGTGTCATTCCAAATTAGAGATAGACTATTACTAGTGATCAGTTTATTCAGTGAATTTAGTAGTTTTGACTGCCCGCAAATTATTTGTGAATGGGTTTTGATTTTTCATGCGCGTTTGTTTGTAATTGATTTTTGTTCGAGATACTGTTTGCATGGAAAAATGCTCGACTCTCTGCTTCTATGAGAGCATTCTTGTAGATGAAATCTGTCTTTCAGGTGCTCTATGACTGGACAGTAGAGAAAGGTCACTGAACACAGCAAAGAACCCACAACCAAAGAACATTTTCTCTGCAAGAACGTATAAAATAACGTTTCATTTGTGTAATTCTAGTTCAGATATCTATTTTGCTTTTATCAGTTTCTTTTGGATCTATCAGCTTGCTGGATACTACCTAACAACATAAGCAAAGAGAAAAATTAAAAGATATTCAAAAAGCATGCTCATTTTTTTTTTTGTTTATTCCTTCTTTCCTAATGCAGAGGACTGTTTTCCCTATTTTTTTTTTCTTTCAATAGAGAGAGAATATGAAGAAGCACAGAAGCAGTGAAAATCTTCATGTTGTTTTATACTGTTCCTCTATTGCTCAATCTTTGTCTCCTCTTGTTTTTTTTGTCTTTTTTTTTTTTGTCTTTTTTTTTTTTCTTACATATAGGACACCCCCCCCATTTCATATTATAAATCTCACACTTCTCACTTACTACCAAAAAATACAAGGAGAAAGAAGGACTAAACAAAGTTGTGTTCTTATTTGTTATTTAGATAGTTAATACACACACAAGTAATTTTCCTGCAATGCCAGGAAAGTGAACTTGATCATCGGGAAAATTCTGGCAGAAGATTTCCCTCTACTTTCTGCAACTTGCTTGAAACAGTTCTTTTCCTTATCTATTGCAAAACCTTTCATTCAACATGGTCTTGCGTACTGATATACTATCTTTATTTTATATTATTTCCAAAAGAAAATACGTATTCGATGTTTATTATCGTGTCATTAGGGGAAATAACCCTATTCTCCTCCCCTACCTTTACATAGATGAAAACGCTTCGGAATATCCTTCCCTCACCCCAGTCCTTCATTTAGATTCAGAATCAAAAAATAAGCTGCTCATAAGTGGTAAAAGATGTCAGAAAATCTCAGGAGACCTTTATCTCACAGGAAGAGACAGGTCTGTATCAAAAGTAATTCTATTTAAAATGGACTTCAGTTTGTGGAGGTCTCATGAGCACTTCTCTAATCAAAATGGAGTAATTGTTCCATGAAAGCAGGATTCATACGTAATATACATTTCGATGCAGCTGAGCTTGAGAGGGAAGATTAAAATGATTTCAGGAAAGGATATGCATGATTCAACACCGAGTAAAAGAATAATCTTTAGAGAACACAGAAAAGTGGCTCTTCTCGGAAGTATAATGCATGCAAAATGCATTCACATGAGAAAAGAGCACTGTGATAAGGCTCCATAAAACTGACGCTACGTTATTGGTTTTTTGTTTGCTTGTTTGTCTGCTTTTTTTGTGACACCAATATTTACTGCCCTGTGATTTGCAATGTCAATATGCATGCGTCATTTTAGGGCTTCCATGAATCTCATTCCTCCTTTCATTTTTCAGGTGTCACAAGCTGGACTTGTGCAGCCTCTATTCTAGGCTGACAAATTCAGCAATGGTAGAATCGCCCTTCCTTTTCTGTGCATGCATAAAATGTCTTTGCTAATTAAAAATAACCTATCATTCTTCATGTACTTAAGACACCCATGTAGTTTTCATGCCTGTGAACACTGCATCTCTTACAGCACCCCACTGACAGAAAGGAATACTAGCATTATTTTCATTTTACAAATATGGAATTGCAACTGATAGACAAAATGACTTCTCTAGGGTTGTGCAATAAGTCCACAGAAAAGTATAGAATTGCCAGAGATGTTGAGGTTTATGCTACCACTATAACTGCTTGACCAAATGTTTGTATTCTTTTCTAGAGTATGTTACATCCTAAACAGAGCAGTGACACAAACTCTTAGCAGAAAAATAAAATAATCCTGGAGAATACATTTCAAATCTGTATATAACATCACACATGGATATAACATTATGCCTACCATACGATTTTTCCAAGTACATTTCTGAAACTTTAAGAATATCAGATACCAAACAAAGATGCTTGTCTTTTTTCCTCCCACATAAAAATATAAATAAGGAAAACAACAACAACGAAAACCAGCAAGTCTTCAGCAAACTAAAAAATTACCTGAGTTTTCAAAGCTTCAGGCCAAAAATACGGCGATTAGAGTAAATATTCATCTTCTAAGGAAGCTTCAGCATCCTGGACAGAGAGGTGATGACAAGCAACTGCAAATCTGAAAGCAAGTAGGATTGGAGTTACGATACTTAACCGCACAGTAAGTGGAAACATTAAGGCATGAAATTTTCATATATTGTATACAGTGCTTCATCAGAGTTTTATGTATATGATGTTGAGGAAGGAAAAACAGAAGGAAAAAGAACAATCTAACATGATTTTTATTAACAATTAAGTGTTTTGTTCAACTTTTGTTTAAAGAGAAAAGGGATATTGATATTCCATTGTAAAGGTGATAATGTTTATTATCCTACTCAATCTCATTTAGTATCATGTCTCGCTCCAATTTATAGGAGGGAGAGGAGGTTCTTGTATTATCTATATACCCGGCGTGAGATTAAGAAGCAACGGTTCAAATGTTGGTCCGACCAGTTTATTACAAATCTTAATCAGGGAAATGGGGAAGGGGAGGATGGACACTATTATGAATTAGGGTACTGGGGAAGGGAAGGAGGGCGATAGAAATGATAGGAAAGAAGAGGCAAGGAGTCTTTATAGGCAGCAAGAGGGACATAGTCACCACCATGGATCCAGCGAGGTTCATAGTTCAGTCTTTGATCTTCACTAGCGGTGGGTCATCAGGCGGAGTTGTTCTGTTGACAACGACGACGAAGCACGACGAGAGACGACCATGGTGATGATGGCCCCTTTTCAATGCTTTCAGAGTGGTCGAGTCAGCTGTCTTTGGAGTGACAGCTCAAATCCAAAGTGGTTGAGTCAGCTCTCCTTTGAGTGGCAGCTTCTGGCTCTGGGATCTCAACAGAAACTCCTTTGTTCCCATCTTCCGGGCCTTGCCAGCAGATAAGAGGGAGCAGGGATGCCCATCTACATCCTGTTTCTCACAGAACACTATGGTATCGTTCCCCAATTTTCCCACAACTAGCTGGAGCTGTTTAGTCACAGGCCAGATCTACCGCCAGTAAACAGTCCTGAGCATTCTCATCCGCTCTTCTACAGAGCAAGCAGCTCTGGAGGAAAGGGCTTTCAAATGTTCCCGAAGTGATATCGATTGTCACACAGTTAGCACTCATTAGTTGCCTCCTCAACGAATCACTCAAAGTCTTATCACAAGAAATACCTTAGGAAGCAAGCTCTGAGCCAACAAACAAAGAAGGATTCTCACATATCACTAATACATTTGCTTTTTAAAAAAACAAGCAAACAAACAAACTAGGCATATTTCAGATTGCACGAGCAGACTGTTTCATAAAACTTGTAAGATTTCTTTTCCTCATTCCAAAATATAAGGAACAGAACATTTCAGAGCTCGTTTCCAAGAGACAGCTTTATAAATAGAAGTGGAATGGGATGAGCAGTTTTAGATGGAGAATGTGGGCCCTTCCCTTAGAATGAGAGTTGTTACTGAAATAACAGAAGATTACTAAGCTGGAAATACAGAAAAAGGATAGATGAAATGCACAGTTCTCTTTCAAACTCTCAGTTGGCTGTAGCATCAGTAAGGGGTAAAGAAGAAACAAAAAGAAAATAATTACAGATGTTTAGAGGCCAATTTCAGAGTCAGTTTCATTCCGATCCTCCTTCTTTGCTAGATCTTTGACAATCATTTTTTACTTTGACAAGTCACATTTGCACATCAAGGCAAAATGTTTTTGTTACACGTTTAGTTCACTACTACGTTATATTGATGTTCATGTTTCAGTGAAATTCTTAATATTATGTTAATGCACATCTCTATGATTTATAGTCTTCTGATATTATTTTTTGGGGGTTCCATTCAGGTTTAAGTGCATATTTTTAAGAAGAAAAAAGTGAAAAGTTCTGTGACTACGATAGCTTTCTAGCGTATTTATATTTTGTGGTTTTGACACGCACTCCCCCACCAAAATAAATAAATGAACAACGCAAAGCCATCTCAACATTCTTAAAACATTGTTTCAATATTTCAAATAATATTTTTCGATTTTTTTTTAAATTGGCTACTTGGTAATGGTACTTTACTTTTGCTAAAGTGCCTTATTGGCTGCTCTCTAAAGCATCTCTCCCCAAAAGTTTCCTCGAAGAATATAAAATCATTTATATCAAAATGACACTCAATTTACTGTCTTCTGCTGAAATTATCTGAGAGGGAACTTCCATAAAGAATTTAACATACAGAGTCAGTCTCCAAGGTCGACATAATCTTGTCTGCTTTTATAACCAATTAATAAAACTTGATTTTAAAAACGTTAGAGAAATCCTCCTGGATAGCCACTGTAGTGCAAATCACTCCTTAGGAATATCAAAAAACGCTGTTCAGATCCCTGCTAACCAACAATCAGTTAAATTGCTTTGAAACACTATCTCTTATATCACAGGGAAGTGTTTTTGCCACTGTTATTTGAGTTTAGATTTCTCTTTTTGGCCTGCATAAGAAAAGTGGTATGTAGAAGGAGATGAATACTTGACTCTCCTTTCCTTGTGCTCACTGTCCAGTGCAGTGTTGTACGGAGTAAATGTGCCATACAAAATATGGACAGTATTCTGTGTTTTTTCTTTTTTCTTTTTTCTTTTTTTCCTCTCTGTTCTTAAGAGGATTCTTCCTATAGGCCAGTAATCCACGTAGCGTAAAAGCCAAAAGAACTGGGTAACAACCAAGAGTGACATGTTAGGATAGTGAGGAAAATGTGAAACTCCTTTTTTACAGAATAAGTATCCAAAAGAAGAATAATCACATCTTTCTTTTTTCATAATCAGTTCCATTCACTTCTAAATAAATAAAGGCAGCTAAATGATATGAATATCTCAGTCTGCACACTTTCTCTGCTACCAGACTTCACCTTGTCAAAGGGAAAAGTTACAGACCTCAAAGTTATCGTCACCTCAGTGAACAACAAAATTCTTTAATCTTGCTGTGGTCTGCTGTTAACAAATTAAGAAAAAAAAAACAATGTAGATACTTCTAATATCAATCTGACACTTTCAACTTCAAAAAACATCCCTGAAGTATTTCAGAAGGAGTATCAATATTACAGTGTGAAACTAGATCTTTGCTATCTCCTTTTTTTTTCTTTTTTTTTTTCAGGTCTGGCATGAGATTCAGCATATCAGAAAGTTTTGTCCAAGTCTCCAAGTGAGTTTCAACCAGATATCAGTTCATTAAAGCCTTGCTGTTTGCTTTAGGTGAGAAGATTACTTCCACGGGTTCGGTTTCTATGCTTGTTGTAATGCACAGTATGTCTCCAAAGCCTCTTACTGAAAAATCTATTTTCATTGAGGTAAAATTGTTTTTCTGAATAGCAAACTTTGCCAAACTGTACTGGGTTATGCTATATATAATTGATACTATATTTTTCCTGTCAGTTTTCTTCATGGCAGCAGAAACATACCTCATCACTGTAATTAAGTCACTATAAATATACATTGATTATTCTGAAACGTGTGGTCTGATATAAAATCCCAGTGTTACTATGCTCCAAAATATAGCTTTGACATATTACTTACTATTACAGTATTGTGCTACAGCAAGATAGTAAACTGTTCAGTATAGTACTCTCAGGGGAATGGGGGAGGAAAGAGAGATAAAACAAAAAACCTGATACTGTATCCTCCTCAGTATTGATTTTAGTAAAATGGTTTAGTGCTTTCTGTAAAGGGCTAAAATATTCCCCTGTTTTGTTTTGTCTGTGAGAGTCAGACTTTTTGTCTATCTAAACTGCTAAGGTTAAATCTACAGCAGAGCTTGCAATCAAGCACTTTTTAAAATAGTTCTGTGGATTGACAGCATCTGGGAGAAGTAAAATGCAGGGATCTGAATAGCTGGCAACAAAATTATGTGTGCAGGGAGTTATCACAGATATCATGGAATTGCAAATCCAGGATTTGTGTGCTTCGTCTGAAGGTTTCAGCAGGCTCTTACTATCTTAATGTAAAACAGGCATGAAAATCTTGTTTCCTTCTGATAATTAATGAACAATCAGTGTTAGGCCTTTTTATTTTCTTAGTTCAACGTTACTGATCTTGCAACATTATTTCCACTTTTTCTCAGCAACAATAACAAAAACTATTTTCTTTAAAATTCATTATCTAGAAGAAGGTTCAGAACCTCATTGCTGGACAACATTACAGTGATGAAGTCGCAGGGTGATCTTTTTCAGTCTGACCTGCAGTTCAGAGCTCCTGACTCATTTTGAAATTGGTGATTTAGCTATTGTGTTGTGATGTATGTATCAGCAGACGACTGTTGCACAACTTCATAATCTCACCAGGTACTGACTCTTACTGTACTGTAGTTATGTCAACTAGTGTATAAGCAAAGAATATTAGGATGCTATAAGCACAAAATAAACAACAGAGTTAGGCAAAGTAGACTATGATAACAAAAGAGAATAAATGGAAGGCTTACCCCTATCCTGGGCTCACCCACAAAACACCAACAGAGGCGAAGAGAGCCAGAAGAGATCCTTCCCCACTGGTAGCCAGCACTTAAACAGGTCTAGGAGAGGTGGAGCCAGGAATTGCCTTTACCTGTGCTCCTCTGGCTGACTCATTGCTCACCTCAGTTGATCAATCAGAGATTCAGGCCTTGACTCAGCAGTTCCCATACAACTAGAAAGGAAAACATAATGCTGTAATTATCAAAGAGCTCATGTACTATGAAGTTATCATTGTTGATAAGTAGCCGCTTGCAAATGGTCCTTTTTTAAAATCTGAACTTTAAGAGCTAATTTTCCTCTTTGTCAGATTTGCAAAAAGTGATTTTAAAAGTGGAAAGATTTTCTAATGGTACTGAATGTCATCCTATCATCATCCAAAAGAGGAGACAGGTTGGCTGGTTGCTTAAATTTAGCACTTCAAAACAACTCCTGGCAAGGAGGGATAAGCAGATGAATACCATACTTTTTAGATCCCCACTTGCCAAAACTTGACTTCTTTTCGTCTTCCACCTTCTGCTGGAAGCAGTCATCTGAGGAATTGCCTGGGGACATGAGTTTCTTCTATGGTCATTGGCATCAGGAAAGATTGGCTACTTGATAAACAGAGATACATGTGTGATTTAGGATCATCACCAAGATGTGCTGCAGTAAAACCGTGTTCAGTCTAATGTAGATTTCAAAGAATGATGGAGATGTTGGAAGGAACAGTAGATCAGGTCAGCTCAGAATTGGAAAACTCTAGAGATAGGAAATTCCAAACTGTCTCCAGCAACGTGGTCACCACAGCTTTTGGAAGACTGTATCCCTCTCCCAGAGCAAAATAACATTTTCCTTATACCCAGCTTAACGAAGCATTTGTATCTGTCATCTGCATCAACCGCGCAGAGTTTGAAGCTGATCCATCTGCAGACATTTTTGTGTTTGTCAGTGGTTTCACCAGCTTCTGTCCTGATCAAGCCTGAGTACCAATTTTACCATGCCCATTTTGGTAATCTGGAAACAGAAAATTTGAATTAGAGGCAATTCATTGAGTTATGATCATAATACCGACTTTGGTTTGCAGGAAAGATGAAGCCCGGGATTCTAAAATAGATTTCTCAAATCACTATCTCCATCTATACTTTTTGTGGGTTAGTAGAGGAAGACGACTTTGTTATGTTCTAAATATTTTCATTTTTTCACTTGTAGCATCCAACTTCATATTGTGTTTAAAAAAAAAACAGTAATTCATTGCTCACCGTGTAATTCAGCAAAAGTAGCATAATTATATGCTTTTAAAGCTGTGCATTACTGTACTTAAATGCTAGGACAAAGATTGCTTAAAATGCTGTTTATAAAGCAGTAGGGTAATTTTTTGGCTTCAGCGAATGAACTGCTAAAGACAGTTAAACATCCAAAGATTTGAGTCTAAAGTGGTGAAAAGTTGCATGACTTTAATTCCAGTAATGAATTAAATTCACAGCAATACCTAAAAGGTAATTGAATTTAGCCCCTTGTACTCCACTTATTTTTACCTTCTTTCAGTATTTGATGTTTATGCAAATGCGATGTCCCGGTGTCAGACCTGAATTTCCAGACTTTTAACTCACAAATCTCACGATTTTGCATTCACTTAATATCTACAGTAATATCGTAAGTAGTATAATGCTTACTGATAATACAATAACACAATATTGTTATCAGCAATATTAAGTTATCAATAACTTAAAAGTTGATCAATACTGGACACTTCTATTATATGTACAGCTTTTTTTTGTGAATTAGGATATAGCATCCTTTACCAGGTCTCTTAAAATTTAGGTACTACTCCACAGAACTGGAAATGCAGGCATCTTAGCAGCTGACAGTAAAAGTAACAGGAATGAGGAGTCTGAGAACTAAACAGCTAGCTTAAAAAAGTTGGGATTTATAAGATTTCAAGAATGATACTAATATTTTTCATACATTAGTATGAATAGAGAAAGAAGTTAATTTCATGCAGTGGAATTGCATCTATCCAACTGAACAGTGAATCTTCTCTCAAGACATTCTGGAACTCCAGAACCTCATCTAGACATACTCCACTGTAGCTTTCAACCTTCAAAGGAAAACTGATTGAACGCCACATCATAAATTAGTTTGTGTGGAAAGAAATAATGAACTTCTTCAGTTAGCATGAAATTTTACCTTTTTTTTTTTTTTTTTTTTTTTAAAAAAAAAAAATTCAGCAACATTTGTAAAAAAAATTGTAAAAAATATTTCATCTAAATAAATCACTACAAACATTCTCATAGATGAGCAAGTAAGCTTTTGTCTGGTGTTTTTTTTCTATGCTGCCAAGCTGTTGCAAACCTTTCTGGTGCAGGTTTATTTTAAGTCTGCCAAAGGTGCACAGTTTCTGAAACTTGCTAAAATACTTTAGGTTACAAGGCGCTGTGTAGATATATCTAGTATACTTAAAAAATATCTTTTCCTGTTGGTGACTGCATGTATATATCTAAACATCAAGCACAGAGTGCACTGGAAAATTTGAAATACTGATGGGATTATGTCACTAACATCACAATAGTTATTCAATATACATGTATCAGGGAAGACAACTGAGACCAGAGATGCCCTCAAAATGAAATTCCAATCAGTTCATTGCAGCTCTTTCTGGGAAGAGAAGAGATCCTGTTCTTTTGATCAGTACTGCCATTTGCAATACAAGCATACACTTTAGTGGACCCTTCTAAAGCTTTTTATACTTACAGATTCAGATTCACAGTCTAGTTTCCTTTAAAGCCCATTTAGGGACTATCTGCTGCATGTGCAAGTCTTTATGCTTCTTATCGAACGCTGCATTTCGATTTCTTTTTTTCTTTAGTTGAACTGATCATGTGTTGATACGAGCTCCTATAGCAGTAGAAGAACCAGTCGTGCTCTTCATGAAGTTCAGCCATACAGGGACAAAGAGGAAATAAATGATAAAAAAGGTTTTGCTAAATAATTTTGAATCATTTCTATGTCTAACGAATGCTTTGCACTTCTTGAAAACCAAAGAGATGTCACTATATTCATTCCCATCCTAATGTTTGTGAAGCAAATGCTAAGCTTCACTCGAGAGATCAATTTTCCTTCTTTTCGCCATGAAAATAAATAATCTGCCCACCTTAAACAGGCGATGTCTGTTCTCTTAGAAAGTTTGCCTAGTAGAATGTTCGGTTCCAAATCTGATTGATTTATTTATTCCCCCCCTCCCCTGGAAGATAAGCACCTTCAAAAGTTAAGAGAAAATGCTTTAAACTCGTACTTTAAATGGGACATACTCATACATTGTAAGAATGTGTGCAGGTATGATACTTCACTTCCTCCTGGAAAACCATCAACACTGCTGCCAAACCTTGCAATTAGTTGATTTGAAGAGTTCAGTTTCCCAGCAGTTCTCAGACTATGGCTACCACAGCTATTCCTCTGTTCATTTGTTATTGAGTGGAGGCACTTTTTATGTAGCATCTTAATGTTGAAGCCTTCTTTAAATGTGAGAGCTACGTGCGCATTTAATTCCTCTGCCTGAGACGTCTTAATCCTGTTTATCCTATCTGTTCAGACAATCCTAATTATCTTCAGCAAAGTGGGAAATATCCTGCCTTTATTTTTGCTGAACTTGGTCCATTATACTTAAAAGAATTCAAGACCTTCTGGCCAAAGATTATCAAAATTAACTTGGCTATTGAACCAGTAAGAATTGTCTTGATACCTATGCTTATTTGAATAGTAACTAATCTATTCACATGTTGTCTACTACATGTGAAAATACATGAAGGAATTGAAACTTGGGTCTTTTTCAAATTAAATTTTTTGCACAAGTTAGGAGCAGCATCTGAAAGTGGTGATATCTAATTTATCCTTCAGGTATTCTGGAATGCATGATTACATCACTAGATTATCCTCTCCTTGAAGTATTAAAGTATTAATTTACGTACATTATTTCTAGGTAGCATTGGCTCATGTTGCTCCTGCTAGGCTGTGATTTTTTATGAAGATTAGAAGAAAAAAATTGTGATGAAATCCTACACGAAGCCCTAAGAGAGACTGCAGGGAACTTCTTTTCTCATTCTCCTTTAAAGCTTTGTGAAACAGCCTTTTTTTTTTCCTTTTCTTCTTTCTTTTTTTTCATTGCTTGTTACTGAGCTGCCGTTATTCTACTTCACAGTACTCGATCTGTAGCAATGCTACTTAGAGAGTATCTAGCAGTTAAGAGCTAGGAGTAAAAATCCAGTCATAAAATGACAGTACATAATTTTAGGCAGGAATAGATAAGAATTTTACATACAAACCTCTAAAATTAATTTTCCCCAAAATAAGCTTTTACAGTTTTAAACACAACTTTACTTCAATTTATGGTTTTGTATTTCATGTGATAGTTACTGGCATGTACTGCATTGTCTAAAAGTAGTACTAGATTCTGAGTAGCCACCATATTTGGAGCAGTCTTAATTCTGTCCATCAGTAGAATGAGAAGAGAGAAATACACTTAAAAAGGGGGGAGAATAATACTTTGCAAAATCAAGGCTCTAAGAAGGCAAAGGGAATTAGCTCGTTATTGTTTCTGCTCAGCTTACAGTTTGCAACCTAGAGGAGTGAAAAGCCACTCATTGAATACTGTGTCAACACATGTATCTTATCTTTCGTTACAACGCTATCCTGCTGTTTTTACATTGTCAGAAGTGGATCTGCTAGGGAAACGTATTGATATATGAACATTAGACTGATCTAATAATAGTGGTTTGACTTCAAGGTGTTCTGTGTAATTGGTTATCTCTTCTGTACATCTCTATTTAACTTTCTCTTGCTAGAGCTCAGTTTTCACTTGTAACTTTTTTGTTTGTTTGTTTGTTTGTTCTCTGAATGCTTTTATTTTTTTCTAAAAATAAACTGTTCTCACTTTTATCTTAGCTTTTGGAATTAGAACACAAAGGAAGAACCCCTTGCACATTCTGATAAATTACAGACTATTCTAAAACTTCTCTTAATTCATAACTTTAGTATAGAGAAGTAAAACTAAAGAGAAGTGACTTCTCAGCTCTTTTTGATTGTTATGAGAGTGTTTATACTGCCTTTAGTGGAACAAGTTCTTCTCTATCCTAAAATTTACCTAGTATAAGGATTAGAGACCTTATCCTGTAAAAACTAAGCTGAAAGCTTCCTCACTGAGGCTAGTTGTGGCAGTTTATGTCCCTACAAGCACTGTCAGAAAAAAACAGATTTTTCCATCATTGATGGAATTAGGCCTTCAGGCAGCCACTGACAGCAGTGATACTGTAGCCACTGGCATAGTAAATGATTACAAGGAGTTCAGGCCAGTGTCAAAACTTAAAATGGTTACAAATAGTTAAAAAAAATCTCACCAAAAATGCTTTTTGTATGTTTGTTTGTTTTTGGAAAATCCATACCCCGCAAAGTATTTTTTTTCATTTTCTTAAATCAGGTGGGCACAAGCAAACACTATCAAACAGAAACTCCCAGATTTTGATCCCAGTTTACACTCAAATTCCATCTGTAATCATCAAAAGCTATTCACTTTACTCCCAGTACTTGAAATCTCATTTCCTAAAAGGAGCATGTCAGGATGTTATTTAATGAAGAGAATTTTGCATCTAAATTAATTGCCTCTGCCGTGACATATTGAGAGAAAATGTATTGAGAGCTCATAACGTATAGCTATGGCACATGTTTTAAAGTGATTAGCAGTCCAGGCAGTGCCTGGTGGCCCCTGGCTCATCATGTTTCCAAAGACGGTGTTGAAAGTATCCTCCCTCTCCTTCTATATGTGCTCCTGTTTCTCTCTTACACTGGAACCATGCCTTCAGTCTGTGACAGTGGAGAGGGAGGTATGTCTTCTCTCCCCAGCAACACAGCTGCTATTCTGAGGAGTAGGCTTCTTCATCTGGTCCTGTCAGGACCGCAAAATTTGAGGCCTTAAAAGCCACCAAAATTGAGTGTTCAGCCTATTCAAGCTATTGTTTCATATTACAAGTTTTAAATCTAACTTCCGCAAACAGTGAGTAAATGTTGCAGCTGATGCTACATTCTTTGAGTAGCAGAGCCCTTACGGTTTGTGTCTTGAGAACATCAGCTAAAACAAAGTCTGTATCATTGATATCTTACACCTTCTCTCCTTTTTTTCTCAATCTTTTAATCTGACTACTGTTGAACCCTCTTGTGTTGACCTATGCCTAGTATAGGAGTATAATACTGAGTAGAAGAAGCAGGGGAATTCAGACACCTTCTTCAGAGTGTAACAAGATCGTAAGAAGACTCATGGGTCCATTACGTCTGTCCACTATTTGTATTCATTTAGACTCATTAACGATAAAAATCCCTTTTTCCTCTTCAGTTTCTGGACTCCTAAAGCTGTCAACTCGTCCTGATTCAAAATGGAATTTCACTAAAGCCCTTCTCAAAAGATCGCTAGAAATGTTCCTAAGCCAACTTATGGTCATTAAATATTTAAAAAGAAGATTCATTTTAAAAAGCCATGAGTTGGCCACCACTTCATTTAATTAACATTGATTCTGAAAGCACAATATAAATTTTAGTGCTTTTTTTAATCACTCTTTCTTTATATTCCAGTTGCACTCATTCTAAAAGCTTATATGATTATAATCACCATGCTCAAAGTGAAAGGATTTTTTCCCATGCCTTCCATTCCTTAAATTGTTTTTAGATTTCCCAAGGGGCACATATTGTGTAAGATTATAATGATAAAGATTTTAAGGCAATTACGTTTCTTCAGTTGGAAGCTGAAGTTAATGTTTTTGAAGGCTGCATTCCCAAGAGCCCTGATAAAAACAGAAGCCACGATGCTTCCTTTTACATCTAAGTCAGCCAACTGTCAGAAACAAGGCATAAAGGCAAGCCTGTCTTTGTGAACCACAAGTCAATTTTTCACTTAATATATCTGTTTTGGGCTAACTATAAGATGTCTATTACAGAACATTAACAAACACTGTAATTTGCTGGGGTCAGCCAGGTCTGCAGCTTTGTGACTCTGAACTCTTAAAGTATGCTATCAGTTTTCAAAACCTTATTAGGTTTAACCCATTTTGGCGCCAGTGGCTTCTCGGAATCACCAATACATCCCTAATCAGAAAACCACAAAGAAACCAATCTGCTGCTATCAGAAACCTCAGAACAATTTTGTGTATTAATATTTCAGAAAGCATGTAGGAACACATGCTCCCTGCTGAGCATTACAACCAGGCAAGCTACAGGAACAGCAGAGACTGATCGTCAGTAAACCTGGCCAGAAAAACTTTCTACTGTCTCGTCTGGATGTGGTTTTGGTAACCAGAGAAGGAAAAATGAAATGTCTCACAATTAATAAATTCCCATTACTGTCGAGTGAGATAATACATGTAAGCTGCATCTCTTACAGGAATAAAAAATATCTAAAACAGAATCTAAGCTCTATAATTTTGCACTATTACTCCATGGCTGATATTACACATCCCTTATTTTTGTTTCTCTTCCCATCTCTGGAGAAAAAGAATTAACATAATGTTTGTGACATTTTTCTCACACATGAATTGTGCGTCCTCAATACAGAATAAGCCATTAACCTACTGAATATTACCTTTCAAGCCACAGGAAAGAAAAAGGAAAAAAAAATGAGAAAGTATTTCTGATGGTTGAGAAAGAAGCCATGTTACCTTCCTCCCATCCCTTTTTATGTTTTTCCTAGGGCAACTGTCCATGCAGAGGATGGGAGACGGGTCCAAGGACAGATGGGAGAGACTGGGGTTCACCCCTTAGTTTTGTGATCCAAGCAAGAACTAAACTTGATGTAGCTATCTTAGAAATGATGATGCTTACCTTTTCCAGGAATGGTAAGAGGTTTTTCACGCTGTTGAAATGCTGCCGTGAACGTCAGGCCTCAGATCAGGGCCATCAGAAACGTGGAAGGCACTGGTGGCTCCAGGATCTGCCCCTTCCCTTCGGCCACTTATGCGACAGTAATCTATATTCAAAAATAAAAAAAATATGGAGTCAATATTTCAATGCCTATGTTGTATTTGATGAAATGCTCTGTGCTTCTGCAAAGCAGTGAGACAAAGTACCAACTGTTACACGGCCCAGCTTTACCTTGATGGAAAATCAGCTCTCTGAAAGCTCTCAAACTAAGAAGTAAATTCAAAAACTGGAATAAAATAACGCTTGTTGGAGGGTGTACCTAATGCTTTAGCATTTAGCACTCTGTCATCTAGCATTCTTATCTGCACCAGACAGTTGAAGTTAACTGTTATTTGTGCCTGTATATATGAAACTACAAAAACAGCATTACATGCTTTCCCTCTTTTTTTTTTATTGCTTTCCCTCCAGGGCTGCCTCTTTCTCTTTTCTCTCAGTATATATATATATACTATATAGTATATACTATACTATATATATATAGTATATATATATATATATAGTATATATATATACTCAGTATTATATATTATTAGTATATATATTATTATTATTATATTATTATATTATTATTAGTATATATATTATATATACTGAGTATATATATATATATATATGTATATTATATATATATATATATATATACCTCTAAGTCATTACTTAGTGCCTGCTTTTGTTCTTTGAGACTCTGGTAAACAAGCTATCGAAAGAAAATAGCTGAGTTTTAGACAGAAGCATGCCTATTGAACTTCATAGGTTGTAAAATCATATAGATCAGCGAAACAGTAAAGCTACAATGTCCATTAGAATCTAAAAATTTAGCAGTTTATATTGAGGGTGGTGATGAGTCCATGGAATCCAAATTCAAGATGCCCCTATAAGTTGCTTAAGCTTATAAAGATGTACTTCATTTATCTACAGGGACACCAATGCTATTTTATCCTGGTTATCCTGGGCAAATAAGAAATGCACGTTATACTCTAAGAGCAAAAATTGATAATAATTTATAATCCTAAACCACCTGCTAGAGCAAGAGCAGTACTACCGTACCAAACCTGTTTTTTTTTTACTAAGTATCTAGTTGTATCTGAAAGACACCGTTGTGACTAGCAACAACTTCCTTTATGCTTTCATATCCTGTTTTGCCCCTCAATGTGTTTGTGCAAAGATGGTGCATTATGCTTGCTCTTTGTCCTAGGATTATTAGATAATAATAACAGTTTTAAAAAGAGACAGTCTGCAGGAACAGTTTAAATTCTGAACTATTACCTAGAAGGTAGTAAGTTACCCTTCTCATCACAGACCTTATCCAGTCATTTGATAATTTGTACATATTCTGTATGCTCTCAAAGCTCTAATCAATGACTTAGAGTTTATGTCAATCAATTCTTTGGGTATGCTAGAATGTCGTCCACCAAAAACAAATGATTTGAAAACATTATTACTATTTAATTTCCTTTATATCTTTCGGAGTGGTCTGAGAGTTTACTGAACGTACAAAACCACTAATGCCAAAGCACGTCATTATGATGTAGCAGAAAAACTATAAACTCATAGAGTTTTTTGAGTTGGAAAGGTTCAACTCCCCTGCAATGAATAGGGACACTTGCAGTTAGATCAGGTTGCTCAGAGTCTAGGTCCAGTCTGACCTTAAATGTTTCGTAGGATGGGTCTTCCGCCATCATTCTGGGCAACTTATTCCAGTGTCTTACCATCCCTGTTGCAAAAAACTTGTTCCTTATATCCGATCTAAATCTCCCCTCTTTCAATTTGAAACCTTTTCCCCTTTTCTTATCACAACTGACCCTGCTAAGGAATCTGTCCCCTTCTTTCTTATAGCCCTCTTCTGGATACTAAAAAAAAACAATGGAAGACTTTGCACACCAGAAAACAGTGTGGAGACAGCACAGGGAGAACACAAACCTTGCAGGTCAGAATATGGAGAGAAGTCCTTCTACCACGTACATACATAGGTGAAATGATTGCCTTTGGGTCTAGGCAGAATTGCCCATTTGAATGCTCAAAGACAAAAGAATGCAAAGGGTAAATCTCTGTACATGTAGCAGAGAATTTTTTTTACAGATAATTTTGAAGGAAAGTGAAGAAGATTTAATATTTATTCTATATTTATGAATCCATTGGAAATCTATTTTGACAAAGACTAAATGAGGAATTTTTCGGCACCAGTTCATGATGTCAAAAGGCATAAGTAATACAAGACTTCTGAGTGATTGCATTAGGGAGAGGAGGAGCACTAACTTTATTTATTTCTTTTTTGTTTGTATATCTGAACACAGATGAGAAACAGCTCATTCAATGTGATTTCCTACTTTTCCTACTCTCAGAGTAAAAATCTGTTCTGGTAGAGAGAGAAATGTTTAGCAAAACATTTTTTTAGATGCAATTACTGAATAAAGATTAGATGTAACTTTCAGGAAATATGATGAGAAAGCTGAATAAAGGGTGCCTACTTAAATATTTAAGAGCTTGGAATTATCTGTCTTATTTCTAATAGCACATATAAAATGTAAAATTAAATCTACCAGCACCATCCTGATTAGTTAGAAAGGTAAGATACTGTAAAGGGAAAGAGAAAGTTAATCTTTAATTCCACAATTATTCCACAGCATTATGAAGATAGCCATCTTAATGTCAATCTGGTGAAAAAGATAAAGCTGTCTTACTGTATTGCGATCTTTATTCACTAGAGTGAGGCGGAATGGGTGTAGTAGACTATTGCTTCTCATCGAACACAGTTGAACCACCTTCTAATCCTTTATGCATAGATTTTCATGACAAGATAGTGGAAATCTCCAGATCATCCAGTTGTCTAAGGCTGGATCACAAAGATTCTGAGTAAAACACACGGGGAACATTACTAGCTATGATGATAATCACAAAACTCATTTCTTGTGTCAGTAATCCAAATATGAACAAGTAAACCCTTTTTTTTTTAAACCTATATAAGCTTCCTTATCCCATTTTTCTGTAGAGGAAGTGCAAGCATAGATTAAAAGAGAAATGATGAAATGCATGAAATCTCTGGTACTTCTCTTCTGGACAGGGCTCCACAGGTCAAATTAATATCTTGAGAGTAATCCTAGCCTATTTCTAATCTGATAAGCATCAATAAAATAATTGTTCTTATGACACAGACTGCTGGATATGAGGCTGAGGGGAGGGCTCCAGGCAGAGTCCCACTCACTACAACCTCACAGTAATTTTGTATTTGTATACACAGAAAATTGTCCTGTTTTGAAGGTGAGCTAGAAATTAAACCACTTTTTAAAATAGTCTTTAAGCAGACATTTTTTGCCACATAATAAAATACATTTTTCTTAATTAAGGAAAGCATTCGCATTACTTTTTTAAGCTAGCTAGGAAAGACGCAGTTTCATTGTACTTCTATGTGAATTCAGGCAAAATCTTGTTTTGTTGAATTAAAAACCTAGGCAAACTTGTCTTGTTATGATGTGGCAGATTCCTTTCTCCCGATCTCTCCCCATTTGAAAGGTTAGCATTTAGATGATGCAGTCCGCATGGGGAAAGCTCTCATTTTATTGAGTAAGCCTCGGTCTTCTCTAGAAAATCTGATTCCCCTGTTACGGGGTTCTCTTGGTTTGCTGCTGGCTTCATCTTCCTAGAACCAGAGCAAGTAATACTGTCTCTTCTGCCAAAGTTTCTATTCTAAGCCATGCTTTGATATGCATTTCAGTTTATTCAACTTTTTTTCCTGCTCTCTACTTCCATCAGTTTTACCTGCTAACCGTTTGCTTCCCAAGATACACTGGAAACGCTGCTTTTAAAGAAAGACAGAACCTTTTTTCCCTACTGATTAAATACCCCTGCTGCCTCACTCACATGCTTCCAGCAGTGCAAAAACAATGGCAATCAGCGGAAATCTTGTAGATTATCTTGCAGTACTGTCATCTCTTCAGTTACATTTCTGTAAGCCACATGCTTACCTTTCCAACTTTGTATAGTGATTACAGAATGAGTTTGCATTTTGTTACAAGAATCCTAAGAAACAAGTGCTGCTGCAATTATGTTTTGCTATGTCTTTGTGCAATGCAATTACTAGTTAAAACACCAAGTTCGTGGTTGTGTCTTCTGTTATTAGTGTCATACATAGCTTACACAAGCTGAGTTATAATTCGTGGGGAAAAAAGTATATATTCTGAAAAAGCACTTTGGATGCGTGGATTTTAGGGATATACTCTTGACTGAATGTCAGAACTATGTTAGTGTCTAGTTACAGGGACGGAAGTTTGGAGAATAAAGGATTAGTTTAGCTGTAAACCTGCCTTTGTAGAGTTATTGAAATTGAAAGGACTGAAAAACAGGTAAGAGCACAGAGTTTTAGATTCATGAAAACTGCAGTAGCTAATTACTTGATTTTGCGTTTTTGGATTCTTATTATTGGTGTCAACAGGCACATCAAAAAACTCCATATATGTGGGAGCACGAAATTAATTATCCATATATACGAATATAAGTAAGTAAATATGACGAGTGTGTTGCAAAAACAATGCTTACAGAAACAGAATATCAGCTGCTTTCTGTTGCGACTGAAAGATTTGTGGGTAAAAATCAGTCCTTCTACTGAAGTTATTTCTAAAGGTGGCATATTTTTTTTTCTCCTGTTTAAAGGTAAAAAGAAAGCAGCTATTATTTTGGTGTAACGCATTCAAAAAAATTTTGTTTTTTTCCTTTTTAATTTTTTCTATGAATGGGTTTACTTAATAAAATGTTTAGTTCCAATAATTGCCTTTTGTACAGTCTGAAAGTTAGAATTTCATACAGATATTTAATGTGTAAATTCTATAATGATGAGATATTTTCATACCTTAATAAGTAAAAGCAATTTCAAGTAATGGAGAGGCATTGTTTTTCTTTTCTCCAGTATTTTCTATAAGCTGTCAAGAAGATTATTCTCGGTGTTTTAAATAATGGTAGGAGGCTAGAACTGAGAACGGTTTATAAGCCATCTTTCTATATTAAGCCTAAAGCATTTGGATGGTTTTTGCTCCTTAATCACACTTAAAAGTAATCATTTTTAAGTTTTCAAATCATATAACAATACTTACAGGTAGATTGGAACTTCAAAAAATTTGAGACAGTAAACACTTACATACTTCTCTAAATATGCAAGTTAACTCTACAAGTTAGAATGATCCTCTCCCAAGATTATTTTTTTCCAAATTCCTCCCTACTCTGTTCCTCCTTCCCATTTATTTTTATTTATTTTTATATAACTGAAAAGCCTTTTGAAAATGTAGACATTAAGATTTTTACTTTGTAATTTTACTGTGTGAAATAGTTCCTTTATGATCATGTTACTAAGTGATGTTTTTATGATGTGTTATTTTACTGAAAAATAGGATATTGTGTTGAAATTAATTTGCACTTGAAGCGCCCGTGATGTGACTGTACAGCATCTGCTAACCTGCTTTTCATCGTTAATTGCATGACCAAAACTTTTTTTTTCTGATTGGAAAATGTTTTCAATCGGGTATACTGTTCACAATCACTTAGAAACAAACAAACAATCCACAACAAACCCTCAGAAATAACAAAACAAGTTTTCTTTCTAGACGCTTCTTTGTTAATGCAATTTCTCTTAGTTGCATAAAAACCACAGCCAGCTGTTATTATTTTTAAACTGACTTTTCCTGTTGAAATATTCTTGCCCCAGAACAACAGCTTCATGCTTTGTTGAGGCTTCCTGCAATCTGTTGACTTTCGTTCATATCAGGAGAAAGAGTTCTGTGCAATACTCCAACAAAATTATTCAGTATTACTCAGTATAACCTTAAAAGATAATGTAACTAAATTTAGTAGCTGGCAAAAGTCTGAATAATTGCTAATGGTATCCTGTCAGAGTGAATCAGAAACTCAATACCGGACAGAGCAGTAAGCGTTACTCATTTTTAACACTGCCAGCAGAAATAGCAGAATAAATGGGAAGGTGCAGTGCTGTGAGTTATCCACTTAATTGGCACCTCGTAAAGCTGACCTTTACATTTCAAAAGTATAATGTATATCTTCTGTACACATCAAGAAGAGAAATCATGAAATTGACAGACTGGACTCCTCATTATAAAAAAAATATATAATGCATTTTACATTGACAAATAATTTCTGGAGATTCTGGAGACCATCGAAAACCCATTTTCACATTTGCAGACAAATGGGTAACACTTGAATGATCAGCTATTTAAGGTCACAGTTTAAAGCAGAGAGCTCTACCTGTTCCAAATCAAATTTCACGTTTGAAAAGGAGTTTAAAAATCAGCTATATGTGCAGTGTCTGCAAATATAATTTAACCTTCTAAAAGAAACAAATTTGCACATATATCTATATACAAGCGCATCTCATGATGTTAAGTGTCATAAAATTGGTCAATTTGATTAAATCTATTTATAACTATGTAATAATGGACACAGTTATATGTGCATTATTTAATGTTTTACTTTAGGAAAGGAAAGCTAGTTGTAAAATGCTCCATGACATATTGAAAAACACACGGTGTGTGTTTTTCATATAATCATATATCATAACTTGCTTCATAATTCATAAATATTGGGGTGAAATTTTGCTCTAGGCATATTTTGGTATTTGCTGCATATGTTTTTTGGCAGTATGTTCCGAATGCCAGTCTGTTGTATTATTCCATCTTTATTTCATGACTCAGTAATTACAACAGATTTTTGTAGGTGTACTGCCTAGTGAAATAAAAAAAAAAAATGATCTTTGTCAATGCATTTAAATAAATACTAAGAAAGCATTAGCTGTGTTTAATCTCATTCTCAGTATTACACAAAATTGATCCAATGTTTTATTACGCTCTGACAATAATATACAAAATAGTACCTAAAGCAGGGGGGGTATAATTCACAGAATTTCAGTGTTCTTAAGAAGAATGAAGGTAAAGCTTAAGAGAATTAATTGCAACCTTGGTTGTAGAGCGCTTTGGATTATCTCTCCTGATCATTTGATTGAAATTTTTTTTTTCTACACATGCTTTCTTAATACAAGATCAGAATAATTACAGCCAAGTAAATGCCTCAAAAATGTGTTTCTACTGAATGAAATAATACGTTAAATTGCCCTTGTCCATGCTAATACTTTCTTTTTGTTTTCCCCAGCTATTTTAATGAATTGCTTAGTAGGAAGAATGTTTACAGAAAGAATTGCTTTCTCTTAGCGGTTTTCAGTAATTGTTTTTGAAGTTATCAGTCTCAAAAAACAGCAGTCAAGAAACATCATAACAAGAAATTGCTTGGACAGTCATATTATAGATCACAGTGCACGCTCAGTCCTAACTACAGACATAGTTAAAGATCTCTGGACACTACTTGAAATGATTTGATAAATGTTATTCAAATATGCTAACTAAAACTGCCACCACACATCGAACAGGGCAAAATGGGTTAGAGGCTAACGCTGCATCCATATGTAGGTAATTTAATAGAACATTTCCTTAATCAGTTTTCTGAATATAAAAATAATTGGTAATCATGTTCCTCTGGGATTATGCAATGACACTAGATCTTCTTTAGAAATAGTTCTATAGAACGCACTGTTTTACAGGCAGTTAATCTCAAAGTCCTTATCCACACCAGAATAGTATCGCTTCCAAATTGTAACGTGCTGGCACAAGAACCTGTTTAATTTGTTGGCTAGTGCGAGTTAGTTAAGAGTTGAATGGGGAGAGGTGTGGCCCATCATTTCTGGTGTCCCTGGTGGAGAAGGGGGAGATGGACTTGCAACACAAGGCAGTAGCTTTTAAATCCCCTTCCTTAAACAAAAAACTGTCTATACTTCCAAAATTCTTTAAATCTGCAATTAGCAGTACGGATGGAAAGCTAATACAATTGTGTTCAAAACAATAAATGTGCGTGATTTTGTTTGCCATGATGAAGTGAAAAAACAAGCAGGATAATTTTTGTTCTTGTGTTCTATGGATGAGTCACTAGGCTAAACACAAAACTAATAGTTGAGAACATCAAGGTTTCATGAAGAGGTATTACTATTATAGTTCTTAAAACTTAATCAGTGAAATAGAGAAAAATCCTATATGTAAAGATGATGATACTCTTAAGAAATATTTCTTGACAATTTTTACAGTAGAACTTGATATTAAAGAGGACTTTTTTAACAAGATGATACGCAGCCTGCTTAATCTTTTAATATTAAAAGGAATAAGACCTCGTCTGAAACAAGAGTTACTAAATTTCTCATAACCTCATGTCTTATGTACACCTTTTCATAGTGTGTACAAAACAGTGTTAGATCATAATTATCTCCTTGCGTGAAACAGTGCTCATGTTTTATCATTTACACTTTGTCTGGGTGTAAATTACAGTCAGTCCCAAAATGTTCCCTCAGGACCAGATTACAAGAAGAAAGATTGAGAATGAGGTCAGAAAAAAAATGAAAGTGAGAATCTTGCTTGAACTACCTGAATGGGATTATAAGCAAAAAAAAAAAAGAAAGGGTTATTCATAGTTTCTTAGATTGTGACTGATACAGTCAGCTGACTTCACAGTTTCATCCCAGTTGTGCTTTACAATTACTCTTGCTTCATATTCTGCATATAGAGGTACACCAGTGCTCCATTGACAACCGTATTTGAAACAGTAGCGAAATTCGGTACGCCATAGGAGGTAACATGTTAGCCTGACTGAACACATCGAGCAGATCACACGGATTGAAGACAACGATGGTGCTTAATTACTTATCACCTTTTATTTTTAGAGTTCACCCGGGCCCTGTTATAGTTCCCCATTGCTAAAGAAACGCATAGGGACAGACCGCACTAAATGAATGAATAAATAAATAAATAAATAAATTATCCTGTCTTAGGTTCATACTGAAGTTTTGCCTTTCCTCACTCTCTCCCCCCTCCCCCAACTTTCTCACATAATGCAATGAGAAATAACTGCCTTCATTACTGGAAGCACTCTGTTCTTTATTTTCATTGCTCTTTTTGCATCTTCATTTTTTATTTTAAAGGCCTCTATTATTTTTAAAAAAGAGACTACACTGCTAAAAGGTGTTATTAAAGATCTGTACCAAATTCTGTAATTTGCTCAATGGTGCAGCTTGGTTGCAGGTATAATTTTTTATTCATTTTTTATTCGAGTGATCTTGGCAGTAGAAGAAACTCTAACGCACAAGAAGTTGCTGAAGTTCATGACACAAGTTCATGAAGAGCGTGAATAGTTCTAGTTTTGTGAATAAGACATAAGAAGAAGCTATTCTAGTTTTTGAGGAGTTAGTTACAACTAAGGATTAGGTCAGCAGTTAAGATGTAAAAGACTGTGAAACACTATATTCAAAGAAAAAAAAATTGAAAAAGGTAGAATTTGGCAGTTAAAATAAAAAGGAAATATACAGATCTGTGAAGATACAAAGTTGGTACAAGAATTTAATGAGGAAACTATCCTGTTGAGAGTACAGGAAAGCAGGTTTGCTGGATGGCAATTTTGGAACGGGAACATACTGAAGGTATGATAATGGCCTGTTCTGATGCTGACAAGGAGATCACAACACTAATTATGCATTTACCAGGGCCTTTCATTGACCTGAAAATTGAAATATAATTAGAGAGGGACATGAAAGGAGATATTTCTAGGAATAGATGTAAAGCAACGACATAAGCACACGTGAGCAAGTTAAGGAACGATGAGGACTCCAGAAATATTCTGAAATCACATTTGAAAATAGGGGAAGACAATGGAAAGTATGTGTCTACTGCCTAACCAACTTAATAAAGAAGTATTGGGTGAAATAAGTGAGTCTGAAATGTTTAACGCCTTTGCATTCACATTTAAATTACCGGTAAATGTGCACTCAAAGCAATTACTATTAATTATTAAGACAACTAAAACAAGACTAAGGAACAAGTAGGTCTGGAGTAAAACAAGTTTCTTAGAGTAAATAAACTGCACATCTAAATCAGGATGAAGTGATGAATTGTACCAGCTACACTCCTTGAGAATTTCTTAATACTTCAAAATGATCACTGCATCAATAGGGCTCTAGATGAATGAGGGTAATGTAACACATCTACACAAGCAGAGAAAGGAAGATTAAAATTTTGAATAAGTCAAACTAATGTTGATAACAAGGGAAGTTTTTACTTGACAGTTTAAAAGCTTCCGAAAGTGAGGAGAAACAACCCAAACTCTAATGCCAAAAACATTCCGTTAGAGAACTCTAATTTATTTCTAGACATAACACTGGCTTTAATGGGCCTATTAAAGAAAAAAAAAAGTTACGAGCTATTGTAACTACAGTATAGCTTTCTTATAAGCAAAAAGGGGAAATAGTATCTTTATTGAAGTTAAATGCACAGTGATAGAAAATTCTATTCCTACTGCAGTTCCTATCAGATAAATAGCTGAAAATATTAAATGGAACATAACGAGGTGAGATTTTATTGTTGTTATTTTTTTTTCCCTTTAACTTGCGCCCTCGGGACCAGATTACAAGAAGAAAGATTGAGAATGAGGTCAGAAAAAAAAGTAAACTCTTAATTTGTAATTTGAGTAGCAATGTTCTGCTTTTGTTGAAAACCATGGTTGCTGTCTTTTTTCCTCCCTTGACAGTGGGGGGAAAAAATGAAAGTGAGCATCTTGCTTGAACTAACTCAATGGGATTATAAGAAAAAAGAAAGGGTTATTCACTACTTCCTGGTTTGCAAATCAGGCATGTGCTTAATCAACCCCCCAAAAATGCTCATTCATACCACTCCTTTTACACTTACATGGTACAAGTATTTTAGAGTTTGATGAGATGAATAAAATAATAATAGAATAAATAATAGAATAAATAGATAAATTTATATTTAGAGTATATAATAATAGAATAAATAGATATATAATAGAATAAAAAGATAAATTAATATTTACAAACTGAAGTATTCCTTGTAAACTAACCAATTGTTTTAATGTCTACTCATTTTAAGTAGTATTATTAGCAGTTCTCTTGCAGTTTTCTGATCCATGCTCCTGTATAGCTGAACCAAAGAATTCATTTGAATGGTAAACCTACAGCTATGATCTTCCAGCTTTCAAGCTTGCCTCAATTTTCCACACTCATTTATAGCTATGAACTGTTTAACTGAAGATGATGACAGTGCCATCTACATAAGAACACACTAGTAAAGGTATTCATTGAGATTTACTTGAAAAAACAATACAGGAAATGTGACTTATACCTTCCAAAGGCCCATGAAGCCAGAAGAAACGTACATCTTCCAAACAAAAATGATGCTCCCTTGACTGCTAACCAGCTGCGAAGCATTTAATGAGGGTGAGGGGGCGGACCCAGGATGCACTGCTGCACCTGATCTCCATTGGTTAGCCACACCATCTCACCTGGGGCTCAGTCACAGCTTCAGGCCATGACCTACCAATTCCTATACAATAGCTTTCTTCTAAATATTTAAGGAGCATGAATAAAATCTAAATCTATTTGCCTGCCCTGATCTTCATGCTAGCCAGAAGCTGCAAGGCGGATCAACTTGACTGTATTCATCGGAAGAAAAAGCACATTTAAAAAGCACAGTGGGCAAAGATAAATTTCATTTATTTCCTTTGATAAAATGACAGCCCCAAATATCTTGCTCTGTCCCTGAGAAGCTTCATGTAAACACTGAACAAGAAAGACAACAGAGTGTAATGGTGGAAAAACTTACTCATGAGAATCCTCTGGGCAGATGAGCGATTGTCCAACATCACCCTCTGAGACCTCCTATAGAGGAGAGAGCAGAGTCACTACACTGATATTTGGCCATCCTTGCCAGCGTCTGCAAATGAGTCAACAAAACTTAATGGTTTGTGTTAACAAAGGTTGCTGACAAATCTAGAATAATCAGTGTGGAAACTTGACCTCTGTATTTTGCCAAGAAGAGATCACAGACCAATTAAGCCAGTTCAGTCTTTGTACCTTACCTAGGCTGAAAGCCAGATTGCAAAGGGTCATGGAAGTCAAAGATGCCAGATGGTGTAACAGCTGTCAAACATAAACTTCTCAGTCACCTTCTTCACTACAGCAGTTTAGACACACGATGGCAATTGATAAAATTACCAATACAAAGCTCTCATCTCAAATGCAGGTGTCTAACCAGTAATTAGAATAATGCTGGCATTTTGTTATGCTGCTATGTTGTTGTACCGATGGGAAAATAAAGTTGATAATGCTTCTATTTGATTTTACATAGGAAGAATAATTGTATCCTGCCTCATTTTAGCACACCTATCAAAATTAAAATATCCAGAATTCTTGGAATTTAGCCACAGATTTCTTAGTACTAAAAGTGCCTTTTTTTTTTTTTCCTATTGATACTGCAATCTTGAGTTAGAAATCTGCATTTTTTTTTCAGACTCAAATAATTTTGTCAATTTGGAGAATACCTGCTACGTGCTGCTTTAATTTTAGCAGTTCAGCTGGACCACACAAAATCACATCTCTAATATTAGGAAACAAATTATGTCCGTAAAATTACATTTGAGAAACAGTTTTAAAATGCTTATTCATCACCAGTTTTCAAAACACAGAAAAGCACACGGTTACTCTGATTTCTTATTCTATGACAGTGAAAAGTGAACTTCTTAAAAACAAACTCTGATAAAAGCGCATTTCTTCTGTCTGCCACTGCGATAAATAGTGAAGAACTTATGAAATTGGAATGGCTTTATTCCAGGTTGTTTCAGCCCACTGCAGTTTAAAAAGTTATGGCCTGCAAATGTCTATGTATTGTAGGTAAATAAAGCTAGATTGCTGCACATGCTCCGAAAACTTACAGTTCTATCTTCTAGATATTTAAGGTCATGTAGGATGTAGACACTTAAGCTGTATTCCTAAAGTTTAAACCTCTTTAAATCTGCTGAGAGAGCTAATAAATTAGGCCTTGAGATCCTCAAGTCAAAGCTAATAGCGACCAGAAGCATTTGCACCAACCCAAAACAAAGCAAGGGAAGAAATTCCCCCAGCTCTTGCGAAGCAACCTATTTAATAAAAAATCTGCTGAAGAACAAGAAAGCTGGGCTCCAGAATTTCCCTCGTATGAAGTAGAGTATACTGACCTCATCTGTCTCCTTAAGAAGATGTCCAAATTGCACAGCTTACGAAACTGCAAACTGCATCCTCCATTTTCTGTTGATACGAATAGCTGAGAAGAAAGAAGTACAAGCTGTGGTTTAAGCAGTAGTAGTGAGCCAGGGAAAATCTGGTGCTGTCAGTGTCATCTCATGGAAGACAGTCATCCTGGTGGTCCCACCACAGCTTTAGAAATTATTGTTTTACAGTTAAACAGCTAAAGCACACATGCAGCATTTATAATGTGGGTCTGAAGCCAAGAAGTGGCTACATTCAAACTTGGTATCAGACTGATGACCCACTAAGGTATAAACTTACATAAAGGCCTTTTCCTACAAAAGCCTCTCAAATTGTTTGAATTTAGGAGTAAGTTCTGTTCCCTTACAGTTACTTTACTTTACTGTAGTTAGAGGATCTCTTTTGGAAAACGTTACTTGTACTCACAAATTTTCCAATGAACAGCTGGCACAGAAATGTAGACGCCGTCAGACTATGTTCCCCTAGTCGTGTTAGACATAGGTGATACATACATACAGTTTTAAGTTAAGAAAACTCTGCTCAGTAAACCATATTTTCAATAGGTATTCTACTTTTTTTCTAGGTGCAGATGTGCAGAAATCATAATCAAAAACCAAATATTCCCAGACAGGAAAAGGAAGGAGAAAAAGCCTAAAAAACATTTGCTTTACTATTTGTATTGGCAAAGAAATGTGAAGTAACTACCACTTAGTGACAAATTGAATTTTATTTTATTTTTTCCTCTAAACTTCCTTCTAGACTTTGCATTATTGCAGTGATTAGGTGAACTGCAGTTATGTTCTTCCTTTTCTCCAGTTATCAATGCTATCCTTTCAATAATAAAAAAGTGATTCACCCCGATGATGTAGAAAGCTTTAATGTGCTTCTTTTCTTTTACTATCCCATGGAGCTAACACATATCAGAGAGGGGCAAGAGATGACAGCTTTTGCACGCATGTTTTCAGCATTGCCTGTGTTCAAAAGAAAAATCATGGTGGGATTCTTTTTTATGTGATAATCTTTTGTTGCATCGATTGAGAAGGGGAGTAATCACTGGGGAATAGCTGCTTTATACAAGTTCAAAAGACTCCCAAAAGAGAAGAAAGTCACGCTTCTCTGCATAATACAACAAATGCCAGAAAAGGTGGGTCATTCTCACTGTGAGCCATAGGACACACAAGGCCAAATTTAACCCTTGTTTAAATCCACTGTAGATATCAGAGGAAGTTAAGTTATCAGAGTAAACTAGACTATCATCAATGAACAATAAATAAAACATTAAGATAGCTCTTTAAAAAGGTGCAGCTTCATGTCAGTATTCAAAAAGACTATCGAAAGCTGTTCACTTGCCAAGCATTGCTTACTATCCTTTGTCCTCAACCAAGTGCTAATTAGCTAATCAGGTCTATTTTCTTTCTGCTCCGTAAAAGTAATTGGTTTCTTATAGGCTGTGGAGTATTACCAGTTCTAACTTAGGGAACCCAGCCTGTTGTGGAAAGGCTAAGTGCAGTGCGAAAGACAGGCAATACATACTGTCTCTTGGACCTTACTTTTCCAAGAAAAATAGATATTCTTACAAATCTGATTATATTGTTGCTAGCTTCTAAGGGCTACATCAAGGCTGACCTGAAACTGAAAGAATTAAACAAGTAAATGATCAATATGTGTAAATCAGAATGGAAACCCAGAGACAGCAAAAAGGAGAGCACAGCTAAACTTTCATGGAGATACTGTCCCAAGTCTTCTGTAAAAGCATAGGTGAGGTCTTGTAGATTTTGTTACAGTTCCTGTTCTTATTGTAAGATTTCAGAAAACATAGTAGCTGCTTAATTAATATTTCAGTTGGAAGCACTCTGGTTTGTATCACTGATTCCAAAGCAAACCGAGGTTGCATAACACCAAGTGGTTTTGAAAACTTAATCATTCTTGTATAAACGTTAGAATCTGATTATACGGTAGAATTCAGCTGTGTAACAAGGTGGCATGTCAGTATACTACTGAAGAAAACATGCTTTTAAACATGATGCATTTAAAACAAAAGAAATCTCTTTGTATTCCCATTTCTGTTTAAATAATTCTTCTCCTATCAAGTCTTTAAAAAATTATTCAAACCACAAGTAGAATTCAGTAGTTACTTTCAGCATTCTCTCCCTAGACTTGTAAGTGAAGTCTTATATGGGAAGTGTGAAGATTGTCTGAGAAAACAGTCTTTCTCCAGGAGATCCCCCTGCAGCCTCTCTTTATGCTAGCAGAAAAGATATGAGAATGTATTTAGCAGCAAGGCTTGATCATCTGCCATCAGACCTGTCATATACCTGTGCTGTTGCACTACTGCAGTTTCAGATAGCACCTTTCCTCTTTGGCAACATAATGGACTCACGAGTGCTACCAGCCTCACACTGGCCAAAGAATTCTAGTGAAAGATTGTGTTACATTTGTCTCCTACTCTTTCGAGAGGATATATACTTTTTCTAGTTGTTTTAATGAGTCTTCTAGGAACTTCTGTTTTTTTCCTACAAATAGAGAGCGCTCAATCTAGAATGCCTTCCATAAATAGAATAACTGTTTTTTTCATAAAACAAGAATATTCAAAAAGATGGAACTTCTTGTTAAGAATGCATTACTAGATGATGGTTTCATAGCCTGCAGGTGCACCATTCAAGCTTACGAAGAATGTTACATGTATCCATGCATGTAGTTCTGAATCTTTTCTCAGGTTTTAAGTTACTGTATCGCTTGAAATGTCTTGCTTATTACATTCACCTGCCACGTTTGCTTTACTACCTAGGGTTAGTAGCTATAAATCTGAAACTGCTGAATAGGCATTGACTGTAGTAAATCAAATTATTTCCAGCTAGAATTTTGAGAAGGCTATCCTTATTTATGCTTGATTATTTAAATATATTTAAACTAGTTGCCATTTATTTGTTAATTTTATCCTTTGAAAAAATAAATATGTCCAGGGAAAAACGTTGAAAAAGGAAAGTTACCTCAAGCAGAAGAACTGTCTTTTTATTTGTTCTGTTGTAACTTTCTGTCTGCTGGTTTACTTGATCTCTGAATGTAAAGACATAAATGCATATTGTAACCTCCCCTTATTGTTTACTAATGTATCCTATCAAGGGGCCTTCAACTGTAATTTTGACTGAAATTTTCAACCCAGCTGGTTGTGGAGCATCCACAGGGAGCAGAATGAAGCCACTACAGTAAGACCATTCCAAACTCCCTGTGGATTAAATGCAGTCTCCCTTAATTCATTTGTTAGTACTCTGAGTTGTACAGTACTTTTTTTTAATTATACAAACGCACTATAAATTCATTCCAAAAAAGCAGTGTGGTGAGTGTTGTTTTTATTTGCTTGTTTGGCATCTCAGACTTAAAGAGCTGTCTTCATTCTCCAAAGCAGAGCTTATTATTATTATTTTACTTTTAGAAAGTTACATTCTGGTTTTGGACAAACTTACTGTAAATGACAACTGATCATTTATGACACTATGGTTATCCATAATACAGACTGCTGTTCACTGTACTCAGGTGATCAGGTGGTAAAACAGCAGATTGCTAATCCTTTCTTGTTTGTACCATATTTCTTCCCATCTGGTGATAATGAAGTTTATTTCCCTAGCTCAATAACCATCATTTAAAGCAGTAAATTATTTACCAGTATCGGTGTTCTTTTGACTAATTGTATGATGGTTTCTTCTTCTTTTTACATATGGGAAAGTAAATGATAGTTAAACAATCTTCTTTAAGACCATAAACTATGCTGTTGTTTCTTACCGAATACAAAAATGGAAAGTTACTTTTACATTATCAGTATGTGTGAAAATCATTCAGAATAATAGTCTGTGCATGCACGTAGGAGACAGGCCAGTTACTATATGCTCAGAGACATTACATTCATTTTACAGTATGTTGCTCCTATGACAACAGTTAATCACTAGAGATCATTCTGTGCCTCTCTGGGGCTGAGGTTTTTTACAATGAGCAATGGGAAAGCTCCAACCCTCCTTCAGCACTGTCCATCTGCAGAAGCAGATGACCGTTCATTTCAGAAATTTGTCCTGATACAGGGCAGAGAGCACATCTGCTTAATCACCCAAATGGCCCATTTTTATAAACGCATACTTTCTTTTATAACTAGCATGTACATATACAACTACAGCCACAAACTCCACTGCAGTTTCAGTGATTGATTTCATTATTTTAATGGGTGATAATCCACATTATGTAATAAAATGGATTTTTTAGGATAAAGCTTTTAAAAAACACTTTATTAGAATATGCTACTTACATTGGTAAGAGAACAGCAGAATAGTTATTACTTAGTGTGTGCGTGTGCACACATATTAAAATATCTGAACTGACACACACCTAGCAACAGTTGCTTGTAAAACATACGCAAGGAAAGAATTGTATACAGCATGTGTTCTGACTCAAACAAGAGAACAATATAGGTGGAATTACTTGAAAGATTGCTGCCCAAGGTCCAGTACCCTACATACTTTCCATATTTTCAGTACTACAGTGCTCAAAATCAACTTCTTTTTTTCCCTTTCTTTCTTTTTCCTTAAGGTAAGAGCAGTATAATTTTATGCATATTTAATTAAGCTATGCAGTTTTTCAGCAGCCAGTAGAGATTTTTTTTTTTCCACTGAGCAGATATTGGGAAAACTTACCAAAAAGTACATGCATCTCTGAGAGAATTCTGCAAGAGTTTCCTTGTACTGGACAAACATCCCTATACAGTGTAGTTTACAAATTTTAGGATATTATTTTTAAAAAAGTACATCATAATTCCCCTATTGACAACATAGCCTGTCTCCCTGTTGTAGTTGAAGTGAGTTTCACTTGACTGCCTAAATCTGAGGGTATATGGGAAACAGTCTGTATATTGTGAAAATTTTTGTCTTTCCAAGTATGATCCCACTTTTTTTTAAGGAGAGTGTGGGAGCTTAGCAAAGAGCTGAATTTCGTAGGCAAGGAAGAGAAATGAGGACGAGAAAAAAGATGAAGTGCTAATAAATCTTCAGACATACCAGATGTCTGATAGTCAAGTACTTGTTCTGACATCCCAAGTGAAGCTCTTAAATGATTAACACAGTTTCCCTTCTTCCCCAGTGGATGTTATGTCAAAACTGACTTATTTTGAATGAAATGTTTCATTTTTTGTAAAGTTGACATTTTTCCAGCATTCACACTTTCACTAACACTTTTCCATTAGGAAAAATGATTCACTGAAGAGTTTAAGTGTGATTACCATAGTATCTGTCCTGCCACACTCAAAAGGAAGGCATAAAAACTACATGTAAGGTTCCTGGAGTCTAGCATAATTACCATCACTCTGTATTTTGTGTGATGTAAAATGATGTAAAAATACAACAACACACTTAATATTTATACCTCTTCTGATATATAATGTTAATTCGATCATTGACTTTTAAAGAGCTAAATTAGAATCAGTGTTGAAACACTGTTTCAAACATCCATGTTTATGGGTCCGATAACAAAAGCCCCAGATAAAGATTTCATGTACCAACTTGTACACCATATTTTTCTTCAGATCCCACTCTTCCCTCTCTGTCTGCCCAGTTATTTATCTTAGTATTGTGCTCTTTTGAAGATTTACATGGAAAATCATAAGTATAGGAAAGAGCTTTATACAAGTGCAGCTGAAACTGTGTAAAACGCCCAACAGCAAGCTGCAATACTTATTCATCCCACTTCAACCTGGAGCAGATGCACAAAACTTCCTAAGTCAGTGTGAGACCATCTGACATGGCCACTAAAATGGCATAGAAGCTTAACTTCATTCATTAGATGCAACCACAATTTACTTTCAGGTGATATTACCAACTAATAGCACTCATTCTCCTACGGATATACTAAGAGGAACGAGGAAAGCATAAGATGAAATTGTCAGAACAAAATGAAGAAAAGTGAGAGAAAATATAATGGAGAAGAGAACCAATCAAAAAAATAAGAGGATGCCACATAATTGGGCAGGCAAATGGCATCAGAAAGCAAAAGGGTATGAAAAGGAAACAGAAAAGAGTAATTAAGATGATGAAGAAAGCCTATGTTAAGGCCTAAGACATCAAGTACAAATGTTTTATGCAGTCGTATTTTCAAGTTCATGGCTTAGCAATTACATAGCCTAACTGCCTCAGAAAAGTGAATTAATATACAGTATTTAAATTATTTTGAGCTGCTATCTCATCTGCCAGGTGTTAGGCATTTCATAGTAGCTTGAGGACTCTATTTGTATGTATTATATGGCTTAAGTATTGTACAGATGTGAATACAATCACATCATTTTAAATATGCACATTCAATGAGGCATCTGCGTTTTTCACAAACATCATAATTATATAAAAGAGGAAATTGTGAATGAATTCTTGGGTCTATGATTTTAACATAAATATGTCGTAAATATTATTAGCTTTCTATTAAAGGGGACATGAGCTAAATAAAAGGAGTATTGAGAAGAGCTGTAATTTCCAAGTGTTTAGTGTTAAATATCCGACCAACAAGGGAAATTCAAACAAAATCTCAGTACAAAATGAATAGCTTTTTTTTTTTTTTCATTCTATTAAAAAAATTCATTCTATTATTTTATTCATTCTACATTTCATTCTATTAAAAAAAAAAAAAAGAGAGACCAAACATACCTTAATCCTAATCCTGATTCCTAACAAATGGCTTTCAATGTCAATTCTAACTTAGATAGCTTTAAAGGATATAGTTCTACACTTTCATATTTGCATTTGGTCCCATTTTCACAAACACTGAACAGACACTGCTTGGGTTGAAATCCATGTGAGCTGTGTAAGAATACTTGTGAAATCCAGGTCAGCTATTTGTAGTGTAGTCTTAATAAGCCTAGAAAAAATTGTGTTATTTGAAATTTTATCTTAGAAGTCTGTACAGTAAACTAGCTCGAGGAAATAAGAATGCTTCAGGATGTTGTGACAAGCTTCTCTAAATAGTTTTTTTATGCATATGCCTCCACACACTCAAGGCATATAGTTTTTGAGAAGAAGCCTATCTGAGCATTCACACTGCAGTATGCTTACTTAAAATGCAATGATAGGACCTCACATATCGTGATCACTTTGTCAGTAAATAAATACTTTTCTACTGTTATTTTCATATAGAAAGAGGTACCAGTGATGAGGGAAAACATAAAAGTTTCTGTAGTAAAATCTTTGCAACTAGTAATTTCATGCTGGCTACAGATGAGCTGCTGCACAAATTAGAAGTTATCATGGTTGTTTCTACTTAATATTGTCTTGAAACATCTTCAGTAACCATTAGTCTTTTTTCTTTTGATATTATTACTATTTCTCAACATCAGTTTACACCAGATGTTCGCTCTTGTATGTACATAGATCTACATGATTATAGCCGCGGCTTCCTGGGAACTGTATGTAACACATTTAGTTAGCATCATTGTAAACAGCCAGAATTACATGCACCCTAGCTCCTTCTTCCTTCACATCTTGCACCAGATTCTCAAGACCAGTTGAGGAATAGGGAGTAAAAAAAATTATTGGATACTTGCTAGTTTTGCTCTTGTTTATTTACGATATTTAATGAAGCTGTTTCAATTTTCCAATAAAGTACGACCTGACATAGGTTGTCTCATGAAATCTCTGTAGATAAAGTGACAGCAGCTTACACAGAACAATGTATGGTTGGGGCTAACGCAGCACATGCAGAAGGAAGAAGCAAGATATCTGAGAAAGAGATATGCTGTAATAAGGTATAAAGTTTTTCTGAGAAATAGACTCCTCTTGTAATTAAAAGACGGAAAGCATTATTTTGGTTTTGTGTGATCTATTCATCTTATTTACTCTATTTAGTCTGTCAAAATCTTTTAGAGACATCTCCATGACCAGTGAAACGTGTCCACGAACCATAACAGTGAGATTCACGTGCTGAGTTATTTTGTGGTAATGCTGATTCCTTTGTAAGAAAGCTAATACAGCTTCACAGGTCACCTGTGGGTTGTAATTGTAAAACAGAAAGCAACACGGAAAATGTTAACAGCTGTGAAACATACAACACAGTAAGATCTTACAGATCAGTAGTTCTAACAGATTTGTTTTACTAGCTGTTTGTAGAGAAGCATTGCAACAGCGTCTCCAGACTTTGGTCACCATAGTGTAGTGAACCTATCACGTGGGTTGCTTAACAGATTTAAGTGAAAAGGTTTTTGCCCAAGCCATTATTTAAATTTTCTTTATCAAAAGACTAAATAGTAGACGAAACTTTTTTGGTCTCCTGCATATTTACGTAGGCTGCACTAAATCACAGACTCTTATCAGGTAGTTTTCAGCATACACATCCAAAGCAGAGTGTCAGATATGAACATGAATTTACAATTTGATTTATCTCTTAGAAAATGCTTTTTTTCATTAGGCTTAGCTAGTAAAGGATTGATCCATTGTTAGATATGAGGTATCACCTCAGCATTACATGTTGTCAAGATATCCTTTTGCTGCTATATTATTCTGTAGTACTGCCTATCCAATGGGCTTCTGCTTAGCCTTTTTGGCAGAGAGTACGTTATGAATTATATGAGAAAATGCGTTAGAATTCAACGAAAGTGTTCTGAACTAGTGTTTCATCTATTTCTAAAACTCCTTAAAAAATTTGGAGAAATGATGCAATGGAGTTACATAAATTTACGACCAATATTTCAACAGGAACCAAATAACCTAGCCTATAATGATATTCGCATATCCAAATGACTAGTTCAAAACCAGTGAGTAGTCTAAAGTAGCATAGCCTTTGTAATCTGCTCAAGGTAACAACAACTGTGTTTCCTAATGATACTTTAGGAAGCCAAGAACCATGCTACTGCAGTGTTTTCCTGGCTTCATTGTTTGTGGTAATATGATTAGCATAATAAGGGAGAAGCAAATGGCTGCTGCGCTCACTTTGTTTGCTGCGAATTCCTGTGCTGATTCCTTTGGTGCTCGGCACTGCTGGAGTTCAAGTTGATTTTTAGGACTGAAGCTGCTCTTTTTATCTGTAGATGCAAAGAACACAGTTCCACGGCATAGGAGCCCTTTTCCTCTGAGATGCATCCAGTATGTTTTTAAATCAAGGAGTCCTTATGTGTTCAGAATACGGATAAGTCAAGTAAGATTTGAAGCTAGATGGCTCTGATGCCTTCTAAATAATCACGAATCTTCAGTCATTTCTGTATATCGTAACACAGAAGACATCATCTCCAGCAGTATGGGTTAAATCTTTATCGCTAACAGCAACATTAATAAAGATCAGGGCTTCTGGATTTTTGGTTTGTTTTGGTTGGTTGTATTGTCATTTGTTGTTTTCTTTTTCCCTTAACCTTTGTGGCATCTTGTCTTGACACCCCAAAAAAGTAAGACATCAGAAATTTGTTCATTAAGCAAACTGACATTGCATGTACATACTCTTGGCTTGTTTTAAAAAGCTAAAATACTCATAAGAATATATATCTATTGATTTGAGAAAGGCAATCATAAAGCTTCTAATACAGATATTGGTGAAATCCATTCAAGCCCTGACAAACTGTGAAGGTAAAGTTGAAGTTCAGCCTTAGGAGTTGACTGCAGAATTTATCTGCTATTCATCATGTTCAGCTAACCCTAAAGAAAAGAAAGGTAAATGTAATATGACGTGTATGTATGTAAATGTAAAAATTCCTAACACTCAAAAATTTTACAAAGCATTAGTGACATTCTTCCATAATCTTTACAGTGATATAAACATCATGGATTTTACAAATAAACTGATTTGAAGTCTTGTCAATGTGTCCTTCCACAACTATCACTCAGAACAGAAATTTTCTTTTAACAAATTCGACATGTCATTAACAATTTTAACTGGCTCCAAAAAGCAATTTTTATCTTTTTTCTTTTTCAGGTAACATTTCTAATTGAATGTCACTGTATGATCACTTGAATTTACATTCTCCTAAATTCATCTGACATTGCAGAATTTTTAACAACTTGCACCATCCCTTAACTTACAATCTGTCAATGTCTTACATGTGTTTGAGTAAATCCAAAACGTTATCTAATTTCTGTAGTTATTTGCATCGTATGCTAGCATTAAAGAATTGTGAAGATTTTTTTTCCAGTTTTAAAATTCTGAGTAGAACTAAGTAATGATTCCATCAGCCACCATTATTCATTGCCTGCTATTGTTCTGTACTATGTTCCTAAAAAAAATAAAGGGACAAATAAAGAAAAAAGTGAAACAAGTAATTTAAACCAAGAGAGATAAACCCCTTTATATACAAGTTTGATTACCAAAGCTGTTTTCCACACATGTGTAACTAACTTAGAAAAATTTTAGCAGAAATACTTAATAACCAGGTCTACTTTCCACAGTGAAGTTTTACTTAATTTTGCATTTGGATCAAATGACGTAAAGATGTGATGCTACAGTACTTCTTTGTAACTAAGGTACAAGAAATGAGGTGCTGGAACTAAGACGAACCACTGCTTGAATTAGTCCTTTTAAGTATTAACACTGAGAAAAAAAGTCTTACTGTTTTTCTTTCAATGCTTAGCTACGTTCTGTTGGCCTATGCCACTTATTTATAAATTTCAGTCACATACTGGGAACATGTTGCTTTTCAGGCAAAATACTTAAGAGCAAGTTTTGAGCAATATGCTTTTTATTTTAATTAAAAATGAAAAGCCACATATCTGCATTTTTATCTACTAAGAATAAAAATGAAGAATAGTATTAAGGTATTCTGTGTGATGGAGCTAAATATATATATAGAAAGAGAGAGAGAGAGAGAGAGAAAATCCTGCATACATTATTTCAAATCTGATTTATAGCTCGAAGGGGGTATTATTGTTATTATTACTTCTATGAGGGGAAGAAAAGAGATTTACTTTCCATGCCCTAAATCTTCCCTCTTCATCCTCTTAACACAAGTATTGGCAACCAAAAAGAAGAACCTTTTCATTACTTGGTGATCAGATTGTACTGCTTTTAAACAAATTGACCAAACTGGGTTCACAAGGATTTTGTCACTTCGTACACTGAGCTAACACAAATTTGTCATTGTTAGCTGTATGATCAGTAAGTATACAGATGCTGTATAGAATACAGAGAAGCAAGGCTAGTAAGATTATCATATTGAAAAAGAGAACCAGAGAAAAATGGAAAGTACTCACCAGTGTAGTAGGCTCACAGGAAACTCCACAAGGAGCAATATCCAGAGAAAAAGAACCTTCTTCACTGCCAGCCAGCCCTTAAATGGTGTCTAGGACAGGTGGAGCCAGGCTCCACTCCTTCTGGTCACACAGCTGAATTACCCTCACCTGTGCTCCCACAGCTGACTCAGTGCTCACCTAAGATGATCAAACAGAGGCTCAGCAGTTCCTATACATTAGCCTAACCTGCACATAGGAGACAACAAAGATATTAGTTTGACTTAATTGTCTTTTTAATGCCATCTCATGTAAATACTGTAGGAATAGTTAAAACAGTTACTAACACCTGTGAAAAATTAGGAAAAGTGGTCTTTGAAAATATATTTGTTATTGCTTTCCATGTGTGTTTTGTACTATCATAATCTGAGAAAAATCTAAGAAAATATATAAGCCATTCACTTATTTATTTGCATATTTTAATTGAAAAAAATTAATTGCTTATTGCAAAGTCCTCCTATTGCAATTAACTCTGGTAAAGTTTTGCCTCCTTATCTAAGATCTGAACTGTCATTTTAAATGAAGAAAGATGACAGGAACCAATACACTTGAAAGAAACTAAAGATCTTTCTGTAGGTGTATGTAGCACAATAAATAAAGTCCATTCACCAAAATGATCTGTTTCTTACCAGAAAGTTTTTTTCTGTGCTTTAATGTTAAAGGTTAAAGCTTAAGTACAACATCCCATTTGGTTTGGAATAATAATTTCATATGCCCGGTTCCTCTAGCAAGTAAACTATCCTGGAGAATCTATAGAATGTAATAACTGCTTATACTAATGAAGTATAGAAAATAGTTTCTATCACTCTGAAGGGGAAAAAATGTACTGTGCCTTCCAGCTTTTTGGTAGCCTGACTTTATTTTTTCTGATACTGTCATACTTCTGCCTTACTTCCATTCGTCTATGTAATCTTCTTGCTTGCCTACTGCCACTACCACTATTTTCTACATGCCATTGCACTTTTTACACACCATAATTTAGAATCTGATCAGAAAATACGAGAGATACAATGGGATCATTTAATGAAATAGTTGAGATGATAGCCATTATTATACCGCTTATGGACCTGTATCATCTGAGTTTATCTTCCAGCCTTAAAATCTCTGTATAAGAAATGATAATATCCACTAGCATGCAAATAAATATTCATCTATATCTGAATTTTTTTTAAGCTTAATTTGGAATTTCAGTGGATAGCTACATAAATGAGAGGTTTGTCTCTCTGAAGTGACTAGATGACAAGATTTAATTCTCTTTTGAAAGGTCAGACATATAACATGGTAAACTTCAGAAAGTAGTTTAGATCTAGTCATTTCTCCTAATTTCTACATTTGAAATGATAGAAGAAAAAGTTAGCTTAGGGGATCTGCATTGGAACAGATGTTGAATCCCAAACAACAAGAGAATCACAGAATCACATAATCACAGAAAAGCATAATTTCATGGTTGAACAAGGCATCTTACAAGTAGACAATAACACGATGAAAGCAATAGTGGAATATGCCAAAACCACACAATTCAGAGAGAGACCATTATAAAAATAATCTTCTGTTTTTGTGATAATCAAATGCTTAACCAGGCTAGATGAGTTTTTGCATGTCTGCTGATATCAGCATATTCATCCTGATTTTCACATACATGTTAAGATAGAAGCTAGAAGGTGATCATGATTTACATAAAAGCATATTGTTTATTTCTAAAGATATTTTGGGAAATAGCATGTGAGTATGAGAGGCTGAGGTATAACATCGGCTGAAATTATCTCTTGGATCACATCTGCCTGATCTTTCAAAAAAAGTCCAAGCTACGGAGGCATTTCTGTGTATGATGGACATAGTGGTGGTGGGTTTTCCTTGTGGGTTTTTTTTTTTTTGGAGTCCTTGGTGTTAGATATACTAACTGACTGGCATAGTTGTTTTGATACGCACCTAATTCTTCCTTCATGTTTCTTCTATCTTGTCAATTGCCTTAAGAAGGCTATAGCTAAATAAGTACTCACTTATGTGATGTTAGTGTGCAAAACTAGAAATACTGAATGCACTAAATAAAAATGGGCAGGAGAAATTTAATTTTGATTAATTAGTGTCAACTTCTTATTATTGTTCCTAATCAAAATACAGGAATAATTTTTAGATCTCTTTAGAGCAGTGGGACAAATGCATCACAATGCTAATCAGTAGGCACCACTACTATCTCACAATATTTTTATTTGTATAGCAGGAGAAGCAATGTAAAGCATTGGTCAGTTATTTAAAAAAAAAAAAAAAAGAGAGAGAGAGAGAGAGAGAGAGATAGAGAAATACAGCCCACAGGGATACTTCTAAACTTGCCTTCTGTCTTCTAGTTATATTGATATTTGATAAAACACTCTGGAAACTTTTAAGCATGAGTATTTTTAAGTTTGTCCTATTCCACTGAAGAAGAAAAGCACAGAAAATATAGAAAGTTTCAGTAAGGACTAAAGAAAAAAAGTTCTAGAAACTCATGTTCCCTTGCACTTTTTCAAAATAATGTTGTTTGAGGTATACTAAGATTTAGAAAACAGCGAGTCTTCTTAAATTCAAAAGGATAAACTCTCATAGTCAGTCATTGAAAGAACATTATGTAATCAAGATGGCATCCCCTTATTATGGTGTTTAGCTAATGGGCTGGAGGTTTTATGACTAATCATTCATTGAGGGATTTAGCTATAAAATAGAATGGGCACAAAATCCTTCTAAAGACGGATCTTCCTTCTTTCACTAAAATTGTGACCAGTGTAGGATATTAAGTTAATACAGTGATCTTTATAATGGTTTTGTGAATGTCATTTTAGTAATATGAGTTATACATATCCACTTTCTACTCTTCAGGATAGTAAATTAGACATTTTCAAAGAATGAAGAAAAATCAGCTCACTGCACACTAACCTGAGTAATATAAGAGTGGCCAGGATTTACACATACTGCTCTTACAAAATAAAACCCTTTATATTTAAAATAAAAACTAGAGAATATTTTCATGGAATACATACTGTGCCTCTTAGATCTCCATAACTACAATTAAAAAAAAAAAAAAAAGCCTTTTTTGATTTCAGAAAATGTGGTTGCTCCATTATAATGATTATTGTGTTTTCATCTGTTAAATGAAAGGACAATCCCGGTACTAGTCTCAGAAATGACAAAGCTGAATTTTCTAGCATACTGTAAGAGAAAAATATAATTGTAGTTTAGACAACGTTGGCTGTGATCATGGAAAAATTGAATTTTTCCACATGATAGTTATCAGGGCAGGAAGATTAATCTTTATTCATGTCTGTAAGCTAAATCAAAAGCGAGTGAACTCAGTTTTAAATGTTTTTTTTTTTTAATTTTATGTCTTATTTTCTGTCATACTGTTTTTGTCTGCTCTTCATCATGCACTTTTGTTTCAGTCATTCTGATAACTGAAGGCAAAAATAAATCTAATGTTTTATATAAGTAAAAAGCATAGCTAATTTTCTATAATCTTGGAAATGTTATCCTAGATTTTCTGACAGAAACGCACAAAGAATTTTTGTTTTCAGTGAGAAACCACAAAGTAGATTTTCCAATGAACTGATAATTTTAAAGATGCAAAGTGATTCACTTAATATGAACATGAAGATCAAAACTATAAGTTTTTAAAGTTAGGATTTTCAACATATATTCTCATTTTATTCCACTCAATATTTTATTCTACTCGATATTTCATTCTTTACAGAACTCATACTACAGTGACACTGTTTATTTCATAACTATTAATTGTTGAGGCATACAAGTCTGAGAAGCAAACTGCATTGTGTGGGAAAAAAAGAACAAAAAATCTCCTACTCATCTGCACAAAGTATAGTTCAGTCTGCAGTAAAATAGGATGAGTTATTGAACAAGAAACAGTTCAATAATGCTGTTTTACATAATAAAATAATCAGTCAAGATGAGACTTTTATTTTTTTCTGTTGGATGAATATTTTAAGTATGCAGAGACTGAAACTCTTCTCACCCATATGTAGAAAAAAAAAAAAAATCATAGTAAAGTAATTGAAATTCAGCAGTCTAAAAAAATTGTGTTTTTAAGATCAGACTTTTGGCAGTAAAAGTCAGGTGGTCCAAAGCTTCAATTTTCCACACTCTTCACTGTGCAGGAGAATGGACTATAGGAACTTTATACATTCATTTTTGAAAAAGAAGTGAGAGGGTAAATTGTTGCCTTATTCACAGTTCTAGTATTGTAACAATCTCAGGATTTTCTGAGCACAATACACACAGTACTAAGAAAGAAATACCGAAGTTAGTTTGGCTTGTAATAGAGCTACGAATATTCATACATTCAAGTATGTATTTTACATATACTATAATTTGGAATAGAATTCTAGGGTGAGGTAAAAGTTGTGAGAACTGCAAAGCACGGTGCCAATCTCTGAGGGTGAAAAGCAATAGAAATATAAAACAGAACAAAAAAAAAAAAAAAAAAAAAGGCTCTGACTTGGAAACATTGTTAAAAGAATCCTTTAAGTAACAGACTTGCACACAAATGGCAAAGTAACATAATGAGTATTTGGCAGAAGAAAAAATTCACAGAAATTGATTAATTTGAAGTCATATATAGTTTTCTAGTAATGAAGAATAAGAAATGGTATATAAGAGCCTTAGAAAAACATAAATATCACTTTAGGGAGTTTCTTTGTAAATGTTTCCAGGAGCAAAGATTGATACATTTCTGCAAACATACAATGACAAAGAGAACAGAAGTGTTCAGTACTGTGCGTGCATAGTTACTGTAACTAGGTACAAAAACTCAAGGGCAAACTTTATGGGTTTATTTTGATCTTATGTACAAGGGCTGCTCCAAAAGTAATGCTCCCTATTTTATTATGTTGGCATCTGATATCAAAGTAAGATGTTGCTGATATGGCAGTAAAGGTTTGTCCTTCCTGACTATAATCTGTTACATTTTGTTGCTGCATAGCATATGGCAGCAGGAGGGCAAAATTGATGCTACGGAGGCATGTAAAAAGAAAGGTATGTCACCGAATTCCTCTTTTTGGAATAAATGGCACCCACTGACATACCCCTTGACATTCATTGATACTTGCTAAATATTTGTAGGGACCAAAAATTGCATGTGAGCACAGAGAGGTGGTAGATGGTATGTTTAAGCAGTGCCAGTACAGACATGGAGGACAACCAACATTCTGGATTCCTAGACTTCTTATTAACACAGCATTCAGGCTTTTGTCCATTGCTGGTAAAATACATCGCTAAACGCTAATACTTCTGACTATATTTAAAAACAATATTTTTCAGCTGAGAATGTGATCTATCAAATAGTGTGATTTTTTTTCCTCTTTATATCTGTTGTAGTTTCTATAGAATTTAATAGGAAACATTACTTTCAGAGAAGCTTACATATATTTCAAACAGTTCTTTCAGGAGTCTATTTAAGAAGTGCCTAAAATAACTTGCGTTTGATTAAAGCATAGTTTTTAGTTTTATTTTAAAATACAGACAGATAGAAAACAAATTACTTTTGGTAGCTTTTTTTCCGCCAAATGGTTTGTTCAAATTTGTATGGCTTCTGTTTCCAGCTTGAATTGTGTTACACTTTTTTTTTGCCCAAGACTTTGAGAATCCCGTTTGCTCTCTTTGAAAGTGCTCGTACATCGCAGACAAGTTACTTCTCAGATTGTCTTTGATGTACTGAGCAGACACATCTCTAACCAGTTTCACAAGCAGCTCTCTGAATGTATTGAGATTGTCTTGTATAATGCCTGTACTCAACAGATGTACAATGCCACCATTTTTGAGTTCATCACCCAGGTTTATTTATTTATTTTGAAATTCTTAGTGCTTTTTTAGTTTCATAAAATAATCTCTAGCTCTAACTTTCTAGATATCTTGTTTCTATTTGTATTTGATTATCTTTTGCTTGAATACTTCTTCTAGCATATGCTTGTTAGTCTGTTCTGAATTCAAAATAGAATTTAGCAATATTGGCTAGTGCTAACACTGTATTTGATTTGAATTCTTCTTTTTTTTTTTCCCCAAGAAATATAAGTTAGTAAATCAAAATCCAACAAAAATATCTCATATCTTATATTATTACCTGTAGAAATGGAATATGCTATATCATCCAAGAGGAAATAGGGTTTTGATTAGAGTGGACTATTTACTTGAAAAAGGATTTCCAAAATTATTCTTCAGCTTTGAAAATCCCCAGTTCCAGGTACTGCATTTCTACATGTTATTTTACTGTCACCAGCACCTTTTTGCCAGCGTGATAAAGATACCAGAACATTTTATAGTTACAGTGAAAATTAAGGGAAATTTTGGAACTTCAAAAAAAAGGAGGTGACAGTCAGAGCATGGGTTCTGATCATGCACTCATCTCTTCTCATACCATCTCTCTTTAACTTTGCCCACTAAATAGATACAGACAGAACAGAGTAAAGTAGAATGATCCTTTCTTGATGTGTATTCAGTGGTGTATTGGCAGTTTCCTGGAGATTTGCATTCTAGATCATTGTTCCTAGTAAATTCTGATAGATCTACCATGTCTTTTCAAAAAACCTTTAATATTCAACTGTTGTATTCAGTTTAGTATTCCTTGGCTGTACATTTTATCAGTTCACAGTTAAGCTTACTGGGTTTCTTTGGACTGTTAAAAAGCAAAAGATGGAAATAGCTATGCCTTCTATTCCTATTCAGATTTTAAAAGATTTGACCTTATTCAATAATGCTTTTACCTGTAGTCATAGGTGCCTCAATTCATACTTCATTTGCAACTAATACTTCATTTGCACCTTTGTGGGTTTTTTATCTTAGTGGATAGGTAGCAGAAGGTTGTCTTGTGACAATGACTTGTGTAGCTTTTAAATTATAAAAAATGTTACAGATGCTGAAGGGAAAATGGAATTCGCATAGTAAACGTAGAATAAAGATTTTGGTTATTTTCTTCCTGACCTAGAAAAGCAAAACAAATTCTTGGGCACCCACTGTCTCCTTACTGTATCATGCTTGAACTGCCTCACAGTTGTGTGAAAGAATTACTTAGGGAACAAAGAAAATAAGCGCTTAAGGAAGCAAGACGATGTATGATATTTGCAGAGAAATCTCTTGTTGCAAATTTAGCCCCAGAGTTTTCCTTCACACTTAGAATTGCAGGCAATAAAAAGAGTCAATAAAGGAGCCTACCTAAAGGCATCTTCCAGCAGTTTTGACAGTTTGACCACTTGCTTCACAATGATAAGAATTGTCCTACTTGAGATTAACTGAAATTACCCTCGAATCACCAAAGTTGAGATCAAAATAGCAGTTGAGATAGCAGTAAATCTTCCTGGGCTACACAACTGTCATCTGTCATGAACTGTCCTTTAGGGCAGTTAAACAACGTGGTTGGTTTTTTTGTTGTTGTTTTTTTTTTTCCCCAAAGAATTTTTCAATCAGTGTGGTGAGGCAGTGAAGTAAGAGATCTGGATATCAAGCTGCTAGCTCCTGGTTTGACATGTACTTACCACTAAATATTCTCAGTAGTCTGTACTACAGAGTTATGTTTGTAAGTGGAATGTATGAATCTCCAAGAGCAAATAAATAAATAAAAACAAAACAAAAAAAAACCACCAAGAGCTGACAACTGAACAGTCTACTTTTGCATATTTTGGATTCAGCTGTTTTGTGAATGTTAAATTTGATCTAGTTACATTCTATAACTGTTTTCCATCACTAATGGATTTTATTTTGAATGTTTCCTATAAGCTAGATGCAGTGTAGAAGCAAAAATCCGACAAATTATTATTCCTAAGTAATGTTATATTCTCTGTACATCTCATCTATACTAATGCTATAGAGGAAACAAAGTATGTGAGATTAATCACACAAAAAAATAAAAAAATCACTAACTGGAATTTTAAGATTACATTTCACAGTTCATATTTTTAAGAAAAGTAGGATATCGTAATCAATTTAAACAGGCTTCCTTACAAACAGTTTTAATACTTTGGTTTTTGTTCATTTCCAGTAAGAAAAAAACATTTTAGTACTCGCTGTTGATATTGTAAATACTTCACTGATTTTAAAGAAACATAAAATGCCTGCGATTGGAAGTAATAATTTAAAGACCATCTATTTCCAACCGTCCTGCTGTGAGCAGAGCCACTAAATCAAGCAGACCAGGACCCCATCCAAACTCTCCTTGAACAGTGGGATAGACTATATGCAAATTCTCTGGAAACAACTTGTTCCAGTTCCTCAGGATGCTGCAATTGAAAAATCCATTGGAAAAAGAAGAAAAAAAAAAAAAAAATTTTCTTCCACACAAGAATGGTACTTTTTGCTCAAGTCTTCAAAGCTGAAGTGATAGTTCTTCATGCTAAATTCACATTTTTATGGGACTATTCTCACCAAAACATCTAACATTACAACATTTTGCTGATCTACTATTTCTTCATTTAATTTCACATTGACTTTTAAAACATGTATTGGTGACACTTCATTTACTCACGTTACAGATATCTTCTTAGTCGGGTTTGTAAATAAAATGGTTGACATTGTTTTGATGTCTTGGAGGAAAAAAAACTATGCTATTTCTTGACTAGAAAAAAATGAAATTATGCAAGTCTTTTACAAGATATATGTAAGCCTAGGATATTTTTTTCAAAGGTGTTTAGTCTAGTTACAGTTATAGTGGCATTTTCCATCTTTTTTTCTCAGTTACAAGTCATTTCTTCACAAAAGTCTAAATGCACAATAGTTACCAGAATATCATTCTGTTATTGAATAATACTGGTTATTCCAAGCCTTGTGGTATAACCTCATTGATTTGCCCACTTACTTAAAAAAAAAAAAAAAAAAAAAAATTTCTTCTTAGAATTTTAGCTCCAGTTTCTCTGCTGGCAGATAAATATTCTGTAGTGTATTTCCTGGATCTGTTAAACATAGCTCTATATAGAAAAGCGATGGCTAACAACCAATTCTAAATATCCCAAAAATGAATGGATACAACCCTGTTAAAAAAAGGAGTTCTTTCCCGTGCCAAAGTCCAGAGCTCACCTGATACTCCAAAATAAGGAATCTCCAGGTAAAGATTCTTTCCATTTGGCAGCCAGCCTTTAAATGAGGTTTAGGGAGAGGTGGAACCACTTTCTACTCCTTCTGGTTGCATATGCGAATTGCTTTCACCTGCTCGCCCAGAGCTGGCTGTATCTCTTCTCCAGGTGCTCAACCATTGTTTCAGGCCATGACTTAGCAATTCCCATACAAACTCATATACTTTTGTCTAATATGCAGAATGTAAAGCAAAGAAATTAGATCGTTCTCTCTTCCTGCTTATGAGGAAATTACTGCATACCATCATTTATCAGCTAATTTAGTCTGGGAGAAAATATGTCTCCCATATTATCTTACTGGATCTAACTTTCACTGATTAGTTTTTTTGCCAATATTCAGCGGTAGCTTGGGGATATATATACAATGCTATTTGTAAAATACCTTATTTTCTGGCCTATATTAATAGCAACATTGTGAGACTTTCAAAGAATTTACCTTAATGTTGAAATTCAATAAGTTGACACAAAGCATATACAAGAAAAAACAAAATTGGATATGTTTAAAATTATTAGAATAAGTGTGTAGATGATTTTCAGCTAGAGACAAATCCTGGCTGCACAGAATTGAAGACACAGTTAAGAAGCCTGCTGTGTGCCAAGAGACTGCGACTTTACTATCTTAAAGTCAGGCTTCATAGTCTTCATAACTGACACGGACAACTTAACTTGGTCTTATCTGTGGGTTCAAAAGCATGGCAGCAAAGAGGACAAAAAATTATGCCAAACAGAACAGTTAGGAAATGCATCAACAACCTGGAGAAAAACAGATTACAGGGAGAAATAAGTCCTAGAGAAAAGTCTGGCTCATCTGGAAGTAGAAGTGGGGCGGGAAATGATGAAAGAAGTTCCTTAAAATATTAGTAATTTTATACCACTGATGTTGGGATAAAAATGAAATTATAACCATCTGTTTTTCATGCAATGGAAGGCACTGTTTTTGTTACTACTAAAGGAAAAGATCCCAAAAGATTGAAAGGCAGAGAACGATAGAACAAATGCATATCATGTCCAAGTCTTGGTAAATCTGGAGTGTGATTAAAAATTCTCTTTTATGTTGCAACATTCAGAAAGGCTGGATCCTTATGAAGATGACATGAAACGTTGTAGATTCTGTTCAGGGAATCAGTTTTGGAGCAATATGTAGGAGGTTTGTAATATCATAAAATTATAAAAACATAGAATATCCTCAGTTGGAAAGGACTCACAAATATCATTCAGTGCAATTCCTGGTTCCACACAAGACCACCAAAATTCAAATCTTACATCTGAAAATGTTGTTCAAGTGCTTATTTAACTCTGGCGACACAATGCCATGACCATTGCCCTGGGGAGACTGTTCCAGCCTGACCACCCTCTGATAAAGAATCTTACCCTAAAACCTACCTGACCCTCTCCTGTTCTCTCAGGTCCTGATGCAGTCACCAGAAAACTGGTTTTTGACCAGCTGGCAATGCTGGGTGTAATTCATCCCACGCTATGGTTAGTCCTTTGAGCTGCCAGAGCACACTTCTGACTCATGTTTAATCTGCCTTGAACCACAAGTCTCAGACCCCTTTCCACATATCTGCTTTGCATGCTCTTGTCCCCTAGACTGTACATATATACAGGATTGCCCTGTCGATTCAGCAGACTGTCTAAAGATCTGCTGCATCTTAGGTCTTGCACTTAAAATTTCAATACCTCTGACAGGTTGAGAGCTCTGTAGAGTCATGAGAGTTTGAGACAGGTGGGTTTCCATCACAGTCACATAAATAATGAGAAATTTTTGTGCCTTGCACACTGGTGTATTTGGTACATTTCCTCTGAGCACTGGTGTTCCAAAATCACGATATAAAATTTCGACATCTGTAGTACACTGCAAACATATTAGCATTCTAGAATTATACCAGAGATGGGTGTAATCTCTCAACAGAAATGAAAGATGGCCAAGCACTGTGTCCACAAAAAGGACTGAACATGTGATTGCTTAAGTGGCAGGTAAAGGGCTTTTCTCAGAGACAATCTTGCAGCAGTGAGTAGAGACTAGACACATTAAAATCTACATAGATTAATGTATCCTTTTACATGGCCCAGAATTAAAGCAAGAGACTTGAATGTACTGTTACTGCAGTTAGATGCAATTAAGCTTACAGTGCCTGTGTAGGCACATATATATATGTATATATATGCAGACAGACACACACATGGCTATAATTAAAAGATGCAGCCTGCATTTTGTGTTCATCCTTTCCTGCCTCCTTCATCACATTGGAAGGTCTAGGTCAATTAACTCTCAATAATCACAAGTATGTATGGATGAAAATACTATTTAAATAAAAGAGCTGATGCTTAAGGCAGTTCTTAACTAGAAGTCACAAATGGCTGTCTTTGCTAATAGATTTTATATGACCTTGAGCAAATGGAACTTCATCCCCGGTGATCACTGCTTAACTTTACATACAGTGTTCCGAACAAAAATTAACTGGAATAATTTCATAATCAGTATGAAGCTAATTTTGGGGTAACAGTTTATCCGTTAATGAGAGTAATCAATTGCTTGTAAAAAATAATTTAAAAAATAAGAAAAAATCTCTCTTTTTTACTACTCTGATAAGATGAAGTACATAAATACTTAACGCACTCTGCTTTTCATCAGTAAAGTAAAAAAAACCTACTTATTTCTTTGCTTTATTTTGTCCAGTCAGGTTTCATTCTTGCTATTAGCATCAGCCAAATATATCCCTAAGTAATAGGTCCGACTGAAGTCAAGCAGAGCCTTACAGAGCCAGTTATTAACCTGTGACAGATTCTATCTGGGAGAGCAACTAGTTAATAGGTGCTTAAGTATAGACAGTACTCCAATGGAACCGCATCTGCATCACAGATGTGTCTACACTTGTTGTGCCATGATGAAAATTGCATGTCAAAAAAAAAAAAAAAAGAATATGGATGATATTAGAAGAGATCTGTTCTACATCTTATAAGAAATCCCTCGGATGTTATCTCGGAAATTTTTTGCATTGAGTTAATAGAAAAATATATTAAAATTCGCTTCTCAATTGAACATTTCCAAAGTATGGTAATGCTTAACAGGAGGAAAGAAAAGGCTCTTGCAAGGTTCAAAATTTTTTTCATCTTTTTTTTATTTGATGAACTAAGGTCTGTCTTTCCCTGTCACGCTAGAACACTCCTGGAAAAAAAGAAAAGAAAAAAACTTTTGAGAAAGCTGTTTCTTAAGGACCTTTTTTTTTTTTTTTTTTTTTTTTTTGAGTCTGGAGCAGTAGTTAATTTTGTTATATCCCTGAGGAGGGTGATTTGATGGAGTAGTTCTCAGAGGCAGTTGTAAACCTATTTTGTTTATGACACTATTCATTCTTTCCAAGTTTCCTAAAGCAAGCCTTTTTGACCTGTACTCTTGTTCATTCTTTCATGTGGATCTTGAAGAGGTTTGTAATGCACAGTCTATATGTCAGAGGTATGAGGAGTTGTCAGCTTGTAGATGAGAAAACATAATAATTCTTCATTCAGTAATGTAAGGTACATAGCCAGCTCCCAGAGAGATGCAGCTAAAACCATGAAGTAGAGATGAAGTATTTATGATCAAGCTAAAGTGCAACTCCATAAAATACACCTGGTGCATAAAAACTACTTATTTCAGTGCAAATGCTTGATTCTGCTTGTTTCATCAGAAAAGAATAAAAAAAAAAAAAAACATTTTTCAGAGACTGTTCAGCTGTGAGAAATAACATTAAAGGGAGAAAGAAGCAGAGAACAAACCCTTAATGAGTAACCAAATGGATTAAATTAAAAATACACTTTAAAAAAAAAAAAAAAAAAATTCTTAGCATGAAAAGAGAATCTAACACAAAGAGAAAAAGGTCAGTAATGAGATTCAGAGATCTCACCATCGTAGAGTAGGTCATCACTAAGTCAATTGTTTTAAATACAGCAAACGTAACAATTTAGTTGTACACAAAATAAAGATAAAACATTAAGCTAAATGCCTCAGCATGACATGGAAAACCTTGTTCCTGTAACAGCACTGGAATATGTGAAAGGGAAAATTATATTGTGAACAAAAGACTAGCTATATGTTACAAAATAATAGATACGTGTTAATGAACATAAATTGTGTATTATAAGATTTTCCATTTGATAGTGCCTTTATAATGTTTTTCACTACTTAGCAGGATATGCTACAGGCTTAGAACAAGTAATTAGATTTCCTAGATTTATTTCCAGGCCATTGTTTTCCCAGGGCTGTACATTACTTTATAATGCACTGCTTTGCCCTATAACTCTTATCTTGGGAAGATGTAATTATTTTAGTTTGGTGCGACACTGGGGGACCAATATTCTCTGCTTTGCATCTTTTCTGTTACAATTTACTGCAACATTACATGACAGACTTGCAGCTTCCATCAGCTTTCAAACTAAGTGTTCTGACAGCCTAGACAGGGTTTTCATTTCTGAGACTTTCTTCTAAGTGTTTAAATTATTCTTATATACTATGGCTATTGATATTTTGGTGATATTGGTAATACCTTCCATAAGTTTCATTTAGAAAAGAAAAAAAAATGATGTATGGCAATCCAAACAGTTCTGGTTAGCAGCAGCTGTGAAAAGACTGCCAGTTGCATAAAGAATTCACAATATTTCCAAGTCCAAAGATCAGTTGAAGAGAGTGCCAAGGAAATCGCCACATGAGAAGAGTAAGAAACTGAGTAAAAACAATTCATAAAATACATTGTTCTGTGCGAATTTTCCAATTCTTGAATTCTGTTGATACAGTTCTGGTCTTTAGTGCTGTCTATAAAAATAAGTGAGTTTGAGATTTCATGTGGCATAAATAATTAAAAGTTAGTTCTGTAGCTCCCCAAGCCCAAAAATGGAATTAAGTAGTTTGTAGGCTTGAAAGAGTGCTCTGGTTACAAGTGAAGAATAAATTCCTTGTTTGGGGAGAGTGGGGGGTGAGAGAATATTAGTTATGAAATTATTAACAATAGAAATACACATGTGAAATGAACTTCAGTTCACCACCAGTGTTGCTAAAGTTAATTTTTCTTTGAATTCACTTTCTAGGTACCTGTCTATGTATGACAAACTGGTTCTAATTAATCATATTCTAGAAATCAACAACTCTAGAAATCATTTGATGACTTTTCAGAAAACTCTCAGTCATTAAATGCAATAACTGATCTTTTTTCCTATTTTCTTTTTCCCTAAATAATAATATTTGCACCACAAAGCTAATTCTCCCAAATGTATGTCATTCTCTGTAGTATAACTTCACGCTTCCAGTAGTGTAAAACCTAGCATTATTGAGTCTAATGGTACAATTCCTATCATATCAGTTTTATAGGAACTTCACCCCAGGTGACTATTAAAGGGAAGTCTGAATTCAGGATTAACATATTGACTTTCAAAGTGCCTCCTGAATACATTTCTGACTTAGTAACCTGCATCCACTATGGCAGATTTCCAAATTCTTTTCTGGGAAAATACTGCTATTCAGTAAGACTTTGAAAAAATAAAAAACCTTTGAAATCTTTTTTCCACCTGAATGTATTAAAGGCTTTAATGTCATGATATTTAGCATTTTCCATGTGTGTTCTTTGCCTTTGAATCTCCTAGAAAGCCCATGTGAACTCATCAGAATTGCACCATGTACTTCTTTCATTAATCTTCTTTTCCTCCTCAGTTATCATACAGGAGCATATCAGTTTTAAAGTTATATGAGTCTTCTGGGGAATCTACATTCAAGCGCTATTTTTTAGTTATTCTTTTATTGCGTTCACATTTTGAAAAACCCATTGTAGATCTCTAAGAGACCACAGTAGGCCAGTATTATTAGACACATACACAAAACTCCAACTAGGCTTTTCTCCTAAGTAATGGAGAAATAAATTTGTCATATTCTGTTTAAAGATAAAAATGGTTTGGAAACATTAACAGAAGATTAATTTTTTCTGTATTTCCAGAGGTTGCATTAATTTTTTGTGATATGTTGTATAATACATAATTTGGGAAGTAGTGACAAAATTATTTAGATTTAGCTAAAAACTTAGATAAATGAAAAATGCAACACTGAGATCCCATGGTGCTTTCCAGAAAATGGGGAATGTTAAATGGATTCTTCTTTTTCTTTTTTTTTTTTTTCATAACAAATTTTACCTTGCATTCTCAATGTCAGCCAGTTTTTTTTTCCCAACCCTTTGGCTTCACAGTCATGCAGTTCAGTGCAGTGCAGCTGGCAAATTCTTCCTTGGCTATGCTTCAGTAGAGAATAAAGCAATAGCTTAATTCCCTGTTCTGAAAGAGTATAGAGACTATTTGAAAACTAACTTGTAATTCAAGCATCTCTATGTCAGAATATATCGTATTTTCTAATGTAACACTAAATAGCCTAATCACCATGATCAATAGATTGTAGTTGGAACCACTTAGAGTGTGTCGCCATGTGCATCCTGTACCGAAAGGGTCAGTCAGTCTTTGTAGACATTGGAACTGGTTAGTTTAACATTTCAAAGGAAGAGTTAGATTCTCATCATTTACATCTTTTAATCGTTGACAAGTTCAACAAGAAGAGGAACTGAAGTCAGTAGTGCTCACTAGACTGGAAGTAATATGTTAAAGGTTACATTCATTATGACACACTATGTCAAAAGGCTGGAAGTTATAAAATGTCAACTAACCACAAGTAAGGTTATGACAAAATTAATTAGGGCAAAGAACACTGGTTATGGCTCACTGCGAACGGCACTGCTGAATGAGTTTTAACAATCACAGACATAAAGATGACAAAGTGTGAATCTATCAACCAAATTTCTTCTACTCATCCTTGATATGGGTTTGGACAGCGTATGATCTGTAAGTCTCCTTCCAGGAGAGTTCACCTAATAAGTGAAGCTGAACAAAAGTTGAACTATTTTCTGATACCTTTGTGTTTTAATTAGGAGTAGTGTTTTTTGGGGAAAAAATGATGTTTTCATTTAAAATAAAATGAGAAGTGCATACCTGGAAGAAAAATCATTTTATTTCTATGATTCTGATTGTAAGGTATTTTTTGCACCTACCATATTTCTGATATAACTCATAGATAAAAATTCATTTGCAGAAGAAGGTAAGATTTTCAGCTGTTTTTCTAAATTTAGAATTAATGAAGAAGCAAAGGTATTTATAAACCAAATATATCTAGACTTATATCTCATTAATATGCAAAACTTCTGGTTGTATTAATAAAAATATTATTGATCTGAATTTCATCTGAAATCTGAGTGTATATTTTCAGCACAAATACTTATAAGAGTAAATATCCTCCTAACTGTAATGCAAATAAATCCAAGTTTAACTGCTTCTGCTGATAAACATAATAATAGTGGTATGAGTACTTATGTCTGACGAGATAAGTAAGTGCAAAAGATGAAAACGTAAACATTATTTTCTAAAAGAAAAGCTAAAAGTTGCTACATACCACATGTGTTTTTATGTAAATGAAAGAAGAAATGAGATAAAGCAATATTCTAAACAACAACAACAAAAATGCTGTAGAAGAAAATAAAATATATTAATGATGAAAATAATTACTAAAGGTACTGGGAAAAACTCTTGTATATTAATATTTGGTTTTTCAGCAAATACAATCAAAAAAATTATATGACCAGAAAAATCTTTGCATATGATAACATATGAAAACTCAAGTAGAAAGTTATAGATATTTTTAAATTAATATTCTGTTAATATTTGAACCAACCTTACAAAGTTCTTAAGGAGCAATTTGTTCATAACATTTCAGTAGCCTTAAAGCTGTGCTCAAGCAGTGGTCAGATCACTCAAAACTAGTTTTTTTTCCAGTTTGAACAAGTTCAATAGGGTTTCATTAGAGAGGTTTGGCTCAAGCATAAAATTGATATTTTATTTTCCTAATTGGAACAAGAAAAATTTGACTTAATTGTTTCCTTTTTGTAATCAATTCATATTGATAAAAATATTACGTAGTTAATATTTTAGGAAGATCATATATTTCTGTATAGAAACATATATAGATCATATGTTTCTGCTTATATAAACACACAAACGTGAAATTAAATGTATGTGTAAATAAAGGTGTAATCTGTACAAAGAAAGCTCTTCCTTCAAATTTTAAAGTAGAGATAGCAATAGGACAGTATTACAAGCTTTAATTAATTAACATCAATAAGACAACATCAAGCTAGAATGTTCACGTTTCTTAAATCATTCCAATCATCAAATCCCAGAACAAAAGACAAAGAATAATGATGCGATGTATTTTTTCCTCCTTAAAATAGAACACCTAAACTAAATGAGAGTCTCATTCTCATTTTACAGATGCTGAGAATTCTGTAATTTTTACCACTGCATCTTTCTCCCAGCAAAACCTTGCATATCATGAGCCTATTCTGATGAGGATACTGATGAGGATATGTTGATACGATCAACATAAAGAAAAGGCTTCTTTAAGGTTTCTAAATACATTGTTGCTGACATAGAACCCTAAGGAATTTACAGTGGAATACTGAAACCAGATAGCCTACATGCCACTGTATTCAGCTACAGTAGTTGAGAACAAAATTACTATTCATAATGGAAATACTATATCACAGTTCTTGCAAAAAACTCTCATGAACTTTGAGACCTTAAAAACTAATATGCCAGAAACAGTAGTGAACAGACGGGAAGTGAGAAAAGGTAATTACTGAACTGTTGTTGAATAAATCACTTTGTGGGTCTCTATCTCAGAATATATATATACATATATATAAGTATATATATACACCTACATATATATATATATATATATATATATAAAAGCATACAGAGAATCTGCGAGCTATAGAGCTATCAGAAAAATGCACTTTAGACTGGAAGGAATATATTTTGTGATTTCAGAGAAACCGTGGACTTTTATAAAACTGCTTCAGGAGTTTTATTAAAATAAATAAAATGTAAAACTATTCCAGATAAACACTTCTCTTTCCCCAGGGGAAATTACTCAGTGTTCACTAAAGCTGGGACTGAAGAAAAGAGTACGGAGGAAGAAACAGTGTTAAAAATAGTATTATAAAAAAAGGGTTAAGGAAAAGATGGGATCAACATCCAACTCACCGGATTCTTTGACTAGCAGTCATCTGAACTCTTCGGTTATGAAGTTTGTAGAAGCAAGGTTGTACATCTAAAGGTACAGAAAACAAAATAATAGTTTTAGTTGGAACTGGTTAAAGGACCATCTTCTTTTCTCTGATGCTAATTATGCAGCTATTTCCTTATTTTCTGAGATCTTAGGTATCCTCTGTACAATCCGGAAGTATTTTCTTATTTCATATTCTTGAGGAAGGGAATACCAAGGATATGGGAGCTGTGTGAAATTGTTAAGTGGAACAAAGCTCAGAAATAATTCTCAGTGGAGAAGGAAAATTTTGCTGTAGCAGACAAGCTATGTGTAGGTATAAATACCTTATATAATAACCTTTTGCCTTGGCCATGAACACCAGGTGATGTTACATGCTCTTCCAGCTGATATTTTTTAGTGCTTGTTGTTTTATCAAGACCAAGATGTGATTTCACATTTTTAGCATTTTGTAATAGGGATCGAGAATCAGCTTGATTTTTTTTCAGAGTTATAGACATAAATTCACATATAGGATACATTTTCTTGCACTCTGTGGAAAAAGTGTGTGCATGTTTAGGACAGAGAGTAAGAAGTGTTATCAGGAATGCATGGATTAAGAAGGCATCCTTTGATGTTTCAAATCTATAGTTTATCTATTCTATGTTGTTTGTACACCAGGGAAGAATTCCAGTTTGGCATATTTCCTTCCCTATCACCTTGCTGCAGTTCAAAGGTTCTTCTGCTCTGTTAAGAAGCAGCGTTGCGGTATATTACATTTGTATCTTTGCAAACATGAAAGTTGAATGATTTTGTTAGAGAAACGCCCAGAAATATAATTGCTTAGATATTAAGTTCTACCTTGAAATCCTGTTGGCCTAAGATGAAAACATTAAAAAAAATGGAAATAGTGATGCACAGGGCTTCAAAAAGCTTTTTGGATGGTTACAGCTTCTGTCTTTACACCTTAGTAAGTTAAATGGGGAAAGAGTAACTGCAGAATTTCAGAAAATACCACCATCTTTATAAATCCCAACGTATATCCAAACATCTTCAAAGCTTGAATCAGTGCTTTGGAAGAAAAACGGACCCCTGCTTCACTTCAGAATACAGATACCAATTACATTTCAAGTACAAAGCATGCATGCACACCACCATACTAAAATTATTTTTGCACATGTTAGAAACAAAGAACAACAAAAAGACACTGATCCACTTGATGCCTTGAAATGCCCTTTAATTTAACCATTACTGAATTATATTTGATAATAGCACCATCAAATAAGCCAGTTTGGAAATAAAGAATGTTTGAGCAAATTAATGCTTCTGTTATTTGTATATCATTCACCTAAATAAAAACACAGGCACTGAATTTCAGCAGATTACTGAGTATATTATTATATGAATATTTGTATTCTTTTCAGTTCACTCCTGTTTGAGAAAGATGTGTATCTGAATATTGTGAATGTCTTCATATATCTTTAATAAAGCTTTAAATTAGATCTGCTGGAATACAACCAATATCTTAATGAAGCAACTGATTTCTCAGTAATATTGGTAGGACTAGCAGGGCTGTGTGAACACTTGTAATTGATAGTTGTCTGGAATCCGTGCTACAGTAACTGTCAAGTTGATTAAAGAACTTAGGAATTTGTAATAAAATATATTTTAAAGATCTTTTCCCAGTTACTCTTTTTTATGCAGATGTGTTCTTGGGTATCTGCATGAATTAAACGTTGCTAAAAAATGTTAACTAATATTAGTTTCAATTTTTTTTTTTTTTTTTTTTTTTTTTTGTCTTGTCTAGGCTTCGTACAGGGCAAAGAGCAGCTATTCAAAGACTAACCTTATTGTTTCAGGTTGGCTTGTGATACTTAATATCAGCATGTCCTCTTTTTGCAGGGGTATGTTATCTGCAGCTATGATGTTGACTTGAACAATTTAGGGGTAGGGATGCTCAGCTTCTGCATGATTGAGATCAGACTTACAGAGGTGAGGTTACAGAAGTTAAGGTAGCATTACGTCAAAGCTGGGTGGAAGTGTCACAGGCCCAGGTATCAGCAGTTAAATTTGATATGGAATACGAAAAAGGAAGATTGAGAATGGGATTAGCAGTATAATTGAATGAAAGGTTAGAAGAATTTTTTTGGTGTATTCAATCCGTGTTTAAAATCATACATGAATTTATCATTCAGTTACATATCTCTGTTTATTTTTTGCGTGATAGCACTCCCAGCATAGTTCAAGGTTAAAACGATAATTTACTACTTTTGCTTTCTCACATGCTATCGGAACAGACCGAAAACAAGCAAATAGCATGTAACCAGTAAATCAAGCACAGAACTATGTCCCTATCTATATTGTAGTAAATGATATTTTTTTTTAGGCATTCCAAGTGTAGTGTGTGAGCAGGCATGTGCTTTACACGTCTGTATGCATACAACTCTGAAAATACACAAAGATTACAGGGGATCACATTACTGCCAAGTACATTTCCTTCACAAATATTGATCTAACTGGAAAATTCGGTAACCACAACGCAAACATTCAATTCTGTATCAGAAGCTCAGATAAAGTAACAAAATGGTTGTGTTTGTTTTTATACCTCAGGCACTTAGATTGCTTGCCAAAAGTGAAATTAGAAAATACCAAGGGTTAAAGAGAACGTTGCTATATTAATTAGGAAGAGTAAAGTATAATTAAGAATTGTTTTAGAAATATACGTGTATAGACAAAGGATTTTTGTTTTTTTAATAAAATGATTAATGAAGTTCTGTAGACAGTACACTCAGAGCTATTAAATAATTGAATTTATATGCAGCATAAATACTGGGTTGCCATGACATTATAGATCTCTCAAAGAGACTGTTGGTACCAAAACTGCTACTATTAAGAATGTGTGCTCTAAATAGAGATTACATTACTGTTTTTCAGATGACAACAATGAATTTTTAGAACCTTTTAAATTAGTTTCTTAACAGTTGTAACAGTAAAATGTCAAATACAAGTAAATTAAATATAACAAAATGAGTTAGAAATGTGTATATGCACACAAACACTAATAAGGAAGAGCAAGGTTACAAGAAGCTCTGACTACTGCTTACAAAGAATTGAAGAATAGACTCATAAATTGTCTTATTAAAAGGCAATTTTTTTCCATTTCCTTCTCTGGAATTAAAACTTGGGCTGAGCAGGCATTCCTCTGGGAAAAAAAATAACTGTGAAGTCTCCCTGAAGGCTTGAAATTGAAGAACTGAAGCTTTATGGGTTCTACTTAATATCTCTCTTGTCTTAGAAATCAAATTTTTTTGAAGTCCTTTAATGTCAGGTTGCAAATGACTGAATAGCAGTGATGCAAGATTTATTTATTTTTTAAATTTAAGCCCAAGCAAATCTCAAACTAATTTAAGCAGTGTCTTTTGTAAACCATAAGAAAGGTAGTGTTGCTTATTCTGAAGGTCGGACCTCTGATGGGACACCATTTTTTTGTTTGTTTGTTTGTTTGTTTTTCCTGCAATGTTCTTTAATTTATAGCACTTCTCAAAAAAAATAAAATAATAAAATAATTTAAAAAAAATCTTACAACTTCCAAAATGCAGTGTGCCTCTGTAGCACTAGACTTAACATACTGATAAACCCATAACATTTATAGTCTTCAGAACATTAGAATTGATTCAAGGATGATTTATTGTTATCTCTCTAGCAAACATCAGTTACCACATGTGCTGACTTCTGTTTTACAATGAACTGAACTTCAAATTGAACTGACTTCAAATTACAATGCTGTATCCAACAGTCCATTACCAGAAGTAAGGACTGCTCCCAAGCAGTGCATCTTTTGAGGATGGTAGCTCTTGCCTGCCTCCTTTTGGTCTTTACTTGCTTATGAAAAGTTTCTGCCTCAAAGTAGCATGGAATGTTGCAAATAGGTAACAGCGTAGCAAAGCCAATCCAGAGACTCTACAGAAGGAGAGAAGAATTGTCTTTTAAAAAAAATAATAAAACAACTGATGTCTCACACTGCTAGACCCAGTTAACCTCTAGCAAGTTGCAGTGCCCTGGCTGGCACCCAGCTGCATGCCTGCTCACACCTGGGCAGTCTGTCCAGATTTGTCCCTTGGACATGAGGAAGTACTAAGGATGCTGGTGAGCCTAACTTCCTCCCAGCATTGTTGAGGATGCCTATGAGTGTGGGGACCCTCTCTGTTCCCCACAAAGGGTTGGACCATCCTGCAAATCTTCAGGATTTCCTTGCAGTTTGCCTACATAGCTGTCTGGAGGAGCTTTCTGGAGGTATAAGTTGATCAACAAAATAGCTTAAAAGGACCTTACAATTTTTTAAAAAATGTTATTGGATGACCACCATTTAGGGGCATCATCATGAAAGTTTCTACTAGACTTGACCTTCAGTAGTTCTTGTATTAAATTCCTTAAGCTAGAAGCTAGAACTAAAATGATTCTTCCACTGAAGTCATTTCTTTCTCAAGTGGCAGTTTAACAGGAACTTCGACAGAGCCTGCCATTATGAGTACATCTCCTTGGAGAGATTCATTTTGAACAGACAAACCACAACAGCTACAGCTGAAGTCTTCATGCTCTGACCAATAGTTAATCTAAAAGGAGGCTTTTAATTCTATTTTTTTTTCCTTGGAAGACCTATCCCTATAAGACACGTCCTCATTCATTGTCCTAGACACACAGGAACACAGTGAAGATGTAAGAGCTATAATTTAATTATGCTTCAGCTGTGCAAACTCATCTGGGAAGGATCCAGCACTAATTCAAACAAGGCAGGTCATGATTCTTCTCTGGTGGACGTCTGGATTGCTTCCTGATTAATGTTATTGTCCACTAGTTGAAGAAGTGGCCTGGTACCAAAAGCCTTGCAACCCACTAGAGTGCTGGCACTTTTAATTACTGATGCAATGTCTCCCTATGTTAGGCTGGAGAAAAACAAGGGAAGGTAGAGGAAGAGCACAATAACAGTGGCCTGAAGAGTAGTTATATTGCCTTGAGAAACTGAAAAATTAAACCAGCACACTTCCCCCCCCAAAAAAAAAAAACCAGTCACTTGTCACTACCTTACTAGAATGCTTAGCAATGTTTCACAACTAAAAACAAAAGCCAGTCCATATCAACTTTGCTTAAGGAGATTAAACCATAACTGAAAATAAAATCAAGATCCAATCGTATCTCATTGGCAGCCTGTGGCTCATCAGCAGACATCTCCTTACCTGTCTACTTTTTCCCTTACTGTAGCAGAGCAAGTAACTGCTAGGTTTATGTTTACTCCAAGTAAGTTACTTTGCTACTGTAGTTTCCACACCCTTAGAGCTGCTTCCGTGTGAACTTCTCACTGAAACAACTCCAACAGTGGCTGGTGCTCTTGGAGCTTGAACTGTCAACTGATATAAAATGCATGAAAAAGCTGGGTTATGTGGTTTGTTTTATTACCATTCTTCTTGCTATTACAGTTCTTGTAAAGGATAATGGAAGCTGGGGCTAATAGTTATTCTGAAAGAGACGAGCAAAATTTGCCATAGCTTTGTTGAATTAAACAGAAATTTCTGTCTGAATTCAACGCTCATTAACCTTTGAAGGATTTAGGCATTTTGTATTGTCTTGCATTGCATGACACCTTTTATATCTTCATGAAGAAAAACTCTTTCTTAACATAGCATAAAAACCTTTGCTTCACAGGAAACATTGGAAAGGAAAAGTGTTATTTTCATTTGAAACAAAGTATTAATTGAAGTAAGAAATCAGAAGGCTGTCATCCATTCATTTAAAGGAACTAACTCAATGGAATTCCGATAATGAGAGTATTTGCTTTCTACAGAATGTTAGTTACGGAAATATTTTGGTTTATGAGAGATAACATCTGGTCAGCTCTAAGAAGTTTGTCTTACTTCAAAAACGTCTTTTTACAAGGGAAGTCTCAAAGACAGGTATTTCCATCAGCAACTGCCTCTAAACAGGGGATAATGGATTCATCTATCAAGGGAAATAGTATACATATTCCATCTCTTGCTTGCCAAAGTTGTAAGGATTTCATGTAAATATGAGAAGAGCATACAGACTACATTTTTTTTTTTTTTTTTTTTTTTTTTTTGGTAGTTTTTCTCTTCCCCCCTCCCCCCCAACATTAGGCCTATTGGTGTTTTGTATACTTAGCCTCTGTAACACTGATGCAAAATTTAGTAACTACATGCAATCGATCCTAATAAAAATCCAAAAATCCTAGCAGTCCTTTTGTTGCACTTGTTTTTTGAGGACATCATTTCATTTATTCCTCCACTTGTGCTAAAATGCCTAAGTTAACATTAGTAGTCTCACAGAGTGAGAGGCAATAGCAGATAATCAGTTCTAAATTCCCCAAAAAGAGTGACAGTCATAATCCAGATTTAATTTAATTTAACTAGAAAGAAATATATGCTTACCCATCCCAAGGAGCAGGGCTTATCAAATACTCAAAAACAAGCAAACAAGCAAGCAAAACAACAAAAAAAGACCCCACTCTTATGGCAGCCAGCCTTCAATGAGGTTTTGGGACAGGTGGAACCAGGCTCCACTCCTAGTCAAACAAGTGAATTGCTTTTATACATTATCCCTGGGCTGGCTGTGCCCCTTCATCAAGTGCTCAATCATTGGTTCAGGCCATGAGTTAGCAATTCCCGTGTAGTGTGTAAATTCACATTTGGATAGCACTGAAGCCTTCTTTCACAGAATCACAGACTTGCAGGGGTTGGAAGGTACGTCCAGAGATCATCGAGTCAACCCCCCTGCCAAAGCAGGTTCCCTACAGCAGGTCGCACAGGTAGGCATCCAGGCAGGTCTTGAACATCTCCAGAGAAGGAGACTCCACCACCTCCCTGGGCAGCCTGTTCCAGTGCTCCGTCACCTCACTGTAAAGAAGTTCTTGCGCACATTTGAGCGGAACTTCCTGTACTGCAGTTCCCGGATGTTTCCCCTTGTCCTGTCTCCACTCACCACTGAAAAGACTCCTGCCTAGCCATTCTGCCCCCTCTACCTTAGATACTTATAGACCTGGGTCAGGTCCCCTCTCAGTCTCCTTTTCTCAAGGCTGAACAGACCCAGATCACTCAGCCTTTCTTCATAGGAGAGATGCTCCAGGCCCCTCACCATCTTCGTGGTCCTCTGCTGGACTCTTTCCAAGAGATCTCTGTCTTTTTTGAGCCCAGAACTGGACGCAGTGCTCCAGATGAGGCCTCACCAGGGCAGAGTAGAGGAGGAGGATCACCTCTCTCGACCTGCCGGCCATGCTCTTTTTAATGCATCCCAGGATGCCATTGGCCCTCTTGGCCACAAGGGCACACTGCTGGCTCATGGCCGACCTGTCGTCCACCAGGACACCCAGGTCCCTCTCCGCAGAGCTCCCTTCCAGCAGGTGATCCCCCAACCTGTACCGGTGCATGCAATTATTCCTCCCCAAATGCAAGACTCTACACTTGCTTTTGTTAAACCTCATCTGACAGGCTCTCCAGCCTGTCCAGGTCTTGCTGAATGGCAGCACGGCCTTCAGGCGTGTCAGCCAATCCTCCCAACTTCTTATCATCAGCAAACTTGCTGAGGGTGGCCACTATCCCCTCATCAAGGTCATTGATGAAGATGTTGAACAAGACCGGACCCAGCACCGACCCCTGAGTTACAGGCCTCCAACCGGACTCTGTACCGCCAATGATGACTCTCTGTGCTCTGCCCGTCTGCCAGTTTTCAACCCACCTCACTATCCCCTCATCTATCCCACACTTCCTCAACTTTGTTATAAGGATGTCGTGGGGGACAGTATCAAATGCCATGCTGAAATCAAGGGAGACTACATCCACTGCTCTCCCCCAATCCACCCAACCAGAGACAACATCATAGAAGGCTACCAGATTGGTCAAGCATGACCTCCCCCTGGTGAACCCCTGCTGACTATTCTTGATAGCCTCCTTTTAGTTAGTATATATTACTAATTAATTTGAAATGCGATTTCCATCCATAAATACATAATTCATGTAACAATAAAATATATCTTCTCAAAATTATTCATTGCCATGTTCTGCAAGTATTAAATGAATGCATGGAAATGAAGAAGATTTAGGTGCATGAATTTCCTGTATGCGCATGAGTTTGCAAGTCCGGGCAGAGCATTAGATAATTCTGAACAGAAATATACTAAACAATCCTAAATTGAGGACTACATAGAGGAAATAAAGACCGAAGATAGATGCTCTGTATTCTTCATTTTTTCTAAAATCTCACTAATGACCTAGCTTTACCAGGAATACTTGCCTTCACTCAAAAAGGCTACACTTAGAGTTTCATGAAATCTCACATCATCATCTTTGTTTATTTCCCCTCCCATGCCACCCAAAGAAATTAATAAAGATGATTTTCTGGGCTGTAGAGTGTAAACCTGCTTCCTGCTTTAGGTTTGCAGATTGTTTTCTGCATCTGTTTTTCTTTCCTCGAGCAAAGCAGTAGTTCTCTGTTTATAGCTGTGTGGTATATACGTTGCTTCTTCAAGAGAGGATAAGTAAAACCAGTTGATGTTGCTTTTTGTTGGTAGGTTTTTTGGTCTTTATTATTCTTGTATCTACTTTGAGCTTGTGCCAGAAGAATACAATAGTGTTACATGCTTGTCAGACAAACTACTATAGTAATTTGTGAAACAGTTCAAAGCAGGATTATCGGACTAGGACTCATGACTAAATCTTTAACTACTGTTTTACTCATATTAGCCAGAAAAAACAGGAATTAGGCTTTATGAGAGTGGATTCAATTCTGGTGAGATGAATCCTGGTGTTTACTTCAGAAGGTTCACTGCCTTCTTATAAGTAGCCGTTCAACGTATTTGAAGCATTTAAAATCATTTCCTTCCCTTTAGAAATACACTTCTCTGCTGAATTCTCTTATTCAGAAGTAAGTCAATTTATGTAAATAACTATTCTGTATGGTAGAGATAAAACAAAACAAACAAACAGTTTCATACATTTCTGACTGAATTTCTAAATGAAGTATCTCGAATAGTTATACTGAAAAATAGAGAAAAATAATACAAGCTTACCTCTTAATTCTTTAAGTTTCAATGTAAGATCCTGCTTAAAATTGCAGGAGTAAATGCCACACCTCTGAAGTTTTATATCATGTTTTTGTTTCTAAAAATATCAATTGTTTGAGCTGATTTCCATTTAAATAAATATGACTCTTGGGCAGCCCTTGCAAATGTAATTACAGTGCAATATCACAAACACATAATACCAGATAGCTTTTTTAAAGTCAAGAGTTCCATCTTGTTTCCCTTAAAAATAGTTCTGTGGCACAGCCTTTAAAGGTGAAAGTGACTGAAGATGGGACACTGCAAAGTCACTACGATACTATTCTACTGTCTAAAAGGAAAAAAGTTGTTTTCTTTCTCACTATGCATTATGGGTATTAGGACAGTATAATAGGGTCTATTTCAGTACTCAGTGATGAATTTATGAGGTATTAATGTGCTCGTGGCATGCAGGTGGGAGAATATGCTTTTACAGCATATCACAACTCAGATTCCTAAGATCAGGCTGATATCACTTGATTCTTGTTTTCTGATGAAGGTCAAAAATTGCCACAGACAGAGCAACTCTGGTGAGGATAGGCTGGTATGTGCTGCCATTTTCTGCTTGCTAAAAGTTGCTTTAATTTTTTTTTTTTTTATGTACATAAATGTCCAAAAGTATTCGCACAGTAATAGTCCTTTTGTGGCATCACATTCATAAAAGAACAGCTGAAGCCAGATGAGAGCAACATCTTCACTGCTCATTTCAAGCCAATTTATGATGTGTTTAGCAGTGGAGACCAAGACTTTATGTCTTAAATGCTGATGGGAACAAGGCTAAGCTTATGATTTGCTGTTATTATTTACAGTTCCCTATTTCAGGCAAGTGTGCAAGGAAGAGTAAATTAACTGTTAAGGGCACAACAGAAACAGCCCTGTGGCAATACAGCCATCACCACTAAAAAAAAAAAAGCTCAGGATCCTGGCAAAATTGAGCAGACGCAGGGAGCCTGTGGGCAGGGCAGCAAGCGTTCAGCTGTAGGTGCGGCATACAGACAAGGGAAATCTGCCCAGCTGTGAGAATCCTCCTTTGCTTTTTTTGGCTCAAAGCTTGCTTCCTTAGGTATTTTGTTGAGAAGGCAAGTGATGGATGTTGTGTGGCAATCAACATTGCTGTGTGGACAATTTTAAATCTTTGGATGTTTGCCTTCGGAAGACAGTGCTCAGGACCGTTTACTGGAAAAAGATCTAGCCCGTTACCAAATAACTCCTGTTTGCTATGGAAGACTGGGGGACAATGCCATTGTATCCTGCGAAGGCAAGATACAAGTTGGTGCCTCTCTGCTCCCTCTTACCTACTGGCAAGGCCAGGAAGATAAGAACAAAGGAGTTTCCTGCTGAGATCCCAGAGCCAGAAGCTGCTACTCAAAGGAGAGCTGACTCAACCACCTTGGATTTGAGCTGTCACTGCAAAGACAGCTGACTCAACCACTTTGAAACCATTGAAAAAGGGCCATCATCATCATGGTCCTCGTCGTCAACAGAACAGCTCTGCCTGACAACCCACCGCTACTGAAGATCAAAGACAGAACTACAAACCTCGCTGGATCCATGGTGGCGACTATGTCCCTCTTGCTTTCTATAAAAACTCCTTGCTTCTTCTTTTCTATCTTTTCTATCGCCCTCCTTCCCTTCCCCAGTACCCTAATTCATAACAGTGTCCGCCCTGCCCTTCCCCATTTCCCTGATTAAGATTTGTAATAAACTGGTTGGACCAACATTTGAACCGTTGCTTCTTAATCTCACGCCAAATATGTAGATAACAAAAGAACCTCCTCTCCCTCCTATAAATTGGAGCAAGACACTAGCTGTGCTGAGCAGATTCTGCTGAACACATGGAGACCTGACAATTTTAACCCCAACTAAAACGTGCACCCACCTGTGATGTCTAGGAAACTGCAACACAAGTATTTTGACAAACAGTAGAACCCACGATATAAGTTTCGCTTGGAAGGATTTACTTTCACAGTTAATGAGAAACTTCTTAGTGCCTATTACTGCTTTCATTTATTTAAATTTTTTCAGATAACGTTAGATACAAATAGTGGATAATATGAAAGGGCAAGTTAAATATGTTAAAATACAACTATCATCTACCCTCTTACATTAAGACTTCAAAACAAAATTTCAAGATATGTAGTGGGAGCAAGCAAGCAAGACTACAGATGTTACTTTTCCTTGTTTGCCCTGTATAATCAAAGAATATTAGAATGTTACACAAAACAAACAAGACAAAACAAACAAGAGCATTAGGCAAAGCAGACTATGATAACAAAAAGAGAATAAATAGAAAGCTTACCTCTATCCTGGGCTCGCTCACAAAACACTGGCAGAGACAATCTCCAGAAGAAACCCTTCCCCACTGGTAGTCAGCTCTTAAATAGGTCTAAGAGGGGTAGAGCCAGGCAACACAGGTGAATTGCCTTCACCTGTGCTCTTCTGGCTGACTCATTGTTCGCCTCAGATGATCAGTCACAGATTCAGGCCGTGACTCAACAGTTCCCATACAACCCAAACACCAAAACTTTGTTTCCCAGGACAGATTATTGCCTTTCATATTTTTTTCCCAAAACTGGTATTTACTAGTATGATGGGATCTGAAATACATTTTTTAATTCTGCAGGAATGCTGTGCAAATGCTTACTATTGCTTTGACCTATGCACACATAATATTGGTTCTATTAATAATGGTTTGGAAATAACAGTGCTATAGTAAGTAAAGCCATAAATGCTGGCTTAATAATTATATGGTACCATTTAGGTTGTGGGTTTTATGGAATCTGCAGTTATAATGTTATGAAGAATTACACAGCTCCTTAATTGCACAATCTTTTAAATTATGCAGTCTATGAACATTTTTTTTTTCTAATGCTTCATACAGAAATTAATTTTATATCCCCATCATTCTAGAAACCAAAGTGTCTTGAATTTTATTTTTTTTTTAACAGACAAGTTCTGAGATCTTCTGATTTTATTTTATTTTTTATGTTTCTATCATAACTAAGTTCTGATAATAGTTACATGCAAGATTATTCTTAGATTTAGCTTTCATTCTAAGCTTTCTACTGCTGAGGAATCACACACTGTTTTTGTGGAGAAAAGGAGGGAGTGAATGAATTGCTACTACCTAGGTAATAGCATGTTATACTAGATGCTTACCTGTGGCTTTCCAAACAGCAGGCAACTTCTTGGGTTAGAAACCTGGGATTCAATTCTTGCACAATACAGCCTCTAAGGGGAGCTCTCTGCTTCACGGGTGTATTTCACGGGCTTAAGCTCAGTGAATGCTTATCTTCTTTTACATTTAATGACCCAAATCCAACAGGGTAGTAAGTCCAAGAGTGCACAAATATCTCGTTTCAGTGGTTAGTATTTTTCCATGCTGGGAATTTCAGTAGATTTGGAGAATGAATGAACATTCACTGGTGCACTGACCCTGTAAAGTCAGTACAAAGCGTTATAAACATAAGCCAACAGTGCCACAGAGGAAGTGCACCAGCATTATTCGGAGGGTTTCTGCCTTGAGATGTCATCTGATCTATTATGACCTTCATTATCAAAAATCAAAAAGGCTTCTTTTTTCTCTGACATTTAGATGGCAAGTATTTATAGTTGATAGATCACCAAGCATAGACTCAAGTTGAAAAAAAAAAACAACAGTTTATACAATATAATATGTGTTTTCAGGTATGAAATGTAGGCTCTAATGTGTGTAAGAAGAGGTATGTATATTTGTTTGCTTTTCTAAAAATTGTTACCTGTGATTGTTATAGTACCGGTTCCATGGTATGTCAGTTTTGTATAGCTAATTCCCATTAGAAGCATAAAAAGAGACAAAGAGGGCAAGAAGTCAGCCTAGGGATGAGTTCATTCACCTTTCTGGGGAGAAGAATTACCATTAATCAACAAAATCTGCATTCTCTTGAAAAACATATTCTGCATTGCAAAGCAATTAAATGTTCACTGTCTGTTGGCATGTATTTTTGGGTACAGTACAAATGTTATTTGCATCTAAAGGGAGTCTGAAAAATGCTTTATTTCCAGTGTGTGAAAGGGAAAAGGAAGGTGGACAATATATTTTATGTAGTATTTTTTTTAGAAATTTCCCAATAAAATATTATCGTATTACATGAATTCTCCTAAGATTCTCTTCCTCTTTTCCTCATTATCAGTTATGCATTCAAATGCTTATATTACGTGCAATTTTAATACTGGAATAGCTACATGGAGGAAAATCTACATTTTCCTTGAGAAAAGAAGCTAAATACTAGTAATAGTTTAACTCAAGTTTTATACTTCATTAAGATTGGATGATCATTTACGTATTCTGTAGGTGATGGAGGAGAAAAATCACTGAATGTAAACTCAAGCTTGAAGAATCGCACTGACAAGAGGAAAAAGAGAAAAGTTTGCAGTATAATGAGGTCTAGATTGACTTTCCTCCACTTTGACAGTTATGACCACCATACATTCTCAGTCACAGTCCACAGTGGATGAAGGAAAATCCTTTTGCTCTGAATTCATTGATCTGTAATCTCAGAGTAATTTATTCACAGCCTCAATGTGTATTTTCCAGGGTTTAAAATCCTCCCTGCTATTTCACTTCTGAGTTGTTTTTCTTTGTACAAATACGAACCAAGATTTTTAAAAAGTTGAGGCTGTAATAAATGCTTTCGAGTGAGAAAACAGCAGCAGATGTCTGATCATTCCATGGTAACCTTACTGTTATTCATTCTAAATCTCTTCTTAATGTAATTTAACATAAATAATTGAGAAGATGTAAAAAATGAAAAATGCCATCTGACAGAGATAAATTTATAAAGAATCAGGTATCAGGATTTTGCTAGCTGAAATATCTGTTTGCTGTCAATATAGAGATGTTACATCTGAAGAGAAAAACACACTAATGTTTTCACTATTTGTAGGTATCAGTATAAACACAAAAATCATTTTCCTGTTCTAAACTGGAATATGTAACTATATAATCTAAGACTCTAAGTCAATACTGCGTCTAACAAGGGTTACTGCCTTCAAGAAAACACATTAAACTGACTTTCTATAGGCAACAATGCAACATGCATCAGAGAATCAGAGACAAACTAGGATCAGAAACCAAGCAAACTGATGATATTTTCTCTAGCAAACAATTTTTGTAAAATAAACATGAATAAAGTAACCAGTATGTGTAAGGGATATTCTTTAAAACTAACAGTAAACATTTTCATCTTAAATTTCCCATTTCTTTTCAGAATGTTTCTTCCTTTCACTGCAAAATTTTGTTAGTCATATCTTCTAAATACTGAACGTAAAAATTTGTTCTCTGGGCTAGAAGTAACAGGCTTGGTTTAGAAGACTGCAGTGAGATTCGTATTAAGAGATAGGCTAGAGTTCAATTATACTTTCTGACTTTATTGATAGTATCTTGCAGTTATTTATGTTGGTTGTTAAAGTGTTTACATTGATTTATATGTTTCACTTCTTTATAAAACCTGTTGTTTTTGGTTTTTTTTCTTGGTGAGATACTGAAGGACCTCTCAAAGAGATGAAGATTACTTTCATTTTTCTGCTTTTATCTTCCTCTACAAAACACAGTAATTTAAATGCACTATTAGGAATTCTGCCATTAGTTCTATGAACTCTTTATATAGATGTTGTTTTCTCCTAAATCTATTAGACTCTTCATGAAAAATAGTACTGTGTGTTACCTCAGTAAGTCTGTTATGTTGTCACCCACAGAGATCTAAAGAAAATGTTTGAGAAAATTTGGGTGTGGTCTTCAGGGTCTACTCTCAATCTTTTTATTTAGCTTTAATTTAGGTACCCAAGTCTTTTCCTGAATTTCATTGTTTCTGTACTTGGGAAAAAGGAATATTTCCGTATATGTCAGAATGAATAAATAACCTTCGAGCGTTCATATGCTTTCTTGCAACAACATTCTATATGTTACCTAAATCTTGATTGTTCACAACAGTGGAGGATAGGGTATAGGGATATCCTCCAAAATCGTGGAGGATAGAAAGCAAGGATAGGGTAAACTCAATGTGTTATTACCAGTTTATACCAAATCTTGATGTACATATCCTCCAAAATTTTTGTGCCTACTGAGCTCAGCTGTGGAGATCAGACTGCAGTAGTAGTTTTATAACAAATCTTTGGTGTCAGCCTTTCCTGTCCTATTGCTCTGAACAATCTCAACAGAGGTGATACATTAGGTACTAGACAATCAAATGATATGATGGGATAGAGATCATGGGCTACATTTTGTATCATCCTTAGAAAGGGAGAGTTTTAACCAACTGCATTTTGCTGTCTTGAATCACTCAGAAAGAAAGGAGATGAGATGCCCTTGTTTATTGCAGACCAAATGGACTATTTCCTTACATGTGCACTAAGAAGGTGAAAAAAGCAAATATGATTTAAAACTTCACAAAACATGTACAACATGCAACAAATATCAAGATAGTTTTGAGGGACACCTGTTCCTGAATATCATGTATTGTTTCCTTCAATGATACTTGATTTAAACAAATGTGTATCTTGTTATATTAATTTTGATTTTATTAGCAACAGAGAACTATATTGTAAAACTTGAAACTTTCAAAATGATACGATTCCTTTTCATTTGGAAAATATATTAACTGTACTGTAATAAATGATTCAGCCTATAAAATATTGATAGGTAAAAAAGTCCATATACTGCCATTAAAACTTTCTTTTTGTAGGCTTGCATTTTCCTCGTTATTTCTTCACTAGAAAGGAATTAACTTTGTTAGAATCCTTCAATGAACTTCAATAGAACAACTTGAATAGCTGTCTTTTTACCTGGATTATCACTGAATGCTATTGAAATCATATTCCTCATGAACAGAAATTTCATCTTTGCTAACAAAGGGGACAGACAGAACCTCTTAGAAGTTAGAACCATTTGTATGAAGGCTCATCCTATCTCAACATTTAACTGCTTAAGTAAGTTATGATACAACACTCTCATGTCAATTAATACGTAAAAATACTTGAAAATAACTGTGATTTAAGATCATGGTGTAAAGTCATCAATATTTTATTTTTCCTTTTAATGATATCCTAAAAACAAATCTTTAAGGACATAAGAAAGAGCTTATTTAGTGTTGGATTTAGTGTATTCCTTGTATTAACTAAGTCCCCAGACCTAATGATTAAACTTTAAATGTTATAACTTTCATTAAGTTCAACAGTTTATTTCCATCATTTGCCAGATTATGTGCCACTGGACTGCAGCCTTCTAGAAATACTAAGTGAGTGTCTAAAAATGTGTGAGAGTCACAAAAGCATGCACGTAACTATTAATTACAAAAAAAAAAAAAGTTTGTAAGAAGCACTGAAAAGGATTTGAAGGAACATGATTAAAACTAGCAAGGATAAGTCAAAAAATTGAAGGCTAGCAAAGAAAATTCAGTTCAGTTCTCATATTCATTTGGAAAATGTTGCCATTTGGACTAATAGTACACTTTAGAGAAATTAACTTTTCATGTAAAAATCAACGACTAAAGAAATAGACAAGAAGTAGAGCAGTTATTGAATGGGATTTTTGCTTAGGTTTATAATAGACCAATGTTTTGTATTCTCCAAAAACTTCCAGTCCATTTAAAATTGATTTTTCTATTTCCTGATGTCTTCTGCTTTGTTCATTTGATTCTAGATCAGATTTGTACCATAAAAGATGGCAAAGAAGGAGATCTGATCAAAACAAAACCATCAGTGGGATTTTGTATATTCCAAATATGATTTATGTATATGTTTTTGGGAAAAAAATGGGAGGATGTATGAACCATACTGGAGATAAAGCACATAACCTTGTTAAGTATTTGATGTGTATACCTTCACAGCTCAACCTGATAACCAAGTAATGAATATTAGAGTAGTGATAAAATATGGTAGATAGCCTTTAAGAAAGTTTGCTCATTTTTGAACTTTTTATGAATATAAGTTGCACATGAAGTTTGTGTTTCAGCAAAGTGGCATAACCTCTAAAATACAAGTAGTTAAGCTTATTACTTTACTACATCTATAATTATCCAATAGAATCCAAGTTTAAAGCTCAAACATGCTTAATGTGCATGTAGATGATAGTAGAGCTAAAATGGTAAACTTTATGTTAGCTAAAATGTATTACCTCACTTCACAAGGAAGCTTATGAATAGATTTTACAGATGTAGTAGAAAATTTTCACATTAGATTGTGTGGGAATAGTAAATGGATGTAGATAAAATAGATGTATTTTAAGGAAATTTCTTGGTATCCTCATTTGTTCTCTTAGCCGTTCCTTTTCCAACAAAATTCAGCACTTTTACCTTACGACTAATGAAACTCTTCTTTGGAAGCATTCTGTGGTCAAAACAGAATGGCTTTTCTTTCCCTGGTTTGGTAGGTTCTCAGATAAAAATGTAGTTGATTTTTTTTCCTTCTGGGTTGTCTCCAATTAGACTACAAGTGGAAAGCAGTTTAGGACAAAGTCTTCAAACGGAGGTCCAGATTTCAGTCAGCAGAACTATTTTGATGGGTAGTAGTGTGACTTGAAGGACAGACAAACTGGGGATTTCAAAGTACTGGGAAAGGTCACAGTAGGGAGAAGGGACTTAAAAGCAAAAGAGACTGAACAGAAGGATGAATTGAGGAGGTGAAGAGGATAATAGCTCTGCAGAATATAATAGATAGTGAAAACTGAATCCATAAGGGATGGAAAGCAACACTGGAATAATAAAAACATACTTATTACCTGTGCACTATGAAGTTTGATGAAAAAAAGGAGCAATTCTTTTTTTTTTTTTTTTTTTAAATAAAGCTGTTTGAAGGCCAAGTGAAAGTTTAGAGAAAACTTCTGTAGATTATGATCAGAAAGGTTAGAAAACATGTTGGAAAAAAATGAAAGTCTCTGATTTAATATAATTATCAAGGCTGACAGTCTCCCTACCAAACTGAAGAAGATAACATGTGGAATTACGTATTTTTAATGTGTTGAACAAAAGTAACACTTGAAGAGGCAAAACTTAGTGGATTTCTTTGAAATATCACTGACCATGGAGAATTTTTGAAGGGACACTAAGCTTTTCCAACAAAATACTGTAGGCAAAATATAGCAAAAGAACAACTCTTAAAAAGTTATGTGGCTGATTTAAAATTTGCCAGTACTAGTTTAAGTAGATCAAAACGCTAAATTATACACAGATACTGAGAGTGATTCCATGTACATGAAGCTAAAACAGTACTCAGTCTTGATCCTTTTACCTGATTATACTTGATTCGAGGGCTGAAGCAGTTCACCTGTGAAGAAAGGCTGAGTGAAGGCCTATTCAGCCTGGAGAAGGCTCCAGGAACACCATATTGCAGCCTCCTAGTACCTAAAGGGAGCCTATGAACAGGAGATAGGCTGACCTGTTACACAAGTAGATAATGACAAGAGAGGAGGGAATGGTTTCAAAATAAAAGAGGGGAAATTTAGTTTAGATTTTAGGAGAAAACTTCTTACTCGGGGTGATGAGGCAGAAGAACAGGTAGTCCAGAGGATGCTTCACTCCTAGAGATGCTCAGGGACTGGGTGCCTGGGCCCCTGATCAACCTGATCTAGTGATGGGCAGTCCTGCCACAGCACGGGGGATGGAACTAGATGGTCTTTTAAGGTCCCTTCCAACCTAAACCATTCTACGATTCTATAGACTTTTTCTTCTTTACAAGGTCCCTTACCTTAGAGATATTTTTGAAATGATTTGCTGACTATATGAAGATGTAGATAATGCCACAATACAAAGCAAATTTTGAACCTTTCTAATCATCTATTTGCCCTCCTCTTTCCTTCCTTATTTCTGTCTACATCCCTGAAGTTCATAGTATTGACAAAAAATGTTTGTCATCTGTAGACTGTGAATATGGTGAATCTCAATCATATTGCTGTTAGTGGTTTAACCTTCATAATGTTTATAAATATTTAACAGTGAGTGCTATTAGACTAATTAGTGGTATATGCTCTAATCATTTCACATGTAGACTCTTGCTAAGTTTTCCTGTTTAATAATTGATGCCTAGAATATATTTAAGTAAATAAATAAAAATCAGTTACACAAAATCTCTTCATATTGTATTAACACTGTTGTATTGTATCAAACCTCAGTTGAGCTACGTACTATTATGAAATCAGGATTTGAAAGATAAAGCATAGAATCCATCTTTTCTAGCAATATAGTAAAAGTATATGCATTAAAACACATAAGAATGTCTACAGATTATTTCTTAAAGTTCTGCAGTTAAGCTGCTATTCACGAGTTATTAACACTATTGAATATAGGTCTCCTTAGGCTTTTATGCAGGTCAGTAACTTTGCATGGGTGAACAAATAGTTTTCTTAGCACTCATTCATGCACTGTAAACTATGAAGCTCACATTTTGCCGATTGCTGCAGTGATGGTGGACCTTTTTGACATATTGGACTTTTAGGGGTATTTGTAGCTTGTGTAGTGAAGGTAGGTATGAAACCAGGACAAAGTGACCTGAAATGTGGATGATTTTAGTGGCTTGCTGAATGGATGTATTCTGGTGAGGTTTCAAAAGTCTTTGCACGTTTTCTGCTTGATTACACTATGTTTCCACACAGTGCATGCAAGCAGGAGTTAGTGAGGAATTAGTGTTCAGGTGCCATAGCACCAATAACATGTAAGATGATAACCTTTTCCATTCATCAGGTCATGTCTGAATTCACTCGCTTTGGTTTTAAAATTTTTCATTGCTTCTATTCTTTCATGACAATGTCTAGATCTCTGTACCGTGCTGCAAGCATGACACTTAAAAATACTAGTCATCAAGTAGTCAATTGTTTGTTCTTCCATGTCTAGCTTTCAAAATCATTGTGAATTTTAATAAGGGAATGCTAGTCTATTTTAATAATTCTTACCATCTTACCTCTTTTGTTGGGAAAAATAAAAAGCAATCAAAAATCATTTTTCCTGTTCTGAGTTGGTGAAAGCCAGCTTGGATTCCCAGGGTAATTACGTCAAAGCCGTGGGAGGTCTGCATGGGAGAACAGAACATGATTTACTATAATATATGCATTTTGGAGATTCCAGAATAACTCTTGAATTTTGTGTGCTAATATCTGTTGTGCAGGAGTACATGTTATCTGCTCTAAAGAGGTCAGTCTTTTAAGAATTCCTGTGCCACGTTCGATCATGGCTTTCATATGCCTTTGTTACCTTTGCTCCCCAGTGATGTACTTGACTAAGACTTGTAGACCTCTGTTACAAAATCTGAGCTGTAGTCGTCATTACACTGTGTCTGCTCAGTTGGCAATTGGCCAGAGATTTCTAAGATAGGTAGTAGAAGTTATGTCAGGCACCTTAGAACTTCTGTCAATAACATGAGGACTTGGTGTCTTCTTCAGAAATGGCTGAGATGGTAGATACGATCACATAAATTATCCCAATTTTATAGTGAGCTGCAGGCTTGTTCTTTTCAGTTCAAACTCACTGTATTTTAAAGTGTGTGATGAAATAAAGACTACTGAAATAAATAATGAAATCTTTTCTTTAGTAACTCAGTCATCCTGAGAATATTACACTAGCATGCTTATGCTTCTAGTAACACAGTAATACAGATGTATCTGAGCAACATTTAAAAATATATATTAAAATATGAATTAAGTAGATAGAAACAAAATCCAGATCTTATATCACCAGGACTTACGAAACATGAAAAAAGAAATATTCCACTTGAAATACAGAAGTCATGCTTAGTTTTCATTGTTGAAGTAGGTATCAAACCAAAGCATGTCTTTTTTTTTCCTTTTCTTCTTCCCCCTCCTTTGAACTCTTAACATGCTGACTAGATTACTAGAACACCGTCTACACTCAAATCAAAATTTAATGTATATTCGTATTGTTTTTAACAAATATATTTCCAGTTCAATTTCATGTAAAAACAAAACCAGGCAGGACTTCAGCACCAATAAAAATTCTATAGAGATGCCATAGAACATCTTTGAAAATAATTTTCTGCAAGCTGGAGAAAGAAAAAGGGAAAAAGAAAGAAAAAAAATAGCAAGCATCAATACTACTGAAAGTTACAAATTTCAAAAGCACTTATTTCTTACCAGGCAACTTAATCCTAGTTTCAAAACTGTTAAGGAGCCTACACCACATGGATTTTCAATATCTCTTAAGGCTCAGCTACACAGAGAAGTTGCTTCAGAGCCATATGTTACCAAGCCTCAGCTGCTATGCAGTAGTTGCCTTCATTTACAATAACTGCTCTTTAGTTCGTAGCAAATGCACAGTGTTCTTAGATAATCCAGCCCACAATTAGAATGTGAAGAGGATTTCACACCTTATGAAGGCAACAATTACCAGTTTCACTTGTGTCCTGTAACTTTTTTGCATATTTTGTTATATGTGTGCTAGATGTACTTTTAAAAAATTTCCATTTAAAAAATGGGAATAGATGCTGAATAGAACTTTCTGAAACCAGATTCACAAGTACTGTTTATAATACATTTGGACTTGTACCTTTAATTGCTTTTTGAAATTTAGAATTAAAATTAGATACGTATTTCATACATTCGTTAAACAAGTTCCTTGATGTTTCCTATTAACCCCAATATTTTACTCACTGTGTAGGAAAAGGTAAAAATCTCTATGAATACAAATATTTTGCAAAAATAGTTGCATTTGTATTTGACACGCCCAAGATATTTTTATAGTTTTTAACATCTATATTACTAAAAAATGATCTAGAAAGTTTAAGGTACATCAGGAATTAAATACTTTTCCCGTTACAAATAGAAAAAGAATCTTTTTTCTATATGGTTTTCAGCAACCCTTTAGGTGCCGAGATTTTTACTTAAGCAGACCAACACGTATTGAAGGTCCTGACTGTTGGAAAGAATATTCATCTGCAGTTTATGGGCTGGTTCGGCCCGGTTCTGTGACTAATGGGACAATGGGACTGATTCTCCCATGCCCCAGAAAAAGGGAAAAAGGGAAAACGGTTCACAGATGGGCCTAAAAACAAAACAGCAATAATGATCTGAGGAGAAAAGATAATGTACTAAATAGATATTGGAATGCAAGATAATGCAATATAGTGCAACCGAAGATAATAAATCAAATAAAGCAAGAGTGTCCAAAAATCGAAGGCCTTACCCTAATGCTGTAGGTGAGATGTCCATCTGGGATGAGCAGAACAGCAAAAGAGAGGATGTTTCATAATCTGTAAACAGTTTTTTTCTTTCCTTCTGAACGGAAAACAGAAACAGAACAACAAGAAGTCCTCTGAGGTATGTAGTTCTTCTTCTTTTCTGAGAACCAGGTACCCAGAACTATCCATGACCCAAGGACCTGGAACATTAACTTATTAATTCCCAGTGCACTGCATGATGTTATGATGCAGAATACCAATCACAAAAAATCGTAAAACCATGACAGTACGATATAATATATGAATTTGTGGAAAACAGATCTGAAATGCATTTAAGAATCATCATAAGCATTAGGTAAACAGGTAACATTGAAACCAATTTTCTTGTAGAGATGAGGTATAAAATTCTTTTTAACTCTAATTCTAAAACTCAAATAATGATAAAAACTTATTCCAAAAAGACAAGTAACAATCAAGTAATCATAGTAGAGGTCTTAAAGCATCCATCTTCATGCATAAGAAACTTTGGAAGTGGTTTTGCACAATTTCAACCTGTCAGTACCAACTAGGGGAGCAATCAGCAGCACAGGCTTCAGGTTATCCTCTTACTGCCATAATCTGTTTGTTTCATGTGGGCTGGAGTCTGAGATCTTCTCAGAAGACTTAATAGAATACTAAAAATGGATCCTTATGCAGCAATTACTTCTTGGATCATTTGTTTTTCATTCTTGTTTAAGGAGTGAAAACGTACATATTTTAATTCCTACTTAAATTGAAGAGGTGTTAGTTACAGAAGAAATGGTCTGGGAATTGGTTTTCAAGCTGGTTCTGCAGGTGACAGCCCTTGAAGGCTCTACTGTAGCCTGACCTGATCTTTGGCGTCAGCTACAGTTAGATTAATCAAAATTTCTAGAGAAGCACTTTAAATATAGAGGATTTAATGAGTTCATGTAGTGGTATGACAGAGAAACTGGAGTTAACCCATGTGTGTTCCGGTATGTAGCCGGATGACAATAATTGATGTCCTGTTAGAGTTGTCAGCTATCTCTCAGCTCAAGCATATGGCATGTGACTGAGCTAACATCAAGGCAATATGTCATTGTCAGCATTTGGGTGTGCCTTTTCTCAGTGCATGGGATATCTGATGAGACAGCAACAGAAAATTACAGTAGGCTTGGGAGCTGATTCTCCTCTTGATTAATGACACTAATTGAAGTTAAAGTCTGTGCACACACCAAGGGCAGAACAGAACCTTCTTAATCTGTCTCTTTCAATACAGAGGAAACCAACTCTTCGTGGAGAAGTTCAAGCAAGCGTAGTCTCATTAACATTTCTTTCTAAAGGATGCTAATAAATCCCACTATCAAATCAGTTTCATTTTTTAAGACCAAAAAGAATATTTTTATGTACATCAAAAGTTGCAGTATTTTGCTTATTTTCACATTATGCCTATTACTTCTAACTAATTGGAGAAAAAAAAATGAACATTTTAATACTTTGAGCAGTGAAAAACAGATTTACATAATTAATTTCACCAGTCTTTTTAATTAACATTAACAAGTGTCAAATGCTCTCCGGAATCCTTCTATGTGCATATTTATAGAAAATTTGTTGCTGAAGTTCCTAGAATCCTTAGAGTTGGAAGAGACCTCTGAGGGCCATCTAGTCCAACTCCCCTGCCATAAACAGGGACACCACAGCTACATCAGGTTGCCCAGGGTCTTATCAAGACTCATCTTCAAAATCTCCAGGGACAGGGCGTCCACCACATCTCTGCAACCTGTTCCAGTGTCACACCATCCTCAGTGTAAAAGACTTTTTCCCTATATCTAACCTGAATCTACCCTATGTAAGCTTGAAACTATTTCCCCTTCAAGTTCCAGTTTGATAAAGACATTAACATCAATTCATTCTCTCCTTCCTTATGAGTACTGCTTTCAAGGCAAATAGTTGCTCCAATTACTAGTCACTATTCCAGTGATAGTATCATTAGGTACTCTTTTCAAGCTTATTATGTCTGCATGGAGTACATTCAACTGCTTAAAACCAGATCTTAAGATCTCCACACATATTAATGCTCATTTACATTGACAATGCTCATTACAGTAACAAGGATAAAAAATAATCTGAGAAGATAAACGTTAAGACCTGTGTAATGAGGAATAGTTGCACAACATGGAAACTAAAATGGTAGAAAGCAAATTAATGATAGTAGGTAGGAATTGTCAAATTTTCATTGCTGAAGCCAAGGACAGTGGTAGCACACCGTGATTTGATAAAGTACATTTTACTTAGGCCAGTATGTACCTCAGTCTAAGGAGTAAGTATCTATCATCCATGATGTTGGACAGTTAAGTAGTGAGAAAAAAAAAATCTCTATGTTTGCTGCAAGATTCAGAAATATCCCTCATTCAAACATAAGCCAGAGATAATAAGTGCCCTGAAATGCCTAAAACAACAGTGATGTCCCTTGTGTTGGCAGCTCTCTGCTTTTGCTTTTAAAACAGATGGAAATCTGGGCTCTGCATTCTTTATGTAGACAGGCTGATTATCTAGCTATAGATACCAAAAGACTTTCAGTGCCCCTGGTTTCTAAGAGGGAAACAATACAATAAATAGACTGTGAGGAAACTGTATCCATCAAATTCCTTCTTTCCCATCAGGACATAATTTAGAGAGGCAGCGTGTTGATACTTCAAATGGCTGTTTGCTACACAAATGCATAAACATATTCTCCTGTGCAAATATTGTTATGTAAAGGAGTTGGTTCACAGGCTAGTGATAAATCAATTTTTCAGATAATAAGCAAGTAAGGATTATCTGCTCCAAGAAGTTACATAGTTTACACTACACAGCAAAATTTTACTTGTCAGTTGTAATTATAGTTCAAGTCCACACAGCTGTAAATTTTTTTTTGGCAACACCTGTAACCTATCTGCACTATCAATTGCAGACCCACATTAAGCAGACTCCGGCTGTGTTAGCCCTGTAAACACAACACAATATCTATCTGGATATACAAGACATTGCTGCTAAGACTGGATGATCTTGTGTTGTAGAAAAAATTTACTCAACAAGGTGTCTACTAATTTCTAACTATCTGTATCCTGTCCTTATCTGCTGTAGAGAATGAAGTATCAGTGAGACATAGCTTGAATCAATCAGTCGGGAGAAAAAAAGGCTCCACAGAGACCTCATTAGGGCCTTACAGTATTTTAAAGGAGATTACAAACGGGAGAAAAATCAACTTCTTACACAGGTAGATAGTGATAGGACAAGGCAATATAGTTTTAAACTAACAGTGGGAATGTCAGAAGGAAGTTTTTCACTGGGAGAGTGATGAGGCAGTGGAATAGGTTGCCCAGATAGGTTGCAGATGCTTTGCCCCTGATGTTGTTTAAGGTTAGGTTGGGTGGGGCCCTGGGCAGCTTGATCTAATGGGTGGCAACCTTGCCTGCAGCAGAGGGTTTGGAGCCTGGTGATTTTTGAGGACCCTTCCAACTCAATGCCTTACAAGATAGCGTGCTTACAAGTACAAACCCAGTTTAATGAGCTTTAAGTTTTACACACAAGGTTATTTTTGCTTTTTCGTTTATTTAAACAGGATTTTATGCCCTTTACTGATATCCCTACACAGAAAAAGCAGGTGCAAGAAGAAGAGAAGAAGTAACAGTAATAGTAGTAACAGTAATAGAAGTAAAAGTAATAAGTAACAGTATGTCAAGAAACATGGAGCATGAAGGAACAAAAAATTGTTTTACCACAAAAGATCTAGTCAACAATGGCAGTAGAAAGGACTTTAACTCGAACAGTTGAAGTGTAAAGAGGAAAATAAAATTTATGAAAGGAGTAATTAGCTAATATTTTAAAGAAAAATGATGAATGCATACAAAACAAGAAATTCTTGCTTCTATTGGAGAACTATGGAAAAATGTAGTTGTTGATGAGAACATTATGGGAGAATACATGATTTATTTACCCAATTGAAAACAATGCATACACAAAAAACCATGTCCTCCCCACTGCAATGAAAAAAAAAATCTGCAATATTAATAACATTAACAGGGAGAATTTTCATATATTTTAACCAAGCAGAAAACAAGAAATATGTAAACAGTATTACAAAATATTCAGTAAACATTTATCAAGAGTGTGAAAAGGCACAGATGGAAAGCAGTTCTTTTCAAGACTCAAATCTCAGAAATTGTACATAGTTAAAAGGAGGAAAATTTGGATTTAATATGAAGGATAAAAGCAATTGATGTCAGTTAAGTATAAAAATAATCTCCCAAGGGGAAATAGTGATACTCCAGTCAATTATCACTAACATAATTTGTTTGGATAACACTGAAGTGAAGAAGCCTGCTCTGTCAGACCATTAATTTGTTAGTCTTAATAAATCTATTGCATTGTGTTTATAAAATGTAGAGTGTATTGATACTGTTGCTTCTCGATAGCTTAAGTATTTCTGCTGTGTGCAGTACTCACACATATGAAGTGTGTGAGTTGACTTTGTCCAACCTCATGATGTTCTCCTGAGTCCACTAATGAATATCTAGGTTTCTCTGGGTGGAGTAATGATCCTGCATAATTGATTTAACCAAGCAGAAAGATGAGCCACAAGTATTCAGAGGAAGAGAGTTAATCAATGAGCCTTGCAATATACCATTGTGAAAGAAATGCTGTGTTTGTCGACTTTAAGACTGTCCAAAACTTGATTAACTTGTTTTCAAAGATATCTGAAAAACATACCAGAATAATTTAGTACGTATAATTTGAGTGTGCTTAAAATGATGTTGACACCAGAGATGAAACAATGATGTGCTCATCTTGTTTCACATCTTAATAGCTGTTCATTGATGATATATTTCTTGGGTGGTTTAAAACCTCGTGTAAATTATTTTCTCAACATTTGGTTTTTCAATTCAAAATCCTAAGACAGAGTTTTCTAATGAACTTTAATGTTCTCCTTCTATTGAATTAACTACATGTAACATCTTCTCAGGCTGAGAACTAGCCAAAATCTATGACTTTCTCAAATGAGGATTTTGATGTTTACATTAGTAAGAATGAATACAGACACCCAATCATTGTTAGGAAAGAAATTCAATAGAGACTCCTTAATAGCCAAGGGTCAAACAAATAGCTATCAGTTTGTAAGTTACACAAATAGCCAAACGGAGGTAGGTCTTTTTCCTGCAATTAATAATAATAATACCAAGAGCCTACAGGGGTAGGATACAGAACCTGTAGAAATAAGGAATTGCTTAATTCATAGTTTAGAAAGTGGTAATCATAGTCACTTCATCAAAAGGACATGAATAGCTAAACTCGTTGCTCCTTCAGATTCAACAGTGTTCTCAAAAGCATTTTTCATGTAAATAAATTAATAGATGTATACATAAACAATTTAAAAACTGACATTCAAATACATCTAATCATACAATATATCCTTGCTGAAGGCATTATTAAAAAACCATGCTAACAATATTGAAAGTGGACTAATTTCACATTGTAAAGAAAGCAAAACTTCAATGAAATCTAACTAGAGAGTGACAGTCAAAAGCTCAGTGTCTGGATGTAGCTTGGTAATGAGTGGATACCCTAAGGAGTCAGTATTGGGTCAGATTCTGTTTATATCTTCTTCATCGGTGACATAGCCAGTGGAATTGAGAGTGCCCCTAGCAAATCTGTAAATGACTTCAAGTTGTGTGGTATGGTTGATACACCTGAGGATCATTACTCCATCCAGAGAAACCTAGATATTCATTAGTGGACTCGGGAGAACATCATGAGGTTGGACAAAGTCAAGTACAAGATCGTAGATCATGGCAACTCCTGATATCAGTGCAAGCCAGGGCACATAAAGATAGAGCACAAATCTGGAAACAAACAGACAAACAAACAAACAAAAAAAAGAAAGAAAAAAAAATCTTTCTACAGTAAAAGTACTGAAGCATTGAAGGAAGTTTCCCAGGAGGGTGGTGGATGCCCTGTTGCTAGTCCTTGGAAGAAGTGGAACAGCCTCTGACAAGCTTCTTGTGGTATTAGGTGTTCTTAGAAAAGCCAATATCATACATAAAAAAATAGATAACCTACCTGAGCGATTATAAGGGTCTTCTAGCTATAGAAGCTACTATATGCTAATAGAAATTACTAATATATGCTACTTCTCATGAAAAAATCTTCTCGCAAGAGATGCTCTACTTTTAGAAGCTAGCCCTTAAATGAGTCAAGAGACCCAAGGACTACTGTTATCATTCAGGTGGGAAACACAGGTGAATTAATAGCACCTGTGTTTCCTGAGCCAGCCATCCCCTGCACCAAGTACTCAAACATCAATTAGGGACATGACATAATTGTTCCTCTCCACCTATTCCTGGGGATAATTGAGGTCAGTCTAGATGGGGGCTCTGAGCAACCTTACCTAGCTGTAGGCCTCTCAGATTGTTGCTGGAGTAGGGAAGCTGGAGTAAAGATTCCTCCTAACTCAAATGGTTTGTGTGACCTACTGTAGGATATTTGCCCTTTTTTAACAGAATGGTTGTACTCAAAGATCTTTTGAGGTCCCTTCTAGCCCCTGCAATTCTTTAAGATTCTACCACATGATTATGCAAAAAATAAATAATAAAAAAAATCTTTCTCCTATTCAAGTAAAGGCACTGGAGCAATAGTAAAAAGGTAAAAAACAAGGATTTGTTAAACGAATGCAGAGATAGTTACCACCGCAGGGTCACAGTATATCATGAGTCCTGTTGGCAGTGGGGATGGGGGGGACGGAGGTGGGTTCTCTTTCTCAGTCCATCATAGGCAGAAGGAAAACACAAAAAGGGAAAAGCATGCACACACTATTTTTGCAGCCTCCATATATATTTGTGTATATATATACACACTCTCTAGATCTCCTAGGGTTGTTCATAGTAATGGCATGTCTGACACAGGTGCTACAGACCAGTGCAAGCTTATTCACATCAAAGAAGCTGGGGCCTCCACAGAGGGCTGAGACTGCATCTTGGGTGTAGCTTGGAAGGTGATTATTGTCAAGACATTTCCCTTACCTTCCTTGTTCCTGACACCCCCATGTAGGCAGAGATGCCTCCACATGTCCATGCACTCCATAGCGATCTCTGAAACAAAAGAAGTTCATGTATAGTAACTCACAAAGGTTAACTATCAATTGCAATGAATTAGAGAGAGTAAAGAAAAAAAGGGTGTCAATAAAGGACAAGTAGTACCTGGCAGTTTTAGTACAACTATATGAACATTAAGACAGTATTATTAATCCTTTCCCACTAGGTATAAAACAAAAAGCAAAGTTTGCTTTCTAATGAATACAGTCTTATTTTATTTGATACTTTTTATAGAGTACATCTTTGTGCTGTTGGATAAAATTTAAATAAACCTTGTTGAGACTAAGGTTAATAAGAGTATATATCAATGTGATCTAAGGGGAATGCCTTGTCCAGAGCAGCTTCCTAATACACTCCCATAACTTCGATTTATTTTTTCTTTAAAAGAACACACCAAGTGGAAGCATTATTACTTTAGTAACATATTTGAGGCATAACATCGTACTAGCATGAAGATGAAAATGGACATTGGAATCCTTTGTTCCCACGGAATATATAAACTTATATTTCAACTCATATTTAGGATGCAAACAGAGTCTTCTTTAAACCCTTGAGAAAGAGAAATACACTTCTCAGGAATAATTAGCTTTCAATTTTTAACGATGAGTTGTTAAATATGCATCTTTGTCAGATCTTGTTTGTTCCTTCTTCATGTTTTTCTTCAGGACTGTGTTTTACATCCCTAATATTTCATTCTGAACTTATCAAAATTTATTTCTTGGATAAAGTAGCTAAATTAAACTTATGGTTATTAAAACTACTGAAAAAAAGAAAATATTCAGTGCTTATTAATATGCTCCACTTAACCTTTTATAATTCCTCCAGATTATTTGAGTTTTCCTGTGGTTTAATTCTATTAACTAGAATAAAGAACACAGAGGGTCAATAGTCCCTGCACAGAAATTACTTAAAAGTGTTCAACACTTTATCCCTTGGTATTTATAATGAATCAATATCTGGACAGATTTTGTGTTCTTTGGAGGGAATATGGCAATAGAAAAAAGCTTATTACTTTTATAAGCAATTATATGCTTAAAGATCCCGTGCCCCTTCTAAACCCCTACTGCTTTTTGAATGCTATGCACAATTCACAGTTACTCTTATCTCTGATAATCAGGTATTAGATGTTCATCCACAACTACTAGCTGCATTATTTTGAAGTCCCTTTTCTTGGGTAGGAGGAAAACATCATTATACCACTTTGGCAAGACCTTTTCTGAATGCAAGGAAGTTCCTAAGCTCCTTCTCATTTGGTGGAACTGAAAAAACAATGTCAATAAACTCCCTAATGAGTGTATGAGTGTAAGAAAAAGATGTCATTAAGTATTTATGCCTTCTGTCATATCACTCTCCTTCAACATGTGATCTAAAAGCATCTCTAAACAACCCCTTTCTTTTCTTTGATTAAGTCCCTGAAACCATAAAGGTGGGATGAAAATGAAGAAATGTCCTGCAGTTGGCAGCGCCATGCTATATTGCATCAGCATTTCACAGAGCACTAGCATTGAGCTGGTGACCTTCTTCAAAAAGTATCTACAACCAGAGTCCTGTAAAGGTCCCCCAAATTTGTCATTCTTTACTACTGCCTTTTTAATACCTAACTATCCTGAGAAGATGCTTCAGAGCTTGTTTCTGTTGGATTGTTTGTGAAAGGAGGAAAAACTTTTCGTGCAAACTAATATAGATTGTGGTATAGGAATTTCAGCTTTCTTGTTTGGCTGTGATCTGGTCTTGTGGGAGTTGGGACTTCCTGGGAATGTTACTAGACAGTCCACATCTTACATGACTTTAAAAAAGAATAGTTGCTAGACAAAGTACTTGGATTAATTTCTATATGTGTATGTTCTGTTGCGCTTTTCCATGTGTCCAATTGTGAAAACTATTGCAGACATGCTTTCAGAAAAATACTTCTTTCTTAGACAAAACAGGAGTTAATAAAAGTAAAGTCATTCTAGAAGACAAGATAAAACAGAGGGGAAGTTTCAGGGAAGGCAAATTGAGTTTGCTTTGATGCCTATTTCATTTAAAATACCACTAGAGTTTGGCACTTTGCCATTTGTTACAGAAAACAGATTCCCCATCTCAAAATCCTAATGATGTAGTAGAGATTAGAAGGGAAAATTATAATTTATTTTGTGTAAAGTCCAATGGGAAAATGTGTATGAGTTAGAAAAAAGTAATAAGAAGAATTGTCCAATTTCAAGTGCCGGTATTCATCCAAGTATGATGGGTGTACATTCAGGAATGAGCTGTTTTCTAATCAGAACAGTGTAATCTAGTGGCAAAATGATGACTTCCTCAGCATCATTCACAAAATTTAGTCCATTGCTTACCCACTGAAGAAAGAATTTCAGAGGTGTTTTGTTTTTTTTTTTGCTAATGTATATCATTATTACATTTCATAATAGATCAAATGCACATGTTTTTAGGTCAGCATTTACCCTATTTCTTACAGCTTATTAGCTAGCCAAAGAAAGCAGTTATTGATAGATACTGCCTTCTCCAGTAAGGAAGCTCTTCCAGATCCACGCATACATACCTGTCTGTCCATTTATCTCAATTAATAACAGATATGTAATAAGAAGTAAAATTTCTGTTTTATGAAGAAACTATATGTAGAAAGAAAACACTGAAAAATACTGATATGATTTCATGTGGGAATAATGTGTTGTCAAGAAAATACATTTAAAAATAACCTAAATCATTTTTAAAATTTTGAATAGGGAGAAACAGAAATGGGGGGAAATAATGTAATGAAGACAACAGAAAGAAAGACCTACTAATCTAGAAAGACACTGTTACAGAGAAGGCAAAACAACAACAACAAGAAACTGTTCTGTGAAAAATGGCAAAATAACCTTGACACTCTAGAATTCCTTCAGTTGTGAGACATTGTCCAAGAAAACCTTTAATTCATTATTTGAACCCTGCTATACAAAGCACTGATAGAAAATTCAATGTACTTTTGTCATCTGCTTCTATATTTCATAAGTTAGGTTTTAGGTAAGCCAGACTGATGGACATAAACAAACTGCAAATCCTGGGGAAAACATACCTCTTGAAGTATTTTGAATATTAAAGTAAACAGAATTCCCTTAGTTAGTTGACTAACATTTTACAAAGGAAATTACTTGGTGTTCTAATTTTTCAGAGATTCATATCTAACTAATAACAGCAATAATACCCACTATACATTGTGCTGTGGCATTCTCACGAACAATGACAACCCTTGAATATTAGACAATAAACTCACATTTCAATAAGAATGGCAACACTTACCTTTAAGCTGAAAAAGTCTCAAAAAAAATTATGTCAAAGATGGTTTTCTTCATCTATATACAGAAGTGTTTCCTCTCTATGAGGCACAAAAGGAAGGAGTAGCTCATGAGCATAAGTACACCTTCAACACCAGTAGAGATCTATGCTGAATTTTTTAATCCGTTACCCAATTTCACCCAAATTAGAGCAAATATTAACTTGTGACACATTGTAACTCACAAGTTACATGAAAATAAGCAGCCATATATGTGACTGAACTAATTATATCCCCAGTAATGAAACACTGCAACAGGAATTCCTCCTTTAGTTAGTAATACTAACAACAAAAAAAAAAAGTATAAAAATTAGATCTCAGATTGTTGTTATTTTTTTTGTTTTTGTTTTTTTTCCTTTAGCAGTACTGAGGAATGTTCAGATAATTACGTGGCATTAGTGAAGATCTACAACTTGCTCTTGACTCATGCATTGCTCCAGCAGAGTACTGTTAAATATTAACTGGGAGAATTGTTTCGTCACAGCTTGTCTTGGTCCAGCCAACTTCGTAGGACTTATCAGTGAGCTAGCTTAGACGCAGAAGGAAATTTCATAACTCATTCCAGAAGATGATTTCCAAATTTAGAAGAGCTTTCAAAGTTTTGTTCATTATACTCGTTCATGCTTGCACTTTGGCAGCTGAAAGACTTGGGGTAACAGTTTATGATTTCAAGCTGTTGTTGCTATTTTCTCTTCTTGCTAACTTGGCTTTCTGAAACAAATCCTCATCTTACTAGTTTTGTTCTTCTCATTTGCTCCTCTAAATTTCACTTGGAAATTTTAGTTTTACTGCTATGTTTTAATTGTTTTTCAATGGATGGCTGCCTAACAGGCACTTCAAATTTAGGTAATTTTTAGTCTCAAAGTAGGTGTATCTGAATGATAACTTTTTTTGTTTGTTTGTTTAGTTTAGCTTCAAAGAACACAAACTGCAGAAGGTGAAAGAAAAACAGCTGTCTGCATTGTATTCAATTTTAATAAGAATTCACTCTTTTATTCACTGCATAAAATGACATAGAGTGCACATTTTGGAAACCATCGTCTTTGTATGAAAGTAGGTTTACCTTTTGCTTATATACAAAAGTCTAAATTAGAGAACTGAGCAATAGACATACAGACTGAAGATTATATGTTCTGTATGCCTCTGTATGCCTCACTCACTTACCCAGAGTGAAGTGGCTTTCTGCTCCTGCAGTTATTGTTACAGGGATAATAGATACATTTCAAACATATTTTCTTGCTTTTATGTAAATAGTACATAAGGACTGAATCGGCAATCTGTAAGCTCATCCTGCTTCGAGACTATATGATATCTTGAGACAAGTAACTCTGGTTAAAATGTAATGCAAATGTGGAAAAGCAGAAGAAACAATCTTTCTTGACATGCTACGCAAGTATCCTTCTAACCAAAAGGATGTGTCTTTGTAAAAGTTCTCAGTAGTGATTTAAAATGGAGTCAACAGTAAGTAACTATTAGATGTCATCTATTAAGTTATTTTAACAGTCTAAAACCATTTTATAGTCAGCAGGCACGTTTCACCTGACCAAAAACAGATGACCAGATTGAGACTGAATTGAGAGATAACATGAAAGCAGGTACCTGCGTTTTGTTACAATATTGCTGCGTCTGCTGGTTTTGCTTTTTTCTCCCCCTCTTGACCATGGGAGCCTGTGTAGTCCAGGCTCACAGGAATGCCAAAGTCTGCTTCCCAGCCTGTTATGAAGACAAGTATTAGGATAAATTCTCCACAGAGTTATCGAAGTAGACTGTATAACTAGATACCCCATCAGTATTTCTCATCCCATTGTTGTTGCTATCACAATCCAGCAAATAATTCATGTGCTTGGATATAGTAATGAGAGACCCAGAAAACAAGAGAAATTTCCCTGTGGAAAAAGGAGATAACCACTTTTCTTGCCTTCCTCTCACCATCATTAGGAGCTGTTGCACTAATTAAATATACAGCAAGCTAAAAGGTTAAGGAGAGTAGAAATAGTAATGCACTGTTTATATCCTGTGTGGAAACAATGCACCTCAATCCCAAGAAAATTACGTTAAAATGTTTGTCCTGGGGTAAAGCATCTGACAGCACTTTGTTGAGAGCTGTCTTGTGCTGCTGAAATAGTAGCAGACAAATAGAGTGAATTTTCCAATTCTAACAATTCGTATGAGATAGGGAAGCAGGAGAGCTACAAATTTACTAAAGGGGCTCACGGGACAGCTCAGAGTCAAGCCAGCCCTCACAGTGGTTACAAGAAGTGTCTGTTCTTTGATGGCCAGCATAGAGTGGTCACACTCAGCAGACATGTCATGAAGAAGAAAAAAAGCAGGAACAGTGTATATTTCCCTTCAATATGCTTACTTGCATTTCTTACATTTTATTCCTACAAATTGCAGGGATTCTCACCTCTGCTGTCCAAAGTGAGATTCAGAATGTGAAACGACCTATCTGCTGCCTTCTACCCACTGGAACAGCACCAAATCTACTAAGAATACTTGAGTGAGGGAGACCTACAACTTAACCTGCAGACGTGCGTCACCTTGTAGAAGCTAGTCTTACCTCATCCTTACGGAGGATCCAATGGTTACAGCAAGGTATGTGGTTTCCCGCTCCCCATTGTAATAATGTACAAAGTTTACCTCCCCTCACTTAAATTAATTGTGTATTTCCTCTCTCAGGTTTCAGAAAAATTTTCTGAAGAAATAAATGCATTTTTTAATACTTTTCTCCCTTTTTTTTTTTTTTTTTTCCCCTTGTTGTCAGCATCATTTAATTTCCATCACTGTTTTCAGCTTCCCAGGCCTGAGAGTGAGATAAAACCGTTAGAAGTTACTTTTGTTTTTAAGCATGGTAGTCTAGCTTTATTACATCAGCAAAATCTCTAGTTTTCTGTATGTTCCCAAGAAGTCAACTGCAGTTATGCTCAGCCTCTATTCCCAGCTTTCTCCATTCCTATTAAGCCTCTCAACTGCTTATTCTCTTCCCCATTTTCCAGTTGTAGCCCAAATATTGAGGCTGCGAAAGCTGTGGTGACCACAGCTCTGCAAGATACTACAGGATGTCATGGACCACTAGCTTCAGGAATTGGAACCATTCTTGACTATGTTCCTGGATATTTTATAGTCCACAAGTATAAAGAAAGTAGGAGAACAATTAGCACTTAAATAAGCAGTCAATGCTGTTTTTTTTTGTTTGTTTGTTTTTGTTTTAATTTTCCATTTGTTTATCAAAGACCCACAGACTTAGGTACCCAGCTCTCCAGCTGACACTCAGATGTTAATTCAGCTCAGGAAGAGATGTGCTGAGGGACATGGTAATGCATAGAGTTGCCTGCAGTACAATGTAGGACACATGATACTTGTGCCCTAGGTCATTGACTTCATTTATTCAACATGCACATACACATGAAAGATGAGATAGATCAGTTATTTTAACAGCAATATGAAGTTTTCATTTCAAGTTCCACCTTTAATTTTTATCAGAAATGTATGTCTCCTGGCAGCTAGATACAATGAACCATAAAAAAAAAAAAAAATCTGCTAGATTCTGTCAGCTAGCCTCTTGAAAAGAATGACAACTATAGAGTGAGAGATCTAATGGCATATATATTACCTAGCGCAGAGTAAAAACATTGTGTATACCTGTTTTTGTCATTTCCCAAGGACAAATTTTGTGACATATTAGAAAATGAAAATTTTAATTAGAATTGATAATACTGAACCAGCTGCTAGTATTAGCCTTCTTACTAAAAGGCAGTAAGGTTTTAAAGAGCAGTGCTAAGGAAATCTAGGCTAGGAAACTGAAAAGTAGTGGTAAATTAGAATGGCAAGAACTGTGACAGCAAAATCAGAATGCCAATATTAATTAGGAAAACTTATTTAAAATAGATTTTCCTATCAATCATTTCCTTGCTGCTAATACGCGTTTACAGATTTATCTGCTTAGAAGAAATGCTGTGCAACTTCATTTAAAAGTTTATTTATGTAGAAGTACATACACTGAGATACGTGTAATCATGCCCACCAAAATTTGCATGATTAATGTTTAATGCAAGTTAACTTGAATCTAGCCAGATACATACATGATATTGAGTTTTCATTTTTTTTTCTTTTTTGTCTAGTTAGTTTTTTTTTTTAATATTTTGAGAGCCAAGCAGTTAAGTTTTAATCAAAATATTTGATGCTACATTAATATTTTTCTCCTACAAACTACTTAAACTCAATGAAATGCGTTGCTACTTAAATATAAGTTGATTTCATTTCTTTACATACTACATTTTTGTACATAGAAACCATTGACTTGACAACATTCATTTAAATTTGCTCTCATAAAATAATTTATGTTACTACCTTCATTTCTTTGTTATTGTTTTTTACTTTTTTTTTTTTAAAGCCTGTAATTACATTCTTCATTCTGTTTATCTTTTTATATACGTCAGTCTTCATCAGTTGCTCTTCCTTAGTATTATAAGACTTACTGGTAATGAACATTAGTGATTGAAAGTGATCCTCAGAGAGCTCTCACATACAAGTTTTCCAGATTTACTTAAAATAACAGTTCAAGCAACCATTTATCTCTAAAAGAAAAAATAAAAAAGATTTCTATTTCCCAGACTGCTTTAACTGCAGAAATATCATCTAGCATCTAACTTGCATCATAGGATTTGATAGCTGAAAGGAGATGATTAGAAACCTGAGTCTTTTTTTTTTTTTTTTTCCCCCCATAAAAAAAGATGTCTGCCTTTCATTCCAGCCAGCAAATTCAAAAAGAATTCTGCCAAAGCTGCTATTGTGCACTGACCTTCAGACGTAGAGTAGGCACAGTTACCAAGTGCTTTCTTTATGACGTGTTGTCTTGTCTTTCAAAATATCAGTCAGGAACTAAAATGTCCTCTGTTCACAGTGAGAAGGATAATCTCGAAGCCAAAACATTGAGTGTATTAAACTCTGCCTGTTTAAGAAAAAGAGCCAAGACTAATGTCAGGCACCTGAGGTATAAAGAGACCTGGTTTGACACAGTGGTAAGGAAACAGGAGTCAACTTCACGAACTGTTTGTAGAACTTGAGGAATTCAATAATATGTGGTGAATACAATAAATAAATAAATAAATAAATAAATAAAGTAATATTTAAAAAAAAAAAAAATCACTGAGCATTCTGGAAGTTGAGGGAAGTTAATATCTGAAGATTTTTCTGAACTTGGTGATTTTGTCACTTTCCATAGGTACTTAAATCTGTATCCTGTCTCACGCTACGTTCAGATTGCAGGCTGAGCCAAATTTTTCTTAATAGGGCAATTTTCAATGTATGCAAGTTTGCTTGTTGATTTACAAACATAAAAGGGAAGGGAAAAAAAATATTTCTGCACTTATAAAGCTATTAGAATGCTGGCAAGTGTGAACATAACAAGAGCAGTGCAATGGAAACACCTCCAAAACTTGTAATTAACTTTGGATCCAGGCTTTTTTTTTTTTTTTTCCTTAGGTATTAAGTTAATAACAGGTTTTGAAAATAGTTTTCTGCTTGCATATAATGATGTGTGCCATTTCCTGTAAAGAGTTAGCTCACTATCAGTCACTGTGATGTATTGGTCGAACTTCTTATGATTTATTCTTTTGTCTTCAAGCAATGGACAAAGTGATTGCCTTAATTTAATTCAATGAAATTTCCATTCCTTTGGGCCAGTTTTCTAAATTTATTTAAACATTTAAAAATTCATTATGTTGTTTCTACCTTTAGGCTTTTTGGACACCTGTAAAACGCTGGTCTAACTGCTTAAGTCATTTCAGAAGATAGTGCTTTCATTCTAAAAGACTTAAATGTTTGAAAAATTACCATCACTTACCTACCACCATGTCTGCTAGGAAGTTACATGCGGTTTCAAGGGTTCTTTGTACAGATGGCTCCAATAACATAGATATGGGTGAGAATATGGAAGACTTTCTCAGCCATAGAGCCCCACACTGAAATGTCAGTAAGCTTTCCAGATGAAGTCACAGCAAAAAAAAAAGTTCTGGATGATACACCAAAATTGAAAATTGTATTAGTGCAATTAAGACAGTATTTTGGTAATCAGAATTAATGCTTCAGTAAGTGGCCTTTAGGTGACTACACTGCATGACAAGAGGTAAAGTACAGTTACCTTTTGTCTCTTGCACCATCAGTTAATTTAGTATCAGTTAGTACCACACGGACCCTAAGTAATCAAGAGACCTACTAGTTTATAAGGCACATAACTGAAATGTAATTAGAATGTCAGTTAGTTACAATAAAACACAATAAAAAATGGCACATGGCACCATTAATGTTGACCAGTGGTAGAATTAGGACCAGAGGGAATGGTTTCAAGCTACGGCAGGGGAGATTCAGGCTGGACATTAGGAAGTAATACTTTTCAGAAAGGGTGGTCAGGCACTGGAATGGATGCCCAGGGAGGTGGTGGAGTCACCGACCCTGGGGGTGTCCAGAGAAAGACTGGAAGTTGTGTTGAGGGACATGGTTTAGTGGGAGCTATTGGGGATAGGTGAACGGTTGGACTGGATGATCTTTTAGGTCTTTTCCAACATTGGTGATTTTATGATTCTATTATTCTAATTTGTTTTGCTTTCTTTTTAAGGGAAGTAAGCATAAATGTTTGTTCCAGATGAATAGAGGCTATCTCCACAATAACTTTTTAAGAACTAATAGTTGCTTCGTAACTGTGATTTTATAGAAAAAGTCCTGTAATTAAGTCAGATTCCTACTTACTCCAAATAGCTCCTTTCAGTAGAATAAGGAGTAATTTATGCCAGTGACAATAAGTTATGCATACCGTACATGAAGATCACTTACTATTTACTTCAATCAATAAAATAATTCATAACTGAGTGACACTGAGTAACATCCTGTTTATTGCAGGCAACGCAGCAGAAAAGTATAACCAATGCGCCAAATAGCAGCAGCTTGACTACTCTCTGTCACGTTACTTTAAGGAAGAAGAAAGTTGAACAAATGTTTAAAAATGACTTGTAATGACGTAAATCATACAATGATGATAAAATCTTGCAGATTGCTACAGGACAGAAAGGATTACCTTTGAAATATTTTAAGGGAAAAATTAAAAACCAGTTCCTCCTACCTTTCTCTTCTTGTTTCTTCTTCATCCATTTTGACTTATGCATAATGCTCTGGAGTATTTTGTTGACTTCTGAGTTACAAAGAGCCACTTCCATATCTTGTCAGAACACTGCCTGATAAGTGAATGTGTCAGTGAGAATCAGATTGTCTTAGTGGATGAAATCAGTCTTATTACATTTTACTATTTTAGTCTAGAGAATCCACAAAAATTCAGATTAGGTTCCATTCTTTCTCATATGCTAGGGGGCAGGAGGAAGTGGGTGTACATTTCCACGCGGTTTTCAGAATAAACTACTGTTTCACAAAGCCAAGGCAGATTAACTGCCGAGAATTTGTACCAAGAAAGATGTGACAGAATATTTCAGTAAATTCCACCTTTCTGGAGGAACTCAGATACCAGTTATACTTCTAAAGACTATTGAAGATGGTGAGATATTATGTAGGTAAATTTCAAAGATAACATGGATTACACAATTTGACCATGTAATCTTCTAGATGTTTTTCCTCCAGTAAGAACCAATAAATAACACATAGGATTACTTATACACAAGGTAGCTCAGGAAAACATCTACTCTGTGAATACTGAAACTCCATTTTATTGTGTTTCAGAGTATTTGGCAAATTTTTCTTAAAAGCTATTATTCATTTTATTTTTTTCTTCATCTGGTCTTTTCTGTTTCCTGAACTAATGGTTAACAAATTTTTTTTGTACTGTCCATGGAAAAAGCTTTTTTTGTTACCACCCATAAAATGCTGCGCTGCTTTTCATAATATATATTTTAGTTCAGCTGTACTAGATTAACTTGTTCATTCAGTTTTCACAAAAACTGAATCACCAAAAGTTGAAGGGATCTCAAGAGATCACTGAGTCCAATCCCACTGCTAAAGTAGGCATCCTACAAAAGATTGTACAAGTACACATCCAGGTCTTGAACATCTCCATAGATGGAGACTCCACAACCTCTCTGGGCAACTTTTTCCAGGGTTCAGTCACCCATACCGTAAAGAAGTTATGCACGTTGGTACAGAACTTCCCGTGTTCAGATTTTACACCACTGCTCCTTGTTCTATTTCTACGTACAACTGAGAAGAGTCTGGCCTCATCCATTTGCCTTCCACTTCCTTTTAGATACTTATAAAAATTTATCAGATTCCCTCTTAGCCTTTTTTTCCCCAGGCTGAACAGACCCAAGTTGCTCAGCCATTCCTCATATGGAAGATGCTTTAGGCCCATAATCATCTTTGTGGCCCTCTGTTGGACCCCTGGGAGACCCCTGTCATTTTTCAACTGGAGAGCCCAAGACTGGACACATTAATCTAAATAAGAATTCATCAGAGCAGAGTAGAAGGATAACCTGTTACAGGTCTCTGGCCTGTAACAGCCTCAGGAGCACTGGTGACCATCCTCTGAGCTCTACAAGTCAGCCACTTCTCAACACACCTCACCATCCAATCATGTAAATAACATTTTTTAAGTTTCATAACAAGGATGTTGTGGGAGATGATGTCAAACGCCTTGCTGATGTCAAGGTACACAATATCCACTGCTTCCCCCCCCTCCTCTTATCTGGCCAGCGATAAGATCATACAAAGCTATCACATTGGTCAAACATGATTTCCTCTTGTTAATTTGTTTTGTCGACTCGTGATAACCTTCTTCGCTTCCAGCTGCTGAATAAAATTTTCCAATTTTGCTTCACAAAACCCTGTGTTTCTGTTTTGTTTTTCTCCTGCATGAATACAACTGCAAATATTTGTATGACTGATATGTACATACCTATTATTTCTAGGAAGCCTTTTCTAAAACTATATCTACTTTATTTCTTTAAATAGTGAAATAACTTCACTCTGACTGTTTATCTTGCACCTGACACAGGCACCTTAATATGCTTGACCTGTAATTGTACCTTCCCTGATCTAAGGCAGCCAATCTAAGATAGCTTCCTCAGCCATGTCCTTAGTGGTTTCGTTTCCTCATATTGCAGTCATTTCCTCAATTCCTGTGAATATTTACTCAACATTTCATTATCTTGCATATAAACAAAATGATAGTATATTTGAACTCTGAATGCTGAGGTACATGAAGTTACATTTCCTTTGTAAAATGGTGGAATTTCTAGTTTTATTTGAAACATTTATTCCAAATATTTTCTGAAATAGAAGAGCAGAATAAAAGAATTAAATTCCATGACGATGCAAAGCTAGCTGACTGGTTACAAGAGGTCTAAATGTCAGAAGCTTCTGCTACTCTGCAGTCTCAAAAATGAGATATCAACTCCACTGGAACCGTCTGGTTCTTTCTCTTTGCAGATAAGCCCTACTAACTGTTTTAACAGGGAGACTTTTTGGTTGGTATTTCCTTTTTCAAAGATCCATTTTCAGTGAGCTTATTCCCAGTTAGCATATAATTTGTCACCATATATTTAAAGGAAAATATTCATTGTTATGGATTGGCTAATAATCATTGCTAAGTAGAAAACAAATAATAGTAACAGGGAATCTGATTTGTGTCACATAGAAACATTAGTCAAAGCAATTGTATGAATTCATTAGAAAATGCATTAATCATTCCTAGCTACTACACATCAGCAGGATATCTACACATGGATAAAAAGACAACATTTTCTTGTGGTGTTTCAAACTGCAAGATATTAATAATTAATCTTTCTTCATGAGGAATAAAACAAAACAATTGAATAACTAAGTGGACTTTCTCAGATTGTCACTGAAGAGAAGTATATGAGCTTCAAATTATGTCCTGAGGTACACAGCTATTCAAGCCATAAAATATGGAAACCATATATATATATATATTTTTTTTCTTTTTAAATCAGAAGCAGACTCTCTTTCCCCCCCTCTCCTCTCCATAAAATATGACATTGCACCATATAATTGCACAGGAAATTAAAACTCTTTTCACAGGTTTAATAATGGATGAGATATAGACTTTGAAATAATTGTTTTTATTGAGCACTGCCATTCTCTAGCACAGCATGCAAGCTGTGGCTCTCAACTTGCACCTCTGTCACCTCAGAGATGGATTAGCAAAAACAACACAGGGTTCCATTTGGAGACCACAGGAGACAAACAGGTGCCAAAAGCACAAGCCAGTCTCTTCGGTCTTCCTTTTTTTCATTTCAAGTGCCTGTTTTTAATCATCTAAATTAATTTGGGAAAACTGCTTTTGTAGAGTTGAGCTTCACAGGCAGCTATCTGCTCTGCAATTCAGTATCTTCTGGAAGCTCCTGCCTATTTCTGCATCTGCAGGTCCATTCTGCTCTTCTTGCCAAAAGCACCATTTCTACACTCTCAGTGTTCTGTTCAGTGACTGATCTCAGTATGCTACTGGCACAAAGAATGACTTAAAGCAGGTGGTGGCCTGCAAAAGACCTGCAGAAGTTGTTGCCTTGAATCTGCAGAGTCCAAATACTATTTAACTTGCTATTAAGTGACTTTTCTTGGATAATTGAATAGATATTTGTGAAATACAAAAGTGTAACTGAACCTGGAAAGTATAATTTGGGCTTTTGTCATCTCTTCGCAGAGTGAGGTTTTAGTCTCACAGAGATCTTGAATTCATTCTCATGCCTCATCATTTCAATTGGTATTCTAGTTTGTTTTTTTTTTTCCCCCTCTCTTCTCTCCACTGTGGTGTTCTAGCTCTTTGTGGTTTCCTCCCCCCCTTTTCAGCATTACTGATGGGTTACAAAAATAACACTCTGAAAGCTTATCCTAGAAATACTAAATTTTGTTTACTGTCTCCTGGACAGGAGCAACAAGAGCTGGCTCTGCCTTTAAAGGTAATTGGAACTTCTCATGCCTAAGGTTACCTAGAAAAGTAATAGGCAGTTACTTTTAGGATGAAGTTCACATTCTCTTTAGGAAGGAATTCTCCGCATTCCTTCCCCTTCTCCCCCCCAGAAATGATGACATGAGAAGATTTATGTCTTGCTTTGCTACGCTTTTATTCTCTGGTTGACAGCAAGCAGATGCTTCTGTGAGGATGTTACCACAAACACTAATACAGAAAGAAAAAAAAAAAAAAACACAAACTCTTCAGGAGTATTAAACACATTAAGGAGAGATTGATATTACTTAGTAACCTTCAGCAGGGAAGTTGCTAAAGGAAGTACACATACTTTAAAACAAAGCAATGGGCTTAAGTCTTTGCACTTTTTTTCCCCATGGATATGATAGTCGTGACTCGGTGTTATTTTTTTGCTTGGTGCATGAGCAAGGTTTTGGTCAGCATAAGTCTGTTTCTCTTGGTCCTTCATTGACAACAACAAAAAAAAAAAAGAAGAAAAGCTATTTTAAAAAATGCCATTAAAATCAAATCGCTGTGAACCCATGCAGTAATCATCACCCTTCGCTATTTAGTTTTAAACAAACCAGTGATATAAACCATAATGCAATAAGCAGATTTACGCTTCCTTGCTCTGTAAAATACCTAACAGCCTTAAATCTCCCTTCCTATGGCAACGTTTGAGAACGAGCACTTGCAGAAAAAGCAATCAGGTCCATGATTATTGCATTAGCCAACAGCATGTAGTAAAATTGAACAGGTTTGTTACCACATGTTGATAACAATACTGCATTAACCTTATTATTGTATAGTCAGTGAATGCACAGATGTCATAAGAAATATAAAGGAAAATCAGGCCAAATAACATCACCACAACAACAAAAAAAATACTCAGAAAACACTTACCAACGTTGTAGGCTCATAATAGCCTCCTACAACGAACAACCTCCAGGAAAAAAACCTTTCCCAGTGGGGGGTTAGCAATTATAATGGGATCTAGGAGAGGTGGAGCCTTCCAGTAGCACAGGTGAATTGCCTTCACCTGTGCTCCCTGGCTGACTCATTTCTTGCCTCAGGTGGTCAGCCAGAGGTTCAGGCTGTGTTTCAGCAGTTCTCATGCAATTATTTAAATCTGTAATAATCCTGTAATCTAGATCTGTATGGGGAAAAGGGAACTGTGTGAATCTGATGTGAGCTTATTAAAGGATGTGTATCTGGAAAAATGTGTGAAGATCTGTAGGGACCCACATATATTTCCAATTCTGGAGTGAATATGTCAGACTCTCACTTTAATCATCTAAATTAATATGAAGTGCTTATTTCTAGACATTGATACTGACATATTTTAGCTTGGCAACAGTTTTTTCCTATCCAAAGATAACATGTCTCAAAAAAGACTGTATAACTGAAGTAGGATATGGTATAATTTTATTTCAGTATAGTCTTATCTACATTTTGACAGAGCTCTGAAAACTTCTTCATGCTGTGTTAGTGTGTTTCAGTACATTTTAAAAGCATCTTAATAAACATACATTCCACAATGACTTCTCGAGAACCATAACATTAATAATTTGTAAGCTTAAATCATTAAAAAGGCTGTGCAAAGTAGGGTGTATTTGATTTCACAACACAGACCTTTGAAAGTGTACCAGTATCCTGTGTCACTAGGGCCTGGAGGAAGAAAAGCACAGGGATTTCTTTCCTCAAAGAAGTCAGAAAACAAGCGATAAGGTTTTTGTAGCTGTGCATTCTGAGAATTTAGTTGGTGTGTAGACTGACATAGTTGAATGAGTATATATTGTCAGTTCAGTTGGTGTGTGTCGATTCTCAGTAGATGTAAATGTCAGACCAGCAAAGTAGCTTAGGAGGAGGTTGAGGTCAACTGTAATTATCTGCACTCAGCACAGCTGATGCCAGGGGCACTTACTTCCTGTACAGATTTCTGCTGTGAGCGTTTGAGGCCAGTTCTTCTGGATTTTTCACAGTTCTGACTGAGCATTTTTTGCAAAATATTCTATATTCCTAGCTGTGTGAACCATCCATGTTGTAAAGAAGTAAGATTTAAATTTCTGATACATGATTCACAAGTCAATTGTCCCCTACTAAATCACATTTTTTACTATGAAACCAGTTCAGGGATTTCAATGTTAAATCATGTTTGGACAGCATACCGTTTTTCAAGGATTTTCTTTTGCCTTATGTGTGTGTCAGTTACTGCAATAGTAAGCAGATTTTTAATTCCTATTTGATTCAAACAATGAACATGCAAATGGATGAAAATGTGCTTTCATCTATTCAAGGAGCAATGAAGAGATAATGGATGATGAGAAGATTAAGCTTTTTGTGTCCCGAGTAATGCATACATACAACCTGGCTTAGCTGAAAATTAACATCTGAGAGGCTGCCGACTCATTTCACATAAAAGGTAACAGTACAGGCTCAATCCACCAGATTCTCATAAAATACTGAGGCTCGGATGTCAAATATGATGGGCCATGTTAGAACAGAAGAAGGAATTGCCTACAAGATACCTTGGGTTGTAGTAGTTTGTTGTTCAGAAATTATACTGGGGCTTTTCCTTATATGTGTTGTTCCATGGCCAGATGCAAACTAAAATATGAGAAGCAAACAGAGTTTAATAACATTGATGTTGTGAACACACAAGGCTGGAGACCAGCACATGTCATAAACTGCATGCTGATGGAAGGTAGCCACACACATAGTGTATGTGAAGCTCTGTGGTTTCATATAATTAACATCTGCTTTCTTCTTTATTGTCCTTTTTTCACAGAAGATTTGTTCCAGACTGGACTAGTGCCCTGTTACTTGAAGTTGTCTTATGATAAAGAATCACAGAGATTTACAACAGTCCTATAAAAGATAATGTTTATTTTCCTAGATAGTTCTGTGCCAAAGATATTTCTGAACCTGTACCAGGTTCTCAGAGTCAGAACGACTCTGAATAAAGTCAGACAGACTGCTGAATAAAAAGGAAATAATGTTGACTTTGACCTTTGAAAAAATTGAACACCTATAATTAATAGAGGAGTTAAGATATGATCAGTAAACTCCCTTTCAAAGCACATATTTTTTGAAATGCCATCCCTGTAAGGTATACTGTACAAAATCTCAGAAGCTCCTTTAAGAGGGTCCTAAGCCCCCCTTCTAAACAAATATTTCCATAGCATTCATTTTCTCACAGAGATCCTAACCTAAACTTCCCGTGTAAATACTGAGATGCTGCACATAATTAAGTCAAAGCAATGAATTGTGATTCAAGGACTGCCAAAAGATGTAAAAGTCTGAATGAGACAGCCTAACTGAATCTAAATAAAAGATAAAAATTAAAATGAAAAAAAAGGTTGTGTTTCTTGTGAAATATAAGATGCAAAAGTGCTTATGAAAATATCAGTTACATTCATAGGAATCAAAGAATCATAGAATGGTTAAGGTTGAAAAGGACCTTTAAGATCATTTAGTTACAATCCTCCTGCTACAGGCCAGATCACCTCCCACTTAGACCAGGTTGTTCACTGCCCCATCCAACCTCTTCAAATTTCTTCAGTTACATTAATCCTGTGAATCTTGTCATTAAGTAAGAAATACGTTTTTGGCTATGTATCTCCATATTGCCAAGTCTCAAATACCACACAAAAGGGAAGCAAAACACCCCCAAAATTGCACAAATCATTCAAGAAACTTGAAGTCATGAACTTCTCTATTCTTTCTTAAGAACAGATGCAGCAAAAGCCACTTTGCTCATTCAGACGGTCTAAGGTATGATGAGGAAATCTATCAGAGAACTCCCGACTGAAGGGAGAGAAAAATTTTAAATGTGTCATATGAGATTGGGTAGTGTCACCATTTCCAATAGTTATATACAGACACAGAGGTGTCAGCACTGCTTTTCTTCAGTCTGACAGGCTTTCATAGGTGTACAGAAATGTCTAGAATTTCAACTGGATATTTGACTTACAGTGGTAAACCAGCCACTATTTGGGCCTCACAGATTTAATGATGTAGGCCCATATCTGCTCCTGTTACTCTGGAAGAACATTCTTGGTTGCAGTGAAATTGCTGTAGATTTACTATAAATATGACTTTCCCAGCAGGGGCAGATCATTCTCCCTCCTTCCTTCCCTCCTTCCATTCTCCTCCCTCACTCCCTTCCTTTCTTCCTTCCTTCCTTCCAAGAAAAAAAATAAGAAAATAGCCTTGTGAGAAGACTGCTTGTATGAAGATTGTACAGATGTAATCAGTTCTAAAGCACGTACTGAAGAATGAATTTGGAGAAAGGTGTGTGTAAGAGAAAGTTGCTAAGATTTTAATAGCTTGAAGCTATTAAATTCCAATTTGGACAAATTCAGCCTGTAAATAAATTTAAGATTTACTTATCAAGGCAGAAATGAAATCCTGAATCAACCTGTGTAGAATGTGTTCAGATTTCTTGTTGGCATATAAATCTCAGTCTGGAGACTGTTGTTTCTACATAGGCTGTAAGTAATTCAAAGCCTGTTTTTAAGGTAAGAAGGTAAGAATGAGATGGCAAAACAAATGTTTTTTTTTCCATAGAAAAATAAATCTCTGTGCCTGTGGGGGGTTGTGAGGGGAGAAGGGGTTTACAAGTGTTTTGAATGATGATGGAATCAGTTTTGTTGATACCATTTGGCTTATAGGGAAATAAAAAAGACTTTGCAACATTTCCTGAAGGCGCTGAGCTTCAGATCTGACAGGTTGCTGTAAGCATTTTGATCTATAGCCACAGAATACCAATAGGCTACTTATTTTTAAATCAGATGGGTTTTTTTTATGTTAGGGTTTAGAATTGGTATATGCATTTGTTACTAGTGTGTATATATGTATATATGTATATATATATGCTGTACCAGAATAAGTGTGTATCAGTATTTTAAAAGTGAATATCAGAGGAAAGAAAGTCTGCACTGCTGATCTATGCTTTAAAGTTAGATTGATTAACTGTTGCTATTAGAAACGCATGTTAGAGTTGGCTTGATTTCCAGGTGAAGCTTCATGTTTTTCTTTACTGTCAATTGTTAGCAAAGCAGTGTAGAACTTGAGTGTTGTGTGAACAACGTAGATACATGACCCTGAAAATTTTTATTTTTTTTTTTTTATGGCCATAAAACTCTCCATTTTTTCTTTAGATGATGTTTGGACAGCCAGCAAATTATTATTCTAAAACAGTAAAACATCACATGCCATAATAGGCAGCTGCCTAATGCCATTTTCTGTGCTATTTTCTGAAGTGCACAGGGACAGTGGCAAAGAATGAAATTCCTATTTCATAGTTATACAGGTGCTGCTGATTAGGATAAGGTCTACAATGATTGTTTTATCCCAGTCCTTTTTATCTGCTTCAAAAAGAGATGAAGCTAGCCCTGTGTCTATATTAAATCTCTTTCTCTGGAGACAGTTTGTGTAAGTAGGCTAAATTTTCAAGAACACATAATAATAAATAAACTCATATTTATAGTAGCTGACTGGATTTGGCATGGCTGCCTCTTGTGCAGCTCCAAAGAAGTAATGATTCACAGTTCTTATGGACCATGAGTGTTTGTTTTGGAGGCTGTGCACTGTACATGATTTCAAATACCGTGGCCATGATTGTTTCTCAAGAGTATGAGTGTAGACATTATGTCAAATCAGTATTACACAGACAATGCAAATTTTAAAACGAGAGGTTGTTTCAGGATGAATATTGCAATGTTTTTTATTATTCACATCTGTGTAGTAATTCATTTTGCTTTACTAACAGTAAGATTTTTACTATGCTGCAGTAAAAACAATGATATATACCTTAGTTCCCATTAAGTCTCGAATGCCTGATTATTTATATTGATAAATGACAACAAATAACGTTACTCTGTTTTTCCTTGCGTGTTTACCTTTGTAAGTCAGGCATCCTCCAAATTCAAACACAGTTACTATGACTCGGAGATGGTAAACGTGGAAGACAGGTGGGCAAGCAGGCAAATAGTGACTAAACAAACATCTGTCTCTGGTGCTATAGGTAATGCAGTATCCTCAAAAAGAAAACTAAAATTTGTTATAATTATGTCTTTTGCGATTGCAATATGATTGCAATCAATACAGATAATACAGTGAGGATTTATGCAGTATTTAAATCAAAACATTGTTAGCTGTTTCCTCACATTTTAAATGTAAAATGCAAACAATTAAAAAAAAAAAAAAAAAAAGAGCTATAGTGTTGAGTTTGAGGAATTGGAATGAGATTCCACTAATTTGACACTTAGATCTGCCAAACATTACATTCGTGATGCAGTACAAATCTTTTAGATGGCAGTATTCTTCGCTTCTTTTGCACCAAATCTTAGAATGGGTTTTTTTTTTTTGAAGGGGCCTTAAGATCATCTAGTTCCAACATCTTGCCATGGGCAGGCATACCTCCCACTAAAAGAGGTGATGTCCAAAGCCCCATTCAACCTGGTTTTGAACACCTCCAGGGATGAGCTGTCAAAATCTCTTAACATGCTTCCATCTTCCACATTTAGCATTTTTGGGTTTTGATAAAGAAACAGAAGAATGTTTCAACCTATAACTTGGGCTCATTTCCTGGCCTTTAAAAGCTAAGAGCCTTGGATTTCATTGGCAGTATTTAGATCGAAAGTGTCCCCATTTTGATGAAAACTATGGCTTTATGTGTGGTAAAAACATTCTTCTGGAAAAAAAAAAAAAAAAAAAAAAAAATTGAGATATTTCTGTGAAGTTCATTTACCATAGAATTAATATACACACACTAACGGTTTTAAGAACTCAGGAGTTATGGTAAACAATATTTTAGATGATTAAGCCATTCAAAAGTCCTAACTTCAGTTACAATTGCCAGTCTCCCTTGGGTGTTTTAACAAGAGAGAGGGAGAAAGATGGAGAAAGACACTATATATCTGTATTCAATTTCAAGAATTTGAAATCGGTAACAGGAAAAAGGTCCTCATTCTTTTAATTGATCATAATGATTAAAAAGGGGGTGCCATCTTCATTCAGCAACCAATTAAGTTTCTATAAGTAACCCTCTTGTATGCCAATGTGCAGAATGCAGGTACTGTATCTGTATCATAAATTAACACAAGCTTAGAATTGTTCTGTTTTGACTATCAGGAAATGAATGAACAACCCATAATACCCATAATATATATTTTAAGTATGTCATTATGAAAACAAGGAAGACTCTTATTGGTGTCTTTGACAGCTTTATGTGTAGTGAAGATGCTGCCTTAGGACATGATTACAGACTTCCATTTCATTCTCCAGTTTTATGAATTAAGCAAAGCAGAACAGAAATAAAGCAAAAAAAAAAAACCTTGATAGACAGAGAAAGTGAGTGTGTAGAACTGTAGATCACTGGAGATGGTAAGTCTTTAAACTTACAGTGCACAATCTCTTATATTTACATTGAAAGTAATTTTTTTTAACTCCCCCTTCTTTTCTATAATGCACAGTTAACACAATGCTGTTGAAAAAGCAATCAGACTTCATTTCCTAGTGTTTGTTGGAAAAATATTAATTTACATTGAAGTGCAGATTCTATTCCATCTAGAATGTCTGCCTATTCAAACAACTTAATTCTTCAATTAGAAGTGATTTTTTTTTTTTTTTTTTTTTTTTTTTTTTTTTAACAGCACGCAGAAAAATTTTCTGTGATGGAACACTTGCTTAGTTTGGAAGTCAGATCATCTACAGATAGTGCTGTAGCTAGAAAACTGTCCTAAATGGACCTTTTTTTGCATTATTTTTAATGTAGAAATAAAATAATGAATATTAAAGCAAAATAAATTATACTTTGGTAGGTATTTCCTGATAGAGAATTTGCAGTATCCATTTACATACATATTCTTCTCCTTCTAAGACATATTCTGCAACTTCTAAAATGGAAGAAGTTCAATTTTTAAGATTCAAATAAAGACGAACCTAGATATGTAATACAAACATTTTTAAACAATATCTTACCTGTAGCCACCAAAATGAGAGAATTTTCTATTTTATGTTACCAAAGAAAGAAAGTGAACATCATTTACAGATGTGGGTTATATTTTTTCCCATTTAGAAAGTGTTAATCAGATTTCTTTATGTTTAAATAGAATTGTGAGAAAGCATGAATTTAGACAAGTGAAGAATATAGCCAGCCTCTGAGTTTTGCTGTGAGCTTTGCTATGAATCTGTCTATACTGTCAGTACTGTCCTTATTTTCAAAGACCATAATCAAAATCTTTGTGACTGTCATGTCATTTTGCTGTACAGTCAAGAAGAACTGTGAAGTCACATGCTGTGCTGTGTCTTTCATAGTAAAGTTCCTAGTGTTTTTCAAACTTGGTTTTCAGTTACCATCATGTAATTCAGTTTCATTGTTGTTTTTTTTGTTTTGTTTTTAATTTTAAGCAGAACTTGAATTCTGAAAAAGTTGAAAATATTTTTTAATATCTCCTTATGTGATTTATTTTGTAACACTGGTGATGTGATACATTTCTGTCAATAGAGAATGTTGCAGTTATATATGTATTTTAGAGCAGGGCTCTTCTGAAAATTATATATTTTTTTTCTTTTAACAGCTGTTATTTGTTTTAGTATTAGTTTTATATTTTAGTATTAGTTTTTTCAATAGTTATTATCCTTGCTTGCTCTTCACTAATGTTGGTCTTTTTTTTTTTTTTTTTTTTTTTTTTTTTTAACTGAAATATCTATTAAGCAGGCATCATCTGGATAAATGTGAAAGATGGTATTTTCAAGAGATAGGTTTACTTTCAGATCCAGTGAGTACAAAATCTTAACATTTAGTGAGGCTTTATTTTTGAAGCAGTGTAAAAGAAAATGTTAAACTGGAGAGGACTGTTTTTCATCAGTCTTTGTGTCAAGCTGTGGAAAGCCTTGAATTCTTATTCTTTAAACTAAAACCCATAAATCAGCCAAGCAGAATTTACAGATCAGTCCAGATTTACTCATAAAAGTTAACAATGTAATTTTTATTGGATGCTAAAAATCATGAACCTGATAGAGTTATCCAATTTATGACGTGACAATTTCTCCTCTCCCTCCGAAGCTATCCTGTCACACAGGTAAATCTCTCCTTTAACTATAAAAGCAAACCATCTTATCATCTTTTCCTATTATGTTTCCTCTCTGTCCTAGTAGCTTTTCTCTTAGGTATTTCCCATTTAACATATCTATTCTATTTCAGATCTAGTATTGTTTTCTTGTATTACCTTTGAAATGTATACTTTTCATTTCAGATCTAGAGCAGAATGCGTATCTCTGTACAACTAGATCTATGACTTTGTCTGATAGAAGACAATGTCTTTTTGAGATACTATCATGCCTGTATCAACTCTGTAATTAGAAGAGTTATTACATTCTTATTTAGTTCCTCAATAATACCAAAATATCAGAGTGAAGTAGGGTTTTCTTTAGTTTAGAGTTTCCTACTGGAAACAAGTTTTTAAAATGATAATTCACTCATAATGGGAAAATAATTACATAATCAGAGAATAATTAGGAAAAAATATTTTTGAATATGGTATATTTAGAAATAATAGAGATATTGTCTGGAATATGATCCAGACTATTGTTCAGCTCTCAAATATTGTTCCCTGTAACCTGATTTTATGCTATTTTTTCTCATTTTCATTTCTGGATATTAAACTGTATTAATCTAAAAATTAAATTCACCTTTCCCAGGTAAGGTATTTCATGTTGCAGACCTTATATTCAGATAGACATGAGAAAAAGTAGAACAAGTTTTTATTAAATTATAAATATGAGGGAGTATTTCTTGACACATTGGCTCTATTGCAATAAGATTCATATGATGAACATTTTGATCACGTTTTATTTCAGATTGAATTCTACCTTATGCAAATAGATAAGTCAAGTCATACATATATATTGTGTATATATTTATACATAAAATAAAAAAATAGGTCGGATCTGTGAGTTTCTAGACTACGTTGCTGTTTATAATGTATCTTGAATAGAATAGCATGGTATGGTTGACGCATCTACATCTACAGTTTCTCAAACTGTTTGGCAATGTTTAACATAACATGTTCTTAAAAAAATCTCCTAAAATTTCAAAATTTAATGATAAATACAATTACACTGGCTATTCCGAACAACTGTTGTAATAAGATAAAAGGTAGGAGAAGGTGATGAGTTATGATTGGGTTTACTTATAGGCATACAGTAGTAGGATACGAGACCTGAATTGTGTGAGGGAAAGGCAGTCATCAGTAAATCTACAGATGAGCCTTCAAAACTCTGCTTAAGATTCTGAACACAAAAGATATTTTAGTTTTAAGAGTAAAAGTGAGGTCAAATGGCCAATGAAATTAAAATTGATAAAAGCAAATTAATATTCTTGAACATATAAATGCAAATAAATTAATATTGTAATAAAAGTAGTTTTAAGTTTATAAATACTGGTGAGCTCTAATTTATCTATTTATATCTAAGATGAAATGTTTATCCATTTGACAGATCTGTCAAACCGTCAGCTCAGATGCAAAGAGAATGTTAAGCACATTCTATGATGAACAGATACAGAAACAGGAACCATCCAATGTTTCCAGTATACATGCCCATGAGATAACAACACCTCAATACTGGGCACTGTTCTGGATCCTACATTTTGAAAAGGAAATGTCAAAAGTGTACAGTAAGAACTATAAGGGTTGTCCAATTGCAGGGTTGCTTTTATATCCAGAGAGAATATTTGGACCATAAATCTTCATCCTGGAAAAAAAAAGATTAATTTAGATAGGGCACAGTATATGCTTTTAAAGGATGTTTGTTAAGGAAAAGGTGAAAATCAAGAGATTGTAATCCATGTAATAACCACATCAAATGAGGCAAACAATAACTGGATGTAAAACAAACACACTTATGAAAGAGTAAACATGCTTAAAACAAACAAAAGTATTTCCTCACAAAGCAATGGAATTAAATTTCATGATACATTTTAAATGCTAAAATTTTAAATGGGGTAAAAAATAAAAACCTGAATAAATTCATAAAGACCATAATTATAATCATCCATTACATAAAAGAGAAATGCTACTACACAAATGTTTGAAAGGTGAGAATGTTCACAAAGACTAGTGTGACTGATGACTTTTTCTTTCTGTTTTTCTACATGTCCTTTAGGCTTCAGTGGCCACTTGGTTAACAGGATATAAGGCCATAAGTACTTTTGTTCAAACTCTATTGTTTGCACCTAGTAAGATACAAATAAATATTTTTTTACCACTGTATTTTAAAAATCTCATGTAAAATTAAAAATGATGATCCTTGACATCAAATTTGAATAATTGCTAAGAAAATATACAGTAATGTTTGGCAGCTCTCTTTCAAACATGTTATATGAATCCTAATATTTCTCATTTTGTAAAGATTTTCCAATAAATTCCCAATATCAGCCTCATTTTTTCTTAACTATATATATTCCATAGCATGTTTCTGAAAGTAAAAGTGTTTCATTATTACTGCTGTCTGAAGTAAGCCTGGGTTTACAAACTTTTAGCCCTGGTTACCAAAATTAATATGTAAATAATAAGAACAAAGGGTTCTGTAATTTCTAATATCTCTGATTTTTCTTCTGCACATTCTTTTGTGCTCCTACCACAATTATCCATAATTTGACTTCAGAATAAACTAAACCAAGAACTGTTTACAACTGATAGCAATGAGCATTGCTGCATTCAGCATGGGAGACCAGATCTGAAACAGCTTCACTGACCATCTCTTACCCAATTTTGGCAAATGGTTGATTTTTCTTCTTCTTCTATTTCAACTAAAATTTCATTACCTTTTGTTTTACATTTATTTGTTTGTTTGTTTTGTTTTGTTTCTTTCCATAAAGACTACTGACTTGTGTCTTAATATTTCATTATACTGTAATCTCAAGGATCAAAGAAGTCAATCACTGCTGGAGATGTTGGTGTCCAAAAATGCTTAAAAGTTAATTTTAAAATGGCAAGAGAGAAATATACGTCATTGTTGTCATAAAACATTTCCTAAGCTTTTCTTTCTTTGTACGTGATTCATCCGGTTATCTTATGTGCAGAATTTTATCAGCTATGAATTTTAAATCTTGCAAGGAAAAATAAGTTAATTTTCAAGACATCTTATTAAGATATCTTTCTTTGGACTGAGCATCTGGATTAAAATATAAACATCTTTATTATCAGGTGAAAATATCACTTCTCACTTCTTACATAGGAAGCACATTTGGTACTAACTATTAGTAAGCAGAAAACAGGTCTTGAGTTTTGTAGTTATCCAACATTTCTTTGTATTGATATACTATAGAGTTCATAGATCTTGCCTGCTAAAACTTCTGGAGCTATTATTCTTCAGTTGTCTTTTACTTTGATCGACATAGGCTGGAAAGTCTAAATAAATAATTGAAGTTTTTTGCAAGGTTAATTTACTGTTAAGACCAATATGTGCCTTGCCACAATGTTTGAGTGGTAAGTTGCTTTTGTTCCCAGTTATTCTGATCTACTTAAATGCATGGATAAGACTTGTCTCTCCACTGCTATCCTCAAGCATAGCTATTCCGTTCTGCAGAAATACTTCAACTATTCTTGATGTATTATTTATATAGGCTAATCTTTCTAAATCAAAATATTGAAGCATTTGGTGTTGCACTGTAAAATTTGTATCAACTGTTACCTTGTTACTTTTGCTTAATGTTTTTAGCTTATGACGGTTATGAACACAGAGCTGGCTGATTAGGCAAAATTTGAGGTGCTTATTCTTTAAGAAGTTTGAATTGCTTACAAATCATATTTTTGATTATGCTGCTGAGGGTCACACTTAGAAAGTTGAAAATGTGATTTACACAGCAATGAGCAATCACGTTAATTCAGTCATTTAAAACTTGTTCAGAAACAAGAAGATGAAATAAGGAAATATATACAATGAGGCTAATTGTCATCAGCTTCTTAACCCTTTCAGTGCCATAACAAAGTTAAGTGCACTCTTCCTTTAGTGAATTTTTTTAATCCAGGTGTACTGATAGAAGGAATTCAAGTGATTAGTTGAGGACATCTGCCTTTTTGGCTGGCAAGAGATGGAATCTTTGCAGTCGTACACTATTGATAGTGCCCCCTTTTGCCATTCATTTTCAGGCAAATCTTTGTATTCTAAAATCTATTATTTAATTAAAACTGCTAAGAAAAAGCCACAGTGTCTCATGGATGAATGCAGAATTATTCATGGGCACAAATTCATATCTTAGGTATTAAAACAGAATATCCCCTATCTGTGCATTCCTTCATAATTTAAATATTACTTGTTTCTGATGGACTCTTTGACTGTGAAAGTCTTTCGTGTGTGCCAAAGCTGTTGAAACAGATTTTCTCTTGAACATGAACTTTCCAAGAAAAATCAGTTTTGAAGAAAGAAAAATTGAGGAAAGGGGAGAAAACTGAAAAATTTATCTATCCTTCTGTTTCTTTGTTTATAGACATTTTTTGTCTCATCAGCTTTATTTTACGCTAGGTAATGATTTGTTATCATATAATCTTGTCACTGTAAGCTTGGATGAGCAAGTAAATGAATGGAGCAGGAAGCTAGGTAATCCTTTGTAGCTGTGTTTAGCACCTCACATGAGAAGCTCCTGCTCCTGGAGCTTGCTTAATACTAGATGAATGCTATGGTTGAACAGCACAGTTCTGCAATTCGTCTTCTACGGATGTTGTAATAGCTCTTTTTACTGTTTTGTTTCAAATCAAGTTTCAAGACTAAATAATATCTAATTCAGAAATGACTAGGGTTTGTTTGGTTGGTTTTTTTATTTTTTCTTTTCTTTTTTTTGTTTTTGTTTTTGTTTTTTTTTTTTTTGTTGTTGTTGTTTTTGGACATTTTGACATCTTAAATGTGTGATCTATTCCTGTAGATTACAAATAAATAAATAAATAAATAAATAAATAAAATATCTTCCTCTTATACATCTGCTATCTTATAAAGTACACAGTGTCATCCTCTAATATAGCATGTTGAAAGATTTCATCAATAAACTCTGAACCATCAGTTTTACAAGTCTGTATGAAGAAGGGACAGCCCTGATAAGTGCTTGTGACTTTGCACACCAGTGTTCTTCAAACTGAAAACTCATTTGAGTAGTCTGTGTGTTCCTGATAAACATGGTGAATTCTAACACGGTAATATGTCATCAGCAAATATTATCTAGCTGGAAACAAATGAACAAATATAAACCACCAAAGCAACTTCCACACTAACTCTTCTCCTTTACCTATGACAGGAGCAAGTACATTAAGAAAGACAAATCATAATTCTTATACCTTTCTCCTCAAAAGTACAAAAAAATACTAAAAAACAAATTCAGACTTTTAGTGATGGTTGTATAACACACAATATCTGAAGATGTACCTTCAAAAAATCTGAGCAAAGAAAAAACTGAAGTCAGTTTTCACTGTGGCTGAAGATTATTTGATATCAGTGTAAATATCAATCTTAATTTAAAAGGAGATTGTGACTCATGTATTACTGTGGAGTTGTCTGCTCCTACTGACACATCTAAAAATAATGGAGAAAATAATTCCATGTATTCACTAGGAAGAGATAATTTAACCCAGAATTCCTCTTCAGCCTTCTGAATTCGTACATTCAGATGGCTGACCTTACAATCTTGAAAATGAAAATCATGAATGTCTTCTCCCTGGAGCTGACATATTATTTTATGGTTCTTTCCAACATTCCTGCTTAAGCACTATCATTCAGTAATGTTCTTTATTGGAGTTTGATTCATTCTTCAGGCTGTAACGAGCAGATACAGCCCTAAGTTTTTGTGGGTTTCTGTCTGTTTTTATCACACATATGACAAATGAGTTATTACAATTAAGTAAAACAATGTTAGGGATGCATGTTACAAGTAATCCTTATGAATAATTATTCAGAAACAAAACTACATGTTTTCATACATGTACTTTTGAATAAACTCAGAATAGATTTTGGTGCAGACATTTTCTTATCTGGTAAGAAAATCATCTCCATTCCAAAATCCTGAAGGGATAAAGTTGTCTATAGAATTTGTCCTTAACCAATAGAAATCTGCCCCTCCTAAATCTCAATAACTGTCTAAGGTAATCTTCAACAACTGAGCGCCGTCAGAGTTTGTACTAATGGTTATAATGTAGAGTCATCTAACCGATACCTTATTGCTACTTATCTAACATGGGCTTGAAATGAGGTGACATTGTAATAAGTTAATACAAATTACTTGTATAACTTTCACACTGCTTCTAGGCTGAGGCAAGCAATCAAAGGAAAGTTATTGTCTGCTTTTTAGAGATAATCATAATGTGTTCCATTTGATTAAATGTGGCTCACTGTTAAAATACTAGAAGAAAATGTCTAAGTGGTTTTTATTCTCCACCTTGTCTCAAACTTTCTGGTTATACAAAATTACATACCTGCATTTAAGAAAATAATGGTATTTATTTTGCTGATGAATGAAAAAGAGACTTCTTTCTGACTCATGAACACTTGCTATTGTAACATGGCCTAACTATAATTTGCAGATGTGTGCTAATGCCTATTGGTGTGACTTATGACATTTCCATTTATAATATAATAGTATGTCTGTAGACACTTTGTATTTACTGATACAGCAAAGCACTATCATAAGCACAGTTTTGATTATTTCCTTGATTCCTTCCTCATTTGGATCAGTGGAAAATAAAAGACTGGAATGGTACAGTTGGATTAACTGAGATCAGAGAATATACATGACAAGTCCTTTTTACTGTTATTTTTGCAAAAAGATTTGACAGACAAGCAAGTTTTACATGTGCAAGCAGTCTCTGAAAGAAGTGCAAGATACTCTTTCAAATTTGTGGACATGCAAAATTTACTATTTATACCAGAATCAAGTGAATAATTTTCACAGAGTGATTTATTCAGTGTATTTAGTTGCTTTTTATTCTGATGGAACAGACTTCAGTTCCCCCCTAAATTATTATTATTTGATGATTCTTCCTTTTAAATTTTACCTTAACTTATAAGATCCAACCTTAAGAATGTGTCTTCTGCTGTCTTTTACTTTTCAAGCTCTGCTAAGTGCTTGGTCGGAAAAAAACATAGGAGATATTGTCAAAAAGAAACTGCTCATACAAGCAGATCTAGAATGGATCTTCTGACCATTAGTCAACTATTTTGCATCTGTGAAGAACTATACTTGTACAAAGTCTTAATCAGGAAGTCTTTTAAGTGTTACCATACAGTGCCATAGAATACCCTGCAAATGAGCAATAAGATCTCTCTGTCTAAAAATGTGTCACTAAACGGTAGTAATGAAAACTTTAAAAGCTTACATTAACAGAAGAGCAGGTTTTTTTTTTTTTTTTTTAAATTATCTGTATGAAGTTTTCCATCCTTCTCGCAAAGACAGTGTTTCAGAGGAGGCAGGAGTCTGTCAGCTCACAGTAGTAATTTCTTTTTGTGTATATGTATATGTATATTGTGTATATATATAATATATATGTATATATAATATATATAATATATATGTATATTGTGTATATGTTTTGTGTATATGTGTATATGTATATTAATAGAATAAACATTTCATTAGTCTGATAACCTTGATCAGCAAACATGAAGGTAAATTATCTATTTGGATTTTGAATATTTTTAATTACATGTGTAACTTTATTACCTTCTAGAATGTAACATCTTTACTTTTAGGGTGACAGAGCCCTGGAATGAACTGCTGAGAGAGGTTGTGGATTCTCTTTCTCTGGGGATATTAAAAACTCACCTGGACACTTTCCTGTGCAACATACTGCAGGGAACCTGGACTACACGATCACCAGAGGTCCTTTCCAGCAGGACAATTCTGACACCACGGTGGCCATTCATTCCTCTTGGTGCTCCGAGAGAGTCTAGAAATTTAGGACATTATAAAACTTAGTTGTGTCTCTGGCAGGCAAAAAAAACATGAAAATTTAAAAACCTCAAACAATTTGTTACTTACACAAACTTGCAAAATAAAAAATGCTCCTGAAAGAAATATAAAATGTGAGAAAAAAAATCAGTCTGTTAATGAGATACATGTGGAAAAACATGGAACTGAATTTTCTTGAAAAATTTATTTGTAGAATATTATAATCAGTAACAAAAAACACTCATTTTTTTAATAAATACTTCCTTCCTTTTCAGAATTAGTATTAAGTAATTTTCTCATTTTTAAGGCCAAATATTATGCTTGCATAATGTAAGCCCTCTTTTAAAAGTGGAATTCCTACAAATCCCTAATACAATAAGCAATTTTTTTTTCCTAAGTATCCTTCCTAAGGCTTGACTTGTAACGGAATCCTAAATCCTGTGACTATCAAAGTTTGTACCTAATTACCTGAGTAAAAAATATAGCGAGTATGATGTGCTATTTGTTGAGTCTGTTAAAAAGTTGTATAGTTGTGTATAGTGAAGCCTACTCAACAGCACTCTCAGATAATAGAACTCTTGTTCCCACATGCTCAGCTCTAGCTACATTAATCCAGGATGTGTAAAACAAAAGGAGCAACAGGTAAATTAAGCTATAATGAGCAGTAGCCTCTGGGAAGAGTGTAGGAGGTGAGGTTACTACATCTAGGATATCATGTATTGACTGGTTTTGTTAAGTGTCCTTTTCCCTGGGTAGGCTTAATTTGAGTGGTTATCAAGCGTCAGTAATAGCACAGAAATCTTGGATTAGACATTGCTATTCACAATTTAAATCCAGATTAGAAAATTAATTTCAGATTTTGAGTGAGTAGTAGGTGAGAGCAGGTTCAGCATGTATCAGAGTTCTTCCATGGAAGCTGAGTAACTTACACTGGTTTATGCCTGCTTTTCATTTAAATTAATTCTCAAGAACTAATAAGTCATATTAGGTTTATGCTGACTCATTTCTTTCATTGTACAGAATATTGTGACTCAATAATTGTAGCTTGAAATACCATAGTTAATTTTAGTTCGAAGACTTTTTTTTTCCAAACTGCTAGTTGATGATGTTATTTCCCTTTTTCAAGGGAGAATAGGCAACTTCTTTTTCAAAAATAAAATAAGGAAATGAAATGGCTCACAGAAAGAGTTTTAAAAACACTTATCAAAACAGTTACTGACTCATAAAATGCTTATCAAAACTGTCTTTCAAAAAATAAAGAAAAAATCTCCAAACAAAATGAAAAAGAATTTTTAAAACATATCTCACTTTTACTGTCTTCAGTAGCTCACAAGGAGATCTAGACATATTCTGTCCAGTTCTTTTTCTGCTCTACATAGCATACGTGTCTTTTAGCTCTGTAATTTTCTCCCACAGAATCTCTTTCCCTCTCTGCAGTTTTATGACTCCCAATTTCCTTTGTTGTACCATCTGGTTCAGTCCATGTCTCTGGGGCATTATTCCTTTCAGACACAACGTAAGTAATAACGCCATGATTAACTTTTGAACTGTATGTGGCATTTTACAGAAGCACTTCTTGAGCAGTTTTATCAGTGGAAAATAGGGTTACTTGCTGACAAAAAGAAGAATAAGTAATGAAAAAGCATAATGTCAGTTATTTTTAGTACTTGAAGTATTCTGCAAAATTCGGTCTTCATATACTGGTATTCACAGCTGAAAGTATTAGAATCAAATAGAGCTCATAAAATACTTAGAATTCTTGTGTAAGAAACTTCCCAGTTCCTATATTCCAAACCCTAAGAACATTCAGAAAACAGAGTATTCTTTACTTATGGCCTCCATGACCTTCTATTACCATCACTCAGACAAAAAACCCTGAGACCTCTCCTTTAACAGTTTTTCAGAGACTTGCTGCTATACCTGTTCACTCTGTTTTGTGCTCACTTACTCTCTTACAGGTTTCTACTTACTCTTCTAAAATCCATTCTTCCCAGAAAAGCAAATGAATTCATCACAAAATGAGCTTACCCAGCTGCCAAATTGAATGCTGGGGTGGAGTGGAAGAGAGACACTTTTTTGTCTGAGTTCAGGTACTTAATGCCTCAGCGGCCTAACTGCATAGAGGAGCTTAATCATAGAAGCATAGAATCACAAGGTTGGAAACGACCTATAAGACCATCTAGTCCAACCGTCTCCGTCTCCTCATCACCATCGCCACCACTAGCACTAAAATGGTTCTTTAATGGTTCTTTACATCTGCCCTAAATGACAACTGACTGCTAACACCCACCACTGTCAGCAATTCATAACAATTTCCATAACCTATCCATAGTATTAAAAATTTAATCAGGATTGTAATAAATAAGTTATGCACATGAGTTAAAGTGTGAACACTCACTGTACGGAAAATAAATAGAGAGCAAATAGACTTCTAGAGTGATTCAGTGCTACAGAGAAACCTAGTAAATTAGTAAAATTAAATCCTTTCAAAGTAGCTGTGAAATAATTCAAAAAGAACTGAAATAAAGTCATACTGAATCATAATAAGAGACTTTGTAATCGAAAACTGATTATTTTTTCACAATTACATTACACCTGAAAACTTTGCATTACTTTTAGTACATTATGCTTCTGCTTCAATAATTAGGCATTAGATAAGTCACTTACTTGCAGTTGCCAGTTACTACTTGAGATAATTTCTTCACACTCATCATACTCTATTTTTCTTTTGCTATTATTCACTTCTGTTTTCCTTTGCTGAATCTGAACAGTGTGTTTCATTCCTTCCAAACTATAGACTTTAACAAATCTCTAATTGAATATGACATCCTCAAGGGTGGATTTATATATATCACTTCAGGAATTCAACAGGATGACTTGGCAGCTTTGTTTTTTATGAGGTATGAAGTTATATCAACCCCCAGGAAGGAAAGAAAGTTAGTGAGGAGGCAAGGACTGCAGGCATCACACTGTTCAGAGACGAATTCCTGATGGAACTATTTGCATCAGCTAGCTCTTTAAATCATTCTGTGGTTGTAATAAGATAATCATGGCCAAAATAATAAGCCTCAGAGATTTTAATCTGAAATTCTAGTCCAAAGCTGAGAGTCTCCACAGTGCAGCAAGAGGCAGTTCAGACTTGTTGACCTGCCTTAGTTGTACATTTACCTCCAGAACTGAATCTTTAGCTTTCTTAGCACTGCTGAGCAGGTAAGCATGGTTGTCAGTCAAGGGCTGAGAGTGACACAAATGGCCTCAAAGAAGACAGATGTGTTTATTACCCTGTATTACAATATAATATACCTTGATATCTCTTGCAACCTGCCATAGAATCTCTCATCACTATTTCTATGACATGGTTTGTCCATCAACTAATCTGACAGATCATTTTTATTGTTTTTGAACCAAATTTTCATGAATGCTAATTTATCATAGCATCAAGCCACTTGTTTAACTTTGAACTATACATAGTTACTGAGACTTGTGCCTTAGCACAGGCTTATCTTTGAGACTAAAAATAATATTCTGTATAACATTAATAGGATGCCATTACCCTTAAAGTACTTATTATGTCTTTAAGTAATTTCAGTAGATGAATACATAGACTAGCTGTGCAAAATAATGAAGGATAATGAGCAGATTAGCAGATTTCTGGTCTTTCATTTTGTCTGAAGAACTGCTGTCAGAAAACATTTAAACTTTCTCAAGCTTTAGATGTATGTATCATTACTTCAAATAGGGTCTGTGTTGGAGGGCAGGTTCAGTAGTGCTGAACAGAAATGTACCTGATGAGTTTACTGTTCAGATTTAGTATGTATCTCGTGAACATTATTTCCTCTTACTGACACTGTCACTGAAAGCAAGAAACCATAATTCCAACAAAAACATGAACACATATAAATAATTTAAGGGCACCTGCCATCTGGAGAATAGATAAATGTATGTGACTTACACGTGGTACTAAATTATTATTGTTTGTTTGTGGTACTGGGTATTAATAATGATATTAATCTTCCTAAATGTCAGATAATTATGTTACTGTAAGTCATGATTTTACAAAAAAAAAAAAAAAAAATTGAACATACTCTAATAATTTAGTGTACATATACGTGATTTTAACATAACCAATAAAGTCAGTTGCATAGAACAATATGTTTAGTAGAAAACATTGGCCATTACTTCATTTTCAAGCATAGCTCAAGATTTTGACTTCAAAATAGGGTTGGCATCTCTGTTCCATATAGTGCAGAGTAACTGTAGCATTCATACTTGGCAGAACTGTCTCTGCCATTTCTAGAAGACTGTTTACCTTTTTTTTTCTTTTTTTTTTTTTCTCCCTGAAAGTAACATCAGCAGTAGGATGGCTTTAAAATTTTTCCATTTCGCTGTTCTGGTTACTACTGCCCACAGATACTGTACAATCCACACATAACTAAACACATATCCATTCTGGCGAGTAGTTCTAGGTGCCTATTAACAATTCAAGCAACCTAAGATAGCAGGCAGTTATTTTGAAACCCCCTTCATGATTCACCAGACTTCCTTTGTGCAAACTTGAGTCAAGGGAGTATACATAGGTAAAATAAAGCAGAGTTGAAGGTTGCAGAGAACCTTAGTCAGCTGCTTTGCTTAGCAGCCATGTAGGGACCCATATCTTATACTTTTAGACTGCTTGTCATCCTCTTGAGACCACCAGTCAGTTTCAAGGGTTTTTCACAACACATTTGAAAGTCAAAATGAGAGAAATTAATGAACTGTTTTGTTTCTCTTCTGCAATAAATTTGAAATAAAAAACACGGAGCAAGTTCAAAAGCGAGTGGAAATTGTCTTTCCCCTTTTACTTGAATGTATCTTTAAGATGTAAGGCCACAATCAAAACACTACTAACTTTTTCTTTTTTTGTATAATTATTTTCATTATTCTGTAGATTAATTTCCTATGGTAGTTTCCACGTCTTTTGAAAGAAAAAAGAAAAAAAAAAAAAAAAAAAAAAAAAAAAGCAGATTAAGCTTTATCAATACTATTTTATCAAACTTTTTTCTAAGAGGTCTGATGAGAAACTTGTTTTGACCTTCTTTTTTTAGACAGCTAGAAGATGATACTTCTTCAAAGGACTAGCCTTCTGTTATTAAGTATTTAGAAGACTGAGAGATGGTATAAATCTCCAAACAAACTCATGTCATATCTTTACTTTTAGTCAGATTTCTACCATCAAGAGTATTAGAAAGGGTATTTGCAAACCCTTAGAGTTACAGCTTGAATTAGCTAAGTTAAAATATGAATCTCTATAGGATAATAAATTCTTAGATTATCTTCTCAATATTGGCAACTAGACTTCCTTTTAGAAGGAATTATCCCCAAGCAACACTTTACTTTTTTTAACCTGAACCTTCAGCGTTTCAGAACAAAAGATAATTAGAATTGGTGAATCCCCATAACAAAAGAATATCAGAGGTTATGAGTTTCTGATGAACTTGTTCTTTGCTAAACTTCTTTCTGTTGTCCCCAGCACAGAAAAGAAAAAAAAAAAAGTCTTTTAACTTGGTTGGAAATTTTTAGTCATTGCATTGTTGTTTTTCAAAGGAGTAGAAGCAAGAAGATCTAGATGGATAAGCATATTAAAAAAAAAAAAAAGAAAAAAAGGACAAAAGTAAAAGACAACTAATTTCCTTGATCAAATAAAACTTCTTGCTCAGTAGCAGAAAGAAGCAGTTTATGGATTTTCTGGAACCTTGTATTAGATGGATTTCTTCCATCTCTGCATAATTGAAAGAAACAAGCAAAATATTTACAAAGAAAAAGAAAAAAAACCCAACGTTTTTTCAGGCTCGTATACCTTGCAAAGAGGACTAGAGATTTAGAGATGCAAGATATATATTTCCTTTATATATGTAGCATTAATTCATCCCTGTCTTATGAAAATTACATTTAAGACAAAGGACACTTAAAATTTAGGTGCTTTATTTAACCCTACACTTTTGTTCCAGATATTGACATACTTTCTACATCATCTTAACTCAATATTGTTTTTGAAGTCTGAGTAAAAGTTTTCTCTACCTATAAAAAACACAGCCTTAAAAATAAATAGACATCCATACATGACTCTATACTTCAGGTAAATGAGTAATATCCTTTTTTGTAAAGCTTGCCTGATACTGAAGGCTGGGTGATGATTTCATTCATTCCTTTATCATAACAGGTGAAATAACTGTTTCGTTTTTAATATATGTAAATGCCTTATCTGTGATCCTATTATAAAAGAAACCTAATAGCACTGAAATTACCTAGAAAAGTTATAATTTCTTGCTAGAAACAAAAGAACATACAGTGCCTGTATAGTACTGAATTGCAACTATAACATTTATGGTAGAGTAGTGGCAAATGTCGTTCTTCAGTTTACAAAATACTCCATGTATTTTGCAGCAGCTGCACAACTGATATTATTCTACTGTTCTTTACCTTGAAGCCATTATCTTGTCATATTTAGTGTATTATATTTAGCATATATCAAGGTAGGGAGAAAGCAGAAAGTCTTTGAATTGGATGTGCTTCCTCCTGTGAGTTTAAAATGCTATGAAGTTAAAAAAAAAAATAATAATTAAATGAGCAAGATTTCAAAACACTAGGAGGGAGATTTTTTTAATGTTTCACCAAAACTGTCTGCAAATTCTTTCATTGCCTAAGGGAGATAGTTAAAAGAATACTTGAAAACTAGCACTAAAATGAATCAGGCTTACCTTTTTTCTCTTTTTTTTCTTTTTGCTCTGAGTTAATAGGCAGAGTATTGCTTTTTCTGTGGGGTATTTATATTGGAAAATTGCACACTATTGCTAATACTGTTGTTTAGGGCTTCACTGCTAGGAAAATTCCTTTACTTGGAAGAGTCAAATATCTGTTTGACTAGTGAACACTATTACTTGTTTTACCTCTCTTCTCTCTTGAATATTTTTATATCTTATTGGATGAGAAAATTCTATAAAGCCTTATTTTTTTTATTTTTTTCCTCGTTAGAAGCACCTTTGGAAATGGAATATTTTCTGAATATCAACATTTAATAAATAAACAAAGAACAGCATCTATAGATCACAGGAACCCTTGGAACATTATCTGTATTACAGATGTTTTCTAAACTGTATTCAAATTTACACGTGCCTCTGTTGACGAAAGAGAGAAGGTGTTTTGAAGAAAATCTTTTTTTATCTTCATATGTAACAGCAGATTAACAAAGATCTGATGGACTCTGAGAGCTGGAAGCTGTAGGAAGATTTGCTTATCTTAAACAAGAACTGCTTACATCTGCTTTCTGTTTGAGCACAAGTCTCAGTGTTTCTTAGCCCTGGAAGGAGTACACACACACACACACACGCACGCGCACACACACAGTATACACTATATATACTGGATTCCAATGAAAAAATTCCAATGCTGAAGACTAAATGCACTTAGAATAAGAAATCTGAAACTTTGTTTCTTACACTGACTGGTGAGGTCAACAGGAGAATACGAAGCTTCCATAGGAGCTGCTAGGGCTTTCTGCTTTTAAAGGGGAAACAGGGGGAAAAGTGCAAAACACATAAAGTAATGTGCTCAGTATGATGTATGAACTTAGGTGATAAGGAATAATTCATAACCAATGAATTCATAATATCTATGCTGACATTTGGACATAATAAATTAACAGAAAAAAATCTCTATATTGCTGTGCTTAGGTAGTCTTTGCACTCACTTCTTCAAGCTTCTTCCCTAGGACATACCCTGACACTTGGAAGGACTGTAAGGACTGCACAAATAAAGCAAGCTGCATCTTTGACATAGGTTACGTGTATGTCTTGAAATGTAACATTTCTTGCCCCTTAGTGCACTGTTACTAGCCCCGTTCAGACCATTTCCTGTACCAAACCCCCTTTGGCAGCTTAACATCATGACCTTTTTCTCAGTCTGGGCATGGGTATGCATGTGCCCTTCCTTGCATCAGGAATTATTTTCTCTTCAATATGTGGTCCACTAGTAGTAAAGCACCCTCTTCTGGAGTGACTGTGAACTCACTTAGCCTTTGTTATGCTGGAGACGTCCTGGTAAGGAATGCCTTCTGTGGCTTGAGTGCACTGTCAGAAGTCTGTCTTTATCCTCGAGTCATAGTTAACACCCATTCTGCAGAATTGTTATTCTATGGAGTGATAATAAAAACAAAAAACAAAAAAAAAAAAAAAAAAAAAAGCCACAAGAAAAAAAAAAAAAAGAAAAAAAGAAAAGAAAAGAAAAAAACCCACAACATATTGCAGTCCTGTTGTGTTATTTAGTTTGAGAGCAAATAAGAGCTTTCCTGCCCACTTTGTTTCCTGGTTTTGGATGTGAGAGTATGAAAGGATGTTTGCTGTTCATGTTTTGGAGTCCTTTTTTGTTTGCTTTCGTGGCACCGTGTTTCATATTGCTGCTTTTAGAGTATTTTCCCTGAAGACAGAGAATCTCTTTTTTCACTTTTCATCCTCTTTGCCTCTGAACTGATACAAGTGGTCTTTATGTTGCTCTGCTGCTGCACTGCATTACATTTATCATTAAGGAGGCTGCATGAGGCCAGATATCTAATTAATGACATTAGAAGGGCACAGGTTGAGGGAGAAAGGCAATACAGTTTTTGATGAGGTCAGGTTGGTGATTACATCTAATGTTCTTCAGGCAACTTTTCACTAATCTATGGGAGCAAATCCCATATACCTATAGGAGAGCAGCAAGCAGAATCTTGTAAGGCTACAGTGCAAGATGTTTATAGAAATAACACCATGTTTTTTCTTGTCTAGAAGAATTCTCCTACCTATTCAGAAAACAACAAAATACCAAGCCTTTCAGACAATATTATGGCCAACATAGTTTCTGTTTCTGAAATTTCACTTCATGCTGCCAGCAACATGTTCAGACAATGTCTTGCTGAACTGCACAGAACATTTCAAGCTTTTAAGGAAAAAAGGATGATTCCTTTTTTTTTTTTTTTTTTTTTTTTTTCCCCCTTCCTTTTTTCCAGGCAATTCGCATTTGTAAGTTGTTGCCTGCTTTTTCTTTGGAAATTACTATTCTATGCTCTGCCTAAATGAGAAATTAAGTTGTTAAAAGTGTTACCGTAGAAAAAAAAGACACTTTAAAAAGGTATGCTTACAATAAAAAGACTTTTAAAATATATAGATCCTAAAGGGTGAAAAGAAAAAACTTTTAGGATTTGCTGCGGAAATTAATTTCAGATAATTTTACCTTTACAAAATGAAAGACTTTTAAACAATTTCCTTGCACGCAACAGAAAATTCCACTGTTTTCTTTACTTAACAGCCTATACTATCATCATTCTCTTTTTTTATTTTTTTAATATTACTGAGTGCTCAAAAACCACATTCTCTATATGTTTTCTGTTTTCACTGCGCTGTTTCTACAGAGAAAAGCATGTACCAAGATAGACCATGAAAGCAATGGCAAGGATAGCAAGTGACCTGATTTTCACCTATGAACAGCTGCTGTGGTGAAATTGCTAGATGGGTACGGGTGTGTCTATTTTACCTGGGCAAATGGAAGTAGCAGCTTTTATTCAAAACAGTGGTTACAATTTTGAGCACCTGGTGAGAGACCAACAAGCAGCAAGCAGAAATTGAAATCACAATAGATTTGTGTTTATATGTACTCCTTACGAAAATAAGAAGAGCTACTCTGCAACTGCAAGGGTAGATTTTGGCTTGAACCACAAAAACCAACCGGCAAATATTTAAATTTTTCCTTCCCTTGGAAAATTCCTGTTTTATGGTGGAGATAGAAGAGGGTTATAGAAGTCTGAATCATGTATGTACTTCCTGAACAGATTTCCAGAAAATGAAAGCGTTCCTAATTCCAGGTCCTTCAAAAAGAAATGTTAGCTTCAGTATTTATATTTCTATAGCTGTTGCCCGTGTTTACATGAACTTAAGTTTTATTCTACCATTCTGTCCAGCTCACTGTGGTTTTGGAGCTGGAGTTTAGTCAGACACATTCTTTCTTGAAAACATGGGCCACCTTCTTTTGTACCTGTTTCTAGTTCCTTTACGCTGATATAAGTTCTAGCGCATTTGCCTTTCAGAACCGCACAGGCAGTGCCATCCTCCATATGCTCTTTCCAATGCCTTGTCATGGTTTTGTATAATTTCCACCCCACATCAAAAGTCAGGTGGGAAGAAGCACTTCTCTTCATAAAATATTCAAAGTACTACCAAAGTGTTGTGGATTACATCAGTGAGTCACACTGAAAAAAGTATAGCAGGCAGAAAAGACTAAGGGAATGGCTCACTGAAACAGTATGACATAATGTAAAAATTGTCAGATGGACCACCAAAATGGTAAGGTAAAGCAAAAGGACATATTTGCAGTTTAATTTTCTCACATAGTAAATGGTGCATGTGTAGGGCAGGAATAAAATAGAGAATTTCTTCCAAATGGCCAAGCTGCTTCGCTGTTGCACAGGTATTTTTACAGTTGTAAAACTGGCTTTCTCCAGGACAAACTATGTATGCAAATTGTCTTTTTGGAAATTTATTCAGTGTTGTCAATTGCAAACAAAGTATGATCTGAAAAATGGTGTGAGTACCTGTGACAACTTGAAGTACCTGAACTGACAGCTTGTGCCTTGTTTACTTTTGGCAACTGTCTGTTTACATGACAGAATCCAAAGCCTGTCCCGAATGGCAAGAGTGTTTGCATCCAGTATTTTGCTCCTCTTTAAGTTGAAGCATGAACAAATCGGTGGTTTGCTACTTTCTCCTGCGTGTAGCAGGATGTAATACAGACACAAACAACTTAAGTTTTTATTTGAAATATACTGCAAAAGTTATAGAGTGCCAGTGAAGGGTATCACTTCTGTCCTAGGTCAGTGCAGTAGGAAGAAGGAACTAAAAGCTATGAGAGAAAGCAAAAGTACTTTTTAAATCTCCACAGCTCAGCCTGGGAGAAAATTCTTGTGTAGCCACAACCTGATTATCCCTGAGTACATGAATAACCTTGGAGATACACAGCTCTGCTTCCTACCTACAAGACCAGCATTCTCCTGTACTCTACTATAAAGTATGATAAAAATGAGCCAAAAAACAAGCAAAACCCTCATGTTTCTCAGTAGACCAAGGGGAGGCTCCTATAATTATCTAATGTAACTATACGACAGATGAGTAACCTATGTATCCGTCCTGTTGTCTTGCATTAAGTTAATAGATATTCTATGTATTAAGTGAGTACTATGTTGCAATTTAAGTGTAGGCAGGAGAATCTGACAGGTACTCAAGTAAAATAAAACTTTTAGCTATTTATATCAATTTAGATCTACTTTTCAAAGTCACAAGTTACGCTTCTGAAACAAAAGTGATGTCTAATCATCACCGTGACCAATAATGCTATCATAAGTTTCCTCTATTAAAAATTGTTCAGCTGAAAACTTCTAGGTTTTTCACTATATACTTTTATAAGTTTGGATTGCGTAAAGGAAAGAGCAGCCTAATTTTGTACAGAAAGCAAGATATACTAGTGTTTTGATTATCTAAACAAGAAAGCTAGAATACTGGACAAGGAAAGTTATTACTCCTTTATTCTTGGTTTAACCGAGGAAGATAAAAAGATAAAGGGGACAAGGGAAAGGAAGGCTTTGCAGGTAACAAGTACTCATAAATTCTTTAAGCAGCATAGTTGAAAGAAGGTAGTGGGAAAGGTCTAGTTAATTCTTTTGCATTGGGAGGAAAGGAGTTCTTAATGAGTTTTGTTTCATAAACTCTACTGATTCAGGCTAGGACAATTTAAGAGGTCATCACCCTTAACTGTCCATCACATTCATTGAGTGGCATTTACGAGTCTTGAAACTGGCTGAAGAGCAGCGAGTCTGATCCTAAGGTGCTGCAATTTAAAACCCAGCATATTTATGCAGAACATCATTGATTTTAGTCTGTGTTAATGTATTGATCTACGTACTACCACAGCTGAGAACTCTGATTCATGATCCCTATTGAATTTCACAGTTTTTAGGAGCACAAGTCACTCTATTCCAGACTTAGATGTCCTGAACAGCTTACATACAGTATTATCCAGCTAGCACCCCTGTACATGTGGGCTTCATGTTTTTGTGTGTATTCAGGGATCTCAGTAAAGCCTAGTGTTATAAAAGGTAATTTGTTACACTTCAACACTGACAAATCCTACACATCGGATTCCAACAGTAATGACAACCTTTGTTTCCTCCACGTACTAAGTTTAAATCCATACTATGTGTCTTTTTGGAAGAAAGAATTTTAAGTGAAAAAGACACAGATTTGACTTGCTGAAATATTATCAAGACAATTCACATGTTATTTCTTCATTTGTTTTCTGAAGTATGACATTAAGAACATAACTACGAGATAAGTAAATGTCTGCCTTACTATAACAATAAAAGTACAAGAATTTTCTGCACCTAAGGATGTAGCTGCTTTGCTACAAAATTGCATTACAAATGACCTGAAAATGGGTTAAGGAGTACTTTTTTTTTTTTTTTTTTTTTTTTTTTTTTTTAAGTTCTGTTGCATTTAAATATGGACAGAAAACACTACATTACTACCTACTTACATTGTAAAGCTAAATATATCCATCTCATTAATATAAAGTATTCCAGAAAACTCCAAGTTGATTGTTTCTGATATCTTCAGAAATACTTGAAAAATAGATGGGAGAACGGATATACATTCAACATGAAGTAAACAAAACAATTTGTTAAGCATGTTCTCTTTGCCCTTGATAGGCCATAAGGGTACTCTGCGACGCTTGAACTCTAGTCGTATATTGTCATTGTGAAGTTAGCACTGAAGGAAAACCATGACAAAACTAATTGTAGTCTAAACATGAATTCTGGCATGCAGAAGGGGGTGGAAAAACTCATAATTGAAATTTACATTAATATAATTCTATTCATTCAATTCTATAATGTTTTCTCTTTTTTATTCAGTACACCTGAGAACAAAAGAAGTTCTTGAACAAGTTTTATTTCCTAGAAAACTCTTAGTTTTGTTAAGAAAGTGTTTCTTGGAACGACTTACCTTCCTCTTGCGAGAAAGAAGGTTCAGTTTTGTTTTCTTTCAACTGTTTGCTTTTTGTTCATCCTTTGTTGAACAAAACCCTTGAAGAGTAATGATACACCTTAGTAACCGGATTGTAGGGACAAAGGATGAGCTCTTTCATACTTTTACTCTATTCTTTTTTACAAACACACTTTCTTGTAGTTGCCTATTATAACAACCATGCCATTAAAATAATACATGATTTTTCTTGAAGATATTCCTGGCTCATGCTGAAATATTTGCATTTTTTAACCTAGCATGGCATGAGTTTGAATTGAACATACTACTATCTTTGCAGTTCAATTAGAACTATATAAGTACTCTTATTTCAGATTTCATGTATGAAAACTACTTCCTCACTTAATAAAGATCATCAGAAGCCCTGCAACAACCAGAACTCAAAAGCAAATATCAGAAAAACCTATTGAAATACAAGATTTTACTTTTAGCAGTGTGACTTCAATGAAGAGTGGGCTTTCTAAAGGTGTTTTCTTTAAATCAAAGTTTCTCACATATACTTTGAAATGAATAATCTACATTTTTTCCTTACATTTTCTTACATCACAAAAATCATATTCATTATATCACAAGTAGGACATCATTAGTATTGCAAAACAAAAAAAAAAACAATCAGGCAACAACAACTACAAAAAAAAACAACTTCTATGTTTTTTAAGTCAGATGTAAAGCCAAGAAAATCTAAACAAATATACCACTGGGAGTACGAGGTGAAGTTATTTTAGTTATCTCAGTGAAAGCTCATGTAATAAGCAGTGAGCGAGGATGTGCTCAGACACAACGGCAGAAATCACAAACCAAAAAAACCTACTTACCTTCAGAAGTCCTATGAGACTCTTGGATGAAACACCCTCACCTCCACTGCCAACCCTTAAATGAGGCCTGGGAAAGGGTGGAACCTGATTCCAATCCTTCCTGTCATTCAGGTGTACTGCATGAACCTGAGCTCCCCTAATTAGCTCTGCCTTCCCACCAGGTATTCCAACACTGGATCAAGTTATGAAAGCAATTCCACAACATCTTCTATCTTTAATGTAAAAATTGACTTTGTTACTTTTCTTTTAAATCAACCTCCACATTTTCATAAAAAATGAGCTTTTAAAATCATTTTTGAGTAATGAAAATGTTTTCCTCTTGAAATATAAGAATATAACACAGGGTTTTTAGAGAAAACAGGAATTCAGCAGATCTGCTGGGGAACAAGTAGAAACATATCTGGAGTATTTTCTGTTGTCAGAAGACAGTGTATAACAAGTTGATATAGAAGAAGCAAACTCATTGCCTAAAATGCTAAATGCTCTTTTACACCCGTTTCCTGTAATCTCTTACACTTTGTTTCACTTTCTAATTTTTGTGGAATTTTCTAAGAAAGTAAGTTTTAAAAGTGAAGGAATTAATGAGGTTCAGTTGATCAAGTATTTAGCTCTCTTCTAATTCTGGTTCTGAATGTTCACCTCTAACAAAATCTGGTCATTTCTGATTTATACATAGCTAACAGAAACATGACAGAATATGGTAGTCTGGCTTGAATGGATGCAACAGGGTATTAAATGAAATGTGAACCGGTCAGCCCTGCAGTGAAATATCCAGCGGCTGGATGTCTCCAGATAGCAACTACTGGTCTGTGAGAGTTGAATATTTATTCATCTAGTCATATTCTTCCTTCACAATTGCGCTTCTCTACCCCATATGTAAAGGAAAAATGATATTCTGTTGTACTGATACTATTTTCTTTCTAATTCATCCAGCAGAACATTTTATTTTATTAATTATTCATTATGGGGAAATCAACTATGATTTTGATTATTAAAAAGAAAAGTAGACAAAATATAACTCACTTGCAAGCAGAAAGTTCAGGGCCATAGAATCAAACTTTATTCAGTGAATTAACTCTCAAGATCTAAAACTTCTTCAGATACAAATGGCAATGATGAATTGTTTTAAACAAGAACATAAAAACAATAAAATGTACTGACCTATGCACAACTCTCCAGTTTGCCAATCTCAACTAAGCAGAAAGATTGCCAAATTTAAAACCCACTGGCCAGAAGAATGGCTCTTATTTCCAGCATACACACATGGTGAAAAACTCCATTAGCATTCATATATGTCAAAAGATATACGTTTTACAAGACTCTTAGGATATGGATCAGAACTACTACTGTGAGAGTTGCTGAGAAGCACATTTACATGAGTGCACTGGATGCAGCAAGTGTTGAGATGGAATAAGAAGAAAAACAGACTTTTAATTAGGGTACAACAAATACATATTGCGACAGTTTGTCTGGAAAAATAATGTGTGCTTGATTTTTTTTTTTGCTAATAATGCATGACGGCATTGCAAATAAATGGAATAGATTGCAGTATTTTTAAAAGGTGTCACCGTACTGGAAAGTAATATACAATTTGGCTAACAGTTGATAATACAAATATTTTTACATGTGAATGTTAATTTTATATTTTGTAGATTTGAGTGAAGTCTGATGAAATGAAATGTAATGAGATGTGATCAGACTTAGCCGGTTTTTCTTTTCATAGTCTGGAGATATTCTTAGTGTTTTTGTTGACATTTGAAATAGGTTTAGACTTAGGCAAGTTTTGTAACGATAACCTGTAAAGAATGTTGACTAGCATATTTTCAATTAACCATGACATTATGCAAGTAAACATTTATGAAGATGTGCTTTTCTCCAGAGATAAAGCTTACTGAACTTTTACTGTCCTTATTTTTTAACAAACATTAACTTTCATTTTTAGTCAATACGAGAGGATATGATCAAGGCCAACCAGCATGCAGAGATAGTGTCAAACATGACCTGTTCTGCCTTCTCAAAAATAACATTAAAACTTATTTACCTTCTGCTTTCTTTCTTACTAGTAAAAATAGAAGCAACAACAAAAACAATATAGACATTGTATGGAAACTGTTTCTGAACAAGAAGAGTACATATTGTCCTTTGGGAAAGATAGCTAGAGTGATCTCCAGCTTTGTTACTGCATGATAAATGTTAAGAAAAGAACATTTGAAATAACCTGAAAAGTAGACTATTCTATACTATACTTCATGGAAAAATCCACCAAAGAATTCCTCATCTGAAGTAAAGAAAAGAAGTAATGGAAAAGAAATGTTGTTATTGCAGCTTATACATTTACAAAAGGTTAGCAATGTACCAGCATACATATAATCTTTTTCCTGGTAATCCAGAAATTCTCTATTTTTATTTTAAAAAAATGAAAGTACATGCATTATCTAAATGAAAAACCTCAAACTAGTATCTTACATAGAATTAGAGTACAAAAAAGAATACGGTTTTGAAATCCTGATGAGTAAGGAAGTCATGAACTATAAATTTAAATGTTTTTCATTAACTTTGTGGCTTTTCTTATGGTAAATCCTAAACTGCTTATGGTGGAGTGAAAAAAAAGTCATGCTCTTTCTTTCAGTAGAAGTGATTAGTCCATATTAGTCCACAGCAACAAGTGGTGTGTTCTCATGATCTGAAGAAGGATAACACTACATCCATGATCCATTTATTTTTTACTGAGGAAAGAAAGCAAAACAATAAGTGCATAGCTACTGGGCATAAATTCTTTGCCTTTTTTGGCTAGTTATGGTTAATTTTTTCTTGCTTTATTTTCATTCTTATTATTTCCTTTCCTCCATTTCCTTGCACTGATCTTTTGAATAAATGTCAACTGAAAGATGAAAATTCTAACCTTATTTTTCCTTTAAAGAACTTAAAAGTTTTTAACTGTTTAACAAAAACCTGGTATTCCTGAACCAAGACAGTTTTTATGTTCCTAATGAATAGAACTTCTGCCTTGAACTAAAAGCTATGAGAGGTCCTAGATATAATGGGAAAATTAAGAAGCTTTGGTGAAGGCCGATTATTTAATGCAATACCACGCAAGGCAGAAGACACTTGAGGAATGGGAACATAAGCAAAGGAGTCATCACTGTGCTCACCACAATTTGGTCAGTGCCATTCATTTTTGGCTGTTTGAAACCCCCTGAAGAACTTTCACATCTCTTCATTTGTTTTTCAACTTCACACTGTTTAAATCACAAGAGGTGAAAGAAAGCATTTAGAGTTGTACTACTAAATTTGGATACATGAAACATGAAGTTACCTGGCAAGATTCTGGTATCTAGAAAAAATGCAGCTGTACTTTCAGTTGGACTGGTTGGCCTACCACTTTCTTTTCTAGGATGCAAATCTGATGACCTACCCAGAAAGACATGCTGCAAAACTAACTTGATGTTTTTCAGGTTTTTCGGCTTTGGAGGATTAGTGGGATTAAGTCCAATAGTTTATTCTAGGTTTGAAGAAAGCTCTTACAAAACCTGTTGTTAATCAGAGATGAGCAAATTGTCAGTCAAATATTTGTACTGCTCAGCAAATTTAACGTTTTGATTTTATCTAACTCAAACAGCCTATGTATTTGAACACTCTGCAGAAGCTAACACATTGTGTTTCTGTGGGAAACTGATTTAGAAGGTAGCAATGTCTCTGTAAAAGCTTGAATAAACCAACTCTAATTCCTGAAAGCGCGTTTCACCAAAAGCTCAAAACCCAAAACTGATCAAGTAATAAAGTACTATTTGCGTATGGAAACGTGTTTTCTTTTCCATGCAAAACGAATAAAAATTGTACGTAAGCCCACGGTTTACCAATTTCAATATTTGTCTTGAAATACTATGAGGACAGGAGCTTTACAGGAATAGAATATCTCAGTTAAAGTGGACATTACAAAACGGAAGGTTTGTACCCTCTCATCTCAACCCAAAGAAAATAAGGTCATCTCAACTATTCTCCTCTAGAAGAATCAACAGAAGCCTTGGAACAAGTTAAAGGACACAGCTATAACTTTTACATTTTCAATTATGCAACTTTTATTTTGGTAGAGCAAGTGTGTTTTACTGATAAGAATGCCTTTTAAAATATAACTGAATATTTTAACTTCTAGTATATGCATAAGATGGTTTATTATTCCTCTGGAGCCATGATATATAGCATTTTACATTGGGATTACAATTTTTCAGACCCAGTCTTTTATAATAAAACTTGTTTCACAGTTTAAACTTATCATTATATTACAGTCCAATACTCTTAACATTTTTATTGTTAATCAGGAGCTGGCAAGATTCCATATCATGTAGCTCTTCCTTGATTCAAAAAGAAAACATCCCAAACCAAAAGATAAAAGAAAAAAAAAAAACACACACAGAGAAAACTCCCTAAGACTGTAATTGTAATGAAGAAAAAAAAATGAGATGTGGTAAGAGATATCTGATAATCTGATTCAAGGTTATGAAATTCTGTGGGGGGAAATTCTGGGGGATTTACTTGGAGAAATATTCTTTATAGTTTACCATTTTATTGGATAAATAAGCTTGTGTATCAGATTGGTGTGAGATAATACCTTCATGTACGGTTTTTTTTTGCTTTATTTGGTTTTATGTCTAACTATTGAAAATATACAGAAAACTAAACTTGAAAACAAGTATGCAAAAAATAAATCTGCTTTGTCAATATTGAGATTTTTCTTGCTCATCTCTGTTACAGTTTCTACAATGGGTTTTTACTGATTTAATGTTTGCAAATAAATTTGCATGCAGGACTTTGTAATAGGGTATGAATTTGTAATAGAAATTGTATTATACCTGTATAGAAATTAGAGAAGATTTTTCCCTGATGTAAGGGAGAAAGATAGGATAACCTACCTCTAGCCTAAAAGCAATTCCTTTCTACCCAGCACAATGAAAGTGGACAGGTATTGAAAAGGTTCCTTGAAGACTACATTTGATCCTTCCTAGGCCCAAGTCACATCTTCCTGTAATGACTAGTGGATTCTTCTCTAAGAAAACAGACATGATCTATGTGCCTTACTTAACTAATCAAAGAACAGGAAAACTTCATAATAAAGAAAGAGTCATATTCATGAAATAATTCTCATGCTTTCGAACAACATATTAGAGAAACTAATTATCTACTTTTAGATACTATATATTATCTTCAGGTTAAATTCCACACATTTCTTATTTAGTTCTGATGGCTAACAACTTTTTAAGTATATTTGAGCCCTTTAGTTTCCTTAATACTTGGTAATTTTGTCATGGAAGACTTAATAGTTTTTTTCTCTTTGTCCCAGACAGCTTTAAAAAGGACAAAATAAAATCAATGTCGATGACAGTACCTTTTTAGCCCTAACTAGTTATGACAACTGACGTTATGATTGGCTAATGCAAAACTGATTTTGCAGACATTTCTTACCTGTTTCTGAACTGACTGGGTACCAGATTAAAACCTTCAATGACAATTAAAGCTGCTGAGAGCCAATCTGCAACTGGGTTGGTGCGGCTGCGTAAGTCATGTAAAGAATTAGTAGCATTGCACTAAATAAAAGCCAGAGCACTGCTGCAACCATTCTCAGACTTTTAACACTATGTATCTGTCATGGCTAGCTCTTCCTGAACAGATGATGTGTGCTATTTGAAACTGGTAGTAAAAATGCATAAAGCTACTTTTATTTTGTATCTCAAGTCTGTAAAAACAAGTCCCTGATCTCTCCAATCTCAAATCTTCAAGTCTCTTCATAATTTGAGGCTTAGTAAAATTCCTTCTTCTCAGTCTCCAATACCAGATATATCAAAGGCTAATAGGTCATGACGCTATGGTCTTAATTAAGTTTTAGGTAAGTTATTAAATACTTCAGATTTAAAAACAAATGTAGATGTTTCCAAATGGTGCACTTGATACCAAGAACAACCTCCTTAATGAGTAATAACCTTATGCTACATTAAATCGTGAACATTTTAGTACTGCCTAAAATGATTTCTCTCATTTATATATGACACTATTAAGGGAAGTCTAAAACTTTCTCTGCAAATGCATGCTTTCTCACTTGGAAAAACAGTTACGTTCTGTATTACTTCCCAAGAATTGTCTGTATTATAAGTTTCAGGATACAATTTTTTAAGATTTAAAGTGATTTAAAATGACAATTACTTTGTGGTTGACTACGAGGATATTTTTTCTCAAGAGAAGATAAATTTTGGTGACTGCAAGTTGTCCCAAACTAAATGTTATAAACATTTTATGAACTATTGAAGTAACATTTGCTGTTGGAAATTTACATCTGGAATATAATTGGCAGTCATAATCTGACTACCCAGTGCATCTTTTGATATGAGACTGTGCTTTCGCTTTTTATTTTTCATTTAAATGTGAAATGGAAGGCTGTAAGTTGAAAGATAATTGAATATGCTGTCCTACAACTGAGCCTTCCAATTGTGCTTTATTTCTTCATTTGCCCACAGAAACTTGTGAAACACTCTGATTTATCACATATCTAAGTTGTATACAGGAAACAACAAAGTTTGGATGCAAAGGTACAAAAACACATACTGATAGAAGAGAAGAACACTTACCAGTGAGAAATAGGTCAGATGATTTTTTCACTTCTGATGATGGTTTAAAGAGGCTCTCTTGTGGCTTTAGTTACTTTTCTGTGACTCTTCATAACAAATCTGTATAAACTGTACTCTGATAAAGACAAACAAAACATTTATTTCGTTCTGCAAACTAGAAAGAAAATCGAACCATGAACTTAAATGATATAAAAATAAAAGTATATAAATATAAAAGAATATAAAATCTTGCGTTAGTGACTTACCTAGTCATTAATAGTCTCAGCCATCTTCCATGAGATTGCTTAATGTTATATTGAGTTACCATTAATATAAATATTGCTCAAGTACGCAATGTTAAACAAGCTTCAAGTTCAGCAGCGGTTCTTAACTCCTATTTACATTCCTAACCTTCTGTTGAAACCATGTGATGAGTCATTTGCAATAATAGATTTTTTTAGATGGTTTTCAATAGACATCATTTATTTATCCTTTTGATTTCAGACATAAAAGTGGCTTATTATCAACGCTGTGTTTTTAGAAATAATGAAGTGTCAAGAAGCACAAGTCCTGTGCTGAAAGTTACAAAATGTCAGTGCTTCACATTTTTATTCTTTTCTGTTCATTTTTATTACAATTGCACAAGCTTACCTTAGAAAGAGGGCCTTTAAGAGAACAGATTTGTCTCTAAGAAACTGAAATAATTCTATCTACCTTCTGACCAACCACTATACAGTCCCAAAGGGATTATGTATATTAGCACGTAGACAGAAGTACCTTAACCTATAAGAAAGGTTCTGATCAAAAAGTGAGGATTGGAATACTGACCTTACCAATACCTAACAGAACATCCCCAGAAAAGTGGAGCTAAGTTAATTAAAATGAATCTGGTGGCAAGAGCAGCAGGCGCACCTTCAAGAAAGAAAGAAAATGTGAAGAACTGCTTTTTTCCCTCTCTTCTCCCCCCAGGATTGTAGTGTATGCTTCATAAGTGATAGAAAACAATGCAAAAGGATTTTATATTCCCCCATCTGATGAAGGCCAAGATCCCAAGCAATCTCTCAGTGGAAGGCAACGATTAAGTTAAATTTTTGTAAGGCTCTTAGGATTTGACCGAGAACCTTTAATATGCTCAGTTTGCTGTTGGAATTAATTGCTGGCAAACTTGAATCTTTTATGTCTTGATTAATCTTCTCTACTACATTGTCAGCTTTACTACACCATAAAAGTGAAAATTTGATATTTTGTTTTCTGTTCCTTTTCCCTTTAATTCAAACTTTCATTAAATAATAGCGAGTGCTGTTAGTATAATTCACTTAGCAGTATAAACATTTATATGCATCTTTTCAGTCTGTGACAGAAAACCTACTATAGAAAAGGTTTTTCTAGTGAAAGAGAACAACTGTATGTTAATTATGTCTTTGGAGTACCTTTCAGTGTTTCGCTCAGGAAATAAGAGAAATGAAAAGCCACTTACATGGGAATGATGTGATTTAACATAGTTGTATAATTTTGTCCTAGTTTCATTTTCAGCCAAAACAGCATTAATTGCGTACTGAAGTTTGGTTGCTACTGAGTGAAGGAAGGAAGAGAAGGATGGGGAAGAGCCACTGCTTTTACAGCACAGCAGCAAAAAGTGTCCTCACAAGCCAGGAAAACTTTCATGCCACTCTTGGTTCACTTAAAACAGTGACTACGATGAAAATTACATGCATAGAGGCCGATGATGTATGTGTGTAAAGAAGCATGTTGTATAGATAACACATTTACAATCATATAGTATATGTACACGCACCCACTTACTCCCATCCCTACTTTGCTCTGTATGAATTTCTGCATATATATGCAGTAATTAATTGCAGGCAAAGATAAATTTACTTATTTCTGGGAAGTACCTGCTGAAGCTTTTCCAGTTCTGAGTACAAGCAGAATGCTTAGAGTGTATACTGTTCGTAACACAAATAGTTTTGAACATATGATGCAATTTTTACTTGCATTTCTGTGCAACTCATTTAATTCTGTAGATTATTAAAATAATGGTGCATTATTATTTTCAGCTAAGTGAGGTGATTATTTTTCGTCTATCATAGAATCATAGAATGTTTTGGTCTGTGATGGACCTTTAAGATCATCCAGTTCCAATCTCTCTGCTATAAACAGGGCCACCTCCTTTAGACCAGGCTCCTCAAAACCCTGTCCAACCTGGCTTTGAATGCCTCCACGCTGGGGACATCCACAACCTGAACTTCATGAGGTTGGCATGGGACCACCTCTCAAGGTTGTCCAGGTCCCTCTAAATATCATCCCTTCCCTCTAACATGTCACCTGCACCAATCAGCTTGATAGAGTTTGCAAACTTGATGAGGGTGCCCTTGGGCCTAATGTCAATGCCACCTACAAAGATGTGAAGTAACACCAATCCCAACACAGACCCCTGAGGAATGACACTTGTCACCAATCTTGGACACTGAGCCATTGACCGCGCCTCTCTGATCCAATTCCTTATCCAGCAAGTAGTCCATCCATCACATCCATTCTTCTCCAGCTTGGAGAACAGGATATCATATGGGATAGTGTGAAATGCTTTGCACAAGTCCAGGCAGATGTCAATTGCTCCTCCTTTATCTACTGTTGCTATAGCTCCGTCATAAAAGGACCCCAAGTTTGTCATGCGTGACTTACCCTTGGTGAAGCCATATTGGTTACCTCCAACCACCATGTGTTAATATTCAATATTTGCACCAGTAGGGCCTTCAGAAGGATTTGCTCCATGATCTTTCCAGGCACAGAGGTGAGAGTGACTGGCTTGTAGTTCCCTGGATCTTCATTTTTTTCCCTTCTTGAAAATGGGGTTACGTTTCCTCTTTTCCAATCAGTGGGAAATGTCCCTGACTGCCATGACATTTCCAATGTGATGGGATAGTGGCTTGGCAACTTTATCCGCCAGTTCCCTCAGAACCCAGCGATGGATCTCATCAGGTCTGATGAACGTCTTCACCTCCAGGTTCTTTAGATGATCTCAAACCTCACCTTCACTTACAGCATGTAAGTCTACATTCTCCAAGTTCTTACCACTGCCATCTGCAACTTGGGTGGTGTGGCTAGAGCCCTTGTCAGTGGAGACAGAGGCAAAGAAGTCATTGAGCACCTCAGCCTTCTTCATACACCTTGTGACCAAGTTCCCAATTTCCCTGTAAAATTTCTTCCTTTTCCCCTTTACGTCCCTGGTTAGATGTAATTCCATCCAGATTTTAGCTTTCCTAATCTGATCCCTGGCTGTTCAGAAAATCACTTTGTTGTCTTCCCAGGTAACCTGTTCCTGCTTCATTTCCCTAGAGACTTCATTTTTTCTCTTCAGTAAGTTCAGGAGCCCCTTGGTGATCCATGGAGGCCTCCTGGAATTCTTACCTGCCTTCCTTTTTCTCAGGATGTACTGCTTCTAGGCTTGGAAGAGATGGTCTCTGAATGCCAACTGGCTTTCTTGGGCCACTCTTCCCTTCAGGGTTTTCTCCCACATCACTCTGCCAAGCAGTTCCCTGAAAAGATCAAAGTCTTATTTTGCTTAATTATTTTTGCTTACGTGCTTTTATTAGTAACTAAGTATTTCTCCTTTTCTACTTCCTAAGTAGACTCCTATAGCTGTGTTATGTGCCAAAAAGTGCATGAGTAAGAAGTATTCTTGTTTCCCCATTGATACCCCTATTTCATATCTATGCGTGTTTTCAAACAAGAGCTGTTCTCCAGAACTTTAGGCTAGCAAACAAGTTTATTACAGCAATATTCTGTGTAAAATAACGCTAAAGCAAAACAGTGCGTACAGGCTTAAATGTAACAATACTTGAAATTCTGATAAATAATTGTAGTTCTGAAGTTTTGCATATTCATTTATAATTATTCTTTTTGTAGCAACAGCCTGATGGGATTCTTTTTCTCTTACATCAGGGAGGTAAAACTATAACCAGAAAATGAAACCAGACTTAGGTCATACATGAGCCAGGATAATTGCAGCTTTTTCTAGGTAATCTGAGTATCAGTTATTCATGAACGATTGACAGCAAACATGAGATTTCCAACAGACAGCTTTCAGTCACTTTGTTTACAATTATGAGGTGCTGAAATATAAAACATTAAATAGCAGTAGAATTGAGATTTTGAGAAAGAAAGGAAGAAAGAGAGAAAGTATAAGTAAAATTCCCTTATAATGTACTGAGATCGAGCCTATTCCTAACACTAACTTCCACAGTTGGAAGGGAATGGAGTTATTCCTTAGGTACTGAGAATCCAAATTCTGTGCTGAGGACATGCAGCAGTACTAAGTCCTACCCTGGTATGTAGGCTGTACCGTACCTTTGGAAGGGGAAGGAAGCATCCTTTTTCTTCCTACCCTCATGGGTTTCACCACCTAACCCTTTAGTACCGAATATAATTAACATCTGGAGCATACCACGTGCTGCTTAACTGATTTGTTCCATATCTATTTGTGAAACTGAACTCTAAAAACTGCATACAAAATTCTGGCAGGAACATCATCATATTCCTGGCGATCTCTGTCTCTACATCTAGGCACACTCCAGCCCTACATGTGATTATATTTTGTAGTACACGTAGATGGAAGGAAGAATTTGGAAATGTTTCTTGCAGTTGCTCAAATAATTGAAATTTTTTGTTCAGGGCTTTGGATAAATTTGAAGGACGTTTTCAGCAACCCAAAACAACTATGTTGGCAAGGAGCAGGGCTCAGGGTATGGTTTTAAACTCACAGGGACATTGGTAAAATCAGGTAAGTGACATAACAAAATATACGTGCAATATATGGGACCTTCCCAGTTGATGTGATAATCACTAGAAGTTAAATTCACATGTGCCTTAACGTGGCTTTGAGGAAAATCGTATGAGTATTGTTCTTATATCTGTGAAGAAATGAGAATTTTTTCCAGTGCCAGTAACCTAATTGAAATTTGTTGACAAAAGTACAATAGGGAACCAGTTTTTAAAGGCATTTAAGCGCCCAAAGCTGCTGCAGATAGGTACTTAGTGAGGTTTTTCAAAATATTCTACAGATCTGACTCCCAGTATGTAAAAGTTTAAGGAGTCTCAGTCTATTAATAAGCTATTTAGGCTCTTCATTCTTCATTCCAATTTTTAGGCAATGACTCTTCAAGAAAATGGTCACAAAGGCTGAGCATTTAATTCATTCAAAGTTGTCTTTCATTTTAATGCACATATTTCATAGCATGGTATAACAGATATTTTAATAGTTTTGTTTTGTTTTGTTTTGGGTTTTTTTTTTTGTTTGTTTTTTTTTTTTGTTTTTAATAAAAAGATTGCCAAAGTAAAATGGAAGAACTAGGTTCTAATTATGGTTGGGGTTCATAAAGTAATTAAAGTAGTTGATTTTAGAATGTATTGAAATCCTATTTTTAAGTAACCCATGAGATAGGACTCAAAGGTAAACAGAAGTGACTCAAAATTTACTTAACAACAAATCTGACTGATGGGGGTCCCAGTCCCTTCAAAAGCACATACTCATTTCTTCACTCAGGTTTCCACCTACCAATTCAGATTGTCTGATTGAAGAAATATAGGCTGAACCAAAACTCAATAACGAAGAGCACTGCAGAGGCAGCCATGGCCTTAGAGACACATAGGCAGCTTTCTGTATTCTGCTAGTCCTTCTCTCTATATTAATTTTATCCTTGCATCCTGCATCCATAATTCATTCAGATAACCCTTCATGGTTCACAAGCTCTGGTAGCCCATATTAACACTTGTCCTCATGGACTCTTTCTGCTTCTATATTTTCAAGACACATTACTGTCCCATTTCATAACATCATTGTCAATTCAGTTATAAAATTAGAAAGATACAGGGAATTTACCAAAATCCAGGCTATTTTAATAACTAGTTCAGGGCTATACGACTTTATGTGGTATGATCCTTCAATCCTTTAAATCTTTTTATTTTGGGGAATTTTAAGATGTAGGTGAATTGCGGGTTCTGTTTTCTGGGAGTTGTTAACACGATATCATTTCTTAAATGAAAAAATATTGGCTTTGGTAGAGAATTGCAGACAACATCAGATTTTTTTTTTTTTAATTGCTTGAATCGCCTTTAAAATAAATTATTCTGATGGACTATACAGTAAAAATAATCTCAAAACATATAACCCATAATCTCAGATACATTTTTTATCTGTCTTGATTTTATAAGAAATACTGTGGTTGTTAAGCAGACAAATGTGCAGAAGAACTTTTCTTGCCTTGCCATGCACATTCAAAGGTCCCTTTTATGTCAATGAAAACGAGTGAGAAAATTGTTCTTTAAATAGAGTAATAAGGAAACTAATCCATGACGTACATGAATTAAAGCCTAAAAATTTAAATATGATCAGATAATCCAGGAAAAGGAAAGACAAAAAAAAAAAAAATCTTCCGGTAATTTTATATTCATACTCTCAACTCAAAATACTTGAGATAAAGTTGAATTCTCAGTTTCTGGCTCAATTAAAATGCCAAGGGAAATAATGTTTAGCCTTAGAAAACTCAAAATGCATTAATGTTGATAAAACAAACTGTTTTCCTTGACTTCTACTATTGATCGAGTGACTTCTAAACCACTTGACAGTCTAAAAGTATTTCAAATAAAAGGCAAACATGACCTATTGCCATGATTATGTTCCCCAGATAGTTCTTCCTGTTTACATGCACAGACAAGTAGATACTGTACTGACTTCTAAAGATCTTCTATAGATGCAGCAAAAAGAAAAAAAGTTGAAGTCTTCTATTTAAAGCAAAAAAATAACATTAAAATCATCCCCTAAGACAACTGAACAACAATATTTTATCTTGGAAAAGTATCAACTGTGAGATATAAAGCAAAAATAGGAAAAAAAAATTCATAGTTTACCATTTTATTTCCTATTCTGAGCAGATTATCCTTGATGGAGTCTGACATAAAAATGTCATCAATTCACCAAAACTGGGACACAAGTTGACTTTTCTTCATAAGATTTTTTTCTCCATTCTGTGCAGTAGGGACTCTAGTATCCAATAAAAAAAAAAAAAAGTTAAATTGTTCAAGAAACATTTTGCACAGAATTTCAGTTTAAAGTACCGCTGAAGCTGACTACAGCTGATTTTCTGTTTCAGTCCTTACCTTTTATTTTACCGAAGTCATTTGGAAAAGTGGGGGCTTTGCACAGGATCCTATTCTCACCTCCTCAGATAAAAACCTCTTCAGACATACATAGTACTTGTCCCCAGTTCAATCCAATGCTGTGAAATAGGTAAGCGGGTTTTGACATTTTTTTTTTTTCAATAATGGTTTTTTCTCATGCTCTTCAACAAAAGAGGATAGGTTAACATTTATTAGAGAATATACTGTTGTACAGACATAGAAAACTATTTATTTGTTGCAGTGCTCAGAAGAAAAGATGCCGAATAAAAAGAAAAAAATGTTAATGTTAAATTTGGAAAGCAAAATCTTTCTGTAAACTAAATGATCATTAAGCTGTAATTTGTAAAAGTAAGGGACTCAAAATACAGGCTAAACAGAACTAAGAAATCTACCAAATATCTTAGTTTGAGGAGAGATGAAGGCTAAGTAAAGAATATTAGAGATCGAGCACTACAAAATCATTTCTATCTACTTCTCAAAATAACCATTTTGCATTGCTATTTATAAAAAAAAGGCCCTATTCACTTTTTAGAAAAACATTTGCATTATTTTTTAAACACAGCAAAAACTAATACTGTAAGTAATTTCAAATCAGTTTGGAAATTACTCACACTGATAGATTGTCTTTTTTTTTTGTTGGCTTTTTTGTTTGTTTGTTTTGTTAATATAATCTCGAAAAAAATCTCTATCGTATTTGTCAGAAGTCAGTAATTTATAACGGTAAAGGTTAAATCTTATCTAAATACAATTGTATTCAGTACTTTGAAAAACCAGAACACTTTTCAGCGGGAGACTGTGAAAGGTTTTTCATCACCTTTCATTTGCAAATCAGTACCTTCTGAGGTAGCCCTAGCCTAACCATCCGCTCATGCATAAAACTGAAGAAGTTTCACAGGTAAGTTACGCTTCAGTGGAGACGAATAGTAGATAAATTGCTTTTATAGAGCGGTTAACTGTGCAAGAACAAATTCTAAGGACACCTCTCAAGAAAGCAATTAACATTACAAACGTTCTTTAACCCCCGAAGGAACAGATTTAAGAATGAGAACCAAAGAGGTGAGATACCCACAGAGTCTGGACTTTGAGCATTGGTAGTAAGTGGGACCTGCTTTTTATCATTTATGCTGATCTGAGCACGCAGGGAGACAGTCCCAGAATCATTTTCCGTATCTTTTAAGGGAAATCCCTTTCATTTTCATTGGACTATCACTATTTGTATTAGAACAATGAAACTCTGCTATCAGTTACGCATATCAGATCGAGACTTTAGCTGTACAGATACTGACATGGGATCAGATAGTGAATTGATAGATATGTTAATTTTTCTGCGTTAGCATTGCCACTTAACGGAATGCCTGAGATCAAAACAAAAATTCCCTATTAGAAAAGGTGGGTTGGAAAGATGGAGTTAGGTTATCTAAACAATAAAGTTATGTTAGCAACGCCACCAGTTTTAGCTGCGGCTAACAGATGATGCAGGGACCAGGTCTAGACTTGGCAAGGCAGTCCACATTTCACTGAACATACATACTGTGAACAACCTAAACCATTCTCCCAGCCTACGATAAACTAGAATCCAGTGTAGCATCCTACACCTCATATAGCTTCAGGGTAAGTATCACTATTAAAGGCAACGTATTCCAAAGAAATTAGTCTTTCAGAAGTGTGTGGACACCTGCAAATTCCATTTTGAAGGGTACAAGTGCAGATTAACACTTGGTCTTGCTAAGGGATGCATTGTGTTCTCCTGAATCCTGCCCTTTAGGACTTACTTTGCCTTGAAGTATGACGAAGTTGAAACTTATTCCTTCCAAAGCCTTCCAGATTTTCCGAAGGAAAGACTGGAGATTCAAGCAATGCTAAGAACAAGTTTGCCTCTCTCTGAAATATTCTGTGATGGGCTTTGCCATTAATAGTAATATGATCTCCCTTCTTCCCAAGAGCTACTCTTTCCCTGGTTGAGAGAGAGAATGGGCTCTGGCACCCTACAACTCTAGATACAAAATATCTGACCTCCAGCAAGTCCATGCCTGCAGCAAGCTCCTCTCATTGGAACCTGAGACTGTAGAGACATTCCCCATCCATCTTAAATATTCTTCAGTTAAAAACCACACTGAGGCATTCAGCGTGTTTACAGCCAGGAATCAACCGTGCTTTTATCTGTCTTTCTTTTTTTTTTTTCTTCTCTATCAAAGTTTCTATTTTCTGAAAGAAAAAAAAACAAACAAACAACACAAACGAACCTTATCTGACTTAAGTAGTTGACTCCATTCCTGTTTATGTTTAACATTCATTTTTGTGACACTTCACCATCAGCAGGAAGTTAGGCTGCAATGAAGATATACTTACCTGCTTAGCTTAAGGGCTTGTCCCTAAAGTTATGCAGAAGCAAGTAAGGAAGTATATAACATGTTAGTTATTTCATATCAGTTCCTTAGATGGACTTCCAGATATACCAGATTCTGAGAAAACAATAATTATCCATCCATCAACTTCCAGCATACTGCCTGATAACTTTATACATTTCTTACCACGTTCTACACTAAATAAATGAAATTCCTTTGCATCCTTAGAGCACTTCTCATCATTTTCATCAATTCTATGAATTATATTATAGCATGCAGTAATTACATATTTTAATGTTGTTGTTCTTTAAACCTGCAAGCACCTATATACCACACAGCCATTTCCTCACCCCCCACCCCCACAAAGGATTGAGGTAAAATAATCAGAAAGGAAGGAAAGCTTACGGGTTGAGACAGCAAGAATTTAATAGGAAAGGAAAATAATAAATAATAAAATACACAAGGAAAGCGATGCACAAAGACATTTCTCACCACACAGAGTAACCAATTGCCAAACAACAAAAGCCTCCCTGACCTGTTTCTCCAGTTTCATAGCTCTTCATGATGCAATACATTACAGGGTATCCCTGTAGCATGCTTGGGTCAGCTGTCCCACTTGCATCCCCTCCCTGAGATTCTTGCGCTGCCGAGCTCCTCCCTGGCAGCGTAGTGCGAAGAGCTGATGCATCCTTAGCTCTGCGTAAGCATTGTTATCACAGCTAAAACATCGGTGTGTTATCAACATTATTCTCAATCTAAATCCAAGCCCCTATATCGTATCAGCTACTAGAAAGGAATTTAACCCTATCTCAGCTGAAACCAGGACAGATGCATATTAATTACATATTCCATTATGCTATTGTAGAGTAAAATAAATTAAAATCATGAAAATATGGAAGTAAACAGGATAGACTTTAAAATTCAGATTGGATTATAGTTTCACAATTTTATTACATAAACATTTGTTCATTTTGGCAATTGCATTAGATTGCAAAGAAGTACAAAAGCAGAACTCTGAAAAGCATACTTTTGCCCACTTATAAATTATGATCATAGGAAGGGTGATAGATGTCACCTTCCCGGACTTCACCAAGGCCTTTGACATGGTCTCTTCGCCATATCTTTTTCTCTAAATTGAAGAAGTACGCATTTGAAGGATGGACTCTGATGGATTAAGAACTGTTTGGCTAAACAGCCAAAGGGTTGTGATTAATGATTTTGTGTCGGGGTGGAGGCTGGATACAAGCAGCGTCCCTCGGGGGTCGGTCTTGGGAACCGTGCTCTTCAACATCTTCATCAATGACATAGGTGATGGCATTGAGTGCACCCTCAGCAAGTTTGCAGATGACACCAAGCTGAGCGGTGCAGGCAATACACTGGAGGGAAGGGAAGCCATGCAGAGGCACCAGAACAGGCTGGAGAAGTGGGCCAATGGGAAGATAGTAAGGTTCAATACAGCCAAGTGCAGGGTGCTGCACTTGGGCTGGAGCAATCCCAGGTATTTATACAAACTGTTCCTTGAGAGCAACCTTGCAGAGAAGGACTTGGGGATCACTACTAATTAATATGTACTTCAGTGTTATTTAATGAATGTTGTATGCATGTGCTTACCCTTGTGAATATGCTGGAAACAGATGACATTGCACGCTAACAATTAAGGGTGACAAGGATGCATTTGACTCCTTGGTTGAAAGCCTTACAAAGTACTAGCAATGGAAAGGTGGAATATTACTTCTGCCAGCACATGAACTGGAAGAAATTTGTTGTATACTAATCTGTTCTCTTTTCTTGGATTCAGCCATACGTTTATAGTGGGTTAAAACAGAGACCTCAAACATTGTTATAACAATAGTACATCGGGGTACAGAAAGACCAGCTCAGAGTCTAAGGATATCTATTTCTTAGCTTCACTGCTCCAGAGTTAGATTTCCAGTAAGATCGACTATTCTGTTAATATTATGTACTGTTCACATGAACTAAGACAAAAAAAAAAAAAAAAAGAAAGAAAAAAAAGCAAAGTGTTCTTTAATGATCCTATTAAATGACAAAGCTTCAACTCACTTCAGGAACAAGTTGTTAACCTTCACTGACCCCCACAGTAACTCTAATTGTCTGCAAGTTGAAAGGTTTTCTAATATGTTACTTTAAGATTACCACACCAGGTCTTAATGTTTGACTATAAATGAATAAAAAACATGTTTCAAAGCCCATAATTATTTGTTTACTCAGATTTCAGCAACAATTGACAAGAAATGCAATCATCTGCATATCGTGTTATGCCTACTGCACTATGCATGCTATAAAATATAAGAAAAATAATTCTTAGCAGCTAACCGTTTTAGCCATATTTAGATGCATGGTAAATATTTGAATACTATCAGAGAAATAAAATAAAAAAAATTATTTGAAAAGTCAGTAAAATTACAAAGGAATTTTGGTTTTACATAGCAACATCTACTAAAATGTAAAGCTCAGCAATTGTTTGCCCCTCTCATAAAGAGAATTTATAGACGTGGTTTTAAATTGCAGCTGTTAAAAATTCCCTTTTCTTTCCATTTTTACTCCATTATACAACATCACAAAGATACCATCCACCTTTATAACTTAGCTATTTTTATTTTTTTTTCTTTTTCCTCATTTCACTTTCTTACCTTCCTATATCCTCTTCAGTATCAGCACATCTACCTTTTTTTTTTTTTGCCCTTTCTTCAACGTTATTGCATCTCTTTCCTTTAGCTTATCAATTGTTTACATAATTACACACCCATAAAGTAGCCTTTCTTTGTTAAAACTCAATGTTATATCCTCTTTTCCAGTAGTGCTCCAACTGATGCTAAGTCCATGCACGTGCTATGCCAGAGAAATCAGTAAACCTGATAAAAATGCTTTACGTTAATTGGCCTGTATTTTTTGCTCGAAAGTCCACCTTAAGGCAAGTATTGTTTGTTACAGTGTTGTTTGTTCTGTATCTAAGTGATAATTACCGAGTACAGCAAGACAAAACAGTTGTGAATTGTTAAGCTAATTATACTTTCAAATGTTTTTCTAAGCTTTCTGTGCTGTAATCTTTTTTTTCCCTCCTGTCTTTGCGAATGAAAAGCAGATTTTGAAGATAGTACAGACAGCACTGCAGCCCAAGACATTGGAAGTAACCAAAATTCGAGACAAAGTATACGAAGGCGTTCCTACTCACTGTTTCTACACCCGCCTGTTGCCTTCTTCATTCTTGGTTGTACTGGGAGTTGCACTGGCAGGATTACATGAAAAGGCGGACTGCAGAGCTGATTTATAACTGTGGGAAACAAAATACATTTTGTCTGAGCATGGTCCTGTTGAACCTCAAGGTAAGGGCACAGGCTGCTAATGCTGAGAAACTGTAGTAATCTATGTGTCTACCGGGTAGAGAGAAACACTTTAAGGTGACACCCACTGTTAGATCAGCTTAAGATGATCATAAAGCCTCATCACTGGTAATTTCAACATCTTAGGAAGCATAAAAAAGCACTGTCATCATGGCCGTATCACCATATAGATGATAATTCTTACAGTGCTTAATGTAAACAGCAGTCCCCAGAGGAGGAACTGGGCCAAGATTGTCATAATGCAGCTATGTGTCTCCTACTGGATGAATTAGAAGGAGCAAATCCCCCTTACACCACCACAGCAAGTCAGCTGAAAGAAATTACTTAAGCATCTGCCTACTTTGTGAGTATTGCTGCTTTATTTCACTGTGTGGTCAAATGAATTAATTGAAGCTAGTAGTAAAGGCTAAGAAAGCTATTTCTTACATTCCTTTGAGGTTTGATGTGGAAAATAAAAGGTTTTAACTACAAAGCTGATTCAATAAATTGTTTACAAGCAAGTTTCTAAAAAAAACAAAACAAAACAAAACAAAAAACACAAAACCACTATTATTGCATTATACTAGCAATATAAAATTTCTGTATAGCTTTCCCCTAAATTGAATAATGTTTTGTCTTCATATGGGATCCTGAAGTGCTTTGTTCACAGTAAATCATTTGTAATAGATGACCTTATTTGACTTACGTGATTATTAAGTGACTTCCCACTCCATTAGAAAAATAGATTATGTTCTCCACAGTTTCCTGGCTTGGGAAATGGAATAATTCCATCATCTTCTCACTAGAAGCATTCTTATGTTTCAGGCTAACATCCACAATGTAAGTTTATTAGGATGTTTCTCCCTGCACCTCACATGCAAATTCTCCTGCTCCAACACAAACAGTTGAGGTGAGACACAAGCCAAATCAAGGCAGAATAATTTTCAAGCCCAGAAATGTTTAACAGTCAGTGGTGCTATGGCTTAAAACAAAATCAATATTGATTTCTAAACTTTTATATTACTGTTCCACAGAGCATAATCTTAGTTGACTCTGGTCATGCCTCATAATGCAAACAACTTGAGTAGCTGGAGAATATCTGAAATTGTCCTTGATATACGTAAGAAACATCATCCATACTTCTCTGCCATTCATTTGCACGTGCTTTGATGAACAAGCACAGTAGTTCATAACATACTAAAATAACTAAGTACAATGTCCATAGAAAAAGAATCATCTTACCTTCTAACATTCCACTTTGGTTTTTAATACTTTCTTTACAGAGATGCAAATGACAACATGAGATAAAGCAAACTTGAGTGAACTGAGCAATTAAAATGTTAGTGACTTGTGAAATTTTAAAATTCCTTTTGGTTCCTATCCAAATACGTTCACCAATGTATTTCTACATTGAAGTTTTTTTTAAAAAATAATATCTGCAAAGATGCTAGCAATGTAATGCCAATATCAGATTTATTGAAGTGATGTGACAAACAAGTGGAGTTCCAGAAGAGAGGATTGAAAAAAAACAAAAAACAAAAAACAAAAAACAGTGTTTTTTGTTTGTTTTCATTCTTTTCAGCTGAAACCTTACTTTTTCTTCTAACATACTTAAAATTAACTGCTTTTCTTTAGAAATCTGACAAGGAGAGGCTACATGTTTATGAGACCTGCTTGTCAGAAGGGGTAATAATTCATATCTGGGAAATGTATTCTCACCAAGATCAATTCTGCCAGATAAGAAGGCAAATGTTAGCCAAACTTGCAAATATTTGCTATGTTCTTCAGCATTTCTGGATGCATTATTCTACTATAAGAAACTTGTGCATAATAAAATGTTTTGTTTCCTTACTTTGCTTTGGTCTATCAGTAATAAATGAGTTTGTAAGCTGAAGACAAAGAACACTAGACTTTGTTATGATGACTGACACAAGAACAAGTCAGAGACCAACCTTAGATGCCTTTCATATTTGCTTTGAGCCCTGTAAACATAATCAAGATTTATACACTACTGGACAAGAGCTTTAATTCTCCACTGCAGCTTCTACAAGGTGATCTAGCAACTGAAAACGTCGAGCCTTTAAAGGCATTCTTTGGTGATTAGAACTCTTTTACCCAAACTTCACTACAGTTTAAAGAAAGCTTAAGATCTTGCAGAAACAAGACAACAACGCATCTTCAAAGGGTGCATTTGTAAGCATGCATACCAAATAGAAAGCTTACCCCGGAAAGGATAACCTTGAAGGAGCAAAGCTACAACTGATTTGCCTGTCAGCTAGCAATTGGAAGTTATGTTCTTTGCAAGATGCCAGAGAATTTTTGTTTCAAATTAAGCTCAAGTCAAGCACTAGTCAGAGTTTCATTCATTTTAAAAGGAAATGCTGCCTTACTCAGCTTGGAAAGATGAAGGTTGGCATACTTTTCATTTTTTAATATGTATGTAGATTATCTCCTGATGAAAATGACTGACTTGGCAGGTATTGATGCAAACAGTGAAGCGAGAACATTAACTTTTAAAGGTTTTTTTCCCCCCTCCAAGTTCAAGATAAACGTTTGTCTCTGAGGCTGGAATGTTCTCTTCCTAAGCTTTCTGAATATTTCATTTGGTGTGTATATATGTGTACACACACATAAAGTAATTGCATTATCAGAATAAACTGATCACTAAGATACTGTGCTAATGAACCAGAGTTTGACCCTCTGTGAATAATGCAAGACTATTGACCTATTTTTCTTGTTCTTTCTTACAAGAAAAACTTCACTTTTATTACATTGCCTCTTATTTCTTTAAGTCTACATTTACTTTGTTCTGTCAACTACAGAATAGTTCTATTTGAGTGTGGGAATAGAGGGGTGAATGAATATTTCTGTAATCACAGAATCACCCGGGTTGGAAGGGACCTCAAGGATCATGTAGTTCCAACCCCCCTGCCTAGCAGGGCCACCAAAGATACACATTCAGATCAGGTTGCCCAGGACCCCGTCCAACCTGGCCTTAAACACGTCCAAGGACGGGGCATCCACAACCTCCCTGGGCAGCCTGTTCCAGGGTCTCACTACTCTCCTTGTAAAGAACTTCCCCCTAACATCCAACCTAAATCTTCCCTCCTTCAACTTGGATCCATTTCCCCTAGTCCTGCTGTTGTCAGCCCTTTTGAAGAGTTTACTCCCCTCCTGGGTGTAGGTTCCCTTCAGGTATTGATAGGCTGCAATTGAGGTCACCCTGCAGCCTTCTCTTCTCCAGGCTGAATGTAAAGTAAGTTAACATGGATAAGACAAAGGAGAGAGATCAAACTCAAAAGTACCAGTGAAGTCTTAGCTTCAGACATAAAGTTTTCTGGAAGATTTTTCAGTTTATAACTACGTAGAACAGTAAATGCAAGCATTTTGATAGAATTCATACAAATAAGTACTATTTTCTGAAGGAAAAGAAAAATCCTTTCCAGATATATACTGACTAAATCTGTGTTTTAATTGATAGTTCAATCCATCCCCACAATGCTCAGCCTTCTCTATATGGAGTTACACATAACACACAAGTATTGCAAGAATGCTTTGCGCATCTCTCAGTAATTCTACAGCTGTCTCCGCCAGACTTTGTAAACCAAGTCCCTTACCTGCTTTCTTAGTCATCACTTATGTAGGCCTAATTCCCAAACTTGTTTTCATAATATCTCACAGGCCTGACAATTTATTTTGGTTTCTTTCATTCTCTGCAGCATAGCCTTAACTAGAAGAAAATAAGATACGATAGTACAGTCAAATCACATGAAAGAAGAATAAACAATCAGGAGAAAGAGAGAGAGAAAGAGTGCACTTTTGGAGAAAAAAATGGCAGTATTGGCTCTGCACCTTTGCTGTAGCTCGAGAAGGAAGTTTTTTCTCTGCATGTGAGAAGGCAAAGCATAAAAACAGGCTATATAGTGTTTGCAAGTAGTATTTCTCCCTTCACGCCACGCTCAGCCCCTCACTTCTGAGAAGAGCCAGTCCTGACACCTCCCAGAAGAGTTTCCTCCACAGCAGCACCAGAAGCCTTGTTACTTTCTAGCGGCAGGTCATCCCCAAAATGTTTTTCACAGTGACTGACAGTCTGTTCACCAGTACAAGTGAATTCATGATCTGCGCAGTTCTGCTCCCTAAGGACATTCTTAATTCTTTTCAATACTTGGTATGTGTTTGATCTTCTCTCTTCCAAAGACAATCAAACATGTCTTGTCAGCACTTCATTATCAAAAGAGGAGCAGGAAAGGCAGTGACGGGTTACATAAATGAAGAAAGTGAAGGGTTTAGATAAAAATTTATGAGGTCCAATCCTTTGGCAGAAAAATCCTCCATAGTTTAAAATCATAGTTATACATAATCAAACCAAACTAAGTTAAATTGAAAATCACGCAAACTTATTTTTCCTGTACCAGAGCTAAATCATCACTCCGATGCTTTTATGATAGCTGCAAGAGTTGAACCAAAACAGATTTTTTGGTTGTAAGCTAAACACTACAAATAACAATTGACAGCTCCTAGCAGGGCCTTATTTACTATGAGCCTTATTTGCACTTGATAGGCGCTTCAAAGCAATGTCACTGTCACAGCGTATTCCCCTCTCTTACCTCCTTCACACAGACTTCCAGGAATATGCTGCACAAAATTCCCCTCTAGCTATGTGACTCTGAGATTCTTCACACTGCATTATAACATAGACAACTTACACTCCAAAACATTTTACGTATGACCAGTTGGAGGGGACAGTCAATATCTTTGAGGACATTCTGCCCTGATGAAAACCAGGGTCCTTACTGGCAGCAGTTGCTATAATGGAGCCTGGCTCATAAATGTGGGGATTTTGCCAGAATGATTTTGTGGATGCATCTGTACACCTTTGTGCACTACAGTTTTGTAAATTGTAGCTTTAGCAGGAAACCAAAAGGTGCACGTGGTAAAATCCCACTGTGAGAAAGAGAGAGGGTGTGCAGAGAAGTTGTGGAGTCTCCTTCCTTGAAGATAATCAAAAGCTGTCTGGTTGTGGCTTCGCCTACTTTAGAGAGGATTGGCCCAGCTGGTCTCCTTGAAACCTATAACATTCTGTGCGTTGGTCCCAAATAGCTTAGTACTCCTGGTGACCGGTAATAAGATTTGCCTGTACAGGAATATGGGCTTTGACTTGCACACAGAACTCTAACCCTATACAGGGAATAAATAAGAAAATGTAAAAACACAAGCCCTAACTACAAAACTTGTAATAAGTTCTCACATATATTTCCATGTATGTAATAGAAAGGATTAACCTGACATTGCAGCAAAAGGGTTGATTTTACAGTGATTTAAAAAAAAAAAATCTGACCTTGACATATAACTAATAAAAATCTGTGGAAATACACCATTCTGATACTAATATGTAATAAGAATCAGTCCCATTTTAAAATACTGATTCATATTAGTTTTACTTCATCAGTTTCACAGAACTCCTAGATTTATATCAACATAAGAAAGACTAGAAACGAACTCAACCAGCAACTTTTACGTTTATAATTAACAAAACTGTGATGCTTAAACTGACCCATTAATGTTACAAATCTCCTGGACTCACAGTACATGTTTACTGTGAAATAACAATATATTTTTATGACTTTTATTAGTATAGCATTTAATATTAATCTGACTCTCTCACTTAGTCTTACTGGTTGTTTCCTTCTGCAGAATGAATATGCCAACAGTTGAAATTTGTGGGTCCAGACCTAAGTAGGCCACTGTAAGAGAGTCAGCGAGTAGCCATCATTTCTTTTTGTCAGTGATCTTCAACAGCTACCTCGTACAAAGGCAAGGATCTTCAAGTAGATCTTTTAGTCCCTATAACATAAAATTACAGGCAGAAACAGCCATAAGATGGAAACAGTATAATGAAGATTTCACCATGCTTTATTTGCGTATGAATGAATTTATACATAAACTACACACATTAAGTATAAACTTGGGTCTTTACAACTGACAAGCATGCCAAAGTTCAATGCTTCAAAGAAAAATAGTTTTTCTTAATTGTTTTTAGTACAAATAACTTTTTCACTTCCACAATTTATGCCAGAGTAAATCTAGAATCATTAATTTTTTCAATCTCTGCCTATGCTTAATATGTAGCTGCAGCCTTCCTTCACTACTGTGGTTAGTACTGCACGTTAAAGCTACACAAATGCACAAGTGGGCTGCTCTTTCACTTAGATTACAAAATATATAAACATGAGTAAGTGAAACGTTCGCTGTAGCTATAATTAATTTTACCAGCATAGGTCATAAAAACTGAAGCTTTCTAAAAAACAGATTGTAAAGTAATAGAAAATGCAACTATGAGAGCAGAGTAACAAGATCCCTAAACACAGCGAGAATTTGCTGAAACATGACAGCAGTAGGCACAGAAACAAAAGAAAGAACCTACTTACCTGCAGAAGACCAGAGTTACACAAGAATCTCCAAAGAGACACCCTTGCCTCCACTGCCAAACCTTAAATGAGGTTGGGAAGGTGTGGGTCCTGGCTCCACCTCTTCTGGTCACTGAAGTACATTGCATGCACCTGAGCTCCTCTGGGTTCTCACCAGGTAGTCAATCATGGTCTAAGATATGACATAGTATTTCCATTACAATGCATTTGTTTCCTAGCTTTTTTTTTTTTTCCTTCTTAAACAAAGGAATAGAGAAGGTAATTTTCATCATATATGTAATAAGAAAGAACTTCAGTGGCCTTTGTTTTTCTCTTCATGGCAAAATCAGATTGAGAATAGCCAAAGAGAAGTTAGAACTAAGTAAATAAGTTAAAAATAATCATTCATAGTACTGAAACGTGCAAATTCTTCTTTTCAAGAAATTCAAACAAATAATCTCAAAATATTTTATTGAATTTATTTATAGAATACCTTCTGACTTCTAGCTAAAACTCTTTTATAAAAGGAAACTGTGGTAAGAAGGAAGAGTTGAGAAGAAAAAGAGAGTGGTGAAGAGGAGAAGGGCTACAGGGTTTGCAGTTAAATTTGAGACATTTAAATTTACGTGCAAGCAGGGGTCTAGATTTTGATATTTATGTTGCATTACTGTGGGTTATGGTATGGGTTACACATATTCTAATTTGCTCAAGAGAGTCACTGTGATTCCAGAAGGCAAAACATTCTTTTCTTCTTTGAGTAAAGAGAAATGTTATATTCCATCTAAACAAATAATTTTAAAGTGACTTGCTTACAAGCAACGCACGTATATGAAACTCAAAAAAGCAATATACTGTATTAAGTAAACCGTATTTGTTTTGTGGTATAAATGAATAACAGTTCAAAATGTTCAAGATGATTGAACATTAGAATCAACACATAAAACATGCATAATTTGTATGAAACAATGTTCAGGTGAAAATTATAATATACTAAACATAGATAGTTTGCTGAATTATTTTATTATTTTATTTGATTTGGTATAATAAGAATGAAGACTACAGCCACAGATCCAACTTAATGATAACTAGCTTAACTTGTTGCAGCTCACGCATGAACTGTCAATATGTCTCTGAACCCATTTCACACTTGACCTTCTGGAGGGCAGTGGAGCAATATAGAAGTGTACACTATTCTCTCTGGTCTCTGACATTGTTAAAAGGGAAAAAAAAAATGCACTAGAAAATCTATATTGAATTAATATACAAACAAAGTCTTTATATAGGAAAATCTTAAAAAAAAAAAAAAAAAAAAAAAAAAAGCAAGAAACAAAATAAATTCATGAACTGAAAGCTGTGCTTTCAGTTATAGCGTCTCTTAAGAGTAGTGCTCTGATGCATTAATAGTGAAGGCAGGAATTCAGTTTAAATATTGCTGCAGCTTAAGGTACACAATTATATTCTTCAGTGTCGACATTTTCACCTTGATAAGCATAATAATGCCATGCAGATGCAGACTAAAACCCATAATTTCAGCACTCTGCTTCTACTCACGTTGATTGTAATAAGGTATGGCACTGAAGCATGCATGATCCCACATTTAATTGTCAGCATAGCCTTTCATTTAAACAAGAAGTTAGTTAACAGTGTGCTTTCTACACTGAATGTGGGAGGCATCTCAAGTAGCTGTGGCTAAACAGGGAAAGTTAAAAGCATCAGTAAAAACATGTATGAAAAACTAATGACTTAAATTCACCTCCAGTTTCTCAGTGGGTGTCAATGTAAATTGAGAACAATAATATGATATGTTTGTATTTGCAAGAAAATCTTTGCTTTTGTTTTTCTCACTTTATTTTTAAACAGGTAAAGTTTTGCTGTTGTTAGCATTTAGTATAAAACAGTAAGTCAGACAACAAAGAACAGATCAAGTATAAATGTAAATTGAAAAATGAATAAGTATTATGAAAACTAAAAACTGGCAAAAGGAAATTACGCATTCTCTTTTTTTTACATGATCTATTTAATATATTTGCTAATTTACTTCTAGCAGGAACTGAACAGTACTTAGCAAGTAGAAAACAATTTAAACAGTCTGTAGTCACATATATACATTTATATATATCAATACGTATAAATGTACAAATGTAAATCAATGTGCATGCATATATAAATCAATAGCTTGAAAATATCCAGCTTGTATCCAGCAGGAAAAAAAACGGTATTGACAACAAAAAAATCCCTATCTATCTGAAAGATATATTTTTTTTGATCTTTATCTAGCCCTATGCTTTGCTTGATTCTCAAAAAAATAGCACTTAAAAATAAAAACGAAACATCCCACAAACAAATAAATCTCAAACTTGAAACAGTCCAAATACCACAGCTTACAAACACTACTTAATTCTCTTTTAGGTCATCATGATGCTTTAGTAACTTAAATCCCTTCTGATCATATGAAGACTCAGAAATACATCATTAGGAACAGGAAGTTTCTTTGCCTTGTCTTGTCAAATGCCACATTATATTTTCTAGGAGTAATTAACTCACGCACAACTTCTCTTTCATGCATTTAGTCAGACAATGTATCTGAATTTGTAAAAGTTGGATGGCCGGTATTACTGTAGCTCAAAACCAAGGAGATGCTTTGCCAGTGGAAAGACAGCATATGTCAGAAGCATAGCTGAGAAGCTTGTGGGAGGTCTGGAACAAAATCAAGCAGGTGCGTGGCTGGTGCCTGCTGCACCACGTTTCTGTTAGCTGAAGTTAATGGCAACACTTAACTCAGCCCATCAACATGTGACATGAGACAGACTGATTTGTTTTGTTGGAACTTCCAGAATGTTACTGTTGTGTTCTCTATTAGAAACTGGGGGGAAAAATAAAGCTATGAAGTGTCACAGGATATAATAAAGCTGCTCAAAAAGTAATGCCTCTTATTTAATTATATTGGCCCACAATGGCAGAAGCAGATGTTGGTGAACCTTCCTGTAGAAGCATGCTCCTGTAGAGTATGAACATTCAGTATTCTATCATTATCAAACCTGGTGGGATGCAGTACTTTAAGGTCAAATTACTGCCTCGGATTATGGTGGGTACAATTCTTATACTTGTAATCACTTGATCTTTTGCTAAAGTGACTATTTTAATCCTTTTATTTAGATGGAGAAGGATCTCCACATCCTCAGTTGAATTTTGATGACAAGCAAACCAATAAGTAGACTTGGCAGAAAAAGCCCTTTTAACAGGACATGAAATTCATCAGTAGTGTTCAGAATCACTGCCTAGTATTTAGAAGTTGATGGACCAGATCCTATCACAGAAAGCAGAAAAAGCCTACTAACAATTTCTTGCTTTACTGGCGACATTTTTAGATATCTTACATACCTCTGCTCTCTTCTGTTGAAAGGAATTTTGGTGGAGAAATAAAAAAGAAAAATGTAAGGGAAAAACCAGCAGTAAGGAAAAGCAATACATTTATAATTCTTTTGTATAATGAACAGTAACAGCTTCTGTAGTAAATGAAAAAAAATCTCTCCTTTATGAGGCTATATTGATTTTATAAACATAGCAAGTATCGTCATTTGGTCATACAAATATGTGACAAAAACTGAAATGAACCTGAAATGCAAATTTTATGTGTTAAGCTATCAAAGGTATTCAGTTTACTCTATTTTTATAGGCAGTAGTAGATAATAAAAACTGAGTAAAATCCTGAATAAAAACCTAAATAAATAGGGAACAATGAATGCTGAAGTTTCTCAGCTGCAAAACTACCTTAAGCTAAATTCTGTAAGATTTGATGTGGCAAGGAAAATGGAATATGACTATTACTGACTTGCACTAAATTATTTGACATTGAGCTATGCATCCTTCACCTCATACCTTGGGTCAGCTGTACAAATTGTAGACTAAGCATTACAAAGATGAGCTTTATTCTCCCATCCACCTTCTGTTCCATGTTCATTCCTAGTCAGAAGAGCCCAAAAGTTCTGTTGGTTTCGTCAGTTATTAGGCACACTGAAACTGGAACAGGTGACACAGGCCACCACTCTTTTTCTTCAGCCGTAATCCCTTTTCCAGCCGTAGGAATGATCTGCAACTGGCCACAGGGAAGGAGTATAGATGATGAGCTGTTAGGGAAATGCTACACTACATAGCACTACAAGTTTCCAATAAAAGACATATGCCTCACTAAACGTCTTGGAAGGTCTTTCCTGTGATGTATGCGCTTCTTTGCGGACCAGACTACAGCACTGGCTGCAGATCAAAGCAGCTGGATAGCAAAATCTTGTTTTAATGAAGTAAAATACTATGTTGATAGTAAAGCTTGCAATTAATTTTAAAACTCCCTATGCATTAATTGCTCATAGTTTTGAAGCGAAGTGTACTGCAATTCAAATGCTGGATGCAGTCAATGTCTTCAGCTTTAATTAACTACTGCATCCATATTAACATGAAAAAAAAAAAGGAAAAAAAACAAGTAAAACCAAAAATAGCATATCTTTCATGGGAGAAAACAGTTGAATCATTTAATATCTGTCAACAAATGATTACCAGATCTCAGAGGCAAAAATCATCTAATTGGCCCTTAGCATTTAGAAGCAGCTGAGTGACTGGGAGGATATTATTCCATAAATATTGTCACATATTATCTTATCTTAATAATTATATACAGTTTATATGACAAATTATATTGAAGGCAGCTTGCATAACCATTTATTATTCAGAACACAAAGTGAAATGGGACAACAGCTAATCCCCACAACAAACAGTGCTCTTTATACATCAGTACTGATAAATTGAAACAGTCATGCTGAATAGTATCCAGTTTTGCTTTTGTAAGACAACTGGAACGTCTAAAACTGTCTGGGAATAACATAGAAAAAAAGATTTTCTTTAGTGCTTTAATTACATCTGCATTAATTTTTCAGCAAAATTTGCCGTTATGTTCAGAATTACATATATATAAGTATAATACAAAGAATTATACTTAGTACTTCATATGAGGTTATCTTTCAAAAGTGATGATCCAGTTGATGCTGAAGGGGGAGCATCTGACAACCTTCTTGTCAAAATCTAAGATTCCTTAGCAGGATGCTGTAAAATCAATATAGAACCATTATCATAATGCAACCATTTTCTATGCATTCTTCCTGTGGCTGGTTGTTTCACTTTCCTATCAGGATTGCATCCTCCTATTTTACTCCACTTCTCCACTACTGCGACCACAGTTTTCTGTTTTCTAATGTGGGTGAAATGACACTGCCTTTTTCGGGTGCATATCATTGTCTACTGACTGTAATGAAGCCCAAATAGCTTGTCTTGCTTAGATTAGCTACATTACAAATAAACTGCAAGGTGACAAGATCATTATGAATCTTTTTCCTTTTTCTTAATAGTCATGTAGAAGCTCAGTAATTTCTTTGTGTAGTTTCTCATACCTATCTATCAGACTTTTTTTTTCTAGATCCTTAAGAACAAAGTATTACTCTCTTTCACACCATTCTTATTTGTGGTCCTTTTCTTCCCTTTCCACATACAGATACTAACCTTCATCTGCAGGTCCCATATAGAAAAATTGTTTATTACCATAGTTAGCACGTGGAAGTCATTTGTCAATGCCACAATCATGAAATGCATTTGAACTCCTGCTGTTTTAGAGTTTGCCCTCACAGGCCTGATGTGACTTTTTTTTAAACCGATAGCAGGAAGTCAGATTCTTATTCTTTCAGAGCTTTTATGAGCTCAGTTTGAATGGCAGGTCCACATCTCACATAGATTTGTTAATTACAGATGTGATATTACCAAATAGATTCTTAATTGCTGCCTATGTGCAGAAATTGGCCTAATTTTCCTCTTACTGGTTCCACAGTATAGTGGAATATTATGACACAGGATAGTGTCATAATTGGCACACTAACATAAAGCAAATATGAATAAGGTCAGTACTAGACTAGCTCCTTTTTCTGGTGCAAAGAAACACAGATTAGATTTCTATTGGATTTTTAGGAAAAAAAAAAAAAGCTTAATCCAGAATTTTTCTTTCCATTCAACTATCGTTTCCATATGTTATTGATTATAAAGGCAGTGTTTCTTCATAAAAGCAGAATCTTAATGTTATATGGGTTCTTGGAAGAAAAAGACCCATTGATAACTGTCTTAATAGTTACTCAGAAAATGGAAGTAATAGATGCAATTTTTGAACAATCCCACACTTAGTATCATCTGAGGTGGTTGATCATATTCTAAGAAATTAGGAAGAAAATTCTACAATATTGCCTAAATAATTATGATTACATGAATACGTTTGCTCATTTGTAGCTCTATTAGTTTTTCTCAGAGTATACGAGTTTTTAAATTTCTATTATTTTTCCCAGTATTACTTTCACATCTTTGCAAACACTTAACTCTGATCAATTATATTTAAGTATAAATACAAATTCATGTACACGCACAGAACATACTGTACAATTTGTAAGTCATATTTATGGGACAAAAATGCTAGTACATTATCCAAATGAAGTTCATGTTCATTATGAAAAGATTACTTGGAATATATTTTATCCCAAACGTAAATGTTGGAAAGTACAATTCCATAAAAGCAGCAGAATTTGTTATATAAAATTTAGAAAGCTTTATCTCTTAACACGTTTTGATTTACAAAGTGAGAAAAGATCTTGACTCTGAAAAATCCTTATTTGATAGTGAAATAACTGAGTGTCCCATTGGTAAATTTAAGGGATTGCTAATGAAACATGATACCGTGCCTTTCTTCTCCTCTGCTTCAGCTCTATAACCTGCTGTTTAGGTCTGAGAAAAAAAAGAAGGAACATCAGTGCTAAGTTGCACCAGTAACAACTCGTGTTCTGATGTTATCTGATCCCATTTTTTTAGTCTATACACTTTGCAAGGTCCAGTCTCTCTACTGATAAGAAGACATGAAAAAAATTCTCACAGGTCTCAGGAAAAAAGGAGCAAGCATAACAGAGGGCATTTGGAGCATATTATGGGAGTGTTCAAAACTTATGAGGAGTTATTTTAGGAAGAAGGGCTGCAGAAACAAGGTGTATCATGGAAAATTAGGCATTGGAAGATAGACATTTGGAAGAAAAATTTACTGAGGTAGGTTATGAAACTCACACATGGATTATTTACCATTCCTGAAGATTTATGGAAACAGCCATGGCTTCTTTGAGCTACTGGTGGTATGAGACTTGCTCCAGCCAAGCTGGACTCTTTCCAACCAACATTTTCACGATTGTCCCTTAGTTTCTCATGTGCTCAGCAGATCATGGGAAGAGACGTCCTAAAAAAAGAGAAATACCATAACTTCTAACTGCAATAGGAACAGATATATCTGCATATTTCATTCTCCCACTGCTTAACTTTATGTGTAGCAGATAGATACAAGAGAGTATTTTCCACTACAACTAACACCGACAGATGATGCAAAATGAGAAAGTTAGAAACATGTCACTTATATTTAAAAAAAAAAAAAAAAAAACAAATGAAAAACCTCAGAATATATAATACATATGAAATCCCAAAACACTGAGTTCCTGAAAAATAATCAATAACATTTCTTTCTCAAAACCTTGTAAAACATACTATTTTGAAGAAAAATAGGTCAACTTCAGTGCTGTTACAAAATGTAAGAAATTGAGTGAGGTGTCTTAATCATTTTTTTCATAAAGTCAGTGGTGTCTTAATGCAAAAGAAATGTGCTGAAATGGTTGCTAGTCATTGCCTCCTGAGCTCCACTGGGCTCTTGATATGCAGCTCATAATTTTCTAGAGCAGAAGGGATAAAATCAAAACTGAAGCGAGTCACAAATCTTAATTGAATTCTTTAATGGTGTAATTTTCAACAATGATCATTCCAGGCTTTCAAAGTAATTTGAATATAGCTGAGTGTATGTAGGCACTTCAGCCATCTTTACATACATTTTTTGAGTATACCTGTAATGTTGGTGCAAGTATACCAAACAGGTGTGAGCACATTCTTTTTTTCCTTATGTGTTATTGTTTTCTGCATCATTCAATAAGTGTGCCAAAGCTCATATTACGTTAATTCAGAATGTGCTGGTTTTTTTGTTCCCCTACTGGGTTATGTTAATGAAGAGGAAAACGTTAACCATCATTGTAAGAGAAGGGAATATAAAAATCTTTCATAGAAATTTGAAATAATTTTGTTACCAACTGAATTCCAAGTATTGTATAACTGACTCAGATGTTTGTATTTACTTTCAAATGTGGACATGTGAGTATTGCTGAAAGAATTATCTCATAGAATGAGGTGTCTCCAGTCCACAGATAGTAATGTTTGATAACATTCTTCCAATCTTTCTGACTGGGTCTTTATTGGTGACATTATATACTGAAACAAAACTTTTTCATCTTGTGAGAAAGTTTTCATGTCAGTATATAAAAGAGGCACAGAAAACTATATTTACTGGAACAGAAACAATTGCCATGCATGTTACTTTATTTCAGTTACTCCACTAAATTCTTATGAGTAAACAAAATGAGGAAAATCATGCTTAAGATGAAATTGATCAAGTCTTAAAATAGGTACCCAAAATCAGTCAGATGATCTGTACTCTGTGTTCTCTCTCTCTTCCATAATTTTATTCAAATTGCAACTCAAATTTGCTTTGGGACAGAAGATGGAGGAATCAGTAAAGAGTTCTTATAGCAAATTTTATCTTGACAAATACACAGAGATTTTTTCTTTGTTTAATTAATTGCTCTATATGTACTTCGTGTTTCAGATTTGTCATGTATCTCACTTTGTCCTATTCTGGTATATGCTTTTTAGCCTTTGAACATAAACATTGACTTGAACTTGCATGTTGGTCACAGAAGTGATCACCATCTATTTATACAGATAGTTGCTACCATCTCCATGTATTTCCTGGGAGAGCAAAATCTCTTCCTTATTTCCTTACATAAAACAGAAAGGAGTTACTAAATCAGTTGGTATACAAACATGAAACAGGGCTCCCTGTGCCTGAGTTGCTGTGAGCTGCTCATGACAGAAATGCCAGTTAAAGACCTATTTCATGTCTTTCAGCTTGCCACAGACCCCACCAATCATAGCTTGCTTAATTTATAACAAACCCAGCTAGGTTATTTTGATGTGATACTCCCTATTGGTATCAGTTTTCTCTTAAGAAACCAGCAGCATGTGAAGCAGGAATTTATTTGACCAGTTATGTTGGAAGATCAATAACCTAGTAGAAGTGCTGGTAGTTTACTGGGATCAGTTAACTGAAGTAACATTTTCTTTTATAAGTTAATATAGCTTTGATATGGAAGGATTCCAGTTGCAAATGTATCACAATCTATTCGAGACAAAAGAATCAGAACTTCCTATAGAATACATCAGTCCAAAAGCTAGACAAATTTTATCTGGTAAAAATTGGAAAGCAGCAAACTTTCCTATTTTTTTCCTACCTATATTCTATAGAATATTTGATTGTTTGGTAACACATCATTCCTGACTTCCACGGTAACTACAAAGATACCCCTTAGAAGACAAAAGGTACACTACATCAGACATTAACATTTAAAATGCATGAAAAAATATACAGGTGCATCCACTCTTTATTGGATCTTTTCAGACTTCACCTATTTGATTTAGATTAGAAAAATATATTTAAAAGAAAGTGAAATCCATAAATAGTTTAACTTAGCAAAGCTGAAATGAAATCATGACATATATGCGATTAAAATGGTATACCAAGAATAACACAAGAGAAAAAAATAAGGAAAAACATTATTCTACATGCTTTCATCATGTATATTGCCTCATATCTTTCTAGGATTATTCAGCACGCTCTCACCACTGCCCTCTTTATATTTCTTTTTCTCCCCCTACTGCCTTACCTGTCTACACCTAGCCCCACTTCACTTTTCTCCTGACATACATATAGTAACTCCCTTGAGCTTTTTGCACTTTACACTTAACAGCTCTCTCTCTGAAAGGTGAAGAAATGAGATCATTCACTATGATGCTGGATAGGAAAACTACAGATAGTTCAAGAGAATAAACCGAAAAAATCAAGTCAACGCACCTGTCATAATTACAGGCAATACTGCCTGCTATTTAGCTTGCTAAGCAGAAGGTAAGGGCCAGCTTGCTTGTTGCAGGTATTCCAGGTTGCCACATACCAGCTGGAACAGTCCCTAGGAAAGTAAATAATTGTGTCTGTAGGGTTATTTCAGAACTTTAAATGATAAGATTTTAAATCTCTTATGTGAGCACAGATGGAGACAATGCTGTCACTGCAAAGGTTGCCATTAGAAACAGATTGAGCCCAATAATCAGACTGGACTACTAATGTCTACAAGTACCCTCTGCCTAACTAGCACTGGCAGGATGCTTTCCTTACAGTGATATATGTACAAGCTGTGACTTGCATTTCATTTTCAACCTTGGCAGGCCATAATAATCTGTTAATGAATGAAGACATCTTTAAGCACGTAGTTGTAAGCCAACAGCAGTTGGTAATCCTCCATATCCATTTTATTTCATTCCATTTACAATTCCACTTACAATCAAGCAACGAATAAACTACTGATGGTTGGCCAGCAATACCCATATGACCTTAGTGTTTGAAAACTGCAAAAAAGCAAAACACGCAATGCCAATGACAAGCGTACATTTTCAATATGCACACAAGTGGTACATTTGAAAGCCACTCTGAAAACAAATTTTAGCAAACTCAACCAAAACTTCTATTGTTAAATAAGGTATATACACACAAACAGACAAAAGCTATTTGGAAATGGCTACTAAAAACAACACGTAGTATGAGGCGTTTCTACAGTTCACTTTTTGACATAACATATAACAGAATCAGTTACAGAACACATAACAAACAATCACAATTTCAGTAAATCCCAGAGATGTATTTTTTCACTATATTGTCACTAAACAGACAATTCTACAGAAAACTTTGGTTATATAATTCTCAATAATAAATATAAAGTTGTTTCTTATTTAGCATTAAAGAGAGAGTAAATAGAGCAAATAAGGGATTTCTAAATTTCAGTACTCAGTCATGCTCTGCACATTATTCTTTTTCTTAGGTGTATACAGTTACTACAGACAACAAAATTTATTCACTTACCTCCTTTTGCCTTGAAAGAGTTGAGTTGTCATCAGCCATTAAGAAGTCAGCTTTTTTTTTAATAACTAAAGTAAATAATTTCATATTATTACTACTGTTTCTCACCCTCTTGCCCAATTCGATTTCAATACCTTTGTTATAATGTCTTTACTATTTATCCTTTACAAAATAATTCAATCAAAAATAAATAGTATAGAAAATCCATGTTTTTTCCTCATTATGAACTCCTTTGAAAATTCTACAATGTGTGACCAAATAATTTTTTTAAGTGACATTGCAAAGATCAACTAATATTTATACTACAATATTTAGTTTAATCAGAATACTTGAGTATCTAAAAAGCTATCAAGTTTTCCACATCATAACACATGAAGAATTCTTTCAACACGATCTGCTAACTAGCAATGAAAAAATTTCCTTGTGTCTTCAGACTTGATTGGAATAGCACCTTTATGACAAATTAACACATAGTCAAAAACAGTGAGTATCACAATTGAATTGTATCCCTGAATTTGGCAATAGATTTTAACCTCTGTTACAAAAGAAAATGTGATGCTAAGTATTTTGAAAATATTTTCACCGTATCAGACTACTTGGAGGTTGGATAGGTCACAAAAAATCTGCAAATCTGAAATTTCATATACAGTTTATCAGGTGTTTGTTGTGGCATAATACTGTATTTATTCTCTTCAAGATGACCAATTAAAAAAGTCAGTATGATGTACTGCTTACTTGAACTGTCAGATGAAATAATTAAGTTCACAGTGAACCAAAGTCTATCAAATTTCTCACTAAATTACTGGATGCAGCTCTAACTCTCATTGTAGTTCTACTAAATAACAATATTATAACTATAATTGACTGGTAAGCGATTACTGCTTACTAGCTAAAAACAAAGATAGCATATATCTCAAAATATTTTTAACATTCATAGAGTAATCATAGAAAATGATTGCATTGTTCCTGATTTTCTAGCCTGAACTTATACATGTGAGTATATAATAATGCAAATTAATGTGGCTCATGTCTTATTAAATGCTTTCTTGAGATACGTTACTGGAATTGTGGTAGGATTTGGATGTCTGATGATTTGGAAGTTTGGAGCAAAAGCAGCAGAACAGATTGCTCCCTCACGCTGATACTGAGTTATGTAGGACAGATCTGTGCTACGTGGGGCACTGGGCTGAGCTTTGCCAGTTCCCCCTCTGACCACAGGATGCTAATACAGATTCCAGCGCTTCAGTGTTAGGTAAAATCACTTCACTGCTCCATTTCTCTGCTCCTCCACTCACCAAGCTACTCCACTCCTAGCCAGCTGCAGCAGACATAAAAGCAACAGGACCTCTGAAATTTTATCCCCACAGCTCTTCAGGAGACCTTGTTACTGTCATACTTTGATGCACCATTTGAAGCACCCTGAGGTAGGGAAGAAATGGAAAAGTCACAGGCATGCATGCAGCAGCTAGGAGGATGATATGGATGCTGCAAGCTACTTGATCAAAATTTGCAAAAACAGGGGTAATTAAGATGAAAAAAGCAGAAACTATAACTATGATTTATGCAAATCCACACTGAACTATGTTAAAAGATTATAATCTATTACTTTTAAAAGGAGCTGTTGGTATCTACATCACTCCTTTGCTCATAAGACAGAAAAATCTGCCAAAATTTCTTACCTGCTGTCCCATTTCTGCCATTCGCAGTCTCATAGCAAGAATGATTTTTTCCCCAACTTATTTCTGTTAGCAATTTTCTTTCAGATAAAAATACAATACATACAATCAGCAAAAATATGTCCATTTCATTTCCCCATGCTTTCCTTCTTGACAGCAAAATTTGTAATTTTTCTGAAGGTATAATTTTTTTCCATTGATGAGTGAAGCTACTGTTTCATCCACTAAATAACTAACAGAAACACGGCCTGCTCGGGATAGAATTTCTGCTGAGTCCTCATAATGGAAAATATAGCCATAACTAGAAGTTAAGGCTTAATAAAGCTGCTTTTGTATCCAGCTGAAGAATTTTCATTAGAAAAGGATGGAGTCGTAGAATTTTCAAGGCGCTACAGATATAGCTGCTGATCTATTCCAAAATTTTTTTAGTAAAACAAATGAGACAAAAGGATCTTTTTCTAGATCCTAGAAAAAGAATCTAGATTTTTGTCTTAGAGAAACAGGAAAATCTAGACAATTCTGAGATGTAATACAATTATTACACTTCTGAGAAGATGCATTCTATTGTATCCAATGACCTTCAAAGTTCTGATCCAGGTTGCTGGGCTTCCTCAGAAGGTGGTGATGAAGAGACTAAAGGAGAAAGAGAGAGGTGGAGTGAAGAGAGAAAACTCATTAGACTGTAATTATAATTAATAATTACAGTCACTACGAATTACAGTAACAGTGAGAGTTTGGCAAACGTATGTGTTTAAGTGGGATTTATACATAGGAAACATAAATACTTTTTAAAATTTCTGGTGCATAGCTGCATAAACACATTTTTGTTATATAAATATATATATATACACACATATATAAAGTTTAGAATTCGTTACTATTTTCTTTTGCAACTTAGAGATAAAAAGCTGTCCATCAAAGGGCTTGATGACACAGACATATCATCTACCAGTTGAGCGTGTTGTTAATAAACAACCTAGATTGATTGCACAAATGGTGTAGAAAGATAGCTTATCCTTATTCTGTAGAATTTTATAGGACTGAAAAAGTGAGTTTTGTCTTAAACTACCTTGAAAAGTCTTGAAATGGATCATTCGGCCCAGTTTTTTGTTGTTATTTTTTGTTTTATGAACTTGATGTATTGATGTATTGTGCATCAGTTGGTTTACTCGATCCTTTCTTACTCTAACAAAAGCATGAGAGTAATGAAATATTCTTAGTGTAAAGTTTTAGCATTTTTATAATATCTCCTACCATAGTTCTTTATACCTCATAAAATGGATGAGTTTTTTTATATATCTTTCTCTTCATTTATTAACTATTTTACAGCTAGTAATAGATAAAAGATCAAAAGGACTGTTATCCTTTGGTAACTCCAGGAAAACACCTGAAATTTCCTTTTCTGGAGTAGTTCAAAGATATGAACACAACTATTTCTGTCAAAGACAACACTTATCCCAACTCCAGATTTTCTTTGAAAACTAACTTGTGGACTTCCTCAGAAATATAGAATCATATTACATATCAGGCCCAAGCCTTACTCTCACATTCTGGAGTGAGTTTATATCTTCCCAAAGAAGAAATTAGGATAGGTAAATAGGTGTGAAAGAAATTAGTATAGGTAAATCTTTTGAACCATTTTGAACCAGCTAAGGATTGTGATGAAGGAGGCCACAGAATGTCTTTTTATCTTCAGCCATTTTAAAACGGATTAAACAAGCATCTGTTCATACGGACATGCTTGCTGATCCTACTTTCAGGCAGGAGAACAGAGTAGATGACTTCCCAAGATGAACTCCAATTTGTTGACTCCAAATGCTGCTTTCGTGGCCTTTATCCCACAAGTGGGTCATCAATATGTGGCTTTGCATATTTCTAATCTTTGGGGGAAGAAAGTGCATTCCTCCGCAAATTTTTCTTTTAAGATGAATCTTTGCTCGTCACACTGGTAATAGCATCATCTACGTTGCTCATAAAATCTCAGACTGATTTCTTCACTGAGATATTGACTTGGATTTCCTTTCTGAAAATTTACTACCACTTTCTGTATGTTTTGTACATACAAAATAAGACTTGTCAGATTTTGTGCATACTTGCAGAAGTGAGACTAAATTTAACCACTACTCTGGGATGTAGCAACCTAGTGGAATCTACACCTTTACTTTGGCTAAGAGGTTTATTACACATTGTAGGGGAAGTGCTACATCTCTAACAGTAGGATAAAAATTCAGCATTCGTGGTAAAGGAAACAATTAGAAATCCTGATGGTGCAAAAATGCCTCAGATAACTCTGCCAGGGAGTCCTTCCTCCAAATAGGGTTTGCAGGGAAAAAAAAAATCACAGAATCATAGAATTGCTCAGATTGGAAAAGACCTTAAGCATCATCAAGTGCAACCATGACCTAACCATACTCCCCTAGCAACCCTCCACTAAACCATGTCGCTAAGCACCACATCCAAACTGTTTTTAAACACGTTCAGGGATGGTGACTCAGCCACCTCTCTGGGGAACTTATTCCACTGCTTAGCAACCCTTTCTGTAAAGAAATCTTTCCTGATATCCAATCTAAACTTACCCTGTCACAACTTGAGGCCATTTCCCCTCATCCTGTCACCACTGAGAAGTGACCAGCTCCATTCTCGCTGTAATCATCCTTCAGGTATTTGAAGAGAACCATTACATCTCCCCTCAGTCTTCTCTTCCCCAGAATAAGCAGCCCCAGTTGCGCCTTGTAGGGCATATTCTCCAAGCCCTTCACAAGCCTTGCTGCCCTTCTTTGGACTTGCTCCAGCTCCTCAATGTCCTTTCTATACTGAGGTGCCCAAAACTAAACACAGTACTCAAGGTGAGGCTTCACCAGGACTGAGTACAGGGGCAGGATCACTTCCCTAGTCCTGCTCACCACACCATTTCTGATACAAGCCAGGACACTATTGGCCTCCTTAGCCACCTGAGCACATAGCTGGCTCATATTCAGCCAATTGTCCATCAGTACACTGAGGTCCCTTTCCATCAGGCATCATAGAGGTTGGAAAGGACCGCTAGAGGTCAGCTAGTGCAACCCCCTGCTAATGCAGGTACTCTAGAGTAGTTTGCACAGGAAAAACATTCAGACAAGTTTTGAATATCTTCAAAGAAGGAGACTCCACAACCTCTCTGGGCAGCTTGTTCCAGTGCTCTGCCACTGGAAAAGAAATCTGTCCTTTTGTATGTACAGAACTTCCTGTGTTTCACTTTCTGTCCATTGCTCCTTTTTCTGTTGCCGCACACCAAAAAGAGTCTGTCTCCACTGACTTCACTCCTATCCTTTAGATATTTATAAACAGTGGTGAAATCTCCTCTATCTTCTCTTTTGCAGGCTGAACAGCCTCAAGTTTCTCAACATTTCCTTTTAAGGGAGATGCTCCAGATATCTGTGACACTCCTCTCTCTCTAGAAATTCTATATCTATATTGAATTGCAGAACCCAGGGATATGGTACTCCAGATGCAGCCTCACCAGGGTAGAGTAGAAGGGGAGGATCACCTCCCTCGACTTGCTGGCCATGATTTTTTGGTGCACCTGAAGATACCGTTGGTCTTCTTGGCCACAAGGGCATACTACTGGCTCATGGTAACCTGTTGTCCACTAGAACAGCCAGGTTCTTCTATTGACCATTTCAGCCAAAGTAAGGTAACTGAACTTGCTTGGAATATTTTTACTCACACACAGGCTGATCCATTTAGACCTAGGCATCTTTCTAGTTAATTTAGTTTTGAGTCTGTGCCCTGAGCTGAAATATAAGAGACCTGGGTTCACTCTTCTCTGCTTGAGAAGACCAGAATTCTTACCTTCCAGGAGAATATCCCATGAGATATTCATGAGGGAGAAAAATATTTTCCTTCTCCCACTTCAGCCTGAGAGCTGTTCCACTTTGCAATAACTAATTAAATATTCAGTGCACCAAAAAAAGACTAAACTTGAGAGCTATTCCTTAGCCAAAGGCTGTGGGTACCCCCCTTAAATGAAGAGTCATGATTCCAGTTCTTGCTCTCATAAAAACTTTGACACAATAACTAGGGAAGAACTAAAGTATTTGATCTCAAAAGTATACATACACAAAGAAAACAGAAAAAGATGCATCCTACCTTCTTAGCTGTATAGTACTTATACGCATGAAACGTGTTGAATGTATTCAACAAAAAATGAAGAACTGAGAATGGTATTCTGGAAATTAGATGAAATAACTTTATAGTAGTGCCACCACTGGCCATGTTATGTTTTACATAAAACCCAGTTCATTAGTGTCCTCTAAGAATAAAATATTAAGACATGCAAGCGGAACACTTAGCTGGTGTTCCATGTAGTGCAAATTGAGATATCTCTGCTCAAATGCAGAAAAAAGTTTACCAGATCTGGGGGAAAATAGAGTACTTTCAATTTTCTGTTCTTCTTCATGGAGTTAAGAGAAAGATGAAAAAAAGGAACCTTACGATTTCATTGTTTAGGAATTACTTTTTTCAACCTCAAGTAGTTTCTATAGATAACTGCTAACCAGTTTATGCCCTTAGACCTGTGAGGATGTATAAGTTTTACATCTTTTCCTCTCTTATTACAATAGTATAAACTTATTTCAGTTTTCAACTGAATATTGTTTTCATCATTTTTTAAAATTAATTATTGATCACCAGAAATGCTGTAACATGACACACGAGATGCAGTTTAACGCAATTTGGTCATCTAAGACTTACTTGTGAAAATGCTGGACACCTCTCACTTCAACAAAACATTTGACTATGAAAATAAAAATACTTAAAAATGAAAGAAAACAAGTTACGTACCTAACATTAAGTATATCAAAGACTCTATAATAACAGAAAACATTTCAATAAACCAAGCTTGAAACTGGTTAATAGAAAACGTATTGAAAAATATAATTTAAACCAAAATTAATGATCAGAAATTTCAGAAGTTAAATTCTATTAGTTGTTTTTATTAACATATTTCTTACGTTGCCATGTTTCACTCTTCATTTCTCTAGAAGACTGTCACCTAGAATTAGCAATGTTGAAGCTAATACTTAACTAGTACAAGATCTAATACAGATCTTGGAGATTTGAGGTGGACAGAGAGCTTTTAAAAAAAATTCTGTTTTTTCATTAAATGATATATATTAATTTATTAAGATTTAAATTAAAAAATATATATTTTTTTACAATTCCATATCCCTTATTTTTCACAGAGTTGACTAATGAATGATGTAGAGTTGATTAAAAAAAAAAAATCAACCTTAAAAGAAAAAGAACAAGTCACTCCTAAATCAGGACTGTAACTAATTAAATATACGTAATTTCTTTCATTTTCTTTGGCAAAGCTTTGCAAGACTTAGCATCACTTTAATCAGTATATTCAAAATTATGCAATAAAAATTGAAATTAGGTTTGAAAAATGGAAATTAAGCAAACACTTGCAAACAATTCTGTTCTTTTGTCAGAATGCCAAAGAGAAATTATGAGTCGACTTATGAAATTTATTAGAGAATTAGTATAGTTACATGAAAGAGAAATATGAAATTTTCCTGTTTTAATTATATGCCCAATTTGGTGCTATTACAGTAGTTTTCTTGATTAAAATATTTAATGGGAACACTACATAGAAATATCTGTCATACTGACAGTTTGAAGAGTTGAATGAGCCAGCTATTGAGGCCACTAAAGAGCACTCTCATCTTAATCCTGAATACTTTGTTCTTTCTAACAGAAATGCATGTGAAACAGCTGGCTCTGAAAAATATCACTGAAGATAATATAATCACTTACTGAATCACAGAGTAAACCTTTATATAGCAAGGAGGATTCATTTGGAATGTTAAAACAACATTGCAACAGTCTGTAAAAAATCCTTTTGATTTTATAGGGCCATTACCTTAAACGTATTTGAATCAGCTGATAGCAATAAGGATTTGTTGTGCATTTTCTTTCTCTTCTTTCTTTCTTGCAATATTTATGATTTTGACATCCTATAATGTCAAAACTGAGCAAAATTAACAATATTACATGGATGAGTTGTAGTTTAAGTGCACATATTTTGCATGTTATTTATAGAAGTAAATTTTTAAACATCTATACTTCCTGAAAAGTGAAGGCCAAATGACACCTTTGGGCTTTTACACAAGCAAAAATGCCTTGGTTTCTGACGAAAGATTGTTTTTCCTCTAAATCCATGATGTTTCTAATGGTTAAGCAGAAATATGCATGCTGTTCAACAATTGCTCTCCAAAGCTTAAATGCATCTAAGAATTCTTTGGAAGCATTCTCTGACAGTGTTCATATTAGGTACAGCCCTTTCCTGCTCATTACTCCATGCCTGATACCAAAACACTGCAATTGTAACCAATGTATTCTCTATTATATATGCTGCTCTACTGGTAAAATAAAAAAAAACCTAATTCAGATATTTAAAAATATGAAAAAGAGCAAAGGAATCCAAAAGAACACATTGAGATCTATGGGACAAAGGCTAGCAAAAAAGATACTCATTTTGTCAATATCCAAACACAGTGAATAAGAGGGAGGAACTTTCCTGTATATCATTGGGAACTTCTGGGCTAGGAAGGAAAGGGAATACATAAGAGGATATGATAAAAACCTTCATTTACTGTCAGTGGTTTACGGGCTGGTTCAGCCCGGTTCTGTGACTAGTGAGGCAGAGGGATTTTGCAAAATCCATGCCCCCAGAAAAGGGAAACAGGGGGCCCCAAAATAATTAAATACAGTGGGAATGATCTGAAGAAGATCATTCCAAGCTAATTTACTAAATATAGTACCAGAACGCAAGATAACACACTATAATACAATATAATTAGAACTGAAGCTAATAAATCAAATCAAATGAGAGTGTCCGAAAGGTGTACAGACCTCACCATAACACTGAGGAGAGATGCAGTTTGGTTCAGCAGCAGGAGAACCTGATGAAGAAGAACACATCAGGTGACCTTGCCAGGGGTTATATCACCTCACTGACCACAAAGTCCCCTGGGGAGTGTAGTTTTTCTTCTCTTATGGACAGGTGCCCAGAACTTGAGCATTAACACTTCAACTCCCAGTTCACTCAATGATGTTATGATGTGGAATACCGATAACTAAAAATCATAAAACCAGGACAATTTACTTAGATGGAAATTGTGCATCTTACTACAAAGATCCTCTTCCTTCTCTATTTCAAAAGCAAAGCTAACTCAGCCTGTATATTCTGCAGAGTACATGTGCTATGAAAATTCACATACAAAATTGCTGTGTTTACTCATAACCTTAATAAAAAGTGAAAAGACAAGGAAATTGACTTCAGTGTAAATTCAGAAACCCTAAAGTTACCAGAGATGCAGCAGTGGTGTCGCTTCACAGCTACTCTCCATATTTTTAAATAGAGGATAAACAGCATTTCCAAGTAAATTCCCAGATTTACTTAGCCTACGAGGAAGATAATTGTAAAAGATGTGCAGCAGGTCTAAATCATCTATTTGGATGTTACAAGTGGGACAACGATGAAAACAGTAAAGAAAAGGCAAGCAGTAAGGGAGCTACAAGATACTTGCTGAGGCATGTATAACTATGTTTTGCTAGACTGAAAAATCACATCTACTTCAGTGACCAAATCCAATGCAGAGGTTCTTTCCAGAGATGACTTGAGAGATTCCCCCTTGTTGAGTTACAAGAAAAGTCATCGTACTCCTCATCAATTTGGATAGTACATATGCACTGTATTTGCTCTCTCACTATAATTTCTTTCTTTCCTACTTTATTATGTCCACATATATTAAGCCCAAATTACCTTTATCTATGTCACTGATATGCAGAGGCGCAACTTATCTATATATTTTTTCCTCCACTGAAGTCTATGTCACTAACATTTTCCCCACGTTACCCTTGCTTCATAATTCTCTAACCAATAGGTAATATCTTTTCCAGTTAAAATTCTCACTGTTTTATGGGTGTTTTCAATAATTCCCCACTAACTATCCCCTTCATTATAGTAATATGCTGTTCTTGCTCTTCTGCAGATGTTAAGGATACCTAGACTAAGCAATGATTCCTGCAGCTCTCTGCTAGCTACAGTATTTTTTGACCATTAACCTTTACTTGTCATTGCCTACTGGCAGAGTCCTCGTACAAGATAATTTTTGAATAATGCTTTCACTTCGGAAATGCTGAATCAAATAGCATATTAAAGACCACATGTATTATTTGCATCTCATATTCTTCAGCAACTAATTTTTAATTCTGTTTGTAAAGTGAAGTGCCTGACACAAACACACATGCACACACACACATTCCACCTGTACTAAGAACCTGATGGGGGTTGGCTGTGCTGGGATCAGACATCTGGGGCATATTACTGATGCTGTCATGTGGAATAGAAATGAAGTAGAACAGAAACAATTCTGTCCACCTCCTTCCCCATCCCATCCCCCCTCCCAAAAAAAAAAAAACCCAAAAAATCCTGGCTTAGGTCATGTAGATACTTTAGGCCTACTCTGATGCTTTGACCCAAATAACCTGATTTGCAAGTAGCAAATAACTTCCACTGTCTTCTAAACCAAAGGGGAAAAATAAGCTATTTGGGTCAAAGCATGTTAGGAGAAAAAAAAAAGAAAAACTCTACCCAAATGACTACTCTCTCCCAGACACTGGGGTGTGCGTATCTTATGGATCTTTTTAATTTGTGATTTTCCCATGGCTCCACACAGATGTGTCAAATAGAGCTGAACATTAAAAACATCACCTAAAGCCAGAGTGATTTTTAATATCTTCTATTAATTAATTTAAAATACAATGTCTGTAAAACTAGCACTATCTTCCTAAAGGGGCTAAAGTATGTGGATGAAGGATTTAAAGTAAAGCCCCCAGTTTTATCTTGCAATTTCTATTTAATAGATTTCTTTGGCTTTCACTTAGAATAATGACTTTGTCTCTTTCTGAAGTGATCAGATACATTCTGACTTCTCTCCAAATCTAGCTTCTGTTCACTGTGGTGTTTTACTCATCAGCCCCAGAAGATTTCTTGAGGTTGTGCTCAAGGGATGGTATTTCAAACTAAGAGCTTACAAGCACACTGCTTAGTAGAGTACAATCATTTATAAGTTTCCTATTCATTAAGTTCTACAGTCCCAAGAAACTTTAATACTAAATTTACACTCATTTCTGAGGACTCAGCTGGATTAGTGTTATAACTTACAATGACATAGCGAGAAAATGCTCCATTACAATAAAGAATGACTTAAAGATGCAAAAAATTAGTCAAAAATAAAACAAGCCACACAGACAAGCAAAAACAAAACTACTCTGAAAGCAGACAAGAACTGTTTGGTTTTTTTTTTTTTTTTTCTCAAGAATCCAATTGTCTTTTTGACATACTTAGGAATCATTTACAGGATAAAAATAATAGGTTTGTTTATACCCAAGAGGAGAAATGGCATGAGAAATGTTCCTATTTTAACTTAATTCTACTTTGTAAGCATCACTTGGAACTATTATAAAGGATATATAATTTCAACATATGCAAATGAAACATAGAGGAAATATATGCTTTAAAACATTAGTTTGAACCTTATTTGCTTCATTGTTATAAATCAGGGTGATCAAATGACAGCAAGAAGGATTCTTGCGTACACCAGAAACTGGTTTCATAAAATCTCATATTATTCTACTCAGAAGAAACAAGACATTCGAATAACTGAAAAGAGCTTAAAAATTTATCTAACTAACTACCTTTTACAAGGAGAGGCAGTAGTCACAGGGAGGTATAGAAAATTTCCTGAAGTCAGGATATACTAGCAACTGCTTGAGAACAGTCACTTCACAAAGATTATAATTTACCTAGTTAATTGACAAGGGCCAAAAGCTATAGTTGTTAAAATTCTGTCATATAAATCCATGTGGGGGCTCCTGTTCCAACAGTGGATGTGCCAAAAGTCTGATTTTTATGAAGTTTGTTTTCTCTAGCCTATGATTAAATAGATCTTACAGTGTTCTTACTGAACGAAGTGTGATTTTTTAAAAAGTTAGCTGGTTGAAGAAGTCACCTAAATACCAGTTCAATTTATATCTCATAATAACTGTTTGAGAAATAATTCAAAGAGCTTGGCATCCCATGATGTGATGGTCTTCATACAGCGCTACTAAGAACACTGTCCCTGGTCAAGAGCAGGAATCCAAGCCCCTCCAGCTCTATACTTGACTCTTGCAGAACAGGAGCTCTTTAAGTCCCACCACAGATTTACCAAAGGCCTAAAGAAAAGGAGGGCTAGCAGTGTTTTACATAGAATTTTGCTACAGCATTTCAAGCAGACATTACAGCATACAAGCAATAGTGCTCTGGCAGTAATTTTTCCACCAAAGACATCCTTTCCCCCCCTCTGAATCTGGAAGGTTGAACCAGAAGGAAAAGCAGCATGTCACAAATTTTAAATTAGTGTTTTCTACATACTCATCCACTGTTTTCTTAAACCTAAATAACGTTAAGACTGTTCACAGCAAATGCAAAAATGAAAGTAACAGCATGAGAAACATAATTCCTACTTCCTTAAATTGCCTGAGAAAAATGACTGTTGTCTAAATGCACAAATCTCTACAGTTTTAATCAGCTGTTTGGAACAGCATTGCAGGATAAATTTAGGAAATTTCTGATACCTTACTATCAGCAATATAACCACTTCCATCTGAATTTGAATTCACTGACAATAGATGCAAAGATACCAGAGGTATTTTTCCCACTGAAGAAGTTGAAAGCCAGATGATACTCTTAACACTTGACAACTTTTGCTCATGTATACGTTTGAAAAAGTCTCTGAAAGTTCCTGAACAAAGTATGCAATAATGCATATATGAAAGGGAAACAGATTTCAAAAGATAAGGATACAGAAGAACAAGATCCAAGACCTACAGTCCTAACATTCTCAGGAAAATTCAGAACTAATCAGAATTAATTTCACATCCCCAGTACGTGGAAAATAAATATATGAGCTGTTAATCATTTTTCAGTTTCAATAAAAATAACAGATACTCTGCTCTAAATAACTGTGGGTTTTGGTATCTGCAGCGCAGTACTATTGATGGTATTTTCACACTTGCAGAAGCAGAGATGATAATGACTACTAAGTTAAAACTGCATAAAATTACATATCACATTGCTTTCAGCCACTCCTAAATTAGCAAAGTTTCCCTTTTGGAAGTTGAACATTTTATACAACAAGCAGCCTTTAATTCATATTTAATGTTAAATGCAAGATGCAGACCAGTAAAGATTTGAACTTCAATGCAGCTCTGCCTGTGATGGGACTTCAGTATGTTTTTAGGTGTTTCCCTAACTGAAGCTTTAAACTCATGATGAAGTTTTTAAGTGCATAATGAATGCAGTCCCTTATATTTATTTCATCACTGTTCTTACAGAGATCCACAGAAATACTTAGCTATCTTGGGACCCTTATTAGTTTACTCACATTTGGTGCCTTTGGCCAACTTATTTGCCATTTGTAGTTCAGTTCCTTCAAGCTGTAAAATGGGTAGCATAGGAAGTACAAGTTTTCCAACAGTATTATTATGCGCAGATCAGTATTCAGATTCCAGCTTCACTGTTCTAAACAAATACAGTAAAAGACAACTACTTTCATAATGGAGCAAGATAGAGGAAAGAAAGAAAGAATTATCATCTCAAGTTTTGCAAGGTAATTTCAGTGGAATTTGTGTAAATGTTTATTGCATGCCCATCTTCCTCAAAAGGCACCAAAAGTGCCTTGTAAGCATGCAGACAGAAGAATAGCACTACTATTTTTGTTTTCCAGAAAGTAAGTGAGTTGCACTTGGAAAGTTTTCAGGTGCCTTTGAAAAGCTGTCCTTAAGCAGTTTGTCCATTCAAGGCATGCATAACCTCATTAAAAACTAAATCCAAGTATCCAGAGTTTTGCTTCATCGCTTTTCTGACAAGACTATCACCCTCCCAGTGCTTTTCCTCACAGCTATATGCATAAACGTTTGCACTGTAAAAGGACTGAAGTGAAGAAAACCAAGAAATGATCCTCACAAATTGAATTCGATGCCTTAAAATTCAACTGTAACTGCACATTAGCAGCTGACAAAAGAAGTCTAAGTTGTTGCATTTCTGTTCAAACAAAAGACTAAGTGAAATGCAACAATTTTGCAGTGAAGAGAGCTGCATATTTATTCATTATCCTCTTACTGGCAAATGGCAAAAGTGATTTTCCTCAAACTTTCTATTAAAATTCAGCCCCGAGTAGAGACCAAACAGTTTTCAGTCTGCATGGTAAAGATTTCTGAAACTAAAGAGCAACTAAGGAAAGCTGTTATGCAACTTTAACAATAGCAGGTCATGACCAGAACACTGCTAGTATGGCAAAGACTAATTTAAATGCATCTCCAAGGAAATGGTAAAAATATTCAGGAAAAACTTTTCAAGGTTTTACAGAGAAGAGCTCTTCCAACTTATCACTTAGAAACAACTTGGATTGAAATTCATAGGTTTTCTCATTATTGTTTATACTTCCATGATACATGGTGGAATGAGGAATGAACATGTCTGTACCTTGAGTATAAAACATCCCAAATAAAAATAAAAACATCTCCACATTCTGAAGTCTATATCTTTGAAACCATAATCCCCCAACTAATGGATCAACCAGATGGGGAAAAATCAGTCTATTTCTTCACGAACCAGTAAAGGAAAGCAGAAGGCTCACAGGCTTTTATTTCGATTCATATAGGTTTTAACCTTACGTTATTTCATATCATTCAAATACAGAAATACAGTGTGACTACGATTCTTAGATCTATATGGAGCAGCTTTTTCCAAGGCAGGATTTTTTCATTTTATTTTTGAGATACAGATATTCTCTTCAGTGTTCACTGAAATTAATTATCAGTATATGGAATGGAAAATTACAGAAATTAGATGAAAAGCATTAATTAGCAGTGAAAAGTTTTAAACTGAGGAAAAAAGATAATTACTAAAACAGAATAACAACTAACCTAATCAGGAGACATACTTTTATTATACTGTTTCCATGATGTATTTACTGTATTTGCAACTATCATTAGATAGTTGATTAGATTCATGTTGATCTAAAGAAGTTCCTAAATCTATCATCTATTTGTTGATATGGATGAGAAAAGAAGTCTGTTGGCAGAAAAAGAGCAATTCATTGATCTAGTAAAGAATTTTTTACAATAAGTTATCCAAGTTATTCTCGTAAAATTCATGGTTGGTCTGCAAAATAAGAGCAACTTCCTTCTTAAAATGTGAAAAATTAAATTTACCCCAACTTTTTTAAAAATAGAATTTGGCATAAAATTAGCAGATGATAGGATTTAAAATAGATTTCTATGAATGTAATTGTGTAAATATTAAACATTGGGAATGCTAAAAATATTCCAGCTTCTAGTCTCATTAAAAACAGAGATTTGTCTATGGATATTCTTTATATTGGAATACATGTTTTCAATTTACTTGGAAAGAGAATGACATTCTATAAAACAAATTATGTAAACCAAGCTTGGAATTTTTTGGCATTGTGGTCTTCTGCCATGATGCCTTATGGGTGCTGCAAATCTGGTACCTCATTTTTCTGATCTGTCATCTTGGCTGGACTCCCAGCTTGTTGGCATATGCCCTCATACATAAGGACAGTTATTTTCTGTCAGGCAGGTGAGTTTCCACTGTGTAATTTCCACTAAGTAATTTCCTGGTTTAGCAATATTCTGAGATTCAAACAATTCCTGTGTATCAATATAAAAGTTTTTCTGATAGGCAATTCTCCTGAAAACAGTTTTTAAAAAACATTCAAAGCGTCTGTCCTTCATGGGATTAGATATTGATCTTTTATATCTGGATATTCTTAGCCCTTTACAGCCTTTACATTAATGCACCATAAACATCAGAAAAGGCTACCCTACCTCTGAGGCACTAAGAATTCTCAGGAATGGGTTTTAGCAATTTGAAAACGTGAATTGCTTTAATAAAACAACAATAACAGCAACTTACAGTAGTCTCAAGTTCAAATTTATAATGTAGATTATAAACAGAAATTTACCACTAAGAGATTCTCTATCAATTTTATAAAATAACTTAGAAAGATACCAAAGCCCAGCAGCACCTGCACTCACTACTTACTATGTTACTTACCACAGTAACATACTTACTGTATGTTACTACATCTAGGTAGATAACTTCCATAAATAGTATTTCTGAAACCTGAAGTAGGTCTTTAAGACATATCACAACTCCAAAATACTCCAAAATACCAATTTTGGAGTAGACACAACAACTGCAAAGTAAATATAATAGGAGAAAAACATAGTAAAGGATCAAGTCCAATGTTGTAAAAAGTTACACAGACACATCAAAAGATAAGTAGAGGGTAGAATATTTAGGAACTATTTATTTTGAGAAATATTTGCAACACTGTTTAATCATCTGGAAATAAATTATATGTATAAAATATAAATGGTCTACATATTTATTATATACATCACCTCATGTGTTTACCACAAACATGTTTCACTGCTGTGATCTGCACAGCTTGAATCCAGATCTGAAGGTACTTTGTTGGAATTTGCAGAAGTATTGCATATCTCTTTGAGAAGCATATTTTACTTCACAGTATTTTTTTTAATATACAGTTACTGGAAGCAATCTTAAAATACATAAATTAAAAGCTGTGGATTAGCCACACAATTCCTTCCACTTATTTGATGCTTATGAATACTATTATTTAATGACTAAGATAGCACGATGTGAATTAAATATTAACTATAGGATCAGAAAGTAATTCACATACTATGCAACACATGTCGTATAGTACACAGATACCTCTTATTTGGATGTGTAAGACGACACAGATTCTTTTGACTATTTCTTTACATCCTTGCATGTTTACCTGCTAAATCTCTTTAGACAATTGAGGGGATTAAATTAGTAGTCAAGAAAAAAATAGTTTTATATTTAGACAACGCTATGGTGCAAATGGCAGGATTTTATTTTGAAGCAAGCATTTTTAGTTTTATTTTTTAAAATTTCTTTGCTAAAAGTGTAGCACAGCACTCAATTCTGCCTCTGTGGAGGCTGAAGCTGTGCAATGTGGTAACTGCTTCTGAGTGCACTGTGCCTACATATGCTGAGATGGGGCTACATTAATCTAGTTCAGCTGACAAGACCATCCTGGCGTTTACATCACAGGTATCAGAATATATGAGTAAATAGAAGAATGAATAAATAAATTAACCAATTCAAATATCCGGACCCAAAACCAATAATCTCTCTATTCATAGGAAATAAGTCAGGTAACTTAGCTAGGGATCACAGTAGAAAGACATAAGCAGCTGAAAATGGAAAACCTACATCTAAAGGCATAGCTACATCAAAGAATGGGTGAAAATAAGTCCCTTGTCTTGAAACAATTTGAGCTCATTTGATGAAATAGTTTATAAACAAACAAACAAACAAACAAAAACAAATCAAATCAACACCAAACAGTACTCAACAAAAAATTGCCAGCTATTGGGAAAACATAGAGGTATTTCCAATCCACATGAAACATTTGATTGAGCCAAGTCTTCCACCTTGTACTGGCGTTGTCTTCAGCTGACTAAGTTAGTAGGCACAAACCATCATCTCCACATTTTCAGGCAGTTTTTAATTCCTTCTAATACCTGATTTTTTAGAGGGCAATTAGAGGACGTATTTGGTTTCAGAAGCACATCTCGGTGTTTCTACTTACTGTGAAGCCAAAGTTTTCCAGGAAGCATTTTCATCCTGCAGCACCTCATTGACCTAGTTGTGGTTAATCTAGTGCCCAGACTAGGAGCAATACAACTGCATGAGCACAGCTCAGAGCCTGAGTTAGTTACTGCAAAGCTGCTGTGCTGTGGTCCACTGGGTAGTGCAAACACGTACTCAGTCTCTGTGATTAGGTCTGTCCCATTTGGCACAGGAAGTTCAATAGCCTGACCCTCTTACATCTCCGGTGCTGCCTCATTGTCAGGGCGATGGATTCAACTGCCCATTGTTTCACTTCTAAGATCAATGAGCACAAGGCTTATGATGCTATCAGCCCAGGCGTGTACAAACAGCTTTGCAACTAATTTCTGCAAGTCTGGCTATCGTGTGAAGATTAAACATCTGAACAAATAATCACAAAGCCAAAAGCAGCCATTTGCACAATAACACATCTGTCATGATGAGAACCTGATCCTTTGTGCGTACTTTGATTGCCCAGGGAACTAGCATGCTATTTTTTGCTCAGAGGTTATGATATTGAAAGTTAGTAATTTGTTTGACAGTCAATTTAACTCTTGAGTTGACACTTTTCTTGTAGTTTCCAACATGATCATGTGTAATTACATTTCATAAGTGAAAGACACATTAATGTCTTTTAGAAAGAAGAACATGTAAATGTGTTAGCTTGCCAATCAAGCAGCAATTTAAAAAAAAGATTAATCTAAAATGACTTAAAACAGCTACAACGGTAGAAAGGATTATTTATTTGCTGAAGTCACCTATGCTCAGTCAGAAAAAAAATAGATAAGGGCGGGATCAAATTGTAATAATTCTGTTTGATTTTTTTCTTGCCACAAAGATAAGAAAAATCATTCAAAAAGAAAAATTCAGCAACCAGGCTACTCAAAATGAAACAAAACAGAAGTGCAGGATTCACAACATATTTCTTTTGACTTATTTTCATCTAACAATTAAGAATTGTATTTGTAAGCCCTCAGGTCATTTCTAGGTTGATTCTGATCCTTCTGAATAACTCGTGGGGCATACAGTAATTGCAACTCAGTAACTGTCCTGATATTTTAGGAGTAGTGAATGGACTGAAAAATAACCTACAGTGCATATATTAACATACAGCTACTGTGAACATTTATTTTCTCCTTACAAATAAATATGCTGAAAAAATAAGGAGCTCCATTAAATCTCACTTGTCCCTTGGAAAACCTCTTTCAACTCATGATGAAAGCATCTATATTTGTGTCTATTCTCCCATTACCCAGAGATCATCCCTTTCCTCTGAACCTCCCTTGTTCCATGTGCCAAAAACACCTGAAGAGTTACATGAATGTAAACTATCCTTATCACCTTTCTACCGACAATGAGATAATGTAGAAAACACAGTTGCTGTCCGTATTGTACCCTGCTCTGTAGGCAATCTGTTTTGTGCAACAAGGCAAAACAGACATGAGAGTTAGGAAGAAAACCTCCTTTTTGGGTTCCTCTTCCCACTCTTCCATTCCATGTGAGAAAGCACTGTGTGAGTGCAGTCCGATTAAATTTACTGATGATATCATTGCCCTATTTTTTCCTTCTTTCTCACTCTTCATCATTAAAGTTACATAAATTAATGTCATTGCTCTCATACTGCTATCATGTTAGGAACATAAATTACTATGGTCTCACCTCCAGAGATAACAGAGAACCACATATTCCTTGTTTCCCCCCCTTTTTAAAAAATAAATAAATAAATAAAGCATTTTTTAAAAAAAAAAAAAAAAAAAAGAAAGCTTTCTGCTAATCCTAAAACGCATTTCATTTCCTGAGATTCCTAGTGGGTTGGCTAAGAAAATTTTTCAGTTTCTTGTATTTTTATTTTCTGCAAAGCTGCACAGGGTCCAAGCTATACATCTCAGTGTCCCACACATTAAGAAAAAAAATTTATCCATACAAGTCAACCACGGAAGGGCCTGATCATTTCTAGTGCTAGTTAAACAACATCTCATATCAGTAATTCTGTATGTTCACAAACAAATGTTTAGAGAGCCTGCTGCAGATGCACATAATCCAAAAGGGAAGAAAGATTCTACCAGACTTTCTGTTATCTTTATTACAGGGCCTCTATCTATGAATGCTCCATACTGTCAAGGATGGACTCGCACCTTCAATACTTAACTGCAGACATTCACTGGCACAGAAAAAGAAAAAAAAAAAAAAAAAAGAGTTGTTAAAATTAATACCAAAACGGACAAAATAAAGCACAAAGAGAGGAGAATGGTTGGGAGAAAATCAACTGCATGAAGCCCTGGTAAAAATAAATCACTTCCGTGAACAAGAAAAAAGATCATTTTTTATTTATGAGACAAAACAGTTTAAGTTAAACCATTTTGTACCTGGAGAAGAAAATTTAAGTTCTTTAAAGCTATAAATTCCTCTAGGATCGGGTACCTATATTTTGCTTTATTTTTGTTGGTTTGTTTTTGGAATACTTCAAATAACCTGGATTACCTGATTTCTTTTTTCCTTAAGAAAAGATAGGTCTTGAAATAGAACAAAAACACATTATTTCTTTTATTGTCATCTGTAGTAAACAAGGTGACCCAAGTGCATGTCACAACATTCTTAACCCATTCTGTAACATCAGCGTCCTACTACTATCAATATCTAATTATCCCCAAAAGCTCAAACCTCAGATAAATATACTTACAATGAATTTGTCTGCCTCCTAACAGTATTCATTTGTTAAGCCAAAATTTAATATAACAGAAGAAAATTCCTGTATAATTAATATACAGCTGATATAATTAAAAAATGCACAAAAAAGTCACGCTAAACAAGTAACCATGCTAAGGAAGAATTGAAGGATAGCTTACCCCCATCCTGGGCTTGCTGAGAAGATTCCAAGGGGAACCATCTGGAAAAAAGAGCCTTTCCCAGTGGTAGTCAGCTCTTAAATGGGGTCCAGGATAGGTGGAGCAAGGATCCACCCCCTTCCAGTAGCACAGGTCAATTGCCTTCACCTGTGCTACCAGAACTGACTCATAGCTTGCCTCAGGTGGTCAGTGAGAGGTTCAAGCTGTGATTCAACAGTTCCCGTACAGCTGCTCTCTGAATGAGAGGCTGAATGTATTAAAATCATCTCAAACCATTCCTCGCTGTAAAACTTTTCTCTTCATTTGAAAGTACTGTCCAAACTACAACACAATTTTCAGCATGATATTTTTGTGACACAGTTAACATGTTCAAATATTATGAGAAAAACCTGACTGTGTGTCACACAGATGAGACTATTAAAATTCATACCACACAAAAGCAAAATTAGCTTTTCTTGTTCTGCTGCAAGGTGCATCTGATGGGAGAAGCCATTGCTGTGTGTTTGGACCTTTGTCCCCAGATGGCTGTCAAAAACCCTAGGGATGATATTTACAGACTGTGTAAGCCCATGCTCAGATAGCAGCTCCATGTCTGTTCCTAATAGGGAACACTTCAAGGAAAATTTTCCTTTACAGGAATGAGATTAGGTTAGATTCAAAGTCAATTTTCCCAAGTGTTCCCAAGAAAAATTATGTTAATGTTATTTTGAAAGCTTAAAGCAAAATCATAAAGCATTTTAAAAATAACTAAAGATCATTATGTAATACTGGGAAACAGCATGAGATTTTAAAAGATATCTACAAAGAGAAGGTATATGCCTGTAAGAATTTTTGAATACAAAAGGTATCTATTATAAAATTGGAAAATTTCTTTTTTGGTATTGACTTAGCAATTGCTACTAGCTCATGGCTATTTACAGATTATAAGAAATACTACAAGAAATTTTCTTCAACTGAGAAATTCAAATGATTTATTTAGTTTACATTGTCTGTGTAAAAGAAGGGCCCAAAATGAGTGAAAGAGGCAACTCCACTGGTATGATGCAAGTAATTATTCTATTGAAAAGGGAAATATCAACATCATTTTTTCCTCATGCTTTGTAATTACGATATAGCTTCTCATACATACATAAATACTTAGACGTAGAGTTCTATTCTCCTCCATTATATTTAAGTGATATCAAGACCCACAGCTTAGACTTTTACAGTTTCATACCTTCCTTCATATTAGCAGTATTAATTTCAGTTTTCCCCACTGAAGATTAAAGACAAGATCTTGAGATAGCTGGCAGTATTTCATCTCCATGACAGATAATGATTTGTTTTTTAATTGGCTTGAAATTACAAGGTAGTACAACATGTGCTTTGGGAAAGCTTGCTTAATACCACCAAACCAAGGGAAAAAAAAAACAACACACTGATATTAATTTTACTGCCTGTTTTTCACACAGATTTGTTCTATAGAATGCTTAGTATTATTGATAGGCCTTGCCTGTTTCAGGACTTTACATGTTATTCATTGGAGGTTTAAACAAATCATGAGTATCAAAGGCAAGTCAAAGTGGGTCTTACATAGGAGAAGAACCCCACAAGAGAAATGAAAGGCCAATATAAGCTCGACTATATTATTTCCATAGAAGGGCAAGGCTGAGATAGAAAAATAGTGGGACTTAAAAATAAATCTCCTGCCTGACTAACCATGACCATAAGCTAAAGACTGTGAGGCCAGAAGCTACCTTCACACTTTACAGTGTTCAAAAAAAGATAAGCTTAATTTGCATTAAAATAATAGCATGTAAATATAAATAACATAGGAATAAAAACAATGATGGTCATTACGCTTAGCTTGCCTTGGAAAGCCAAAAGTCCAAGGTGAGATCAAGGCTTTTATATTTTTCTGACCTTGTTTTTAAAAGTGAAAATCTAAAAGACTAGATAAAATAAAATCAGTCTGGGAACATTAAAATTCAGTGCAAGATGGAGCATGAGGAAATGAAGATCAACAGTATTGTCTACTAATAAGACATGAACTTGCATTACTTAATGATACCTTTGTAATCTCTCAGAAGTAGTAAATTTAAGGAGTTACTGAACAATGAGTCAAATGGAAATTAGAGTTCAGGTAAACTTTTAAAGAGAAATAAAGAAAAATTCAGAATTAATACATTTAAGAAGCTGAAATACTAATGTGACTATTTGAAGACATGTTTAGCACTCAGCAGTCATTTTCCTTCTTAAAGGAGCACTTCAACAAAGATTTCATTAACCTCTTGAATAGAATATTCTTCTTAGTTTTTTCCCTTACCATTTTTTATCACTACAGATTACCTAAATATTTTGGACTTATACAGATTATTTATTTAGGCTTGGTTTAAACACGAATACAATATTTTCAATGACTTTTTAATTATTTTTTAATTACAATTTTGTGTGTATTTTTTCTTTTAGAAATCAAAATATTCCAGTAAACATATGAGACCTCTAAAAAAATGGAAAGAAAATGAAACATATCAATAAATGTGAGAAAAAATGATAGTGTATAAACCTAATGGATAGTTTATGCAATATGAGTTTGAAATACATTTGCCTTTCTGTGTGTTTTTGTTGTTTTATTTGTTTGATTTGGTGATAAAGTTCCTCCCCCATCTCTTCCCAGCTTTTTCTTCAAGAATGGCTAATATATATCTTACATTCAGAGATCCGTTTTCAGCAAATAAGTAATATTTCATAAAAAATGGTGTATCACAGAAAAAATGAGAGCTGCTCATTTGTTTCTCAGTTGGTATATATCACATTATCAATTTAATTTACACTTTTAAAATTAAGGCAATCTGATTGTAAAAGTATCAGGCAAAATAGTCACAGATGTTGTGTTAGCAAATACAGGCAATTTCATTCTTCTACTATATTCAAGCTTTTCTGTCAAAGGATCTACATTTTGTTCATAATCTGTGTAGTATGATCAGAGAGTAACAGTGCTTTCTTGGACAAGACACTACACTTTATCTTCATCAGTTTCCATGCATTTAGTTTCAAAACGTTCTTTAAAGTGGGGCAAAATGTTACAGTTCTCATGTTTCAACATGCATTTATTTACTTCTGCTGATCCTTTAATGGTAATGATTCTCCTTTTGCCAACTTATTTCTCCACCACCACAAGAAACTCGCGAAAATGTGAATATTAGAAGTTTGGACTGTTTTTAAATTACATTGATAAAGCCTCAACAGGACCTTAATGCCTGAGACTAGCTTACAGAACATTTTTGCATTACCAGTGTCAACAAACTGGACGTTAACATGAACAAGAGACAGATTTGTCGTTTCTTTTCAGATAAATGAAGATCAGACTGTCATTTCAAATTTGAACTGGAAAGCACTCATCAAGTACAATCACCTCCAGCTTTTGTGCACTGACTTACTGAAAAGTACTCAGAGCAAATGGAGGGAAAAAAAGGATTAATGGGTTGGAAGGAATGACACATAAGAAAAGCTTAAAAATATTAAATATCTACAGCTTGACTAATCAACAATTAAGTGGGTGGAGAGGGAGGAGATATATCTGTCAAAAGCAATAACAAGGTAAACACCAAGGGGCAAGAGTAATTATTTAAGAATACAAATGGGATATACCTAAAAATAATGAGATCAAATTGAGAAAAGAACAATGTAGTCTGAATTTGAAAAATGATTTACTGTATGCCAGAAAGGGTATTTCCAATTTTTCTCCTGAGATTATTTCACAATGTGCTAGACCTTCCTCAAAACAATTTAAATTAAATGAGTAAAGCACAAGGGACTATCTTCTAGGTTACAATTCTGTATTGGCAAGGCTTTGCTTTCTGTCCTAAGAGAGTTTTTCTAATTGCAGTGACATTTTTCCAAAATTAATAAACAACAAAAAAAAAAGGAAAGCTCAATAAAACAAGAAGTTATCAAATAGTGGTTGGGGTAATGAGAAAGTTATAGGAAACACAGATATCCTGATTCTTATTTAAGAAGGCACATAAGCACATTTAAGAAGAGCTATTTCACACCTAATAAGAAACTAAATATAAAGTTTTTAAAAGGTGAACTTGTGGATAAAGGAGGAAGACAAAATGAGAACAGTTATAAACTTAAACTGGAAGAAACTAATTCAACAATTATAACTGAGTATGCCTAAGAGAAAAGAAGAAAAAAAGAATATTTTTCCTTTCATATTACTTCTATTCCCACATGACATTTGTATTACAAAACTTGCTTATATAAAGCAATGTATTTTCATATTGAGTGATATTATCAAGTATTTTGAAAGTTAACTATCAATTAATTAAATTTCAGTATTTCTATTACAATTTCTGCAATGCAGAGAGCTTTTTTTGCTGTCATTTTTATTTTCATCCTCAAAAAGACATTGATTGACTGAATTTATCTACTTGAGCAATAAAATAATCTCAAAATAATTAATAAAACCAAACCCAGTGTGTATGTTTCTATGCAACTGAAAAGTTGAACATAAAGAGAAATAAACTCTTAATTATAAATGACAATGTGGCTTTAAACATATATAATGAGCAATAGTCTAATGGAAATCACCATTCTTAGTTGTGTAACTAGAATGTAGTTATTCTACGTTCCTTCTATTTAATTAATTGTCATGTATCTGAATTAGGAAACTACACTTCATTTTGTGCTATTCACTTTTCAACACTTATCTTAATAGACCAGTCTATCTCAACCCGCAAGTTACTGTCTTTAAAGACTGCCGCAGATATATCTCTGCTTTCTCTTCTATTTACCACATGTATGAGGCATTAACTTCTTTAGTTTAGCAAATTATTCATGGTTCCAGAGAATTGCTATATTTATCTTTGAGACCAAAGAATTTCTATGAGAATTAAGTTTGTAAATTAATCAGCAATAATGAATTACTTCCAAGTCTGTCACAATAACAAATAAACATACATGTAACAAATATTTTTCAGAACAATTCCCACTTATGCAGTGATCTGAAAGAGTGAAATTCCTCTCAAAAGAAGTTTTTTTACCATGAAACACAAGTATTTTAGAAGCATAAGCTAGTACTATGCATCATGATACATGGCAATGTAAGCACACTCAATATCAGAAAGCTACATTCCTCTATGTAGTAACATCATGATAGTAAATTCTCAAAATCTATTTTACAAAGAAGATAACTATGAACACAGAAATGGTTTTCATGGAGTCTGTGCTTCAGTAATATCGAATGCTTCATTCACAAATACTAAAGCATGTCTTGTGTCAGTTCCCACTGGTAACCCATTATTTTAATGAATTATACCAGCTATGTTAATGATAATCTCGTTCACATCCTTCAAGTGTAACGTGAACTTTAAAAAGAAAAAATCCAAGTGAAAAAACAAATTATTTCCACAGTTCTTTGTTAGAAATAGCAGATGCTATTTGTACCTTGGTATTGGTGTCCTTGGTACCTGTGTCAAATCAAAAATTTACTGTAGGCACTATTTTAACTCAAAAGAGAACTAGCAAGAGGCAAACAGGAAGCTTAGCAAGGTGGGTGCTTCTTCAATCTCCTTGTTCTTTTTACTGTTAAGACAAGTTGAAAGGGCAGGGGGCCACATTTCAATAAAAATAAAGCATGAATAAGGAAAAGACATAAGCAGTTACTTGAAGCAATTCATGACGAATACAACCACAGGCTGGTACTAGCATAAATATTAAATCCTTTCTTTAAAGATCCTTGAAGCCCTTGACCACTAGCTAAGTTACTCACACTTCTTCTGTCAAGGACTCTTCACCCCTATGAGCTCACAAGAAAGCTCTTATCTTTCTCTCACTAGTGAGAACACTTCCAGGAGTTTGCTTGCTAGAATGAGATATTCCAGGGGATCTATGGGTGTCTGACAACCGTTCTTATGCAGTGACTTTTTTTTTGTTAAACTAATTGGTTGGTTGCTTCTTTTAATTCTTAATTCAAATTGAGAATTCATATAAAATAATATACCTTTATTCCTTCACTATTATCATATGAGTCTCTCTTTTTCAAAACTCTAAAGCTAAAAGTACTTGGAGAAGTAGCAGACAATTCTTTTCTCTGTATACCCTTCACAGAAGAATCACCTATTCCTGTTTTTTTTTTTCCCCTAGAACTATAACTATTAAGTGTTTACTTGCTGTTAAGCTGCCTAAGTTGATTCCTAGTTACTGTTTGATAAACAAAGCATGAACAAAATCATTTTGTCTGTTGGTAATCAAGTATTTAGCTTTATTTTCATTGACCTTAATTTTTTTTTTCCTGCTTTCATTTAATTTCCAGTTATCCTTGTACTACCATATCATCCTTTGCTCCCATGATAATCATGTTACCTTTAATTATGGCATTAATTAATACCAATGCAAAAGAGAGTATAAAACCTGAAAGATAGTCCTAATGATATAATCTTGATATCTCTCTTGCACACAATAAACTTTAAATACAACAAAAATTATTAGTATTATCGATAATCTGAGTCAGTATATCTCATTATAAAGACCATTGCTTCCCTACTTTCACAATATTTCTTTAAGGGAAATCTATTTAAAAAGATTGCCATTGGAGGAAGATATTGGGAAAATCATTATAAATTCCACGGTTTTGCAGGGATTGACAAAAAGTCTACATGTAATTTCTTAGCCCACATAGATTATTTCTCTGTAAAACCTGGAGATTTTAAGTGGCCTGAGTATCTTCTTAGAAAGACTTATTTTCAAAAATGAGATCCCTAACAAATCACTCTGTAATTCAAAAGTAAAGTCCATGCCAATGACTGCTTTAACTCAGAGCTGATGCCCTTTAAATTGGGTCATCAATCCTACCTTTTTTTTTTTTTTTTTTTTTTTTGCAGAGATATTGAGGAAGGAAGAGAACACTTGTTCCTTTTTTCATCTTTTTTGGTCTTCTTTTAACTGAAGGTCTTCAGCCTTGAACTGAGTTAGAAAAGTACAAACTGCAGCCAAAGAGAAGATATAACCCCCAGCAATGTCACCTCAGGTGCTCTTCTTCAGCTCTTCTTTATCTTCCTGCTGCTCCACTGGACTGCACATCTCACCTCAGTGTTATTGTGGAACCTATCCACCTTCCAGACACTCTCTCTCATTATATTGGATTTATTAGCTTCAATTCTAATTACTTTGTATTGTAGTACGTTATCTTACATTCTGATACTATATTTAGTAAATTACTTTATTTCTCCTGAGATTATTCCCACTATATTTAGTTATTTTGGGGTCCCCTGTTTCTCTTTTCCTGAGGTGCAAATTTTGTGAAATCCCTCCACCCCCTAGTCACACAACTGGGCCAAACCAGTCCGTAAACCACTGACACAGAACAAAAAACCAATGTGAATAGCAAGAAAGGATATTCACAGAAATATTTCATTTCAAAATAAATTCTGGAAAATAAATTCTATGCGAAACAGATGCATATTTTAACATGTAAAATCAGGAAGCTATGGAAGAGTATCTAACAGTGGGAGACTTCTAAGAGGATCAAAAGGGTAGAAAAAAAATCTAAGCAGCTTACTTGATGAGAAGTTACATTGAAATGGATTTAGCCATATTATTAAAATCAATGTAGTTATTATGTATAAAGAATATGCAGTATTTATTTTATACCTTCTATATTTCTGGTTTTCTTGGTTATTTTTTAATGGGGGAGAAGGCAAGATAAAAGGCAGAAGTTAGACCAGAAAGATTGAAAATAGTGAGTTTTAGGGAAAAAGAAATGAGGATCAAAAGCCTGAACAACATTTTAACACATTAACGAAATCTGATGCAGCTTTGATATAGTCAGGAAATGTAAGAACAAAAGGAATGTACTGAACAAGAAAAAGTCAAGTTCTAATAACATGCTTGTCTTATACATTCACATCATATCCATAAAATATACATTTCATGCTAGCCAACTGAGAACTAAAGGAGAGAGGGCAGTTCTCAACACAATAAAAAAAAAGAGGACATCAATAACAAGAAAAAAAAAATTATAATGAGAGCTTGACTCTCAGTTTCTACTTCAAGTGGAATTATTTTTAAGTGAGATGGTGTTCAGAAAATACAGCATTAAAATTTGACCTACATCCGCATCTTCAACTCTTACAGAGGACTGTACACAAAGCTGTAAAATCTGTTGACTTGAAGCCCCAGTTTTCAGCCAACTAAGAAAACAGCTTCTTGTGAACTAATTCATTCCTGAGTATAAATAAGAGCATAATTTGTCCAAATGAAGTTAGATATAAGACTGCTCTTCCAAGTAATCAAACCTATCAAATCTATCAAAACTACATCAACTGTATGAAAACTATCATCCAGATTCCATTCCCTTATTTACATCCCTTCTAATTCTTACAGAAAAACATACTAGAACTAGAGTTCAAAAATTAGACAGTAAAACTGAGCTTCCAAAGGATATGAGCAGAAGATGTTGAAATTTTCATGAAGTTTTTTTTCGTTGATATTTTCTATGATAGTCTATTAGAGAATTAGGGAAAAGCAAGGGTTTTTTTCTTTATTTATTTCTTGAAACTGTTAGATTCATCCCTCACAACTGTTTCCATGTAATAGATTTCTCACTGGATAACATAAACACCATGAATTTATTTATACCACACTGAACACTTGTCACAGTCTTAAAATCAGATATTTTACAAAGCTCTATAAACTTAATGTTCTAGTTAGATAAGAAGCTTAAATATGCTGTGAATAAATATTGATTTCTGGAGCTCAGTCACTTACTACAAGGTTGATGGCTGTAAAAAACTGTTAGAGAAAGATAAATAATATTCATTTTTCCCTACATAAACCTTTATTCTAAATTATTGAACAAATGACATATTTGAATTAAGCACATAAAAAATAATATTCATCTTTCTGTTTCAGTTTTTACTATCAGCAATAAAATGTTCTCCAGTAGGCCAGATATACTCTGAATAATTGGATGTGAATATTTGTGGAATATAAAAAAGGCTAAACTTTGATTTGTAGAGAAATTGAGTTTAGATTAGTCAATTATAAAAACAAATCATCTGAGGTTTCTTTGCAGAAGAGAAAAACTTGAAGCACAAACTGAGATGTTGGAAAGGAAATCTTCCTTCTCCTTCCAGAACAAGTAATTCTCAGGATAATTTTTTTGGTTAATTAAGATGAATTTCCTAATCTTTGCATTTGACCTACAGAGGTTTACCTGATAAATTTAACAGTTCTTTCTGAACCACTTTTTTAAGATGGATAGATACCAATGCTTTTTTCTTCCTCTGGGAAGCTTGCTGAATACAACATTCACACTTAGAAGATGGCCAGCCAGATAACAACTCATTCCAGTTAGAAAGTGATATTGATAATGAAGAAACCTCCCCTATTTAATTCCAGCATGAATGTTTCTGGTTTCCGTTATTTCTTCGGTGCCAAGAACTTTTCACTTATTGCATAAAGGCATCATTCTCAGGAGACATATACAAAAACAAATGCTCACAGGCAAAACTGAGTTGTTTTACAAGCCTTTGAAGAACACACAGATTAGATATGGGTTTGAGGTTCTGTTTGTTCACTGGTGAGAAGCAATGAAAGAAGGACTCCTGCTGTCATTGTCCACATTAGAGCTGCATAAATTATGGATTCACTGCTTATTGTATTTCAATCTGTGATGAAGGAGAAAATTTACAACCGGAAGAATTTTGTGCTCACAGTTTTTCTCCAGGAGAAAGTGGAAAAAAAAAAAAACACAAAACAAAACAAAAATAGAATCAGCAAAAAAAAATTTAGTCTCACGCCCAGTGCTACATACTCTATTTTGTACATACATGACTTCTGGGAATACCTTCAGCAGTGAAGTAGGTGAAGGATCTGCTGCATTCATACGACATTTTAAACCCTGTTTATGTTGAGTTTCTGCTTTTTAAATAGTGAGCACATGTTTAAAAGGGATTATAAAATGCTTCCTGATATACAGTATATTTTATGATAATTTCTGAAAGCTTTTAGGACAAATTATTCTGAGGACGATAAGACTAAAGACAGATCATAAGCTAACCAACTTGACCTAATGTGCTGTGCCGCCCAAGAGCCAATTCTGTTGTGAAATATGAAATCTGTAGCACGCTGACATCAGACTAAAAGCTCAAAAATCCAGATGGCTAATAGCTGGAAGGTCTGACTCTATAAAAGGGACAACAAAAAACCTGTTTTGATTTTGGTACCGTAACAAGGTTTGCATACCACTAATATTGCAATTAAACACCACATATCCCAGGTGCTTTTAACGAGAAGTCAAAAGAACTTCCTAGTTACGTATTTCAAGGGTATTGATTTCCCACCGTCCCTTCCACTGTCCATGCTAGAGTTAAAGACTCGTGTTGTGTAGTATAAGAGAATGCCCAAACTGTTGAAATTCATAAGACAGAAGTATATGTTTCTGAAAGTTCAAAGCAGCTCTTGTGATTAGCAGCAATTTTCAACACTGATGAACTGCATCAGAATGATAATAGCAGATGCTAGTGCTTGAAACAAATACTTTGTATCAATGAAGCCCTCATCAGAGACTTGAATTCAAGACTTCCCTAGTACACGAGTCTATCAGAGAAGTGCCAAGGAAATCTACTGAATTTGAATTTAACTAATGCTCATCTAAAAACATGCTTCAGTTTCATTATACAAGAGAATTAAGCATTTTTTTTTTTTAACATAGAATATGAAAGAATAAGTGTAACTAATAGAATGAATACTGATAGGATAGATATGTATTTTACAAAATCGTTTTTTTTCAAAGATTTAAATGTTTTGTTATTTATAATATTTCTTTTCCACACATAGAACCTAAATAAAGCACCATACAGTCAGTGGTACCATCTGAACTTTTATGATTGATCAGGATCATAGAATGGTTAGGGTTGGATGGGATCTTTAGGGATTTTAGAACAGCCTGCAATCAAAGGGACCTTAAAAGATCATCTAGTTCAAAACCTCCTGCCACGAGTAGGGAAGAGCTTTCCCTGGATTATGCTACTCAAAGACCCGTTCATCCCAGTCTTGTACACATCCAAGGACTGAACATCCTCTCTTGCCTGAGCAACTTCTTCCAGCGCTTCACATTCTCCTAGTGAGTAGAAATGCAACATCTAATTAAGAAATATAAATTCTCTCTTTTCCTCTGTAAAACTTTAGACTAGACAATTACCTTTTTATCCTAAACTAGTATGTCTATAAATCTGTTAGAATCATGTATAAAAACATGAACGCTCGTATAATCAAAGAATATTAGGATGTTATAATCACAAGATAAACAAGAGAGTTAAGCAAAGTAGACTATGATAACAAAAGGGTATAAACAGAAGACTTACCCCTATCCTGGGTTCAGTCACAAAATACCAGCAGAGACAATCTCCAAAAGAGATCCTCCCCCACTGGCTGTCAGCTCTTAAATATGTCTAGGAGATGTGCAGCCAGGCTCCACCCCCTCAGGCAGCACAGATGAATTGCCTTCACCTGTGCTCCTCTGGCTGACTCAGTGCTCGCCTCAGGTGATCAACCAGAGGTTCAGGCAGTGACTCAGCAGTTCCCATACAATGTCCAAAGGGGCAAAAGCAATGAAAAAATTAGAAAATAATAATAATAATTTTTTTAAAAAAAACAGAAAATGACAAGACTGGAATTACCTTTTGAAATCTACATAGAAAATTTTACACATATGTATAAACAATTTTCTTTAAAGCATGAGTAAAGGAAACCCACCTACATTAAATTTGTTAACATTAGCATTCCATAAACTTTAAGCTATCAAAAACAATAAATACATAAACAAATAAATATAAAGCTACTCAAGTAACAAGCACAGAAATCAGTTGGAAAAATTAAATTAACTACTTATCTCTGTTGTACTCTTCAAAATTCAAGTAACCAAAGATACAAGATTTAACAGAATAAAAGACAATTACTCTATGACACGTTTTAATTTACAATCTTGATTTCAGAAATCATTATTTCAACCTTTATTTTCTAGCGCACAGCTAACAGATATCATTCTCTAGTAAGCAATAAAGGTTTAATATAAGGATAACTTGATTTTAATTATCAGACTTCTGTAATACTTCTTTATGTGGTATATAGGCAGGTAGATGCTATTTAAAAGATACCAATAAAATTGTTACATAAAGTATAAGAAAATATATTATTTCTTATTTTTCAGGATATATGACTCCCTAGATTAGAGAACAAGTTGTGTTCATCTTTCCTCTCCTTGAACATTAGTCTTTTGGATAGATTACAGTCTTCAGTTCTTTCTACAAATAATTCATACCTTTTAACTATCTAGTGATGAAAAAATTTCATTCACTGAGTATTATCTAAACAACCAGATTATTCCAGCTGTTCTCCAACTGATTAGATTACCAACTCTAATAAGTAGTTTTTGCTTTAACATTTTTATCTTAAATTACGAATACTGTGAACGTTCATGATGCACATGGAAATCAAAATGAGATGTAATAGATGTTTTGAAATAGGAAACTAAAGACAAATTTACCTGTCATAGTATAGAACCTTTTTTTGACAAGGCAGAATAGAGCTCAGGAATGGATAGCAACTTGATACCATTTTACATGCTTTTATCTCTACGCTGCATTTTAGCAGAGAAGAAAGTAGCATTTATTCATTTATTTCTTCTCCAATGTAACCTCAGCCTTTCCTCCCACATCACCAAAAAGATAAAAGCAGCAAATAAAATAGGCTGGAGAAAGATGGTCAGCTCACATGTTTTATTATGTTGGCCCATGATATCAGAGGCAGATATTGATAGTATGGCAGTAGAGGTTGAACTTTCCAGCCAATATCCCTTTGTATATCATTGTCATGCAGCACATGGCAGCAGAGAGACAGTCTGATACAATAGCATCTGATATGGAAGTGCATTTGAAGCAAAGGTGCATCACTGAATTCCTCTGTGGGGAAAATGGAGTTCCTATTGATATTCAGTGATGCTTGCTGAATGCTCATGGACACCAAACTGTGGATGAGACCACAGTGAGGTGGCATGTGGTGCATTTCAGCTTCGTTTCCCTCTCTTATCTCTCCAGATATTAGGAACAAAATGGAGAGGAGAAAAACAAAGAAATATGCTTGAACTCCAGAATGACATACATGGGAGCTGTATTCTCAGAAAAAGGCTTGCTGCTAAATACCAGTGTGGTGCCCACTGCCATAGTTCAAAGGCAAAGCTCTCACTACTAGTGAGTCTACATTCCTCCTGCAAAGCAGAAAGAAAAGATCAAGAACCACAGGCAACTTCCAAAGCACAATCCAACACACAATTTTAGTACAATAAGTGTATAATCAAAGAATATTAGGATGTTATAATCACAAGATAAACAAGACAGTTAGGCAAAGCAGACTATGATAACAAAAGAAAACCAATAGAAAACTTAACCCTAACTTGGGCTCACTTACAAAACTCTAGCAGAGCAAATCTCCAAAAAAAAAAAAAAAAAATCCTTCCCTCCTCGTAACCAGCTCTTAAATAGGTCTAGGAGGGGTGGAGTCTGGCTCAACCTGAATTGCCTTCACCTGTGCTCCTCTGGCTCACTCATTGCTCTTCTCAGGTGATCAATCAGAGGTTCAGGCTGTGACTCAGCAGTTCCCATACAATAAGAAAACATATTTTTAGGAAGCAATATACATTGTGCTACTATTTGTGTCAAAGAGGAAGAAAGATGTGAAAATACGAAGCAATTTCCTTTTAATGATGATTTTAAAAGTATTCACAGCAACAAATACAAAGCAAGTTAAAGAGAACAAATCAAAATACTTGTCCTAATAAGCATCTAAGTAAAATCTCTTAACGTATTTTAATTCACAGGCAATTAGATGGTATGAAATTTATTTTCCTTGTAGACGGTTTGTTGTTAAAGTATAAGTGAATCCACACAATATAACCATAATATTCATATATATATATAGTATGTCCATATGTATTACATTATAAGTGAATCTACATTCTTTGCCCTAGTGCAAAGTTTGTATGCTGATGTCAGCTCCAAAGCAACCTGAAAACTAATGATCTTTTGCTACAGATTATTAAACTTCAAAAAGAACTGTGCAGCCTTTCAACTCTTTAATATACAGTCAATGTTTTTAAATATTTTATAACAGTTATCAACACGTTACAGGACCTTAATCATCTGGAACATTAAATTTGTGGTCACAACTCTAATATCTTTTTTTCCTGTGATTTTCTTTTCTTCTGATTTCCTTTAAGTTATTAACTTTTATAAAATAAGAGTTAGACTTTCTTTCAGGAATCTCTTCTTACTCTATTTATCAGATGCTTGGGTTTTTTTTGATTGTTTTCTTTTTTTTAAATCTTTTTAATCATCATTGGCGAAGAAGATTCAAAATCATCAGCACTCAGAGCAGAAACATGGCAGGCCACTAAGCTAAGGATGTGATTTGAAGTAGACAATATAAAAATGATACAATTATTTCTGCATACACAGGATAATCATGTTTCTTTTTAGGACAGACACTAAAAAAAATCAAGGAGAAAAATCAGTTACATCAGAAAAACTATATTCCAGAGGTATGGATTAAGAAATTTTCCCTTTTATGTGTCCTGACATTGTAGGTTGCCTTGTATTGCTCTTGCCTCAAGCTTATTTTGCATGTGAAGTCACCATCGTTGTTGCCAAGTGCATTACTCAATATTTACAGAGACACTGATTTCATCTCCCATTTTATTGTCAGGTCAGACTCCCTCGCAATGTCCTTCTGCAATTCTCCATAGCTGGTACTTGCATTTATGGTCTCAAATAACTTTCTGACATCAGCAACTATGTCATCCTAATCATGTTGTTTATTCATACCCCGAACAGCAAGTGTACCGGTAGAGACTCCTGTTGGGAATTTCACCTTGATACATATAGTGCACTTGGAGAGAGTAATCACAGTTGTTTTGTTGTTGCTGTATTGCTGTTTTTTGTTTTCTTTTGTTTTGCAGAGGGAAATCCCTGCCTCACAGATTTCTGGGAACAGATGGTCAATCATCTTGACAATATAATGTTCCACAAGACTTCAGGCAATCTCATATCAAAGACTTTTAAGGAAAGTATACACTCTTATCAAAATGGAAAAGATGCTTCCATGAATATGAAGTAACAATGATAATAATTAAAAAAAAAAAAAAGTCAGTGGACATAAATATTTAATTCTTGTAGCATAGAAGGTTTATATTTTTTCCTTTTTTACAAAGAATTCCTTACCTCTTTGTACAAATAGTTAAAAATCAGAACGGGGAACAGAACAATTGCTTTAGATTCTAGTTCTGTGGCTGAAGACCAAAGTGAGAAAAGCCAACCTCATTATGTGTTTGCTGTAGTATACTTAGAGCGTCACCACCTGTCAGTTGCTTCTGCATATGAGCTGTTCGTAATGTAGGATATTGATTTTCATGATGGAGAGCAGAGGAAACTTGTAACACAGGAGTACGCAATAAGCTCTTTCTGCTGAAATTCATTAGTAAATATTAACAATCCTTTTTAACATATTTGTGTAGAAAAGAATAAGTTAACAGAATGATTTAAGAAGTCAATAATATATTTAGAACTTGAGAAAGACAAGACTGTTTTTTTTTTTCTTTGACTCAAAGTTTGCTTTGTGAGGTCTTTTTGGTGATAAGACTGTAACTCCTACTGTGAACTATCTAAGGGGCTGAGTAATGCACGTCACCATGCCACAGTATTTCTGCATATGATTGTAAAGATAAGCAGCAGTGGGATGAGCAGTCTTTTTCGGGGTGAGGATTGAAGGAGCTGGCCATTGCAAAACGTGATAATGCTTGTGCATGGCAACGAAGGCACCTCCCTGCCGGCTTATCTGTTGGGTCAGGGGTGTCACACTAATGGAGAGAAAAGAAGAAAAAAAGAAACTGAAAAGTGGAGGGATAAAAGGTCCCTGCTAAACTAAGAACTTTAGAGGAGAAAAAACTGCCAAAGGTAAGAAATTTTAGAGAGAAACTCCCAAAGAAAATAAACCTTTGGCAGAGGAATTCCCTATGAGAAAAAAGAGCTCTTAGGAAAGAATCACCTGGGGCCTGCTTGCTACTGCAGTGGAAAACTTCCTGTCTATCTCCCATCCCCCTCGCTGACCAGACAAGTTTTTTTGGGGGGATCAATGGATGCACTACAAATCACGCTGGTGGTGACTATCTTTCTTGCTTTCCACAAAGACTTCTTTGTTTTATTTCCTATTGCTTTTCTATCATCTGTCTTCCCTTCCCCATCTCTCTAAGCAAGTAGGATTTGTAATAAACTGGTTGGGCTAACATTTGACATCTCACCATCAGGTACACATACATATTAAATAACCTTCTCTCCCTCCTGTAATTGAAGCAAGACAGAATTGTGTTACTGATTTATTTCTCAGCCAAAATACTTAACAATTCTTACTAGAAATACTGTTTGAGAAAATAAATAAAAAAAAAAATCAGAAAACATCAAGCAATCGTTAGTGTGGTGTCATTATCTTTGTCCAATATAAATTTTCTAGATAATTTAATACCACATAAAAAAATATTGCTATAGCAATGGCAGGTATCCTTAAGTAATTTTTTATGCCAATATTAAATTTTAAAACAATTGAAACGGCTGATGGCAGCAGGTTTTAAACTTGTTATACTTACCACAATGGTGAGCAAATATATACGCTCGTAAAATGAATTTTATATCAAAACACCTCTCCGCAGACACTTTAAATTCATATGTAGATAAACTGATTTCAGTGGGAGTTATACATTTAATCACCTCTGAGAAACTGGGCTTCAGTCCCTAATCAAGTCTGCTCAAGTATGCTAGCCAATTTTTTTTTTTTTTAAATGCTGACAGTTCTGGAGCTCTGCAGTATCACCGAGTGTTTCTATGTTTTCTATACAATAACTCACACATAAATGTGCTTAGGAAAGCTTTGAAATTTGTAAAATCATTTTCCAGGATTACTACTGTCTATTACCTTATGAGCATAATGCAGATGTATGTGGGGAAAAAAAAAAAAAAAAAAAAAAAGAAGAAAGAGATTACTGATTAATTTTATTACTATATCATAAAGATTCTGCTATACATATCCTAAATAGAGAAATATGGATAATTTGTCCCAGTCTGGCCTAGTACTTCCTTTCTACTGAGTCGCAGAATCAAACTCTATAACCACAAAGTAGTTATAAAGCATGTATGTTTATTCAGTGCTACACACACATCGGGTGCAGGGTGGATAACCCCTTCCTAACCTGCATACCAAAAGCAGGTAAACATCTTTATTTATAGAAGGAATACATGCATATTTGTAGCATTTCTAAGACAAGGAGGGGTTATTACAATTCTAGAAATTCATTACAATATTCCACTCCCATTACTCCCCAAATTCCACCCCTAACTAATGCTTTTATGCATGCGTGGTGGCTCCTGGTGGTTGCTCTGGTGGTTGCAGGGATGAAGGCTGTATGTCATCCTCACAGTGTACTTCTCACCCGGTGTAGTTTGAGGAAGTATTCCAGCTTCAACAGGTTCAGTTCCTTGGATGGTTTCCAGGATGAGTCTCCTTGGACTAAAGAGCTGGCTCTTCAGGTGACGGTTGAGGTACCCCTATCTTTCCCACTGTTTGTGATCAAATACTTTTACAATTTTAGCAATATACAAATTAGCAATTTATTCACTACCTTTATTCCTAAAACGAATTTATCTTACTATTTCAGAATTTTTTTAATTCTTGATGCTTTCCTAACTTCAGAATTCTGAACTTCACTAGAATTATTACTAACTTTAGTATCATAAAACCTAATTCTCAAAATCTCATTGAATTCTCACAATCATGGGGTCATCATATTCATCCTTCCAGGTTACATTTGATGTTATACCAATATAAAATTATATGTTATAGTTAGTCATATTATTTTGAATATTTCTTCAGTGTTTACATTCTCCATGTTTCAGAAAGTCTTTTAATATTGCAGCTGAATCCTGATAAAGGGAATTAATTAAATATTGTATATTTTGCTTAGTCCCCTTTTTAAGCTTCTATGTAAGTAATGTACATCTCAAAGGAAAGCAGTTTTTAAGCATTAAACCGTAAAACTGAAGTGAAATGTGTTCCAAAGGTGAAAGAATTTGTTAGGTGTAATTCAAAAGGGTCTAAACAAATATTCTGAGAATTATAAATGGTGGTCTTAAGTATAAGATATTTTTCACCAATCCTTCCCTCTCCCATAGGGGACTGAAGTAATAATTTAGATAAATATGAACCTTAAAAAAAAAGTAAGGGAAATTGGAAAGTGGATATTAGCAAATAGTGAATAGAGAAGATGATCTTCAGATCCATGGAGAACTACTGGAATATGACTGAGGAGATGGAAAAAGAAGAGAAAGGATTCATGCTTGTTTAGGCAGATACAGAGAGGCAGAAGGAAATGTTTGTCTTCCGAATATAAGGAAAAAATGTGATTGATTTTAAAAAGAAAGAGTTACTGAAAAGAATAAAGAAAGGAGGCTTTGGAAGGACATTAAAACCAGCAACAATGGAGTACTAAATGCCAGAAAAGAGAAATATATATGAATAAATTAATTAAAAAAAAAAAGGCACCACCACAAACCTGGAGGCACAGACAACAGATGAAGAGTGAAGTAAACAGAAGATAAAAATAAACAACAGGCGAGTTGCCAGGGTGTTTTTCAGTTTAAATTATGCATAAACTTTAAGCTAAAATGAATTTTACATGCTGCGTGAGACACACTGATGCGCACAGAGCCTTATCTAAAGACCACTCAAATCAATGGTCAAAACCTCCTGTGGTTATTTATAGGCTTAAATCATACATAGAACTCTGCAGACCCAAAACAAGAGCTGAATTTTGAACTATGAAGAACACACACATTTTAGGAGGGCTTTGATCATGCCTGCAGTTAAGCAACCTTTTTACACAAGCTCTGAGTTTTACTGAACAGAGGTCCTGCAGATTTGTGAATGTGCAACCACTTCCAGGTGCTGAGCCCCTCACTTATGGAAGTCAAAAGGCATAATTGTAGCATCACCATAGGCTTTCATGGCTGACACATCTGTGGGTATCACAAAATCTCTTACAGCTTTCAGGCAAATCTTTTTTACTTTTTGAGTTGCTTGTAATTCAGCCATTTTATAGCTAAGGTGAAGTTCATTTTACAGTTTTTTCTTCTGATTGTATTTTGTCCTCACAAAATCATGTTTAAATAGTTTCATTCACTTTCCTGTTGAGCAACTAAAATAATTATTTTGGGAAATGCTGGCTTTTCACTAAGTACTTATTTATAAAAAGAAACTTCACACAAATTGCACACCACAGACAATCAAGGAACATCATTTCACTGCTTCCTCAGAAATCTGTTGGTATGTTCTTTATGATATATTTATGCTATCACACAACACATTTGCCTGGTTGTCCTGAGCTTCCTTATAAGCAGACAGTTTCATCTGCTGTCATTACTTCATTCATCTGGCTTTGTGTTAGAGCACAGAGATGTTCACTACTCCTTCAGTTTCAGACAATCTTCCATTCTTCCATTATCTTTTTAAGTGGGAAAATGTTGTAGCATATATTTTAAGTAAATTAAAGCTTGTACTATCATTCATCGCTTCTCTTCCTTTTGAAAAATAATCAATAATTTATCCTTATTATTATTCAGTCGCAATTATGTACTGCTTTAATTCAATTTCATATTTTTATGCCACTAAAAACCAAAAACTGTAATATTAACATTGAAAATATAGTCTAACTACATTTTGGTCTTCAGCTCTGAGAAAGTTGCAGAAAAACCTTTAAAGTCAACTACTGAATTGAATATGTTTGTTACTCTTACTTTATTTTGTATGCCTATCCGCCTGGAACATAATTACATAAATACCAGGTACTGTGCACCTAAGTGTGTTTATAACACAGGAGAACAATGAGACAAGTTGTCATTCTTAATCTAAGGACCGAGACTTATTAGCTGCACGTTGCTCAAGTCAGAAATCAAGACAAAAAAAAAAAAAAAAAAAAGAAGACATGAAACTCAGATTATTCTCAGTCTGGCTCCCTAACAGATTTGCCAGTGCCACATCATTCAGGGATAATTATGTGCTTTTTTTTTTTTTTTTTTTTAAATGAATATTGTGTTTTAAAACAAGGAGATTGAAAACACTCTGCATTCTGCACCTTATAGCAGAACTCCTTTTACATCTGTGAGGTCATGTTCAATCCTGAGTACCACAGAAGAGAGCAAAAATACGATGCACGAAGACTTCACCTCAGAAAAAGCTGGAGACACGCTTCTAAATCCATTTCAGGGAGAAGTGTGGTTTACCTTATGTGGGCCATCAGTAGAAAGGGAGAGATCAGCTCCTTAAAGACTGATTAATCGCTGTGCATGTGTGTGGAAAGAATTCATAGTAAAAGCTTTCAGAGGAGTAAGAAAGAAGAATGTATCCATCAACTGGAGAAAAAAAAAGAAAATAAGACAATTCGCTCAGTACAGAGGGGAAGAAAAAAAAGAATTTACCTTTAACCCTGCTCTTTTCATATTCTCGTACAGGACTCAAAGCTCTCAGAGCGCTTTGCTTCTTACCTTACCTCTCACCTACCCTTTTTTGCCCATAGGAAGCTCACCAGTAACTCCACATTGACGACTCAGTAAGATAGATTCTCCTCTGGAAAAAAATCCTACTACAATCTGTGATCTGCAACTCATATGAAAGAAAAGTCAAATGAGACCTAGATACGCTAGAGTAATGGATAACTCATTTTCCCAGTTACAAATAGAAAGAGGTGAGGGCTCAGACAGATGATACCTACCTTTAACTTACACTGCTTGTACCGTTCAGCAGATCCTTCTCCCCCTTCTCTACTACTCTACTCTGCCAGTCCCATCTTTGCTAATTTCCAGCAATCCAAACTACATCTCCCCTGTTGCTTCCCTCTTAATCTTACTTCAATCTTTCCAAATATTTTCACAGGTAGATGCTCCATTTGCTTTTCTTGTTAGAACAGAGCGTCTTCTGAGTTTTACAGTGTGCTTAGATGATGTTTCCTCATACTGAAAGCCTAAGCCTCAGACAGATGCTTGTTATCCTTTTTCCCCTCTAGTATTCCTGTCAGAATCTGGATGTTATTAGATGCTGGCTGGTGGGGAAACACAGAAGAATGAGGCTCAACAGCTGTTGCACATCCCTTTGAGTCGCCCACTCCATGTGAAAACTAGCAGGCTACAGAGTTTCTTGGCTTCCCTATTGGTCCATATGCTTTTAAGGTTAGGCTCACACCTACTGAGAATACTCATCCTCTTTTTTAGGAAGCTGCTTTCAGTGTTGTTTACTCCAGATATGGTTGGTATCAGACAGTAAATTAGCATGCTTTCATACATGAGACCATCTGGGACATATTCACATTTTTGTCCGTGCTAAATCAGCTACTGCTTCTAACTCGTGTCTTGTTCTCAAAATGTAACTTCTGTTCTGCTGTCAGGGTACAGAGGTGTGGCTATAACAGCATGCCTTCAGGAAACCATGGGAAGATTAAGCTAACTAACAGTATGGGGTGGGGAATTGTTACTGTTTTGTTTATTAAAAACTTCCTGTTCATTTAATCAAAATACTACAACACAAGTCTACCCAGTTCTCTTGTGGAAACTCCACATTTCAAAGAAATTGAAGTAGGTAATGACTTCAAAATACACGCACATATATATATATGCAACTGTGTTCTTGCATTTCTATTGTAATCTGATCCATAACAGACATGTCCACCCAGAGTTTCATTCTGGCATGAAAACAGTAGCCTCTAACATCATATCATCTACTTATCCTTCTTCAGTGGTGAGGTGCAGAGCAGGGGAATGGGAGAGAAAAAAAGCAAGAGGTGGTAACTCACTTTTCTGCCTAGTTTGAAAAACAATATCTGACTTTAAAATGAATGATATAAAATGATAATCTCCCATCAGAAAATACAACTGCTGCTAAGTGCTGCGGTAGAGCCATACTGATGATAATGAAATTCATGCAATTTCTTTTCACTGTTACAGCTTTTCATGTCCTGATAGTACACTCCACACAGGCCTATCAGTGGCATAGGCTGCATCTGTTTAAATCCAAGTTGCAGCCTCATTTACAGAAATAAATGTTATGCTGTTTTATTTTTTTCCAGAGGGATACAGGATAACTAACTAACCCAACCTGACTAACTGACCCCTACCCAGCTTGTTTAACATCTATGCAATTACTCAAAGCTTTTTGCTTTTTACACAATGGTTTCATGACTACGAAAGTAAAAGAACATAGTAAAAGAGTTACTTATACTAACCATACAGAGTTATGATTCATACAGGACATGAATTTAAATATGAAAGTGGGGCAACAGAGGCAGTAGCCTGTGACACTTCACTGTTACCTATACTCCTTCCATTCTTTCAAGCCTGTTAGATTAATTCTTTGTATCACGAATAACTGGTGCTTCAAGATGCTGTGGTGCTTCTTTGTATCACGAATAACTGGTGCTTCAAGATGCTGTGGTGCTTCTTTGTATCACGAATAACTGGTGCTTCAAGATGCTGTGGTGCTTCTTTGTATCACGAATAACTTATGCTTCAAGATCACGAATAACTTATGCTTCAAGATACATAAAGCAAATATGTAAGAGGCACAAGCATAAAGACAGCCATTAAAACCCATGCATCTCACTTTTCTGCTTAGCATTTGTAACTATCTGTATTTTGAAGAAGGCACTAGAATTTAAACTCCTGGAAAAAAAAAATTTCTTCAAGCTGCAAAAACCTCCAAATATAAGTTTTGTTTTGTTTTGTTTTTTAATATAGCGCAGATAGATGAAGGAAAACAATTAAGTGCCCTTCAGTTATTTGATTTTGTTCATCTCCTCCTTCCTAAAGCTATAAAAATAGTTTTTTGGTGGTTTGTTTATTTTTCCTCTACTCTTCATATTCATCATTGGATTCTCGGTCTTAGTGTAACAGACCTACCCATGCTCAAATTAGATACCTAAGATTTTGATCTATAGACAATGAACCGTCACGCTGACGTTATCAAGATGATGATTCTTAAAAAATAAATAAATAAATGGTGGTATACCAGCATCAATTCTCTAATAGAGTCGTTCACTTCGCAACATATACAAAGAAACATAAATCTCTCAAGTGATCAGCTCAAATTTTTCATGTCACCTACCAAAAAAGAGTTTTTATATGCCTGTTTCATTATCTTGTTTGTCACCAGGGTTGATTAGCACAGTCAGATTCAACCAAAAATTCTCTCAGTCTTTTACATTAGACAAAAAAATTTTTCGAAATTGTACTATTACACACATACTGCGTATTCTTATCAAGGATGTAGCAGAACACTACATGCTATAGCATATAACATGGTATAGTTGAACATCTTGTTTGCTTTATTTTATATTTCAGAGCAAGGAAGAGATCTGATTATTCCAAATTATTCTATGCCAAAGAAATTTCTGGTTAGTTGGCATTATTGTCAGACTGGACTGAATTATTTTTCAATTCCATGAATTAGAGGACTGGAGGTACACACTGTACTCATCTAATTTATCACTGTGCATAACACAGGTCTTTTCTGCTTTGATTCCACTTGAATCAGAGCACCTCACTTAGAAAAAAAAGCATCTGAACTCGATTTAAAAATAACCAATGATGGCCAATCAACCAAAGCACTTAGTTAGCTTTCCAGTTAAATAATCTCATTTGAATTTTACTTTGCTTTTAGAAACATCTAATACCTGATTTGAACATACCTGTCATCTGCTTCCAGTTTTATTATATTGTATCTGTTGGACTGAAGGTAAAATTATTAAAGTTCTCCACTTCCATGCTACATGTACAGCCTAAGAATGACTTAACAAAACCCAAGTTTTTCTTTTTCTTTTCTTTTTTTTTTTTTTTTACATGACGCAAAGTTTAATCATTTTGAAGTTTTTCTTCTTGTTTTTTCTCATACATGACGTAAATTTCATTATTTTGAACAAAAACTGTGCCTGCATTTTAGTTGAGCTGATTTCCATGCCTCTAGTGATACATTTTGCATAATTTAATAAAAAGATACCACAGAAAACCATTAGCACAATAGCTTTCCAAAGTACAGGATTTAAAATAAGATAATTATCATAAAGAAAATGCTTCTTAAATATTTTTCATCATACAATAAAAATAGTTCCCTGTAAATTCAATATCAGACTATTAATAGAGTAATTTTTGAATAACGTATCTTCACAGAAATATTTTTGAAACTATACTGAAATAAACATCAAGGCTAATATTTTTTAAAAGCTTGACTACAATCAATATGATATATATATATATAAATATATACACATATGTATTTATATACACATTGCAAGTCCATAAAAATAATTTATCATCTTTCATGCAAAATTATAAAAATATCAGAAATTAAAATGTATCTTTTTTAACCCCTTTATCATTACAGGAATCACACTAATTAAATACTTTCTATATTGCGGCTCATTCAATATTCATCACTTAGAATTACCTGTGAGAAGGAATACCTAGGGAGTAAAGCTTTCTCCTCAGTACAGAAAGCAATCCCAAAACACCGAACTGAGAAGCATTTTAGCTCAGGGCCTATGAAAGCTTGTCCTAAGTGAGACAGAAACTGAACAGTAGGAATGAGAAGTCTGAAAAGCATCTTGATACAACCCGGTTATTTTACTGGACCTCTCCATTTTCTGAAAAATCTATGTAGTGATAGAAACTAGAATGATGAGCTCATTCTGTAGGGGTGGCTGTCCCTAGAAATACCTGTAAGCAGTGGACCAAAATAAATACTGCCTGATGTTGCAAGGAAGAATATTCAACTAAGAACTGCCCCAAACCCTATTTTAAGGGGAACAGTGAAGAACATATCTTTCTAGAATTCTCTACATTACAAATAAGTTAGGGCCTAGGAACCTTAGTTCCTTATCAAGGTACTGTGGTACAAGGTACAAATTTGTGTGGCAATCCTTATAAACATGACTTGATATCCTTCTGTAAATTCTCATCCTTATCATGATAATATTATCACTGCCAACAAAATATGTATGGGCCTAGAGGAACACGTATGTTCCTTCAACTCTTACCTGGTTCAGCCTGGAGAAAGTTTTTAGTGACCTAGGGGCTTGCTCTGATTTTCCTTTGCTTTTTGGGCTACTGTTTCTGAGGTAAATACCTGATGTATTCTGTAGCACCATTATGCAATGTAATGATTTTGTGAATAACAAAACTGACCACAGACATCCTTGAAAACATGGAGACTTACAAGATTAAATCCAGTTTTCAAAATTAAAGTTAGTCTGACAAATCTTGTGTACTGATGTTTGACTGAAACATTTCGGTAGCAAGAGGTGAGAGCTTCAGAAATTAAAAGAAACTAAAAGAATCCTTTTTTGCTACCTGTTTCTTTTCTGACATGAAAAAAAGAAGTAAAGAATATGGACAGGTTTTATACAGTTTCATTCCTGGAAATAAAACTTAAGACAGTGTAGTCTGCACTTCACCAGCAATTGAATAATAACAAGAAATAAACTGCTGTAGGAATTAAGATTATAAGCAATGAAAACACTGCTTTTGCTCAAAGGTTGTCAGAAAGAGAAAGAGTAAATTAATCTATCTATAAATCTATAATTGAGCAATAATGAAAGCATTCAAATGAAAAACTAATTTTTTTAATGCTGATTAATATTTTAATTACATAATGCTTATTTACAATTATAATTATCCATGTGCTTCTAAGGAGAACGACAGTATAAAGGAAATGAATTACATATATTCTTACAGCAAAGCTAGAAACTGAGCATTTAAACAGAAATTCTTTGATTATGAAATTTAAAAAACACCACTGATTCATCAACATACATATGTACTACTTATATATATGTGCTATATATACTCTATAAGACAGAACCACTAAAAAACAGCACCTTGAGGGTAAAAAGAGCTGTGCCTGGGAACACATAGGTGAAAACCAGACTAAAGAAGCTACAACCTTCAGCATATTTTCCTTTTGAAGATTTCCTAGGTATATGAAGGCGTTAGAACTAACTTTTTGCATATTCTGTTTTTATTTTGAAAAAATACATTAGTTACCAGACTCCTCATTATCCTGTCCTATATTGCCATTTAGAAGTTCCTGTTACATAAGCACCAGATTTAACAAATTTTCTTCTCACTTGACTTGTCTCTTTTCTTCTTCCCACAATGTTTAGCAGTGGCTTTTCCAGTCTGCTTTTACTTTTTTTCCTCTTTCCTCCTCTTCCTTCTCCCTTCTTCTCCTCCTTTGGGAGATGGGTGGAAGATGTCTCTTCATTTTCAAGGAAAGATTCTTTATAAATACTGGTGTAACAAATTCATTACACAGCACAGAAGCAACCAGTGTGATGCCAAACTCTCACTGAGAACTGAAGGTCCAAACTAGCACTGTTCCAAAAGATCAATGGGATACATTTCTCAACTAAAACAGTTTTAACTGGCTCTGTACAGCACAAAAGCAAAATAAGAGATCAAATGGTAGGTTCTAATACAGAATTAAAGGTATGCTTGTTTCTGCCCTCCTGGCCCCCTGTTTAAATACAGCTTAGGAAAATGAACTGAGGCAGAAAACACAAGCAGCTGAGATCTGCGTTCTTCAGATAAGCTGTTCTCTGATTCGCAACAAACTTCAAACAGCATAGGCAATTAACCTTAAGGAAAAAAAAAAAATCAAGGGAGAGGGTAGATACTCTCCCACTGGAACTGTTTCTAACAATTCTTTATTGAATACATATATTTATTTATAATTGGTAGTTCTGACTTAGTAAGAGACAAACTAGGGAATTAAAAGCTGATATTATACTGAGGAGAAAGTTCAAGATTAAAATCTTAATCCTCTGCTCAAGACATACACACATACGTCTCATAACCAACACAGTTCCTTTGAGAAAATTTTATTTATTTTTAAGAAGCAAAAGTTCAGATTTAGGTATTGACTAGATACTACCACAGAAGAGTTTTCAGATATCAATCTTATTTTTCTCACATCATTGGCATACAATAATTTATTGACTAGATTGTACTAGGCAAAATTTCTTATATCTTTCTCAGCAATATGCTTCTCAAATATCTCCTGCTGACTTTAAAATGAGATATCTATTTAAATCTCCCATATCCATTACTGGAAGAAAACTTTGATGCCTTAAATATCTGAAAACCTTAACATCATGTTTACCTGCATGAATCTTGCATTAGGAGAGAAAGAAGTTTCACTTCAGAAATCAGGCAAGCTATTGCAGTTTTAGCACTGTTTCTGGTCTAAAGAAGTGGAGTTTTGAAGTAAAATAGAGCTGTGACTCTACTTACAGCACATTTCTGGACTGTACATTTATTTATTTTTTCCTGGCACAAGTTCATCTGATTCATCTTCCTCACGAAAATTACAACAGAAAAGAACGTAGTATCATCTGCACTGAGTTTTAAGAAATAATATATTCTGTGCACCAAAAAATAACTTGAAGTGTTTCTGTATTCCATGCTTCATATTTAAGTACTCTAAAAGGTGTCAGAGAAGAAAACTAGCACTCAAACAAGGAAAATGTGATTCTAACTGCTAAGTATATATTAATCATCCTATGAGAGACCAACTTAACAGCAGAAACATTTGTGATTATGAAACAAGTTGCGCGGCAAGAATAGAATGTGGAATATCATAAGAGTATCACTGAAAGATCCATGACTAAAAATAATGAGCTTATATTCTAATTTAGTATGTTTCAAATCCTCAGGTTTCCATGTAATAATAGAGAGAAAATTAGCTATTTAAAATTATTATTCCTCTTTGTTCTTCTAGTCAGACCCAGGAAAAAATACATATCACAAAACAGTACAGTAACAAGCTTAAATGAAAGGTGTGGGTTCCTTCCTACAAAACCAGGGATGTTTCTGGGAAGACTTTAAAGCCCACAGTCGCACAACCATGTACATGTTCAGAGAAGCTAAGGTTGTACAGCTGAAACATCTCTCTTAAGCAAGGTGAGTCATATTTGGATGGTTCTGAAAAAGAGCTTCCTTTCTATGCAGTATTAAAACATCTTTCTTACTACCCACCAGAAAGCTTTATTTGGATTTTGAGAAACATCAAAGAATAATTTTCCTTTTTAATTTCTAACAGTGAAAGAGCTTTTTTCCTCTTTGGTATAACAAATCAGCTTCAGCTGGAATCTAAAATACACAAATGAAAAAGAGGTCACTTCTAAAAACATCTGTAAATACAATTTTAATGCCTCACAATGTTTTAGTAATATAAACTGCTAGAAACTTCACTTCTTGGACTTTAGAGACCAGCAGCAGAAGTACAGGCTCTAAGGAGCTTGCAAAGGATCTCCACTGTCCTCTGCAACTGAAATTCTAATTTGTTAATAAGAAGCTATCCCAGGCCAATATATTTCAGACCCACTAAAAAGAAATGGCTAATTTTTTTGTCCATTCAAACTCTAAAGAAGTGAAAAAGCAGTCCTAACTCTTAATATCTGATATAAAAGCCAAATACGCCCTAGATGTGGACAACTACACTTGTGTCCTGAAATTTCATCCCCAAGAACTTTATCCTGGCATCTTTCAGTAGTATGAAGGTATTAAGGTCCCTGCCTTTCTGACCATAAAGCTGTGACAGAAGCCTTGCCTGTCCGTCAGTTTTGGGGTCATGACAGTTGCACCGAAAATACAAAAACAACACAGCAATAATAAAACTCAACTCAGAGTTAATTAGCCACAGACATTAGAGCTTGCATTCAACAATTGAAAAAAAAAAAAAAAAAAAAAAAGAAAAATTTCATTCATTAAGAAAATTACTTGCATCATACTTGCATATGCACCCACACGTCTGAATTGAACAAGCAACCCAAAACTCAACTTTCCTTCTTAAGTGTTCTAGCTTTATTAAAAATAGTTTCTTCATCCATACTTTAGTAATTATCCCTGCTCATGTGCAACAAAAACACTCTCTTTGTGTGTTGCACACGCAACTCTGCCTTTTGACAACCTAAAAGAATTTAAGGGGGAAGACATTACTTGACATAAAACAAAGAAAGGTAATAATATTGCCTTCTACCTGGATATGAACAAGCACGTGGAATTATTCATCAATATATAGTTCAGAAAATGATACAGGAACAAGTAACTTACCCTTTCCAAAAGGCAATTAAGCCTTTGGAAAGGGCAATCTGTAAAGAGAAGTCCTGCTAATCCTTAAGTGAGAGTGAGGAGGCCCACCTCTTCTGGTTGCCCAGGTGCACTGCTTGCACCTATGAGATGTGGGTTAGTCATGCCTTCGCACCTGGTACTCAGTCACTAGTTCAGGCCATGACTGATACCTCCCCGTATACTTGATGAATATTAACGTAAGATGCCCAATTAAAATGTAGTGAAACTAATGGAAAACCTGAAGTTCTCCTAGATGTTACTGGCTAATCAAAACAAGACATTTCAACTCCTTTTCAAAACTTTTGCATGCAAAAATTGAGTCACAAGGACAAAAAAAAACAACACAGACACTAGAAATCCTAGCAGATACCCTTGTTACTGAGCATTGAGGCAGAAATAGCAAAACCAGTACTACTGCAATTGATCACAGACCATGTCCGTGCATCTAGCACTAATCATTCTGAGATTACACGACACCATGTAATTGCTAAATCATTAAATACGCTTATTCACATCTCAGGAAACCTCTCACTTGTGTGGAGGCTGCTCCTTTCTGCACCTCTGCAGAAAGTCGAGCACTACAGCTGATACTCACAGCTTCTCTTACAAAGCATAGTAAATAGAAATGCAGTCAGCAGTCAGACTCTCAGCTTTGAATTTTCTGGACTTACGCATCCAGCTTTGCTAGTCACAATTATGATTTTCATGAAAAGCAGCTTGTTAAAGTCGATATCATCTGAGGCAGCTGTGTGAGGAGTGACAGTGAAATGCCTGAGATAATTTGCCCCTTTTCAACTTCCTAGCTCCCCAAAGGGCACTATGCACTTTCTGTTATCTGAAGCTCACCAGTCGTAATAAAGATACAAACAGAAATTTGACAGAAATTAAGTCTTGACAGTAAGTAATCTATGAGAATATCATCATTAGGCTACTCAATATAACTGTCTTCTTTATGAGAGTACTACTTGAAGTCCCCTTTCAATGTGAAGAAAAAAACCTTAAGACATACATCACGCACATACTTGACAATTAATATACTTTTCCAAACGCTTTTAACTCAAAAAGAAAAGCTCCACTAGTTAAGGGATAGGAGAAGAAAGTACTGGTGCATCTCTTTAAGTACTGTGATACTGTAAGAGAATATAATATATTATAAGTATATAAGTAAATATTTCAAAAGAAAAAAGACGTATTCACTTAGAATAAAACATATCTCTATCAGCATATTTTTTTCTGTTGCTGTTCAAAAATGTTATTAAAACTTAGCAGTTTATTTTACTACTTACCAGAAATGATTTGATTTCTTATGAAACAGGGAAATGATCCAAAAATGAAAGCATTCATTAAGCAACGTAAATTCTCATCAATGTTATAGCAATTTTCAGACATAATGAGTCAGACTGACAGAGTTACTTAAAGAAAACCAAGTTTCACCTTGATTCAAAATCCCCATTCACTTCCCCAGGAAAATGTACAGTCAGAACAACCTTGAAAATACCTGAAGAACCACAGTCAGAATGAATACTGTCAGCCACATCAAAAGTTGTAGTGATACAATTCCTGTGGAGCAAAGGAGAAGTCATGTGGTTTGTGGAGCCTTAGCTGGCCAGAGGCTGAACAGAAATCATGGGCTTAAAGCAAGCAGCTTAGGCTCAGTGTGTTATCACCAGTTAGCATTTCAAAAGTAGCAGACATTTAGGAAACAAAGGGTCATGGCCAAGAAATTACTGTAAGCCTAAAATAAACTGCCACATATAGCTTTTACATGGTTTCTAATTGTTTAAATCAGTAAATCCATGGTCACTCCAAAGCTGTAGGAAGTTAATTGCAATAACTATACTGTGTAATACTGTAATTTCTTTCAAGTATGTTTTCCATGTTTTTCTTAAAAAGTGGGTAATAACACACAAAAAGTTTATACACATTACTGCATTCAACAAAATGATCACTATGTAGAATAGATTTCTGTAGATAGTTTTTTTCTTAGCTCTGCTTTCTGGTACTGAATTAAGCTATCAAGGCACAGCCAATTCAGAAATAAGTGATTTCCATTTGCATGATGCCCTGTGTTTGGCACATAACTTCTCAGGGGAGAACAACATACCAAGTTCCCTGAATATTGGAGCAGCAGCAAATACAAACTCTGCTGCGTTATCATGGCCATGTTGTTGCTATGATCCCACACTAGAAATAATTTTTATGATCTTACAGACTGTACTGTTATTAAAGTTTTGAAGGTTTTTTTTCTTCATTATTATTCTTTTCAATACTCCAAAACCTATACCTAGTACTTAGTAAGCAACAAGAAATTACTGACGTGTTCTAAATACTTTCTGGATGTAATTTGATTCATGTACTTTCACAAAAAGTGATGGTATATGAAATGCACATGCTTAGCTCAATTCGCAATTGTGAACATCTGTTGCCTAATAATTGCTAGAATTAAGTGGACTCATAATCAGAATATAATTCTAAAATTAAATATTTAGATATTCCTTCTTCTCCCCAGGAGATGTTATTGGGAATAAGTGAAATAAATAGCACAGTGCTTTCTCTAATCCTAGGAGAAAAAAGTTATTTTATTTGAATCGATTAATAATAAATATTTCATGTGTGTAAAGATGTTAACAACATTTTCTGAAGCTCACAGCTTTCTGAAGGTTATTTGATATAACCCTAAACTCAATTTGAAATATTTTCATCTTCTTATGGCAAATAGCACCCTCACCCATGAAAAATATTAAGAACAAGTATGGAACTAAGAATGTACACTCCTTCCTACTTCCTAAATTCACTGTAACTATATGTATTATTATAACCAAGCCACTTTCCCCTTCTTAAGTTGAAACCGATTCCTGATAAAATTTGCAGCAGAGCTAAATAAACTCTGTTGATAATACGCATAAGGGATGAAGCTCCTGTGACATAGTAGAACAAGAGTGACCCTTGGCAAAATTTAAAAGGCAGCAGGAGCCACTGATGATGGGAAATGAACATTTTGCAGCACAAAGCTTCTGGCCCAGTTGGGAGACTGTGTACATCATTACCTAAAGCAACACAGTGTCCAAGGCAAGCACAAAATATATCAGTGTGAACATTTTTAGGGTAGTCCTGTGTTCTCTGAACATATGCAACATGTTTGACATTTTCACCAAATTCACCAACCTGATCTTTTTATACCATGCTAAACAGAGTAACGCCCAGGGCAATCGGCCACAATCAGGTCTTGACTAACCACATCTCTAGTGTTCACACATATTCAGATGACAACCAGAGGGCAAAGAAGTCACAGATACTGATTAAGAATTCTGCTTCTGTAAAGTGTCAATAGAGATCTTGAAAAGTTGGTAATGCTAAGTATATTCCTTATTCAAGGAACATTGCTTCTCTTCACTTATCTCCTTATGCACTGCTTTACAGATTTGCAGTGCAGCTACTGAAAGCCACTCAGTTTTAGGTCTCTAATTTACAGGACGGGTTTGTCACGAAAACAGGGAAAATCACCATACATATACAGGTGCTCGTGGACAATCAGAAGACCACTAGGGAATATCCACAACTGAAAACCAAAGGGATAGCTGTATTAAGAAAACACATTTTAAAATAGCAACAAAAAATGTTTATAACACATGGAAACAAATGAACAAATGTTATTTCAGCTTGTTAAATTTTTCACGAAAAAAAGCCATGCAAACAACTTCCAACTAATTACTGAAGTTGTATGTAAGAGTGCACAATTTTCATTATTGCGTTATTTCTCACAAAATTGATTTTAATGTATTAATATTTCAGGATACTGCAGTTCCCCTGCTCTCCTTAGACAGTTCTCTGTCTTTTGCCAATATTGTATTTTCTATTTGGATGTGTAAGTATAACATTTGTTTCAACTGAACATTGTCTGGGTGCAGCAGATGAAAGATCATGATGAAGCAGGCCCCTGTCAGGAACTTTAACCCCATAAGGGAAACCCAGTACAGAGCAATCTCTCCAACTTTATTTCAACCTGTGAGTGTTTCTGCCTGATTTTCCCATCCCATCCTCCTAAGGAGTAGGAGTGAGAGATCAGCTGGGTGGGAGTCACAGCCACAGCTAACCCATCAAAAGTACATATTACATAAATCACTGCAAATGAAAGCAACTCTTGGGATCTAGAAATTCACTAGCAATTACTTGAAGCAACATGAAACAGCACAGAGAGTTAGATATAATTATCACGACAAGGCTTTCGCTATTTCATCTACTACAGTAAGTATTCCATTGTAGTTTCTGACTGCTTTCTTCAACATCGTAAAGTATAAGGCAGTATCTAAAAAAAATGTTATGAGGAAGAATTAAATGTCTTTATTTCTGTCTTCTAAATGGCAAAAACTCTATGGTTGCTAATAACTACTGAAGAAGAAAAATCACTTGATCTAGAAATTGGATTCTATTTTGAGACTTCCCTTATACCCTCACCCTCAATGATCAAACAAGATATTTCTCTCTCTCTCCCTAATGGGAACATTTAGATAATTTACTTGCAAAAATTCTGGACAGAAAACTCCAGATACACAGCCATGTTAGGTTTCAAAACTGCATCTGTAACCAAGCATATTATTCAGATGCATTTCTGTATAATCAAATAGTATTAGGATGTTACAATCACAAAATAAACAAGAGAGTGAGGCAAAACAGATCATAACAAAAGAGAATAAATAGAAGCCTTACCCCTATCCTGGGCTCACTTACAAAACTCTAGCAGAGCAGATCTCCAAAAAAAAATTCTTCCCCACTGGTAGCCAGCTCTTAAATAGGTCAAGGAGGGATGGAGCCTGGCTCCACCTGAATTGCCTTCACCTGTGCTCCTCTGGTTGACTCATAGCTCACCTCAGGTAATCAGAGGTTCAGGCCGTGACTCAGCAGTTCCCATACAATTTCCCACCTATCTCTGAAAGAAACAATCACATTTTATTTAGCCTCCACAGATAAGGCAGAGACTGAAAAACATGCAGAATAAGCTGCCTACATGGCAAATATTTTGAAACTGTAGCCATGGCAGAACACTGTTTTTAAATTTTTACCAAATATTTTTCAGAAAATAACAAAACATTATCCTCAGAGAACAACATTCTCAGTCTCATCTGTTTTTAACCAATTTATCTATGAGACACCTACTAAACTACCAAAGTTTGTTTCTTTGTTTCTGCTTCCTTTCCTTGTTTAATAGAATTAAACAATCAAAACAACAAGAACAAAAAAAACCTTTTCAAATTTCAGTGTTATTTAAAGCATCAATAATAATGAAAACCCCCTGATAAAGAATGGAGTTCGAGACTAAGGGAGCTGTGTCCCTCCTGTAAGTGAAGATCAGGTTTGTGACTACCTGAGGAATGTGAGCATCCGTAAGTTTGTGGGTCCCAATGAGATGCAACCCTGATTCCTGAGGGAATTGGCTGATGTAGTCACCAAGCCACTCTCAATGATATTTGAAAAGTCATAGAGGTCAGGGAAGTCCCCAGTGACTTCAGGCAAGATCATAACTATTTTTAAGAAGGGTAGATCCAGAAAACTGCCAACCTGTCAGCCTCATATCTGTGCTTAGTAAGATCACAGAACAGACCCATCTGGAAGCTATCCCATGGAACATGGAAAGAAAGGCAGTGACAAGGGATAACCAGCATGGCTTCAACATTTGGTGACTGTGCCTCACAGATTGTGCCTCACAAACCTAATGGCCTTTTTATGATAGTATAATTTCCACTGATCCACTATCTGGATTTTCGTAAGATTTTTACTGTTGTCCCCAACAAGTACCACGGAGATCAGTGCTGTTTAATATCTTCAACAGTGACATCAACAGGCGAACTGAACGCACCCCAAGCGTGCAACTGACACCAAGCTGTGTGATAGATTGACATATCTGAGAGATGGGATGCCACCCAGAAAGTCCAAGACAGGCTCAAATGATAAGCCTCATGAGGTTCAAAAAAGCCAAGTGCAAGGTTTTGTACCTGAGTCACAACAACCCTCGCTAGCAATACAGACTAGGGCACAGCCCTGCCAAAAAGGACTTAGGGGTAGTTGTGGATGTCAAGCTGGACAGAAGCCAGCAGTGTGCCCGTTGTAGCCCCAAAAGCCAAACATATCCTGGACTGCATCAAAAGAAGCACGCTCAGCTGGGTGAGGGAGGTGATCCTGCCCTTCTACTCTGCTCTGATGACACCTCACCTGGAGTACTGTTTCCGGATGTAGAGTCCTTAATGCAGGAGAGACAGATCATTTTGAGCACATCCAGAGGAGGGCCACAGAAATTATCCAAGGGATGGAATATCTCCTCTATGAGGACAGGCTGAAAGAGCTGGGGCTGTTCAGCCTGGAGAAGAGAAGGCTCCAGGGAGACCTGATTGTTGCATTTCAATATTTAAAGGGAAAGCCTGTGAGAAAGAAGGAGACAGATTCTTTAGCAGGATCTGTTTTGATAGGAAAACAGGAAAAGGTTTCAAACTAAAAGAGGGGAGATTTGACCACAAGGAATACTTTCTTTTTTTTTTTTTCTTTTTTTTTTTTTTTTTTAACAACATGTGCTGAGGCACTGGAACAGGTTGCCTAGAGAGTTAGAGGATGCCCCATCCCTGGATACATTTGTAGGGGGGGGGGGGACCCTGAGCATGTGGATATTCTTGTTCACTGAAGAGGAGTGGGACTACATGAACTACAGAAGTCCCGTCCTACTCAAACTATGATTCTCTAATGAAAAGGAAAATATCCTGTCTGTTTCCCGTTTTTTGTTGTGATTTGTTTTGTCAAGTGTCGCATTTTTCAGGACCTTGCTGAGAATACGAAGTTATCACTGTGAAAACAAATACTTGAGAAACTTACTGAAGCGTGATAAACTAGTTTCTCAGTACCTACAAAATTCGAGGACATGAGTATCAGAGGAACAAGAAAGCTTTCTATCCAGACTTCTTTTTTTCTGAACAGAAACTGGTAAACTAAAACCAGTAATTTCTTTATTAAGTTCTCTACTGTTATTTAAATATAATTCAGCAACACTACATTTATTATATTCTGTACAAACATATTTGAGTTTTGTTGACCTCACTACAGGAGGGGATAAAAAAAAAAGGAGGAAATTTATTTTTTAAGAATATTGCAGACATTTCTAATTTTCCATGGGTGTGAAGGCAGTGCACAAAAATTGAAGTAATATGGGAGAATCCCTGCTTTGGGTGGTTCAATAACAGGCTGCATCTTCTCATATAGAACAGCTTTGACAAAATGTGAAGAATAGCCATTTGACTTATTAGCTAGGAGAATGTTAGGAAAATATATCCTTTTCCTTCTCATTACAGTTTCCAGAGATAACGTGTCCAAGAATAGGATAAGAACAAGCAAAATAAAATGTTCCTATAGGACAAGATAAATTTCACATGAAAGTTCCAAAACTGATCTAAGTTTTCATGAAATGACTTCTTCATAATCTGTTCAACTAATTACAGCAATTGTAGTTTATTGACATAAGGAATTCTCAATACAGAGATAATAATTTAAGTTTTGCCCTTCAGCTTGCAAAGCCCATTTGATTTGAAAAACAGAATCTGAATGTTTCAATGCTTTAATAAATAAGTACATAAAAAGTATTGTTGCTATTCCTAATGGTTCTGCAGTTTAAAAGTACTTTTTGATTACAGCTATCTGTGAAATATTTCAGGAAAAACTTACAGGAATAAGCCACATCAGGCTTAGTGATCAATATCATTATGCAGTATTGAATTGCACAGTTATATTTATATACTTGTCCCTGAAAATGAAATACCAGTAATTCCCTTCATTGAGAAGTGCAGCCATAAGAACTCTTTCTGATGAAATTCACAATTGCAGTTAGATCTAAGAAATAAATGAGCAGCACACATACAACATTCACTGTGCAGAAGGTGTTGACACAGCACCATCAAAAAAATTCCAATTCATTCTGGTGACATTTTTAATGCAAGGCTGAGAAGGATTCTTGGCTCGCTTACCTAGCTTCATGGGACAGGACCCAAATGAAACACTGGTTCCACTGTTCTTTTCCCTCATTGGGTAGATTCGGAGTAGTAAGAAACCAATCTAGCAGATGACATAGAATAAAATAATATTACCAGGAGAAACCACGTTTTAAATAATAAGATAATGTAAAAATAGAGAGTTACTTGACTAGTTCTTAAGAATTCAGCAACAACCTGCTTGTCCTATAAAGGAACAACAGACTCCTAAGTCCAACAAGTAATCAAGAGACTATGTAGAGAACTAACGAGTGATATAATATGGCCTAAAAATTTATCATAGACATCTGAGATGGGTCATGTGACTGTGAGTCCAATACCTTACTAAAAAAAACAGTGCTCCTTGAGGAGATGATTAGTTTTCAATATAAATATGTCAAGCAGCCACAAGAAGGCATAAATTTACCACTTAGGTAAGTGATGTTAGCTCATAATCTAACAAGAAAATATTTTCATCACACTACTTGTGATAAATAAGCAAGGAGACTGGCACATAAACAACACAATAATCCTGAGTGCGAAAGACCAAATTTTGCTGTATCCAAGACTCTAGAAGTGAAAAATGAACCAAAAAAACTAATGCATCCTACAATAAAGGCAGCACTGAAAAAAGTAGGATGTTGTAATGCTTGAAATCTCTCTGAAGATTCACTCTTTAAGATTCATCAGTAATACAGATTTCTAAAATTTAATTCTTTAATGACTATCTCTTACAGAGCTGTTTTTAAAATAGATTCATAACACTATGTTGGCTGTGATGGTAAATATCAGTGATGTGTAAATACCACAAGTATTTCCAGAATCACTGCTTAACCCTTTTTTCATCCCTTAAGGAAAACGATGATAGTAAAAGAAAACAAATCCCCCAAATCTACAACAACTAAGTGATATGTTTTATTATCTCATAACTGTCCTCTCCTTCCAAAAAAAAAAAAAAAAAATTAGGCCGGAGAAAAATACAACTCACCCTCATTCATCATTCTCATCCCCGAATATTTTACCACCATAAAGTAAAATTTTTTCTCTTATGATTTAGAGCACCTGATCCCCCATTGCTTCCCAAAGGTAATTAGCCTTTAATTATCACCAGTTACATTTTCGCCTGGTAAACATCAGGCTTGCCCAATTAGCAAATTCATCTCCCACCTGCAGGCAGCAAGGAAACACTTCTGCACTTCATCTAAAGTGTTAACCTTTCATTTACCAGTGCCTTAAGTGTGCTGTCGACTGAACCTACAAAAATGTAATTCTTACATTAACTCTTACATATGGGGAATCTGAGGTCAAATTATGTTTTACTAGAAACTGATGATAAGTGTTTCTTATACAGGGATAACCATGGGAAAAAAATATATATATTTTAGTACTAATACATACTGAAGTGAAACTATCTATGTACAAACAAACTGTTCAGGCTCTTCAAGTTTTTCTCACTAGTTCAATAGCAATAAGTGAGTAGAAAGAGATTTCTAAGCATTGTTGATATGCCACTGAAAATGTGAAGCATGAAACTCTCTTGAAGCCTTCCGATGAGGTAATGCTCTCAAAGACAGGTAGTTCAATTTTCTCTAGAGAGTATGTGTATCTAATTTGACCATCTAGTAGTCAATTTTCAGCTATTACTGTGCTTGTTACAGAATTCATTCTATAACTTCATTTTTGGTTCTGTTGATATTTTTAGAAGAAAAACATTTTGGTTTAGAATTTAGTTATTAAATCAGTTGGCATAACGACATAAAGGAGTTTTTTGCATGTATTTGATGCAAATTAATATCAATTTTTGCAGCCTAGAGCTTTAATTTTGGAAGCAAACACATTCTTAAGCATTTGGAAGTTCCAGTGCTTTCAAATGGACAAATGATGAGTGTAAGAAGATTGCTAAGGTACATAATTTCAGGAGGTATACAAAGAATTATCAATTATTATATTCCAGGACAGTGTGGCTATTGAATGATATATGAACCACTTAAATATAAAAAAGATATATATATAACACTTATCTGTAGTATAGAAAGGCTTAGCTTAGGAGTTTGTTTTACATTTTAAGTTAAATTTGACAGTTTTAACACAAAAAAGAAGAAAGCCTGTCAGCAGCAATACAAAGAGTCTACTATAAAATTAATAAGGGTACATAAAAAAACATATTTCCATGAATCCGTGGACCTTTGTTCCTTTGCAGAGACAGAAACAAACAAACAAACAAACCAACAAAAAAAACCACAATAAATGAAAACCCACTCCATAATGCAATGGGTAAACTGAATTGCTACTGTCACCCTCTGAAAAGAGTAGCACTGTGTAATAGTTTTATTTCTTGAGTATTTTTTTTCTCTTGCTCTACAATAAATATTCATGTCAGTACTCATATTCTGATAAGACTCTGCAGGCAAAATATGAATAAAATATGCATAATGGTTGTTTATACAATATGTTTATAAGATTGGCTCTAAGGGGTTCGGCATAACTAGCTCAGTGTATCATATTATTATTACTATTACTATTATTATTATATTAATTTTACTTTTGAAAAATACAGTTACTAAGATAATGTGAAAATAAACCATGATTTTAAAACTGTACCAAAAAAAGAGCTTAAAAAACAGTGATACTGTGTTCATTTTATATGCAAATATATTCTTCTTTTTACTACTTGCAAAGTACAATTCACTAGCCAAAAATATAGCCTTTGGTGATGAACATGTGATCATGGTAAACATTAAATTTAATCTTAGCTAAAATATTCCTAACCTTTTCCTAAAAAGCATGTTTGGGGTTTTTTTTTTTTTCATTTTAAAAAAATATTATATTCTGCATTTAACCTCATCTTACACAAAGCAAAAGGGTTGGCTACATTTCTTTCCAAGGAAGAGAAAGCAGGATAAAAATTAGATCAGATTCTAAAGCACTTTTGCAACATGTTCGATATTTCTTTCTTGTGTTCACTCTGGATTAGATTTCTAAAATATTAGATATTTAACTCAAATGACTTTGATTTATTTTGAGTTAAATTTCTAATTTCTTCTTTAATTTTATTTATTTATTTATTTTGCTTCAACCAGCAATTCCATCCACAACTTGAATAAAGTCTCTGTATTGAGTTTAATCAAAGCTAATTAAAAAAACTTCTCCTGTGGGAACTTAACAAGTCAGTATTTTCCACTGAAATATTTCTGAGCTATATTCATCATTCCATTCTGTCTTACTACATATTGATATACAAGAACATTCTGCTGAGATGATATACTGATTTTGTAAGTAGAAAAATAATAATGAAATATATGTAAAATTATAACAGCTTAAAAAGACAAAATGGCTGCTTAAATTGAAATAGTACTGTTATTTTTTGCCTTGCTCATAAGTATAAATTGACTTCATGAGTTCATGTTAAAACCAGAATCATTTCTGGTTAGACCAATTTAGACCAATGTACTTGCATTTCCATATGTTCCCAAATCCTTCCTAAGAGTTCTCTTTCTTCTAGAACTACTTGCTAGTTTATTGTGGTTGTAGATCTCATAAATTGGAGACTTCCGATTTATAGGGGGCTGCTTCTGTGATAACTTCTGTGGAAAGTGCATACCAGCTGTCATATATACATCCTTGACCTGCCATCACAATGGGGGCACTAAATAATCTTCCTTAATATTAAAGAAAAATGCATTTATTATAAGTTATTATTATAAGATACAGAATGCCAGCAGAATTCCAGTTCATTTTAGTTTCATTCACTAAAAATGTTTCTTCAGAACACAAACAAATCTGTTTTCTTACTTGATGTCACTGTATATATTTGAAAATATTTTTTTTTTATACCAAGACATAGGATATTTATAATTTAAAACATTTGGCTGGAAATCAAAATAGCTACCCCCTATCAAAGGCACCGAATGTATCTGCTTTGACTTAAGTGTTTGCAAACTTTTAGCATATAAGGCAACACATCAGTTTCTTGACTTTTAATGTGTAAACACAAAAGAATGTAATTTATCTTTTCCTTTCCCTAAAAATCACTTTTTATTTTACTTTTACTATGTCTTCATTAACATATTCTATCTACATTAAATACAATTTTCCTTACCTAGAAAATGAATAAAACATTTTAATGCCACTGCTGCAGATGTTTAGCTTAGAGCTAAGAAATGTGTCTTTTAAAGTTAACTTGCCTGACTTTAAGATACATAAACTTCAATTAAAATTATGTATATTTTAAGAATATGCCTAGCATCTTAGCTTGACACCCCAATAAATAATTTTGCATGTGAATACCCATATCCATAATCAATAATAAATTTCTAGTTTTCTTGGCTGTCAAAAAGTCAACCACAGATCTCCAGGTGTCAAATCTACTAAAGAAATGATCTATTAATAAACTTTGTCGGTTTTTTTGACTTCATAATTCAATATACAAACAACACATGCCATTTACATAATTAGCTTTTTCTCTTGAAAAATAATTGCGAAAAGAATCCCTCAAATTGTAAGTGAAAAAGTCTTTATAATTATTCAGTATTAACGCAAAAGCTCTATACTACTTGCAGCATGCATTTTTTACTGCCCAGTCACAGTACATCACTCACATGAGCATGGATTACATGATTTAGTAAATGAAAAATAAGCGGGTGAGAAAGAAAACAAGAAAACAAAAAAACAGCTACTGCCTAGGCATCACTATCTCTCACTGCCAAACTAATGCCCAGCCAGTTCCTGAACTAACCCAGCTCTCAATCTCCTCATTTTTCTTTTTGTTGATGAGCATGCTGTTTTAAGACATAGAATATCTCTTTGGTTAGTTTGGATCATCTGCCTAGTTTTCTATCCTCAAGATGTCTTGCACACCACTTAATCTACTCACTAGAGAACAGAGAAAAAGAAAACAGTTTGATGATGTTCAAACACCTCTCAGTGATTGCCGAAACACTATTGTGTTTTCAGCATTGTTTTTGTCATAAGTTTAAGATGCAGCATCGCATGAGCACTCAATGAAATCTAGCGCGGAAGGATAAGAAGAATAAATGATACAATGTCCCTCAGTATGTCAGATTTGACAGACATTATGTTATCCAGAAGGAAATCCATCAAATGGTCCAGACCACTTTCAGGAACTTTTGTGAAAGAAATATTTGCTATTCCCCACTGTTTCTTTCTCCAAATGTGATGTCCACGCAGTATATGCATGTTTTTTTTTTTTTCCCAAAACCAGCCAACAGTGGCCAAATATTTTATCATGCCTTCTCTAAAAAGCTACAGAAATGTAAATAAAGATAAAAATAAAAATGACCTTCTATTCTGAGCTTCTGAAGCAGCAGCAAGGCACATGATTGCATTTTCAGCCTACTGAACTCTACCCAACTGCAATGAAACAAAGCTGCTAGTTATTAAATCAAGGATTCTGATTAATTGGATTCTTGTCATTGTTGGGTAGTGCTAGTTTCCTTTCTGCATATGGTATATACTACATATGCTATTATGAAGATTAACCACTAATAAAAATGGTGTAGATCATTAACCATTTTAAGCATTAAATTTTAAAGTACTATTTCCATTTACTTCAGCAAACTAATAATGAGGAATAATTTAATTTTAGAGTTAATAGGATCGTTAGGCTTGGAAACCTTGGTATAACTGAATAAAAAATTGTTTTATTGTCATTATAAAGGACGGAGAAAGAAAAAAGTACTAATGGAAAAAATAACTGGCTGAATATCCTTTCCTTTAAAATCATGGTTTTCCCTTTTAGCTTCTCAGCCATTTTCTCTATGGAAGGTAAATGTGCTAATGATATGAGGCTGAATGGAACTGTCATAAGAAAAAAAAAAAAAAAAAAAGAAAAAAAAAAAAAGAAAGGATATTCAGATAATTATTATTTACTTCAGAATCATTTATTTCTTTCTTCATAAAGGTGTAATTATTTTCTTGATAAGTATGATAACACCAGTGCTTTTTCTTACATTTGTGGAATCAAAACCTCATCTGCTCTCTGTCTACATCTGTGTTATTCACATTAATGAAAGTCTGAAAGAGAGGGCTCCATAATAATCTGCAAGTTACACTACCCATAGTATTAGCATTGTTTGTTGGTTGTTGTTTTTTGCACTATGTTTTATCTACCTGAAATTATTCAGTATTGATTGATTGAGGATGCAGAGAACTCTCCTACTCTCAACAGTTTTCCAAAATGCATAAATACCCTTGAGGACTTTGAAACCAGTTTCACTTACTTCCAAGCATATTTCCTCCTTCCCCAGCGTTTACTTTGTATACAGTAACTGCAGTAATTCATTTCTGTAGGTGATGTTTCCTGCAGCTTTATTCCTCTTTGTTCTTCTCCTTTGGACTTTCTCCAACTAGCTTCTATTATACATCTATTTTAAGACCTGAAAAGATAAGTAATTGTTTAATCCGACATTTTTAAAATTCTTGCATGTGTCCTAAAACACACATTACATTACACTTAACTCTTGAATTTATTTATTGAATAAAAGGACAAATACTGAGATCATTTTTTTTCTCTAGTTTTTGATGACTTAAACTTTCGAAAATATCTGCGTGATTTTCCATCTCAATGTATACAGGAAACCTTGCGTCATCAGACCAGCACTCCTTTTTGCAGGCAATGATTCCACGTAAGCTGCGATTTCATATCTTGAATGAGTTTATTTCCTTCGCAGTCTTGTAAAATGGCAGATAACTCCTGTACTTCTCACTTCCTTTGTTGTTCATATCAAATTCCCACCAAAGACTTCAATGTGTTTGTTTGTCTTTTACAGAATGAAGAGCTCCTTGCAACCTTTCTGAATCTTTTGTCTTTCTAATGCAGTGTTTATGCATTACAATCATGTATAAGCTTCTTTCAAAAGAGTCTGCCGTTAGTCCATTGAACTGTGAGATCGTACCTCTTCATTTTCTTTTCCTTTTTATTTTTCCTTTTTATTTTTCTTCTCCCCTCTACCGTTTGTCACTTTCGTTCCAATGCAGAATGAAAGCGAATTCTGCAATACTCCAGCAAAAGGAGATTTATTATTTTTCTTTATGTTTCTATGTAATGAGAGAAACTCAGGAATGAAATGTAAACGAGAGAAGCTAACCATCTTGAACAACAATTTTGCCCCAGAATTTGTGGTTGTCATTGAAGTTACCTAGTTTGTTGAATTAGCAGCTGAGTTTTTAGCATGGAGTCTTTACAGAATACATAAAAAGACAAGGATTTTCTTTTATGTTTCCATGAATAATCTGAATATCAACCTCAAGGTAGTGTAGGAACCCTTTTTCTTCAGAAATTATGTATGTTAAAACTCATAATCTGGTTCTTTGTTCATAACATTTTCTGTGAACAGTTTCTTTTGCAAATATGAACATTCCAGGGAGGATTTGAAAAATAGTATACCACTTTCTTTTTAAAAAATGTGACTGAACAATGACAAAAATTAATAATCTTAAACTGATTGTTGTAGTAAACAAAACACAGCAGTTAAATGATGTAAATACTTAGGCTTCCATTTTGTTAGCTTATAAGAAAATTGTAACTTACTAAATAAATTCAGATTATATTTATATATTTCTTTTTTGAGTATGTAGAACTAAAAATTAATCTTTACGGCATAAGAAGATGTTAAAGAATGACTGAAGGCTGCATTACGTGTATACAAAATATTACTGATTTAACGAGGTGAGAATCAGTAGTGAATAAAAATAGATAACAAGGAAGTTAACTTCTACAGAAAACAAAGAGAGATGAAAAGTGCGTAAGAAAAACACTTTTGAAGAGTAAAAGCATGCCAAACACGAATTTTCTTCACAGTTTTGGACTGCGTAACACCAGCATGAAAGGAGAAAAAAAACCACATCACAGTATAGAGATATAGGTATGCATTAGAATCTTGACAAAAAAACATTTTACATGTTATAAATAGTTACGTAGTGTAAGGTATAAAGACCATTGCCAAGAATTTTCTGCAAAAATTATTCATAACAAATAGTGCTACATAAGCTACAGATGCAGTATGCATCTCTCAAGTTACAAAACATAAGAATGTAATTATTATAAGGTTGTTCAGCTTAAATAATATTAAAACATGTATTTGTACATTTAAAAAAATTTTTTTTTCAAGGAGAGCCTCCCCCAGCTGGGGAATCAAGCAGGAAATTAGAAAAGCGTGAGAGTAATGGAGGCCTCTAGAGAAATAGTACTGACCTCATTGTGAGACTGTTTTTATTTTTGCACCAAAGACTGAAAGAAAGTAGACTGAAGTTAGTAAGTCTCTAAACTGAGAAGTAAACAGGCACAAGCCACCTATATTTCCATCTCTGTTTCCTTTTATCTGTTCAATCTGTAGCTGTGAAGTAGAGACGTTAGGAACAATGTTGCTGGATTGAATTAACTTCTCATTGTCAAACTTATTCCAACCATACAAATATTAGATCCAATCCACATTTTAAGTCTTGCCTCTTATTTCTGATCTTAGGAGCCTAAGTTCACATTGCCTGAACTTTTGTTACTTGGCCATAAATCTGTCTAGGAAAACATGAATGACTGCTGAATCTGGAGCTTGTAAGCTGTTCTAGGATTCATTTTACATGTTTTTTCCACTTTTATTTTTTTATTAGAAATAAATGCTTAGTTACATGATAGGAGCAGATACAAGTAATGCCGAAGTGTTCAACAATAACGTTAAGGATTTTCTTAAAAAATTAAATTAAAAATTAAAGAATTACTGTTGTATTGTTTTGTTATTGTTTTGTTTGTGCTCATATACATAGTACAGTGCAAGACAACAGCACAAATTTGCTATCTCACAAGGGATTCTATTATCTTTGCTATTTTTTTTTCCTTAATTTCTAAGTGGATTGTCTCCTTTCCCTGCTCACTATACATCAAGAAGAAAATTTCCTTCTTTGCATTATCTTTGACTTTTTAATAATTAAATCTATTTATGACATCATTATAACAGAGCTGACACAGTTGAAGTGAGCAAATACATAGACATATTACCTCAGCCCCTACAAATAAGAGAGAGAGATGAATTATAATGTTTGCATTTACTGCTCAGTAATACAAATAAATTGTAATTGAGGACAAAATGGATCAGAAAGGTGGAAATTGATTTGAGTTATCTGCAAATAATACACTTGTACTTAATTTGACTGAGCATGAAGGTTCATCTTGGTTAAATGTTGAGTAATCTGCATTTTCACATCCCTACAGTCAAAACAACATCAGCACTTTGCATACCAAAATGTCACACGGCTGTCTATCAGTTTTGATACTAATAGCAGGTGGGGTGGAATGCATGGGGTGGGGAACAGAGAGAGATAAAAACAAATACTCAAAAACCCTTATTTTTGGAGGTAGGGACAAGGAGTAGAAGGGGATAAACTCAAAAGTAATGATACCATGTTGTTTTCAACAGTATTTTTCTTGAACTTGACATACAAGTTATTAAAAAAAAAAAAAAAAAAGTGGAAATATTTTCTACTTAATTTTATTAACTGTACCATAAGTATTAAGCTAAGTATAAACTAGTATTTCTCCAGAGAGCATAATGTTTTTGACAGATCTTACTGTGCAGAAAAGGAAATTCATGGGGTTATTCCATTCATAAATAGCTGAACAACCCCTCCAGTACTCCAACCAGTCAATGAATAAATAGAGAAATAAATGAAATTACGTGATAATACCACTATTCTACAGCACCACATTGTTGTAGTACAGTGTCCTACAGTATATGACTACACTAATACCCCTTTTCTTTTTCCTGTCTTGAAACCTTCAATAAAACTAAAAAAGTAACAAAAAAGTTAACAGTCATGTGTTATTATTCCTTCTTCCTGATATGCAAACAGATATTTGGATAAAGTGTTTCAGGTTCTTTTAATGATACAATCAGGAGGAAAGAAGAAACCATGTAACATAGATGGAATCACTGAGTAAATTTCTACCCGCTCCAGCAGGAGTTTACCAGAAATTTTTACAGAACCACAGAATCATAGGGCTGAAAATCATCCAGTTCAGGAATCACCTAGTCCAACTACCCTGCCAAAGCACAGGAGTATGAATCCTTCTTGGCTTTCTGTCTCAAAGCTTGCTCTCTGAGGTATTTCTTGTGATAATACTTTAGGAGATGAGAGATGGGTGTTGCTGTGTGGCAATCAACATCACTGTGCGGACAACTTTACATTTGAAAGCATTTCTTCGGGGCTGTTTACCTTCTGAAGATACTGCTCAGGACTGTTTGTTGGTGGAAGACCTAGCCTGTGACCAAATAACTCCAGTTTGCTATGGGAGACTGGGGGACGATGCCACTGTATCCTGCGAAGGCAAGATACAAGTTGGTGCCTCCCTGCAACCTCTTACCTGCTGGCAAGGCCAGAGAAGATAGGAACAAAGGAGTTTCCACTGAGATCCCAGAGCCAGAAGCTGTCACTCCAAAGAGAGCTGATTTAACCGCTTTGGACTTATTTGTAAGTTGGTACTACCAGTGAAAAGTTCCCATCATCGCCATGGTCACTACTGTCATCAACAGAACAGCAATGCCCAGCAACCCACCACTACTGAAGATCAATGATGGAACTACGAACCATGCTGGATCCATGGTGGTGACTATCTCTCTGCTGCTTCATACCAAGGCTTCTTGCTTCTTCTTTCCTACCTTTTCTATCGCCCTCTTTCCCTTCCTCATTACCCTAATTCATGGTAGTGTCCACCCTCCCCTTCCCCATCTCCCTGATTAAGATCTGTAGTAAACGGGTCAGACCAACATTTGAACTTGTTTTTCTTAATCTCACGCTGGTTATATGGATATTAAAAGAACCTTCTCTCCCTCCTACAAATTGGAGCAAGACAAGAGGGAGATGAATTGTAACAATACATGGATAATAAAGATTCTTACGGTTAGTTTGCTACCATTACCTCATCAATGACTAAGAAGTGGCAACTAGAAAATAAACAGATAAATGATACTGAGTGAACAGCCTTGAAAGATTTTTTTTACAAGTTTTCTGTGGTTTGAAAAAAAAATGTATATAGAATATCACACAATTCACAAACTCCATTTAAAAAGAAATTCTGAACAATTTTTAAGTGCACACATTAACATTGTAACCACATGGATAAGCAAAGAAAGCTACTGATGCAAAATCCTCATAAAATATTTGTTGTTCAAGAGTTTAAAAAACTTCAAAACGGATAGCAAATTTTTAGTTATTACAATTACCAATCAAAACCAAAGAGACATTTCTAGGGTAAAATACATAAGACATAGGCAAATCGAAACATTTAAGTTATCAAATTAGAATGAAAAAAAAAAAAAAGTAACAGTTAAAATCACTGATTTTGAATAGAAAACCTACTGAACTAATAGCAACTTCTGTGATGTTTTATGCTAAAACATACAGTTCAAGATTCAGATCATATTTCCTTAAATCTCTGTTTATGTACCATGCCCCATTCTATATGATAAAATCATTCAAAAATGGATCTCAGAAAGGTAGCAGAGAATCATATCACAGAATCATAGAACAGCCTGGGTTGAAAAGGACAGTAATGATCATTTAGTTTCCACTCCTCTGCTGTGGGCAGGGTCGCCAGCGTGTAGACCAGGCTGCCCAGATCCACACCCAGCTTTGCCTAGAATAAAAGTTAGGAACACTTTTGTTTGTTGTGTTTTTTTTAATCACCATTCTGAACAGAATATTTCTACCCACAGACTCCTTTTTGAAGAACCTCTATTGCTTACATTAGCACCTGGTACTCATTTAAAAGAAGTATAATAATTTGTATAGTTTGAATATTTATTTATATTATTGTTCCTCTTATTAAAAAATGTTTTCCATGGTATTTCAATGTCTAGACTCTAAATAAAAGAAATATTTACCTGTCAACAACGAATTTCTGCATTTTTTGTACTAATTTGTAATGGCAAAACATTTTCAAGAGGGTGATTTATAGAGTTGAGTCACATGGAGAAAAGAAGTCTGCACAGTAATTTGGTGAGCACACTGCAAAGAGTTTCTCCACTCCTAAAATCTGAAGGCATTCAAGAGTGTTTTCTGAAATCCTTTCTTTGTAAATGGACCAAATTGTAAATTTATCATGGAAAATGTTTCTAATTAAAGCAGGATGATAATGTTGTTTAGACTATCGAAAATCGAAAGCAATGACATGAGATCTTGGGACATGGTGAATTAAAAAGCAGGAAATATAACAGCAGCAGTTGCTCTAATTACAGACACACAGAGCAAGAATGTCCCAGATTCAGAATTCAAGTTTAAAGGAAATTCAGAGGACATTTATTATAGCTTTGTTTTGTATGCATAGTGTGTGACTGAATGACCGAGGGTCAGAAAGTTAAATTTGACATTAAGGGTCAGAAAAGCATGCAACTGAATCGGTCATTTTCAGCTCTGGCAAAGTTTTCCAAGCAAAAATATAGCACCAAGAAAGGTTCTTTCTCATTCCAACTTTATCAATTCTTAAAAAGCTGGGAAGCAGTCTTTCTTTTAGGCTCACTGCAAAGCATGCTTTTGTTTCTGTTTTTTTTTTTGTTGTTGTTGTTTGTTTTGTTTTGTTTTAACTAAACTTCATTGATGCTTTGCTTTATTTTACTTTTGTGACTCTCCCCAAGGTGTCCACAATCTAATATCAAGTATGTTTTTAATATATATATGTTTAATACTTAAATATAAACAGTGATAGTCTCGTGAATTTTCCCCCCCTTCTCTCTCATAGCTCCTTTCCTTTTATCTCACTCTCTGCAGGAGATTCTATGAATTAAACAGACCATAAATCATTTCCAAATATTTGATACTTAACGCACAACTCTGTAACAGGATGATCTGTAACTTCCTTGAATTTCAGGAAGAAAATAAATGTTAGCACCTCATGCATCTTAGAGATAAGAGAGAAATTAAGTTGCTGAAGTTATTTGCAGATTGTTATTTGCAGACTTCAGTGTTGCATATTGATATTTTAATAGAAGATAACCTGTCACTAACATTCTCGGTTTTATTCAGTGTTGATTAAGAAGTTTTCCTACTTAGTAGAAATTTTTCTACTGTCTTATCTCTTCATGTGTAGAATGCCATAGTAAATTTTGAAAGTTCACAAAGAAAGTAAATGCAGTTTAGATCAGTTCTTAGAATTAAATAGGAATATTTTCAGCATGGTCAGAAATGCTGGTCTTAATCTCTGTCTTCTCCCTCCAGCTATGATGTTCATGTATTACCTGTACACTGTTAGTTCTGCATGGCTGACTAGATGCTCATTACGCAATAAGTAAACAAATACTGTTTCGATACTATCAAAATCTTCTGCACGTCACAAACTGCGTACTAAGCCAAAGGCCAGTTTGACCTTGGCACATGTTTTAAATGGCACTAAGGACATTTAGAACATCATGATTCAGGAATTGAAATTCTACATTAGCACAAAACACTGCTAAGTAAATAGATACAAATTCCGGTCAAAACTTAGGTACAGAAAGAGGAAAATCATAAAGATATCTAATACTTCCTTTGCATATACTTCATAAACACACTTAATTTTCAAAAACATTATTATCTCAGGAAACTGCATGACTTTGAAACCAAGACAGTTAGCTGAACCTACAACATTATCTACCAGAAAGTTTAGACAGCAGAGAAAGCGTAACTAAATATAACCTGAAAGAATCTGATATCATGGACGTAGAAAGAGAGGGAAATAACAACAACAAAAAATTTTGCCAGTATAATATATTCTTTCCTTCATATGTGTACAAGACAATTCAAGATTCTAGGAAGAACATTCTTATTGAAATTATGGAGACTAAAGCAAATGTAATAACTGAACTAGGAAACAACTTTAGTTTCTCACAGAAGGCTTTCTAAATTTGTCAGCTATCTACACGTATAAGGAATGTGGGTTTGAGAGGTAATTTGAAGGAAAGATTGGGATTACAAGACAAAGTTGAGCAACATAACAACAAGTATTGCAGAACCAAAGTTTCAGGTAAACTTTCATAACATGAAATCTGAAATACTAGCCACTTTGTTACATGACATCATTATAGTTTATTCACCTGTCAGGGAGAACTACTTCATTTGCCATCCTGAATTTGTGTAGCTGCAATAACTAGGGATTGTGTCCACTCAGAAAAATCCACTGAATATAACACACTAGGCTAAATAGTTCAAGTAGCTTCAGTAGCATAGATGGCTTACATACCACCATACATGTAAGCTATGTAAATAAGCAACTATTTAATCCTAACCATACAGTCATATCTTTAAATGTTTGAATACATAGGACTCAATACATTATCTGTGTTAATTGTCAATATATTAAATATACCCACACATTTACTATGTCAAAAATGTTATTCATATTCTTATTTTATGAAACTTATCAAATACAAAATGGTTAAATACTCTTTTAAGTCTAAACTATTGCTGAAGTTAACAGTTTCCAAGGAACTGTGTAAAAAGTATCATTTATAAATATTCAAAACATGAAAATAATTTGGAACTACAGGTGGCATTCTTTTTAATGTGGTTTCAAGACTGAAATAAAAAGAGCTTGTTTATCTATTTTCTTTCAATTTACATTGAAAGCCTAGACAAATATTTCATCCATGTTCAGAGAAAGAAGTTCCTTAGTATAATCTCACACAAGTGGTCAACACCTTTCCACAACCGACTGGTAAATCTTGAAGACATCTGTTCATCCTCTTATGTCACACCATAATCTGTGTGTAATATAATAATAATCACATCTGCTTTCCTCTTCTCCCTTTCTTCTCCTATCTTTGCCTACTTAAAACACACAGGGGAGAACTGCTTTAAGTCTAACCATCTTATCCCTTAATAATAAGTACAAATATATATTAGAGTCTCGTTGAAAAATAAAAGTCTGTATACCTATTGATTTTAAGAAGCAATCTTCTAGAAAATAATACTATGTAAGGGTGAAACACTACTTAAAAATCACTAAGTCACAGTCTAAAAGCATAAAATCCACTGTAAGGCATTTTAAGAATATGTATTTAAAATCTATAACCTTCAAAGTTAAAATTAAGCACATAATTAAGGTCTATGTAGAGAGAGACTTACAGGTCTTCAAATCTTGTTGCCTATAAAGGAAATGTTCAAATACTTTTTGCTTTATTACCTGAACTTTAGTCACTTGATTTTTAGTCTGACTCAAGATCTCATTCTGTCCTTTCTATTTGAATAATAAGAAATATACAATCAGAAGTTTGTGGAAGTTAGTTATAGGGCTGTCAAGTCACTTCATTTTCTCTTAGAAAAATGAAGTAGATCCATCTTCTTCATATAAAACACATTTCCTAGATGGAAGAATTCATGTCGTTATTTTCTCCTGAAAATCTCAGTTGCCTTGCGATTTATGGACATAAGTAGATACAGTATTCTAATAACTCTATCTCAAAAGTGTATTCAGGCATATTTTCATTTCTTGCCACTGTTCTACGTTACTTTTGCTCTTATATTTTCTCCCACAAATCACATACTGCATTGGGAACTCACACTTTATCGGATATATTTTCTTAACGTCAAACTCTTACATTCAAAAGTATCAATCAAAACCAAAGTCTCTAATTCCATAAGACATAGATTTTTCTGTGTCTTCTGATAGTCTGATAGATTTGTATAATGACTGATATTCTATTAATTTCCCACTTCACTTATTTCCTCCTTCATTCGTATGCTGACAATTTTATCCAGTGGAACGTAGGTGACAGGGTTAAGTTTAGAAGTGTAATTTTTATGGATTGGAATCTTTATTATTTGTAGTTAATTCTAGCATTTAATAATCATTGCAAGTAATTAGTTTGGCTAGTAAACCATCCTTATAGTGAAAAATGCTTAGGAAAAATTTAACTACTGTGTACTATTCTATAGTAGATTTATATAAATACTGCATTATTGAAGTATGTTTGTTGTTAAAGTCTTGCAACTATAAAGCAACGCTTGCTTATCCATTTTTCATTTTTTGATATATAGTCAGATTTTGTGGAAAAGATTACAGCCAATTCCAATTAGTTTTAAATTTTCAATGAGAAATTAAATTAAAACTTTACATAAAATATTGTAAATAATTCATTTAGCCAATGTTACCTTAAATTATGCTGTGTACAAATATATTGGAAAATCTTTTCATTGACAGTTTATTACATAATTGCAGCTTGTCTCTGAAATGAAGTCAGTTACTTGATAGTACATCTGAGTGTCTTAACACAAATAACGTCGTTGCCCTTATATGCATCTTAACAACACTTTCATTATCAGTTTAAATTACTTCTGGCTTTTGTTATATTTAGAGTGTATATAGTAAAGGTAAAAAAGTACACTTGTATGTCATACTAAAAAGCTACTTCAAGACAACAGAAAATGAAAAGATACTATCAGAATGCAAGTAAATACTAAAGAAAAAAAGGCGATTATTATCAATCACATGCAGTAGAAATCAAGGTTTGTCACTATACAGATCATTGTCTTTCTCTTCATCCATCTTGAGGCAATTTTACGTTGCAGTGAACTATCAGCCAGCGGATATTAAGCCTATTTTGTTTTGCTTTGCATTTATGTGTGTTGGCAGTCTACTTTTTTACAGCTTTTTAAACAGATGGTTTTAGATCAGTAAAGCTTAACAAGACACACAGCAAATAGAAATAAAATCTTCGCTAGCAATATTGTGTTTCATTGCCCAGTTGCTGCCAACTAAATATATTGGACCTATCTCTCATTAAAAAGACAAGAAAAAATGCAGTTTCACAATTCCTAAGCGTATACTTCACAATTTAAAAGCGTACAAATTTGAGATACATTTCTGGGCTGAATAACCATGAATTTCAGTCATGAACACCTACTGCAGGGATTAATAGGAAAGTGACTGCTAGCTAGTTCTACCAGATTTTACTTCTACAATTTTGTGAATACCAATATGAGTTTCAGTTTCTGTCAACTGAAAGGTCCTGATCTTGTTTTTAAGAATATTACAACAGACTGCAGAGGACATATAATATGTGCATTTTGCAGTATAGTAAGTATTAGCAATAATTGGCAACTCTGTCTTCATCTATTCTAGATAGGTTCTCAGTATTAGAAAATAAGCTTTGAAAAATTTTTTTAAGGTTAGTTTCCTAAATAAACATATTTTTGAAATAGTTAAAATACATTCATATTCCCCAAAACATAGATTTCAAATAGCATCATGCTTCCTCTTAGACAGAATTGAAGCAATACTAGATTATTATTATTTATTTTTTTTTTAACTTCAATGACCCTGATCATAATGGTTCAAGTAATGCTTTTGAAAACCTTTACTTTTCTTTAGATTGTCATTTAAATTAAAAAAACAAAACAAAAAAACAGACATATCAGATAAATATTTCAGAAAAAAGTCATTAAGCACCAAAAAGGAAATTAAATACATTTACTTGAGATTATGTAAGAATAACAAGTAGCGTTGAAATAAAAGAGTTGTTCTTTCTCTTTTGTGGCTTAATAGAATTATCACTTATATTAAAACATATTATCTTTATTGCTGTTGGACCTAAAATGCATTTTCTTAATAAATATAAATGACAAAAAATTGTCTTCAAAAGTGAGCCTGAAGAATCAGCATATATAACTCTAGCAGAGTTGATAACTAGATACTGTCAGAAGAGTTTCTTTTACCCGATTAAATGCTGAAGACTCTTCCTCCAAATTCCATAATAAAAGTTTCCAAATTATTCTTCAGATCACTTTGAAGATCACCTTGAAATTCTTGGGGACTTCATGAATTATTTCCCAAGTTCTAAACATAGCTGCCAGTCAACAGCCACATACTTTGCATTTGACACAGATATAACTCAAAAAGCTGTGGTAAATCCCAATGGAGTTACTCTAGATTCATGCTAGCATTCCTGAGGTACATAGAAGTTTGCATCTTCTCCTAAGTCTTAAAACAGAAAGGAAATAGAACTTTAAACACCAAAGGCTTAATTTACAGCTTCTTATTTCAAAATTGTTTGGAGACATCAAACCATCTAGTGACACTACTGCAAAGAGGGAAAACACAGAAATTCAGAGCCCTGTTACCTGAGATACAGGAAAGTTATTCTTGTATTCTTCACATACCATAGCAATATTTGTCTGAGAAATGCAAGGGACCTTGAGAAGTAGGCCAGTTTCTAAGCACACAAAGTTAGTGAAGCTTTAACTAGCACAGCATTTCATTCAAGAAGTCAGCTTCAAGACTTCATTTAAAATTATCAGGGGCACATTATCTGGGAGCACAACAAGAAGCAATTATTGGTTTAATTAGCCTGCATTCACCACGTTGTGCTCCTACTCTTTGTTGGATTGCCAAGCAATTTTGTAAAATCATTAAGCAAGGGAACTATAATTCCATAATGACCTAATCTTCAGCTCCATCCTATCACACTGGAATATTTTAAAGTTATTTATGACTGTCCTCAATAAAACCTAAGCCCATTGGGCAAGGCACACTTTGAGTCTCCAAAATTCTGGATTGCTTCTTTTATTGAAATTTATTTGTCCTATTCGGCTACCATTATCTACACCAAACAGGTAAGATTTGCTATTGATATAAGGTTAGTGTAAATGCATGTTGCTATGGAAGAGCATAAGACATACTAAAGGATATGTTTAATGTTTCAAAGCTGTCTCAAAAGAAATATGTTTAACTCTGCACAGTACTAAGCTGTATAATCAAAGAATATTGGGATGTTATAATCACAAAATAAACAAGAGAGTTAGGCAAAGCAGACTATGATAACAAAAGAGAAAAAATAAAAGGCTTACCCCTATCCTGGGCTCACTCACAAAACGCCAGCAGAGGCAATCTCCAGAAGAGATCTTTCCCCACTGGTAGCCAGCTCTTAAATAGGTCTAGGAGCACAGCTGAATTGCCTTCACCTGTGCTCCTCTGGCTCACTCATTGCTCTCCTTAGGTGATCAATCAGAGGTTCAGGCTATGACTCAACAGTTCCCATACATAAGATTTGGGATTAACTGCCAAAAAATGAAAAAGGAATGGTATTTTTCATTTTAAAAGAATCAAAGAATTGTAGGGGCTTGAAGGAACCTCTGGAGTTTATCTAGTCCCCTGCTAAAGCAGTTCTAGAGTAGGTTGCAGAGGAAATCATCCAGACAGATTTTGAATAACTACAGAGGAGAGTACACAATTTCTCTGGGAAGCTTCTTCCAGGGCTCTTAACTTTAATGAATGCTCAAAACTTTACTAAAGTTGTGGCCTTATCAAAATATGTAAAATATTTCAAAAAAACATGCCAATATAATAGGTATTTAAAATACAGTATAATTTTGAATTTCTGAATAAGAAAAACAATCTTAAGAGTAAGCTAGTAACAAGTATTTTGCATTATATGAACCAGACAAACATGATTTTTAAATTATTAAGAAATAAAATAACCTTTATTACTACGCTTAGTATGTTGACCTGCAACAAGTACATGACTAGTAACTATGTCAACTAGTCCTGGTACAGTTGGGGTTTTATTAAGTATTTTAAGTTATTTCCACATATCCAAAGACACTAACTACAAAAAACAAACAAAAAAACCCACAACCAACTAACCAACCAAACAAAAACACCCAAAATGCAACCAAATATACAAGCAAACAAAAATGAAAGGAAAAGTTTATGCGTATGTCTACGTAGCTATTTAAAACTAGGAGGGCCAATTTCTTCTCATTAGTTAACATAACCAGTGCTGACAAAAGATAATGTCTTCATAAATGTTCTTGATGGATTAACTAAAATCTACTTTCTCTATTAAATTTTATCTAGAGCAGTTTAGCACATAAAAATGCATAAGCTTTCCTTTTGACACTCAATGAAACACTGAATATGTGTTCTGTAAAATCTTAATATTATTCCTTAGAATATCTTCAATAAAATAATATTGTTCTTTTTCAGATTTGGAAATTAATTGAAAAACATTTAGTTTAGTCTCTTACAATGGTTTACATTTCTAACTTATGTGCGCTACTGTATAATGAAATCAAAGGTATCTGTAGTTTATGATATCCCCATAAAAACAAAACAAAAAATATAAAATCATATTTCAGTATGCTCTTGGTGGAATGTTAAGAAAAATCACAGAATCACAGAATTGTAGGGGCTGGAAGGGTCCTCTAGAGATCCATCATCGAGCCCAGCCCCCTGCAAAAAGCAGGCCCCCTGCAGCAGGCTGCACAGATAGGTGTCCTGCCAGGTCTTGAATATGTACAGAGAAAAAGAATCCATAGCCTCCCTGGGCAATCTGTTCAACTGCTCTGTCTTCTGGAGTATGTAGTTTCTCTTTTCTTCTGAGAACGAGGTACCTGGAAATATCAGCAGTCCATGGAACTGGAGCATTAACTTTTTAACTCCTAATGCACTACATGAGGTTATGGTGTGGAATACCAATAAAAATAAATAAATTATAAAATCATGACAGGCTTTTATCCCATCTGAATATTTTGAGGTGCAGACAACAATGAAATTTTTAGGCTGCAGTCATTCTCTGAAGCTCTTTCTATAGGAAACCTACATGAAGTTACAGAGTTCTAAAATTTCCAGTTCTTGTCAAATATGAAATAAATTAATTAGGGGGCTAAGATGGCACAGAGGGCATGGGTGTAATGGTCACATAGCTATGTTTGCCTTAAGAGGCTGTATTAAGATGAAAATTTGATTTTCGTAGTGCAAAAATAGAAGTTGATGGCTTTCATAAAGCCCAGAAAGAAGACTACAAACTTTGCAATTTATTAAATTATAAATAAATAAATAAAATTGATCTAGAATATTGGATTGTTGTAAAGATCTCTAATTAAAAAGAATAGAAAGTATTTATAACAAACAATGTTTTCATCTTAAGAATGCTGATCATTACATTGCATAAATTTTATACATAAGAAATTACTTTGCAATGTTGCATAATGATGAGCAAGAGGCATAATGTATAAGCAATAACTCGTATATATGCAGGAATACTACTTGGTCTGCTGACTGCAAAACCAGCCATCTTGGCAGCACATTTTGCAAGTTCTAAGGGCATCTATGACTCACAGGAAAGCCTTGTCTCTCAAATTTGATTTCTACATCTACCTTTGAAATAGAAAGAATGGCATTATGCAGTATCTTTTTAATATGCAGTATCTTTTTAATATGAAACGCTATGGTCATGTTCTAACTATTCCAAATCCCTAATCAGTGCACCAATCCAGGCTATACAGTATGATGTGAAGAAATGATTAGACATGTTGCAACAGTGGATGCAACAGTCCTTAATTTGCAATAATTTATGTAGTACGAAGACAATTCTTAACATCAAAACCAGCAGCCTGTTTGTTTTGTTTTTAAGGAAATATTTGCCGTGCTGTAAAACAACTGCATTTATATTTAAATCAACTGCTTGCACAGATGACATTTAGATAAAGTGCACTAAGAAGCATATTATTTCCATACATGGCAATTTACATGTGAAATTTCCATTAGAGGTAATGATAGTGGCACGTATAAATCTCTAGCACACTTTAACATTAATTGCATTCATCTGTGTAAGTACTTGGACTTTCAATGACATTATATCCACAGCTCTACAAAGTCAGATGAGATCACAGCCTGGAGAGGCTAAACTTTAAGCACTGTCATTACTAATAGCAGGTAATAACTAAAATCTTAATCTTCACCATTGTTGAAACGCAGTATCTCATAAACTTTATTCTAGGGAAAAAATACTAATTAAATATGTTTCCTTAATTTACTAGTCTACTAAGATAAAACTAGTTGTCAGAATATTTTTAAGCATGCTATGCTAAACAGTCACTAATTTAACATTTACTTGAATAGGTATATGTGAAAATCTTCTTAGGATTTCCCAAATCTCCAAGAGGAAGCGTTAGATTTCTCACAAAATGGAACTTCATGAACTTTCAGGAAATCTGCTGAGAATATTATATAAATCAACCAAGAGGCTAATTAGAGAAAACTGATATTTTGATAAAATTCAAATTGACTTTGTATTAGATGTCAAAATACTAACCAGAAATATCTCCAAGTACATTCCAGTTTCAGCAAACACACTTTCTAATGCACTAATTTAAACCAAATTAAACTTCAGATATTTCTGTTCATGAAGTTGTCAGAAGCTTGGAGTTCTCAAATTACCTGTTATGAAAAATCACTGAGGTATATTTTAAGCAAAATAAATCCAAATTCTATTTGATATCACTATGTAAATATTACATGACATCTGATTTTTGCTCATCTCCGGCATGGACAAAAAAAGGGTACAAGAAAAAATACTTTTTCGTTATCTTAATCTTGAATTATATAATGAAACAAGCACAGCCTGAGCATGATATGAACTGTAACAAAATGTTACAGTATTTGCATCTGGTGTCCAGCGGAATTTCCAAATCTGTGTAACAAACTAGTTTTACTTCTGAGGTATTCGCAAAAATTTTTAGAACCTGAAAAATGTAAAGCACCATTCAATTCCTCCTCCTTGGACACTGTTCAGCATAAATCATATGACATTTAAGACCTTACGTAATCAGTACTGATCAAACCACAAGCACTTAAACCCACTACATAACTCATCTTCAAATCTGATGGATGCTGAATTTCTTTCACTAATTTTAATTTGAATGTGAATTCTACAGTATGAACCAATATGATTTAAAATACAAAGAATTGAAGTTGTGCTGAATGATATATTTTGATAAGGGGACTGAGTGCAGCCTTAGTAAGTTTGTAGACAATGTTAAATTGGGAAGGAGTGTTGAGCTGACAGAGGGGAGAAAGGCACTACAGAGGGACCTGGACAGACTGGATTGATAGGCCAAAGTAAACTGTATGAGTTTCAGTAGGGCCAAAAGTTGGGTCCTGCATTTGGTCACAACAACCCCAGGCAACCCTATAGGCTTGGGGAGGAGTGGCTAGAAATCTGCCTGACAGAAAGGGACCTTAGTGTACTGATGGACACTTGGATGGACACTTGGATGAATGGACACTTGCAGTCAGCATTGTTCTCAGGTGGCCAAGCAGGACAATGGCACCCTGGCTTGTATCAGGAATGGTGCAGTGAGCAGGACTAGGGAAGGGATCCTGCTTGGCCTTACTTCAAGTACTGGGTTCATTTTTGAGCACCTAAGACAGAAAGGGCATTGAGGTGCTGGACCAGGTCAAAAGAAGGGCAACAAGCCAAAGAAAGCCTGTGAAATGCTTGCAGAGTATGCCCTACAAGGATTGACTGAAGTAACTGGGGCTGTTTATTCCAGGCAAAAGGACACTGAGGGGAGACCTTATTACTCTCTTCAAATACCTAAAAGGTGATTGCAGCAAGAGCAGGGTTGGTCACTTCTCACTGGTGACAACTAACAGGACAAGGAGAAAAGACCTCAAGTTATGACAGGATAAGTTTAGGTTGGATATCAAGAAAGATCTCTTTACAGAAAGGGTTGTTAAGCAATGGAATGGGCTCCCCAGGGAGATGGTTGAGTCACCATCCCTGAATGTGTTCAAAGACCATTTGAATTTGGTGGTCAGGGACATGATTTAGCGGAGGATTGTTAGAGTTAGGATAGTGTGCTTAGGTCATGGTTGGACTTCATGATCTTTAAGATCTTTTCCAACCTAAACAATTCTATGACTATTCAATTGAAACACTAAACAAAGCTTGTTTCAGTTCTAATCATGAAATCCTTGACACACAAAGTAGCTTGCATTGGGATCACATGTGACAGTGAAAATGTCAGCGTATAATCGAAGAACATTAGGATGTTACAATCATAAAACAAACAAGAAAGTTAGGTAAGGCAGACGATGACAACAAAAGAGAATAAATAGAAGCCTTACCCCTATCCTGAACTCAATCATAAGACACCAGCAGAGGCAATCTGCAAAAGAAAGCCTTCCCCACTACTAGCCAGCCCTTCAATAGGTCTAGGAGGGGTGGAGCCTGGCTCCACCTGAATTGCCTTCACCTGTGCTCCTCTGGCTGACTCACTGCTCGCCTCAGGTGATCAACCAGAGGTTCAGGCCGTGGCTCAGCATTTTCCATACAGTCAGTTATTGTACTTTAGATCCAATTTAGGCCAAGGTCTATACTTGTTAGCAATTATCAATAATATCATTATGAATTGCATTGTTAGTAATATGTCACAAAGATCAATTTATTGCGTAATTTTAAACATTTGTTAGCCAATTAGTTATCCCAAATATCATTGTAACATATCTAGAAGTTTACTACCTGGCTGTTCGTATTTTTCCCTATTGAGACTAAGATAATCTTGGGCAAGTGCCTTAGAATTTGACAGCTGTTTTTACGTGTCAAAGTTAGGATAGGGAACGACCACCCTTTCTATGGACCTAACAACTATCAACAGAATTATTATTTCATAAATAATAATTCTATTTCTCCTAAGAGAATTTTTTCCAGCAAAATTGATTCTGTGTTTACTTGTTTTCTTTAACAATATCTGAATTCTGTTTTTACCAGCAACTCTATGTTGATCAGAGCTAACTCATCAGATCTCTAACAGAATAATGCTGGCAAGTTTTTACAGTAGATCTGTCTTTATATCAGTCTTAAAATTAAAATAAATTGTATCAGCAATCATGGCTCCCTTAGGGCTGATTCAGAAAATTGTGATTACATAAAGCACTCATGCTAAACCTACATTTCCTGTACCTTCCACATGTTGCTCTACATAACTACATAGAAGGGGAGGGGACAAAGAAGAAAGAAGATTTTATTATTAGTAAAAATACTCAGCAGTTCTTTTTCAGCAGTGTACAGGTCTGTGTGGTTAAAGTAGACTGAGAACTCAGACGGCTTTAAAATAATTTTTTAATGTGTGTGGCAGAATGGTAAGCTCCAGACATGTAATGAGTTAATATCTTTATCCATCTGCCTCACTGAAGTGTGCACCTACACATGCTATTTATGGGCCAAATTAGAAAGATTTTTTAAATCACAGTTCATTAATTTTTTGAATTTTAAACAAGGAATATAGATTTAAACATTTTCCTGCAGCAGATCGGCAACAATGATGAAGCAAAATAATATTCTGAACACTGCTAACAATTAATTTGTAGGATTTTTGTTTTCTTTTACCACTTGATTGCTTTTAATTACTAGTTACTACCAAATCTCTTCACTACCAGCTGCTTGGCAATATTTTCATTACAGATATAAGTATTTTATTGTCTTCACTGTAATATTACGAAGCAATGGAAAGCAGTGTTCATCTGTCACTGGTTAGAATGCATGAATAACTCTGCAGTAATTTTTATTACTGTTCTTGAAAACAACATCAACAGTTGGCTAGCTCTCTGAATTTTCTAGCTTTTTATGAAAACTACATGGATGCCAATTTATGAACATGGCACACTATATCTATATCAGGATTCTTTCAACTGAATTAAAGACTAAGAAGTTTGTACATTTAAAAGATATAATCATATTTCCTATTTTCAAAAGCAACATTAAGAAGGAGTGCAGTGCAATCAGTAGAAAGTAACAGAAGTTGACTTAACTTTTTTAGGAGAAAAGCAGATTAAATCTTAAACAGGTATTTCTTCCTAATTTACAACATTTATTTTGACAAGCGTAAATAATTCAATTTTTGGGGAAATTAAAAGAAATACAAACTTTTGGTTTTGACAAATAGCAATTATTCTTTTTTTTTGCCTTTCCTTTAGGATTTTTTTTATTTCAATGGATAAAGAATATCATTTTCCTATCTCAAAATGCAATTGAATATTATTACAATAGTAGAAAGTTATATATTTACTCTTTAAGGAAATGTTCTACTGTTTGCCAAATAATGCCAAGTAATAAGTACTTACACAGACTCACAATCAAGCAGTTAAGAAAAGGATTCCCTATAACGTCCTGAAAAATATACAGGATGGATCTATAAGGTAGGGTTAGTTTAGCCCCAAATACTATATTTTTATCTTATTTTCTCACCTGAGAAAATAAGATAAAATAATAATAAATTTCTCCCTTTTTCTTTTCTTTGTTGTTTTTTTTTGTTTGTTTGTTTGTTTTTGTCGTTCATTATTTTTTTTCCAGTTACATGTTTTCTAGTCAAATGTCTTTCTGTTAAATGCCCAACCAGAATTATATAGGTAATTAACAGATCAACTGCTTTGAGAAATAAAGACTTTTCTTGGAATTGTTTCATTTCAAACATAATGCTCTCAGCAGGGCATTTTATTTGCTTTACTTTTTGGTTGCCACCTGCAAAACAGATTTCAGTAAAATATTAAATGTCTTTTGTTTTACTTTCTGTGAAGAGGTCAAATGTTAATTTAGATCTCGTCATATAATGAAATAATGATATTGACGTATTGTAGAGTTGCAGAGTTCAGGTAGCAGAAATATAGATTCCCAGCAAGCAGTGTGGGCAGATCTTCACATAAACTATCTGAGGTTCTTTTTTTGGGTTTCTTGTGTATGCTATTCTTAGAATAAGAAGTGTTGAAACTAGGTTTACTGAGAAGGTCATAGTACTTCTATCAAGAGTCTCTAATGGATGATTTTCAATAATTTTGGAATATACAATTTCCAACACAGTGCCATGGTACTGGGAAGGCCATTCGGAATTCAAGGTGCTTCACAAGCAGTTATCTTTATAAAACATAATCTTCATCCTGTAATGTTCTTCACGAATGAGCTTTTTCAGTACTCTTACCATCACGGCTTTTGAAATTGCCTTCTAGCCTTTAAGAATATAGATACAGAATATTCAAAAATGAGAAATATTGCAGATGAATTATACACTCCCATAAATGTATTAGCTAGTTACATATATTGCTAATATATCACGTGCTGAATTAAATAAATGAAGAAATTACTGCAGCTTAAACAGAAATAAAAGCCGTCTATTAAATCTGCCTTATTCTGAAACAGGTACATAAATTATGTAATAAAATAATTCACAAATTGTATCAAAACCACTGTACCTGCTGCATCAAATACATCACATTACATTTGGATGTAATCTAAAATCTAAAAATCATATAGATATTAAACGAAATCATGTTGAACGGCTATATGATTTACTAAATGAAATAAACTGGGTCAATACAGTAGTCACTGAACCTAGCATATCAGATCATAAGCAAACACAAAGCTCAGATGTTTTGAAATCACTTGTCATGCGTTCTGAAATAGGTCTTAGGAAAGAGTGAAAAAATGAACAAAATTTTCCAGAATTGGGCAATTAATTTTTAAAGAGTCACTGACTAAATATCCTACTAATTTATGTATCACACTTGAACAAGAACTGCTATCATTCCTAGATATCCAATGCCCCAAAATGGTAAAACTAATTGTAAATCAGATATTCATGAAATTCATATTAACAAAAAAATATATTCCCTGAGAAACTCTACAAGTTCAAGATGAAAAAAATCTTTACGGATATTTCTAATCAACAGCAACAAGCTTAAACCCAGATTGCAGGTTAAACGTGACACAAACTTGACTTTCCTGATATAATTTTTCAAAGGGTAAAAACTAGTTATTAAAAAAATATATATTCATCTAAACTATATATCCTGGAATAAGTATGGAATCAAACATTTTCTCATTAAATTTAATCAAGATTCTGCCAATTACACTGGTTCCTCTACTTTAAGATCATAAACTTTTATCATCATTATTATGAGATATAATTTTATAATAAGCCTTTTTGAAGACAAATCTAAATGAATTTAAGCATTTTACAATACATTCAATTTTCTCCAGTTATAAAATTGTGTGTAGGTTTGATTCCACTTTTAAGATTCTCTAATTTCTATAAAGTAAGCATCATGCTTATGTCCTGTTTCATACAGAAATTACAGTCCTTTATACATTCAAAACTGAAAGAGTGAGAGACTAGTCTATGTAATATTAGTAATTCAGTAATGAAGACATTTATCTGAGAGGTGCAGAGGTCAATTTCTTTTGAGCTTCAAATATATTATTTTTAATGTACAGTAAATATTTTTGATTTATTTAAATGAAATGTTTTCAGTAAACATGCAGATAAAAAGATAAGAACTTCAGTATTTTTTATTGTTTTTCCTCCTCCTACCTCTAAATATTGGTTTCTATCAGGAAATAAAATAAAACTTAAAAAAAAAAATCATAGGCAATGCTCATGGAACAGAAAATGATGCTGCTGCTCATTAAACACTTTTAATAAGTACCTGAAACATAAGATAATTTTCTCTCAAAGCATTTAGAAATCCCGAGGTGTCAATATATGGACACACAGTAACTTTGAAGAAGCCTTTTATTCTTAATTCCTCTTGTCTGAGGAACAGGAGACCAGCTGGAGTCTTTCACTCTCCGGAGCATCATTTATAATGCAAACTAGCAGTCAATACCAAAAGCAGATGTTTTATGAAAACTTGTCTTGATCTCTCAGCTCTAGTCCCTTTAACTCATGCTGAGAAGTTAAAATAAAGAAGAGAAATACTATTGACGTAAAGAACTAAGGATGAGAAACCTGTGTCAGAATTTAAAAAGGTATACTAGACTTCACAGAGAAACTTAGAGTTTCCCAATTCAGAAATTTGAATTCAACAGTCTTTAAATTCTTAAAATTACACTTAAATTCTTAAAATTACACTGCTTTCATGCAAGTTCGAAAGTTTCTTTGTTTTGAAGAAAATATATTTGCATCCTCAGAGCAGTCAACATGGCTTTAGAAAGTTATTCAGTAAAAGATCAATTGTGAGACCATTAGTATACCCATAACCTTTCACTTCTAAAGAAAAAGCTCTGCAGAAGCCAGAAGGAGAAGTAGCTTGTATAGTTCCAGTAAGTTTTATTCTGTAATCTGTTCCCATGTAGTACATCTAAAGAATCTTTTGTCCCCTACTCAATCCTGTTTTCAGGAAGATCAGAATCATTGGCTATCATCTCGCCCATGCCTTAATAGTCAAGGATGGCTGTGTTTAAATTTTAAAGCCATGACAAAATAGTAACTCTGAATTCTGCTCTAGGTTGCAGCGTTTCAGAGTATAAAGTTTGCTGTGTTATTATTTTTTCCTAGAAATACAGTAGGTAGTTTTACATATACCAGGAGGAAAAACAGGCCTCAGAGAAAAACATGACACACAAAGCAGAACTCTATATGTAATCCTACTGACTTTATCCACGATCCTTACAGCCCATTCATGAATATCTCACAGAAGGCATGGAACCATCATTAATTGCAGCTAAAATTGGGTGAAACACTTAATTGCTTTGACTTATTAGAAGATTGGATTAAAAGGAACTGTATCAGTAGCTTTTTTCTTGTTTTTTTCTTCCCAAATTCATTAGACAAAAGCTGGTAACCTGGAATAAGGCAAATATTCAGACTGGCCAGGGTCAGAATCCTAGAAATACAATTGAGTCATACTTAGTAAGTGAAATGTAAGGGCAAAGAGGAAGTTTCTAAAAAAGTCCAGTTCTTTGACAATGTCATTTTTGACATGTTTCCAACATGTTAAATATCTAAGAGCTTGATATAACAGAAAAGCTGCTCGGATAGAACTATTACCTCTTCAGATCACATTACCAAGACAAGGATCAAGGAATAGAAGGAATAACAAAATATTCTTGATAAAGGGTCTCTAACTTTGGCATATGCTTACGCATCATGAAAATAGGGTATCACAACTATAATGGAAACTTCATACTCATGTTACAAGGAAGTATGCACAGTCAAACAGTCAAACATGGATTTTTTTTTTTTTTAATACCAGTTATAAACATAAATTGAATATACCTCATCATAAATTGAATGCATGAAAACTCCTTTTGTACTGACAAAGTGTGTCCGCTGTCTTGAAACTTCAAAAAACACGTGGAAACTTTATAGTATGTATCCGGAATATAATGTAATCGTCAGCTAAATGCATGAACAAAAGCTTTGGGATCCAATGATTACTGTAAAAGGAAAAATTATCAGTACAATCTGTCTTTATAATATCTTTAGATATATGCATGATTTATTTTATTTTAGTCTGACCTTAAAAGTATGTATTATAAAAAATATATATATGCTGGCAGCCCATGTGCCTCAGGTGATTGTAACTGCTGTTACCAACCCCAGGAGTGGTCAAGAGTTGATCTTTGGTCAACTTTGGGAGTTTGGGAGTCCCACGGAGATAAGCAGTTTCTGTAGAGCAGCGGTTATTTCATATGAATAAAAAACTTCTCCTACATCTTGTCTGTAATTCCTCCTATATTCTCACAGTGCTCTAGTTGAAAATTTGTCTGCCTGCATATTACAAGTGGAGTAAGATGCTCGTAGAGGAAGAAATATCGAGGTTTAACTGAAGAAGCATGACTTCAGTGTGCTGCACTGTTAGGATTCTTGAAAGACGTGACACATGATGGAATGCAGCTGTTGAACACAACATAAGGAGCTGCTTTTCAAACCAAAAATTATGAATACTTTGACATTTGTTTTTTTAATATATGTAAGACTTTTATATGCAGCCTATCAACTTAGCTCAAGAAAATTTGAGTACAGAATGCAGTGAAGGAAGAAAAAACACTAAAAAATTATTTGACTTGTTGACTTTCCCTTTAGGAATTATCTGTGTCATTTTTACTTTCACCCAGGCCAAGTAGATAGCATACTAAATAGTTGAGTGCTCTATTACAGCAGACTAGGAAAAAATGGAGAACTACATCTACTTTTTTTAGACTACACATTAAGGACACTTAAGATTGGCCATTAGGTCTTCAATGTCTTTTACTGAAGAGATATTTAATGGCTGCATTTTGTACTTCTATGTCGATAAGTCACAGAAAATAGCCATATATAAATAAAATATGATATTATTATCCAAAAAATAGACTTACATTTTAATAAGCAGCTAATCAAAATTTGTTGCAAGGCATTTTGCAGACCCTTTGGGAAAGGTGAAACATGGTTCATTAAAACAGGAAAGACAAAAAATCTGTATTTAAATCTGTTTGATGCCAAGCATTTAATAACAGAGGAGAGACCTTTCTTACTGTACGAAAATGTAACAAAAAAAACCCCAAACAAATATGTAAAAAAAAGTTGGTGTCCAGATACGCATTCATATATTAAGATATGCATTAATATATCTTTTTATATATAACAAATCCATTATCTGCTTTTATGTTTGAAACATCTGTATCATCTGCTTTATAGAAATAATAGAAGAGGGAAAAGGAAAAAAAATAATTCTAGGTTATTAAGCTTTTGGAATAAGAATTTCTGTGTACATAAATAATATGCAAGCATACAGGAATACTTTTATTAAATTAAGATCAATTTTTCTCATTTTACTCCTGAATCTCTGGAGAGGGCAGGAAAGGCCATACTTTAGGCTCAATTAGGTACCTATTGAAAATACTGGGGCAAGATAGGCTGTTATCACAAAAAGATGAATAAGCATGATTGAAATGTATTTTATATAGAATATGATATTATATTATATATAATGGAGATGGTTTGAAACAATGAGGTTCAAATTCTTGCAATGAAATATGAATTTTCTCTATATCTCATCACTTTATCTTTGCTGCTCCCCTTTTTTCTCTGCTATTAACTGTTTATGAGTCTTACCAGCAGACTTTAAATATGGAAGACAAAAAAACCTCTAGAAATTTCAGAAAAGTGTAAAAAGTATAACTTGTATTAAAAAAAAATTGAAGACTTTATACAAAGTCTTAGAAAAATTATGCCAGCTGCAAAGGGAACTCTAATCTCGAGGCCGAGAAAGGTATTTGTGAGCAGGCAACCCATTATCTGTGAGAAATAACATGGCAGCAGCTGCTGGAGGAACTTTCACATGAATAAATAAATAAATTAATAAATAATTCTGGATCTCTTCCAGGTCAGAATGCAAAACCCAGTTGTGTTGTTGTTTTTTTTTTTTTTCCCTTCCCACAGAGTGCTGAGATTAAGGCTAATTCCTTAGAGATTTATTGTAAATGCTTATCAGCATTCTTTGCTAAAGTTCTCAAAGGGTTTTTGTGGGATTTACTTCACGCTTCCAGAGTATAACATGTGAATTCATTCTTGTTTCTTCAAACATCCTGTTTATGTTGTCAGTGCTAAACAAGGTTTTATACACCTTTCTCTGTTCCTGACAAATTTCGTATTACTGTGATAAGCGGGAAACTGCTAAGCCTCCTTAGTACTGCTTGTTTTTTTTTTCACTCCCATGCATTACGTTAAAACGGAGGGTGAAAAGCCTAGCTTGTCATTTACAACTAAAAACATAAGAAGTGCTGTTTGAAAATTGAAACTCTATTAAAGTAAACAAGTAACTAATCAAAGGAGATTAGCAAAGAAATCTGCTCTAGTAATTGCAGGAAACAAAAGACACAGTTGAATAGAGTGAAAGAGCCAAATTCCTATCTCTTTCAACCTGCTAACATATAAGCTCCCATGCAATGCATCGAACAGGTTCAAGAGGGCCTGTACTGCAAGTCTTGCTTCAATGTTGGCCTGCCATGTGACACTGGGTAACATCATGCCTTAGCTACAAGTGAGTCTTATGTTTCCTGTAGAAAAACATCTTGAAAACTATATAATAATAATATAGAAATATATTATATATTATATATTATATAATACTATATAAATATATAATTGTAATTATTATTAAATTCCTTTCCTTTACTGGCCATTTCTAAAAGACAAAGAAATTGAAGAATATTTTCTATCTTGATTGTCTGGTTTCCCTCCTGAGGACTCAAATATGAGGCATGGGGTTAAAAAGCAATACTCCAGAATCTTATGCTCCTTACTGGAGTGTTACCTATGCAAAGAAAACCAACTGTATGGCTGGGCCCAAAGAATATTGGAAGAGTTTTACTCTTCTATGAAAACAACAACAACTAAGTCTACATTTTGTCTCACTTATTTTGTACTATTGAGAAAATCTAAAGCAGAAGAAAATCAATTAATTATGAACACTATTAACCGCTGGATCTTTCCTCTGTTTATGGAAAAGTGACCTATTTCACTCTTTTGTTTTTACTTCTCTATCTTCCTAATGGTCACTTGCATCATTCTTCCATTTCTCAGAAAGAATTACAGAGAGGGTAGTTGCTTATTCTTGCTTATGAGGAAACAGTAATCTAAACAGAAGATATAGCAGACACAAATGCATCAAATTTAATGGCATTTGATTTTCATTCAGTTGACACTGTCTACGAAAAGAATTGACAAAGACAGCTCCCTGCTTGTTGTCAGTGGGAAATGGTTTCAAAAATATCTGTCTAAATCTTCCCTGGCATTTTCCACTATATTTTTTGGTATGAGTTTAAAGGTCGTCTCCCTATTATTTAATCCCAGCTCCCTCAAAAATATCTCCAAAGAATTTTCTTATTAGCATCTGAAAGAAACTGTTACCTTTAAAGAAACCTTGGCAACCTCAATTTTGAAAAAGCATAGTATATCTTGGGAAGATTTACTTCTGTCACAAAGATGAGTAGATAGTGTATGTTTCATTGGGAATGTTCAAGTCCTTCCCATGGTATTTCCAGTCATAGGAAGCAATGAATATGGATAACGAGAATTACCTTTCCTGCAATGCCTACAGACTTTTGTCTGTTTGGTATGAGAAATCTATTTGGCCCCTTCTTCTAATTTCTCAGTACTGAAGGGTATGCAGAGGGATGGGTAGAACTGCACTCTATGAAATTCTGCTCATTCTAGGGATAAGTTGGTCTGAAATTGAAATCTGAACTGCTCAAAATGTGTAACACAAAAAAAACATACTTTTGAATATCTGGAAATGAACAGAAAAACAACAACATAAACAAACAAACAAAAAAACCCCACAAATCTTGGCTGGGGGCTGAAACTAAATTTGTGTTAAATAAATAAATTGGATTGTCCGAATAGAAATGAGTCAATTCAAATGAGAAATAGCACATATGCTATGTGCATATGTTGTTAAAAATAGAAAATCTGCTAAGCTGTATTATAGGATTGATAAGATTTTGTTTGAAATTACCACTGTCTCCTTATGGTTTTATCATGTGCCCATACTCAGTATAAAATCAGACAACATTTAAACACATAGATTTAACTTTCTAAAACACTCATAATAGAAAACCTAAGACCCTTATGCCAATTCTACATCATCACCAGTTGGGTAGGTGAGGAGAGAGCAGCACTTTTACCTCAGCAAGGTTTTTGACCCTGTCTCATCTAACAAACTGGCTGACTGGCATAGATCTGAGTGTTTTGATCAGTGGTGCAGAATGTAGTTAATCATAGAAGCATTTGATCTGGAAAGGACTCTAAACAGCCAGATAGTCCAACTCCCCTGGAATAAACAGGGAAACCTACAGCTAGATCAGGTTGCTCAGATTCCAGTCCTGACCTTGAATGTCTTCAAGGATGGGGCATCCACCACAACTCTGGGCAACCTGTTCCAATGCCTCAGCACCCTTATTGTAAAAAACTTCTTCCTTTTAACCAAAGTAAATCTCCCCTCTCTTAGCTTGAAACCGCTTCCCCTTGTCCTATCACAACAGACCCTGAAAAGAGTCTGACCCCTTTCTTCTTATAGCCCCCATTAAGATACTGGAGGCCTGTGGCTAATGATGTTACCAGGGGTTGGTACTCTGCTTGGTCTTCTTCAGCATCCTTATCAGTGACCTGGATAAAGTAATGGAATGCACTCTGGAGTACTGCATCTAGTTCTGGATTCCTCAGTTCAAGAAAGTCGGGGAAGTTCTAGAAGGAGTCCAGCAGAGAGCCATGAAAGTAATGACAGTGAGTGTGAATCAAGTGGGTGGGACCTGGATCCTTCCAGTGGTGCCCAGTGACAGGATAAGGGGCAATAAGCATGAAATGGAACGTAAAGATTTCCACAGAAACATGAGGAAGAACTTCCTTACTGTGAGGGTGACAGCACTGGAACAGATTACCTAGAGAGATCATGGATTCTTCTGCTCTGGAGAAATTCAAAACCTGCCTGAATGGTTTCCTGTGCAACCTATTGCAGGGAACATGCTTTAGCAGGAGGTTGTACAAGATGATCTCCAGAGGTCCGTTCCTATCCCTAGCATTCTGTGATTCTGTTATGATAGAAATATTTCTTATTATTTTTAGAGATATTACAAAACTCAAAATAATGAAATGTAGCGACTATCTTCTCCATAGCAATGTTACCTCCGACAATAACACGTTCACATTTATTTATTACATATCTTTAGTCATAATTCATTAAGAATCTTGGGCTTTTGTACATTGAATTAAATTCATAACAATGTATCTGAACAAACCAAAGGTTCTTAAGTTAACACAAACTTAATGGTATGATAACACTAGAATGAAGAAGTCTTTTTCTTTCTTTCTTTATTATTTATTTAATTTATGAATTTATAAAACTATTATCTCCAGAAAATATAATCTATGCACTGAATCTTAAGGGACAGTCTGCTAATAATGTTGTCTAGTAAGTAGAAACAATACTAACCCCTGGGTTCACATGGTGATCCAAGATGTATTTCAGCTTCTAAAAAGGCAAAAATCGTGTATACAACTTTTTAAATGTGATCTCGTTTCCCTGAGAAGAAATTCTTGCAGAGGGTGGTGAAACATTGGAACAGGTTGCACAAGGAGGTTGTGAATGCCCCATCCCTGGAGGCATTCAAGGCCACCAGAATGAATGTGGCTCTGGGCAGCCTGGTATAGTGGTTGACAACCTTGCCTATGGTAGGGGGGTTAAAACTAGATGGTCTTTGAGGTCCTTTTCAACTCAGGCCATTCTATGTTACAATTCTATGAATTTACGTAAAAATGGTTATCAGTTGAACACTAGAGCTGAGAAAAAAAGTTACCAAATATCTTCCCTTATTAAAAACAGCATATTCTGTACAGATGAAAATTGAACATTAAATAATACAAGAATTATTAATGTTTTATTTATTTTAAAATTTTGTATAAAAATGAAAATCTATATTTTTTAAATAAATATTTTTCAAATTACTGTTTACAAGCACTAGTATTTGTTTCAAGAGAACTAAAGAAAGATGGTGCTTCTTTTTCCAATTTCAAGAGAGCTTTTTTTTGCTTATTTTCTTTGAGTTGCATATGAATGGCTTTCTACAAAGGGACTATGAGCTCTGAGAAGAGCCTACCAACTGAACAGGAAGTGACTAGTTCTGTCAGTGCTTACAGGCCATTAGAGAGAGAAAAAGTCTTTACCTGATAAGAAATGAAGCTGTCAAAAATCTTCGTAAGATTCTCAGTAATTGTCTCTACAAAGAATAAAGAAAAATAAAGAGTCAAGAAAAAACTTCATTGAACTCCAGAAGGGGCAGAATTTGGATAGAAATAATGGAATAAAATCTATGAAACCTTCTAAACTGATCTACATTTTATGAGCTATTGCATGCAAACAAAACTGAACATTTTGTATTCCCAATGTCCTCTGTAAAGCTGATGAATGCAGATTTTTTTATGTGCTGTAGGAAAATGTGATTAAAATTAACATTAGGTAAGGGACTTAAACCTGTCAGGAAATCAGGAGGGACTGGAAGGAATTTCTCTTAGAAGAAAATGCTGAAGGTTTTTATTTTAGTGTGCTTTATACTTGCTGATGTGCTTTCTTTGTAGTTTGGCTATACTTCTGACAGAGATACAGTGAACTCCTCTTGCTGTATGTCAAGTATAGTTTCACTATATTGTGAAGATTTCCAAGAGAGAAATTTTCCTTTCCGGTCAATCCAAAGAATTTATTAAGAATTGGATTATTATTAGGGGAAGTCACAGTTTTCTGTGAATTGCACAGAGGAAGACATTTTAACAGGATGACAGCTTAACATTCCAAATATTTGGATAGAAACAACTCTTTCTTCACGTAACAGCCGGCTTGGGACAATTTCTTTTGTCTATTATGGTTCTTTTTCATATATAGGAATATCTAAATCTTCAGAAGAGGACTATTTGCCAAACTGTTTAAAGGATATTATACAGTATGTTGAAAAAAAGTTCTTGAACGATTACGCATGCACCACCCCCACAGCCCATTGTTACTTTTTCTTTTTTCCACTGAGCGTCCTTCTGTTTTTACTTGTTGTTATTTTTTTTTAATGACAAGTTCATTTATACCTGAGGTATACATTTTGCATACAAGTAGTTTATTCGCAGTGTAAATTAAGAATAGAGTGTTTGTGGTAATAAATATAGACTATACAGGTAATACATTCACCTTTCAGCTAATTCTACTCCAACTGTGGAATTTCTTAACTGTTCAGTAAAGAGCCCACTCATCAAATGAGCATTTGCTTGTTTGTTTGATTCACTCCCTAGTTTATCTGTGAGAAAATTAAACAGAAACCATCATAAGGAAAAAGAATTAAAGCATTACGTTAGAGACTACTCTTTTACTAAATAACTGGCAAGGAGAAACCTTTGCCTCCTCAAGTATTCTCATTCCCAAGAGGACCACTAACACACAAGTCCGCTCCCACAGGAGACTTCTGCAGTGTTTTATTTCCTCTGATTCCTTGTAAGTATAAATAGAGTCCCACTGAAAGAAGTTTAATCTGGTCCAGGCCTAACTAATTTCCAGTTCCATTCAGCTCTTTCATATCATGGCCAAATCTCACACGTACGTTTCGTCCCTGTCCAGACTATGAAGATTCAGCAATTACTATGGAACTATCACAGTTTTAAAAGTGGGAATCAGAAGTTAGAGAGGAGATTGTGGAGACCTCCAAGTTTGGCAATCACATTTTCGAACAACTAATTTTGTAAGCATGCAGAATGGCAGTGATTGTGATGAAATTCATAACAACTTAGAGCGTGCACACGTGTAGACTACTTCACTTATCACTACATCTTTCAGTGGTAATAAGTTGTAACAGAATTAGTATCATCTTAAACATAATACAGAAGGAACTTAGAGTAATTTTTCTAGGAGATAAGGAAATGGAACATTTTTTATGTGGCACAAGGTCACTAAATTATGACTTCTTTTATTACTTATTTTCTATATAGCCCAGAAAATCACGTGGTATTGATTAACATGATAGAACAGTGACCAATGTCCACAAACACTAATTTTCACTAGTCACAAAAAGAAGTTTCTTTTTCTTTATGAGATAGTAAGTATATCAGTAATCTTGATGTAAGAAACGTGTTGAATTATGATGAAACTTAGAATGGAAGTAGACAATCAATATGAGAAGGAGAAAACAAAACATATAAATAAATAAATGTTACACATTAAAGAAAGCAGAAGCAGACAGGAATATGCTTTGAAGGAACTCACTACAACATTCTACATATTTTGACTACACTTTACTGTAAATAACTGTGTGTGGTTTTCATGTCAGAGATGTCTATTTATTTGTAATAGCAAATGAGAGTAAAAATCAAAATAAGAAGCAGTTTCTGAAGTGTCTTGCTGCTTTCAAAAATATGCCCTTATTTTAGTGAAAGTTGATATAATTGTCAGGAAATAGGATTACTTTCTTACTACATGCTGCATTTCATTTCTCCAGAAAAACCTATATGTATTTACAACAGTATTTATCTCTGATTCTATTGTTCCCAGCCTCCTCAAGTAAATATAATGCTTTTAGAGTATTTTAAACGTTTTGGTAGGAATTGCTGAAGCATCAGTGAGTCCTTCAGGGTTAAAAAATAATAGTTCTATCTATTACTAAAAACAGAAGAAAAAAATAATTACTACATATTTAAAGTACAGACCCTTTCCGCCAAAGAACATATATCCCAAACTTATCTACATGCTTGATATAAAAAATGCTGAAAAATATTAAGAAACTATTTGTCACTATTTTCACAGTGAGATCTTTCTGGATTGTGTAACCAAAATTTGACTGTGTTAGTTTTCAGTACTATGAATCATTTTCTTATGAATCAAACTTTATAATAGTTACCACTGATATACGTAGTAATGATTTTGGAATCTTTACTGTTTTCATCACAACAGAAGCAGGTGAGACATCCTAATAAAAATAGATTTGCATAATTGTCCATTACATGTTCAAGATCACTTTTAGACGGAATTTCACTTGCTGTTAAAAGGTTGAGACAAACTTAGAATACAGGTTTGAATTAATGATTTGCTCTCTTAATGATTTGCTTTCTCTGAAGCAGTCTGAGAGAAGACACTTGAAGGAAGTGCTCATCTAAAACCTGGCTTTGAGATAATATCACCAGACTCCTTTGGTGTGCCTCCCAGCTGTGTAACACTAAAAGAAATTTAAGACTGAGACTGATAGGAAGAACAAAGAATGGTAATGCTTTCAGCATGATGCTTGCTTACTTCTGTTAAACAAGACAAGAAACTTGGGAGTTACCAGGCTACAGATTTTTATGATAGTATATTTTCCATTAAAAAAAAAACAAACAACTATTAAGCAATCTAAGGAAAGATATTTCAAATAATATATTGAAGTAATGCCACTTAACATCAGTAGTGTTGAATCAGATCTGTTAATGAAGAAATAGAAAGAAAATACCAAACACTTCTTTGGAAAACACTAGCAGTATTATGGGTGCTCAACAGTTTTAAATAAATGTTTGTTTAGAGAAATTAATAAATACAAAAAATCAAAAAGCATTATCTTGAGAAAAAGCATCATTCAGCTTTTCAGGAAAATAATTAATTTTCTTCTGGAAGAAATAGACAATTCAACTCTTAACACCATTAACTCAAAATTATTAAGAAAAAGAACAGAGAATGGGAACTGAAATGGAATTATTATATCATTATCATCTATATCATTACAGAGGAAGATTAGAAGCCAAAGTATTAGAAATTTGTAAGATGAATTTGCAGTGTATGATGATCAGAGTATATCTGGGAGAAAAGAGCTGGAAAGGAAAATGGGATATATATGGAATGATAGAACAATGAACTTAAATGGAACAAAATAATCAGCCCAGTCAGTGATCTGCTAAATTTAACACTGAGAGGAATCCTTTTCATTTATATTCATGGTCATTCAGATTTCATTTATTGGCACTATAACACTTTTTGGGATATCGTCCTAAAAATGAGGTGAAGAAATAGGGTAAGTCTAATAAGACAGTAAATACGAAAGAGTGAGGGCCAAGTATCTGGTGCAGCTAAAAGATTGTTAAATAGGGACTTGATGGACAGCAGAAGAGTGATTTGTAAGTCTGATGTTTGGCACAATCACAGACTTTTTATATATTAATCCCCTTAAGCTGATCTCTCTTGAACACTATGCGAAGACTATACCCTTTATAATCAGAGATCACATCTACGACTTAGATTATTCCTGGGCACTGGAAAACATATATATAGAATATATATAAAATATATATATAAAATGCATACTGAAACTAGTAAAATATTCTCTAGAACAAAACTGACTGAATCATTTGTATTTTCAAAGACTTTTGCTGCTCTAACACACCTACAAATCTATAGCTGTGATCAAGAGAATACACACTGCTTCTTCCGCTCCTAACTCTGAAAAATTACCTTGTTCTAGTAGAAACAGCACAAAGTCTTAAAATATGAAAATGTTTCAAAAACTTTTGAAGTCAAGCCAAACAACAAAGGGCTATTCAGTTTCTATTACCTGTCTCATGTGTGATGGCACTAGCATAAATAATGGTAACAAAATAAAATAATAGTATTTTAAAACTGATAATTGATAGAAATAATAATACATTAGTGGCTTTGAGAATTAGTGTCTTCGAAATGCAATTGTAGTCATTATCAAACAGCTCCTTAAAAAATGCTGAGAGTTGGTAGAATACAACTTGCACTTTCTCACTATTTGAGACATCCGATTTGCTAATTGTTTGAATAGTTCTCAATTTTTTAATAAGTCAAATTAAAATCATTGTGCATAGCATGAAAATTTCTAAAAATTTTATTTGTTGGTTGTACTCATTTTTAAAAGCCTTTGACATACGCAGTTTTTACTGCTCTTGTAACCTGATATCACAACATCTGCTCAAGATGATGCTGGCAAGTAAGAAAGGGGCTTCCACTTTCTTTCACTGTAGCAGCTTGCATGTCAATCTGAAATCCTGATTTCCATTACAGTAAGTAACTTAAGAAATAACTGGAATAAATATTAAAAGTAAGGAAGATTTGCTTGATATATATTCTCTAGTATACCCTCTATTTCTCTAGTCAGTGCACTTTGAGGCATGTTACTGAACATACTGATTGATTTTTACAATTATATCATAGTAAAATAAAATTTATGTAGTATCTGTTAGCATAGAAGAAATGTATAAAATTATTTTATCTGGCATACTACTTGAGATAAGGAATATGAGGATCATATCTCTTATCACTGTATCCTACCCTAACTCTACCCAAACTGAAAAAGCCATTCCATTGATGAGCTCAAATGGATAATTTGTTGCATCCTATCTGTGATACAATGGTGTTAAACAGGTGAGGAAGTACATACAGTTAAGTTTCAAAGTGTTCTTTAGAATTGCATCAGATTTAACTGGCATTTTAAGTGGACATTTCCCTCCCTCCCTCCCTTTATCAATTTTTATGTATGCAGAAAAAAATCAGGGCAAGATTTATTGTCATCAGTTAACACTGATAGAAACATTTAGACCACACACAATTTTTAAGTCGACCCTGATACCAGTGGGTACTCTGTCCTGATATGTGACATGCTGCAACAGTAACATTTTGCCAGCTGTCACTTATTTCAAGTTTTACTAAGAATTCAGTAAAACTGGAAGTGGCAATCTTACTGTCACATATTCTACTTGAAATTCTGAAAGATCATTGCAGATATGATTTGAATGGCTATACTTGAGCCATCATCTAACCATTTTCAAAGTGAAACTCAGCCAGACCCAAAGGATATAAATTAGCTTTACAGGTGGCCTGTCTTTCACATCACTGTCAGCACTGCTGAAATGCAGCACCTGTCACCTCACTATGTTCAAATTCACTGCTTATCAATGTTCAGCAAGCACTGATGAATGTCAGTGGGTACCATTGTTTCTGCATGGAGGATTTCAGTAACACACATTTGCTTAATGCCCACTTCCATGTCAAATACCATTTTGCCAGGCTCTCCCTCTGCTGCCACCTGTAACAAAGCAAGAAAGTGTAATGGAATATTTGTGGGAAAGTTCAACCTCTTCTGCTGTTCCACTGACATCTGTCTCTGATGCTGTGGGCCAAAATAATAAAATAGGAGGTAGTACTTTTCAGCTGCCCTTGCAGTTAGTCATACTATTTACCTTGTAGTCTCTTCTGTACTATGACATTTCATGGTTCATAATCTGTTCAATTTGAGTGTGATAGGAAAAAAAAAAAAAAAAAAAGAAATAAAAAAGAAAACCTAGATTCCTTGGTTTCATGTGAAGATAAGAATATTGGTCTATCAAACAGTGAATTTTGATTTTCTAGCCATGTAACTAAACCAAAAATAACAGAAGTCATTAATCCTTCCAGCATGTCCCCTGTCTCTGAAGAGGTAGACTTACAGTCTACAGACTCTACGTGCATCTCCTAACAGAGATGACATGCATCTTTTCTAAATGACGGGTCACAAACATGGTAAGAGTATAAGATGTCACACATCTGGATTCTGCTTACATTTGGAGAAATTTCTGCCTACAAAGGAAAAAGGCACTTCCGATCAGGATGTGTTTCTGTTTGGTGGTTTGGAGAACTGAAGGACTATTTTACTGATGGTTTATTTATGTTTGTTTATTTTTAAATGGCAGCTGTCCGCAGCTGTTCCGTGTTTGGAGCGTGAAATTAAGTCTCAGGAGAGATGGATTAGTGGATAGACTGCCAGGAAGTCAATCAAAAGTTCACAGTGTAAGTGTTTAATCCTACGGCTCTGAGAATCTATCACAGAGCTTCTTTGTGATTTGCTAATTATATATATATATTTTTTAACAATCCTGCATCGTAATTATGGGCAAACGCAAGAATACTTCCTGTCATACTGCTAGCATTTATAAGTACACAGTATGAGTATTCAATATTCTGGAATATTCTACTTTAAGCCTATTACTGTTCTGTTAATTGCTTTTAGTAGAACTACTTAATGAAATAAAATCTAAGCTTTGGAAATGCTACATTTTTGTCACGTACTGTTGCTTAAAACACAGTTAATCTTTTTTTCCAACCAATAAGACTGCTGCAGTAGCCCTTCAATTTTTCAGTTATATTATTTAAAAATAAAATCTTTAATGATAGTATTATTTCTGAGACACTTTTGGAAGGAAAAAGCTAAGACAGACATCCTAATTAAATGCACTCGTTGATGAAAATTCAACATTTTCACTTCCAAAAATCCCACTAAAACAGTTCAGATAAAACATGATTCTTAATATGCAGAGACACAAAAATATTGTAGAGCTGATATTTTAATATAGTTCTTTGACTTGATATCATTGTTTCCCCTAAAATACTTTTGATAAAGCAATAGCAGTCAAACTGCTGCAGTAAATCAATAGATGCAATGAAACTCTATTGGTACCTTGAGATTTTTGGGAAGAGAAAGAGATAATAGACAAGAGAATTTGGACATCACTCTTTCATTAATTCATAATGTTTATCTTGTCATAACTTTTACAAGCAATTGTGATACAATATATGTGAAAAACATAGATGAGAAAGCAGGTGCGAGCATTTTAGGAAATTATTCATCAGTAGATGGAAAAGCTATTGATCTTTAGTGAATCATCTTCCCAATTTCTCCCACTTATTCCCTTTCTTTTCGTATTTACATCTTTATGAACCTCTAAGTAATGTATATCTGAGGAGAGGGAGTGTATGGGAACTGCTGAATCATGGCCTGTGCCTCTGATTGACCACATGAGGCAAGCAATGAATCAGCCACCGGAGTGAGTTACCTTCACCTGTGCTACCAGAAGGGGTGGAGCCTGGCTCCACTTCTCCGAGATCCTATTTAAGTGTTGACTGCCACAGACGAAGGATCTCTTCCTGGAGATCACTCCTTGGGGAGAGTATTGTGAGCCTATACCATCAGTAAGGACTTTCCATTTTTTTATTGTCCTTTTGCATTAATCTTATTTAGCCTAACTTTAATGTATATTTCATAATTATAACATCTGTATATACATTGATTATACAGGGAGGTAAAAGACGGAGGTGATTAACTCTTTCTGGAAAGACACATAAGAGAGATCATTTACCAGCTAACAGATCAGAATGGTTTTTAATTTGTAATACAGGTGAGATTCTCCTGCCAGCAGGATCCTGGGAGTTTACAAAGAAGCATAAACAGTTACTGCAGACAACTGAGTAACTTCATCCTAGTAGACTCCAACCAGATACAAAGAAAGAGATCAAATCTTTAGAGGAGAGCAAGCTAGTCCTCAAGAAAACACTTCGTCATGTGGAAGAGTGACAAGATTAAGATTTCTGCAGTATAGTATGAGATGAGTTTTCTGTTTATTAGGAGAAACTGAACAAGGGTGACTTGCTGTCTGTTAAAGGACCTGGACCCTGCAGGTCCACCAACTTACAGAAAGTGCTAAAAATTAAATATTTATCGTGTTAGATCTCAAAAGTGCTGCAAATCCCTAAGGAACTAGAATGGTTCAGCAATTATCTCTCAAGTGCCATGTGCCGGCAGGAGTAGAAAGTCTCAATGCTAAAAGCCTGATTTGACTAAGTTTTAGTGCAGAATGAAGAAACAAAAGCATGAATGAACATCAAGAGGAATAAGCAATAAAAAAGATCTATTAGATGTTGCTCCTAGAGACACTAGGAAATATAGGACTGATCTTCAGGTCGTTTGGTCTCCTTTGGCCAAGTGCTAGCTAATCTAAATTCCTTGCCTTAGACCCGCAAGGCATCTCCTTACATTTATGTCTATCAAAGCATAGTGAGGGCTGGCCTTTAGCCCTGAAAGAGAAGGAATTTGCCTCCATTATGGAGAAAAACATGACTTTTTCAGCAGTCCAGAAAGAGAAGTCCAATCCAACAGTTTGGTCTGATGCAAAGTCTGAGCTCTGGCTTTGTGTGCATATGTTTCACTAGCAGTCTGGAAGATCATGATTCATGTAGCTCTAGTTCAGAAAGTTCTGCATCTACTATTTGATGCATTGATCCTCTCGCTTAATAGCTAGCCCTTAAGACATAATAACTTACAGATATATGCATTTATTCTACAATGCTCTGAAAGGTCTTTTTAAATATTCATTCTATTCTGCTAAATAAGCAGCCCTCCTTTCCAAGAGGCCTGTGATTAATACTCCTTTCATCTGTCACCACTATGCACAGCCTTTGGGGCAGCCTGATCCTCTTGCCACTCCAAAAATTTAACTTCAACTTATTTTCAATATTGCTACTGCCAAGCTTCAAGACTTTAGGCAAATCACTTGACCTTATTGCATCTCACTTTCCATTAAATCGGGGGTAGTGCTTAGCTTCATAAAGTATGTCAGTTTTAAAGATTAAAAAAAAATATTATATATGAACTTAGTATAATTATTTTACACACAATGGAATCTTCATCTTTTAAGATGATGCCAGTGGTAAAGCTGTCAACTCAAAACTGATCCTGACTGCCAGAATCTTATATCACTATTATGGCTGAATGCCATCAACAGGGTCATAAAAGAAGGGAAAGGACACACTTGTTCAATCCATTTGACAGGACCATCACCAGTAGTGCACGTGCAGGATTTGTTGTTTTGTTTTATATGAATGTGGTATAACTGAGAAGGATATTTTACATAGATAACACAAGAGAACACAGAAGATGCATAACAGAATTTTCTGTTGAAAAGTAAGCTGACTGTAAATTACAATGCTAAGAAATAGTTCTAACATGTCTGCTGGTGCTGGTTTAAAATAGTGACTTGCTTTTCTGCCTAACTATTCTGAATGCTGTGAGATAACTACTTCAAAATGGCCTAAAAATTAATTAAATGGTAAACTAATGAGTTAAAAATCTTACTGTTATTAAATAAGTATGAAGAAAATAAATTTTCACATAACGTAGTGAAATTATGTAAGAAATAATAGCATATTAGATGTCATATTTATTACATTAAATGTGTGAACATTGTTAATACATTAACATTTAAAAAGGTAGCCCATGGCAAGTCAATTTCACAGCAATTAAAACTGAAAACCTGGTAATTGACATTTGATAAGTGTGTTAATTGATATCAAGCTTGCAATAGCTAACATGTTAAATGTCAATTAAATCCATGTGTTTTTACAATTAGAATTTATTAATAAAGAATCTAATTACAAAATGTTGGTTATGTCAATTTGTGTTAATTATGCAGTAACTGAATTTATAGCTGAAAAACTCTGTCAGCCCTCAACAGCACATTAAAAAAATCCTTTTTTTTGCATTTAACACATGTATTTTGTCGTACTAGTTGTAACAGATGGGGAGAAAATGCTAGATTGACAGTACAATAAAACTGCTTCAACCTCATGATATTGAAAAAACCTAAGAAGAACACCTTGAGCATAGCTTTTGTGATCTGGTGATTGTGTAATTATTGAGATCTCTTTACAACATTTTAAACAATTGTTCTCTAGTTCTGTGAAAGCACAGTTACAAAAATATTCCATAAGTGATGTGGGGATTATTCAGTAAACAAAATAAATTGTGTCCATATTGTTAGTGTGCTATCACTTATGTAACAATGATTCTGAGTGCTAAGCATGTAACCATGCTTGGACTACACTGATCATAGGTATACCCTTATGTTATGAGCTATAAACTGCAAATGCAAAGCAACCAATGCAAAATGTGGGTTGCTTGGCCTAATTTCAATAGGCTGATATTTAGCCACAAGGACTGCTTTAGAGATTATTAGATCTTCTAATTAATTTAATTAATTAATTAATTTAATCTTTTAATTTAATTTTCCCATGCCTGTTTTAGAGATGAAAGTGACTGGCTGGAAGTTTGTTCTAAATGGAAGAAAGCAAACTGAGTATAGGATTTTACTCTTATTCTTGCACAAGAAAAAAATACTTTGAGACCTACTGTCTCTGAAAGAACATCAAATAATGGAATATATCCCTAACATACATCACAGCTTACCAGAAGTTCAAACTCTCATCATCACAGCATTATAACAAGCTCTTACACAGTCTTAAGTCATCTATCCAAACTTGTAGCTAAGCAGCAATTAGTTTACTTAAAGGCAGATCTGTTCTACCATGTTTCTGGTTTCTGCCCTTGGTGGCACATGGTATTTTAGACCAACATGCTTGGACATAAGCCAGGAAGAAGACTTATTGCTGCAAATGCAATGAAAGAAGTTATGAAACTGGAACTGTTCTGAATGACTAGAGGTATAAACCACAGGTAAGAAAGACAGTCAGCTAGCAGAATTTAATTTAGATAGAGAAAATGAGCACCATAGGTAAGGGGGAGGAGAGGAAAAAAGTGTTGCTTAATATCCTCAAATTACACAGAATAAATTAAGAAAGTTGGAAGAAAGTCAGAAAAACTGGAGAAAGAGAAAAAGAGGGGAGAAAAAAGAGGAAAAATAAACTAGATTTCTATGTTATTTCTTCTTCATCTCAAGATTTTTTTTAATTTTTGAAAATGTGAAAGACTTTCAAGTAAACAGTAAATCTTAATGACGTTTATATTGGGCTGTATAAAGAATTTCAGTTCTGCAAAAGTAATTTTCCAATGAATTTTCACTATTTTTGTCTTTATCTTTCTAGTGATGTGGAGTGCTTGGTTACTGCTCTGGAACTTGGACAGATACTATCTTCTGCATGTAAAAACGCCAACAGGAAAAGTTTATTTCCGTAACCAAGTTAAAATTGATTCTTTTTTGGTTGTTTGTTTGTTCAGAACACTTGTTTTAACTATTACTTTAGTTTTTACAACTTCTACAGCTAATTTACTTTTGATTCTAATAGAGAAAAATTGATTTGATTTCGTCTTATTTCCTAGTTTATCTCATTTGCATCTTGATTTGGGACAGCATGCATTGGTGTCTACTTTTGCTGTGAGAATGAAAATTAGGCTTACACTAAAGAAAGATTCTGTCAGAAACGAATACTTCCACCTGACAAAACCTGTAATTAAATTCTTAAATGAAAATAATGAGCTGAAAGTATTTAAAAATTTGCCTTTTTTTAAGTGTGAAGAACATCATTTTGGGTACAACTAAATTAAAATTCATTTAGTATAGAAGATTGCATTTCTTTTGTAATCTAAGTAATTGTGTTCCGTACTCAACCAAACTTAAATTACAAAGCAAAAAGTGGAATTAAATTTCCATACCCTGTTGCATTGATTGTGTGTGTGTGAGAGAGAGAGAGAGAGAGAGAAAATAAAACAGCATTTGAAGAAGCAGTGGAAAACCAGTCTGTAATCATACTTGTTTTGGAAAAGTAACAGCTTCTGGTATTTGTTTAAATACCTGTCTAATAACCCCCCATTTCGTTAACATTCAGTTATTTTCTGGCTGCATATAGCATGCACAGTCAGCAGAAACATTTAGTAACAGCCTTTCTCTAACATTCCAAAGGAAGAATCATCAATCTATCAGTTCAAGAAAATATTTACTCAACTTATTCTGTGTAATTCTGCTATTCTAAGCTATACATAACAGCATGTTCAGAGGGTCTCGCAAAGTGCAGTAGCAAGATATTTTATTCATATCATATAATATTTCTCCATGTGATCAGAAACAGAATAAGACCACCTCTGCTTCTTTCTTGGATGTGAATGAGGTCTTCATGGATTAGGGTCCGTCATCAAAAAGAGTTTCATGTGCTATATCTATTATTTCCAGAAAAGATTATCAGAAACCATGCTTTAAGCATAGGTAGACATTTTTGATTTATAGCCAAGTGAATGAGGCATCATACTCCTTTGTTTCACAGAAAGCAGAATAGAAAACACTGCAATTTGGATTCATAGTTTATTAGATGGGAACAAACAAATAATTCTTTTAAAACTCTGGGAAATAATCCTATTTGCCTGGAGTTCATAATATATGCCCGAAAAAGAGTTGTTTTTAACTTAATCCAGATTATGCTGACCCAGTGTATACTGACATTTACTGAGCTTTGGTCTTATTCTCATGCTTTTTAATGAGATCCATTACGCTTGTGCATCCACTCACTCAAATTGAAAAAGCAACCCTATAAAAAACCTTTGGATTTCAGTATCTATATGAGTTATGCTAAACTCAGATGCTCTGCCTTGTCCAAAAGCAGGCTCTTGCTTTTTATTTTACAAACTGATCTCTATGCAAGAGGCTGTTTCAATACCTTCCCCTTCTTACTTGTATCTTTCTTCAAAAATCTCCCTATGATTAATAAAAATCAGTATAAAAGAAATGTTTTCCAAAATATATTTTACTGAAACATCTCTGGTCAGTTATAGACAGTTCTATCTGAAAATGAAATCTGAAGCTTTGAATCCTGTGCAGCTTGTAAGTGCTTCAGTAGTTAGTTTTCTGGGCCACGCTTACATTAGGAAGAAAACCTTCAAAGCTCCTTTGTACGTCCTTTATACGGCATTTCAAGTATCCTCGTAAATTCTATTGTTGAGATAAATACGCTTGAGACGCTATCGTCCTCCATCTTACATACTCTAAGGCAAGGCATAATAACTCAAAAAAATTTATTGCTTCTAGCAGTGGAATTCCAATGAAAGTGAATGCAGATGTATAATATATTCAAGTAGTTATTTCAATTTAGTAATACTCTCATATCACTTAGAATAATGTCTTCTTAAAATTCATTTTTAATTCTGCTGATTATAATGGAGTTAATTCCTATACAAATACTGATATTTTTCTTCAGTCAGTACTTGACAATGATATCAGTTAAAAAAAAAAAAAATATTATTTTTTAGCATAGAGTTAGAGATCATATTCAGGCTTACCTATTTCTTAACCTGGATACTTTTCTATCCCTATATATGATAAAAATCTTGAAAATGCTTCCTGAAGAACAGCTAAACTAAACAACGTTTCTGTGCACAGATGAAGTTCAGCCCTAGGTCTCATCACCCAGTTTCAGTTATTGTGGCTTCCTTTACAGTAGGAACAGATTTGAGATGGGTCACTGCTAAAACTGATTTCCTAGACTTCTGTCCACCTTACTTGCCTGTGTGTTTTTTTTTTGTTATTTAAAAAAACAAAACAAAACAAAACCTCATCTCCTTTCCAAGGACAGAATACCAGAATAATATCTTGCTTACTACCAAGACCTTTCAGTGTTTTTCGATTCTTTTGAGAATTAACAATCAGAATAACAGATATTTCTAAACCATTATGTATTGCATGAAACAGGAAGAGGATAAAAGAAACCCTAAGATTCAGAAACGTATCATTCATTTTAAATGGCAGTGGCTTCCTTCAAAGTTTTCTTGTTTTTACCCTTAGATTTACTTCTTAGTGGCAGAAAAGTAGTAACGGTCCACAAAGTATTTTTTAAAGAATAATTTGAGTTTAATAAAGTTGTTCAATATACTCATAACGTTATTAGAACCAGTATTTAAGGATTGTAAAAAGGAATCTTCAAAGTGCTCAGCTTATGAGATTTGCAAAATTAACTTCGTAATTGCAGTACGCACCAAAATACTGTGCTGATAGGCATTTTCCAACCGAATGGAGTTCATTCCTAGCATTAAATATTACGTAGCCTGTCTCTGATAATTTCGGTTTACCCGCGGATGGGTTTTATAATAGAAACAGATTTCCCAGTTATTTCTTCTAGACAATAATGTCAAACTACTCCACCAATTGCATATTGTCAGCCTGCTCATTTTAATATGTTTTAATTTTTTTAATCTTGTTTTGAGAACAGAATTTTGAAGGATAAATCCTGTTTACACAAACTAGAAGTCTTTTTCTATTAAGAGTCACGTTAGATGTTCGGAGGAAATTCTTTAGTCAGAATTTATTTTATTTTATTAAAGTTATTTATTTTTTATTTCATAGCAGTAGCATCTTGAAAAGAGGTGGAAATGGAAAAATTCAGTAATCAAGTATGGCATACCTAGTAGGTATAATCTCCACTGCAGCTTGTTTTTCTTTTCTGTCTGCGAATTAGTCCCCTTCCACAAGGGAAATTGATTCCAATTTAACAGTACTAAAAGCCTCTTGATGTTCCTGTCTGGACACCCTCCAGTCTTTGAGGGAATTATATCATGTGTATGGCTGTTTTCCAGCTTCTTCCTTCTTTCTTTAACTATCATATTCAAAAAAGATCTTTCCATTACTTGTAAGCCTTTGGAAGCAGAACAGATAATTAACTATCACTTTCTTTGATGCTAATTTTAGAATATTTCTGCTATCTTAGTTTACATTCAGATTTGGGTCATTTAAACAAAACATACGAACAACCTGTAAAAACATATTTAATTTTTTTATGATATATGAGAAAACGAAGAGACAAAGCTCTCCGTACTTAATCTACTTATTAAGTAAAATGTAATTTAAACAATACATCAGTAATTCTCATGAGAGTTTCTATTTTTTGCATTATACAAGATGGAAAGAAAAATCAGATCATGATCTGTCAATAACGCAACATTTTTTCAGTAGATTGAACACAATGAAATAAAATCTTCAGAAAAAAATTACGTTTGAATTGAAATATTTCACAGTTTGTGTAAGTCATGAGGCTTTTCCATCTTAAACTCTCTAGTGTAAACAAACATACTTTATTAAGTGTACCTATAAACCTGAGACCACGTAAATATGTGACTGAATTTTTAATCTTATCAAGACCTTCACTAGTTTGCTAGGTTTCAATCAACAGAATAGTTGATGCATTGTTTTTGCTTTGACCTGGAACTGTAAATATTAGAATAATGTAAGCGTGAGGGTTCCTGAAGTAGAGAAAGAAGAAAGAAGGCTTAGGGTTTGTTCTCCTGCCTTTTTGTTTCTTCCTCCAAAACATGCTTCTTAGGTATTGTATAATCAAAGACTATTAGGATGTTATAATCACAAAATAAACAAGAGAGTTAGGCAAAGCAGATGATGATAACAGAAGAGAAAAAATAGAAGGCATACCTCTATCCTGGGCTCACTCACAAAACACCAGCAGAGCAGGTCTCCAGAAGAGATCCTTCCCCACTGGTTGCCAGCTCTTCAATAGGTCTAGGAATTGCCTTCACCTGTGCTCCTCTGGCGGACTCACTGCCCACCTCAGGTGATCAATCAGAAGTTCAGGCTATGACTCAGCAGTTCCCATACAGGTATGCACAGCATAACCTCCATACCTAAACGTTATGAGGATCTGATGCATGCTTTCATTTAGACACACAAGTCACCTTCAGAATATTTATTTTAGCCACTACTGAGTGTAAGAAATACAGTACCATGAATAAGTAATCCAAGTAAGAGTAGACAGCTCTGGATACTTACTGGGAGAAAAAAAAAAAAAGAAAAAAAGAAAAAAAAAAAAGAGCTGTTCATATGGAAGAGATATCAGAATAAAAGATTTCACTGACCTAGTCTGACTGCAAAATTTGAAGTCACAATTGCTGGGCAAAGTCTATCATTTTATAAAGGGTGGTGCAGTGAGATAATCAAAGGTGAAAATATCCATTGTTACCCAGATGAAAGCTAGTTCTCTTCAGTCTAGATCTGTTGACTCCTAAGGTTTAAGCATAATTTATGTCAGTTCTCAGACTCTTTAATTTCCTTGAGAAAGTCAGCAGGGGCATGAAAACCATGAATTAGTAAAATGAATACTTTTCAGCCTGTTCCATATCCACCTTATAGCTAGGTAGAGCTTTATAGATGTTTATCTTCAGCACCCGGGAAACTGACTCTATAACTACTGAGTTGTCTCACCTATTTCTCAAATTTTCCCCACAGAACTACTCTTACGCTAAACTCTAGTTTATTTCCACTATCTTTTTCTTTATGTCCTTAACCTTCTTCTTTTTTAATTATTTTTCTTTTTTTTATCTCCTCAACTATTTCTTGACTGCATAACTGTATCTGTAGAATTGATAACTCATTGAATTATTTTTGCAGAATCCTAACATTATTTCAGAATGATAACAAAGTAGAATAAGAAGGACCTTAAAAATCATCTAGGAAGTATGTTAAATAACACTACAAAAAGTTTTTAAAAAAACGCAGTCTCTGATGGACGTCAATGACATCAGTAAGAAGAACTATTTACAGTTGCAAAAAAAGGAAATAAAATCTCCTAAGAAATACTAATGCATGTTTGAGGGTAAAGTAAGTTCCGACTAACTTCAGCATAGCTTATTCTCGTAGATTAGAGCAATAAAATCTTGTTTTTCATTTTCTTTTTTTTTTTTTTTTTCCTTCAGACAGAACTTCTTCACTTTTTTTTTTTTTATACTTGTGTTTTTTTTTTTTCCCCTAGAACTACTCAAAAACCAGTTATATTTTCATAGTGTTAGTTGAGTCTTTCAAAATTCCTTCATAGAGAAAAATAAACACAGAATGCATAGTGGCTATTCCACTTTCAAGAATGGAACTCATTTAGGACCTTTCTTAGATAACTAAATATTTAGATCAATTTAATAGCTTTCTAGACAGTAGCTCGACAGTGCAATATTTCAGGGAATATTTTTCTACCTTTTTTATTTTCACACATAGAACATAACGTATGTATATCATAGCCAATAGCAGTGCAAGGATCTTTTTTTAACACATTAATTAAATTTAAAAAACCAGCATAGAATATTTGAATAATAAATACATGATTGAGTTGTTGATTTCCAGTGATTAAAAAGAAAAGAACGCATTCATGTCAAGCAGAATATACCCAAAACATCAAATAATCAAGAATGCTTTTTCCCATCTACTTACACTCAAAGCTTTTCTTACCATGGTTAAAGTCCAGAAAGTCTCCTGTTGAGCATCTTGCTGTGCTTTGCAGAATCACAGTTCATCCCTGATGCTGGTAATTACTGCCATGTTAAAGGACTGTTCCCAGTGATGTCATGTCTTCCCACTAGAATGACCAGTTGAAATTGACAGTTGGCAGTTGAAATAACATGGAAAAACCCCACTACAACTTACAAAGGGCATTACATAGAACTAGATGTTCTCATGTAGTAAAGGAATTACGCTTCCAAGCTGGACTGGCATTAAAAAAAAGTCCTTTCGCTTCCACCAAAAGGAACCATACCCAGTAAGACTTACACCAATAGGTGCTACAGGTGGAAGAGGTATCTGCCTCTGGTATCAAAGGTGAACAGTTCTCTCTTCACCTTTTTCAAGTCTGATGCATTTTAAAATATTTCTACTGTGTGAGGAGCATGTATTGCACTTAGTGACCTACAGAACTTCAAATAAAATTTTAATACTTTCCTCACATTCTTTTTTTCCTTCTAACTCATGTTACATATCAAATTTCCATCCACACTGTGGTACAAGCTCTGTGCATTGTATGTTTCTTTTTTTGACACCAAGGAGCGTCTCATCAGTTTTTCCAGGAGGATAGGTATTAATTCAAGACCTCCTGGAAAAAGAAGATAGTAAAAATTTGCCAAGTTGCTGGTTAGTTAAAAGGCTTGCTTTTAGTGAGATGAGTGGTGGAAATATGTGATTACAAATTTTTAATCTTTTGTTCATATAAATACATGGATTAGGAATGTATTTTTAAGGTAAAGCTTAATTGCCCGTTGTAGCAAGTATATTATGACATAAGTGGCAAAAACCAGGGCACAGCTCTTCTTCTTCAAACAGCTTGGAGACTGGTCCGTATTCTGATGAAACAGCCACAGAGATGGTGCAGAATAACAATTCATAATTTCCTATGAAGAGGAAAGAGACAATTCAGTGGTTCAAACAACATCACTCAAAATAATATTATATTGTTAATTAAACATCAATGTATAATCTGAAAAGATGCCTATTTTCAGATGGTAAAGAGAAGTCATCCAGGGAAATGCAGTACTTCTTTCCTATTCTGAGTACAAATTACTTAATTTTTCTGAATTTTGGACATTTGTCCTGAAAACTAAAGTGTGATAGCCTGCACTTAAACAATTAATCTGCCTTTCTTTATAAAAACATAAAAACAAGTGTCCTTGAAAAACAAAACAACAAAACAAAACAAATCAGAATGCAAATTAAAAAAAAAAAAAGACAAGTAACACAAAATCTTTAAACTTCAGTAATGTAGAGAAATTGAATCCTGTAATGAAAGCGATTTCATAACAAGCTTCTAAATATCCTACAAATTCATTGTTCAAGATTCTTCAGTTCAAGATGTTCATTTACTTTAATGGGCTCTTCCCATCCCCCAGCTGATTACATACTAAATGATATAGTTTATTTTTGAAGGCTAGTTTGGTCATACACTTAAAACAAAATGATAGGCATCTCTAATTGCTGGCAACAGACAAAAAAGACAAAAACCTTATCAGTTAATGCTAAGGAATACCACCTATGGCCTATCATAAATAAGTGAGTAGAAAGGTAGAATTTCTTACATGATTTTTTTGTACTTTCATGTTGCAGCACTACTTGTATAGTAGTCCAACATTTTCTCAAGATATATGGAAAAAAGAGGCAGGTCTCACTAAGCATGTTTTATTTGACTACTGTAACTGCTTTTTAGGACTTCGAAGGCTTTAAACCTTCAACCCTACCAATGCCACTTAGCTTTCATCTATGTAGCTTTCATCTGCGTAACAGCTGACCTGTGAAATCACAGCTGTCTGTAATAACACATTTGAAATAAGACAAGGTTACTGTCCTAATGACAATGAGCCTTTATATGTGAAAAGCATTTAAAACTTTAGAGAGATCAAGAATGAGTGCTTTTTCTTTCTCTGTACAGCTTCAAAGAAAACCTTTGCAGACTAATAGTTCAAGGGTGCTATTAGGCAGTTTCTCTCATTTGAACAAAAAGGAGTGCTCTAACTCAATTCTTCTTCTTGCTACAACAATCTAATCTTTCATTTTAACTTAGTAAAATAAATGGTTCTCATTGGGTACAGAATTTATACACATACTGCTTATGATACCATTTAAAAACACAACATTGGGCAACATGTTGCAAGGAGTTATTAGTAGGTATCAGGACGAAGAATTATACTGTAACTACCATAGTGACATCACTGATTTATTTAAACAATAATATCAGCATTTTTTTTTGCCCTTTTATCTCTGTATTATAACCTACTTCCTATTATACTTCTTATTATTTATCTCAATTCCCACATAAAAAAGTGTTACTAGCTCTTTTGGTCTTCTTCCCAGTTTCAACATTCTGTCTTGATCACTGCTTGAGCCATTGACAATAGCAATAATTTATATGAAAATGAAGCACTGTCAACTACTTGTTCCAAGGCTTTTCTTTCACACTGATTTCCATTAAATGAGAATAAAGAACACCCATATGTTATCAAGAACTTCACAATTTTCCATTGATTTCAAGCTGAGACTTCTGAAATCCATCTCTTCAGTTTTGTTTATTCTTTAGTCAACACTGAACGTCTCTTTTTTTTTTTTTTTTTCCTAGTTGTATGTACAGAACAAAAGAAAGGAGAAACTATAAATGAAATTTCCAAGGAAAAGAAAGCAGTCAGAGTTGCGCCATCTTGGAAACCAGAGTACCAATAATTGTTATATAGATTTGCAGATCTGATATTAGATAGGAGATGAAATGCAAGAAACTTTGAAATTAAATATTCAATAACAAAGTCTTACAAGCTTCCTCTCTTCAAGACACTTGCTATGCAGCAAAAACCTGGGTAACGTACTCTCCTAGTTCTTGTCTTCTGTGTCTGTACACACTACTATCTTCTTCCTTAGCTGTGTTCACAGATGATCACTTTCTTTCTAAATTCAAGTTGTTAGTTTCTTCAATTTTCTTAAAAACTGATCTTTGTTCTGTCTTATTTCTGCCCAAAGTCAGACAAGAGGAGAAAGCACCTCTGTTCATCTTGAATATCTCCTCTAGTGTGGTCTCAATCCCAAAGGCTCACTTCTAGGAGCATGCTACAGGAGTTGCTTTGCCTGTGTACAGCATTTTTGTTTTTTTTTTTTTCGTGCACCCTTTCTCTGCACAGGAGTAGTAACAACGAAGTAAACACATAAAGAATTCTGGTAAATACAGGCCCTAAAGTCATTCTTCTCCTCAGGCTGGAGATAGAAGTATACTTATTGTGAACATCAAGAAGAGTAGGTAACTTCAGACCTGTGGGAAAATGGAAATTAATGGAAAATACTGTATTTTTTTCTTCCTTAAAAATCTTTGCCAAATATTTGGCATATACATAAATATTTGCCAAAAAACTTATAAGGTAATAGACTGAGGGTTTTGAATAAAGCACTTAGCTGATTATAAAAAAGAAACAAGTACTTTATACACTACTGAAGTATATGGTAGACACGCTTTAACACATTTCAGCAGAACATGCATTTCTTAGACACAGCGCTCCTCAAAGTTGCCAGGTTTGCCCATTGATCTTAGCACTTCCAGTAATTTCAAGACTTTACGAAGACCATGTTTCCAATCCTTCAAAAGGGAAGATAAAGCATTCTATGTTTCATTCAATTTTATCCTTTCCTCCTCTTTCCCTTTCCATACAATCCTGAGCAAAACACGCAAGAAAGGACACTCAACTCACCCCACTACTGGTATTTTCACCTGAGCTGGGGAAAGCTATGCTCTATCTTCACCTTCAAGGGGGCTAACAGAGGTGACACAAGTGTTTCAGTACCTAGCTCTTCATCTTCTTTCCTCTGTGCTCAACATGCATCATCCTAACACCACATTGTGGAGAGGCAAGCCACCCAAAATCTGGAAACCACTCAGTACCAAAACCATGCTTCTATCCTTTTTAATATGTATTTTATTTCCTATGTGATAAGAAATGCCATGCTTCAGATTTAGTTTAATATAAAATGTATTTCTAGTGATTCAGGAGTGTGGTACCCACAGTTTTACACATCACTTCATCAGAGGCTGGTTTTCCTCCTATTGAAGACAATAGCAAAAGTCTTGTAACAAAAAGAGAAACTGCTGGAAAATGAATATGAACTATATCCTTTCAACAATTTCTCTGCCTAATGGAGTATAGTAAAGCTCTTCTACATAACTTCTGAATAATACTTTATGAGATTTTGTTAACAAAGTTTCATTTAATACTTCTTTGAGATTTCTGGTTAAAAACAAAATCTGATTCATGCTTAACAAAAGAGAACAATAACTCTGTGTGTGAGGGAAGTCGAGAATTCAGATAATGGCTATGGTTTCTGGATAAACTGCTTTGGTAACATTAGCGTTATTCTTGCTTACCACAGCTTTCGACCCCAGGAGACAGTGCTCTTCCAAGTCATTTTCTTTTTTTTCTTTTTCTTTTTATTTTTTTAAACTATGTGTGGCATAATAATGTGGCATGTGGCTCCTTAATATAATACAGTGACAAAACAGTAGTTTTCAGTAGTTTTCACTGAACGTTTTTAGTGGCTGGACACAACCGAGACAACATAAAAACCTCACTGCAGGCACATATCTTACCTTTGTTATGAATGAACTTCACTTTTGCAGCAAGGAAAATCCTCGGATCTTCCTCTGGCTATCTGCTAGACCTGGTTTCCCAAGAGCAAAAAGCTCATACAGGTTGGAAAAGGGGAAGACAGTAATAACGTACTAAAGCCCAGTCTGAACAATTTATAAAGACACCACACTTTAAATGATACTATTATCATATATGCAATATTATTACTATTATTATTATTATTATTATTATTGTGCTCCCAATACCAATTCTAAATAAAAAAAATCTACTCGTGCTGGTTTGGCTTGGATGTTTGAAAGTCAGGAGAACAGAAATTGAAGATGTTAACATAATTTTTGTTTTGGAAATTTTTGATTTCTTGATCCATAAAGGGTCATATCCTCGCTTCATAGTCGATCAGTGGAAGTCTATTATTATAATCAAGAATTTGTTACTGAAATAAGTTTGATCAAATGAGCTCAAAGCCAAAAGATGGAGTTTTGCTAAGCTGTTCATGTCCTGTCTTTTCATCATATGCATTTTTCTGGAACTTTTTTTCTCATAGGATGTAAATGCTTTTAGAGTTTGTTTATTATGGTAAAGTATTTTATATAATAGATATATATATTTTATATAGTATGGTATAAAATAATGTATTATATACAGTAAAATATAAGCCTAAGCAGTTAAGCTTAGTAGATGCAGTATGGTAAAGTAGAAAGAATTATCCAACATCAGTGCCTTGGTTACATAACAAGCTAACCAATCTATTTTCTTTAGTGATTGCTATTACTAATTTTTATTGTTACTATAGGAGACCCACAACAACTTTCCCAGCAGTGTTACCTACATAGGACTTGATTATAATGAAGTGATTTGGAATCCACAAAGAGAGAGGTCACCCTACAAATAAGGATGGAGATAATCACATTTTCCAAAGGGATTTGTTAATTCACATTTGGCCAAGACATTAAAAGCAATTATGATATTAAGCTCTTATGGATATTAAAGAGGGTCGTTGTGGGTAAATAAACATGCATTATAATAGAAGCTTTTTAAAAATTGAAATTTATTCTACAGATGATCTCCAACAAACCATAGAATTCCAAATGCCAAGGAAATTTGAATTCTCCTGCTAAACTTCTAAATTTTACTGTTAAACTTTAACTAAGTCTAACTAGGTAAACATAACAAATATGGTCCTTTTAATACGAATTATGTTATAACAGCCCCTGACCAACAAAATAATCACCTTTAAGAATAATAAATAGTGCTATAGAAATCAATAGACATTCTCATAAAAGTAAATTACCTTAAGTATTTGTTTAGATCTTATGAATAATTTGGTCTTCACTTTCTATTTGAAAAGTATATTCACTATAGCAATCTGTAGTGAGTAAAGGAGATAAATTATTAAAAAAGGAATCAGCAAATAACTGATACTACTTTCTGCAGCTGCACATTAACCAATCCAATGTGTATCATTTACTACCTTCAGACGCTAGGAAAATTCAGTGAGGTCTTGGTACTATTATTGTGCTTTGCTAAATTTCTGCAGCCATAAAATAAATCCACCTTCTATGGTCATGAATAAAAGGTTAATATTAAGCTAATAATAGAAATGCATAAAATTCCTGAATAATAGCCATGAAACACCCAAAGAAAACCTGTATATATATGTATATAGAATAAAAACGTGACTAAGGTGTTGTTATCCTTTCTACAACCACTCCATTTACAAAGAGTTAATACAAAGATAGATATTATAAACTCATATACACTGGATCTACCTTCTCTCCTCTCAACATGGTCTTTGCTTTTATTTTTCAGATACATTGTTCAGTGGAGGTAACTATGTTTCCCAAGTAAAAAGTTTTCTTTCTGGAATAATTAGTTAAGAATGGAAAAAGGAACACATGATGAGGCCATTTACTAATAATCATAAAATGCTTTGGTTGGCACAGGATGGTTGATGAATGGAAATTAATTACATTTAGAATGAATAGAAATATTTTGTTTCTGGAGTAAGAAGCAAGTGAACTGTAATACATCAACGTATGGAGACAGACATCATTTGCAATGCTGACTCTCACTGAGTTTCACCACTGCAAGATCTGCCTTTTTCTTTCAATTATCCCTCCAAAAATCCATAGATGAAATAGAAACAATGAAAACTAATGAATTCCTATAGGTATGGCGATATTTGATAAATAAATTACAATCACAAGGATAATGCTGCAGCTGCTTACAAGTAAGAGATTTGGTAAACTCTCCCACAACCTGAAAAAATGCTGAAAAGTTATTACAGGATGCAGAATTACAGTTTGCCCAAACACTGCTAAGAGTAGGATGGACAGATTAGAGCCACTTCACTTTCAAAGGAATCATACCTCCATTAGAGATCCCTCTTAAACATAACATATATGTTTCACGAGAAAAGTAATTTTCCACTTAAGTCAACAGGAAAAGTTACATACAATAATATAACTTTTCTATAAATATTTTAAATATCCTGCAATTAAAGTTCTCACTTAATTGAGAGGGCAATGGCACAAACTTGGATCAAAATGTTAAAGAATAAAATGAAGTATAACTAACATTTTTATAGTTGCTGACAGACAATAAGTATTGCTTTCCAATTATGAAGCTCAACACACTAGCAAAAAGAAATGGAAAGGTCATTTAAATTCTTGTTACTGAATTAAGTTTTCTCTCAGGTACTAAGATTATTAGTTACTGTTGTTTGTTAAAAAAAAAAAACAACAACAAAACCAAAAACAAAACAAAACACGCAATAACTAGTTAATAAGCCAGAAACAGAAGACATCTTACTTGAGCAAGAAGTCCTCTCATCCAGGTCTTGAAGTCTGCATTAGTGCAGTCAAGTAATAGTGATGTGTTTTTGCCCTCTCTGTGCCAAGATGAACACTGGATGTAGAGAGAAATTCCTAAATACCTTTAAAACAACTTTGATTTCCTTCCCACTTTATGTTTATCCATGGAATTCACTCTTGTAAACTCTAAGAGTCAAATCTAACCAAATAGTTTCCAGAAAAAAAAAAAAAAAAAATACAGGTAAAAAAGCCACTCTTGTAACGTAGAAAGGTTTCTTGCTTTTATCATCATTGATAAGACAGAGTATGTTGAATGTGAAGATTTAAGTAAGGAATATAAAGTGTGATGTGTAAATCACATAGCATATGTGACTAAGTGCTGAAAGGAAGCAAAAAAATTGGTCCTGTAGAGTAGTCCTCAGATGCTGTACAAAACAGGTACTGGAGTCAAATCTTCATAACGTTTTTGGATAAAATGTGAGTTTAGAAACTACAAACGCAAGAGTAGAGCAGGAGCTATTAGTATGTGGAAAAATATTTCAGTACTCATTTCTAGCACCTCCATGAATAACTTTCATTAGCCTTCTTATCCTACTACACAGACCAAAGGTGAAAGACTTCTCCCCATTAACTCAGACAGAATATAGCTCTCTTAGTAATGGATGTGCTCTTGCAACTCCTGAAACAGCCTCCCTCACATCATCTTCCCTTATTCCACTTGTAGGTACAAATTGTCAGGAACATCTTTTTGTCTTCTAACAAGGAAGGAGGCAATGCTCTTATTTTATAGCAAAGTTGTATTAAAAATTCGATCTGTTTTCCAACTGAAGCCCTTAGTGCAGCTCACAGCAACAATTCTTCCCTTACAGTTAGCATCTACAATGGTATACCACCCACTAGCTTCTGGATTATCCAGCTTGAAAAGCTTTGACTGTACTTCCTCAAAAAACAATATGACATTTGGAGTTGAGAAAGTTGAAAAAGGAAGAACTCTCCTTAGAGAGAAGTCTTTCTCTTGCTTTTGGGTTGCAACTAGAAAATTTCAAAGTCTCTTGATACCAGACCTACCTTCCCCTTTTCTTCCTTTTTAATATTATTGTCTCTCTTTTAATTATAGTAGCACCAAGAGACCCCAAATGCAATCAGTGACTCATTCTGCCAGTCTCTGTGAAGACATATGGTATGAGACAGTCCTCACCCTGAAGAGCTTACAGTTTAAATAGACAAGACAATAATGAGACACATTAGCATTATTATCACATTGTCCCAGGTGGGAAATTGAGTCACAAAGATGAAAAGCAACATGTTCAAAATCACATCTACACCATACAGTGAAGGATGGTTCAGTCCTCTTTAAATTAACAAGTGTTTAAGATGATACATTGGAAAGGAGTGCTGACTTGTCAGTTTCAGTCCAGAAGACTTGCACCATCTTGGCTGAGATTACAAGCCCAGAAAGAAAGCGCTGCATTCTGTGCTCTTACAATACCTCCAAGTCAAACATCTGTACTACAGTTCCATTCCTGTTCAGTCTGGGGGAACATGCATAGATTCTCTTGGAAAGTATGTAGTCTAGACATGGAAATTCTTAAACACCCAATTCAATAGATTTCTGTAAAACTTACCTTTATTTGTTTTATTAAGTTACTTATCCCCAGAGTCGGAACATGGCCTTGATTATAGATGTACTTTCTCCACAGACTACAGAGCATAGGAAGAAACCTCTCATTTTTCATAGCAGTCAAAATCTGAAGGTGAAGCCAAGTAGTGTGTGGCACATCGGGTTTTTCATGCCAGCCTGGGAGAACAGTTTAAAATGAACAATATTATAAATATTTGTAAAAGAATACAGTAAGGTAAAGAACAAGATATGATAGAATATAGCTTTAATTTCTCTGGAGAAAAAATATATATATTTGTGAAATGATTTCATTTATAAAATTTTCAATTCTTATTCTTCAATTTTGAAGCCACTCGACACCGAAATACACAGTTACATTAACCTCCCTGAAAAAAATCTATCACTTCTTTGCTACATCTGAATAGTTGCATGTAAAATATCGTTTATTTTATCAAGAGATTCATCAGTAATCCTGAGCTTCGTAAAATTTAATTTTTTATTTATTTTTATTTTTTTCAGATCTAGCGGAACAATATATATCTTGTCTCAAGCTGTTCTTGTCAGGACATTTTTTCTAATCGTTGAGGTTACCTAGTAAACATTCGTAATAATCTTTAGTAGTTTTCCATTCTGTTTTTGAAGCATAAATATACACTCATAATTTCTTTTGGAATTAAGAAATAAGTTCCATCTCCTTCCATCAATAACTCCCCGATCCTCCATTGCCCCCCCCCCAAAATGAAGGGAAACTCTTTTACCACTTATTACATCTTGTGAATTTCATTCCTGTCCATATATGCTATTTTATTTTTGTCTTACTAAAAAAAAAATAAGTGTAAAGTGTATGATTACTGTTGCTTATACTATCAAACAAGTGGAGATACTTAGTAGTACTCGTATTTTATATTTATCTGTAATTTTTCTCTCCATTCAAAATTTTGTTCAAAAAAATATCACCCACCAAGCTGGCAGGTAATACATTTTTATTTTAATTATTTCCTTCTCAAGCACACATTAAAAGTTTAGATAAATTGTAAATATTGTACATAAAGAAAACATCTGTTTCTTTGAAGAGCTGGTTTCTCTGCAGACACAAAATTGAAAAACAAAGGACAAGAAGAAATCTCTTGAACAAGGGCCATGCCACAGCACAGATTTATTGTAAATAAAATCTAGATCAATTGTAACAATAAAATAATAATAATAATAATTCTTTTCCCTTAACTTTTGTCTTATGGTAGCATCTCTGACTTTGTAAAATGAATGCTAATTTTTAAATTTTGAAATTAAAATTGTTACTTCTTATTCCTTACCTGTAAGACCATTTATTTCCACAACTCGAATCTGAATCACTGAGATTAGATTGCATATTACTTATTTACCTGAAACAGTAACTAAATGTCTGTTCATCAATCAACTCTCACAAAAGTCTGTGTGAGATGGAGAATGACATACTTTTTCAGATTAGAAACATGAGGGAAAAATATTTTATGCAAGCATACTAAAACCAGCCCTGTTTTCCAAGTTTCCTGATATAGTAAATCTGTACATTGTGTGGAACAGTTACAGTTTCCAGATGTCAGTTATTATTTAAACTCAGTGGTGTACTGAAAGGTTTTGTAGGAATGTAGAAGAGAATACAGGTGCTTTGAATCAATTACAATTGGCCTGAGAAATGCTCATACTAATAACTTGTGATGAAGTCCTGCTTCAATTAAGAATTTTCCCCATGTTCTTTCATATAGACTTTTACATTCACCGAGTATTCACATTATCTCTATAATCATTTGCATATTTATCTAATATTTAAGGAGGTATATGATGGCCTCTAGTGGTGCGTATCAGCATAAAAATGCTGAACTGCTGGTTTATTTCCCCAGCACTTTAAAGTTAATATAAAGCAAAAAACAAATGTACATCTGAACTGGATCTTCTAAATGAGACAAACAGCAGAATATGACACACAGCAGAGAATGTAAAGGTTTCATCACTTTCTGTTTACTAAAAAAGAAAAAACTGTAAAAAATCATTCAGTCAAAACTATTATATTAAAAAAAAATAATAAATAAAATAAAAAACATTCCAAACCTTTACAATTTCAATGTTTTTTCTCCCTGGGGTTTTGATTACAAAACATAGCTAAAATTTAGCCTGCTAATACTATCAGTCAGTACACGAATGGGGATAGGACAGATACTGAATTGGATAAAATCCATTTACATTTCCACAGAGAAGAGCCTTACGGAGTAGATTCTTTTTTTCACCCTGAATTAATCCATCACATTTTAAAGAGCTTCATTACTGCATTGTTGAAATATTTTAAGAGAAAGACAGTTCTTGGTACATTTATTACTAATAGTAAAAATATTCAAATAAAATGTTACCATATTAACTGTTCCCCTTATTACTACTTAAGTCAGAGAACTCTAAGAGACTTCACACAGCTGACAGAAGGTATTGTCATTTTAGAAAAGACAGATGAATAATCAACTAAACAATATCTTCATCAGCAAGTTAAATATTGAACAGCTATCTATCATAGAATCATGGAAATGCTTATTTTGATAGAAACTTATAAAATATTTCCTCTTAAATATATCAGACTTGAAATTTTTACTTCTACATAACCAATCCCACTTTTGAATTAAATTTCAACAATTTTAGCAAAAAAATATAAATACTCAAACTTGGTTTGAAATAGGCAGTAATTTCAGTCTAAAGATTTTTGTATGTTTTTGTAATAAATATGAGCATTCATAGATACAAGCTCCTTTTTTATGCAACTATGCATACAAAATGTGCATATATGTGTGTATATATATATATGTATTTATTCCAAATTAAGCAGTTCATATTTTTTTCTGGGAAGTTTCTATATCTTACTTTTAAGAATCTGTTGACTAACAAACTCACCAACATTTCTATTCAACAGAAGATTAATTTACAAGAAGTTGAAAAGCAGAGCTACTGATCTCAGTCAGCATCCTCTGTAGCTCTGCTTCAAGCAAATTGTCACAAGCTAAGTCACAAGATAGATAATTGCCTTAGCTCATTCCCAAGAAAATTTCAAAGATATAAGAACACAGTAAGGTTATTCAGGGAGCTTCTGAATTTATCTTTCTCCCAATCTCTTGCAGCTGCATCTTTCCTTATTCAAGGCTATCTGCGAATTTAGTCCACGTCTTCTGTGGATATAAAGTTGCAGGCAGAAGGACTAATTGTATTTCCTAATCTGAAAGTCACTGCACAAGTATTATAACCCAGATGGAATACGAACATCACAAATCTTTCTCACACGATTTCCACATTTTTGTGAGGTTGTTCAGGTGCAATACAGGGTCTTTTTACAGCCGTTGCAGTTTAACCCAGCAGACTTTTGAAATCTCAGGAGGGCTAACGTAGAGACATGTCTTGTGAACTGCACTGATTGTCAGTAAGCAAAACATTTTCACATTGGAGCAGAGCAAAAAGTAAGAAAGAAAATGACTAATTGCAGGATAGTTAACTGATTAGGCTTTCATGTGTCTTCTTTTAAGTGCAAGGGCTGAAACTGTAACATTGTATTGCACAATTCTGATAAGTTTTCAAATACGTACAGGTAATACACGTACCTTATTTCTTGAACATTCTGACATTTCCCAAGATCTTATGAGTTTTCAGCATCTTACTATTTACATACTGCTACACAATCCTCCCCTAAGAACTGTATTCCACAATTCAGGGTTAGTGAACCACATCCACTTTTTTTTTTTTTTTGAGCTAAAGTGAGTCAATTAAGAGAAAACCAAGAAACTACCTTTTTCCAAGGGTATTTTCTCTTGCATGCTCTTTCATCCTCTGCCTCCCTCCCTGTTCTACTCTCCTCTCTGTCCTTGGGACCTGGATGCAGAAAACAATGTGAAATATTAACGATAAAGTGATTTTTATTTTCCTTGAGAGAGACTGGACAAGCTACTAAGAAACTCATTGCTAAGAAGCAGAATGCAGTGAGCACCATCATCTGAAGAGCAGTCACCAGCCGCTTTCTGAGCAACAGTGATGTTAATGTACAATGCTATATCTTAATTGCCATCTCAATTGGCTACTAAAATGCTGCACCGCACATTAAAATCCCTACCCCACTGATGCACAAATTCTTACCAAATATACAATCCCTGAAAATTACCTTTCAGCTCATAGGAATGATGCCATGTGAAATGAGTTGTCTTAGCTCCTCTAATTTTTGGCTAAAGAAATAAAATTATTTCTTTTAAATTTTAAATGTACATAATTATGTTGAATGGCATCTTCAGCCAATGCAAAACAAAAGTAGCTTAAGTGTACTTACTGTATGCAGGCCTCACAAGTCTACAGCAGAGGTTCTCTGGACTTATCCAGAAATTTTTAACAACTTCCAAGGTAAGTACTGTTCTATTTCCTTGGGCAGGGGATGAAGGGAAAATGTAGTAAGAGTTTGTTTCTGGAAACTTGCTTGTGCAAGCAAGCAGATGAAAATGTAAATGAAGCAATGAAAAGGAAAGATGAAACTTAACACAGAATTGAGTTCTTTGATCCAGACAGTAGGTTTATGGATTAGGGTTAGACAAATTTTTTGTCTTCTGAATACATAGATTTAGGTGAGAACAAGGAAAGAGAGAAAGGTAGATGTAAAAGACAAGGTAGTGTAGCAAGCTCATGTTGCCCTCCCTGAGTCATAGCAGCTCATAAAAAGTCAATTCAAAGGGATATGTGGAATATAGCAAATACATGTTTCAATTGCATAAGCTTCAAAACATAGGCAGGGTCTCTATGTTTTATATATCCAGCCAGCTGAATTTTCTGATTTGAAGGGTAGAAACATGTTTGATAGACTTGAGAATCTTACCTCCTCTTCAGCTCTCTGCAGAGATCGTACATTGACTGCTACACAGTCCACCCCTCGCAGCCATACCTTCCTGATATGTTTGAAAGGTAGAACTAGTTATTACTATGTGAAATCAAGTTTCTTCAATGTATTCAGAAGAGCTAATCCATAAACATAGTGTTTTAAGCATTTCTGGGCACCATAGATCTTGCTTCATTTCTTTACCTGGAATCCTGATGTATACCTGCCTAGAGGCCAGAGACTATTGCAGCGTTTGGCTTAGGTCAGACATTATTTATTAGTCTGCTCCAAAGACAGGGTCTCTTGAAGCTGCAGAGCAATAGCCCCAGGGATTCTGCTAGCAAGGCTGTCCTGGAGCCTCAGACGTGGAGGGAAACTTGCAGCAAGCCCAATGGAGCTGACAGTGCTGGCAGTTTTATTACTGGTTTTTACCTGGTATGCTGACAAGGACATCAGTTTCAGCTAAAAATCCAAAAGGACAGAAAGTTCTTATTTGTCAGAGAATTCAGATGTGTGATTTCTCTGATACAGCATGAAGCCAAATCTTGTTGCCCCTCAAGTGTCCACATGTACAAGTTAGAAACCGCTTGTTAGACAGCTCCACCACAGAAGTGATCCTTCTTTTTATTTATTTATTTAATACCCCTTTCCTTCCCCAACACTCCCAGTCTTCCTATAAACATAAAACTGTTCAGAAATTAAAATTAATAATGCATCCCAAGCTATTTAAATGTATAGGGTGACAGTTTGTATCATCTGCTGCTGGAATTTGCAGATCTCTGTTGTTACAGGTCAGCAAAATTTGGAAAGTGTTTTATAATTAGCTCTTCAAATAGACAAAGTGCTTCTCTGGAACAGAAATGCTCTTCCTTCTACCTTCTTTTAATCTGATACCTTCCGTCATCACTTAGAAATACAGTAACACATGAGACTACTGGGTGATATTCCAGCATACACAAATGTAGGAGGAAGCTAATGCTAAGGCACTACAGTGCTCAAATGAAATGAAAAATTCTGCTTGGAAAAAACGTTTTGGGATTTTTAACTTTACCTTTTCAAGAAAGGTACTCATTTTTGTAACTTAGCAGGCATTTTCAATTTCTGTCCCTAAGATGTAAATACTTCTGAAATTAAGGAAAAAAAAAGGAAAAGTCAATCCTGTTCTAAACAGTCTAACACTTAGAGGTGGATTTTCTGTTTCTAGACACCAGAGCCTTCATTACTTCAGGAAAATACATCTGTTACCATGTATAATGCAGCTGTCAAAGGAGAGACCAGATGAGCATCCTTTAAAAAGAAAAGTGAAATCGACCTTACCTAGAAACCGAGGCTCTGCAGAAAAGAGCATCATGCTGAATAATGTCCCCCCAAATACATATCACCAACCTCAGCCATTTTTCTTTCTTGTTTTAAATTATTTCCTTTAAATAATCAGAGCCACTGCTTTATGCAACAACAATATCATGTGCTAGGAAGATACTGCACTGGTGACCTTGGATTTTCCAGCCCATTACTCCTGAGTGGTCTCCATAAGACTGCTACATTGCCACCTGCCACATAACACCTCCTCCAATGACATGAACAAGTCAAACTATTCACATTTCTCTGCGTCGTACCCTGCTGTGTCACAGAACTTTTTCTGTGGAACTGTGAACACAAAGTGACCTAGGGCTGTGAGTGTGCTAAGGATCTTCCCCACTCCTACACCCTCTTTTGTCACTTATCTGATAGACATTTCAGAAAAAGAGAAAGGAAGATGAACAAAAATACTACTACTTTCATCCTGGTTAAAGGAGCATTTCAAATCAGCAGATGGTGGAAGCTATACTAAGAAATTAAAACCCTACTAAATACTACTAATTAAAATCATTTTTATGAAAGGATCTTAGATATATGCAAGATGAAGACACATACACATTCTGAATACTCATGTCCAGAAAAAAAAGGTCAAAACGCTGCCCTCATCAACTTTCACATGCAAGCCATATTTGAAGTAATCGGCATAGTTGTTTTCCTTTTTATTTCTACAAAAGCAGCTGACAGACTACCCAGAGACCCTAAAGAAAACTGCCTCAGGGGAAGACAAAAGCTGTCAATGTCAAGATGCAAAGATCTCTCTGTGGAGGAAAACATTCTCAGCAAGCAAAGTTAATACAACCACTGATGTTCAAATATGAAACATAGACACTTGGAAAGAGACTACTGCAGTCACACCCATAAAGGAAACAGAAGTTTTGGCAAAAAAATTTGGCATGACAAAAAATGCAAACTGAAAGCAAGCATAAGGCCCATGATGGAATTTAGAAACTGGCTTGCCATAAAGAGAAGAGCTGATAGGAAAGCAAACGTGCCTAGTGAACTAAATATAAAAAACATGCTGGCTGGCAACACCAGCCAAGCGCTGGCCATTACCAGCAAGTAGTGATGTTATTTGAATCAAATGTAAAGGGATCATTTTATGTCGCATAGAAAGAAGTTCTAGATGCAATGATATTATTGTATTTTATTGAACTAATGCAACAGTAACAGCAGAAAAGGTTTAATAACTTAACCCAGAGAATTAGTAGTACATTTTCTGGTTCAAAAGCTTTTTTAATTTCTACAATGGATTTTGACCACCAAGAGTTCTCAAATAAGCAATGTCATTTTCTTTTTGCCCAAGCATCTCCATTTTCTATTAGACAGTGAAAAATAAATGAAATCACTTGGGCCATTTTTCTCGTTTTGGTTGTGTTTTGTAGACAAATCTGACATTTCATGAGAAGTGAATTACTTGAGATATTTAAATACTTCAGAAAATTTTAGAGCAGAAAATAATTCTGTGTGCCCTAAAGGTCATAATTTAAACTTGTCCCATCGTTTAGTGCACTATTTTCTGTAGAATCCTTGAATGCTCTTGCAAAAAATTATTTAAGGAAACTTGGTCAACTGATGCACACATCTTTATTCTCACATCCTATCAGACAGATAAACCTTGGCATCCTCAGATTAGTCACCCAGAGGAGCCAATTGTCTAAGAAAGGAGAAAGTTGCAAATTCTTTTTTGGGAACTTAACTTTGAACTACAGTTAATCGGTCCATTAAAGTTGAAAAATCAAAGTTCTCAAGATAAAAAAAATTCGTATTTATGTATCCATCATGTCAACCAAAAGAAAAATTCAGCCAAGTTTTTACCCCCACTTCAAGTGCTCTTAAATATATATATAATATATAAATAAATAAATATAAATATATATATATATATATAAAATATATATAAAATCAGGAAATCCACAAGAAAAAACACGTCCAAGTAGCAAATTAAAGTAGCAAGATGTAAGAATACTTACTCTATACAATTTGATTTGTTTTACCTGTTTTGTAAAGGAATTCAGGCAGAGTTAAGATAATAAAGCTGCTACTGACAGAAATAGGCATTCATAATAGAGGGCAGGTAAAGCAATGACAATAACAAAATAATCAGAGTAAACCTTATTATCTTCATTAATTCTCTCTCACTTTTGACTACAGTAGGGATATTAACTTGCTAATATATTCTACCCTATTCAAAGAGAGATGCATCCCTTGAGCAAATATACTAAATTATTAATTTGTTTATATCAAGATTTATGAAGTAATAATTATTAATAAATTAAATATATCCATGAATTTTCCAGACACAGTCTTTAGGAGTTAAGTATGACTGTTTATAGCGGTATACAAACGTCCATTTATTTAGACTTAGATTTAGCCTGCTAAGATTCTTAAAACCCAGATTTTTTAATGCAATGGATCAGAAAAAAAATATATGGCTTATTTTATTTGTCTATTTCTATGATTTTATAGATATCTTCAAGATCTTTTTGTAGTAAAGAACATAGCCCGTAATGAATTACAGATTTCCTAAAAAAATTTGCCAGGCAGTTGTGAGCAGGGCTAAAGCTTTAACAGATGTCATCTAAGAGTATAACGTGAAAAAACAAACAAGCTATTCACTCTGATTTCAAAACCACTTAATGCTGGAAAATGTAGCAGTTAATAAGCATAAACCAAAGGTCTAAATCCATGTCCCTTCATAGAAAGTTAGATTAAATGTGTTGCATGCATTATTTGCTTATGTGTGTGCATGTAGGAAAGTAATTGAAATCCATATAAGGCTACTAGGATCTGGTAAAACTCGATGCATTTTTACCTAAGAAAACCTATAGCATTACAAATAGACACGAAGCTTCAAACAGATATTTAGTTATGTATGTTTTTTCATTTCATAAAGGACATTGATAGTAATTTTACAAGATTACAAGATAGTAATTTTAAACTAGCAAAACAGAAGAGATGTGAAGATCTTCAAAACGGTGTTCTCATGTTTTCACAAAAGTTTAAAACAATGATTTCTTTCATCCTTCTTCCATTATCAGCCACAATTCTGATTCATGACCATTCAAGTGACTTTCAAAACAAAGTCTATTACTGCTAATCATTCACATGAATAATAGAATCACAGAATGGTTCATGTTAAAGAAAATCTCTCTATTCATCTGCTTCAACAGCAGGGACACCCAGAGCATGTTGTCTGGGCTCATATCCAGGTAGCTTCTGAAGATTTCCAAAGACAAGTTTCCACAACATCTGAGTAACCTGTGCTAGCATTCCTTCACACGTACAATGAAACGGATTCCTCACCTTCAGAAGGATCCTCTTCTGTTTCATTCTGTGCCTACTGCATTTTTTCTGGAAAGCGTGAAGCTTGAAAAATAATCAGTGAATGAATTTTCCTCAAGAAATCATTCTGCAGATTAAAGTTACCTGTAAATTAGAAGCCCTACAGTACTACCATAAAAGACAAAATAGACAGTACAAAACAAGATCTATTTTGCTATTACTTAAAGCTTTCAATTCACATAGCAATGCTGATGAGCTGACTATGTTTTCTGTTGTGACAGATATGCACAGCCATCTACAACGTGGCTTGTCTTTCATGTTGCTTTCACTGCTGCTGAAACACATCAACCACCACCACTCTGCTTACATCCACTGTTTTGCCTCCAGAAACCTTCAGCAAGGCTTGATGAATGTCCACAGATACAATTTTTTCCACATGAGTGAAGTCAATGACACACTGCTTCATGTGCTTTTCCATGTCAGATGCCATTTTGTCAGACTGTCCCTATGCTGCAACCTGTCACACGGCAACAAATTTGAGTGGAACATTCACAGGAAGATTCACCCTCAAACATAAACACAAGAGAAAAAAAAAAATCAGAAAACAAGAACAAAAAACTAGATTTAAGAATTCATCCTCTTTTTCTACAACACAGTAACGCGTATAGTTTACTCCTCAAAACTGTTTACTGAAGAATTTGTCTCTTTTCCAGAAGCATGGAAAGTGGAGATCAAAACTAGTCTACGAAGGCATCAACAGCAATCAAGACTTTTCTCTATCTGCAACTACTGATAGGAACGTAGTCAAAAATTCAAATGACTTAAGCTAGAATGCTCATGTTAAAAGATAAAATGCAGCTATAGAAAGGTAAAATCTCCCCCAAGATCTGTCTGTAGCAGAGGATTAGAAAAGGTTTATCAAATTCTATATTTGAAATAGTAAGAAAATTCACAAGAGAGTTCTCCTAGATGCAAGGTTTTATTTCTATTTCAGATTACACTAAAAAATGAGAGACTAGAATCAAGATATATTTCAACTTCAATAACTATAAAAAGACTTAAATCTGTCACTCTGAAGCCATACAAAATAACTATAAAAGTCACAAGAGACGTAAGAATTATGACTTTGAGGGAAAATACACATTCAGTGGACCCTGACTGACAAAAGGAGGTTTAACTGAACAACAGTATAAATACAAACAAGAAAATCATACATTCCCCAACTCATTTAAAATTTAGAGGAACAACAATTTTTTTTATTAGTTCCAAAATGTCTGAATTTTAAGATCTTTAAAACTAAAGGATAGAAAACGGAAAGAACATTTTGCAACTGTCTCTAACTTCTTAAATTTCTGATATCTACAGGGAAATACTAGAGAAAAAGACTTTTTTTTAGAATACTTCTCAACAAGTTAGACCTAGGGGAAAAAGCAGGTAATGGAAATAACTATAAAAGTGTCTAAGACTATGATTTAAATTCCAAGTTAAGTTATAAGCAGTGCAATTCAAAAGCATACATATTAATGATAATATTCTTCAAACGCAAATGCAACTCTGAGTTATGACCTCATTATCTGCATTAAGAGAAACAAACCACTGTAAATATCCCCAAAATATTCTTGATTCTATGACAACCGAACAAAGACCTTAACAAAACTTCTGGATGCTTAAATCTCACATAACTATACTACACAACCCAGATGTGTACACTCAGTTTCTGTCATAGTTTTTGTTATTTTACAGGTAAGAGTTCAGCTTGCATACCACGAACATTCATCACAGTAAGTGGAATAAAAATCACTGTCTCTTTTGAAAACTTGGCAATGTGACCTTGTGTAGAATTAAGATTCCTCATTGTTTTGAGGAATATTAACCTCTATTCTCTGTAAAGCAATACAGAAAGTAAACACAGGTTCAGGATGTAGCACAAAATATAAAATGAGTTTTGTCATGAAAAAAACAGCTTATGACCAAACTATCCACAGTTGACTGATTTCTTGAAGAAATTCTCCATTATGTCTCAACAAGTATGATAGGCTGAAGGATTCTGCAGTTTGTATGTGATCTTCAGAATTCTTTTCAAATGAATATGATGTAATACAAAATTTTAAAAACAGCAACTAACCGAAAGAAAATAACAACACACTAAAAGTGAATGACTTGCAATCAAAAAAACTACAGATACCTAAAGACAACTATTTTAGCTAGATGGCACAGACGGGCAGTTAAAAAAAAAAAAAGGTAGGACTACATCAACATCTACTTAAAAAGAAAAAAAAGTAGGAAAGGGGAAAAAAAAAAAGGAGAAAAAACATGACAGTTTGGACAACTCTGTTAGTACAACGCTTCCAGAACCATGACTGTAGGTGATACAAAACCTAGAAAGATAATTTATGCCTCTGTGATGCAACTCTGATTCCATTTACACAGATACAGATCGTCTCAAAGTCACTACACGTTATGCCTGCGAGACAAAGGGGAAATTAACTCCTTATTTATATCACAGACTACTCTCATCACTGATAGTTCTTTAAAAAATGTAGAATCAGGGAAACTGTTACCAAGGAAGTGTCTCAGAGTACAAGCTGGCAGCTGAAACTGACACAAAATAACTATTCAGAAGTTTGTAAAAGCTTCTCCAGAAGCTAAATGAATGAATGGTAAATTACACAGTGGAAGCAGCTATTGCAGAATTGCAGTAAACATGAATGATAGCACACGTGTAATAATAAAATACACATACAGCTCTTTTAAGTGGAAGTAAAGAAAATGATAAAATCCATCACTGGGAACTAATTCAGAAGTTATTTTATCAAAACTTCAGTGGAAATTAGGTTGCAATTTCAAAAGAGAATTTGGCTTCTGTAAGAAAAAATTAAGCAAGAAATGAAGAGCGTGTCAATACGTTCACTAGAGATTATGTGCTACACTCTCAAAAAAAAAATAAAAAAAATAAAAAAAATTACCAACAATTGCACATTCTGCATTCTGAACAGTATGAAAACATGCCTGAGAATTATAAATTATCTTAATGTTGCTATTTTGCATTAATACAGTGTGTTGGCCTTTAACTATTGTAATGGACAAATTAGCTGAGCCGGCTTGCTTTCCATACTGCTAATCCCAACAGAAAAATGCTGCTTGTTAAGAATAAAAACTCTTAATGTTTCCCTGAATTAGAAGGTGTAGGAAGTTTACTTAAAGCATTAACAATGTTCTTTTTATACAAATATAATGTTTATGCAAGCTAATGACTCCTACTGTGCAGTAACATAATACTCAAAATATTACCAAGGTATTATCCACTAAAAAACAAAAAATAATCTTCCTTACACAAATTTTAATACACAAGAACTCTGAACCAAAATTCTCATGTGGCTTTACGAACTGTACAAATTTTATTGTTTGCCCGACACTTTCTTGGTACTTTCCTGGTATTGAAGGGCATTTTTACTAAGAAGATCCAAGAAGAAATAAGCACTACTATTGTCTTTGTCATGCATGGCACCTTGTAAGAGTGGCAGAAGTAATGACAAAGAACAGCAACTTCAGAAGGAAGTGAACAAGAACCCCAACACACTATACTCAGAACCTGGCATTTATTTTTTTGAGAACTTAACTACATTTGCACTGACTTAGTGAATACATTTTGAAAATAAACTTAGTGTTCAGATTCACAAACACCCATCAATAAGAAATCCCAAGCACGCTGTGGGGAAAAAAAAGATTTAGAAAAGAGCGAAAAAAAAAACAAACAACAAAACAACTAAATTAGAACATGACATGGGTGTTTAGTATAACACACACATTTTCACAGGAACGAAAACAGTTTGCAGAAAGAATTTAACCAGATTGGCAGAAAACTCTCAGAAACAAATCAGGGATGCAAAAAAATTACAGGAAAATGAGAAATGCAGTTTAAGTATATTGAGTATATATTATAGATTGAATTAAGTAAAACCCACCAAGCAGCATGATCTAGCATTTCTCAAAACTACTAATTTTATTTGGATCATTATTTTGATCATTACTTAATCAAAGAAATACTTAAATTTAAGTTAGATGTGTCTCTATAAACGATGCTATGAATTAATGGCCAAACAACAAGCTTAAGTTCTCATATGTCTGTAAGAGTCCAAACTTGCAGAGTCAAACTATTTCAATTCTAATTCTGAGTGCAATACAGGGCTATTTCTAGGACTCTAGAATCCTTGTTCCCCTGACTGTTCTTTTTGTTTTTTTCTTGTTACTGTATAATCAAAAAATATTAGGATGTTATAACCACAAAAAAAAACCAAGAGAGTTTGGCAAAGCAGACTATGATAACAAAAGAGAAAAAATAGAAGGCTTACCCCTATCCCGGGCTCACTCACAAAACACCAGCAGAGCAGATCTCCAGAAGAGATCCTTCCCCACTGCTAGCCAGCTCTTAAATGGGTCTAGGAATTCCTTCACCTGTGCTCCTCTGGCTGATTCAGTGCTCGCCTCAGATGATCAATCAGAGGTTCAGGCCGTGACTCAGCAGTTCCCATACAGTTATAAAGTAATAAACCAAAGAAATTGTTAACCTACAATTACAAGCCAGCTACTTCACTGTCTGAAGTTCAAAATCAAATATTCTCATTTTTCTAGGTTGCAAAATATCAACTTAATAGAGATGAAAACTTGATCAACTATCAGAATATTTAACATCTATTTCATTCTGTATTCGAGAAGAAAAAATGTTTTCTACTGCGAAGAATTCATAGTTATAATACCATCATGTAACGTCAGAAAGAAAATCTGAAGCTATAAAAAAAAGTCTGTTTCATCTAATATTTTTTCTGATGAATTCAGTATAAAAGTAATGAATTCTAAGAAAAAAAGAAGTTCTTGAAGGAACAACTTTTCAAATCTTAAGTTGCTGCTGCAGCTTCAAACAAATTCCCCCAAAGGGAGATGGCAAGAAAGGGGGAAGAAGGTAAAAGCTAATAAAATTATAATCTTTTTTCATTAAGCCTCTGGTAAAAGATGATAAAAAAAATGAACTTTCAAAATACTGAAGGAAGAGGAAGACCTCTCCAGGGAAATATCTAGGTTAATACAGACAAAAACATTTACATGTATCACAGAGTTATCTCTAGATCTATCTGTATCCCTGATGGGGACAGGTGCCCAGTGCTTACAGGGCAGTTCAGCCTGGTTCTGTGACTAACGAGGCAGGGAACTCATGGACCCAGGCCCTGCAGAAAGGGAAAAAAGGGGAAGGGTAAGGAGATGGGAGATTGCACAAAGAACAGCTGCAATGATCTGAGGAATTAATTTACTATATATGATATCAGAATGCAAGATAGCACAATACAATATATAATTGCAACTGAGGTTAACAAATGAAATAAACTGAGAGAGACAGTGTCTGAAACTGAAGGCTTTACTCTAAAATTAAAGGCGAAACAGCTGGGGAGCACATCCACACACTGCCAGGCAGCAAGAGAGAGGGGAGAATCTTGCGACTTGCAATCTTTCCCTTTGGATGTGAAGTCCTCTGGAGTATGCAGTGCTTCTCTTCAGAGAATCAGGTACCTGGAAAATCTAAGTCCAAAGAACTGGAGCATTAATTCATTAATTCCCAGTGCTTTACATAATGTTTTGATGTAGAATACTTATAACAAAAATCATGAAAACATGACAACATGAAGCCTTGTATGTACTTTTTCTTCAACAGAGAGTTGTAGAGTAGCAGTAAAGTCAAGTAAGTCAGGCTGTATGTCTCCTACCTTTCATGCTAGGCATTCAGCAGCAAGCATGATTTACAGCTTCTTAAGGAGATTTAATTAGCAAACTAGTAAGAGTTATTTATAGAACCATATTTATACTTTGTGCATACTCGAAAAACATGGTGGAAAAAGCCCAGAATGATAAGAAACTCACAGAGGATAAATTTCAAGTCTGCACCTTTCCCTTTCTGAACAGACCATCCCACATTAAAATCTATTTGCTTTTTCTTTCTTTTTTTTATAGTTTTTGTAAACAATCACCACCATCACCCTTCAATAAAACTCAAAACATACACAGATGGATTCTTCCTCCTAGTCTGATAGATTTTTTGTTTGTTTTGTTTCCCTTTCTTTTGTTTGTTCCATTTTTCTGGTGAATAAACAGTGCAATAAAGTGATGTCTAACTCTACAAGATTTCCAGCTAGAAAAAAAAAAAAAGAGAGAGAAAAAGACAATACAAGTCAAGCTGCTTTTTGAAGAAACGGTTCCTTTTGATTCCTGCATCAAGAATGAATGGAGATTAAATTGCAAGACTGAAAATATAGAGCAAATCTCTGATAAGAGGAGAAATCTATGGTGTTCAATTTTGCAGTTACCTAAAGATTTTTCCAGTTTATTTGTTGAAGTTTCTCATATAAAAATATCTTTTCATGCAGAACAGATATCTAAAATACCTTTTTTTTGTAAAGAAGGCCTAGAACTATATTAATTATTTTGTAATAATAAAAAAATCAAGATATCAGAAAATGTGTGCCTTTTAATGCTTTAAAGTGGCAATAACTTTTTGAACTGATGCACTGAGGTTATGCAAATGAGCCTCCACACACACTGTAATTTCTATAGTTCCCAAGCTGTCAAGCACAAAGGCTGCTATAGTATTTCAAGTCAGCAGACTATTCTATAAAAAAATACATTATGTGCTGTTATCAGCACATTAATGGAAAAGCCTTTTCATATTTTACATTAACATGTCAATATACTCGATTTTATTTGTAGATTTTGTCAGTTTTCAAGCAATTCTTTGACAAAAAAAAAAGTAGGATAGAAATTAAGGAAAAAAAAATGTCATCGGGGATAAGATAAATCCGTGAACTTGACATTTTTCCCTATTTCCCAGTTTAGAACGTCTGAGTGCGTGTGGCCATTTAATTTGATTTAATGAGTTTTCTACTTTTTGCTCATAACTATGAATACAGAACGCGAAGGAATTTAAGCATCCTGTTGAACCTATTCAGCATAATAGCATCAAAATATTTTAACAGATTTGTAACTTCTTTTAACCCATTTGTGCTTATTTAATTCTGTTGTTCTGACTTTGTAAGTTAAAGATAACTTTAACCTTAATTATAGTATGTGTACTATAAAGCTGAACCCATTGCCTGATCATGTAATCTGCAGCACTACAATTACTAGATCAGTTTTACCCAAAATCTTAGTAATTAAGAAAATAGTATGTATGAAATCCTGATGACAATCTTGATGAGCATATGATAGATATATTTTTATCTAATTTGCTATCCAGACATAGAGGAATGATTAGACTAAGTGGCTGTGGCTGACTTCATCTGTGGATAATGCTATGAAATTAGACATGAACGTGGACAAAGTACACGAGCTTTAACTGCAGGCTTTAAAGCCTTCTGTCTCTTGATCTGATACTCTTGCTAATCTTTCCAGTGGAGAGGGATGCCAAAGGATGGAAGATATCCTCTTGATTTTTCAAAAGAGTTGTTGATACTGGCAGAACCAAACATTGACTGATGGTTACTAATAATAAGTTACTTTTCTCCAGGTGAATCAGGTGCTTGGCTAGGAGCTGTTCCTCTATTTTACAAAGCATACAGACTGAACCATGGACCTGATGACAGAAGAGGAGAAATAGTATTTCCAGTCACGTGTAAGTGATTGAAGTATTTCCTCTATAAGAAAACCTAGTAGTTATTTGTCACTCTCCAGCTGTGCTTTAAACTAAGCACAGTAAGAACAGGTCAAAAAACTCAAAAACTCATTGCACCAGAGCTCTTTCAGGGCAATAAGCACAGAGAATATGCCATGATAAAGACAATAAAACTAGACAAATCTAGTTTTATCTAACGAACTGCCCTGAAGTTCAATACATCCTACATATATGAAGGAATGTTTTGCAAATTCAAGTACTTACTGCAAGCTGCCTTGCACTTCTAAAATCTTAAATATCAGCACGTGGTCACTGCATTTTGATCATGCATAATATTTAGAAATGTTTAACAACGTGTTTTAAGACAAACAACTCAAATGAGATAGGAAATTATTCATCTCACTAATAACCTCTCTGAGAGGGTACTTGAATGCAAGATAAAAGATTATTATTTTCAAAATAAAAAGTATATTCAAGAAAATTATCAACAATCAAAAATGAGCATTGGTCCAATAATCTTAAGTGGAAACAAAGGAATACAATTTGATGCCTTTTAAAGAAAATATAATCCTAATTTGCATGGGCTTTCCAATGTCACGTGTATCTTAGACATGATTGCATACCAGAGTGCTTCAATTCTCAATATTTGCTTAACTTAAAATGCAGGAAAAAGAACATCTTGCCACAGCTGTAGCTTTGCAAAATAATGACAATTTAATTTACATTGATTACTCAATTTTCTTAATTTTAATGATGTTGATACTCCTATTTTGCCCACTACTGCAGCTCATGAGAAACCAGTGAGAGGAAAAGAATTATTCACATAATATTGATGGGAAAAGAAAATCCAGTACAGAGCAAAGATGAAATGTTGATCAATAGTCTATGTCCGCATAGTCTATTCCCTGCCCTCAGAGTAAAGGACCAGAAAAAGTACCTTGTTCTAAATATCTAATGGCATTCTTCACAAATACTTCATTTCATATTGTTATTAGATCTTCAGTTACAATAATGTTTTCCAGATTTGTTTTCCAGTATCTGAACTTTCTTTTTGTCACAAAAACTGCAAAACTAACCTGGAAAACATTACTGCGATCTAAGATCTGACTTACACTTGAAAAAAGTCCCACAGCCAAATAGCAGAATGTCTTGTTCTTTCCTTGCATCCAGTTCTTTTTGCCACATCTATTTATCCTGCAAAAATATTTTTTTTAGTTCAATCCAGTGTACAGAAGACTGCATATGTCAAAGGACACAAACCTTTTGAAGCTGAGTAAAATCTTGAATGTAAATAATTTTGCAGGAAAGAAAAAAAATAAAAGAATTCACTCTCAATATTTTGTTTTGCCTAGGTTCCTTCTCACAGCACAGTGATACGTATATCACTGATTTTACTGATTGTCACCATTACTATCACCAAATTTATTTGCTACCAGAAACAACTAAAATGCTTTTTAAAAAAAAAAATAACACTTCATTTTTTTTCTTCTTTACTAAAATACTGCAGTTTATTATTAAGTTTTAGTTTAAGGGAGTCATGATGAACTTACAAGTTTGCAATTAAAGAATCAAACTTAAACCATTATTAACATGTACATGGTAAACACACAGCAATCAACATCTGGTCATTTGAGGCTAATATTTCCTATAACAAAGCCCTTTAATATCTAAATACAAGACAACGTTTTTATATTTTTTATTTATACACATGAATTCCTAAAGGGAGTGACTGAGGGGGAAACATAATTTTCACGTAATTTCTAAAATAATTCTTCGGAAATACAATATCCTACAGTACATAATGTTTTGTTAAAGTTATAAATACTTAAGTTAAATATTAAACAAACCCTACTAGATACATGTAATTAAAAATTGTGTTCAGTATTTTTATTTAAAATTAGATATATGAATAGATTGTAATTTGATTCAGGTAATTGTGAGGAAAAAAATGAAAGAATTTAGTGAAGGACAACTCAAACAATAACTGAAAATAGATACTGAAAGAAGGCAATCGTTTTTTAAAAATGAGGACTAATATATTTTGAGTTTTTTTCTAGTGATAGGTTCAAGAATTTTGCCTATGACTGTAACATGATTAACCGGTTTTTGTTTTCTTGTGAAGGGTTAATCTCTAATAACATAAATAAATGCCAAGATCCATTGTGAAACAGTTAAAAACAAAACAAAAAAATCCAAACAACTAAACAATAAACAATTAAGAATACTTATATATATGTATATTTATATTTTGTACACATAAAATCTGTAATGTAATAGATTCTCACATATAAGCCTCCTTTGACTGACTAATTTCTTTCAGAAATTCTCCCTGAGAAAATTACTTGTTTGTTCATACAGAATTTTGGGGAATAGAAAATCAAAATCATACTATGAATAAATATCAATAATAGTTTTTGTGGAGGGAAATTGACATAACTGACTGGTGTAATTGTTCAGAAACTAAAAATAAATAAATAAAAATCCATATTGTGCCTTCTTGTATTTGTAAGAAGCACAATGTACCAGCAACTAAAATTAACAAAGGAAAGAGTAAACCAGAAGCCCCAAAGATGCAGAGCTCAAAGAGAAGCCTGAAGAAAATGAATAAAAAGCCCAAATGGAAAAAACTGGAGGGAATAAAATCATAGCACAGCCAGCAAGGACTGTATCTTGGGAGCAAAGCAGTGAAATGATGCATGCAAATGAAAACTAATTGCTTGAAGACCTAGAAAGGACAATATGAACAAGCATATAGAAAAGAACATCTGAAAATCTGGCACAAGCCTAACAAAAATGCATTGATGTAACTGGTGTTCCATTAGGTTCATATAGAAGATAGTCTTACAGTTTTGAGCCATACCATGATTTTTTTTCCTTTCAGAGATTTTAGACTGCAAAATTTTATAATGAAAACATAAAGCCTGCAAAATGTCTTAGGTTAAGTAATAAAAAAGAAAGAAAAACATATATATGAAAGAAACTACGAACTCCTTGAAGAGAGAGATGTTTTGCTGGGGTTATAAGAATACTTCTATTTGTCTCTGTTGTTGCTGAACTACAGGCACTGTAGGTAAAGCACCTGGTTTAGCTGAAGTGATGAATAAGCAGGAAAAGAAGGGATTAAAACTCCTGTAGAACATGGAGAAGGAAAAATAAATTCTAAGTTTCAGAAATCTTGGATCATTTAGTAGTAACAACTTCTGGAGCTTATTTATGATTTTCCTAATTCATTATGGCAATCTAAAATGATCTGACACAATATGACGTTTGACTTTCTGTTAGACTCTTTGCTTAGAATTAAAACAGCAGTCACTTTACATAAAACAATTGTCATAGAATCTTCAATATTCAAACCAGTATTGTCTCCATTGCAATCAAGATTGACACATCATATATTTTTTCCACTTATCTAAATATAGTTGAGTATTCCACCCTGAAAAAGCAGAACTCTACATCTGTGAAGAGGATCAAAACAAGAGCTAAGAAAAAAATCAACAACAACAAAACTGTGAAAACAAACCAACTCAAACAAAACAAAAAACCGACTCTAGTTGTAGCTTAGTGCTTTGGTAGATCTCAAAGACAAAGATCCAAATTAGTTAGCCTAATTACGTATTAGTAAATCAATGCTGAGTACATGAAGAAAACAACTTGTGGTGTTTTGTATGAAAATTTACAGAGGATTACTCACACAGAAGAAACTTCAGAAATCGGAGGGACGTGCTTGTCTTTCTGAGCTAGAAATTGCCTACTAAGTGAATTACAACACGCATACACACACAAAAGGAAAAAAAAGAAATAAGAACACAGCAAATAGAAATAATTCTAATTTACTATAATAAGATGTCCAGAGATGTTGTGGAATCTCTTTCTCTGGAGATATTCAAAACACATCTGGACACTTTCCTGTGCAACCTATTGTAGGGAGCGTACTTTGGCAGGGGAATTGGATAACACGAACTTCATAGGTTCCTTCAAACCCCTACGTTTCTGTAATTTCTCCCTTACTACCAGTATAATGGAGCATAACCTAAAATGAAACTTCTCGTGCAACAAAAATTTTGTGAATGGATGTCTTGTTTCTAATGCTCTTCAGAGCATTAGTATCAAGTCTAAAGATCTTAGAGTTCTTTATTAATTAAAAAAAGTAGTTAAATCTACTGGATCTTATACATAAACTCTGAATGGGTGCATTTTTTTCATATAGAGGAATTCAGTGACACACTTTTGCTTCATACCCACTTCATGTCATGCACCATTTTGTCAGACTGTCCCTCTGCTGTTATCTGTTACACGGCAACAAAATGTAACAGCCTCTACTTTCGTACCGCAAACAACCACCTATGATATCATGGTCCAACATAATAAAACAGGAGATAATACTTTCAGAGCAGTCCTCATGTTTTTTAATCTCAAGAACTGAAACAGGAATTTCTTCAGAGACTGAGCATTCCCTAATAAGTGAAGCGATATTTTTAATGAGCTCGTGCATTGTTTGCATACCTGAAGAATGACAAACCTATAGAAAATAAATCTAATGTGGAATTCGTAAATGCTCATTTTATATGCACTGCCACGAGATTAAATATATTGCAAAATTCTTAATTAAGCATTTATATAAATCTAATGAAATCCTAAAATGGAAATATTTCAGATCACACCGCAGTTTTTTTGTATTTTTTTGCATTGGGTTCCAATTCATAAAATACCTTAATTCTGTAATTAGCAGTGAAGCACCCGAATCATACTTAAATATCTTAAAAGTTGATCAGATTTTATCAAAATAAAATTTGACTTGATAACACTTTGTTTCAAAATCGATTATATTAATTTTATTTTTCTATACAGTAGGGGGAGGCATTCCATTTATTTTAAAGTTACATTTCATTTTGACTCCATGTTCATGGGTAGCTTATGAACAATTTTGCCTAAGGACTTCAGACTTGCATACAGTATTGTTTCCTTTTATTCTCAGCCTGAAACAAAAATTGAAGCAGGGGGAAACCAACACCTTAAAGTTTTAGACTTCGGAATGCTTTTTTAAGTTAAAGGAAAAGGAGTTTCCCCAGGCTTTTGTAACAAATCTTGGCTATGTTAGTTCTCGGAAGCAAGAAAACATACATCATAATGCTGCTTGAGTCTAGAGGTGATATCAAACAGTGGAAAAATCTCTGAGTTGCCAAATAAGTATTCTGGCTTACTGATTTTATTTCGTTGTCAAGAAATTGCAAGAATCTGAGAGCATCCCTCTTAAAGGATAACAGCTCTTGACAGCAAATACTTGTCTTTCTTCAAATTGTTTTCCTCTTGCTGACAGCTTTCAAATCTCTTCCAGAATTAGCTTGAATTGGTTTTCTCTCCTTACAGTTCCCATTTCCTTTAGGCTTGTGGTTAGATGAAAGATAGTAAGTCTCAGGTAAGTCCATGGTAAACCACATTCATGATGACCACAGAAAATGCTGGCACCATAGCACATAGAATTATGTCAGTCTAGTACGAAGTAACTAACCAACTTGATCCCACAGTCAGCATGAGAGGAGGTGAGGAGCTGAGAATGATGTTACTGATGGCAAAAAACCTTGAAGATAACTACCTGGGGACACCAACACTGAAACTCATCAGTCCTACTTTTTGTTTCTTGTGACAGGGCATTGACTTACAAAAGCTCTACAATACAATGCCTTACCCTGAAGAAAACATGAAAGGAGAGGGATCACCAGTCCCCAGGTTTGTCTCTGTTCTCTTCCTCACTCTGAATTGGCATTAGCGACCTTACAAAACAATGCAAAAAATGGCAACAATGAAAACAATGGAAAAATCTATCTCTAACAGCAATATATCCAAAATACCAGAAGATTTCAAACGTGCTTTTGCAGCACAAACCAACAAAAATCCAACCATCCTCAAAACACATATGCAGTTATACTATATATATATATAAATTTTAAATCTCAATTACAATAATTGAAGTACAAAACTGCTATAAGCCATTTTCACAATAGAGTAGAAATAACAGAAATTCTAGGAGATTAGCAGAGATCTGTGCAATCTTTCTGAATAAGATTTTAAATATAAGTCCATGAAACTTAATATTTAGGCTTTCATAACATACTGGTGAGGCCGCACCTCGAGTACTGTGTCCAGTTTTGGGCCCCTCACTGCAAGAAAGATATTGAGGCCCTGGAACGTGTTCAAAGGAGGGCAACAAAGCTGGTGAGGGGTCTGGAACACAGGCCATATGAGGAGAGGCTGAAGGAGCTGGGAATGTTCAGCCTGGAGAAGAGGAGGCTCAGGGGAGACCTCATTGCTCTCTATAACTTCCTGAAGGGAGGCTGTAGTGAGCTGGGGGTCGGCCTCTTCTCTCGTGTCATTAGTGATAGGACCAGGGGGAATGGCTTCAAGCTACGGCAGGGGAGATTCAGGCTGGACATGAGGAAGTATTACTTTTCAGAAAGGGTGGTCAGGCACTGGAACGGACTGCCCAGGGAGGTGGTGGAGTCACCGACCCTGGGGGTGTTCAAGGAAAGACTGGATGTTGTATTGAGGGACATGGTTTAGTAGGAGCTATTGGGAATAGGTGAACGGTTGGACTGGATGATCTTTTAGGTCTTTTCCAACCTTGGTGATTCTATGATTCTATGATTCTATATCCATTTTACACACTTTTAGTGCTTCTGGCTACGTGTATCAATTGGATAAGGCATTATATTTTTTCATTCTCCTCATAACAGTCTTTGACTTATTACAAAATATTAAGTAAAAAAGAAATAGGTAGATTCCAATGCTTACTGACTAAAGGTGAAGAAAAAAAGCACTTAATAGCAAGATGGAAGACACAAGTGAGATAGGAGAAAGGAATGCAAGAAATAAAATAATAATAAAAAATCTATTTAGGAGATGTTTGCTATTGAACAAATTACTGATGTCAAGTAGATCTAGTTGCAGCCAATTCGGTTCTGGGATAGACAGATGATGTGGATGATTTTTTGAGGCCATTTTTAAACATTTTTTTCATTAACATATTTTTTAGAGTAGATTTTTACCTTCTTAATTACAAAAATGTATATTTTCCAGTGAATTAATATTGCAAAATGCTAGGATGCACTGGATAAGGAAATAAAAGACTAAACATTGTCGAAAATATAACCTCTTTATTGGGAGAATACGCATAACCATTAGCAGTGTGAAACATCAGAAATCTTACTTCCATCTTTTTATTTGCTTCGTTTAGACTGCCTTACATGTCATAGCTATAAATATTTGATCACTCATGCAAACTGTAGACTTGAAATTCTTCATTCTTAGGAAGCACTGATGTGCTGTTTTTCTCATACACTAGAGAAAAAAAATGTGTTAAATGAATTGACCTGTACAGGCTTCATTTGAGTAGGCATATGACAGCTACAAGTGCAATTTAGTTTCTAGTCTGACAATGCATCCATATATTTTCAAGTATTATAGTCTGAGGAGCATCAGCATACTTTGTTTACTCACTTTCATGTTCTGGTTGCCACTTACCTTCCCCCTCCTCCCATTGTTAATTTAGTATATTTCAACCAGAATTAGCAAAATACCTTCACAATAAATGCTGAGCTTTATTCACCTTGATCACTGAATGCTTTAGTTAATTAAAATGAATAAAACCTTTAAGTTTGTGAGCCTTTCCTTTTTGTGCATAAAACTCTACCACATTTCAAGATGAGCATTGTGCATTGTTAATTCTATTTATGTTTCATATTCATTGTAGAGGCAACTACTAGAAACAGCTGCTGATGAACCGTATTGAGAGATGCACATTTAAATCTTCATGTCTCTCTTTTTTTATCCAATGTGAAGGAGAGACAAGTTTTGTCCATGTTCTTTGGGAGGCAAAAATTTAGTTTTGCCTACACTGTTGAAAAGTCTTTAGTTGTTTAAACATATACTCATAAATATCAAACCAAGTAGAAGGCAGTAAGTAAACTTTGTAGATAGACAGCTGAAGCAGAATACCAACAGCATTTGACTAGACGAAACAAGATATTCATCAAGCTCTAAAAAACTTTCTGAAAGTTTCTGGAGACAAATTAATCAACGTTAGCAGAGTGAAAACTGTACTTTATGGGCAACATTTTCGTAGTGAAAATGTTTTCATCTTAGTGAAAGTGAAACAATGGGGCACCTCAATTTATATAAATTTTTTAATCAGTGCAGCCAGTGTGTTGGTTCTTGTCCATCACTGGCGAAAATGAATAGGTAATGGCAGTGGCTACATTGAAAAGAGTGTTTTGCAGCAGAGAATGTGCTGTAACAAATGTTATTATGCTCTCTGTATATGTGGTCATTTCCACAGAAACGAACAGGAGGCATTATTTTCAGAGCGAAGCATGTACATATATCCTTTGAAGGCTTACCAGTTTCTAATGTGCTTTTAACATAGAAAAGTCTAATTATTTTATAAAAATGAAAATACTGTAAAAACAGCTATAGTAAAGCTATTTGAAAAAACTGGTAACAGAAAATTAAGAATACACATTTTATCCTTATTTCTATTAATTAGTTATTCTTCAGAATACGAAATCCTTAAGAACTTCTGGACAAGGAGTTCTTCTGACAATCGTTGGACAAGCAGAAGTGAAGTCTTTAAGAATGGATTAAGTCCAAGGATTCTTTATAAGAGTGACTGAATTAAAAACATTTAAGAAAATAGAGGCTTTAATACAGGACTGAGAACCATCTGACCATTAGAGATTGACTGAAAGCTATTGCTTCTTTAAAGATGAGTGATCAATAAAAACTCAAAGGAGGAATTATCTTGGAAGATGGCAGAAAGTAAGAATATAACTTAAGTATTATGTGAGATTTAGGCTCCACCCACAATATCCCACATGGCAGCAGTTCAACACTGAAACTAGGCAAAATCTTACGCCATCTTCCAGGGACCACAGAGAAGTAAATGTAACGTATTACAAACATACACTTTAAGCCAGCTAGTTTGCTACTGCATTCTTGCAGTAGATTCACTACTGCATGACTACATTTTGTCACAGATGTTGTTCAACATGTTTATCAGTGTGGGAATCACAGAATGGCCAGGGTTGGAAGGGACCTCAAGCATCATGAATCTCCAACCCCCCTGCTGCATGCAGGGCCACTGACCTCCCCATTCAATACTGGACCAGGCTGCCTACTGCCCCATCCAATCAATATATTTATGGTATTAAAATATTCACATCACCTTAATGAGGATAGCAAGGAAAGCAGAGCCAACACGGCCTTTCTGATCTGGAATTGCTGCTATTTAGTTCCATAAGGCTGAGGAAGTCAATCACAGAAGCTGTAGCAAATCTAAGGTGAAACCCCAGATGTCTGAGAAAATGCAAGAAAAGTGAGAGACAAGAAAAAAAAAAAACCACAGAACAAACAAAACCCAAAGTAGATAAAGATCAATGGCTACTTAATGGGATTGAAACTAGCTAGAAATAGGAAAACTATTTTAACAGCTACATCCCAAGGATGGTGAGAGAAAGACACAAATGATCACAAACACAAATCTCCTTTTCACAGCTACTACTGGTTATTAGTCCAGCCCTGATTATGTTTACTACATTGCCTCTCTTCCATCTCTGACACACCATCACCTCATTCAGCTGCAATGATTTCAGGTCTATTTAAAAATGAGAGTATTAAAAAAAAAAAAAAAAAAAAAAAAAGTCAAAAGAAGAATGGAAATAATGTTCTTGAACTTTCTAAAATACTTCTCTAATCACTGCAATTCCACCAGCTGCAAAGCTATATTCATGCTGCTTGTTTCCAGCACCCAGAGGAACACAACAGGTTGCAGATGGATATATTTAGTTCATTTCTGCTACCCAAACAACAGTAACAGTACTTAATCACACTAGAAATAGGGTATTAAGTCAAAAAAGAAAAAAAAAAAGAATTACTTCCTATTCTACTATTTTTCTTATTTAAATTTATTAATAGATGTAGAAAAATAGCTCCCTTTCCTCCAAAAGAGAATTATACAAAAAAGTTGTATAATCAAAGAATACTAGGATGTTATAATCATAAAATAAACAACAGAGTTAGGCAAAGCAGACTATGATTACAAAAGAGAATAAATAGAAAACTTACCCCTACCCTGGGCTCACTCACAGGGTGAGGCAATCTCCAGAAGAGATCCTTCTAGGTCTAGGAATTGCCTTCACCTGTGCTCCTCTGGCTGACTCGTGGCTCGCCTCAGTTGATCAATCAGAGGTTCAGGCCGTGACTCAGCAGTTCCCCTACAGAGGTCCTGTCTTATACTACAGTAATCGAATCAGCTGATGCAGATAGCCAGAAGATTAACATCTATGGCTTGAAAGTAAAATGAGTTCCACTATTCTTTAAATATGTAAACTTATCAGTCTTCATCACTACAAAAAAAAAAAAAAGAAACAGCTAATTCAATTTCTCTGTGAACCAAAATACTTGAACATCTCTTTGTTATCTGATAAGTACTGACAACAGTTTTAGTGTATTCTCCTGTCATTCCATGTCCTTTTCCAGAAGAGTAAAGAAGAGTTAATAGTGGAAACTTGGGAGGGAATAGTCAGTTAAAAATCATTAGACGACTTAAACCAAATATTGGTTAAGAAAAATCTGAGATTTAAATTACATTTGCATTTTTGGAGCTACTGACTGTGAAGTACATGTTCTTCAATTGATAACACAGTGTTACTTCATGTTCTTTATGGATACCATTCATACTTCTATCAAAGCATTTTAAGGACCTTGAGAACTGCTTTCAATAAGTGCTTGAAAAGTATCTGCTCTTGAGTTTTTAAATTTGTTTTCTTTTGGGGCAATCACTAATTCCTTTCTACAGGCAAAGGAAAAAAACTTCACAATCAGACTTTTGTGGGTCTACTGCATATAACTGCTGAACATCAGTAATATGGTTTGCGTGCTTTCAAAGAAGAACAAAAGAAAAAAATCTATTTTCAAATGAGAAAACCACATTAAACTGTATCTACAAGGAATTTTACTTGTCTTCCTTGGAACTTCACAATTATTTTTTTTTCCTCTTAATTTTCAACAAATTTTTAGCTAGAGATAATAAAGACCCTCTGGTTGAACTTGAATATTCTTTTCATTAGGCAAAAAAGAAAGTAAGAAAAATAAGAAAGTACCATTGAATAAGATTACAGCATGATGTTCACCAGATAAATGAACTCCAGTAAGCAATTGTCTCTAAGATGGTGAGATCCCAGCTGTTTGCCCATTTGGATCAGGAAAAAAAGGAATCACACAATTGAGCTGCCAAAACATTTCCCATTGCTCCAAGCACAGAGCCAACAGAGCTGCTGAAACCATAAGCTGATGTTCAAAATGAGCTCATTCACAATGTGCTTCTCTCTTCTTTTTGGAGTGTGTGAGAGAGCATATATTTCAGCATCGAGAGACTTTGAGACGTACCAAAACAGAGATAAAGAAAAACTAATTAAGATCTCTGTAGGCTTACAAGCATTGCTAGTCATTGTAAACAGCAAAATATCTTGCTAGCCAGCCATTTCAAAAAATCCCAGATGGCTACCACTATCATCGAGGCAGAAGAAAGAAAGATTGGAAGTGTGTCCAGCTGCATTCCTTATTTGCAGTGGAGAGGCAGCGTGCAAGGAGGAAGGAGATGAAGCGAAATGTTGCATTAGATTTCACAGTAGGACTGCTAGAACAAACTGTTGAAAAGAGCTGTTTGTTTAGCATGGTAAACAGAAATGACACTAACAGACATCAATTTTCATAATGCTTCTGCGATCTTCTCCAATTTTATTCCCTTTAGTTCTACTTCAAACAGTTTTTCCTAACATCTTTTTCCAAATTTCTGGTTTTGGTTGCATGCATTTCCCTCAGCTTCAACAGAAAATGTCATCACTTCAGTTGACTGTAAGCATCTTTTCATTGTTTCCCTAATTTTTGAATTCTTTCCTTCAAGTAGATTTCAGAGAAGTTGGTTAGAATAATGACTAAGCAAAGGTACCTCCAGACAACAGCTGAAACAGAATTAAATTGAGATAAGCCCCTACCTACTACCTATTTTGTCTTTTCAGTATTAATAGCATTTGCTTTGGTCTAAATCTTAATAATAACAAACAGAGCACTTAAGGGAAAATGTTGATGTTTCAAAACCTGTCATTAATTTACATTAAGAGATTTCACTCCACTGAAGTCTGCTTCATTCGTTTACAGAAACATTTATGGGGAGCTGTTGAGACACAGTGTTGGGGAAGTTTGAAAACTGGATAGAAAATAAATTGTTTTCAATACTGAAATTACCCTTTCTGGTAGTGAGAATGCACAACAACGTTTTCAGCAACTGCAATTAACAGTCATTTAAGATTTGGGATTTTCATTTTTTAAATATATTTTTGTTAAGATTTAACCTGTTCCTCATTTTCAGGTTGAAAAAATACAGAAATAGGGATTGTATCATTATATTCTTTCAGCAGCCAAGCACGCTTTCCACTTACTCTGTGACATACAGGAGAAAGAAATTTCTAAAATAAACCGAGTTAAGAATTCCTTTCCAATATGAGAGATGATGAATAAATGCATAATTAAGATGATACAATCCATAGCCCAGAGAGTAAATAAAGTGAGAATATTTAGAAACTTTCTAGTGTAACATGCAGAATGAAATTAAGCAGTCTGCTACAAATGGTTAATTGAAGCATTTGATAGTTGTGGCTGTTGCTTTCATTTTGCAAATATTCAATCATTTCCCCTCTAGACATCTCATTTCTGCAGCTTTTTCACAAAACAAAAACAAAAACAAAAAAACCAAAAACAACCTTCCCAAATTTATTTAAGGAGGTTTCATGTCATCTCTCTGTCATTGTATTTTGCCCTTTTTGTAGTTTGTATAGGTCTAGGAGAGGTGTGCAACACAATTTAGTTTTTTTTCCTATAAGAAATTTTCTCTTTTAAATTTAATTCACTTGGAAGGGAACTATCACCATATTAAAACAGTAAATTTGTTTGACCACTATGTACCTCCGTAATTTTTTTTTTTTTTTTTTTTTTTTTTAATTTATATTGGGTCAAGGAAAAGATATTTTCTTACAAACTAAAACTCTTCCCCTTCTTCCTTCCTATATCAGCTGGTATTCAGCAAATTAAATGCGTGCCCTGGTAGCAGATCTGCAATGCACTATCCTGCAGTTACATACATGTACAAAAAATTCCTTCCACAGTATTGAGAATAACAACTTAAAATATATTCACCCTGTTGATTTTAGATTATTGTTGTGAGAGGAAGATGGATTTCAAATCGTATGTTTATTTTGAACCCCCTCCCCTACTAAAAGTATAGGTTAGATTACTACATTTACTAATACTTATTCTCACTAAACTGCTTGAAGTCCACATTACCTTGACTTAGAAGTTATATGACTTCAGATGATTCTGCTGTTGAGCTCGCTCCCTTTTTTCTCTCTCCTTCTATATTAGTTCCAACAGTGTACTAAACTCAACCTTCTTCACAGCATAGAAACATAAAAGGAAGAATGCCTAACTTGATTTCTTGCACAAGAACCCCACAAGATAAATATAAGGGAGTGGTGGCAATTCTCTTTGAAGCCAGATCCAAGTAAAATTTCCTAGGATAGTGAGATGACCTCTTATTTTGATTTTTCATCATTGCTGTACAATTTTCACAAAAAGTAACTCCTCAGACTCCACAGAAGTGCTCTACAGAGGATGGCCTGAGAATCAGAGTCCTAGATTACTGGCAAATGACAAATCTTTGTAATCTGGAAATTCTGTTTCCTTAGGGAACCTTCAGCTTTCTCTTCATTTCTTTTTATCTTTGTTTGTGAGTGTTTTTACCGCTAGTAAGGTTTTTTTTTTTAAAAATAGAGTTCATCGTATTATTCTTTTTGCTTCCAGTTCTAGGGCTCACTGTTCCTTTCCTTAATAGAGCCTGTATAAAGCAAGGGACATGCCAGAAAATTTCAGACCTGATCTGTGAGATGCAGTACAATTAGAAATCAAAGCTGAGCACTTATAATTTTTGTGCTTTTAAGTGTTGATCGAGTATGATGAAGAGTAATGATCTAACAGGAATATTGGCATACGGCAGAACACAAGTAGAGCCAGCCAAACAAAATAGTGGATGTCTAATAGAATGATACAGCAGTATTTGGAATACAGTGGCATCAAAGTCAAGAGAGTTCAAAAACAGAAACAAAACAATAAAACAACAAATACATAGTAAACAAAAAAAAAAGCTATGTCATTAGATTTAGGAATATTGGTTCAACATTTGTTGCTGTTGTTCTGTTTTTAAGTCCCCTAATTCCCATCCAGAACAACAAATATATATACAAAACCAAGATATGAACTCTGGGGCCATGTGCTTCCCACCACACATCCCCCAGTCTTGGGCAAGCAGTCAAGAACATTACAGCCTCATTGGATATAATTTTTTTCTGGCCTCTTCACAGTTCGCTTTCCTAAGGAGGTTTTTAAACAGATAATAGGAATGCAGAGATACAGGATAGAGTGGGAACTTTGCTCTTCTCAAAAAAGAGGAAAACAAAAAAAAAGGTCCACGCAAAGAAACAAAAAATATTAGGAAAATGCCTTCATTGAATCTATAATTCAAATAAGGCAGTTTTACGTCTATCAATTCAAGAATGGTCAAAAATATTCTAAATGACATTAATTCGTCCTAACTCAGGTTTTAGGACTCTCCATTCATTTGAAAAATCAAGTTTTCTTCTCTTTCATACAGGGTGAAAAATCATAGCCTTCGGCAATTCCAAGCTGAATTATGTCATCCTTCTCAGGGAGCTTCAGTGACACACGCTAGCCCGTTTATCCTATGGTCAGGCCAAGGTGGTCCAGATACTTCCAGAATGTCAACTGCCACTCAGCTAAATCTGGTAATTGAGAACAGAACTGGCACCAAAGTTAGTTAACTTCTACTTGGACAAGAATTAAAAAACAAAGTAGTGTTACACATAACTTTGGAGAGCAAACATGCAGCTGTTTGGGACAGCAGTATTAGAGGAAAAAATAGAAGTTCTCAATTCCAGCTTAAATCTAGCTCCGGAGAGCAATGTAAATAAGTTTCTATGCTTTCCAAAAGAATGTTCATCTAATTATTATTCAGGAAAGAAGGATTAGAGCTGCTGCTTCTATGTTCAGAGAAATTTGATCTAAGCTCTTCTTCCCAGATCTATCTCTGCCAGGAGATGGTGGAGAAAGGATCAAAAACTGAAGGCTTAGAGGAGAAAAAGGAAATCAAGCTGCCTAATGATTGCATCTCTACCAAGCTGTACTAAGTATGGCTGAAAACTAGTTAATCTGTACACTTACACACGAAATTCTATATCATTTAAAAATATTTTATATGGGAAGAGAAGGTAAAATTTTTTATAGGGTCTTGTCCTCACCTTCATGGCTCTGTTTTTATTTGGCACTGCGAAACTATTACATGGGTATTAAATGTTATGCATTTCACTAAACCAATGTAGAAAAGAATAAATACATGCAATCTACTGCTCCTCTGTGAATTGTTTAAGCATGCTAAACAAACAAAAGAATTAATTATTTGCTGGTTAGATTGCACTCCATTATGCAGTATCCAAAGGCAAGCTCTTTTTCCCTGCACAAATAACCAGTGAACAAACTCTACGTGACCAGACCAGTGGAAGGTTCATCAGCTCACCCCTAGTAAGCTGAGACACAGTGGTGCACTGACAGTTCTGATGCTTTCAAGACAAACCGGTAGCTGTGCACGCTTGGAAGATCTCACTGCACTGTATCACATGAAAGATACTAATGCTAGTATTAATAACCTAGCATTTCTAGGAGAAATTCACAGACTTACTTTGCTTGTCACTGTTAAGACTGATAGGTATGGCTCTCGCTAGCAGAGGAAGTTGTCACTTCCACCACTGCCATTGGAGGCTTCTGTGTCAGCCTTCAGATTTGTCTGCTATCCAGCTAAACTAAAGCTAAGCACTTGAAGTGAAACAGATTTCAAATACCATTCAAAATATTACTTCGAAACAATTTTTAATGAAATAGAGTTAATGAAGAGGCTTGCAAACATTCTAATCAGTGACAATAACCTGATAACACACATAAATTTTGCTTTGCAAGCTTTCAGAGAGAAACTTTGAAGAGAGCAAGGTTCTGTAGAAATTATCAGTGTAAATTAGTTCTACCTAATAGACATTACAATTATCTTCTGATACAATTATAGGCCTATTTTGCAACTCTGCCAATTTTTTTTGATCTTCAGGAACAACCACATTGGCTAGCAATCACTAATGCAATACGACAGCCAGCAAACAATCAATCTATCAAAAAGACAATATTTTTTAAAGTGTTTATGCAAAACAAACTACTGCTCTTCTCCATCTTTTGTACGTTTTTGAAATGAAAACTACTGCCCTAAGTTATTTTCTTAAATGACATCTTTTATTATCCATATTTTATGCCAAATTTCTTTCATTTGTGTGTGTGATAGCTATTTATCATGGTAAAAGCAAAACAGAAACATACTTCAATGTGGGAGTTTTATGTTTTATAGCAGGAGGCTTTAGTCGGAGATAGGATTGATACATCAAAGTCTCATCCTGTGATAACACATGCATTTCAATATTTACCTTCATTTTTGTCCTCTACAGTTAATATAATATTTCCCTAACATAAGCTGCTAAACGTATTTTCTTTTTTTTTTTTTTATTCTTATTAAAATTGTGATTTGAAGATACATTCCTAAAGCTGTGAATAGTTATTAACATTTCTTTAAAGGCTTCAATATTTGAATGGCCAACTTCCAGCTTGAGTAATTACATTCTGCCTACTTAAATTCCCCACACAGTTTCAATTAGATAAGTTATTCTTCTGCTTTTTATGTCCTAAAAATGTTCTGCAGCATTGCTGCCACTATTAAACAGCTGCTGAATTTCGCCCCAGAGGTGCTTGCACTGATCCCTGCATGCCAAACACAATATACAAAACAAACCAAGTTTTTTGTTGGATTAAAATTGTTAAATGTAAGTTTTATGATGGCTAAGAATTATTTCCGAACACCCACATTTATGCTCAGTTTAAAGGCAACAATAACCTTCCCCACGGTGTCCTACTAAAACTGCTCTAGAGAAAACAGGATTCATCTTCCATACACGCTCAAAGCATTTCCAGAGATTATTCTCAAGAATACTGTCCTTAAATCCTAGGCAAAGTGCCATATAGGAATCACCCCACCAAAGGAACCGGGGGCAGGATTTAGAAGATACTTCTCAGGTACTTAAGCCTTACAAAGGAAGTTAATAGCTACGGCGGGCACGCTGGGGTGAACCCTTCCCCCTGAGCTTTTGGAAATGCCGCGAGGGACTTGAAAAGGAAACACAAACCTATGTTTAAGAGTTCCCTCCTATACGATGACCTCACCCTGAAACTATATAGTTGCATGCAATTTTTCTCTACCAAGGAAATCCTCTCCTTCCTCCTGCACTTAAACTGGAGAGATTCTGATCCTTGAAGAGACAGGAAAGAAATGCTCTGAAGTAGCGAAAAACACCGCCTTCATCATTAAGAATGGTTACAGTGTGGGCCCAGGCTGGCAACGCATGATGAATAAGGAACCCGTTCAGATTATGATAGCTACAGTATCTTCAAGGTAATCCAGAGCTGCTGGAGGCTGTGTGGGGAATCCCTGCCTAACCGCACATCAGTAATTAAGCCAAGTTCCAGAACAAGTTTCAGTTTTACGCCTCTACAAATGAAATCCTCCCTCGTTATAAGACTTCTACAGACAAATCTTCAAATAGACCTAGCACTGACCCCTGTCTTAGGGGGAAACAAACAAACAAAAAACCCTATATGGAAACTGAAATCATTACTGTGTTCAATTAAAAATGCATGTTTAAATACAGAACCTGTAGTGCAGGTTGAAGGAATAGGTAGCATTTATAAATCTGAATACTTCTGAGGCTGACTGGAGCCTTTGTTTCATTTTGTTTTGTTTTGATTGTTTTCCTTCCATGTTTCCTGGAGTTGGCAACATGCTTGGTGAGATATACACAGGAATCTCAGATCAGGCATCCTCTGATTTTTCTTTTTTTTTCTTATGTTGTCTTGCATAACACAACTGGTTCTCTAGGAGAAAAATATTTTTCTTGTTCACAATATTTCCTTCTCTTAGGGGTTACAAGGCTTTTTTCTTGATGAACTTGTGAAGTTCAGTGGCATCACCTGTAACAGATTTTGCACTTTGCGTTGTCCGCACTTCTCTTTTTTTCACCATTGTTATTCTTTTTCCCCCCTCTAATCTTCGATCTTCATCCACATACTGTGGATGTGGATGTATCTGTGAATCCTTCTTCCATGCAGTCCAATCTTTTTTTCATATATTTTATTTCAGATAGCAAATCTCCTCTCTTTCTTATCCATTCTCATTCCATCCGTTTATGTTCTTTTTCAGCCCCATGCCCAGCACTGGGGGAAAAACACTGCCTATCAGTCTCTCTTCCTGTACAGAGCACCGCTTCAGGACACAGGCATGAGCTTGAGCAGTATTTGCCCCCTTCTGCTTGTGCAGTATGGAAGACAACATTTTTTGCAGCGTCATCTAAAACGCAGGTGCTGAGAGCAGTATTGCAGAAAGCATCTAGTTTATAACATCATAATGCAGCATAAAAACCTGGAAGAAATCATATTGCCTATGTAAGAACAGGACAAGTTATGAATCAGCACAATATTCAGCTTGTGGAGTAAACCTAGAATGACAGCAGTCATTGATTACAACTATGTCAAGTTTCAAAGGCCAACTTTTTAAATGAAACTGTAATTGGAACATACCACGGTTCCTCTAAAAATCAAGGTTGCCCAAACATTGCAAGCAGTTTCTTTCAACATTTGTATACTATTTATCTATTTGTTTCAAATGAAACACGCTCAAATTTTCTGAATTTCCCTGACAAAAAAAAAAAAAAATCATTTCCATAGCAGCACTGCTCTTGTTAAAAAAAAAAAAAGAATATTTTTTTTTGTCCATAGAACACAAAACACAATTAGCTAATGTTCACACAAAATTGGGAGCGTCATTTTTGCAAACTGATCCACTGTGTACCACAGGAACGGTTATGCAGGTTACCAGTTTCATAAAAAGTAATGGTCTTATAGAAATATTTTATTTTTTTCAGACTTTCTTACAGATAGTTTCTGCTCCAGATGAATTTGAAAAGGAAATTTTCCCAAAGCAAAGTATTAAATCTATGCAGACATTTTACAGATCCTCCAAGTCTTCTCTGTACTTGACTTTAATTATATATAAAACTATAAACTTACTTTGAGTAGTTTCTAATTAGTGTAGCAACTGAAATAATTATAAGGCCAGGATTTAACAGAAAACACCTTTAATGTTACAAAAGACTCAGACTTAAAAATCTGTACTTTTTTACTTGTATTAAGGTAGACACTCAAACGCATTAGTTATTATTGAACACCGAACAATTATATTTGCCTTTTATATTCAATTTGATTTTAGAAAATGATAATACTTCAGCACATTTACCATATGTTACTTAAGAAGCCATTATCTACTGTTTGAAATAATAGAGAAGACTCTAGATCTCTATGTATAATTAGCCAATGTAATCTGCATTTTTCTAAAAGCGTACAAAAGAAATCTTTACCAGTTAACGGCTAAAAGGAACAATATTCTCCTCCTGATGGCAAGAAAGTTTTAGATTTTAAAGGAAACTGTGCCTCAGAATCACGTACAATTTATCTTTTCTCATATTTTAATGATATTATTCTCTAAATGGGAATATGTGTATTATTATTAATATATTTCTACCATATGTCCTTTGATAAGAGAAGTGCAATAGTGCATACAAGCACAGAATTGAACATTACAAGTAAGTAAAGCTACAAAATCTAATATTCTCAGTTTTACTTATGGTATGGAAAGTTAGAATGTTTCAGTACTTGTGCCTGCACTTCGCAGATTCAAGACATAATTGGATTTTAACTTCAGATTTTTTTTATGCATTGAGAAATTGTTGCCTTGATAATGAGAAATCTGCAACTACTGATGAAGTGTTCCGTCATTAAAGGAATATAATTTACATTTTTTCAATTTATTGGTTCTAGCTTTACAAGGAATTTTAATAAAGACTGTGGTTCAAAGGGCCTTAAGTATTTCTTGAACAGGGCATTAGCACAGTTATTCCAGGCATGGTGGAAACTGTGTTCACAACTGTTCACTGCTGCATTCCCTGTAGCTTTCTACTGTGACGTGTTCTTTGCAACATATTTTATTTGGTTGTTTTGTTGTTTTAGTTTTGTTTTGTTTTTGCAGGATCACTGCATGTCAACAGAAAAATAGGATTAATTTCACCTCATTTTCCCTCATCAAATGTGAACTCATTTCAGTATATGACATGCAGTTATGAGACACATACAACGCAATTTAATGGTGCACAAAATCAAATGCTTCCTTTAGATAGGCATGTTGGGTGTACCCTTTCCTAACTAGAATTTGTTTGTCACGGAATATTTCTGCGTACACACGTAGATATATACATCCCACCAATTCTCCCTTGTAAGTAGATCTGGAAAAAGTTAAAGACAAGGATCTAACTCTGGAATGCTCCAGCATTTGAATAAACCTCAGACTTGGATCTTGGTTGCGAATCTTACTGCGATAATCAATCTTTGCTTGTGGTTTGTACCCTCAATAGAACAGACGCTTGCTTATTTTCATCAAGCTTCATTTCAGACTCACTCCACAAACATAAGGCTATGGCTTATTTGCTGTGACAGAAAATCCTGTAAGTCAATTAATTACCAATCATCAGGCCTATGCACTTTGCTGTCTTTTTTTTTTTTTGCATTTGTATTCTGTAGTAACCAGCAAGAACTATTTTTGGTCTATGAAACAGTCATCATTTAGGTGGCCAGAATGAAACATTATGATCAGCTTAGTTTCAGTGTTTTGTCCTGGTCCTTTCCTTCTTGACATTGACTAAGAAATCTCTTCTGAATTTGTTTTTGCCTTAGTGTGGTGGAGTCCTTAGGTCCATATGGAAAGGCTTTAAAGCAATAGGATAGAATAAACAGAAAAATGTCATTATAGCAAGAGCCAAGCCTAGGCTAAAAATTGGAGACCTAAGCTTCTTTAAATTATAGGGTTTCTGGCTGGCAGTTCTCCAGTACTGAACAGTTATGTCCACAGTTAGCATTTTGCTTACAGTCTTTTCATAATTAAGTTATATCATTGCCATCTCATGTGAATTGTCTATATAAGAAAAAATCCATTCAAATATGTTGTGTATCTGCAGATGAATTTCAAAACCAGTTAGGATAATCACATCACATTAAACAGCGTAAGGTGACAGAAGGTTTGAGCGGGAGGCTTTGGCAGTTTTAGCAGACATCCTTAAATCAACTGTATAAATTTTAATGTGGTAATTGTATTACATGAAATGGATGTCTTAACGGGCTACTATTTACAGGGAAAGTTAGAGAAAACTCAAATAATATAAATATATTCATATTTTTCATAACCTCTTTGTTTTTTAAATGTTCTGCAAACAAGCCAGCCCAAACAAATCTTTGTTTTTGTAATCGACTTCATTTCTAAAACTCCTACTGGGTTAGAGTTTCCAATTAAAATATGACTCCTTATGCATGTTTCACAGAAAATGTTTATTCAGTGTTGTGCAGGTTTTTTTGTTTGTTGTTTGTTTTTTTTTCCTGAAATGTATGGCTTTGGTCTTGCAAGAAAATGAAAAGCTTTTATTTCCAAAACCTGGTTTAAAGCTCATTGCTATTAATGCTGGAAGGATTCACAGAGAAATGTCTGTTAATTTAACATACGAAGATAAGGAGATCAACAGGTTTTTTTATTGTGTTTGGTGATTAGACTATTTAGATTAATTCAACTGAGAAGTTGTGAAAAGTTAAGTCAAATTCCCTTATTTTTACAGAGTAATACCAGAAATGCCAAGCCCATCTCTTTATTTAGTTTTGATGCTGGTACCATTCAATCAGACAAAAGCTATGTCTTCCAGGACAGACAGTGGAGTCCTGCTAGAAAAGTGAGAATTTAATGTGCACACAGCATGTACATTGTGGGGATACTTCATACTCACCCTGTAGACTAACCGTATGCGGATGGCAAAGTGCAGAGGCCTCCACAAATGTGCGTCTTTCAGTTTTGTTTCACCCAAAAGGCGCTACTTCTTGAGCTCTGAGTCTGTTCCACAGAGTGAACCAAGCAGGCTTGGTGGTGATGGGATTGGGATTGTTCTGGGATTACACATCATCCGCAGCAGTTTCCACTGCAGTACAATAGCTTTATTTTATGGTTTTGAGAACGTGCAAAAAAAGCATGAGTGAATGCAAGAAGAAACTGTTCCTATTGGGATCCCTACCGGACAAAACAATGCTGGGACTAATTTTCACTGGAGCTGTGAGCGTTCAATGAGGACAATTCATTTTTACACCAAAGCCTCAGATTTGGTGACTGCTAATACAATACTTAAAAACATAGACAAGTAATCAAAGTAAGTTGGGTGTATCAATTTTTTATCAGGTAAACTTAATAAGAACTAGGTAATTGCTATTTCTTACCAGCATCTTTGAAAGCATCCATTGTAACCGTTGTCCCAGATTACTCAGTTTTAGACTTAGCTAAGTATATATAGCCTATGTTAATGTTAATGCAGAGCAAGACTAATTCGGATCACTATGGAAATTAAGATCCCATACTGATAAATGCCAGAATGATACTGTGCTTCAGTAATCCTCGTCAAAGCAACCATGAAAGTTGATGCTATTTCTGGATAGCGCTATTTTCTTTGAACCATTTAAATGGAAAACGTTTGATCTAGAATTGTTTGCAAGAGGGAAAAAAAAAAAGGAGCTTCTGTGGTAGAGGATCTACATATTTGTAAACCAGCAATTATGGCACATACCCAGCAATCCGAAATATTTCTGAACTGTGCAGTACATCCCCAAATTGCTCATGTAATGAAAGCACATGAAAATGTTATTATCATTGTTTCTAGTTGTCTTCCATTTCCCACTGGAGAATTTTTGTCAGCTTAATATATTTTTGTTTGTTTTCAGCTCACACTTTATTTGCTTTGGTTCTGGAATGAAAATTAGCTAACGACGCTGTTTGTTATGCAGGCTTCTGCCATCTAGTGAGACTGGATGGTTCACTTAGCCATGTGAACCTGGAGTGAGACTGGGGTTTGTTTTTTACTGAGTTTTATTTTGAGGGAGGGAGCTATGCTACGCAGCCATGTGGAGCAGCATCATCTACACTGCCTGAAGGTTACTATTCCTTACTACAAGCGGTCACTTCGTATCTTCAGATTGGCCTCTTCAGTGACTGGCTCATTTTTTTCCTAATTAGATGAAAAAATGCAATGTAAATCTGAAGAACCCCTTGCCTGAGGACCAACTAACCAACCGTCATCCTCAAGACCTAAGAGAGCAAAAGCAACTGAAGGGCAAGGAGAAACAGTTGCATCACTTTACCTGCCCGTTTTTAGTCTGAAGCTGGCTGGGTTGGCGATCAGTATCAACGGTCACATTTCTTAACAGGATACAAAAGGACAGTCACAACACTACCCCTCTTCCACATGCCCCACTTCTTGTTTTTAAGACACCTTGTGCCCTGCTGGCAGCACGCACCAGCTGCAAGCCAATTAAAATGGCTCTCCAAAGGTTTTCCTGCCTAATTGTAAGTGCTGTAGAGTGGCTTTATTCCAACGCAGCCGGGGACAAGCGGGGATGGCCACAGCATCTCTGCTGTCCGCCGCTGCCAAGAGGACACAGGCAGCCTCTTACAAAACAGAGCTGCGCTCAGGATGCTCTGATTCTCAAGGGAGAGGGCTGGCACGTCATAGAGCGACACAGGAAATAAGGGAGGTGTACCTCAAAAGCATGTGCCCAGATGAAAGCTCATAAAGAATTTAAATATAATAACTGTCATAACAACAGAAAGCATTTTTATAAGACCAGATTGTCTTAATAGCTTGTTGTGGCATCCCCGAGGGTAAGCAGGCATTTCAGTTCTCAGCTTTCCATTTTGTTTGAATGCTATCAACCTGACAATCTAGACTGCAGTGCTCAAAATACCGACTTAGAAGAACATCAGTTTGTGTTCATACAAATAAGAAATGGATTTGCCAATGTGATTTATTGCCTGTGGTATTATTATTCAATTATCAACAAAAACTTTCCAAACAAGTATGTCTTGCTGTTTAATCCATACATGTGTGTTTGTCTATACATACATTTCAAAACCGTAGAGTCCACGTAGGGGAAATAAATTATGAGGTGACAGAATTCAAACTCTGAACATAATAATGAAAAGTAGATTTTGAGGATAATCTTATTATAGGATGTGAGAAGGTGTAGGCAAAATCAGATTATTTGGATCACTAATAATTTCTACTTGGATTGTACTGAAAAAGGCCTAGCCCATGGTTGGTCCTGAGCATTAATGTAATACACGAAAATGAAGACAATACAGAGTTATTATCACATTGAAATTGACCTGAACAATTCATATCCATAGTTGACACAGAGAAAAATACAGGCATTTTTAAAGGGAAAATAAATTCATACATGTGACAGAGGCACGTGCCTGTTCTCTTTCTCCCACAAATTGAGAGATAAAGTATTAGCACAGTGCCTTGCTTTCTGTTGTTTAAAGACCATTGACTAAAGAACTGTATTTCAAAGGCTATAGATGTTCACATCATAAAATTACTATTAAAAAAAAAAAAAGTAGTAGTAATAAAGATTGAACTGATAAATGCTTGTCAGTTTTATAACTGTCATTTTTAACTGTTTTTATTTACAAAATTGAGTATTGCAGGAGGTGATAAATTTTCTCAATTTTATCAGTGCTATTCTAATAGTGTTATTCCTTGGTAAATAGAGCATAGCTATGCAAATTTCCTAATTCTCCTACGACATGAATCAAATGGCATTTGCATTTTTCAGTTATGTAGTCTGAAATTTCAACTGAGAAGTTTGTACAATATAAAGGTGAAACTGAGAAAAATGCATTTTTATAACTAGTTCTTGCTATGGTCATGGTGCTGAAAAACAAAGTTATTTGTTATTTTGATGAGAAGAAACCACTTTTATATTGTTTTTCCGATTTATGAGATGAAGAGTTACTATGGAGTATTATTGAATATAATATTAACTGCAGAAAGTGTGTGAAGGACTTGAAAGGCACTCAGAAATACTGACACTTCAGACACATAACTAGACTTAGGCCTGGCAGTTTCTCCTTCTTTCTTCATTCTTACAAAGCGCTTCTCACTCAGGATTTCTGGATTTTAGTATTTTCTTGAGATTATCACTAAGAGTTTCTTCATTCTTCTCCTGTTTGTCTAAGAGTTTTTTTTTCTGAGCAAATTTAAGCTATTTGTGGTGCTCTTTCCGAGTTAAAATAGTGTGAGTTCTTCTCTTCTTTTTTTTTTTTTTTTTTTTTTTTAACTCTTCTCCTATTTCTTGTCATAACTGTTTAAATAAATCGAAAGTGGGGAAAAAAAAAAAAAAAAAGAAAAAAAGAAAAAAAGAAAAAAAGAAACAGGGTTCATAATTCTTCAGTTGAAACAGAAGGGAAAGAGAGGGAGAGCACTGCAGATGAGATGTCAATTGCTGAAATTACCTTGTCTCCGTGATCAGACAGGCCTTGGATTTATTGAACTACAGGGCACTCTACAAGGTCTATTTAGTTTCTCACATTTGTTTCCCAGCACTGAGTTGAAGGAACTGAATGATTTGAGCATGGTTATTGATTAATAGTGTTTATTGCATCTATAGTTCCAGGCACTTAGGGAAAAATATGGGTATGTTTAAAAGAAAGTAAATACATAAATAAGATGGCAAGCTGGACTTCCTTTTTCTTTCTCCCTTTCTCTCTACCATCGTTTGCGTATGCATTAGCATAGCTACGAAATGCCACCTGAACAATTCATAAAAATAGCAAGCAGTTAGGAAAAAGTATAGGCATATTTAAATCTAATATATATACATAAATAAGACAGTAAGGCAAGCTATATGTGTATGTCAGCAGAGGTATGAAAGCTGTTTGAAAAAAATCTATCAGGAGTAAGTACACTACAGGGCAACTGCATGAACACACAAAATATTTCCTTCCCTGAGCATTACTCTGCAAGAGTAAGGCTAGGCAATACACAGCAAATACAGCGCATAACTTAGAATGTGAGAGCTGTAAGTGGAATACTGCTTACTATTTTGATCAGACTTTTCAGAGTAATAAATAACTTGTGTTTAAAAACAAACAAACAAAACGACGACTCTCAACATTTAGAGTTTCAAAGTCACACTTAACATTACAGAACTCTATCACACTTTCACGCTTTTGTCAGTTTAACTAATGTCAAGAGAAAAATGTTTTACTTGAACCCTCTTTTTTGAAGCAATCAAGGTCACCAGTATAAACTGGTCCCTGATCTGGCTGCTACATGTTCTTATTAAAAACACTTTTCTACCTCTTGAAGAGCCCAGAAAGAATCAGTCTGCCACAGCTCCTGATCCTCAACTCACACTCTTCCTACTTTCTCCACAGCACTGTTGTGAAGATGAACCCATCCTAGTCACTGACACAGAGATTCTAAGTCAAAGATGTCTCTTGCAAGGAAGCAGTTTCATACTTTCAAGTGTCAAACTGCGTTACTACAAAACATGGAAAAAACACTTTGATCTCAAAGTTATGTCTACACAGTACACTCAAAGTGTGATTTACAACACAGGCACTCATTTGAGTTTCAATTTAGCTAGTGTGGATAGTGTTAAGAGCTTGCGTATCTCTACGTAAACTTTTATACACCGGATAAGGATGCTTCCTTGCACTGCCAAATGATAAGAACTCACTCTTTGTCCAAGGATTACTGGCAGAACGCATTCATTTTATAGTCTGCAATTCAAAGGTTCTGCGTGCAACATTAGCACAGGGCAATACATTTTCATTTCATTTTATGCCAATCTTTATCAATAAGATATCGGTTTTTAATATTAATGTGTTCTAGTCAGAAGATATGCCTTATAAAATTCTCTTATGCTTCCTAACTCATAAATTCAGACTAAAAATAACATTTTCAGAGAACATTAAGAGTTCCTCATTTCTTATTCTCATTTGCCATACTTCTGGCATTAGAATACAGACAGTAAGGTTTTCAGCCATTTTACCCACTATTTTCCACCTCATCTCTTCTTCAATTTTATAACTGCTTACAATTACTTCGGACATTTTGTTTTTAAGTCCATGCAGGCCCAAGCTACCTTGCTTCATTCCAGCTTGCTGTTTTTTTTGGTTTTGTTTTGTTTTGTTTTTTTTTTTTGAAAATAAAACAAAATAAAAAACTCTTCATCTTACAAAAGATTCCAAATATCAAACGGCAAACATTCAGTGACTGACGCATTAAGGTACTTCAGCTGCTATTATATATGTCATAGTCTTAGAAATCAGTAACAGTTGTAGATTTTGGTAGGCTGCTGCTTTTGTGACATAACCAAATCTAAAAATAAAAACAATGCCCAAAAGTAACTTTTCCCAAGACAAAACTGGAATATATTCAGCAAATTTAAAAATAAATTTGGAGGAAGTTGTTTCCTGTTTGTGAAAAGTCTGAGATTTACTCCTGTTATGAATCAAAACAGAAACATTTTTACATACCATTTTTTTGGGGTAAGACGAAAAATCAAATTTCTAAGGAGAGCTCTTCATCCTTACCGGGTGGCCTGTGAAACGTGAAAGGGAGTCGAATCCAGATGCCACAGGAGTTGGAGGCTCCATTTGTTTGATGATGAGGAAACACGAAGACATTCTCTTTTGTTCTGATTCACAGCCTGTTAAATGTAACAGAATTCTAATTACATTAAGTGGATTTTATAGTTGACAGAGACCTTTGCAGGGAAGACGAGTTTGACAAAGGCAATAGAATCTTAGCTAATGAGGAATACTAGATCCACCTTTGAGGAATATTGAGGAATTGAGAAAAAGTAAGTGCTTTGCTTTTAATGAAAGATACTTCTTTTATATGTAAAGTAACTGTAGAAATGTCAACATTTCATTCTTAGATCTTGCTAAATTCTGCAAAGGGTTATCAAATTACCATTAGGTTTTTCATTTCCATAACTGTATTTATTCTTACAGCGTTTTCTTGCAGTGAAGTTCTGTGGACCAATCCTGGAAAAGGCACACTCAAGTGTTTGCTTAATGCAGATTAAGCAAACTAGTCTTCACACTGACCATCGCAATATGGTACAAATTCTTTCTTGCAAATGAGGGCTTTGCAGATGTGTCTAAGATGACTGGAGTGTACAAAAGTGCAGGTGGGAGCTGGGACTGTAAAAATGTTCTTTTGTTACCTCAGGTAGTGCAAAATATGCACACAATTGCTCTCTTTTTACTATTCAAAAGTGAATACTAGGATGTCACTAGTGCGACGTGAGATGCTCTAAAATCTACCGAGAAACTGCAGAATGCTCAAGCCTTGGTTAGTTTGTTGGCTGAGTGCTGTGTTTGTTTCCTAGATCATAAGCTCACACTCACTGCGCAATATAAGAGCACCACATTATGATGTTATGCCTCATTGTGGGATTGGAGCTGATTGGAGCATAAGGTGTTTCTTACAGAATAAATATATTCAACATTTTCTGAAATTCTTGTTAGAAACCCCACCGACATAAAATTCATTCTTTTTACAGCAAAAGTTGCTTCATTGTTTTAGATAATCATGTGATATCACATCACTCTTACGTACTTCAGGTACAAATGTGGAGTCTCCATCCTGGGAAGCACATTATGTCTCACCTAGATTTTTCAGGAAGTGAAATCTTTGGTTTGTTTGGTTTTCAGTACCAGTCAGACATCTTCAATGTGCACATAAATTAATTTTTTTTCTGGTAATACGGTGTTTCAAAGACCGTTTAAAGCCAGATAATGGTTTATTTTCTGATTATTCAAAGCTTTACAGGAGAAGACAGAGAAAGATTTCTTTGAAAATTATCTAGTATATCTAATCTAAAGTTTTTGCTGTCTCTTTTCTGAATCGTGTCCTACATGATAGATTCAATTATTTATTATAAGGCAGTGGTAAAATAGCATTAATTAGCAAAGATGAAAAAGACTGACTCAATGGGAGCTCCTGTAACGGAGCTCTTATTTCTAATGCCTGAGGTGACCACTAATTTACAGCTTTTGATAGCTTGCATGCATGGTTCATGGAATAAATTGGTCTTGGAGAAAAAAAAATATTGTACACCTCATTCGCTACGGATAATGAAGAAGGTCTATGTTTTGCTGCTGTTTTTTGTTGTTGCTGCTGTTGTTTTAGTTCAGTCAATTTATTTTTAATAAAACAGTTTAATGCGACACCATTAGAAATTAAAATATGCAAAGAGAGAAAATATGAAACTGCAAGCGCAAGATTTTTCCTCCATTCAACCCAAATGCTCATATCGAACCCAAGAGACTGGAGCTCTAGAAACAATCATGCTATTTTTATTTGTTTACTTGTTTTCATTCTGTGATGATCACAATTAGATAGCTTTTTCTCTCTTAAAAATATCTTTTTATAATCAAAGATTATAAAAGGTTTCTTTAAAATAAGATCCAAAGACTTTTACTATTTTGTTTGCTTCAGTGAAAACAAAAGGAAAAATTGCCATGCAATACCTCAATTATGTTAATAACAGGAATCAGACAAGAAAAGCGAAACACAAATTTCTCTTAAACATAATGCTTCAAAATTAAATTTATATTTTGCTTATATGTTTATTGTTTAATCACAGCCAGACCTACACAGCAGCAAAATAATTTCCTTAAGAAATGAGTGATTTTAATTAAGTAGAATTTTGCAAGAAGGGCTAATAGCAGAGCAGCTAGCAGTCTACTCCAAATATTTTTTCTCTGTAAACTCTCTTGAACTATCAACTTGTTTCCTGAAATCTATCACACAGGATAGCATTTTTTTATGATTGCCCTAACAGTATGTAATAGATGTTATCTGTACATGAAGGATTCTTTCTCTCCCTTTTTTTCTCTTCCTTTGTTCCATTACCTTCAAACTCACCTGTTTATTCTCCAAAAATATTTTTAAATATTCACTTTTTTTTTTTCTATTTTTTGGCATTTAACACAGTTCAGTCAAGAAAATCATATAAAATGTGTAGAGTGATCAGTATGTGAAGACCATATTCCAAGAACCTAAGACACACTGCACATCAGACTCTTCAAACAGAAGCAGAAATCTCGACTGTTATTATTTTTATTCTGTGCTTCAGGTCACTGGTTTGGTGTTCAACTTGTAGAAATGATTTGAATACTTTTTTTCAATGATATCTGAAAACAAACAAACAAACAAAAATCTTTTCTGTCCGCACTAACACAGTCTTGACTGTCCATTTTCCCTTTACATGTTTAGTTGACTTCACTTATGCTTGCATTTCACACATGTAAAAATAAAACAATTCCTCAAACCTACAGGCAGATGAATTCATGTAAAAAATTCACCACTTTCTTAATCTCTTCTGTTTAGATCTTTGAAGCCTCTTCCTCAATTAACACCTTTCCACTTAGCCTATTTTCCTTGTTTATTTGTTCATTTTGTTGTTGTTTTCTTTATTAATCAGGTATTAATTGACAGTCTCTGTGATGTTTTTCATGTTTAAGCATTCTCCATCTCCAGACTGCCATTGCCAAACATTAAATGAAAACAATGAACAAAGTCATTGTGAGAGTTAAACTAAAAAGAGCTAAAACATAATGAAGTCAAGCAACAGAAAGACAACTAATGTGATTCTTCTGTTGGGAGTACTTCATTATCACCATGTTTCTAGTCAGAACAAATGTGTGAAAGGAGAGAAAGGAAGGTTTAACAATTTAGAATGTCCTATGAGAACAACTGAGATGCTCAAGGTTCGTTTTATGTAGCTACACGCATCAAGACAGATTGTTCAAATATCTCAAAACATAGCAAAATCATTCCACTATATGGATATAAAGGTAAACTTACCAGCATTAGTATCTGAGGCACATTTGCTCATCTTCACCTGGAAGCTGAGGTGTCTGAACAGAAGTGCTGTTACTTGATTAGATTGGTTCAGTGATAGAAAGCGATTTGGCTTTGCAACCTACCCTAGAGTTCCTGCTTTAGCAGAGGAGTTGACTAGATGATCTCCAGAGCTCCCTTCCAATGTCTATAATTCTCTGATCTCTGATCAGTTATCAATTAATTCTTCAAAAACATATAGAACTTTGTCATCCTTCAAAATATTTTAGATATTTAGCAATACTGAAGGCATACAGATTTTTGCAACGTCTGAATCTCTCCATTATTTTCTTGAGGCATCCAGGATTAGTTTATTCCCTTCTAATACCTTCTAATGTGTCAGAGTGCAAAAGAGACCTGCTGGGAGAAGATGTCTAGTTCTTATGTAACTGAGTTTGTATGTTCTGAATTTTGTACATTGCCATGCACCAACATTTGCGAAAATTTTTACTTCCTTAGATTCCTGTCCTTTGTTTACTAACCAAAAAAAAAGCATAAGCTACCATCTTCCAGTGAGAAGTCTTTGGGCTTTGGGCAGAAGAAGAATCAGCAGGCACTTTTTAAAGAATGTTCTCTGATATTTCTTTCATCACAGGCCACTGCCAACTTTAAATTGTAGACATTAACTTTAAGATACAATCATAGAGGAGAGGAAATCATCTACATCGATTACGGAGGTAGCATGCTCATATGCTGACGCTTTTTCTTTTTTGACTTTCTGGTAACATATGAAACATGGACATTTGCTTTTAGGGAATGACTCAGGGCAGATTTGTTCTGGAAGCAGTACTAACCAATCAGGAAATGGGAGTCCTTATCATGTAACTTCCCTAGTGGATCAGAGAATAAGGTGAAACACAGAAAAATGGATTTATTAAAGATAAAATTTAATTAAAAGTAGAGAATATGAAATATAAGAAATAATAAAATAAAGGGCAGGTAGTAACATGAACATGGGATTCATTTTAATAAGGTGAATAAGTCTCCACCAATATGAATACTGAGGTCAGAGTCAAGCCTGAGCATTTGAATATTGTCTGTGTTTCAGATTATTCTTTTCAGAGATAAGAAAAAGATGTCTTTTTCTGCGTTAGCTGCACATCAATTTGAAAATTGTTTAGTGAACAGAAAGAAACGAGAAAGGGAAGATGTGAGTTTGCATTCCATAAAACTGAAGAGGCGTTTCTCCCTCTGTTTAATATCAGCTTCCCTTGGGATTACATCGGAGTACCGAAAGACAGCAAAAAAGTCAGCTCATGTACAAAAGTGGATGACAAGTAAAACTAAAATACAAGACATATTATGCAGATTTTTAGTGAGTAGCAGTTAAAGATTTACATAAAATTTAAATAACCTTTAAAATTAGGACAGCCAGGTCATTCTAATGCATTCTGAATCACTGAACTAACGACAATTTTATTCCAGAATGCCCTCCGACCCTGCTATTGGAAACCTAAACCCATGCAGGAAAACAGGTCTGAAAGTCTACCCTGGGAAAACAGTCACACACATCTCTGTCTACACTTCATCTGAAGACAAAATATAGTTCTTAAGTAAATATTTAAAGTGAGAAATGTCTAGAGTCAGATGTATTTCGTATTACTCTTCCATCTGTGTTTAGACCAGCATTTTTCTATCCAGACAGAGATTTGGTTTGGACGCATGTGCTTCATATGCTCTAAAGAGCAAGGAAAACAGCCATCAGATAGACAGCAGTAATTAAATAATATTTGATTATCTGCAAAGCGTAGTCAAGGCCCATCTGCATAGAAGGTAGTTTTAGGCTGTACAAATGGTGAAAGTGAACTTGAAACTGGATTAAGCGGCCGGGTGGCAATACTGACCACATAATAGAAGACCTAAGTCTTACACAAAGATTTTAATGATATCGAAGAAACGAGCATCAGAGCTTCTTATGGGGAGAGGAGAGGCCAGAGTACACAGCATTCTGGCAGATTTCTAGATCCACGCATTGCTTGAGACTTTAAGATAGGGAGTCCTAGAGAATCACTTGTTTTCCATTTCAGACTGAAGTCTCACCCAGATTCTAGAATTCAAAATAATGATTTAATGATTTTGTGAAGCAAATGTAAAGGAAGGTTTGCTACTGAAACTGTTCCATGTAGCTCAGCTTTCTGTGAGCTTACCAGTAAATTTTCCTATATTTGTGGATGAAAGTAATGAGACGTTAACCAGTTGCCTTAAAATTCAAAGGGAAAAAAACTGATATTGTTAAGGAAGACAACTCCTTAAATATATCTGCATGATTATATACTAAGTTAGTGTTCCAGTAAGCAATTAAAAGGGTTTTTCATGAGCATAAGACATGTGAAAATGTCTGGTATACAAAAAAAAAAATGGCATTCTGAGAGGGTGAAAGTTAACTCTCTTACAGCAGTTGCATTTCAGGCACCTTTAAACTCTGAAAAGTAAAAGAAAGGAAATAAAAAATGTTTTAAAATACGACTAGTATACAGAAGCTTGTAGTGATAGTGACATATGATAGGAAAAATAATCATAAATCTCAAAAAGAAAAAATACTGGGGAAGGCAGTGTGCATGTACAGAATCAAGTGACTTTGTACTGAAGTTCTTTCCCAGGCTGACATTTGACATGTTTTGAGTTGTTTTTACCTTGCTGGTACTTTCTGCAGGTAGACTCCTTTGCAATGGTACTAGAACGCAATTTATACCCAAGAGCCATAACTTGAGCCCCAATACAGTCATTTTGCTACATCCTGTGACCAGAAACAGCATTCAAAAAATAATTTTTTCCATTCTGACTGCAAAACACAGTTACTCAAGTTAAGCCGCCCTGCATGTTTCATGCTACAATTTTCTTATTTCCCCAATGTCTCTCATATTCTTAAAATAGTCTGCAGAACATAAAATTATTTAAATTGGGAGAACTGAACAGCGTAAAGCTGCTGTTTAAAAGAAACTCAATGACAAGCTGGAAAAACCTCATGAAGCTTGATAAAGGAAAAGGCAGAGCCTCATATCTTAGATGCAATATTCTCTCATACCTGCACTGTCTGGTTGGTGGTGGAGGAAGAAAGCCATGGCTGGGGGCGACTAGAGTTTAAACTGGATTTGGCCCTGAGCAATCTCACTTGCAGCTGAAGTGGCATCTGATTTCAAGGTTGACTTCTTTGAGCAGGATGATGGATTGGATTACTTCAGGATCTCTTTCTGGGGAAGAAAAAAATTGTTTGACTATTGCAGCAGAGTTTCTTTCAGCGGAGTATGTGGAAAAAAAGCAACAGTAGTGCTCAACATTTAGTTAAGTAAGTGCACAAATGAGGTATACGTTTTCCCCCTTAGATGCCATTAAAAAACAAAAAGCTATCTTATGCTTTAAAAGGAAATTGTTGTCTGTCCATTTCATTAGTTTCTGATCTCCTAAAACTGCATCCCCAAAGAGCAACCTCCTTTTATGATTAGCTCTCAAATGGCAAGGGAATGCAGTATAATGATCTTTCTCAACTGTAAGTTTTATCGCTACTCCTTCCTGAGTTTGCTACTGAAAATGGACAGCTTGTGAAATACTTCAACATGTTTGGCTTCTGACAGTTCTTCTTACAAAAACCTGAGCTATCCAAGAATGGTCTGCTTGTAACTGTCACAGCTAACTATTGTTCCACAACCTTCGCTTCTAAAGAAAAGTCCTTTGGGAATCACAGAATAGCAACAACATTAGCCAAAAACTAAGTCCAACTTGTAGTAGATGAAATAAAAACAGAAAAAAAATGCTTCTTGTAACAACTTCGCATTTGCAATGACTGTTTTTCCAGTTTTTTTCTAATGAATGACAAGACCACTGCAAATGTTAGACAAGTTTATGTTTCTTTCAGGAAAGTGCCGATAAATGCTGGATGGGGATCTAAACAACCTTACCTAGCTGTAGGTGTCACTGGTCATTGCATGTACTTTCTATCCAGGTTTGCCTACATCGTCTTCTCCATCTGTTTTTTAAGTATTTCAACTACAGTAACCCAAGGGTTTTTATGTACAGACTCCTTTTCTCAAGATTCTGAGGTGAAGTTTCTCCAGTGTCACAGTAAGAAATTATATTTGTTTATATTCTGCACTTTCAAAATACCCTCCCTTGCATTTCTCTAGACCTTTCCTGCCCATATATGAATTAGGAAAAAGTTCCTTATAACTATGTATTTAAATTACCTGTGTTTAATTAGGTATCACTGCTGAATAAAGGATTGGTTCCTTTTATCAGAATATGATATCTCACTAGTTGTAGCCAAGTTTATGCATGAAAAATCTCAGTAAAAAAATATCTTTGGATTCTGGCAACGCTAGACACCAGCTGATCCAACAACTTGAGACCAGAGAAGCCCAAAAGATACTTCTTTCTCATTTTATTTTAGTTGTAAATGACAGAGCTTAAGATGGAGACTTTTTCAGATAAATACGTGTTGGCTTCATAGGAAAGTTTTTTTTTAATGAGATACTATAGAAGTTTTGTGTTGTCATGCTTTCTTCAAAGGTCCTTTTTCTGCACAACTGTTGTGCTGAAAATGCTTCTGTGATGAGGAGAGTTAAGTGATGTCAGGGTAATCCACTTGTAGATTTACCAGTTTCCACCCTCAACGTAACCTACTTTCAAGAGTTGCTTCCTGCAGCATCTGATGCACAGACTCAGATGAATGATCCAAATCCTTTATTACAAGTTCCCACATTTCTTATATTCCTCCCTAAATTTCCTTTACTTTGCTTTCCCATCCCTCTTTAAAACTTTTCCATCCACCATTACATATCAGCAGAGTATTCTACAACCACTCCTTAATTGTTCATGCAGGCATTTATCCAATCAGAGCTGTTCTTTCTTCTTCTAGAGCTGTCCTTGTTTCTCATGCTGTATATCTTGCTCCGCAGCTGCTGCTCTGAACAGTTTTTTTTTTTATTCCCACAGCTTCCAACTCCAGTGCAATCAATACCCTTCCACAACTATTTAAAAGCATACCAGTTGTCATTGAACCCTGCAGTTGCTTGCTGCCCTCTTCTTCCCATCTAGATGAGGGAAAGAACTGCAAAAAAAAACAAACTGGAACTTGTGGGTTGAGATAAAACTATATACAGAGAGAGAGAAAAGGTTAATAGTTAGGACAATATACATATATGTATATATACGAGTGTATGCAACAAGCGATGCACAGTTAACTAACTAACTCCCCAGCAAACAGAAGAGAGTGAGATAAACTCCACTCTCTTTAACGTGCTTCCTGCATGATGTCATATGGTATGGAATACCATTTGGCCAGATGTCCCCATTCCATTCCCCCTCAGCTCCTTGGGCTCTTTGCTGAGAACAGCCTTGGCTCTCTACACAACACTGCCCAGGAGCAACTATAAACACATCAGTGTGTTGTCAACATGGTTTTTCTCCTAGAACCAAAACATGGCATCATACCAGGCACTCTGAAAAAAAATAATTCTGTCCCAGCTGAGACTAAGAAAATACCTTTTGCTTTTTGGAATTAAAACCAATTAGCTTGATAGGCGAGATAGCATCTTTCATGTTCTTAATTGACAAAAATTGTTCCACAATTATTATTAAAAAAAAAAAAAAAATCATGTCATTTTAATTAAGATAAATAATTATAATTTAAAAAAAAAAACCCAGAAAGTTAAACAGTCTTCTAATTTACACATTCAGCAATTTAAAAAAAACAAAACTAATTAGTACTAATTAGTTGTATAGTTATACTAATTAGTATAAAATAAGAACCATTTCTACAGAACAAAGACGAAGGCTTTCATTTTGTATATCATAAAATAATCAAGTGGCTTTGGTTGGAGAGGACCTTAAGCATCATCACGCTCCAACCCCCCTTCCAAGATCATGCTAAAGAGCATGTCCTGAGACAGTCTTCCAAATTGTAGTCTGCGATTTTATTACGCTGTGATCATTTAAAGCTTTCTTTACTTCAGTCCCATCCTGGAGTGCAGCAGCAGATTACAGAATCACACACAGAATCACCCGGGTTGGAAGGGACCTCAAGGATCATGTAGTTCCAACCCCTCTGCCTAGCAGGGCCACCAAACGTACACATTCAGATCAGGTTGCCCAGGACCCCGTCCAACCTGGCCTTGAACACGTCCAAGGACAAACCTAAACAGCTGTCCACTTATTTAGCATTTCTGTTTTTCTAAAATCTGTGCATTAAAGAAATGCTAAGTGGAAAAATAAAATTACAACAATAGAGAACAGACTGGTGTTGCAACATTTCATGCCAAGATGAATCCTAATATAGAAAAATAGAATCAGAAGTCTGAATCTATACTTTGAACTTTTATAAATTTAAATGCTAGAAAAGTACAGAGAAAAATTGAAAATGAATTTGTGCATATTTACCCAAAGTGAAGGATGTGCAAGTCATGATGGAATTTTTTTTTTATTGTTACCTTTGTACTTTCCGGGAAAAGCAAGAGATATTCACTTCTTTCTGGAAGGAAAATAAAATTAGTTCCATCCAATTGTGATCTTTCACTAGCTTACCTTCTCATGAAATTTATGTATAGTTATCTAAATAACATGATAAGTATCCAATACAGTAAGCACTGTGCACATCATCTTCATGCCACCAAAATGATAATCATTACAGAGAACTTACTTGTTACATTTCTGCCGTGGGAATACAGAGCACCACAACTGCATAAATCAAAAACAGACTTTGTTTAAACTTGCAGCTTCTTCAAAAAGTGAAGTTGAGTTAAAGTACTTGAAAAACCAAAGGAGTTGTATAACAAATGGCTCCCTCATAAGCTGTGAATGGAAAGTAAAAAAAACAATGTAAGTACTTGATGTTGGTAGTCAGAATATGTCATTTCACAGGTTCACAGCCATTATTTGGTCTACATAATTATAACAAGTATTTCAGTTAAATAAGAATAATTAAATAAGAAAATGATCGAAATCTAACATCAGAAGAAAAAGAAAAGGCTAGAGTTAGAAAATATTTTTGCGCTTCTATCTTAAACGAAATTATATTTCCATAGTTATCCATCTAAAAATAACGTAATTTTGCCTAAAAATAGAAATCTAACATATGCTTCCATTATTTAAAAATACCTTATTTTTTAGATAATACAACAGAGATAAATTATTAGTTGAAGTTAACATGAACTACTTCTCTATGTATTTTGAGTGGAAGTGATGCTGCTGAAAAAAAATATTATTTTGGCTTTTCTTACTGTATCAGTTCCCAGGTCCACTTTACTACTAAGCTGTAGAAAGAGCTGTACCAGCAAAGCAGCAAGGGGAGTAAGAAGCAGTAGTTAGAGATAAGGATATTTGAGACAGAATTGCCTTCAAAGTAATGCATGTGGAACCCTCTTCAGGGGAAGCAGTCAGTCCTCAGAAAGAGTCCATGCTCCTGATCTAAACTAGACAGCTGTTAATAAGCTCCAATGCATAGGCTGCCCTATGACCTTTCTGCCTATAAAAGCACTTTGGCCGTGACTGCTTTCATCCTTCATCTGATGCCTAAAAACCAAACCTTAGAAGATGTGTAAAAAGTACTTACGTGCTTCTGAACGTGCTTTAAAAGCTATCCCTCAGAGAAGATTGAGTTTATTTTGTAATCTCCTTATAGCAGCTGAGCAATAGAAATTGTACTGCACAGTAGACCAGAGTAAGTGTCTCATTTTGAACTGTTTGAAATGTGATAAATATTTTGTTGGTTGCTCAAGAAGTAATGACTTCGATGCATTTCCATGAAAACTCCATCAGATCAAAGACCACAATAATGCTATTTGATGAGAGAATTATCCACTACAAAATACCAATTTTCAACTTGGTTGCTGCCATTAGCCATATATTTTCACCAATGATGAACGAGAGCCTATGTGTCAGGCTCATAAAAGTCTGCACAAACAGAGGTGACCTGCTGTCACTGCTGCTGATACACACCACCTGCCACTTGACTTGCTTGCATCCACTGCTTGGTCTCAGAGATAAGCCAGTATGGATGGATGAATATCAGTACATGCATTTTTCCCATGTTGAGGAATTCCATGGCACCTTTTAGTTTCACACACACTTCCAGGTTAGACAGAATGCTGTGAGACTGCCCCTCTGCTGCCAGTCGTGTCATGGCTATAAGGTGTAATAGAACACTGGCAAGAAAGTTCGTCCTCTACTGCTATACCACCAGCATCTGCCTATGACAGTATGGGTCAAAACAATAAAATAGAAGGCATTACTTTGGGAGCTGCCATCATACTTCGCATTGAGACACCCATTCCTTTCAAAAATGAAAGGTTACGATGTTGTCAATGACGTTTGATTATTTGTTATTCAACTTTATTTTTCATTACTGGATGGATGTGTTTGTTTCTACCTCTCAGTGACAGCCTCAAAAACTCAATGCTAGAAAATCTCCAATTACCCTTTAAAAGATTTCTAAGTATTTTAGTGATTTAATCAAAGTAAGGGAACAATGGAATATGAGTTAGGTAAGTATTACAAAAAGCAGGTCTGTCTTTGCACAATCTATTTCTGAGTAATTGTGAATAGGAGCAAATTCCTTAATTTCAGTCTGTTTGAGAATAATTTATGAGCAGAATAAGAGGAAATTTTCTTGAATGTTACTATTTTGTTTCCCCCTTCTAATAAAGGTTTAAAAAAAATCAGGAATATATATCCTCTTCTAAGCCTGAGTTTCTCTTTGAGAAAAATTTGACACAATTTGGGTGACCAATTTTCTTCTGTGAAAACAGTGGCTTTTACAGAAACCTGGACAACTGAAAGCAAAAGATTGAGGAAGAGGAAAGCACATGCTAAGAACTTTTTGAAAGAAAATTTAACTTTTATCTTGTAAAGAAGAGCAGATGATCTGATCTATTTTAGTTACCACTTACTTCAAGATAATATATGTTTCCATTGATTTTACTTGCACTTTAGTTTTTTAAATGGTAATTGCCTACTTATCCTGTTCTTATCAGCTAATCAAGAGTAATTATTACATTTCTAATCGACAAACAATAACTACTGTGTCTTGTTTTGATAATTAAATGCTCTTTAGAAGAATATATAACTTGAAATGATAACATTTCTTTTTCTTGGCTACCAAGTTGACATAACTTTGTTATCATTATTCTGCCTCTATAAGGCAGTGAATGCAAAGCTCCTAAGAAGATTATGTATAACACCTTATATCTACCATAAAAGGGCTCAGCTGAAGCTTATGTTATTGTTAAATACTTGTACAAGCAATCTGTAGCAAAGTTTCATTTATGATACAGAAAGAGCTCCAGTATGGGACCAAGGGGAGGAAACAAGGTGATTTTTCACCTTATGATACGCTGGGGATCTTATTTTGGGTTAGCTTCCAGATGACACCATCTCTAATGAGATCCCAGGGAAAAATAACCTATCAATGTCACAGACTCCTTTCAGTATGCAAAGGTGACAACATGAATCATCAGCTTCTCCAGGTCCACAGAAATAGAGAGGAATTTCAGTCACATGGGAAGCAGGACCGGACAAATGTTGATCAGGAGACTTCTATTGCCACTGTTCTTATTGCACAAACTGTGACCTTGACTTCCACGGTGCAGAGGATAAGAAAGAGCAGTAATAAGGTGCGATTGTTTGGAATATACTTATGGAAGGAAGCTATCTCACCTACCTCAAAGCAGCGTGGAAAGGGAGGTGGAAATGCCATGTGTAGAACCAGACAATGACGCAGTTTGACATCCTGATCTGACACACACCGGATTTTTTACCATGGTTCTGACATGAATCGCTTAGTTCTCAGATTGAATAAATCTACACGTAATGAGAAACTGATTAGATCCAACCACATCTTACTGTACTATAGCTTTGTTTAGTTTAGTGAGACACGCACAGAACTCGTAGTAAGATAAAGCCTTGTTAGAAAAACAGGAAAGTGGAATTCACAATGACTCAGCTGAAGTTTGGGTAGTTTCTCTGTTTAAGCATGCATGGTTAAAGGTCCACAGTTGCATTGGTTATTTCAGACTTACTAAATAAGTACTCACTCTGGAATCATTCCACAGTAGTGTCACTTATTCAAGCTCCATGAACCCATCAGTGAATGTGAGCTCATCCTGTTGATGAGGGAAAAAAAAAAAAAAAAAAGAAAAAAAAAAAGGAGGGGGTCAATAGAAATTTGGGAGTTCACAAAGCATAAATTAAGAGCTACAGAATGAAAAATTCAAGTTATTAATTAATTTTTCCCCCAATCAGTTATTATTGATGATATAAAAGCACAGGAGTGAAATGTTTATCTTAGTCTTATCATTTTTCAGAAAAAAAAAAAACCCAAACATCTTTAATACATTGATAGGCTGTTTTTCAATGAAGATGATATTTCAGTGGAAAAGAAAGAGAACAAGGACATTTCTTTCTTACGGAATTTTCTACAAATATGTGAATCACAACAGAAAAAAACCTGCCTAAGAAATATCTTCAGCACAAGGTTGAAAAGATTTAAATCCTGTGATGTAGCATAAGAAATAAAATCTTTTCTTTTCCAGAAAAAAAAAGCTGCTCTGCCTGACCTTTGTCAAATCAGAATGTTTTCTTCTCATAATAAAATATTGGTATTGTCTTTGAGAGGCCACACCTTGCATAAGCAGCGACCTTCAGTTCTCTCCCATCAGCCTGGAAAGTATAGGCATTCCTCTGAACACATCAAAACCTTTTCTGATGTTCTGAAATGACTCTTTGTTTTCTCAAGCAAGATTTGAAGGTAATGCACTGCAGTTCTTAATATTTGCAAATCCCATGAATTTATTTGGCCCCTATGCTTTGAATGTCACACCTATTTCATTTGGTAAGTTATTTTAAAAAGGGAGACATTTTGCAATCAAAAATAATATGGTACCTTTTGACCTTTCATACAATGCTCTAGTCCTGGCGCCATACAGAGGTTATTTCTGTCTATTTATACATCAGTTTTGCCATGTAAGGGCAGGTAATTATTTGAAAGTTATGCGCAATCTTTGGAATCTACCCAAACTGTAGTAGTTGCAACTGATTATATGCCCATAGGACTGTTGTACTGTATTTTATCTACATCCTCCATTGTGAATGGTTGTTGCTGCATTTGAACAACTCAATTTTCTTTTTTTTTTTTAATAATCTTTCTATAAAAGCAGAACAACACTGAGACTGTTTCTGAAGAAAGAAAAGTAAATCCAGGGTACCTCTAGTAACCAGCATGGAATTAACTTGTAATATTTAATAAAGCTTATATTGCTAAATATTATGCTGAATTAGAAACAGCTGGTTTGAGTACGCAGAAATTTCATACAGAAAAAAAATCTATGGGAAATTGTATGTGCTCAAGAGAGTGTTTAAAACAGTTTTTTAATTAACATTTCACTTGCCAATTATTTGAAACTAAGTAGGATTAAAAATAGAAATGATGAAATAGAAAGATGGAGAAGCATCTTTGAGCTAAAGGGGTATAAAAACAGAATAAATAAAGCCAAGTTTCCTAATGTGATGGTATAGCATATTTATATGAATAAAGTAGATTAAATTATCACTATCTGGACATTTTATGTTTATACAAGGAAACCCAAAACAACTGAGAAACTACAACTTAAACCAGGTGTACTAGAACAGCTAATGTAGCTGGTTTTGAAGATTCTCATTAGAGGAGGAAAACATTTCTAGTGCTCCTGAGCAGATTTTAAGCTGTTGCAGAATCTCTTATTAAATTCAACATTATTTAAGAAGCAGGCTTTATTCAAATTATTTGACATTTTTCTTTAAAACCAAAACAAACAAACAAACAAAACAGTCAGATAAAAGTCACCAGGGCTTATTAATACACACTAAATGAAGTATTAGTGATCTCGAGGTGCGTGGGTCTGGCAAAGAGTAGGGTCAGGACCCTGAACTCTGGAAGAGCAAACTTCAGGCTGTTCAAGGAACTGTTGGATGAGATCTCTTGGGAAGTTGTTCTTAGAGACAAAGGAATGGAAGAAACTGGCTACACATTCAGGATGCCTTTCTGAGAGTGCAAGAGCTCTCTGTTCCTCAGACTAAGAAAGTAGGCAGGGGAGGTAGAAAGCTGGCATGGCTTGGCAAGGACCTGCTGGCCAGACTGAGGGAAGAGATTGTACCAGCTGTGGAAACAAGGGCATGTCACCTGGGGACAAAACAGGGATGCTGTCTGGACTTGCAGAGAGCAAAACAGGAAAGCCAAGACACAGCTGGAACTGAACTTTGTGAGGGATGTTAAAAACAAGAAGGTATTCTATAGGTAAGTTGGCCAGAAGAGGCAGGACGAAAAGAGCATACCTCCTTTGGTAAGTGAGAAAAGAGAACCAGTTACAACTGACATGGAGAAGGCTGATGTACTAAATGAGTTTTTTTGCTTCATCTTCCCTGGCAACCAGGATTCACTTATTTCTCACGTCCCTAAATCTTGCCCCTTTGAGCCTCTAGGTGGGAACTGGGGGAGTAAATCCTCTTTCCTTCCCCCCCCAGCTGGCAGATATAGTCTGAGATCGCCTCATCAGACTGAATGTATACAAGTTTATGGGGCTGGATGACATGCACGCCAGGGTCCTAAAGGAGCTGACTGACATGGTTGCTGAGCCACTCTCCATCATATATGAAAAGTTGTGGATGTTGGGCACAGTTCCCAGGGACTCAAAAGAAAGGAAGCATCACTTCCACTTACAAGAAAGGGAACAAAGAGGGCCCAGGGAACTACAGGCTGGTGAGATTCACTTCTGTGCTCTGGAATGTCATGGAAGAGATAGATACTCCTAGAAGACATGTCTAGACAAGAAAGATGAACGGTTGAGCTGAGACAGCCAGCATGGCTTCACCAACAGAAGGTCATGCCTGACCAGTCTTGTGGCCTTCTGTAGTGGAGTGATGATGTTAGTGGAAAAAGGGAAGGTGGCATCTACTTGGACAACTACCAAGGCCTCTGACATGGTGCCCCACCACATCCTTACCTCAAAATTGGAGAGATACATATTTGAGGGGTAGACTATTCAATGAATAAGGAACTGATTGGAAGGGCATAGACAAAGGGTTACAGTGAATGGCACTATGTCCAGGTGGAGACTGGGTGACAAGCACTGTCCCCCAGGTGTCTGTCTTGGGACCAGTGCTTTTTGAGTGCACTCTGACCAAGTTTGCCAATGGCCAATGGTGCAGCTGACACATTAGAAGGAAGACATACCATCCAGAGTGACTTTGATAAGCTTGAAAGGTAGACCCATGTGAACCTAACAAGGTTCAGCGCCGCAAGATTCAACATTGGGACAGAGTAATCTCAGATACGTATATAGACTGGGAGAAGTAGTCCCACAGAGAAGGACCTGAGGGTCCTCATGGATGAAAACCATGAGCCAGCAGCATGCAGCCTGGAAGGCCAAAAGTATCCTGGGCTCTATCAGAAGAGGGGAGGCCAGCAGGGACAGAGAGGGAATTGTGCCTCTCTACTCCACCCTTATGAGGCCCATCTGATGTACTGCATCTAAGTCTGGGACTCCCAGTACAGGACAGATGTAGAGCTGTTGGAAAGGCTCTAGAGGAGGGCTGCAAAGGTGACCAGAGGGCTGGAGCGCCTCTCCTATAATGACAGGTTGAAGGAGCTGGACTTTTCAGCCTGGAGAAGAAAAGGCTGCGAGGAGACCTAACTGCAGCTTTCTAGTATTTAAAAGGGGATTATAAAAAGGAAGGGAATCAACTTTTTACAAGGATAGACAGAGATAAGACAATGGGAATGGTTTTAAGCTCAAAGAAGGAAGGTTTAGATTGGATGTCAAGAGGAAGTCCTTTACGAAGAGAGTGGTGAGGCCCTGGAACAGGCTGTCTGGAGAGGTTTGAGACCAGGTTGGATGGGGCCCTAGGCACCCTGATCTAATACCAGTTCTGGAGGTTGGCAGACCTGCCTGTGGCAGAGGGGTTGGAACTCTATGATCCTTGGGTCCTGTCCAACCCAAGCCATTCTATGATCTTTACTGTTCACACACTCTTAAATTTTTAGGTTTTCTAAAAATATAGATAAGCAGATAAATGCAAAAAATTATCCCCTCCCCCTATAACTCAGCCTATTTATATCTTATTCTTTGCAAGGGTTCATGCTAATAAATGTTCGATTAAGTGGGCAATGGAGCTGAATAGAAGTGATATTAATAGATCTAATATGAATAAATATCCATTCCCCACTTGTTCTATTAAGGAGTGGATTACTAACACAAAGCTGGAAAACTGTGTGAGTAGATAACATCAAAACAATATTCATAAAAATTGGATTGAAAATGCCCAAAAGAGCTCTTTTTCGTACTCAGGGTATCTGCATTAGAAGTTATACAACATGCAGAGGCAGAATTGGGCAGCTGAGGGAAAAATTGCTGTTAGAGGTGAAAATAAGCTATTTCTAGTTCTATACTGAAATTCAAACCATTTGAGGTCTAAGTCCTTAGGCAATTTTCTACACAGAAATTGATTTAATGCTGTTGTTATTTTTCCCTCAAAATGATTAAATAAGGCTGTGGAAGACATTATACATTTAAATACTCCTATCATTTGTGGAAAAGATCAGATAATATTGAACTCTCTCAGATCTGGTTCTTAGTTGCCACAGAAAAAAAATTTTTGGCCCCTTCACCGTAGTGCTAACTCTTCACTTCTATTCACAAATACAATACCACCAGTAGCAGCCATCTTATTACCCAAGAGTAGCAGTAAATACAAAGCATGGTTCCACTTCAAAAATTATCCCATTCAAAAAGAACCTGTTGTCAAAGAAAAATCATAACGTACTGGTAACAGAGTAAGATGTAAGTACAACACATTGAACAAAATCTTCATTACGGCAAAGTAAAATACTGGCATAGACTTGAAAGAAAGATGGATGGAGACTTTTTAAAACAATCACTGCCAGAACAAGCTAAGCACATCCACGTAATTGTCACTTATGGCAAATACGGCCATGCTAATTCATACCTACATCAGAGATTCTCCAAACCAAGCTAAATTAAAACCAGAGCAATACTGTTTATTTCTGAACCAGCACCACTTCAACCTGTCCTGAATATAAACCTCAAGCCTTCATAGTTAAGCATACAGTTTCCTCAGCTGAAGGTGAACAATGGTAAAGAGTACTCTAAGAGCAATAGTAAACCCATCTATTTCAGTAGTTTGCAGACATTCCACGCTGTCTTAAAACACATTTTTTCAAAAAGAATCCAAGTATCTGGTGGTATGAGTAATGTGCTGGGGGTGGGGTGGGAGTGGAAATACCTTAAAAAGCTTGCTTGTAACTTCGTCTTGTTTCTTCTTCAACTCATCCCAGATTAAAAAGGGCAGAGCAGTCTGAAAAAATGAGAAAGACACAAATCAACTGGGAAGGAAATGGAAGCAACAGAGTGGCATAGTTTGTTTGTTAATTGCTTAACAGTAGAGGTATTAAGTCTAGTTAAATATATATAATTGACTTACTAATATGCAAAAATTTAGGCCCAAAGGACTATTGTGACTTACAGATTAATTAAGAATTTTCTGTTATTGAGTCCAGTGCCACTTGCTTAACTTATCATTTCACTAGAATTTATAAAGATATCCAGTAATACAAGTAGAAGTTATACAAGGGTATTTAAGGATGATATTTGTGCAAATAGATGGGTTATTGTCCTTCCTGAACAGAAACTTTCTTTCAGAGGTATAGTATGCAAGTACATATATTTGGTAAGTACAGAGATACTGGTGTCAACTGAAAATCAAGCCAGTTTAGTATGGTTTAAAAACTAGTGTGATTTTGACCGATCAGTTACAGATACCCCACAAGCATAGGAGCGCAGGTTCCTTACTGTTTATATACTTTATTCCCACCTCCTCTTCCCCATTTGACATAGTTGAATTTCCCTAAATACAAGCAGAAAAAGTGTTTCAACTTCTCTTTATCCTCATCACTTTTCTTTGTATCTTTCTGAGTTTTGTTATGCTATATCTACACTGTTACATTTTACTGTATTGCTTTAAGGTGGAGAGGATCTGTACACAACATTCAAACTGAGGTCAAGTGGCAGATGCATATATAATGGATAACAATGCCCTCTACTTCCTTTTTCTTTTTTTTTCTTTTAATAAAATATTTGAGGATTGAATACAGAAGAAATAGAAGGTAAATATTGTAGAATTCTAACACTACTCAGTAACAAAGTTCTCACTGTAAGAGTTAATTGCATGTATATATATATATCTATAAAAAACTATACATGCTAAGTTATAATGATTTTTCTTCCCATGTTCATCACACTGTGTATACTGATATGGAATTTAATCTGCTGTACCACCTAGTTTACCACTAATCCCTGATAATTTTTTTGTATCTTTTTGGCCATTACCATCGTCTTTGTTACGGTGAATAACCTACAAAAACTGTATAACTTCAACACTCATTCTATTTCTCACTTCACTGATGAATACAACCCTGTGGAATCCTACAGTGATCCTCCAGCACAAAAACTGACCACTTAGTCCACCTTTCTGTGCTGTGAGCTGTTTCTGTGCATGGGAAACGTATAGAATGGGAGGCTTCTCTAATTACTTCCAACTTTGAAAAATTATTTCACCTAACTTATAATTATTTCTAATACATAAATGATATTTTAATGATATAAATATATTCATAGGAAGAGACCCAGCAATTATCCTTTTGAAAACTAACAATTTCTTTTCTTATTAGAAGTAATTTAAGTTTGCCCTCTGTTGCACCTTGACATTTTTGCTCAGCTTCTATTTTTTACATACGTGAATCGCTGGCTTTTTCAATAGCAAACTGTCACGGATGTGTATATTCTGAAAAGAGGCAGTTTCAGTACTATTTCACTTACACGTTCACCCTGAGGCATGATTGTCCTAATACACAATTTTCATCCTGCAATTTAACAAGAGTTAACTTGTTTCTTCCTTTCCTTCCTGTAACTGTCATAGGGTTTTCAGTGTGCGTTGGATAACATAAGCCCTTTCCTGTTCCCATGGAAATCAATAGTAACACTTCATACCCATTAAACTCTATCAGAGAGAAAATGAATTCTAAGTAATTAGGACCTTCTTTTGTTTGGTCAGAGGTTCATTTGAAATCCAAAGAACTCTTAGTCAGGAAAACACAGAGAGGTCTGCAATGAGCTAAAATGTTTACACAACAGAAATAAAGCACTAACACACTCTGCCCCACTCTGCAGGACCCATGTTACTCCTTGTCCCTCCACAGTGCTGTGCTACATCATAACTGCAGTAGCACAATACTGTGTATGTGTGTACCAAAGGACTAATCAGAGATTCAGAGGAAAATTACAGAAATTCAGCCTTTAAATGGGCTGTCATAATCTCTTAGTAGCATAATAGGATATATTTAGTTCAAATAAAAATAGGGAGAAGGTTTCTTTATTTTCCCTAAAAATCCCCAAGTTTTGAAAGACTTACAAAAGCTAAACATCACATATTGTATTAGTCATATAATGCTATACCTACAACTTTTTTATTTAATAGAAGGAAGAAAAATTTGCACAGAATTTTCAGAATCAACTCAGTAGTGATTAGGGAGTGGATAGTAACAGAAAAGCACAATAGACTTCACAAAATGAAAAGATTGACTCCTCAAAAATATGTCATTCAAATACCAACCACATCCAGACCATTCAGGAACTAAGAGACAACTCTTGCAATAAGTGCCTTAGGATAACTGCAACTTCCCTGAATGGCATAAGCTTTCAGATTTCAAAAAGTATCGTTAACAAATGCCAAAGGTCATTGAAGCTTTGTAGAAAATTCCAACTACAATGCCTTCTTGCTGTGAGCAAAAGATGCACTATCAGTGAACTGTACATGCACCACAGGTAACTGTGTGTATTTAGAAACTGGTCAGCTTTTATAGTTTTCAATGTCTTTCAACTCCAAATAATGAGCTCACCCAATATCATTCTCCGAAGATCATGAATAACCAGTTCACATAATATTCTTTGATGTAACATTCCCTTATCGTGAATCTTATTCTAGACTTCACCACAAACAAATACGAGGTATATTTCATAAAACATTAAACACAGTACTATGCACATGCTTTGCTGAAGTTAAAAACTGAAAATTGGTTTACTGTAGCACATTTGATACTTAACAAGTACCTATAAAAGACAGAAGAAAGCAGGCATGTACCAATTTGACACTCTACCTGACACTAGACAGAAGATTTAATTATCAATGTCATGATTTTGCAGACCTACTTTGTTCTCACTTACTCAATTTTAATATTACCAACCTCATGAAGTTCAACAAGGCCATGTGCAAGGACCTGCACCTGGGTTAGGGCAATACCAAGCATGGATACAGGCAGAGAACAGCCTGAAAGCAGCTCCGAGAAGAAGGATTTGAGGCTGTCAGTTGATGAAACACCGCCCAACATGAAATGTGCTTTTGCAGCCTCGAAGACAAACAAGATAGAGAAAAAGAAAGGAGTATATCTTAGTATGACTTTTCAATTCTCTAGTTATCATATTTTTACAATAGTAAGAGACAATGCAACTGACTAGCAAGAACCAAAGTAACTAGATACTACTGCCACCAACATATTTCACAGATCTTTGCTATTCTGTTGGTTGTCAACACATGGACAACAACCTACAGTGGCACTATCAGATAAGATTACATTTTTATTTTGTTTAGATTCATATTTAGCAAAAAAAAAAAAAAAAAAAAAAAGCTATGAAAATTCACCTACTCAAAGAATTTATAATACTGGATGGAAAGATATTTTCAAAACACTTTTTTTTTTTTTTTTTTCTTTTACAAGGGAGAACAGAATACCAGAAAAGCTGCCTGTATTTGACTACGATGAAATACAATTCAATAATAATTATATATATTGTATGCATTCATTATATCTGATAATTAAACACTGGCTCAGAATATATGTATATATAGTTAACAAACCTAAGAATTCACTCTAAGAAGCTCTAATGAACTTTAAGCTATAGATAGGACACACAGGAGATAGGACATAGTACAGTAGATTGAAAAGAATCTTTAGAATTGGTATTGTTAAGTGCCTACATAAGAAGATCACTGGTTTTGAATGACATCAAGAAGAAATACAATTATTTTGAAACTAGCAATGTAGAAAAGCAAGAAAATATCTGCTCTGATTTTACTATTGTAAGCCTGTTTCCTGTGTTATACTATCGTAAAATAGTAAAAAACAGCAGTAAGTATGAACAAATAAAACAATGCAAATAGTATTGACAAAATTCCATTGACATAACTTCAGTGAGACTGACTTCAACAAAAAGTTGCAATATTAAGCTGGAAGGTAACACAAAGATTTTTGTATGACTCTTACTGAGTTCCCAAAGTAAAATAAGCTCAGATTTTTCTGATTTTTATGGAAACCACTGTTCATATCAAACCTGTATACTACTGAAAGAGAATATTCCTATTGTCAAGACTTTTATATATATAAGATAAGACATATCATCTACTTGGCATTTCATTAGCATCCCAGAGTATGCAAAAAGAAGGAAATCCAGTCCCAGAGTGCTTCGCAAAAAAACCCTTATATTTTCTTTATCTTAATTTTTATTATTTTTTATTTAAACTAAAGTAAAGCCTGTAGGCATCTAACTTTGAACAGGCATGAAAAGTTTCAGTACAACAAATATAAAAGAAGTGTCTTCCAGTTTTGTTTTACTTCTAGTTAAAGGTAGGTAAACGTCAAGAAATCTCTTTAATTTTATATTCTAAAAAAGAATGATTTATGGGGAAGAGAAATCAAATTACTTACCTATAATTGGAGGTTTTTGAAGGTAGTTCTCAGTTTCCCTAAAGGTAACATTGAAAGATCTGTAATGATTCACCAGTTTGTACTACAAAGTTAGGAGGTGGGAACTCTATTTATTATTCAACTCTATTAAGAAAAGAAAGATGATGAAGAAAATTAAAGATAGGAAACATGGAAATGAAAAAAAAATTCATCCTTTTTCTCACCTGTCAGAAATCCCTGTAACTTTCAAATAAGAAAAATCTGTGAGCTAAGCAAGAAGAAGAAAAACTGTGTTCACAGAAGATGGCTTTTTAAAATCACGACATCATTGCTGTGAATTCTTGGTTTCTTGTAGATGAAGATATGGTGCCTCAAAGAATCAGCAACATGTCTATATGGTTTGACTTGTAAATACAGGTATATATCTGACCATTTACACATCTGAATGACTACCAAAATTACAAGGGCTGCTCTAAAAGTAATGCCTCCTATTATATTACGCTGGTCCACAACGCACACGAGGCGGGTGCTGGTAGTATAGCACTGCAGGTTGAATCTTCCAGACAATCTTGCATTACATTTGTTGCTGTATGAAAAATGGCAGAAGAGAGGCAGTCTGACAGAACAGTGTCTAACATGAAAGTGCAGATGAAGTGCAAGCGTGCTCCATGCAGAAAAAATGGCACCCACTGATGTTCGTCAACAATTGTTGAACATTGCTGGAGACCAAATAGTGAATGTGAGCACAGTGAGAAGATGAGTGACTCATTTCAGCAGTGATAACAGTGTTAGTGGGTCACCTCTTCCAGTACAGATTTTTTAATGAGCACAGCATGCAGGCTCTTATTCACTGATGATGGAAATGCGTGTTGAAAAGGTGTTTTGTAGCTGAGAATTTGCTCTACCAAATAGTGTTATTTATTTTAATAGTGTTCTTCTTGTCTTTTGTAGTTCCTAAGGAAATAAATAGGATGCATTTTTTTCAGAACAACTCATGTATCTTTGGGTTTAGCATTCTAAATGGTCAGGTATGGCAGACTAATATTTCTTGCTTTTAGTGGAAACAACTTCAGTTCATATGATTCAGGAGGCTTCTCTTTACCTCAGTGGAGCAAAATTTATTTGTTAAGTACAATCCCTTACATTTTAATGACATTCTGTGTAAAAGAGAAAGACATTGTGAGCACACAGCAAATAGAAAAAGATGTAAATGTACATATAAACCTAGAAGAAAGGATCACAAACCCACAGTGTAAGAATCTGAATGCTTATTCAGATAGCGAATAGCTGACAAAATTTAAAAGCAGAGGGATGACAGAAAATGCAAGAACACATCATTTCAAGAAAATTCTCATATTTCTACTTGATAGAGTACATATTTGGAATATAAAAAAAGGACCTATGAATATTAACTAAGGCAGTTTCAATCATTTCAAACATTTTACTGCAAGTTTGAGCTCCTGAAAACATTAAAATCATAGCAAAAAACATGCAAAAATAAAAAAGAAGCAAACAAATTCTTTTCAGTCAAAACCTTTCAATCTTCCCAGAAAAAAATAATAATAATAAAAAAAATATATATATATATATACAAACATATTTAAATAATCTTTAACATATCTACTAAAAGAGAAAGAAAGCAACATCAAACAAAACAAAGTATACTCTCTTTTTTAGGATACAGCATAATGCACTTCAGAAATAATTATCCATAATCTCCATAATTATTCTTAAACCTCAGAAGTCTTCTTACCAGAACTGGTTCTAGCAATCATCTCTTTAAGGTTCCCTCTTACTCTGTCTTACTTAGTCTGTTAATTTGAATTTTTTTCCTTATAAATTAAATCAAAAACAAAATCTACGCAAATTAAAATAATCAAAATAGGTGGGGATCTGGGGATTAGGGATCTAGAAGCACTTTAGTTCTGGATGTTAATCTATTCAGAACGTTTCAGAGATTTTTGTATTATCAGAAGGTGCTTTTTAAGGATATTCACACAAGTCAACTAAGATACGCTGGGGGAAAGCCAGAAGTAGCAGCTAGTTTTCAATCTCTGAAGTGTCCCTCTGGGAGATTTTCTGAGCTTTCCCAAGTGATACCAACCGGAAAGAGCAAGCTGCATCCCAGCTGACAACCTTACATTAGCTTTCAGGACACTAAGCCTACCTAAAGAAACGTCCATGCAGAGACACTACTCAAGAACAAGTAGAAAAATTCTGGTCCAACATGCATGCTAAAAAATGAAAGTTTTAGCTGGAGTCTGAGTGACACGAACAGAACATTTACTATATTATTGTAATAATATAGGGGACATTACACATTTTAGGTTCATCCTTAGTTCCTAAACAGCATTCTTAATTCCTGGGCATACATTAAAACTAGCATGGGGCAATGAAATTTACATATTTTGTGGTAAGAAACTCCACAGAGAGCAATTTTACAGCTTTCAGAGATGACTTCTCTGATAAAATGATTTTGTATAAACCTCTCTTGTTTACACTCTTTCTTAACTGGCATTTTTCGATCTTTAATGAATCCAACTTAATGCATCTGAACATCTTGAATGCTCTGTAATTTTAATTGATTATTGTAGGTGGTTACAAGGAAGGTATAACAATTGCACATCTCAAGAGAACGTGATCTATATTTGCTTAGATGTGCAGAATTAGATTATCTGAAAGTAACTGTTAAAAACAGCCTAATAAAACCACAAGCTCAGTTCCTAGAAGTGATAGTTATATCAATAACATGCAACCTATTATTCTGGTTGGCATAAGCTTTGAGTAGTCTGTCAGCCGAAGGTTATGTCATGAAATATAATTAAAGATAAAATTGATTACATATCTAAATCTTGAAACTGGAAAGGGTTTCTGATGATTACTGAAATATTGAAGTGTTTAATTCATCTCCAGTTTAGAGCACATCAGTAGAAAAATCTCTTTTGCAATTGTGATGTATTGCTTCTAAATTTACCTTTATTATAACAATATATTTTTTCACTCTAAGAAGTGGTTATGAATAGAAAACTGATATTGCTTGAAAATACCAGTTTGAAATGTCTAGTAATGAGAACAGATGAATCCTTCCTAACATATTTCTGTACTTATTTTACTGTATCTCCACATGAGCTTTCAATGCAAATTAAACTAGTAGAAGAATCGTAATTGCTATTTTTATTTTTATTTAAGATAATTTTCTACTAAAGTTTAAAGGAAAACAAGAGCAAGGCATGTATCTTGCTTTTGTGTAAGGCTCTACAATGATTTGGTTACAATGGGTCCTGAATAAGAGAGAATCCATACAGTGTGACATCTTACAAACCCTTTATACATTTCTACCTAAGATGTAATTGTGTGAAGCCTATGTATTTTTCTTTTTGTAAAAAAGGAAAGTCATTTTACTGGTCTCCATGCAGACATCTGGGTGAGACTAACAGATCTAGTTTCAGGTGTACTGAAGACACCACACAACTTTAAATAGGTCAGTTAACTATTGTACAATTCTGTCTGCCTTTTTGTGAAAGGAGAACAAAAAAGTAGATTTTAAAAATACAACAACCCCAGTTGTTGTAAACAGTACAATAATATTTATATTCTTGTGGTTTTGCAAGGCTTATGCTACGTGCTTCGGCTACCTTCATATTATGTGGCAAGTGTTACAGAACTACAACTGATCTATGCCTATAATGGAGAAAATACCGTATTTCATTATCTTTATTATACATTTTTTATAGTTGTGTAACTTCAAAAAGATTTCACCCCAAAGACACAGAACTCATACTCTGACAGGAGAATAGATCATCCCACCCAGTGCTTTTTCTCTATATAGCTTTGTTTGTTGTAGAATTGTTAAAATGATAAGAATCTAATCGTTATTCAGCATCATAATCAAGAATCAACTCTGCATAGGGAAATTGTCTAAATTAATCCTTTAAAAATCTATTTTAAACTTTCATTTTGCAGTTGATAAGAACAATGGTATTTCATTGATTCACGTTAGTATTTCAACTGTATCAGAGTGGTAAGTAGTATACATTATGCAAGACTGGGGGAGAGAAGAGGAGCTACTATGTTTCATAGTTTCTTGTTTACCTTCACCCACTTACACCAAACTGCTAGCCAAACCTAGTGGCTGAAGAATATAAAGCATCATGCACAAATTTTAGCAGGCAGTCAGCCTGTGAATTTCAGAGCTGTCAAGGCTGCATGTTTCAATCAGTTTTGACATCTCTTGGCATTTCTCTTCAGGTTCTACTTTCTATAAATAATTCTCCTACTTGGGTGTTATTTCTGGTTCATTTCTCACCATATAGCAAGAATGCTTCTCACCTTTTACTGCGTCTTCCCCTTGTCTTCACTTTCAAAGTATATATAAACAAGAATTATAACTTACCTGAATTTTAAAAAAATAATAATCTAGTAGGTGTTGATGATATTATGCATGTTGAATTTTAATTTATAATTGAGATCTTGGAGGAAGAATTACCAGTAACTCCTTTTCTTATTTGAGATAGTTGGAGTTTTCTGGTAGCATTTTGATTGTCTTGATAAACTAACAGTCTCAGTCATAGCAGGAGAATCTAGGGAAAGAGTTTTACCTATATAAAAGGTTCTGGGAGCCTCTGGAGGCTCTTTAATATTTGTACCTTCTTGTTTTCTGAACTACAGAGAGATGATAGGACTTGATGATTCTCTGATAAGTGTTCTTTAACATCGCTACTTCTCAGATGTAAGCCAAGCGATCACAAGACTGTTCTGCTTCTTGTCAGGAAATTGTCCTAATGAGGAAAACATTTTAGATGTTCACTTACCAGTATGATTCTGCAGTGAGTCAGAATAATATCCATCCCATTCAATACCAAAAAAGTGTCCACACGAAACCACTAAGTGACTGTCCTGATGGATGTGAAATGAAGAAATGGAAATATCCATTTGGGACTCCGCAAGAGATAATCATCATAAAAATAAAGGCTTTTAATGCAGTTCTCTGTGATCAAAACTTTTCTGGTTAACTTGTACTTTGATTTCTTGTTTTCAACACCATATTGGATTGCTAAAACAATCACTGCTAATTTCCACTATCCAGATAATTTAACTTACCTAAAGAAAGCTTGTAAATTGACTTAAAACATCATGCAATAAAATTCAAGGGCTGCTCTGAAAGTCATGCCTCCTGTTTTATTACATTGGTCTCTGAGGCCAGATGAAGCTATTGTCAGTACAGCATGGCAGGAGAGGCTGAACCTTTCCACCAGTACCCCATTACATTTTGTTGCCGTATGACAGATGGTAGCAGAAGGCTAACCTGACAAAATGGCATCCAAAACAGAACAACATGTGAAGCAAAGATATGTCACTGAATTCCTCCATATAGAAAAAAATGGCACCCACTGACATACACTGACACTTGCTAAACATTGAGACCAAACTGTAGATGTGAGCACAGTGAGATGATGAGTTTGTTTCAGCAAGGGCAACAGTGAAACAGACAAGCCACATTCCAGACATTCATACAGATTTTTGTGGGCACACCATGCAGGTTCTTGCACACAGCTGGCAAATAATGCCTAGTTAATGGCAGCAACTATGTTGAAAATTAATGTTTTGCAGCTAAGAGTGCACTCTTTCAAATGTTGTTGTTATCTTTGTATCTGTTGTAGCTCCCATGGGAATCAGTAGGAGGCATGACTTTCAGTGCACCCTGCATTGATTTCAAGTTGAACCGAATAGAAATTGTGATAGAGAACCAATAATAGGTCCTTCTAGGAATCCCTTTCGGACAATTGCTCTTCTGGTATTTTCATTAGCCACACAGAATGCAATATGATTACAAGCAATTATTGCCACACCTACAAAAGTTTTGAAGAATAACAAACAAGGAAAAGAGCCACTAAAGAATGAACTGATTGCCAATAAACAGGCTTTAAAACAGAAGCTTATGCGAAATACATATGTAAGCAAAACATTCAAGCTATGACGAAAGACTCATTCTGAGAAAATAGGATTTATGAGTCATCAGCTATAAGCATTGCAGGATATGCTTGCCACAGCTAAAGGTCTAATGCAATCTTTGGTAATATAACTAGGGGAATTTAAAGCTGAAGAATGCACACAGAGTGCTAGCAAGACTTGTACTAGAAATATAGTATTTATGTCTTGTTTTCAAACACACAAACAGTTCAAAGTGAGCGTGGAAAAACAAAAATAATCCAAAAAGGTCTCATTCTAATTATAATGCAACATTTAAAGCATCTCAGTTTGTTCAGCTTGTGGAAGAGAAAGTGATTATCCTGTCACAGAAAAATAGACATAGAAAATAATTTGGCAGTAGAACAAGAACAATGTACAGTAAGAGCTTCTCAACTTGACTGAGTAAAACACAGAAAGCTGTGATTTTTAGAAAATTATATCATGCAATTGCAAAGAATCTAGCAGTTTTGGTTCGGCTAAGACATCTTTCAAAGCTGATTTCACAGATCTCAATTGTAATATCCCCAGTAAAGAAGCCTCAGTAAGCAATTACAGCCTATGTTGCAAACAATTTGTTTTTGATCTGAACTAGACCTAAGTTTTTTCCTAGGATTTCTTGCAAGTTAGTATACTAACTGAAAAATGATTTGAGTCTCTTCAATCATTACTAGAAACAGACATTTCAGTTTTCCTCTGCTTTCTTGCTGAAAAGCAGATATTTTTAACTTCAAATCACTCCTGCAGTTCTTTCTTGAATCCATTTTAGAAATAAAATGAAACTTGACCCAGTGATTGATAATGTTCTTATGAACATTACATGCAGAAGAACAGCAAATATCTACTCTTACTCCTTATTCTCCTGAACTTTCATCCAGCAATCACGTCTTACAATTTTAAATAAGGATCCTGGTTTAAAACCTGCAATGCTACAAAGCTCCTCAATAACTGTGGATTATGGTCTTGCTTTAAGAGTGTGGCACCATAGAGATATTGATTAATATACACGTAACATATAATAATATACTGGAAATAAGCAAAATTTGATTCTGTAAAAGATGTCTTACTATCTTTTGATATCAGTTTACCCCTGTAATATTACAGCTCTCTGTACAACATAGTACTTGGGTCTAATGCTGTGTTTCACTGCAAGTATGTCAGCCGAGTACAGCCAAATGCTGTGTTTATTTAGAAAAAATACCATTTTTGCCTACGACTTCAATTAATAGATAAAGATGTTGGCCAGTAATGATTCAAATTTTTCAAAGACAAAACCAAAACAACAAACAACAGCAACAAAACAAAAAAACAAAACCCAAATGCTGTTAGAAATTCTCCCCGCAGAAGACTTCAAATGTACAATCACTTTTAAATATTTATCACTGTATTTTACAAATACTTAACACAATCTGGGATAAAAGAAACATACTTGAAGCCATAGATCTTGTCCTTACCGATCCACATCAGTGGGGGCCATTCTACTCAAGCAATGGAGTGAGTCATAGCTTGAAAAAAACATGAAAATACATACTGTTTAACATGAACTCAGGAGTTCTAGCTGCCATGCTGATTTCCAGTTGTTCACCCCTTGTCTGCTTAAGAAATCCCAGAGGAGAACTGGGATTACAGGAATCTGCAGAAACATTTCTTGTGATGTCAGATTACTGCCAATAGAATAATTGCAGATAAATTTCTTATTAAAATAAGCAAACACAAATAAGAAAGGCTTCATTTCCCTTCCACTCTACAATGTGTGGAATTTGTTTAGTCACTTTCATTTGAAAATCTTTTCTTCCTCATCAGTTTGCATCTGTAGACTTTCACTGCTGGCAATTAGTGAGAAGAAGAGATCCTGCTGAGGAGAACAAGTTAAAAGGGGACTTAAGAATGACTGTGTCTGGGAAACAAGCAACCAGTCTGGAGTGGCAGACTTCAAAATATCAATTAAGCACATTACAGAGATGAAGAGCCAGAGCAACTTTTCTTCTTAATTCCATTTATCAGGGTCTCCAATCTGCTCACAACAGTATTTAGTCCAAAACTTAGTCCACTTCAGTGTGTTTGGAAAGGAAATTGCCAAGATTTCAGCATTCATTGCATCCCCAGAAAAAGAACAATTTAGGTAATGGCTTGCTACTGTCTGGATAATAACCAAATAACGCTTTTCACATCCAAACCATTTCAGTCTGGCATTTCCCAGGAAGCTCTGATACCTCCAGATGAAAACTAGAGCATTTACACAGGAGGAAAGCTCTTCCTGCTACCCAGCTTTGATCTGTAACATGAAGAAGCAAGAGACATTTTCAGTGAATTCAGTAAATCACAATAGTCAGTCTTATGTGCCATACTTACGATGAGGAAAATTATTCTTCAGCTATGGATCAGCTTGAAATCTTTCCTTAAGGTCATAAAAGCTGCATAAACACAAGGCATAAGAGGGAAAAATGCTCCCCAAGTGCAACCATATTATAGCTCTCTTGCAAAAAGTGTCTTTTTGAACTTTCAAGATCATCTTGGCATCCCTGTTCATGAAGCCTGCATAGTATTTTAATGGTGTGAATAAATGACAATGACTTTAGGTAAATTATCTTTAAAACACTGTCAGAACACTGTTAAATAAAAGATGTCTTTTCAAAGAGAATGTGAAATGTCACATAACATATTATCATTAACTGTCTGTTTTTTGAGGGAAAGTAGAGCTGAAGATGCAAAACTCTCAAGCAGTATTAACTTTCCACAAACAAAATCTGAAAATACTGAGAACATTTCAAAAACCAATTAATTTCAGTTTCCAGCATCAAAAAACTGAACATACTTTTTGAAGTTGCCTGGTTCCTTTTGGTTTTGCTCTAAACTATCAGAATGTAACAAGAGTTACGAAGAATTATGCACACACAAAGGAGAGATAAGGGATTTTCTTTTTTAGCAGTTTTTAAAAATAAACTAAACAAAAATAGAATTAACCGAATGACACAGGAATTGACTTTGTAGTTGTTCCAGCAGGAAGGCTTCTATCACTGCAGCTGTGTTTTGGCACTCACACTCCTGCCTGTTTTACCGTTTTGAACAATTTCTTGCCTCTCCCAACACTGCAATCTTCTACGCTCACCTAAACAAGATTATCAGAAACTATTTTGTCATCATAGTTAACTGTCATGCCCTTTGGAATGCCCTTTCCCAATACAAAATTTCTAGTAACTTAAAAAGTTGGGAAAAAAGATAGTAAAATATATATACATAATGTTGATCCTGAATTACCACATTTAATTTTTGAACCATTCTTTCATGAAGCTTGGAGGTACTTCCTTCCAGGGTTTTGATTTTGAAATACGCTTCAACAATTTTATGTTATTTTATTTTTTCCATGCAAGCAGACATTACTGCAAAAGATTTCTCAGTCTATGATCCTATTACTTTTCAGCACTGGCATTTTGGTAGAAATCCTGCCCTTACTTGCTCCCAAAGGGAGTTCACTCCCATCAACTTCAGGATCGTAATTTTTTTTTTCAGATTTAATTAGCATTTCTCATTTTATTTGTCCCATTTACCTACTTCATTGTCATATTATTATCCATTTTCATCGGATTAGATTGCATATATGTGCTATCACATATATATACCTAGAAAGTTTCATCCAATCATTTAATCTTTTCCTGTCTCTGAAGTAAAATCACTAACATACATCAAAGCACTTCTGTCTTATCACCTGTTCCACTGAAACATGGTGATGATGAAGAACCAAGGAAAAACAAACAAACAAACAAAAAAGATTAGCTACAATGAAGTGTCGATAAATAAGATTTTCATTGTTCCAGGACACAAGATTGTCTCATGGCTGGAACATTTGAGTTCCACTTTCAACATTCTCTGCCCAGTTCTGCATTTCAGGAACATTACTAGGACAATAAAAAGAATTCTTTCCATTGCAAGTTGGACACTTGAAGCACAGTTCGCCCTGATTACCTTTCTTGCATTTTATTCTGAGTAAAATCTATTCTATTCAAACCATAATGTAATGAAAAGCACAGTAATAATAGCAGAGTGCCAAAATCCTAGGCTATAGCAAGTCAAAATAAGTCCAAATTCATCAGCCACAGAAACAAAGGAAAAAAGTTGCTTACCCACAGAAAACTACAGGTAGGTAGAAACTTCCAACAAGACACCCTCACTGCCACTGCCAACCTTTAAATGAGGTCTGGAAAGGGGTGGATCCTGGCTCCATTCTTTGCAGTCATTCAGGTGCGTTGCATACACCAGATCACTTAGCATTTCTGTTATAATCATCTTAGCCACGTTTTCATATGATTCTTATGGTCTGAGTCCTGCTGAAAAGGACTCTGGCATACTCATGGGAGGCAAGGTGTACATAAGCGAGCAATGTGTCCTCGCAGCCCAGTAAAGCCAATCCTGGGCTACATCAAAAGAAGTGTGGCCAGCAGAGCAAGGGAGGTGATCCTGCCTCTCTGCTCTGCGCTGGTGAAGACTCACCTGCAGTACTGCATCCAGATGAGGAGTCCTCAGTACAGAAGAGACATGAACCTGTTGAAGCTTGCCCAGAGGATGGCCAGTGAAATGATCCAAAGGATGGAACACCTCTCCTATGGGGACAGCTTGAAAGAGCTAAGGCTGTTCTACCTGGCTCTCAGGTGACTGATAGCAGCATTTCAATATTTAAAAAGGAGCCACAGGAAAGAAGGGAGCAGATTTTTCAGCAGGATCTATTCAGGTCAGGCTAGACAGGGCTCTGCGCAATCTGACCTAGCTGTAGGTGTCCCTGTTCAGTGCAGGGGAGTTGGGTTAAATGACTATTAAAGGTCTCTTCCAACTGAAACAACCCTATGATTCTATTTCTAAAGCCAGGCAAGTATTTTTCAGCAGCACAGAACTACTTTGTTCCTGCCATTGTACTCTACCTCTGGAAGAGGATAATGGTGTGCTTGCAAAACAGCCTCATTTTATCTTAGCTGTTCTGAGATGCTCAGGAGAAAACTGCTGGATGACAACAGTTCTTCTCCTTTCTTGTACAAATCTCACCAGTACTAGCAACTACAAATGTGCCCTTTGAAAGTAATTTTCATTGCAGATTGACAAATCCAGTTATAATTCAATTGAGTGCTCTAGAGAAGAGTATGAATATAGTATAGGGGATGTAGACTATATTCAAGATACTCAAAGTATTACAGAGTTTCTACTTCTTAAGTAGCCAGAAGGGGGTGACCATGTACAGCGCAACCTGCACATCCTCCCCCCCACATTACGTACTCATAATATATTACTGGGATTTGTAGCCTTTGTCACTTCAATAATGAGAACAAAATTCTGACTCGAGGTGATGTAATCTTAGGCCACCAGGTCAGCCAGTCTTCATATTAATTCTTTGCAGCGACTTTCAATTATGAGCAATGAAATTGAGTACATATGTAAAAGATTTAGAGAATTTGCCAACAGATCCACTGTATTCACTTTTTTAGCAATTTATGTGGCTTCATTTAGCATTTTATCCACATCTGCATCACTTCTTTTCGGAAATAACAATGTAATCATCGTTTATGTATGACATGCATTGAGGTACCTGGTATTCGACAACTGGATTTTAAGATTCCAAATAACTAAAACTGTACAATTATTTATATTATTTAAGGAAAGCTGAATGTTTAAAGTACACAATAAACTGTACTAACTTAAAAGCATGCAGTAAGGAGACAACACTGCATTAATATCCCTTTGATACTCTTCTTAGTGTCTAATCACTTTGGAGAGTTTGAGTGGTCAGAAATATTTTGAATTATTTATTTTAAATGCAGAGAACATTAACTATTTCAATTAAAATCAAACCTGCTGAGCTCACACAACATTCTCTACCATCATTTTCATCATATGTAGTTCTTTACTTGCATTCAGCAGGAATCTAATTTTGCACAATAGCAGCTCCCAAGGAATATTTGCTGCACCTGGGGTAAATGACGTGCGTTTCTGAATTTGTCTGGCTATTCATTCATCTGAAATTGCCATGCAATTCTACTGGAATAAAAACAGAATGCTGAACAGGAAGACATTCCTGTTAAACAGCATATAGCTCATCCTAGTTTTTATTGTTTCTCACATTAGCATCAGTGATAATAAGAAATCAGATCGTATTTGCTTTTGCTAAATGCAGAGGCCGAAACAGTCAGGGGATGTGATACTAAAAGTCAAATTACAATAGAAAATCACAACTAACACTTTTTAATAGCAGCTAAAAATTAACAAATATCAAAGCATTCCTTTGTGGTCTTTGATTCAGTAAGGTACTAAAGCACATTTATAGATGAATGCAAAGTAAGAGATGCGCTGAAGTTGAAGATACAGTAAAATTAGGCCTCTAATAGCATTACATTGAATTCTAATTAAAAATATACAGAGATTTCCTCAGAAAGGTATAATGTCCAACTTTAATTGTATAGACTTAACTGTACATGCACAGTTAAATACTTTCAGGCACACAGGTCCTTGCGTTGTACTTACCTTACCAAATAAAATCCAAATTTCTCTTTCTTTACGGATTACAGGACAAGGAAGTAAGACACTGCATGTTTCATACAATAGGCACTTCTCAGTGATTTTTCTTTCTTTCATCCTTTCCTCTTTTCCAGATGAACAGAACCTTTTCATTAAAAGCCAACTGTTATTGAAAATCTAAAATACAGTCAAACAAAGCCCCAAAGAAAACATGCATCTTTTAATTAAAGCTGGACCTCATTGCTGATTTTCTTGTTAAGTAACAGAAATATATAAATAAACAAGTATTTATTTAGTAGGACAATGAGAGTCAATTTTTTTTTTTTTTTTTTTTTTTTCCCCCTCTGGGAAGTGTTCTATTGTTTGCTTCCTTTCTCTTGCCTGTTTGCTGTGTAATTTAAGACTGATGCCTCCTGGTGGGAAATAAAACTTAATCACAGAACAGCCTGCACTATCACCTAAACAAATTATGTTTAGTCACTGCCGATGTTGGTTCTGTCATAATGAAAATGTATAATTAATGCCTTTCCTTTTACCACCATGGAAGAACTCTCTGAAACTTGTTTAAGAGGGGGAATTTTAGGACGGTGCCCTTTTTCTTTTCAAACATTATCACAACAGATCACTGCAGCAGCCATTTACTAAAAATGAATGATTGCATCACTCATCTTCACAGTTACGTATTGAATCTACAGCTAAGGCATTCAACAAAACAAAACTGATCTACAGTAAGAATTTATCAAAAGTAAGACAGGAGGGAAAATTCATTAACAGGTGAAACACTATATTTCTCCTCTTAGAGCAGCTTGAAAAGATTAAGCTATTTCCATTAGTTTCCTGCAGAGTTGCAAGCAGTGATAATAGACATGTGCTAATTTCACTATTGCACTGCACTCTGAAACAACATTTTAGATCATCTTTCACCTGTGACATGGCTCCTAATATCCCTAATTAGCAGCTCACTTTTTATTTTCAATTTTTGTTGTTCAATTTATAGCAACAGCTAAACATCTGGTATTATGACGGCAAATTGTCTCCATTTACTCACCTCTGGGACGCAGGATAGATTCAGACTATTTATATTTTGATCTAAAATTCTAAATGATCATATTATTCTGCTGTAATAGGTCCTAAGTGACATTAAATGGATGGTCTCAGCTTTTTCTTTCTAAAATGGACAGCTCTCTTGCCTCTCATAGCTACTGCACTGCATGAAAGCTCAGTGCAGTGAAATAACAGCAACACAATTTTCAGAACTGAAATAACCTTTGATTTCTACAAAGACACTTATAGACCAAGAAATGGTAAAAGCAATGCAATAAAGTGCTCTAGGCACACTCTCATGTCATGAGTAACTTATCTTTTATACCTAAGATCATTATCAGTTTGTGCAGCGATCAGATTAAGGATGAGAAAGTATCCATCCCTAAAGAGTTGTGATGTAGATTAGATGATAACATGGATAAAACAGGCCTGGCTTCTAAAAACATCAAACTGCTTTCTGTATTTATTCCCATTGCAAGATATTAAATGATATCACTTCTATACAGAGTTTATTTCCACAGATGTTTCATTCTGAAAATCTCACATTCCATAATTCCATATCACTATCCAAGCAATGTAACTATCATCATCATACCACTTTGCAAAGAAGAAAACTGCAGTACACAGCTTTTGGAAGTCATTTGGAAGACTTATCAGTAAGTATTTTGGTTTTTTGTTTTGGGAGGAGCAGAATCAGAACTAGATGGGAAGAGGTTGTAAATCCCATGTCTAAAGCTGATATAAATTAGGTTAGCTACTCTGAAGTCATCAATAGCTAAGCTGAATTCAGACAAGTCTGAAATCTGTTCCCAAATCTTCTTACGGTCTTGTAAATGAATCAATCATTCAATTATTTCAAATTTAGAAGGTAGATACTGCTACTAAATAGGATACTGTTCATTGATACACAGAAAGTGTTATGAATTTCACATTAAAAAAAGGATTTATTACAAGTTCATAGAGAGTAAGTGACTTAAAAATAATCCAAACTGGGTCAGAACTTTGAAGTTGGGAGGATTGGCTGACACGCCTGAAGGCCGTGCTTCCATTCAGCAAGACCTGGACAGGCTGGAGAGCTGGGCAGAAAAAAACCAGATGAGGTTTAACAAAAGCAAGTGTAGAGTCTTGCATCTGGGGAGGAATAACTGCATGCATTGGTACAGGTTGGGGGATGACCTGCTGGAGGGGAGCTCTGCGGAGAGGGACCTGGGTGTCCTGGTGGACGACAGGTCGGCCATGAGCCAGCAGTGTGCCCTTGTGGCCAAGAGGGCCAATGGCATCCTGGGATGCATTAAAAAGAGCATGGCCGGCAGGTCGAGGGAGGTGATCCTCCCCCTCTACTCTGCCCTGGTGAGGCCTCATCTGGAGTACTGCATCCAGTTCTGGGCTCCCCAGTACAAAAAGGACAGGGATCTCTTGGAAAGAGTCCAATGGAGGGCCACAAAGATGGTGAAGGGCCTGGAGCATCTCTCCTATGAAGAAAGGCTGAGTGATCTGGGTCTGTTCAGCCTTGAGAAAAGAAGACTGAGAGGAGACCTGATCCATGTCTCTAAGTATCTAAGGTGTGGGGGGCAGAATGGTGAGGCTGGACTCTTTTCAGTGGTGAGTGGAGACAGGACAAGGGGAAACGGCTGGAAACTGCAGCATAGGAAGTTCTGCACAAACATGCACAAGAACTTCTTTACAGTGAGGTGACGGAGCACTGGAACAGGCTGCCCAGGGAAGTGGTGGAGTCTCCTTCTCTGGAGGTGTTCAAGACCTGCCTGGATGCCTACCTGTGCGACCTGCTGTAGGGAACCTGCTTTGGCAGGGGGGTTGGACTCGATGATCTCTGGAGGTCCCTTCCAACCCCTACAATTCTGTGATTCTGTTAAATCCCAATTTACTTAGCTTTATTTCCTATGGAAATCTCATTTCCCCACGACTTCTCTAATTCTATTTTTCATCTGTGGGCTAAGATACCCTGAAAAAAGCAAACAAACAAACAAACAAAAGCCTAACAGCTAGGATAGAAGAAGACAAGGCAGAAATTGAAATATCTTGTTACAAGACTTACTCAAAAAAGCCAACATAATAAAAAGATTATACGTCCACAATAAATGAACATCCAGATCTTGAATTAGGCAAGAGTTTAGGTACTGTGTGAGACATCTATTTAAGCACTCGAATAATGAGAAGCTGGGAATAGGCTCAGCCTATTGCTCTAATACAGCAGCTGGCAACCTTTGAGGCTATGAGTGAATGGGTCCTCCAATGCAGAACAGCACAATACCAAATTTGTCCTTGTCTCTCCGGTTTCCCTGTTAAGTGCTGATATGCCAGATAATACTGTTTATTTGTCAGCTGTCAAAACTGGCTTTTAGAGCATACACATAGTCGCAAAAGGATCAAGCTTTCTGGAGGGTGATGTAAGCTGTGTAGGGCAAGTGCTGTGCCTACAAACACCCTATTCAGGTGCTCTATGGGCAGGACAGCTGTGATCTGGATGTGCCCTGAAGACCTGTCTCAGCAGCTCATGTGCTGAGGTGGCTGATACGGGTTGCTCTTTCCCAGCAAGACAGTACAGACCAGCCTAGGGCCTCTTATTTTCTGCAAGAGTAGCAGATTGGTGAAAACTAAGCTATTTATAGTCTGATGTGTTTGGAGACAAGAAGACCACAAGGCATATTAAAGTACAGAGAAGGCCTCTTAGCCCATGCTGCTTTCTTTATTAAAATTCTTTCCTTGTTTCTACTCATACATCGCCTCAGTTAGCTCCCACCTCTAAAACTATGAGCACCAATGAGCAGATAGATGATGGAACACACAAAACAGAATGAAGTGAAAGTCCTGCCCCAAGCTGAGAATTTTGGGCTGTTAATAATGTTATCCTTGCAATAGAAGCTTAATGGTCATTAGCTATTCAGCATGGCTGAGCAGCATGCATTTCAAAGCCTTCAGCTTTGCTAACATTCAGGACCTAAAGTTTCCAGAAGGTGGGAGCTTTTCACAGTGAGTAAACAACAGAGGAAGACAATTAAAAAAAAAGATGCAAGGTGAAATAACAACAGCTAAGAGTTGCTCATCACTATCAAGAAAACTGGTATGCATTCTTACAGGCACCTATTGAAAGTGACTGGCAGCTGCGTTAAAGGTTGCAAAATCTCTCTCAGTACATTGAGTGCGATAACACATAAGCAGAAAAACACAAAACAAAAGCAAACCCAGTAATTACATGCATACACACACAGAAATGTGCAAGCGGAAAAGAAAAAGGCCAAAATCTCACTGAAAGCTCTAGCAATTGGGAAGTAAACAACACCCCAGGGTAACCACATTTTTTCTGAAAATCTATTGCTAGAAATCCTGCTCGCTAAACTTAACAATCTGACATGGAATCCCTCACACACATCACTTCAGGCAGACAAATGTATGTATCCCTTTGAGGTCTTCATAACACTGTCAACAGATATCCCTGTATTAACCTCCCTCTCAGATAGATATTTTTGTCTCCTTAGTTTGTAGACTCTAAGGGCATAATTTATTTTAATTATTTGTTTTCACATCAAATGGGTACAGCCTCTGAATAAGAAATACCATTAGGCTTCACCATAACAAATAGCACTGTAAAGATGCCACTCACTTGGTAGATATTCTAAGAGAATTTTAGCATCTTAAGATACAGATGCACTAAACAAAGGTAGCACAGTAATTTACTTAACAATAAAATGTAGTATATAATATTGAGATAGAGATCTTAAAATAAGTCACTCTGTACAGCATTATCAAACGTAAAAAAATATAGAGAAAGAGAAAATATTACTGCACATTTATCATTTATATACCTTGTGAGGTTAGGACCTTTATCTTTTTCACAGTTGTTCCACTTGACTGGAATAAGGATAGATCTGTCGCATTCTACCTTTGTCATCAGTTATGTGTTGTGCCATCTTTCACTCACTATGAGAAAAAGTAGAAACAGAATTATGATACAACAAGCTGTCTTTTCTCCACATGACGTTTCATCTTCCTTATTATATGTACTGCAGCACTTGCGATAGATTTTGTAATATATGTTTAACTGAACTTGTCTCTATATGTTAGTCATACAGATAGCTCAGAAAGCTTTCTTTCTACGTAACTGGGAAGTAATATCACTGGAGAAAAGGAAATTAAGCTGAAATAAAAATATAGCGAGTGCAGAATTGGGACTGAAACCTCAAGATGATTGCAACGGAACCACTTCCTTTATTATTTTATAATTAGAAGGAGAGCACTGACTTGAAAACAAAAATGGGAGGATGGGTGTGGAAGAAGTAAAGATCTGCCACAGCTGTCTCAGAAGACCAATACCAAGGAGGAAATCTTCTGCTGTGCCCTCTGCCTCCTGCTGCTACCAGCAACTGCTGTGCCTTCTTTCCTTCTGCATTATCAGCTGTGTTTTCCATATTGTGCACAGGAGAGTTTGGGAAACATAGTGTGACTAACAGACACAGAGGCAGTGAGGTAAGCTAGAGGAAGGGAGCTAGAGGAATAACTCACTCTCTTAAGCTTCCACATGGGAGTCCCTAATATAGACTAATAGGTTGTTTTAGTATGATACATAAGCCATTATTTTCATCTCTATCTATATACACAATGGGATTTGCTATGTCATGGAGTGGAAATTACATCTTCAGTGCCCATTAATGCTGGAAAAGCCATTGTATTTATTTTCCCTTCTATCTATTAACATAACATCTATGAATCCCAATGATAGCTCCAAGATTAAAGGAACAAATTCCACAATGTTTTTCTAAAATATTCATAACCTTACTTTTGTAAACACCTTCAATGACAGGGTCAAGTTCAGCTTGTACTCTAAACCCTTCCTGCCTCCTCTGGGCGCTGACCAAAAATTGAGATGGCTGGGGAGATACTTCTTACAGCCAAATGTATTTGTATCCTTAATTTGTGTCTACTGTCACCATAGATTTTCAGCCTTGTTTTCATTTACAGAAGTTAAAGTTTATCATTTCACACTGACATAAAAAACCTCTTCAAGTGGTTTTTGTTTCTCTTGTCCTGCCTTTTCTCTGTGAAACATGCAACTCTAAGAAATACATTATTACTGCAGCAGGCCACTCCAAACGGTTCAGAGATACTCTTTATATAATAGCCAAACACAGAAGAAAAATGGGCTCCCCTGAGATCTCAGTATTACCAGCCCAGCTGAAATCATTCTCATTTGGTTTGTCTGAGAGTGACTTCGCATTTTAATTTTTAATACTTCTTTATTTCTTCTGAAACAAGGAAATGAGAACAAACAAAATTGAATCCCTACACAATTTTTTTCTCTTTTCTACCTTATTCATATTCTCATTTCTCTTCAAACTGTTTATTTCTCTAATTTCAGAAGCTGTTGGTCGAATGTATTAATGCTTAGCTGCACTTTGAAGTAGTGGGAACTTGTATAGTATTTTTTCCTTTTCTTTTTACTAAGAAAATCTTCTAAGAACATTCTCTATAAGTAGTACTTTGAAAGTCAGAGGTGCACAGGAACAGATAAATTTGAATTAGGGTTCCTTTGTATTCTTTAAAAATTCTCCCCGCTTCTACATCACCTCCTTCTTCTTGTAATCCATGTTTTTGGTGCCTTTTCTCCCTGCTAGAGATTATTTCACTTCAGCAGATTTCTTTATCACATCGTGTCTTACCATGGACTAGCTTCTGCATTCCTTTTGTAGAGATGTGTATATACACTCAAAGCTCCCTCAGAACCTTGAAATATTTTCTGTATTTTAAAAGCAGTCTTATCTTAATTTCATAAAGTAAAAGATTAACTTCATTTCAAAGCAGATGTTTGGCATAAAGTCCCACTTCTGAATCCATCAACCAGAGGAAAGACACAGATAGCTCTGCTTCTTTTTTTAAACCAGCAACTTAAAAACAAAAGCAACAATGAAATACAAATAGAAAAGGGGAGGCTGAGCTAGAAGTTCAAGGCAAATGTGATCTACTTCAGTGTTCAGAGTCTGAAAAATCTGTGCAGACTGAGACTGCATCTTACACACAATTACATGTAATCTTAAGAGCTGAAACTGAAAGGATTAGCTTGCTGCTAGCTTCAGCAAATACTAGCAGCCTGATTATATTTTCAGGACACTGGTGGGCAGCAGCAGATGGTGGTCATTTCCCTGGCAGGCCATATCTAGGATAATCACCACAGTTCCAAGGTTTATGATATTATAAATCCCTTTTTCATTTCTCATTCACTGCATGTAGAAAATATGGCCCTTTCAACTCCCTTTTTATTGATTTTATGCTAGTATAACACCTTTGCCTTCAATGATTTTGAAATGATTCAGTGGTGAAGTAAAACAAGAAATAGACACAAGAAAGTCAATTTTTCTTTCAAATATATAAATTTTAATGCTCTTCTTATTTTATGCACTTGAAAATGAGAACTAGTTTTATGATTAATAAAATTAAAAAAAATAAATAAATTACTAGCAGAATCTCTTGCATTCTGTCCTGGAAAAAAAAAAAAAAAATACTGTAGGCTTTCAAAAATTGTTGACGGTTAAGATGACTGAAATAAATTAGCGTGTAAGCTAATTATACTACAAGACTAGTAATACTTGAAATGGATTGGTCAGAATCCAGAACGTCTGTTTTGAACTAGACTAAACTTCTTGATATAGTGTGATCTGGACTGATCGCAATACTACAAGTGAGAAAGATAAAACTCAGACTTTGGAAGTTTACAGAGAAGATGATCACGCAAGTTAGAACATAAGAGTCAAGATCTGGTATAGATGTTCTGCTTCAGTGGAACATTCAGTTCATAATTTTTTACAGCAAGGGGAATGAAATTAACCACTGATGTGTCCCTGTTAGAATAAAGAGACTTACTCTGATAAAATACTTAATTAAATGTGGTCAAATCAGCAAAGTCTGAACTTCTAACACATTCCAGAGACTCAGTCTTTGAGTGTTGAGATTTATCAATCAGAAAGGCCATGAAAAAATTCAGAATTGGACCAACTAAACTTCATGGAAAAGCAAAAGTTCTGCACCCAGGTCAGAATAACCTTGTCTTAGGCCATTCTATTAGTAACAGATGAAGCCAAATTGAACAGTATCAGCAATGCTGGAAAAGGTCTGGTAGTTGCTACGAATGTTTAGCTGAAAATGAGCTAACTGTACTCTCTGAGCAACAAGACAAACTACACATCCTTGTCAAAGCCAGCAGATCAAGCTAAATTTTTATACTTTTCTAACTCAGCACTGTTGAAGCTCACTTGAATTAGTGCGACCAGTTTTTGGACTCGCCCGTTTAAGAGATTTACTGAGACTTTGGAGAAGATAAAAATGACCCTAAATAACATTACCTGTGAGAATTAAAACGAGGGAGTTACATTTGTTTAGTTTAGTGAAGAGTTGGCAGCTATGCAGCCTACAAATACATGGAGAGCACTGTACACAGCCTAGTTCTTCTTAGTATAGGTGTATACTGTGATATCTTGGAGAAAAACATTACTCACAAGATGGTGAGGGCAAGACTGGAACAGTTCATCTATAGACTCGGTGCAAGATCAGTCCTAGAAGGTTTTCCAGACTGTAGCAGACAGCTCAGGTTGACAGGACCTGGGCAAATGACAGTCCTATTTTGAGAGAGACACACCAATAGGGAACTTTCTTTTTAATCAGCTTGTTTGTTTGTTTGTTTTGTACTGATCTCTCAAGAACAGCTTTTAATCTTTTCCTTGAGGTTGAAATGTAGTAGGTGACACAATCTGCTATAGATTTTTGTAACAAACGCTGGCTACAGTGCTACAAAACGAAGTATGAAGTCATGGAATTGCAGCGGTAACCATTTACCCACACTGAGTTTTTCTCTTGAGAAACTTTCTCATTTTTTTCTCTTGCTTTTGAAATCAGGTATTAGCAGGCCACTAGAATAGCACAGAATTCACTGGAAGAAAGAGCGAAGAGAAGAAGAGGTGGTTAGAACGTGCACCATTTAAGCCTCTAATGCAATGGATTGGAAAACTGCAATTTCAGCTGTAGATGATTGTAGAAAAGTCATATCTGATAGGTTGAAAATGAGTTATTCCAGTTTGGTGGAATAGAAATATACAGGAATAATACAGATAAGTGATAAGGGGAAGGTTTATATATAAAATACAGCTGCTTAGTATAACACATTTTTTTCTTTTTGCATCTAGTTAGAAAACAAACATAAAGGGTTAACATAATTCATCTAGATCAGCAGGCTTCCAAATGATGTATAATACAGTGGAGATAATGCTTACTGGAAACCCATTACTGTATCATTTCTAAATTTTCTCCAGATACCGAAAATTCACACAAGTATCTGGTTATTACTGGGTGGGGGAGTACAGGGGAGAGAGGGTAGAGAAAATTTTGTTGTTTTATAGAAGCTACTAGAGATAATAAAAAATATTCCCCTAACTCCTGTCACAGTGACCTTCCATGGCGATTTCTTTCAGAACTTATCAGAATTGCTCCTAGGCATACTCAAAAACAAACAAACAAAAAAATAAAACAAATGGGAATTGACAGAACATACTCTTTCAAGAAGTAAATATATTGCCTCAGTAAAGCTTTATACTTGACCGTCCCTGAGTAGTAAGGGACTTGTCCTGAAGCATTCACTTCATTTCTCAATTGCTGTAGGAAAATGAGGCCTGTAAGATACTAATATTTCTTGAAACAGGAAGGGGGGATCATTTCTGCTCTTTGATTAATCCCCTCATGCACAGCTCTCGTCCATTAGAGACATAAAGGTGCCTTTAACAGGCCTCTGAGCAAAGTGCTTTATGCAACATATTCCCCATCTTTGACACAGACAGAGAGAGTATCTCAAACAGTGTCTACAACTAATGCAAAGTATTCAGAAACAGAGGAATTCCTCCAGGGATCTCTTTCTGCCAAGAAAAATTACAGCAGCCTGTGGTTATTCTGACTAATAGTGCAAGCCAAATCATGCCCAGGGCTGTGCGGATGGGGTGGTGCAGCTCACAGCCTGCTCAGATGAGCAGTATGGAGGCATCGAGACTACACACATCCAAGTTCTGCCTACACATATGTACCCGGAGTCCCATTAGACACAATGGTAACTGTGACTCTGGGAGGAGTTTAACCACTTCTTTTGATGTGGAGGTGGTATTAATGAGGTAACTAATCTTCAGATAATGTTTGCACTCACTGTTTATGAAAGTGAGTCTGTGAAATGTATGATTCTGCCACATCACGTGTAATTTTGGTGTGATTCACACCACATTGCATAAGCCTGCATTAAAAGTTATTGAGAACTGGTAATTGTTCCACATATAAACAGGAGAGCTGCATGTTACAGAGAGAATGTTACATGCTCAGCTAAAGAAAGGGACCTATTTTTCAAATACACTTTCCTGAGTCCGACTGATACAGGAACAGCCTGCACTGACTAATGGCATTATTAGACTACTACCGAGAGCTAAGAAAAAATGATTTAACTAAGTTTTTACAAGAAGCTTTAAAACATGACTGGCACAAGCATTGCCATGAGCCATGCCTCACAACATGATAAACTACACACATTACAGGGCATAATCTCCTCATCTGTTGTTTTATTAGTGCTCTCATAAGTGCTGGAAATTGTAACTTAAGAATGAAAGGTCAGCCCATCCACTCAAATACAAGAAAAACTGTGCAATGAATCAATAGAAAAAAGTAGGAAGAGCCAAAACAGAAAAGATGATTGATTATGGAAAAAATCAAGTCAAGAACATTAATTGATAATCAGAAATCCTGTACAAAGAGGTGAAGGCAGAAAAAAATGATGAAGGAAAAGATTTTTCTATAGCTTTTAGTAGAGATATATCAAAGATTACTTTGGTAACACCATTAGTTCTTCATGATTACCAACACAAGAGCTAATAGAAAATCTTGTTACAGACCTGGCAAGTTTTATTTCAGAACTTACTATCTGTTGGCATTATTGCTGTGTGTTTCTCACATCTGTACAGTAAGAATCACGTTAAGCTGGTGTAGTGTGAGTAACAATATAATTTTCCCTCACTTACCCACCAAAAATTCCACCAATACCACATTTTTTCAAATGGTGTATGGTTGAAAGAAGTATTTTATACCAATATGTTCAAAATAAAATTACAAACAGTAACATTTTAAGCTAGTAGAAACCTGCTTCTTTCTGACATCCACCATTTTCCTGAATTTAATATATATTTATTTCTGCTGTACAGTAAGGTTACAGAGAAGCTCTTTAGAAATAATTTCACTATTGAAACTGGAAGCTAACGTCAGGAACTGCGTGTTACTGTTTATGCACTGAAATGCCTGTTGAATAAATGGCCCTCTGCAGTGCTGTTATATTTGTCTATTTCTCTATGCCAACTATGATATTTTCTAAAGTATATACCATCATGGTATCTAATCACTGACAGTCAGACACTCCACTTAGGTCTGGTTCCAGCAGTGCACAGGAGCCATAAAGAAAACTTAATGAGCTTCCTGGGGATTGCCTATAATAGAGAAGTGTGCATGTGGCATATAGCTGCTTGGCGCTAATTCTAAAAGAAAAAAATGAAGGTGTAAAACCTAATGCAGTGAATTCTTGCACCAATGGGAGGAAACTATCAAATGCTGAGTTTATAGCGAACCTTTTTAAAGTGCTAACCTGGAGATTAATGAAAAGGTCTGAAACTTCAGAAAATTTCTGCATTTAAATTACATACTTCATACGGAGTATGGCTAACAAAATCCTTCCCATAGATTTATGACTTGTGTTCTTTTATCCTCTGTCCCTCTCCACATTGCTTTCAGTTCTTTCCTATGAATTCCAGTATAGTTCTTTGTCACTTTTGCAATATTAAGTCTTTCCTCGACACCCTTTGAACTCTTGCCACAGCTCCTCTCTTTTCACAAAATCTATTAAGAAAGAAAAAACACATTCATGACTGGTTTTGGGCCACAAATATTTTTAGTGAGTCACCTAGCACATCAACAAAACAGGTAAGCTCAAGCTCCCCTTCATTTTTCCCCCCTAATTTACTCCCTCAAGACAGCCACTGATCTGAAAATTGTAGGTAGTTCAAAACTCTGAGACCTTTTGTCTTCTGTCAAAATGACACTGCTTAACAGGTCAGAAAATTACCTGCAGTCAAGAGAAAGTTGTTTGCAGAACAAATAAAAAAGAGATGACCAGGAGAAATAAGCTTAATAAAAAGCAGGAGGCCAAGAAATATGATTAGAATAACTTCGAAACACAGACAGAGGCCTTTCCAAAAGAAAGCATATAATTTCATCTTTCTTATGGTTACCTTCCTTCCAAAATTTCCAAGAGTTTTCAGAGGTCGCTCTGTAGGTACAAAATGCAGCATATCAAGGGAGAATCACTGATGAAGCTGAAAGCATTGCTAGCTCAGTTGGTTCTGTCACCAGATCACAACGAGAACATATTAGGACACAGCAAATACCAGCAGTGAGACACAGTGGCAAAAAAGATGGTCAAAAACACGAGACATATTGATGGCCAGTGAGCGGCCAGAAGCAGAACAAGTACAGAAGCCAAGTACCCGTTCCAAGGCAGTTCCTGCTACACTCAGATTAGCTGAACATCTTTCTCTTGTTCCTACAGTTTTCTGCCCTTGAAGACTGATGCAATCATTGTGTTTCTTTTTCATTCTTTTAGTCCTGTTAGACCGAGACACCACCTTTTCAGACAGACAGCTCTTATTTATTAGCTCCTGTTTATATCGCCTTTCCTTCAACAGACTGAGCTGAACCACTCAGCCTCACCAAGAGTGACATTTTTAAAAGAGACATTTTGATTAATGACATTTCCATCCTCCCTTTGCTGTGGATTTCCCTTTCAAAGGAGCATCGTACGAAGTTTAGGACACCTGCATGTGTAACAGTACTGCAGCAGTAACCACGCCTAATTAACAGAGAGCAGTGCTGTTATGGCAGCAGCCCTGTAGGCTGACCTGTCTTGCATTGCATAGGAAGAAAAAAAATTAATATTCACTGAATACATCTGGAATGGGGCATCCCACAATTTCTAGCCTGAGGGCATGCTGGGCTCCCTCCAGCCTGCACACAGTGGGTCAAGGCATGGCTGCATACCATCTTCACATGCCTGGATTTCCACACAAAGGAAATTCAGATGTGTATGGAAGGAAACTGCAAGTTCAATAAATCTTCCCACCTGGACTCCCGTTAGTATCTATAAAATAGTTAGTTGAAGGTGTACAATAATTCTTACAGAATTGTTTAAAGTCTCCCTAAACTTTATTATTATTATTATTTTAGTAATCATTTTTTTATTTCATGAGCAAGAATTTGCTTTCTCTCATTACTAGTTCCTTTTATTTTTTATCTTTTTCTCTCTACCACAGAATGCAATAAACAGAAGAAAAACACACAAACAAGAGAGACTTCATAATAATTTCTTTAAAGATTAAATGTTTTAAGATCAGTCAGAGAAAGGTATGTATATTTTATGAAGTTTGGAAATGTCATATTAGATACTCTCTGATCAAAATATGTTCTGCTTTGTGCTGAGAATATTCGGGGAGGAGCGTTAGCTATTATTTCAAGTGTACATTTCATCTCTGCTACTTAAACTGAAATCTAAAGTTACCAGTTGTCCAGTTCCCACAGGCTTTCTTCTTTCAGTGATGAACGGTATTAGCTAACTTAAATTGGCTTACTGGCCACTCAAGAATTACAACTCCAAATAGCAGTTTTCCACCTGAGTTCAGCTTGATCAATTGGTGGAAAAAGCCTTGAGATTTGGGACCACTGTCACTATCCAGCACCTCCCGATAAATAATACAAGAAGAAAAACATAAATAATCCTAAAAAGTGCCTTGAGGAAGAGGCAATCATTCCAAGAAAAACAAGTACAATATATGCTGCAAATTCCAACTTAGACACATAAAACCTTCACATTTCTACAAGCTCAGAAATACTAATAAAGTTGTTGTATTACCAATTACAGTACAGAATAACAATAGAAAAACAGAATAATTAGAATAAAAATTAGAAATTTTTCTGCAGTTCCAGTAAAATATAAGCATATCATTCTCAGCAGCTTACTAAAAAAAACAAAAAAAGATTTTCTCATTCCATATAAGTACCTATAAATTAGTCGTAGTAACACTACAACTTCCTGGTATGTTTTTTTTTTTTTTTTAATTGTGACTCATAATTGCAGCTACTACTTAAATTCTTAAGGAAATTTAGAGAAAGCTGCTTACTAAGGTTTCATGTGACAAAAATGCAAATCATCATTTGACATTACTAAAATAAAATCAAGGGGGCAAGCTGTCCTCCTGTTGTGTTAGATGATTTGTTTGTGTTTTGTTCTTGATATTTTACTCACCATTAATTCAATTGCAATTGCTAAGTCATATTTGTATTCAAACTATAGTCAAAGTCTTTCCCAAAGTCTTTTTTTCTAGATTTTAAAGACATCAATTTTTTCTCATAAAACAAACATCTGCAATACTATTCTTCTCTTTATGAGAAAAGAAAATGGTGTTTTCTGAATTGCTTTGGTCTTTATTGCCATACCACCAGCATTCACCTCTGACACTGTGGGCCAACATAATAAAATGGAAGGTATTAATACTGGAGTGGCTGTTGTACACAAACAGTCCTATTGGAGACAATGGGATAAGTCAGTAGAAAATCTACATTGGTTTTGGAAATGTTGCCATCTTATTAAAGATTGTAAGGGGAAGCGTTACCATTTTCACACAGACAATTGCATTAGGAATGCAAGCAAAAAAACAATCTCATCACTGCCAATAGAAATTCCAGAGATGCATCTTCGTATTCAATTTCTTGACTTTCATTTGAAAAATCCCAGGTTTACATTACGAGTACTAAGCCTGGAAAAAGCACACAACCTCACACTGCTTCTATTCTGAAGGAACTGACATTTTGAGCTGGGCTAAGAGCTAACATTTATGTTGTATCTACTAGGATCATGTCCCATGTAGATTACAGAGTATCCCATGAAATACCTTAAGGAATCAATTTTGGTCATGCTTTTAGGATTATATGATAGCCTGATCTGAAATACATATTCACAGAGGTAATTATGGTTTTATGGCCAGTGCATAATTAAGCTAATATTCAATACATGCACAATTATTCAAATCATATATATATTTCAAAATTTCTCTAACTTATTTTAATGTAATAGGCTGCTTGATCGAGGATTTTCCATACCTGTACCCATATTGGTATTTAAAATTTTATTAAATCACTCATAGCTTTGTTAAGCTTTAAAAAATAAGTTATTTCAAATCACTGACTAGATAAACAATTGTCCTCTTTTTGTGCACACACTAAGTGCTAAGGTCAGATTAATTAGCTGGACACTGTATTCTTGTGACTGCAGAGAGAAAACTGGCAATGGAGTTTGCTTCTCTGTCTTTTTCTACCACATTCTCACTCACTACATCTGAATTACTGGCCACATTCAATTCAACAATATTTTTACATGCTTCATTGTTGCTAAGTATTGTTAAGTATTGCACTATGAGATAGCAAATATATATATATATTTTTTTTTCCAGGGGATCCATTGAACAGATATATCCTTGAGGAGATAAAAACAGGTCAGCTATTTCAGTAGGAAGCAACTCCAGATGTAATTCCTCCATGAATTATATACACAGATATGAACTCAAAGACACACTTAACTGCTCTGGCATTTATAAAAGACAAGGCAGCAAACTGAAGAAGCTAATTTTCTATAGCAACAATACTATGACACGGAGTTGCAGTTATGTTGTACGGACTTGATTTAATTCCTTAAAAAGGTTTCTTTCCATTTCAGTTGATTTTTTGGTTATTCTTTTTTCTAAGTCTTGTCACATATATTGTATTTAAAACAATCTTTACAGAGTGTGGCAGAAAGAGAAACGGGAGAAATTGTTCTATATGATGTAAAATACAGCAAGTCTTGCATTGTTCTCAATTTATGAAAGTCTCCTGTAATACAGGAAATAGTAAAAATAGGATCTCAAATAAATTAAACATATTCATTAGTAATTCTTTAATGGATTAAATGAATTTATTTCATTTGCCAGAGAGACAAATACAGTGCAGTACATCTTAATTGAAAAAAAAAAATATAACCATAAAATTAGTTAGTAGTTTAAATAGACATTTTGCCAAACAAGAATAGAGACAAGGAATGATCATTATGTATTTTTTTTTAGTATCAAACTGCAGTGCACACTGACAACTACCAGCATTTTTTCAGCTTAGCTGTTTATCTTGGCTAAGGAGATAGTAATCTAGTCCTCTAAAAGTAATAAGAAAGTTTTCATCACACAGTCATGCATAAGGAATAATTCCAGAGGACATTATGTCCTGTGGGCACTTTTTCCTTGTAGTTTCTCTAACAGTTCATTTTCAGTCTAAGATTATTTCCTACTACTTTATACAGAAATATTGCAATTTCTAGCTGAAATGTCTGTTGAAGCAACAGAAGGTAAGAAATGAAGGCTCTTCTACCACTCCAACTATCTTCCACCAACATATTCAGCTACCAAAGATAATGAAAAAGCATAACACAACCCACAATGTTAGACTCTTTCTAAGGTTAGCAATTCTTTTTGATGTGAAAAGGTCTGCCACAAAATCAAGAACAAATCTGGAGAGGAAACACTTGGAACTCAAAGGAGTCGCCAGTTCTCAATTTGCAATCATCCACAGTTAGTTTCAATGGTGAACAAGAAGCTTAACTACAACATGTCTTTCTCAACCTACAGTAATATTCTTAAACATAACTATTATTCTGTCATTTGTGAATGCTATCTCCAGCTGTAAGGGATGAAACAAGAGTGGGGTGGACAAGATTAGAAAAGAGTTGAAGGTCAGAAGGGAAGAAAAAACGAATTTAAGCAAGAAAAACTTGTATATGATATTTGCTTTGAAGCTAAACACATTTCCTAAAGAGTAACACACTACTTATTGAGTGAGTGGAGGCCAGAGAGACAGTAGGCCACATTTAGGACTGTATTTGCGAGATGGCAAATAGAACATTCCTGTGACATTTCTTTTACCTCAACTGTGATTAGTAAAACTTATTTATTTGTTTCTGTCAGTTTGTGTTAAGTCATTGCTGAAGAAAAAGCAAACAATCTGCTTTATTTGCTTCATAAATATAATTATAAACTTGCTAGAACCAGGTTACCCACAAATTAACATGACAGCTACATTCACTTTCACATGGATTATTTATGAGGAAACCTCCATAGTATATAGCTACTGATAGGACCAGGTGTTGCTGCAGAAGCCAACTGAGTTGCTATAGTGACAGACCATAAGAGCAGTCTTAAAGATATGATAAATGATGAACATCTTGTAATTCGCAAGCCAGCAAAGTTTGGCATATAAGAAATATTGGTAACATCTGCAAACATAGCTTTTCATATGGGTAGAGGTGGGTATAGTGTACCAGGTTCCACATTAAGCTAATAGGCTCCCTATGCTCTCTTACTCTCATGAACACTGCAAAGCTCACCATGTCCATGTGATAACTGAATTACTCTTTTCCTCCTTGCAGATCCTTTTCTCTAAGCACTGGACTTAACAATGCCTACAAGATGATTCTTCTCCGTATCTTTGGAGTTTGCAATATATGCTATTTGTGGCAGATTTTAAATAGTTAAAATTTATTCACCTTTTCAGATCTCCAAGCATCCATGGAAACTGGTGGCAGATTTTCCAAATAAATAATACAACATAAACCTATTTTATCCATCAGTTAGCAGTTCCAGACTAAACAAAACAAAAGATTCCAAGCCTCCAACACTGTAGGAAGGGAAAGAGTATGAAAGTTTTGCTAAAGCTTTTAGTAAAAGCTGTGTAGATTTATCTTAACAATGTCAGAACTTGGTGCATGGATGTTCCGTCCATTGATATGTACACATATAATATAAGGTGTGGGAATTATAAGGCTAAGGAACAAGGAGAAAAATAAAATATTCTTACAACTTTTGCAGTAACAATATTAAGAGAACAAGGTGATGTTTAGACAATGACAGTGTCAATTTTTTAGCTTACAAAAAAGTGTCAAATTTTTAGCTTTAAGAAAGCTACAGCCCCTGTATAGAAAGCATGAAGCCCTGATAATTGAGTCAAACAATATCTTATCGCTAGGAAAGCCTCATTTTTTAAACAGTGTTAGCTGAAACAGGGACACCCAAGCAGTTTATTCATATTCTGAGATGGTGAAGTATTTTAGGCTAAAAATTAATCTTAGAAATGTCCTTCTTCATTACTTCTGTAAGTCACTTGTGTTGTTTCCCAACCCTTTATCCTTTCTGTATTTTTTGGTAGAAAAACAAAACGTAAGTAGAAATGGTTACAGTTTTCTTCTTCCTTCAAATTATGCATTCTTTCCATGACTAGAAACATCTCTGGTATTCAGTAGCATAAAGAAAAAGTAGTATCAAGCACTGAAAATTTTAATAATTACTTCTCTTAATAAAAACATAATTTGTTACTTCAGAACATGGTGTGGAATGGCTACTAGAAAGGAAGTTGTCCACAAAATGACTGCATTTTAATGACTTGAAAAGCAGGCATACACGACTTTGCTGCAGGCTGCTTCAAGTAAACCTTTCACAGTGGTGAGCTGCATCTTCTGTAATATGAATGCTTATACAAAAAGTATCACACCGCTCCTAACTCCTGCATCACGTGTGCAATCTGACTGGCTGACAAGGGAAGAAAAGTATAACTGTATTAAACCTCAACAGCACTAGTACAGTTTCATTCTACCAAAGGCATCTTCGTAACACTGAAAGCTGCACTGTATTAAAATAATTGCCTCACAAGAAAAGAGGAGGAAGAACTTTGGCTGAACAGTGAGCAAAAAAATTTGAGGCTGCGCTCCTCATAATGTTGCATGTTTTACAACCAGTCTTTTAATGATTGTTTCACAGCAGCCTAACTGTATCAACAGTGAGAAATGAAGTAATGCATGCAACTCTCTTCTTCAGAACTGTCTTTAACAAGTTACCTTCTAGCTCTATCATCATGACAACAGCTACAAGTTGCCATCAGCTACATATTTCTCCCCACTTCAACACTCAGAACAAGTGCAATTACCTCAGTCTCTAATGATGTCCTCTTCCAGCAAACTGCTTTTGCAAAGCCATGTATATATGCTATGCATATCCATAGACAGCATAAAACCTTTCCACTTATTTCTTGCAGTGTGGTTGCTCTCATAGTTTCATGTGTTGGTTCACAGTTTTGTGTTGGTTGGGTCCTCCTTCTGATGATACCAGTCACCTTGCTGTACAATTCACTGTCATCATTGGCAAATTGCTATCTCTCAGAGGTCCAGTAACGTCATAATGTCCTGTCAATAAAAGAAAAATCCAAAGAAATCTCAGTATTACATCTCTGTTGACACACTACTTGTAAAGGACAAACTCACTCAGTGGTATGGCCTACTGATTTATGTCATCTTGCAGCATGCCAGTCTTACCTAGGTTTCTATTTTTTTTCTTATAATTTAGTCCCTAGATGTCATCAGAGAATAAATGCAGGGGTATCCCCATCACAACCACTGACCATACTTAGGGGGAAGTGCTATGATGTACTATTTTGTATTACACAGTACAAGGACTCAGTGTATTCTGAAAGCTCATTAAATAATTGAAAATGGACTGCTTTCTATCTCAGTATCTCTCTTCCAGTCACTGGAATATTCATGTTCTCTACTTTCCTCTCTAAATTCTGTTAATTTTATATGAAGTCTCACATAAAGCACTCAATGATCATATGAAGAGAAAACTGAAAAGTCTCCTTTTTTCATTTCCATCAATCGGAAAGGAATAGAAAAAAGAGAGACTGTTAACTGAAACAACCGAGTATACTACAACTTATCAAAGCAGAGAAAGTCTTATAAGCCTAGAAACTTGTGGCCTTGTAGCGCACTACGCAAAGGCAATGCAAGAAATCTCCTAGACTTCTCAAAAGATCCACCATGAAGTTTTATGTGGCTTAAATATTCAGGGAATATTTAGTTCCAGACAAAACCAAACATGAAAAGCATTGAACATCATAAAGAAAAGCAAGTGAATTGTTAATGCTATATGAAAATGTTATTTACAAAGGCAAAACATAAATATGCTTATAATCAGAAAGACATTTTTTTGCACATTACCAATTTTCAGCTTTCCAATTTTTAATACTCTCCAATCAGATGTATTTAAAGCAGGCTGACTCTGGTTTTGAATATAAATATATACATATACATAAATATATAAAATATATTATGCATAATATATATATATATTATACATATACATAAATATATATAATAAATGCATATACATAAATATATAAATATATTATATACATATACATAAATATATAAATATATATCAAAGCACTATTTTCTCAAATTCCTCATGGGATGTTCATTCAGAACACTTTGCATAGTTCCTCATAATGACCTTCTGTCTGGTTAAAAAGAGAAAAAAAAAATCAGTTAATTTGAATATTTTCTTACTGAAATCGTACTTCCATGAAAATACTTCATAAACATTTTCACTATTTTACTTCAACATTTCTATTCATTTTTTTTCATACTGAAACTAAAATCCATTTCTCTGATTTTATTATCTGTTCCTTTGTCTGCTAACTGAGGAGGACATGGTGAGCAGCATTTTGTTTCTATATAATTGTCATGAAGGACATGAGCAGCATACTCACTCATCTGTGATACAGCATTTGCTCTCTAGATACAAAAACATGTTTTCAGTAAAATATCTACTTTGCTAGGAATTGAAAGTCCATAATGTTTTAGCATATATTTCATAGTTTGAATTGGAAAATGCACCATTCATAGTCTGAGAATTTCTGAAAGCAATTAAATGTTAAACTCACTTTTTAAATGCTTAAAATATATCTTTTTTTGTTTGCTGAAGCTGTTTTGTGTGCTATTTAAACACCAGATTCTTGACATCTTTCTCTTCTTTTACAAAAGAATTCAACACAAAAGAGGCTCCAGTCATCATTCCTCCAAATTTAAAAAGAATATAAAAATATATATATTAAAAAAAAACAACAGCACTCACTTGTAAATGGATTTTAGATTTGTAATTATTATTTTTTTTTTTAATAAATGTGATAAAATATTTTCCTCCTTTAGAAATACTCAGAGATTTTATTTCAATGTTTGACAACAGAGGTAAAATGTTTTGTTCTTACCAGGAGCTTTTAATTGATCTTTTCAAGCTTATTTTCAGTTTTTGTTTTAAAAATATAGCTATTGAAGTTATTTCTGTAGCCATAAGACTTGAAGAAATCATCAAAGATGAAAGAATACAAGTAACACATTCGGATAACTTCTGTGAAGTTTTCTTTGTCAGAATCCTCTAATAATTTTTACTGCAGTTCTTCTAGCTTGTGATAATACAGTGTATGTCTCTATTCTTTTCAAACTCAGAAAGATGTCCATTTTGAAGTCACAGTTCATATTACGACATCATAATCCAGTTTTTTTATAATTCCTCTCTGTGATCCGTGTGGCAACATTATGACACTGTATATTTGAAAAGAGCAGCTTGAAGACCTGCAAAGTAATTTGCTGTTATGTCAAGTGGCTTCTCTAACAATGTCCTAAAACTAAACGAGATCATTTTACACTGCCCATGCAAAGCACATACACTGGAATTTAGAAATGCATAAAAAAGCCCAAACACAAATTCTTCTTTCTAGGTTTCCTTAAGTGTGCCTTAAAGAAATCTAAATGTAAGACTAATGCTAACATTTAGCCTTTCAATTGCAACTATGGTTTTTTAGGATACAACAAATTGTCATTGTGATGGTGTTCTGTTTCCAGAACTAGAAAGTAGATAGAGAAAACAACCACTGTAAAACATTGAATGAATTCTTCAATTAGATCTTTATCACTGAACAATGACCTTCACATGAATACTCTTATAAATCTTTACTTTCAGGCAAAGCAATGCTACCCATCTTGTATACTGCATTCTTCACACACCAGGAGCCAAAATAGTACAAAAATTAAATACACAAAGTAATAACTGTAGAATATGATAGATCATTCACATAGACAGAACATAAATGTTTTATTGTGGGTACAGCAAATGTATATAACATGGCCTCCATATGCTATCCTTCCTCCTGTTCTTTGAGTCAGTTACTAGAAAAAGAGTCTCTTTCTCTGAGTGCAGAAAAGCAAAGATATAACAAATACTTAAGATTATTTGTCCTATTTCAGTGCAAATGACTTATGCATTAAATGGAGAAAAAAGCAATTGGTTGCATTCTTCTGTAAAGCCTGTCATTTGTACAAGTTCAGTTCTGTAGAAGCTGAAGTTGAGCATTAGGTGGAGTTATTAATTGGAGAATTTAGAGTATTGGCATTAGATTCAGATGAATTTTTAACTGATCCAAAGAGATTTCTTCCAAGCGCTTTTCTCCTTAGATCCTGGATAGAATTTAGAAGCATTATACTGTGATAATTCTAAGACATCCACATCTTTAAAAAATGCAGCAATGCCTTCATGACCATGCTTCTTCAGAAACAAACAAAATAGACAGCACAAACTCTTTTGTTTTTGTTTCTGAAATAAAACAATGTTACAGTGAAGAAGCATGGTAATTATTCCAATTAATTTTATAGAGCAAGGGATTTTATTTTTTTTAAATTACCAATCAGTGTGAAGATCAAGGAAGAAACACCCCTCCGGAAACAAATACATTTTGAGAAACAGCAGGAAAATACTGGAGCATTTCCACACAATTATTTGAAATACTTTCTGTATTGTCAAAGATCAGCTTACAACAAAGAGGCTCAAAAGTGATTCTTACAGAAAACCTGGCTGGAAAATACTGAGAATTATTTAAAAAAAAAATGCAGAAGAAGAAAGAAGAAGAAAGAAAAGGCATAATAGATATTTTCTAAGTCAATGGAAGCCTGATGAGAAACACAATTAAAATCTAGTAAAATGAAATCTCTGTAATATTTATTAAAAATAATTCAGCTAAACAAACTCAAATCATTTCTCACACAGTCACTTTCAGAACACCAAATCATAATTCAAAATCAGATAATTAGAATATACTTACTCAGATTATGCTTATGCATCACTATTATACAAATCCTCTTGATCCAGAAGCTTTACAAGTATTTTTGACCCTCTAGCTTAAAAGAAAACCCATTTTTTGACAGCTTCAGTTAAGGAATTCATGAAATTGATTGTATGCCGTTCTATATACAGTAGTCAGTTGGGAGTCAAATGCCTATCCACATAGTTCATAATGGTTTACTATCGCAGTTCAATAAACAAAGAAATTATACAAGAGAGGTAGATATTCCGTATGAACACTATTTCAGTACAACAGACACGAAGGACTTGAATCAGTAAGGATGCCATCATAGTTTCACAAGGAGTTTGAGATGAGTAGCAGCACAAGCAGTACTCAAGGAAACACACACTGCTCCTGATACTAGGCAAAGTAACAGTGTATGTGAGTACATGTAAGGCCAGAATCATGCTAATCCTCTTCCTAACTTAACTTCGAATGAAGAAAAGGCACTCAGAACTACATCCGGATCAGGAGTTTGGAACGTAGAGGGGACAGCTATAAAGCGATGCATCTACACATAATTGCATTTAGAAAGAGGTTTACAGAGGTAAAAATTATTAGCAAATGAAGAAAAAATAAAAGCAAAACTGAACAATGAAGAAGCTGTTTTACACTTACTAACAACTTCACGGCCCTGACTGACTGCAAAAATTTCTTAACATCCTCTACTGTATTATTTATCCAAATTTAGTATAAAAAACACACAGGCACACTTTTTTCAGACTGCAATCAACCATGAGGAAAGACTTGAATCTGGAGAACTAAACAAGTAGACTTTTTCCAAATTTGTGTGGATAGTTTTATTAATGCCGCTGTAGATCCATTATGCTAATCCAGTTTAGAAGTTAATACAACATTTTAGGAACTTGACTTCTGAGATTCATGCCTTTGCTTATTTACTCATTAAATTGTGAAAAGTTATCTTGCATGAGACATAAACTGAACTCAGTTTCTTCTCGACTTCTGTGGAACCTGGCCAGTTGATGTCAATCAGAAGCCAATCAATGCAAATTTGCATAGTACACCAAAGTAAACAATGGCTGCTTAGAGTTTAGGTTTTTCAGTCTCCTCTACATCAAGGACTACAGCCTTTAAAAGTAGCTGCTCGAACTATACAACTTAACTTATTATCATTTTAACCCATGGCCTCTGTGTCAATATATGACTTCAGAACTTTCGTGACTGATGTTTGACAAAGTCCTGTTTAGAGAAATCAAGTTGCCAAAATTCAGAAACAGAAGATATTTGTTAACTGCAGATCTCAGCCTATCATGAGATGGGAATTAATTGATTGATGGCTTAAAATGGAAAACGCCTATCTGAATCATTACGTATAATGCAGCAATAAATATAATCCTATTGCAAAGAATTGGTTTATGCATGGAGCCTTCTTAGGTATTATCTTATAGAATACAGTTCAGTTAACAAATTTACATATTTCTATAAAGCATGACATGCTGTTTCTGTATTTAAATTTTTGAGAATCATGGCTAAAGGTGATCTGAACAAACAGTTGAGAACTAGAGCAGTAATTACTGGAACCAAAGAGCTGTGGAATGATTAGGGATAAATAAAATAAGTCAGTTTCTGGTAGAAAATGTCACAAAGTTTCTTAAGAAGAATTTTAAATTAATTGAGATTGCAGTATTATAGGGATTAATGATCCATTAACGTCTATCATTTATAATCATAATTAAGTTTACTACTTCAAGTTATGTAAAATAGTAGTATATTTGATACAACATCATGAAGATGTAGTACCAAACTATTTCATTTAACTATTCATTATCAGCAGGAACACTAAGCTTCCTTGCTACCTTGTTAAGTAACAGCCTTCAGGACTTATAGTTCTGCCTCTTCCCTGCCCTTTCTATAATCATGTATTCAATTATAATCCATGAATAATGAATAAAGCATATAACCCTTAGGGTGTAAAGCCCACTCTTACGGTCTTTTCCTTTTTAAAATAGCATCTAAATTAATCTTCACTTCTCCACTTCTAAACCTTCACCAACACAGCAGCCCCAGCTGTTCTCCATGTGAAGCTAACATATCTTTCATGTGGGTCATACAGACTCTGGTGCTCATTTCTTCTACAATTGCTAAGTGATCAAGATTATGATGCCAGAACAGAGATTGATAAGTGTACTGGACAAAAAAATTATCTCATGCAGGTACAAATAAGTTACAAAGCAAAAACAAACAAACAAACAAACAAGAAAATAAAATACAAGTTTTCTTGTCCACTCATCCACTTGCATTCTCTTAAAAACATTGCCAAGGCTTTCTGGGATCTTTGCAGTGGCTGGGAGGAGCAGTGGCCTGGCTATTTGTTGTATTTGTCTGTTTGCTTTTGACTTGTTTTTTAATATTTTTATTTCATCCTCCAAATGCACTTAACTGTGATGTTCACTTAATGCCCAGTGCTCAATCCTCCTGAATCTTCCTGTATCCTTGACTGTAACAAGTAGGGATTATCGACTGCAAGAATAACTTACTCTGTTATGTGAAGAAGCAAATGGAGGTACATAGTAACACATAACATAATATCTTCTTTTGGATTTCACTCTCAAAAGTGAGGAAACACTACCATTAAAAGTTTTGTTTGGCTGATGTTGACTTCAGCACAACCTTCAGAAGCAAAGCAAGTGCTCAGGCCCATCAAGGATAGCAGCAGAAATATGCTAGCGATATTTGTATACCTTCAAAAACAGGACTTGATAATGTATTACAATAAGTATAATTTTCCGTGGGACAGTAGCATTCACATTTCTGACTCAGCTACCATGATCTGATGTTTGGACAGGATCACATTACCATTGCCTCTGGTAATACAGTTCACACAGTTCAAGTATGCATATATTTTTATAGTAATACTTGAATTATCTCATAAGAATAATTCCTGTAGTCTTCAAGGAAAGTAAAGCTAATGAAAATGAACTGGCTGTAGATGACTTAAAAGTAATCTGGGGAAAAAAAAAAAAAAATCACAAATAAATCCCTTGATTTGCTTATGAAAAAGAAACCAAGATACTTCTGAAGTTTAGAAACTGTATTTCATTTGTAGAATTCCTCAAAAATGCAGTACCTAATCTGACCTGTTGTGTGACTAACATTAACATATGATTTGCATGCAGATCCTTGTTCTGATTCAGCAAGCCTGAATTCAGACATGCCTTTAAAAAAGCAAACTTCAACTACGTTGAATTTACAAATCTAAAAAATGTATCTTGAATTTCCAAAGAGATTGTTATTTCTAGAAGATTCTGGAATTACTGTTTTTCATCTTGAATAGAAATCCTGCTATATCAACTTCTGCTGATTTTGCCTGCTTTACTATCACAGGTGACAGACATATCAGTTGTGCAGAAGAACATTCTTTTAAATGCTTCCAGACATTATAATTCTTGTATATCTTTTGTACTGCATTCGACAGTGCAACTACCTTCTAAAATGAAATTCCACTGTCTAAGTATTACTTTAACAATTTAGTTCATGACGTATTTACAGATTTCATTCAGGCCCTCAGTCTGATGATGATGCTTCTTCAAGACCAACATTAAGTGACAATAACTTCACATTATTTCTCTCTCTCCTGTTGCATAACATAGAAGGTTGCAGACAGCTTACTTGAACACTTGGGTTTTTTTAAATCTGATATAATTTCATAGCCATCATATTTTAGACATTAGCCTTACATTCTCCAGAAATTGGATGTCTAACCATCAAAAAAATAAGACAGACATGAATCAATACTGATGGAACAGAGGTTTTTGTTGCATATGCATCTAGTTTCATCTTGTTATTGCAGCAAGACTCACCACTTTTCTCCTGCCACCTTCAGTCACTTGTACTTTTTCCTCTAAACTGCTAGTTTAGAGATAGTAGAAAGTTTTGTTTCTCCTCAGGAGAACAGCAATAAAAAAGCAAAATAAAAATCTTGTTAAGTATCATTCTTCTTGTTTCTATTGTGCTAAGTCACTCTCCACTTCAGAAAAAGCAACAATTATCTTTTCCCAATATCTCATCATTCACGTATTTAAAAAGCAACATATTTCAGATGAGAAATACCCTGGGCACAGCTGGTCGGTGCTGTCATGCAACAATTTACTACGTACCAGAGATACAGCACCATTTTTGCTGCTCTGAAGCTAATCAACAGATGTGCCCAACAGCACAGTTTCCCTAGGAACAGGATTTTCACTAATGAGCAGGAATATTGGTGTGATGCCATGTCCCTTTTTCTCTGAACCTCTATTGCAGAGAACACAATCGGTAAAAAATGGATGAATCTGTGATGTCCTTAAGTTCCAGCAATTTCTATTTGCCAATAAGCAGCATTAAGGCAATGAGCTTTAATTTTCTCTAAATCATGAAGCAAATCAGACTGGTCAATGGCCAATTTTCCAACAAGAGGAGCATGACAGTAGCTAAAAGGTAGCCAGCTCCACCACAGTATGCTGCACTATGCTAGACTTGATACACAGTTACAAAAGCAAACCAAAAGTTTTAAAATTTCCACTAAGACATAATACCTACTAAAAAAAAAAAAAACAACAACAACAACAAAAAACCAACTCCTCAATAAAAAAAAAACAAAAAAACCACACAAGCATCTCTGAGCTTTAATAGAAAACTAAATGCAACTGATGCATTTTACTAGTTCTAAATTACATTTACAGCACTTTTGACTTTTAGACAATATTTGTCTACGGTTTTAAGAACTTAGGAATAGAAAAAGAATGAAATTAATTCTAAGTTACCCTGGGAAGTCTTGCTGGAAGATGAGTGGGGTGAGAAACAATTGACTTATTACAGAGCTTGAAAGAGGGAATTATCACTAAGTTGCCAAAATTTGTGGGCTCACCAGTGCCTACAGGCAATTTATCATAATCCTATTTAAACTCAATATAGATAAATTTGAAGTTATTTCTTTCTTATACAAAGCTAAAAATCAATGGAATTTTGAACTAAATTAATGAAATTGCCCATAGAGGAAGTCGCACAGTTTTAACCAAACACTAAAACTGTTATCAACAAAAGCAATGCACGTGAAAACAATGCTGTATAAATAGAGACTTGTTTGATCAGTTTGTTTTCAATCTGTTCTACTTCCAAATATGTGGTTGAGGACCTGAATGCTATCCTGCTCTTTGAAGTGATTTTGCAACAACTCATTGACATTCATAAGGACATAATTAGACCTCTGCTACTGATTACTTCAGCCTATGCATGTTCTGAAGTACGCTCCCAGTAACCTAACACAATCCTCATTTCTTAAAATAACTGGCTAAAAAATGGATAAACTGTGACTGCACACATCATGTTTATCCACAGTGAAACCTCTGAAATTTCACCTGTAACTAAATTAGGCTGTTAAAATCTAATTGCATTTTGAACGACTATTGCTTATTGGGCTGAATTCTTACAAAGGCTGCCAATCCAGTCCTCCCTCTCCTGATCTACAGCTTTGTATTTCTTCATGCATATATCAAAGTTTGCAGTTTCCAGGAAATCATCATAGATGATGGAATGGTGCAGTAGTGTCCTCTCATTACCTAATTTCCATCCCATATGGCTTGGCAGTAAAGCTCCTCCAGGTCCCGCTGTTATATAGGAGCTTCATTTGAATTACTTCCATTCCAGGTTTCTGGACCCCTTCCTGCCCTTCTTTCCTACACATAATGCCTTCTCCAGACTTTTGTTCTCACTATACTTTACCCCACTGAAGCATAATGGCAATAGCTTCAACACTAATGAGACAGGATGAACAGATGTGGGAGAAAGAGCCACTTGCTGTATGACTAGTAGCCTAAGTTCAGAACAGAGACACAGAATTTACAGTACACTCCAATTTGTGGTGGATGCTCCCAGCAGTTACTTCTCATACCCTTAGGTCTCTGTGAGTAAGTCTGCATTAGAGTGCATCAAGCCAATAGTTCTCATCACTGAGCATGAATTTCTTAGTGCTTTAATTAATTCACCCACAGCATGAGCATCACTGTGTTCGATGCAAAGTCATTCTTGAAGAATTTGGGCAGATAATTACCATCATGAAACAAAGACTAGTGGACTGCCAGAAGCAGTGGTCTAGAAGAACATGGGAAAACAGAAAGGCAGAACATTACCAAGACAGGCAAATTTAATTTCAATTCTTCCTTGCAGATGCGATCATCACAGAAAAGATTGTGTGCATATGGATACGTACACTTTTTACTTTGATAAATGGTTTTGTATATATATATATGTATATATATATATATTTTTTTTTTTCATAGAAAGATATACGTACTATTCATATAAAATTATCTTTAGTAATTTTCATGAGCTTCCCAAAGTCTGTGGGTTGAAAAATGTTTCTTTCCTGTTTTAAGCTTCACCTGGACTTCTCTGCAAAAAAATGCTTCCAATCATAAATTTATTTGTTGGCTTAAGAACACTTTGGGCAGAAAGAAAAAGGGAAGTCATAGTTTTCAATTCCTTTGTTTCTGAAAAACTGGTCTATGTACTCTATGCAGCAAGATCACAAAATCTCAAAATTAAATCACAGCAATAAAATACATAGACACATATCTGACTTGCCCAATAAACGTGCTGTTCCAGATAAATGGGAAATGTGTACAGTCTATTGGAAGGTTTCCTAAATATGAATGGCTTTTTTCCCCTTCTCTCTGAAATCTATAGTAGGACATAGCCTTCAAGCTAGTTCTTGTCACATATCTGCAAGCCCTTTTCCTTTCCTGAATTTCAAGTTTTCCTAATGTCAGGCCAAAGTACTGCAAGCTTTTTGAATTGGACTGCACTTCACATTCAAGCAAATTCCATGTCTTAACAGTGCACTTTTCTAGTACAAGGGATGTTCCAGAAATAATGCTTCCTATTTTATTATGTTGGCTCATGATATCAGAGGCAGATATTTGAAACATAGCAGTAGAAGCTGAACCTTCTCACCAATATTCCATTACATTTTGTTGCTGTGGGACCAGTAGCAGCAGAGGGGTAGTCTGACAAAATGGCATCTAACATGGAAGTGTGTAGGAATCAAAGGGTAGAACTGAATTCCTTCACGCAGAAAAAATTGCACCCACTGATATTCATTGACACTTGATAAGTGTTTATGGAGACCAAACAGTGGATGCAGACACAGTGAGCTGGTGGATAGTACATTTCAGCAGTGGTGACAGTGGGTCACCTCCACCTGGTGCAAATTTTTACGAGCATGGCACACAGATTCTTGTTTGTCTCTGGAGGCATAGCTAATAGTGGTGACTGCATTGAAAACTCGTTTAGTTGCTGAGAATTTGCTCCATTAAATACTGCTGTTGTGCTCTTCATTTTTGTTGCAGATTCCATGGAAATAAATAGGAAGCATTACTTCTGGAGCAATCTCTAAAGACGTTAATATTGCAACAACAACATTCCATTCCCACACCTACCAGAAAAGTTGTTGGTTGAAGCCAGTGATTTATGTATGTTTAGTCAAAGATCTTGCTCAAATCTTGAACGCAGAACAAAGCATAAAAAGCTAAAAAAGTTAAAAGTTAAATTAGATAAATATTACATAGACCATTATCAAGAAACATAACCATAACAGAACACATTAAAATTTTAATTTACAGCATTATTTCAGTCAAATCTTTGTATTGAGACTCAACAGTAGAAAGCTGATGAAAAAAAACGACACCTTAGATCTCAGCTTCAGATTAAATACTTGCACACTGTATATCTTAAGTTAGCATTAACTAGCAGGATATTTAAGAGTATCATCTTCTTTCTGAGGTTTTCTTCTTTGCACAGAAAACTATTTACTGAATGTGTGCCAACCTGATTGCAGGCCAGCTACTGGGACCTCATCTGGAATGTGCTAATTGGAAGGGAACTTGTATACAAGTGTCCCAAAACCCAAATGACTGCCTTGATCAGCAGGCTATGTAATTAGGGTTCTATTTCTGCATTTTCATGATAATTTGGAATTTAGTGGTGCAGTGTTCTCTCCAATAAAGAACAAAAATAAATGTGGGAAACACAATATTGTATCACATGTGGATTCTTTTTTTTCCAGACAAATCTATCCACATTTGCCATTCTGTTGCTTTCAAAATCTTTACTTTTCTTGAAAAATACTCTTGCTTCACTTTCAAAGAACTAGGGCAACATTTTCACCTCGAAGAAATCCAGATATTTATCAGAGAAAGACGAAAAAAATAAAATAGTCACAAACAAAAATGGAGTCTGACTATCATGAGATTTTTAAGACGCTTCTCACAGAAAAATATCCACACAATTTTTGAAATGGTGGATCCTTCAAAAGGTCTGCCATTTCTGATTCACAGTGACAGATTCATGCAGTCTCTTTCTTGCGTTCATTGCTACAGCATAACTGAAAAATGTCTTGGGTTAGAAAGTATCACAAAGATCATCAGGTTCCAACCCCTCTGCCACAGGTGGGGTTGCCAACCACTAGTTCAAGTACCAGATCAAAGCCCAGGATCCATTCAACCAGGCCTTGAACACCTCCAGGGACAGGGCATTTACAACCTCTCTGGAAAGACTGTTCCAACCCCTCACCATCCTCTCAGTGAAAATCACTATCCTGTCAGTGAAAAATCCCAAATACATTTCTAAATAAGGAAAAACAAGTGTCATCTGCCAATTAGCAGAAGTTCTGCTTTACTAGCAATCCATTTTATTCTCTCATAGAGCCCCAGATGTAGGCTGCTCACTTTATTTTGTATTTTTCTCATACCATTTCAACTTAGTTTTATGCACTTCCTTACAATCCTCTATAAAGCTGCTGCAGCCTGTTCACATACTGCACAGTATATATGTGATACGATGGCTTCTGCTGGTGTTCCAGAGGTATTTGTTATTGTCATCATCTCAACACACTGTGCTGTTAATGCAAGCAGTCAACCATTGTTTTTCATGTACATAAATTGTATGCCTAGAGACACCTACTATTATTATTTAATAAAATGACTCTAAAGATAATAATATCTTACATTTATACAAATCTCCCTTCAGCCAAGAATCTAAAAATACTTTGCAAACATATTATTTATATTTTTTTAACTCGAATGTAATGCTACAGATTGTTCTACCTGACACTGAAAAGCAACTACTTGTAGCATGAAATATAACCACTTAACAGTGCAAAGCAGTGCAAAAACAATTTGAATGTGCCTATATGACTGTATCCGTTATAGAAGACAGCATCACAATCATCCGAGTGCAGAAGCGCAGCACAATGACATTAGGAGTTAACAATACAGACCAATATGCTGTGTAACTCTACCAAGAAAATAAGGCTACATCTTTGCTGAACCACAGAAGTAGGTATAAAGGGAAGTCTGAAGCACTGTTTGTAGAAATGGATGAAAGGAACCCAAGAATTATAAAGAGCAGCGTTTAAGGTGCTTAGATGTATTTATACTTACGATTAGATCCAAAAAGCCTAAGCATTCAAACAAGAACAACAAAGCTTGAGTTTTGAGGTCAGTCAAGGAGGCTGGTGAGTAGCTTAGCAAAAAAAAAAAAAAAAAAAAAAAAAAAAAAAAAAAGCAAATGGAAAATATTTTTCTTTTCTCTTTCTAGTTCCCAACTAGAAGAACACCCTTATGCTGAGATAACTTGTTCTCTATTCATTTTTGTGGTCAAACCAGTCTAATGGTTTATGGTAAGTGTATGATTTCCTACATTCACATAATCAGACATACCCCTTACAGGTATTTTAATTTAAAGAGTGAAACTCCATGACAACAACAAGAAACACAATTTCTTTTATAAAAGTGATGTAGTTGAACTGGGAAGAGAAAAGAGTAGAGGTCACGTTATTTCCACAAAACACTATGCAGCAAAGTCACTTGTCTATACTCATCCTCATTTACAGTCATGACTTATTTCTTGATGGGATTTTTGGGATTCAAAGAAAGGACTCCTATTTCTATCTGTACAGTGCCATACTGCATCTTTGAAGATGCTGCTCACCTACGAAATAAATATGGGACTTTGTAAGTTTAATTGTTAAATTAATTTGCAATGCTTTCCACCCAAGCCCCTTCTGCATCTAACCAATAGTAAAAAAAAATATTTTTCTAGATAAAAGAAATTCCAATTAGGACCCTTGAAGTTCTATATACATAAAGGACAGCATATGACACTAAGTTTGTCTCAGTCTGTTTTGATGGAAAAGGTTGTTACAGTATTGGCCCTGTTCTTATCTCTTCAAGACAGTAGCCCAAATTCTCCCCTGTTACAGAAGTCCAATCTCACATTTATTTCAGTGGGTTTCAGTAAAGTAACTGAAAAAAGAATTTGGCCCATAATCACTGACTTTATCATACAACTAGTAAGTGCTTGGCTAAGATTAGATTTCAAGATAGGCCAAGGGGATAATTCAAGGACTTGAGAATCTTTACTGACACCAAAGGCTTCTGCCTTCTGGGAAAACACAAAACCAAGTGCACTTATGGCACTTCCTTGAATGGAGGGAAATTATTAACTAAAATACTAAAAGGTGCTACTCAATCTACTACAATAGGACAAATAAAAGGAGATATTTACGTTCTAGAAAAGAATTCAGCTTTTCATTTTCTAATATTTCCAAAATTTAAATCAAGTTAGGCCTGATTGCCTTCATGACTGGATAGTTTCTTTTGTGGGTCACTGTGTTGTATTAGAAAATCCGTTAGTAAGATACGTGATGAGACTTTTTGGAAATTTGATTTGTTGACTACTGCAACACAAGCAGACTCTTAGAGCCCCATGACCTTCAACACCAAGAGACAGTAAGTTCAAATGCTTTTTGATGATTGAGGATGTAGACTAGTAACCTTATTTCCACTTACCGGTCTTCTTCATTCAACTGAACTCAGGCTTCAAAGTTAGCAAGTCTTGATCCCCAAAAGCAGAAGTCAGTAAGTAAATAAGTAGAAATAACTTGAGTGGATTCCACAGCGATGCTGCTGCTTGCTGCTGACTTAGTGCTTGAGAAAAACAAAACAATAAAATTCTACAGAAAAGGAAGTCAAACACTTCTTCAGTTTGAATTTCCTAGATTCTTTAGTTGTACTTTACCACTTGGTTCAAGTTACTAAATACTACAAGACCAGAAAACCAATTATAATTTGTATTTAGCCTCAATTCAAAGGATAAGAAAGATCATAAGTAGATTGCCAGATTTTAGAAAGATTATTAACATAGCAGATAAACTTACTCAATGAGTAAAACAAGGCCTTGCCAAAAAACCCTAGAAGTCCTAATATAAAGGTATGTGGGAAATTATAAACAGAAGGTTAAACTACAGTCATTTTTCTAATAAAAGTATACTTTATGTCCATAAAAAAATAGAGAAAACACTGAAATCACAGAGAATTAAAATAACTGCCAAGAGTGGCCACTTGTGCAAGCTTTTAGGTAGCAGTTTTTAGTCCTAAATCATAATCCCAGAAAAAAACTCTACCCCAGATATAGGCTGCTTACAATGTTGTTGGAACCTTAAATCTTGCAGAAACCAAAGCCCTGCTTGCCTCACTGCTCTCCAGAGAAGGACTGGGGCTCCATGATCATCCTGACAGCCAAAAGCCTCTTGCTCTCCACTTAATTTACTTCACGCCATACAACACACCTGATACGCCTTTAATAAGAAAACCAGTATGGCCATTAGAGATACCACATGCCAACTTGTTTGTTACTGTCCCTCAGTCAGAGGTGAGCATCTTCTCAGAAGGATGTATCAAAGCTAATTTATAATCAAGCAATTCAGATTAAGTCCTTCATCAGCAGCAGCATAAGGTGAGCCCACAACTTTGCAATCTGGGTAATACACAGACTGCAGTGGAAGCAGCAGCAATCAGAAGAGTAACAAGACCCTGATGGTGTTCTCATTCACCATAACCACTATCCATACAAAAATAAATCAGCAACAAAAAGCTCCAGCTGTTTCTGTTGCCATCTTTAAGTTATGCCATCATAAGCTGCAAACAAAGACACATAATATCCACCGCTCTCCCTGTGACTTACACTTTTTCTTTACCTTTCCTTCCTTTCTTCTCTAAGCTGAGATCTACTTAGTTAAAAGCATACAGGTGCTAAGTATCATGCAGAGGAAAAATATTTCTGCATCATTCTTAACTCAGAAACCTCCCAGAAGTGCAAAGATGCCATGTACCCTATGACAGATTTTGATTTTTTTTTTTCTCTCTCGGATGATTTAGACTTTTTTTTTCCCCAACTGGTTGAAAAGCATAATAAATCTATTTATTTGCAAATTATGTGATGCGAGTCTGAAAGCAATCCTTGAAAAATCTCCTCCAAAATAAAACCATTCCAGCTCATCCCTGTATGTAACATCAGAGTTGCTGCACAATTACAGGGAACTACACTCTGCCAACACTGTTTAATTGAGAACCTCTCTTTTTCTGGCTCTGCTACCATTGGACAGCTCGTGTTCCCACTGCTTTGCCTCCATCTGTGCTAACAACAGAATCCTTTTTGATTAAAATGTTCATAAGTTATATTGTGAAAAATCACTTTAACTGTGCACTTCCTTCACTTTGAAATGATTTCCCCCCTTACGTACGCAAAATCTAAGCAACTGATACCTACACATCTATGCTACTTTATTTCAATGAGAGGGAAAGAATTTAGACCTTTTATTTAAAAAGTTTTTCAAGCAAGGAGAAACTTGAGCTCTGGCATAGGAAGAAATGCAAAAGACTAATAATCGCACATGGAGAAAAAAGGCATAACTTTCTTCAATAAAAAATAAATACTCTAAAATGAGAATCACTAAAAATCTGCTTAAATAAGACATTGAAACTACTATATTTCATGCAGATATATCAGAATATTTGGTTTTCCCACAAAGACAACTTTCTTTCATTTTGATTTTTAAGTAGGAAAAGTATAACATGTCAAGAATTCTTGTTTTCCTGGGTTCTCAGTGCAACTGACCCTTGGACTGTCATTTGATTTTGTAATGAAAATATACAGTCTTCAAAGCCACAATTAGCTATCTTTTGCAGGAGATAGAAATATTTATTTTGCCATAGCAAAGACCATAGAATTTGTTTCCTAATTAAAGGAGGAAGGATAAAAATGCAACATATTGAAGTAGGGATTAATAGGGAAATTACCAGAGGAAATTAAGATAAATTACTAATTAATTAGACTGTAATTAGGAGATAATTAAGTAAATTAAGGAATTTAGGATGTACATTATATGTTCTACCTAAACAATAGTTGTAGTTCAACATCTAATGTCATTAAACACTTCTGTAATTGTCAGTGCCCCATTTCAGTTTTTGAAGTATTTCAGTTTGTATTTTCAGGCGAACCTCAAGCCTAAAACACACCTTTATGTTAAAAAAGACTGGAATCAAATAAAAAGTTCAAGTGCTATGTTTCTTGAGAACTAGATGAAGTTTTGGCAATGATACACTTTCTGCACTGAAAACAAAACTGAGTCTGAGTCCTGGCTCGAAGTTCCTTTAGAAAGAGGAACAATTATTTTTTTTATCAGTCTTGCCAGGATGCAGAAAATACTAATACATAAGACAGAGATAAAGAAAAAAGCATCAGGATACCTGGCATTTTCAAAGACCAGATTGTGTTCACACTTGAATTGTGTTTTGGGGATAGACTCAGACTAGTCCTTCCTTTACCTGCCTTGCTTTACCTACTCATTTATTCAGGAAGGTTTACTTAACAGACTGACAGAAAGTGTGGTAGGCGGGTTTCAAAGGTACTGCAAAAATGGAAGAATTTTCTCTTTCTCACTAATGACTAAACATTTACTAATAAAATAAGTTGTTGTTTGTTTTGACTAGTCTCTAGAGTTCCACTGCCACTCAGATCTAACATTTACTTCGCATATGCATTATTTAGTACTACACAGTTCAATCCAGGTACAGTTAGAATAGGCATTATATACAGTTCAGAGCTCGTGTGTCTAAGCCAAACACTGTTTTATATCAAGTTCTTACCCTTTTGCAAAATATAGTCCTCTGGCCATGAAGTGGGAAAAAGTTCGTTTGTTACAACTGCAAGACATTTTACTTTAACTATTACAAAGCAATCCATTTTCCAACACTCTTAAACAGGATTCAAATTATTGGGCTTAAATTAGACCTTCTGTCTATTATTTCCATCTGATATGAATTCTTCTTAGAATGAAGCCACAGAGCTAAAGCCTGATTAAAAATGAAAAACGAGCACGCGCTGCTTTCTCTATGATAAAACACCTTTCTCTTCAATGAGTTTAAACTTGCAATTACATTTGAAGACTGATGTCAGATAACTGCTGAGCCTTCGTTCAGGCAGGAAGAAATATCTTCATATTCTATATGTATTGCATGGAGCTGTAAGGCCAGCATCATGAAAATGTCTCTGTTCCTGATGAAGTAGTTTATGGGATGTTTCTTGGCACAGTCCTTAGAAAGGAGTCCCCAGTCATTTTCACAAAGAAGTGAACACAATTGTTTTCCATTTGTTCTACATTTTTGTCTCCTCTCTTTCATCACAAATACATCAGAATATATAAACATACATAAATAAGTAATCTTTTGTTTACATGGTATTAATTATCTAGCTGGAAAGCACACTTGTCATACAAATCTATATAGGAGCTATGGGAGTCAGCCACTAGAACATGATCATCCTCTAAATAAATATAACTACACAGCAATAAACAGCAGCCACATGCAATAAAGTAGAATAGGAGGAGTAGAATAGTATGTTCAATTGTAAATCACTGCGCATGGAAATTTAGGCAGGCATAATACAATTACCCAAATGGAGGTCAAATGCAATTTCACAGGGTGAGTAGCAGCCTATGACCATGTATCTGTTTAATTTTTTTTAATTCCAGAATGACCCATTCATTATTTAACATTTGGAAGTATCTTTGATTTTTCATATGCTATTCTGATGAATGCTATTAATTCATTCAGTAGACAATTGCAATTTGCATAATCATTACGAGGAATATTTTACTTACAAAGTTTGGAGTTTTTTCATTCTGATCCCCACACTTGAACTAAAAAGGAAAGGACCCGAAGTGAACAGAGAATACTAATCATATTACTTAGCTGAAATCGCCTCAAAACATGATCTACCTTTATAACCTGGAATATAAAAGTTTGCTGGAGTGAAGCAGTAATATAAAATATAAGTAATAGTGATGACATTACATTTATTTTTCTATTTAAAAAATATATCTATAAGGAAAAAATCAGAAGGAATTATTGCTGATAAATGATCCATCATCTATTAAAAAAAATCAGCTTCAGGTTTTAGTCTTTAAATTTATACCAACAACCTCAGCAAGAGTTGTGCTTTGAGATTACTCTCAAGCTATGATCTCACAAAGATCTTGTTTAAGCCTTCCTTCATGCTTCGCTCTATTTCTTAATATTTGCTTGCTTCATTTTAATTTATTGATATTCAAAGTTTTATTTTTCTTCTTTCCCTTAAAGATTTTGACCCTGTAGTACAAGCAAGAACAAATCACTCAGGAAAACAGCCAGACTCTTTGAAAATGTGAAATTTCATCACTGTGTAGATTCAGAGCCAAAACTCCAGGCAGAGGTGCTGGCCTCCATTTTACCACTCAGACACTGCTGCTAACAAACCAACATTGAAAAAATTAGTTACATTGCTTCTCTGCTAGCTTTCAAAAACTTTTTTTTTTTTTTTTTTTAAACAAAGAAACATAGAGGAGCTATTGAACTGATTAGTCTCTCTTTCAAAGGTCTTATATTTATACCTGAATCATAGTACCCAAAGAGCATGCTCCACACAAGTAGTTTTCACTTGCAAAATGTAATGCTTATCATAGAAAATGACATAAATGGTTCACTACCTTAAAAACCTTTAGTACTATCCCATAAATACAGCATTTCATTAACAAGACACTAGGTTGGATCAATGTGAGCTCTTTCTGACAGTTCTGCTATATACCTGTCTCGTTTTGTTAGCTTAATGAACTTGTTCCCAGCACAATCCCACAAGTGGAGCATGCTGTTCACTTGAGGAAAAAAAAAAAAAAAAAGTAATTCAGCTGATACAGATTTTAGAGTCACTCATCTATGCAACACTGAATGACTTTTTTGGCCAAGGATCAGCAATGAGCAGCAGACTGAAGCAATTGTTTTTCTGCTGCAATGCTTTTCCCTTGTGAGAACTGGAAACAATTTTAAAATGCCACTCAGTATCATTAGTTTAAAAAGTTCTTTGAAGAAGAGCTCACTATGGTTAACAGCTATTCCATGGGTAGAGACATACATGCCATACCCTAGAAAAACAATTAGGACAGGAAGAGGATATACAGATGTGTCTGGTCGCATTGTCTGATGAGCCATGTAGGCAGACTTTTCCAGAATTTAAGGTGTTTTTTTTTTTTTTCTACATGGAGACTGACAACATCACTGGAGTCACAAGTCTACAAGCAAGATCTGAGCTTGGCAGCTCCCACACTGAAACTATAGGGTAAAATATATGTTTTCTGCAAGCAGCCCTGTTGTTCAAGGAACTGACCAAGTTGGCCTCAGTCCAGTAGAGCACTTAGAGGACCACTGGGACTCCTGACATGTCGACAGCTAAACACATATCTCAGGTCTTTGCTGAAGTGGTGTCTGAGTACCCAAGCATCTCAGAACCCTGATTACATACCAGACTATGGGCTTGATTGTCATGTTTGCTGGTAAAGGATGAGTACTTGCTAATAGCACTAACTGTGCTGATCTATACAGAAGAATATACGGTAATCCAGCAAAATATCACAGCAATCATTCACTGAAGTTAATGAATGCTTTACTAGTTGTATTTCGTATTATTTCCCTTTTATTATTTTAAATTTCTTGGGTTTTTTGTTGTTGTTGTTGTTGTTGTTTTTTTTTTTAAAATTTAAAAGATTCTGCAAATTGCATTGGTTAGTAATTGCATAGCAAGTCTTTGGCAACTGAAGAAGGAGAAGTTTGATCTCTGAAGCACATATACCATATCTAAAAACTCACGGCTGCCTTTTGTCCTGTGGGTTTTTTTCTTTTTTTTTTTTTTCTTTTTTTTTTCTGTTGTTTTTTTGTTGTTGTTTTTGTTGGTTTTTTGTTTGTTTGTTTTGTTTCAAAGGGGGCTTGATGATACATGGACTTAGACGATGTTGCAAAGAAGAAAAAGAAAACTCTGGATACTGAGTTGGTCTCACTCTTAGCTACTTAGAGTGGCTAGCTTATTTGGATCCTAGACTTTCCCGTGAAGCTGATACTGATGTAGTTAGGATGAAGCAAGCACACAGATCCAAAGTTTGCTTAAGTTTTGATTAATAATGAACTACCTCCAGTTTTGAATATGCTTTAAGATTTTACAGATTTTAATCTCTGAAATACATTTTGAATCTTTACACTGAAAAGTATGTGCACTTGAGCCTTGATTATCTTAAAGAATATTTACCAATGTTGAAAATGATAATAGACTTATGTGACAATTTATTAACATGTGCTTGGGCTTAAGTGATACAGGAGAATGATTTTTGATAACCGCAGGAGCAGAGGTCTCATATTATTTATCCTGAAATTTCTAAAGCTCTGAGGGAATCCTCCTGATACACAGACAAGACAAATCCACACAGAAACATTTTCCCACTCACATTGGCTTATTATTATTGTAATTATTATTTATTTTAGAGCATTCGTCAAATCACTGGCATTTTGTACTAGGCTTTCCTATAAGACAAATAGGTAGAACTCTCAAGTTAAAAAAGCTGTGTAATAGCAGCACACTTTTATCTTGATGCTGATAATTTCCTAGGACTCAACCATAGAAGAGATGCAATGGGTTGGTGGTCTGGATAAAAACGATGAGAAACAGCAGATTTCATAACAGCATTGAAACAGCGAACATAATTGGTCTCTTAATTTCAGACAATGTTTCCCCTGAAAATCAGGCAAAATGACCATTCCTCTACCACATGTTTAAGGATAAAATTCTACCAAAAAAATCACTCTGCAAGTATGACAAATGTTTTTAGCCTCCTGCTCTATGGTCTCCTTTTCCTGTTGTTGTCTAAGATATGGAGAGAGCTTTTATTCTGAAGGCCTTGTATGTTTGCAGAAATTTGCTCTCTTGGTTTCCCTCCTACATACCAGTCTGCTACTTTATCATGAAATCACTGTTAATTTTCCTTCCACTTGTGTTTTTTAAAGGGTCTCCTCTAATTCCACTGTCTTGAAATAGATGAGATTGCCTCTCATTTCTATGCTAATGATCCAAAAACTAATTTTTCAGTCCTGTTGGCTCTTATATCAGCCTGCCCCATTAAGATCCTTATATAGATATTAGCCAAATATATATATATGTTTGTGTGTGTGACAAAATGAATAAATAATTTTCCAGTATCAAAACCACAGTTCGTTCACAAAGACTCTGCTTATGTAAGTTTGTTATAATACCATTAGAGGATTTGCATCTAGTTCTCTACTTCAATAATTTCCCTTCATCTATATCTTTAAAGGCATAAGTAACCATGAAGTTTGAAGAGTTCAGGCTCTTTTTTCTTGTCTTTTTTAAGTGTAACTTTCAAATGTAACCAACGTATGGAGCCGATATTTAATTTTTATAGAAGACTGATTGACTTTCCATTTTATCCCTCAGCCCCACACCCTCCTTCAGTCATATACCTAGCTTCCCCACTACCACTGCCCTTCTGTGCATATCAATAAGAATTAGGAAACAGTCCTGAAAAATGCCTTCTAGAAGAAATTCATGCCTATCAGAAGAAAAATGTAAGATTAAACAAAAAATAACAGGACAAAAATGTTTCATTATGTTAAATGTAATTATACTACATAAAATGTAGTATCATCACATGTACATATACTATATGTCTGTGAGACAGTTTATTGACAGATGCTCCATCAAGCCGACAGCCATTTCTCTAAATGGCTTGCATATAAAAATGAATTCAGTTTTAATTCCTTCATCTAGTGATAGTTTCTACCAAAAGACATGGTAATTTTTATTTTATTTTTAAATCTTGGCCTAATAATAGAAATTATTATAAAATTAGTTCTAAAAATAGAAATTATTTCTGAAAGTACAGTACTTGGGTGGGTTTTATTACTTCGTCACTGTCTGCTGATACTAATGATGGAAGAGCACGCCACTGAATTACAGAAGAGGGAAAGCAAATCACTACACATGCTTTTTATCCTGAAGAAACAAAATGAGGGAGAGGGCAGAGGTAAGAAGGGAAGAAAGCCCATATGAGATATACTGCCAGGCCATACCATCATCCTTCCCTTCTCTACTTCCTTCTCTTCCATTATTCCCTACCAGGTCTCAACTACTGTGAAGAGACATGTCTCCCCCTTGATCCACAGTCTCACCAGTATATCATCTTAATTACTATTTTCAATTTTAAAAAAGAAGGAAAGAAAGCATGGTAAACAGTAAACTGTAACTTTCATTTCCTCCTATAAAAAATGTAAAAGCTTAATAAAAATTTTTCATTCTGCTCCAGAGCCCTGAAACTAAATCATTGATTTCATAATGTTTAAATTTTAATTAAAACTAAACTCTCGCAAAACAAATTAGAAATACATAAATATTGTGTGTTAAGAATACCAAAGGATTTTTCTGACACGGTACCATGCCAGTCCCCCTGTCTCTGTGGATGCTATGCAGTACATAAATGTGTTTTGAGGTTTCCTCAGTCCTAGCTTCAGCTCATGATCAAAGGAGCTTGTCAAATACATGTCACAAAATTGTCACCACGTTAAAAATTAGTATATATTTTTTTCCTTAATTGGACAAGGTTATTACCATCTAAAACTACTAAATGTTCCAGAATACACTGGAGACTGCATGCCAACAAGAAAGTCCTGCTGCCCTGAGTGCCCTGATTAGCAGTTCCCTATGGCCAGCTTCGTGACACAGTTACCGCCCTGCTGGGTGTTGCTGCACGCACCATGGCTCTTCAGCCTCCCCTCTGATAAATGCCAGGAGAGTCTGCCATGAGTATAATGAAAACACTTTTTCTTTACAGTCCATTCGTCAAGTTTCCAGTCTTATTTACATGATGCAAAAAAAAAAAAACCCTGAAGATTTTTTTAACTGTAAAAATGTTTTCACTGGCATGAGTATCTCACAAATTGCGTGTAGAGTGATTTAAGGTTTTGATCTACTTTGAAGAATTAGAAGGGAAAATGCTAGAAAAGTTATAAAGATTGTCTTATAAATTAGAAGAATGCTTACAGGACTCGAGTAGGGCTGTAAACCGCTACACACAAGCAGCAGCTTTATGGACCTATTTCTGATACAAAAAATTGACCACAAACCCGTATATTTCCTTAAACACCAGCAGCAATCAGAAAAGTTGGGCATGCTTAGAAAACTTTGTAGGTTTAAACATATGGAAATTTTACATTTATTGCATTGGTTTGCTTTGTTGCTATAATCTGGATACATGCAAATTGAATTTTGGTTGAAGATCTATCTGTAAACCCACAGTATAAAATAACTGTCAACTGAATATTTCTCTAAACGATACCAACAGAGAAACAGCAAAAATATCTTCAGCATCAACTGCTACAAGAAGATCCTGTGTTTTTAATTGCTGAAGCTTTTTCTCATGTCTGTAGCGATGGCTCACTCAGTCCCCACTAGTTACTTGAGAGTATTTACTATGCGTTTATTGTTTAAAAAAAACATTTTAAAATGTTTTAAAAAGTCGTTAAAAAAAAAAAAAACAAACAACAAAACAAACTTAAACTATTTCCAAGACTACATTAGGGTGTGAAATTATTTTAAATATGAAAACTGTTTTGTAGACAGATCTTTCAAATGCTTTAGCATCTCTCCTGAGAGGGATTTGGGGATATTGGTTCATGAAAGACTCAGCATGAGCCAGCAATATGTGCTTGCAGCCCAGAATGCCAAAAGTATCCTGGGTTGCAAGCGGAGAAGTGTGATCAACAGGATGAGAGAAGTGATTCTGCCCACCTACTTTGTTCTTGTGAGACCCCACTTGGAGTACAGTTCTGGGGCCTCCAGCACAAGGAGGACACCAAGCAGTTGGAGCAGGTCCAGAGGAGATCTATAAAGATGATTAGAGGGCTGTGGAACACCTCCCCTTCAGGGACAGGCTGAGAGAGCTTGGGGTCTTCAGCATGGAGAAGAGAAGGCTCTGGGGCAGCCTTGTAGAAGCATTCCAGTACCTGAAATGGGACAACAGGAAAGCTGCAGAAGGACTTTTTATGAGGGCATATTACGACAGGATGGGGAAAAATGGCCTTAAAATAGAAAAGAATGGATTTAGACTAGATATTATGAAGAAATTCTTTACTGTGAGGGTGGTGATACACTGGAATAGGATCCCCATTGAGGTTGTGGATGCTCCTCTCTGAAGGTGATCAAGGCCAGGCTGGATGGGGCTGTGAGCAACCTATTACAGTAGGAGGTATCCCTGACAATAGCAGGGGAGTTGGAACTACACAGTTTTAAAGGTCCTTTCCAATTGAAACTACTCCAGTTTTACAGCACAGATGTGAAACTTCTGGGACTGTCTCTTGCCCATCTGCTGGATACAGAAAAAAAGGGAATGCTAAAACAATCCTAAGGCTTTGATCATACTTTGCATATGCTCAGAATTTTGGTAGATGAATTCTTTAAAAAGCTCATCTGAGCTGACCTGCTCCAAACCAGGACTGCACAGACTGCAGCAGTTTAGCTGTAACTGCTGCAGCTAGATGCCACTGTGGCACAAAGCACTGTAGCTGAAAGCAGAGTTTCTCTGCTTCCCTGCTCGTTCCCTGCCGGGCACACAGGAGGAAGCTGGAAGCAACCAGGCTTACAGACAAGCTCATGTTTTCTGCACGGGAAGTCCAGAGTTCTGCTTCAAGAGGAGGCTAAACTTACACACAGGGATGGAATAAGAGAAGGAATTAGGCTCGAGAGAATACATAAGCAAGGACTGTGGTGAAAGGCTTCAAAATAAAATGAGCAGAAGATGAACAGTGGCACAAATGATTTCATACTGCAAGACAGGAGAAAACAAGTCTGAATCCATAACTGTTGTTTCTCCTGAGTTTGGAATGAAAACTAAGTAATTTGGTGTTAAAACACTTGTCTCCTGACAATTCACTGCATTAATGACAGAGATACCTTCTAGATTTTGATTTGACACAATCATTTTCCAGAATATCTGAATTCACAAAAACTGAATGAAAACTGGGAATTTGAGTAGAGAAAAAGCCAAAGCTACAGACAAAAGTCCTTCCCAAAGCAATCCTGGTAAAAGTGACTTTTGTCACTTGCTTTGCTCTTCTGCTCCTGAAAAACATAACCTTTATAGTATTGAGCTGCGTAACGTTTACATGATCAACTTAAATGAGTAATAGAAGAGTTGAACCCAATATGGTGAAGTTCGGAGAAGCTCACTCCATATAGAGATCTACACCAATAAGGCACAGAGTATCACCACCAAAATCAGAAATCACACAAGACAACTTCTGTGAAACATAGGCTATCATAAAGACATCTGAAAAGTATCTGAAAAGCTTTCTTTACAGTATGCAAAGCAGCGTTAGCCTGTGACAAACGAGCCCCTGAAGAGAAATTAAACATCTTGGTTTAGAGCTGCTTGACCGAAGGAGAGAGCTCTCATTTGTAGCCATTCCATAGCAGTATTCTTTCACTTGTCCTCAAACACAGTATTCCTTATTGACACTTATTTACATAGTTTCAGCCCTAATTCCCATAGAGAGAAATGTAAACACGACACAAATACCACCACGTCAATTTTCAGAAACTGAAGAGACGTATTCTGATGATTTCTGTTGAATTGTAACTTCCAACACTGCTCTAAAAATCTAGGAGAATGACTCTGTGAATACCCCTTCTGCACAAGCAGTTTTACAGAAGGCACCTCAGAAGTTACCAACAACTCCCCCAGCACAAACTGGGACTTCATCTGAAGGAAAACAAAATATTGCCCTGTACTTACTTACAAACAAATCGAAAAGTCACAGCCAACACAAGTTAATATACCCTCTCCTCCTTCTGCCATCTCACAGCATCCAGCCTAGCCTGTTTCATGCACTTCAAGAAAAGCAGAAGCCTCAGAGCTGGACCAGACAGGCACACAGCTTGTTGTCTGTCAGCTGGAGGCACTAAGGCTGCTGCTTGGCCAGGGGGACAGAGCCCTTGCCTCTCGTCAATAGCTCCAGCATCACTCACAGAATCTGTTTCCAAGTAAGGGTGTTGCCCATTTAGAACCTCACAGCACAGAAGGTGGAGGTTGGGGAAGGAGGTATTGACTCTGTGACATTTATGTTAGGGAGGAAAAAAACAAAAACAAGCACATGCAAAAAGAATCACATACATAGATATCACAGCCAGAGTACCACATCCTTGAGAAGCAGGAGAAACAGATTCATTTCCCTGCTGCAGCCTGGACAATGCAGAGATGTTGCATTTTCCATATTCTGGACAAAGCCAGGAAAACACATTTGCTGACCACTGCTCTGCTCTCATATTGTAGTACAATCCCTCAGAAATAAGGCTGACTAACAGCATTGAACAGAAATGATCTTCCGTGAAAAAAACTCTATTTGATTTTTCAGGTTTATTCCAAGCATATTTTTGCCATAGGATATGTTATGTCACCCACATTAGCCAGCCTCCCAGTTAGTAATGCATTGCAAAGACCTTGAAAACTCAATCTGATATATGGCTTCTTCAGTCTGTGCTTCTTCCTACCCCATTATAAACTTGACCTTAATTAACCCTCTTAGTGAAATGGAGTTTGTTGACTCTCAAGGACAGTCTCATTGAAAAACAATGTTGCAATGTCACTCAAAAGCTAAAGTAAGTCTGCTTTATAAAGGGATTTGTACTAATAACTCTTGAATATTAATAGCTTCTTATGCTATGTGGCTTATATAAATTCATATAGATAAGCTAGGACTGAGCTCTGTCATTCCCAGACTCCAGAAAAGAAATAAAATCCCTCTATATTTCCTTTAGAGAAATCTACTTCTTGTTGGCAATCACCAGATTAATCTTTTTGAAAACATATATATATGTATTTATATGCAGATTTAAATTCAAATACGGCAGAAACAGTTGCAAATCAAAGCACTGTCTATTAAAATAGGACATCCAGTTAGCACGTCAATTTCTAATGTGGCTTTCTAATGAAAATATTCATCTTCCTCACCTTACTTCACATACGTTTTAGTTTTATAGATGACAAATATATGGTGCAGATCCTGAGGCAATATAATTTAATTAAAAATTCCCCTATGAAAAAGTTGGGGGTAGCAAGGGCAACATCTGTCCTACATCACTTGAAGGTCTTGGAGTATGCTTAGGTCCGACTGCGAGATAGGTCTTTACTGCCATTATCTATTAACGTTACAAATATGATATAACAACAATTAATCTTTTAAAATTCACCTTAGAAGGAGTACATGCTTTCTCACAAAAATAACTGACGTCACTCAATTTACTAAGTTGCTTTGTTTGTCTAGAGTTTAAAAAGTATATACTGATATATATATTATATATATGAGATATATACATCATACATATATAGATATATATGATATATACTGATATATAATTGATAGACATATTTTTTCCCCTTACACAACTCTGTGCCAGTCTTCACTTTCAATAACTGTACTAAGCCATAATTATTTCTTAGACTATTTAGAGACTGAGGAAAGATTATGAGTTAGTTTAACAATGAAAATATTCATACAGAGCATCGAAGTAACACAAGTTATTAAAAAAAAAAAAAATCCAGCTGGCATTTTCTGAATGGTATTTGACCATGAATGGGCTTTTGTCCATGAATTACAAAGCAATTATTTTATGGATGTACAGCACACTTATTACCTTGTCACAAAACACATTACATCCTCTAGATTTTGCATAACAATATGCTTATATAGTATTAACTATATAAGCTATATATAGCAAAATGCAAAACAAGGGAATTAAAGGTATTTATATACCAGGGAACCAAAGGCAAAAGCTATTATTTACCAGTAGGTTAGTGTGCAAGTATTTCTCACTATTTTGGCATCATACCTGAAATCTACAGAACCTTAAATTTTCACCCCTGTCTAGAGCATTTCCCATTCAATTTATTTTTGTACCATTGTGCTGATTGATTTAAGTGAAAAGAACAAAACAATTACATACTGTGCCCACCAAAAAAGCATGTGCTACTACGTAAAGACTGCAACCTCAGTGGGTGAGGAGAAAAGCACTCCTTACATGTAAACAGACTGAGGGAGCAACACTTTGTATCCAAAGTACCAATGGCTTCCGCAAAGCCAAGCTCTGTGGAAAGCAACCAACACTCCATGCTAAGTGGGAGCTCATATCACAGGACCTGAGCTTCTCCAGTCCTCTTTCCACATTCTACTACTATTAATTGTCTGGACTGGTTCATGAAATGATTCATGAATATCTCCTCCTCCCAACTGCCCTCTACTGTTTTCTCTTATGGAGACAACACAGACAAAGAGAATTCCTGTCATGGTTTTTTTTGTGAGATTCAGCACAGTAGCCACAGCTTTTTATTCTGCAACATACTCAGGGATGACCAATGACTTCCAGTCCCCAGACCTTCACTAATCTGTCATTAGAGTGTTCAGTTGCTGAATATTGTAATGATAAAGGTGCCTCTGACAGCCTTGAAATATATTATAAAGACATTATCTAATGATCTGGTGATGTTACTGCATTAACAAAGAGAGAATTGTAGAATTACTGAAAGAATCCTAAAATATTACAAATGCCAAAATCAGTTTATATTCAAACACTACAGAGCTTAAGAAGCATCACTTTGTTGCCTCTCACTATCAAATTACTAAACCTTTATTCAAGTGATGCAGCCAAAACTCTCTATGTTACCCTAAAATTTGAACTATTTATCTCATAACAAAGTTGCATGCTATGGCCACAATGTACAATATACAATTCTAAGAAGTGATTTCTTTTTTTGCTCACTTCAAGCTTCTTCAGTTTTATACATGTTCACAGTAGCCTGGCAAAATTGTTTAATATAAAATAATAATTTTGTCTCTGTTTGAAATTATCAGCTCTGAGAAAAAGCCTTTAGAAAGTTTCTTTTGAATAAAATGGCTTTAATCATACCAGTAAGTGACCTAGGCTGGTCTTTAGGTCACCAATACAAATTGGTGCAAATGCAAAAAAATTTGCAGGCCTGACACACATATTTCATCACTTAAATCTTGTGAGAGAGGACAGAATCAAGGCTTGCTTTACCTTACTGTGTGTGTCTTTGAAAATCAGCAAAAAAAAACCCAGTAATCCTGAAAATCAAATCAACTTATTATAAGGAGTCAGCAAGGCCAACATTCAAAATACAGTATGTACTGCTTGATCTCTTCTCTGTTTCCCTTACCAGGCTTCATTCTGAGACATGATCTACTTCCCTGCTGTGTACAGTTACATGTCTGTAAAGGCCAAATTAAACTACAACTCTGAGAAACGAAGCTGGGAACTATGAATCCAAGTAGTTTATGTATTCAACTCAAGATTTATCATCTTTACAGTCTTTATTTGCCATTCTCACATGCATAGAACATATTTTCTCCTTCTCCTATGACAAATAACCTTTAGGATCTAGGACTCAATTTTTCAAACATGTCAAAGTGTTAAGCAATGCTTAACAAAGTAGCATTTCTCCATGTGGAATGGGAAAACTTCTTGATTGATGACATTATTCTGGAATATTTAACCAAAACAGGAATATCTAGTGCATTGCTAGAAGCAATCTATTGGTTAGTTCTTGTTTTGCCTTGACTCTAACATCATAAAAACTAGGAAAGCTAATTCTATTTTCTTTCTCAGACAGTCTAATGTATCAGAGAAGATCAATTCAAAAAAACATTTACCTTCTCTATTTACATTGCATAAATCTAAAAGAGGACAGATGTTCAAAAACAAAAAAGAAGAAATACACCATAACCAGGGGTATAACAACAGACTGTTACTTTTCCATTTTTGCTGTTTTAAGGTGAAACAACAACATTTTTCCTCAAGTAACAAAATAATGACACAATTTCTTTTAAACCAACTCTATTTGTTTTCAGGTGTTTGCATCTCATAAAACATGCATATTCTGTTCTTCAAAGTTACAGCTGATACATTAGGCATTAAACATATACTTAGCTATAACCAAAAATAATACATTTCCCTTTTCAGAAAGCTATAAATATACAAAAGTGTTTTCATTTTCTAGTTGGGGGGGTGGGAGGGAAAGACATTCTGAAAATTAACCAAATACACATAACTTGCTGACCTTATTAGAATTTCACCTGGTATTTTATGATTTTTTTTTTTTTTTTTTGGTGCTAAACTCAACATTCTACACATGTAAAGTGCATTCATTATCCCACACGTGGTGAATAACATCTCTTAAATACTTATAACAAGATAAACTCTTAATCCATTTAATGGCAATAAAAGAACAGAAAGAACTTCAGAGAAAATGAGTTTGTCTTTTTCAAGCCATCAGATTAGAAAACAGAAAAAAAGTATCTGTATACAATCCAGTTTTCCTGTGATTCCAATGTCTACTTTATCTTTAAGCATTGTAGACAGAGATACTAAGAAGAGGAAGGATAAATTTCATGTTTTCAGGCCCACTGATGTAATTGAATCAGACAGTGTGTGCACGTAAGACAAAGTCTACTAATGGATTAATATACAAAGGACTGCATTATTAATAAGAATTTTCTTCTTGTTAAATACCACACTTCCATCTGTGATACATGGCCACCTAGTGACTAATTTAAATTGATCGAAACATTTATGTGATACATACACTTAATTACATTTCACCTTCAGCACTTCAAAATATTCCAAAACAACTGCCAAAGTCGCAGCACCAACCTGTAATTGCTAACTGTGAAATGTGCCGTTTTGTTAAGGACTGGGTGAAAAATATGCTTACGATTTTATTAAGACATTATTTTAAAATCAGACAGAGGCAACTCAAACATTTAAACAGAATGTGTACACATTATTATTTGGGAGAAAAAAAGTCTTATGAACTATTTAGAATACTGACAAGGCATAAGAGAATGTTTGGTGCATCTTCTTTGTAAGTAACCTCATTATTCAAATTCCAAAACTAAAACCAAAAATTTTCCCATTAAAAAAATAACCACTTTCATCAGTTCAGCTATAGCAAGAGGTTTTCAATATGTCAGAAGTTTGTTCCATTCAAGTTTGTTTCATGTAAAGTTAGCTAAAACACATAACCTTTACATATTGAAAATGTTGAGGTTTTGTCTAGCGCTACACACATGCATTTTCCTAAAAGAGCTCAAATTCAGATTTCCATTCACTGAACATTGAATTGCAATAAACATTGCTAGTGAAATTCATCTTCAGATACAAGTTCTAAGTTTACTGTGAAAAGCACATAACCACTAGCAGCTATTGTGAAGGAACAAAACTAGGAAACTCATTTATTAACTGTCCTGATTTTCTTGCTTTAAGTCTGCTGTTCACATTATTTTCAAGAAGTTGGCATTTGTACTTGCTAGTGAAGTGAACAGTGATGACAATGACTGGATAGTGATCCCTAGGCCTCACACATAGAAGAACTATAGAACAACAACAACAACAAAAAAAAAAAACAGAAGAAGAAAAAACAGCGTCCAGCACATCCAGGTAAAGACGACAGAGAATGGTGATAACACTACAAAAAAAAATAAGTCCAGACATCTCTTTATTCAGTCCCAGCAGTTCATGGCATTTGAAGACTTCTGTATCATTAGTCACAACACCATGCACTGCCAAACTCTCTAGCTTTCTGTCCTTTCTCACTTGCCGAGTCTGAATTTACGTAAGTTTAACCATAGCCTTTTAGGGTTTAAAATGGAGCTTTAGGCTTCTTTTGTCTCATTGTGAACTCAGTTTATACTATCAGGCTTCTAACAAATGAAACTTTGACAGGTTATAAGAAACACCTTAAATTTGCAACTATCACGTGAAGATTGTTTCCAGTAAGTATTAAATTTTTCACTGGGGATTCATTCTGTAACATTACCAACTCTCTATTAATAATTACAAAAATAAAAGCTCTGGTGAGGATGAAAATAAACAGCCCCCTTCCTCAGCTAATTATCTTTGACCTTTATTTGCTGTGCAGTTTGCAGCACAGAAGTGATAAAGATAGGAGTCATCTGAGATAATGAGCATTGCTTGACAGAGAAAATACTTCAGAAGTTGCAAGAAAAGAAAGTGGTGATTTCTACTGTATTGCCTGTATCAAGTATTTGGGCACTCTGAATTTGGACCAATTGCATATTTTTACCAACTCTGTGAAATGGATTGGGCCTCCAGCTTCCTTCAGCTGCTACATTTGTAAAACTAATGCTACAAATTATATCTGGGGAGCTTAAGACTGTGGAAGTAAAGCACATTTCATTTTGGGATTGATATATGATTTACAAGCTTAAAAAAAAAATTTAAAAAGCCTTAAAGTCTTCCATTTGAGCTCATCAATATTGTGACATCTATAACAGGCCCAAGTACATCCCTCTTCCTTTTTTCTTTTGCACCCCCAAGCAAACAAAAAAACTCAGAGTTTCTCTGTGTTCTGAATATTTCTTGCTCATCTACTCGAAGCACATGAATAATTATAATCATTAGTATTTCATAGAATCGCACTTGGTGAGCATAAGAACAGTTTTCCCAAGAGAATTAATAAGAAAAACAGAAAATTTTATTTTCTATGAAAACAAAATCACGAAGTTAGTACACGGGTAAAGAATATTATATAAACAAGTCTCACTTTCATACTGGATGTTTGATAACTCAGACTGTCAGAATAATTGTGGATTCTCCCAGCTTTTGACAGCCAGGGAACAACAGTCTCTCCTCGTACTCTGCCAGTCCCATTTCAAGAGGTGACAGTCCTGCCTTTTCTGAGGGAGAAAGTACACTGACATTCTCCTCAACGTAACACTCTACAAGTACCAAGTATTCAAGTAGTAGGTGAAATAATAAATAACAAACATACACCGAACTTTTTAGCACACTTTCTTCAGATCTGATTTGCATGATGTAATTTTGTGCACACCTGAGTAATACTTACTGGTACTTCATTGAATGCTGGAGGAGACTGGCTGTCATCTCTTTTCTTTTGGTACATAGATTCCACAGTTTAACAAATGAGATAACCAGCAACTCGACAGTCATTTTATGACCAGAATTCTCCAAGAACAATTCAGACAAATCTATAGAAGGAAACAGACTTTATAGTAAACCCCTGATGTTCTTTTATTTTTTTAGGGCAGTCTATGTCCAGGATTCTATTAAAACATTAACTCAAGTTTCTTAATTATTTGTAATAATTCACCTGTTTCATAATATTGAACACTGATGTCTCTCCAGAAAATAATTTCTGATAGAACATCCTGCCTTTGCAAAGCCTTTGTACTCTCTATGCTAATGTAATTGTTATGTGCTCCCTATTTTATACAGCATATATGTTTGACCATTACAAAAGAAAAATGGTGTCTCTTCCACTTTTGATTTCCTGAGTGTTGCAAGGGGACTAAACTCATAATCACGCAGCACGCAGAATCAAGATCACCATGAAACGTTTATTCGTCCACCAAAAAGCCAAAGAAAAGTTACTGATACAACCTGAAATATAACCAACGTGAACTACAAAAAGGCAAACGTGACAGCTTAAGCACATCATCAAATTTCATTCCATATTAAAATTTGTATTATCTGGTATCTCATATGTAAGATATTGATTTGCTCACATGACAAGTATAAGAATATTAATTGTTTCTAATGACAACTTGCTAATTTGTGAGCACAAGAAAACATTGTTCTGGGCACACTGGTTACAGAAGGCCCTTTCCTCATATTTATTTAGTGCTAGCCACATAAGTTATTCTAATCAGAGAGTACTGTTTCAACACAGTGTGTTGAACATTCCATCTTTCTGAAAGTGAAATGCCATTGCTGTTCCTAATTAAGCTATTTTCCTTTTAAGCTTTCCAGAGGATGGTGTGAAGGGTAGCATTATTGATGAAGATAAATTAGATTGAAACTGAGATACAGTTGTAGATAAGGTTATTCTGCTAGTTAGCAAAAGGAAATTAGAGCCATTTAAAAGATGACTAGAGGCTTAGTTTTGTAGTGCTCAGATAGTATACAATAGAAAAAAATCCAGGGTCTACAGGAAAAAGAGACATTTCAGATGCACTGGCACTCTTATATTTGACTTAAAAATACCGTAGAAGTGTAACGTTGATTCTTAAATAAATAAAGAAAAGGTATGTGTTCAGTTAGTGGATTATGAGGCTTTGTCCATGAACTTGATAGATTAAAAAACTGTCAAAGAAGTACAGCTTCGGCTGAGTGCACTACGCTGCTATAAAGGTACTAAACAAGTTTACAACAGTACAGCAAAGACAACATTTCAGAAGAGATAACTAGACACTGTCTCTGCTACTCAAAGTTAATGATATCAGGTAGACTTAGCCTACCCTGAAGTCTAGATTTGTCAAAATCTAGTTGATAGCGTGACTTCGAAACTGTTAGGAAAAAAAAACACAAGTCACACTCCAGAAGTTGCTACCTTTTCATGATAAATAATTCAAAATCCATCAAGTAAAATGGAGGTTCAACATGTTGAATAGATCTGCATTAATAAATTAATAAAGTCTACGCAAATTTCCCAGAAATCTTTCAGTGTAGCTATTTGGCAGCTTCCTAAAAACTGGCCAAGCAGTTCTTCAAAGACTATTTTTTGACAGTGGCCACAAAGCTACTACAGCTATTATTTCTGCAAGAGCTTTAGAAACAACCATAGTAGATATTTTTTGAAGTTTTAAGGAAAAAAAGTTTTTGGAGAAATTCTAATGCATCTTTCTCTACAGTTACACATATATATATATTTATATAGACACACACACAGATGTATAGATGAAAGCCAGCCAACAACCTGAATTATTTTTGTTTCACAGTTACTTTGCTGAGTAACTCATTTTTCTGAGCATAACATCGAGCTATGTCTACAGTTTAGGGCAGTAACCTGGAGGAAAAACAGTTTCCACAGATAAATTTTTCCACCAAAGTTAGTGTTTTGTAAAATTGTTATACATCTATAATGCAGAAACAAATGTACCAGACAAATCTGCCAGTGGCACCTTTATCATGTAGATATAAACTCTAGCCCACATTTCCTCCATTACCAAAGTCATGTGGTCTTAACACTGCTCATAAACTAGCACTGTGACTTCATTAGTCTCCTCTTTCTCCAGCAGTCACACAGCATGACTAGTTAAATAAATTCAGACTCACATTTGTAACAGTTCTACAGAGCTACTGCATTAGTGCTTATTTCCTTCACATGCAAAAGTGTATAACATAGTCAATCAGCTTATATGAATCTTTATATACTACAAACACATATGATGCCTGTCTTCATTTTATACTTAGTTCAGGTAGTATTAAAACCAATGAAATCATATGTCCTTGTAAGTAGCGAAATTACCACAGATTCTAATATACTGCATATATTTGCAGTTCATAACACAGAGACGATATATAATTTACGGCCCGAAATAAAAATATCTTCTACAGTCACATCTGAATGCGAACAAACAGTCTAAGGTGTAAAGCTGTCACACCCACTGATATGTGTAAATATATATTGCTATCCTAATAAATAAGATGCATACCTTCCCCATTTCAAATTATTCACCCATCTGCAAAATACCTATTTTCTATTACTTCATTCATTTTCCAGTTAATATTACAGTTGTCATCACTATCAGACATCCACTAAGAAACAAATAATAGTCAGTAACCCATAGATCTGAATCCCTTTATAATACAGCATCCATGGCAGCGTCATGGTTTAATACTCAATCACCTCAAGTACATTGGAAATTGTTTAAAAGCAATGGTGATGTAAGAACATAATTACATTACATAAACTCAAAACTAAAATCTTAGAAAAAACACAGCACTCAGCACCAGGCTCTTCAAAGCAAATCAGCAGGATGTGAAAGCATAAAATGGCTTGACACAAAGTCTGCTCTGGCTGCGTCCAGCAAATCTTAAAACCCACAGTTTGTTGCTGTGCCTCTTCAGCCCAAGATGGTTCTGCAGAAAACAACCTTAGTTTTGCTACAGTTCGCACCTTGGCAGATGTGCCAAGACAAATTGCCAAATAACGATCTGGAGCTGCCCCAGGCTCACCAAATCCTAACTCCTAGGAAATCAGATGCATGTATGGGAGAAGAGCAAAGAGGGCCTATCTCCCACAAATACTGCCGGAGATGATCTGGCACCCAACTCTGCAGCCTTTCCTGAGCTATTTCCATTATATAGCTAAATCTTGATTTGAAATATTGCAGCCATGTTACCATACGCATGAGTACAAAAAATTGCTTACAACAGTAAATTACATTGATTAGTAAATTAGAGATTTTTTTATTTTAAAAAGATGATCCTTACTTGTTAAAGTGAGTTGAACTCTGTAGGTAGATGTTCAGTGATTTTCCTAGTAAACAAGGGTATTTCACGCATATAATTAAACAGAGCACAGAAATACACTAACAGCTGTTTAGCAGAACAGCTCTGTTAAGCTGTTGAGCACTACAATAGTTTTAAAACAAACAAACAAAAAAGTTATTTACTTTCATAAAAACCTGAAACAGAAAACAAACAACAGAAACAGCACACATTCATGCATTCAGATTTTCCTCAGATATTTGGATTTACTCTTCATACTCTACTGAAAGCCACATAAGAAAATCACACAATGGCCAGGGTTGGAAGGGACCTCAAGGATCAATCTCCAACCCCTTGCTACATGCAGTGCCACCAAGCTCCACATTTAATACTAGACCACTGATTCGGTACATTTGTAACCCAAAGGAAAAGTTTTTTTTTCCTTTTTTTTTTCTCTGCCTAATTTGTTCCCTCATGAGTTCCAGAAATAGCATTGGAAACCACTTTTATTCTTTAGGTCCGTGAAAGGACTTAGGTTTTTATGAACTTTTACGGCTTGGAGAGATATGGCACCATAAATTCTGGGGTGCTGGAATTCCCCATATTCAATGCCAGTTCATTCACCAGTTAAAACCGACAACATCCATTTAAGAATCAGAAAATGCTGATATTTAACTCTATTGCAGACAAAACAATCTTATGTATAATTGTTCTAGTCAATATTTGCAGTTGAATAATAAAACTGACATATTTCAAGTATCTTCCATGACATTATGCTCTTTGACTTTTAAATACAATATATTGCGTTATCTTTGACATCAGAGATAGAAATGGCTTGGTACAGTGTTCACATTGGCAATTTGTTTCAAATACAATAGGTATGTAGTACTCAGAGAAAGGAAATTGCAAGTTGCAGCCTGGCTGCCTGCTTGAAATACATTTTTCCTGCGGCCTCTATGCTCCTCTCTCTCTCTCTCACACAGACAAAAAAAGAAAAAAAACAGCATACCATGGGACTTACTAGCCACAGCGCATCTTGAAAGCTGTATTTAGATTGCTACTTACCCTTTTTCTCTGCATGTTGCAAATTTCTTGGCTCAAGTACAACTCTCATGAGATGCTACAATGTCATTACAAGTGTTTGCTTATTAAATGAAAGACTGATTTTAAAATTGAAAACCTATTCATTAAAAAATGGATATGTCAAAGCCCCAAATTTCCATTACTAATAATTTCAACAATACACTTTCTATCAACTCCACAGGATGTATGCTAGAAAACGTAAATCCTCGCATCTTGATTTTCATGGGACATTCAATAATCCTTTCACAAAAAGGCAATATTAATGTGCTTCTGTTGTGATTGCTAGGAAAAGATACGCCCCAAACCCTCACTATCTGCTTCTCTTTCTGCTGCTACTTTAAATTGCCCAAATCTGTTTGACAGAAAAGGCTGGAGCCAGTAAGACTGAGCAAGGCAGGAGTAAAGATCGCCTAGGCAATGCTCAACATGCAGTCAGGCAGCTATCACTGGTATGGGAGGAATCATGCCTCCAGGTCAATGTTGATAGTTTACCTCTACTGGTTAGATTTGGATGACTATCAATACCAAATTTTCTCCATGTAAACAAAGTAACTACTCAAAATAAATAAATCAATAAATAAAAATAGAAAATACGTAAATGCTAAAATTTAACTTCTTGCAGCAGTTCTGTATTAAGCTATACTAAGTCCCAGAAGGTTTTGCCACTAGATCATTATTTACTAATGGGCTGTATGGTAGTAACAGAACATAACCTCCAAAGGCACCGGGATGAATATTTAATCCAGAGTTTCTGCCCGTTAATATTTTATTAAAGCCAGGATATTTTCCACCATCCTCAAAACACTAAATTCCATTAACGATAATTATGAATCTAAATGGATTCAGATTTTAGCAGTTTCTGAGTATTACAATGAAATAATTCTTGTGCTGCTCATTAACACCAAATATGGTGCTCCTTGCAGTTTCAACTCCCAGTATTTATTTGTTAATAATTTTCTTTTAGCCAAACCAGTATAGTATAGCAAGTGGCTTCAGAATTCACATTAATAACATTGCAAAAACATTTCCTTGTCTCAAATATGAAAAGCTACATTTAAGCTCCATTTCCCCTGTTGTGCAGGAAATACAATGCAATGCCTTTCTCTTTTGTACATTATGCCAATTCTTATAAATTACAGCTCTTCACTCATCCAGGTAACATTAATTTGATATCAGAGCCTGCTTTTCCTGGCTCTGTACAAAACAATATACACTATGATGGTGCCAGCAAAAAAGCAATGGTCACTAAATTAGGTTTCCTAGATCAAGCCCAGTAGAAAAAGCTTTCTCTGTGCTTTTCTATGACTAGAAGACTAATCTCCAATGACTTTATTGAATGTCTTTCACAGATATTCGATTATCTAAAACAATAAAACAAAGCAAGGCAGTTCATTGCCTTGGAAACAGCAAATTTCCTTCTCCCTTCATTTACAAAGGTACTGGAAACAGAAATCTGCTTCATGTAAGTCCTATAGGATAGGGAGGGAAAGAAAACAAGTTAAGCAAATGTTCAGGAAAAAAAAAAGAAATCTCTGTCCTTGAGCCATTAAGTTGAAGAAGAAACTGCACTAAAAAGAGTATTCCCCTATTTTTTTTTTTAAGAAGCATTTCAATGCCGTTTACACAGCTTTTTAGCAACTGTAATGGAGTAAAGAAAATAAGCCTAGCATTGGGATGTAAACCTATTTACAAGGGCTAAGAAACGGAAACCTTTACTAGAGGAAGAGTTCCATAATCTAGAAAACAAGCAATGTAGTATTGTGTTCTTTTTCTTTGTTTTAATCTCTTGACACTTTCATTCAACTAGAGACGTAAACTACAGAGACATTGAAGCTGCATTTGATGAGAAAATATGTATCAAGTCTGGTTGCTATTGAACTAAAAATACATCCATGTAAGAAAAATTTTCAGTGTCCACTGACATTCGTACCTATTTGTCAACAGGAACAATATAAACATACTTAAAAATAAACAAATTATATTCCAAAGACTCAATCTTCACAACTGTAATGAGTGCACAAGTTATATAATTGACATAAACATCCATTAACAGGGAGTCTTCTAGCAGCAGATTTTACCATATCATACTTTCAACTGAAGGGAAACAGGCTATATTTGCTACTTTCATTTTCTGTAAGAGTGTTACTATTCAAAATATGCATTCAATACATGAAATACGTAGAATCATAGAATTGTTTGGGTTGGAAGGAATTCTTAGAGGTCATCTCGTCCAACTATGCGATATGCATTAGATACGAAAAAAATTTGGATATTTTGAGTCTAAACATAGGTATTTATTTTCATATACAAAATAATCCATAGGTGCTATTTATTTTTTAACTTTGTTCCACAGAGAGCATTCATGTACAAAAGTCATCCTACTCTGAAGACAGAACTCACTAGTTATCATTCCAATGATTCATGTATGTTCACAATCTTTTGGATAAGTTCCATTGCTAAACATGTTAAATTTTTGTCTGTACTTTGAAGTGCTGCAAGACCGAACAGGAGTTCAGGGCTTGATCCTCAAGTAAATATAAGCTTCAGCTTGATCCATTTCTCTAACTGAAGCAGGAATGCCCAGCTAGACTGTCCTTCCAAGGGCAAATTGTCCACCCCACTTCACAACTCCAGTTTTTCATTTTACTTCAGCATGTGGAGGCTGGATCTTTTATTTGAGAAATCACTAACTCCAGCACTAGTTTTCAAGCAAATCCATTTACTTCATCTTTTACTTTAGAATTTTTCTTTTTAGTATGGTAAAAGTTCACTTTTTTCTGTAGTTGATTCCTTCCACCTTTGCTCAGTGACAGTAAAAGGAAGATCTTAGAAGGAGTAAATATAAAGGATTCCTTTTTTCTTTCTGGTTCCTAATCAGACACACGGAGATGAAAAAAACAAACTGACACAGGTAGTTTTCAGAACCACGCAATTGAGTCACTTTGTTTTCTAGGTACTTCATTGAGGAAATAGAAGGAGAAATATGGAAGGGAAAAATAGCAAATATTCTACATGATTTCAGAATTATGAAATGTTTTCAAAGTAGTGAAAATGCTCAGAAGAGTGCGAGATTGAAAGGGGTCAGAAGGAAGCAAATAATGTATAAGCATAAAGCAAATACACAGGGAATTTTATGTACTTTCATCACAAATCTTGGAATATTCAGTACAACATAACCTTAAAACAGCAGATCCGAGGTAACAGATGATCAGTTTAATAGACACTAAGCATTTTGCCCTGTTGCAATGTGCAGTACATGCACAGAGCAGAGGCCTTCCATTCCAGGTGAGAGCTATCTTTCAGACCATAAAGGTATATGTGCAAAATTTTTAGACAAACTTATAAAAATGACAGTCTACTACTTATTCAGAAGAAGTGGGAAGTTACTGAGGGCTATGCTATGTACTGTAACAGTGTGTGTAAGAGAAAAGATAGACACAGAGCATTTCATGATACACTGCAAAACTTTCACTTATACCCACAAAAAGGCAGTTGATAATGATAAAAATGATCAGTTAGACAGAGACCTGGAAGATGCTTATCTAGATTGCCATTAGCTACCACGAGTGGTGGGGAGGGCGAAGCAAAAGAATATGCTAAGAACTAATGGTCCATAGCTGTCTTCTGCAGATTCTGTCAGTGATAAGGATTTCGCTTCTGAAAGATAACAAAGTGGCAGAAGAGATAACATGCTTGATGAGGTACTTTTCAATTTTCCTTCTTTCCAGAACTATAGCATAATGTAAAAATAGGATGGATGAGATATAGCATATTTTTGGAGATGTATTTAAATATTTCCAAATAAGAGATTCCTTCCTTAAATATTCACAGTCATGAATGTCACTATTTCCATACATGAACATGCCTTACACAGAAAACTACATTTAAATATTCACATTGCTTTGTGTACTCCAAGTTGGGATGCTTGGAGGAAAAGTAGTCCTCCACAGCACACAATACAGGATCATCATTTATTTTAACAAGATGAAGGGTTTGGGTTTTATGTGTGCATCAGTCTTTCCATGTCCGTGCCTGTGCAGGTATATGCATGCACATAAATATGTATTGCTTAGCTGTATGTTAGTCTAATATTTTTATTTTAGTCTAATTTCAACATATTTTCCATTATATACAAAATTTCTTCACACGCGTTCTTTTTAATCTGCCCCCTGTAGTGTTCGCACACATCTTTTGATCTCTGCTGTATGCAGTTATTACACAAATAAGAAAAACAGATTTTTATACCATTGGTGGGCTTGTAATCAATCAATTTCTGAAAGCTCACAGGACACAACCTAAAATCTATTTACTTTTAAGGAAATCGGCAATAGAAATGCTATAGCTATAGGCAGCGTGCCTGGGCAACTCCATGAAAGACTGTTCAACATATGGAGAAACAGTGGCATGCATACCTCCCAGTCAGCCACTAAAACACATCAAGCCTCTGCTGACAGTGGCTGGAATGGTACCAGAAGTAGAAGAGAGAGGCACAGAGGCTTTTGCCAGAGAAACACCATGAGATGATCAGCTAGACCAGGTCACAGACAGAAAAGTAACACCAAATCACCTGAAAAGGGCAGAGATTTTGTTCATCTCTTAAATTAAATTCCATGCAAGCAGCCAGTGATTTCATTGGTATGATTACACACTGCAGACAGCAAAAAGCAAAATGAAACATCTGCTATTCTTCTCCAGATAAATATGTGGTGTAGGGCAATTTGATCCACCACTAGCACTGTGATGCCCTCAGGGTGAAACCCTTTCTGTGTTTACGCGGGTCTTAGCAGTGCTCAGTCCATGTCTCTGATCTGGAGATCAAAGAACTGGAAGTGCCAAGTGTATGATCACACTCGCATTTGTGTTTAGTTGCCTATGAGGGACCCACCTTAAATTCAAGATGGCAGAGAAAGAGCAAGATCCAAGCAGCAAAATATGGCAGGTGATTAGGGCAATTTGTTTCTATTGCCCATTATTGTAGAGTCAACGGTTCAACCACCTGGCCCAAATGTCCTATTGCTGCTCACAGAGAGAAGCAGCTGCACAGTTGCTGCTTCACAGCTCTGAGTACAAACACACAACACAAATCATAGTACAGCTAAAGGGATGCTTAAGAATTTGCCAGTTCTGCTATGGAGTACATTATTTATCCCCCTCTGGTGCTTTCTGAGATCGAAATAGATTCTCATTATGTACCCATTGATGTATTCAGGTGCTTCAGCAAACAAACACTGAAGATGTTTGAAGATGTTCTATTTTAAACTAATAGAGAAATAAAAAGCGTGCAATCAATTCCTTTCCTATTTATTCAAGTATTATGGAACTATAATACATTACTAGGCCATTCTGAGCATAAGAGAACTTCTTGGATTCACGCTGGCAGTAAGTGGCCCTTTGAGAATTCAGGTGTTTTCACCCCCTAGCTGCTTTTCTTATTCTTCTGGTTGATCTAAATCTTATCAATTTCTCCCTCTTGAAGTATAAAGCAGTTCAGCTCTCAGATGGCTCGTGGTTTCTGAGATTGAAGTGAAGGGAGAATGACAGTCTGTCTGTCTTAAAACTTATTTCTGAATTCATTCATGAGCCCTCTTTAAAGATGTAAGAGAATTATGAAAGCAGAAAAATAATGAAATAGAAGACTTCTCCAAACTGGTCTCACTACCCTTCCACAGTCAGATATCTGATATCCATTGTGACACACTTTCTTCCACATTGATGAATTTTAATTTTTGTTGCTCAAGGGTAACACTTCAGGAACAGCATGAGTGGTCATTATATCACATACATATTTGAGTCTGCCTCTTTTTAAACTAGATGCCTGAATTAATAAGGTCCTTTTCCAGTACTGTGCTGCCATACTGGCAAATACTTTCTGACTGAGTAAAACTAAAGTGCAAAAAAGTGCTTTCCCAGCTGTCTTGTGAAGTCAAGATCAGAGAACAGCATGAGGGCTTTTGATATATCACATCGGGATACACATTCTCCCTAACTCTCCTTTTTACCAACAGAGATTGCATTGCTTGAAAGTCTTTAACTATGAGAGAAGGGACAAGAAAACTTCTACACAACACCCCAGCACACTCCATTCTTAAACATCAGTTAACATTTTCAGTCACTAACAACAGTGTATTAAGTAATGTTATTTTTGCTTAAAAAAAATAATAATTATAAGTTAAGACTACTTATGCCCAACTCTTCCTTCTTTACATGTAGACCCTTCTGATGTAAACACTTGGAGTGATGCTTCTGAATTCACAACTACAATTAGTAATGGTTTCACCCCTTTAACTTCACCACACTCTATCTTGAAAGTAAAATTTTCTCAGCATTAAAGATGGGCAAGCCTATTTTGACAGTGTTTGTTAATGCTGGCTTCAAAAGATGTTACACTTGTTACAATGCTTACCCTTTGCTGTAGGCACTAAAAATAATATCTTCCAAAACAATATGCATCACCTACTGACAGAGCAACCTAGGGCTTTTCCTCCTTTATTGCAGAGGAATAGTTTTTCTATCCTCTAAAATACAAAAAAATCCAAATCTGTAAGAAGTTTAAGAGGAAAAGCACTACAAAATTTCTTCACAATAAATTAGCTTTTTATGATTATATTTTCATGAGTTGTCAAGAGTAAAACTGTCAGTCCATGTCACAGAGCTACTCAAAGGACTAATCTGCTTGAGTAAAATGCTGCTGAGCAGATTTCTGAATCACCTATTCGGAATATAGCCTACATATTCCAGTACAGTAATGTTTGTCACATTAGAAGCATGTTAACTGTGTATACATTGCCAGGAACTTTGGTTTCTAAGCAATCAGTCAATACTGACTGATAAGATCACATCTGCAACAAGGGCAGCCTTTCAATATTAACCGATTTAATACCTTATCTTTTCCTAGGAGACTGGCTGTGATGCCAGGTGAAAGGGTGATGGGGAGTTCAGAAACACGAGATAAATGATAGCAACAAATTCAATTAGGAAAAAAAAAAAAGTCCAAGGGTAGCTATTATTTCATTCATAAAGACATACTCCCTGGCAAGATACAGGTGGGTCAAATCATAACATCCTTGCTCTCAACAAGAGATCCACTGGGAAGGGGAGGAGAGGACTTACGTTTTAATCTTTTCCCAAATACGGGCAAAAACTCTACCTACCTTCCACCCAGCAGGTTTATAAGACTCAGTTATGCTGGACTGATTTCTGGTCTTAGTCTGAAGTTATGCCCATGTTCCAGCTACCTCACTCATGTCTGGTCCTGCAGTAAGCTCAGAGCATTCATTCAGGTTCCTTTCTTAAATTAGAACAGCTCTACCACCCCTACAGTTGAGCCATGACTGAGTTTTGGAAAACAGAAAGAGGGGAAATAAAAAAACCAAAAAATGTATAGGGAGGAATGGAGAAAAAGCAACAAAAAAATGAACAAAACAAAAACACCGATCTATTTAGAAATGATATCAACACTTTTGCTCCCACTGTACAAAATTTGCTCAGATATGCAATAAAAGCTCAAGTAGCTGCCCAACCTCTACTAAAGAAACATCTGTGTAAGTCACACTAGCAAAAGTTACTGTGGAGCTGTAGTGAATAGGCTGTTTCTTCCTACACAGTAACAGATTCACTTTTCTGTGCTTATAAATGGATCCCATCTTCAGTGCTTGAGATGGGAAGCATATTACATAATGAATTTTCAGCTATTATGTATTATGCATAATACATAATCATTTGATCTTGAACAGACCATGCAAAACCCTACCTCATTAAGTAAAAAAAATACCAATTGGTTAACCCAAGTGTTATGCTCACAATGTCCAAAATTCTAAATAAAGGAATTTGCCCTGCTTTCCTCCTCAAGAGCAGAACCTAGATGCAGTCTCAGTCAACACAACAAGAGTCTGGGTCCTTCCCAGCACATGAAGAAAAATGTCCCCATTAAAAGCTGCCTACATCTATACCAGCATCCCTGTTTTAACATACAGACCCCCCTTTCCCATGCTTCTTCCTTTACTCCAATAGGACTGATGTTCTCCTGAGAATCATCACTATCCTCAAGTCTCCTCGAGAAAATTTAATTCTGCCTCAGATTTCATTCTGGACAACAAAGACAGGTGAGCTTGTACAGGATTTGAAAAGGTATTTTTGTGGACTACATTAACCATTAAATAATTAGTAGCAGTAAATGCCAGCCTGTTCCACACTGAGCTATTTACTCCATCAATCAAGTTGTTGTGCTCTGACAAGGTCAAAGAGCCATCAATAGAATCTTGTGCAACATATTTTCCAGTAAGGAGCATTCAAATTAAACGTGAACAACAGGTACATTGCCCTTGAGAGATAAGAAAGCAACACCTATATACTGATCAGTATTGTAGTTATACTGCTAGTTATATCCACATAGCTCAATTATATGATCCTGCACGAGGTTATTTGATTTTCATCACACAAAACCAAGTTCTCTTGTTAATTCAGCAAAATAACCATTCTCTGGACATCCATTAAGGCATATCTTTCCATATAACTTGTTCACATATGGGCCACTTATCAAAGTATACGTCTCTTGAAATGCAGATAATGTTATTTTAAGACATGATAACCAAACTGAAGTTTTTTCAAATGCAGTTAAAAACAAAACACTAAAATAATGTTGTAAAATGCTCATTCTTATTTTATGATTCCCAGATTCCTTACCATCTTAATAAATTTGAATTACATGCCAAGTGTTCAAAAAAAAAATTGTGTACACAACACATTTAACTACATGCTATTAATATTTGAACAATATCTTAATTGAAGCAGTGTTATCCTGTGTGTTAAATTTTATTCCTTTTCCAGTGACAGCAAGCAGCAACCTAAATGCAAAAGTGAGTTATGTTTGAATACTACATTTATACTGGTATTATTTATTGTTTAATTCAGCATTCACAAAATCTGAACTGTTGGCAGTTTTTCGGAAAGACAGATTTGTAATATGTACCAAATAGTAGAAAGATATATACCTATTAAAATTTAAGACTGACAGACAGCTGGCTGGATTTTAAGGGAAAGTAAGTAGACTGATGGTAGTAACTATGAGAACTTAATAGCAGAAAAGTGAGAGTCATGGGATATCTAGCTTCAGATCAAGATCTCTCAACCAGAAGATGATATTGCGCCTTTAAGGCCATCAGGATTCCCAGTCTGCTAAGGAAACAGAAGATTTTAAAACAGCTCTGTCTAGTGTTAAGGGAGCCCAAAGTAATTTGAACTGGCAAAAAGAATTGTAACACTGCATCGGTTTTGCCTGTTTCTTCTGGCTTGTTAAGAAACAGGGCAAAGCAATGAGAGCACAAAAACAATCCCTTTTCTTTATCATTAATATAAGAGATTACCATGGAAATATATCCTCCAAATCATTGAATCAGTTAAAAGATAATGTTACGTATGGCTCCAAAATCAAGAAAATACTGGGCTGTATATGAAACACAGCAAGATGGCAAGAGAGCAAGAGCGAACCTACATACTAAGATAAGAATAAAATCCCCCAACTAAATGTGTTCAAAGGAGAGAGAGAGATAAAGGAGTGAATCTATTGAAAGACAGCAAGTCCCGAGACTTTCTAAAAGTTTGGAACTTACAGGAACATATAGTAAAGTTAAAAGCATAAAAATAACACATAACAATAGGGAAGTTTGATATATTGTACCTCAGGTACAACACAGGTCAAAGAAACTTTAAAATAATTAGTCTGATCTCAGTCAACCAAAGCCCCATCCCTAAAAAGTTATTTACAAAAGATCAGAACCTAAGTTAATGGAAATACAGTAAACTTGCATTGAATTCTATTCGAAGTTGATTGTTCCAGACTAATGCAATAATTGTTTTATAAAGAATATGAACTGACAATTAATTCAAATAAATCATTGAACATTCAATACAGCACTAGAACAAAAATCATGACTTCAGCCACAAAAGACAGGCTGCAATAAAAGAACTGTATGCTGTGAAAAGAATTAAGCAAAGAAAAATAACAGTGATTATCACTTGACTGGATCAACATTGCTCAAGAATCAGTCTTGGAAATAATATTAATTACTTAATAACTTCTTGGGAGAAAAATGGAGTTCACTTGTGAAGAGTGTTGATCAAGAGAAATCATCAAGATAAAGCCAGATATAACTGAATAACTCATAGAAAAGATGAGAAGAGTACAACAGTAATGATATTTAGTCAGTATAAGATCACTTATTCAACAACAGAAAGTATTTCTAGGTTATGATATGCATTGTTTGGAAGTGATGAAGAGAGATTTGGATTTCTTTTTCAGACTGCTGGACTGAGCAATTAATGCAAAATATCTATAGAAGGAAGAAATACAGTTTTCTGATGTGGTAGTTTTTGCACTTTCCTTTTATATGTTGATATAACCACTTGTGAAGCAAGTATAAAGCCACTTGTGAAACACAGCAGCTTAAGACAGTAATATCTACCCTGTCCACATTGCTGAGATAAAGAAAGTAGGGAACTTAGGTGACTGCTACACTGTCTCTTTTCAATGAGTAACAAACTCATTAAAACTAAATATACAGCAATATATTCCTATGCCTGAAGGAAATTTCTCACATCATCCTGGGAATAAAAGTGATGTCATCATTACAAAACAGTATAACATTCAGACAAAGTACAGCAAACTGAGAAGGGTGGCTGGTACCAAGTACCTCTTTAAGTTTACATCTTCTAATGGAGAACCTTTATCTGAATTTCGATTTATCATTAGACAACATATGTAATAGCCTAGAGCAAATTACTGATTCAGCTACTGGCCTTACATATCTCAAACAGTTCCTTCTCATATTACTTTTCTATCACTGTTAGCATTGCACAAAACTCATGTTGCATTTCTGAGGATTGCATAGAGGGCTACAAAATATTAATAAGTTATCTAATAAGGTTTTCCTTTCTTGTAAACATTCTAGAGGTCAGCAGACATTTTACCAAGGCCTGTTGAACCTAATTTCAGTGGAAATGTTTGTATCCTTTTTTTTTTTTTTTTTTTTTTTTGTGCTAGAAGGCTGGTATCTCTGCATTTTTACTGCACATTCGTTAGTCTGAAGGACTATAAAACTTGTCATTTTAAAAGGCTAGAAGTTTATGACCAAAAGCCAGTTAGAACAGTACACCATACCAAATCAAGACAGGGTTATAATAATCATCACATTTAACATTTGACATTTAAGGCACAACTGAATATCTCATATTGTACTACATGACATAACTAGAAGAAAAAAAAGAAAGGACAAAGACTGCTGAAGGAACATTTCAAAGTACCTGAATTTTAAGGGAGACAACTTCAATTGTGTTCTAGATAAAGACATTCATTCTACTTAGGAACTCTGCCCAAATGTTTTGAAGCCTTTCTTTTTGCTATACAATCATAGCCTCTCATTATTCAATATCTACGACATCATTGTGAGAAAAACTAAAACAAAAAGCAAGCAATCAAAATACTTAAACAACTGTATCCAAATATTTGGATTTCTGCCATATTCTATCCTGTCACTTAAGCATTTCTTAACAAGTTCTCAGCTTTCAGGCATTTTGCAAAAAGAAAACAGGCTGCAAAAAAGTTTCGCCTCAGTCACTGTAAAGAAACAGGGGATTCAAACCAGTCCAAGCTGAAACTGTGACCTTGAGTTTTTAAAGGCACATTTGACTGGATCTTTTATCAGAGTCTAGCCAGGACACGCTGGCACGATGACACCTAAGGGTACTGTTTTTCAGAAATCAAACATCTGTAACAAGAACAAGAAGCACAAACAGCATGCAGAGTCCTAACAACAGCCTTGCATGACCTGTGTGTCCAGCGTAATTACAATTCATTCTTTTCACACCTCTTTCTTACACAGCTACAGCACTGAATAGGAAATCTCATGGCAGCCCAGAATTCGACAGGGAAAAGTAACTGAGGGTTTAATCACCAACCTCAAGGCAATAGCAGTACATTGTGCAGTATGGTTTTGGAAGCAGTTCCACTGATTACACATCAGCGGTGAGACACCTTGGGTCATATTTATTTCTAGCATAAATCAATACACTTCAAAGGAGAAACACTTGGGAAGAATTTGACCTGTTTCATACTTCAGTTAAAAACTGCAAAATCATCCTGGAGAGATCCAGAGAGTTTCAATTTCCACCATACTTACATTGCATACTTTTTTTTTTTTTTTTAATTATTATTTTAAATGTCTCAAACTTTTGGAAAACACTTGATTTTACACAAGTTAAATCACAATACTGATTGTAATTCTCATACATTTCTACCTGTACTTTTGAAGTAATTGCATTATTATTCAACACGTAAAAGGATCTGACACCTTGCATGCGTGATATGAATGCACTTTTACTAAAAATGTAAGAGAAAAAATTGACTGAAGAAGGGAGAGAGGAAGAGGAGTAGAATATATATTTTTAAGCCAGTACTTAAGCATCATCCTTCATCTTAAAAATTGAACTTGTTGAACAGGAAACACTCTCATGGGTCTTTTAAGAAAACTATAATAAAAGCACAAGATATTAGCAATACCAACTGGAGATTTTTTTTTTTTTTTGCTTGTTTCCTGCTTATTACAAATTCATAGTAAATCTCCAATGCTAACATGTATAATCAAGGAATATTAAGATATTATAATCACAAAATAAACAAGAGAGTTTGGCAAAGTAGATAATGGTAACAACAAAAAAAAAGATAAAAAGATTACCCCTATCCTAGGCTCACTCACAAAACTCCAGCAGAGCAGATCTCCAGAAGAAATCCTTCCCCACTGGTAGCCAGCTCTTAAGTAAGTGTAGGAGGGGTGGAGCCTGGCTCCACCTGAATTGCCTTCACCTGTGCTCCTCTGGCTGACTCATGGCTCACCTTAGGTGATCAATCAGAGTTTCAGGCCGTGACTCAGCTGTTCCCACACATAATACTACTGCCACATGCATATTTCCAAGACAAAGGACTTAAGCTCCAGTAAAAAGTTATGACGTGTTCTTAATTACAGTTGCATCCAAGTGAGTAGATGCTGTAGCCAGCTTTGTGATACATAATGGTGCAGAGGAAAAAAATGAAAACCTATAGTGTGATTATGCCGCAGATAGTAAGAAAACTAATTGCCTTATTTTGCATGAAAGAAGATGACATTGAGGAGAAGACCTGTTCAAGTTATCACTGGGTCTTTAGCTTCACTGACAAGCCCACGTGTTTTCATTTTCCTCTTTATGGCACAACAATAACTACTTAATCAACATCTGCAGCTGCTGGACTTCTTCAATGTCCAGACATCCGTCTGCACCTGAAGAAAAGACGGTTTTGTTGACAGCCTGATGTTAACCCTCTTCATCCTAATTTCCATAAAAAATAAGGAAATGCTGCAGCTGCAGTTAAGCAAAACTTTTTCATAAAAAGTGAGGAGAAAAAAAAATATGCAAACAAATGTATAGGATATGGAACACATCCTCTAATGCACACTATTAAAATCAGTTACGGCATATCAAAAGGAAAGAGAGAAAAAAGCAGATACAGATCACAGATTTCTTTTTCACAGTGCTCTAAGGGAGAGAGTTCCCTGGTCACAGGAGACCTGTGACCTCCTGGAAACATTAATGATAAAGGTGCTAGCACTGAGTGAATGCTTCATAACCCTGAACATAATCTCTAGATTTAATTCAGCTGCTCTTGTCTTTTCCACTTTCTGCCACAGTCTTGAACAAGAGTTATGCTATCTTGGCTTATAACTTTGACCTCTGAAGGCTATGGCCACAGAGTCAATCAATTCTTCATACCTCAGACCTACCTGAAGGACTCTATTTCATCATGCCATTGCATTCACTTTCTGAAATATTCTCTTTGAATATCATGAACATGTTTTAGCCTCAAAACTATTATGAAAAAAATAGCATAAATTGTTAAAGCCCCTTCTCCTTAGCAGTAGTTACCTTCTTCCTCTTCCATATTTAGAGCGAATGTGGGGAAAAGGAAAACAAAAACCTGAAGATACATTCAGGAGAATACTAGTGCGCTGGTATATACCAACGAAGCAATTCTTACTGTATTTTACTTCCAAATTGACAGGCTAATATTGTCTTTTATATTTGCTCTCACAGTACAGTTTACCTGCAGCTACATATAACAGAGGGAAGGGGGAGAGCAGAGGGACGGAGGCTCATTATGGGCAGTGCTTATTTCCACTCTAGTACAGTTACAGGTATGAGTTACTTTAAATTTCAAAGCAGGCCATTAAATGGCTATCCAATTAGATAATCTCCATTACAGGAAACTACTGCTATTTAATTAGCTTGTTAAAAAACAACCCCACTTCACATACCCTGAGGAGAAGACCTCCCATAAAAGAAGAGGGAAGAAAAAAAAAAAAAACTGAGCCACCATGACTACCAACATTCACAGATATACAAGTGCGTTTGTCAGATAAAGTACGTAGAAACCATTATGAGATGAGATGACTTCTGAAAGTCATAGGATTCAAAACTGCCTGAAACCTGCTTTTCTGGCTACTTGTTTGAGTAGAAGAGGGGAAATTTTGACCAGATGTGTAGCAGAAGAGACAAAATCCCACTCCTCCCTCTCCGAAACAAAATCATTAAAATACTAGCCAGCACTGAACGATCTATGGGGAATACAACTTACTTGGACAGACACAGCTTTCTCAGTTTATTTCCTTATCCCCCTTCCTCCCTGTTCACACATCTGCCCTTCTGTTTCCTACCCTCATTCTTTTTAAAGATAGGTTTTAGTTTTCTTCCTAATTAGGAAAGCTATGCAAAAGGATTCACTGACCCTTAAGAGAACCTGTTATCTGTCAAGCTGTCTGCTGCCTGGAAACATAATTTATTTCTCATTATATTTGTACAAAACATTCCAAAAATGAGAACATCTCCAAAACCTGAACTCTTCAAAGCTAAAAAACATTCACCTGAAAACACCTTGAAAGCTTGATTCTCAGTTTTACTTTTCAGGAAATAAAATTTTGCCTCATAGCTTGCTTTAAAACCCACAGTAAATCAGCTAGGTAAATCTGTTAAGTTACTCAAAAGAACTGTTGTCTTTGAAACTGTGGTATAGCTTATAACCTACTTTGCAAATCTATCCTATAAACCAGCATAAGGACCCCTCATTACAGATAATCTTGCAGTTGCAAGCAAAGATGATACTGGCTTCCACAGTGTTTTACAAGCTTCACAGTACTATATACCATCTCACAAAGAAGAGTACATTGATAACACTTCATGAGAGAAAAGCCCTCCCCTTGCAGAAAACTGCTCAACACAAGCATTCTCTTTTTAACTGTTGATATTTTTAGAACAAATGTGGCATACATAATTATTTGAAAGTGTAAATATGCTCACAGTTGTTCCCCCATAAATGTTTATATACACTTCAATTAAGCTTGACAGAAGTCTAAGGGGATCAAGAAGATATTTCATGGCTACAGGCCCTTCAACAGAGAAATAATATCCCTTGTTTGGGGTTCTCCTTTGGAAAAAAACATGCACTCCAAAGTAGAAAATACATTTTTGGCTGGGTAATTGCCATAGGCACATGCCTCACTCAGGTGTGGAACACTGCTGGCTGTGCTGCACATGCAGCTGTGAGGGGCGTAAAGGGGAACATTAGAGAGACATTTGTCTGATGATCACGGGAAAACTGATCAGCATTTTGGCTGAGAAATTAGGTTTCCTGCAGGGAAAGTAGATCAAGAATGTTCATACCCGAAGTGAATTATGACTTCTCTGGTTTCTTTCTTTTATCCAACATGATGTGACTATCATTTTGAGACATTACTGCTCCACATCCAACAGATCAGGGGATAAATGGTGAGCTGGGACCTGCAGAGTACAAATGCAATAGTCAGGGAAAGACACAATCTGTGTGGCAAAGTTAACAAGACCTCACTAAAGCATTTCTCAGAGAGATCAGGAGTTTGGAAGAGCAATTTATCTCCCCTGAGCTGTTTGTGAGTGATTTCTCCACCTTGCTCCAAACAGCAGGGCTCACCTGCCTGCTGAGAATAGGACTCCTACCACTTCCAGGAGCAGCTAGTCACAGACAGGAATATCTAATCAAGTTAGGCCCCTGGCATCTTTTCTGCCATTTTTTTTGGACCCACGTATCTCTGCAACAAAAATTCTTACTCTAGAAAAATGCAATCTGCATTCTAGTTAAAAAGATGTCTGCTTATTACCACTCCTCGACTATACAACACAGAGAGGAAAGGGGTAGGGAGGGAAAAGGGATATTTTTCCCTCTCTCCTCCACAAATCTAGAAACAGAAATAAACTGTATTACTACACAAAGGCAAGAGCTCTACTTTGTCTGCCTACTGACTGCTGTTTTCCTGTTACAGCATATGGTTTTGTTTAGATTCTCTCTCTCCTAGCAGTGAACTAATAAACAAGAGGTAAGCCTCTGTGTTGTCACCTAGGGAAAAAGAGGAAGGTACTTCTAACAAAAGGTAGACTCTTGTCTTGGTGCCAAGAAAAAGTGTTCATGCCCCATTAAACAGAAGGTGGATTCCTGTCTCTCTGGTTCTTTTGTTTGTTGCTTCAGATTGTTAAACAGAGCAAGGGCACTCCTGCTTCCAAGCACCTGCATTTAATTGCAGCTTATTGTGTTCCCCACGGGGAGGCAGGAACAGCTGTGAGGGAACACGGTACTGATGCAAGAGCAGAAAATACTCTTCCTGAGCAGGAAATGTGCTCTTTCTTCTACAAAAAGCACATTACTCTGAAGAGGAATCATTAGGAAAACAAGTGCTGCTTGGTTCTCCTCTGATATCTTTTGTGTAATGTTGTTCAAACAAGTTAATAAACCACACCTACAAAGATATTATGATTAGTGGTTTAGAAAGAGTCTATTTCAAATAACTTTTAAGGAAAATATTATTTTTGTGTGAGCAACCTACTTGTTTATTAATTGAAAGACTTTTCACAAAGCCTTGGTATGTCATTAAGATTGAAATTCAAGTGAATATAATTCAATAAAATCAATGTATAAACTAAGGTTGTGAATGACTTCTAAAGAATAAAAAATAAGAAGTTGTCCACATCCTGCACAGTGTTTAATCATTTAATTAGGGAAGTCTGTGTAATGAAGCTTGCTGAGAAAGCATTTTTCCCTTTGTGACAGCTGTATTCAGTACTTACTTCATTCCTGTGCTCATTCTTGGCCTTCAAGAATCAAATGGTTTAATAACTTCCTGCATATGCTGGTTAATTTTTTCTTGTATTTATGCTGGTTTTTTTCCTAGTCCATTTTGGAAACTGTCTAGTACAATGAAGAATGCTCAAACACTTGAACAATTTTGCCAAGCTCAAACCTACAGGATGGCCAACAGTTCTCACTTCACACACGTGAGACCTTTTATCAGTTGATAGAATAACAAGAAACCATTCTACTATGACAAGGATGGCTGGTTTGAAAGTTCCTTCAACTCAAGAGCAGAGGAAAAAAGGAAGTGTGGTGCTCTGCTTTAATGAAAAGCACAGTGATACAAGGAACTACACATACTTATCTCAAACTGAAAAGTCACCAGGAGAGCTCTTCCTCATTTGTTACATTTCTAGGGCACCCTTGCCTATGTAGGTAATGTCCACCAAAATCAAATGGAAACAATAATCCTAACTTGAGGGAGCTACAGAGCCTCCCAGAATGGTCATAGCAGCTTTTTTTAGATTTCAGATGTTTTCCAGGTCCCAACACTTAAAAGAAAATTCTGCTTTTTGTTTATCTTCTTCTGCAACCAGAGGCAGCGAACAAAAAAAAAAAGAAAAAAAAAAAAGTAATAGGTCATAGCATCACTTTCTATCCTAACACAATAAAAGGGAAAGAATAACTTTTTTTGTTTATCTATCATTCTATATCATTCTAGTGCTTTCTCGTATTAAAAAAGTGGCTATCCTTTTTTTTCTTTCCCCTAAGTAATGAAGAAATAGAATATTTAACCTCCCACCTGTTTCCCCAAAATAAAAACAATAAAAGTGGAAATGTTTTCTTATGCTCTTTGAAGTACACTGGATTTAAACAAACTGTAATACTGAAGTTTGGTTAGTTGCAGGCACAGTATGCCTCCTGTTACCTGTCAACTTATTTATTTATTATAGACAACACTAAAAAAGTCAATAAGAACGATCCAATTTGACAGTCTTAGGGGTTGAAGCCTTTGACAGAATAGGTGCACATAGAAACAGCATTCTTATCCTATCTTGTTTATTTGCATCAGCCTTAACACAGAGATACCTTTTCCTATATTGAGGGCAGCCTAGCTTTTGCAATCCTTCTAATGTTTTATGTCGTATCTCAAAGGAAGGGGGAATTTTCAGATGGGAGAATTGGAATTTCCATCTAATTAGAATACACTACTGTCTGTGCAGTTTAAGTAGATGTGAATACAAACACTCTACACATTGTTCTCCAGTGGTAAATGGTGGGAATTGAGCTATCTCAGGAAATCCATCTCCTCCTTCCTCACTTCCTCGTCTCGGCTGTCTTAAGGAAGAGCTGAGACACGGGTGACGACTGCTGGCTTGTGTTCCCCTCCTTATATCCATCCAAGATCAGAAACAATAGGATGGTCCCAAAGAATAACAGTACATCTTTCATTTGCCCATGAATGCGAAACAACTACAACTCAGGAAGGACTACTTCTTTGTCTCTCAAAGAGGCACTGTGCTAAGCCTGCTCAGCTCCCTGGGCTAACCATGTTGTGGTCCTGACTACACCAGGTCAGTCTGCTATCTGCCTTTTCATTCTCCTTTGCTCCTTGGCTGAAAGGGGATGCTTCAGAGGTAAGAAATGCTAGCATGATCATCTGGTCCACCTTGTGAGATAGAATATATCTTCTTCAGTACTTAAACTACTAGAGCTTTATAAGTTTGTTCCTCTCCTAACAAGAACTTCCTAAGGATTTACTTGAGAGCAACTCATCAGTATTTCAGATTCTCCGGTAAGCGTACAGAAATGCTAGGTAATAGTGACCAGCACTTAAGGATAATTATAAAAGCTTGGAAAGTGGCAAGGTAACAAAAGTTAAAGGGCATTAGTTGGTACTAGCAGGATATCGGTTAATATGAAGAAGTCTGAATACAGAATTACTATTTCCTTCATTTGCTTCACCTGATTTCACACTTAATTTCATACTTGACAGAGTTTTGGTGTTTCAGTTACCTACACTGACGGCAGGCCTCGCAGTATAACAGACAGGGTTGTTCTCAGTTGCTAAAAGAAGTTTATTTCATGTTTACTTCCTGCATGTGTCCAAAAGTACTTTCTTAGATATCCTCAAAAGCTGTATGTTGTGTATAAGAGGACAAGACAACGGTGCCTTCTGCTAGCCTCAGAAGCAACTAACACAATATACTCACACCTGTACTACTTTCTTAAAGTTTCTGAAGCCTAATTCATTAACTTGCTTACAACAGCCTTGGCCTAGGTAATAACTTTTTAAATTAATAGTAATAAATTAGAAATTGGAGGTATTCTTAAACCTAGACTGAAAGTAACTTGCCCTGAAACTTGACCAAGTGTCAATACAGCTGGAATTTTGAAATAAGTCATGCACGTGCAAATAGTTTAGAGATTTCCCAGTAAAGAAATACAGCATCCTAATGAGAATCTATTTGCTACTAGATCAACTTCTACCTTTTGCTCTGTTATATGGTAAATCTAATATACATGTTTGTCTGGCAACAAATACTGTTTGATACACCATAAGCTAAAAATTCATGCAAGTCATTTAAAAGTAACTCCTCTAGTACAGACTAGATTAAGTCCCCTTTGAAAAAAAAAAAAGTAATACCTAGTGGGGGAAAAAAATTAAATCTATAATTCTTCTAAATAGATATATAATAAACCCTTTGTTTGATTAGGTTTATATAAATATATAATGTGGTTATCTGAACTTTTAATTAGCAATATGATATCATCATTTACTCTGTTACTATATCACATCATCATCCTAAAAAGAAAGCTCTAGTAGAAAATACACAATAGGAGGAAATACACAATAGAGTTAACGGGATTTCAGGCAAGGATTTTTTATCTTAATTATCATAAGCAAGAGCAAGAATCCTTTCTATCTCTGAAGTAAACTGTTCTCAGAGTGCTGATGGGCATATGAGTTTTACTTAAACTACCATATAAATACCTTATTTTGTAATTACCTACATAATGAGAACTGGATGAGAGTTCTACCATCACATTTGTACTCATAACTGTAAAGTGACACTTTGCATCTCTTGTGCTTACTTTCTGTCACATTATTTTTCATATTGACAAGTCATGTCTTGTCAGATTCTATGAATATCATCTACACACTGGTTACACACATTGACAATTTTAAATAATTATTCACAAGCCATGCATTCTGTTGTTAATCAGATCATCTCTTTTTTTCCACAACTTCCTCCCAGTATCCACAGCTCAGAGTCTAAACACTTGAGACAACATGAGGCTAAGAAAATAGGCATTTGTTTGACTATCAAGCAAGAAAAGGATTTCTGCTAATATTTGTTGGGGACAGCAGATCTATACCCTGAATTTTTTTTTAGTCACAATTCAATGAATTTGTTTATATGTCAGTAATATTAAAACACAACATTTAGAATTTATTCAAGATCGAACTGCTTGTACACCAAATAGAGATTTTACTGCTTTCTGTAATAGCATAGCTAGATAACTGCTTTTGTTCTTTGTATGTCCACCAGTAGTGGAAGTTGCTGTAATGCAAACTTTTGGGTTCAAAGCAACCAAGATGGTTAATTTACCTTGCCTATCATTTTTATATAGTCATTCATCGTACACTAATTCTAGAAAAGTGGAATTACTGAACCATCAATAACAGGAACAGGCTAGAAGCAGTACTTTTAATCATAGGTTTATTTCTAAATCATAGAAATGATCTTTTAAGCTACATGATACCATACCAAATGGTTTCCGTAAGTGTTCCCAGTACATATTGAAATACCAAAGGTTGTATACATTGACAGAATAACATTCCAGGGGTGGTTTTTGACAGATACATTAGTACTCTTACTAAAAACATCATTCTAATAAAAAGTGTTTCATGCTATTAGTCCATATCTGCACGACACTGTCAGGCTTTAAAAAAATGTTTTTCTCATTTTCCTGTATATTACAGGTTTTCCAGTTAGTTACGTTTGGCTGCAAGTACCAATTCATATATTTCTATTTTATACCTAAGTGAAACCTGAAACCCTGGGTAAAATGAGCAAGTGTATGTATAACTACCAGGATCGTATCAGAATATCTCACAAGAAACACAAGAATTTTGGTTTACACAGAGAAATAGAAGCACCTGTGCTGTAGTGATAAAGAGGTTGAGTAACTTTAGAGATAGGACTCAGCAGTGCTTCTGAATCCTAAGCATTTCTAATTCATTATTCTGGCTCCTCTCTACAAAACTCCTGACAACCACAGTAAGTCTTGACAAAGCATGAGTGATAATCCTATGCTCTTGGATCATTCTAGAGTCTAACACATGCAAAATATGTGAAATCTAATTAACAACTAAGATTAAAGAGATTTGTAGTGTCTTGTTTGCCAGCTAAGTACTATAAACTACTTTGCTTCTCATCCTCCCATCATCCTTCATCTTGTGTACTTCTTTTCTTGGCTATCATTATTCGAGCCCTGGATTCTGACACTGCCACATATCAAAGAGTGATTTAACTTCTCTTTTTAGGACTATCTGTGACTTAAGGTATTCAGCTGAGCTTCCGCATGCGGCATGTTTCACCTACTGACACTTCTTTGCCTTCAGATGTCTGCAGCAGCAGCACTCCATCTGACATGTGGAAACACTATATAGAAGCATGGATACCTTCACAACTTCAAAATTCAAAGCACCAAAAGGATGAGGAACTTACATTATCCACCATTCGGTGGATAAGTTAAAATACAGCACCTGGTCTGTTTGCATCGGCAGCTGTTTGGATGTTCTCTTACTTCAGCTAGTAAAAGAAACCAGACTTTCTGATTATGAAATAAAATAAATTTGTTTCAGTGAGAAGCATCGAATTTACTTGACACTCCTGGAAAACTTCAGCAGAAAATCCAGCCATTAAAAAATAGCTTACCTCACAGAGAAACTTGACAGTGGTGCATTCTCCACAGCCAGATACTGAGGAACACAAAGGAGTTTGAAGAATCTACAGTTTTTAATTCAAATGCAGACCAGTAATACTGAAATAAATAAATAAATAAATAAATAAAAAATTAAAAATAAAATAAAATGAAAACGTTTTTATTCATTCTTATTTGGTGAATCAGGGTACTCAGTCCAAAAGCTGGCTGACCCCTGCTTACCTTTCAATATATGATCTGGAAGTTTTCTATAACTTTAAAGAAGCTTCATTTTTAATTTCTCGCCCCTTCTCTACCTCATCATTATTTTGTAAGAAGGGAAATCTTATTACGCAGACAGTGATCAGTAAAATTTGTAAATACAGTACCTCTACATTATATCATACCAAGTCAAACAGTGGTGACTTAACAGACTAAAGCAAACCTATATTCATTTCTCTTAATCTTAGCACAACTCATTCAACTTAACCTTTTCTTATACATTTATACTTAATGATTGCATGTTCAAGAATTTATTACAGAAGCTCCTATTCATCTTACAGAAGATAGTAAAATATTTTTAAAGCTTAAGTTCAAGGCAGATTTTTTAGTGTACAAATAGCTGTACTTGCAAACTCACACTCATCAAATGTATCTGAAAGTCCTCAGAGGATGCCAAACCTGGGGCTAAATAAAAGGACAAAATGACAGAAAAACCTTAGCAGCTGGTCACAGATCCGGTGACCAGCAAATTAACAGAAAGGTCCTTCCCTGCAGATTAGTCTATCTAACAATATTTCACAGATATTTAACAATAATCCCTTTTTACAGGCATGCAGATTCATTCTTTATTGACTAAGAGGCTCAACTTCAAGTTATCTTTTCAGAAGCAAAAGATTAATACTTCAGATTTCATCCATAAAAACAAACTACAGAGCTGACAATGATTACCCACTATTTCCATTTATCCAGCTACTACGACAGGCATAATTAAGCTGAAATAATAGTTACCACATCAAATGCTTAAACGTATCAACTGGCATTTTCTCTTTTCTTCATTTTGGTTGCAGTCTTTCTGATTTCACTTTGTTTTCATTGCCTACCTCTTCCATTGATTGACTCTCCTATCTCCACCCAACTAATTCAGATTCTTCCACATTTCATAAGATTCAGCTACGACAGTTTAAGATGCTTATTTTATTCATCTTTTGTTTGTGCCTGCAAGGGCTTCTCTAAAAGCAGTGCCTCCTATTTTATTATGTTGGTTCATGACATCAGAGGTGGTTTTTGGTGGTATGGCAGTAGAGATTGAACCTTCCTATTAATGTTCCGTTACATTTTGTTGTTGTGTGACATATGGCAGCAAAGGAGCAGTCTGACATGGAAATATACATGCAAGAAATTTGTAATCTTCCCTATGGAAAAAATTGCACCCACTGACGTTCATTGACACTCTTGATTTATGGAGACCAGTGAGCACAGTGAGGCAACAAGCAGTGTGTTTCAGTAGTAGCAACAGCAGGCCGGTGCAAATTTTTGAGTGCAGCACGCAGGCTCTTGTGCATTGCTGGTGAAGATGCACAGCTAAATATGGTGACTACGTTGAAAACTCATGTTTTGCAGCTGAGAATCTGTTGTATTAAACAGTGCTATTGTGCTCTTTGTATCTGTTGTTGTTTCCATGGAAATAACAAGCAGACATTAAATCCTGAGTTACCTACCTATGATGGTTTAACTTCATTGTGCAAAGACATGGGACTAAACTAGTCAGGAATTTATTGGACACGACAGACTTCCTTCTTTAAAAATACTTTCATCAGCTTAGAAGAATTAATGGATTAATATTAGACCCAGATAAAATTAACTTTAAAATAGGACAGATATTGTTAAACTGTATTTTTGCTACATTAGTTTCCTAACAAAGTCAGTTTATAATAAATCCAAAAGTCCCAGATATCAGAACTACACTTAAAGCAACATTAAAGTTGAGCATGTTTATTGCATACCACTTTCCCTCCACGTCAGCCTATACACTGGCTCTTCACATATCAGTTTAAATAAAGACACTGGGGGTTTTCCTAAGTCTGTGCAAAAAAAAAAAAAAAACACACAAACTCTTTCTAAAATATGCAAATACGAGCAAATTTAAGGAACATTTAAGAAGTTGTGCTATATCTGGTACGGAGAAACTACATCACTTGTAATGTATGGGAAAAAGGGATGCTGAAAAAACCTCACATTATGGAAGATAAGCAAATTTTTTTTGATATTACAGCAAAATAAAAACACCGATTTTTACTTAGAAACAGAACTAATCCATATGTATTTTCTACATAAGTGTAATTAAGACACTAAATTTACACCATCTACTCACAAGGGTATTTAGTTCACATGAGTACTTGGTTGGTTACTCAGCAGACTTCTTTTCTTTCCAAAAGTGTATTTATTATGTGAAAAAAATAAGACTGAAAATCTACTTTATCACATAACTTATTCTCACATTCCACATGTTTTGAGCACAACATCAGAACACCTATTTGTTTCACAAAGTTCCTTTGTGCTTTATGGCTTCCATCTCTTTTTATATTTCAGTATATCAAATCTTAGTGATTGGTTACTTTGTTTTTAGTCCCACTGAGCCTGTTATCTGTAATTAAATATAAGCCTCTGCGATATTAGTAGTGTGCTGATGGATTGTTGCTTACGTACTGGGCAGCACTTAGAGAAATGGAGGTCCTTGAAAGCAAACAGCATCAGAGCATAAATCAGCTTGAATGAAGACAGGAGCAAATATAGATTTTGTGGTAAGAACGCTCAGGAGATTGTTCTTCGAAGTGCACAGATTGGAGATTACATCTGTATTGATCTATCGTCAGACATTTATTGATCATTGGCTAAATGACTGTGCAGATAAACATATGTATCTTTCCACTTCTGCCACTACATCTAGCTTTACTGACTATGCAAAACTAAGTACACAATCCTCTCAAACCTTGATTAAATGCTGCATGAAGGTTTATGTAACAAAATTGATCCAAAATAGAACATGAAAATTAACTTCCGATTGCTGTAAGAATAAAAAAAATGTCCAACTAAAAATATTCCAATTCATTTTCAACCTTGTAAGATTTTCTACAATTACCCCTGCAATTCTGAAATCCCTTCACCCTATTTCTTGAAATGTCAGACATACAGAAAAAAGAAAAAGGAAAAAGAAAGCAAAACCCACAAATCAAGGTACTTAAGATTTTCAAATTATAGAATATTGTTAGCAATTGTGGATATCATATAGACAGATATAGATTGCTTTTCTGACAAGCATGAGCTGGCAGCAAATTCCTCAAATGATTTTCAGTTAATCTTACCTATTCAAACTCATATCTCAAGTATGATAAAAAAGATCCTCTATTCTAAGCAGATGGGATACATAAATCCAACATTTCTAAGTTGCAGGTATCCATTGTAGTAATGCTTACTTTCTGAATAGTGTGCCATTTACAACATATGGTTTTGATGACATCCTTAAGTAGCTATGCTCAGTTCTTGCACTCAAGAATAACCACTATTTCAGCAAAATAATCCACAATAGCCAGAACACAAGCTTATGTAAGCCACAACTAAATGGAAAAGGAATATGTCAATATGTCAAAAAATCACCAGTTAAATACAAAGATGAAACAAGCAATCACTGAACTGACAGCCTAATTTTAACGAGCTTACTGTGGACATCAATAAAGGGTTTCACACACTAATAACCAGAGAGGTTCATTTCAACCCAATCTTCACTAATCAACACTCTCCCATATCCAGAATACAAAATGGTACACAAATACTCAGCAGACCAACAATTGCCCGTGCCCCAGACGGAGATCTTCAGTTAATCTCCTCCCCAGCAGCAAAACCTGGCAAGCAGAGATCAGAACCCTCTGCAACTTTCAGATGCTGTCCCACCCCATCTTTTCAAAGCTAGCCAGGAGTAACACCCAAATTTAATCATTTTCTACTTCAGAAAAAAAAAAAAAAAAAAAAAAAAAAGAAATGCTTTCTACCTTGTTCACACTCTCTCTCTCACTCCCGAGGAGTTTTTCGTTCTGTCATCCTCTGATATTTTTTCCCAGATAACTAAGTAAGTACTTCAAACCTGTAACAAATAGAAAATCCCCTATACTTCTCCAAGCCATCTGGCCTCCTGATCTTTCTCTCTCCAGCTGCTGCAGCTTGTAATTAGTCCCAGCTGAACGACTAGTTAATCTTCTCAGCAGAATCACACAAGGAATACACATTTCATTGCAAAGCATAGACTAGTTATTTACTAACAAAAAACAGTTTATGATCTCCCTTACTTTTTCTACATAACCAATATGAAGGCAACTGTCATGGAAACTTAAAGACAGAAAGAAAATATATAAGACTTTGTGATAGAGTAGAAGCAAAGAAGATATCTATGTTCAATATTAAGTTAAAATTCAAATGAACAGCCACTAAGGCTTTTCCACTGGAAAAGTAAATTATTAGCTGTGAAAATAAAATAAAGACTTCTTTGCAAATAGCAAATGCTACTTTTATAGAAGATGATGTCAGAAGCCAAAGGTCAGAATTTAACACTGGAAAGAAGATTTTAAAGTAGGAAGTTCTAGGTCAAGAAAAATTGTACTTGGCTGGAATTCAGAAAATATACCTAATATTTGAAGTTACCTTAATGTATAATACGCCACCAGAATGAAATTACCTGCATTAACTATATTATCACAAGCACTTTGAGAGAACTGCAGAAAATGAAATACTGAAAAATAATGATTATTTTGAAACAGAAAAGCCTATTGCTTATATTTTATTTTGTAAAAAAAGCAAACTAATGTGACTGTAAAAAACTATATTTTCATTTCATAGTTATAGCTCCAGTGAAATGTCTGCAACAAAATAAATTTTGTTCATTATCGTTCATTATTTATGTTGTTATGCGAAACCAAAGTTGGTTTATAACTATTAATGCAAATTACTCTCACTGCATCCATATACCCATACTATTTGAAGCATGGACAATTCATAATGAATAATGTGATTTTTTTCCTTTTACTTTTTTTCCTTTAATTCACCATCACCTTGAGGCTATAGCATACAGAAATTTGAGTGATAAATGCAAAAGAAAAAGAAAAAAAGACAGTCGTGAAGGAGGGAACAGAAATTCAAGCGTCAGTCATTCCATAATGACTGCTAGGCTACACTTATCCAATTTCAACATAACAGAAGGTACCTTAATTACATGCATTTCTATTAGATGTGTTTTATTGGAAGAACAAGAATGATGTAGAGCTGTTGGATCGAGCCCAGAGGAGGACCACAAAGATGATCAGAGGACTGGAGCACCTCTATTACAAAGACAGGCTGAGGGAACTGTGCTTGTTCAGTCTAGAGAAGAAAAGGCTCTGGGGAGACATCGCAGTACCCTTTCACTATTTGAAGGGAGGTTACAAGAGAGAGAAGGAGTGACACTTTACAGGGGCAGATATGTACAGGACATGAGGGAACAGTTTTAAACTAAAAGAGGGGAGATTTACCTTAGATTTTAGGAGAAAATACTTTACTCAAAGGGAGGTGAGACAGGGAAACAGGCTGCCCAAAGAAGCTGTGGGTGCTCTATCCCTGGAAGTGTTCAAGGTCAGGCTGGATGGGGCCCTGGGCAGCCTAAGCTGGTGGGTTGCAGCTCTGCCCACAGCAGGGAGTTGGAACTAGATAATCTTCCAATTCAAGCCATTCTATGATATGATTCCATTCAGAGTGCTTCCAGGCACTTCCAAGGAAATCTCTGGGTTGCAGCAGTGTGGAAACTCCAGCGCTTAGCGGAGAGAAACAGTTGCCACCTTCTGCCCTGCCCTATGCCCATCCTCGGTGTGCTTCTTGGGTGGTGGGTCACTTTCAGCTACTAACATGGAAATCTGTCAGTTTCCTACATGCTAAGCACAAATTCTCAATTTTTTTTTTTTAATTATTCTTTCTTTTTTATTATTATCTTTCTTTAATGACACATATATATTGGGATACCTGAAATGGAATTTCATATTACTTACACCAGGATCACCATGAATACAGTTATTTATGGACTCTCGGGTGCCTCCATCAGGAAGCCATGATTCTCCAGGCAGGGACACCCATCTGCAGAAGCAGAAAGAGTGAAACACAAGTACCTTGCAAAGAAATGCTTTGCCTTCACCTAGGATAGATGAGATCTGTTTTTCTTGGTGGCTGGCAGAGAACCTTCCCTCATTGAAAGCTTCAAATGCCACCATCACTCAGAGATAGCTGAATTAATATCTCCAGACTAATGCTGTGTGGTCTCCGTATTCATTTAGATCGATACAGCCCAGCATTCTCAGGCATGTCTGTGTACTCCACAGAGCTAATGAGAATTATGTATCCATATCTATACTAAACAAACAAATGAACAAAAACACTGCAACAAACACAACAACAAAAAAGCCCACATCTATTTTAAATCCTGCAAGTGAGAATTGCAAATATCATAATGCTGCGTGTGGCACATGGGGATGTTAAGTAAAAAATAATGTGTTTCTAGGTATGCTCCTTATTTTGAAACTGACCTGCAGAGAGAGATGAAATGAATCATTTTTTATCATTTCTGCCTCTATTAGCCTATCTAATAGATAAAGTAACCAAAACTTGCTTTTTCATAAAAAGCACTTGGAGATAGATGGAAGAAAAGCAAAATACTTAAGAGCCAAGCTGGGCACAAAAGGTAGCAATCTGATGAATGTCTTCCTGAACAAGATCTTCACATCATTTTTTTCATCCCTTTAAATAACTATAATAAACATAATGTAATTCTTGTACAGAATATTACATTTGATGATACCATTTGGTACTGTAATTTCTGTGAAGATCTGAATAGAATCATGTCAATTTTAGCTTTGACAAAATGAGGCTAATAACTACCAATCAATCAGTTCTGTTCAGAATTCAAAAAAAAAATTATAGACATACATTACAAATAGGTACAAATACTATCGGTTGGAAGTGCTTCCTTTCAAAAGATTCTACTGTGAGGACCTTTTAAGTAAAATATAAAAAACAACTATACTTACAACTATATTTCATACTGGGGAAAATGTTTCTGTTCCATACACTGCTCTGCTCTTTTGCAGTCAAGTTTATACCCTCTGTGCTGTACCATGTGGCTAAGTAGTTTTCTCAGTGTTAATTTCTCAGTCTTCCTCCTTATTTGAATGATAACAGCTGGGAATGCTAGCATATTATAAACTGCCAATCTCTTAGCTGCAGTTACAACCATTAAGTAAACATCAGTTATTAAAATTAAGTTCTCAGCATGCTGAGAAGCCTCTGTTTTTCTTTCGATTACAAGTAAATGTGTTAAAAATGAGGACAGTATACTCCTTTGCTGCTTACTCCTGCTAATTGTAAAATGCACTGTTTATAGTAGTTCAAGATATCTAGCTACGATCAGCACAGAATGCTATTACAAAGAAAGACATTCTGATGAAAGATTTTGTTTGGCATTTTCCTCATATAGCTAACATTTTACATGCAATAATGTTTCATATAAATATATTAGTTTTAATGATTAAATAATTTGAAATTGTCACAAAGAGAGATCTAGACACCTTTGGGCAGAGAAAAACCATATTAATAGTTCAAACCACATCCAAGACCATTACAAAGTTCAGGATTATAGAAATGTGGAAGAATAGGAGCGGGACTGAAACGTAGCAAAGAAAATATAAAGAAAAATACAAAGAAAAATGCAGAGTTTAGACGGACAAGCTATAGTTGTACATAGCTAAATTATCTAAAGAAAAATGTGAGGGAGATATGACTTTCCCTCATATCCTGGGATTAGATGGGAGTCTGGCCAAAATTAGATGAAGAAATGTTAATAATCTAGCTATGATCAGTCAAGGAGTATTAACTGAAAGAACTGTCAGTCCTGCTTGTTCAACAAAGAGATTAATCTTTGAATAACTGAAATCTACAAGCAAGTTATTAGAAAGAAGAACAATCTTTTTTGCTCCCACCTTCTAAAATGACAGGAGACCAGTTCTTTATCTCTTTATTACTCCATCTCATCCGCATACCTGGATGAAGCCAGGCCAAGGTTCATATGAAAAGATTAGGAAATGATATTGAAGAAAGATTTCCTCCTCATTCTGTGTAGGATAATATATGCATCTGGAAAGGCAATATTTGGTGTTAAAATCAAGACACATTCATAGCCACAATCCTGTTTTCTTAAGGGATGTGCTGCAAAATTGGCAAGCCTTCTTTGCCTAGCATCTGTGCTTCAAAGCGCTGCACAAAGTAACAGAAAAATAGGCAGCTGCATTGCAGGTTTGAGTTAACACAGTTTGATTTAGCCATTTTTTTCCTTCTGTATTTCCTTCCCCCCCTCCACAATCCTTCTGTGTATGTCTGATTGCTTTGTTTTCTCACATGCTCATACATACCCAAAGTGCATCAGATACCTGGTATATGTGGTACTAGCTGAAAGTCCTGTTGTGCCTTGAGAAAACCTTGTTGATCAATACCAATTCCATGTAACTTACTGTGTGCTCTTTGATCCTTCTCAACTAGCTATTAAAAAAACATGTCCTTGTGTTAGTCATCAAGGCACAGAACTTAAGGATTGAATTCTGCAGTAGTGATATGGGCACAGATAGAGTAAAAAGGAAAACAATTCCATCTGGGCATGTAACACTGATCGAAGGAGTTATTTTTAAAAACACTTATCACTAAGGTTTGTAGGTGTAAAATGAGATAATAGATCTTTTCATATATTTTTTTTTTATAACTGAGGAACACTCTCCAAGTCCAAAGGAACTGTTTCAATAAGTAATTCTAAACGGATGTAGCTGCACTGTGATTATTCACAATAATTTATAGTTTTGTCAGCGATGTATTACAGGGTATATATAAACTAGGTGCAGATGATGGACTATAAGCAAAGGTAGAAACATTATACTTATCTTGACAGTTTTCACTAGGTCTGTTCACTAACATGTTCAGACTGGACACAGAAGACATTAAGAATGAACTAGAAGCTCTGTTCAGATTTTACAGAGTGAATGAGAATCTGGCCTTGCACTGGTCCACAGTGATTACGTGAAGCCACATCTCTGCCCAACACAACAAATGTTGTTAGTCAGAAAAGCATAAAGAGAGAGAGTACATGATTTCCATTTCATTTGATTTTTTCCCCACTACTTCCTTTATCAGGTCTTGTTTCAAGTATAAAATTATTCTCAAGTGGGCAAGAATTTTAATTTCCCACCTAACAGCATATTTCCATCTAAAAAAGTGAATAGCAGATCCTTTCATGATCTCCAAATGCTGGAGATTTATTTGAATAATCATGTAATTTCAGCTTATTGCCAACCAAATCTTAGTGATTTAAAGCCTACATTGATAGAAACTTACTATTTGTTAGTGGCATCACAAAATATCTGTGGGCACCCTTGGAGTTAGAAGCTGTTAGCTGTTAAAAATAATAAAAATAATAATAAAAGTAATAATTATAAAAATGTTTATAATAATACTTTATTTTAAAGACCTTGTACTCGAAACCAATTGAGAAAAGCCCCGGAAATTAACTCCAGTTAAAATTTTAGGAATTAGCTCCATGACCATATACAAAGTTAGCTATATCTTTTGCCTCCTCCTTAGCTACTGATCATTGCTACTGTCCGTTACATGTACTGAAAATATGTTTATGCATTATAGATCTGTAGAACTGGAGACCCTACTAAAAAATGAACATTTAAAGGACAGAGATTTGAGGATAACCAGAATAATAAGCAATGTGTCACACTGAAGAACTGAAGTGTAGAATATATCTATCTCATAGATGTTGATTCATCAAATATTCTATGAGTCACTTATAAAAGAAGCCTTCACACCATACAAGCTCTGTCTGATATCCTTTTTGGAAATGCTTCTAATTTAAATGAAAGAAAGTATATGAAATCACTGTGCATATTGCTGTTTATTTTTAATTTTCTATGGGTTATAAAACGCGCACTGAGAACCAAACGCAAATCGTTTCCTCTTCAGTGTTGCTGAACAAGATATCAGATTCTTAATGAGGAAAAAACAGAACATCAGTTTGTTATGCATCTTATTCATGAGTACATCCAGAAAGGATGAATAGATGGCTGACTGTAATAAGGAATAGCTAATGATACACAGCACAGTAGACATTTTCATTATACATCATTTCTCTTCAGTTACCAAAACTATAGATTAGCAATGATGCTGGGAAAAGGAGCACACCTGACATTTTGGTGCTCAATTCAGCTCATACAAATGAGCTAATTTTCAAAAGATTGTTGCAAGCTTAACATGATTTCCTGAACATCATATATTTTCAAATTAGAGATGCAGAGAGAAAAAGTATAGGTTTCTTTCCTTTGCATATATTGTATATATATATTAAAAAAAGCTAGTGAAAGATACGTGTCTCATTTAAATGAGATACAAGGAATGATAAAGGCAGTAACAATAACAGCACATTCAGTGTGTATGATTCACTTGTGTTTCTTTTTGGCTCTGAAGTCCTTACAAAGGTCTTACCACAGCACTGGAAGACTTGCAGACCAACAAAAAGCTCACGGAAGTGTCTTTTGTTGTTTTAACCTGAGTAGAAGTAAAACATGCAAACATACCCTGATGGATCAAGGCTCATGTTTCCTAACAAGGAGAGCTACCTTAATCTCAGAATTTGGTAACAAGCTTTAGTATTTGTTTATAAAGTATCACAACCATGAAAAGATGAGCTCATTTTTTTAACCTTGAAAAGTTTCGTTTACCACTGTTTCTTAGCTACAGTGATTATTTTGAAATAGAGAGGTGAGTATTCTTCAATATGAAAGTAACAAAATTGCTTGTGCTAAATAGACAAAATGGCTTCTCAACAATACCCTTCTGCACCATCCTACCTGCCAAATATCTTTTGTCCTTGTGTCCTTAGAACAAATATGATTATTGTCAAATGCACAATTGCAAATTGTAAATGCAGCATTTTCTCTACTGATCTTTTCAAAACTAGTTTATAGTCTCTCACACAAGATTGAAATTTGTCTACTGGGAGAGAGAAAAAAATATGGGATCAGAATATAATACTCTTCCTGTAGACTGTATTTTGTACAAACTGTGAGGAATACTTCTAAGGGGATTGGTTGTTTCTTTTCTACCCTTATTGCTATAGCAAAAACTTGAATGTTTCATTATTCAGTGTGTTTCCAAGGGGTGCTTTATCTGGACAGGTTCTTGATGAAATACCTGTAAATCTTATAACACAAAAAAAAGACTCAGAAAATTTCATGCAATTGTACTTTCAGTCAGAACCGAAGATTTTGCTCCTACTTTGCACCAAAATGTAATAGGAAAAAAATATCAGTACCAAATCACTCATGGAAATGCAGATTGTCCTGCACATTTACAATCTTCAATAAAAATAGTTACGTTCACACATCACAAAAAACATACATTTAATTCTGTATTATGCTGTTAGAAATTATTTCATTTTCTAGATGAAGAATTGTATGGATACCTTATTCTAATATCTCTTTCAGTTGAGAATACATGTTCACCATTCTAAATATACGGAATCGGATTCTGCTTTAGAAATTAACTAACGAACGTTAATAAAATATTTTTACAGTTTCACAAGTGGGCAACCAATTGGTGCAATCGGTGCAAAGAGCTGCTTCTTTTGCATACTGCAACATCTGCAGCACTGTCTTATTACAGCATATAACAACTTCATGCATGCAACATGCTCGTTAATTATTCATATGCAACTCATAAGCAGAAAAGAAAAATAAAAATGAACGATTTTCTTATTAGTTCGCTGTGCCCATTTTCACACACACACACACACACGCAAAAGATGAATCTACGAAGCAAAACAGTAAGAGACTTCGGGAGTAAAGGTGATACACAGAACCAGAAACATAAGTGACAATGAGGACAATACACTTGTCTTCTACTTCAGAGTGACTAATTAGTCAGCTGCTTGGACTTCCATGGAAGCTACAGAGAAACAGACAAACTCAAATTTATCCAGCTCCAACTGAAGATGAGCTGAAATTTGCCAAAATTTCAGATTTCTGAGCAATAGGGTTGATCTCTCATTAACTCTGTTTTACTGCACAACGAGGCTTTGGAATAAATAAGTATGATTTTTCATCTGACTTTAACAATACACAAGCCTGTAACAATCCATAGCTTTGTTTTTTACTTTAGCCTCTCTCCCTTTTCTCTCCATGTAATACCTTTGAGAACAAAACCTTGTTAACACCCTTCTGCATTTTTAATGAAGAATAATAAACTGCTAAATCATATATCTATCACTTTCCTGCACGCTTAATGCAATGAATTCGTAAAACCTTTGACAGTTGTTCTCATACCTCGTGACTAGAAAGTTGCTAAAACATGGCTGATAAAGGAACGATTTACATACTAAAGTATATCTACTAACTAACTGGTATCTTACCAAAGCAATTAAGTATTCCTTTATTCTCTGTTTACTAAAACAAGATTAACAGCCTCTGTTTGTGGATACCTTTGTACAAGACCAAAAAACCACAGAACAATATAACGTTATATTCTATCAGGGATACAACTGTCAGAGATGTATTCTGAGATGAAGTTGCTGTTACTGTTTTTGTTTGCTAGACTGTTTGTTCTAAATGTTCATGCTTATCATCAGTAAAACAAAGCAGACCTCAGACTTGAAAGTGAGATGCAGTCTCCTTCTTTCCAAACTTTTAGAAAGCTAGAATCTTGACTCCATCCATCTTTTGGATGCTATGAACCATGTCTGTTCCTATTTGTCCAATCAAAACTTTGTAACTATGCTCATAAGAAATTCATAAAGTTAGCTTTAATTTAATCTTGACTAGATGTTTGCAACCTACTCAAAGCTCAGTTCTCTGATCTAAGCTACCTACAAATTGAAGAAGTGTCATGCACTGCAATCAGAAAATCAAAGTGGGATAAGGTGTGCTTTGGATTTCTGAAAAGCTGACTTCAGACAAGCCAGAACAGGGGTTCCCTGTTGAGTGGAAACCACTACAGACCAGGACCCAAAGTTAGGAGAAATCATCACTGGGAATTCATTGGACACACTGCTGTTAAATAAGAAAGACATTAGAGACACTTTTGTGCATTTTAACCAAAGAACATGGATAAAACTCAAAGCATTTGTTAACACTGCTAACATATCCGATTCCACTCAACAATATCAACAAGCACGTGTTGGTTTTTGTATTTTTTAAGGTTCTAAAAGGTTACAAATAACTTTGAGTGCTATCCAGCAGTAGACAGCTGCTAGCAGAAGAATCAGTGACAGCTAGCTATGTAGGTCTCTCTGAAAGTAATACCTCCTATTTATTTCCATGGAAACTACAACAGATCCAAAGAGCACAAACATACTGTTTGATAATGCACACTTAGTGCAACTAAGCACTATTTTTCAACACCATTAGTTATGTATTTTCACCAGCAATGAACAAGAGCCTACATGTTGTGCTCATAAGAATCTGCACCAGTGGAGGTGAACCTTTTGCTGTCACTACTGCTGAAATGCACCACTCACTGCCTCACTGTACTAACATCCACTGTTTGGTCTCCAGAGTCCAAGAAAGCATCAATGAATATCAATGATACACATTTCCTTCATTTGCACATTCATGTCAGACATTTTGTCGGACTGCCCCCCTGCTGCCATCTTCCATTCAGCAATGAAATGTAACAGAATATTAGTGGGAAGGTTCAACTCTACTGACATACCATCACTGATTTTGCGGGCCAATTGCTTTTGTAGTGGTCCTCGTACATTAAAACCAGATTTACCTTCAGTGATAGTGAACTGCCTAAAAATAAGCTCTTACCTTGCAAGAAATTATGGTTATATGTTTAAAGATCGAACATTTTAAGATTCAAGGTCTTCAATGCAGCAGTTAGTCCAGGCTTCGGCAAAAGAGGACAGTGTGGAACTCCTCAGTGTCAGCCAGATGGACATGACTTGCTTCGCAAACTATGGTAAGATGCCCTGTGATACCTCAGACACTGTGATAAGCATAAAGGCTGGTTCACAACTAAGTTCACTGAAAGCATAAAGTCCAAGATTGGATATGACTAGATCAGAGGTCAAACATGCATTACACACTGTTGGCATACTTGTTTCCCTATTTAGGATTTATCTTCTTTTTAATTTTATGCTTGCGGTTGCAAGAACTCTTGAACTCTAAATAAATCTTAATCTTGTGTTCAAGTGAAGAGATAGCAGAAAAAGTGATTATACATTATATTTTCTAGTTTTCCAATCAGCTTACCAGATTCCTTTTTTTTAATACGTATAAGAAGCAAGAGTCTACTGGGTCAACTAGCTTATAATTAATTATTGATTAGTTATTACAACTGTATGTGGAGATTCATTTGGAAACCAAAATGCTTCCTTGGTACTTATGTTAGCATTTATTAAATATGCATTATTAATCTGAATTATGTTGTGTTCAAATGTAAGCCCTTAGAGCAAAGATAATGATCACAGCATTAGTATTTGTAAAACAGAATTGATTTTCCAACTTCACCAAATTAGCTGAAATATGGTTCAGGCTGCTGGTATTGAGGAATGACTGTGAGTAGAGGAAGTCGACAGGCTTAAGGTTCTAAATGAAACCCTGAATGTATCCCTGAAAAAAATTTATTCGAGTGGCTAGTAACAAAGTCCAGTGAAAGTAACAAAAAGATTTAAAGATCTTTGAAAACGTTCTTTAAGAAGCCTTATTCATACAGTGTGAGTCACAAAGCCTTATTCATACAGTGTGAGTCCTTGCAATGTATATATTTTTAATTTAAATAATTTCTGTTCTTCATACACAACTGCTTTATGGAAAGCTTTTTCAATAAAGTCAGTATTTGGATTTTTCACTATAAGAATCAAAATAATTTTATTTTCCTCATCGTTAAATGTCGCTATCTAGGAAATAAAAATGATTGCTTAATGAGAAATATTATGGATAATACTTATCATATTTGGGTGTCTCAAAATTTGGCATCTTAAAGATATTTTCAAAACTCATGATGAAATTCACAAATTACAAGAAGAATCCTGCATACACAAACTTTTATATACAGAGTCCAAAGTATATAACATTATGAAGCTTAAGTATACCATATTTAAAGGAATATATGTCAAGTGTCACTTCTCTTTGTACAAATGGAATTGAACATAATTTGAGTAATTACAAACAGCTATAAGCATCTTATGAAAGTGCTTGATCATGGACTTTTTTAACATCATAACTAACAATAAATAGAGTAAATAAATAGAAGCTAGAAACATCAAACTGACCCAGCAGCATAAAGGACCAATGTTAGATATTTATATTACAAGACACAGAAAAACATTATCAGATGCACAAAACGAAAATCCACTTTACTGTTTTTCTTTTTTTGCCAAAACTATTTGCACAAAGCATATCTCTATTTATAATACTTTCACATAACAGCGTGTATTTAAAGAAAAAAAAATGCACTCGCCTGATAAAAAGCTTCACAAAAAACATAGGTAGGTACTGGGTAGGAGATGAAATATTTGAAAATACCGTTCATTCTGCTTTTTAATTCCAAAGACATCAAAAGTATATTTAAAAGAAGCAGAGAAAGAGCTAACAGATTTGTTATTTTGTAATTATGCAGCGTGTGGTATTTTTAACAACATTTTTGAACATATGGATGGAGCTAAGAGTTTAAAATCAGACCTTTGCCTCACTCCAGCATGGCTAAAATCAGCTAAGGGATAGTTTACTCTTCATTTTGTTGTTGTGGGTATTTTTTTTTTGGCCACAGATGAGGTTCTTGTAACAGGGCTAATAAACATGAAATGTGAAGGTAGCATTGCAGTACAGAAGAATATGGATATTTAGAGTTAAGTGTGTTTGTTATACCTACTAACCTACTTACCACTTTGCATGAATAAAATATTAAAGAAAAAAATGACTTTTGGGCATACTTGTCTTTAGAATTCAAGTAAGGCCAAGAGCATAATACTGTTTTGATGTTTGCTTGCTTACACTACGGGAAAAATGAACACCAAACTGAATGCAAAAGGTTTAAGACATGTTTGCATACACACACACACACACACACAAAAAGAAAGAGCAGACCTGGGACTAAGAAATATCTTTTTGCAGAACGGATAACACTTTTTTATCCTTACTACTCATTTTATGTCGTTATTGTATTTTGGTTGTTTCTCTCACTCTTTCCTATGCTCAGGTATCTTTATGTTCTATTTCTGCCCAAAAAATCCACAAGAATTAATTTTCAGTTTACACCAGATGGAACAAATAAAGAGGAGTATCAATAAAAATGTAAGCTCAATGCAGTATACACTGAAGAAAAAAACAAAAACAAAAACAACACTTTAATCTTTAAAGAGCAACACAGTATATAAGAATATCTTTTTCCCTATATGTACCTATAAGCATCTACACGTATTAAATACAGAAGAGCTTACCTATTGTTCTGCAAATACAATACAATCTGATTTTCAGAGAACAATGAATTGAATAAAGTCCCTGGAATAGAAGAAAGACATTTTATCTAATAGAATGAACACTGTGGGTTCACATCTTTGAAATTAAACCAAATAATTTTACAGGTGAAAACACCTTTCACATACCTATTCTTATTTCATCACATATTACTGAAAACTCATTTCTGATCAAAGCTTATATAATTGTATACAACAAATGATTAAACTTAATATTTCTTGTTACAGTTCAAGTGACAAACACATTTTATTTAAATGAAGAAGTTTCTACTATTTCCACTTTAATGTATTATTGCATGGATTTCTCTCTCTCTCTTTTATACACCTGCAGTTCAACGTTTCAGCAAAGAGAACTCACACATCTGCTTTCATAAATCCATTGAATGTGGAATGAATGTACTTTAAAGAGTACAAGGAACAGAAAAAAAAAAAAACAAGATGAATTTTTATTATGCAAAGACTTTGTAAGCTTTCTTATCCCTAACTCTTCAATAAAAATCATACAAATATTTTCAACAGACTTAATACAGCTGTTCATACGGTCTGGAAATATGCATAGACTATATTAACAGTTTATACCAAGAGGATCCCATGAGTATGCACTGTATCACATCCGTACGCATTCATTATAAATAGACACACACAGGCATCCTGACTTCTTTCTTTCAAGAAGGTAATTCAGTAGATTCAGGTTTCCACTTCAGAAAGAGTCTGATCACAGGGTAACAGCAAAAGGAAAAAGAGAGAGAGGAGAAAATACTGAATGACAAATGAAGCAAATGAGAAAAAGAAGAGAAAGAAGAACCTGCCATGAAATTATAGCTCAATCAATTGTTGAGTGATCCTCTGAATGGCTGTTAGAAACAAGGATGCTGAAAGCTGTGTCATAGCAGGTATAAAGACTTGAAACATTATTGAAGTTAACGGCAGAGGTGAGAATATACTCCCCGATATTTTGACTAAGGCTGGATTTAAGTCAGAATATCCACTATCTAGGAAACAAACAAACAACAAAAACACAGCAACATAAAAACAACATGTACTTTTCATTCTTATTTAGAAAGAAAATCAATAGTTTCATTTCCTAGGAAATACAAATTCATTCAAAAATCCAGCAGCTGGGGGAAGAAGAGATGGAAAGAAAAGGGTTTCTGTCTGTCAGAAGAAGAATGCTTGAAAGTGGCTGTACTCAACTACTCCAGGGAAAAACAACCTTCCCTGTATTTACACAGACCACAAGAGACACGTGTATTCCCTTTTTTTAGTAGAAACAATAATGAGTGCTGGGGATTGCCCTGTTCAAGGCTTTCTCTGAAGCATTTTGTTCACATTAGCATACACTGACTACAGTCTCATTTGTCTGCATACCAACAAACCACCATCTCTGCTCTTTCTCCTTCCTCCTTTTCCCTTTCCGTCTCTCTCCTTTAAAAACATTCCTCCTGAGAGCTATTATGCTTATAGGTAAAGTCTAGCCCACGGACATTAATTTAATTTAGTGTTGCTAAATGACTAAAATGTTATTATATTTTTTTCAGTGCTTTGCCTTAAAAAAAAAAAGGCAGGGAAAAGAAATATTGATTTCTAATTTGATTAGGTTGTAAGATTTACAGTTTCCTCCATTCCATTGTTAACTAAAGCCATACCTATCTATCAATTATTGTATTTGGAGATAATGAGTGAACGCATAGTGATATATTTTCATTGCTGTCACCTGTTGTGATTATTTAAATCTAATTTTAAAATTTATGAATAAAGCCAGTGTTTGTCTGACCATGTGCAGGGTTCAGAGCCTTTGTATAACAAAACAAGAGAAAACCCAAGTCTGAAGGTCCAATTATTGCATCCTTAAATAATTTTTTTCATCTCTTTCTGGAATTTGAATTTCACTTCCAGACTCGCAAGACCCTTTGTAACTTCAGTATGACCCATCTATTCCAGGCTGCGCTTATCCAACATTTAGGTTCCGTGATGTGTGAATCATTAATCAGCAATCATTAATAGGATAGGGACAAATCATTACAACAACAAAAAGTGAAAGTATGGGCACTGTAACTTGAAACACAAAAATGAGTAACTTGGAAACTCATTTTAGGAAGGTTGCCAAGAATCAGTTTCCAGGGCAGAAAATGTCATTCCTCTAAGGTAAGCTTCACATCTTAAGTACGTTTTATCTAGTGTATGAATATAAAAAATTAAGTCAGTTCAAGCGCTTTTAGAAAATACATATGCATCTAAGAAAAGGTAAGAAAAGAAAAGGTGCAACTAATACATGCAATATATTTTTAAGATTTGATTTATTGTGTTACAAAAAGAAAACATACTCAGATGTATTGTCTAGAGCTTCTTATGTTTTCAGGATGATCTAGAGATTATTTGGGCATGCAGGACACATATTCATGTATTGTAGAATATTGATAACAAGCACAATGAATGTTCATATAACTATGTATATAATTGTCAATTATTCAAGCTACATATCTGAATATAGAGTGGTATTTAGATAAGGGAGCTAAACAATTGCAGTGAATCCTAGCTGGAAATGATTTTACCTTGTAGTAAAAAACAAAAAACAAAAAAACAAAAAACAAAACAAAAACAAAACAAACAAACAAAAAAACAACAACAACAAAAAAAAGCAAACAACAGAAAAAAGAAATAATAATTAAAAAATAAATAAAAATGCTAAGGCAAAGTTCTCTGTCATTAGAGTTCCTGAAAATCATTAGATCTTTGGGGAATAGATTATGTACTCTGTAAGATTCAACCCCAGTTATGTTTATAATTATACGTGTGAATATATAACAAATATGTATTGTAATGCTGCTCAGTCAAAAAGTGCGTAATAAGCACTAGGAACATAATAAGTAAGTACACGTTGGATTTACACTGTAACAAGTCTTCTAGCAGTCTTTAGGAATCATCTTCAGATAAAGCTTTACATCAAACCCTTACAGAGTTCTAAGAAATGGGTTTAATAGGTAAATGGCATTGAAAATGTGTCTTGTTGAGCTGTTTTGTTAAGCTAATCTGAGCCACTTCATTCTTGCCTCTCTAGGCTAATTTTCACATCTAATTCTAGGAAAATAAATATGATATATAGTAACATCTATCTGACTGTAAACATCAAAGCAGAAAACTAAACACACACAGATAAACAAATTCAGATGGGAAAGATGTAGAATGTCAACATTTACTAGAAACTGTGGTCTCCCTGGAGATCCAGAAGTTCCAGAAGTTCTCCTACCTGAGCCAGAACCATAAGAGGAGGATGTATGAGGGATCAGAGAAGCTTTGCACATTGCCAATGAAATCAGTTACAAATATAGAAAAATGATGAAGCATTGATGATGAAGCTGCAGTTCCAACTCAACTAGTTTACAGCAGTATTTCAAGTTCTAATACCAGCAATAATTAGAAAAACCCACCAAACTTATGAAGGGCGCTCTCAGTTCATACATCGTGGTTTATCAAACCCCATCTGGTAAAAGCAAAATAAAGCATGAAACTTCAGAAATGTCCAGAAAATCTCAATCAAAATTCATTCTGCTTCAAGCTTTGAGGAGAAATGCCAAGAAGAAAAAAAGAAATAACATCCACTGAGTGAATTGCCTATCATCCATGTGCAATAAATGGTTCACTGACTGACTTACCATTGAAAGAAAGAAATCCATTTGCAGGCTGTAAATTACTAATCTGAAACTTCCAAGCTAGTAGCTTTCAATGCTCTTTAATTCAGGAATGCTGACAAAAAACAGGGTGATGCATCTTTTTTTTGTGTGTGTGTGTGTGTAAAATATGTGTTACAATTTAGAAATATTGATGAAAAGTGAAAATCAATTTCTCCTGTCATACCTTTGTGCAGAGATCATTTGGAAGGTGATACGCTGAAAGTCCAATCATTCTTGTGCTTTCTAGAACCCATGGACAAAAAAAAAAAAAAGAAATTAAATAGTTAAAGAGCTGAAACTTGAAGATACATGTTTTCATTGTCGCTGTATATATCTTAAATAAAATAAAATAAAAATGATACATTCTCTCTCATTCAGTTCCGAATCCAACATCCACTACAGGGAAGATACATACAGTTACTGGCTTCTGTGGGAGTTACAGCAAACTTCCAAATCACGGTTATCAGGCTCTTTTTTGCTACAGGAAATATCCTGTGGCAAGTACTAAGTGGACACCACATTTTTAGGGCATTTTATAGAATGCAGATAATAGTGGATTACCGAATATTGGTTGAATAATGTAAAAACTGTTTATGTGTCTTGTTATGTTGTGGCAAACATATTATGTGATAGAGTATTTGCAGAACTTAAAGATCACTGGAAATGTAATCCAAAAAAATAGACAGAAGTATATACAGAAGTGTGTTGTGGCTAGATACATACATAAAAAGGCTCTGATATAAATGAGTGATTGAATGAAATAAATGGTAAATTGTAGTCAAATATTATACATGACAAATCTTATTTTATGAAAATAGATTTTTTTTTTTTCATTTCCTATTTGTTAGCTCAGTCAAATTCAACAAAGTCTGCTTTTCCTTGGATACATTTTGGTTTGTTTGATTAGTTAAAAAAAAAAAATTAATTAAAAAAAAAAATCATGCCCATTTTCTAGGTAGGACATTACAATTTTCAATTTTAAAGCTGCAAAAATAAATAAACAAACAAGTAGTATAGATGAGATAGAAGATATTTAAACATACACATGCATCATCTGCCTTTGATCATTTTCTAGCTTTATATAGGAAGCCAACAAAATAACAAACTCAATCAATTTACCTTCCTTCTTTTTGTCTGCTTCTCATCTCACAATCTGAAGTTGTCATTCTTGTCTTCTTTAAATCCTGTTCATGTAAGAGTAGAAGGATGTAGAGCTTAATTCAGACATATTTTATAAATATCACAGAACATCAAGCTTGCAACTGCACTTAGTGTCCCTCTCCTTGAGGATACAGATCAACTGTGCAAAAAGCACGTACCTGCTTTTTGCAGCTTGAGGCTTAGGTGCCCCAGTATTTTCTTGGTAAATAGTTGGAAAAAAAATGCCAGAAAGCCCCCTTGGGCTCCCACATTAGACTCATTCCTGCTCTCTCTTCTCTAGTCATAACCAGCAACTCCTTGCTGTCAGATCAATCTGCCTTCAGTCAGCAACATCCACCTCTTCTCAGAGATATAATTTATTTATTTTATATATAGTTTACTTTCCCCAAGATTATAGATTTTCATTTTATATCTATTTATCTTCAAGCAGGAGCAACCACAGTTGGACTCCCACACTGATCCACAAGTTCCAGGTATGTTCAAACAAGGCACTGTTTACAGAAGAGAGGAAAGACCTAAAGATTTGTTCAGCATTTACTCTTATCCACCTGAACATGAACCGTGTAAGCTGCTATAAAAGGTCTCACACTTAGCAAGGTCATAGATCAGTAGCTACAGTCTCACATTTTTTGAGCTTTGATTCAGTCTGCAACTATTTCTTGGAGCTCCCTTGGTTGATCTCCAATAAGTTTCTGTGCTAATACCCAGAAGGTTTTTCAAGCAATTCCTAAGAATTGTACTGCCACTCCTTCCTTTATTAGCATCCCCCTCTTCAAGTATAACATCCTATATGTTTGCAAACCTCAAACCACAACAGTGGTTCTTAAAACATCTGAACATTTTACTCACACAGAATTTCCTGTATTATTGACAATTAAATAAATGAAAGTACTCCAAATACTATTCTGCTTCCAGTTAGATTAAGAAAAACAAAAGTAAATGCAAGGATACTGTTCTTTCAAATGATCTTTTTGAAGAAAAGTGTACATTCTGAAAACACTTGATATCTGCCCCCTAGTCATGGGGACAGGTTTCCTACAACATTGTCCAAGTAGCCTTTTAACAGAAAGTTTAGAAAGGGAACTCACACTCATTAAATAAGTGGTTAAATCTTCCAACATATAAAGTCTTTTATAAAGTCTTTTCCCCTTCTTTCTCTCCTTCTCTCATATTGACCGCACTTCACGTGAGCTTGGCTGATTTATAGCCCACTTGGACAATAAACTAGTGTCAATCAATCAATGCTTTTTCATTATTTTATTTTTGCATCTTCCCTCAAAGAACTACTTAACATTGTCAAAAATCTACTTGTATGTACAAGTAGGTTATCAGTGTTTTAATAAGCAGTCACTGGCTGCAATGTGGTTTATCTAAGATGCTAGCATGTAAAATAGATATATACATTTTGATAGATCATATTCCCAGGAACTTTTAAAATGTCCAATTCCTATTCTTGCTTATATCTATTTAGCTCACATGTAATAAATTGACATTCTTTTCCCAATCAGAGATAACAATTTGTCTTTTTTCAAGTAAGTAATCAGTGCCACAGAACTTCATGACATCCAGCATCAAAAAAATCAGACTTTTTGTTACAATTCTTGAAAATATGAACAAGTGGGCATAAAAGCAGAAAGAAAAACAAAGAAACAACAACAAAAATCTCATACATTAAGTATCAAAACCAACAAAAGGAGTCTGCTTACTGGGAAGAGGAATAATTGAATTGTTAATTTGGAAGATCACAAATTCAAAGCAAAATGGAGACTTTCAGTTCTGACAAATACAAAGTGGCAGAGATATAGGAAGTGCAAAATATCTTAAGAGCTACCTGCCATTCAGGAATAATAGAACTCTTCTAATAAACTATAAAATTAATAAAGCCATGCTTAGAACATTAGAGTCTCATAAAAACTTTCAAAAATGTACAATAAATCTGACATTGCTTCTGTGGTTTTTAAAACTTTGATTAGAGGAAAAAAATAAAATAAAATTAGAGCAATGCTGCCAAGCACAGAAATGTACAAGTTTTTTGAAATTTTAGGATAATGTGTATATTTTTTTGATGGGAAATATATAAATACCAGATAATAGTTTTCAGTGTTAAAAGACTGCACCTGAGTGACAAACATAGCTATAGTGCATAGAGTTAATTCAAAAGTTTGGATAAACTCTAAGGTAAGTCACGGTCTCCATGCCTCAGATGCAGTTCTCCACCTTTTATGTAAAATAAAAGCATTCAGTCTCTGAACAAGGCATGCACAGCACTGCTCAGTATACACTCCACGTGATGCAAGTAACTAATCAACTTTTCAAAATCACAGCTCATAGATGCACTAACCTCTATGTCCTTTTGCTCTCTTTTTATTATTTTGAATCACATTATGCCATTGATTTTTAAAACAGAATTCCCACAGAATCCAGTGGGGTTCTGCCTGGAAATCAATGTATGATATGGCCCTAAGCACTCCATCTGATGCAGCAACAGAGATGGACCAGAGAGGTTAAGAAAGGTAAAAACTACCTCAGCAAGTAGGCTGCAAACAGACCAGAAAAAGAATAATATCATTTCAGAATCAACTCCTTACACAGTTGATTTCTGGTAGCAGAAAATGTAGTAGTTTCTCTCACAGATCTCCAGCTCTGTTGATTGGCTAGAGTAAGAAGGAACAGAAATCTTGTCCCCCCATTGCCCATAGGTGGTCCTGCACCCCACTTTCCTGGGTACAATCTTCCAAGACAAGGACTGGGTTCTACTGCATCACCTCAGCCCCTTCAGCCAGCTAATAAGAGATGCCAAGGTCTAGGTTCTATAAATTTCCGCATAATCTGGAAATACACGCAACAATTTGAAATGGTATATTCCTTTTCCGCTAAGTACTTCCAAAGGTTTGCACAGAACAAAGAGACACAGGAATTTCACAAATCTTTGAATAAGAGAGATAGACTGGTACAGAATTAACAGGACTCAGTCAGATTTTACCCACTCTAAACAGAGAAGACTAGAAATGAACAGAGTGGCTTCTCCTTCTACAGGTAGTGAATGCAGCTGACCATCAAAAAGATTGTTGGGGTGAGAACTGTAGGATCTTCGGTTATTTTCAGTTCATTCACTTTTTCAGGGCAAGTTTACAAAAAATTCAATTAAAAAAAAAGAAAAATAAATACATCGAGGAGAATGCTGACAGGAATTATTAATTTATAAGCCCAAATAATGTGACAGCCCAAATAATACAGTTTTGCTGTAAGGGTCATAAAAATCCTGATTTGCAACTAGACATACATGTAGCAGAAAACCAATTTTTTTAATGGCTCAAATGGAGTAATTTATATTCTAAGGGGGCAAAAGATACATAGTATACTACCTTATTCCCTCAGGCTAATTTTAAATATGGCCTAGCTCTTTTCCCTTCCTAGTAAATTATCAAAGACTGATGATGAAAGTGCACTGTTTATTCCAGAACTACTCTACTTACATTTTTCCAGCTAAATTAACCCTACTTCCATATGAGGAGCATGACTACAGAATCCAAAGCCTGATCACATCATTCTTGCTCTCCTATTTTCCATACCACTGCAAGCCAAGCTGAAAATGAAATCAATTCATAGAATCATTAAGGTTGGAAAAGACCTCTAAGATCATCTAAGTCCAACCGTCAACGTGTCACCACCAGTGTTGCCAACTAAACCACATCCTTAAGTGCTAAATCTATATGTTTCTTAAAAACCTCCACCACTTCCCTGGGCAGCCAGTTCCAGCACCTCACCACTCCCTTGGAGAGGAAATTTTCCAGATACTCAGCTTGAAACTCCCCTGGCTCAACTTAACTTCACCTCTCATCCGACCACCAGATATATAGAAAAAGAGACCAATCCCTACCTCACTACAAGTTCCTTTTACGTAGCTGTAGAGAATAATAAGGTCAACCTTTAGCCTCTCCTTCTCCAGATTAAACAACACCAGTTCCCTCAGTGTTGTGCTACACACCCTTCACTAGCCTCACTGCCCTTCTCTGGACATGTTCCGACACCTCAGTGTCCTTGGCAATCTTGGAAAGGGGCCCTTAGGCTCATCTCTAGCAAGCCTGGTTTTACCTCATTCCTTCTAAACCTAATTTAAAGCCTTCCCAATGAGCCCCGGAAAATCATTGTCTAGAATATTTTTTCCCCTTCGAGGCAGGAAAACCCTATCTGTCTCCAGCATGACCATTACCATATAAACTGTCCTGTGATAAAACAATCAATCAATCAACACAGAATTCCATAGATGGCACCAGCCTCTTTGCCATGTATTGATCAGGTAGGCTTTCCTATTCATCTCAGTATTTTCCCCTGCCACTGAAGGGACCGAGAAAAACACCACCTGCGCTCTTGTACCTTCAAATAATTGCCCCATTGCCTCCAAGTACTTTTTTTTGTTTTTCAGGATTGATCTCCCTCAGCATTTCAAAGGAAAATAAAACTAATGTACAGAACATTTTGATTTATTTTTTGAATTTGATAGAAGTGCAAGAAAGCCTATATCAAGAGTAGAAAAGCACCAATGTAAACTGAAATAAGCCTTTTCCCCCATGACCTTGTATAATTCCTTCCTGATTAGAACAAGCTTCTTTTCAATATTAGGTGCTTAGTAACAGAAAAGAATTTGTAATAGAATTTCTAGTAGATGAAGCATCCTCTTTTTGCTTTCAGGAAGCAACATTTTCTTTTGCCCAGCACATACTTTAATTGCCTAAGATGCAATTTCCCTTATGAATAATTTGAATACAGCTGACTTTTTGACTAAGCAAATTTTCTTCAGAACTCAAATGATGTGTGCACTGTAAAATATGGAAAACCATGTGGCAGGGTAGCAGAAGCAAAGTGATGGAAGTACAGCATTAATTTTAATGTCATTTAAGAAATAGCAGAGGTTCTTATTCCACCAGTGACACATGCCTCTGACCAGATGTAGCCTACATTTTAGTTCACAGTTGCAAAGCTATTCTCTGCAAAGTTCCAGTCACATCATCCTACTTAATGTCGGATTTCCCATCACAGACTCTCAGTTAGTTGCTCCTAACAGCTCTGCAGAAAATCGACTGCCAAGAGGAGTTTGGCTACAAAGCTCTCTCTCTATCAGTCAGTTTGTTACTGTCTGTCCCTCATATACTGCACTCCTGGGACCTTACTCTTCTTACTTGAAACGTGAATAACTTAACTAACTGACTATGTCCTGCAGTGGGAAAAGCAAGCTTTAGCAACTATGATTAAAATTTCTCATTTTTCTTTCAACTAAAACACGATAAAGCAGGAAAAAAAGACAAAGAACAAGTACACGAAAAAAAGTAACTCAGGATATTCTTTTTCAAAGTGACTGGAAGGTGTGAATTTACAATAAGACATGTGAAAGAAGGTTAGATGTCATCGGAGAGTCATATATAACTTACAATAACTACAAACAAGATCACCATCGTCCATTAACAGAATCAGGCTGTAGACAAATGGAAACTTTAACGATAAGACAGGGCCAAAAAAGGATCAATAACGCAGCTCTGTTTGAATCATCAGCCCATATAATTTAGAAATGCATTATCTAGTCCTGAAAATGCAGGGAAATATGTTATAGAAGCTGTATTATCTGCCTGGTCTACTAAATGAACTCAAATCCTTGGAAAGCACTTTTTTTTTTTTTTTTTTTTTTTTTTTTTTTTTTTTTTTTTTTTTTTTTCCCAATGTTGGAACTATTTCACCAGGAGGAATTTTATTTTACAGAGTTGTTGTTGGGAAAATTTGTCTACTAAGGGAAATAAACCAGCTACTTTCACACCCTTGTAAAACTACTTTAGCAAATGAATAATCACTAAGTATAACAATGTAATTTCAAATTACTTGCATTTTTAAATCTGTAATAGTTAAGCCATCTGTTAGACTTAATCATTATTTTTTTGAGTCATCAGGGGTATAAACTCTCTTCATCTATGCATGTTTAAAAGTAAGACTGTGTTCAGTGAAATGAGTCAGATGAAGAAACCAAGTTCAGCAGTTTTTGATCTCTCTTCCAAAAGTCTAATATGAGATTTCAGTTCATTGGACCGGATACACGCACACACTGAACTCGGACAGATTAACATGTATTCTGTGATGTCCATCCTTACTGCTCTTTATATTATTCAAATTTATTTTAAGTCCCATGTAAAATCAGTTATATCTGCTATGTATCAATTCTCTACATTGATCCTATACCAAATTCTATTTCATAACAATAACTTATAACTGTTGTTCTCAGTAACTGTTGTAGTCTTCATTATAAGAGATCTTGATTAATATAAAAAATTCAGAAAAAAAAAGGCATTCAAATGCAAAACGGCATTGTTGGTTAAATAGAAATGCTTAATTCCTTTGGCAAATAATAAAAAACATGAGAAAAACTTCACATTTTTTATAATATAAATAAATATACTTTTGTATATATAAAAATATTTATATAAATATAAAACTTAATATTTAAGTCATTTAAATTTCATGCGTCGCTGATCATGCTGAGCATTTTCCTGAATCTAATGAGGAAATAGGTTCAGAGTTTATGTGATATGTACTATTAAAAACCAAAGGAGGGAAAAAGTAGCCCCACACCTTCTCTTACCCCTTCTACGTCTAGTGACATTGTGCTGTTTATTGAATAGAAGAATTTCAAAGAAATTCACTTTAAAACCTGGAAAAATGCTTCCCCTCTAGAGAACACTGCTAATTAATTCATTAGTGATGAAATACATTAATGATGAAGGATGCCTATGTATTTAGGTCTATCTAGTGATTAGGGAAATCTTCTCTTGATGTTGGAGAGCAAATTATCCCGAGAAATTAATGTCTATAAGTATCTGTCCGTCAGGAGAAATTTCTGCAAAACTCTAAGGGAGCAAACTGAAATGAATTCCTAAACTGCTTCTTAGTGTAGACAATTTTCAATATTTAATGGGCACATGCAAGTTGAAAAGAGGACATAAATTTTTGGTTTGCTTTTTGCCCTTTATGTTTATGATGATATTTGAGGTTTGGATTTTTTTCTGAATACTTACCTGTAGTATATATCTATCATACTACAATATAGATAATATTTATCTACCATACTATAAATACACATATTTAGAACTGCAATATTAAGAAGCCTACCACGGGAAATGACAACAGCAAAATATAAGCAGCAACTGTGTTTACACTTAGTGCATGCTGGGTCCTGCATAACTGGAATTAATGTGTAAAATGTGGAAATGTACACAAGTTCAGTGGGTTTTAACCTTTTGCAGCTTGAAGGCTGTAACAATTTTCTGCAAAATGAACAGACCCCAACAAACACATTACGGAAGGTAAGTCTATACTCAATATTAGTTTGACTCAAGGCATTAGGAAGGTAATGCAGACGTCACTAGTAACCTTAAAAATCACCAGAAAAATCCTTGAAATTAATCACATGAAAATAAGCATCTGGGAAACAGATCACATATTGTGAAATGCTAGACCAAGAGCTGTTAGTTTAACAACTAGACTACAACTACGTGGAATAGCATCCATACATATTGCAAGTCTCCCAGCCCAAGCTACAGAATCTAACCCTCAGTTCTACACCTGAGGTGTGAATGCAAATAAAACAAGTGCTACCTACTGTACAGAACTGCTATGGTAGGTGACCTTCAAAGGCACACTGGAACAAACAGTATATGTCTTGCTTTGGTTTTGAAACAAGCCCAGTGAAAGTTGATGCATCTCATTTTTAACTTGAAATTAAATCTGAAAGTATAGTTATACAACAAACAAAGTTGTAGAATCTCAAAGCACCACTAAATGGAATTAATAACTTATGCCTGAATTACAGAGTAAGCAAGAAAATAAAAGTAAGGAAAATTAAATTTGGAGCAACAACATGCACGTACTGGATGTGAAGAAACTAATAAAATGAAACAGATATTTAGTGTGCACATCAGATTGGCCTTTTTTCCCATAGCCTCTCACTTTTTATTAAGGAGGAAAAGAGTCTTCCAATCACACAAGAAAAAACTCCAAATTTTTCACTTCCAGTTTCCAAAACATTATTTCTCAGAACTAAAGGAAAACCTTCATATGTTCAGAGATTCATGGTTTTTTTCTCTTATTTTTCACCTTTTCTGTATACATTTACATTTATCTAGCCTAAGTAAACTAGGCAATTTCCAAATTACAAACCTGTTAGCCTTTGACTTGTTTAGAAATATAAGCTAAGGATGAATTATCACAGACCCGGGCTTTCTGAAACTTGTGAGCAGTGAGATTAGCTTCATTAAAATGGTAAAACAAAACAGACCTTGGAAAGAATAAATAAATATGCAAAACCCACAACCATCCTGAGAGAGACGAGGACAGATTATACCTTCAGTAATGCCCCTAGTCAGAATGCTCCCATATCATGACAAAAGAGAAAAAAAAAAACACAAAACAACCAACACACAAGTGTTTGGGCAATGTGACATAACCACAACTGTGGCAGAAAAGGTAGTCTCTCTTCCTTTTACAATGCATGGGAAAATGAATTTGCACTCACATCAGTAAATAAAGACCATTCATTTCCGTATATTCCATATCTCTACTAAATGCCTATTACCAGGAAAAGTAAGGAAAACAAGCAGAATCTGCAGTGGCAATGATGTCAGAGTATCAGACAAAGAATAAATGATGCACATGAAAAAAAAACGTAAGTTATTTTCTTACAATGGACTAAGGAGAATAATGATTGGAATGGACACAAATTCAAGAAATATCTTTCCTAACTGCAAAAAAGATAAAGCTGAACAATAAAGTAACACAGTGTTGACATCTTACTGGTAATTTGCATTAGTTTTCAATGAAAAAGTATGTACTATGAAAGAAACGTCTAATGGAATGGCAGAAAGAAATGAAAAAATAAGAGTCAGAAAATATCCATTAATATAAAAAAATGGATTAAAATTCAATATAAAACAAACACATTTAGAAATATATATTTTTTTCAGATTGAAAAGGACATAAATCTGAAAATAGACTAGTCGTTCAGTATAACTGCAACGGGATAATAGGCAAATTGATGAGCTCAGAAATCAAAGGACTAAACTTGTTCAGGAAGTACTTATAGGTTACAGAAAGCTGACAGGTGAAACAGACTCACATGTAGTCCAAGTAGTGTAACTTACTGTGATTAACAAAACTACTAAGCATTCAGCTAAGGTAATATACCTGAGACCTAGTGAGCGTAGCCCTGACAGTGTGCTCCTGCCATCATTACTATTTCTCTCAGAGAAGGAATTTCTATTACAGCCACAAATACCTCCTGGAACTAATTGGCACTCTTGGCAATGTCAGTACAGAGGGTAACGAAGTACCTTGTGAGCCTGGGAGTTTCTGAAGAGGCAATGTCTCAAGCTCAAAATCCGAACTCAGTAATGAGGTAGGGTAAGGAAGCTTCCTCTTCCAGTGCTTGTCCCTCACCTGTCCTTGCACTAAAGAATGGGATTCACCCCTACCTCAAAGGAACCCAAGAAGCCTCAGAGCAGAAAAAGCATTAACATTGTACTTCACCACTCACAAGGACAGGATCATAAAAAGTTTGTAGTAAGAGCTGCTTTGGGTCCCACAACCCCTCTCTTTCTATTTCACTGCTAGAAAAATGGTACTTAGAATCAAGCTGGGAACATGACAGGCCAGCCAAACATCAGTCCCTGAAATCCATCACTGATTCTGAGTCATCATTGATATTTTATCATAAAAGCACAGTGTCTTTTAATATCTTAAGTATAGTTTGAAGGACTTTCACCTTCATTATGCCTGCTAAATCTTGAGTTACTCAATTTACTTCAACGGCATTTCTTACTGCAGAGCTTCTCCTACTCAGTTAAGTTCCTATTTGGAAAGAAAAAAAGCACCAGGGGAAAAGAAATTGGTAGTTTTACCAAGTAAGTCTGTATATTCCTATCAAATGACATCTTTTTATTACTCAGAATAAAAATAAATACCTGCCAGCTGAACTTGGCAGGAAAATTTAAACACCGTAGAGAATACTTCAAGCACTGGACCACAGTTTTCACTTCCACATTATAGTGAAGTGTTCACAGTGCAGGAAAACGTCTTTAACCAGAGGCACAATTATAAGAAGCCTGGAAGTCTGGAAACAGTACAGTGAGCTTAAACCAGAGTTCTTCAGAAAAGGGGATGTATAAAGCATGTGCTCTGGAGCATGAAGTCATAAATACAGCTCAGATACATTTTAACATTTTCAGATAGAGCACTACATTCTGGATATCATTTAGATTGAACAAACAAATTAATAAATAAATTAAACACAGCGAGATTCTGCAATAAGTCCAAAAATCATATACTGCTTTGAATTACTATAGGTCTGAAATTAGGCATTTATCAGCAATAGTAAAAAAACTTTAACTCCCCTTTTTCCGAGCTGTGTCATGCAACTCTGTACATTGTGGAGTCTGAGTGACAAACTTTTCATGGTAATTGCAACTGTGACTCATGTATGTGGAATGCTAATCCACTGTCTGTGAAAAATGCACAAGAAAGACCAAACACGTCTATAGTTCTCTTTTGAGAACCATTTTGAATCTCTGGATTTTGTTGCAAGGTATTTTTTTTATTTACGTGGACAGTAAAGATAATAAGATAAAAACATTTGAGTTGGTAGGTATTAATGTAATTAGTTATTACAATTAGTTAACAATTTATCATGTTTTTATTGCTAACAAGGAGTCTTCAAGACGGAATAACATTTAAATAAAAATATCAACTCTAAATTTATCTCCTGACAAAATTATTAATAATACTATTAATAATTAAATAAATAATAATTAAATAATTATTAAAATTATTAATAATATTTGTGTAGTTTGAGGATTCTTGTTTGTATTTTAAGAAAAATGTGTTATTTCTGCTAACTTCTTTAAAATGATAACCCTCTGAAAAATAAAGAACTCTTTAGTATGTGTAGACTTCAGCTTTGGTCCTCCTGTTCGTTATTTCTTCCAATGCAGAATATCACAAACTATTCATGTTCTATTTAATATAATAATTGCAGACAATGGAGATTATCTGTTTCCTCTCTTGTAAGTCACTCTTCCTACATTTTGCTGGTTTTAGCATCTTTGACACCACTGAGGTACATTTGAGTTTGCAACCTACCAGTACCATTTTGTACTGAACTCTTTCAGAATCAGATGAAAATAACCACCACATAACATTTATGTCTTGTCTAGAAAAGGAGAACGCTCCCTTGGATTAGTATCTCAGAAGCTCAGATATTCCATAGTGGTTAAACAGTATGCCTTCACATTAATGATCATGTTACATAGTAGATTTATTTAAATAGAGAGCAGGCTTTTTAGGTAAGAAAATCCTTCTGCATAAAAATGAACTTAATTACATGGAATGTAATTTTAGTCTATATGGCAAATAGAGTTTTTATTGTTCAAATTCTAGCTTACATAAAGATTCCAGACGGCCAGCATTTCCTTATTCCTCTTTTAATAAATCTTATAAAAATAAATATTACTTATCTGAAGATGAAAGCAGATGAAAAATAAAACAGAAATCAATACTTAAATGAAAGCAAGAGAAGAGAAAAAAAAAAATCAATAACCAATACAAAGTCTTTAACATTTTTAGTAGTAGAACAAGGGAAAATTAAGTGTTTTGCATTCTCTTCCTAACTTGGTCAAGTGTTACAATAGTGAAATAATTAATTCTCTGTGGAATAAATTTACCACCAATATTGGTGGATAAATCATTGAAGATTAGATAATGTATATTATTAAAAATAAACTGGAAAAACAAAACAAAACAGGTAAAAAGAAATACATTTTCTGTTGTATGAAATCCCAGAAGAGCTAAGGCATTTAAGTCATTCCCTTTTTATAGTATTTTCTACACATCTTCAGGGAGTCATTCAAACAATTCAGCAATGCCTGTAAGTAAATTATTCCAGACTTCTTGATTTATCTTCACACAGGAGGAGTCAGAACTACTATGCCACAGTATTACTTCAAGTTTATCTAGATCATAAACATTTTAAGGTAACGGAAGTCTTACTCTGTCCAAACACACAGTTTTAATGATAGTCATGTTTTAGTTTTTTAAATGTCAGAATGATATGTAACAATGCAGATTGTTTAGGATACCACAAACATCTACGTTTATATCGTGTAACTATAGTAGTATCTTTAGTGCATAAAAATACACTAAAAAAGGCACTCAATTTATATTTGACATAAGAAAATATTTTAATAGGGATATAATCTGGGTGTTCTACTGGATTAATCTATACCTTACTCTCTTAGCAATAAAATAGGTATTTTCTATTATGGTGATAAGCCTCATGGAAACTCTTAAAATACATTCAAATACTTAAAGAAGTAATTAACACATTTATCTCACTTAAGACTAATGTAACTCATAGTTTACTGAAAACAAGATGTCGTCAAGATTAAAATTCAGCATCATCACATATCTACAAAATTTAGATATGTCTGTCTTGCAGATAATCAGACTGAAACACACTTTTTTCTTCAATGGAAAACAAGATGCAGGTTATAAAACAAACAAGAGTTAGGATGTGTCCACATTCAGGTGTGGACACAATATCATCCTGAAGCAAATTACGATATAGCAATAACTAATAGAAAAGGACAAAAGCTGATCAAACTCATGGATTTGTTCCATTTTAAATACAAACAAAATAGTTGGAAGTTTACGTAAAGTTATCTACTAGCTATGTGTAACCGTGATGTTAGCTTTTACAAAAAAGATTTGAAATACCTTACTAACATTTATATCTCTTATGAGTTACATAACAAGAATTATTCTGTGTATTACTGTCGTTAAGATGGCTGTTCTATCTCTGCTCTGCCATCATCTAATTGTACATGGACCATAAGATGACTGAAGAAATGTTATCTTAATCATAGAATATTACTTTCTGATTAATATCTTCTGCTTCAATACACATATCAAAATTCATAAAATTCATTGATTATTCAGACTCTGGTCGTAATGAATTGTACTCCAGACAGCAGCAGCAGATTGTCTAATTCAACATCTGTTACTAGAGTGCAAGAAATGCATAGGAAAATACAGTTCAAAGTAAGAAAAAAAGTAACACAACTAACCAGGCAAGCAAAACTGTGACCTACCCTTTTTAAGTACTAGTTAGAGTTTCTTTATGAACCTTTGAAAAATGAAGTATTTTTTACACTTCCTCCCTTTACATCCAGCCAACTTCATTGTCCTTTTTCCCAAAACGAAGAAATATTTAACAGATATGTTAGCATACGATTTAAGCAATGTATTTAAAGACTTGGAATTATTTTCCAAGATTATACCTCTACATACATCATACATTTTTGTTTCAAAAATATCTAATCTCAAGCAACCGTTTTCCTTCCTATTAATCATAGAATGAGTTGGATTGGAAAGGACCTCAAAGGTCATCATGTTGTTCCAAACCTTTGCCACAGGAAAGGTTGCCAGCTGCTAGATCAAGTACCAGATCAGGCTGCATAGGGCCCCATTCAACCTGGCCTTGAACGCCTCCAGGGACGGTAACCACAGTGTCTCTGGGCAGCCTATTCCAGCACCCTACCACCCTCTCAGTGAAAAATCTGAAAAATCTCCCTCTTACATCAAAATAAATCTTCCCTCCTTTCACTTCAAACCATTCCCCCTTGTCCTATCACTATCAACTCACGTGAATAGTTGATTTTCTTCATGTTTATAAACTCCCTTTGAATATTGGAAAGCCGCAATAAGGTCTCCCCACAGCCTTCTCTTCTCCAGGCTGAATGAGCCCATGTACTTTAGTCTATCTTTATAGGAAAGGTGCTTCAGCCCTTGGATCATCACAATCTTTCCTTTGTTGGAGGCCCCAGATCTGGACACAGTACTCAGCTGTGCAGCTGGGGCTTCACAAGGACAGAGTAGAGCAGGACAATTGTCTCCCTGCTGGCCACTCCTCTTCTGATGCAACACAGAATATGTTGGCCTCCTGGGCTGCAAGCGCACGCTGCTGGCTCATGTTCATTTCTTCATCTACCAAGACTCCTAAATCATTCTTGGCATGGTTATTCTCAAGGAGTTCTTCTCCCAGTCTGTATAGGTATCTGAGATTACCTTGGCCCAAATGAAAAACCTTGCATTTTGCTTTGTTGAACCTCATTAGGTTAACAAGGGCCCACCTTTCGACCTATTAAGGTCCCTGTGGATGGCACCCTTTCCTTCTGCTGTATCATCTGCATTATTCAGAATGTGTCATAAGCAAAATTACTGAGGGTGCACTTGATCCCATCATCTGTGTCACTGATAAAGACGTTAAAGAGTACTGAGACAGATCCCAGGGGAACACCACACATCACTGGCTTCTACTCAAATACAAAGCCATTGATAACAACCTACTGGCTGTGACCTTCAAATCAGTTCCCCATTCACTGAATAATCTACATTTCAAGTCCATATCTCTCCAGTTTAGAGATTAGGATGTAGTGTGGCACCACATCAAAGACCGTGCAACAATCCAGATAGATGGCATCAATTTTCTTCCCTTCGTCCACTGATGCCATAACACCATCATAGAAGGCCACCAGATCGGTCAGTCAACACACCATCATGTACGAGCAAATGCAATTTTCTTTTTTTAAGTATCTGAAAAATGTCCATCAATACTGGGCAAAGATTTATCAGTCTGGCATCAGTAAACGTAAATTTTCAATCAACTGTAACTTGATTTATATACTGTTTCTCTATTCTAATACTGTTACGACCTAAGCCAGAAAATTTCACCTTTAACTTACTGCTGATTGGCTAGTAACAGTAAGATACAAAATCACAGATCACAGTGACGGAAAATCTTTCAATACAGAGTATTTTACCTTGTAAGGGTTCTTAATCTGACTATTTAAAAAATACTTTCCTAAACAAAAAAATCCTTACTTTTCTCTCCAAGAAAAAAAATAAATTCAGAAAGGAAGGCAAACTTTCAATATCTAGCAAACTAGATCTTCTGTACCTCAGCCCAGTACAAACTTCAGAGTGTAACACATTAACACGGCCCCTGCAAATTTACTTTTAGGATTCTTTACTGTAGAGTGTGGGGAGAGAAAATAATAAACTGATGGTGATTAGGAAGGAAGTTATTTCAGAGGTCTCACAACTATTTTAAAAGTAGTTACATTCTTTACATTTACCACCCTCATCACTCTAAACCTCATGTAGTCTAGCACCTACTGGCCACTTGCCTTTCCCTTAAAGAACTATACGTCTAAATATCTTACAAATTTTAACAATCCTTCATATCTGAAAGACTGTTTTCTTGATGTCAACTCTACCTCCCTTATGTGACTAGCAAGAGCATCCTAATAGCAGCAAACTAGCAGAAGCCCTACGTGGAGCTCAGCCTCCTCTTTGTAACTGACAGCACAACAGTCGTCTACCTACTGACGCTCTTTTCTTCAAGACAGACAAAAAGGGAGAAAACTTCAGTGGGAGGCAGCAGTTTATAAACTTGACATTTCAGTGCACGTTGTTCACTTTCATCAGCAATAAGCTCTTGACTTTAATAGTGAAACATAATGAAGAACAGCAAAATCAAAACTGACACTGTGTCTGCTTAGACTCACGTTGCCTGTACGCTCCCACAGAGTAGAATAATTTTACCACTTTTTTTAAAGCATTTTGCCAGTGAATAAAAATACTTTTAACTAGAAATACTCCTTGCCTATGTAATTAATTCAATTTTTAAAAAGGAAAAGTTATATTAATCGGTATCTCCCTAAGCACTGTGTTATGTTAGTACCATTCAGATGCACTCATACGAAAAGAACCAACAGTGCTTTTTTGCAAACACATTTGCTGTTTTATAGTTAAAAAAAAAATCACTCTAAGTCTACCAAATAAATTCTCTCTGAAGCTCTTCAAGGATTATAGAAGATGAACTGTCCATATGGCTCTTTCTCTGTTCTTCTCTCTTTTATATTTCCACACTTTTCAGACCTGGAAGCTGTGTGAAAATGAAAACATTATTTTCACTTACCACGGGTGTATGTATGTATTATTGCACTTACTATGGATGTGAACACAAGCATGTTTTCCATTTCACATCACTTACTGCTGTTTTCCTCTATTTATTTCTCTCGATGCATCGTACATAATAAGAAAATGAAAACAACAAAAAATGGAGAAAAGTAATACTACTCAATAACAGCAAATGACTGATATTTGTCTGGAAGTTGGAAGACCTGAAGCAGGTAATTAGGCACAGATAATGGGACTTGGGTCTCTGCCAGTCTAGCCTCAAGCCAAGTCCACTCTATTTGATTTTCTATGAAAAGGGAATCAGTCAGTTTCCTTCATTTTAACATGAATTTGTATCAAGAATCCATCAATGAAAACTGATACAGTGTCACAGAAAGCTTGTTTTAAAGAATATTTATAGAATAAAATGTTTAAATGAAAATTTCAACCATAATTACACAACTTATTCCATAATTAGAATTCTATTTTATAGACAAATTTGAATATCAATTGCTCATAACACAGTTGAAAACCATCAAGAAGAGATCCTTAAAAATGCTTTATGACATGGTGGTTAATGTTTATAAACAATTTAGGAGAATTTTAAACTTGAACATTTAAACGCATCAATTCAGGGAAAATGAAAAAAAAACACAAAACTCAAAAAAAATCACACACACACAATCCCACTCCTCCAAAAGAAAAGTACCAATTGCCCCATCCCCCTCCCAACAAAATGCAAAATGATTTTGATTTGCACAGCATATGCTGGGCCAGTATATCTAGCGTAGGCTGAAGCCCTGCAGCCTCCTGCAACCGAAATTGCTATCCTAGCAATTACAACAAGCTGTGGGGAAGGCAAAAATAAAAATATATCAATCACATTCACTGTTTCACAGGTAACTGCTCTTCTTTTTCAGTGATTTTTCAGACTTTCTCAAATTTTGATTTCAGGAGAGCAAGGGTTGTCTTGTTGCATTGTTTTCCTCCCACTTTTTCAAGAGCCAAATTCAATCATTCAGCATTTTTTTCCATCTCTTTCTATGAAGTTCTACCACCTTCCTTTTTCTCAACACCTTTTTTTTTTTGTTTGTTTCCTTCTTCTGTGAGTCTCTTACCCAAAGTACAATTTTTTTTTAGTTTAGAGAGCTTAAAGTTCTGGTTATTTTTTGCTACCAGCTTAAGGAATACATATAATATTGTGACTGCAGCATGCACCATTTTGTCTACATTGTGGTTTAGTCAGTAGTTGGAAATTAATAAAAAATAAAGTCTGTGAAAAAAGAACTTGATAGATTGCTATAAGAGCAATTATTAGTAACTGTTACTCGTATAACGATAATAAGCATATAAAAATTTATGCTTTTTGATCTCCCTACTGTAACCAAAATAAGTTGATCTTTTGCTTGTCCTTCTAATTTCCAGTTTAAATATATTCCTGGCCAATTTGTAACTAGGAGATTTTTTTAATTGTTCCTATGTTGAAGCTGTTCATCCTCGATATTTTCTATTAAGATATAATTTTCAGCTTCATATTCATAAACTTCTAAAGATAGATGCTCTGTTTTCTTATTTAGCCCAGTGGAAAAAGCACCGTGTCAGAACAGATAGACCATATATAATTATGACCAGTGAAATTACGAAACAGGAGGAAATCCAGTCCTCCTGTTTTCTACTCCCCTAAGTAAAGTGATTAAAATATTTAAAGAGTGGTAGAGATAAGATGCAATAGACAAGCTTGCAGAGGCTACACAGATCAATCATTTCCATATCATCAGCATAATTAAAGTCACAGGTCTCAGCTGGAGTGAGAAGGGGAAAAGCAATAAAATAAAATGAAGAGTCAAAAACCTCATACTTGGGTCTAATGTCAGTGACAGTGATGCACCAGGCAGTGAACATTCGGAAAGAAAATGCCTAGATCACAAGAGAAATCCTTCCTTCTTGGCTGCCACCATCTCCAAAATCATTCAAGATCCATAATGCCATTGAGTCTCTTATTCACTTAAGTCTATTTTGGTTTCTCTACTTCTCAAATGAGTGTCAGACACACTCCGATAGTGCCAATAATCTTCTTCAATTTAAATCAAGTCAGTTGAGGCACAAAACTGCTGGGAGCTGTGGAATCTACAGAGGTTGCAGATTACATGTTTTTACTTGGGCAAAGAAAGATTTTGCATTTTTATTTCCTTCCCCTTCCTGTCAATGGATATCAGAATTCTGAATATAAACATTAAAGCAGCCAGTATAAGCTGATTTACATCTAGACTTTCATACAAATTAATTGCTTAGAAGAAAGGAATCATGGTCTGAGCTGCAATATATTAGAGAGATTAATGTATGATTGATAGATAGTGCAGCACTGCCCATATTTTTTCTTCCTTTTGAAATAAAGTCAACTCAAAAGTGACATCTCTGAATTACAGGGTTTCCTGAAGGTTAAGCCACTTAGGGGAAAAAAAGTATCATTTAAAATGTGCAGATCTTTATTACAAATCTTACTTTCATTCCAGGTTGAGTGGCTTCCAATGGTATTGTAGGAGCCCCATACAGAAAAAAATGATCAAAAGTTTGTATTTACTGTTGTAATGTTCCAGTGCATAGAAAAGAAAGATGCTGTCATTACTGCAAGCACATGAACTTTGATTATACTTCTTAAAGCCATTTGCTAAAGTGTAAAATAAAGTGCAAGAGGCTGTATTAAATGCTTCATTGAGTTTTAATCAAAGGGAGAAATTATATTTCTATTTGTTATTTATCTATCTTCAAAATACGAGTAATATTTATGGTGATAATTGTTGAATTTCTGTAACGGTTAGCATTAAGTATGTCTAGATATTAATATAATTTATTTTTAATGAAATGCCATTTCAGTACAGAAATTCTCTGATATACAGACCCTGCAATTCTGTTATAAGCTTTAGAAGCTAAACTCACTTCTACTGAAACATGCTTTAGCAAGTAAAATATTAATAAAAAGTTAATGTTGTATTGAAGTTCTATTTTTGCTATCACCATAATACTGCTATATTTCTTCTTGCATTAGCTAAGCCAACTTGCTACAGCACACTTACACAATCTTGAATTACTTAGTTACTTTGAGTAGATTAAAAAATGTAAAGGACAATTTTATTTATAAAAATATGAAAAAAACATATTTTAATAAATGAATGGTTATAGGTTATTCAAAAGAAATTTTACAATATCCTACCCAAATACGGAAGCTACAACTACACTTGACTTTCAAAATGCTTAAATGTTTGAAAGCATAATGAGAAGGAACATAGTAAGAAAAAAAGGGAGAAAAGGAATAAATGATTAGCATTTAATCAAATGGATTAAATAAGATATCACCTCTCTGTCTTGCAAGATCATGGAGCAGCTCCTGAAGGCCCTACTAAAGCACATGGAAAATAAAGACAAGGTAATTGGTGGTAATCAACACGGCCTCACCAAAGGCAAATCGTGCCTGACAAACTTGGAAGTCTTTTTTATGAAGTACAGCATCAGTGGATAACGGAAGAGCAACTAACGTCACCTATGTGGACTTGCACAAAGCATTTGACACTGTCCGACATGTCACCAAACTGAAGAAAAATGGATTTGATGGACAGACACTCGCTGGATGAGGAACTGTCTGGATGGTCACACTTTGCAATCAATGACACAGTGTATGAGTGGACTCTGGTAATGAATGGCATTACTCAGGGATCGATTCTAGGACCAGCGTTATTTAATATCTTTGTAGGCAAATGGACAATGGGATTGACTGCGCCCTCAACAAGTTTGCAGACAACATCAAGCTGAGCAATACAGCTGATGACACTAGAAGAAAGGAATGCTATCCAGAGGGACCTAGACAGGCTTGAGAAGTGGGCCCATGCCAACCTCATGAAGTTCAGCAAGTTCCTGCATCTGGGTTGAGGCAGTCCCAAGCACAAATGGATAAAGAGCAGCCCTGAGGATTAGGATTTGGGAGCACTGATTGATTCAACATGATCCAGCAATGTGCGCTTGCAGCCCAGAAGGCCATCTATATCCTGTATCCTAGGTTGTATAAAGAGAAGTGTAACCAGCAGGTTGAGGGAGGTGATTCTGTCCCTCTATCTTGCTCTCATGAGACTCCACCTGGAGTACTGCTTCTAATTCCAAAGTCACCAACACAAGGAGATCGAGCTATTGGAGTAGGTCCTGAGCAGGGCTATAAAGATGATCAGATATCTGGAGCACCTCCCCCAGGAGGACAGTCTGAGAAAGCTGGAGCCTTTCAAACCCGAAGAAGAGAAGACTCCGAGGAGACCTTATAGTGGCCTTCCAGTACCTGAAGAGGGCTTACAGGAAAGTCAGGGGGGGTGACTTTTTATAAGGGCAAGTAATGACAGGATAAGGGAAAAGGCTTTACACTGGAAGAGGCCAGACTCAAACTAGATGTTACAAAGAAATTCCTTGAAAGTGGTGAGACGCTGAACAGATTGCTCAGTGAGGTTGTGAATGCCCCCCCTCTCTGGAAGCATTCAAGTCCAGGCTGGACGGAGCTTTGAGCAACCTGGTCCAGAGGGAGGTGTCCCTACCTATAGCAGAAGGGTTGGAGCTAGTTGATCTTAAAGATCTCTTCCAACCCAAACCATTCTATGATTTTACAATGCTATATTCTAAAGTAATTAATTAAGTTTTGCCAAAATAAATAGATCAATAAAAATTAGAGCCATCACATAAAATGAAATTTTGAACATTTTGTCTGTACTTCTCTGTTTTTTCCTCCATTTAACAACATAATTGAGTGAAAATGAAGTTCTTTTGAAAATTACATGGTGAATACTATGCTTCAACCACATGTATTTTGATTTAGAGATGTTAACCTACCCTGGTATAAGAATTGTTCCAAGAATATCATCACAACTACTCTCCTGCCAAAAGTTACAACTTCAGTAATACAGACACCTGGTGCACAACATGAAGTCATTGACTCATGTAGAAACAGAGAAGATTACTTGCATTTTACTTCCCATCCTAAACAATGCTGTTTTTATTTAACACATTTCGTATTTATAAACCTAATGTTAACAAAAACTTACAGAATCACTCTTCTACGCTGGCTGCAGTGATTACAGCGTGTTCAGTCATAGAAGGATAAAAATCAGTATAAATCAACACTGACTTTTATAGAACTACACTTATCCATGCCAGATTAAAGTCTGGATTTCATCAGAAATTTTCAACTGTAGGAGGAAGTAATAATGAAACTAAGCTTCTCCATAACTAATTAAATATTTAAAATAATAATAGCCACAATCAAGGGGAGCAAGAGGTTTGAGTACAAGGCAAAAGACATACTGAGCTAAGATTATAGAATGCAATACCAAAGATGATTCAGAAAACAGAAAAATTCTGAAAAGCTAATGAAAGTGCCTTCTAAATCATACCTGGCAAGAGTAGTATTAAAACCACATCTGTTGTTGGGAATTGGATCTCCTCTTTGAAGAGGAAAGCTACCTTTGGTTATTTGTTGTGGCTGTCATGAAATGAAACATGAAAGTAAAAATGAAATTCACTGTCGTATCCCAAAACCCGAGAGACTATCCTCAAAGTGCCTCCTGGTTACAGGAACACAAGATTTCTTTGCATATTTTGAGTATATGAGAAAGAAGCATGCTACATCAAAGGCTCTGAGGTTTGGACTTAAAATTCTCAGGATATCAAAACTTCTCACTTTCAGAGAATGGAGATAAACTACAATGGTGCAACTGACGGACTTTTAACACGACTTTTCATAACTTTAGATGAATTAAACTCAGTGGCTGAATCTGTTAAATTTACTTGGTATTGTAAGTCAACATGAAAACTTCTATTTTGGAAGTAATCTGGCTGATGTCACTACACACAGTAAGAAAGTGGTTATTCTCTTTTCCATTTGGAGCCATGTTTACTGAAACACTCATGCCTTATTTGCCCTAGAAATACCTGTGTCCATCGGCTTTTTTTTTTTTTTTTCTTCCAGAATTCTACTGAATTATCCAAGACTATTTTTTCAGACATGGGACGACTCAAAATCAATACATCAGTCTCTCAAAATGATGAGGTCCTTGTACACAAGCTCTACATCAGTGGATTTCTAACATTTGAAAGTCTTGTTTGTGGTTGCAAAATATAAAGTAAGAAAGGAGAACTGGTCAGTTATTCCTTGTCAGCAGATGAAAATAATCAGAGTAATGCAGAAGTTTGCATATTTTAAATAGTATATATAATTGTGATAACAGTCTAAATATTCTGGTAAAAGTTAAGAGGTTGAACACTAAAATAACTAAGTTAGTAAGTATCCACTTACCCTAAACCTAATCGAATTTTCAGAGAGATTTCCATTTCATACATATTCATTATTTTCAGAAATAAACCAGATGTCTGTGTAGTCACAAGTACTAATTATGAAAGAATAAGCATTGGAGTTCACCATCCAGAAATACTTTGTCTCAGAATAGCAAAACCTGTATCTAATTCTTAGGCTTAAAAAAAGGGATGTAAGACTTTGTAACTATGACTGTCTCAGACCTGGTATGTTGTAGATATGAGGTAATATGATCACCAGTGTCACAGGGAATTGCTAGCAATTTGACAAGTAACATTTAACAGATCTGGTTTTAATAATTTTCAAAGAGCAGCCAGCATCTGAAATTCATTGTATAAACAACCTTAAAATAGGAAGGGAAGAAAAGAAAGAAGGAAAAACAAAACAAAACAAAACAAAAACTTAAAAGGGACTCTTGACATTTGATTTGTGAATTATAGTTTATGGTCTTGAGAGACCACATGAAGGAAAAAAAGCAAATTACTATCCATTTCTTACACAGTCCAAGAGACAAGATAACCCAGTCTCTTAAAGATATTATTTTCACTGAAGTATTAAGACTTATTTCTAAGATACGTTTCAAACCCTGCACTCTCCACTGACTGACTGCTTACTGCCTGAGTTGGCAGCAGAACTGATGCTCCACATATGCCAGGAACACATTTATTTTAATAGCTCTCTAATGAAATTCTCTTTGAAGACAGTATCCCAAATTCTGGTAACAGTGAGTTCCTTGCAGCACTTTTTCTACCAGCAGTCTCCCTACTTATATGAGGTAGTGACATGAGATCACCCAATACCATCACAAGTCAGCTAAGTTATGGTTGTTTTCCCTTTAACTGTAGTTAATGGTTTATAAACATCCAACTATGCAGCTCAACCTTACACAAGGCTCAAAAAGAGTTAGAGCTCCCATAAAAACATGTAGCTAGGCCTGTAATGATGAATTTTATAAAGTCCTTGCCAAATTTCAGAACAGCATACAAGTTATTCTCTTTGCCAATAGACTAAAAAAAACAATAAAAAGAAACATCACAAACCACTAATAAGCAACCCAGCCACCGTTTTCTAGTGTACTCCTAACGGCAAGATCAGTATCTACAGTCAGTGAAAGAACTAGAAACAGATCTCATGAACACGATTATTTTTCAGTTTATAGAAAAACAAACACACAAAAAAGGCAGCTTTTCAAGCTGGCAGTACTAAACAAGTAATGTATAAAACCTGAAGCAGCACACACCTCTCTTCCTCCAACCAAGCTGCTGTTTCTGCATTTTTCCACAGCAACACAGAGCTGAAGAGGACATCCCTGAGCTGAGCTTGTGAGGCACATATTGAAGAGGAGCACCATTTTTAACCGTTAGAATGCTTACTTACGGTAAGGAGTCTTGTGCTGCGTGTACTGGAAGTTATTTTCATACATCAGGAAAATTTCAGAATATTCCTCATTCCAGTCATGGATCAGCAGCTAGTAATCACAAAGGTTCTAACTCACACTTCATTGCTGCAGAGTCTATCAGCAATATACTTACTCTTATTCCTGGCACTTTCAGTTCTTTATGCATGCAACACAAGAAATAGAACAGTATCAAGTATATGTATCAAAAAGACCATGACCACACTTTGAATCATTTTCAACATTCTCTTAAGTGAAGACAATATCATTAAAAAGACGTTAAAATAACTTCGACGGCTGTAAGTTCCTACAAATTATTGATCAGATCCCAGGTTCCAGCTTCATAATACTGTACAATCTTCTACGCTGATAAAGCTTTTACTACTCGCCTCTACATCAGACCATTGCACTGTTGAAGTGAGGCGGATGTGTAACCAAGAAACATTCACATGCTCAAGTCTCAAAAACAGAGTTTGGTAGGGTTGTTAACCAACAGCCACTTCACACCCCACAAGATTACCTTCAAGGAACAGGTCATTCCTCAAATACTGTAACAGTCCTATGGAGACTATGTAGATACCAGCTAGCCTATTCCTATAAAATAAAAAGCTGCAAAAACATCTCCAGCACATAAAGAACATGCTCCTTGAAACCTCACTACATTCAAGCAAGCCTCCAAATGTCCCATTCTCTTAAATACTTCTTCTGGGGTGACTCTTAATTATCAGGTTTTGGAATCTTCGATTTTATTTTGATTTTTGATTTTTATTTCTATTTTTATAGGGCTTAACTGAGGAACAAACCGTAATTTACTTAGCACATAAAAACATGCCTATGTAAAATGGTGTAGCAATGATCTTTCTCCGCCTCATTCAAATCTACAAATTATTCTGAGATGCTTTTAGTTTAATACAACATAATACCTCAAAATAGAAATAACATTTAATTTCACTGCAATTCAACCAAATAATACACAACATCTTTTTAATGAAATAACTCTCACATTTATCCACCTTCACCAATATTTTGTACTGCTCTGTAACAATGCAGGTCTGATGCTGTGGCAGTACAAATTTAAACAAAGTTCTGTTTTCAGAGAAAGAGCAGAAACAGACCCTTTTTCTGAACTCTTCCTTCTTCATTTCAGTATACCCAAAGTATATTTTCCCAGGGCTGAGTCTTTCCTTTTCAGAACTGCTATGAAATTCAGAGCATCAAATTTCAAAAAGAGGGAGGAGTTCCCTCTCCTTCTCACTCCTCATTCCATGAGATATTTTTTAATTTCCTTTTGTAGCTAAGGGCAAATGTCTTTCCCTATCAATTCATAGAGAATCAAGTGATTTTTATCGGGAGCAGGATTTATAGAAAGTCAGAAATTAATCAAAAGTAAACAGAATACGTAAGAATAAAGTGGAGTATTAAAACATGCTTTCTGAAACATAATCCTCACTCATTAAAGCTCACTGTGTTATGCAGAAAGTATAATCTACAAGTTATTATGACAAACTGATACTTAGGTCCAAATCTGATTGAACAATTTTGCTGACAAATGTAGATGATAGAGGTTTTAATGTAATGATAATAAATGCAATACAATACGATTCTTCCTACACCTGGCACTTTCAAATTGAGTGCCAACTGTACTGGTTTTTAGCTGTTGTGACATGGTCAAGCACCTAAGCACAAGATTTATCCATGAGAAGGAAGGTACTTACTTCTTGTGTACATGCAGCTAGTATTACATTCTGCCAACCACCCTAATCTCTGAGAAATAAGGTTTATATACAGAGGTATACAATATACCGGAAAGCTCTTAAAGAACCACAAGCTTATTTTAGCAAAGTCTGGAACATATTATTGCAATACTTACGTATTTATCTTTGAGATAAGTGAGCAGCTGACAGATAATACACCAGCTGCACTTTTCCTTCTGACAATGGACTGTAATTTCCAGGAAGGTATTTTATTTGAACTCTGTCATATTTTTAACGATCAGGACAACAAATTCAGGAGCGTTTACATTTCCAAACTGTCTTGGCCACTTATAAGATTGCACATACAATTTCTGGTGTATCTTTTTTTTTCCCCTGATAAGATGATCAGAGTTTTAAAATCAGGAAGATAAACATAAATAATACGGTTTGGGATCATAGAATCTTAACAGTTGGAAGGGACATTTAGAGCAATGAATAGGGACATGCACAGCTAGATCAGGTTGTCCAGAACCTGATCCAGCTTCATTATGAAAGTCTCCAAGGACAGGGCATCCATATCTCTGAGCAATCTGAGCTGGAAACCATTTCCCCTTGTTCTGCCATCATAGGCCCCTTCTTTCCTGTTGCTCCCCTTTAGATATTGAAATGTTGCTATCAGTCATCTCAGAGCCCCAGCTCTTTCAAGCTGTTCTTAGAGGAGAGGTGTTCCATCCCTTGGATCATTTCTCTGGCCCTCCTCTGGACATGCATCAACAGGCCCATGCCACTCATGTACTGAGGACTCCACACATAGATGCAGCATTCCAGGTGAGTCCTCACTAGCACACAGTGGTGGGGCAGGATCATAGAATTACAGAATCACCAAAGTTGGAAAAGACCTATAAGACCATCCAGTCCAACCTTCCACCTGTCTCCAACATTTCCTACTAAACTATGTTCCCCAGTACAACATCCACACATCCCTCAATCTGCTGGCTTCTTTTTTTCTTTTGATATATTCCACGATACGGCTGGCTTTCTGGGCTGTGAGGGCACAATTGCTGGTTCATGTCTAGCTTCCCATCCATCAGTATCCCAGGTCTTTTTTGGGTAGAGCTGTGCTCAGTCTTTTCATCCCAATGTCATAGGGATATCAAGTTTAAGATGAACATGTTGGATAAGCAGGATAGTAAAAATCAGGAATTTGTGAACCCTTCTGTTTCCTGAAACACATAGGTTTGATTTAAGGGGTATCTTTTCTTTTAGCCTTCTAAATCTTTTCAGTTACCATTCAGAGAGACAACTGCATAAGTTTTTTTGCTACTGTGATTCTGAAAAAATTTAATAGCCAATTCCATAGGAACATTCGGGATACCAAAAGTGAAGAAATATATGTGTAGATTTTCAGTCTTAGTGTAACAATTTTGCTGCAAGATCATGACACAAGAACGATCCTCTTGGACCCCTCTGAATGATCATCTAGCTCAGTGGACTTCTGCCTGATAGTGGAGAGGTGAGAAAATCCAGGTAAGAACCTCCTTGAGCAGGACAAATTAGCAGTTCCAAAATTCATTAGTTCATTTTCCTGCGAATCTCTCAGCCAGAGATGGTTTTCATATATATATATAAAAAAAAAAAAAAAAAAAAAAAAAAAAGCTTTGTGTACACTGCAGTTAGCAGCAATATCCAAAAAGTATGTGTGTGGAAAATTCATAGTCTCTTTCCATCTTCTGATCACACTGACTCCGTAATTGGACAGGACTGGGGCACTCATCATTTCCTAACCTTTAAGTTCTGGCTTCCGTTGAAAGGGAAATAGTGGATGTTTCATGTGGGAACTGTGGCATTCTTCAACATAGCTAGAGTTTGGCTAATTTCACTACAGGCTGATATAATGTGCTACCTCATCTGGTCTACTTCAAAAATCAGAATCCTGTTATATGGGCACATGCAAATTCAAGTCAAATTATTTGAAATTACTATTAATTGCCTCGGCAATTTTAACATCTATGAATCCATCATGAGTCAGCCAGCTTTACACCACCATTTTTCTATTCTAAGAATCATTAAATATCTTTCCAGTACATTAAGTACATAGCAGAGAACAGTGACAAGAAGTCCTGATATTTTAAGAAAAATAGTTTCAAGAGCCACAAAGAAAAACATATTTACTTTAATCACATTAGGCATGATATATTTCTCAGCATGGTCTTTGCATTTAAAGTATGCTAGAAATTGGGCAATTCTCAGTATAGAACTGAGTGATTCCAAATCTGTGTGCCCCCGTGGTGTGAAGTCATCTATACTAATCAAATTGCTGGAGAAAAAAAAGGAAGAAAATGAAGTGATTAAGTCTATGTGGTCATTCTAAGCATTAAATGACTTACAATTGTTTTAGATCAAATATTCAAATTTCCTTCAGCAATTCACCAGAAGAGTGAGAGTTCTAAAGAGTTTTATTAGCAGAATTGTAAGCTGAATTACGTGGAGCTTAGTCCCAAGATCACAGAAGTAGATATTCAAAAGTTTTATTCATTTTGAATTGCACTAAAAACTGTTCAAGTGCTAGCATCTATACTGAAGTTATAATAAATTTATCCTCTTATTTGTGATTGTAAGTACAGTTCTGCCTTTCATGAGGCATTTGAAAGCAATCATGCAGCAGATTACCACAATATTACCGCTGATCGTATCCACAAATGGTTCCACAGATCCTCTAAAGATGATTGGAGTTATGACCTCCCTGAGCATGCTTATGCAAGGCTGAGGAGGACAAGACAAAGAGACATGATCTGATTCTCACTGTGCTAGCACTGGTAAACGTTTTCTGGTCGTAAGAGCACAGCATTGCACTCAATTTTGCTGAGATAATTAACTAACGTATCTACCCTGCCTCTAGGATTACCTTTGCATAGCACTACATCATGTGAATATGCCTACTTGGGAAACAATTAATATGAAATTCAAATGCATGGCATAAATGTTCCACAGATATGAGCATTTCCAGACTCCAGTGAGGTGACTTTGTGACCTCACTTTCCATCCTGAGACAACATTTAGTCTTGACCTTTAAGTCTCCTAAAAAAATTAAAAGTGATGTGGTGGATGCTCCATCCCTGGAGATTTTCAAGGCCAGGCTGGATCAGGCCTTGGGCAACCTGATGTAGCTGGGGTGTCCCAGTTCATTGCAGGGGAGTTGGACTAGATGATATTTAAAGGTCCCTTCCAATTCTAAGGCTCTTATAATTCTATGATTCTATGTTGAACTAAAATATAAAGTGTCTTGGGATCCATAATATCTACATATAAAAGGGAATGTCACACGGACTACAGATGAGTATCCTTCTAGATGTCAAGCATTAGACATTGACAAGAAAATAAATACACTGGCTATACTGGATGCTGAGCTCGTTAATATAGGTTGTTTCCTCCTTCACACCTTAGAGAACAGAGTTCTTTACATAGCTGAAGTGGTTCACCAGTATCTAAACTTGCAAGCATAACGTTGTTTTGATTTCAGAGGTATAGAGTCTTATTTCAGTTTAGACAAAGAGATGGTTTAGCATCTCTGAGTCTATATATATATGATTCCACGTAGACTTGAGCCATTTTTTGAGCACCAAATTTCATTCTATATCAGCATTCCATTCTGCACCACTCCCATACATGGATTTCCTTCAGAAAATATTTTGGAAGGATTAAAACATTACTGCTCAAGCTATAACTAGGGTAAGAAGCTGTGATGTGCTACTTTATCCTCTTCTACATTTTGCATTTTCTTGCAATTGAAACTTTAGTCATCTGGGATATACCTCTGTATCTGCAGAAGGGCATATTCACTGAAGTAACATATTTGCTTCTTTACTTTTCAGCCAATCATATCCAAAGTAGTAGACACAGAGCAGTGTAACACATGAGAGTTGCTTGCCAAAGATCACTAGGAGATCAGAAAAGGTCATAGCCTACATATAAAGGTTGTGTCAGGCTTTTAAAATAAACAGTGTTTATTCTAGCTTCATTTGGCAAGAAAACATAGTTCACAGTACTTCAAGTTGACTTTTTGCAGCATCATATTTTTTTAATTACAACAGTGAACTGGATGAGTTAAGTAGCTCCTGATTTCCTTTTTCAATAAGCCCTTCAGACTGAGAGGAAAAGCCTTCTTAAGCCTGCGGCAGAACAGAGTTTGCAGCAAAGCTGTGCCTAAATTAGCTACCTATCCCTAGCTCCCATTGATGGGACTTCTGGGAAGGGAAGGACTGCATGATGGCTCCAAGTATACTTTGGAGAAAAACGTAACAACAAAATGAAGGATGTGTATAACAAAGCACTTAAACTTATCAACACAATTGAGGAAATTCTTTTTTTTCTTATTTTTGTCCTCTAAGTGCATTTATATTATAAATTATTTGTGTATCTACAAATGCAAATGTTCACAGATGTGAGTACCTATATAGTTAAAATTTTATATTAAAATTATACTTTAGGAACTTTTAACTTATGCTTTAAAGTATTTTCTTTGAAGTATTTTAATGTGCAGTGTGATGTTTTCTCCTCTAAATAAACTGTATTTATCTTTTTTTTTCCCCATCACGCTATAGTACAGAGAGAATGACTTAAAAAAACGTGTTTAGGTATTATAATCTTCAAATGATGGTGCATCCTTAGATTTGAATTTGATTCTTTTTGTTTTGTTTTTATCTTTAGAATTAGACATGTATAATAATTACAAATAGCAATGACTAAATAATCTATTCAGAAGATAATCATGCTTCAAGGAGACACTTGTACAATGTTCATTAATAGTTTTTATGTCTTATAACTGAAGGATAAAAATGGGCACTTTATATTTTTAAGACCTCAAATTTATCAAATACAAAATGGCCTTAGTTACTCAGGACCGTAGTATTGCAACCACAGGAATTTTTCGGTCTTCCTGGGTCTCAACTCTTTTTTCAGAAGGTGTCTACTTTTGCTACACTGAATTTAAGAAAAAGAGCAGGGAACAGTTTCTTTATTTATGTTACAGACCATTATAAGGACAGCTGTCAACCCCAAGGAGCATTTGTCATATTTGAAAGACATTTGCGTTACTAAAATTACCTTTTCAGTATCTACCACAAAAACTATTTCTGCTATGTGTAAGTATCTTGTATACTACCTCAGTATTTAAATACTTACATAAATAAATGAAATCTAAGTCAAATTTCTGCCAACTGAACTGTTTGTTTCTTCCCTAAAATAGTACTACTAGTTTTTTCAAACTCTTTTCATATAACAGAAAATTTCAATGAGTCAAATAATTTTCAATATTTAGAAAGGAGATGAATATAACAACTCAGATAAGCCTTCACCACTTATTTACAGACATATATTATAACATTTTTCTTTATGATTTTCTTCCATTCTGCCTCTGCCTTATGCATTCTAATATCTTGGATATCTTGGTAGGTTTTTTTTTTTTTTTTTGATTGTTTTTTTTTTTCCTGAAGCTGCATTCAGCAAATGATTTTTCTGAGGTTTCTACAATGGCAATAATTTAACTGCTCTGAAACAGTTTTGAAGTCTGGAACTTGTTCTGTAATCTTTCTATCTTTTGTGCTCTACTTTGCATTCAGGTTATATTTTTAATTTTGTAACCAGCTCTAATTGTTAAATCAGCTCTTCTGAACTACATTTCCATATTCCCCAGGCTTCATTTAGCTAGGTAAGTTCACTGGTCCACTCTTTACACTGCACCATCCATGGCAAATCCTCATTCATCTCACCCGCCTCTGTTCCCCTGACATTCACATCTCAGTTTAATTAGTAATAAGCTAGAAAAGTCTGCAAGTTTTCTTATAGCCAGCATCTTGTGTTCAATTTTGGGCCCCTCACTAAGAGAAGCATTGCTCAGGAAGACCAATGAGGCCAGTGAAGGGACAAGAAAATAAAGAGAAGGAGTAGCTGATGGAATTGTGGCTGGTTAGTCTGGAAAAAAAGAGACTGAGGTTACCTCACCACTTGATAAAACTACCTGAAAGGAGGCTGTAGCTAGGTGCATATGAGTCTCTCTTCTCAGGTGGCAAATAACAGGACACATGGAAATAGCCTCAAGCTGTGCTAGGATAGCCTCGGACTTGACATTTGAGATAATTTCCTCATGGAAAGAGTGGTCAAGCAGGCGAGTGAGAGCATCAGTGAACAAAAGAAAAGTCACTGATGTCATCTACCCAGAATTGTGCAAGGCTCTGATATGGTACCGCACTACATCCTTATCTCTAAATTGGAGAGATGGATTTGAAGGCTGGACTATTCAATGGATAAAAATAATTGGTTAGGTGGCCGCAGCCAGAGGGTTGTGGTTAGCAGTTCCATGTTCAGGTGGAGGCTGGTCAAGAGTGATATCCCTTCCGGGTCTGTCTCGGGACTGGTGCTCTTCATCAATTTTATCTATTTGACAGTGGAATTCAGTGCACTCTCAGCAAGTTTGTGGATGACATCAAGCTGAGTGGTGCAGCTGATACAACAGAAGGAAGGCACACATCCAAAGGAACCTAGGCAGGCTTGAGAAGCATGCCCACAAGAACCTAATGAGGTCCAACAAGGTCAAGTGCAAGGAGTTGCACTTGGCTAGGACCAATCCCAGATATACATGAGCATTATGACTAAGAGCAGTCCTGAGGAGAAGGACTTGGCTGGCTCAATGGATGAAAAGCTGGGCATGAGCCAGCAGTGTGCACTTGCAGCCTGGAAGGCCAACTGTATCCTGGGCTGCATCAAAAGAAGAGCTGCCAACAAGGAGAGGAAGGTGACCGTCCCCCTCTAGTCTGACATTGTGAAGCATCATCTGGAGTACTGCATCCAGGTCTGAGGCCCTCAGCACAAGAAAGACATGGAGCTGTTTGTGTGGATCCAGACAAGGACCACAAAGATGATTACAGGGCTGGAGCACCTCTCCTGTTCAGAATGGCAGAGGGAGTTGAGCTTGTTTGGTTTGGAGAAGAGAAGGCTCTAGACAGACCTCATGAAGCTTTCCTGCATTTGAGCAGAGCTCATAAACAGGAGGGAAACTGATGCTTTGCACAAGCAAGTAGTGATAGGATGACAAGAGGGAAAGGTTTAAAACCAAAAGACGGGAGATCTAGATGAGATGTTAGGCAGAAACTGTTGATTCACAAAGTGGTGATGCACTGGAACAGGTTGCTCAGAGAGACTGTGGATGCCCCATCCCTGAAGGCATTCAAGGCCAGGCATTCAAGGTTAGATATAGGATCATGGGCAGCCTGATCCAGTGATTAGTCATCCTGAACACTGCAGAAGGGATCTTTAAGACCCCTTCCAGCCTAAGCCATTTTATAATTCTGCATGATTCCATATTCTGTTAATTAAACAGCTTTTATCAATATTTAAATTATCTGTGCCTGCTTAACTTTCTCAGTTGATTTGAGTACAATTCATTTAGTTATTCTATATCCACAGCAAATTCAAAGAAATACTGAATAGTTACTGAAACATAATTTCCAGTTCTAGAACACTGTTTTGCTTAGATGTTTTTCCAACATGATTTTGCAGATATTCTATGATTCTGTTCTAGTGATGATTAGGCTTAGGTTAAAACCCTTTTTAAATACAGACCCAACCAAACATCTTTAGCCTTCTGGATTGGCAAGAGACTGATTATTTTGCTGGATGTTCCAACATTTTGTTGAGTTCACTCAGAAGAATTCTTGATAAGTATCTATACCGACTGATCTATCAGTTCTGTTTCCCTGCATTTTCCTGACAGAATCACTAACAACATGTCACGTGCATTAACAAAATAGGCTTTTATCTATCAAATCTAGCATTTCCATTTTAATGTATGTATTTAAAGAGAGGCTTTCCTTTTTCTTGTATATTTCATTAGTTCTTTTGGACATTTGTTTTGGCCATTCCTATGCTCCTCAAACATATTTACTGTTATTTAGTTTACACTCCTGGTAATTGGCAAGCGGGGGTCAGATTTTGAAGGATTTCTTCTTCATTCAATCACTTAAAATTGCTGTTTAGCTATGTAAATTTCTTCTTTGTCTTCCTATTTCTCATTTTGTTCGGCAGCACAGTACCTCCTGAGACACCATTACTGTTTCCTTAAGTGGAATAAACGCTATATATAAGGAGTTTACTTTTCCTCAGGGCATTTTTGATGAGCTCCCTCATTTTATTAAATTTGTCTTTCTGAAGTTTATTGTCATTCTCACACTTTAATATACATAACTTTCTCACAATACAGACTCTAATTATATTGTGATTACCATTGTTTTGTTGCTCTGGTAGCACTACAATTTAAATGAACATCTATGTTCTACTTTTATGATTGAAAGAGGTATTCACATCACTTAACCCAGATAAATTCAGATACAATCTCCTCAGGTTCCCTGCATCGTCATTAAAAACAAAAATTTACCTTCAGGAGGTGATTCAGGAAAACTACCTCTTGCCAATATGCAAACCATATATCTGAACTGAGGAAAATTATTTCAGTCTCCATTCAACTCACCTAGTTAACTACTTTCATCTTTGCAGAGTGTACATAGCCTTTGAGAGTCACGATGTGCTTCTTCTGAGTGTGTGAACATCTCACGGAAGGGAAGTAGTCAGGTATTTCTCAGGCAGTTAGAAGGGAAGAAAAATGTCATCTGTTCTAATTAGATACCTATTAAATAATAATGTTCTAATTTTTAATTAGACTGTCTCTTTAAAAAAAAACAATTTGTCTAAATAATGTCTTTGCATCTTCATAACAAGATAAAACCTCATGCTGTCTGGGAGTCGTTACCCAAGTGCTTTCAAAATGGAACAGCATTTCATTAAATAGGGCATTTTCTCTCTATAATTATCAGAGATACTACAATGATTTATATATATCCAATGATTTGAAACTAACCTATGTCAAATAAGCTTTTGAAATAGCTATCTCTATATATGAGGGAGACCACACCGTGGCTTTCCACTACTTGAAGGAAGCATATAAAAAGGAGGGGGAATGGCTGTTTATGAGGGTGGATAGTGATAGGACAAGAAGGAATGCTTTTAGACTGAGACAGGGGAGCTTTAGGTTAGATATTAGTTGCAAGTTTTTTCACACAGAGGGTGGTGAAACACTGGAACAGGTTGCCCAGAGAGGATGCGTATGGCCCATACCTGGAGACATTCAAGCCAGGTTGGATGTGGCTCTGGGCAGCCTGGTCTGTGGTTGGTGACCCTGCACATAGCAGGGGGGTTGATATTAGATGACCATTATAGTCCAGGTCATTCTATGACTCTATGATTCTATACATACACACACAAACAACACATATTCAATTGTTTTCGGAAGATTACCTGAGTCTGAAGACTTAAGGAGCGCTAGCAGTTGTGTCAACTGTCAGTTGTCCGAATGTGATGTCCCTTGATTAAACACTGCCACTTATGCTCATGTAGCTGAGGAACCATAGTTAGCCGTCACTATCAGAAGACAGATGTATAAGTTTCAGCTCACAAAAAACATTAGGAAACTAATGGGACACTTATCTCCTGGTACCTCTTACAACAACAACAAAAAAAAGATTTGAATAAGATATTTAGAGACAACAAAAACTTGTTTCCTCTGCAAATGCCTTGAAAAATGTTATAAATAAATCATTAGTTTCATCAGTGCTCAAGTTTTGGGACCATAGCCACAACAGAATGAAAGGAGCCAACTCTTGGTACTCTGGGACAGCAAAAGCACGTATTTATTTGAGACACTAAGCTCCCGTGTGCAGATACAAGCTTCTGGGAACAGGTATTTCATCAGCTACTCACTGATGACAATTATGAGGTATTTACAATTCGAAAACAATTCAGACAGAACTCTCTCTCTATGAAACTTTAATGAGCAGCATGTTTTGTTGGAAGTGTCATAAAACTTTCATCAAAGTTCAAAATATTCCCAAGAAAACAGCTCTGTCTTTGACAAGAAGATCAGAAATTTGCAGTTTAGATCAAACAGTGTGAAGAGGAAAAGAAATGTCGTCTGTTATAATTATTAGGATACGATAATTATACTTTTACAAGCTCAGAAAATTTTTAAAAAGCAGCTCAGTAAACATTGTAAAATCCAGCATTAAGGTTAGCTTTCATAGTCTTCCTTTAAAGGAAGATAAACAAACTCACAGAAGCTAAAAGCCTAACAGTAATAGTAAAAAACAGAATGCTGTCTTTTGGTAATGTAATTTAGAGCAGGACCACAGTCACTAGCAAAAATAATTTGTTCATTTACTTCATTTTGGAAGAGTACTTTTTTCAATTAGTTACAACTCCTTAACTACTTGCAAAAGGGCAAGTACATAGACTTTGTACTATAAGGGCAGGCAGTCCTGAGCTCACTGAACTTTATAGCAGTTCTTAACTGTTAATTTGAAAGAAATTGGAACAAAAATGAGATAGGAAGCTCCTCTATTCATTGGCTGCATGAATAGTTGAATAAATGGCTCTTATGACTTTTAGGGCACTAGGAACGCAAACAAATCAAGACCCAAATAAGATATAAGCATTTTTAATATGAGAAAAGTTAGTATATAAGCATTTTTAGTATGAGAAAAGTTAGTATTTAATTAAATAAAGGGAAAAAAAAAAAAAAAAAAAAAACCACCTACAAGAATAGTACAAAAACAACCATAGCACGGCAAGACAGAATATTAAAGCAAATCCCATGCAGTCAATATAAATGTGATTATGTGTGTTCCTTTCAGTTATTGCACTCAGGTTAATGATGAACAAATTCCAGCTTTTGTCTTTATGACAAAAATAACATTTTCAGAAGATTTTTACAGCGCTCTTTTCGCCCTCCCTTCCTACAGCCTGTGCTTATCCTTCCAACCTATCTTTTCTGTTCTTCAAATAAGAAAAACCACACAGCCTTCTGCTCTCCAAAACCACCATATTCAGAAGACTAGTTTCAGAAGATAGAAACACACAAGCATAACAGTACACAGCAGTGCACACTGAAATAACTTTTATACACAAAAAATAATATTAAATAAAAAAGTTGAAATTGAAAGCAACCAATATTTTCTGTCTATAGGGGGATGGTGACAAGACTACATACTATGTCAGGTAGTCTTGGCTGAATCTTATTGCTTGTTTTGTTACAGACATTCTCTAGAGACATCAAGACTTTTGTCTGCTTTGTTAGTTCCATCAGATATAATAAATATTGCCTCAACTTTGCCATCCCAGAATCTTGGCTTTCCAGAATCACCTTTTTTGGTGATTCCTCGAGAGCTAGCAAAGTCACTAGTTTGTTCCTTGCATTTGTTATGTCTGTAAGAAGAGTTCCATTTTCAATCTGATGTCACAGTCCTCTTCCTGAATTACGTCATTTTATTTAATGGGAACACTGGACAGAGACTGCAGTTACTGTAGACTCTATTCCTACACTGAAATGTTTTGTTTTAAAAGTGGGTGATACAGTTAAACTATTATTTGTTGCTACTTGCTTTTTTTTTTTTTTTTTTTTTTTTTTTTTTAGTTATTTTACAATTTTTATGGGCCTGTTTTAAGCACAGTCTACATTTTCTCCTACAGTACTACAGAAACATATGATCTAATTTCTTTACCCTCTATTCCTTCCAGCCTTCCAGAACTTAAAAGAGCCTATATTCAGAAAGCAGGCTGGCTTTTTATACAGGCAGATAGTGATAGGACAAGGTGAAATAGTTATGAACTACAGGAGAGGAGATCTAGATTAGATGTTAGGCAGAAGTTTTTCACTCAGAGGGGAGTGAGGCAGTGGCACATGATGCCTAGAGAAGCTGAAGATGCTCTGTCTCTGAAGACGCTCAAGGCCAAGTTGGATGGCATCCTGGGCAGCCCAATCTGGTGGGTGGCAACCGTGCTAACAGCAGAGGGAATGGAACTCAATAGGCTTTAAGGTTCTTTCCAACCAAGCCACTCTATGATTTTCCAATAAGTTGTGCTGGTACTGGCCTTTGGATTAGTTTCTTCCCTGCTAGGCTTGTCCAGGAACATCACTAGATTATGGTTTCTGATACTGTCCCCTGCCCTCCAGTTTGTTTTTCTAGCTGTATTCCATGCTGGAAATTCTTAATTACATATTCAATTACATCGTTCCCACTAACACTAAGGGGAACAGAGGAATTGGTGCACACGCCAATTCTGGTGCAGTCAAGAGGCCACTGGCTTCACCTCACAATCCCACTGTCAGGACTGAAGCTGCAAAATGGATGCTATAAGGAGGAGACGGGGTTATTTATCTTCAAATCATTTCATTTCATCATTGCTCCAGCACAGCTGCTTGGGGCATTTTCTGCCGCTTGAATGAAAAACAACCCTTTAAACAGATATGGATATTTCACAACATACCTTTTTGCTAGGCTGCCTTTTCAGTCTTTCTGTGAGACTGCATTTTTAAAAGCTTATTCTTTTAACTTATGCTTGTGTACCACCGACCTGTATTATTCAGTACATATTTATGTAAGTATAATCTTCTAAATGACTGGGTTAACAGCTACAGAAAAGGAATGTAAATCTTTTCCTCATCGTATATCTTCAGCAGACAAATTAAAATAATTGAAGTTTTCTGAATGCTGTGGAAGACTTGAGAGACAAGCAGAGGCAAGGCAGGATAGCAACAGTGCAAGACTTCCAATAAGAATAGCAGGGGTCATTGAGTTAAAGACTGCTATAGAAAACTACTTGTTAAATTAAGAGAGAGATGAAAATGGATTCATTTAATTATGCACTTGGGTATATAAAAAAAGGTCCTGAACACTTATTACAAAGAAGCAAAGTTATGCTAGTTAAAAGTTTCTCTCCCCTTCCAGAGATCTCTATGCTTCCACACAACAAAGACATTTCCACAGATGCTGGAAATACAGCTCACTGAATAACAAAAATAATGTATTCTTGAGTAAATTATTCAAGGATTGACAGAAAAATGTTGAATAAATTATTCACAGAACATTATTTAACAATCTACAGAGCTGGTCAAATAATGAAAATATATATTTCAGATAATTTATTCAGATAGTAATGTCAAAATCCTTTGGCTAGTCCATTAGGAATGAATAACATGACAAGTTATTGATTACAACTCATTTCTGTATTAAAAAAAAAATAAATCAGCAGCAATGCAGCTAAGCAAATGGATACATAATTGACAATGAAGTGTCATCATCCCGATGATGAAAATCTTTTATCATGCATACAAATGCATTCAAGGATTATTTTGAACAGTGCTTACACATAGCTTCACGCTTTTTTAACTAAGATACATAAGTCAGGAGTAATAAGCAGAAGCTAAATAGTTGTTGACACATTTGTCCTCAAGCTAAGTAATTTTATTTAGGAATTTTTCTTTTGTACCAGAAAGAGACCACCAAAATAGAGTTCATATTCAATCTCAGCTGATAGTTTCCTTTAAGAAGATTCTGATTAATTTTCCCCCATAACATGCTTAAATTGATACAGAAGAGCAAAAGCAAATAGAATCTTTCCATGCACATTTTGGAGTAGATTTCCAGGTATCTGTGTTCATGCAGTGGAAGAGAGAACAACAAATGATCCTTTCTATACTCCTGCACAAAGATGACTTAATAGCAGTTTTCCCCAGGAGCAAATTAGTTGAAAAAGGGACAAGGCCATAGTTCACATGGGGAGTGAGCATAATGGAGCTGCCACCTTGAGGCACGCTGAAAAGGCACTTAGAAAACAGGTTTTTATGAGTGCTTTTCTTGTGATAATTTGAATCAGCACTATTTCCTGTACAGTACTGTTACATGAAGCCACAATTCAGCCACTTTAACTCTGAAGAATAGAGAATTTCAGATTCAATGTTTTCTTCGTCAAAAGCTCTACTTCACCAGCCATAATTTTCTCTTAAGTGTGCGTAATGCCAGCCTACCATCTGCAGGAAAGAGCACTCTGCCTCCTAGAGACTAAATACGTGCAATTTCTTTTCCCCCTCAATTCTTTTGGCATAAAAGCTACGACAGTAAGGACTTTCCCCTAGTAAAACATCCTGTGCACTGTCTTCCTGGCACATTTCAGAAGCAAATGGGATCTACTTTCTTCATATAGCACTCCATGTGAGAAACACCTCAGTATTGATTTAAAATAATATAGAAAGAAAAGAGGTTGCATACTTGCATGTATGCCAGTATACAGACTGTAACTTGTCAAAAAGCCATTGGAATAGAATAAGAAACTCTATGCATGAGAAAGCAAAATCCAATGCAAAAGTTAATGATCTGAATCCTTACCACTACCCAAAGGCACCAGGCAAAATATCTTCTTTACTCATTATTCTTTGTTTTCATAACGTTCTTAAGCAATCATAATTAGAGGTGAAATGGAAATCAGTCATTTGTAAATAATTTGCCCAGAAAATTAATTACTTTATAGGCAGACGCTATAGGTATTACTGCTGGCAACGTGTTTTAATGCTCCTAGGTAGAGTTTATTTTGACCTCTATCTGCCCTCAGGAACAGCCCTGTAGTCTTGCTATTACTATACTCTCTTTGTCATCCTTGTTTCCCATTACTCGTCACTTCAACCTCCTCAACAATTTCTTTATGTATTAACAGCTGTACAATGCACTATGTACAAATGTTGAAACATTAAAAAATCATGCTATCTCAAGTGTATTAACTAGGTTAAATTGTAAGTCAAGTAGGACAGTAAAATACTATTACTGACACCTGAAATTATCTCCTCATACATTTCAAACTTTAGGAAGAAATATTTTTAAAGCAAATAATATCACTAAACCTTACTCTAGTGATCCAAGAGGCTCTAGAAATGATTGCCTCAGTTGCACTATTCTCAGTTTTCTTCCTCTAATTTCTTAAAGTTTTAGAGAAAAATACTAAAAGAAACTGATTAAATAAGCAACCACTTAAACTCTTCTCAATCTCCTCAGTAAACTATACAAATATCTCACAGTATATTATATATGTGACTGGAGAAAGTTACTGACTTTTGTGCTGCAAATTACTGATTGATCAACTGATTTTAAAGCCTTAAAATAATTCCTGCAAAAATATAATCAATGATATTAGGGAGATCTCCACTCCAATAATTTTAACACAAGTTACTGTGTTCTCAAACTTTATACCTATAATAAACGTTTCACCATGAATTCTTTCTCAAAGTTAGCTGATAATTTATCATATAGTTATCAAATAAGAAACTATGCTAAGGTGAGAATAAGTAAGATCTACAGCATTTATTTATTTAGTAGACCAGTCTCTGTTAAAGAAAGATCTCAAATGTGGGGGAGACACAAACATTTCTATACTGATGCAGAATTTTCTTACTTTTCTTTTACTGGAAGAAAAAGCAAAACTTTGCATTCTTTTGAGGTTATGGATACAAAAAGAGACTGCCTGGAGCATGCTTTCCCCTTCTTTTAAGTAAAGCCATTTGGTTTGTCTAACAAATGGAATCCACCCTAAGTTTCCACAAAACAGCAGTTTCTCTTCCTAAGAAATAAAATCACACGCAACATTTACAAAATTTGTTTCAGAAATGAATAGTACAAGGAGAAACCAAACTCAAGAAGTATTAGGTTTTTTGGTTTGTTTGTTTGTGTGTGCATGTGTCTTTTTTTTTTTTTTTTTTTTTTTTCAGGACCAAGAAATCCTGTTAAAAATGGTGGGAAACTGGATCAGCATGAAAATGAAATCATCTGTGGGGTTCTGAGTATACACACATACATAAATATTATGAAAATATTTGGAAGATAACTGAAAAGCTTTCAAAAGAAAATTTGGTATATTTTGTATTGCTATTGTATTGCTAATATTATCATTTATGAAGAGCTTGAGCATTACTTCTTAAATCTGAGAAAGATTTCCCTCATAACCGTAGTACTGCTAGAAGTTCAAATACAGCAGTACTTACTGGTTAACAGCATTGTTTCAAGAGGCTTTAGTGTAGATTGTCTATTGTTTACATAATTCTTTAAAAATTCTTCTTCTGCCTACTCTTGCAAAGCAAATTACCCATGATAGCATGAGTAGTAAACAGTGGGACTGTATAGGAGTTGAGTAATTAGAAGTGTTTTAAGGTCCACCTTGGCTTAGAGGGCTGGACCATAGACAGCTGCTGGTTTTCAGTTTTAGAGGCAAACGGGGGTAAAAACGGTAAAACGAAAAGCATCACGTAAACCCTCATTTTACCATGCTTCTTGATCACAATATGGCAATTGCATTCTTGATTTCTCATTCCTTCTGAAACTGTGATGGTGCATCCTTTAAAAAATAAGACAATATAGGGAATTCGTAATAAGGATGGAGTCTAACTAACAGCTTTAAATGGATATAAAAAAGCTATGTAGGCATTGGCATGAAAAATAAAGATTCTTTGATGTGTGTCATCTTTTCATTTTAGCAATTAAAACAGCTTTTGAAGCTCTTTGGCACTTAATTTAAGCCTATAGAGTATAAAATTATGCCTTCCCTTGCAGATAGACCCATATTTAGAACAAACAAGGTCATAAGGATCAACAGGCTTGAAAAAAAAATGGTAATTTAAGTTTCCAAATATCTAAACTTAATTCCTTTTAGTTAGGAACTTGCCAAAATTATGACATACAATTGTCCAATCAGAACTTGCTTGGTGCTTGTTAACACTTTTTTTTTTTTTTTAAACTCAAACTGGGAGTCAAAGTAACTCTGTTTTTGCGGGGGAAAAACACAAATAGGAATGCCCTATTCTGTCTAACAGTAGATCTGGTAATATGTTATCTGATGGACTTCCCACCAGAAAATCGTTTTCCTATTAAGGCACGCTGAATTCCATCCTTATTAATAATTATTCTGACATCTCTGTACTCAAATGTAAAAAAAAAAAAAAAAGCAAACAAACAAACAAAAAAAAACCCACAAGCCTGTGCTATCTTAAATATGAGAGAATTCAGAACGCTCAACATTAAATTTTTCATTTGAGCATGCCAGTTCAGAGGAATGTAACAAACAGACCTTAAACAATCTGCTATTTCAAAGTCATTATATTTTATAAAGCTATACCAAGAATGACCTTCATATACAATACATATGCACACAGCAATCTTCAGCAATACGTAGTAAAACTTTCACAGTCTAGTCTATCACTAGATACATTAATTCAAAATGCATTTTAGCAGTAATAGTATGCATCTATTAGCCATAACTGCAAACTAATATTTTCTATCATGTCCTTCTCATAGAAAGTTACATGCTGCAAACTGCACACTAAACAAAACTTATCTTTGTGTCCTTTTTACATACAAAATGAGATTTTTAATAGGAGAAAAATTATATCATGAAAATATACTGCCGTTAAATCTCATGCGCACATCCACACACACTAACAAAAATCAAGCTCTTATTTTGCTTCCTAACTACTTTTCTGTACAGTACTGTACTTTAAAAGTGGTAGCAGGAATGTGCTAAATCAGATTTAGCTAACAGGTGCTCTCCAGGCTGTGGACAATTACATCATAAAAATGTATTACAGTGCTCACTCTTGGGAGTAAAGACTTTTGCTGTAATAGTGAAATGTATTATATGAAGTGGAATTTCTAATGAACTTCAACAGAGCTGGTGGCTTGAATGCATAGCGATATATCAGGGGTAGCACCACAAAAGAAAACCTCATAGGAAGAAGATAATTTACTTAGTAGAAACACTTAGGCTTCCCACTGCATACATTTACAACCATAAATCAATTGGACATGTTTCCAGTTTGCATTTTCACTAAGCATTTTTAACTGTTAACGTGGTGGATTTTTTTTTCATTATATAGTTTCATAATCCATTCATACTTCTGAAAAATGAGAAAATGGAGGGGCACACAAAGCTGGAAGACTTAAATGGCTCTTAGAGAAGTACTTCAGCATTGAAAACAATCAAGAGCAAATTGTTTACACAACCTTTGCTCTCAGCACCTCCCATAACAAGTAGTATTAGTAAATGAGTCATGTAAAACCACTTCAACTTAAGGTTGGAAATGAGGGGAAAATTTTCCTTGTAAATTCATATTTGAGCTTTTTCCAGTTAAGTTACCATGCTGAGTAACTTGGAGTTTGAGTTTTGTTTTATCTTTTTAATTTAAATGTTTGCAAGTGAATAAAGTAATACTTTTGGATTAGCAGCTTTAATTCCCTTGATGAGACTTATTTTCTTCAGTAAGAATTTTGAAGACCGAAATATCTTTTATATTCTCTACTTAAAAAGAAATACACTAAATTTCCTTACTTTTAACTGAAGATATTCATTTTAGTTGGCATAATTGCCTATTTCTTTGCTTTTCAATTATTTCACATTTTGTACATGAGTTTTTTTTTTTCTTCTTTAGGTTTCATTGACCTTAACGTTAGGTATTGTTTCAAAGGCGATTTAAAAATGTCTTCTCAGTAGGTATGAGTGAAGTACTTCCTCTGCACAACTGTTAGCATAGCTGAGGTCTAATCTTCCACGTCTCCCTTAAATCCTCTGCTTATAACATACACTTTATATTAGTTTTTATCATACTTACACCCTATGTGCTTTATTTGCTCACAGTTCTTCATTCCATCTAATGTTTTTCTGTCTCACCGGACTGTAAGAACTGTATGGGCTTCCAATACTTTGATTTGTTGCTGCCAGGTACTAAGTTCAATACATCATTTGTGGAAAAGCCAATAATGAACATGTTATCATCCATATTTCTACTTATGCTGAAAAAATACAAACAAGCAGATACAACTGTAACATCAATATGAAAGACCTAGCAATTTCATCTTTAATTTTCCAGCAGGTGCTTCACAAATACCCACTTACATGCCATTGTAAGTGAGGTAATGCAAATGAATTTTCCATGTGTTTACTCAGATTTACATAACTTTGTGTGATACAAAGTAAAACAATATCTGTTTTCTTTTAAAATGTAATCTAAAGGTTAAATATAATCTCACGCCACAATGCAAACAACAAAGCAGAAATCCTAACACTTCTAAGCATGATTTCTCTCTCAAGAGAATAGTTGTCAGTAGGAATATTAAGACTCTTCAGTCACAGAACATCTATCTATCTGGCATTTGGTGCATACTACCAGCTAAAGCAATCTGACAAAATAGAAAAGGTAGTTTAAAGAAAGATGGCAGCTAGAAAGCAAGGCAGAAATCTAACCTGATATGATGGTCTCCTCAGCCAAGCACATCCAGTGCTGGTGCATTCTCACTCCAGATTTAACCCAATCGACTTTAAAGCTACTTCATTAAAGGCCATCATTAAGGTATAATTGCAACTACAAACAGAGAATTCTTGTATATTTTATCAATATGCGTTCATTTTCACTTCATTTTATTTGATTTGTATACCTGTAGTAAGCCTCACCTAGCTTGAGGCTCTCCTATCATCACTCCTCACTGAACAGTAACAATGAGCTGGAAGTTACTCCTTCAGCTAATGTTCTGGCAAATGCTTTTCTTGAAATATTTAGTTTTTCGGGCAAGACTTGAATCCATAAAAAGTTGTCTTGATTTATAAGCCATTTGCCCCCATGTAATAGTTTGCACTGCTCCAACCATCTCTTGATCAGTCAATGAGAGGCATGTTCAAAAAAATTTACCCTGCTGTATTTCAGGAGTCTTGTTTTGTAGAATTTATTTGCTTGGCTTTATTATTTGGATAGGAATCACAACATACCATTTTGCAGAGAAAACACAAATTTAAAAAAATCTTTGTCTGCTGGGTAGGTGGCAACACAGATGTTGCTACTTCAGTACAGACTTAGCAATTTAGTTTTCTAATCTGTGTGTAACATTTATTTTCTAAAAATAGGTCTTGTAACAGTAAAAAAAAAAAAATGTTGATTATGTTGATTAGAAGCAATTGAAAACCTGTCCAGTCATTTGGAAAGAAGTGAAATAGTGGTCACAAGAACATTTCAAGCAAAACACAAGGAGAAAAACACACACACACACAAACGCAAAGCTACAGTATTTTAGATACTTCTCTATTTTTCCATTATTCTCTAGTTTTACCATTATTCTGCTCATTCTATTCTGCTTTACTAATGAATTTCAATTAACTATCATTACTTAATGCTTACCATAATAAAACAGTAATTTTGAGAAGAGAACAAAGATAGAATATGACAGTTAAAGGAAAATTGAAAAGGTTACCAGAAAAAGAAGCTCTCAGAGCGTTTTTTTGTTTTGTTTTGATTTGGTTTTCTGTTTTGTTTTGTTTTTGCTCTGGAATGGCTTCCAACTTCTTGTGAGAGCTTAATATTTTTTTCCAAAGAAGTTTTATCTGTTTTAATATAATTAAGTACTGAGTATGCTTTTCATTTGTAATTACTAAGTTCAACACAATCACAGGTTAAAAATCTTACCAGTTGAGGTAAATTAAGAAAGGTCACTGCTAAGGATGGAGATGCTCGTTTGCAGTCTCTATACATTTCAGGAAAGAGAAAGGAATTGTTCAACTAGAATTCTAAACTGCATATAAATGACCTTCCAGACATTTTGTCTTCTTTGAAATAAAAGGGTACATATCAGAAAAGATATTTCTTAACATGCTTTTCAAGTGTTCACTGGATTTCATATCTTATATTCAATTAAAATTGGGATATTTAATGCTCTGAAGGAAACACAACATCACTTTCTTGATGAACACAGAATCACAAAGGTTGGAAAAGATCACTAAAATCATCTAGTTCAACAATGTATGGCTACATCAATTTCACAATTTATATAACATGTATTAATTTTAGTGCTTTGGCAATTCTCCAAGTTGGACATCTTCCACAATTTCTACATTTATCCACATTTGTTCAATATCTACTTCCTGTAGTGGAAATAGTTTTCAGCTGTTCTGTCTTGAAAAGATCAATAGGGATTTATATATTAATTTTTAAATTGTAAATCCCAACTATATTTCAGCTCTTTTCCATGTTCAGTTTCTTTATGTCACTTTAAGACAAATCATGTTGCACTGCTTTGTATGGATATAACAGATCTAGCACTGACATTGAAAATTACTGAAGAAAATTAAATATTCACCAAGTTTGTAAGAACTTCATCAGAAGTGCACCATTTAAAAATTCAGCTAGCAAAGACTTTAAAAGACTGATTGTTCTCTTGGGAGTCACGCATCCCACAAAACAGTTGGAAAGTTCAAAAGCAGCATGAGAATTTCTTACTGATAGCACATACTGCATGGAGAATGACAACTCTTACTGCCTGCATGAGAATACCACATACTTGCCACACTGGTGCATTCTACCATATTTGAGGGATGTTAGGTCCTTTCTTCTGGACCAAAAGATCAAAGGGAATGTCTGCCCTTTATGCACTGTACTCTTTTCCTCAAATTGAAACTCAACTCCAAATGGCAGCTCAAGGTCATACAGTGGTATGCATACAAAAATAGAAAATTAAATTTTATCTTGAAAAAAACCAAAAAAACTCATTGAGTGATATCATCCACATACAAACTAACATTAAGACATCTTACCAAAAGCAATCTGTCTGCAAAATGTGTGAATAATTTGTTGCATTATTAAAAAAAAAAAAAAAAAGAAAGCAAAGTGTAAGCATTTGTTCTATGGAGAAAAGTCCAAAATTTTCCAGAAAACTTAAAGCACATGAAAAACAGTTCTTACAGAGTTTGTGCTGACTTCACTACATTTATTCTCTTGACACTGTCAACAAGAAGTACAATAAATGAGCATGAATAGAAAACAGGGCTGGATTTAGACTGACGTCTCCAGCGTATGACAAAATACACATTAATTGATCACAAACATATTAGAAGAAATTCTCAAGAATAAAATATAATTTTGAAAAAGAAACAATATATTTTAAGAGAAGACAAATGTTAGATCAAGCCAGGGATGGTAGCCATTTCACAGCTATTCTTCAATCCCACTATACAAGCATATATATTCTACAGAAAATATCTTGAAACCTTGGTTTCTACTAGGTTAAAACTTTGCAGATCTTGCAGAGAAAACAAACGCTGCTGTCCGCAATGGCTAAAATCTTATACTCAAGTCAGGTTTCACAGCACAAAATAGCAGCCTCTTAAGTACGTGCAACTACCACCATAAAAGTTAAATATAAGTTAAAATCAATACCAAGTATTACACTTGGAAGCAAATGAAGCAGTGGAAGCAAATTAAGTTTATGGAGTTCTAATTTAATGTTCACTACGCAATAAGCTCTTCAGAAAGTACATTAGTGCCCAATGTGGAGGTGACAAAGATAGAGTTGATTTTAGTGAAGTCTATATTCAAGACAAATTGTCAAGACCCTCTAGAGACTCAAAGATAAAAGGCTGGGCACTTGGCCACTACTTCTGCGATTGAGATAGCTACAAAGATTCTTCTAAGCTAAAAGTTACTTCCTTCCTTTTACACAACCATGGACATAATCTTTCAAGCTTTGATCAGTAAAATCATTGTGTCAGAAAAATATTCAGAGTATTCTTTAAAATGTCTTTCAAAAAAATGCATGAAACATTTATTGTCTACTCAAGATAGTCATCTCCTAGGGAGCTTGATCTTAAGACCTGCAACTTTGGGCCAGCCTCTGCCTCAGGGTCAAAATTCCACCATCTTTCCAGATCTATTCCACAGAGAGAAAACAAAATACAGCAAGACAAAATTGCTTTTTGCTCATTTTCTTTGCCAATATTGGAAACACAGCATCTTGCCCAAAGGAATCACTTTATGGGTAAGTAATGGGTAAGTAAGAAGAAGCCCATACAAAACTCACAAATTTAGTTTGAACTTATAGTCCCCTATGAGGCTACTTGGATGGTTTTTACTAGAAAGGTAACATACATGAAATGACATTTAACTCTTAAAATAAAGAAAAATAAAGGATTGCCTAGAATAACTAAAAAACAGAATTTATGGCAACAAGAAGTTTGAGGAAAGTGAGTTTTGCAGTAAAAAATTGATTAATGTGCCTTCAAAATTTTACGCATATCAGAGTAAGCAATTCCATCCACCATGTTAGCACTTTCAGTGTAAGGGGAACAAAGATAGGGTTTCTTTTGATCTCTGCTGTTGAATTTCTGATGTCTGTCTACATCATCCTTCCTACAGAGGAACTAATGAAAAGGAACAGAAGCCCTATCCTGAGTTGGCTATTATTCTCTTTTTTTTTCTTTTTTTCTTTTTTTCTTTTTGAATTAAGGGACGAAATATCAGAGGAGATTTCTGTCACATTCAAGTACCAGACTTTGAAGGGCTGTTTAAATTGAACAGAATTTCTCACTTTTTCTCTATATTTTCCCCCATTAATATATATAATGAATATATAGATATAGCAGCACGTCACAATCTAAGGACTGATTTTTATTTGTTTTGGCATGCAATCTTATTATGTCATTTAACTGCCAAGAGAAAAAAAACCACATTCTTAATGGAGCCTATGTTCAGTTTTACAGCTGTTACAGGCATGCACAAGGTGTTATCTCAGTGTGTGTGCACAAGGAATTTCAGTCATTTAAAAACCCCCAGTCAGCATGATTAAGTTGTTGCATTAAAAGCAACAAAAGCCTTTCAAACTGTTAATAACGTACAAAGATTTGAGGCACTATGAAAAGCAATACACACAAAGTCAAACAGCCTGGATAATGCTGAAGAGGAAGCTAACCCATAAATAAATTACTTGGGCAGGCAAAGAACAAATCCACAGAGAGAGGTGGTAACATATTGTCAGAAGACAGCTTCAGGCAAAATAGGTGAAAATCACAAAGAAAAGACATGAGGCACCGAAAGGGAAACAAAATTGCAGAGGAGAAGCAAAAGCAAAGTCCTAATAGTCATTCTGACTAGGACAAGTTGACAGCATGCCAACAGAATTAGGATCTAATCAGTCTGCAGGGCTGAGGACTGTTTCCAAGAAGTAGAATCAGATAAATGGAATGTATGAGGGGGAAAAGAAAGAAAAAAAAAAAAAAAAAGAAAGAAAAAAAAAAAGGAACAAACTGTTTTTGAAGAAAATGTTATGTTCCTGCCAAAAGACTCTTGACACAGAAAGAGTGAGACAGAATTTATGTGGGTACATGACAGTTGGGCCATAATCTCCTCCTTTTGCACTGATGATAAGGTTACCACAATTTCTAAGACTACCTTTCGAAGATACAGAGCAGTGCTTGTCCACGTCAAGTAAGCAGACTAAATGATCCACACACAGGAACACCAGCAGACACAGGTAACTCCAGTCAGCAGTAAAATGCAAATGATTTTATAAAACATATGTCACCTTACAGAAGGAAAGTGGATTGAAAAAGTGTAAATAATAACAGCCTTGCACCTGTGAGATACATTGCAGTGCAAAACTACACCAATCTACGCAGTTCTCCAGTTTTTAAAATTACATTCTTGCAAAAATCCCAAATGAAAACTCATCGTCATTGACTAGTTTAAGCAGATGTTTAACTTTAGTCTCAAATCTACTGCCTGCTTCACTATGTCTTATTTTTTTCTTCTTGGAAAGCAGTATTAATAGTCATAGAACAGCCTCAAATCATTTTAATTTCACAGAGAAACAGCAAAAGCAATTATTTCAATGTTTGCATAACCATGAATGTGAGAACTACCAGTAAGCGGCTAAGTCATGACCCACAAGTAGTTATCAGCCACAACAGAAAACAAGTCCTAACATATTGAATTAGGATGCTATAGAAGCAGATTGTACTCAAGTTCTGAAGATCATGCCACTTTTATTTGGGTACTGTCCTTGTTTCAGCCAGGACAGAGCTGATTTGCTAGACAGACCCTGGCTTAAAGCCAAAGCAACACAACAATGGTTCACTTCTTGCTGAGCAGTGCTGTACAGAGCCAAGGACCTTTCAGCTTTTCAGCTTTCGTACTGTCCTGCCAGCAATGGCGCTATGGGACACAAGGAGCTATTAGGGAACAGAACAAGGACAGCTGACCTAAACTGACCAAAGGGATATTCCACGACAAGTGATATCATAGTGAAAAACTATAGAACTGAGGAAAATTGGCTGGGGGGGCTGCCAGTTCTAGGTTACGAAATTGGTCAGCAGTGGTGAGCAATTGCTTTGTGGATCACTTGTTTTAACGATGTATACACACACAAACATGCTGTTATTATTATAATTTCTCTCTTCCTTTTCTTTCTTAGTAAATAGTCCTTTCTTAGACTCAAAGTTCAACCTTTTCCTTTTCTGATTCTCTCCCTCATCACTCTGGGAGGGGAGAGCGAGCAAATGAAGTGTGGCATTTAGCTGCTGATCAGGTTAAATTACAACAGGTGCTTAACTGTAAATCCAAATTCAGGATTGATTGAGCTTTTATATATGTATTTTGCTCCAAAAGTAACGCTTCTTGTTTGTTGCCACAGATACAAAGAGTACAATCACACTATTTGATAGAGCTCACACTCAGCTGCAAAGCACTAGTTTTCAACTTAGGAACCACCCTGAGCTATGCACTTTCACCACCTTTGATCAAGAGCCTGCATGTCACACTCATAAACATCAGCATCAGAGGAAGTGACCACTGTCGCTGCTGTCACTGCTGAAATGCACCACCCTCCACTGCACTGTGCTCACACCCACTATTTGGTTTCCACAAACTAGGAAACCACTGATGAATACAGTAAGTGCCATTTTTTTCCACATGGAGAAATTCAGTGACACATATTTTCTCCATCCACACTTCCATGCCAGATGACATTCTGTCAGCGTGCCCCTCTGTTGCCATTTGTTACATGGCAACAATGTGTAATAGAATGTTGACAGGTAGGTTCAGCTAAACTACTGCTAAAGCACCAATATCTGCCCTTGACATCACGGGCCAACATAATAAAACAGGAGGGATTGCTTTTGGAGCAGCCCTTTTACACTCTTTCTTACTATAGGAACACCAAGGCATGCATGCCCAGATTTTTTACTGAATTGCAGCTATCTCCCAACTGAAGATATTCCAGTGATTACGGCTGTTGTAGCAAAATTAAATGGCACGTTGAATACTTTTTATAGTACATATACTTTATAGTATCTTAGATACAGTTCTATGATAAAATTAATTTTAAAAAATGAAACTTTAAAAACAAATATTTTAACAATAGAAAATAAAGTATCAAGTGCTGTAACCATGCAGCCCTGCAGTACAGTATTGCTGTAGCCAAACAGGCAATAAGCTTCATACGGAATTTGCACAGCCTCAGGACTGATGCCTGCCAGATCGGCTTTTCCTGAACTCCTCTCAACCTCCTGCAGCTCTGGTGTCAATGGCTAATTTATTTTATTTCTGTGCATCTTCATGAGCTACGACGACACGTTGATAAAGATACCAACTAAAAGAAGTTATTTCATGGAGCATGAGACTCTTGAGGCTCTAACAAAACAAGGCAGAGCAGAGGAACCCAAGTCAGGTATGAATACAGTGGCTTTAGGACCTAGAGACAGAAGACTCAGCCCAGGACACTGTAGGTATCAGAGAGCAGAGATAGGACAGGGAGGAACTGCAACTGTAGACAACCTATACATGGTCAGCAAAAGAGACGTAAACCTGGAGCAGGGCAAATCTGGTTTTGGAAACAACAGAGAAAACAAAGAAATGGCATCTAACATATATACAAGGCAACATGTAAAGCAAATTCAGCTGTCACATGGAACTGCAGATCAGTGAAAGAGGAGGGTGACTGGATTATCACTTCTTTTCAACCTAGGCCATTCCATGATTCTATGATTCTATGACTCTCAGCGCATGGATCAAGAGGGAAGAAAGGGATGCCACTGACATGAACAACCTGCTATTCCTCCCTGTGAAGGATTCTGGATGCTGTTGACTTGTGATGGCCCAGCATCAGCTTTGGAAGGGAGGAGCACAGTACAATGAAACTGGGCAGAAACCAAGAAACACGTGCAAAAAAATGAACTGCATTATTATTCCATATTTTCTATAACAATTCCATAACAATTAGGTCTAGAATAACAGTGATTAGATTCTGATTATTTGAATTACAATAACAGTAAATCTTTACCTACCACAAACAACATTTCAAATGCAACATCACATAAGAGATGCAAATTTGCAGTTACTTTTCCTATAATTAAAAGTCATTATGGATTTGGATGACAGACTCTTCATAACATTACATAAACGTTAAATAGTGAGCTCACGTGTTTCAAGTGGTGCCACAAGTACTGGAAGAAGGAAGTGAGCATAGCTGGTCTTTTTGGGAACTGGTACATCCATAGACTCATGACATAACAAACTCCTTCAGTGGGAGGAGGATTTAACTGTTTCATTGGAAAACTATAGATTTAACTATTCTTTCCGCTACTTCTGATGAAGGCTATTATCATCCTAAAATGACTCTTAAAAGAACACTGGAAAGTATAAACAAAACAAATGTAAGCATATTTTGTGCTGTTTTTGTTTTGGTTTGGTTTTGATTCTGAAGTTGTAAAATGAATCTTGTATGACAAAATACAAGAAAGGATACAGAAACACAGCCTGTATAACTGCATTCAGAGACGATACTTCCTTACACCTGGGAAATGCTCTTAGGTAGTAAATCTTTCAGCCATCATTTTCCTCCACTGTTTTGGTGGTCAGGGCACAGCGTAGAAGTCAGCACTGACTTAGTTCTTGAACTCCAGCCTTTATAGCAATGCCTGTGTGTCCTAACATATTTAAGAACAAGTGCATTGCAAAAAGAGAAACTACTGCTCTCTAAGCAGACTCCTTCATTTCCCCTTGAATACCAGCCATCTTCTCAATATTATTAAGGTATTTAACTGATCCTGGATATTCACTATCAGAAATAATTAACAGATTCAAATATTCTAAAAATTAACAAAATCTAAGAACATAACATCACAGAAATAATTCAGGCTTTTCAAGTTGCCACCCTAAAATGAGCACTGTTGCCATTAGAGTTGCTAGTTTAAGTTCCTTTACTCATAAAATGGGAAGGTCCTTCCTTATCAGAGAACTATGAAGACAAAAATGAGTGATGGCTTTGGAGTGGTTTGATACAAGATATTGCAGAAGGAACAAAAGGCAAACCAACACTGTTGACGATGCGTACCAACTACAAGACTATCCTGCTGAAGTCCTCCCAAGTAATGCACAAGCCAAACCTCCACCATAGTATCTTGAACACTCGCATAGCATCAGAAAGTCAAAAGCAAGCTTGTCCTAGGTGAGCCTTAGGTAGCAGGGTTGCACTAGGATTGCTCAGAGACTAAAAATTGTAGTAGAGCAAGACTGGGATAAATCACAACGAAACATATTATTAAACAGGTGAGATTCAGCTTTTTACAGTCTACTCAGTATTTTGGAATAATAAAAGGTCAAGAAGAAAAAAGCTATGCTGCATTCATACTCCCATAATTAATACTTCTAAGGGACTGATTTTGAATCTACTTATAATAGCAGATATTAGTTCTCATATTTTCTAACGTATCTGTGCTTGACTTGGTGTTTTAGCAATAGTTCTGTATGCAAAATATATATACCTATCTACATCTAAACTAATCTGTTCAGTTTGTTATACTAAAAAATAAAAAAATATAGCAGGTGTGTACTTTTCTCTGTGAAAGACTAACAAATTTCAGGAATTTAATGCAGTGTTTTTCATATCTGGCAATACTGCATTTTACAATAAAGCACTATAATTCAATTCCTCATATTTTACAAAGAGATTATGAAGAAAATAGAAAAATATTTTTCTGTAGCTGAACATCTCTCTGTTTATCTTATAATTATAGATGAGTCTTCGATTTATTTAAGACATGAACCAACTGCATACTCAACTACTGGCCATCCACTGAGAGTACTGCTATGTGTGTATATCTGGTTTGGGAAAAACCCCTAATTCCTCAGGGAATTATAAAAAAAAAAAAAAAAAGCTGCAAGAGAAATTGAAGGCATTTTAAATATGGCAGCTTCTGAAACTGTCAAGCTGTGTAAAGTAAATACAGGAAGATGTTACAGTTGGGTTATTGTGACAGAGCACTGAGATTTTCACCCTGTATGGCAGATCATCTGGGATCTGATTCCTAAGGATGTACTGGGTTAGGATGCAGCATGCAGGCTTGCTGCAGCAAAGAATCTGCTTTGACTAATGAGCAGAATAGCAAAAAGAAAATGAGATCTGACAGTTCCTTGATACTAAATGGTGTGACCTAAGCCCATAGCTGTCAAGGTTTTTGCACTGCCAGGAGGGAGATCTGGGGAGTTTGGAGCAAGAGAAACAACTATAATGATTTAGGCTTAACCTCAGCGGTGCCCTGAACTATTATTTAATGATGACTTACCTTAGAGTATGCTAGTTAAATATTTTGATAAATGGAAGAAATAAAAGTTACTGGTCCCAACAGTTTCATTGTACATAAAAAAAAAAAAAAGAAATAGTTGATAAAACAGCATGAAATGGCAGGTAGTAGCATATAATTATTCCCCTGGTGACAGGAAATAAAACGGGCAGTGTAGATCTACTAAAAGGTGTAATTATCTCTAGGTACCAGGCCCACATGAGACATTATCTAACATCTGCAAAAAGCTATAACATTGTCTGTTTTCACCTGTTGCATTTGTAGCAAATATCGCAAGAAAACAAAAAGCAATATCCGGTTATTGCACAAGAATAAAGGAAAAATAAAATAAAACAACATATGAGATTTGTGTAGGACACTGAATAAAAGCTGATATGACATGTTAGACTCACTAGGCAAGGAGTCCAATTAAATATGCATGGTATTCTTCAAGAAATGTACTACATCTTATATGCGCTCAGAGGTACAGTGAAAATATTCTGCTATGTGCCTGACAACCAAGAAGTTACCCAAGGCCCTTACACAGCTGCCTTGCTGTCCTCTGACACACTGCACTGATAATAATCATGACATTCTACACAAACCCAATCACGTCCATCAGTCCTGGCTCCTCTCCCATCTGCTCAGCACACTTTGGTATCCTACAGATACCTTGCATGTTAAATCAGGCATGCCTCAGTATTTTTAATCAATTAATTTTTAAGATCAGATTCATCACTACCAAGAAGATACCAGCAAAAAGAATGTTAAAAAAAGAAAAAAAATAATAATAATTTTTATGCTCTTTACGTGAATGTGAAAATGGAGACATGATACTAAGTGACATCTATCAACATCCTCAGATGAGATAGGACATGCATCTCCTATCAAAGGAATATCTTTGTTTAGCTGGTTGTGCCTACAAAATCAGAAGTATTTACATGATCTGCAGAAAAAGGAGCTTTCAGCAATGAATGTTAATCAATAACCTCAAGAATACTTGAAATGCCTAGGAAACAATGCTGATGAGTGAAAAAAAAAAACAACCTTGCTTTCTTTCTCCCATTAAAATACAAAAAAATGCATAGAGAATTTCACCTCAAGTTATATTAATTTCAAAATTGACTTCAGACATTTGCATTTAATTTTTTAAACCCTTGCAACAGATGTCAACTCAAGCATGTTAACATAGCCCTCTTTCAGTGATCCTAACACACAGACAGCTTTACACATTATCCCAGTGTGATTTAGAACAAAGTCCTGCAAAATTCAGTTGTAAAGCTTTTGATATTACAAGGAGCTCTCACTTGGTATATCTGGGGGAGAACTGTATTTATTTATTTCTTTAACTGTTATTGCACAATGTATTTTATAAAAAAAAGGATGCACTGTGCTGTATGTACTTTGGACTTCACAGGGAATAATCTTCCAATCTGAAGCCTCAGTGAAAGGGTAGTAATTAGTCAACAAAAGGATTGTTAATTTCATAATTCCAGACTTTTACACTTGATTTTTTTTGTTTCTCAATATAAAGTCTCTAGAGCATCAGTTTCTCCTCAGATACTTAGATGAACTGGAAAATATCACCTTCTAAAGGAGGTATATTCTTGTTTATTGACATAGCCAATAGAGTAGCAGGTAAGTAATAAAACCACTACTGGCTTTGCAAAAAAAAAAAAACAACAACCAACCAACCAAACAAACAAACAAAAAAAAACAACACAAAACAAACACATAGCAAGTGCATGTGACACCAATTAACAGCAGGTTTTTGAAGAATGTTAGCTTGACAAGTCATTGACAAGTACTGGAAACGTAAGTCTCAAGAATATATGAGACATGACAGAGGCAGCACTAGTTCTCCCACCCTTCCTTCCCAATACTCTTCAACCTTGACTTACCATATTCTGTGGAAAAAATGCATTTTCTATGCCTACTCCACAGTTGTTAGCTGTGAGCAACCACCAGCAGGCCTGCTGGCTAGTGCCAATTTTGACAGTGGATTATGTCGTGAAATGACATTTGGGTTTTGTCCTTGCTCAATAGCAAACAGTGTTAAGGAAGTAGGTCACAAGACAAATTCCTAGTATAGGAAGAAGACGAGTTTTATGAGCAAGCAGCTTTAATCTGTCCTTTTCTTTTAGGTTATGTTTGCTTACCAGGGGGAAATAAAGAGGGAGGAAAAAGTTTACTTGCCTGAAAGGAAGGAGCTTGTGTACAGAGTGGAAAAGATTTGATTGCCTTCAAGTAAAAGTGCCTATTAGAAAAAAAAGAACGTCAGAGAGGAGCTGATCCTCTTGCTTCAAAAGTCCTGTCAGCTTCTAAAAAAAGATTTTACCTGCCAGGATTCAGCTTACCAAATTTTCTGCCAAGTGCTGGAGAAAAAAATGCTGAAACAAGGTCTCCACCACTACTTCAGCTAGTATCACACAAGCAAAACAGAGCCAGCCATTAATTGTGGCACAACGGCCTCTAACTTGAAAAAAAAATCACCCTGCTTCTTCACACACTGCTTTCAAGGCAATCTTGGAAAGTGAAGGTGTTACCGGAGGTGATAATCTCTTTTTTTTTTAAGAAGGAAACACCCAAAAGCCATTCATCACTTTTAAGCCAAAAGACAAAAATTTCTTGCGCTTTTGAAGTGATTCCCCCAAACATAACTGAATTTGATTGAAATTGATTAAAGCAAGAGTTGAGCTGAAAGTCTTCCAGCCAAGGTCTTAAAAATGTCTCCCCATGAAACGTTTAATATTTCTTTATGAATGAGCTCCTTATTAGGCTGTTTAACTTCCTATCCTGCAAAAACATGATTTTTCAGGAAATTGGATTACATCTGCTCACATGCTGTGTGTGAGCCGAAAACAATTTTTTCTTCTAAAAATGGAAGTTTTTGTTTCAGATCTTTTAATGTTTCTAGAAAGGTTGTTTCTTCTGCAGCATGCCAGTCTACTACATTTTTGCATGTGTCCTTATTTTTCACTGCCTAGAAACAAAGTAAAACATTACATTTTCAGTATAAGGAAAATACATAAGGCATTAAAAAATGTATTTCCCATATGAATGGTCATATATTTTACTCATACATGAGAAATTCACAAAATGATTGACATTAAAAGAGACCTCTGGGTCTACCTGGTCCACTCTCTGGCTTCAGTGGGATAATCCAGATCAGGGTGCCCAGGACAACAGCCAGTTGTCTTCAGAGGATTTTTAAGGAAAAGACTCCACAACTCTTCTGGGCAATTTGTTTCAGTGCTTGGCCATTCATCAGTACTCAGTATGCGCCTGTATATATACCCACACATACATAGATCAATACATCAATAGATGTGTGTATTTAGTTTATAAATTTTATATATCTATGCATATCTATTTTATCTAGGGACTTACGAGAAAATGCAGTCTTTGTGTGTCTAAGTGTTTGCACATAAACATTTATTTTTTCTACCATCTCATTTAAAAGAAAAGAAAACAACAACAGTCATCAACAATTCACACGTTACACTGAACTCTGAGCCTCTGTTGTTACTATCTTTAGCAAATTATTCTTTGGAAGAAAACAACTAATGAAAACAAATACCTATTTTGTGTTCACATTTTTTAATGCTGGTAAAGCGATTTACACCCACATCTGGTCAGTCTAATGCACTTAGTAAGATTGTACAGTCCTAGATCCTCATGTGCACATACTAAAGGGTCATAATAAGCAAGCAGCAACATATGGATCTTTTTACTTCCCCAGGAAGTGTCAAAGTCAGACTACTTCTTGAACAAAATAGAAGTGCACCCATGTTCAGAAGTTTACATTCTCTAACTTCATGTTAAAAGCAAGAACAAATTCGTTATAGCAACACACTTTGATTAATAGATTCACTCAAACATTAGAAGAGGGCAAATTGGGCCCATTTACTGATACCTCACAATTGTGCTCTGAGTGCTAAATTGGAAATTGGATTGTACAAGAGGTGGCAATGTGAGTTTCAGAATCAATTTTCAAGCCTTCAAAAAAGTATAGGCATGCAGAACACTTGTAATGCTATTATATTTATCTATATATTTTAGACATTACATTATCTATTCATAGTTCAGCAGGTATGCCATGCTCATCAGTTTCCAAATTATTTGCTGGCTTCCTGGCACACCTCTTAGTTATTTTTATCTGATATTTCAAATAAATTAAAAAATGCCTTGAATTGCATGATTAGTCCATTATGTATTCTGTTTATTACAATTATATGAACTTTTGATTAACCTCCATAAGTTTCATGAATAAATTACCTGGATCACGGGAAACTGTCAGTTAATGTTAGAATGTTTCAGTGGGGAGTTTCCAGGAGATTAATCTACCTTTTTTTTTTGGGAGCTATTTTCAACTCAGCTTCCTTTAACAGCAGTATATGCTGTTGCTCAGTTGTGATGAAGAACATGTGAATAGATTTGTAGCCCACTTAGAATGAGTGGGTGCAAAATTTACTCACAGAGTCATATCTTTGGAAGATGATTTGTGCCCTTTTAAATATTGATGTCAGACTCGCTCTAACATGATGAGGATAAATTGTGCTAATCACAGCGAGTCTTCCAAGCTATGCAATATGACAATTCAGACATTTATCTCTTCTATCTTCTCTAAGTGGTGATGAACAATTTCTTGTTGAAAAATCTCTTGCATATTTATTTATTCATCTATTTATTTAACCACACATATGACAATCACCCAGAAAAAAATATCTCAAACTTCTGGCTATTCATCTAGACTTGATGTGTGCCAAACACCTGGTTCTATTTTTGACCACAGTTTCTCCCCATTCACACACATCTATTTGCCAAAGGTCTATTTTTTGCATAGAAAATTTCATTTATACAGATGACTCAAACAGCCCTTTTCATAAAATAATCAAAAAATCAGAAAAGAAGGTCATAGAAATCTAGTCTGCGGGTACACAGATTATTTTCTGGAGTGAGCTGAGAAAGGAAAAACCAAGATAGTACCTTGTCAATCAAATTCATCACACCTGGTCCTTGTTACAGAATCAAAAAGAGAACTGGAAGAGCTTTTTGCTGGCCTACGAAGACCAGAAAATAAAACTTCATAGATCATCAGCTGGTAAAAGAAAACTTAGAGGCATAAATATGAGGCAAAGGATGGACAGCAGGAAAGAGTGCTGTCAGCCGTTTGATTAATAGCACAGAAGAAAAGCTCGGATTGGAAAAGAAAGCAATGAAATCATAAGCAACAATGGGAAAGACACAGGGCATATCTGCAAGTGGCGAGAAACACAGAGATGGCCACAGTAGCATCTCATTTCTGCCCTTTCCAGCTGCTGTTTAACGGCATCACAGTGATGAAACAGTTCAAAACATGAAAGCCTGTGCAGCAGGTGATCAGGAAGTGTTTACATATGTAAGAGGAGGCTAAGGACACCCTAAGGGAGCACCAGTCCTCTTCTCCCACATAACTAGTGATAGGACCAGAAGGAATGGCCTCAAGTTGCATCAAGGGAAATTCAGGTAGGACATTTGGAAAAACATTCTCCAAAACAGTGGTCAGGTGCTGGAACGGGCTTGTCCAGGGAGGTGGTGGAGTCATTGCCCCTGGAGGTGTTTAAGAAACGTTTAGATGTTGTACTGATGAACAGGGATTAGTGGGAAATACTGGTGGTAGGTCGGTGGTCAGACTGGGTGATCTTAGAGGTCTTTTCCAACACTAGTAATTCTCTGGTATTGATATGGTGAAATAGGATATTTCTATCTTGCATTAGCTTGTCTTTAGACAAATCTTACAAGACAAAATTTGTTAAGGCTTTCTTAAATAATCACATCGAAAATGTCCTCTGAGTTTATAATAATCCATGGGTTCAATTCAGTTTTGATGGAAAACCGCTGGGAATGATCATTTAATGACTCTGTACTACAAATATTATTAACATGCTGATTATATTTTTTTCTACTCTGTTTTTTTCATAAGACATAGACAGAGATTGTGCCAACTGCTTTGAGTAGCTGGCAGAAACACAGAACTGGATGAAAACCAGCTGGTTACATCTCAGACTGGAAAGACAGATGTCATACAGGAGATGCATTTTACAAACAAAACATTGCACAGAACTGTTTCTGAAATGTTTTTCCATTAGACTCAGAGTTCAGTGGAATGCATAAACCTACGCTGGGGTCAGCTTTCTAAGAAAAAAAAACAACATGGCAGATCTTGTATGTTTTCTCTTGTGGATAACTACACTCAGAATAATTCCATTTTCTTTTCTGTGATCTATAATCACAGAAATCCCAAGATGTTTACAGTACAGGAAAAAATGCAAGATCTGAGCACCACAACAATATTTCTCTTCACAGGGAATATCAGGGTGCAAGAGGAATGAAGGCAAGTGACGGCCAAAAAGAGCAGGGACCAAAACTAAAAGCATTATTTTAATTATCAGTGATACAGAAGTTCAGATGCAAAAAAGTGCACAAAAGAGATAAAAAGAAATTGTAGGTGCTAATAACAGGTGTTTTTTTTTTTTTTTCTTTTAAGTAAATCATGGAGGACAGATGGTAAGATTGTAAAATACGTATTTTTTATGAGCTCAAGTTAGAAGTATTAAAGTGTAAAGAGGCATGAATTTAAGTAACAGAACTATTTGTTATAAAAACTAACAATGCGTGCACTTGAAGTTCATTGGTATTTCTTTAGAGCAATCTTGGCAAATAGTGAAAGAAAAATATAGGATGCTACAAGCCTCTTGGTGTAATTTCCTTCTGCTTCCAAAAAACAATAAAATAATATACAGGAGCTCTTTCACTGTCCTCAGTGCAGTGACATTTTATGAAAGGTAAAGCAATGCTGCACCTACTGACTTCCCTTGTCTATTTACAAGAGGAAATGTCATCAAGCATTCAAAATGTCACTACCTGCTGAGATGACGTCACCAGCGCCTGCCATGGAAATGTTCCTTCCTCTTCAAATGCTCATGTTTTTGAGCAATAATCTTTCTAAAGAGATCTTCCTTTGGTAGGCAAATGGCAGTGTGCATAATAACTACAAAAATGAACGCAGGAGCAAGCACATTTCCTGGGACTGAAGACATTTTTTAAAGAGCACAGACAAATGTTCACTAATATTGCCTGCCTCTTAAGCCAATTATTACTGTAATACAAACAGGTGCTGTCTGCTACTTAAACCGTCTTGTTACAGTCCTCTAAAAAGTGTCATGTACACAGAAAAGCATATTTGTAATATTTAGACTAAGTACATTTCAACTTAATTGCATCACCTCACAAAATTACATAAACAAGGCTTCTGTATTTGTGCAAGAGATTCTCTCAAGCTGCAGATCTTGCACTTGCTCATGAATTCTATGGTGTGCTGTCAGAGGGGTTAGGATCCACAGTTTCGGTTCATTTTATTTGTATTTTTATTTTGTGAAAAATAGACAAAAGTCGTAAAGTCTGAGATTCCTGTCATTAATTTTTCTTCTTGGATTCAGGTCTTGTCATTTATTTCTTGCCCGTGTACAAACTTTTATCGTGATTCCTGACATAAAAAATAAATAAAATAAAAAATTGATATATATTGCCTATCCAATTTCTACATTACCAAGTATTCCAATAAGTATTTTTGTCAACAAGAGATAGTTAAAAAATAAAATTCATTTCCTTTTTGATTAGTTGGTTTTATCTAAGATGAACATACATAGATTTTTACAGCCTAAGAACTTGAGAGCACATGGATTGAGCACAAAGTGAATCCTATAAATTGCCTCAACAATAATGTTAAAAAATCCAGTTATGCTTAATTACTTACTAAATTTCTTTGTTTGTTTGTTTTTTAATAATTTAAAACTGAAATAAAAGAAAACACAGCACAAAGCTGATACTTTCTAACCTGCTATTGCTGACTGCATCCCCACTGTTACCGCTGTAACCCTCACAAAACATTCAAGTATGCAGAACCTCCTAAATAAAACACAGGAAACACAGTGACTTCTCTGGAACTGAAATTGTCTATGTTACTGAAAATATAGTATAAATGACTTATTTCAGTATAGAAACTACTGAAAAAAGGTTACATTCTGAATAAGATCCACATATTAAGGCCAATTTTGAGGCTACGAAACAGTGATATCCAAATTCTTCAGATATGAAAAAAAAACCAAAAAACAAAAAACAAAAAAAAACTTATTATTGTACAAGCTTTCAGGTTAGCTTTCCTATAAATGAATGTTTAGAAAACTAGACAAAATATCCACTTCAAAATTATCAAAATATTTAATTCTTACTTTTGGAAGTCTATGTTTATTCACTTTGAGCCCAATTACAAGTAGTTAGTAAAAAAAAAAAAAAAAAAAAAAAAGAATTGACTAATTGACTATTACCTCTTGCAGAGTTCCAGCTACAAACTTAGCTACAAACTTAACAAATTCAAACTAGAAGATACATATTCTGAAAATTTCAGTGTAAAATTAATTACCATCGGTCTTAGTAATTGAGAAATTAGTACAGCTATGGCTGTATGACAGTACCTGGTCTGGCTGTTGGAATCTGTATAAATGCCCTTTACCACTGGAAGAGTTCCAAGCACAGATCCCTCTGTCTCACCATTTCTATAACAAGTGCCTCAAAGATGTGCCACATCCTCCAGCCTAGCTAGTTTGTATTCCAGATACACAGAAAATATTGGAAGGTCATCTGTCCTGAAATATAGCCCTAATTGGAAATAATTCAGAATACATAATTAAAAATTCATGCCATTAAGCAAACAGTTTTGTTTGAGCTATCTTATTTTCTTCAGGAAAATTACTTTAACATTTGCTTGTAATTTGACATCACTGAACGAATGTTTGATGAAAACACATCTAGCTCTCAATTGCAACAATTGAAGGGAATGACCTGGGTGGAAATTACTGAGTTGTAACTAATTCAAAATCATTCTCTCTGGTAGGATATAATAACACTTAGGCCATCTCAAAGAAGGCATGGAAGTACTGCTTCACAAATCGCTATTGTTCAGAACACACAGAATGAAAAATCTGTGGCTTTAAATCTCCTGAATCAACACCCTCCTTAGGTACAAAGATCTCTCATATGCAGCTGGCTAGACTTAATACTTGGCACTACTTTGTGATTTCTTGGGCAGAGCATTCTGGTTTTGATTCTTCCCTGAAAGACAATCCCCAAACAGGATATTCAATATTTCAGCTATCTGAACATCTACTTTAAAGACTTCTTTCTGACATCCTGTGTTTGCCTTCACTTTCTCCCCTGCTGCTACTCTATCATGCAGGCTAGGCTGTACATGAAGTGCCTGAGGGATCACAGTGAAGTTACAAAGCAAACAAATGTCCTCCACACTCAGTTGCATCCTGCCCACCACAGTATAGCTCAGCTAAGTAAAGATTTTTAAAGCACTGAAGGAGTAGCTTCATTTTATCTTCACACTTTCTTCTTTTCTTTTCAGGGATTAGAGAAGTACAATCCAACAAACACAGGCTCTGTGATACTCAGTACTACAAGCGTGAATCAAACAATAAGTAAACTTTCAAGATTATACATAGGAAGAAATTTATGAAATAAATTGGCCATGATATAGACAAATAAAAGATTGTTGATCTCTAGCACCTTCTATTTAATAGCCTTAAGGCTCATTACAAATGTTAGTAAGCCAAGCATCATTATGTATAAGAATAATAATAGTGTTATTCTGATCTAAAAAATGCTAAAAAGGAAAAGAATTACCAGCATTCTGTTTTTCATAACGTGCCTGTTCATGCATTCAAGTAGTTTGTGGGCATAATTGCAACAACTGTAAGTTTCTGTTGGTCTATTATATGCATAACTAGCTATTTGCATCTGCAAATATCTTATTAACGTGTATGGTCACTGTTACGTCTATGTGCATAAATTAAGTATTCAATTGCACACATCATAATGATCTTATAAGCATAAACTCTGTAAGCTAGGCTATACATCCTGCTGTCAACTTTGTGGCAGAATGGGGAATACAACACAAACTTTCAAACTCCCAGGCCTGTTGTTTAATCATAAAGCCTCACATATTCACATAAGCAGAATGAGAGACGTAAGTAAGATGAAAAAAACAGTTCACTCTCTTCAGCTCAGTGAGGATAATGTTGATCCCACTGCAGACTCCATTTTGACTTCATTGAATTGTTACAGTTAAGGGTGAAGTACTGCTGTTCCAGAAAATAGATCATTTCAACTACTGACTCCTTGCGAAATAGTTCTGTAGGTTTACTGGAGTAGCAGATATTCAGCCCCAATCTTAGCAAAGATTGATCCATATATATATATATATATATATACACACATACATATGTATAGATAATATATATATATTATATTATTATTCAGTAATTTGAAATCAATTAAATCAGAGGATTGTTGAAGTAACTGGACATATCTTCAACACTTTGCCCTGGTGACTGAGAATCTAAGAAACATAAAATAAGCTACATTTCCTTTCTTTTCTTTTTTTTTATTTTAAAGAAAATAACTTATTTGGTTTCTTGAGGTATCGTAAGTAGTAATTAATGCAGAGCTGTAGCTTCTACCCTATAGCTGTTGCTATAGGGTAAAAGACAGTAAAAAATGTGGAAAAAAAAACATGTCTGGATAAACTAGATGGTCTTATTGAGGCCTATCAGCTTCTGAAGTCACATTGAATCTAGTTCAAAACATTCAAACACAAAACAATGATAGAGGATGAAAAAAAATTAAAACACAATCCTGTTTTCTCTGGGGACATAAGAAAGCACACAAGAGCATAAAGTCTACAGAATTTACAAACCTTTGCAAAAGGCATGGATCAGGATCTACAAAGGTTATTCTCCTGCGTAACTCTTGGCAAGTCACTGCAGAATTCACACACTGCCCTGGTATCTTGAGCGTGATGATAAGAGCCGAAGTCCAAATTTATAGCATAAGATCTTCCCCCTGAATAAATACACTTCACTGTACAGATTCTAAACTTTCTAGGTACCTCTTTCTTAATCTAAAATCATTACAATTATTCTGTTTACTGAGAACGCAACTCAGGTACATCACAATTCCAGTATTTTCTCATGTAATTAAGCTTTCTTAAAACTATGTCCTTTAAAGGTCCCCAGATGGTAGTTATGTTAGAATTGGGTTCTACACAAAATGCAGTAGATGTCACACTAATCATAGAATCAAAGAACCATAGAATGGCTAGGGTTAGAAGGGAACTCAAGGACTATTGACTTCAACTTTCCCCTGCCACAGGCAGGGTTGCCAGCTGCTTGACTGAGTAGTAGATCAGGCTGCAGAGAGTCCTGTATAACCTCACCTTAAACACCACCAGGAACAGAACATCCACAACCTCTCTGGGCAGCCTGTTCCAGCACCTCACCAATTTCTCAGTAAAAATTTTCCCCCTGGCATCTAATCTAAAACTCCCTTCCTTTCATTTAAAATCATTCCCCTCGTCCTATCACTAACTACCCATGTAAGAAGTTGATTTTCCTCATGTTTATAAACTCCTTTTAAATAATGGATGGCGGCAATGATGTCTCCCCGCAGCCTTGTCTTTTCCAGGCTGAACAATCCCAATTCTTTCACCCTATCTCCATAGTAGAGGTGCTTCAGCCCTTGGATCAACTTCATGGCCTTCCTTTGGAGCTTTTCCAAAAGCTCCACATCTTTCCTGTGTTGTGGGCCGCAGACTTGGATACGGTACTGGGGCTTCACAAGGGCAGAATAGAAGTCAATAATTGCCTTCCTCACCCTGCTGACCACCACTTTTCTGATGGAACCCAGGATACTGTTGGCCTGCTGGGCTGCAAGCACACACTGCTCATCACTAATTGTGATTTTCTTTCCCTACATCTCTTCTCTCGAGTGGAAGATTCTTAGTACAAAAGGAGAATAGCACAAATGGATATAACTCCAGACAATACACGTTTATTCAGCTAGAAAGGGAACTTCAGATTCTGCCTCTTCTTTTCCAGAGTAGCTATGTATTTTTATTGTGATTTCCAATTTGCCATTGGAAAAAGCAAATAATAATAAAAAGCAAAGGAAATAACCCAGAATGCAAACGCTATTCCACCCCTCTAATGGCAGGTTACAAAATACACCTGTGGCTAGCGCTGGTGTCACTGGCGGTTATGATTCCCCATTAGAAAGGGATCATTTTTAATACCTTAAACAGATAGCAGCTATGTCACTACCTGTACATCTCAGGAGTGTGTGCTTCATGTACTCTTCACCCCTAACGGCAATCTCTCCTGCTTCTTACTATTGCTGTCATTTACTAGGAACTGTTGAGATCCTGAAGCCTTATTCCACTTGAAATAAATTCCTGCTGCCAAAATACATGTCTTGGCTGAATTTTGATTTCATTGTTGCCAACAGCTTGCTTATTCCTCTTTCTCATATATTATCTCTCTATTAAACATCCTTTGTGACAGCAGTTAGTGACATTCAAGTTGGTCTTTGTCCACAGACACTCCCTAGACTGCTTGTATCAAACAAACGAAACACCCTTCCGTATGAGTGTATGAGCAAGTAGGTGACCCCATTTACAAATCTTCATTAAAACATAAAAAAGGATGAAACAATTTGAAGTCATTAACATATTGGGTCAAATTATGATCTCAATTATAGAGTAAATCTGAGGCAATTACATAGGCTCAAAATATGATCAAAATCTGGTGCAAAATAATTAGAACATTTCAGTTGCTCTTGGTGAAATTTCATTAGTGGAATAATATAAATTAATAAAGACTACCAAAATTGAAGTTGTCAGAAAATTCAATGATAATGAAGTCTCAGGTTGCACTGTTAACAGAAAACCTATCAAGTAAAGTAGACAAACGGAGCCTCAAGGTCCTGGTGATCAGCGATAGAGCTACTTATGATCTTCACCCTTTTGGTGGGATCACGACTAATCCACTTGATAAACCGAGCATCAACGACCTTTGTTAAAATTTAATCGAAACCTCAGTGAGTAAATGATAATTATTAACCTTAAATTATGTGGACATATAATTATCTAGACTGGATTCTCTGCATACCTATTTCAGGAGCACAGCCTTTCTTCATCACATATTCACATTAGCAAGTACTTACTCTAAACGCAATTACAGACATAAATACATTAAGTAAGCATTTCATTATTGTAAAAAGAAAAGAAAACGAAACAAAACACAACAACAATACCTTCTTCAGACAGGAAACATCAGATTTAATATTGCAAATAAACATACACATCTCTCTACTAAAACATGTGTGTGGCTGCAGGTTCAGGCGTTCTCTCATGGGTGCCCATTAAGTCAATAGAGGATGGATGGTAGACACCCTAGAGAAGTTTTTTTCATTTTCTTGCCTTCTCTACTATTGCTTATGACTGCTTGCATTATTACAGATAGGAGGATGGTGATATTAGATCTTGATTTCCATAAAAATTCATGTACTTTGTCCAGAAATTTTTTCATGCTACTGGGGAACTGAAATTTCAGTCTGATAAGTAATTAATGTATCTGGGAAAAAGTAGTTATTCCTCAAAAAACAGTCAAACTTGGACATTCTCAACACAGGGAAGCAACCAGACAATGCAAGCTTGTAGATGTGTCTGACAACGCCAGTTTCAGACTGCCAAGAGAAGGATGATGCACATCCTGTTCTCACACAAATTCTCAGATTATAACAGCTATTCTCAGACTACAGCAGACCATTTAGCCAGCTTCTGGAATAGCCGATAGCTCCAGAAGATTTCTCACCTACCCCAAGAAAATCTGAAGAGGTTTGCTGATTAATTTATTTTTAAATAATGTGAAGTGTAGGCCAGGGGGACCCACAGACAGCTATGACTCACTGGAATGGCTGCCCACTTGTCAGATAGCCAAGACACAGGTGCAGTGCTGGACATGGCACCAGAGAACATAGAAAACCTCGGCAGCCCCAGTGTGTCTCAAGGGAAAGCAGGGAGTGGAGAAAGCAATCACTATCATCAACTTTAAAATGAAGAACTGTTGGACAAAGAGATTGAGGTAAAAATACGCGATAAATACATCCATGATTTTTAAAGGTGGTGATTTTCAGCCCTTAAGATTATTAAAAACAGATTCAGTAGCCTTCAAAATGTCCCATCAGCCACTTGGATTTTTAAAATTACATTTTTTGATTTATTTTACAATCATAATAAATTTTTCCATCAATAATTTCACACATTTCCTTTACCTGCCTACCTGGCTTTTTTTTTTTTTTTTTTTTTTTTTTTTTTCCCTCCAAAGCATCTCTTTTTTTCTTTACTCATTTCCAATAACCCACAGACACTACTTTGTTTTCATGGATTCCAGTCTTTCTGTGTGTCTTTCTACTTTACAACCAACAAAGCAGACATTTTAAAGACTGAAGTTTCCACTGTTTCAAGGAATAGTATGTCCACTTTAAAAATTTACTGAAATGGACATATGCACAGCAGTTAAAATTATGGTTACACAGGCAATCTTATTTGTGGCATTTCCTAAATGTTGCAGATTTAAGTTAAACAGCTCAGTTTTTAAGCCAAGATAATTTAAATGTTGCTAACTTATGGCTAAAACCTAATATGAAAATGAGTACCAGCAGTGATCAGTGCTGGCTTTTATTGCTGTTGATCCAAACAAATAAAAAGCCAGCTTCCACACAATGCTTTTCTATAGTATTAGTGATTAAGAGCAAGCATCCTGTCCCAGCTCAGATAAGAACATTATAACTAGCACTTCAATAAGCATGATTTTTTTTTTTTTTTGTCAATCATAATAAGAAAGAAATAAAATTATTAAATTCATAGAAATACAGGATGCATTGTATCACTTGAGGATAATTAATTTTTGTTCTTTGATTAGGAGTGCCAATTCATCAATGCATTTTTGCATTGTGCAAATACTGAGGATTCTTACAAGGTCTTTTGTTGTTGTTGTTTTTGCTTTTTGTTTTTGTGTGTGTTTGTCTATTTTAAAGGAAAAAGAATTATGAAGAATGCTCAGAGTATGGCATCAATCAATGCCACAGTTTCCTGCTTAGAGGCAAACAAGGCAGAAAAAACCTTACCCTCGTTCTGGCTATACGCTGCACTTTTTTGCATTTTTATGTAAATCACTATCCATAAACAATTTGTCATCTTTCTTGAAGAAAACCATCACAAATCTACAAGAGATGCATTTTTAGTCATGAAACGAAAAATAAAAGCACTAAAGGCTTTAAAAAAACCTCTGCTTTATGCAATCATCAGCCCTTCAAAGTCAATGCATACCTAGGCAATAATAAAGTTCTGCGGGAGGAAAGTAACAAGGCTCTAAGCAAGGGTGCTACTGAACTTGATTTTGCCAGAAAAAGAAATAAAAATGGGTGGCAATATAATTTTGTTTGCATTCCCAAATCTTATAATCCTTTGGTAGTACAGTTTTTTCACCTATCTTGGTAGAAACCTGACCTCTGTGTAAGGATTTGTAGACTAAATAATATATATTTACACATATATGTACAAGTACACATAATTAGTATAAAATATATAGCAAAGAAGTAGTATTATCCTTGCTCTCTTAATTAAATATGTCATATATAAATACACACACACTCTCCAAAAATAGTGTTTCCTAATTATTTCCATACAACAGATAAAGAAAGCACAATAACATTATTTGATAAAGAACATTCTCGACTACCAAACGTTATTATTTATTATATTATTATGCACCTTTGCACTGTGCATTTCCATGCCAAACATCATTTTTCAGACTGCCTCTCTGCTGCCATCTCTCATTCAGAAACAAAGTGCAACGAAATACCGGTGGGAAGGTTTATCTTCTATTCCCACCACCACCAACTGTCTCTGATATCATGGGCCAACATAATAAAATGGGAGGCATTACTTTTGGAGCGTGCTCACACACACATGCACATTTATTTATACATACACATATACACACACATACACGTTCTTTATGTATATGTGTGCTTAGTTTTCCTTTGATCATCTATATAATATAACACTCTTTATCTTTTCCCATCAAAAGGGTTAAACTTGTTGCTCCTACCTAACACCACAGTGTCTTAGCTACATTTCACGAGCTACATTTTACTGTAAAACTAAGACTGAGAAAATTACTTTTATTCAATGCTTCTGCTTTAAAAAGAATAATGATTTCATCTGGTTAGAGCTGTCTGTCCCTACTTAGTTTATTGCAGGGAAGAAATTGCCTGTTCGCTCATGATAAGATAATTTGTTGCCTTGGAAATTAAATTATCCATCCCAGTTTACCTTGAAGAGGAATACTATATAATACCTATTTGTTCCATTACACCCTTTAAATCAGAAATACACTTTACTCCACAAATATGTTCCGTGTAATCAGAGACATTAAGACAAGGTAAAATAGCCTCTGACTGAAACTTAATTAGGCTCCAAAGTTGTCAGTTGTGTAAGACTTGAATCCAGTGGAACTAAAAGGATTTTAAATAATTTCTTTTAAAGAATAAAACTAAGCCTGAAATTCATCTTAATATTAGCTTTTTAAATTTATTTTTCTATATTTAACTCTCAGGAAAATTTACCACAGAAAGCCAAGTCAAGCGCATGTATTCTCTCAATGAAACCAGAACAGTTATTGATATCTTCACAAGACAGAGCAATGGGAAGGGTAAAACCTTATTTTTCACGTAATATTTTTAACTCTATGATGTAGAATTAATATAGGTATGTAGTCTAACACGTTTTCCCATTTCCAGCCAGTTGTACATGAATATTTAAACATAAAGTGATTTTCAGGGTTACTGGTTTGTAACAGTATCATCTCTTAGCTAGCTGTTAAGGCAAAACGGAGTGAAGGGGGCTTAAAATTTAAAACAGGTTTTTGTAATTAGCAACAGCCATGCTTTTAAGCTGAGGAGAGCACATCACAAATGACGGGTAGGGCATGGTAGGGCAGAGTTCTTAAGGCACTTTTTGACAAAAGGCATAGGAAAGACTTCGAATCTTTCATAAAACTCATTTATGGAACTGCATAATCCAAGTGATTCATTAACTTCTTTATATACAGAAAAAAAAAAAAAATAGGCTCAGAAAATAAGATTTTTCTATAGCATACTTTTCCATGTCTTTGCGGGTGATGAAGAGAAGCTGGTTTTATGATGGTTATAATGGATTAAGAAACAAAGCTTTGAGCAATTGGCTTCTACGCAGGCTTGGAGTTCGACCTTGAACAAATTGTATAATCCCTCTGCTACTGTTTCTCCATTTCTAAAACAAGCATAATTCTTACCTACTTTGAAGAACTGTTCAGCTGATTAATTAGATGTTTATGGGATGCTTTAGATGTGGAATATATTAAATCATCTACTTTAACTGAGGCTTATGTATATTTATGCTTAACTGAGTTCTAGGCATAGAATTTTTCCAACAAAACAGAATTCTGCCCCACCAACCCTCAATAGAAAAGGTTTGACCATAAAAAAAGTCACAAAAACAGAGAGTTTGATGCAGCTCTAAGGAGAGAGATTGCTCAGGTTCCTTGGATTTTTGCATCCATTCTAGCCCAACTTGGAAACCTCAGTTTTCCATTGACATACATGTTCACTAGGCCCACTTTCCAATTAAGAGAAAGTATACAACAACCTTTACTATAGCACTAACACTGAAATACTTTCTCTAAGATCTTGCTATCTAAAGTCTCATTTATTCTTTAACAACTGCTGTTTGGAATATATCACACACTACTATTTTTCATCTTCTTTCATCTTGCAAGTATGCACTGCATTATGAAAAACTTCGAAAGACTTGTAGAAATTCAGTGGCAGAAATAGTACAGTCCATAGGTGCATTGAGGGCTGGAAAGGGGATTTCAGACATCTTAGAAAGGTCCATTTTTAGGTTCACTTAGTAAATTAATAATAATATTTATTGACTTGCATTTAACAGACGGGAATGTAAATAAACATGTTTAGATATAAGTAATTAAAATGTCAAAGCATCTGCGTGAAGCATAATAACAAACTGGACCAAAGAAGAAAAATTAAAAAAAATAATAATAAAAATAAAAATAAAAAATAAAATTAATTCTTCCAATGAACAGGACTTCTTCACCTCAGGATAGATAGCAAAGCATGCACACTCTGTAAGTAAGGAGAATACTTTATGGAATCTAAAAGCAGGAACAAAATGCATTGACTAAAATCACCTTTGGACACAAATACAGCTAGCCCAATTTATTTTGTGATAGCCATCTAGTGCATACGAGTGAGTGACAACAGTGGCTCAAGGAGTTACTCCAAATTTCTTATTGGATTGCTAGGAAAGGTGAACATCAGAGACTCATTAAAAAAGTCACAAAAGATCACAGATCTCAAGCACGTTGTTGCTTCATAGGGGCATTCTCTTCAATAATCGCTGTGTTATTCAACACTATATTCATCTTTATTTTTTCACTTAAAACACTGCTTTTCCATTCTGAGACCACAATCCAGGGACTCTTCTTTTTAAAAAAAAAAATCGAAAATAAAAAATAGTTCAATTTACTTTCTTATATGTATTTATTTTTCCTAAGATGTACCAACATCAGAAGCATGGCATTTCGGTCTCAAACAGTGGCTTTAGCAGTCTATACTGTTGAATTACAATGGTTTGATGTTCATTATTTTTTTGTTCTGAAGCCATCCTGCTGTTCTCACCAAATGAGAAGCAGGTCAGAACTAAGCTATTTAATTAGCTAGGAAGGCAGGTGATGTTTAAGCACATTGCTAATCATTTTCCAACTGATAATAATTTACCATCAGGGACAGATTGGCAACAGAATTTCAAAACAACATTCAGAAAATGGTAATTCATGACAAAGAGGTTTGAGATATAGATTACAATTGGATTTAGAAAAAGGAAAAGCTACAAATGAATAGAATATACAATATTAAAATTGTGGTTCGTACACTTTGTTATGCCTGAACAGCTCTCAAAAATCTGTATCCAAATGAACAGTAACAAAGTAAAACAACAGATCTAGGTTACATTTTTTTTATTTTTATTTTTATTTTTCAAGTCCCCTAGTAAGATCTCAGATTATGGAAGTACACAAAGAAGCTCAGCAGCAGATGCAATTTTTGATTTGCTAGGCGGAAGAGAGCTTGGACCAGGCCCTTATCAGAACTCCAAATGCAGACATACTGGGCGGGCTATGCTAAATTTTGCATGATTTCTTCCAGAATAGTATCTGTATTGTTCACATTTTTCAATAATAAAAATATAAATAGCTCATTCTCCTTCAATTTTTCTCTTCAAAGGTCCCACTTTCAATACATCACAAAAGCTATTACACTCAGAAATTTCATTTTTAATTTAAGTCCGCTGCTCTTAGGGTGAAGTATTTCTAACCTCAAGAATTTTTAGTCTCCTATCCTGAGCGAAGTGGGAAAACAATTCAGGAGCATTTTTGGATTTCTAAGAGGAAATACAGAACTAAGGACTTTAACAATCAGAAATTAATTCTTCTTAGATGCAGTAACTTCTCAAGAGTCAACAGCTTGACTCAGATAAACAAAAGCAGCTGATTTGAAATAAACTCACCACTACTGAACACACTTAAACACATGTGACTGAAAAGTTTCATTTAAGTGCAAACAAAACAAGTCTCTGTGGTGAAGAACTATTTTTCATTAATCAAAGATGCATATTTAGATGAAAAATAATCTTATAAACTATGAGGCCCTACCTGGTATAGTAAAAACAAAGTCTTTTCCCTGTAATTAACGAAAATCAGCTAGACAGTTACATGATTAATAAGATTTTCAACATTTATTTGCTAGGTTAAGATTCCTAGTAGGTGATTCAGTAAGTAGTGTTATTAAAGGCAGGATGCAGAAACTTAATTTAACACACTAATTAGTACCAAATCATGGAAGATTATTCAGTAGAAACAGGTATTCAGCATGCAATTTCCTTGTCTTTAAGGATGGTAAAAGCCATAACTGCTCATCTGTGGACGCAGGATCAAAGGCAGATCTTATTTAGTCAGCTAGCAGTGTTTTAATAGTTATCAAAAGACTCTCAAATTTGAGGATATTTTGTCTTAAAAAGCAGTCCTCTGGGAGAGAGGTTTCATGAAGATTCAGGGTTAAATAGAGCACTGCTTCTAATCTTGTATGTAAACTAAGTAACTGGGAGAATGCTAAGAGAAAGTTTAGGTTATCAGATACAGTATTTTGGATACTCAGATTATTTATTTTATTCACTGAATTAAATTGTCATTTTGATTCCTTCATGAAAGTTTTTTGTTTTTTGTTTTTTGTTTTTTTTGAGCGAGAGAAGAGGCATTGTTCTAGAATCACAGATAAAATTATAATCCATTACAGGAGAAATTAAATGCTTGTGAAGAAGAAAACAGAAACAAAACAAAACAAAAAAACCATGCCAAGAAATTCCAATTACAAGTTATTCAAACATCATAAACTCATTCACACAGACACACAATTATAAAGACAGGTCTTTATTAAGTATGCTCCTGTATTTTTACAAGCTTGCCCCATGTAACTTTTACCTCCAAATCTCAACCAAGCTACACCGAGTCATGATAATTATTGAGTCTATGGAATTAATTATAAGAGGTTTTCACCTGACAGAGTAAAACCTACCTTATTAAAGTAAGGACTATTTGAGGTTTTTGTTTTTTTATTTTAATTTATTTATTTCATTAAAATAAATTTGCACACCTTTTAGTTGGTAGAACACCATTTCCATGTCTATTGGGAAACTGGGACCTTTACAACCGTGAAGATCTCTATGGTAGAAAATCAGAAATAGCACATTTTTCTTCCTTTCAGGACACTGAAGAAAACACTAGGACACTGCATCACTAGCAGACAGTGAGCACCTATTAACTGAGAATATGCCAGATATAAAAGAGAAAAAAAAAAAAAAAAATTCTTCTTCCTGGCCTCTGAAGTATGACATAGCTATTACCATTAACCTGTCATCCTCAATGTATATATCAGACCCTTACAGATTTCCCAGTTTATTCATATATACATACTGAGCCTGTGCCTACAAAATAATATTTTTGAGCCTTCTAGACAAGTAGTTCATGCAACACAACAAATATTTTAAGTCACAGCCTTTTGAAAGTCAACATTGAAGTTCTTCATAGAAAATCAGAGATGCTATTGACCACTTATCTCAGAACAGCCAGTTTCTGATGCTTCAGGGGAAAAGCAAGGACTCACCTACTGTATGTTAAACGATGATGTTCAAGGGAAAATTATATTCGTAGCTACTATCATTGTGTTCTGCCCTATTTCTTATTATTTTTAAAGCCCTAATAACTCTGGGTGTTATAACCTATGTGAACATCCATTTCCTTTTCTAATTTGACTGAGCTCTTGACTTCAACAACATGTTGTGGCAATGACTTCTGTTAGCTTAGTGTGGGCTAAAAAAATCCCCAACAGATCTTCATATCAATTTTAGATTGGGTGTCTCTCAATTTCTCTGACTACTACTTTCCTCTAATATTATGTCAGCAGCTAAGTAGAGAGCCTGCTCTGACTTCTCTATAGTCATTGCTACTCACCATGTTTTTACTAAGTTATTTTTCAAGTCCTATCTTGTTCATCTCTATTCTAAAGTAAACTGCTCCTGTCTTTTCAATCTTACTTCATATGGCTGTTTTTCCACTTCTCTAGGCACTTTTATTGCTATTTTCTGACCTCCTGCTATTTTTCCTGTAGGTTTTTTTTTCAAAATAAAATAAACAGAGCTGAAAACAAGATTGCAGCAGCCACCTAATTTACAAGTAGCATTATAATACCATCAATATCAATTTATTAAAAATCCTAGCCCTAGATGTTTTCTTTAACCATTACTACTCACTGACTAAAAGGGACTCAGAACTGCTTGGGTTTCCAAGCTGGAAGTCACAACTACAGTACATTTTATGCTATGTGCACTGTTCCTAGTAAAAACCTTTGAACATATTTCTCAATATCTGTGGATCTTACTGAATATAGGGAATGACATTTTTTTTTTTCTTACTACTTTTTTATACTCTACAGCTTGAGTGTAATCACATGCACTGAACAAGGAACAACACTGATTCACTGATGTAGGTACGTGATGCCCTAGGCACTTCTCAGGTAATGTTCTTTTATTTCAAATAAGAGCCATTGACATTGAGTTATCTTTAGGACAGGCTATTCTGACTGATCTCCTGAAATAATTAGGTCCAGAGAAAGCATCCAAGTCCCTCTTATGAGACTAGACAGAAAAATTTACTGTTACCATTTTCACATGATAATGCACAACTGCTGTCGTCATCTTTTTGTATAGTACCAGTTCAGAATGACTGCTGTAAACACGATGGAAATTGTGCCTGGAGCGTAACCTCTCACAGGGGACATGTTTGTTGTCATTAGATCTTATAGTAGATCTGAGTTTGTGAGATTAATTTATTCTTCATAAAACAATCACAACACATCACTTCATAGGTACAAAAGCTCTACATTGAGGTGCTTTGCCTTTAAACAAGGAGACTGCTGTACACAGTCCAGAAATAATTTCATACTCAGGGAAAACAATTGTGGAATCAAGTAAAATATTTTCCTGACTCTCTGAACTCAATATGATCACACCTCTTACGTTTAGAGGGCAGGCAGTTCTAAAACAGGCTTAAAAATTTAATCAAAGTAAGGGACTCATAAAACAGAATAAGTGTTAGTAGAATTTTTTTTAATATATAAATTCAAAATTTGTCACCTTGAGAACACTAATTATGAAAGAACTGAGGTTCCCAGTCCAATACTTAGTCCTCTCTAAACATCTTGCTGTTGTGTTAAGCCATTTAACATAATTCTTTATATTCAGTTCTAAACACTTCAGAGCAATCTTATGCAGAATTTGGTGTCTACCTACTTCTTTGCCAGAGAAAATCAAAGAGATGGGGAGATCATAGAATCACTAAGGTCAGAAAAGACTTCCAAGATCATCCAGTCCAACCATCTACCTATCACCAATATTTTACACAAAACCATGTCCCTCAATACAACATCTAAACATTTCTTGAACACCTCTGGAGTCAGTCATTCCACTACCTCCCCGGACAGCTTATTCCAGTACTTGACCACTCTTTCAGAAAAGGTTTTTCTAGAGTTCAATTCGAACTTCCCCTGGCGCAATTTGAGGCCATTCCCTCTCATCCCACCACTTGATATGTGGGAGAAGAGGCCAATCTCCACCTCGCCACAACCTCCTTTCAGGTCCTTGTAGAAAGCAATTAAAGTCTCTCCAAAGCCTTCTCTTCTTCAGGCTGAACAATCCCAGTTTCCTCAGCTTCTCCTTTTAAAGCCTGAGCACTAGATCCCTCACCAGCTTTGAAACTTTCTATGGACATGCTCCAGGGTCCCAGTGTCTTTCTTCTAGTGAGAGGCACAAAACTGAACACAGTACTCAAAGTGCAGCTTTCACCAGGACTGAGTACACAGAGACTATCACTTCCCTGGTCCAGCTATAACACTATTTCTGACAAACCAGGATGCCATTGGTACTCTTGGCCACCTGGGCACATTGCCGGCTCATGTTCAGCTGAGTGCTGACCGATACCCTCAGGTACATTTCCCCTACTGTCTTCTAGCTATTGTGCCCTAACCTTGTAGTGTCACCTGGGGTTGTTGTGGCCAAACTGCAGAACCTGGCACTTGGTCATGTTGAACTTCATCTCCCTGGCCTCAGCCCAGCTACCCAGCCTGTTCAGATTACAGAGATGCAGCTGACCAATGGAGATTGCTTAGTGGAAACATATTGTTTCTACTCTGTGTTACCATTTCTGATGTATGAAAGTAATATCATTGCTGAGTAGGCTGACTTCTTAGAAATAAAGCGGGTGGTAAAGAGAGTCTGTGACCAAGTATGAATGATTATAGTGAGTAATACATTTGCCATAAGAGAAGAAAGAAATTGCTGCAAAGGTGGAACTAAGGTATTTTTAGGTGGATGAAAAACTTTATATTTGTATTTTATAAAAGAAAGCAAGAAGAACGAAAACAGCTTTTTTTTCTCCAATATTCTTTGGAATTTTTTTTTTCATCTGCAGACATGAAATCATACAAAATCACCTTTAAAGTTCTTTTTGTTTCTCCCAAATTTGAAGGATCAAAGATCCAAGCACCTCCAATCACATCCTCTTGCTCTCCTTGAGAGGAAGGAGGCGGGAGAGGCACCACTGATTCCTAACGCTCCCTGACATCACTCAAGAGACAGCACATGTACGGAGATTGCTGCTCTCTCCTTGGATTCATGTGAGGAGCAGCACAGCTCAGGTGAGAGCTGCAATTAGATGCCTGGCTTTGTTACTGTGGTTTTTTAATTATTATTTTATTTGTATTTATTTTTGCCTGTGACAACCTACATACAGCTCTCAAGTAGGTGACTACTGTATCATCTAACATTATCCTAAATAAAACAAAACTTGAAAGCAAAGAACATAACTGAAACCTGTTCGTTTTTTAATGAAAATCCAAATCGTAATCTACATGTTGGCTTTGCATTTGCAAGTTAACATTGCCCAAGTACATGGATCTATGCCAACAGCTAAAGCAACATTACAACTTTTGTGGCATTTAAGCATTTCAAGCAGTTTTAAAATAAGCTAAATAAATTAAAACCTCACTCCTTTTTCATCTGCGGCCAACAGTTATTAGAGAGAATTTGCTTCCTGATCAAAGAAATACAGAGGTGTTAGCAAACAGGGACTCTTTTTGGTTTTGGGAAGATTGTCAATGACAATTCTTTCATGTTATGATTGGATGAAATACAGTTTGGCTGTATTTCACATCTATAATAACATGTATATTTTTTCCTTCCAAAAACAGACATCTTATAACATATTAGTTTCCATTTTCAGACAGCTTTAATATAAAAGCACACATTTTTTCATGTCGTTTTCTTTCTGGAAATGACTAAGTGTGTCTGCTCCTGAATACTCTGTGACTTGTCTGCCAGATGCCTGATCCAGTTTCCATGGACCAAAATGAGGCTTAAACTACCACACTAAACACACATGTGCAATTTTGGCATGCTCATAATATGAAAAGAAACAGCACGGAGCACTTTCCTACTGACCTGGGACAGAAGCTGTACTCTCCTGTATTTACGCTGTACTGTTTCAATAGCTTGCTCGAGATTGTGCTTATACTGCCCTTCCATATTCACAGGAAAGCTTCTTCATGTTTATATATTCTACCTTCACTCTCTCACACAACAAAACTTAAGAAGCATCTGCACAACTGCCTGACTTAAACCTTTGGAGTTAGTCACTCACTCATTAAAGACAGAGGATCCAGTCAGCTTCAGATCAGGTACAATCATTTTTCAGCTCTGGGCTTCAGGCACAAACTTTGCCTCTCCTTTATGACTACTTCACACTAGTGGGGGAATTTCTTTTCCTCACCTTTCCCTTTTTCTTGTTCCTGAAGAGGTGGTTTATTCTCACCCAATTCTTTCCACTACAAAGCATTTAACAAGAGAGAAACTGCTACTGAGGTGTTGCTGAATCTGGGAAAAGTTCAGTACGGTGCTTTAATAGTAGTAAAAATTAAGTGCCAGTGCTTCTGAACACCAAATTAAGTGATATCCAGAAGCACTGTGTCAATAGAAATCGTAAGAAGCATAAAAAAAAAGGCAGTTTTGGTAGTTCTCTATACCTTTGCATTCTCTGCATCCTGCATTTAAATATACCTAGGAATCTGGTGACACATATATAAAAATAGATATTCCAATTAACAAATACTCCCAAGCATCAACTTCACATTCATTCTATTGCACATTATATAGGGCTGATACTGCTGGGTTTTTTTGTTTGTTTTTGCCACTATGCTGCTTCTTTATGTTTATATACAGCATCTGGCTATATTTTGTAGTACTAGAAAATATGAGACCAATTCATCAATGCCTTGCACCATCTGTAGTTAATCCATTTGTGTAAAGTAAATGCAAATCAAAGATCTTCCATTACAGTGTTAAACATCAAAGTTCCTAAATCAGATTTTGTAAAATTTTATTAATTTCTAAATTCTGGAACACTTATATGATGACATTAAGAGGTTATCATGAGTACAGTAAATGTTTGCACATCCATAAGCAAACAGATTTAAAAGCAGTGACAAATTTCCTACCTTTCAGGACTTATCATTTGATACAGCAATGAAATTTTAGTCTCCCTTCCACAAAAAGCACAACACACAAGAAAATCTAAACAAAGACAGAACTTCTTCAAAAATCCCAGCTCTTAAAAATGATTTTTTATAGACACAAATAGTATGTTCGAATTGAATTCAACATCAAGATCAATATTGTTACTTCCTAAGATTTCAGTATTTTCCTTGCAAAGCAAGTGCAGGAAGGCACAAGTGAGGATAGAGTCTGAATTACAGCCTTTATATAGGTTCAGTGTAATCATATGTAGTGTTAGCTCTTCACATACATTTCAAGACACTTGGTACATTGCTGAAGATACAGCTCTTATGGGAAGAGAGAAAAGCAAAATAATTTATTTGAGTGATAGAACAGAGATAGGATCTGTTATTTCAGTGACTACTACTCCCTTCCTTCCTAGGGCAGAAAAATAATCTCCTGATACAGAATGCCAAACTCATGTTATTCATTGTCCACACCGCACCTTCCAATATGAAAAGATTTCTCTAGCATAATGTGACAGCATCATTAACAGCAAGAGAGACAAACAAGTTTCCCATATGGGCAGACACTGTCCTGATGGTGTGGAGTTTGAAGTCCATTTCCTGAAGACATAATCTATATCCCAAGGTATACCAAGGAACAGGATGATGAAAGCATTGACCTGGTACTTAATAAGCACATTTTATTTTTGACTCTACATAGAGACCTTGTACTACATTTCCCCGTATTTAAAACAAATATAATAAAATGCCTCCCATGCAAATCTGCTCCAAGACCATTTCAGAAAAAAAGGTCTAGCTATTAACATTGCTAGATACAAAGTGGAGATCCTAGTCATGGACACAGTATAAATAGCTAGTATGCAATGTTGTGAGCAATTGGATACCTAATTGTAAGCATCTATTGTCATTTTAAATGTCCTAAAGCCTTCTATATTGTCTCCTGCTTCAGCTCTGAAGAAAAAGGTCCTAATGTTGTATCTATCAGAATATCCTGAAGTTTTCTATACCACGGGGAAATCTAATCCATCAATAGAAGCCTATGTTTAAGTGCCTACTTTGCAGCCAAATGTCGCATCATTCAAGTTCATTTTCACCAAGAAAACTCCCTCTTTGTTAAAACTTCTGTTTTTGTTAATATGTCCTTCTTAGTAGTTAATTCTCCACATAAAAATGCAATGTATTAAGAAAAAGAACACCATTATTTTTTCTCTTCAGGTACGTAACCTTCATCAACATTAAAGGCACTGAAGCCTCTGCAGACAGCACGCACAGAACAGACCTCCTTGAGGAGCGAGTATATCAACACTGGTATCAACTAGTGAAGAAACATCAGTCTCCCTTTAATACAAGGACGTGGTAAGTTTTGTTTGTACTGTCTATGAAGGTAACCTCGTAATGAGCTAACAGCTCAGGAAAGACAATCTGGTTGGAAAGCAACCCCCAAGGGAGATCCTACTGTTACATTACTTGTACATTATTTGTAATGGCAGCATAAACACTACTGTCAATCTGAATTCTTTCATTGTAGTTTAACACATTTCTGATCTGATTAAAAAAAAAAAAAAAAAAAAGACAAAGTCTTTATTAAAAAAAACTAATATCATAGGTTATTTTTTACTACCTACTCCAAGAAGTGATTATGTTGTCTAAAATCATGAACTCCGACCTTCAGAGGAGAAAAGCCGAGAAAAACAGTGTTTCTGCCTCTCTGTAGTAGAGTATAATCTACAAAGACGAGCTTTGCAGCAAATTAAATTAAATTTAAATTTAATTAAATTGGATGCACTTGGTCTGGATGATCTTAGAGGTCTTTTCTATGGTTCTATGACTGTCTTCATCTTCAATAGTGACTAAGACTTGCTCACAGCTATCTTCTGTATGCACCTCCATTTTGTTAAATTAAGATAACAGTGATGACAGGGAAGAGTAGGAAAGAGTAGCTGAATATTAGTAGGAAAAAATAACATGTACAACCAGCAACTCAAGACATATAGAAGGATTTCTTTGTCTCAGTTGTTTGTAGAGATAGAGAATCATAATAGAATATAACCACAGAGGGGCTTGGGTTGGAAGGGCTTCCAACTTCCCTGTCATGAACAGGTTTATATGAGTTTTAATCCTTTGCGACCAAAATCTTTTCAGTAATTTGCCAAGAACTGTATTTTACAGTATGAGAAGGAAATAAGCTATAGTCCAGACAGTAGGAGAAGAATATGCACCCCTGAACTGTAACTAGACAGTAAGTTCAAAAAAACAATCACTGTCTTACCCAAAAGTACATTTTTGAGTTACTAACTTTTGAAGGTGGAGGCACCCATAAGCAAAACCACAGATCAGTGAGCATTTGAACAACTTCACATTCACACACAGAATATTACATTTTATGATCAACATACAAAAGATTAATGTCTCATTTTCTTTATATATTCTGAGTTATTTTTGTAAACTGACAATAATGGCCAACCTAAAGAGTAATTGGTAACATGTCCCAAAAGAGCAGTTGAAGATCTTGTTGCTTTGTGGCATCTCAGACTAATAACATGGCATTTGCAGCAGAGTGGCAACCCTGCAGTAACCAACCCCTTCAGCAACCAATCCCTTCAGCACGGTAAGGGGACTGGGTGTTATGAACTGTTGTTTCAAAGGGTGATGGACTCTACCAGAATTGCAGCTGTATCATTCCGTTTAAAAAAAAGAACAAAAAAAAAACAAAAAAACCTTCTGAATTTACTGAACATTTTCTTTACATATACAGGGACAGAAAAGTTGATTGTTGCTAATATTCAAGTTCAGATGTTTACTTTCATGAAAGTATTTCTTCTCAGATAATGCTGTTCTCCCTGAAAGTTATAAGGGAATAATCATTGTACTCTTAACTCCGATTGAGATAGGACTTTTCTCTAAAAATCTGCCTAGTTCCTTTTTTTTTTTTCCCTCATCTAGAAACTTAGCTAGGAAGATCACACTCAAAGTTGATTCTTTTTGTAATGAAATAGTTATTCAAAAGCAGTGAGACATTCCATTTTAATACAGCACTGACTCAATAGCTTATATAAGTATTACCAGGAGGAAAAAAAAAAAAAAAAAGAAAAAGAAAAAGAAAAAAATCCTACTACCTATTACAATACTAATTTTTCCTAAGCTCTATACAGTTTGCTTTTCTGAGTTTATTTTGCTCATCTGTAGTAAAGTACATTTAAATATTTAGGAAAAAAAAAAAAAAGCCAAACCCAAAAAGCGGTATTTCTTTAGCCTTGTTTTTTTCAGATATATTTATCACCAACAGCACTTCTTCATGCATACACAGGAGTTGCAGAAATTATATATTTGTTTTTTTGAGTCAGAGCAGTAAGACAGTGGTAAAACTCCATCTGGCAAGCAAGCAAAAGTTCATTTTCATGTTTCTGTTATCGTTAAGTGTTATTCAAGATCCTCATTACACTTGTCATCCTAGTGCAAGGTTAATTAGAATTAATAAATGCTGTACTGATCCAAAAGGAAGAAAGGGCAAATGGAGAGAAACATGCTAATTATTATCCATCCAAAGTAAAGAAACTTGACACAGGGCATGCTATGCAGATGGACCAATCTTGAGCTGAAGAGTCAAAACTATGTATTGGAAAAATCATTCTTCCTTTCGATATTGAGTTTAAAAGGCATATTCTGTATCTTAATGCTCTATTTTAAAGAAAATATCAACCATAAATCTCAGCATAAAACACAAAGAGCATTTAATCCATTACTGAACTTCTTGGCAACTTATAGATATTCAATTAATTTTTATGTTTCCCTTGTTTTTCTTATCTGTTGAGGAGAAATGATTATGATTTAATCTACAATGTAAGATATTTTGAAGTTTATGGAATTTCAAAGAAAATTAGATACGGTATCCCAACCTGCTAAAGCACCACATGAATATTAGAAAGTAAGAGTTAAGAGTGTGTTTAAGACTTTTTTTTTTTAAATAGTGATCAGTGTACTAATAATACAGAGATCAATCTCCCTAGGGCCCCAAATTCTCACACTTTTTCTATATACATATACACATGTATGAATACAGATCAAAACTGGGAGGCTGTTATGAGCTTAATACTTCAGAAGATAAGATTGCTTTTTAAAAATGTTCTTATGTAATCTTCCCCTTTCCACTGACAATTTATGCATGACTTTTTTGAAAAGAAAATTAAAATGAGAAGTTTCTTTGGAATCAAATACTCTCTAATCCAGGGAAATATTTTCTATTTCAGGAAAAAGAGCATAGCAAAGAGTTATTATGCTCAATTTTTTAAAGATCAATGAAGTTTACGCTAAACCAGTAGAAAATTACAGACCCTACCTTTCTTTGCCAATACACTATCCTATTACTCTCCTGAATGGCTTAGTTTCTAAATAAGAGTTTAGTTAAAAGCTCCATGTACATACATGGTGTTGAAAATTCAAAGAAAGACTTTCAAATACCTGAGATCCTTATCACTGTGCATCTCTCCGCATAAATGAATGTACTTTCTAGAAAAGTCTAAGAAATTCACATTAACCTTTTAAGAGACATTGACAGCATAGTTTTGTTAACCAACTTCTGGCTAGTACCATCATAGAACAACATTTGTTTCATTTGTTTATGTTTCTGTTGCATCCCAGAACAACCCCAGACTTGGATTGTAGAAATGTACTCTGAATTAGGAAATTTACTGGGGAACAAAGTTGATTTAAAGAATAGCTAGAGAAGTTTTAGAGAAATGAAGAACATTCTTGTACACTGTATAAAAGTCTGACAATTTGGGGGTAAACACAGTGAAGTACAGCCACAGGCAATCAAAACCAAAATGAGTAATGGCAAAATATTTGTTTTTTTGCATTAAGATATGAACTCTCTCTTGCTTACTTGTGACTACATACCATCTCAGTAGAAAAAATAATGTTGTGTATTTCACTAATACACTGTTTATACAGCATGCTGGAAAAGAAATTTACAATGCAACTCTTGGTAATATTTCAGGTGACACAAAGCATTACCTCTGGAGCTTACCTGCTCTGTAAGCAATTTTTTCTGTATTTGCCTTTAAGAAAATCAGCTATGACTCAGCTTCATTCAAGTGTACACATCAAATGTCCAACAGATCTCGTATAATCAACTCCACACATTCTGTTCCTTGAAAGTTTCTAATTCAGATTTATGACAAGTCAATAATACTGATCTCTCAAACACATATTCTCTTTTTTTTTTTTCCCATTTTAGACAAAATACACTTTATGTAACCTGTCATACTGTATAACAGTCAGTGAATGACAAATTTGCATTTCTACTTTAAGTAAAGGTTTGAGATCATCAACAACACATGCAATCCTGACAGATTGTTTTTCTGTGACCCTCTTCAGGGAACATATTTCAACTTCCGTAAGTAACCAAGGGGAATTTATTTTATTTATTAATGTTTGTGAGTTTGTATTTTAGGATAAACAATACAAATAAATGTTCCAGATTGTCACTGTGATATGCAATTATGTTTTAATTTTTGATATTTGCAGTACTTCAAAGACAAAGTATTCTATGCAATGACATTTTTTTTTTTTTTTTTTTATTTTTAATTTTTGATAGTAAATCCAAATGTTCAGGAAGATCTTAGTAATTAGATCATTCAACAGCAGAATAATCAACTTCAGAGCCCTACAACAGAGTCTCCAGTCTTAATCATCCAATAAACCTCTACAGATTGCAGACTACAGAGTGAGAAGGCTGAGATAACAAGTCACATGGCATTTTATCTTTGCATGAAATACTAGTTGGTAATAATTTCTGCTTATTAGTCACAGCAAAGTAGTACATTTTATTATGAACCCTCTCCTTGGAGATACCACCAACTTTCCCTTTCTATCTTGTAAGAAAAATAAGAAATTCCTCTTCTGAAAAACCCTATTTTCAGTCAGTCTTTACCTTGCACTACCCTCCCACACATGTGATTATCTCACACTCACAGATGAGATCTCATTAACCTGTCTCATCCCTACAGTGTCAGCCTCTCATCCACTTTTAAGATTTTCTCACATAAATATTGATGTCGACTTTGGTGTTAGACCTGCATGGAACACAATTTCCCCATAAAAATCTTCAAAAATATTTCTTGACTCCCTTTCTGGGATGTGGGCCATTAACTTTACTGCTACATTTGCTGACCAACAGCTTATTATATTCTCCGCATTCCTTCCTCTAATTATTATCTTTCATCTTACAGCAAGACCATCCATCAACTTTTACAAAAGGAAATTGTTTCTTTGTTCAGTATTATGTGCAGCAGATAGTTAACTATTAGATGTCAGGATAATGCCTAAGAAACAATTCTTAAGTCTGCTGAGTGAGACACCAATGTGTAAGATGTCAGACTGGGAAGCTTACTTGTATGAAGTTAAAATGTGTTTGAATCAAACCTGGAGTCATGTCACTATCTCTGTCTTTTGTTCTCTAACTGAAAGAAATGTAATTTAGACTCAGCTCGTATTTAGGATTTAAAGAGCAAAAACCTCTTTTCCTTCACAGTAAGACAACACTCTTGCAAGATACTGGTCTTTTTTCTCTCTATATTTTGAAATGAACATTGATCTAAGCATTTACCATTTGCCATATCATGCAGAGAAGTTATCAGATGCATGGAGTTTAATTAAATATCAGGCAGAAGCCAAAACAGTGCTCAGAATTTTGGTAACAAGCTCTGAAGCAATTTACTTCAGGTAATTGGGAGACATTTGGCTCCAGGCTTCTGTCTAAAAGCCACATGGTTGACGTGAAATGAGCTAATCAGTGACTCGAGTCCAATGGCTAGAGTCCCCATTACCATCACACCCGCCCCTTTGTCTGCTGCCTCAGGATGAATCCTGGCTGTGAGTGGAAGCTAAGCACAGTGCAGGCTCTCTTCCCAGCTTGGTAAAGAAGAGACAAGCTGATCTGCAGAGGTAGTGGTGGCAGCAGCTCAGACTAAAGGCTCCGTCCAATTTCCAAAGCCCACATCTTCCACGGAGACTGGTAACAGGCCATATCGTTTTAGGGAAGAGGGAAGTAAACAATTTTCCTAATCTGCTGATTTTATTTCAAGGAAAAGCAGATAGAATAGGTAGAAAAATACATAGGCTATTGACAAATATTAGCATGGAGCTCAGTAGTAGTTTTCCCTCCAGAGCTGTACACATCAAGTTGTGATAAAGACACAATAATAATGAAATTCACTCAAATAATTGCCAATAAACTCATTTTAGTTGGTTTCTGCCATGCAATTTAATACCAGGTGCCCTTTAACAATACGTTAAAAAACCAGAGAGTTTATTCTAGAGTATCCGACTTACTGAATTCTTTTAACACCTCTCCTACAGTACCAGCCAAAATATGTCAACTGCCTCAATCAGACAAACCAGAGAATACAGTGTCTAAAGTCCACAGAAAGCGTCTGTACTGATATAGGTTGGTTTGCTTCGCAATAGCGATTAGTACATCAGTTTAAGAACCAATATATTAGTTTAGCAAAAGGAATCTATAACTGATAGTTCTAAAATTTTCCATTTCAGCATTAGTGGGCGAACAGTCATTCTTCTTCAATAATTTTGCACTGGGAACATAATAGAATATTTTAATCTTCCGCCTCAATGATTTTGCCTCACGAGAAGTACTAGTCACAACAGAATACTTTTATCTTTTGCCTCAAGATACGCAAGGATGTTCTCCTCAGATTCCACATACATTGTTTTTAAAAAGTGGTTCTGTGGCCTAATAAGCAATGGAAATCTTACAAACTGGGGAAAAATGAATGAAAGTGGATTTAAGGGTTCATTGATGAAGCTGATGGTGAAAAAGTTGAAGAAGTAGGTGGGCACTCGATCATCCTGACTACAACTGAGCATGCCCAAAGGGACATACGCACATATCTGTGAGAAATAGAGTGAACATGTATGCCAAAATACTGCATACGTATATCTTAGCAGTCTTAATGTAGAACCTGAAATCTGAGAGTGCATGTTTGCTTGTCAAGTCATTCGGTGCTTAGTGTGAGGAATAAACAAATGCCACTTTCTAACACCACACTGAAGTTAGAGAGTTTTCTTCCTGGATTTCAGATGACAATTTGGCAACCCGGATGGAACTCGAACCAAAAATCACCAACCTATATCAGCACTCATTCAAGGCCAGCTGAAAGGAAAACTCTTCACCCCTGGATTCAACCTTTCTCAAAAAAGTTGTAAATAACACGTGCTGGTAGGTCCTGTAAGCTTCTGCAATGCAATATTACTGCTTTCTCTCCAAACCTCCATATGCCAGATTTCCCTTAAAATTAATAATTTAATTCTGAACTTAACTAGCAATTTTAGTAACAAATCTTCAGAAAAATATACATGTTATTATGCCACTCAGTCTCTTTCTATTTTATTACATAGACTGATCAAGAAGAGCTGCACCATGGCTGTGCACACTTTTAGCAGTTCTTTCAGACAAAGCTTTACTTGCTTAAAAGGTGAATTTCGCACTTCGCCAGAGGATCTAACTCGGCTGAAGCTAATGTACAAAGAATCTGATAACAACACTCCCTAAATGAAACATAAATTAGTACTCCACATTCATTGCTTTGGACAATTATCATATTTGCAAACTTCAACAGAACTAGCATAAGCGATAAAATCAGGAAGAACTAATTTGTCTGTAGATCTCTGTTTAAATTATCACCATCAAGATTATTATGTATTATGAAAAACTCCTGAATGTTTTGCAATTTTTAATCATACCAATTGCTTATTTAGAAATACACATAACACACAAATCAAAATATTCTTATGAACAATAAGACTGATGTGATAGGGTGATAGTCAGATTTCACAGATTAATTTCAATAATGCCAGCTCCAAAATTGTGTCCATCAGCATGAAATGCACAGTTTCTCAGGCAATTCCATTCTCAAGAGATCAAAGCACCATGACTAAGATGTTTATAATAAGGCAGCCAAGATCAAGTTCAAATCATAAATGAAAATGTACTTCTCTAGAGTTTTTCAGAAATACAGCTTGACAAAGTGACCAAAATAAAAATATGTCATTTTTTGCAGATCTCCTCAGGGAAAATCACTAAGATCCTCTTTGCTGTAATTGTAGGTGTTCTGAATTTTCTTTAGCCTCTGCCACTGAGTAGAATTTGAATATATACATTATTAGTTTGTTATTAACTCTGGAAGCAGCATCTTCTGTCTTTCAGAGATGCTATATTCAGCTGCTACGGATAAAAATGCTTGCAACTCACAAAAAACACTTTGTACAGAATAATAAACTAAAGTGAATTAAATAATATAATTCCACTTCATAATTTTGCAGTTTATTAAAATAATCATATAATTCTAGTGTATAAAATTGAATTTAGCTAAAAGCAGACCTGAATAGATGCAAGAAAGATACACAAGCTTATACAGATCTTTTAAGCACTGCTGAACTTCTAAAATCACACATCCAACTTAGCTAATTCAAGATAAATGTGGTTAAAACAGATCTTTAGTGTAATGTTCCAAAGGAACTTAAAATTGCTTTCCTTTAATCATTATAACAAAATATATTTTCAGTACTAGAATAATCAACATTGTTTAAAATAAGCATTTTTTTTTATTTGTGTACTTAGTTTCCACCTCAATTATGCTTCATGTTATCTACTTCTTTCATAGGTCTCTGTACGTAATCCAATTTTTATGCAAAATATATTAATAAATGAGTGAAATCATATGCATATTCACAAACAGGCAAAGCAAAGCTCAGACTAGAGCTGACACAGAAATCATTTCATGAAACAATGAGTTTACAGTCCGTGAAACCGAGGAATCGATGGTTAGGATAAGAAATTAAGAATTAATTATCTAAGAAAGTAGATAAAATCTAGGAAGACAACAGTAATTACTTAAAATGGAATTAAAACTGGACTCCAAGGATAACTTATCGACTTCCAGAAGATGAAAAATTGCAATGGGATTTTTAATGATCATACATATTCAGAATCTCAGGTTTTAATTGTCACTGAAAGATAGAGAATCACAAAGAAATTGGAAGAAATGCCATCTGTGTAGATCAGGGGTATTATAATGGGAGAAAAGGGTCAGGGTGGAGGGACAAAAACAAACTAAAGAAAGCATTGCTTCAATTGAAAACTACACATTAAATTAAAGTGACATTAGTCAAGGCCTTGCTAACTTTTACCACATTCACACTGACCCAAACTTAATCCACATAAAAACAAGTTCTACATTAAATCTAATGTATTTAGACAGCGTGCTTAGAAGTCTGCTCTCTCACTGACTTTTGTCAACTCTTACAGTTTAGAGTTAAAACAAAAAGACTTTAGAAGACAAAAATTTACAATCTCTTATATATCCAAATATTCCTAAAACAAGTCCTAAAGACTATTTCAAGCAAATGATGACAAAACATGCCTTCTGGTCAGTTAGCCTAAATCTCATCTAAGGATTTAACTGTCTCAGGCAAAGTGATCATTAAAGAAAAAGAAAACCGGCATTAGGAACATGAAGACAGAAGAGAATAATTCATTTTCACTAGCTGGAAAGCAAAGATGTTGAAGAGCTGTTGACACCAAGAACAGAGCGTGATGACACCAACACACTCCTGAGTTGTCCTGTGCTATTCAATGTGGAAAAAGGAAGGAAAGACATTTATTTTTCTTGGTCTTTGAAGTCATTAAGACAGTTGCTTAAATTCACTGATCACATGGGCACCTCACTTTATAAACTCTTGAGCAGTAACACAAGATTCTATTATTCAGAAAAGTTTCTCAGAATCAGATCCTTCTAACTCTGGGAAATAACTGTTGAAAATCTTCTAAAAAATTTAGGAGAAGTTTCATTTTTAGTTTTATTTTTATTTACTCATTTTTTAACTACAGGGAGATGAAGAAAAGCTGTTCTCAAGTGCTCTTCTTTATTCACGTCTTCAGGAAGGTTATTTAAATTCACTTTCTATATCCCTCTATGGACTTTTCTTCATAGTTCTAATCCAGAAGAATTGTAACATTTTATTTAATTCTTTGATAAACTGGACATGGAGTTCTTGGCAAATTCAGCAAAACTGATGCAGCTGCGCAGAACTGAAGTCTGGCTTAGACTTTTACTTTCCTTACACTGGCATTGAAGATTATTCCAGGCTGCCACAAAACTGCTTTAAACTTTCATTCCATTCCTGCCCTTAGTTATACTGATTGTTAGAAACCTGCCTTCTGCAGAGAGCTTTCACCGACTCCCAGATTGGCTGCTTGGATTTACAACATTATTTGGCCCCACAGTGTAATGTTTTCCTGACTTCTTTTCCATGGTAGGTTACTCTTTGGTAAGGCTGACATAAGGTTATTTAGAGGAGTTAGATGTCAGAATGACAGGTAATAGCAGGATCCCAGGAGAGATCCAATTTCACAACCATTAGTTCCTTTTCGTACATTATTATAAAGCAATACTTCTGATGCCTTGAAGTAGCCTCAATAAAGCACTGTTCGAAGAGCTCCTTTCTCCTTCTTTCTTGCAACTCCCTAGCTCCACTTCACATTACCAGAAATGAATTAAATCTAAGAGCAATGAATTCCAAATACACCACTGAAATGCCCAATTTATGCCTCATTCATTCACGAAAACTCTAGTTTTGTGCCAATATGTTTTCTTACTACCAATCATTATGTCATTCCTTTCTTATTCCTGCAGGGTTTTGGGACAAAATAGAACGAAGGCTTATACCTTGGGAAACTCATGTTCAATCTTTATCACCATCAACTGCAGAAATTTCCCACTGAAATTCAACATTTCACAAACATGCCTGGTATTTTACAAACTGTGGATATTATATGATACTATATTAAATGAGAAGAAAATATTCAGATACGACTGTTTTCATTATGAAGAAATTTAATAGAGTTGACAAATACCCCAAACAGGTGGTTACTGGATTTTTTTTTTCAGAGACTGTAGCAAAAATCATCTCCTACCAAAATATTTTTTAATTAAAGAAGGTATCCTTACAAAACTTTTTTATTTTAAAAGTTCTGCAGACATCAATCAATTTCTATTCTATCAAGATAATTGTTCCAGATACTGGAACCTAAGAACGTTAAATCCTTCTGGTTTGGATTCCACAGACAAGTCCACACCCTAGAAGCTACTTCTCTCCTGTAAGATATACACAAGGAAGTCCACTAGCATTTTAGACAGTATTTGCATAAATACATTATTTAAGTTTAACACACTACAATAAGGCTTAGGATTATGCTGAAATTTTGTAAATAGTTTCAAAATACGCACTATTTAAGGTTTTGCCACTAGTAATTAGAGAATACATTAATTAAACTGATAACTGAACAAAGTGGTTAACATCATAAGAAAACAAAATATTACCAGCAGAGAAAATTAATGCTTTCAATTGAATTTCAAATTAGAGAAACATAAAAGGGGAAGAAAAAATTCTTCATGTGCCTTCATAAACAAAAGAGAGGTCGGATGAAGAAGTAAAGACTGAAGTAAAATGGAAAGAAACTATTATAGTTCATAATAGTTCTGTATAAGTTTCCTGGAATAATGAGTTTAACTGAAATAAGCAGGTTAAATTTTTCATTGTCTTGCCCTCCTTTGACTATTAAAGCATTTTAGTATCTTGTTTCTCCCTCCTGCATAACACTCTCCAAGCCTGGTCACACGCTGAGCATACATATTATGTCACATGTATGCACAGCCTCGTTTCTCCTACTACCATCTGACATGACAAAAGCATAATAACGAACTGCACTCTCTGTTACTCATTTTCCAAACACCTCGTATGTTAAGAATCACTAAAAAACTTTAAGTGGGTACTCTCACATTTTTGAGAGTGAGCAAAACTGCGCATCCATTCAACCTCCGCTAAAACAAAGCTCCTCCTAGAGTTCTATGAATTGAACACCAAGATCAAGACTACCAAGCACAAGGCTACCTCCTGTAGTGCTCCTGGTTGCAAAACAGTCTTTCATGATTTTTAAAATAATATATTTATTTCCCATTGCTGCATGAGTGCCTTTCATTGGAAAGATGTTTCAGACTCAAGAGAAGCCATCCTTCTGAACCAGCGCAGAAGGAAACATGAGATGAAATTCAAGTAATGAGGAACTCCTTCATAGGATAAGCACTAGTTACCAGATTTCCATTCCCAAGTAAATCATAGCTTCTGTAAAAGGATTTTCTGTATTTACGTATAAATACTTTTTTAAAAACATAATCTGTGATTGTATTCTAACCCATTTCAATCTCTTAAGAAAGCCTTTAACTCAAATCATATAAATCCTCTTGCAGAACTATTATTTTCAGGCTTCTGTTTCTGAGAAGCATAAAAATCACGGCACTTGCTTCAGCACTGCCCGACCCTGCTGCCCTACAAAGCAAATACTGAATCACTAACGGGAGAACAGGTATATTTTAAGTTAGTAATGCTATGTGAAACAAATTTTCCCTCCTCTGATATTTATTTTTTTAAATACCACTGTTCATATGAGACAATCTGGCAAAAGAGATTCAATCCACACCACAATGCAAAATGCCAGTGAGCTTGGAAACACTACCACTAAATCTGCTTCATCAGGCTTCCTTTCTGTGCCAATCTCTTTAAACATTCAGCATTTGCTGTCCTGGTTTCCACATTACTTCAATCCAGCTGAAACAATGAAAAAGAAATAGCATAAGAAATGCAAAAAAACCCAAACCAGTATTTCTCAAATTATTCCCTTAAGTACACTATATCACTGACCGCTTGCTAACCAGTGCGTTGAAAATTATCACAGCATCTTTTCTATGCCTAAATTCTCAAAGAGACGATTTTAGTACAAAGCAACAAATAACGTCTAGCTGGGCAGTTCGACAGGCTTTTCATTGGTATTTTCACATCTTGTGAGCCAGGGGCAGTAATGCCTATTGTTTCTACTTTTCAATCTACCAATTCCCAGTATGCAGCTCTGGTAAAGAGACTTTCTTCTATCAGTCTCAGTGTGAAAAATAAAAGTAAAGATTGTTACTGTATGTTACACACAATCATACATCTTAAAGGAAAGAAGAAAAAAAGAAACAGCAGATATTTTTTCACACAAGTAGTTCAAATAAGGAACTTTTTTCTACAGAGCTCTTGATCCAAAGCATTATAAATGCTTTATGTTACAAAGAGTAAAAGACTGAGTGACAAAATGCATGGAATAGAAAAATACTGAGGACCAAATCACTTCTCTGTGAAGTCCCTAACCCACCGGTTTTGAAGGAAGCAGTTCCTAAGCCATCAGTTTTGAAGGATCATTTTAATGCACTGCCATAGATATTTTGTTTGGTTTACCACATATTCCACATGCATATCTTCCTGGTGTGATCATTCCCATGACTAGGGTGTAGTTATTGACAGCTACAAGCTGTTCAGATGGCAATGGTGAATAAAGAGGGGAGTGTTTCTATCTGCATCAGGAAAGGAATAGAACATGAAGAACAGTCCCTAAAGAATAGTCATGAGCAACTTGAAAGCCCGATGACAGAGAGTGAGGCAGCAAAGGAAAACTTGTGATTAGTGCCTACTACAAGCCATCCAATCAAGTGGAGTCTGTCAATGAGGCCTTTTACCTCCAACTAAAGGAAGCATCGCAATTGCAAGTGTATGTCCTGCTGGGGGATTTCAACCACCTGGACAACTGCTGGAAAAGTAGCATGGGGAGCAGTAGATAATCCAAAAGGTTCCTAGAAGATAACTTCCTGCATCAAATAATAGAAGACTCCGCTAGGGAGGATGCAATACTGGACCTATTGCTCATCAATACAAATTAACTAATTGGTGACATCAGGATTGGAGCCTGCCCAGGCTATAGCAAAAGAGTGAGAAGAAAATGCACAAGCAGTGGAAACAGGGACAGATATCGTGGGAAGAGTACAAAGAAAATGCTAGGCTGTGCAGCGATTGGGTTAGGAAAGCCAAGGCCCAGCCTGAACTAAACTTGGCAACGATGCCAAGAAGAACAAGAAAGGCTTCTAAAGGTACCTCACCCAGAAAAGCAAAATTCAAAAGGGTGTTTTCCCCCTAATGAGTGACAGAGGCAGGCTGGTAACAACAGACAATGAAGAGGATGAAGTAATTAACTTTTTTGCCTCCATCTTCTCTGATAATTGCTTGCCACACAGCCCTCAAATGTTTGGTTTCCAAAAAGGGACCAGAGAGAGGATCTTACCACTGTAAGCAAAGACCAGTTTTGTGACCACCTGAGAAACCTGAACATCCACAAATCTATGGGTCTCAATGACATGCATCCCAGAATGCTGAAGGAACTGGCTGATACAGTCACCAAGACGCTCTCAGTGACACCTGAAAAGTTGTGGCAATCAGGTAAAGTCCCTGGTGACTGGAAAAAAGACAACATCACACCCATATTTAATAAAGGTAAAAAGGAGGATCCTGGGAACTACCAACCCATCAGTCTCACCTCTACGCTGGAGAAAATCGTGGAATAGATGTTACCAGAAGCTACGCTATGGCACACAGAAGACAGGGAGATGATACAAGAGAACCAGCATGGCTTCAACAAGGGCAAATCCTGTCTGACCAACTTTGACCAACCTTGTAGCCTTTTATGATCTGGTCACTGCATCAATGAAAAAAGGAAGAGCTACTGTTAACATCTATCTCTTCAGTAAGCCCTTCAGCACAGACCCCACAACATCCTTCTCCCCACATTGGAAAGATATAGATTTGATAGATGGACTATTAAATGGACAGAAAACTGTTTGCAGGACTGAATCCAGAGAGTAATGGTCAATGGCTCCACGCCCAAACAGAGATCAACGATGAGTGGTGCCCCACAAGGGTCAGTGCTGGGATCAATACTTTTTAATATCTTCATCAATGACACTGACACCCTCAGTAAGTTTGCTGACGACATCAAGCTGTGGGGTATGGTTGACATACCACAGGGACAACATGCCATAAAGAGAGACCAGGACAGGCTTCAGCAGTGAGCCCAGGTGACCCTCATGAGGTTCAACAGATCCAAATGGAAGATCTCGCACTTAGTCCAAGGCAACCCTCACTACCAATATAAGCTAGGGGTTGAAAGCATTGTGCACATCCCTGCTGAAAAAGATCTAGAGGTGCTTGTGGATGGGAAGCTGGACTTGAGCCAGCAATGCGTCCTTGCAGCTCAGAAAATCTACCATATCCTGGGTTGCATCAAAAGAAGCATGGCCAGGAGGGTGAGGGAGGTGATCCTGCTCTGCTTTGGTGAGCCGTCACCTGCAGTCAGACGTGGAAAACTTAGCACATGAGAGACATGGACCTGTTGGAGTATGTCCTGAGGAGGGCCACAAAGAAGCTCCAAAGGATGTAACAATTCTCCTACGAGGACAGGCTGAGAGAGTTGGGACTGTTCAGCCTGGAGAAGAGAAGGCTATGAAGTGATTTGATTGTGGCCTTTCAGTATCTAAAGAGGAACTCCAGGAAAGAGACAGACTCTCTAGCTGGAGAACAAGGGGAAATGGCTTCAAGCTTAAAGTGGGAAGATTTAGGTTGGATATAAGGAAAAAGTATTTTAAAGAAAGGCTGGTGAGGCACTGGAACAGGTTGCTTAGAGATGCAGTGAATCCCTCATCCCTGAAGACTTTCAAGGAAAAACTGGATCAGGTCCCAGGCAGATCTAGCTGTAGGTGCCTCTGTTCATGCAAGGGAGTAGAACTAGTTGACCTTTAAAAGTCCCTGCCAACTCTAAGGATTCTATGATCTCGCATTTTCCTTCATCAGTAAATTTCTACACAGAATACTCCGCTATGATGCATAATGCTTCGTGGCATTTATTTAAAATTCACATCTTGTTGGTTTTTTTTTGTTCTGTTTTGTTTTTGTTTTTTTTTTTTTTTTTTCCCCCAAAGCAGAACATGCAACAGTGTTGCAGAATAATAAAAAGCTTTTTTTTATGTATTGGTATTTAAAAGTACTAAACAGAAATTCACACCTCACTTGTTTAGCACCACCAAAAGTAGGCAGTGAAGAGAGCTCTTCCACAGAGCTCACTGCCTGCAACATTTTCAGCACATGCCCCTTGCAAGAAACAGAGAGGGGGACAGTAGATAAGATAGCGGTGAACAAAATTAATCTAGAAATACAAATCTTTATTTGCCATAGCCACAATTCTTAAACACAAATACATTAAAAGTTCATGTTACCACAACACCACCATTTGCAGATAGCAGAACAGTATTAATTCAAACAACAGTTTTTAAACTAGGCTATCTTCTGTTTTACTGATACACAGTATTGCTTACCAAATTATTTTTTTTAACACTTCCTTCTATTCTCCCTATTTCTACTTCCATTTGTCCATTAATTTGTAATCCATAATCATTGACATGATATATTATAGTAAGGATGCTGCTTTTGACCTTAAAATTACAGTCATTATTTTGGATAATGATTTACAGTTACAGTTGAGATATCTATCTCAACGGATAGTTTGATCTTGTAGCTCTTCTTAATTCCTCCCATTAAAGAACAACAAGACAAACACATATAACTGAAAAAGTGCTTTACTTATTATACATGACTGAAGTTTAAGCAATGATCATTTTTATTAAAAAAAAATAAAATAATGTATGTTTACAGCAATGGTGTAGATAACTAATGAGACTCAACTAACTACAGGAGGAAAAATAGCATTCTAGTCTACCATTTACCTTTATTATCTCTACAGATAGCAGGTATCTCAGCATACAAATCATTAGTAGGAAAGATACATATTAAGAATGTTAAGTAGTAAAAGTTAAGGAAAGTAGATCTGAAAAGATAAGTCAAATCACATATCTAATTGCAAAATTTCATTTTTTGAAAGACTGCCATAAGGATAGTTGTTCTATACTATCGCTGTCTGAACTTAATTAACAGTTTTGATTTACTTGTACATTGCTATTAAGAAAATTGTTTTCTAAGTATCCCAATTCCTATAACTGAAACAATTATATTTGTATTGTTACGTGAAAAAACCATTCCTAACTTAACCTGATACTGGAAAAACTTAAACACTGGAAAACTTAATAAAGTGTGGTCTCTTATTTGACATCTGGAATTTGGGTAGAAAAATAGGTGATACCAAGTCCTTTCTTTTTACTTATTGCCAACACCGCTGTTATTGCTTTTTAAGGAGTTAACTCAATCCAGTCTCTAAAGAATTTCATCTTAAGCAACATGTCCTGTGAAGATCCCAGGGCCTTGTGTACTATAGTCTTATTCTGTACCATCATTCAGGAATAGGATTTTCTTCACTGTAGATATGATGGATGTAAATTGGCCCTTGTATTTTCTTACAAAAGCAGCATGACCAAGTTTTATTCATACAGAAGCTACGTTGCACGGAATGGCATGGAAAAAGACTATTTCAGGCAATAAAAACGGATCTGAGTCATGGATAGCTAAGTGGAGGTGAAATAAAATCTTTCCATCTCAGAAATGTCAACAAGTCTCCTAATGTTTGCAAGAGCACAAATAAAAACTGACATCATAGCAAACTGAAAATGCAGCTCTGATGGAATTTGGACATCTTTTAGCACTTTCACATTAGAACTTTCTGCAAGAGCTTAACTATATCATGTAAAAAAAAAAATAATAAATATTCTGTCTCATTTGATAATTCTCATATAAAAAAAGCTTAAAACAAGCCTAAAATAAAACAAGATTCCCTAAAAACTGTTTATCCTACTATTTTATTATACAAAAAGGTGTTTAAGGATCTCCTAAGTTAAAATGTGTTGAAGAAAAATTAAAAGGAAAAGAAAACACTGGAGGAAATGCTATTGATGAGATCAATATTGCAGGAAGCGTTGATGACATCAAAACAAGGGTAGGGTGTTTTTTTTGTGTGGGTATTTTTTTTTCCTGTTATTCATTCTTCAGAATCTACTTTTTCCTTTAGTTGTCCTAACTGTTCTTCTGTTTGTGATACAAGATTTATGATCCGATATATATTTATTCAGAAATACATTCACAGCATAAGCAAGCAGAAAGTCTAGGCAATTAATATGCTAAAACTTAGGCTACATAATAGATGGGAAAATGACATTGTGAATTATTTACGTTATTTCACAAAGCTGAGACCAGTTTTTTCAGTTTATCTCTAAAAAAAAAAAAAAAAACCAAATCCGAACAGAACATAAAATGAAAAATATGAAGAAAACATAGCTTTAATCCCTCAGCATTTGCTGACATTTGTGTAAAACAGCTCTGAGCTTCACCTCTGAAGGAAAGGCTGTGAAACACTCTGAAGATACTTTCTTTTTCTCTTTCATAAGAGGAAAAGGTGAGTGAAGTAGTGGCTGTTCAAAATATTTTGCACTTTTGGAATAATTCTGTAGAGAAATACCTAGACTAAGTGAAAATACTACTGATGAGGTATGTTATGATGTGGAACAACGAGCAAAAAACATAGTACAGTCTTACGGTGCTAGCAGCAAAATCAGTGCAAAAACTTGCCAGCTCTCAGTCGCAACAATCTATGACTCTTAAGCCCTTTTCAACTGCAACGCAGTTGTCAAAAACACTGCTAAGCAAGTTTGCTGTTGTACATCGCAAATCACTGCTGATTTCAAAGTTACACTAATTAAGGGATTTCCACTCCATTTCTCTCAGAGATGTCATTTTTCACTATATATAAACAAGCACATACAGTCACCCATGCACATTCCAAAATCAGCCAGAGGGTACTGTTAATGTAGCATGAGTGAAAGGCTACCAAAAGGCTGCTAGAGATGACAAACTACATCTAACATAAGAACTAATCTCTGCTGCTTCCCATAACTACTCCAAGACATGAACAAGGAAGTTGGAAATGCTTCCAGACTCAGGAATGTCGCCAGCCAGGCGCCCGACTTGCAGAAGCCAGGGAGTTTCCCCTCAGAAATCATTTGCTAATTGTAGATCTACAAAATCACAGAGTTAAGCAGATCTGCAGAGTTATTTCATCCAAAGCATTATTGAGTTCTCACTGAATTCAAATGCCAACTAATTATCCATTGTCAAATATTTATCTAAAGGACCTTATAGAAAGAGCAGGAACTGAAAATAATTGATGTCTGAGATCCAAAAATTATCTATTCATGTGATCCAGACTGAAACACTCAGAATATAGTATTAAATATAGTATTGACATATATATATATCTCAAAACTCTGATATTGCATCCGCAGGCCAGATAGCTCAGTGTCATCAGTCAGGACTATGGGAGGAGTACTGTGAAAGAGAAGGCAGGCTACTATAACAGTAACCTGAGTCTCAGCAAAACACATCTGCTTGAAGGTCTTCTGAAAAGAAATGGAAGCAGCAACCCTACTTTCCTGTGTCACTGCCCCTCAGAAGCCATGCAGTCTTTGCAGAGCCCAGGGGGCATTATTCCCTCTGGGACTCTTGAAAGGAAAAAGCTGAATGCTGAGGACTTCCAGGCAGAAGTTAATACAGTCTGAATGCCTTCTGATGAAACATATCTGTGCTCCCTCCAGTTGCCATTTAACATTAGACTGTTATTTTCATCCATATTTTGCACACAGTTGAGAGACAGAAATTAAGACAGGAGTCAACAGTGAGTTTCTGTGGAGGACAGACTAACAGTAGGGTCCAGAACGACCTGGACTCCTCAACAAGCTCAGAAATGTGGGGAAAGCAGGTAATTGTAAGACACTGATAATAGTTAGCCGTAAAATTAAGATTAACTAAAATCACATCCAATTTACTTGTCAGTAATTTTGCAACATGGCACCTCTCTGCAATTCCATTTAACTGCCAATTCTTTCACAAAATATCTATTCTAATAAATGTTTTCATTTTCTCAAACATGAAGGTATCCCTGTATTAGCCTACATGGCGAGAATATCCCTGCATGCTTATGGTTCAAGTATTTTTTCCCCTTGTACTCACTGCCAGTACCTGTCAGAAACAACACTGTGGCTCTTGGTTTCAATTCCTTATGTGTTTGATGCCAACTGCAGTTTCAACAAAATATCAGAAACCTTCCACCTTGAGGACAGCTGCAAAACAAGACACTTCTGCACTGTTCAGTCTTTTTCTGCCTAAAATAGTATTTGCATAAGTACAGAAAAAAGTATGTATTTTTTTTCTAATTACAAACACACTTTTTGTTCCATAATTTCTTAAGCAAACAGCTCTAATACCTCACAGCCTTAGAAAGCTTTTCTTCCCCCCTCTCCTCTGAGCAGTGAACTATTTTAGTAGCTTTGACATTGATGCATGGAAGTCTGACCTAATTTGACAAAGATATTAGGTTTGATTCAGTGAAGGCTTAATTAAGGGGGCACGTAGGAAAAGTAATATCATACCAGCCCAAGTGATTTTTTTTCTTTACATGTCAAGATTATGCTAAAAAGAATGAGAAATTCATTTGCATGTTTTTAGTGCAATTTTGCACACATCTCTTAATGAAAATTCCTCTGTCGCTTACAGTAAAACCCTAAGACATACATGCAACAGTGATTACTTTTAAAGTGAACATAACTTTCAAATACAGAGTTAAGCAGCATTCATTTACACAATGTATATAGAAACCATTCTTTTTTTTTTTGTAGAAGTAGTCAAATCAAAATTAAAACATTCACCACTTCTTCAATTGAAATACTCCTACAGAATCAGAGTTTAGTATGTAATTTATTTCCCCCTCCTCATGGTAAGAGTATCAGCATAGCTCTCAGTATTCCTGTATTTTGAAAGACCTTCCCTAGCTTTTAAGACAGATATTTATTTTTTGAAACAGCACAAGCCACAAAGAATCACAAACTAGTTTTGTAACAAAAAGTAAGGATACCTAAGAACACTCTAATTCATGGTCCCTTGTGTTACTTTCTGCTATTAATCCATTCAAACTGACAATCAGAGGATACAATTCTATTTATAGACTTTTTCCCAATAATTCTCAGCATTGGAAAGATTTCACACTCAATTGTCTTACTTTGAGTTTCACTTTCTTACCCATTATTAGATCAGTTCAAGCAACGTCTCACTATCTGTACTCCCAGGAACGTCAGTGGGTTTTGTTTCTCTGCACAGTACCTCTGCCATCTTTCTGCAGACACTGTGGCAGACCTCCACTTGGTAGAGGTTGCCACGATCCCATTGATTTTAGCAGGGATCTACACGTTTATACCAGCAAACTATTCACCCAAACTTGTCTTGTCTGCCACCACTTAAGCCACATTCTGAAAAACATTTATTCCTCCAACTCTTGATACACTGATAAAATGAAAAAGTATCAAATCTTCAGTGGTCCTAATTGCTGACCTACCTCGTCATGTTTCAAGGTTGAAGACTAAATTTTAGATGCTCTTTCTTCACTTTTTGCCTTTAAAAAATAAAACAAAACAAAACTGAATCTTGATTTTTTATTAGCAGCTCCTCACACAATAGAGTCTGTACTTTAGCAAGCTGTTTTAATCCTTGTTCTTAATCATTGATCTATTTTATTATGTGAGTAATATAGTTCTACATTATATGCATACCTCATGCCCAAGGAAAAACAAAGGATAACCAGAAACATAGTAAAGGATAGAGAGGAACATAGTCCTAACTTCTTCACTCTTACTTGTAAAGACATTCATAACAAATTCCAGGACTCGTAGGGGTGAAAACGAAGTTTTGAACAGCCTTAACCTTTCTCTTTAACATGGAACAATGGGAAAAAAAAGGGAATCTAAGACTGAATGGGGAAGGAAGAACAAATTAAACAGCCTCCCTTAATTCAAACCAAGAATATTTCAAGTTAATTCATTTTGTAACAGGATGACTTTTACGAAAAAAAAAAGTTAAAGAGTTCTGATGTTCCTAGTTTTTGGTTTTTTTATGTACAACTGAAAATAAAAATTTGGACACAGATATGGTGACCAATATGGCCTGCATAGGAGAATTTTATAAAATTTCAGTCCTTTGCACCTGACTTAAACTGGGTCTTCAAGTACCTGTGCCATTTTAAAGCAAAAGTTGCAATGAAGAAAGACACGCTTAGTTCTGAATCCCTATCCCCATCAGCCTTTTTTTGAGGGGTACAATTTTGGTAATCCAATATAAAATCTGCGAGAAGCATCCACACTAGTGAAAAACTGTTGGATTCAGCTAAACTAAAAGGATGAAAAAACTCAGGCAAACAACGCATTTTCAGAGTGTCTTAAAAAATGAAGCATACAAGTAAAAGCACTGGGCTGACCCATAAACTGCAATAAGCTATATTAAAAGAAAAAAAAAAAAAGAATCGGAAGTAGCTTCAAAACAAGAAAGCACAACAAATCCTTTCAATTTAAATAATGCATTTCACCACCTATTAAGCTAATTAGTCTCATTCTTCCACTACAAAAACTGTATTGAGTGAATTTGTATTCACCAGAAATTCTCCACTGAAAAAATATATTCAATACTCCAAAGAGACTTGAGGGCACATTTTATGAGGCCATTAAAGTATTGCTTGGATAGAAGAGGGCACTTGGCAGTATCTACAGAGTATGCATTAATAGTCCCATAAACCATGCCCTGGACCACATAGCTGCTTTTGGATATCAAGTTATCATGAGATCATATCAAGTTCTGTATCCACCCTTTACAGATGCATGTTAATTCAAATAGCACCTAAGCAATTAGAAAAAAATGTTTGGAAAGGATAAGTATGTTTTTAACAGATCTAATTATTTTGCATGAATGAAAATAATGTTATTATTTCATCTCATTTTCAATAAATGTATACATTTTAAAGAAATTACTTTAAATCAAATCAAACATGCTGCTTCCAGCTACAGAAACACAACATGAAGTGCCTACTTTAACTAATATTTTTTTTTTTAGTCAATGTGTCCAAATACATGGAGGCAAAAAGAGTATTAAGAGTTTCTGTGCTTCATTTTAGATTAAAAATTATGCATAAACCGAAGGCATTTCAATTGTTTCTATTTTTGTCTCTATGGTAAAGGCAGGTGAGTTTTTGTTTGTTAGCTTTCTGTTTTGAAGGTTGATGGTTTTTTGGTTTTTATTTTTTGTCTATTTATTTACTTTGATTTTTGTTGTTGTTGTTTTTCTCATTTCTTTTTCATAAAGACAGCTCAGTTTGAGGGACTGCTACTAGCTGGCAGGCTGAAGTTTGTTTTCAGTGCCCTTAACTAAGTATGTTCTTGTCAGAGTTTCTAAATCTCAGGAAAATAAATACCCTCTAGACATCTGCTCAGGGCCTCACTTTCTTTCAGCCCAAATCCCACTCTCAAGTAATGCAGCCATAAGAGTAGCTAAGTATTGACATGCTGGTCCAGATTATTACCAACACAGCTCCCTTATCTCACAACATAGTGTTCCGTAAAAATGATCATCTGACACTGAAGAAAAAGTAACTGCTAGTCAGCTTCTTCCTATGTAGCAATACAACACACAGATTCCATTTTCCTGTGTTTCCTTAGTGCCATTTTGCAGGTTTCTACACTATATCCTCCACTTGGACCAGAAAGGATGCGTGAAAATAATACAAAAATTGATCCATATTACTGGCATTTTTATGTTATGTGGAAACATGCTTTGTAGCAGATGGCACTCTTTCAGTTATTTCTCTCCCTTGTTTCTCTACCCCCACCACTGTATCCTTTAATAATTGAACATAAGATCATAGAACCGTGCCTCACTGTGATCCTGTCGTTTCTCTGTAATATGGTTGGATAGTGTGTAATCATCTCTGGCTCCAGATGGAAAAGTATTTTTCGTTGTTGTCAAGGTTATGTGAGTGTCTGGTGGTACCAATGAGTCAAAATGAATAGAAAGGCTAAGGTATGATTTAATTTAAGAGCAGGTGCCTACCTATAATGCAACTCACCCATAACAATTTCTCCAATCAGCCTTTTGAGTGGAGATGTAATATTTGATGATCAGTACTCTCACATACCAAAGAACAGGACTTGGAAATTTAATGTGGATGTACTCGTCAATTTAGAAGATGCCACTTCCTGCAACAACAAAAGCTTTCACAACACCTTAGTGCTAATTTAAAGATGTACTACAAATTTAGCATTAGCTGAAACATTTCTCCATAGTCTACCTCAGAAAAGTCACACAGCTGGTGTAAATTTTTTAAGTCTTAGACACTTAACATAATGGCTTGAAAAAAACTATGATCATATTGCTCACATTATCTCTACTAGTTTCAGTTCTGGTAGTCTCTTACCAAGGAGATAAAAATTGGCCAGAAACAGCCAGCTCCCTTTCTGCCTTTTGCTTTCTTACCACATAAAATAATAGAGTCAAAATTTCAAATGTCTGTCCAACAGCAGTGTTCCTACAAGTCCTACTTTCGGAAGTGATCAGCATTACTGAAAGAAGAACTTTTTTTCCCATTGTACATCTAACTGCCTATCAACTGCACACAAAGCAATCACAACACACTTTGTGCTAGCAACGCACAAGGAGCACACCAAGAGAAGGCATCTCTGGGTCCAGTGAGACTGTGCAGGCCTAGAGGTCTCAGCTCCCTACTCCAGTATTTCAGCCACTAACACTATATTCCAACAAAAAATCCCTAGAAATAAATATGCTTTCCATCAGCTACAGCTGCACCGAAGTAACCCATCGTCACAGTTTTGCTCTGATAAGCTTCAGCTTGCAGTCATTATCACCAGATCTTTCTCCAGAGTTACACAGTTTTTAAGGGATGCATTACATGCTGTGTGCGTTTAACTTGTATGCAGGACTGAGTATTGGCTCTGAAACCACTGGTATGTCTGGGGAAGCTTTTCAAACATAAAATAATAAAGAAATAAAACCAAATCCAACTCTGTCAAGAGAAGCTGCAGAATTTCAAATAATAATTTAAACATTGAAAGGACTAAGAGAAAGTGTACGGCTTGAGAGAGGGCAAAGAAAGTAAAGCTACCAGACAGTCACATTTAGCAGAGATCATCTTAGAAATAACTATGCACCTGAGCAGCTGCAAAGCTTCATGGTGGCAAAGCACAGGTATCACACTGGAAAATTATTTACATATGTTGCACATAAACAGATGCCAGAAAGAAAGCAGAGGGACAGCCATTGCAGAGATCTGGGCCACAGGTTTGAACCCTGAGCCCTTTTTCAGCAGGGGAGGGAAATGGAAGAAGTGATTTTTAGATCCTTGCCAGTCCGCATTGCACTGTTCTATGCTCAGCAATGCTACAGGAGACAGGTTTGCACACTTTCCTAACTGAACAAGTCAGTGTCTCTGTCAGGGAAGAAGGGGAGACATCTGGCTGGAAAGACCTAGTTGTCCATTAAGACACACAGAATGGGAAGGGTAGAAAACTACTATTTTGGTTTTTATTATTTTTCCTACTGTTATATTCATTCAAGTAGAAAGTAATTTAAGTTAATTCATTCAAGTCTAGAAAGTATTTTACTTGTCTACTTCAAGAACTAAGAATTGAAATAGAAATTTTCTAACGGAAATCAAGTACCAAACAAAGTAGTAGGAAACATGTTTTTGAGAGAAATGAATAAAAAGCTAAAATAATTTTGAATTACTGCCTGCAAAGCTTGAGGCAGTATGACAATCCCAGAAAGATGGGGTGGAAAACAAACATAGAAAAATGTTAAATCGATGTACAAAATACATGACAGATTACTCTGTCATAGTAAACAAGATATGATATCCTCAATTGCTACAGATTACTCATTCCATTAAATACACATAATACCAACTAAGAACTTCAAATATTTTCCAGAACAACAGTCTTTTATTAAAAAAGGAGCACTGAAGATGTGTGTAAGAAGAAAGAGATGCATGGCACTACGGAAGCTGGTGGAAGAAGTTGAAGTCCAGCCTGCTGTGGCTTCCATACTGCTCATTGTCTCACAGCAGCAGTTCATGAAAGCACAGACCCCTCCAGGTGCAAATGGGCACCGGGCAGGTCATCTAGTGGAAAGAGAAGCTTGCCCGAGGATTTCTGCCTGCACAAGGACTTCTGCTTGCACAGGCTTCGTACATGCCCAGCCTATGACCAAAAATATCTCTACACAGATTGGTATTCAGTTTTCTTTGCTTCCACATACCTTTGTCTAGAAACTTTCCAATATTTTACATTTACCTACTTGCATTAGGGCTCATTTCATGGATAACAAGAAATCCATAACTTCGGTGATTTTGAAACCAAGACATGGGAACTGCCTTACACTGCTCAGCACTTTGAATAAGGCTAACAGAGTGATCCTCACGAGCCATTCAAGAAGCTCTCATCACATAGAAGAAATGCATATTGAAGTAAACATCTTCCAGGACTCCTAAAGCAAAGTTGGTGCTCTAAAGAGCCCAGGAGAAATCTTGTTCCTGATTTTCTCTTTTTAAGAAATCAGCAAGATGACCTGAATACAAAGCAGGAAATGCAGAAGATGAGGATTTGAAGGTAATGATGATAAAAGTGACTGTAACTAGGATACTAAATGCAGCCAAACACAGTCAACGGGGAAATGAAATGAAAGGGAAGAGAAACTGTATTTTACATTTCAGTTCGGTCTACAGTCACTGAACATCACCAGCTTGTGCACTCAAGCTGAAAGGCACAGCAGTGAGGGAAGAGCACCAAATGTTAAAGCATAGATGTTTTGGTTGACTTTACTTAGAACTTGAAAAGAAATTCAACCTCCTGGTTTCTGTCTACAAGGTACACACACAGGGTCCCAGGGCTAAATTACCCAAAGAACAAGAATAAACACTGTGATAAAAAGTTAACCTGCCGTGGTGCTGTAAATCTCCCCTCCCCAATAAAACTAGGCTTATCCTTTGGCAGAGACAGAATTTTGAGGAGGGCTGGGGACCAAGACAGTGGGATAAATGTCTTCAGTAAAGAAGAACACCATTCTTAGCAAAGATTCTTTTTTGGTCATGTTTTTTTCTAACAAATATAAGCAAGGAGACAGACCAATTCTCAAGTCTGAAACAAGATACTCTGCAGCATGCACTTGCTTTCTGAAAAGAAAATAAGAGAACAGCAACAGATGTTGGACAGACTTGGAACGCCCTAGACACCATAGCAATGAACAACTATAACAAACCTCTTTAGGACAGAAGGGACTGCTTATTGTCTGAAGCATGAGAAACCATTCCCCTTTTATAATGCTTGCATACTGCAGTATTACACTGATAAAGTTATAATAGGAGTACTGGTTTAGAAAATAGCTTTAAAAAGCTTTGGGAGAAAAGATTATTTATCATACTATTTAGAGTGTTATTTTACATAGGTTATAAAAATGCTTAATTGTGCTAACATACCTAATTATCAAGTTACTCTTTTGGCAAGCTAAGGTATGAGCGGGTGCAGCAGAGAATACAAAATGAAACGGAAAAATCATTGAGATTTGCTGGCATTTGGCCTCCTATGAAAACCTACTTTCCATGAAAATATATAATAACCATTATGCATTGTAACCAAAGCATTGAAGTATTGATCAACCTGTCGTTAATATTGTCTCATTTTCCTGGGGAAAGAAAACAAACAGGATAAGCAGAATTCATTCTGTGACATTGCTTCACATCGAATCAGATTTTGGTAACACAGATCTGAAACTCTTGATTGGAGTTGAGGTATGACTTATCTTCAGGGTCTTCATTTAAGACTGTTACTTTATTACTGCTGTTCTGCGTTGCCTATCATAGAATCTTTGAAGTATTATGAGACCTTTAAAGGTAGCCTGGTCCAACTCCACTGCAATGAACAGAGACATCTACAACTAGATCAAGTTGCCCAAACATATGCATGTTTGTTGTTTTGCTTTCTTCCTGCAGATAAAGGTGAGGGCCACAGGTACTATCTGTGCCTCTTCTAGAGGCAAACTACCCTGAACGTGTGCCTGTAAAACAGATCACTATTCTAGAAGGGGTTCTTGGTGCTTACGTCTCAATGGAAACATCAAGTCAGGTTTCAAGTCTCACTGCTTTATTAGGATTCCTTTGTGCTTCACCTGGTTAATGTACCAAAACCTCCAGATCTTTCTACTCTTTTCCTTTAGTTGTTCTTCAATACCCTATGACATGTGCACTGCTAAACAACAAGGCTCCCCTTTCATCGCAAGTCCCACCGTCCCACCCTGTCTTATACCTGGAAATCCAAAGTCAAAATGTACCTGGGTGTTCATCTTGACCTGACCCTGGAGACATTCAAGGTCAGGTAGCTAAGAGCCCCATGCAGCCTGATCTAGCTGTAGATGTTCCTGTTTATTGAAGAGGAGTTGGGCTAGATGACCTTCCAAGTTCCTTCCAACTGAAAAGATTCTATTATGGTCCTGTCATCTTCCAAGCCCCTGCATGCTCTCCATCTCATTCATCCAAGCACATTTTAAAACCAAGGTGTATGATTCCCCAAACCAAACACAACTGATAGCCTCGCGTCACATTCTGACTTTGCAGAAGTTCAGTGGAATAGTAATTGGTATGCACAGCAGTTGCTGTATAATATTTATGTGTGCATCTGTGTGCACGTATTCACTTAGAAAAAGGCACAGTGTATCAGAAGCAAAAAGACTTTGAAGAAAGCAAGTGCTTCCCAGCCACTACTTACCACTACATCACACTGACCTATGCTGCATTACCTCAAATGCTGTAATGCTTCATTGTGTGTGTTCAAAATAGAGATTACAAGATTAGTTAAGATGGCACCTATGTCCAGTACACATACAAAGATGCAGCCAATATGAAAGTGAGACAAATACAGTCAGAAACTCTAAGCAAAGTATATCTCCAGTAACACAGAAGTAGATAGAAGAAAGCAAACACATGCATCTGCACTCCCCACCTCTCACGTTGAATATAATAGCGCCCACCAAGCTATCTTCCATCATGTTGTCAGCAAAAGCATGTATTATACATGTACTGAAAGCCATCGGACTGCTAGAAGTTTTCTCCACGTACTGCATATGTGCAGTGTGCACAGAGGGAGGGAGAGCAACAATTAAGTCCTTTTCTTTCGCTCTGCCCCCTGCAGGCACATTTCTGGTTCCCCAGAGTAGCACCGACTATAGCATTGTGGTTGCAAAACCTTGAACCACATAAAACACTTCACACACCAGATTTTCTGCTTCTGTGTCCAAGATGCCCCCAAATAGAGAAACTGCTTCCATCCTACTCAGCATTCTGGTTAATTTCTACAGAAACACTACTTCACCCATCTTCAAAATGCACAAAACATGACTTGCTAAACACCTTTTAATACTGTGTAGTCACTGACACAGTCATTTGTTCTTTCTTTGGGGGAAAAATAGCCTCCCTTTATTTCTTTCAGCATCCATAAATCTAATCATTTCCCATATGCTCCTGCCCACATCTCTGCTAAAATATACTGACAAGCAAGCAAAAATACATACGTTTCCTATCTCTAACCTCTCTGATTTGATGTTTACAGAGACATTTATCCTAGTACAAGAGAAGAACCATATTAGCATTTTGATTGTATTCTTTGCAGCATTTTACAAACACATAAGCAACTACACGCTGATCTTATTTCCACTAAAAATACAGCTTTGTGTACAGAACTGCTAGCATTAGCGAGTTTACATTTGAGAAATCCTGAAGGGGAAACAAGCCGGTAAAAATTGGAGTATAGTCATGTAGTTTGAAT